>NC_083228.1:35000-2550000 GCF_032191835.1 Heteronotia binoei | reverse complement strand
GAGAGAGAGAGTTGGCTGCTTCAGGATAAAACCAAAGCCTGCTTCTAATTCTGTGTTTGGATGCTTCTTTTTACTATTATGCACAATCCAGTGTTCTCCAGTCAGTGCCCAGCTGAAGGGTCAGTTAATGGAAAGGTGGGGGTGGTGAAAGGGAAAAAATGTTGTATCTGCCTTGCATCTCCATGGGATAAGGCTGTATAACAAATGCAAATAAATAAATACATTTGGCCTTATAATGAGAGGCACCCGTGAAGCGAAAAGGATTTTGAACTGGATACCATATTTTAAGACAGAGCATAAAACAGAGGAGACAAGACAGACTCCCCCAAAAACTGACTGGTCACTATCTGAAGAGCAAGATTCACCTTGGAGACCAACCAGATTCCCCAGGTATGACCCCTCAAGAGTCAAAGCTCTCTTTGCTGGAGAGCATGCTGGTCTTCATGGTGCGACTGGACCGAATCGTGCTCCTCGACTGCAGACCAACACGCTGCCCATCTGGCACAGTCGCTGTCCACGAACCCATTTCACCTTTTCTTCTGGCCCACTTGATGCCTCACGTGGTCCCCCTACGGCTCTGAGCCAGTGGCCAATGGAAACGCTCGGAGGACACGCTTGCAGAGTTCTTCTGCACTCTTCCCTACATTAACAGAACTCATATCCATGATAAAGGTTCCAAGGCTATGTGGATGTGTGTGTCATCCCTGTGCAGCTGCCATGCTACTCTTCCCATTTGAGTATATGTGAAGTGAGCGTGGGTTGCAAGGCCACCCGTGGTTCCACCTAGAGAATCCTCCTTGTTGTTTCATTGAGGGGACCTGCGCCATCCCTTGACCAATGTGTGAGGTTTTACTTGCCCATCCCCACCCTCAGCCACTGGGCAGCAGGATGTATATTTTTAATTAATTCCAGTTTTTCCTTCCCTCTGTAAAAAAAAAGGGGGGGGGGACTGGTGCTGGATTTATTTGTGGTCGGAATAACAAGGAGTCCTCCAGAGACCTTCTCCTGGCGAAAGAGGCTAACTGTAATTTTCAGCCATGAGTAATTGTGTATAATATAGTCCTAAATGATTTTTCTTCTGTAATTTCATTAGAGTTTAGAAATTTAATTAGATTTTGAATCGCTCTGAAATAAAGTAGCAAAGTACCCAGAGACTAAGAGCAGTGGTTATTTAGTCCGCTGAGGCCAGAATTCTTGCTCTCAAATTGGCATGTGTTCATTAGGAGGAACTTTGTAGAACTTTGTGATATATTGTTGTCTTCCAGAACGGACTCTGAATAGGCCTTTGGAGAGCATTAGAGGAGCACACAATTATTACACGCTCTCTTCTTGAGGCTTAAGATCATCCTCTTGCATGCACTTAATAAAAATATGCCTCTGAAGTTTGAGCGAGAAACTGTAGAGACAGGAAAGCTGCTCCTTAAATGCCCCTGCGCTCTCTGGGCTTTATTAGTCACCCCAGTACTTTTGCCTGATGGTCCAGGAAGGGGCTGTTTGCTTTCCTTTAAGGACGAGGTGGGTTTATGGTTCTTTTTATTGCTGCTGCATACCAAGTGGTGGCTGTAATTAGAGCCTTCTGAAAAAGTTCCATGCATCCCTTCTCTTGCTCAAGGTAGCAAAATGTGTTCCCCTCCCAGCAAGCCCATCTGCAGGCAGGAACTTCTCTGCCACGCTCTAGCCCACACTTTGGTGGTTGGTGCGGCCTTGTGGCAGCACAGCAGGACTTCAGGGTCCTAACAGACATGCATCTCCTGGCACAAAAGGAAGACCCACAGCCTGCCTGCCTGGGCAGACCCTGCAATCGGCATGCCTGACCCTCCTCCCTCCCCTGCCCTAGTTGGCCCGGCCAGCCTGATCTCATCAGATCTCAGAAGCTAAACGAGGTCAGACCTGGTTTGTATTTCGATGGGAGACCTCCAAGGAAGTCCAGGGTCGCTACGCAGAGGAAGGCAATAGATCCAAGTGGGCAGCCATGTTGGTCTGAAGCAGTAGAACAAGGTAGGAGTCAAGCGGCACCTTTAAGACCAACCAAGTTTTATTCAGAATGGAAGCTTTCGTATGCAGGCATACTTCTTCAGACAAGGGGATAGGGTACAGTGGGCTGAAATACATGTAGTTGGTGGGTTAAGAGTGTAAACTGAAACAAAGTTAGGATCAAATGGCAAAATAGTGTAATAAATTGGAAGACCATTTGGTCTGGATAGCAATAAAAAGTAATAAAAGTTGCCTGTTAATTGCTGTTGCTACAAGTCTAGGTAAAACAAAAGGACATGTATTTCCTAGAGGAAGGCAATGGCAAACCGCCTCTGTATGTCTTTTGCCCTGATAGTCCAGGCTGGCCCGATCTCATCAAATCTCAGAAGTCAGGCAGGGGTGGCCCTGGTTGTTACTTGGCTGGGAGACCACCCAGAAAGTCCAGATTGGGCATTGATGGGCAACACAAAACCACCTCTGAAGATCTCTTGCTTTGAAACCTCTATGGGTTGTCAGGTCAGCTGCAACTTGATGGCACTTTCTACCATCAGTCAAGTTACCGCTGGCTCTAAGAGGATGCCAGGGTGATTAATGAACAAAGGCAAGGAGGCCAGAAAAGGTAAGACTTCCTTCGAAAAACAGACATTCAACAAAATCTATTTATTTATTATTGGATTTCTATCCTGCCCTCCCCCAAGCTGGCTCAGGCCGGGTCACAACATAGTAAGAAACAATTTTTATTTATTTATTATTTATTTATTTTATTAGTAATAAATTAATAAATAATAAATAATGTGTTTAATTAAGTTTATAGCCTGTCAGATGAGCTCAGGAAAGGTAACATCAAATATATATAGACAAGTAAGACCAATTAAGTTAAAATTTTAAACCAGCCAAAACCATTAGCAATATTGTATGATCTCTATTCGGGATCATGTGCAGCCGGAGCTGCGGAGACTGCATTGGCTGCCAATAGTATTCCGGATTCGCTACAAGGTGCTGGCCTTTAAAGCCCTATATGGCCGAGGTCCTGTCTACCTTAGGGACTGTCTCTCCCCATATATTCCCCAGATAGGGTTGCCAAGTCCAATTTAAGAAATAGCTGGGGACTTTGGGGGTGGAGCCAGGAGACTTTGGGGGTGGAGCCAGGAGACATTGGGGGTGGAGCCAGGAACAAGGGTGTGACGAGCATAATTGAACTCCAAAGGGCGTTCTGGCCCTCACATTGAAAGGGATGGCACACCTTTTCAATGCCTTCCTTCCATAGGAAATAATGGATAGGGGCACCTTCTTTTGGGATTCATAGAATTGGACCCCCTGGTCCAATTCTTGGGGGATATTCTGGGGAGAGGCACTAGATGCTGTACTGAAAATTTGGTGCCTCTACCTCAAAATACAGCCCCTCCAGAGCCCCAGGTACCCGCGGATCAATTCTCCTTTATTTTCTATGGGAATAAATCTCCATAGGGAATAATAGAGTTCCCAGCAGACATTTCCCTTCCCTTCCCCCCGCTTTCTGACGACCCTGAAGTGGGGGGAGGGCATCCAAACTGGGGAATCCCCTGCCCCCGCTTGGGGATTGGCAACCCTATCCCCAGAGGGTACTGAGTTCTGGATCACAAAACCTATTAGAAATCCCCGGGCCATGGGAGGCGAGACTGAAGGCTACCAGAGAACGAGCCTTCTCTATTGCGGCCCCCCACTGGTGGAACCAACTCCCTGATGGTGTTAGAGCCTTGCGGGACCTTGCCCAATTCCGCAAGGCTTGTAAAACAACACTTTTTCATCTGGCCTTCAGCTAAAGCACAAAGCTGTTTAACATCATGGTATGGAACTTAGCATCAAAACTGTTTACAAATTGTTCAACATTTAAAGTGCAATTGTTAGTTTTAATTGATCTTGCTGTAATTGTTTTTAGTGTTTTATGGTTTTATTGTGGATATTTAATGTTGTTAGCCGCCCTGAGCCTGCTTCAGCGGGGAGGGCGGGATATAAATGCAAAAATAAATAAATAATACAGTCATCAGAAGCTGGACCGATGCAGCACTTCAGAAACTGCCACCAGCTGAAGTCACACTGGACAGATGGAGGGAGGTCAGCCAGTTGAATTAAAAACCAGTTACATGGTTCTAAAATAGTTAAACAGTTTAAAACAGTTAAACAATTAAAAGACGGCAAAGTTTCATGAACATCAGCCCATTTGCTGAGCAAATAAGATGGAGGCAGATGAAGTCACACAATGTCAGTGCTCCATATCAGCGGCATTGGCAGGGAGCGTGGCCGGTGCATGGGAGTAGGCACCACCTCTCCTATGGGGTGCTGCTGGGTGCCCCACCACTTTCGGCGCAGACCCGAGAAGCTGAGAGCAGCGGGACAGTGCTCTCCTCCAAGCCTGCCTTCCCTTAAAAGGCTCAGATGAGAATGCACCCCACGCACCTTGAAGGCAAAAGCAGCTTCTCTGAGCCCACCTTCCCTTGCAAAGGAAGGTGGGCTCAGAGAAGAACACACCCCACCCAACTGCTCTCTTCTTCAAGGCAAGAGCAGCTCTGGCAAAACAAATGTCCATTGACAGTTAAATGGACAAAAAGGGAATATGAAAGCACTAAGATAAATTTTCTTGTGCTACATTAGAAACAGGAAAATAGCTGGGAAGACAGTGAGGTCCTTGGACAGCCAAAGGGTGAAAAGGCTGCTCACGAAGAACAGAGAAACAAAATAAATTCCCTGTGTCAGAAGAAGGGAGCTTGGACTTTTGAAAGCCTGTACCTTGAAAATCCACTGGACTTGAATCTCGCTGTTCTTTGTGTCCATTTTACTGAGGGGAAAACGGGGAAATGACCTGTGCTGGAGCTGCCATTTTCAGGAGGGGTGCTGCTAAGGTTGCCAACTCTGGGTTGGAAAACTCCTGGAATTTTTTTTTGGGGGGGCGGGGGGGCATTGTAGCCTGAAGAAGGCCAGGTTTGGGAAAGACCTTGTCTGGGTTTGATGCCATAGAGTCTACCCTCCAAAGCAGCCATTTTTTCCCAGGAGCACTATATTCTGGAAATCAGTTGTAATCTCAGGAAATCTCTAGGCTTTGCCTGGAGGCTGGCAACCCTTGGTACTGGAGAAACTAAAGCAGATGGAATCCATGAGAGATGAACTTCCAGGCTAGGAGACAAATTAAAACTACATGGTCCCCAGATCCTGGTGCCATAAACCAGAAAGTTCATAAAGAACTCAGATTGAACTCCTTTCCTGGAGGCTCTGCTGAATGCCTAGAAATGGTCAACAGAAATTCTTCAATAATGTCATCTGGTAAGTAACATCCCATTAGGCTTTTCTTAAAGAGACAGGAGATTTTTTCCCCCTCCGGGCAGCTGGCAACCCTAGATCAGGTGAGAGAAGCAAACTGTTCCATGTTTTGAGGTCATCTTTGTCAAGCCTTGCCCAATGTGACTTCTAAGCAATGTCTGACGCCTGGGGTGAGTCAATTGGCTAATTATTGGGCCACCTTGGGTGACTCTTGGGGCTGGCATCTCACCAGGGCTGTTCTGGACTGTTCCCTTGGTGAGGTCACTCCACTGGAATGTTTCCTCTGTCCCTTTTGCCAGCCTGGCTGCATCATTGTCCTTGCTTTCTGACAGATACAATCGTTCCTTAAAATAGCCATGCAAAGGATTACGGCAGCTCTAAACAATCCCCAGCTATGGATTCTACACAAAGCAAAACATGGAGGTGTACATTGTGTTCCTAGGAATGGAAGGAAGCCACACTGCACAGAAAAGCAGAGGAGAAGCAGGGCAGCTGCTTTTTTATCACAACATTCAGAACAACCTTCAAAGAAGATCCAAACGGTCTTCCAAGGCCAGTTGGCCTACAAGAGAGTCTTCCAAAGGCATGGGCACTCATCGGAGGCAGCTTACCAAGCTGAAATAACATTTCTCACCATTTTTCAGGAAAGCCTTTGCCACTCATAGCAGTAGAGCACTGTTGATGTGGGTTGACTGTGAGGTGAAGGCTGTACCGGATTGGTCACTTGTGAACAAATATGATGGAGAGAAATGTTCCCCCCAAAAGTTCTCTGCCTCTTATTTCTGTGTTGTGCTCTATTCAGGCCCGTTTGCAAGCCTTTCTGACTCATCTACATTCACTTCACTGAGGGAGAGAACGCCACTTTGGACTTGAGAAAAGAAGCCTGTGTCAGAATCCCCATTCTCTGTGGGTGTCTTTCTGTGGGGCACTAGGAGCCCTGACCTGTATAGCCAGGCTAGCCCAATCCCATCAGATTTTGGAAACTAGGCAAGGGGTCAGCCCTGGCTACTCTTTGGATGGCGACAGGGGTATGATGCAGAGGCGGGCAACGGCAAACCACCTCTGAAATATCTCTTGCCTTAAAAACAAGCCTAGCTTGCCACCTACAAATCGAATAAACTAAGCTTTGTTGGTCTTAAAGGGCTGGACTCAAACTTTGTTCTGTTGCTTCAGACCAATATGGCGACCTGCCTGAATCAGTGTCCTCTGAATGCCATAGTGAAGACAGCCAACAAGGTGGCCCTTTTCTCTAAGGCCACACTCCACAGTGTAGGGATGAACATAACATAAGAACATAAGAGAAGCCCTGTTGGATCAGGCCAGTGGCCCCTCCAGTCCAACACTCTGTGTCACATAAGAACATAAGAGAAGCCCTGTTGGATCAGGCCAGTGGCCCATCCAGTCCAACACTCTGTGTCACATAAGAACATAAGAGAAGCCCTGTTGGATCAGGCCAGTGGCCCATCCAGTCCAACTCTCTGCGTCACATAAGAACATAAGAGAAGCCCTGTTGGATCAGGCCAGTGGCCCATCCAGTCCAACACTCTGTGTCACATAAGAACATAAGAGAAGCCCTGTTGGATCAGGCCAATGGCCCCTCCACTCCAACACTCTGTGTCACATAAGAACATAAGAGAAGCCATGTTGGATCAGGCCAATGGCCCCTCCAGTCCAACACTCTGTGTCACAGAAGAACATAAGAGAAGCCATGTTGGATCAGGCCAGTGGCCCATCCAGTCCAACACTCTGTGTCACATAAGAACAGAAGAGAAGCCCTGTTGGATCAGGCCAATGGTCCATCCAGTCCAACACTCTGTGTCACATAAGAACATAAGAGAAGCCCTGTTGGATCAGGCCAGTGGCCCATCCAGTCCAACACTCTGTGTCACATAAGAACATAAGAGAAGCCATATTGGATCAGGCCAGTGGCCCATCCAGTCCAACACTCTGTGTCACATAAGAACATAAGAGAAGCCATGTTGGATCAGGCCAGTGGCCCATCCAGTCCAACACTCTGTGTCACATAAGAACAGAAGAGAAGCCCTGTTGGATCAGGCCAATGGTCCATCCAGTCCAACACTCTGTGTCACATAAGAACATAAGAGAAGCCCTGTTGGATCAGGCCAGTGGCCCATCCAGTCCAACACTCTGTGTCACAGAAGAACATAAGAGAAGCCATGTTGGATCAGGCCAATGGCCCATCCAGTCCAACACTCTATGTCACACAGTGGCCAAAAAATGTGTGTGTGTGTGTATATATATATATATATATATATATATATATATATATATATATATATATATATATATATATACACACACACACACACACACACACTGTGGCTAATAGCCACTGAAGGGAATACATCAAAACAGAACCATGAGGTGGTGGGCCACCAGAGAGGCAGCATGATGTAGTGGTTAGAGTGTTGGACTAAGAGCTGAGAAACCCAGGTTCAAATCCCCGCTCTGCCACAAAAGCTTGCTGGGTGACCTTGGGACAGTCACACACTCTGAGTCTCACCTACCTCGCAGGGTGGTGCTGAGGATGAAATGGAGGAGAGGCAAACAATGAAAGAGCTTTAGGTCCCTTCTGGGGAGAAAGGAAGGGTATGAATGAAGTAAATAAGCAAATTACAAAACCAAACCAGAGTGTTTGGGAAGCCAACACGGGATGTTGCTGAAGAACCAGAGAAGGCAGCAGATTTCATTTGTGGGGTGGGGACGAGTAGGGTATGTTTTTGTTTTTGAGCAGATCTCTTGTAGGCCCAGCTCAGTGTGAATTCAGCTGTCTAAATTTAGGTCAGGCTTCCTCTATTCAAGGACGATCCCAAGAACACAGTTGCCTGATTTGGGCTCTTGCGCTCTGGACCCTGAAACCTGAGCCTGTCTTCCCTGGACGGTTTGGAGGCCGGCTGGCTCATTCCTCGGCTGGGAAAGTGTCTCGCTCTGGGAATGCAGGGAGGGAGGGAGGGCGAGCACGGGCCACAGGGTGCTCTTTTGTGTCACTGCTCTGCTCATGTGCCAAAAGGTTTCAGCCGGGCTCTTGGTGCTGCCACACGTCGCCATCAGATCACATGGAGCCTGCTTCACACACCCCTTCGCTGATGCTGGAGCTGAGCGGCCTGGAGGAGCCAGAACTGCCTTGACTCGATGTGCTCCAGTTCACAATCACAAGGAAGACATTTCAGGCATGTCCCCATTCTGAAGTCGGCTGCTGGAGTCTGGGGGGCACATCTGCGTATTCACAGGAGCACTGAGGAAAGGAGCAGGTCACCACTTGGAATTGGACATTTCTCCTGTATAAGTGTTTGTCATCTTGGGCAGCATATTTCTTGTTTCCACCGTTTCAAGTTTTTGCAGGATTTTCTTGGGTTAAGAAATGTAGTGACTTTTATTTGATCAGTGCATAATAAGCCTATTATAAATATTTATTGGTTGTATACAACACGAACTTCGGAGGATGGTGGGAGACAGGAGGGCCTGGCGGGACATTGTCCAGGGGGTCACAAAAAGTCGGACTCGACTGTGCAACTAACAACATACAATCAGGAATTTTGTACATTACTTAAATCACTTTTCTCGAATATATTCACTTGCAGCTAATAATCATAGCCACAAGCTTTTCTGCTCTTGCTGGGGCTGGCAAGAGGACATTGCTTCATGGGGTTACTTGGAAGCAGGTCTGCCAACCTCCAGGTGGGGCCTGGAGATCTCCCATAATTTCAACTGCTCTCCAGACTACTGAGATCATCAGTTCCCCCTGGAGAAAATGGCTGCCATGGGGGGTGAGCAGTCTGGCCTTGCACCCTGCTGAGGTCCCTCCCCCTCCCCAAACCTCCTGGAATTTCCCTAACTGGAGCTGGCAACTCTGAAGGACAGGCTGGTAAGGGGCCAAATTGCACAAAGGCCCTCCAGGGCAAGGCTGCAAACCAAATTCCTTCTGGAAACATGACAGGGTTACTAACTAATTACCAAAAATAAATGGGCAAAATGCAAATCTTCGGTCCCTCGCTCTAAAACATGGCCTAACTAGAGTCCTAAGGGAAATCAACCCAGACTGTTCCCTGAAGCTGAAGCTCAAATACTTTGGCCACCAAACGAGAAGGGAGCACTCACTGGAGAAGATCCTGATGCTGGGAAAGACAGGAGGCAAAAGAAGAAGGGGATGGCAAAAGATGAGATGGCTGGACAGTGTTACTAATGTAACTAACATGAATCTGAGCAGACTTCAGAGGATGCTGGAAGACAGGAGGGCCTGGTGTGACTTGGTCCATGGGGTCGCAAAGAGTCAGACTCGACTGTGTGAGTAAACAACAACAACAACTAAAGTTTGAGGGTGAAGCATGACCCCAGAGAATCTACCCTCCAAAGTAGCCATTTGTCCCCAAGAAGAACAGATCTCTGTAGTCTGGGGACCAGGAGATCTCCAGGCTCCACCATGAGGCTGGCTACCCTAGGTTATCACCACTTCTTGAACCCCTGTATCCACAGGAAGTTTTGTTGCTGAATATAGGGTGGCCAGACCGTCCCGGTCTCCCGGGACTTTCCCGGTTCTGGCCCCCAATTCCCGGCTCCCGGGCTGGCTATACTGGGACCATTGGAAGTCCCGGTATAGCCAGCGGGGAGCCGGCGGGCGGGGAAGGCGGGGAGTGAGGGAGCCAGCGTCCCTGCGGTGTGCGCACGCGCAGGGACGCTGGCTCCCTCACTCGCGGCCTTCCCCGCCCGCGCGCGGGGCCCACATTTGTTCCAAGGAGTATATGTTCCTTCCTGAAGCAGCCTGTCGGTCACTTCCGGGTTCCTGTCCTGCATCTCGACCTGTGTTATTAGTGACAGGCTGCTTCGGCGTGCCGCTGCGCCGGCCCCCTGGGCCCCACAACGATGGGACCGATGCCACAGGGACGGGCTCGAAACACTCTATAACCCCTCAAAAGAACAGCAGTCTAGCTCGCTTCCCCCGAGCCCTGCCGCCATAAGCCTCAAGGGGGCTCATTTTGCGGCATCTCCCGGCGGGAGGGTGGCACCCGCACGGGACACATGTCAAATGAAAGAGGGGGCGCAGGGCTATCAGAAACAGCCGGCGGAGGGAGTCGGGAGACCACCCCACTGGGGGATCCACACCCCGAAAGTGATGAAGGTGGCGCAGATAGAGCCAACAGAGCAAGCAGGACAAAATAAATAGGCTGCATTATGCAGCACAGTCTCACTGGAATCTCACTGGAATCTGACTGGCTTCTCAGCATGGAACCCGTTCTCTCTAGTCTTCTCACTTTGAAAAAAGTAAAAAAAGAGTTTTATTTAACTTTATTTCCCCCTTTCCCTCTCTATAAATAATCTTGGTGTTTCCGGCGGTGATATTTGGGGGATTTTTGGGGACATCACAGGAAGTGCTGTGAAGTCACTTCCTGTTTCCGGCAGTGGCATTTGGGGAAAATGATGTCATTTTGGGGAAATGATGTCACAGGAAGTGATGTCACTTCCTGCTTCCGGCAGGTGGCGAGGGGGAAATGATGTCACAGGAAGTGATGTCACTTCCTGTTTCCGGCAGGTGGTGCGGGGGGGGGAATGATGTCACAGGAAGTGATGTCACTTCCTGTTTCTGGCGGTGGCATGCCATCACCGGAAGTGACGTCACACCCCTACCTTCCCCCCCCCCCAAAGGTGTCCCTGGCTGGCCTTCAGACATTATGGCCACCCTAGCTGAATACCTACCTGTGAACAGTTCTGTGTTCAAAGAAAAATCTTTGAGGGGTTTACAGGGAATGCTGGGTGTACTCCTTCTTTCAAGGAGTACAGAGGAATCTCTGCTTCTCCATTTAATCCTAATCAGAACTATCCTGTAATGCAGGCAGGGCTGAGAGAGAGTGAGACAGAGAGAGACAGAGAGATAGAGCACAGGTCTGGCCCAAGAACATCTAATGAGTCCCATGGCTGAGTCTTCCTTGTCTAACATCCTCCATCTAATTCTGAACCTGGACCAAGTGCAGATTAATAGACACAGAGGATGGGGCCAGGTACAGACAAGGGTATTTTCCCCCCACAGGTTTGCAGAAAAAAGTGAAAACAAAAAATTAATGAAAGGGGGTTAAATCCCCCCCAAGAAAGGAATGTTAGTTGTTATTTGTAGTGGTTAAGTGTGCGGACTCTTATCTGGGAGAACCGGGTCTGATTCCCCACTCCTCCACTTGCAGCTGCTGGGATGGCCTTGGGTCAGCCAGAGCTCTCTTATCTGGGAGAACCGGGTTTGATTCCCCACTCCTCGACTTGCAGCTGCTGGCATGGCCTTGGGTCATCCAGAGCTCTCTTATCTGGGAGAACCGGGTTTGATTCCCCACTCCTCCACTTGCACCTGCTGGAATGGCCTTGGGTCAGCCAGAGCTCTCTTATCTGGGAGAATCGGGTTTGATTCCCCACTCCTCCACTTGCACCTGCTAGAATGGCCTTGGGTCAGCCATAGCTCTGGCAGAGGTTGTCCTTGAAAGGGCAGCTGCTGTGAGAGCCCTCTGCAGCCCCACCCACCTCACAGGGTGTCTTGTGGGGGAGGAAGATAGAGGAGATTGTGAGATGCTCTGAGACTCTTCGGAGTGGAGGGCAGGATATAAATCCAATATCATCATCTTCTTCTTCTTCTACACACACAGAGAATACATACTTACCTTGATCAGGGAAAGTAGAAAGGAGAGACCTTTGACAATGAGCTGCTTCCCATTCTGCATTATTTGCCGTTCCTGTTCCCAGACTGCATTATTTCTAGAAGGACAGTGTGAGAAAGAACATTCTTGTTTGCAATATATGTTCGACTTGTAAAGGTGTTGTGTCTTGCATTTCAGTCCCGAAATTAGGCCCCTCGATAAAAACGCCCCGTGGGTTTGGGTAAAGAAGCAGGCTGCTGCTTTTCAGGCAGTCAAGGACCTCCTAGTTTCCAATGATGTGCTCCACCATTTTGATGACTCCTTACCAGTGATTCTGGCTTGCGATGCTTCCCCGTACGGGGTGGGCACCATTCTGGGCCCCCAACTCCCGGACGGGAGGGAGGTTCCCATGGCCTATTATTCGAGGATCCTGACCCCCACGGAGCGCAACTATGCCCAGATAGACAAGGAGGCTTTGGCAATAGTGGCGGATGTGCATAAATTCAATGACTAACTGTACGGTAAGTGTTTCACAATCGCCACGGACCATAAGCCGCTACTGGGCCTCCTCACCCCAGACCGCCAGACACCGCAAATTCTGTCACAGCGCGTCCTGTGGTGGAACCAGTTCCTCAACTCGTACACATATGCCCTGGTCCACCGCCCCGGCAAAGCTATGGGACACGCGGACGCCCTCAGCCACCTGCCGTTGCCCTCTATGGACTCGGATCCCACCCCCGCCCACCATGTGATGCTTATAGAGACTCTACCAGAGAGGCCCCTCCACGCTGCCGAGCAGCTAGGGCCACGGGTAGATACCGCATCCTCACATGCGTTTTAGACTGGGTGGGAAGGGGGTGGCCCACGGGCAAACTGGACACAGAATTCAGGGCATTCACATCACACAGAGAAGAACTGTCCATGCACAAGGGGTGCCTTCTCTGGGGTAGCAGGGTGGTGGTTCCCCCCACATTGTGGAAGCAAGTTCTGGAAGCCCTACACAAAACACACCCGGGGATAGTGCGCATGAAGGCCCTGGCACGTAGCTATGTATGGTGGCCGGGGATGGACGAGGAGATAGAAGGGTGGGTTCAAAGGTGCCAACCCTGCCAAGAGTCCCGACCTGATCCGCCCAGTGCCCCTGTCCACCACTGGGAGGCTGTGGTCATGGTTACACCTAGATTTTGCGGGGCCATACCAGGGCCAGATATTTTTTATCTTAGTCGATGCATACGCCAAGTGATTGGAAGTGATTCCCGTAGCTTCAACCTCCACCGCGGCGGCGGTCAGAGCCTTGCGAAGGGTCTTTTGCACTCATGGGATCCCCGAGACCCTCGTTGTGGACAATGGGACCGCTTTCACCTCCTGGGAGTTCCAGGAGTTCTTGAATCAGTACCTCATCCAGCACATTCAGTCCACCCCTTTCCAGCCACCAATGGCCAAGCAGAGTGCATGGTGCGCACCACTAAAGAGTCCCTGGGTCGCATTGTACAGGGAGATTGGGATCACCGCCTGGCAGCCTTCCTATTTGATAACAGAATCACCCCCAACCCCGTCACCGGGTTAAGCCCTGCCGAGTTACTAATGGGGAGGAAGTTGATCACGAGGCTAGACAGGTTGCATCCTGACCAGTCTATGGACCTCCGCAGTTCCCCCGAAACCAGGGAAGCCGCTAGGGGATTCTTTCCAGGGGATCCGGTATATGCAAAGAACTTTGCAAGTGGGCCGGAGTGGTTAGCCACCCGGGTGCTGCGGAGTGGTTAGCCGCCCCGGGTGCTGCGGGTCATCCCGAAACCAGGGAAGCCGCTAGGGGATTCTTTCCAGGGGATCCGGTATATGCAAAGAACTTTGCAAGTGGGCCAGAGTGGTTAGCCGCCCGGGTGCTGCGGGTCACACTCCTACGAGGTCTCGTCGGAGGGGGACCAGATCCTAAGGAGGCATATTGACCAGCTGCGTCATCGCACATTGCCGGAAGAACCAACAGCGATCGGGGGAGCAGGAAGCGGGAAGCGGGGGAGTACTAACAGCAACACCCCTGGAAGCTGCCCAGCCTATGCCGGCCGCACCGACTATGTGGGCAGAAGAGCACCACAGCAGAGGGAGCACCCTCCCCAGAGAGGAGATTCCGGAACAGCAACAGGCGACAGACAGCCCTTTTCCGGTGTCACCCCACCACGAGGAACCAGCCGCCCCGCCAGCCACGGAGGCCGCTCCAACTCCCCAAATAACCCTGAAAAGGTTGACTCGGGAACGCAGGGCGCCAGCCTACTTGAAAGACTTTGTGTCTTGAATTGGGGGGGGGGGAGGAGTGTTGTGTCTTGCATTTCAGTCCCAAAATTACAACACAGCGGACGCTACGGAAGTGACCAGTGGAAGTCCACTGGTCCCCGGATGTAGCTCCGCAAATACGCTCTGCCAATCAAGATCTGTGGCAGGAAGTTTAACTGGCCAGGATTGGACCTGGCCAGACTGAGGGTTGTTCCGGCGTATGTATATAATCGGGACCCGGCCAGCATTGCCCTGCCTTGTGATGTACTCGCTAATAAAGCATGTTGCCTTCAACACGTCTCGTCACTCAGTACAGCACACAATGGAAGTCTCATACTATATACCTGGCAACTTGGAAGCAACAGTACAAAGTGAAACAAAAGGGTGAATGAAGCAGAACCTCCCATAGTGTGGATTTTGTTTTGTTTTTTACGTTCCCCTACCTGCCCCCACATTTTTGGAAACCA
This sequence comes from Heteronotia binoei, assembly GCF_032191835.1. Classification (NCBI taxonomy): domain Eukaryota; kingdom Metazoa; phylum Chordata; class Lepidosauria; order Squamata; family Gekkonidae; genus Heteronotia; species Heteronotia binoei. The sequence continues at coordinate 2,535,365 of NC_083228.1, read as the reverse complement.
CTGTCTGTGCAGTTCATCTGCCTTCTTGGTCTGCAACTCTGCTCCAAGGGCTGAAATAAACTCCACAAAAGCCTTCCAAATTCTGTGCTTCCTCCTTTCAACTCTCCAGTGAGCTCTTCTTTGTTGCTCGAGGTTTAATTAGTTTTCATTGCAATATTAATGACTTGCACAACCATTTTAACTTTCCTACCACACAGCTGGAAATCTCTTATTTAGCAATCTCTTCTTACAAGGGAAACAGGAGGGGGGGGGGAGGAAAGAACTTGTTCTTCTCCACATATATGCCATTAATATGCATTAAAATAATCTTTTCACTCTTGCAGGGCTTCCAACCTGTTATACAGCTCTCATGGTTTCAAAAGCCTGCCAGGTTTAAAAGTAATCACACAGCCTCTTCCAAACAATATAAAGATGGGTTCCACGAGGATTTTCAGGATGGGATTAATATCGCATTGATTTGTCTACAGAATAGTGGCATTAAAGGAATACATACAGACGCAGCCCTCTGGGACCCTGTAACAGGAGGCAAGTCATTTTTTACTTGTGAAAAATACTAGTGACAATCTGCCAGCGAGTGCCCTTCGCCCTGCTTGGCCTGCAGGATCAGCACTGGGGATTCTCTCTATAGTGAAAGCCTCCCTCGGGGGGGGGGGGGGTGGAATGCCGCATTCTCTTCTGCTCCCAGATTTTCTGCAGACGGGACCTCTCTGCTCCTGTCTTGACTCAGGAGAAGGATCTTTCCAAAGGGCCACAGCACAAGAAGTCATAGATTTCCCCTTTAGTCAGTATTAGAGGCCAACCACAACACTGAGCTCTCTGCTTCACACATCAGAATGCTCCACTGTGGAAGTTCCTGTGGCCGAGAGGCAAAAAGAAGCAATCCTGGCCACTGGGAGTGAGAGAGGAAGTGGGGCAAGGACAGAGAGTTTAAGTAGTGTTGCCAACTTCCAAGTGCAGCCTGGAGATCTCTCAGAATTACAACTGAAGAAATGGCTGCTTGGAAGAGTGGGCTCTATAGCATTATACCCCACTGAGGTGCCTTCCCTTTCCAAACTTTCCCTTCCCCGGGATCCAGCCCCCAAATCTTCAGATATTTCTCAGTCTGGAGTTGGCATCCCTCCATGTAAGGCTCTTCATGGGAACTGTTGCTCTAGGCTAGGAGAAATAGTCAAAAGAGGTGCGATGAGCAGGGCTTTTTTTTTTTAGCAGGAACTCATAAGAACATAAGAGAAGCCATGTTGGATCAGGCCAACGGCCCATCAAGTCCAACACTCTGTGTCACACAGTGGCAAAAAATTTTATATACACACATACACTGTGGCTAATAGCCATTGATGGACCTCTGCTCCATATTTTTATCTAAACCCCTCTTGAAGGTGGCTATACTTGTGGCCGCCACCACCTCCTGTGGCAGTGAATTCCACATGTTAATCACCCTTTGGGTGAAGAAGTACTTCCTTTTATCCGTTTTAACCTGTCTGCTTAGCAATTTCATCGAATGCCCACGAGTTCTTGTATTGTGAGAAAGGGAGAAAAGTACTTCTTTCTCTACTTTCTCCATCCCATGCATTATCTTGTAAACCTCTATCATGTCACCCCGCAGTCGACGTTTCTCCAAGCTAAAGAGTCCCAAGCGTTTCAACCTTTCTTCATAGGGAAAGTGCTCCAGCCCTTTAATCATTCTAGTTGCCCTTCTCTGGACTTTCTCCAATGCTATAATATCCTTTTTGAGGTGTGGCGACCAGAACTGCACACAGTACTCCAAATGAGACCGCACCATCGATTTATACAGGGGCATTATGATACTGGCTGATTTGTTTTCAATTCCCTTACTAATAATTCCCAGCAGGGGAATTTCAGTGAGTTATCTACCACGACCCCAAGATCTCTCTCTTGGTCAGTCTCTGCCAGGTCACACCCCATCAACTTGTATTTGTAGCTGGGATTCTTGGCCCCAATGTGCATTATTTTGCACTTGGCCACATTGAACCGCATCTGCCACGTTGACGCCCACTCACCCAGCCTCAACAGATCCCTTTGGAGTTCCTCACAATCCTCTCTGGTTCTCACCACTCTGAACAATTTAGTGTCATCCGCAAACTTGGCCACTTCACTGCTCACTCCCAACTCTAAATCATTTATGAACAAGTTAAAGAGCATGGGACCCAGTACCGAGCCCTGCGGCACCCCACTGCTTACCGTCCTCCACTGCGAAGACTGCCCATTTATACTCACTCTCTGCTTCCTATTACTCAGCCAGTTTTTGATCCACAAGAGGACCTGTCCCTTTACTCCATGACTCTCAAGCTTTCTAAGGAGCCTTTGATGAGGAACTTTATCAAAAGCTTTCTGGAAGTCAAGGTAAACAACATCTATCGAGTCTCCTTTGTCCATATGTTTGTTCACCCCCTCAAAGAAATGTAACAGGTTAGTGAGGCAAGATCTTCTCTTGCAGAACCCATGCTGAGTCTTCCTCAATAACCCGTGTTCATCAATGTGCCTACTCATTCTGTCCTTGATAATGGTTTCTACCAACTTTCCCGGAATTGAAGTCAGACTGACTAGCCTGTAATTTCCCAGATCTCCTCTGGAACCCTTTTTAAAGATGGGGGTGACATTTGCTACCTTCCAGTCCTCAGGAACGGAAGCAGATTTCAATGAAAGATTACAGATTTTTGTTAGAAGATCCACAAGTTCAACTTTGAGTTCTTTCAGAACTCTCGGATGTATGCCATCCGGACTCGGTGACTTATTAGTTTTTAATTTGTCTATCAGTTGTAGGACCTCCTCTTTTGTCACCTCAATCTGACTCAGGTCTTTCAACACCCCTTCCAAAATTAGTGGTTCTGGGGCGGGCAAAAAGTTCTCGTCTTCCACAGTGAAGACGGAGGCAAAAAATTCATTTAGCTTCTCAGCCATTTCCCTATCCTCCTTCAGTAATCCTTTTACCCCATGGTCATCCAAGGGCCCCACTGCCTCCCTGGCCGGTTTCCTACTTCTAATATATTTGAAGAAAGTTTTATTGTTGGTCTTTATGTTTTTTGCAATATGCTCCTCATAGTCCCTTTTTGCCTGCCAGTCTTCCCAGCTCCGGTTTATGAAATTTCTGAAAATTTGGGGGTGGAGCTTAGAAAGAGTGGGGCTTGGGGAGGTTTATTATGTTTGCCTAAGTGAACAGTGGTGAAGCTGCAGTGCTGCAGTCTGAGCTCTCTGCTCTCGACCTGAGTTCAATCCCGGCGGAAGCTGGATTCAGGTAGCTGGCTCAAGGTTGACTCAGCCTTCCATCCTTCCGAGGTCAGTAAAATGAACACCCAGCTTGCTGGGGGGAAAGCGTAGATGACTGGGGAAGGCAAGGGCAAACCACCCCGTTAAAAAAAAGTCTGCCGTAAAAATGTCATGACGCGACGTCACCCCAGAGTTGGGAACGACTGGTGCTTGCACAGGGGACGACCTTTACCTTTAAGTAAACCCGGTAAATAAATATTAGTATTTTACATCAGCTCCTCTGAAAGCTGGCAGTGGCAGCATCCATATCGGCAGTGTGGAAGGGGAACAGTGCCCATGCCCCCTGCTCTCTCTGGATAGGCCTGAGAGCCTTTGGAGTTATGAGGGCAAATCAAGGTTAGCTGCTGGGGCCCAGTTTGATGACGACTCCCTGAAAACTCCCAGATAGGTAGCCATGTTAGTCTATAGCAATGAAAGTCCAGTGGCACCATAAAGACTAACCACATTTATTCCAGAACAAAGTTGGAGTCCAGTGGCACCTTTAAGACTAACAAAGTTTTGTTCCATTGTCCTGAGTGTTAGGACCAGAACCAACAGAAATCAAGTCAAAAGAGTTTAGGGTTAAACATTAGGACGAACTTCCTGACAGTTAGAGCGGTTCCTCAGTGGAACAGGCTTCCTCGGGAGGTGGTGGATTCTCCTTCATTGGAGGGGGGGGGGTTAACTTTTTTTAATTTATTGATTATAAATTCTTTGTACATTACATCTTATGCATTACATCATGATAATTATATCCTAATTCATAATCCAATTGAAAAGAAGTAAAAAACCCCCATAGAATTATTAAAAACAGAGAACAAAGGTAGTTATTTCATATATTCCCTCATTACTTAACATCCTTATACCATCAATCTATTCATTTTAATTTATTTACCCTCTATTGACCATTTCTTCCAGATTTTAACCCATTACTAACATTGTATTCCTCATCTTTTACTCCTTTTTGTATCCAATCATATAATCGCGCCCATTTTTCAGTGGCTATTTTTTTTATTTCCCATTGACTATTGCCATAAGTATATCTGCTTCTGTGACTTGAAAAACTTTTTCTATTAATTCTTCCATGTTTGGAGTTTTCTCCAGTCTCCAATATTTTGCATACAACATTCTAGCAACAGTGACAACATGTATTACTAAGTGAGCATTTTCCTTTACCACACCTTTCTTAACTAAACTTAATAAAAAGATTTTGGGCTTGAACTGAATTACCATTTTCAGCATTTCTTGAAGGAGTTCATGAACTTTAACCCAATATTTTTTCGTCCTTCTACACGTCCGCCACAGATGACACAACGTGCCTATATTCTCACCACATTTCCAACACTTTGGCGATACTCTTGAGTATATCTTAGCTAATCGGACTGGTGTGATATGCCATCTGTGAAACATCTTAAATAGATTTTCTCTGTAATTCACCACTTTAGTTATCTTACAGTTGATCTGCCATAATTGTATCCATTGCTCTAGGTCTATGTTTTGTCCCAGGTTTTGCGTCCATTTTATCATTACTTCTTTAACGGTCTCATCCTCCAATTTCAATTGCATAAGATAGTTATAAAAAAATATTAATTTATCCTACTTACTCATTAACAATTTATCAAAATCAAAATTCTCTTTGTTGAAACCAATTACTTTGTCTTTATTAAATTTTAACTTGATTTGCATTGTTAGCCACCAATCCATTTTTATACCTTGGTTCCCTAACTCTTCGACCGTTTTTAGGATATCATCTTCGTTTAATAACTCTTAGTATCTTAAGATCTTTGACGTTAAAAACAGTTGTGGTTGGCTAGAAGCCCTTGGGGGGTTTTCAGCAGAGGCTGGATGGCAGCAGTGCTGATCCTGTGTCCTCATCATCATCTTGATTAATCACCATCCCGACCAGGCAGGGCAATGTACATCAGATAAAAATACATAAAATAAAACAAATACATAATTTAGTATAATAAAACAGTGGCAATAAGAACAATGGCAATAAACGTAGGCAGATCATGAGAAGGAGGGCAGGAAGGGTTGCTTCAGTGCTTAGATCTCGTGGCCGTTTCTTACACACCCAGGGAAATGTTGATGGCCACTTTGGGGTCAGTCAGAACTTTTTCTCCAGGCCAGTTTGGCCAGGGGTCCTGGGAGGGTGGGGGCTGGCCATCTTCTGGGCATGGAGCCTGCAGGGGTCACTGGGTGTGTGTGGAGGGGGTGGGGAGTAACTGTGAATTTCTTGCATTGTGCAGGGTGTTGGACTCGATGACCCTGGAGTTCTCTTCCAACTCTGTGATTCCATCATTCTAAGATGAGCATGTGCATGACCCTGAGATAGTGTTGTCGATGTTAGGAGCAAGCAGGGCATTTTTTGAGCCAGAAAACACAGGAATGCAGTTCCAGCTGGCTTGGCATCAGGGGGTGTGGCCTAATATGCAAATAAGTTCCTGCTGGGCTTTTTCTACCCAAAAAAGCCCTGGGAGCAAGTGAATTCTAACCTTGTATATGCCATTAAATGCCAACAGTGCCATTCAGTTCTGTACAAAGGGCAAACAAGTCAAATCTTACACCAAAGGATAAATGAATACAAATCTGACAAAACTGAGAAACCTGTAGAACACTTCAGCCTTCCAGGACATATAAAGGGGTGTCCTCAAAGTAGTTGTTTTATTGCAAAGGAGTTTCAGAAACCGACTAGAATGGGAGATAACTATAAGTATTTGAGGGCTGTCCCTTAGAGGAGGGCAGGGAGCTGTTCCTGTTGGCAGCAGAGGAAAGGACTCACAATGATGGGTTTAAATAAAGAATGGGAAGGTATTGAGTGGATATTTGGAAAAACCTTTTTACAGTAAGAGTTGTTCAACAGTGGAATCAGCTTCCAAGGGAGGCGTTGAGCTCCCCTTCGCTGGCCATCTTGAAGCAGTGGCTGGACTCGGGCTAGGCTGATCCTGCATTGAGCAGGGGGTTGGACTAGATGGCCCCTTCCAACTCAGTGAGTCTATGATTGCTGAGTTACAAGTTATTACAACACTCAGGACAATGGAACCCCCAGCGTTTAACAGAGCTATTGATTTCTTATCTCACTCCATGTGCTAATGCCATCCAGTTCTTGCATCTGTTTGTAAATGCTATATGCTAATTTGCTGCTGTTCACAGTTCTTGCCAATTGCCTTAATCCAATCTTAGCTATATTTACTGCTCAGTTACTTCTGCATCTTGACTCTAATTAGCCCTTCCTGGCAACACCATCCCCACCCTCTGCCTATATGTAATGGCTGGTGACTTCTGTTCCAATGTATCTGAAGAAGTGTGCACGCGGACAAAAGATGATACCCAAAATAAAACCCGGACTCAGACACTCTGTTGCTTCCGGCCAACATGACCACCCACCTGGAAATTTGTTCCAGCAATGAATTGCTCGCATGAGCCAAGGATTCTTTCATCAGTGGGGTTGCCAGCTCTGGGGTGGGAAATGCCTGAAGGTGTGGGAAGTCGAGCCTGAGGAGGGTGAGGTTTGGGTGAAGGAGGGACCTCAATGGGGTGTAATGCCATAGACTTCACTTTCCAAAGCAGCCATTAGCTCCAGAGGAACTGGTCTCTACTGCCTGGAGATCAGTTGCCATCTGAGGAGATCTCCAGCCACCACCTGGTAGTTGGCAACTGTTCACTGGACACATGTAACACCCTCAGACCTGATTTCACACAACCCTTTCCCATTCCTTCTGATTCTGTTCATGTGGGAAATAGAACTTCAGGAGATAAGCCCGGCACCAGCCAAGCCATGCAGGAAAATGGAACATGCCCATAATTAGGCTACAAATGCCCCATCTCAGGAAAAGGCAAGGGGTGTGTGTGTGTGTGTGTGTGTGTGAGACAAACCAGGATGCCACAGTTTCACCAGGTGAAAGGGGAGGGGAGGCTCTGGGAATAAGCGGAATCTGCCAAGAGGGTAAGGACTTAGACACGGAAATGGGGTTGCCAGCTCTGTTGGCAAATTCCTGGAGATTTGGGGGTAGAGGCTGGGTACACCAAGCATAAGCTGTTGCCAGGGTAGGGGGCTGGTGGGGCATCCAAGAAGGGGCAGGCCAGGAGCCAGCTGTCAGCCTGCAGAGTCATCAGTCATGGCTGCCTTTCTCTCTGGGAAGGCGCACACATGTGGATGTCCATCAGGGCCAACGTGCTGCTCCGCGCTTCCCCAGAGCAGCTCCTGGGAAAAGGCCCACTGCCCTTGCCTCCAATTATAGCCCTCCCGTCACTCCGCTCAGTATAAGGCAGCAGGGAAGGCACTTGGTAGAGAGATGACAGGCTGGCAGCAACTGAGCTCTCCTGCATGGCCGGCGACAGGAAAAGAACTGCAGCTTGGAAGCAGAATGTTGGAACCAATCAATTTCTTTGGCTGTTTCCAAGGTTTTGGGCCCTCCTTCCCATCAAGGGGGCGGGGAAGGAAGGAAAGAGAGAGAGAGAGAGAGAGAGAGAGAGAGAGAGAGAGAGAGAGAGAGAGAGAGAGAAAGCAAGCTCTGACTTCATTCCTCCTATTAAAACCTGCTGCGTTCCCCTCGTGCATCATTCATGGGCATATTCAGATAGCCCTCTCTGCCCTGCCTTGCAGTAGGCTCGTCTCCTCCCTCTGCTGTTGGGAGAGATGAAGCAGGTCCCTTTAATGCTCTTCTGTCACAATTCAAAGCAGTAGTGTTGCCAACTTGCAGGTGGGACCTGGAGATCTCCTGGAATTGCAACTGACCTCCAGAATGCAGCAATCAGGTCTTCTGGACAAATGGTTGCTTTGAAGGGGGGACTCTCGGTTTAGGGTTGCCACTAGTCTCCAAGTGGGGGCTGGAGATCTCGCAAGATTACAACCAATCTCCAGATGGCTGCTCTGGAGGGTGGGGACTCTATGGCCATTAACCCCTGCTGAGGCCCCTCCCTAGGCTCCACCCCCAAGTCTCCAGGATTTGGAGAGCCGGTTTGGTGTAGTGGTTAAGTGCACGGACTCTTATCTGGGAGAACTGGGTTTGATTCCCCACTCCTCCACTTGCAGCTGCTAGAATGGCCTTGGGTCAGCCATAGCTCTCACAGAGTTGTCCTTGAAAAGGCAGCTGCTGTGAAAGCCTTCTCAGCCCCACCCACCTCACAAGGTGTCTGTTGTGGGAGAGGAAGATAAAGGAGATTGTGAGCTACTCTGAGATTCAGAGTGGATGGCAGGGTATAAATCCAATATCATCATCATCATCATAGATCTCATAGAATCATAGAGTTGGAAGGGACCTATTTCTGCCATCATACGAGGCTTTGAATTATTGTTTCGCTTCCCCATACAATTTAGTTTAAAGCCTTCCTTATTAGGTTAGCAAGGCTGTTACCAAACACCCTTTTCCCTACCGCCATAAGGTGCAAACCATCTCCCGACAGAAGACCAGCATCTCGAAAGTAGAAGCCATGGTCCAGAAATCCAAATCTTTCCTGACGACACCATCGACGTAGCCAGTTGTGTATTTGAAGTATTCTTCTTTCTCATCCTAAGCCACGGCCTTCAACAGGAAGCACTGACAAGAACACAACCTGTGTGCCCAGCTCCTTCACCTGCTGACCCAGAGCCACATAGTCTTTTCTAATACGTTCAGGGATATGACAGGCAGTATCGTTCGTTCCCATGTGGATCAGCAAGAAAGGATAGTAATCCGTGGACTCGATAAGTCTTCCAATCCTTTCTGTCACGTGCTGGATGCGTGCACCCAGCAGACAGCAAACCTCTCAGGATGACAAGTTCGGTTGGTGCACTTTGGGCTCCACCCCTTTGAGCAAGGAGTTTCCAATCACATTCACCACCACTTTCCTCTTCCTTTATTGGGGAGCAGAAGCTCTAGGCTTCTTATCCAAAGGATCCTGAGAAACTTTCTTCAAGCTTCGTGGAGGCTGGGGAAGTAGGCCTTGTTCCAATGGTTCAGAATCAGTTATTGTGGGGAGATCCTGGAACCTATTGCTGAGCAGCAGGGGGCTCAGAACATCTCCTGATTTTCTTTCTCCTTCGGGATACATTTTTCCAGGAACCCTCCTCCTGCGTTGGGTTTTCTTCTAATTGCTGAGATGCCATTTCCTCTCCCTCCTCTTGTCCTCTCAGCATCATCATTCTCCCAAGGCAGAATTGGCAGCCCTGCAAAGCAACTAGCAGTTGCTGGTCTTTGTTGTGGGGAATGAAGGCAAGGCGGGGGGGGGGGTCTTCGCTCCCACCTGATCCACAGGGTGCGCTCACACTCACCATTAAATCCATCTGCAACACGCCTCTATTATAATCCGCACACCCAATTTCCCGATCAGACAACAGCCAGGCTACCATTCTATCCCATGTGGGTCCCGTCGCTGGTCGATCAGAGTGCTCAACCGGACCTCATTTTTTGAGATGCCATTCCACACTCGCGCAAGCACAGTACCATGGAATATCGTGCTTGGCTTTTTTTTTTTAAAGGTGCCAGAAAAGGTGGGCGATCTGCCCCTCTCCCATTTAAACACCCGGAAAGGAAAGGGAAGCCCAGGAGTTCTCTTTGCTGTCTCTCCACCTGACGGGAAGATAGCAAAGGTGCGGGATCTTCCTCCCCCCCATTTAAACACCCCGCCGTGGTGTTTAAATGGGGGGGGCGCACGGCAACTCTCTTTGCTGTCTCTCCACCTGGCGAGGAAACGGCAAAGGTGGGTGATCTGCCTCCCCCCCCCCCCATTTAGGAAAGGTCCCCTGTGCAAGCACCAGTCGTTTTTGACTCTGGGGTGACGCTGCTTTCACAAAGTTTTCACGGCAGACCTTTTACAGGGTGGTTTGCCATTGCCTTCACCAGTCATTACACTCCCCCCCCCGCCCCCAGCAAGCTGGGTACTCATTTTACCGACCTCGGAAGGATGGAAGGCTGAGTCAACAATTGCTGGCGCAATGATATCATTTGGAGTGGGCTCTTGCAGGGAAGCGGATGTGCGCTTGCGACGAGTCGGCTACAATGGAGCGTTCAAACATAGAAAGTACGCGCGGGAGTCGTCAGAAGCATTCTTATTCCGGATTTAATGTACTATCAAAAAAGTCTGTGTCTCAGTCGTGGCAGTTCGGGACATGAACGAGCCAACGACCATTGCCAGATGCTGATGTTTGGACAACCGCATAAAATCCGACATGCATCTGGCTTTCATCCATGCCCATCTCGTCAGTTTATGTGCGTCTGACCGCAGCCACAGTCTGCTGTCTACTGTTGTTACGAAGAGGACACTCACTGGCAGGACCAATGAAGGTTCCAAACCTTTTTAGATGTTTAGAGGGAGTAGCCAGAGAGCTGCCTACGCAGACCTCAGTGAAGCCTTTGAGATCTGATGAGAGGCAGACAGAAACGGGCAACAGGAAGAGCTCCCCTTAGCCTGAAGGGCTTTGAGCTTCTGTGTCTCACTCCCTTCTGCTGATTCTCAAATCTCAACCATACAACTTATTAAGATATTGAGGACCTACGTTTGGTCTTTCTAATTGAGTGTGAGAAATATATCGTATAGAGTTGATATTTGTTTAAGATGTGGGGTATATTATCTTGTAAAGATCTGAGTGTAGAACATTGTATTCACGGTTCATTTCATAGAAAAAGAGGTGCCGGAGCTCATTAGCACATTCATTTGCGTAACTCATTTGCATATGCCACGCACCCCTGACATCACTGGAAGGGGTACTAAATTATATCATTTCAGCATCTACCTTAAAATGCTTCTTGATTTAGAATTGTCATAATAAAACCTGACTCCCATCATACTTTTTAAATGACTTTCTTCTATGTGGCCACAGTGGCATGAGGAAGATTTCCATCTGTTTGCTTTATATGTATTGGTTATTTCCCCATTTTTTTGTGGGGGGAAATATTAGAAAGTTTGTCAAATCTTAAGAGTTCAGCAAAATTCTCACAGGGGGGTTGAACAATAGAGCCCAGAAGCAAGTATTTTTTTTTTTAGGGGGGCAGTGTAAGAAAGAAAGAGCACAATAAAATTTAGAGGTTCCAAAGCTCCGTTCCTGTGAGCTCCTGCTCAAAATGAGGCCTGATTGTAATGTTGTTTGGGGGTGGAGGAAAATGAGATTTGGTGAGGGGCCTCCACAGCAGCCCTTCTGGCTGAGGGAACAGCTGTAATTCTGGGAGATCTTCAGTCCCAGGCAGGATCAGGAACCCCTGGATATTTGGGAGGGAGGGCCTTGGAGGATGAGGCCGTGGCTGCCACAGAGAGGACTTACTGCTGTCTTTAACAGAATTAAACTTTGAGTGGTGTGTGGTGCATGCAATAAAGCAGCCAATACTGTCTTGATTGAACTATGGAGGCTTTGCTGGTTAATTTTTTCTTTGCTTTTCCTGCCACACAATACCCTGAAGTTATGAATGCGCAGATAATATACTTGACCACAAAATCCTGTCTTTCAGGGCCATTAGGCTATGAATTAAAGCCACAAACAGAAGGGAACGCAGAGGCACAAGTGAACCCTTTGTCAATGTTAATCAGCGTTCAGTTTCCTAAAAGGTGGGACTGACTGGTGACAGTCCTGAAGAGTCCAGAAATGCTATTAGACCTTGAATCCTAGAAGCATTCAAGTGCGACTTGGCGTGAGCCGCTTATCCTGATGAAATGTACAGAGTCTGGAGGTTCTGCAGAGCCGTGTATCAGCAGGTTTGCCGGGATCCTCCTGGCCTTGAAATCCTGGCTTATGGGGAGGGGACAGGAATCCAGGTCACCCAAGCACCTGCATGCAGATGTTGCAAGCAGCTGCAGCTAGTTTTCACAAGGGGAATACAAGGGCATAAGGAACATGAGGTTCTCAGCCATTCAGCCTAAAATGGAAATGCAGCCAATGTTCCTGGCCCATGGTTGCGCAGTCCCCCAGCCCAGCAGTGGTCACTCCAGCAGAGCACCACAGCTATGGTGAGACTCCACAGCACCTTGACTGATGCTCCTGTGCACTGTTCTGGGCCTGTGCTGTTCATGGATCGAGAGGAGAACGCCACAAGGATTTGCATCTGAGGAGTGTCCTCAGAACTGGAGCCAAGCCTGCGAGGAGATGACTGCCTTGGGGGAGACCCTGAAGAGCGGCTGCCAGTCTGAGAAGACAACACTGGCCTGATTCAGTAGAAAGCAGCTTCATGGGTGACTGTTTGGCTCAGCCTGCTTTGCTTCTTTCCCTTCTACCTCCCCCTCTTTCTCTCCAGTGGGGGAGGCACAAAGTGGCTGGCATCCTTTCCCTTTCCTTCTGGTGAGCTGGTGTGACTGCAGCCAGCAGAGATTGGAACCCAGACCTCGCAGATTCTAGCTGAACCCTCTGGCCAGTAGCCCAGACCGGCTCTCCTGTCGACAGATCCTCCTGGTTTCAGACTTTCCGTCCACAGAAGGTGCCTTTGGAAGGCAGGAGGGACCTTTAGGGTTGAGGCTACAAACCACTAACTGTAATCGAGGATAAGGGAATTGGAATTATTGTATAAAGGGATTTGGGATCATTGTTTTTATGCACAGAATTACATTGATAGTTATAAACTGCATAGTATTGGGTTATCCACCAATTCACATCGAGTCCATTGAAATATGTCTGAAATCCTCTTTGGCACCTCTGCGCAGCAATACACAGACAGGCCACCACAAACCAGCTGCTCTCAACAGGTGAGGTTTACTGATGGACTTCAAAGGGGAAAACAAAATTCAAATTCAGATGTGCAAAAACTTCCACAGATGTGCAAAAATATCTGCAACAAGCGAGCTCAGAATAGCTGCCTGATTCCATGAAACCCCCTGTGCCCTTTTGTGCAGTTGGACACAAAGCACCAGGGTCATTCTTAAAAACAAAGAGTGAAGAGGAAAGGCAGGTGGCTACTGAAAGTACCAAAGAGCCCTTCCTTTGCCCAGCAACCTGTGTGCGCTCGTTTGGCATCAGACTCTTTCTGAAGCTCTTGGACAGAGGCTGCTGCAGCAAGACTTTCCTTCCTCCTGTTTAGCTGTGCAAGTTTCACAGAACAAATGTTCTTCTGGGAAATGGAGGCCCATGCATTGGCTGAAGTCAAGCATCATGAAGGATCTGGGATGGCATCTGGTGGGCTTCCTTTCTTCGCTGCAGCCCAACTCAGGTCTGCCCAGCCTGCCCTCCCCAGAATCTGCTCCCCGCCCAGCCAGCAACTGCTCTGCTCCAGGCAGAATTCCAGCCGTGCTTGATATTTGCCCTACGAGAGCTCCCCTTGCCCTGGTCTGCCTCTTATCTCGCCGTCCTTCCACATGACTCACGGTGCCAGGAACGCAGAAGGCGGCCCTCCCTGATTGGCTTCTGCAGGGCTGCTGGGCAGACCTCTGCCACCCAGAGCACCACATGCCCAGCCTCTGTCCAGCCCCTCCCCCACACCCTGATGATGAAACCTGCTATTTCTGAAATGACACCATCGAGACAATCGTGTGTTGCTCACGGACACATTTTGGGACTATTATTTGTAACGATGACTTTGACCCAAACGTTTGCACCCACCACCGGGTGGGTCTGGAAGTGCAGGGGTTTCGTGGCTTGAATCACCCTTGGGGGCTGGCCAGTCGCTGAACATAATATGCTGTCATTTGGCAATCTCTGAAGGGCTGCCAGTGGTGAAGCTGCGGGTAAAAATAGCCGATGAGTGCTGGTCTGTTACTTGACACTGCCCCCTCCTTCCAGCACTTCTGTTTGCCTCTTCCCCACCGTCTTCGACACTCGGCTTTCTCCTTCCTGGGGATATATTGAAGTATGTTTCCCTGAGTTTGGGCTCCTGGCTCTCTGTTTCACCTGTTTGTGCAGGTCGGAGTGGGGGAGCAAAGCTTGGCTCCCTCAGGGTCGAGGATCAAGACCCTCCTTCCTTGGAAGCCAAGCACACAGAGGATATGGTTTACAGGAAGTGTGCGCAGTACAAAGAATGGCTGTGAGATGAAAGGTGCAGGGAACTTGGCTCTGTGGAGGAGGAGAGCACCAGGGCCGCCTTCTGTCTCCCATCTGGAACCCGGGATGTCGAAGGTGAGCAGAAGGGAAAGGAAGTGCTGGGTGCTGGAAGTGGGTCGTCGTGTTGGAGAGGGCAGTCTGAGAATGCATAACTGGCAAGCAGTTCCCCCCCCCCCAAGGCCTCAGAGTTCATCTCATCCAGGTGTGCAACAAAACACCTGTCCTCAATATGGAAACCTGGCCCCTCTCCCAATTCCATAATGCCATCTAATCCAAAATGAACTTGCAACACAACGAGGCAGGAAAGCATTTTGGGGGCTCTTGATTTTGTTCAATAATCTCCACTGGACGTCTTTCCCTGGGCTTGGACCTTTCCGGTCTAGTGGCCAAGAGGGATTCGTCTCACAAAGAGCTGTGTTTGCTTATGCAAGTCAAGGAGCAGCTTCGTTGGATTGAGAAAATCCAAGCAATTGTAATGCTCATAATGGTATGATCTCATAATGGTATAATCTGGATTGATTCGTAACTGGAGCAGGAGAAATATTTGGCATGTTCTGGCAGTGAAGCATGGGACAAGTGACCTGGAAGCTGAGAAGTTTTATTTTTATAGGACTACAGCTCTGGCTCTAATCCCTATAGATAGATTGCTTAGTATTATTGTCCTCAACCATCCTGTAAGAAAGACTGGCAAGAGACAGGAGCCACTGCTGGGGAATTATGCTTCATGAGACCCACAAGAATTGCTGCCAGTCCCCTGTCTCCACACCACAAAGGCCCACAAAACTTTCACTCTTGATTCAACTCTTAGAGGCCAACATGCCCTTTTCCTGAGGGGAGGGGAGCTTTCACCAGCCAGTGCTCCCTTCCTCAGAAGGCAGCTCCCTGAGCCTTGAAGACCTGGACAGGAGGGGGCAGAGGGACCCACTCGCCATTCGAACAGGGGAGAAACCCTTCCAGGCTGGGGCTGCCATCTGCAGGTTGGGAGGGACCTGGAGATTTAAGGGTAGAGCCAGGGGAGGGGTTCTCTAGACTCCACCCTCCAAAGAAGGCATTCCATTCAGGGAAACTGATCTCTCTCATCTGGAGACCAGCTGTAATTCTGGGAGATCTCCAGGCTCCCCCTGAAGGTTGGTGCCCCTACAAGGGGCAGGAAACGAGCATCTTGCTGTTTTGCCGCAGACCAACCTGGCTTCACAACAGACAGGTTCAGGCCAGGCCAGGGCTGGCAGGTCCCCTGAGGGCCCAGGGACAGAGCTGGGGAGCCAAAGGGTGCTGCTTGTGGGTGTCAGCGAGGCTGGTGGACACGGGGTGGGTCAGGGTGGCTGAGCTTGGCTGGGCCTGGTGAACAAGGGAGACAGCTGACTGGAAAAGCTCTCCAAGCAAGCAGGATACAGATTGTCCTTGACAATACTCCTTCTGTGGAGTATTGTGGAGCTGTGGAGTCTTGTGAGCAAAAATTCTACTTCATGACCTACTGGCATTCAAGTTGTGAGCTACTGCATGAATTAGTTTGCTCTGGGGCCATTTTTCCTTATCTAAGACAAAAACGTGAGCTGGAAGCTGAACTGTGAGCTAGCTCACACTAACTCAGCTAAGAAGGAACACTGGTCCTTGACCCTCAGATGCGTCGTTCTTCCCCTGCAGATCCTGAGCAGGAGCTTCTGGTCCGCTGGTTCTGAGGGAACTTGACCTGGAGCCTGCAGCTGGAGAGGAGGTCTTTCTTGGGAGCTAATGGGAACCCACTCTCTTGAGGGAGGCTGAAGCAAGCTTCCCCAAAACAACTCAGACCAGCCCTCTCTTCAGCTTACTGCTGATCTTGCTTAGCTTGCCAGCCTCCAGCTGGTGACTGAGATCTCCTGGAATCAAAACTCCTCTCTGGATTACAGAGATCTCTTTTTTTTTCTCTGGAGAAAATGGCTGCTTTGAAGCATAGATTCTATGGCAGGGGTTGCCAGCAGTAGCTCTCCAGATGTTTTTTGCCTACAACTCCCATCAGCCCCAGCCAGCATGGCTGATGGCTGGGGCTGATGGGAGTTGTAGGCAAAAAACATCTGGAGAGCTACCGTTGGCCAACCCTGTTCTGTGGCATTGTCCTCAGGGCCGACTCAGCCACTAGGCAGATTAAGCAATTGTCTAGGGCGCTGGCCTTCTGGGGGATACCGAATTGGGTGCCCCCATGTGATTCAGTGGCATTATCAGTGGGTGGGGGCAGTGCCAGAAGTTAGCCTTGCTGAGGGTGCCGGACAGTCTAGGGCCAGCCCGGATTGCACTCCACAGAAGACCCTCCCATCCCCAAATCCTCCCTTCCCAACTCCACCCCCCCAAAAAAAAATCTCCTGGAATTTCCCACCCCAGAGCTGGCAACTCCATCTTCCTTTTCCCCATCAACTGTGGCTACTGGGATTAAGGGGGGGGGGGAGCTCAGCAGAGAGGTGACCAGCCAGAGGGCCCACTATCTCACACGGCCATTTTCTGTCTCGTGTCTGGAGATGAGTTGTAATTCCAGGAGATAGCCAGGTCCCACTTAGAGGCCAACCACCCCTCTTATTGCCCAGAAAACTTGGCACCGTCCACCCCCCTGGTGTTCCTGCCAATGCCTGAGTACAACCTCTGACCTGGGTACAACCTCTGCAAACAAAAGTAACTCCCCACGCCTGATGGCTATGGGGCAATGGTGGCTGCCTGGTGGGGAAAAGTCAGAAGTCCGGCCTCTTCTTCTCCCAGCCCTTTCTGAACTGACAGGCAAGGGAAGTCAAGAAGAGGCTCTTTCCCTCTGCCTGGACCTGTGAAGGGAAAAGGGCAGGATGGCCGTTTTCCCACTCACGTTTTACTGGCGCCACGACCATCCTGACGCCGGCGAATCTGCCTGGATTTCGCAACAGAAGCGCCGGCGCTCCCAGAAGCGCCGGCGCTTTCCGTCGCTAAGCCAGCGCAAACGTTTTCCTGCATCTTTGCGATTTCCGTTTGCGCTGGCTTAGCGACGGAAGTAGCCGGCGCTTCTGGGAGCGCCGGAGCTTCTGATGCGAAATCCAGGCAGATTCGCCGGCGTCAGGATGGTCGTGGCGCCAGTAAAACGTGAGTGGGAAAACGGCCTATGTGTCCCTTTTCCTGCGAGGGTTTCTGCTCACTTTGGTCACAGTTGCAGGGGGAGTGGAGTAAAGAACCAGTTGTTTGTGGGAGCAGCAGCAGGTCGAGGTATTTGGGCAGCCAAGAGGCATCAGTGGGAACAGTGGGCAGGTGATTCAGCATGACAGGAGCCACTGATTTGATCCAGGGCTTGGAAAGCCAATGCCAGCTCCACGTCGGCAACGTCAGGGGTGGAGCCTGAAGACGGCAGGGTTTAGAGGGGAGGGACTTTAGTGGGACGTGATGCCAGAGAGTCCACCTTCCAAAGCAGCCATTGTCTCCAGAGAAACTGATCTCTGCAGTCTGGATATCAGCTGTAATTCCAGGAGATCTCCAGCCACCACCTGGAGACTGGCAACTCCAGGGGCAGAGGTCAGTCCTTTCTCTGCTGCTGCCCTCTACATAGATGGCCTTGAACGCGTCATGGGGCTTTCAGGCAGAGGAAGGGGTACAGGAGGGATGGCAGCAGTGCAGGGGAAGATGCTCCAGTGCTCTGAGCAGTGCTGCCCTGACTGCCGTCTCCTTTCTCCCCTTCAGGGTTCCCATCTCTGGGTTGGGAAACTCCTTGAGATTTGGTGTGGAAGGAGAGGGACCATAGCAGAACAGAATGCCATGTGCCCCCCTCCCCCGGGCAGCCATTCTCTCTGGGGAAACTGATCTCTGTCATCCAGAAGTCAGTGGTAATGCCAGGAGATCCCCAGGCCCCACCTGGAAGTTGGCAACCCTAGTAGGTAGGCCAGTATTGTAGACCCTGAGAGCCAACAGGGAACTTCCGGGTGGCAGAGAGCTCCGCAACAGCTGGAAGGACAGAGCGGGCAGTATTGGGCATGGACAGGTGGAACTTTCAGAATATAACACAAAAAGTACTCATTGTTCATTTTCTTGGTGAACCCATCTGCGTGGAAAGGTGGCAGAGGAAGGTGTAGGTAGGTAGATAGATAGATAGATAGATAGATAGATAGATAGATAGATAGATAGATAGATAGATAGATAGATAGATAGATAGATA
Source organism: Heteronotia binoei (assembly GCF_032191835.1). NCBI lineage: Eukaryota > Metazoa > Chordata > Lepidosauria > Squamata > Gekkonidae > Heteronotia > Heteronotia binoei. The sequence continues at coordinate 2,517,030 of NC_083228.1, read as the reverse complement.
GATAGATAGATAGATAGATAGATAGAGAGAGACAGACAGACAGACAGACAGACAGACAGACAGACAGACAGACAGACAGACAGACAGAGACAGAATTTTAAAACCCAAGGAATCCAGAGATTACAACATAGCTCTTTTCATATTGTAAACACTCTGGTGTAAATACACTCTGGTGCAATAGTTTGCATTACTAGAAATACACAAAAAGGAGGGTTGCCAACCTCCTGGTGATCTCCTGCCATCACAATGGATCTCCAGGCTACTGAGATCAGTTCCCCTGGAGGAAATTGCTGCTTTGTAGTGGGGGGGGGGGCTCCAGGACTCTGTGTCCCACAGAGGTCCTTCCCCTCCTCATGCTTTATCTGTCCAAATCTCCAGCTATTTCACAACCCTTCCCTGAAGAGGCCCAAGAGGCCGCCTGGCCAAGCTGGAGGCAGAAGGCGGAGGGAAGGGCAGAGGCAGCCTGTGGACATGGTGGTGCCCGCTAACATCCTGCGGGCAACTTCAGCGGCAGGACTTCTCCATCGGCCACCAAAGGCGGCCCAAGCCCCACCCCTCTGCCATATTGGCACAAAACAGCCACTACCCTGGGGCTACAATTACGGATGCCAACCCCCAGGTGGCACCTGAGTTCTCCCATGATTATAGAGGATCTTCAGCTGATCCTGTGGAGTTCTGCCCAGCCAAAGTCCCTCCCCTCCCCAAACTCTGCTCTCCCCAGGCTCCACCCCCTCCCCCAAATCTCCAGGTTTTCCCCAACCTGGAGCTGAGGTCCCAGAGGGCAAACCAGGAAGTCTTTTCTTCCAATGGTATTTCTGAATTATTTTAGTTCTTTAAATAGAGAGCCTGCAGTGGCCAGATCCAAGTCCAGGAGCAGCTTAGAGACCCTCCAGATTTTTGGGGTATCCGACAAAAGCAGCCTGGACTCCTGAAAGCCTGGGCCCCCCCAAATCTTGCTCCTCTCCTGGATTTGAATCCAGCTGCAGGAAGAGGAGTATAGACTGGGGGTCCCTGGATGTAGAAAAGGGTTGGAAAAGGAAGCGGCAAATGAGCAAATTCACGTATGAACTCTCCTATAATAACTGCATAATAAGGGAGCAGACACACTTATTGGGGTCAAGTTACAGAGACAAACTGCTCAGGATGCGTCTCTTTCTTTGTTCCCAGCTTCTTGCAGACTCGTCCTTCCCACCGGAGAGGGTCCCAGCCTGGCATTAATTCCAAAAGTTTAATTTCCCCGCAGGCCATGATCTGTTGCTCTAATTACTCCCACTTGTTCCCTAGAAAGGAAGTGCCCAGTAATTAGCCACCTGCTGCCATCTGGGGGTTCACAGACTCTGCCTACTGTGGGAGTGGTGGGGCCAGAGCTCTTAAATGCCACGGGCAACTCACTATAAATGGGCAAGTGAAGACTTCTGCCTGGATGCTTGCCCACTGTTGGAAGAAGGGCCAAGGGTGCCCAAGTCAGAAGCCTTCACAGGGGTCTCTTGGAGGGGCTTACACTTGGGATCCTGTCATATAAATCCAGTCTGCAACGTTTGCAGGGTGTTCTAAGTCATGCAGCCCTCTTTTGGAAAAGTTTTTTTTTTAAAATGGCTGCCAGCCTTGGATAGGACAGCTGCTTCCTGCTGAATCAGACCCCTCTTGGCCCATCAGGGTCAGTCTTGTCAACTCAGGCTGGCAGTGGCTCTCCAGGGTCTCAGGCAGAGAAAGGTCTGCCACATCACTCATCGCCAGATCTTTGAACTGAAGGTGCCAATCCCCAGCTGGGGCAGGAGGCCCTCCCCACTTCAGGGGCACCGGGGGCACTCCATGGAGATCAATCCCCATAGGGTATAATGGGAACTTGATCGGGGTGGGGGGGCTGGCTTTTGAGGGAAAGGCACCAAACTTGCAGCATAGTCTCCAGTGCCTCTCCTCAAAACACCCTCCACATTTTAAAATGATCGGACCAGGGGCCCAGTTCTATGAGCCCCCAAAGAAGATGCCCCTATCCTTCATTATTTCCATTGGAGGGAAGGCAATTAAAAGGTGCATGGCTCCTTTAAATGTGATGACCAGAACTCCCTTGGGAGTTCAATTATGCTTGCAGCAACCTTGCTCTTGGCTCCACCCCAATGTCTCCTGGCTCCACCCCCAAAGTCCCCAGATGTTTCTTAATTGGACCTACCAGGGATTGAACCCAGGACTTTCTGTGTTCCAAGCAGATGCTCTGCCACTGAGCCACACCCTCTCCCCCTCGTCTTGGGTTAACGCCTTTGGGGCAACGAGACTGCTTGCTGTATGTATGCATGTGTGTGCAGGGCAGTAGCAGAAAAAACATCTCTCTTCATTGTGTGTGTGTTTGGTATCTCTGACATAGCCCGGGTGTTGTCAAAGTGGGGTCAAGTTACCTTTTGTATACACCAGAAACTCCACTCAGTTTTGTTGCTGTTGTTGCTATTGTTGCACTGGCCTCTTCCTAGAAGAACTCAAGGTTTAAGTCACATGGCTTTCTAATTGTCTAACATTAATTCTGGCCCTGCTGAGTGGACCTCTTGAGGCACCTGAGTTTTGGCCACAGTATAACCACTGGTCTGACCCCACACAGTTTCTCTGGTGTTCTTATGCCTGAGGCAGTGATGCTCTGTGTTCTTGGTGCTTGAGGGGCAACAGTGAGAGGGCTTCTGGAGTTCTGGTCCTGCTGGTGGATCTCCTGAGGGCACCTGGGTTTTGCCCACAGTGTGCCCCAGAGTGTTGGACTGGATGGGCCACTGGCCTGACCCCACACAGCTTATCTTGTGTTCTTAATGCTTCTGCAATCTGGACAGTCCTCATTACCTGGCTGCAGTGACCCATGCAATGGTTACTTCCAGGCTGGACTACACCGGCTTGCCCTTGAAACTGATCTGGAAACTGCAGTGGGTGCGGAATGCGACAGCTCACCTGCTGACTGCATCACCTGTGCATATGCCACCTGCACTGGCTGCCTATAGAGTACCGGCTCCGTTTCAAGGTGTTAGTTTTGACCTCCAAAGCCTTGCGCAGCCTGGGACCAACATACCTACGGAACCATCTCTTCTGGAGGTCGCTTTATTCGGCCTCCCAGGATCTTTTGACAGTCCCTGGCCCAAGAGATGCCCGTCTTGCCTCTACCAGGGCCAGGACCTTTTCAGTCCTGGCCCCGACCTGGTGGAATCAGCTCCCTATGGAGATCCGGGCCCTACCTGGCTTGCTGGCCTTTCGTAGGGCCTGTAAAATGGAGCTGTTCCACCAGGTTTTCGGATGAGGCTGTGGGCATCTATCTATTCAATTGGTTGGCCTTCCCCTACTGCACTGTTTTGTGGTGCTATTTTGTACCAATCTGCCCATCTGTAGTACCATTTTGCTATATTATTCTGTTACATCATTCTGCTGGACCATTCTGTTGCACTTTACTAAATGTTGAAATTGGTTTTATTATGAAGTTATTGTAATTTTAGTGTGATTTTATTACTATTTTGATGTACTCCGCTCTGAGCCCCCAAATGGGGGAATGGGCGGAATATAAATAAAGCAATAATAATAATAATGACACTCTGCAGCAGAAAGGTTGGGGAGACTGCAGTCCTCCTGATGTCTGACTCCCAGGGCAGAACCACCTTCAGGCTTTGGTGCCCAGGGGCCCCTTCTCCTACTGTGACCCCCACTTGTGCCTTCCTTCCCTCCAGCCCACCCACCTCCTCACCTGCCTGCGTGTCCTCCCTCACCATCCATCCAGCTGAGCACAGGTCCTTTTCCCAATGGGGTTGGGGGGCAGTGGACTGGGGGGAGTGGCCTCACTCAGGGGATGCTGATGCTGGCCCTGCCTCCCGCTGGAGGGCTTAGTGCTGCTGCCACATGGGAGGGGGCAGGCAAGTTTCGGGAAGGGACCACAGAGCAGACTCATTGGAGGAAAAGCCTCTGGACCCCACTTTGCCTGGGTCTTGAGGCGAATAAGAGGCATGCCAGGACCATTCCCACAGCTGATGGGTTGCAACATTTGGAGGGAAAGGCTGATCAGCGCAGTTCTCCTGCTGCAAAATCTGTTTCATTGCGATGACTGGAGAAAGTGGTGCGTCAGTTCAATTCCAGCTGGTATCTCCAAACTCTCACCCCTTCCCTCAAGCTGACCTCTCCTTAAACTCTTTAGCAGGGCTCTCCCATGGAGTCGAAGCCCTTTGGTTTCACTGGATGCAGAATTCTGCATAGGACTGCCCTGTCAAGTTGACTGCCGGACTCCAAAGAAGAAACAAATATAGCCCTTGGTTAACCCAGTTCTTCTTTTCTGGGTCCAAAGTAACAGTGTTATTTTATGTCTTAAACCTGAGGCACGTTCCTAGGGCTTTCCCACCATCTCTGCTGTCAAAGGCACTGCCAACTCCTTGTTTTCCTTGGCTGGACTCCTCCAGATTGCTGTCCCTTAGTCTTCCTCCCTTGCTTACACCCTGGGCTGCAGTAGAACGAAGCAGGAGTTGAGTATCACCTTTAAGACCAACAAACTTTTATTCAGAATGTAAGCTTTCATGTGCATGCACACTTCTTCAGACGAGGAATGAGGAAGTGCATGCACACAAAAGCTTACATTCTGAATAAAAGTTTGTTGGTCTAAAAGGTGATACTTGACTCCTGCTTTGTTCTGCTGCTTCAGGCCAACCCGGCTCCCACCTGGATCTATTTACACTGGGCTGCAGTTTGTGCAGAGCAGCAGGACTCCTTATTCCTCCTTCTCTCTCCTGCCTCTCTGGAGCAAGGGGTGGGGATTCCAGTGACTCTTGAGCATGTGACCCTGGCAAGTCAAGTCCTGTAGCCTCCAGGCAAGATCCAGTTTCACAGACGGAGTGAAGCTGTCAATTAGCAAATCTTGGAGGAGGATCCATGCTTTAAGAAAGCTACAGAGAGACGGCCATCTGCAGAGTTTCACCTTTCATTTTTGGTTCATGTGGAATATTCGGTGCAGTCACTGTGCTCTGGAGTCTAGAGTAAATGAAGAATAGAGGCACAGTTTCCCCAGGCAGCAGCCATCTGGCAAATGCCAGGAGGCCTTACAAGGACCTTTCATCTGTGTTCGTCCTAGAATTGCTAATCTCCAGGTAGGGCCTGGAGATCTCCTGGAATTACTACAGAAATCAGTTCCACTGGAGAAAATGGTTGCATCACAGGGGTGTGTCGAAATCATTTGTTGTAAGGACCAGCTCTGACATAAATGAGACCTTGTTGAGACCATGTGTGTTATAAAATGTAATGTCAGGTAGCAGAGATATAAACTTTATAAAGCACACAGACAAATACAATTTTTTAAAAAAACTTAAAACATTAGCACTCGTTTATAAAGGTGCTTTCTTTGTATCACTCCCATGTGATCCAGGGAACTGGGCAAAGGAAGCTCTGGCGTTTTCCTTCCTTCCCCAGGGGACCAGGAGGGGGAGGAGCCTCAGCCAACAGAAGGAAGAGAGGTTTGACTCATTGTGAGGGCCTGGCAAAGCAAGCTCTGCCTCCCCCCTTCCTCCCCAAGGGAGGAGCCTCAGCCAATAGAGAAAATAGAGGCTTTGCTCTATAGCTCCTGTGTGATTGAGTGAGCCTGGCAAAGCAAGCTGTGATGCCGAAGGAAGCAAGGGAGAGGAAGAAGGAAACAGACAACAGCCAGTTGCTTGGGGGCCTGATAGGAGCCCTCTGGGGGCCTGATTTTTCTCCCGGGCCATATGTTTGACACCCCTGAGGTAGACTGTTTGGCACTGCACCCCCATGAGGTCCTTGCTCTTCCCAGACCCTGTCCTCTCCAGGCTCTACCTCAAATTTCTAAGAATTTCCCAACCTGGAACTGGCATCCTTGGCTTGGCTGCACAGGAAAAGTCCCCCTTCCACAGACCCACTGCCCCTTCCAACGGGATGTCCGGCCGTGGCTGCTGCGATGGCTGCCCCAGAGCAAGAGAGCTGCTCGTGCCTGGCTGCATGGCTCTTGTCCAGACGGTCATTTCACTGAGCCAGGCTGGCTTGATGGTCACCCCTCCCCCCCCCCCAAAAAAAGCAGCTATTTCCTCTAGGGGAACTGACTTTTGTAGTTTGGAAATATCTTGTGATTCTAGGAGATCTCCAGGCCCCACCTGGAGGTTGGCAGTCCTGTCGCACATATCTGATTCCCTCTCAACCCCTGCTCTCCTCCCCCCTCAGCTTCCAACAGAGAACAAACCAACTTGGTTCTGATCCTGTTGGGGAGGGAGGCGGCAGGGGAGGGGCGTGTGGGGCTAGCCCAAGGACTGTTCATCCCCCCACAGCCAACCCAGACCAGACATGCCCCCAGCAGCCAGCCCAGGAGTGCTGCTCAGCAAGGCAGGAGACAGCAGGGGCGGCCCTGCATTTGAACCCAAAGTGACGTCATTGCCAGGATAGATTCGTGTGGGTGGCCATGCTGGTCTGAAGCAACAGAACAAAGTGTGAGAGCACCTTGAAGACCAACCAGGCTCAATTTTGTGTGCATGCAACAAACTTTAATTTGGGGTATAAGGTGCCCCTGGACTCAAGCTGTGTTCTATCATTTTCAGGAGATGCTTCACTCTAGTAAAGATCACAGTGATTTGGGTGATTTCTGGAGTGTCACTTCTTGGTTCAGATGCAATTCCCCTTCCCACAACAATCCGCCTTGGGATGGAGTGGAACCGCCTGGGCAGCAGTGCTGGGGCCAGGGCATCATGAGGTTGCCCATTTGGGGGGCTCCTGCCACCCTGGATAGGGTTGCTCACCTCCCAGTGGTGGCTGGAGATCTCATGCTCGAGGCGACAGTCCACCTAGAGAAAGTGGCTGCTGGGAAAGTTGTCCCCCCCCCCTCGGAAGTCCCTCCCCTCTCCTCCCTTCCTCAAACCTCACCCTCCTCAGGCTCTACCTCCAGGAATTTCCCAGCCTGAAGCTGCAACCCTAATCCTAACCCTCTGGCACCCGAGAGGGGTGGGAACTCTGGGTGGGGGAATTCCTGGAGATTTGGAGGTGGAGCCTGGGAGGGGAAGGGACTTCAGCAAGAATGTGAGGACGTGGAGTCCAGCCTCTGAAGCAGCCATTTACTCCAGAGGAACTGACCTCTGGCAGCCTCTGAAGCAGCCATTTACTCCAGAGGAACTGACCTCTGGCAGTTGTGATTTCAGGATATCTCCAGGTCCCTCCTGGAGCCTGGCAACCCTAATAGGCATGTCCAGTTCACCAGCCTCAGTCTCTGTTGGGCATTCTAAACTGAATTGCAAATGTTTTTTGTGTGTTGTCCATGCTGCCCAGGGAACCGTTTATTCCAGTAAATTTTGAGCAAACGACAAAATGATGAATGCTGACAACTGTGCAGGCTGAAGAGCCACAAACGAAGGCAGCTCTGGGTGATTCAGAGAAACCCCCAGCAGTCCAGCTGGCCAGGGAATGGCGAACATGCAAACCCCACCTGTGGTGGCCCAGTCAGCTGACGTGTCAAATGCCACCAAGAGATGCACGTGCAAAACCAGTCGGGGCCTCCTCATGCTGAATTGGGAAAAGATCGCCCATGTGAGTGCAGAGGGGGCTGGACTTCAGAGAAACTGGAATTCTGGGAAGGACAAATTCAGTTTTTGGACATGATATGTGATGACAGAGGCATAAGAACAGAAGATGAGCCCTGCTAGATCACACCAATAGTCCATCTAGTCCAGCATCCCACCAAGTATATGTATACCATGTCACTGTTGTCTGCCTGCTTGCTCACTTTCTCAAAGAACTCCAAAAGGTTCCTCTGGAGGGCCAACAACAGGGTATAGAAGCCAAGGCCTTCCCCTGATGTTGCCTCCTGGCTTGGGAATTCAGAGCCGGACTGCCTCTGAATGTGGAAATTCCCCTCAGTCACCAGAGCTAGGAGCCACCGAGAGACCTCTCCTCCATTCGTCTACCTAACCCCCTTTTAAAACTGCTTATTCCTGTGGCCAGCACTGGATCCTCTGGCAGCAAATCCCACATTTCAACCACTCTTTGTGTAAAGAAGTATTTCCTTTTGTCCATCCTGAACCTACTGCTCATCAGCTTCACTGAATGGCCTCAAGTTCTAGTATTCTGGGAGAAAGTTCTCTTTGGCCGTTTTCCCACTTAGCGTTTGCTCCCCTTATTCCCCGGCGCAATTATCTCCGGATCATTTTTTTCGTTTTCCCACTAGTGACTCTTTGCGGAGTCGCCTTCCCTGAAGCCCCGGCTCAAATCGTTTTCCCACTGGCATCGGCTTGAGTTCGATGCCCTGTCAATCTTTTTTTTTTTTAAGCGCAAGTCTGGTTGCGTAATGACGTACTAACGTACTAACGTACTAACGTAACATCGAGCTGTTCCCTCCCCTTCATTTCGTGGACAAACCGCATCACGTGTGCTGCTGTTGCTCATGGATTGGCTGCAGCTGTAGAGTCCTCCACAGTCCTTTATGTATTAACAGAAGCATTCCTAGCACTATATCCCCCCCCCAAATTCTGAATTTGCGAAATATCGCAATAACGAAGAGAGAGAAATCGAGGGGTTTGTGTGTGTGTGTGTGTGGCAGCTTCTTCCCTTCGCTCCCTTCCGGGTGGCGAAGCTGGGATTTCCTCCGCTCTCTTTCTTTCCCCTCCCCGGCTGGCGCTTGCAACGGGGGACCTGACTGATTCCTGCTGCCAGAGCTCCCCCCCCCCGCCCCATTCTCTCCTTCCCCTTCTGTGGCGGGTGTGAAGAGCGAGCTCCGTCTATTTTCTAACCGAGCGGAATGTAGCCAGGGAGAAGAATGCAGGACTCCAACTTCCCATTTTATACATGGCGATTTTGTGCAGGTCCAGAAATCCTGGTGGCACAGCTGAGGGAGGCATTCCGTTTTTAACACACACACATGAACGCTTTGGCCCGCACCGGCACTAGATTCCCCCCCCCCAACAATGGAGAAGCGCCGCCGCCGCCAAATGTCTCTGGGCGGCTGGGCTCCCTTTGCCAAGGCGGCGGCGGCAGCGGGAAGCCGGCGGGGTCAAGCGGGGCGCAAATGGAAGTGAAGTGGGGGGGTTTGAGCTGGGGAGAGTCGAAGCTGCCGGGGCCCCTCCGCCGGCCCGCTGAAACCGCCTCCTTCCCGCTCGCCCTCCCCAAACTAGACCCGAAACGAACTGGCTGGAAAAGGCCTGCTGGGGGGGCTGCCGCGGTCCCCCCACCGGGGCCCCTAAAGGGAGAAGAGGCGGGGGATAACGCAACAGCGAAATAACGCAACTATTCCAGGAGGGTTTTTTTTTTTCCCCCTTTGTTAATTTCGAAATATCGCTATTACGCAAAACTGTGAAGTTTAAAAAAAAAAATGGCCGCGCCGGCACTTCGGGGAAGCGCCGCGAAAGGCTGATGATTGGCCAAGGGGGTGGATGGGGTGGGAGGACGGAAAGGGAGAGGGTGCCGCCCACAAAGCAGTCGATCCGGCGTGGATGGATTTCCCACAGCAAACTCCGCTGAGTGGATCCGGAGGTTTTCGGAAACTCCGGCAACATGCTGAAAAACATACTCCGGCGTAAAATCCCTGTAGCGCCGGAGCAAACCGCAGCGCCGGAGCAAGATGTGCGAAATCCAAGAGAAGATCCGGAGGTAAATGGGGCGCTACGACGGAGCAAACGCTAGTGCGAAAACGGCCTTTGTGAACTCCCTGCACCCAAAGCATAATCTTATAAACCTCTTATCATGGCCACCCACTCTTCTCTCAGCTGAGAAGTCCCAGGCCAGAGGTGGCCAAACTGTGGCTTGGGAGCCACATGTGGCTCTTTCATGCATATTGTGTGGCCCCCAAAGCCCCTCTCCCACCCCATCAGCCAGTGGGGACAAGGCATTTGTCTCTTTCAATCACTTCTCCAAGCCAAGCCAGTTAAAGCCAAGCAAGTTAAAGTTGATTTCTTTCCACCTCTCTCTCCCCTCCCCCATCTATTTGCCTTCCTTCCTACATCTGATGTTCACATCTTGTGGCTCTCAAACATCTGGCATTTATTTTACGTGGCTCAGCAAGCTTGGCCAGCCCTGTCCCAGACTCTTCGGCCTTTCCTCCTAAGGAAAGTGCTCCAAGCCCCTGATCATCTTGATCCCCCTCCTCTCTCCTTTTTCCAGTTCTGTGATGTCTCTTTTGAGATGTGGTGAGTCACCCCTGGTGACCAGAGCTCTGCACAGCATTCCAAATGAGGCTGCACCATAGAACTATGCATGGGCATCACAATATCACTTATTTTATTCTCAATCCCTTTCTTAATAATCCCTAACACAGAGTTTGCCTTTTTCACCGCTGCAGCACACTGCTGTACCACTTCTCCACAACAACCCCAAGCCCTTTCCCCCTCTCAATCTCAGGAAGTTCAGACCCCCCCCCCCCCCCCATAGCCTAGATTTGAAGTTGGGATTTTTCTCCCCTCTGTGCATCACCTTTCACTTACCAGCACAGAACTTCCTTAGCCACACTTTCGCCCACTCCCCCAGTTTGTGATAATCCTCCTGGAACTCTTCACAGTCAGTCTTGATATTCACCATCCTGAATAAGTTTGTGTTATCGACAAGCTTGGCCATGCTCTACTCACCCCTCATTCCAGATCACTGATGAACAAATTAAACAGTACCAGCCCCAAGAGCGATCCTTGTGAGACCCACCTGCTGACTTCCCTCCACTCTGAAAACTGCCCATTGATTTCTACTCTTTGCTTCCTGTCACTTAACCAGTTTTCAATCCATAAAAGAACTTGTCCTCTTATCTCATGACTGCGAAGTTTCTTCAGGAGGCACTTTGGCAAAAGCCTTTGGAAAGTCCAATATCTATCATGTTACTGTTGTCCACATGCTTGTCCACTTTCTCAAAGAAGTCCCAAAGGTTCCCTGCTGATTTCCCCTCCTCAGGCTTTGTGCCCCTGAGAGCCCCTAATCCTCCAGCCTTGGATTACAGTTTCTGCTCATTTGCCTGGGACAGACCTCAGGCTGACTGGCCTGTAATTCCCTAGAACCCCTTTGGATTCCAAACAACCCCATGTGTCCATAACTCTTTCTTCAGTTCATACGAAACTAATAACAGGAATGCTGTATAAGGGGAAAGAATTTCAAAGTCCAATTCAATAATGTGCAGTCCAACAATATATTTTTCTTTATCTTAAAGAAGAAGAGATTGGATTTATACCCTGCCTTTACTATCTGAAGGAGTTCAAAAGTAGCTTACCTTTCCTTCCCCTCCCCACAACTGTGAGGTAACCCTGTGAGGTAGGTGTGGCTGAGAGAGCTCTGACAGAAACTGTTCTTGAACAAAACAGCCTTGAGAGAACTTGTGGCTGACCCAAGGTTACATCAGCTCTGTGAGGACTCGTGACTGACTCAAGATCACATCAGCAGGTGCATGTGAAGGATTGGGGAATCAAACCCGGTTCTCCCAGATAAGAGTCTGCACTTCTAACCACTACACCAACCTGGTATTATCAAGGTGTCTGAAATAAGTGGATGCCAGTTTGACAGAATGGCAGTCTTCTGGGAAATTGCTGTAAAAATGCGCCATGCTGGATAACAGAATATCAATTTTTGCAGGTCCCTCTGGGAAGAAGGTGTATGAAACAAGTTCTTAATCGACTCCTTGTTTGGGACTTCTCTTCAGATGGGCACATGGTGCCTTTAAAATGAAGAAAAACACTGTTAGGACTGTACATACTGTACATTATTGAATTGGATTGTGGAATTCTTTCTCCTTCTACAGCATTTCTGTCATGTGTATGAACTGAAGACAGAGTATTGGACACATGGGGTTCTTTGAAATTATAATTATATAATTTATGAATTTCTAAAATTTGGACAAGAGATATTTTTGAATGTACAATTTTTGTGAAGGATTTTTTGTTATTTGGGGTTATGATACCTATGGTATTTTCCCCCTATATCCTTAAAGCACAACCTTCTCCCTTGGTCTATATTTAGTCCCCAGGGCCAGGCAGGGGATCCCCCTGGTTTTGCAGGCTTCTCTCCACTGCAGCCAGCTGGCCAGTGGGGGAAGCCTCACCCCTAGATCTCAGGCAGGTTCAGAAGCTTGCAACTGCTTCTGTTTTGGAAGGTGTGTGTGTGTCTTTAAATTTCAGTGAGACTGAAGCTGAAGGGGGTGGGGCAAGGAGGCAGAGCCACCTGTGTGAGAGAGGAAGTGAGAGAGCTCAGTCCCTCTGCTCCTTTTGCATTCATTTCAGGAGTTGTTTGGGATAGAAACAACTTTTTGTTTCTAAAAAAAGGATAGTAACGAGTTAACAAGAACTTGATTATGGAATGAAAACTCCATGCCTAGACTTCTCGCTGCTTATGTTGGTTGAAATAAAGGAGATTGTTACATTCAGCAGCTTCAGTGAGTAAAGCTATCTACACCATTGCCCCAATGAGATTACAAAACTGGGCATATAAACTTTCTTTTGGCTGCTTTGTGTGTGTGTGTGTTCATTTTCATTTTGTGTGTGTGCTAAACTTTCATTTAGCAGCTGCTGGGGAACAAAAAAGGCAAAAAAGAGGAGAAGGAAATGAAGACTGTATTCAAAGAACTGCACTGCTGTATTTTTATTTATTTATTTGGAATGGGAAAGTTTCCTGACTCCACTCCAAAAGTCTCCCAACTCCACCCCCAAAGTCCCCAGATATTTCCTGACTTGGACCTGGCAACCCAAAACTGAGTTCCAGATGAGCTGCCATCACATTTAAAGGGACGGCATTCCTTTTATATGCTCTCTTTCCATTAGAAATAATGGAGGTTGGGGCACCTTCTCTGGGGGCTCATAGAATTGGACCCCCCTGGTCCAATCTTTTTGAAACTTGAGGGTTTTCTGAGGAGAGGGTTTTCTGCTGAAAATTTGGTGCTTCTGCCTCAAAAACCAGCCCCCCCCATACCCACAGATTGATTCTCCTTTATACCCGTTGGGAACTGATATCCATAGGATATAACAGAGTGCCCAGCTGCTATCCTCTCTACCACTTTCTAATAGCCCTGAAGTGGGGGGAGGGACTCCAAACCAGGGGATCCCCTGCCCCCAACTGGGGGGTTGGCAACCCCATAGGGCATGGTTTGAGGGCAGGAGGAACCTCATCAGGATACAATGCCATAGAGTTCACCCTCCAAACCATTTTTTTATGATTTTATCAGTTTTTAAGTATATACATCATTTACAGGCCATTAGGTCAGGCTAACCTGATCTCATCTAGATCTCAGAAGCTAAGCAGGGTCAGCCCAGGTCAGTATTTGGATGGGAGACCACCAAGGAAGTCCAGAGTCCCTGTACAACAAGCCAACTCTGTTTATCTCTTGCCTTGAAAATCTTTCATTTGCCAGAAGTACTTGATATCCCCTCAGAAGTGGGGAGTAGGTAAAAATGAAGATATGTCACCTAGAGCCACTGTGGTTGGTGGGCAAAGACAGGATACAACTATTTTAATAAATCAATCGTTTTTGTAGCTCTTAAGGAATGGAATCGTTTTGCTTCTGTGTTCTCCATGAGGGAAGAGTAGGATATGAAAATGATTGGTAGATGATCAGTGAGGGGAAGAGAAGGGAGTCCACATCCTTGGACTTTTCTTTAAGTGATCTTGTGCTGGCAGCACTATCATATGTTCTGGACAAAGCCTCTGATGAATTGGCAGCCTGGCAGGAAGCTGGTATCATCCAACTAGAAGTGCTGTGGGTGGGAGGGCAGAATAAGTTTGGCTCTAAATGCAGGAAGCCCCAATCTCTTGAAGGACTAGGATTAGAGACAAAGCAATCCCAACTAGGCCATACAAAAGAGGCAACATTTCTAGATTGTTATGCGTGGAGCGTTACGTTTGGCAGGAAGCTTTCGTGTGCCCTGCACCAGCGGGGCATTTGAGACTCTTTACTTCATCATGAAAGACCTGAACTCTTTACAGGAACCAATGGTGCAAAACTTAACAGTTGTGATTTGGTATGGGGATCTGGGAGGTGGTTCTCTTGCATGCCTATAAGCGGAGTCATGGCCCCGCCATTTTGTCTTGTTCCAGAGTTATCAATAAAGCAGGTTCCTGTTTGAGCATCTGTGCATCGAAACCACTATTTAACATAGATACTATAAATGTTCATGCTTTGGAGCAGTTGGCCACAGAAATGAGACTGCACTTGGTCCTAATTTAGCAGTGCTCAGAATCTGAAGGCAAATCTAACTATTGTTGTGCCCATGGGGAACAGAAATTACTGCTATTAAGTTCCACATTCATGTGAACTGAACCTTATCTCTCTTTTTCTGAGAAAGTTACTATCTTGCTGGATCAGGGGAATGCTGTAGACACAGTTTAACTTGATTTCATATTCTTGTTGACAAATTAGTAAGATGTGGTTTGGATCTTATTATGTTAGGGGGATCTGTACTGGTTGACAGGTTGCACCCAAAGAGTGCTTGTGAATGGTTCCTCATCTTCTTGGAGAAGAGTGACAAGTAGAGCGCCTCAAGGATCTGACCTGGGATCTGTTTTGTTTACTATCTTTATAAATGATTTGGGTGAAGGAATAGAGGGAATGCTTATTAAATTTGCAGATGATACTAAATTGGGAGAGGTTGCAAATACAGTGGAAAACAGAGACAGGATACAGGATGATCTTGACAGGCTGGAAAACTGGGTTAAAAAAAATAAAACAAAACTTAACAGGGATGAATGTAAAGTTCTGCATTTAGGTGGAAAAATCCAATGCATAATTATAGGATGGGGGAGACTTGTCCTGGCAGTAGTCTGTGCAAAAAGGATCTAGGGGTCTTAGTGGACCATGCACTGAACATGAGTCAGCAGTGTAATTCAGTAGCTTAAAAGCTGCATCAACAGAAGTATAGTGTCCAGATCCCACCAAGGGATAGTATCACTTTACTCTGCTCTAGTTAGACCACACCTAGTATTGTGTCCAGTTTTGGACACCACGATTTAAGAATGATATAGACAAGCTGGAACATGTCCAAAGGAGGATAATGTCAGAACTTGTAACTTTATATGCTTTGCTTGACTGAACTGACTCCATATTATAATTTAGAGTGCCTGACAGCGGTCATTGACCCAAGGCCCTTTGCTATGCAAAATATTCAGGGGGGAAGACAGGCGGCAGAGAGTCTCTGCTCAACATCACAGGTGCGCTTTGAAGCCAGGCCGTTTGGCCTTCGCAATAGGGGGGCATCCTCCTTTGCTGATAACGATGGCTGGGAAGGAGAGACTCTCACTTGATCCCGTGTGACTTATTGTTTTATTATGCTTTGCTGTGGGCATAAAATGTAACCAACTGCCCAGATGCGCCATTACTGTTATTTCGTTTCTATAGTACTGTTGTTCTTCCAATAAAGATCCTAACTTGCTACAAGTATTGGACTCGCTTGAAGTTCATCCAAGTTCTGACATTATAACAGTAATCCTTTTATTTGGACTTATCTGTACTGGCAACCTGGCTGATGGCGGCACTGGCACCAGACAACGGAGAGCCCAACCTCCCACCCGACGAAGCACCCCTCGACCCGAAGGTAACGGGGGCGAGGAGGAAGATTAAAGTCCCCGCGCCGTTCTCCGTGGATGCTTTCCCTCAACGGACTTACAGCCCGAGGAAGTCCACGGCGGCCATGGAGGCAGCGGAACAGCGCTACCGCGCCCTCGCAACGGGCGTGGAAGAGGGGGACGAGGACGAGCCCAGAGACGAGGGCCTCGGCACCCAGGGCGGAGGGGACCCAATCCGAACACTGCGCAACGAGCTGTACGATTGGGTGAGAGAGATCCACGATGAGGTCCATGCATCCCGAGCCCTGATGGCCGAAGAGATGCAGCAGAACATGGGAGCGATCCGCGACCAGATCCGCACGCTCCAAGGATTAGTGGCGGCCGGGCAAGTCCCTCCCGGGGGTGTACCGGCCGGCCCGCCGGCGGGGCCCCCGGCCGGCCCCCCAGCCGGACCGCCGGCTGGCCCTCCTGCGGGGCCCCCGCCGGGCCCGCCCGTCGGGCCGCCGGTCGGGCCTCTGGCTGGCCCTCCGGCGGGGCCGCCAGCAGGGCCGCCGGCTGGGGCCCCGGTTGGACCTCCGGCCCCGCCGGTGGGTGGGCCGGTCGTCCCGGTGATCCCCGCCCCGGTCGCCCCAGTCGGGGGAGACGGGGGGGCACCGAGAGCTGAAAATGACCTTCGATGGGGACGGAGACGCGGTGGAATACTTCACCATTCAGTGCAACACCTTTTTTACGCACTGGGGAGCAGGCTACCCCACTGAAGCCAGCCAGGTGGCCCACATCGCTTCCAGACTAAGGGGACCGGCTCAGAAATGGTACGTGGGGCTCTACACTGGCCGAAAACCCGAGCTGGCTACCGTTGCAGATTTCCTACAGGCGATGCTGCGCCAGTATGGAGACCCGCTGCGCGAGGAGAAAGCCGTGGCGGCCCTCCAAAGAATAGAGCAAGGCAACCGCTCCACGCGCGAGTATGCCACCGAATTCATGGGCCACTGCGCAGCGGCCCGAGGTTGGAACGAAGTAATGAAGTACACTGCGTTCAAGAATGGCCTGAACGCCAACATCTTGGATCGATGTTACCACCAAGGGAGACCGGACACCCTGGTAGGGTGGATTCAACTCGCCGGGGAAGTCGAGACCGACCTCCAGCACGTGGGGATGCGACGTCAACAACAGGGAAAGAAGGGGGTCAAGTCGAGCCCTTCCCCGGGCAAAGGTGAAGGCAAGCGCGGGCCCACAACGTCCACCCCCTCAACCACCCCACGGAAGTGTTTCAGATGCGGGGACCCAAATCACCTGGCGGCCAACTGTCCAGTGAAACCGCCGGCAACTCCGACGCCCTCCAAGCCAGTGCCCACCGCTCCGAAGAAGAAAGGCGGACGCGCTAAGGAGCCCAGTCGGGGCACCGTCGCCACCTCCTTGGCGATTGACGAGGAAGTTACCACCGTGGAAGAGTCCAGCGAGGAGTCCTGGGACCAGGAGTCGGCGGGAAACGACAGCGACCTGCTTTAATCGGTGCCGCGAAGCAGGTCGACAAAACGCCGGCACTACTAACGGTGAGAGTCTCTGGGGGGCTTTTGTTTATGGCGGTCACCCTTTTGAACCCCAACTTAAAGAGATTTATGCACGCCCGAGCCCTGATTGACTCCGGGTGCACCCGGGACATTATCACTCCCCGCTTGGTGGAAGCCCTTGGATTAGCCACATCCCCCCTACCTCATCCCATTCAATTCGAACAGATGGATGGGTCAACCATGAGGGGGGAACCGTGCACCCTAGAGACCCAGGCAACCCCTGTGGGGACTGAGGAGCATTGGGGCATAGAGACTTTCGTCATAGCCCCCTCATGCTCGTTCGACGTGGTGGTGGGGTCTGGATGGTTAGCCAAACACCAGCCGGACATCCGATGGGCTGAACAAATCGTGAGGTTTCCGGACTGGCGGTGCGAGCACCACCACTGGAGGCCCGAGTGGGGCCCGAAAGCGCCTCCCCAGAACGAGAGACTCAGCCTCACTCTTGAGGAGGTGGGATCGATCCCCAGGGAATACAGGGACTTGAAAAAAGCATTTAGTGAGCGGGAAGCGGACGAGCTCCCCCCACATCGCCCCACGGACTGTGCCATCGAACTAATCCCTGGGCAGACCTTACCCAAAGCCAAGCTCTACTCCATGGGATGGGGGGCTTAGGCTTTGCACAGATTTTCGCGGGATAAACGGGATTTCTATGTCCAATGCTTATCCGATCCCGCTGATAAGAGACTTGTTGAACACGGTGGCCGAAGGGAAAATCTTTACTAAACTCGACCTCCGAGACGCGTACTTCCGCGTAAGGATTAAGGAGGGGGACGAGTGGAAGACGGCATTCAACACTCCTATGGGACAGTTTGAATACCTAGTAATGCCGTTCGGACTCCAGGGCGCGCCGGGGGTCTTTATGAATTTTATCAACGAAGTGCTAAGGGAGTTTCTGTTCAAGGGGGTGGTGGTGTACCTTGATGACATCATTATTTATTCAAAAGACCTCGAATCTCATGTGCCACTGGTGAGAAAAGTGCTGGCCACGCTGTGTAAAAACAAACTGTATGCTAAACTGTCTAAGTGTGAATTCCACAAAACGGAACTAGACTACCTGGGGTTTCGAGTGTCGGGGGAGGGATTGGCGATGGACCCAGCCAAAATTCAAGCAGTTCTGGATTGGGAACCACCCCGAACCCGACGGCAGCTACAATCTTTTATCGGGTTCGCAAATTTTTACCGCGGATTCATTAAGGGGTTCGCCCGGGTGATGCTCCCCCTCACCGAACTGCTGAAAACAAAAGGGAAGGGGGAGGCAGCGAAAAAACCTGGGGCATGCTTGGTCTGGACGCCAGAGTGCCACAGAGCTTTCCGAGAACTTAAACAGCTCTTCACCTCTGAACCGATATTGGCTCACCCAAATGAATTAAAACCATTCGTGGTTCAATGCGACGCCTCCGACGTCGCCGTAGGAGCCATATTGATGCAGAGGAACGAGGAGGGGGAACTGCGTCCCTGTGCTTACATTTCTCACAAATTCTCAAACGAACAGAGAAACTGGTCAGTGTGGGACAAAGAGGCTTTCGCAGTAATGTTCGCCCTGAAAACTTGGAGGTCTTGGTTGGAGGGGGCCCGAGTCCCGTTTGAGATCTGGACCGACCACAAAAACTTAGAGGCACTCACGGGCCGCCGTAAATTGACTGCCAAACAAATCCGGTGGGCGGGGTTTTTCGCAAAATTCGACTTTGTGCTGAAGCACATCCCGGGAACTAAAAACTTCTTGGCCGACGCCCTATCCCGCATGCCCCAGCATGACAGTCAGCGAGAGGAAGTAATTGATTCTCTCGTCCCCCCTTCAGCCGTGGCGGGGGGGGGTCACCACCCGCTCCGGGAAAAAGACCGACGCGCCCGCTCCCTTCCCCACGGAACGGCTAGCTTCAGAGGCGGAGTTGGAAGGAGCAGAGCGCCCGGAAGGACTGGAACAAGGGGAGGGTGGACTGTGGCTCCACAAGGGGAAAATTTACGTGCCCAAATCCATGAGAAAGGAAATCCTAGAGCAAAGTCACTCCAGCCGCTTGGCCGGGTACTTCGGGTATGTCAAAACCCTCCATCTAATCACCCGACAATTCTGGTGGCCAAAATTAAAACGAGACGTCTCAGAGTTTGTACTGGCCTGCCCTACATGCATCATGTCCAAGCGCCGGGGGGGGAAGCCGCCAGGCCACCTAGTCCCCCTCCCAACCGCGAGCCGCCCCTGGGCCGTGGTCTCCATGGACTTCATAGTAGAACTTCCCCCTTCCCAAGGGAAAACGGTGATACTGGTAGTGGTGGACACCTTCTCAAAACAGGCCCACTTCATCCCTTGCAAAAAATTACCCACAGCCAAGAAACTAGCCCAGTTGTTCTTCAATCACGTGGTAAGACTACACTCATTCCCTGAGAAGGTCATTAGCGACCGCGGGCCGCAGTTCGTTGCCAACTTCTGGCGGGAGTTTTGCAAACTAGCTGGCATCGAACAGGGGCTTAGCTCAGCCTACCACCCCCAAACAGACGGACAGACTGAGAGGGTGAACGGGCTTCTAGAACAATATTTAAGATGTTACATTAACTACCAACAAACAAATTGGGTGGACCTCTTGCCATTCGCCGAGTACGGCTACAACAATAGTTTTCACAGCTCTACCAAAACCTCCCCCTTCCAGGTAGTAAATGGGTACGAGGGGAAGTCCTTTCCAAACCTTCCCCTCCCCGCCGGACCTACCGAACCCACCTCGTGTCAACAATGGTGGGAGGGGATAAAAACCGGGTGGAAAGTGATTCAGGAAAACCTGGAAGAGGCGAAAAGGGAGTACAAAAAGCATTTTGATAAAAAACACGCCCCTCAGTGGGATTTGAAAGAAGGGGAAACTGTGTTTCTATCTACCAAGAACTTGCCTTTACCTCAGGGGTGTCGCAAACTCGCACTAAAATACTTAGGACCCTTCAAGATAAAGAAGGTGATTAACAAAGTGACTGTGGAATTAGAACTACCCAAATCCCTGAGTAAGATCCACCCTGTTTTTCATTGCAGCCTTCTTCGAAAGGATCCTGGAGCTACGCAATTCCATCCTCGTCCCCCGGAGCCGCCTCCGACTATAGTGAAGGGTCAGAGTCACCATGAGGTGCTAGAAATCCTGGACTCTAAAGTCCAAAGGGGGACCCTATACTACCTGATAAGATGGAAATACTTTCCTCCTAGCTGTGATGAATGGGTAAAAGCTAGTGACGTATCCGCACCGCAACTGCTTAGAAAGTTTCACCTACTGTACCCACACAAGCCCAAGCCGAAGAGCTTAGGGGGGGCAGTATGTCAGAACTTGTAACTTTATATGCTTTGCTTGACTGAACTGACTCCATATTATAATTTAGAGTGCCTGACAGCGGTCATTGACCCAAGGCCCTTTGCTATGCAAAATATTCAGGGGGGAAGACAGGCGGCAGAGAGTCTCTGCTCAACATCACAGGTGCGCTTTGAAGCCAGGCCGTTTGGCCTTTGCAATAGGGGGGCATCCTCCTTTGCTGATAACGATGGCTGGGAAGGAGAGACTCTCACTTGATCCCGTGTGACTTATTGTTTTATTATGCTTTGCTGTGGGCATAAAATGTAACCAACTGCCCAGATGCGCCATTACTGTTATTTCGTTTCTATAGTACTGTTGTTCTTCCAATAAAGATCCTAACTTGCTACAAGTATTGGACTCGCTTGAAGTTCATCCAAGTTCTGACAGATAATGAAGATGGTGAGGGGGCGGGGCGTCGCTTGACAATGGCGGACGTGTATGTTTGAGCGGGCTCCCACTTTCCCAGCACTAAATCAAACTGCCACAGATCGGACCGAGAGATATGAACAAAAACAAACATAGGAAATCAGCAGTTAAAAAGAACGCAAGAAACGTAAGATCAACAACGGTTGAAGAATTCTTTTGGCCAGAGGAGCAGGGGAAATCCCAACCCCCCTCTACACAAGAGCGGTTAAAAATGGCGCCGGCGGCTAACGAAGGAGATGACGGAGGAAAAGAACAGATAAAACAAGACTCTAATACTCTTACAAAGCAAGATCTTAAGGAACTTAAAGATGACCTACATATGTATATAAAAGAAGCGGTCAACGATGTCCTGCAACTGGTTAAACAAGATCTAGATCAGTTACAAGTGGCAATGCATGAAATGAACAAAATGGCAGAACATGCAACTGAAATTAGCAAAGCAGCGGCATCCCAAGTACAAACCCTGCAAAGGTCAGAAAAAAATCTTGCAGATAGACTTTTAATTGTAGAGAACAGATGGAGATCGTGTAATCTTAAATTAAGAGGGGTGGAGGAGGACATTGATTATAGAGGAGACCTAGCAAGTTATGTGTCTGTGTGGCTTGGAAAGGCGATTGGAGCGGAAGACAAGGTGGTCCCAGCCATTGTTAGAGCCTATAGACTGGGACCCTTGGCTAGAGCGAGAAGAGATAAGCCTTGGGATATCTTGGTGCAATTCTTATACCCAAGATCAAGGGACAAAATTTTAAAAGAGGCCAGGAGAACCAGAGGTCTTTTACATGAGGGAAGGAAGATACAGGTCCTACTACATCTCCCCCCAGAAGCAATTCAAAAACGTAAAACTCTTAACTTCTTTGCTAATAAGCTTTTTACGTCTAATGTGAGATTCAGATGGAGTGCGTCTTCAGATATATACGTCTTTCGCAACGACTCTCTTATGGAGCTTCGGATATCACTTCGGGAAGAAAGCTATTGAAAGACTTGGGGATTGTACTGACTCCAGAAGAAGAAATGAAGATATCCACTAAGGCCCCTGAGGATAAGTGCTAAGTGAGATGCTAACAATCTTTTTCTAAAGATAACAGGACTGAACTTAATGTGATTTCTGCAATTTAAATATATATTTTGTTTATTTTATTATATGTTACCACCTGCAGACTTTGGATAAGACTTTCAATAATATTAGACTTTAAAAATAAGAATCTATTACCAATGATTGTACTTCTGCTGCTGGAACACTGACGAAATGAACAGAGTCTATAGAATTGGAAGACACAAAAGAAGAAAGAAGTCTTTCTCATATTTTTATTTTTAATTTAAATTGTTATATACTACAACACATAGAAGCAACTGTTAAAGATATGATGGGAAAATATCTTACAGTATAAATATCTGACTAGTTAAAGTGCCTGATGTGTGTGTATGTATATATGTATGTGCAGGTGTATGTGTGTATATGTATATACACTATTGGAAGTGTTTATATCATTAAGAATATATAAAAATTAGGAATGAATTAATTGGGTAATTACAAAATTAAACTAAAAAATAAATGAATTGATATAAGTTAATGATAAAAGGTTTTCTTCCCCCCCATTTTTCCCATATTTTCATTTCCTTTTCAAGTTCAATTTCCCCTATCTCTGCTTCTCCCTCTCTCTTCCTCCCCCCTTACCTCCCTCCCCTTTCTTTTTTCTTTTCTCTCTCATCCAATCCTCCCATTCTAAAGGCATATGAGAATGGATAATAAATAGAAGTGATATGAGAGGGTTGGGTGGTGTCAATATTACCAGAAATAGAACTATATATGGATGCATAAAATTCATAAAGGCAACTGGTACGGATATTACATGAAACTATCTTACAGTATAACTATCTGACTAAAGTGTTTTAGATATATATAAATTAGAAATGAATTAATTAGGTAATTAAATAATTTGTGCTAAATTGGAATGAATTAACACAAATTATGTTTAATCTCCTCCTAACTCCTTCTTTTTCATATCTTTACTTTATTTTGTCTATGGGCTTGGTCTTCTATATTTTTGATACTTATTTATTTTTTTATCTCTCATTACTTTTCCTCAGTCCCCTTCTATAGAAAAGATACGTAACTGATCAGTAAAGTAAATTGCTATGGGTAGGTTGGTGTTTATATCATTAAGAATAAAAACATGTATGGATATATAAGTAGGGATGGAATTTATAGAAAAGAAATTATAGTTATGATAGATTAGTGTTATTCAATTACTACAGTTGTTAAGTATAGTCATAGATGTAGGTGGTAACGAAAGTTTAACTATGCTTATAATGTTTAAAAGACATTAATAATGTGAATATGTATGTTTTATTAGAATGTTTTATAGGGTCTTATATAGTATTGATATACTTAAGATGTTATTGGAAAATATATGAAAGTTTACAAAATTCTTAAAAGGTTAATACAGGCAGTAGTAATATTTCTTTAAGAGTAAGGGAAAGTCGAAGGCTTAACAAAGCAACTGGTTTGTTTGTTCTTTATATATATATATAACAAAATTAAATTGATTGAACTAAGCCCCCCGTAGGGTAGATTAGGTTAGGTAAGATATTCTTTTCAGACAAGGAAGTTTCTTTATAGCTTTATTTCTCTCCCCTTTATAAAGGGAAGAAACTCTGAGAAGTATCCCTATTTAGGGAAACCACGTTTGTTGTTTTCTTGTTAAGTTGTGTTAGGTTATAATACAGTTGAGTACTCTTAAGTCACACTAGAGATGGCACATATGTACAAACTTCTTAGTTGGAGCTGTAGAGGTCTTAATAACATTGTAAAGTGCAAAAGGCTTCTTAACAAAGTGGTTTTTCCCCTCTATGCAAAGGGAAAGGGCAAATATAGTATGTCGTCAGGAGACACAGGTAAAAATGCTACTGGAAAACTGTTATCCTCTAATTGGTTTAATCAAAGTTATTTGGCTGCAGGGACTTCAAAATCCAGAGGTGTAGCAATTCTGTTCTCAAAATCGATACCTTTTAACTGCCAAAAAATAAAGTCTGATCCTAAGGGTCACTATATTTTTGTTAGAGGGGAACTGGAGGGCCAGCCACTTACAGTAGCATCCTTGTATGCCCCAAACATAAACCAGAAAAAATTCATAAAGGCCACTCTTAATCTCCTAGCAAAATTTCAAATTGGTGAAACCATAATTGGTGCAGATCTGAATTATATAATGGATCCTACAGTAGACAAGACACACAAAACAGGGGGGGGAAAGCAGCAAAACCCAATGAATTATCAAATATGATTGATTCATTTAATCTGGTAGACATATAGCGTTTATTGAACCTGGAAGTTAAACAATACACTTATTATTCTAGTTTACATCAAATCCATACAAGAACTGACTATCTTCTTGTAACTAAAAGGCTAGCCAATCAGATACAAGAGGTGGACATTGGCTCACGCATAATCTCAGACCACTCGTGGGTAACATGTACGCTCCACTCAAAATGATGACACGCAAGGATATCATTGGAAATTGAACAAATTGTTATTGCAAGATGAAGGGATATGTGAAAAAATAACAGCTTCAATACAGGAATACTTTAAATTTAATTCAACTAATGATGTATCACAGGAGACATTATGGGATGCATTCAAAGCTGTTATAAGAGGGCAGTTAATAGCAATTGCATCCACCTATAAAAAAGAGAGACAAGCATTATTATCTGAAATAACCAGTAATATTAAGCTTTTGGAACTACAATATGCTAAAAAAGGAGGTAAAAAACTGTTAAGAAATTTAGAGCAGGAGCATAAAAAACTAGAACTATTAGAGACTTCCCAAATACAAAAAAATTTAATGATACTTAATCAGAAATGATTTGGAGCCAGGCAGCAATTTTTCTCCAGGCCAATTTTACCAGGGATCCTGGAGTTTTTGTTAGTGGTTTGTTTGTTTGTTTGTTTGCAATCTTCTGGGCATGCAGAAGGGGTCACTGTGTGTGTGTGGGGTGGGGAGAAGGTATTTGTGCATTCCCTGCATTGTGCAGGCAGTTGGAGTAGATAACCCTGGAAGTCCCTTCCAGCTCTATGATTCTATGAGCTGTTCCTGTTGGCCGCAGAAGAGAGGTCTTACTGAGGCAGCGGGCATCCAACAACAACAACAAATCACACAAACCCCACTGAGGACACTATTCTTAAGTGGCCCAGATCAAGCACATTCAGAGTCCACCATCATGAATTCTGGAAACTGCACAGGGTAACCGTGCTATTTTGTTTTTAAACACCTTTGTTTTAATCTATTTATTTGTGTATTGTTGTGAAGCTGAATGGCTTCAATATCTGTCTGTAACCCACCCTGAGCCCACTTGCAGGGAGGGCAGAATAGAAGTCCAAAAAACAAATAATGGATTTAAATTATAGGTGGAAAGGTACCAGCTGGGAATTAGAAAAAAACTTTTTTACAGTACGAGTTCTTCAAGGGTGGACTCAGCTCCTGAGGGAGGAGGCAGTCTTGAAGCAGCAGCTGGACGAACCCTGGTCAAGGCTGCTCTCGGCTGATCCTGCACTGAGTAGAGAGTCGGACTAGATGGCCTTTGTATGGCCCCTTCCCACTCTGGGAGTCTATGGATGGAGGTAAATCTTAACTTTAGATAGACTCTGATGGAGTTTGAACTGACAGTTATCTGACTGGGAAGGAGAGGGAAAGCTGAGGGAAGGTATTGATTCATTGTGAGGCAACAAATTATATGCTAGAGATTATTAGGAAAAGAAAACAAAAATGGCCATTATCATAATACCTTTACAAAGATTGTATAGGTTCTGCTTTTGGAAAGGTGTATCTGGCTGCTGTATCTTAGAAATAAAGGAATATATTGCCACACTGGAAAAGTTGTAGAAAAGGGCAACCAAACTGGTCAAGGGGTTGAAGGAGCACATTTTCTATGAGGAAAGGCAAAGGTATATGTCTGTCTGTTGTCTAGCTGGCTGGCTGGCTGGCTAAACAGACAGACAGACAGATTTTATTTTAGACAAAATTCTGCAGAGGGGAGACCAAATGGCTGCCCTGACCTGGAGAGCTCAAACTAGCCTGATCCATCAGATCTTGGAAGCAAAGCAGGGTTGGCCCTGTTTCCTGCTTGGATGGGAGGCCAGCAAGGGACACAAAGGTTGCTGTGCAAAGGCAGGCCAAGGCCAACCACCTTCAAATGCTTCTTCCCTCTGGGGTTGCCATAATTGGGCTGTGACACGATGACACTTCCCACCACCAGAGAGAGTGGACAGAGAAAACTTTTCCACCTTCCTTCTCCCATAATACTCGACCAGAGATCTCATGCATAGGCCGGCATGCATAGGAAACAGAATGCTTGACTGGATGAACCCCACAGCCAGATCCAACACAATGGCTCTCCCTTTGGCCTGGAGAAGTATTAGAAGGGCAGGGAGGATGCACAGTGTGAAAAAGGTGCTGATTGCTCAGGAAAACTGGACTGTGCATGTCCAAAAGGGGATTTTAAAGTGTGTGATTGGCTGATTTCTGACCATGAAAGCAAACTGGCAATATGATGAAATGAATGTGTTTTTTCCCTTTCACAAACACAATTCCCCCCCCCCACACACACACACTTTTCTTTCTTTCTTAGTTTCAAAGCCATAGAATCTGAGGAACACAGCATGTCTGCTGAAGACATTTCATAGCCACATTTTCCATTTGTCATTAAAGATGGGCCCAAAGGAGGCCAAAAAGAGACCCGAGAAGACTGGCGCGGGGCCCTGTGGAGCATCTGCTAACATAGCAGGTAAGAGGAATGCAGGGGAGGTTGCTGAACGAGTCCTTTGAATGTGTCTGGCTGCAGTGATGGAGCAGAGAGACACTCGGGGATCCCCAGCCAAGAGGAGCAGGCCTGCCTGCAGCAAAAACCAATCCATAAGAACATAAGAACATAAGAGAAGCCATGTTGGATCAGGCCAACGGCCCATCAAGTCCAACACTCTGTGTCACACAGTGGCAAAAAATGTTATATACACACATACACTGTGGCTAATAGCCACTGGTGGACCTGTGCTCCATACACTGTGGCTAATAGCCACTGATGGACCTGTGCTCCATATTTTTATCTAAACCCCTCTTGAAGGTGGCTATACTTGTGGCCGCCACCACCTCCTGTGGCAGTCCAATCCAATCCAATTCAATCCATGACTGATATGTTTTAACCATTTCATTGACTGATAGTAGTTTCTATTGTCTTCACATATTGCTGCAACCTGCCCTGAGCCCGTTCATGGGAAGGGCAGGATTAATTCTAAATAAACAGACAAACCATCTGACAGGTGCCCATAAAAATGACCTCTTGAGCAGACACCACAAGGAGTGGAGATTCTGGATCCATCTGAGTCAGTCCAAGCAAATCGGGTTCTGCCTGTTTACAACAACAAGGCCATGCCCTCTTCAGCAAGGCTGCTTGATAGGGGAGGGGCCATGGCAGGCCTGCAGCCATGGTGGGGCATCCTGCGACCAGCCTCCCTCCCCCCACTTTCCAGGCTGTCCCACAAGTTGGCTGGCTGGCTGGCTGGTGCAGATGTAGTGAGGCATTGGAGAACGGCTCCCCCTGGCGTCTTGTTGCGCCTGAGCAGCCAGCAAGTCAGCTGTCTGAGAGCTCTCTGGCAGCTGAGTCTTGCTGACTGGCACAGACGCAGTGAGGCACCGGATGAGCTCTCTGAGACCTCCTGAAGAGCTAACTCACGCTCAGAGAGTCACTCATGGTGACATCACTGTTGACATCACTGTGTTGAGGGGGCTCCTCCAAAATTCCACAGCCCACTGAAGCCACATTTTCTGGCTCCAGGACTTGGCCAGGGCTCCGCGGAAGAGCCTGAGTGTTGTATGGGTTCACTCCCTGTTATGCCCGGTTGAAAGGCCCAGGCAGTAGGCAATGGGAAAGACCTTTCTATGCCAGAAAGCCACTGCCCATCTGAGTAGACAAAGCTGACCTTGATGGACTGAGAGTCTGACTGAGCAGAAGGCAGCTTCCTTCTGTGTGTCTGTGTCCCCCCCTCCCCCGCCCAGCTTCCTCAGGCGGACCCTTTCATAACATTTGGGTCAGAGTCACCCCCACCCTCTGCTCTAAGATCTCCACACTTAAGGAGGTGACAAGACCAGCAGGAACTGGAGTAAACACTGACATCTTGTCGACTAAACTCTTTCTCAGAGGTTTCCAGTACAATTTGGTTTACCCCTCTGGGTAGAGCTGCCAGCTCCAGGCTAGGAAATTCCTGGACATTTGGGAGTGAAGCTTGGGCAGGGTGGGGTTGGAGGGAGGGAGGTAGGCCACTCCTAAACGAGCTCTGCAGAGTCCATTATCTTGCTGCAGACTATCCAAGATGGGTGAGCCTGGTGGGCTGGGGGCTGTGTTTGAGGAAAGGCCCCTGAAGAGCTTTCGGCCAGAAGGTTTCCAAGCAGGGATTCCTGGATTCAGGCTCTTAGGCAGTAGGCCACACTAGTTCTCACAATGCCAGAAGAAGCACCTGTGGACAGAACCCTGCTGTGGAGTTGGGCTGGGCTTTGAGGGGGCTCAGGGGCCCAGGAAAACACAGGCAACTGTCTCTAGTATCTGACAATGCAGATGGAAATCATGCTTTCTAATCGCCTGAGTTTCTAAGGGAAAAAAATGCCCTCCCAAACTTCAGAAAGGGGAGAAAGGTTTGTTTGAGATGTGAAGTCACCCCTCCAACCCCCATGCTCTCATGACATCCCCCCTGGTGCTCTGGAGAAGATTCACCCTCACTGGCAGGATCTCAGCTCCCATTGGCTGGCACTGGCCTGAGGTCCTCTGAGCTCCCCTGCCGACTGCTGGCAGTGACTGGCATCGAGTCCATCCTGTGGGCCCCACCTGCCCAGGGCTTGTATGGAATGGAATGCCCAGCAGCTGAGTGCCAGGTGGCACTAAAGGAAACTAAAGGAAGCTGCTACAGTTTTATTTGACTGTTCTCCCAAAGCAGGTGACAATTATCAGAACACAGCATAGCAAAGTGAGCACTATGGAATCTGGTGCTAAGCCAAGTGTTCTCCGGGCTTGATTTTTGCACTGTGGGGTGGGGGGGGGGACACGATTTTGAAAAGCACATAATTCTGCAGTTTCCTTGACTACTCACAATCAAGACTGCAGCCCTTCCCCCAACCCTGGCTACTGTCTTCCTTCCTTCCTTCCTTCCTTCCTTCCTTCCTTCCTTCCTTCCTTCCTTCCTTCCTTCCTTCCTTCCTTCCTTCCTTCCTTCCTTCCTTCCTTCCTTCCTTCCTTCCTTCCTTCCTCCCTCCCTTCCCTTCCCTTCCCTTCCCTTCCCTTCCCTTCCCTTCCCTATCATAACCCCAAATTATAAAAATTACTATGCAAGATCTATAGAATTACATAATGATTTTTCAAAATGTCTCATAAAACATATTCCAACTTTAGGAATATTTACAATAAAGTGCAGAAACCTTTGCTATACATTTCGTGCTTCTATAAATCCACAAGTAATGCCAGGTAAAGGGATAAAAAATGCCATAGTTCATTGAGAAAGTTAATTCAAAGGTTTGTGTGGGTTCTGCTTGGAAGAAGTGATCAACGAAACAAAAGATTAGTTGACTCCCTGTACAGAACTCGGGACTACTTACCAGAATTATCCCTTGATAGCAAACCTTTGAATGAACTTTCTGAATGAACTGTGGAATTTTTTATCCCTTTACTCGGCATTCCTTGTGGATATATAGACGCAGGAAACATACAGTGATGATTTCTGCTCTTTATTGCGGACTGTAATTGTTTGTAATATTGGAATATGTCTTATGAGATGCTTTGGCATATATTTGAAAAATCATTTTATAATTCTATAGAGTTTGCATAGTACTTCTCATTATTTGGGGTTATGATATCTCTTGGTATTGTGTTGCACAAGCACCGCTGAGGCCTGGAATTCTCCTGAATTTACAACTGAGCTCCAGATAACAGAACTCAGTTTCCCTGGATGCTTTGGAGGGTGGGGATTAATAGTGATGGTTAAATCTTGTTTGAAATATGGACAAATTATCATTTAGGGGTTGGATTGCCAGACACCCCCCCCCCCAGTCTGGGCAAGGGATCCCCCAGTCTGGGAGGCTCCAGTCTGCCACCCCCCCCCAGCTGGCTGGCAGGGGAACCCCCACCGCCAAACAGGGGCATCCTAGTGTAATGTCCTTGGCACTCAGAAAGGACATCATTGTGTTGCCCATCTCACACAGTGATGCTCTGTGTTTTGGGCAAACTCTGTGGTTTTGTACCACTCACCTTATGCCGCTCTCACCCTCCTCTTCTCCACGGGGCTTCCGTCGGATTTCACACTATCTGCCCAGGTTCGTCTGTTTCATGTGGCAAACAGAAACTGTTTTTTAACGAATCTTGTTTGCTCCATGAAAGAGGTGTGGGGAGTTGCAGCCCGAGGGCAGATAGTGTGAAATCGGACAGAAGCCCCGCGGGAGAAGAGGAGAGCAGCATAAGGCTTGTG
Source organism: Heteronotia binoei (assembly GCF_032191835.1). Taxonomy (NCBI): domain Eukaryota; kingdom Metazoa; phylum Chordata; class Lepidosauria; order Squamata; family Gekkonidae; genus Heteronotia; species Heteronotia binoei. Next base: position 2,486,770 of record NC_083228.1, on the reverse strand, counting down.
GGAAATGGGTCAAAGAGTTTTTGCCTAAGACCGTCCTAGAGCATCACGCATGGCATCAGTGATGCAATGACGTCAGTTGTGAGTGCTGTCATTGCATCACACGTGCTTTGTGCACCTGCCAGAACAGCAGCACTAGGATCCCCACCCTATTTAGGGGTGTGTGTGGGGGGTTGTTTTGTTATTTTCTGGGAATGGCTGGAAGTGTATTATATATGTTCATATTATATTTTTAAATGTCTGTCTAATATTTTCTTCTTATTTGAGATAAAATGTAAAAATCTTTTTTAAAACCGCAATGCATTATTTTATATGTGAACAGCTAGACTCTAGTCCAGCAGCTCTGACTCTTGACAGCACACACCCTCAAAATCTTGTTGGTCCCAAAAATGCAACTGAACTCTAATCTGACTGTTCTACTGCTGACCGACCTGGCTGCCCTCTGAAATGATTTTATATGTGTTTATTTTGCAGAGCAGATGCCCCGTTTTGTGAAACGAAATGAGAAACAAATTTTAAAAAGCCCGTTCTAGAAGAAACATTCACCCAGAGACATTGAAAATGACTGCGACTCTGTAGCCCAGAGAATCACATACCTATTTTACTCGTGGCATAACTGTTTCAATGATATGAACAATGCAGGGGAATAAGAAACACACAGACGGACAAAGTGACTCCTCCAGTATTGGCAGCCTCCTGGACGAGACAGACCGAGAGGTCTGCAGCCTCACAGACCGGGCCTTCAAAAGTCTCTGCCTGGATGAATTGGAATTGTCCTACACCGAGGCAGGTCCGGTTGTTTCACCCGGCATTCAGCATCCATTCTCCAGCAAATACTTCCAAGGCCCCCGGAACCATGCCCTCAAGAAGCACATTGCTCCTAACAAGCTGTTGCCCCAAACTGAAGAGCATTCAACATTCCAGCAGCTACCAAAGGACACGCAAGAAGAGAAAGGGGCTGTGGCAAACAGCATCCCAAACATCAGGAGGAAGCTGGGCTTGCCGGTGCCCAATTTGCGCCATTGCAAACATACCTCAAAAGTGTCCTCTCTGATAAAGACCTTTGACAAGGGGGAGAACCAGGAGGCACCTGCCCAAGCAGCACAGCCAGTTAAAAACCATTTGCCAAAATGCCCGCCAGTTTGTGGAGCCAGCATGGCCCTTTGGGGGAGCAAAATGATTCTGAACTTCCCAAAAGAGCTCTCTGGATTTTCAGGGGCAGGCCAACATGTGGGAGATGGGCCTACCAGGCATGAGATGCACAAAAGACATCACAACCCAATGGATCTGCTCTGTCCAGGCCCACCTCATTTCCATCCTGTTCTGGCAGTCACTTCCCACATACCGCACTCCAACATCTCCACATTCTCTAAAAAGATCATGCAAAAGAGAATAGGAAAGGCAAAAGAGCCAGCCGGGAGGGGCAGTTTTCTCCACAGCGAGAACAGTGCTTTCGAATCCTGGAATGCACACCACAAAAAGCTGGCTGGGATGAGGGGATCTACTGAATGGATGCCGGCGGAAGAGAATCTTGCATATTTGGAAGACACGCCTTGCTTCAAAGAGTCCTACATGCTTGACTGCCAGCCGTCCCCCCTAGAGACTGCCAATTCTGTCGTTCTAGAGCAGGATGTATCATCAGATGCATTTCCACAAAAACCTTTGTCCCTAATCTCCCTTTCTCCAGTCTCTCTATGCCAGAGCCCGTGTCTCCCACTCTCTACAGCCAGAGACCCTCTTGCACAACCGCCATCACCACCTCCTTCTTCTGGCATCGCAATGGCTGTAGACAGGATCCCCACACCACCATCCCTCCCCTTCAAAGCCCCTTTCCCTCGAGTGCTGAGCCCCCAGGTGGTTCCTTCTCCAGTAGCAACGGCCAAGGCTCCCATTCCACTCCTCTATGTGCCTCAGCCCCCTCTTCCATCAGAGGCCAACTCCCACAATGCTGGCACACACAGGCCACAAGCCACTTTGCATCCAGAGAAGAAAAACCACTTGGGACGTGATCCAGAACTGGGGAAGGTTTGCCCTCCTTGGAGGAGACAGAGGACAGTCCTCGGGGAAATGGAGGAGGCAGCAGCTGTAGCCCATGAAGGTCTTGAGATAAAAGATTCTGTACAAGGCAACTCCTCAGATGCCCCTTCTTCAGCTGATGTGGCCACTGCTGATTTCCATGTCACCTTGTCTGATGCCTCCAGTCCATCCTTCAACATCACACAACTCCTAACGCCCCTCATCCCTCCCAAGCAGGAGAAAGAGCCCCCTGAAATGGCGACCCCTCCCCTTCCTGCAGCTGAAGCAGCCAAAGAACCTGAGGAGAGAGCGCTTCACAGTTCTCAAAACAATTACAAGTCTAAAGCATCAAGTCTGTTATTCAACCTGAAGGATATTCGAAAACGTGTCAAAAGCACTTACAGCCCCTCTCCTCTCCGGAAGGCCTTTGAAGACAAGAAGATCAAAGAACCAGACGGCCTAAAAGCAAGTGTGAAAAATCTGCTGGAAGAAAGCAGTTCAAAATCAGCAGAAAATGATGAAGCCAACCAGAAGCCTTCTGGGGAAATGGGCAGCGCCCAGGGAAAGGCAAGGGCCGCCCTCTTAAAGGGGCATCTGCCGGGCAACCACCGGACTTTGAGTTCACCACCGTCAAAGGCAGACCCCTCAGGGGATCAAAAGAGAAATCATTTGCAGCAGGAGAATTTAATGGATTTTGAGGATGGGGAGTTGGTCACTGTCGTGGAGTTCCCCCCAAAGGATCACAGCCCAGCTCGTGATCCTCCTTCACCCAGATCGGAGCAGGACAGGCACCTGCAAAATGCCAGCTTACGGGATCCCCAAAACAAAAAAGGTACTCAAAGTCATGGTGTGGATGTGGGACCCCAAGAGTCCCCCAGCTTGTTTTTCACAGCTGAAGAAAACATGAACGACAGTGAAAATAGGGCCTGCCCAGAAAGTGGGACTGAGCATAAGGACAAAAGGAGCAGCAGCTCTTCTGAACAATCCTTTGTCTCCATCATAGACCAGCCATCTCACGAGGAGTCCTTCTCTCTGATGCAGCTCTTCCAGAAAGCGTGCCTTCAAGAGAGCCAGAGGAATATGGACAAGGGAAGTGTGGAGGAGAAGCCCAGCAACAAGGAAGAAGAAGAGAAGTCCGGCAGGCAAGAGGAGGCCTCACAGGACCTCAGCAACGATGACCTGAGCCCAGATGGAAAGAGTGATGGGAAGGTGGAGCAGAGCCAAGTGGAGGAGGAAACGGTGCAGGAACGCCTGTGGGGGGAGAGGAGAGAAGGCAAAGGGCAGAGCCTGGATTCGGCTTCAGAAGGCAGGTTGGAAGAGCCGCTGACACCCACTTCATCCAGCTCATTCAAGCCCCATTTGTTCAAGATCAAAGACAACACATTCAAGTCCCCCCCAGTGATAAAAGCAGTTCGGCTGCCTCTGTTCAGGTCGTTGTCCTGTGACGGGGCCATTGCAGGGGGCTCCAGGGAGAGCGAAAGGCTGGCCTGTGGACCATTCCAAACCACTCCAGTGATTCAAGAGACCGACTGGCCTTTGCCAAGAAACAGAAGGCAGCAGAGGACATGGAGGGCAGCAGCTGCAACAGCCAGGGAAGGGGAGGAGTCAGGAGAGAGCCCAGCACGAGTGGGCGGCCAAAGGGCAGGGGAAGGCAAACTGGTGGCAGAGTCTACTCTTCAGGAACCACTGAGCAGCTTTTATGAGCAGCAGCCGGTGGAAGATGATGAAGGAATGGCTGTTCCCCAAGGGACAGGACAAAACAAGCATAAAGACCATGAGAAACGACTGAGAGGGGACAAAGAAAAAGCCAGAACCAGGAAACCGAGGCCGAGTTCTGCCAGTCAGTTACATCTTGACGGTGACTTTGCACGAAACGAGACCCCGTCCCCGACAAGGGAGAAGGCAAATTATTATAAGAATAATCTCTTGTCCAAACGCAGAAGTGGCTCTTGTGAGAAAAAAGTGATCACTCGAGAGTCAAGATCTCCCACGGCCTCAGAGATCCAGGCCTATTCTCCTGCCTTCAGCGATGCATTCAGAGACAGCCTGTGTGCCACTAGCCTATCGAGCTCCACTGCCCCAAGCCCAAGGTCAGACAGCACCATGCAGTCGGCCTTCACAAGTCCCATGTCAGACGCAGCTGCAACCTGCAGCACTGAGAAAACAGCCGCCTCCTCTTCACTGCCCAGGGGGATGTACAGAGAAGATGCCCCTTCTGCGGCAGAAACATCTGAGCCAATGCAGATGAGTCAGCTCTCCGGACACACTGATGGCTCTTCTGTGACAAGTGAGAGAACTCAGCTGATAAGGCAAATGGTGAAGACAGCAGCCAAACCCCCTGCTGTGCCACCCAAAACAGAGAAGGCATTACGACGGGCAAAGAAACTGGCAAGCAGAAGGAAAAAAGAAACACAGCAGAAAAAGCCTACAGCTGAATCTCTGCCACCCTGTGATGATATCACACCTGTGCCGCTGGCCCAAACTCCACTCTTACCAACGCGCCTTAGTTCACCTGTGATGCCCTCCAAATCTAACCAGGTGGCATTACCCCCCATCCCCTCAAGCCCCCTGCCTTCTCCTGCAACTCAACGTAAACTCCTCCAGGATCCGGACTCGGGAGAGTATTTCATGGTAGATCTGCCCACCCAGTTCAAGACTTTGTTTGATCCAGAGAGTGGCAGATACATTCAAGTCTCACTTCCCTCTTCCAAACGAAACTTGTCACAAACACCATCTTCAGAGGCCCTTGCTCCTCCTTATGTCCTGTACCCCAATGTTCTCCCCCTCAGAGTTTCATCTGTCCCAGCTAGGGCCTCTCCTTCACAGCTTTCTGAACCCGCTTCACTTGTGCAAGGAGCCCTCTCAGAATCCGCTTCAGATTGGCAGCAAGAGGGCTGCCATCCAGCATCCCTGAACAGCCAGCATTACCTGGCGTCTGTTGCACCTGAGGATCCCACTCAAGAAGCTGACGGGCCACCCTTTAGCTTTGAACGGGACAAGACGGACATTATTTCACTTGGTGCCATTGAAGATTTCGCCATTGAAGGGATATCGTGAGAACTATCGCTGTTCTTTTTGAAAAATAGACACCCACCAACACAACACACCCTCATTAATTGACATGCTTTAAAAGGATGGATCTGAGTGTGATTTATGTTAGAAGGAAAACTGAGCTGCTGTTTTTAGTGACATTTGCTGATGGAACAAACGAAAAATCCAGAGAGAATATGGACAATATTAAGGTCCCTTTGCTGGCGCTGATGTGACTGTGTGATGTGTGACAGAGAGGCAGATTCCTTTTTTTGGAGGGGGGGGGGAGCAGCCAGGTGGGGACTTCAACTTGGCACAGCATTAACAGTTGGAAGGTGAATGGCCATGAGAATCAAGCATTTGAGTCTCCAAACCCAAATTTGTTAGTAATTAAAAAGGTAAAGGTAGTCCCCTGTGCAAGCACCAGTCATTTCCGACTCTGGGGTGACGTTGCTTTCACGTTTTCATGGCAGACTTTTTACAGGGTGGTTTGCCATTGCCTTCCCCAGTCATCTACACTTTCCCCCCAGCAATCTGGGCACTCATTTGACCGACCTCGGAAGGATGGAAGGCTGAGTCAACCTGGAGCCAGCTACCTGAACCAGCTTCTGCTGGGATCAAACTCAGATCATGAGCAGAGGGCTCCGACTGCAGTATTGCAGCTTTACCACTCTGCACCATGGGGCTCTTTTACCTTGTTAGTAATTGCAGAACCCTAATCTAGAGCCTTAGAGGGTTCAATCCAGAAACACCTTGGCTTGGCTATGCAAGAGACAAGTCTGTTTGCACAATGTTTTGTGAAATGCTGCTGGCAAGTTTGATTGTGATGGATTGTCAGTTCTACAGCTCACATTTCCTGGCAGGCTCATCCTCAGACTGATCACTCTGGGTGACTTTGATTTTGAAACTGAACAGCTGAACGAAGTCTGATTGCTATGTTTTCCCTGTGGCATGTGAACATTTCACTGCTGTTTTCCGCTGCTTTTATGGTGGCAGCACTCTGGGGAGGCAGAAAACTAGCTCTGGCTGCTTTGTTTTCATAAAGTAACAGTTTTGTGCCTTTAAAATGCAAGCAACAAAGCAATTGATGGGAATTACGAAAGCACAACAGAAAAGGTGTCGCTGGAAGCAAGGAGTTCCAGACTTCATTCAAGGCCATTTAAAAACACACATCTTCCATCTGGTCACCCAACTGTGAGGATCCAGCAATTTGGTTGGTGTGGCAAAGTGGGTGGGCAGACTCCAGGAACAGCTTTTTGGAGCCAATGGACACTCTTGCGTAGAAGGCAGGTGGTGGGGTTCTCAAAGGACACAGTTCCTTGGAGATGCTCCTTCATTTGGGTTCTGTCCCAAACAACTCTCAGTCTGCCACAGTTCTATCCCACTGTCCCTCCAAGGACTGGCAGCATAGACGGATCTTCCCTCCTCTGTTTTAGATTCACAACAGCCCTTTGAGGTAGGCTAGGCTGAGAGCAATCGGTCCAACATCACTGTGGAATTTATGGCAGGGGGATGGATCTTGCTAGTCATACACTTCACCACGCTGGAGATCAGATTGAATCTTGATAATTAAATCTCTTGGGGGAGCACAACTGTTTTAGAAAAGAGTTATAGGAGTATCCTTTCAAGATACCTGAGAGGCCTGTTTGCTTTCCACACACCCATCTGTCAAGAACTTCATACAGAATGCAGAATCTGCAAAAGTTTCCCAAGAAGTCTTTTTCTCCTGTCACGGAAGCTGTCTTGCTCTCCTGAACTGTGGATCTTACTCATAATAGCACCTCTGTGGAAAGAATCACTGTACTACCTTTGTGATAGCCTTGGCTAGCCTCAGTTTTCATTTTTAAATAAAGCCAATTTCTATCCCTCAAGCTAGCAGCGATGCATTTGAGAAGATGAAAGAAGTACCTGGGCAAAGATCCAGGGCACCAAATTCTCAAGCGCACCTGCTCCACACATGCTCCTCCCCCTCTGTCTACCTTACTCCTAGTGTCTGCCCACTCATGGTTTGTGGCTTCACCCCTGCCAATACTGCGGTTTCTCAAAAATGCTGACACTCATCAATATTCCTCAGCAGCTTGAGATGTGTTTGGGCTTAAAACATCCAAATATTAGTGAGGAAGGGAAAAAAAAACCCAGAGTCCTAATTGCTATAGCCAAATTATTCAAGTCAGTTTGAAAGCCAGTTTGGTATAGTGGTAAAGTGTATGGATTCTTATCTGGGAGAACCGGGTTTGATTCCCCACGCCTCCACTTGCAGCTGCTCGAATGGCCTTGGGTCAGCCATAGCTGTTGTAGGAGTTGTCGTTGAAAGGGCAGCTGCTGTAAGAGCTCTCTCAGCCCCACCCACCTCACAGGATGTCTGTTGTGAGGGAGGAAGATAAAGGAGATTGTGAGCTGCTCTGAGACTCTGTCCTTGAAAGGGCAGCTGCTGTAAGAGCCATCTCAGCCCCACCCACCTCACAGAGTGTCTGTTGTGGGAAAAGGAGATAAAGGAGATTGTGAGCCACTCTGAGATTCAGAGTAGAGGGCAGGATATAAATCCAATATCATCATCATCATCATCGCCATCACCAAGTCCTGTAGCACCTTAGGGACCAGCAAGATCTTCAAGGCATGGACTTCTGAGAGTCAGATATCTGATGGGGGGTGGAGGAGTTTTGACTCTCAAAGGCCCACATCCCAGAACTCTTGTTGGTATTTCTAAGATGCTGCTGGGTCCAAGTCTAGCTGTTCTGCTGCAGACCAATGTGGCCACCCTCTTTATTAATTATTATGGTTCTAGTTATTGTTATGAATTGTCAAAGTCAGACTATTTGACTGGGAGATGGTGTTCTGCAATTTGAGATCCAGCCAAGTTCTTGGGAGTTGCAGAGGCCTCTCTTGCTGTCAGATGGGGCAGAACGGGGCAGCTGAGGAGCAGAGGCAGTGAGGGGTGGAGCAGCTTCCCCCAGTCCCACCCTATGGAAACAGCAGGGCAAAAGGATTGATCACTGAGCTCTACCTCCAAAAAGTGGTCTAGGAGAACAGAGAGGTCCAAGTGACTTCAGTCTTGCCCTGTAAATTAAAGAGTTTGTAAATGAAAGGGTCCCTGCCTCCCTGTATGGAGGGTGGGAATCGCTCACCAGAGGAGAGGGACCCTTCTTGGTAAGTACTCAACAGCCCATTCCCCTCCTCTATAAGGAGAACATAAGAGAAGCCATAATGGATCAGGCCAATGGCCCACCCAGTCCAACACTCTGTGTCACACAGTGGCCACAATACCCAGGTGCCATCAGGAGGTCCATCAGTGGGGCCAGGACACTAGAAGCCCTCCCACTGTGTCCCCCCAAGCACCAAAATACAGAGCATCACTGCCCCAGACAGAGAGTTCCATCCATACACTGTGGCTAATAGCCACTGATGGACCTCTGCTCCAGATGTTTATCCAATCCCCTCTTGAAGCTGGCTATGCCTGTAGCTGCTGCCACCTCCTGTGGCAGTGAATTCCACATGTTAATCACCCTTTGGGTGAAGGACTTCCTTTTATCCATTCTAACCTGACTGAGAGGTTTGCCTTCAAAAGTGGACCCATCATAATCAGCCCCCCAACCCTGCATAGGTTTCACGTAGGGGAGGGGCCATGGTTCAGTGTCACAGCATCTGCTTTGCAGGCTGAAGGTCCAAAATTTGATCCCTGGCAGCATCCCGAGGGAAGGACCAGGTCTCTGCCTGAGACCTTGGAGGGCTGCTGCCAGTCCAAGTAGACCATGTGATTTTGAGGGCCAGGGATCTGTCTCAGTACAAGGCAGCTTCATGTGCTCAAGTATCTAGTAGTCATACCTCACCGTCTCATTGTTTGTCCACAATAAATCTTGGAGATTTCTTCCATTCCTGAATGACATTGCACTTGGTCAATACAGAAAACCAAACTGAACACATGAGCTGCCATAGGGATGGAATCTAAGATGTTCTGGAACAGTCTCGTGGTAGCTATGGAGGCTGACATGTCCCCAACAATGCTGGCAGGGGAGAGGGGGGCTGAAGAAGGGAAGCTTCTCAGTATTAAAACTGCAGTGCCAAGCCTGAGACCATCTCTAGGAGTTCAAGACCACAGGCTGATAGACAGCACAATGAATGAGACACCTCAACTTCTTGAGTGTCTTCAGCAGCTGGTACATACACTTGAAACTGGAATTCTGCTTGGCAAAGACCAGGAGAGGGAGTTAGGAACCAAACAAGCAATAATAGCTCCCTCCTCCATAAGAACATAAGAAGGGCCCTGCTGGATCAGGCCAGTGAGGGTTCATCTAGTCCAGCATCCTGTCTCACACAGGGGCCAGTCACTTCCTCTGGAGGGCCAACAACAGGGCACAGAGGCCGGGGCCTTCCCTGAGACTAACATCAGAAGAGCCGTGCTGGATCAGACCAGTGAGGGTCCATTTAGTCCAGCATCCTGTCTCACACAGAGGCCAACCAGTTCCTCTGGAGGTCCAACAACAGGGCATGGAGGCTGAGACTTTCATAAAAACATCAGAAGAGCCCTGCAGGATCATGCCAGTGAAGGTCCATCTAATCCAGCATTCTGTCTCATCCAGTGAAACAGAAGCTAGACTGCAACATGTCCACATGATCAGGGTCATCCAGCCTACTTTTGAGGAGGCAGGAGGGATTGGGCCAGTCTAAAAGGGCAGGTGGCCCTGTATAGGGAGAGATAGTAACCCAGATATGCAGGTGAAGGATTTCAAAGGTCCGTGAATGGTGAAAACTCCTGTCAAGTTCAAAAAATGTGCAGTTTTTGAAGGCAAGATAAGCGCGGAGATGGGTTGCCATTGCCTGCCGCTGCTCAGCAACCCTGGACTTCCTCCCATCCGACTACTCCCCGGGCCAACCCTGCTTAATTTCTGAGAGCTGATGAGACCAGGGTTGCCTGGGCCTTCGAGGCTGGGATCCATGAATGGTGCCAAGAAACAAATAGGCAGTACCAATGAATTTCATGGTTTGATTTACGATCTACCAGCCTTTTCTTGAAAGCGCACTCAGAGGACTGAGGATTTCACGAAACTTTCCAACTCTTTGCTGCTATTATCCGTATGTGTGAGGGGAGGGGTTATGGCACTGATTCCTTCCCATTTTCCCTATCACGGGTAGTATCAACTTGAGGGGGGCATCTTTGCTATAAGCAGGAATTCCTTTGCATATTAGGCCACACCCCCTGATGTAGCCAATCCTCCAAGAGCTTACAGGTCTCTTAGTACAGGGCCTTCTGCAAGCTCTTGGCTACATCAGGGGTGTGTGGCCTAATATGCAAAGGAGTTCCTGCTACAAAAAAGAGCCCTGGCTATCAGGCAAGGACTCTCCCAGGAAAATGGCTGCCCCCCTAACTGTCCTCCGTCAGATGCTTAGGAGGCATAATAAAGAGAGCAGATCTCATGGCTAATCTCTAGAAAAGCCCTAAGGTTGGGTTGAATGGGTTCCAAAAGCCTCCACTTATCTGAGGGCGTAGCAGATGTTGTCATCATACCTGATATTCAGTCATATATTGGAATTGGGGTCCTGAAAACAATTCTGATTTACATACCAAAGGTTTCTGAGTTTAGAGATGCTTTGAAGAGTACAATCGTAATTTTTTAAGTTAGGTTTTTAAGAAGCCCTGAAGTATATTTCAAGAGGAGGCAGTTAAACCTTCCTACAGAATGTGGGGTTGTATTCAGCCCAGCACAGGATCCGAAAGCATCCATTGCATTCCAACTCAGTCCTCTGGTCTGGTCCCCGTGGCTTTCGTCATCATAGTTCCCACAATCTCTGAGTCAAAAGTGACCTCTTCCCCCACTTGCACTAGGGGATAAGTAGGTAAGAGACAACTTTCCTATGTATTTAGTATTGTTCAGAAAACATATGTACTGCTTCTTCAGGGACCTGTTCAAAGCAACTCACAGAGAGAAAACAATGACAGAAATGTTTCATTGGACAGTTTTTGAGATTCCCAAGAGCCAAGAACCTCCTCTAATCTGCTGGTGCATCTTGCAAAATGAGCACTAGGAATGTGACAGAGGCTGCTTAGTCAAACCAGCAATGGTGAAGGAGAAACTGAAGTGATTGCAAAAGAGAAGCAGGATCCTGCTGGGTGGGGTTTTTTTTATCCTATACCTCATAGAATCATAGATTAAATCCCGTCATGCCCTTTGGGATACCTCTTGAAGGTAAATTTATGCTAAGAGGTGCAGGATTTTTCAACTAGAAGATGCGCATTGCAGAGGGGCCACTCAAGGCCCACAGCCCCCTTCCCCCATCCAGGTTGCGAGGTCCCCCTGCCAGCTCCAGGCTGAGAAACTCCTGGAGATCTGGGGATGGGGCCAGGGGAGGACAAGGCCACAGAGTCCACCCTCCAAATCTTTCCTTTTCTCCAGGAGAACTGGTTTCTGTTGTCTGGAGATGAGCTGGAATGGGGGGCGGGGAGGCTGGCATTCCTAAGGGGGTGCTTGGTGATGGCCTGCCCCAGCACCTGTGCCACCTGCCTCCCACCACCTTCAGCCACCCCCATCATTCGCCCCTTCTGGTCCTCTGCAGGCCCTTTGGCTATGCTGCACTGGCCAGACATTCGGAGCTGCAGCAGCAGACAGAGGCAGGAGCTGAAGTGCTTTACCCCAGCAATGGATGCAATGGCGCCAGGGCCCAGAGTCCCAGCTGGCTGGCTGGCTCCAGAGACTCCCCCGGGAGAGAGGAGATCCCACTTGGCTAAAGGAGGAACACCTGGAGACCCTCTTCCTGGCCCGAGGAGACCCAGGTGCACCTGCCTCCTCCTCACCAGGACCAAAGTGTTTCCAAGGGAAGATGGAGGCACCACACCATGGAGTGTGTAGGTTTCCTCTGCCAATCTCCTCACAAGACAACAACACTTTTTGAGTTGTGTGGACCAGAGCTAAGGCAGCTTCTCTGTATGTAGATGCTGCAAGACATGGCTCTAAATCGAATTCCATTCAAAAGTAACTTAAATTTGTCATGTAGAAAATCCTTATTACCAAAAAGAAGGAGAGAAAAGAATGTGGGTGGAGAGAATGAATGCAGGAGGCACACACGGCTTGTTACAGGAGACCAGGGGCCCTGCTGTTTAACGCCCCCCACCTTACGCAGCCAAGATCCTGAATGCAAGGCCTATAAAAGAACTTGGGCCTCCACAGTGCCAGGGGGGCCAGAAAGCCAGGCACTGCCTGGGAGAAGTCTTCCATGTCCTCGAGCTGCAGATCAGGGAGTCTCAGGGGGCCAGCAAGATGCTGAATTTCAATAAAGGGTAGTTCTGAGGAAGAAGGGCTGGAAGGAAGGAGGACCAGTTCAGATGACAAAGCAAATCCAGCTTAATTAGAAAAGAAGGCGAGAAAGAAGAGCAGCAGAGACTATTAAAATGGGCAATTCCCTTTTGTACCTGTCGGGATCATAAAGAATCCATTAGCAAAGTTGCAGGGCTGAGCTTTTCTCTGAGCTTGGGCTCTGTTGTCTGACGCTCCAGCACCACAGTGGCCCATCAACACCCAAACAGCACCAGTCTGTTTCCACCATCAGTGTTCCCTCTAAGCTGAGTTAGCGTGAGCTAGCTCACAGATTTTGAGCCTCTAGCTCACACATTTTTGTCTTAGCTCAGGCAGGATCATAGAGTTGGGAGGGACCCCCCAGGGTCATCTAGTCCAACCCCCTGCACAATGCAGGAAACTCACAAACACCTCCACCTAAATTCACAGGATCTTCATTGCTGTGAGATGGCCACCTAGCCTCTGTTGAAAAACCTCCAAGGAAGGAGAGCCCACCACCTCCCGAGGAAGCCTATTCCACTGAGAAATTCCTCTAACGGTCAGGAAGTTCTTCCTAATGTTGAGACGGAAACTCTTTTGATTTAATTTCAACCCTTTGGTTCTGGTCCTACCTTCTGGGGCCACAGAAAACAATTCCACACCATCCTCTATATGACAGCCCTTCAAGGACTTGAAGATGGTGATCCTCTCCAGGCTAAACATGCCCAGGAATTTCCCAAACCAGAGTTAGCTATCTTAGCTTGCTTGGCTCCTGTCTTAGAGTAGGGTTCCCAAATCCCCCGCTAGGCCTAGAGACCCCTGATTTGGAGCCTCCTCCCCCCGCTGGCCATAAAAGGGAAAGCGGGGGGGAGGGGAGGGGGAGAACGGCAGCCCTTCCCACCCAGCCCCGATCGCAGCAGCCAGAGCTCTTCCGTTTTCTCAGGCTGCTTCCCGCCCCCAGTCAGCTGGCCGGTGAAGGGAGGGGAGGCCAGCCACGCCCCCAAAGGACCATGTGCCTTTGCACCTCCGGAGGTGAGTGAGTTCTGCCGGCTTCCTATTCCATGCCATAAAGTGCCCAGCTGGTGTGCCTGTGTTGCTGTGAGAAGCTGGCAGCAACTCGTGAGTACAGAGTCCCCTGCATCAGATTTGCCAGAAACGGGGGGGGGGGGGTGGAGGGGGGTGGAGAGGGAAACGTCTTCTCATAGGGTATAATGGGGAATTGATCTGGAGGTTTCGGGGGCTCTGGGGGAGCTGTTTTTTGAGGTAGAGGCACCAAATTTTCAATATAGTATCTAGTGCCTCTCCCCAAAGTATCCCCCAAATTTCAAAACGATTGGACCAGGGGGTCCAATTCTATGAGCCCCAAAAGAAGGTGCCCTTATCCTTCATTATTTCCTATGGAAGGAAGACATTTAAAAAGGTGTGCTGTCCCTTTAAATGTGATGGCCAGAACTCTCTTGGAGTTCAATTATGCTTGTCACACTCTTGTTCCTGGCTCCGCCCCAATGTCTCCTGGCTCCACCCCCAAAGTCCCCAGATATTTCTTGAATTGGACTTGGCAACCCTATCTTAGAGTGCCATATGGCCTAAGAAACCACTGAGGTACGGTAGCAATATGGCAAAGAGAGGATAGGTAGGGTAAGAAGGAAAGGGGGGGAAGGAAAGGGAAAGCAGCAAATGGAGGGCAGGGTAGCTGCTAAAAAGCCCGAAAGAGAGACAAGGAGATGAATCATCAGCCAAGCAGCCAAAACCCTCCGCGTAAATCCACTGCCAGAAACAGGAAGGAGGAGAAGCCCCCCAGGTGCATTATGGGCATACCAGAAGAGACCAGAAGCAGTTGCTTGTTCTAAGGGGAACTTGGGCAGATCACTCCAGGTCCCCCAAAGAGCTGATCCTTTGGCTGTCAAGTTCCCAGGCCGGGTGGGGGTTCCCCTGCCCCAAAGGTTCCCAACCCACATTGGGCCGGCAGGGGGGATCCTCCCCTGATGTCACTGGTGCGATGATGTCACTCGCAGTGACATCATCACACCGGCGACATCGCGTGCCAGCCGCTCTAGGAACTTCTGGGAAAACTCTATGGTTTTCCCGGACACTCTAGTAGGCTTCCCAACCCTCCCGCCCTGGCGGGGCACCCCCGAATTTTCAGCCTCCTCCCCCGCTCTTAAAAAATCTGGGGGCAGGGGGGGAGAGAGAACATACCTGTAGGCATCATGTTGTTTTACAGCTTGGGATCCGTTTTTAAAATGTGTCCCTTTAAGGCTGCACAGGAAACAGGAACGGCCCCTCCCTTTCTTTTCCTGTGCAGCCTTGCTTTCGTTTTCACAGCAAGCACATTCTGCTGGAAGAAGACCAAGTACGGTAAGTATTTGTGTGTGTGAGAGAGAGAGAGAGAGGGAGGGGACAGGGAGGGGGGATTCCCTGGTATGGAGGCCCCCCCCCTTTAGAAAGCGTGGGGGGAGGGAAATGTCTACTAGGCACTCTATTATTCCCTATGGAGAACGATTCCCATAGAGAATAATAGGGAATTGATCCATGGGTATTGGGGGCTCTGGGGGGGCTATTTTTTGAGGTAGATGCACCAGATTTTTAGTATAGCAGCTAGTGCCTCTCCCCAAAATACCCCCCAAGTTTCAAAACGATTGGACCAGAGGGTCCAATTCTATGAGCCCCAAAAGATGGTGCCCCTATCCTTAATTATTTCCTATGGAAGAAAGGCATTTAAAAAGGCGTGCTGTCCCTTTAAATGTGATGGCCAAAACTCCCTTGGAGTTCAATTATGCTTGTCACATCCTTGTTCCTGGCTCCACCCCCAATGTCTCCTGGCTCCGCCCCCAAAGTACCCAGATTTTTCTTTAATTGGACTTGGCAACCCTACGCTCTAGAAATTTGAGAGGGAAAACTCTATGGTACCTAGAGTTCCCCACAGTCCCCCACCAGAGGCTGTGGGGGACTTGGCAACCCTAGCTGGTCCCAGCTGCTTATGATGGAACAAGACAAGCTTATTCAGCTAGCCGAGCCCTCCGGCCCAGTTTCAGGGGGCAGCCATGCCAGTCTGCACTTTGCAGTGGAATGAGATTTGAGGCCTGCAGCACTTTAAAGACCAACAAGATTTTTTTGGGGGGTGGGGGGGAATGAGCTCTCAAGATGCAAAACTCCTTTGGCCAGATACCCCCCAGGAAGGAGATGCCCCCCTGAGCCAGCCCTGGATGGAGCATTCAGCCAAAGAAGCCGGTGCTTCAGGCAGGCCTCAAGGGAAGGGGGCACCACAGAGGGGGCTCTTGCTTATATTGCAGACTATTTAGTGTTAAATAAACAGATCAATAAAAGTTTGTGTTTAATATAGTTCTGAGGTCTGGCCTGGAAGAAAACTGAATTTTTAATCTCTTATTGCACCTTCAGCACTTACTGAGTCTTAGTGTCTTGTCAGCAGCGGTGCCTCAGACAAGGGGCATGCGCCACCCCACCACCCCACTCAGCCCCTTCCAGATCTTTGGCCCAGACCCAGAAGGGGCTGGGCTAGGGTGGAACGCAGTGCATTTGCTCGCCTCAGAGGCGTTCAGAGCTGCTCTGAATGCCTCTGAGGTGACTGAACACGCTGTGCACTGCCTCCACCCCGCCCTCCAGGGTCTGTGTTTCTACACAGACCCAGGAGAGCTAGACAGGGGTGGTGCATGGCGCATTTGCTTGCCTCGGAGGTGTGAACAGGGAGGGGGAGGGGCGCCCTCGGCCAGGTGGTGCCCTAGGCAGCTATCTACCTGACTAGGAGCAGTACTGCTCCTGCTGGGCTGGGCTCAGGGCATCAGCTGGCCCTGCCCTGAATCCAAGTTGCATCTCAGTCAGGAGGCCCCAGCTACGACATCCCTGGCTGCCACCTCAACAACCACAACAGGAAATTGACAAGGAGAGAAGTCGCTCTAGAGTAAGTAATAAAGCACAACCGTAAGGTTATAGTGACAAAATAACATGTAATATATTATATAATAGTGTAATGTACACTCCTACATGAACAAAAAGCCTTAGCAACATCTATAATGGTTATCATGAATAAAGTCCATTTCCCAAAGGGAACCAAGTAAATCCAGAATGTACTGAAACTCTTCAAAATTGATGATTCCCCCATATTGCTCAATGGTAGAAAGGAACAATCTCTGGCAATAGTGGGAAGGAAAAATCCCCAGACTTCTGCCACGCCTACTTCAGTCCTTGAGCAACAAGGGATATTCCACAATGACAAACGATAACAAATACCAAGTATTCAAAACCAATTCACATAGGGACCAAATGTCTCCAAACCCGGTTCTTCCAGATTAGAGTCCACACTCTTAACCACAACACCAAACAGGCTCTCTCAATGAAGATCGCCAGCCGCCAGGTTCCAGCGAGGGATCCCCCAGTTTGGGGGGCTTCTCTGTCCATGAGCCAGCTGGCCAGAGGGGGAAACCCTGTCCCTGAACAGGGACATCGTGTGAGGATGCTCTGGTTTTTGGACAAAATTCTGTGGTTTAAGCCCAATTTTACCATAGAGTTTGACCAAAATCTAGAGCATCCCCTGTGCAATGTTCCCACTCACCCCCCCAGAATGCCCCCCAAATCCCCCCGCTGGAATGATGAGGGGACCTGGCAAGCCTATGAGAAAGGGGAGCAACAGGGCATGGCCATAGCTCAGAAGAGGCTGGAAGGTCCCAAGCGCAGTCTGCTGTTAAGAGGGACAACATTCTGGGGAAGACTTCAGGAAGTACTTCCAGTTGGTACCATATATGGCTAGGGAGACCCTAACCTTACCTTATAGAGTAACATTGGGAGGCATCCCTCCCCACAGTTTGAGCCTTAATTCACACTAAAAACCACTGATTTGTGTCAGGTTCTATGCAACATTCATCAACTCAGCCTCTTTGATTTGAATCCAAATGAGGAGTTTATTGAAAAGATACATGTTCACAGGAAGACATTTCTTGTTAGAACTGACTTCCAAGGGGAGGGTCAGTTACTTATACACTGTGCATGGCTGTTAATGACATAAGCCGTTCAAGGTGCGAGAAAAAACCCTGACAAAAAGCCTTTGAATATAATTGCCCATCCCCACCCACTGCTAAATGTCTTTCCCTTAAAAGCCATTCAGATAAGCACCTGTCTCCCAAGGTCACAGACAGCAAATGCTGCAACTCTCAGTATATCAACTGTGCACTCTATTAATTACATATGTTATACAGCAAGGCAAAATTATAACTAAACAACAAGTGATATTAAAACAGGCAAAATCATTTTGCATATTTCCAGAATCAAATATCAGTATTGGAGATCAGATGACACAAGATCAATGGCAAGAAACCCTTTCTTGATGTTTTGCTGCCTATGGATCCTGTACTGAAGATATGGTTGCCAGCCTCCAGGTGGGAGCTGGAGTTCTGCTAGAATTACAACTGATCTCCAGTCTGTGGAAGGCAAAATTTCTTGAGAAAATGAGGGCTTCAGGAGGTGGACACTCCCTCTCTCCTCTCCTCAAACTCCACCTTCCCAAGGCTCTGCCCCCAAATCTCCAGGAATTTCCCAACACAGAGTTGGCAATCCTAATTAAAGAAGTGTCTGGTTTAAGTTCTGCACCTGGTTTATGGGGTGCCCCAACCTGGCCCATGTTTGATGCCATCCTACAAACTGGAGTAGCTCCTCCGCTCGGCAGACCCCAAAAGAAATACTCAGAATCCAAGCAATGGAACTAGCTTATTGATTGGCATAATTAGCACACTAAATGCCCACACTGAGATGCAAAGAGTCCCTTGCACAAGAAGGGAATGCAAAAGCCAGTAAAGGAGAGTGGAACTGATACCTGCTTATCTGGCAGAAACAATTCCAGTGTCCAGGCAGCCAACTCAACCAAACCAGGCAGAAGAGCAGCAGAGAGGCTCACATGCAATAGAAATGGGACTTTTCTGCTCACAAGGCAAAAGTCCCTTGTAGGGTTAAAACTGCATCAAGGAGAACAGGAGTTTAACCCCAAAAACACGCAAGTGAAGGAAGGGCAAGGACTGGCTTCAGCTACTCTGCCTGAGGTTGGGGCAGTGGCCCACAACCCTTCTGAGCCTGCAGACACCTTTGGAGTTCTGACACAGGGTGGTAGGAACAGCCATAAAATGGCTGCCAAGTAGTAGATCCAGCCACAAAATGGCTGCTGCAGCTGACCTTCAGTCACCCAGTGAAGACCCTGGTGCTGTGCTGGCAGCTGCAGTCAAAGCAAGGTTTAAAACATCCAGTGGCCAATCAGAAGCTTTGCTGGGCAAAAGCCCCACTTGGCCCTGCCCACTTTCTTGGCAGGCATCAGAAAAAGTGGCACCCTTGAGTTTCCCCTCCAGGCTAGAACAATAGGAGGGGGGCCACGTAAGGTGGCAGCTTTAGGATCCTGCAAGGAAAGGGAGGGGAGATCTCGAGGTGGGGGTGGAGAGAAATGTTTGGAGCCTTCCTGGTGACTTCACTGAGCTGCGATTTTGGGAGGGAAGAGCCAATCCATCCACTTTATTTATTTATATTAGATATTATATATATAGAATCTATATCATAAGACATCAATGGGATATTTGGTCCCCATAGCAGAGCACACCACAACTGTGCTCAGGATTTTCTGAAGCCATACAAGGGTCACACCTCTAGCAGGGCTCTCAGCACATTGAGGATGTGATCCTGTGCAGTAACTCCCACCCAAACTCATTTGTTTCCGTAGACCGGAGCAACTGTGCACAGGATTTTACTTTTAGAGTCTGCTATTTCAACAGGTTTGAAGACCTGCTGGGATCAAAAATGGTCATCACAGCTCTGGAAGAACATTAGTTTCAAATAAGTTCTGTTAGAAATGAAGTTATACCCCGTATGGGACCACAGCATCCATCCATTCTGCCCATGTAGGAAACTGCATGTTTTGCAAGAAAGAAAAGTTTAATTTTCAAATAGGGTGTTGTCAATCTTCATTAAAGTTTTAGAAAATTTAAAACAACCACCCAAAGGGGGGAAATGTAGTCTTGGAACGATTTGGCAAATCCATCAAGATCTTGCTGAAAGAGACAGCTGCTCCCACACAGGGGTCCCCTGAGATCCCCCCTCCCCACTCCTCACGCATTTCATATTATTTCTGGAGGGTCCCCTAAAGACTTGGAAGCAGCTCCTTCAGTTCCTTTAGGGGCTGCAGCCGGGAGACAATGTAGACTCAAGATGTTCTCTCACATTCATTCATCATCCCACACTCATCCCCATTTGTGGGGAGGGCAGGTGAAAAATTGAAAATATGAATAAATAAAGAGAAGGGACCAGCCTACAGCAAAGTGCATGCTCTCCAGCACTCACCATGCATCTTTTCCTGCGTAGGCAGTCCCCAATTCTTGACCACATGTGCTGATAGGAAGAGGAGGAGGAGAGGTTTGCAGATTTATACCCCGTCCTTCTCTCTGAATCAGAGTGGCTTACAATCTTCTATACTCCCCCCACAGCAGACACCCTGTGAGATGGGTGGGGCTGAGAGAGCTCTGACAGAAGCTGCCCCTTCAAGGACAACTCTTGCAAGAGCTCTGGCTGACCCAAGGCCATTCCAGCAGCTGCAAGTGGAGGAGTGGGGAATCAAACCCAGTTCTCCCAGATAAGAGTCTTCACACTTAATCACTCAAAGCCACCAAGCTGGCTTTGAGAGAGGCTTTAGGTTCGACTGTTCCTTGGGTACCATCTCCAGCCATACAATCTGGAGCTGAGGGTTAGTAGTCAGGCGATTCTTCCTTGAGTGTGCAGAACTAATCTGATGTCCTCAGATCTCAGAAGGTGAGCAGGGTGGCCCTGATCAGTACGTGGACGGAAGACCACCCAGGAAGTCCAAGCAGGCAATGGAAGCCATCTCTGGGCCTCTTTTGGTGTGAAAACACCAAGTTGGATTACCGTAAATTGACTGCAACCCGACAGCGCTTATTATTATCATTCCTTCACATGCTGGACCACAAAGCAGTGGTTGTTTTGGTTTGGTTTTGTTTTTTGAGTGACCTGACTTTGGCAGGATTCTGTGGTTCAGTTCTCCCACGCAAATAATATCTGCCTCTGCGTTCCTTGGCATTTCCCTACAAAATGTCAAACTGAAGCAAAGATGAGATGTTCTTTATGGTGATGAGAAGTGCCATAAAATCACAGCTGACAGGGTTTTCAAGGCAAGGGTCATTTAGAGGGGCTTGCCACTGCCTGCTTGTGTAGAAATCCAGGACCCCCTTGCTGGCTTCCCGTCCAAGGACTGACCAGGGCTGAGCCTGCTCGGCTTCTGAGCTCTGATGAGATCCGGCTGGCCTGGGCCATCCAGGTCAGGATAGGACCCTTATGGGGACACAACTGTCTTCCCAAACTCTCCTCTGCATCTTCTATGAAGTTTTCTGCCCTTCATCTGAGAAGACAAACTGTATCCCATCCTGTGAAGTACCCATGGCACAAGGAAACAGTTTAGCATACTGGTAGGGAAGTATCAGTGGAACATGTGGTTGGAGATGGCTCTCAGCTCCAAGCTCAAACCATTGTTCTCAGTTTGGAATGAGTGAAAGCCCCGAAGACTGTTGCAACAGCAGCAAAAACTTCAGATTCTTTGGTGTTCCCTGCATCAGTGATCGTAACCTTCAGAAAGCCAGTTTGGTGTAGTGGTTAGGTGTGCAGACTCTTATCTGGGAGAACCAGGTTTGATTCCCCACTCCTCCACTTGCAGCTGCTGGAATGGCCTTGGGTCAGCTATAGCTCTTTCAAAGTTGTCCTTGAAAAGTAGCTGCTGTGAGAGCTCTCTCGGCCCCACCCACCTCACAGGGTGTCTGTTGTGGGGGAAGAAGATATAGGAGATTGTGAGCCGCTCTGAGACTCTGATTCAGAGAGAAGGGTGGGGTATAAATCTACAATCTTCTTCTTCAGATGGGTATCTGATTCTATGAGAAGGAGGGTGATATGGAAGACGCGATGCCAGAGCTACTGCTGTGTCTTTGTAAGGGCCTTCCTGTTGATTCCTCACAGGAAACTGAGGCATTATGGCTGGGTCCAGACCAGCAGTTTAAGTCAATACAGGGACGGCTCACAGACAGATTAAAAAATCAAATCCAAACGTGCACATCTGCCTCCCGCCTGGCTCCCATACTCACTGTGTCCTCTGGTGGCCCTGAGGCAGCTCAAAAAGCTAGCACTTAGGATTCTTTTGCCGCATGCCATCCACCTTTTCGGGCATCTGAACGCCAGAGAGTGCAAGCGTGAACCCACCAATCTGCTCTAGGTGCCCACCAGTATCCTTTTGTAAATAAGAAAACTGCCTTAGGCACCTGGATGCGTGGCCACTAAAAATGTAAGGAACAAAAAAAGAAACTCCAACCACACTAAGAGGATGGTGCGCAACAATCGTCTGACTGCACTGAAGCGTCCCTCGTGCGAGATACAGGTGACTTGCGCAGGAACATCTGCTCCAGTTGGGGGCGCCTCTGGTGTGCTCGAAGTTGCCTGTGTGTACCCAGCCAATTTCTACTTGTCTATGGAGAGGGAAAACTTTTCTCTCATGTATCCCTGTGTTAGGTCCGATCCTGTATTTCTAATATTCACATCCAGGCTTTTCTTTCAGGGAAGCCTTCCCTTGGGGCCCTGGCCAGATGTTCACTAAAGATGCTCTGTCTGGGATCCTTCCAGCTGTGCAGGGGAGACCCGTGTGAAGTCATGCTAGCACATGATGTGAGACAGGAACACGTGACTACATGAAGCTGCCTTGTACTGAACCAGGCCGCTGGTCCATCAAGCCAGTCCTGTCTCCTCAGACTGACAGCAGCTCTCCAGGGTCTCAGGCAGAGAAAGGCCTCTCCCATCACCTGCTGCCTGCTCCTCTTAACTGGAGATGCTGGGGATTGAACCTGGGACCCCCTGCATGCCAGGCAGTTGCTCTGCCACTGAGTCACAGCGCCTCCCCAACATGCTTTGAAAGCGAGGCAGATTGGCAGTGTGAACCCACCAATCTGCTCTAGGCGCCCACCAGTATCCTTTTGTAAATAAGAAAACTGCCTTAGGCACATGGATGCGTGGCCACTAAAAATGTAAGGAACAAAAAAGAAACTCCAACCACACTAAGGAACATAATTATTTGAATATCCAGTTTGCTAATAAGAGCTGCTCATGGCTTATGGCCAAGACAGGAATTAGACCATCAGTTTGCCCAGACTTTGCTCTGGGTTCTCCTGCAGTCAGAACCACCTTTCCACAGTTCTTGATGTTAAAAATGCTTTGCAAATGAAAGGTCAGATCACCAGAGAGGAAATGCTCGTTTGCCCAAGATGTACAGCTGGAACTGGTCTGGTCCTCTTTTTGCTTAGGGTTGCCAATCTGCAGGTTGGGAGATTTGGAGATGTGGGTAGGCTTGGCAATCCCCAGGTCCCAACCGGGGGATGCTCTGGTTTTGCAGGCTCCTTCCTGCCCCCAGTCAGGAGGCCAGCAGGGGGAAGCCCTGCTCCAACAGCCATCATGTACCTTTCCACTTCTGAAGGCTAGAAGAAACTTGGAAAGGCTTACATTTTAGATGGTGCATCTGTGTCTTTAAATCTGTAGGAGCCAGACTGAATGGGGGCAGGGTGACACAGCAGAACAATGTGGCTGCTCCCAGTGAGCTGTGAAGCTGTAAGAAAGAAATGGAAAGCAGCCCAGACCCTCAGTTTGTTTTACAATCTTTTCAGAAGTTGTTTGCCTAGTAAAAGATAAACTAGAACCTTTGGTTTCCCTGTGTTAGTCTAAAGAACCTGGAACTTCAACAACTTGTGAGTAAATTGCCCCAATGGGACCACATAAGTGTGGGTTTGCAAACTGTATTTTGACCTCTGTGTGTGTGTGGGGGACCTGCAGCTGCTTGGAAATGAAGACTGTATTCAGGGGAACTGCACTGCTGTATTTTTACTTATTTATTTGAGGGAATGTGAAAGTCCCCTGGCTCCACCCTCAGAGTCCCCAAATATCTTTTGAGTTAGACATGACCACCCTAGCTGTGGGGCTTAGGGAGGGGAGGGCCTTCCAAAGTAGCCATTTCCTCCTGGAGATCAGTTGTAATCCTAGGAGATCTTCAGGCCCAGCCAGAGGCTGGAAGCCCTCCTTGAACTGTGGCCCAGTCTGTCCTACAGACAGGCAGAGAAAGTGAGGAGGGCTCCTGTCATCCACCCTTTGGGAGCTTCTCTTGGCTGGCTTCTCTCTCCTGGGCTGCAGAGGCAGGGCCTCCATGGTGCTCTGACCTGGGGATCATCAGCATCTTCCACAGTCAAGCCTCGGCTGAAACTTGGCTGTTTCCCACCTGAAGAGGCCCTGCGGAGCTGAGAGAGAGAAAAGTCTGGTGGGTCCCAGAGTCCAGCTGTTCTTCAATAGCAGTCTTTGGAGGCCACAGGCCGGACTTTAACCCCCCCAGCCCCATTTTTATCAGCTCTGGCGGGGGAAAACAAGCTGAAGTTTGGGCCCAGATCAGTTTTTTCCACAAGTGGAAGACACTTACCCCAGCAGAACAGAACTTTCCTGCCAACCCTCACCACCACCAATTTCCCAAAAATGCTGCTTCTGGGGGTAGTGCTGCCAACTCTGGGCATGGAAATTCCTGGAGATTTGGAGAGTGGGGTCTGAGGAGGGTGAAGTTTGTGGAGGGGAGGGACCTCAGCAGCATATAGTGCCAAACAATCCATCTTGCAAAGCAGCCATTTTCTCCAGGGGAACAGATCTCTGTCATCTGGGTGTCAAGAGTCACTCCATTTTGTTCCTCTTGCCATACATATTCACTCCATTCTGCTCCTTTTGCCATATGTATCCAAATTATACAATGCTAATGTTTGTGCTTTGCTATGCTGCCTTTGAAGAATCCCGTTGCTTGCAGTTTATCTGGAGGGAGGGTGGCATGTCTGGGAACTGGCTAGTTACTGCACAACCAAGGTCAGAAGCTGGAGGAGATGTAACCCAAGAACTGATAACACCACCTGGGGTGATGAGAGCTTAATAGAGAACCCGCGCAAACCCCTGCTTTAGCTTGGCGCACTTTGGCTTGAATTATAATGGTCAGGGCAGAGGTTTATAAGCACAGGAGCTGGCGGGAGAGCCAGTTCCGACAACGCCTGTGTATGCCCATGATGCTGGAATAAAGATCTTGAACTCTACTTGTCTCTTCCTTGTCTCTGGGGATCACTTGCAATTCTAGGAGATACCCAGACTCCAGGCCTCACCTGGCAGCTGGCAACCCCAAAAAGGACAGGGACCAGCACACAATCTAAATTGTTTTTTTTGGGGGGGTGTCTGCAGTAGGAAAGTGGGATCTGCAGCTATTGATCCCCCTCCTGTTTGAGGGAAATTGTATCTAGATCCAACCAGAAACCAGCTGCAGTTTGGGGACCTCAAAATGGAGACAATTACTGAAGTTAAATGTTAGCATCACGGCCATTTTGGTTAATGCTATTGAGACTCTTCCATTTAACATGGTTTAGAGACCCAGCAGGTCTTCATCCAGATCTGTGGAATCATTCAGGAATCCCCCCCTCCATTTTGACCCTGTACTACATCTGGGAGTCATTTGATTTTGCATGGGAAGGCAAGTTCCCTTGGGGCGGGGGGAGAAGAAGGAGCACTAAAATAAGTGCAATTATTGTCCCCCCCCCCTCCACCAGTGTTCCCTCTAAGCTGAATTAGTGTGAGCTAGCTCACAGATTTGTAGCCTCCAGCTCACCCATTTTTGTCTTAGCTCAGGAAGGATGACCCCAGAGCACACTAATTTATGCAGTAGCTCACAACTTTAAAGCCAGTAGTTCACGAAGTACAATTGCTCACAAGACTCTGCAGCGTAGAGGGAACATCGCCCTCCGCCTACTACTCATGCTCAGGGAATGGCGCATCCTTGTCTGATAGCTTGTTCACATCAAATTGAACATTTCTGCCTTTTCCCCCTAAGCAACAGAGGGCTGGCTTCGCAGGCAGAAGGCTCCAGGAATTTAGGGTTCTCAGCTCTGAGTTGCGGGGAAATTCCTGGAGATTTGGAGTGAAGCCTGGGAAGGGTGGAGTTTGGGAAGAGGGGAGCTCAGAAGGGAATCCTCCCCCTCTAAAGCTGCCATTCTCTGCTGGGGAATTGATCTCTGGCATCTGGAGATCAATGGGAATTCCAGAACTTCTGGCCCTCCCTCTCTGGCACAGGAGACTTCTGCAGCAGGCCTGGAAGAAGCTCGTTCTGCCCTAGACCATGTCCGTCAGAATGGGGGTTGCCAACCTCCAGGTGGAGCCTGGAGATCTCCCAGAATTACAGTTGATCTCCAGACTAGAGATCAGTTCCCCAGGAGAAAATGGCTGCTTTGGAGTGTGGGCTCTATGGCATTCTATCCACTAAGGCCCCTCCCCTCACAAACATCATAATCTCCCCCCCCCAAAAAAAAAATCTCTAGGTATTTCCCAACCTGGAGCTGACACCCCTGGTCAGAAAGGATAGAGCTGGGCTGGACAGAGCCAGGCTTTGCCCCAGGAAATGGCAGCTGCAACCAAGAGGCTGAGGGTTACTTTCTTATTTGGAAGGGGCTTCAGCCATTTCTCATGAAAATTCAAATCACAAGCATTTTGCCCACGTTTTTCCCATTGACCCCTCCCTGGCTTCTGTCCAATATTTTCACTCCAAGTGTCTAAACTCGGATTCCCGTGATCAATGACTTCCTCCTGAACTGTGTAATAACTCAGATCTTTCAAGTATGATTTATCCCCCCCCCCCCGAATGGAAGCCATGGCAGAAATCTGTTCAGGGATCATGACAGTCCCTCCCTCCTGCCACCCCACCCCGTCTGTCGGACATTTCTGCAAAACAAGAAAAGGGGACTCATGTCAGGAGGCAAATAGGCTGAAAAAAGAACACCTTCTCCCCCGCAGGCGGTTTTGTTTTTCTCTAAATGTGTCATTTATTAAACCAACAGAAAAGACATCATGCAGCAGGTATTCCTCTTCCTCCTCCTCCAGCGGGGGTGGGGCTGGGGGCTGGGGCGGGCCTGGGCGGGCAGCGGCTCCAGTTCCAGCAGGCTTTGCAAAGGGGCTCCAGTTCTGCACAGTCACTAGAGTGTCGCGCCATGAATTATTAAATCAGCGCTTCGTGGTAATACATAATTTCTTATCAATTATTCATGCTAATGTGTGTGTAGTTTACTTAATTGTGTTATTGACGATCAAAAGTAATTTCCTGAAAATCCTCAAGGACAGAAAATTTAATCAGCATAACTACTTTTCAGATGCAATGCTGTTAAGTATTCTTAATTTGCTCAACAGTTCACTTATTTATGTACCTTTCTGGAGGAAAAATGAGTTTAATCAAACCATTAGAATAGAAGAGTCAGTGGATGGAAGGGCCAAGTTCACCTGAATGATCGGTAATTATGCTGAAACAAAGCTGAGATTGCCTCTCTTTGGCAAAGCCTTTGAGTGGTGGTGTTTTCGGAAACAGAGGGATGAAAGTCCAAATGATGAGCAGGAGGGAGGGGGCCTTTTCTTCCCAGGGTGCTTTGCTGGCAAGGAGTGCTCGTCTTGTTGATGTGCAGATAGATGCTTGAGTGCCCAAGGAGAACAGGATCCTGGCTGGACCCCCAGCTCCACAGGGATCTCGCCAGGCTTGCCCACTTCCGCTTCTTCAGCTCTGGTGACGGAAAGTGCCGTCAAGCCACAGTCGAGATATGGTGACCCTTCTGACTCCGTTGCCTGCCTCCGCCCCACTGGCTGGACTTCCCTGGTGGTCTCTGATTCGGGGCCAAGATCTGACAGGATGGGGCTAGCTTGGGCACTTGTTCACAATGAGTCCTCTTGGAATGTCCCCTCCCTGTGTTTGGGGTCACTAGGAAAACCCCATATTATGAAAAACAGGGTGCCGTCACCAACCTCAAAAGAACTCCTGTATCTGTGGACAGCTCTGAACTAACTTCAGATGTCTGACATGGCTGTCTTTCTTAATCATGAAAAAGGGTATTTCAGGGGAGCCGAGAGGCTCTGTGGGTCTGCCCTGCAGCCACAGTGGGTCGCACAGCTTTTCCTGCTTTTGCTCCACAACTGAGACTGAGGGGATGATGATGGAAGCAACCCCCACTGACTGGCAGTTGGAGCCTCATGGGCAAGTCTGGCATTCCAGTTTCTCTGCGATGAGGGAGAAGAAGAAGAAGATATTGGATTTATATCCTGCCCTCCACTCCGAAGAGTCTCAGAGCAGCTCACAATCTCCTTTACCTTCCTCCCCCACAACAGACACCCTGTGAGGTGGGTGGGGCTGGAGAGGGCTCTCACAGCAGCTGCCCTTTCAAGGACAACCTCTGCCAGAGCTATGGCTGACCCAAGGCCATGCTAGCAGGTGCAAGTGGAGGAGAGGGGAATCAAACCCGGTTCTCCCAGATAAGAGTCCATGCACTTAACCACTACACCAAACTGTGGAGGGGAAGGGACGGGAGGGGAAGGGACGGGAGGGGAAGGGACGCAGAAAGGACTCTGAGGGTGGTAGACAGAGCAGGTCAAGAGGGTGGCACAGTTCCAGGGCCAACGAGAGCCAGGCCAGAAATCTTGTCACCTTTTATTAGGTGACACCCATGCCAAGTAATCTAATGAATGACCCCCCCCCCCAATCTATTCATTGTCTTGCTCAGGGATCCTCATCGTGGTATATGTGGGTGCCATGGTGACCACTGACACCTTTCCTGGAAACCACCAATAGTTTTTTTAAAGTAGGCAGGGCCAGGGGATCCTTTTACCCAGCAAGGCTTCTGACTGGCCATTGAAAATTTGATGGGCTATGCAGATTTGTTAAAATGTTGCTTTGGCAGCAGCTATCACCACAGCACAAGAATCTGCACTGTGAGACTGAAGGTAAACTGTGGCAGCCATTGTGTGGCTGGCTACACCTCCTGCAGCAGCCATTTTGTGCCTGTGCCCATCACACTGTGTCAAAATTCCAAAGGTGCCCACAGGCTCAAAAAAGTTGGGGACCCCAGTCCAGGGTCTTGTCTGCTGTGTTTATTAAACCAATGTGAACTCTTCGGAACATGTTCAGGGTCCCAAAAAAGTAGCTAAAACGTTTACCTCAGAAAGAGAAGTGTTGCCTGGAATCAGCACCCAAACGTCAACAATTCCACTAGAAATGCATTGAGTGGCCTCAGAGACGGCAGCCTCTTCTTTAGTCCCAGATCAGATGGAGGGAAGAGAATGAATTGTGAAGCTTACAGTACAAGATACCATGGGAAACATGGAGGTGACTCCGATTCATAAACATTCTCCACCTAATGGAGAAAACGGCCCCAGGAGCAATGTGCCCCATCTCTCTGACACAAACCATATGAGCTAAGAAGTCAGTGCTACTCGCCAATCAAAGACAAAGCCCTCTTGGGCTTTGTGGATACTATGTGTAAGAGTGTGAGAAATGGGTGGTGAACTACAAGATCTCTGCAGGGAGTGTCTGAGGCAAAGGATCACACACACACCTGCACACACACACACTGTGTGGGCCTTCCTCAGCCTTAGCAAGAGCAACATCTTTCTGAACCTCTGAAAGTCCCTCCTGAAATCTCAGCCTCCAGCCTGAAAGCCCGCAGTTTGGTGTGCAGCCGCAGGGGGGGCCATCCCCTCCTTGAAGGAGCTCCCCATCTGCCCCTTTGACTGTCTGCATCTTCTCTTAATAGGGTTGCCAATTCTGGGTTGGGAAATACCTGGAGATTTGGGAGGTGAGCGGTGTTTGGGGACTTCAGCAAGGTACAATTGCCCTCCAAAGCAGCCATTTTCTGCAGGGCGATTGACCTTGGTTGTCTGGAGATCATGATATAGTGGAAGGTCTCCAAATGCCACCTGGAGGTTGGCAACCCTATTTAATGT
This sequence comes from Heteronotia binoei, assembly GCF_032191835.1. Classification (NCBI taxonomy): domain Eukaryota; kingdom Metazoa; phylum Chordata; class Lepidosauria; order Squamata; family Gekkonidae; genus Heteronotia; species Heteronotia binoei. The sequence goes on along the minus strand of NC_083228.1, from coordinate 2,457,614 downwards.
GAGGGAACCCTCTTCCCAGGGGCTTTAACACAGGTGAAGTTTCTTTTGCATCTTTCCAGCAGGGCTCCAGACGCACTTTTGATAAAGAGAATGTCATATGGATCCAAGGAACTCGGTGAAGCCTGAGCAAGACAACAGCAGAGAGAGGCCAAGGAAGGCAGCATTTGTCTCTTGGGGAAGAAGAGCCACCGCCAAGTCTTTCCCCAGATGTCCGCTGAGGTGCTCTGGAGGGAGGGGTCCATGGGGACGTTGGAGTCATTGCTCTGGGGCAGGAGAGGCCTCAGACATTATTCTCACTTTCATTCTGGTCCATGGCAGAAGGAGGTTTGTTCTCCAGGGCAGTCTCTGAGCCAGGCTTCGTCCCCGGGGCAGGGCTGGGACTGCTGGAGACCAGGAGGTTAGCAGACTGCAGCACTGCCTCAGAATGCTCCCGGGCTTTCATTCGCAGGGCGGCCACACTTGCTGTGCGATTACTCTGGCAGCCGTAAGTAGGGAGGAAGGAGAGGCCCATGTGGTCGGGAACACAGCAGGAGCACAGTGGGCTGCCTGGAGGAGAACAAGACAAAAACACCACCTGCCAATGGAACCGGCAACACAACTAGGGTGGGTTGATGCTGCTGCCACCCTCAACCCCAAAGACACATTAGATGATTATCCAAAGGTCCTGCCCACTTGCTAAGTGTGGATGAGGCAGGTTGCCAACCCACCAGCATCCAGACATGTGCACATATGAAGATGCCTCATCCTGGCCGTGGTCACACTCACCATTAAATCCGTCCCTAACCCCCCCCCCCACATCGCTATCATACCCCGCACCTTTTTTACAACGGATTTCCTGATCAGACATCCCTCCATCCTTCAGTTCTAAGCAGCCTTGGTCCTGTCGCTGGTTGATCAGAGGTCTCAACCGGACCTCAGTTTTTGAGATGGCATTCCACACTCGCGCAAGAGCAGTACGTGGGATATCGTGCTTGGCTTTTGTTTTTTTAAAAAAAGTGCCAGAAAAGGTGGGCGATCTGCCCCCCCCCCCATCTAAACACCCAGAAAGGAAGGGGAAGCCCAGGAGTTCTCTTTGCTGTCTCTCCGCCTGGTGGGGAGACAGCAAAGGTGGGTCATCTTCCTCCCCCCCCCCATTTAAACACTCCGACGTGGTGTTTAAATGGGAGGGGAGCACAGCAACTCTCTTTGCTGTCTCTCCAACTGGCGGGGAGACAGCAAAGGTGGGTCATCTTCCTCCCCCCCATTTAAACACCCCGACGTGGTGTTTAAATGGGGGGGGGAACACAGCAACTCTCTTTGCTGTCTCTCCGTCTGGTGGGGAGACGGCAAAGGTGGGTCATCTTCCTCCCCCCCCATTTAAACACCCTGACGTGGTGTTTAAATGGGGGGGGGGGAGTACGGCAACTCTCTTTGCTGTCTCTCTGCCTGGTGGGGAGATAGCAAAGGTGGGTCATCTTCCTCCCCCCCCCCCCATTTAAACACTCCGACGTGGTGTTTAAATGGGGGGGGCACGGCAACTCTCTTTGCTGTCTCTCCGCCTGGTGGGGAGACAGCAAAGATGGGTCATCTTCCCCCCCCCCATTTAAACACCCCGACGTGGTGTTTCAATGGGGGGGGGAGCACGGCAACTCTCTTTGCTGTCTCTCCGCCTGGCGGGGAGATGGCAAAAGTGGGTCATCTTCCTCCCCTGGCAGGAAGACAGCAAAGGTGGGCGATCTGCCTCCCCCCCCCCATTTAGGAAAGGTCCCCTGTGCAAGCACCAGTCGTTTTCAACTCTGGGGTGATGCTGCTTTCACAAAGTTGTCATGGCAGACCTTTTACGGGGTGGTTTGCCATTGCCTTCCCCGGTCATTACACTTTCCCCCCCAGCAAGCTGGGTACATATTTTACCGACCTCAGAAGGTTGGAAGGCTGAGTCAACAATTGCTGGTGCAATGATATCATTTGGAGTGGGCTCTCGCAGGGAAGCGGATGTGCGCTTCCGACGAGTCGGCTACAATGGAGCGTTCAAACATAGAAAGTAAGCGCAGGAGTCGTCGGAAGCATTCTTATTTTGGATTTAATGTACTATCAAAAAAGTCCGCATCTCAGTCGTGGCAGTTCGGGACACGAACGAGCCAATGACCATTGCCAGATGCTGATGTTTGGACAACCACATAAAATCCGACATGCATCTGGCTTTCATCCATGCCCATCTCGTCAGTATATGTGCGTCTGACCTCGGCCCCTGAATCACACCACTGGTTCACCAAGGTAAAAAAAAAAATTGTGCACTCAGACTGGAGGAAACTCTTGAAAGTTTCAGGCAGTGGACCTTCATATAAAATGAAAGTGAAATCTATCATACCTCCCCACAAGTCCCCTTGTCAAGCTTTGGAAGCATTTCCAAGCATGGCTTTTTTTTTTAAGAGGCCCACACACAAACTCTCAAAGCAGCCAAAATAAACAGACTCTGCAAGACCACACTTGTAGGACAATTTACTCACAGGAGTTACTGAATGTAACAATCTGCTGTATTTCAACCAGATTCTTCAGACAGGAACAGGAAAGGAGAGCAGCCTAGGGGGTAGAGTTTTCCTCCATCCCATAATCAGGCTCTAGCTAACTCTTTCCTATCCATTTTATTATAGAAGCGACTTCTGAAGCAAATTCAAAACAGCTTTCTCACAGCTCTGCCTGCTCGCCCTACCCCCTGCTTTCCTGCTGCTGAGATTTAAAGGCACACACATGTGCCCAATCACAAACACTTGTAAGTGTCTTCTAAGCCTGCTGAGGTTTAAGGGCACATGGTGGTTGTTGGGGCGGGGCTTCCTTCGACTGTCCAGCTGTCTGGTGGTGGGGAGGAAGTTGCAAAACCTGGGGATCCCATGCTGGGACCTGGGGACTGGTACACCTACCCACTACCCAGTGCCTGTTTACCACAGGGACCAAATGTCGCTTTAGGTTTTCCTGGGAGTGTCCACTTGCACCCTGACCTCTTTTCTCCCCTGCACGGCCCCCTTTTTACTGTAGCATGTCCAACAACAGCTCGAGGGGGGGGGGTTATGTGGTACAAAGAATCATCACCAGCATCAAAGAGGGAAATGTTTATTGAAAAAGAAAATGCTGACAAGCATGCTTTTGCACCACACCCAAATCAGTACAAAAGAAATGCATCCTCTTTCCTTCTCCTCTAAACATACCCTAACTGATGCTAACAATAGGGTAGGCACCTAGCCTTAAAAAGCTACAAATTCTCTAAAGTTCTTTCATTACCTTCTGGGACTCTGCAGGTCTTCCCCAGACTGTCTGGTCAAAGATGGCTGCAGGCCTGCAGACCAGAGCTCAGCTGTCTGTTCTCTTCCAAGGACCATCCCTGGAGCAAGCACTTTTATTAAACCTCTGACTTCACCCACTTACATCACTCTCTCCACCCCTTTTTGATTGGTCTGCCCAGGTCACACAGGTGGACCCTGGGACACCCAGGTGCATCCTGGGAGCCCTCCTAGGAGGCTTTTGGGAAATCTCCAGGAATCACCTGGAAATTCCTGATACCCAGTCCCTCAGTTGCCCTTGCTCTCAGGGTCATTTGCATAACGATGGCTGGGAACTGACCTGGCTTCCTGCCCTTCCAGAGAAAGGGGGGGGGGATGACACTTTTGAAAGTCCAGAGTGGAGGAGGGGGAAAGGCATCCCATCATAGAAGCACAGCTTAGGTCCTAAAGCAGGACTTCATACATGAAGAAACATGAAGCTCTCCAGGGGGTATCTCCAACTGGACTTAGGGCAACTGATTTCAGCAGAAGGGAGCTTGGGCAATTTATAGTCTAACTGGGTGGGTAGGAAAAGTCCAGCAGGGACTCATTTGCATGTTAGGCCACACCCCCTGACATCACCATTGCTTCACTCAGGGCTTTTTTTGTGGAAAAAGCCCGACAAGGTATCATTTGCATATTAGGCCACACCCCCTGATGCCAAGCCAGACAGAACTCCATTTCTGTGCATTCCTGCTCAAAAAAAGCCCTGGTTCTAACTAACAAACAGGATAAACCAGCAGGAACTCCACCCCATGAGACTAAATCAGTGCCCACAAATCAATGCGAGCGAGAGAGCCGACCGTCCCATTACAATATATACATAAATACATCACTGGGAAGAAGAAGATGACATTGGATTTATATTCCACCCTCCACCCTGAACCTCAGCATCTCAGAGCGGCTCACAATCTCCTTTATCTTCCTCCCCCACAACAGACACCCTGTGAGGTGGGTGGGGCTGAGAGGGCTCCCCCAGCAGCTGCCCTTTCAAGGACAACCTTGGCCAGAGCTATGGCTGACCCAAGGTCATTCCAGCAGCTGCAAGTGGAGGAGAGGGGAATCAAACCTGGTTCTCCCAGATAAGAGTCCCCACACTTAACCACTACACCAAAGTGGCTCTCAGAGTTCTGTCTTCCTTAGGTGGCCAAGTCCTGCCCCCCTGGCCACTGGTGGGGGGCGTAGGGTTGCCAGATAAGAACATAAGAACATAAGAGAAGCCATGTTGGATCAGGCCAATGGCCCATCCAGTCCAACACTCTGTGTCACACAGTGGCAAAAAATTTATATATACACACACACTGTGGCTAATAGCCACTGATGGACCTTTGCTCCATATTTTTATCTAAAGCCCTCTTGAAGGTGGCTATGCTTGTGGCCGCCACCACCTCCTGTGGCAGTGAATTCCACATGTTAATCACCCTTTGGGTGAAGAAGTACTTCCTTTTATCCGTTTTAACCTGTCTGCTCAGCAATTTCATCGAATGCCCACGAGTTCTTGTATTGTGAGAAAGGGAGAAAAGTACTTCTTTCTCTACTTTCTCCATACCATGCATTATCTTGTAAACCTCTATCATGTCACCCCGCAGTCGACGTATCTCCAAGCTAAAGAGTCCCAAGCGTTTCAACCTTTCTTCATAGGGAAAGTGTTCCAGCCCTTTAATCATTCTAGTTGCCCTTCTCTGGACTTTCTCCAATGCTATAATATCCTTTTTGAGGTGCGGCGACCAGAACTGCACACAGTACTCCAAATGAGACTGCACCATCGATTTATACAGGGGCATTATGATACTGGCTGATTTGTTTTCAATTCCCTTCCTAATAATTCCCAGCATGGCGTTGGCCTTTTTTATTGCAAACGCACACTGTCTTGACATTTTCAGTGAGTTATCTACCACGACCCCAAGATCTTTCTCTTGGTCAGTCTCTGCCAGTTCACACCCCATCAACGTGTATTTGTAGCTGGGATTCTTGGCCCCAATGTGCATTACTTTGCACTTGGCCACATTGAACCGCATCTGCCACGTTGACGCCCACTCAGCCAGCCTCAACAGATCCCTTTGGAGTTCCTCATAATCCTCTCTGGTTCTCACCACCCTGAACAATTTAGTGTCATCTGCAAACTTGGCCACTTCACTGCTCACTCCTAACTCTAAATCATTTATGAACAAGTTAAAGAGCATGAGATCCAGTACCGAGCCCTGCGACACCCCACTGCTTACCGTCCTCCACTGCAAAGACTGCCCATTTATACTCACTCTCTGCTTCCTATTACTCAGCCAGTTTTTGATCCACAAGAGGACCTGTCCTTTTACTCCATGACTCTCAAGCTTTCTAAGGAGCCTTTGATGAGGAACTTTATCAAAAGCTTTCTGGAAGTCAAGGTAAACAACATCTATCGGGTCTCCTTTGTCCACATGTTTGTTCACCCCCTCAAAGAAATGTAACAGGTTAGTGAGGCAAGATCTTCCCTTACAGAACCCATGCTGAGTCTTCCTCAATAAGCCGTGTTCATCAATGTGCCTACTCATTCTGTCCTTGATAATGGTTTCTAACAACTTTCCCGGAATTGAAGTCAGACTGACTGGCCTGTAATTTAGATTTAGGCTGTGAACTCCTGGAGATTTGGCCGTGAGACCTGCGGAGTACAGGAAGCTCAGTGGGGGACAACACCACAGAGTAGGGGAAGTCAGCCTTCAGGCAAGGTCTGGGGATCCCATGGAATTATAGTTCAGACTACAGAGATCAGTTCTGCTGGAGAAAATGGCTGCTTTGTTGGGTGGGCTCTAGGGCCTGCCCTCCCCAAATCTCCAGAAGTTTCCCAGCCTGCATCTGGCAACCCTACCCCCCCACCCCCCACCAGTGGCCAGGAGGGACCCAGCAACCCACAAAGTCCACCCTCCCCAGCAGCCATTTTCTTCAGGGGACCTGATCTCTGGCGTCTGCAGGGGGTCTGTAATTGTGGGAGATTCCCAGGCCCCACCCAGAGGCTGGCCTCCCAACATCCCTTGCAAAAGTCCCACAAGGGTAGGGTTGCCAAGTCCACTTTAAGAAATATCTGGGGACTTTGGGGGTGGAGCCAGGAGACATTAGGGGTGGAGCCAAGATCAAGGCTGTGACAAGCATAATTGAACTCCAAAGGGAGTTCTGGCCATCACATTTAAAGGGACGGCACACCTTTTCAATTCCTTCCTTCCACAGGAAATAATGAAGGATAGGGGCACCTTCTTTTGGGGCTCATAGAATTGGACCCCTGGTCCAATCGTTTTGAAACTTGGGGGGATATTTTGGGGAGAGGCACTAGATTCTATACTGAAAATTTGGTGCCTCTACCTCAAAAATCAGCCCGCCCCCAAGAGCCCCAGATACCCGTGGATCAATTTGCCATTATTTTCTATGGGAATAAATCTCCATAGGGAATAACAGAGTTCCCAGCAGACATTTTCCTCCCCTCCCCCCACTTTCTGAGGACCCTGAAGCGGGGGGAGGGCCTCCAAAATGGGGGATCCCCTGCTCCCACCTGGGGATTGGCAACCCTAATCGAGGGTTGCCAGGTCTGTGTTGGGAAATACCTGGAGACTTTGGGGGGGGGGGTGTCCAGGAGAGGGCAGGGCTTGGGGGGAAGGGAGGGGAGGGGCCTCAGCAGGGTACAGTGCTATAGAGACCACCCTTCCAAGCAGCCGTTTTCTCCAGGGGAGCTGATCTCTGCCAGCTGGAGATCAGTCGTAAAAGCAGGCCCCACCTGGAGTCTGGCAACCCTACTCCTGTCCCATAGCACTGACTAAACTAACCTCAAGGAGGTGGGGCCTGAGGTCTCCTAGACAACATACATCAGTTCATGTGGACAAAATGGCTGCTTTGGATCCTGTGGCCTTATTACCTGCTGAGAGGGTTGCCAGCTTTGGGTTGGGAAATACCTGGAGATATTGAGAGTAGAGCCCGAGGAGGGCGAGGTTTGGGTAAGGGAGTACCCCATTCAGTGGGGTAGAATGCCCTAGAGTCCACACTCCAAAGCGACCATTTCCCCCTTGTGAACTGATCTCTGTAGCCTTGAGATCGGAGGTAATTCCAGGAGATCTCTGCCCACCACCTGCCGACTGAGGTCCCTCCCCAAACAACACCCCCCCTTCACATTCCACTCCCAAGTCTTCATGAATTTTCCAAGCTGGAGTTGGCACCCCTAACTCTGATTCTGGCTGCAAAGGAAAAGCTTCCTTAGTTCCTCGGTCTGCTGTATCTCCGCCCCCCCCCCTTGGCCGCTGACTTGGGCGTTTGCAGGACCAGATGCTCCCCCTGCTCCCCCCTCCCCCCCTGTCTCTTGTATCCTAAATTAAAACACACAATTAGGTCTCCATTAGGTTACAGCAGATTCTGCAGAATTGATCTGGAGCACCTTCCTCTGGTGCATGACTTCATCCTTGAAAGGCTGGACCGGGACATAAATACTTAATGTAATAAATACAGTCTGAAATATTTGATCCACTTGGCAGTTTAATTGATCTGCTAGAGATAGACTGACAGGAAAAATTAAATTAGTCCTGCCTGTGCTCTGCCAAGAGCACATCTCGATCCGAAGGGGGACCCAGCAGCCCTGCTTCACCGAGGGATTCCTTCCGCAAAGAGGGGGCAACTGCAGGGTGGGTTTGCCAGCTCTGGGTAGAGAAATGCCTGGAGATTTTGGGGGTGAGGCCTGAGGGGGGCAGGGTTTGGGAGGGGAGGGACCTCAGCTGGGAACAATACAATCCCATCCAATTCATCCTCCAAAGCAGCCATTTTCTCCAGGCAAACTGATCTCTGTTGCCTGGAGAAGAACAGTTGTCATTCCAGAAGGTCTTCAGACCCTGAAGTAGCTCTTCTGTTGGCTTCACATGAAGCTAACTTTACTGAAGACCAAAAGAACAGGTTACAAGTCAAGCTAGAAGACAGTATTTGGACCACACAGTCCCCAGTGATTGCCAGAACTGCCTGGAAGTGACAAGGGTAGCTCTGGACATTGCCAAAAACTCTGTGGACATCTTTCTCACTGTCACCTGGGGGTCTTGGCCGGGCTAGGAAAACGGGCCTGCTTTACACCCATGAAGCTCCCTGGGATATTTTAAGGAAAGGAAAGGTCCCCTGCGCAAGTACCAGTCGCTTCCGACTCTGGGGTGACGCTGCTTTCACAACATTTTCACAGCAGACTTTTGATGGGGTGGTTTGCCCTTGCCTTCCCCAGTCTTTTACACCAGCTGTTATTCTTGACCTACTTCACAGCATTGTTGTGAGGAAAAAAACTGAGGTAAACTTCCCGTGTGTGACATTGTCCGTTCTTAGCAGCATTTACAAATGTATGAGCTAAATAAAATATCACAAGCCCCCAGAAGCCTTGTTTTGTACCTACAGTATCAAGAATTTAGGAGCAATATGACTGACCTGGATTTGAGTGTAGAGCTTTTGCTTTCTGATGGTTGTATCTTCCACGTCGGATGTGGTGCACTCATCCACTGAACACCCAGGCGTGGCCCAGCCCTGCAGCCACACCTGCACTGCTCTTCTGCTGTGGCCTGGAGACTTTGGGGCCAAGGAGAAGGAGTGTCCAGCGGGCTGCTCGGCCTGGGCCAGGCCTTTGCACTCAAAGGGGAGCCTCAGATGTAGACCCTCATTCATTTCCTGGCATCCAATCAGTTGCATGACTTGCATTCATGCACATCTCTGCGCACTGTCCTATATTTGTTTGCATTGTGGTCCAGGGCATCATCAGCTGGATGTGGCCCAGTCCTCCCTTAGGAGTTGAGGTTTGGGGGGTGCAGCCTGCGGAAGGCTGGGTTTAGGGAAGGGAGGGACCTCAGCAGAGTACAACGCTACAGAGTCCACCCTCCAGAACAGCCGTTTTCTCCAGGGGAACTGGTCTCTGTTGTCTGGAGATCAGGGGATCCCCAGGAGCCACTTAGAGGTTGGCAACCCCATGAGGGCTGGAGCCAAGAAAGAGAGGGGAGGGGGCTTTGCTATAGAGCCCACCTTCTGAAGCTCCCATTTTCTGCAGGGTGCCTGAATTCGTAATTGGAGCTCCAGGCCCCACCTGGTGGTTGGCAACCCTTCAGCAATCCTGTGAGGCTGAGAGAGTCCAACTGGGTCAAAGTCAACTAGCAAGTTTTCCAGCAGAGGCGGGACAGAGTCCTCCCAGTTCCCCAGGAGATTGTTCCAGCTCTCTGCCGCCGCCCCCCTCACTGGCTCCCCTGTGCCATGTTTAGAACAGACAAGAGAGGCTCAAAGTTTTGCTGGAGCTCCCTCAACTAAAAAGAAACAGATCCTCCTGAAGATGCTTCATGGTTCCTCAGTGCTCAGGACGGGGGGAGGGAAGGAGAGATGATCTGTTGGGCCAAGAGAAACCTGCTCAGCCTAAACAAGGGGACGCTGATCCCCAAGGCCAGTCAGGGCCTCTGCCACATTCCCGTTGCTATGGCAGCAGTGGTTTATGAACTGACTGTGCCCATGAATTGGAACAAGTGCCCATGGATGAAGAGACTGACTTCCCTGTAGTGTCAGGAAACAAGAGGGCCCCCTTTTGAACCAGATCATGGCAGCTGCTTGGAACCGTCACGCGTGGTGGTGCTGCCTTCTCGAGAACACAAGTTGCAGCCAGTTCCTGGCCAGCAGCCTCTCATGGCAAGAGAGCAGCAGAGGCCATTTGGCATCGCCTTCCCCTTGGGATCTCCCCTTGGCATTGCCCCCTTCAGGGGGAGCCTGGGAGACAGAGATCAGCTTCCCTGGAGAAGATGGTGGGTGGTGGCATCATGCCCTCCTGAGGCCTCTCTTCTTCCCAAACCCCAGGGACTCTCCTACCCAGAGCCGGCAACCCAATCAGCCCAGTACTGACCACAGCCAGCCTTCCATGTCTTCCAAGCTCTGGCGCATTCATGCCAGTCTGGGCTGTTCAGACTTCTGCCCATTTGATGGAAACAACCAGCCCTGGCCCACTTGGACTCTCCCTCCCTCCCTCCCTTCGAGGAGCATAAGATGGCACCACTGCAGTCCTCACAGCCCCCTGGGGAAGGAGAGGCATCAGCTAAGAGGCCGCTTCCTGCCAGGGGGCCCTTTCTGCTCTGCTCCACATGTGGCTGGGCTAGAGGTCCTGCTGTGGCCCCACACTTCAGCTAACAACACCACTTTTGCACCAGGCCTGCCAGTGGACTCATTTTTGCCACTGAACAGAAGCCTGAGGGAAGCCTTAGAGTGCGGGGGGGGGGGGGGCTAAACTTGCTTAACATAAGAGCCACGTGGATAAACGTCGGGTGTTTGAGAGCTGCAAGACAAGAAGGCAAGCAGGCAGGCAGGCAGGCAAATAGATGCGGGGAGGGGGAGAGAGAGAGGTGAAAAGTAAGCAAGTTTAACTCTAAATGCATTCTCCAAGCCACTGGCTGGCTTGGCTTGCAGAAGTGATTTCAAGAGAGAACTGCCTTCTCCAAGCCAACCAGTGGGGTTGAGGTTGGGGGCTTTGAGAGCCACACAATATGTATAAAGAACCACATGTGGCTCCTGAGCCACAGTTTGGCCACCCCTGCCTTAGAGAGTTCATTATCACTGTGGATCTCTTTGTTGCGTTTTGGCCTTTGAAGAGTCTGCATGTTTGGTAGGAGCTCTCTGGGGAAGACCCTTCCTCCTAATTCCCAGGGTGATGGTTGGTTTCTCTTGATGGGCAGCTCTGTCTAAGCAGCATCCAAGTCTGGCCTAACCCTACAAAAGATGCTGAAGTTTCAGTTCAGATGCAGCCAGTGGGAATCCAGACCCTTTGAGGAGATGGTCCCTTCCCGAATTCTCACCACCTTCCAGGACCACCAAGCTTGTTTGTTTCTCACAAGCTGCATTTTAGACGAGCCCTGAAAATCAGATGGCAGAATCTCTGGAGAGTCTGTGGCTCAGAAGGCTGAGACTGGGGAGGGGACTTGCTTGAAGAGGGATCTCTCCAACAAACAGCATCAAAGGGACTCTATGAAGATCCTGTGAATTCAGGGGGAGGGGGTTGTGAGTTTCCTGCATTGTACAGGGGGTTGGACTAGATGACCCTGGAGGTCCGTCCCAACTCTAGGAGTCCAGGTGAGCTAGGACTGCCAGCCTCCAGGTATCTCAGCAAGATCAAGGTAACTGCCTCACTGGTGGACTTCCTGATGGCACTTGGGGTTTTTGGCCACTGTGTGACACAGAGGGTTGGACTGGATGGGCCACTGGCCTGATCCAAGGAGGCTTCTCTTATGTTCTTAAGGTGAACAATTGATAAGGAAACTGGACCAGTTATGACTTTCATAGGAGGCCTCTCCTGTTTCCTTCATCAACCTTCACTTGGCCTACTGAGACTGGAGGGGGGTGGGGGTGGTCTGTTTGTGCCTCGCATTTGTATTTACAAGTAGTTGAATTAGTTGCTTTTCTGCTCTCCTGCAGCCTGTTCTCCGCTTCTTCTTGCCTGAGAGGCACACAGCAAAAGAAAACTCCTCCTAAATGAACTATTAGGAAACCTGCTGTCTATTTTTTAAAAAGCAAACAAACAGGGAGCTGCGTGTGTTTGAAACATACACTAAGTCAAGGCCACTAAGACATGGCCCTAATTTAAAAAACGAAACATTAACATTGTCTTTATTTAGAAAAAGTTGATGCTGCCTCTCCTAGAACCTGCCTGAGATGGTTAACAGAATCAGTAGAAATAATTTTAAAAACAAGAAAAGATATTAAAATCTAGCGTGAAAGAACCCAAACCCAAGGTGAAAACACAGACCATCCAAACAAGCCACAAACAGATGTCTCAAGACGACTATCCTGGCCCTGCAGCTCCTCCTTGACAAGAATTCTTCTCTGGGTGGGCAGAGGGCTTGGAGAGCCTGAATTGTGACTGCAGTGTGTGTGTTTGTGGGGGAGGGGACTGAGGTCCACATCAGGAAATCCCGGGAGATTTGGGGTTGGCACCTGGGGAGTTTGGGGAGGGACCCCAGCAGGGCGTGATGCCTTACAGCCCGCCTTCCAAAACTGACCTTTTCCTCAGGGGAGCAGATCCCTGGGGATGACTTGTACCTCAGGGCCCCAGCGGCCTTGCTGTCCTGATGGCAAGGGACTCCCAACCCTCACAAGGCCCACTGCTGCAGCCCTAGCCCTCGCCTGGAGCCCTGCCCCAGTTCAGCCTCCATAAAATGCTGCCTTCTGCAGCCCTGAAGGATCCTCATCGATCCAGCGCAGGACCTTGATGTATAATGCAAGCGCTGCTTTCCCATCAATGGCCCAGGCCGCTCAATGTACCGGAGCACAGTGGGAGGAGGGGGGGCAGCATGTGGGGAGGAAGGAGGCCGGTCCTTCCAGAGCAAGAGGAATGATTTCCCTCCTGGCAGGGTGCCCTGGGGCAAGAAGGGTCCTGAGGAAGCCCGGCATGAGTCAAGGGGGTGTTCCTCAGCCCCCTCCCCACAGCGGCAGGTAATCCCACGGAAAAGCGGAGGTTCTTGTTTACCTCATTAATGATCTCCTCCCCATTAATAAATTGCACTCCTGCCTTTGTCCATTAAGAAGCCACTCTGAGGTTCTGGCTTTTAAGCTTGCTGATTTTGCCCGGCACATAAATAAATCAAAGGTATTTTCCCTTTGTAATTCAGCATTCGATCAAAGGTTCTACAATGCAGCAACACGAATAGCCTTGATATTCCGGGCGAGGAGGGAAAGATTCACCAGCAAACATCTTGGGGGGGGGGGGAGCATCAGGCAGCTGCAATTATGAGCAGGAGGGCTCATTTGCAGGGGCGAAGGATGTTTAGCCCGTTTTCAAAAAATCCCCTTTCGTGATCAAGAGGCGAGGAGCCAAAGACTAATTTCAACAATGTCCAAAAGGAGAACTAGAATATCTGCAGGCCGGGTTGGTTTTGCACCTCTCAGCCTCAAGGGAGTGGGGTGGTTTGGACGAAGTGCCCCTCCCCACCCCCACCTCCCCTAGCCTTTGGAACTGTCTTTGCCCTTGGCTCTCCTGCCAGACCAGGGAGAGAATGCCCTTCGGGGACGCTGCTGCCCGCCGGGCTAGAGGGAGGCACAAAGCTGAACTTGGCCCAGGCTGGCAGGCCAGACGCTGGTGCAATGAGGGCTGTTGAGGCATCACTGGCCCAGGGCATCTCAGGTCCTGGGTGCACAACAGGGGAACTCACCTTAAACCACACTCATTCGCTTCTGGACAGTTTCCCCTCCCACCTCCCCACCCCCGCCTTTGCCAGTGGAAACAGAGGAAAGGAGCGGAAAAGCCCCTTTGCAGGGTGGGAGGGAAGCCGGAAGTTCCTCCTCCCTCCTTGCAGGCCCCAGGGAACATGCACCACTGAAGGTGGGCTCCCCTGACATTCTTCTGGCTGTGAGTTGGGTGACCCAACCTGTGTCTGGCATATCATCATCATCATCATCATCATCATCATCATCATCATCATCATCAATATTTATTACGGTCAAAGACCAGCACAGCTATAAAGGAAGACAACAAGACGACTCATAAAGTTATCGGGGAAAGTGTTATTTTTGGGGAACTATAAAATAGATAAATCCTATCAGGATCTATTTAAAGCTATGATTTTAGCTGTCCATGTGGTTATAGCGTTTGGCTGGAAAGATGCTACAAAATGGACTATAGACGAATGGAACTGATATTTATATGAATGGATCCAGTCGGACATATTATCGATATTAAAACAGGAAAAGCTAGGTGAGGCTAAGATTGTGGAAGTTAAGAAGAGGTGGTTTGAGTATATAAGATGGGTAAAAGCAGGAGGGGCCTATATTGGTTAAACTCCAAAAGGTGTGCTTATGGCTACAGATATAAAATAAGGTATTATTACTGGTCGTTTTGAGGCAGGGGAGGGAAATAAAAGGAAAAGGGGAAAAAGAAGCATTTGATGTATGTTATATATGCTGTGTATTGTTTGAGTTTTATGAAAGCAGGATGAGATACTTCAATAAACAAAAAGACTTTGCAGGGGGGGGGACAAGACAAATGTACAAACTGCCAATGAAATCAAGGATCTGCCAAATATCTATTTGAGCCCACTGCTACAGACTTGCCGAATGAAAGAGCACCGTCTCTGCGGATGGCCCGCTCTCAGGGAGTAGCTCTGCTCTGCTCTCACAAGCTCCCCTGCCCAGCCCAGGGCTTGATTTCTGAAAACAGGAGAGGTGTGGACCCTGTTGCCCATAATCCTTTGGGTCCCAGAAGCCTCCTTTCTTGCTCCATGCTGAGAGAATTGGCCCTCCCATCAGTTATTCCTGCCCTGAGCCCTGGCACTGGAAAGGGGGGGGGGGGTGGCCAAGCCCTGGAACAAACCAGGCACCGGAGAGTTGGTGACCCCAGCCAAGGTTAACCTCTCCTCAGGCCCTCTCCCCAAGGAGCGCAAGGCAGCAGGCCTGCTTCCCCCACTGTAGCATCACAACAAGCCTATGAGGCACGACAAGAAGATGGGAGAGAATTTCTGGCCCCAACTCCCCCCCCAAGCCCTGTGGCGGAGAGGGGTGGTCTGAACCCTGGTCCTGGAGCAACACTGAACACCCCCCCCCCCAGCCCACACTGACCTTCTGCAGCTGCTCCCCTCCAGGCAGGGCCTGCCTCACACACAACAAGCCAGTCCTCAAGCAAACGATCCTGCGTCATTCAGACAGAGGCCTCCGCAAGACAGCACCTTCTCTGTTTCATTAAATCCACCAACCTCGGTGGTGCCATCACAGGAACCGAGCCGCACACTCTGGGAGGATGTGCCACTGTTCCCAAGGGCTGCTTCCAACCTGACCTCAGAGCAAGAAGGCCAGCCTCCACGCAGCCCCTTTTCTCTCCCTCTAGCACAGCCCAGGGAAGGACCTCCAGGAACAGTGTGCAGGGGGGGGGTGTGGCATTTACCAGATGTTTTGGTGGCTACAAAAACTCCTTCCTGGTCTCAGGGAGCCCAACTGAGGCATGAGATGGAGGGCACAATTTAAATATTACATTTTTATCTCTTCCATTTCATGGGTTATAAATTCGCTCTAAAGCCTGTCTTGCTGCTGGTGATGGGGGGGGGCACCCCTTCCTCTGAGCTTTCCTCTCCCCCGTCCCCAGCCTTGTTCCTGGGCCAAAGCAGCTTCATGAGTGAGCAGGAGCCGGAGCCTGTCTCTGTCCCCCTGCAAACCGGCTGTAGGGAAGTGCAATGGATTGGGCCCGTTTTTGCTAATTATTTCAGTGGCAATTTATTCCGCTTGACGTTGCCATTTGAGAGGGGCACTTGCCACTCCCGCCCAGAATTCCAAATGTGCCCCCCCAGGCTCAAGAGGGTTGGGGCCCCCTGGCGCTATGACCACTACACCACAAAGGGAGAAGAGACCCAAGAGGGGAAAGACGCTGAAATACCCGAGACGAGGAGAAGAAGATAGAAGGTACTGGATTTATATCCCGCCCTAAACTCTGAATCTCCGAGTCGTCACAATCTCCTCTACCTTCCCCCGCCCCTCACAACAGACACCCTGTGAGGTAGGTGGGGCTGAGAGAGGGGTTTTTTTAAAGCAGCTGCCCTTTCAAGGACAACTCCTACAAGAGCTAAGGCCCTTCCAGCAGCTGCAAGTGGAAGAGTGGGGAATCAAACCCAGTTCTCCCAGTTAAGAGTCTGCACACTTAACCACCACACCAAACTGAGTCAAGTCAGAGGAAGGGACTCCGGAATTCTTGCACATCTGTTCTAAGGGGATTTCTAAAGGGCACTTTCCAGATCCTCAGAAGGGAAACGATAGAGGAAGCAACTGTTTACGAGATCAACTGAGACAAGGCCAAGACATGATACTTCCACAGAACTGACCGGCAGAGTTAGGTCAAATGGGGGGGGGGGGAGGGACAAGAAGGGCTCTTGACAAGAAGGGCACAGCCCAGCTCCTGAGAGACATTGCAGAACCTCCCTCTCTGAGGTTCCCAGGAGAAGTCTGGAAGGACACAGAACATCCCGTGTGAGTTTCCAAGCAGCAAGAAGAAGTAGCTCCCAGCAAGCAGGGCCACCCTGCCTGATTCCCCAGGCCTCCATAGGCAATGTACACTCATTCTGAACAAAACTTTGTTGGTCTTAAAGGTGAACTTGACTCCTCCTTTGTTCTACTGCTTCAGACCAACACAGCTGCCCACCTGGATCTATGTACCCTCACTGCCTGCAAGGAAACGCTTCTACATGTCCCAAGAGAGATTCTGCTCAAGCTGGTTTTGGAGCATGAACGCTGCTGCTGCTGCCCCCAAAAGCAAAGCCGGCCCTGGCAGAAGGGGAAGCCATTTTGCCAAAAAAAACCCTCCCTCCCCGATACCTTTTGGCTCAGTGAGAAGAGCCCTGTTCACAGCCGACGCTTGATTTCTCTTTTGACACAAGTTGAATAATTCTCATGTTATGTCCCAACACATTTTATAGGGTTGCCAGTCCCCCACCACCCTCCCACTGTGATAGGATGGAGGCCTGCCAGCCCCAGGTTGGAAAACTCCGGGAGATTTGGGGATGGAGCACAACAAGGACTTCAGGGGCCCTACAGAGCCCCCTCCCCCTCCAAAGCAGCCATCCTCTCCAGAGGGAACCAACAGTCTGGAGATGAACTGCAATTCCAGGGAATGCCCAGGCCCCACCTAGAGGCTGCTGGCATTCCTAGCACATGGATCCAGGTACTGATTCCTGGTTTCAGTTGTAAAGCGAATGCATGTTGACCCTTTCTTATGAGTAATAGGTGCTTGCACATACATGCAGGATGCCATGCGTGTTCACTGTTCACACGTGAGCAGGGCTAAGGAGGCCTCTCCCAGGGCAGGCAGGCAGGCGCAGAAGGAGGCTGGGGGGTCTGAGAAGGGGGGCTGCAGGAGGCAGCTTTGGCTCCCCCTGGAATAAATGCTGGGAATTGCAAGCCAACAGCCCAATTCTGAAGCATCGCTACTTTAGACTGACCAAAGACTCCCTCTGCAAGGCCTAACTAGGGTTGCCAACCTCCAGGTGGGGTCTGGAGATCTCCCCAGAATTAGAGCTGACCCCCAGACTACAGAGGTCAGTTCCCCTGGAGAAAACGGCTGCTTTTGGGGGGTCAGTCGTATGGCATTATACCCCACTGCCATGCAGTCATATCCCCATACAGTCCCCCCTCCCCAGGCTCCATCCCCAAATCTCTGGGTATTTCCCAACCCAAAGCTGGCAACCCTAAGGCTAACCAGCTGTCAGGTTGTGGTTTTGCCTCCAAAAACTCACTCCTGATGAGGACCACCATTTGCAACAATAAATCTGCAATAAATGCACCATTCATAGCAATAAATGTAATGAACCAAGCAAGCAGCCAGCCAGCCAGAAGGGGAAAGCAAAAAGTTACATTAGAAAGAGACCTTGGCAGCCGAACGCCAAACAGAGCCTCCCCCCCCCCCAACCCGCCCTGCCTCTGGCACTGAAATGAGTGGGCTGGGGCTTAGCCCAATTGCCCCCCTCTTTGTCTCCAGGGGAAATAGGACAGCCCCCTTCTCAATAATCTGTGATTCAAGAGAGCCGTTCCTTACCTTTGAGGGAGGCCACGTGGGAGAGGGCCTGGGCATAGGTGGCCGTGTTGAGGAGGGTCCCAGGCAGGCACGAGGGGAAGAAGGGCCCGGAAGGGCCGACGGCTCTGCTGAGGCTGTGAGGAGAAGGAGGAAGAGGGTTAGGAGGCCCTGGACCTGCTCATCCTGCCTTGGCTCAGGGGGTCCAGGCTCATGCCTACCAGGTAAGGAAGAGTGTGGCTGCTGCTACCAGCGATGGCACCTTCTTTGTGGGGCTGCCCTTCAGGAGAATGTGGACGAGGGCATCGCAAGACAGCCATGCTGGTGCTCAGCTCTTTTCCATTCCGGATTTCTGGAGTTCACCTTCAAAGTTACTGACACCCTGCTAGGCTCCACTGATCAGCCAGAGATCCATTTTCAGGGGCCACCCTGTCCCATGCTAGCTGGGAGCAGTGCCTTTGCTGTCATGGCCCCTACCTGACGGAATCCCCACTCTCAAGAGACTGATATCTCCCTTTAGAGGCACAGAATTCTGTCTAGCCCTTCTGTTTGGACGGCTGCAACAAACTGGGTTCAGCTGACAGTTTCAATTGCTTGATTGATAGTTTGGGAGCTTTAGGTGGATGAAAAAGTCAGTATTTTACATCATTTACAAGGCAACAAGCAAGCAAGTTGGCCAGAGCTCAGGAGACATCCCCTTGCCCACGGGGGCGACTCTGAGGCTGTGACCCCTGGCAGCCTAGAACCTCCCTGCCTGGGTCACTGGAGGGCATTCACTCAGCCAAGGGTGGGCTGCCCATTTCACTGACAAGGAAATCTCCCGCTGGGCACGAGCAAGCACAGCCAAGCCCCGCCCCCACCCCGCCTGAGCCTCAGGAGCTGCTTGGCCACCACCCCTCCTCACCCTGTGGCCACTCCCCAATGTCTCCTCCCGCGCTGCTTCCTCTTTGGGAGAGGTCGGAGGTTGCCCTGGGAGAGCTAACCCGCCCCCCCCCCCCCAGCATCCCTACAGGACCAGTTTGTAGCACCGCTTCACTCTCTGCTTTCCCTTCCCAGTCTGCTCCTGCAGGAAGCCCTGGGACGTCCATCACCTTGGGGTCATTATTCCCACTATCCCAGGGTTCTCCTTCCTGGCCACTGTGACACATTTGGACCTCAGGGAAGATTCACCAAAGATGAGTGTCTATTCCTGACCACCACATCTGCCGCATCATCTCTGAAGGAGGCAACGGGCATGCTCCAGCGTGCACACTGAGGTGCCTGTCTGCACTGACCCAGCGGTTGAACAAAGGAGCCCAATCCAGGTACATGGAGCAGCCCTGTCGTCCAGAACCAGCACCCAAAGGGAGGTGCTGCATGCAGCAAGGGAACTCCCACACCTGCAGTGGGCTCCCCCTGGGCCATCTGGGATCAGTCAGGCTTGTGGGCTCCTTTCGCTCTCTAAAAGGGTCACATCACATCAGCAGAGCGTGGCTAGAAAGGCAGACGGTGTGGCCCTGATTCCTGCCTTTGCTTTTCTTCCTTGAGCCTCTGCAGACCCACGTTCCCTCTCAACTGCGGGGTCTTGTGAGCAACAATTCTGCTTTGGGAGCTCCTGGCATTAAAGCTGTGAGCTCCTGCATCAATTAGTTTGCTCTGAGGCCATTTTCCCTGAGCTGAGACAAAAAGGTGTGCTCTGGAGGCTAAAGAATTGTGAGCTGCCTCACCCTCACTCAGAAGGAAACGAGCAACAGCAACTGGGTAGAGAAACAGCAAAGAATTTATAAACAAATCTTGAAAAGTGTCTGCTTGTTCTTCAGTGCTGCTTCAGGCACAGAGCAAAAATATATTTCAAAGGGGACTATTTTTAAGAGCCAATATCTTTAAGGGACCTGATTCCACGCAGTAAAATTGTGAAGGACTGCAATTGATTGTATGCCTCTTATGAACATTTCTGCACACGGACTGGATTTCCTTTGATGAAATTGGATGGAAAATACTCCTGCTGTGGAACCTTTTCCCCTTTGAAATATATTTTTGTACTGTGTATGAGGTATCATTGAAGAACCAACAGAGATTTATCCAGATTCGTTTATAAATTCTCTATTGTTTCTGTACACAGCTGCTGTCGCTTGTTTCCTTCTGTCATATGCTGTGTTGCCACTTCGCCCACACTCCCTCCGCTTACAGGGCACACGCTGCAGAGCTGCTGCAACCTCTCCATTCCTTCGCTTGCGGGTTTTTTCCATGTAACCACTTATGCCCGTATCTGGAAATGGAGGCTAACAACTCGCACGTCTGAGGAAGTGGGCTTTAGTCCCCTGACTCAATACTGGTCATTGCCACAGACAATCACAGCAAACCTTTTGGATCTCTTCACCCACAGAGTTATTGCACATTTATTGTGACATAACTGCACAACTATTGCACATTTACTGCCCTTCTGGAGCTCTTTGCCCATACAGTTATTGCACCTTTATTGCCCCAGCTCAAGATTCCATTCCCCCATGTCCTTTCTAACTCTACCTATTCTGTGTGGACTCAGTTGCTATCCTTCCTGCTCCCCAATTTCCTTTCTATTCTACCTTTTGTATCTTTGGCCCTTCTGGGAAATCCTCCAGTGGCTGGCTGCCTGCCTTCCCCCACAAGCCTGCCCACTTCTTTTGCAGGGTCTTGGCTTTGCAGCCTCCGGAGACCTTCCCCTGTTCTGGCATCCCCTCTATCTCATCATCAGGCCAGCATTAGTAGACGGGAGGAATCGGATTGACTCCCATGCGATATGTTTAGGATTCAGGAGATGTCCCATAAGCCTCCCGACTCCCAGCATCCTTTACTGCTCCACATTGCTGAGGGTGAAGCAGAAGTTCTCGGAGTCTTACCTCTGTTGAATCTCCAGGGTTTCCTTCTTATTCCTGGCTTGGTCCGCTGGGGAGGGGGAGTTCAAGTTCCTTCCAGGGGGGGTCACCTCCGCGATGGTCTCCTTGGGCCCTTCCTGGTCCGAAGCGCCTCGCTCGGTTTTCCTCCACTTCGCCCTCCTGTTCTGGAACCAGACCTGAGTCGGGAAGAAGAGCAGCAAGAGGCAGCCTGGCTTGTGGTCTCCAGGGTCCCTGTGTGGAGTGAGCCCTGTTCTGTGCGGCAGGCCCAGACGGGTCAAAGAGCTGCCGCCAGAATCTCTGCGCCTCCTCCAGGCCTTTGTGCAATGGGTCACAGGAGACGCTTCTTCCCGCTGAGATGCATGGGGCGGGGGGGGGGGGGAGGGGTGGCCGGGGATGGGGAGAAAAGGTGGGTCCGCGTGAGATCAAACTGGGTTCCTTTCTCTGTAACTTAACAGCCTCTCAGACATGTCAGAGTACTTTATAAGTAATTTGTAACTGCATAGATAATTATGGCTAAATCACATGTACACTTCTTAAAAATCTTGCCCGATGGTCGGAGCTTTGGCTTCTGTTGTTCTGTAAACAACCAGTCCCGGGAGTCACGTGTCTGTCACAAAGGGAGGCAGAAGGGGGGGGGGGGGCAATTGAGAAGGATCAGTCCAGAAGTGGCGATTTTGAGAGGAGATTGGGGTTGGGGTTTTGGAGTCATGAGTTAATGGGTTTTTAATGCATGCTGATATTTCGCCAGTGAGTTGAAAGGACCTACCAGAATGTCTTCATGTGTTTCCCGAAGAGGCCAGGTGTCAACAGGCATCGTGACTCCTAAGGGAAAGCCCTAATTGGGTAATCCATACTTTTGGGGTTGGTCTGAGGGAAAGCTTTAGGTTACCATTTATGTCTCTTAGTCTTAAGCCCTCAGATCTCCATGCAGTTGCTGCTTAGACCTGAGAGAGTCAACATGTCAGTTAGAGCAGACAGACAGGATGTCAGAGCCTCTCTTGTTTTGTAGAGCTCCAAGCTATTCCCTCCCCTCAGCAAACAAGTAAAAATCACTTTGTTTAAAGCTAAATGGTGTGCCTGGCTGTTTTGTAGTTTACTCTGCGTTGCTCTGCTAAAGGCTGCATATTGGAAGCCTGGGAGGGTGCGCCCCCCCCCCCCTGCCTCCCGCGGCGGGCCTGGCCTTCTTGGGGATCTCCATCCAAGGACCAGCTCCAGACGGGGCCACCTTCAGCCACTCCAGCCAGAGCTCTTCCTTCAACTAGCTCAGCAACATCCACTAGATTAAAAAGCCCTGCATAAAAGTCTATTTTAAAAATCTCTCTGTCACATCATTTATTTGGTTAGCTGGCACAGCTGATGGAGAGATTTGTTCAAAATTTCTGCCCACGAATCCTGTCCAGACAAGGACCCAGCAAGCACCAGGCGTCCCGCCCATTTGGGCCCCCGGGTGGGTGGGGTTCGGTGCACATGGCCGGGCTTGGACCCGTCTCCTCCTCAGCAGCGCTTCTGACTTGGCGGCTGCAAGAAGAGCCGCCGCCGCGCAAGGGGCCCGAAGGCGTCGCGAGTTGCAGAGAGAGCGGCGGTGGAGCAAAGGCCCGTCGAAGAGAGGATTACAACGTTGCTCTGCATTGTCATTTCGGCAATTTACCATTTGGGGTTTTTGTATGATTATTATTATTATTTCGCGGGCTTTTAATTGCACGTATCAGCAAAGGCTGAATAACGATCGTATCTGCATTCTAAATTTAGGAGAGTGAAATGCAAAGCCAATTGCTGAGCCTTCCTTGTGTCTTAATTGAATGAAGGTCACAGCTATAACAACATTTAATTGAGCTATTTTTCATTATCATATTTTAATGACTTCGTCATGACAGTTTCCCGGCTTCTGAGGAAGGCAGCCTGATGAAGTCGTTTATTTCCCTATTTAGTTTTTGTTTGACAACATCATCTTCGATTAAGACGCAGCTTCCCGGCACATTAATCATATTTGAATGAGGAAGGGGCAGCAGTGTAAACACGGGCCCCCGCCCCCCCCGGCCCGGCAGGAAAGCCGCCCAAGCAGCCTCCCCCCCCCGCACCCATTGTCTGCCCGCATAATAGGCCGAAGGCGCCCATTCTGCCCACCCCTATCTCGCCCTTGCACCTTTCCGCGAGAAGTTATGATCTCCCACTTCTGAATGCCCAATAATTGTCCCATTTATCTCAATTTGCAGCTCAGTCTTTAGGCACCAATTGCTAAAATGGCATTTTAAGGCAGGCGGCGGGAGGGGGGCAGAAACCCCCCAGCGCTCACCTCCTGCGCGCAGGCAAAAAGGAGATTTGAATGTCCCAATAATCATAACCATAATAACAATAATAATAATCAGTTTAATTTCCCCTGCACATGACCAATGATTCATGTTCAGATTTAATAATCAGGCTTGCATAATCTGATTAGAGAAGGAATAATTTGTTTACAATCCCCAATTTACTGCGGTGAATTCCATTATCTCTCTTTAGCCGCTGGGTTTTAAGAGATGCTAACATGACCCAGGGGAAGAAAAGGGCCCGCGATTGTATTTCCAACAATTAGATCTTTGCATCGTCTTAACCCCAGAAAAAGGAGACCGGAGCGGCGGGCGAGAAAAGGCGCCCCCCCCGCCCCCCACAACCCCGAGAATCCCTCCCGCGGCTAGCTCTGCCCAAGGGGGGCTCGGTGCCTGGAGCCCCCACCCCACCCCCGCGCTTCCCGCCGCCGAGGCCCGCCCCCCCCGGGACCCCAGCCCGCCCGTGTGGGGGAGGGGCTGCCTGCCCCCATCCCCTCTCAGCTGCAGCGCCTGCGGAGCAAAAACCCTGCTGGGGAAGCTGCTGCTGCCGCCGTGCCAGAGGGTGGTCGGGGCCCTCCTTCCTGAGCTGAGACAGAAATGTGTGAGCTGCCGGGAGGCTCACACTCACTCAGCCTGGAGGGAAGCCGGCTGCCCCCCCGCCCCGCCCCGCCCTCTCCGCTGCTGCCGCAGTCCGAGGGGCAGAAACAGGGCAGGCTGGCCGCCCCTCCACAGCAGCAGGCCTCTCTCTCCCGGGGTCCGACGGGTGGGGCGCGGGGGCGGCTGCAGCAGTCGGGGAGGGGGAGTCCGCGCCAGTGCGGGCGTCGAGGGCTGTCGGCTGGGCCGGGGGAGGACGGAGCCAGGCCTTCCCCTCCGCCCCGCTGGAGAGGCGGCCGGAGAAGGAGGAGCCGAGGGCCCGGCAGCGGGAGGGGCCCTGCAGAAGGGAGGGGGCGCCCGCAATCTGGGCAAGGCTGCTGGTCCCGGTGGAGCCCAGAGGCGGGCGGGCGGGCTTGGAAGTCAGCTTCGGTCATCAGACTGCCAAATGGAAGAATCGCTTCCCGCCGCCGTCTTCTTTCCCGAGGAAGCCCCGGGCCTGTCGGCGGGAGATGCCTCCCCTCGCGGCAGAAGGACCCCCCCTCCCCCCGGATGCCAGATTGCCTGTGCCCCCCAGGAGCCAGAGGAGTCGGGCCGGCCTAAGGGCCGCCCCCGCGAGGCAGGAGAAGCAGCAGCGCCGCAGTGGGGGAGGGGGGCTTCACTTCCTTCCTTCCTTCCTGGCAGCGGGGCAACCCCCCCCCCTCGCCCTCTTGCCAGGCCGGGCCGGAGCCGCAGCCCTTCCCAGCGCCCCCTCCCCCCCTCGGCCGGCCTGCCTGCTGGCTGGGCTTCCTCCCCCCTCCCCCCCCCCCTCCCCGGCCCAAGGAAATGGATGCGCATTGATGTAATTTAGGACCGTAGAGACGCGGACAAATTAGTGTAGAACATTATCACTGGTTAATTATGAATGACCGATTAATCAACCTAATCTAATATTCCACATTATGTTGATGTTATTAAAGTGCATCATGAAAATGACAGATCGGCTTCATTTGCCGGCTGGGGCCAAATGTGCAAAAAGCCTCCCGCCCCCCCCCGCTCCCGGGAGGCGGGGCCAGCAAGCAGGGCGGGGGGGGGGGGGGCCCTCACCTGGACGCGGGCCTCGGTCAGGTTGATCTTCATGGCCAGCTCCTCGCGGGTGAAGACGTCCGGGTAGTGGGTCTGCGCGAAGACGGCCTCCAGCGCTTCCAGCTGCGCGAGGGGGCGGGAATCAGCCGGGAGGCCGAGGGAGGGCAGGCTTCCTAGGGGGAGGGTGGCCAACTCCAGGCGGGGGCAGTCCGGGGGATTTGGGGAGGGAGGAAGGGCCCCCAGAAGGCCGCAGAACCCCTCCCGCGGCCCAGCCATCTTCTCCAGCCCCGGGCAGCTTCAGGCATGGGGGGGTGAGGAAGCCAGGAGCCGCTGGGGGGGGAAGGGGCGGGGGGCGGAGGTACCTGCTGCAGGGTGAAGGTGGTTCGGTTCCGCCGCTGCTTCCTGCGCAAGAAGCCGTCGTCGAAGTCGGTCGTCGAAGGGCCCCCGAAGGGCGCGGCACCTGCGGCCAGGCGGAGAAGCAGCAGTACCTCAAGTCAAGGCCCAGGCCCAGCCCCGACGGCCCCAGCCCGGCAGGCGCTCCCGGCCTCCCTCCCTCCCCCTCCTCGCCCTTCGCGGGCTGGGGGGGCCTTCGGCAACAGGCGCATCTGGGCCGCTCCGCACCGGGGCTGGGAGCAGCAGGGCCCGCCTGGCCTCCCGCGGCCTTCTCGGAACAGCAAAGGCCTCGAGCCTGGCGAGGATCTGCACTCCCGACTCCGGCCCTTTTGTGCCCCCCCCCAAGAGCCGAAGCGGAGGCCCCAGGGCTTCGAAGGCAGCGAGGGCCGCCCACCCAGGGGACCCGCAGGCAGGGAGCGGAGCCCCTCGCCAGCCCCGCGGCCTCCAGCGCAGCTTCCAGCCGAAGCCCTTTTGCCGGAGCGGCCTGGTGGACGAGGGGGGGCCCTTCGCTCCTCGCCGCCCCCCAATCCAAACGACTGCCAGGATCCCCCCCCCGCCCCCGCCACAGATCGAGGCGGGCACGTCCGTCCGCGGCCCTCCAAAAGAGCGAGGAAGCCCCGAAGGTGTCAGTCAGGACGGTGCGGGGAGGAGGAGGGCTGCCCTCGCGGCTGGAGCCCAGGCGGGAAGGGGGGCAGAGAGATCCGCCCGGCCCCGGCGCCCCCACCCCACTGCTCCGGTCCCCTCGACTCCAGCAGGGCGCACAAGCCTCAGCCGCCCGCCTGGACCCGAAGGGGCGCGCTCGCGGGGGGGGGGGGGAGCCATTGCTGCGAGCAGAAGGGAGAAGCCCGTTGCATTTGCCAGGCCCGGGCAGGTCTTGGGCGGGGCTCGGGGCGCGCCTGGCTCGCCCCCTCCTTTCCTGCACCGGCACAAAACGGAGGCCCTCTGCTGTTTCCGGGGCTCCACCCGCTGCAGAAGGTTCCCCGCAAACTGCCGCGAATCTTAAGTGCGAGGCCCCGCCACTGACTCCAGAGTAGCCCAATCCAAGGTGTGCGGCGGGCCGCCCCGCACGAGGAACCTGCCCAGAGCAGCCTTCCGCCAAGAAGGCGCCTTCGGGGACAGGAGCGCGGGCTGGCGGGCAGAAGCCTTCGCGGGCCGCTGCCTTCGGTATCCAACAACGAATTCACAAGGCCCGCCGTCCCGATCCACGCCTGCTACTTGGGAGTAAGGCGCCCGGTGCCCTGGAAACAGAAGGAGCCCTTGACGGTCCGGCGCGGGGGAGCGGCTGCTTGCTCGGCAGGAAAGGGCGCTCGGGGCAGCGGGCTCGACTCCCGCTTGACACCTCTCAGCGCTGAAGAGCGGTTGTGGCTTCGCCGGAGCTGCGGCGGCTTCAGGCTCCGGGACCTCCAGGGCTGGCTCCCCAGGCGAATCGGGCCCGGCGCTACCTCGGTGGGTGGGGGGGGGGTGGATGGCCGGGGGAGGGAAGCAGGGCCCAGATCCCCCCCCCGCCCCCGAACTCCTGGCTTCTCCCCTGCAGCCTCCAACCGGGTGAGGACGAGCGCAGCAGCCCCGCTCCCGAGCAAGCACCCGCCGCCGCCGCCCGCCCGCAGCTGCTTGGCGGTGCGGAGCCGCTGGCCGCCGGCTCGGGTGGGTTTTGGTGCCCCCGTTGGCACTTCTCGCTGCCAGGCCCGCTCAGCGGCTGGCGGAAAGTGACCCAAACTTTCTGAAACTGCCTCGACCGACGGGACGGAGCCAGGCGCAGCCCTGCAGCCTGCAGGCCTCTGCCTGGGCGGCTCCCCCGCTCCCCTCGGCCAGCCCCGCTGGGGAAGGGAAGGGAAGGGAAGGGGCTGCCGCTGCCCCCGGGCGAGGGGGCCGATTAGAGGCGGAACGGGACCATCTGCGCGCCCGCGGCGCTGCCAGCCCAAGAGCAGAGGCAGGTGGCCGAGGGGCCCGGGGAGGAGGCAGCGGCGACCCCGAGGCCAAGCCCCTCCTCCCCGCCTGCTCCAGCCAGCCAGCCCAAGTCCCGGCGGGAGCCTCCCGCCCACCCGGCGACACTCACCCTCCAGCTGCGGCGGGCAGTGGAAGTAGAACATGGCGGCGGCGGCGGCGGCGGCAGGAGGCCGCGGAGGGCAGCTCCGGCAAGGGCTGGTGGGGCTGGGGAGGGCGGCCGAGAGAGCCGGGCAGAGTCTCCGGGCACGTCGCCTGCGGAAGGGCGGGCCGGGGCTGGGCACGTGGCAGCCCGAAAGTTTCCAGCCCCGCTGGGCCCGCCTGGCTCCAGCCGCCTCCGGCCAAGCGCCGCGCCCAACCGGCAGCTGCAGGCGAAGCGGCCGCTCTCCTTCCCCCCTCGCCGGTGCCGCCGGGCCCGCCTTGGCCAGCCTCTCTGTCGCCCGCGCCGCGCTGCCTTTTATAATCTCACGCGTAATTGGCCTTAATCGGATTATTTGCCGCGCCGGCTGCGGCGGGGAACTTGGATAGGTCTGCTGGGCCCGCCCCGCCCGCAGCCACGTGGTGCGCCTCCCGTCCGGGGGGACCAGCCCGCGCCCCGCGCCCCGGGCCAGAGCAGGCTGCAGCACCAAGCCCCGCCGCTGCCTGCCCCGCGCCGAGTGGGGAGGGGAGGGGAGGGGAGGGAGGCGCTGCCGCTGGCGCTGGGTCCCGTCTGGCTGCCTGCCCGCCCCGCCCCCCCCGCCCGCTAATGGGCCGCCTCGCCTTGCCGAGGCGAAGTTTGATTTTGTTCGCGGCGGGGGGTCTCGGGCTGCCGCTCGCTTCCCGTCTGCAAATGAGATGCGCTGGGACCGGCGCAATTACTTTTAAAGCGCATCGGAGACGGGCGGGCCAGCCCCGCAGCAGCCCCCTCCCCCCGCGGCCCTCAGGCAGGGGCTGCCCGAGAGCCCGCCAAGCCTCGCCGATATTAAAGGGGGAATATTGGGGTTATTAAATGCGTGTAATTAATTTATGCGCCGCTGCAAATGAAGTCGGGATTGGGACCCACTCCGGAGGCGGCGGCGGCGGCAGGGGCGAAGCGCCCAACTGTTGCCACGAGGACCCGCTTTGGAGCCCTCCCCTTCCCGGTGAAGCCCCTCGCCCTGCTGCCCCGGGGGGAGAACCGGCCCGTGGCAGGCAGAGAGAGAGCCGGAGCCTCGCTGCAGAAAGGCCTTCCCTTCCCTTCCCTTCCCTTCCCTTCTGCAGAAATGGGGAGCAAGGACTCCGGCTCCCCGTGGTCCTCCCGAGTGCTTCGGACGGAGACTGGCCGGCCTGCGGGTCCCTGCCTCCCTTCGCGTCTTTGCCGCCGGTCCCCCCAAAGCTGCCCTGGGAAGAGAGGCGGCTCTTGACTCCCTGGCCAAGCACAGCAGGGGGGCGGGAGGGGGCGCAGAGATTGGCAGGGGCGGCAGGGACCCTCCGAGACCCGCAGGACGCCTGCAGCAGGAAAACGGAGGACGACGAGGAGGGCTCCTCAGCGCGATCCGCAAGCGAAGAAGTGGCAACGCCCAGCGCCTCCGGCCCGAGACTCCCCCCTCCCTGCTGGGCCCAGCCCCCCCTTGCCTGGAAGCAGCCCCCCCGCCCCCCCTCCGTCGGGCAGCGAGGAGACCTCGGCCTCGGAAGCCTCAGAGCAGAATGGCCACTTCGCCCCCCACCCCACCCGCCTCCCCCTCCTGGGACTGGGGCGCCAGAGGTCCCCTCCAGCAGGAGACGGCCCTTCTGAGGCTTCCGGGGCTACCCCCCCCCCCCAGAAGCGAGCGCGGGATCGGGTCCCTCTTCCCAACCCAGCCTTCAGCTTCAGCACCGCGGACAGCAGCAGGGCTTCCCGCGCGCAAAGCTCGGAGCCCGCACTCGGAAGGAAGCCGCAGCCCTGCCGCGCCAAACAAGAGGTCTGGCTCCCGAGGAAGCCGGAGCTGCCTGCTTGGGGTGCTGCTTCCGCGGGAGTCACGCCGCGGTCCCCTCCCCCCGCCCCTGGGCACCGCCAGCCGCTGCTTCTCCGCACCTGCGGGCTCTCCAGGCAGCCAGGCCGGTCCCCTTGCAGCTCAGGATCGGAGCCGTTAGCTATGCGCACCCTGAGACTGGCTGACTCCCAAGGAGTGGTGGTTTTTGTTGCTTTGCTTTTTAAAAATCTGGACTTGGTTTTTAACGAAATTGCTTATTATCTATTTATTGTTGTAAGCCGCCGGGAGCCTTCTTCGCAGGGACAGACAGACAGACAGGCAGGCAGGCAGACAGGCAGACAGGCAGACAGGCAGGCAGGCAGAGGACCAGGGAGGGAAAGAGCGCTAATCCTGGCGGGAAAGTCCCCTGCTGGAAGAATTTCCCGGCCCCTCGGGAGAAGTGGCATCAGGGCCCTTTCCAGAGGCCGAACAGCCTCCCGCGGGAGAGCGGGAGGAAGAGGGTGGGGGCCGGCAGCGGAGGGCAGGGGGTCTGGGGGCAACGCAAGGGAAGGCGAGCGACTGGGCGCTCCTTGGATTAGGTCCCGGCGGGGCCTCAGAAAGAATTCCGTCTGGCGGCACAGGAGCATCTGCAGCTGCCCCACTGAGTCAGGCCGCCCTGGGTCCACCAAAGTCACTCTTGTCTGCTCAGGCTCGCAGCGGCTCCCCAGGGTCTCCAGCTGAGGTTTTTCACACCTTTTTGCTTGGACCCTTTTGAGTTGGAGATGCCGGGGATTGAACCTGGGACCTTCTGCTTACCAAGCAGGTGCTCTGCCACTGAGCCCCCGTCTCTCCCTACTGCATCCGAGTTCGTCAGGGGGGTGGGGGTCTTCGTGTCTCCCACTTTAATGCACGAAAGGGCTCCACTTTCTGCGCGCAAGAAGGAGCCGGGCGGGAGAAGGCGCGGCAGGGCGGGAGGCCCGGAGCCGGAGAGCGGGGGGCGGGGGGGGGAGCCGGTGGCTGGCCCGGCCGGGTGGGAGCGGTTCAAGCGGCCCCTCCAGTCTCCAGGGTCGCTCCTCTTCCCCCTTAAGCCGTTTTGCAGTCCAATGTCTTTCCCACTCCGTCCCGCTTGGAGAGGCCGCTAATGGATGGCGGTGGAAGGCGAGTCCCGCCCGGGGGAGCCCAAGGTGACTGCGCCGCAGCCCCCTCCCAGGCTCCCAGCAGGCCTCGTCCCCTTAATTGGCTTCCCCCACGGATCAGCAGTTTCATGGAGGAATAAATCCGCCGCTGGGTTCTTTATGGCCCTCCGTGTCCGCAGCCCGCGCTCGCCTGCAGAATGGGCCGCCCCCCCACCAGCCCGAGGAGGAGAACTCGGCCCTCTTCACTCCCGCCGCTCCCGGCGGGAGATCCCTCACAACTGGCTTTTTTCTGCGGCCCCGGAGGGACCCTCCCGGCCTCGCCTGGAAGCCTCCCCACCTCGCATCCCCCCCGCCCTTCCCTGCCAAGCAGCCCTCTCCAGGCGGGGGGGCTCCCAAGACCCCCACCCGTGAGGAGAAGTCGCGCCATTCCCTCCCCCCCAACTCTCTCCAGCTGCCCCCTTCACTACTTTGCAATGCGGAGTGGGGGTGTGCCTGGGGGAGCTGTCTTTGATTTTGGGGTGACTGATGGTAGAAGAAGAAGAAGAAGAAGAAGAAGAAGAAGAAGAAGAAGAAGAAGAAGAAGAAGAAGAAGAAGAAGAAGAAGAAGAAGAAGAAGAAGAAGAAGAAGATGATGATATTGGATTTATAACTCGCCCTCCTCTCCGAATCTCAGAGCGGCTCACAATCTCCTTTCCCTTCCTCCCCCACAACAGACACCCTGTGAGGTGGGTGGGGCTGGAGAGGGCTGCCCTTTCAAGGACAACCTCTGCCAGAGCTCTGGCTGACCCAAGGCCATGCTAGCAGGTGCAAGTAGAGGAGTGTGGAATCAAACCCAGTTCTCCCAGATAAGAGAGCTACGGCTGACCCAAGGCCATTCCAGCAGGTGCGGGTGGAGGAGTGGGGAATCAAACCCGGTTCTCCCAGATAAGAGTCCGCGCAGTTCACCACTACACCAAACTGGCTCTCTGACTACTGAGGTGCGGCCAATGAGTCGCCCGGCATTTCTGGCGGCAAGGTGGTGGTGGGGGGGGCACCGACCAAAGGCCCCTTTTGACCCGAGGGAGAAGGCGGGCCGGCGGGGGGGCCACACTGGGAGGGGGAAAGGCGAGGCAAGAGCGGGGCCCCCAGGCGGGAATTCCCCCCCCCACACACACACACACCGCTGCATGTGGGCGACCCCGAGGTGAGAGAGCCGAGCTGGGGCGGGGCGGCCGGAAAGGCGCTGCAGGGGGGCGGGTGGAGAGCCAGGGAGCAAGAAGCCCCCACTTGTCCCAAGCGGCATCCCCGACGGGCGGGGTGGGGAGGGGAGGGGAGGGAGAAGGCCTGGCTGGCTCTGAAGGGGGGAAGGCAGGTGCCCCCCCTCCCCGGGCCTGGGGGTTTGTCGCGCGGGCGCTTGCCAGCAGGGGAGGCGCGGTCCTGAGTGCAAAGGAGGCGCGGGGTGGGGCAGCGGAGGGCAAGCGCGGCCGGCCTCCAGCAGCCTGAGAACCGGAGCGAGCCGACGGAGCGCTGCTGCGCCTCCTGAAGAGGTTTGGAAACCAAGTCCCGCCACCTTCGTTGGCCGCCCAGAGCCCCAGCGGGGCCAGGAAGCGCCGACCCCCGGAGCCTGGGCTGGGGCTGTGGGGCTGGGGACAGTGTTCCCTCTAAGCGGAGTTAGTGTGAGCCGGATGCTCACAGATTTGTAGCCTCCAGTTCACACATTTTTGTCTTAGTTCAAGAAGGATGGCCCCGGGGCGCACTCATTGGTGCAGCAGCTCCCAGCTCTAACGCCAGGAGCTCGCAAAGTAGAGTTTCTGCTCCCAGGCCTCTGCAGCTGAGAGGGAACCTTGGTTGGGGGTGCAGATTTCCTCAGAGCCCCAACGGGATGCGGAGTGGCGAAGTTACAAGGAATTCCTTCTTGCAGCACCGAAAAAGGGCACCGAAAAGAGCCAGCTTGGTGTAGTGGTGAAGTGTGCGGACTCTTATCCGGGGGAACCGGGTTTCATTCCCCACTCCTCCACTTGCACCTGCTGGAATGGCCTTGGGTTAGCAAGAGTTGTCCTAGAAAGGGCAGCTGCTGTGAGAGCTCTCTCAGCCCCACCCACCTCACAGGATGTCTGTTGTGGGGGAGGAAGGGAAAGGAGCTTGTGAGCCGCTCTGAGACGCTGAGCTTCAGGGTGGAGGGCGAGGTATAAATCCAATATCATCATCTGCGAGTCATTTGTAAGGAAGGAAGGCCCTTGCGAAAGCAGAGGAGGTGTCCTGCCTCGAGCTGGGGGGAGATGTGGGCAGTCAGTGCAGGAGAAGGATGTTGCCCCCCAGCCCTCCCCCCAAGAGGAGGCGAGCGGAGCCGGCTGGCGGCCGGGCAGAGAAGGGGGCGGGATCCGGCCCATCTCTCGCTCCGACGCCGCCTTCCCCCCACGCCCCCGCCGGCCCCGGGAGGTAGGGAAGGAGCCGCACACCAGCCTTGGCCAGGGGCCCGCAGAGGGCGCCCCGTCGAGGTACCGACGCGGCTGCGGGACTTCGCAGAGCTAACCAGAAAGGACTCCCCCCCTCCCACCTCCAGGGGAACCCGGGCTGGCCTGAGGCGAAAGCTGGCCCCCCCCGCCCGGCCCCCTCTCCGCCGCTCACGCAGCCCCGAAAGAGACGGGGGGGCTTCCGAATGCGCCTCTTGGGCAAGCAGCCCCACGTCCCCCCCCCCCAGAAGGCGCCTTCTCCCGCCCTGCCCCAAATGCCCCACTCCTCGCGGGCAGCCGCCCAGGCCCAGAGCCCGGGGGACCCCTCGCGCCGACGGCCGTGCAGGCAGCAGTCCCTGGTGGGGGCCCCGGAGGCCAGGCTCCCCCCCCCCCCGCACGGGCATCGGTGGGGCCACAGGGCGGCTGCCCTCCCCTTTCGCGGGCTGCGCGCTCCCGGTCTGACCCTGCGCCTGAGCCCGGGGGGGAGGAGGGAGCAGGGCGAAGCAGAAGGGCCCTCCCGGCAGCCCCCAGCCCAGCCCGCCCCTCCCGCCCGGGGAACCTTCCCGGAGCAGCCCCCGGCGAGGGTTGGGGGGGGGGGGAGCTGCGGGGGGACGGGGAAGCGCCGGGCCGGGCCGGGCCTCCGCGCTCCAGGCAGCAGCAAGCGCTTCCCCTCTCCACAGCAGCCCTGCAAGGAGCGCGGGGACCCCCTCTGCAGCTGCCCCCCGAGCGACGCGGGCCTGCACCACCTGCTGCATCCCGGCGGCCGCCCTGGAAGCGCCTCCCGGCTAGCGGCAGCTGTGCCCGCCAGGGGAGCAGAAAGGCCCGGCGGCCGGGGCAGCAAGCGGGGGACTGCAGGAGGCGCGGCCCAAGCCCAGAGGCCGCCCCGTCACACCTGCCGCCCGCAGAACTCCCGCAACACTCCCGCTCCCTCGCAGGAACCTGCCGGGCAGGCAAGAGACCCAAGGCTGGGGGAGTGGGCCTCACGACCCCGGGGCTGGAAGACGGGGCACTTATGGCCTCCCCCCCCCCCCTCTCTAGGGATTCCTCCGCCCACCTCAATGGGAACCAACCTCCCTCCCCCCCTCCCTTTGCCTTCCCCTTCCTCTTCCTGGTAGAACATGTTTCCGACTGCCACCTGACCCCGGGCAACTCTTCCCATGGGAGTTCCATGCTAGAGCTGAGCAGAGGTGGTGGGCTGCTCCTTCCTGTGCCTAGCAACCCGTCTCCCATCCCAGGACGGAGCATGGCCGCCCCTGCTGAGGAGCAGAGGGCAAATGGGGCTAAGCTTTCTCCAGTCTCCCCTCTTGCCCCCTGGGCCAGCAGCCACTGGGCAGGGGGCAGATTTCGCCTACAAGCAGCCTGTCCTCTATTGGCATACCTGGGGGCAGGGAATCCAGCTGCCGGCTGCCCAGCCGAGTTTCAAGCGGAGAAGAAAGGCTCTTGCAATGGACCCGGTTGTAACTGCTGGCCTCCACAGCAACGTTTTCTTGGCCAGAGGCGGCTCTGGGTCTTGGCGGGAAGGAAGGTGTGGCCTTCCCAAGAGACTCCCCTGAGCTGCAGCAGAGAATTTGCTTCCAGGGCTCTTCTTGCAGGGCCCGCTCTCAGCTCTTGGAGGGCCGGCTGCAGCAGGGGGCTCTGGCCTCAGATGCAAAGGAGCTCCTGCTACAAAAAAAAGAAGAAAGCCCTGATCTCTCCCCTTCCCCAAATTCAAACCAGGCCGAGAACTGCTCCCCCCCCCAGCCAGGCCGGAGGAGGCTGCCTGAGAGGGAGGCCCTGCCTGGCCTGGGCTGAGCCTCCTGCTCACTCCCTGGAGCACAAGAGGGCACAAGGCTCTTCCCCTCCCCCTCACTGATGCCTCTCTTGCTCTCCAGCTGGGCCCCAAAGTGGCCTGAGCAGTCTTCTCCCTTCCCCCATTGCCCCGCAACAACCCTGCAGGCGGGGGGGGGCACGGGCACTCGGAGAGCTTCCAGGGGAGAAGTGGGTTGCTCAGGCTCCCAGCCCACCCCACAAGCCTGGCGCGTCTTGCCCACCACCTCCAAGCAATACAGGGCCTGGAATGCCTGAAAGTGGAGGAGGTGTTTCTGAGGCAAAAGGGAAACCACTTTCCTTTGGGGGCAGCCCCCAGGGCAGTTTTCCCTCTGGGCCTGGAGCTTCAGCCTCCTGCTGGATTAAAAGGAGAGAGTGAGGATGTGGCTTTGTTCCTCTCATGCTCCCATGCTCAGATGAGAGCCAGTGTGGTGTCATGGAGACAGTGGCTCTCGAGGACCAGGGCGAGCTGAGTTTGAATCCCCACCTCAACCATGGAGGCTTGTCAGGAGACCATGGCTCCTTCACAAAACTCTTGGCCTGCCTCACAAGGCTGTTGTTAGAACATGGAGGAGGGGAGAACAATGTTCTAAAAGCCATTTGGAATCCCAGAAAGACTGAAATGAAAATGAAGGTGGGGTGAAGTTTTAGGAGAATCAGTTTGGTGTCGTGGTTAAGTGTGTGGACTCTTATCTGGGAGAACCGGGTTTGACTCTCCACTCCTCCACTTGCACCTGCTGGAATGGCCTTGGGTCAGCCATAGCTCTAGCAGAGATTGTCCTTGAAAGGGCAGCTGCTGTGAGAGCCTCTCAGCCCCACCTACCTCACAGGGTGTCTGTTGTGGGGGAGGAAGATAAAGGAGATTGTGAACTGCTCTGAGACTCTGTCCTTGAAAGAGCAGCTGCTGTGAGAGCTCTCTCAGCCCCACCCACCTCACAGGATGTCTGTTGTGGGCGAAGAAGATAAAAGAGATTGTGAGCTGTTCTGAGACTCTGTTCTTGAAAGGGCAGCTGCTGTGAGAGCTCTCTAGGCCCCACCCATCCCACAGGGTGTCTGTTTTGGGGGAAGAAGATAAAGGAGATTGTGAACTTCTCTGACACTCTTCGGAGTGGAGGGCAGGATATAAATCCAATATCTTCTATCTTCTTCTTTCTTTTCAATGGGATGCCCCCTCCCCCATGAAGCACCACAGGCCGTGGGGTCATGGGCACCAGGAGTAGCTGGGCCTTTGGACAGGCAGAAACTTCAGCATCAGGCTAGTTTAAACCTCCCCCCACCACATTTTCTGAGATTGAAGCCCTGCCCCAAAAACACTTTCCCCATACAGGTTAACCTGCTGAAAACTGGCAAGAGGCACCTTTAGAAAACAGGTGTGTGTGGGGGGGGTGTTTCTTTACAGGGTGCCCTGTGGGGGGAGGGGGGGATGGCATTCTTGAGCAATGTTTGCATTGCCTGCTTTGCACATCATACCAGAATGTTTGCAAAAGCTTTGCCTCTTAAAAAGTGCACAGTATATTCTGGGGTGCACCCTGTTACACATGAGACAGAAGAACAGACACCCCCCCCCCCCGGAAGGGACCCTTGTGCATGAGGTTCATGCTGCACCACAGTCTGGCTTCTGGAGAGGCAGGTAAGAAAGGTCTGCAGCAGAACTGCATTTAGGGGCTATTGCAGCTTTCATTGTGGGATTCCAGCCAGGCAGTGGACGGAGGTTCCCCCCACCCCAGATCCAGGTCTGTGGAGTTTTGGCAGTGGCCACATTGCTTCAAATTGGGGGCTGTAGAAATAGGCAGTTTGCTCCCCCCCTAAGAACTTTCTCAGGCAGCAATTCAGGAGGTGAAGAAGATGCTTTCAGGCTGCCCGGATGCTGACCGGCACAAGTGCTCTTCTCGATACTTTGGTCCCCCAGAATAAGGAACAAAAAGAAGGCCATGTGATTCCCCCCCCCTTCCTCTTCCCCCACCATAAGGGCAAGCTTGACGCTTCTGCAGGACTCTCCGCTCTGGCAAGTGGAAGAGAAAAGAGTTCACAAGACAGTTGTTGCCAGAGGCTTTCCAGCTGCCACCCCTCCTCCCCCATCAAGCTCAAGGCTCCCTGCCCATGAGGAGAGAGAGTGGCTGGCCCTAGATGGCCTCAAGAGAGGACTCGAACCTGGGTCTCCTCGCTAACCACTACTCCACACTTCCATCCTCAGCTCACTCTCCACTCATCCACTTTCTGCCAGGTAACATGCCTAAGTTCCAATATAGACTGGAGGAGGGCCAGAAGTCTGAAGGTGCACTTTCCAATGAAAGCAATCACCTGGGACAGTCTCTGAGGTCAGGCAAAGGTTGGGGGGGGTGCGGGGGGCAACACAGCAGAGGAAACGCCTGACAGTCCCAGTTTGTTCGGTTGAAATGATCTTGGGGACAAGCAAGAGCCCAAATCTTGGCTTCAGATCTTCTCCATGCAGCCTGCTAGATACAGCGGCCCATTCAGTCTTTGCATGTCACCAGGAACTGACAACTGCTCATTTTTAGCTTTTGTGTATCAGGTGACTGGCAAGCAGCACTTTCTCTGTCTCTCCCCTCCCCAAAGCTGACTTTTGCTTAATTGTTATTCTAATTACAAGTCCTGGTGTAATTTTTTTTCTCCCCTTCAGCATTATTATGGACCTCATTTCCTTACAAAGTCCAGGATAAACAATTCCAATATATTTTGTTTTAATTATCACTGTTTAATGGGCCATAATAAGACAGTGTTGAGTGGTGCAGAAAAAAATAATTTAAATTGTGCTGCTGAGCCTTGGAACTTGGCTGGGTATATTTCACCTACGGCAGGCAGAATCACCTCTCTTTCCTCGAGCAGAGCCATCCCTTACTTCCTCACAAGTCCAGCAATCTCCTTTGGGCAGAGAGAGAGAGAGAGACGTGGGCAACCTGCAAAAAGTGGCCTGCCAAAAGAGTGGCAGCTGGAGAGCAGCTGTGATGCCCCAGGGAGCAGTTCCTGCTACAGTGGCTGCAATTTTGGCACATTTTGGCATCTGCTTCCTTCACATTTGTCCCCTGAGCCTATTGGGCTTGTGTGTGTTAAAAACACCACCCTGAGCGATCCCAGGCACTGGTTGATTCTGGGCTATCCCAGAATATGAAGCTGCCTTGTACTGAACCAGGCCACTGGTCCATCAAGGTCAGTCTGGTCTCCTCAGACTGGCAGCTGCTCTCCAGGGTCTCAGGCAGAGGAAGGCCTCTCCCATCATCTCCTGCCTGGTCCTTTTCACTGGAGATGCTGCTGCTGGGGACTGAAGCTGGGATCTCCTGCCTGCCAAGCAGATGCTCAACCACTGAACGACATAAGAAGGATTCTGAATTCTGCGACCAGGAAACAAATTCTATGTTCTATAATCTTGGCCTTTTTCGCCAGCTACGGCAAAGGAACTTTCTGGCGATGAGCCTTTCCAGAGGATGGACAACATTCAAATCCAGCAGCACCTTGAGGCCACTCAATTTTCCAGGTTATCAAGAAGGGCAGTTGGAATCCAGATGTGGAGGTACCATGTAATCCACTTGGTTAGAACAAGGAGCTACACACAGAAGTGGAAATGCAGAAAATTGGTATCTATAATGGGGTAAAAATCCTAAGTCTTCACTTGGTACCAACAGGCCAGACATTACGCAAAAGAATAAATGGACATAAATCTGACATTAAGATTTGGAATACTGAGAAACCAGTGGGAGAACTTTTTAATCCTCCAGGATGTCTCATGGCTGCCCTAAGAGTGGCCGTTCTCCTGAAGAGAAGCTTTCTGTAGGTTTCTGTGTAGTGCCCCCTGATAAGGTAGGTAGTGGTTTGCTTTCAAAGCCATGCACAATTTGGGTGAGTGCTTAGTGGAACTGTGAATTGGATTAGTGTATGCATATTCTGCAAATGGTAATAATTCACCCCAGTAGTTTCAAAGAGAAGGAAATCTCCACAGAAAGGGAAGTTTGGGCCTAAGGACAATCTTCTCTTTCCATTTAGAAGCTTTCCTACTGCCTGAAACTATTCAGCATGTATGTTTAGCATGTCAGACATGCCTTATGCCTGCTGGTACACGGAAAGGAGGAGAGATGGAAGATTCATGGCAGTTTTCCCACCTGGGCACCAGTTGCCCCTCTCTGAGGCTGTTTCAGATCCAGAAGCCAGAAAGGTAAACTTTACCTGGGGATCCCTGCACATGTCTTTTGGTCAGCACCTGGGGCAGGATGTATTGTGTATAGAATCCCAAAAATGGAAGGGGCCACGCCCCCTGCTCAATGCAGGATCAGCCTAGACTGGAGCATCCCTGACAAGTGTATAGAATCATTTAAGTCGAGACACTATTTTAAAAATGTCTTTCCTTCAACCCCACCACCTCCTGAAAAACAACCCAGATAAAAAGAACAAGAAGGAAAAATGACTCAAAATCCAGTAAGTAATTTGAACCGTGTGTGTGTGTGTATAAAATGGGCACAAAAATGTAATGTGGTAGCAGATCTGCACATACATTTCTATAAAAGGTTCCCAAGTATCTAAAACCAAGTCCATAGGCAATTGTCATCTATAAGCCATGAATTCAAATACTGATAGGAGTTCTAAGGTCCTCAATCCATTGATTTATCGCAGACGGGCACTTATTGTTCCAAATGTTGTAATACACTTCTTTTAGCTGTAGTAAGGGCATGGAGGTTCCATTTTTGTGGATCGTTGGTTAGCCTCCAAGAAACAGGCAGATAGTTTAAAATCTCCAAAAATCAGTGAACATTCTAATACAAAATTGATATGAGTAATTATTTCCTCCCAGAAAAGCTGAATGACTGGACACACCCAAAGCCTGTGTTGAAGGGAAATGTCCTGTGAGTTAAAGCACCTGCAATTAGACACTTTACTCAGTCCTTTACTAGAGTGGCTCTGATGTCCAATTTATGCCAAACATAACAATTGGGTCTCTGTGTTGATTTGAAGCAACAGAACAAAGTTGGAGTCCAGTCAGGGACCGCCAGTCTTGGAGTCAACTGTGCTCAAGGCCTTGAATGGGGTTCCTGAAGCTGGCAGTTAATTGTTTCTGGTGTCCTGTGATTTTTATGTCCTCTCTGATTAATGGGATAATGCTTCTCTTTGGTCTTTGCTTCAGATGGTCCGATAATCATTTCTTGGGTCTCTTGCCTTTCTGCCATGGATGCTATGGTATGCGCTGCTTGTGCTAATTCTGCCTTCCAAGCACAGAGTCTGTTCTATTTATATCTTGCCTGAGTCAAACGCTTTGCGTTTCCAGGGCGGGAGGGAGGAGGACTTCACCTTATAGGGTGAAGTGAAATATTTAGAGTATTTAGAATATTTCACTTCACCTTATAAGCAGCATAGGTAATTAATTAATTCAGGTGGGGTCTCTGTGTTGGGCCGAAGCAATAGAATAAAGTTCGAGTGCAGCCAGGCATCTTGAAGACCAACAAAGCTTAATGCTGGGGATAAGCTTTCGTGTGCATGCACGCTTCTTCGGATACATTGAAATGGGAGTTCCCAGTCCATACATATAGGCAGAGGGTGAGCAGCAAATTAGCACAAGCACAATAAACAGTGTTTAACAGATGCAAGGAACCAACCGGAATAGCAAGTTTGGCTTATATGGCCACCAATTGTTTTAGTTTAATTCCAGGAGAAAACAGTGAAGGAAATAAATATATGAAAACTGGAGCTTGGTGGGCAGACCTAGTCTTCTGAATTGTGGGATGCTGAGAGTAGTTGAGATCCTGTTCATGACTATGAGGCTGAAGGTATCAGAAAACAGTCAAGGTGAAAGCAGCTGTGATGGAGAAGTGAGAGGCAGGGGCCCCCCAGACATGGATATCTCTGGCTTACCTGGCCTCAGAAGCCCATCAGGGCCAAGGAAACTGCACAGAGTCCCCAAAAGTCAGCTGTGGCCTGATGGCACTCTCCTCCAACAAGCGGGTTACACAGTTAGATCCTAAGATGTCGCTACTGAAATGGAAGTCTGGGATTGGCCCCATGGGGATTTTGTGAAGAGGATTAGTCTGCATTTCACTGCCATCTACCTTAGTGCCTGATTGCAGGACCAGATCTACATCTTTTTTGAGGAGGGGGGGGGAATTAAAAAATGATGCCCCCATATGGGCCCATTCTATCTTATAGTCCCATCGAATAGAATGGACTCCATACCCAATTTGGTGCCCCCTCCGGCTGTGCCCAGGGCAAGCACCCCTCTGTTCCAACCTAGATCCAGCCCTGCCTGATCGTACATTAAGGAAGGTGAGGTATTGAAGCATTTGTGAAAGAGAGAAGGTCCCTCACCAAAGACTCCTAAGTAAACTCCACTGTCATGGCTTCAGAGATCTGTTCTTCTAATAGATTAAAAACTGGTTAACCGACAGGAAACAAAGCACGACTACCTGCACAGTTCTCCCAAGGGAGGGAAGTGAGCAATGGAGTCCCACAAGGTTTTGGGACTGGTTCTATTTAATGGAAGGCCCCCACTAGCCTAATTTTGTCAGATCGCAGAAGCCGACAGGATCAGTCCGTCAGTCCGTGGATGGGAGACCACCCCGGAAGTCCAGAGTTGCTACACAGAGGCCGGCAATGGCAAACCATCGTTGTACGTCTCCTTCTTGAAAACCCCACACATTGTGATGAGCATACCAGACTAGGATCTGTGAGGCCCAGGGTCAAATCCTCCCTCTACCTGAGCTGGTCACCCCATTCCCACCTGGCCTGCTTTCCAGGGTAGTCGTGAGGACAAAAAATTTACTAGAAATGAGAGTGGGGGTGGGGGAGTGTATTGCCCAGATTTTTGGACGATACTAAACTATTAAAGATGGTGAAAACAAAGCTGGGATTGTGAAGAGCTGCTGGAGAAGCTCTCTAAATTGGGTGAGTGAGCAACATGTGGCAAATTAATGCCAGTGCTTGTTTAGTGTAAGCTGAAGCGCCTTGGAGAAACAAAAAACAAAACAAAACCACCATTCCTTTAAATGTATACAACTGTTGGGTCTGAAGTGGCAGAGAGTGAGAAGGAAGGAAACCTCAGGGTTGTGGAGGATCCCTTGATGAAAATGTCCGCTCTCCGGGTGACACTGGAGACCAGTGTTCCCTCTAAACTGAGTTAGCATGAGCTAGCTCACAGATTTTTAGCCTCCAGCTCACACATTTTTGTCTTCACTCAGAAAGGATGACCCCAGAACACAATAGTTTATGCAGTAGCTCGCAACTTTAATGCCAGTAGCTCACAAAGTAGAATTTTTGCTCACAAGACTTTGCAGCTTAGAGGGAACATTGGTAATGGCCCTGTTTTTTTCTATGGGGTAGCCTCATTTGGAATACTTTGTGCAATTCTGGTCACCATATCTCAAAGACATTGTAGATCTGTGGAAAGGTACAAAGGTGGTTAAAACTGGAGCACCTTTCCTATGGCAAACTCTGGACTTTTCAGGGTACGAAAAATACTAAGGTGGCATGACAGAAGCTTAGACAATTATGCTTAGAATGGGAGAAATGCATTCAGAGCTCTCTCAGCCCCAACAAGGTACCTGTTGTGGGGAGAGGAAGGGAAGGCAATTGTATGCTGCTCTAAAACTCCTTAGGGCAGAGAAAAGCAGGCTATGAAAACCTACACTCCTTCTTGTTTTTATACTGCCTTTTTTTTAGCAGATAGCTGCCTTGGTGGATCTGCTTGGGCTAAAAGGTGGGATATAACCCTTGAAAACAAATGACCTGCCCAGGGCCCATTGAGGAGAAAAGCAGCCTACAAATACCTTAAAGAAAGACTCACTCCACCCGAGGCTCTGTGGCCATGGAGGTTTGCTCTCAGTAGGGAAAGGCTACGTTAATGTTCCTGAGTAGAAGGAAAGAACAAACTGAACAGAGACAAGTGCACGGCCAAGTATAAAATCACATTATCTAGTCCAAGAGTCCTTGATCTTGTGTGTGTAAAGGAATGTTTGGAATCTGGCAAACAGAGAGTGATAGAATCACAGAATCACAGAATTGGAAGGGGATAAACAGGCCATCTAGTCCCACCCCCTGCTCCATGCAAGATCAGCCTACAGCATCCCTGACAAGGGTTTATCCAGCCGCTGCTTCAAGACTGCCAAAGATGGGGAGCTCACCACCTCCCCCGGGAGCTGATTCAACTCTCGAACAGCTCTTATAATAAAAACGTTTTTCCTAATACCTAGCTGATACCTTCCTGCCCTTAATTTAAACTGTTCTTGCAAGTCCTCTCATCTGCAGCCAATGAGAACAGTTCCCTCCCTCCTTCAAATACTTCAAGACAGCAATCCTGTCCTCCCTCAACCTCCTCTTCTCTGGACTGAACATTCCCAAGTCCCTTCTCAGCCTTTCCTCCTCCGAGGGCTTCTGGGTCTTCAGGCATCTGATCTTTTTTTATATATATAATTTTTTTATTGTTTAATAATTAGAATGTACAATTTCCATTGTCTCATTGTTCCGTTATAAATTTTCCTCCCCCATCCCTCCCCCCTCGATCCAGACTTCTTCTTTCAGCCAGGGGCCGACAGAGGGCCTGAAGCTTCCACTGAACGTCTTCCTTCTGTTCCTCTTTTATCCAGCTCAGGTAAAGTGACCACTTTTCTTTGATCCTCAATGTTCTGTCTTCCCATGGCAGATCCTGCTTTGTAATATCCATTATGTCTGACTGAACAAATTCAAACAAATAATTATGCCAGGCTCTTTCTGCCCATTTATTTTTATCTTTCCACCCTGCTGCTATTACTGCTTTACCAGCTAGTATCATCACTTTTAATAGATCTTGGTTCTTTTTCCCTATTATCTCATTACCTAGAACGCTCATCGACATCAAATCAAAATCTATATTCAGCTTTACTTGAAATAGCTTGTTTATTATTCTTATTATATTTTCCCATACTATTTTGACCTCATGACATTCCCACCACATGTGAGTGTACCATCCTTTCATTTTTTTGCAGTGCCAGCAATTTGGGCTTAATCCTGGAAACATGTTGGCTAATGTGGCTGGGGTTCTGTACCATTTGATATAAAATTTTAGCTCCATTTCCCTAAACTTATATATTTTTATTCTCTTAATTCCTTCCATTAATTTTTTTGCTTTTTGTTCTGTTATTTGAGTTTTTGTACTCCATTTTCTTTTGGAGGTGGTCTATTATTCCTTCTTCATCTGAGGTTTTCTTATAGATTACACCTAC
Source organism: Heteronotia binoei (assembly GCF_032191835.1). NCBI lineage: Eukaryota > Metazoa > Chordata > Lepidosauria > Squamata > Gekkonidae > Heteronotia > Heteronotia binoei. Next base: position 2,414,207 of record NC_083228.1, on the reverse strand, counting down.
CAATCGTCTTTTGTTTTTTTCCATTACTTTATAAATCTCTTCTATTGGTTCTTCTATATTTATATCACTATTTTCAATTATCTTTTTAATTTTTGTGTATAAGCCTGAAGCTTTTAACCAGTATTTTGCACCTACTGCCTCCTCTAAAGCTTGAAATGGTTTTAAACTATTTGCAGATAATAAGTCCTGTACACTACTGTATTCTTTTTGTTTAAGTAGTTCCCCGCATCTATAGTCTATGCTTTCCTCTTCCAAAGTTTCCAAAAGCGGCCATCTAGATATTCGTTTTAACCATTTTGGCTGCCACTGTCTCCAGATCACTAATGTACTTTTCCTTGGTCCTGTATCCAATTTAAGATCTTTAGTCTATTTATAAAAATACCAAATTTGTTAGCTTCATTTTCAAACCTAACCCATTTCTGATTCTCTTCTCTTTCTATTTCAAGTAATGCTTTAAGTTGAAACGCTTCATAATAGTTTATTATGTCCGGTACTCCCCAACCTAGTTCAGAGTTATGATTATATACTAACTTTTTTTCAGTTCTAAATTTCTTCATACCAAAAATCCATTCTCGTATTTTTGTGTTCCAATTATTCATTTTTTGTTTATCCATTTCTAATAGTATTGTTTGGAATAGATATAATAATTTTGGTATCCAAAACATAACACTTTTTACTTTAGCAGTTACTCATGGTTTTCCTCCTCCATCCCTTCATATCTCTTGTTATCTTTTCCCATACCTTTTAATAGTTTTTCCCCACTATCTTAATATTTTTATGAATTTCCATTCCCAAATATTTAAATTTCTTTACACCCATTCCTATTTTGGTTAACCTATTAATTTCCTTCCTTTCCTTCAGATTCACATTATAATACATTATTTCTGATTTCCCAAAATTAATTCTTAATCCTGATATTGCTTCAAAGTCATCTAATATGATTTTCGTTTCCTTAATTCCCTCTTTGGGATTTGATATAATCATAATTATATCATCTGCAAATAAATTAACTTTCATTTCCTCCTTGCCCATCCTGCATCCTTCTATTCTGCCTGAATTCCTAATTCTTTCAGCCAGTTGTTCCATCGGCATTATAAAAAGGCTGATGAGAGTGGACAGCCTTGCCTTACTCCCCTTAAAACTGGAAATGGCCCCTTATGTCTGTTATTCACTCTTACCACTGCTGTGCCTTCTCTGTAAATTTCCTGAATTGTATTTATAAATGGCTGGCCAATTCCATATTTTGACATTATGGACCACAAAAATTCATGAGACAGTGTGTCAGATGCTTTATATACATTTAATTTAAGTAGTCCTAGTTTCTTAGCTTGACTATGACATATTACATTTAATATATTTCTTATAGGGTGTGCTATACTTCTACCTTTCACAAACCCATACTAATCTTCTTTTATTATATGAGGTATTGCGTTTTGCAGTCTATTCGACATTATTTTGGCAAAAATTTTATAATCTTGATTTAATAAACTTATTGGTCTGTATGACCCCATTTCTTGAGGATCTTTCTGAGGTTTCACTATTAAAGTTATTTCCACTTTCCTCCAAGTATTGGGAGCCTTTCCTCCCTTTAGGATAGTGTTAAACACTATTTGCAGTTCCGGGATCAATACTCCTTTCATTTCCTTGTAGAATTCTGCTGTAAAGCCATCTAATCCCGGAGATTTGCCAGTTTTTAAACCCTTTATTACCTCAGCTATTTCTTGGGTTGTGATTTCTTTCTCTCCAGGCTTCTGCTCATCCTCATCCCTCTCCTCTGCACCTGCTCCGTTCTGTACACATCCTTCTTGAAGTGAGGCCTCCAGAACTGCACATAATACTCTGGGTGTGACCTGATCAATGCAGTGTACAAAGGGACTATGACATATTGCTATTTGGATGTTATGCCTCTGTTGATACACCCCCAAGATCATATTAGCCTTTTTTGTTGCTGCATCACACTGGCTGCTCATATTTAACTTACAGTCCACCCGTATCCCAAGATCTTGTTCACACAGACTGCTGCCTAGATGTGTATCCACTATCTAGCATATGTGTTCCTCATTTTTGTTACCCACATGTAGAACTTGGCCCTTGTCCTTGTTAAATTGCATCTTGTTCACCTCCGCCCACTTTTCCAGTGTGTTCAGATCTCGTTGAATTCTGGTGTGCTTGCTGCTCCTCCCAATTTGGTGTCATCTGCAAATTTAATGAGTAGTTCCTCCACATCCTCATCCAGTTCATTGATAAAAATATTGAAATGTACATGGCCCTGTGGTGCCCCCTTTGACACCTCCCTCCATTCAGATAAAATGCCCTGGACGACTACTTTTTGAGTGTCAAGATTCAGCAATCCACCTCACCCCACTTCAACCAGTGAAAACAGAGTTGGATGAGATCCCCACCCTAGAAGAGACTGTTAAAGCCATCAAGCAACTGAAAAGTGGCAAGGCAGCGGGAGTTCATGGAATCCCACCAGAGATCTGGAAGCATGGGGGCACAGTACTACATAGCACACTTCACAAAGTACTTGTCACCTGCTGGGAACAAGGCAAACTACCACAGGACTTTCGCGATGCAATCATCATCACTCTATACAAGAACAAAGGAGAAAAGTCAGACTGCTCCAACTACCGGGGGATAACCCTGCTCTCCATCGCAGGCAAAATCCTTGCCAGAATACTTCTGAACAGACTGGTGCCCACCATTGCAGAAGAACTCCTCCCAGAGAGTCAGTGCGGCTTCAGAGCTAACAGGAGCACCACCGACATGGTATTTGTTCTCAGGCAGCTCCAAGAGAAATGCAGGGAACAGAACAAGGGTCTATATGTGACTTTTGTCGACCTTACCAAAGCTTTCGATACCGTTAGCAGGAAAGGCCTGTGGCAAATCTTGGAACGTTTAGGATGTCCCCCGAGATTCCTCAGCATGATCATCCAGCTACATGAAGACCAGCGAGGCCAAGTCAGACACTGCAACGACCTCTCGGAGCCCTTCCCAATAGGCACAGGTGTAAAGCAAGGCTGCGTTCTCACACCAACTCTCTTTACGATCTTCTTTAGCATGATGCTTCAAAGAGCCGCAGTAGATCTAGATGATGACGATGGTGTCTACATCCGCTATCGCACTGATGGCAGCCTGTTCAACCTGAGGCGACTAAAGGCTCACTCCAAGACAATGGAAAAACTCATCCGAGAGCTACTGTTTGCTGATGATGCTGCACTCGTCTCCCACTCGGTATCAGCTCTGCAGCATATGATGTCCTGCTTTGCAGAGGCTGCCAAGCTATTCGGCCTAGAAGTTAGTCTGAAGAAGACAGAAGTTCTCCACCAGCCTGCACCCCAGGAAGATTATCACCCTCCCTGCATCACTGTGGGTGAATCAGTACTGAAGACAGTCCAGCAGTTCAGCTACCTGGGGTGCATCATCTCCTCAGATGCCAAGATTGACAAGGAGATCGACAACAGGCTGGCAAAGGCAAACCGTGCATTTGGCCGACTGCACAAAAGAGTATGGAGCAACAAGCATCTGAAAAAAGGCACAAAGATCAATGTTTACAAAGCGGTTGTGTTGACAACCCTCATCTACGGCTCCGAATCGTGGGTTTTATACCGTCATCACCTGCGACTCCTTGAGCGCTTTCATCAGCGCTGCCTTCGCACCATCCTCAACATCCACTGGAGTGACTTTGTGACCAACACTGAAGTCCTCAAGAGGGCGGAGGTTACAAGCATCGAAGCACTGCCGTTGAAGACGCAGCTGCGCTGGGCAGGGCATATTTCTAGGATGGAAAACCACCGCCTTCCCAAGATTGCTCTGTATGGCGAACTTTCCACCGGCCATCGAAATAGAGGGGCACCAAAGAAGAGGTACAAGGACTCCTTGAAGAAATCCCTTGGCACCTGTCGCATCAACCATCACCAGTGGTCTGACCTAGCCTCAGATCGCAAAGCATGGAGACACACCATCCACCAGGCTGTCTCTTCCTTTGAGAACGCACGTATAGCTGGTCTTGAGGACAAAAGGAGATTGAGGAAGAATCGCACTGCTACAGCACCAACCCCAAATCAGACTTTTCCCTGCAGCCATTGTGGCCGGATCTGCCTGTCCCGCATTGGTCTTGTCAGCCACCAGCGAGCCTGCAGCAGACGTGGACTACTGCACCCTTCTTAAATCTTCGTTCGCGAAGTCAAGCCGAGAGAGAGAGAATTCTGCATCCAGCTAACTTAGGATGGCCCAATCCTGCGCATTCCTTGGACAGCAAAGGTGACAAACAAGCACATATCAGAGCACATAAAACCAGACATGTCACTGAAAGGAAAAATCACAACGCTGTGACTGACTTATTTCAGCCATGTCATGCAGAAGAACTCACTAGAAAAAGCAATTATGCTGGGATGGGTTAGTGGCAAAAGGAAACCAGGTTGCCAAAGAACACGGTGGCCAGGCACCATAGAAGTCAACACCAGCCTGAGCATGAACAACTCAAAGAAACAGCACAAGATTAGAAAATGTGGAGAGAACAGAATTACCAAGAGTTGAACACAACTAAATGGTTAACAACAACAACATCAACAACTTCAGGTCATTCAAGTATTGCTCCTCAAGCAATGGGAGAAGGTTCTCTCCCAAACATGTTGGTTCCGGTTGTGTGGTGGTGGGTGTGGGCTGAAGCGACTGCAGATGAGAGGTGGTGATTTCAGTGGACTGGACCTGCCTGCACATCCACATTTGCTGGATCTGGGATGAGGATGCTGGAAGGTCATCTCCCAAATGAGCTCTCAGGCTGACCCTCCATCATTTAGCACTATGAATGAGACAAATCCCAGTTCCATCCTGTGCTGTGTGAACTGCACTGGCTATCCATTGAGTACCGGATTCAGTTCAAGGTGTCGATACTTACCTTTAAAGCCCTATACTGCCAGGGGCCAGCATACCTTCAGGACTGCCTTTCCCTGGATGAGCCCTGAAGGTCCTTACCACATTTGGTAATACCTGGCCCCAGAGACGTCCATCTGGCCTCACCGAGGCCTTTTCAGCCCTGGCCTCTGCCTGGTGGGATGAGCTCTAGGGATGTGCATTCGGTTCGGCCGAACCGTATATACAGCTGAATCACCACTGATTCGGCTGTATACGGAATCAGCTGTAGCCGATTCCCATTGAGGCCAATTATGCGGCAGCCGAATACAGCTCGCCGTATACTGCCGAATAGCTATTCGGAAATATACGGCTGTCAATGGAAAAGGCGGGAAAGTAGCTTTTGCAGCCTCAGGGAGCTGCTTGCCTACTTTCCCGCCTTTAGTAGCCTCTTCCCACCTCTCCCATGGCCTCCCTGGGATCGGGGGAGGGGGAAGAGGAGCCCCAGCAGCCAATCCAAAGCATGCATTTGCAGCCATCAGCTACATTGTTGTTATTTTGATCTTTTGCTTACTTGGGTATCCAAGTAAGCACTGTTGTCTGGCCAATCAGAGAGCAGTGCTATTTTTGGAAATTGCTCTCTGTAGGGCCAGAGAACCTTTTTAAGGAGTCTTCCTGGTTGGATTCCTCCATTGCTGCTGTGATGGTGTATGTGGGTTGGTGTGAGAGATTGTGCTGCTGCTGGCTGGCCCTTGGCTTCAGCTGCTGCCTGCTGCTCTCTCACTCAGCCTTACCAGACTTCCCTGGAGTAGAGAAGACAAGGTAAGACAGTTTTGGGGTTCTTGTTTTAGTTTTTGTTGGTAAAAGGACTAGAGTCCCTTTACTTGCCCAGATTTGGGTGGGTGAGTACTGGGTGGGTAGCCTATTTGGGGTTGGGGTTAGGTTCTGCTGGGGGTGGGGGCCTGGGGTGGGGTTTTTTTTGCTAATTTGCCCATATCTTAATTTAGTGAGAGGACTTTTAAAAGTGCAGTGTCCTTTTTCTTCTCCTGATTTGGGTGGCTTGGATTTCTTGGGGTTAGGGTGAAGGGTTTTTTTTTGGGGGGGGGGGGGTTTGGCAAAGTTCCTGTATTGTTAAAAGTTGAGTTTACTGTTTTAAAAGTATTCAGTGTTTGATTTGTTGCTGCTGTGTTGTGCTGCTGCTGTCACTTTTCTCTTCAGGTTATTGGGGGGGGGGGTGCTGTTTGGCCTAATTTTCATTGTTTAAAAGGCCACTTTTGTCCCCCTTTTCCTGGTTCTGGTTTTAGGGATGGGGGTGTTGTTGTTGACTGATTTGGCCTGAGTTTTTTTATTGGCGAAAGGCCACTTTTTAAACACTTGAGTTGCTTGGCCTTTTTTCCTGTAGTCCCTTTTCCTGGTTTGGGGGTGGGAGACTGGGGGTGGGGGTGTTGTTGACTTATTTGGCCTGAGCTTTCTTGTTGGTGAAAAGGCCACTTTTTTAACACTTGGCCTTTTGTGATTCTGCTGGTTTTGTTTTGGTTTTTTTAAATTACCTCTGGTTGGTGAGGGGTTGGCGAGGGTGTGTGTGGGCTGTGTGGGCTGGGTCACTTTCTTGTTTTTATAGAGTAGATTGTGTGTTCTGTGGCAGGGAAGCTGGCACCTGGGTGAGAGACCCAGAACCATCAGGCTTGTTGTGCTTGGCCAGCTCTCCCCGTGTTGTTTGGGGCAGGGCTGGAGAGCTGGCATCTGTAGATTGTGTGTTCTGTGGCAGGGAATCTGGCACCTGGGTGAGAGACCCAGAACCAGCAGGCTTGTTGTGCTTGGCCAGCTCTCCCCGTGTTGTTTGGGGCAGTGTTGGAGAGCTGGCATCTGGGTTTGCTGCAGCCATGTCTGCAGAGCAGACCTTGAGCCAATTGTGTTTTCTGTGGCAGTGATGTTGGCAACTGAGTTTATATTGGTTCCAGGCCTGCAGGGTTCATAGAGTTGATAGAGGGATGTAGTGCATTTGGGTCCTATAGAGGTTCTCTGGTGTGAAGTTAGGTTTGGCTTTGGGTGTCCCAGGAATTGGACCCCCTGGTCCAATTTTTTTTTTTGGCCTTGTGGGTTTTGTGTGGGACAGTGCCCTGAAGCTGCACAGCAGTTTGGGGGGCTCTCCTTAAAACCCCCTGCTCCCCACTTTTCCCACAACAATTACAGTGAGGAAGTGGCTAATTGGGCTTTCCCCATCATTGTTGGCAATGGGCCTTTTGGGAAGCCCAAAGACAGGGACCCCCTGGCCCAATCTTTTTGGGACTTGGGGGTTTTGTAGGGGAGAGTCCCCTGCGGGTTCCCTGCAGTTTTTGGGGCTCTCCCTCAAACCCCCTGCCCCCCAGTAGCCTCTAATTATGCCCTATGTTGCCATTGATGTCAATGGCCCATAGGGTATAATGATGGAATAGGGGCACCCTCTTTGGGTGCCCCTGGAATGGGATCCCCTGGCCCAATCTTTTTGGGACTTGGGGGGGTTGGAGGGGAGAGTCCCCTGCAAATTTGGGGGCTCTCCCTCAAACCCCCTCCCCTCCAGGTGGCTTCAAATATACGCTATTTGCCATTGATTTCAATGGCCTATAGGGTATAATAGGGCTGTATATTCAGAAATAGCCGCGCATCTACCGTATATGCGGCTATTCCGAATGCGGTATTCAGGAGTATATGGGGATTCCGAATCCCCCCCCCCGTATACTTCCGAATCCGGGTAATACCGATTTTTTTTTTTTTTTTTGCACATCCCTAATGAGCTCCCCCTGGAGACCTGGGCCCTGTGGGATCTGCTTCAATTCTGCAGGGCCTGCAAAACAGAGCTGTTTTGCCAGGCTTTCAGCTGAAACAGTGGACGTCACTTGTGGCCAGCCTCCCCCCTCCATTCCATCCCAGCGCCCTGGACAATAGGTCACATCTGTGAGCAGAATCTGCCATCTTAGTCTTTGTAATTTAAGATTTTATATATTTTAAATTGGTCTTTTACTGTTGACTGTTTTTATGATGTAACCCATCCTTAGCCTGTTCTACAGGAAGGGCAGGCTAAAGATTGAATAAAATAAAATAAACACATGTGAGGGATCTCCTTTGCTCCATCACTGAAAAAAGTAAGATTGTTGCCGGGGGGGGGGGCAGGAGGAGTTAAGACTTCATGGTGGATTGATCTTTTCCCTTATTCAAGGGCTCCTTTGACTGGAAGCCGTATCAGCGTTCTGGCTACCTGTCAGCAGGGTCAGTCCTGGTGGGTACTTGGATGGGAGACCACCAAGGAAGTCCAGGGTTGCCCCATGGAGGGAGCCAACAGCAAGCCACCTTTAAAGAAGACCGCAGATTTATACCCCACCCTTCTCTCTGAATCAGAACAGCTTACAATCTCCTATTTCTTCTTCCCCCACAAGAGACACCCTGTAAGGTGGGTGGGGCTGAGAGAGCTCTCATAGAAAGACAGGTTGCTTACCTGTAGCTGTAGATCTTCGAGTGGTCATGTGTGCATTCACACTCATGGGATAGAGCGCCCACACCAATCCTCGAATCGGTACCTAAAAAGCCCAGGATTTTTTCATGCTCAGCACCAGTGGGCATGTGCAGGCGTCCCAGTACGCATGCTCATTGGAGCCAGCGCGAGGATCCTGCCAGTTCCTTCCTGACCGCTGGAAGCCCCTAACATAGGGAGACTATCAGCAGTGGGGAAGGAGGGCGGGTAGTGTGAATGCACAGATGACCACTTGAAGATCTACAGTTACAGGTAAGCAACCTGTCTATCTTCTTCGTGGTCTCTGTGCTTCACACTCATGGAAGATAAGCAAGCCAGACATACCTGGAGGTGGGAACAGATGGTCAACCAGAAGAGACAGCTTGCAGCACCACAGCTCCCAGACGAGTCCTCTGCTGAGCATGCACATCCAGAGCATAATGCTTCATAAAAGCATGAAGAGAGGACAAAGTGGCAGCCTTGCATACGTCCATCAAGGAGACACCCTCCAGGAATGCCACCAACGTCGCCATCACTCTAGTAGTGTCCACAAATGGGTCCAGGCAATGGCTTCTTCGCCAGAAAGTAGCACAGCTTAATAGTCTCAGTAAGCCACTTCGAAAGCCGCTGATATGAAATTTTTGAACCCAATCTAGGAGCAGCATAGGAAACAAAAAGATGCTGGTCCTGATGAAAACTCTTAGAAGGACTCAAGTAAAAAAGTAACACACGCTTGACATCCAAAGCGTGACACCGACGTTCCTCATCCGAGAGAGTGATGGGGTAAAAGGTAGGTAACCAAATGTCCAACTTAAGGTGAAACTGGGAAACCACCTTAGGGAGAAACGAAACATCAGGAGCCAACAAAACTCCGGACTCATGGAACACTAAATATGGGTGGTCACACCGCATAGCCATGAGCTCCCCTACACGGTGTGCCAATGTGATTGCCACCAAAAATACAGTCTTCCAGGATAGAAGCTGTAGGGAACAGGTTGCCATTGGTTCAAAGGGATGCTGGGTCAACCTGTCCAATACTAACGGCAAATCCCACAACTGTGGAGGTGATCTGGACAGAGAATGCAATCTGACCAATCCTTTTAAGAATTGCTTCGACTGAGGATGAGCAAACACCAAATGCCCCTCAACATGCTCATGGTGAGCTGATATTGCTGATAAATAAACCTTAACAGAAGAAAGGGAAAGTACAGCATCCACCAAAGACAACAGAAAGTCAAAAATTGCCGGTAGACCCACCCGTTGGGGTGAACTGCAGAATTAGCCAAAAACCGAAGAAGCTTCCCTCATTTCCTGTCATAGGAAACACGGGTAAACAACTTTCTACTGTTCAGAAAGATGTGCTTGACTCTGCTCGAAAATTCACAGGGTCGATGAGCCATGCCATCAACTTCAAGTGAGGAACGTTGTGGTGAAACGCTTGCCCTTCCTGGGCCAAAAGAAGGTCTGGTTCCACCGGGAAATGATGGAAAACTTCCCTCGCTAAACGGAGCAAAATCGGAAACCAGTTTTGCTGGGGCCACCACGGCATGATCAGTATGCACCTTGGTTTTTCTCTCGCTATCTTGTTGACAATTTTCGTCAGCAGCGGAAGAGGTGGAAACAGATACAGGAACCAACCCTTCCACTGGAACATTAAACCATCTCCCAAGGATGCCGGATCTGTTCCTCCCCTGGTGCAGAATAGGGGACACTTCCAATTCAGGGCTGTGGTGAAAACATCCACCTGAGGATACCCCCAGAGCTGGAACACAAGTTGAAGGAAGCGCCACTGCATCTCCCATTCGTCCGGAGATGCTGCTACTCTGCTCAATGAATCCGCCTGGAGATTGAATACTCCTGGAAAGTGTGCAGCCTTTACGTAGATGCCGTGCTCCAGACATTTCAACCACGGTTTTATTGCTAGCGCACAGAGCCTGTCCCGCCCTGCCTGTTGACATAACAAAGGGCTGTAGTATTGTCCGCCAACAGGGCCACAGCTTTCCCCACCACGAAGGGACGGAAGGACTGAAGGGTGAAATGAATTGCCAACAGTTCGAGATAGTTTATATGGCAACGAGTCAGCTGTGGAGACCACGGACCCCCCCACACACATAGAGAGTCCATGTGAGCACCCCAGCCCCATAAGGATGCATCTGTGGCGATCATAACTGTTGTCACAGGCAGATGGAAGGGAGCTCCCTGACAGATGTTGTCTCTGGATGTCCACCATTCCATGGCCTGAAGGATCGAGGGTGGAATCGTGAACCTCTTTTGAGGTGAGTCCCGTAAAGGCCGAAACTTTCTGAGGAACCAAAGTTGAAGCCCCCTCATGTGCAGTTTCGCAAACAGCAGCACACTGGTAGTCGCCATCATCAGCCCCAGCATCCGCTGCAGCTGTTGTGCTGTGCCCCATTTCCGGCTTTGAAAAAGATGAATGAGAGTGATAATGTCCATCACTCTCTGCTGTGGCAGAAACGCACGATGAAGATTTGTGTCTAGCAGAGCCCCGATAAACTGAACTGTCCTTGATGGTATCAGATGGGACTTTTTCATGTTGACCTGCAGACCTAAGGTGTGAAGAAGACGAAGAGTGGTTGCAATATGGCCGGATAGATGTTCTTCCAAATCCGCCACAAGGAGCCAGTCGTCTATATACGGAAAAATGACTATGCCTTGAAGCCGAAGACGTGCGGCTACAACACTCATCATCTTGGCAAAAACCTGCGGTGCAGTACACAGGCCAAATGGAAGGGCTTTGAATTGAAAATGGTTGGAGCCTATTGCAAACCGGAGGAAGTACCTGTAAGATGGATGGATGCTGACATGGAAGTAGGTATCCTTCAGATCCAAGGTTGCCATCCAGTCCCCTAATTGTTGAGGGGAAGGATTGTTTGCAGAGTAGACATTCGAAATTTCTGGTACACGATAAACTTGTTCAGATTTCGAAGGTCCAATATTGGTCTCAATCCCCCATCCCATTTGGGGACCAGGAAATAACGAGAATAGAACCCCCCTGTTCTGGCCTCTACAGGGATGGGTTCTATGGCTTGTTTCTGCAAGAGGTTGCTCAACTCCTCTAGCAGAGGAGGGGAAGGAGGTGTAGTGACAATCATTGACTGAGTCGGAACCTGAACAAAGTCTGTCTTGATATGATGGAGAGGACCCATCTATCTGTGGAGATGGACTCCCAAGCCGGTAGATGATGATGGAGGCAGATGTGAGAAGAAGGGGCGGTGATGTTTGCAGCAGAGAAGTCAAAGGCCCAGCTTCTGAGGCTGGGAGCCCTTGGATTTGTTAGTAGCTGCAGATGCCGAGGCAAAACAGGACTTGTTATTTCCCCTATAAGGAGATCTACTCTCCATCTGTGAAGAGCGAGGTCTCCAGGTTTGTTCAGGGGAGAATTTCTGATAAGGCCTCTTGGGCCAAGGTTTGTGCCACTGTTTAGGCTTGCCGGCCCGAGTAGACACAGGGATGCCAAGGCTCCTTGAGGTCTTGATACTTTTGTAGAGAGCCAGTTTGGTGTAGTGGTTAAGAGTGCGGACTCTTATCTGGGAGAACCGGGTTTGATTCCCCACTCCTCCACTTGCACCTGCTAGCATGGCCTTGGGTCAGCCATAGCTCTGGCAGAGGTTGTCCTTGAAAGGGCAGCTGCTGTGAGAACCCTCTCCAGCCCCACCCACCTCACAGAGTGTCAGTTGTAGGGGAGGAAGGTAAAGGAGACTCTGAGACTCTTCAGAGTGGAGGGCAGGATATAAATCCAATATCATCTTCTTCTTCTTGTCCATCTCCTGTAGGACACTATCAGTTGTGGAGCTGAACAGACCTTCACCTTCAAAGGGAAGGTCTTCGACATAGGCCCTGGTGTCAGGCTGAAGAGCCGTGGACCGTAACCAAGAGTGATGGAGCAGGGAGATGGCGGAAGTGAGGGTCTTGGCAGAGATATCCACCATGTGTTTTGATGCAGCCAGTTGTTGTTTAGCCACAGCAAATCCCTCTCTCTGCAGCTTCTTCAGTGAAGCCCTCTTCTCCTCACTCATGGATGACATCAATGATGTGAGCTGTTCCCAAACCGAGTACTGGCAGCGTGCCATACATGCAGCGTAGTTGGAGATTTTTACTCCCAAAGCTCCCGCTGAGTAGAACTGTCTGCCAGCATTATCTATTTTCTTGCCCTCCTTGTCAGGTGAGGAAGAGTGGGTCTAGCGTGCCTTCAAGGATGAAGAAACCACCACCGAATTGGGTTTGGGGTGGGAAAACAAAAGCTCAGCACCAGCCTCCTGGACACGATACATGTGGTACAGGCGTCATGAAGAAATTGGTGTGGATGCCGGCTTTGCTCAAGACTCTCACTGCCTGCAGAATGACTTTGGTCACTGGAAGGGCCACAGCTGTCGATGTGTCTCTCTGCATTGTATTGAATACAGTATCATCGACGACTGGCTGTGGTTAGACCACCAAGAGGGAGAGAGACTGTGCCATACGCTTCACCAGGTCCCCGTATGACTTGAGATCCTCCGAGGGGGATATCGGAAGGTCCTCAGCTATATGAGAGTCTGGAGAAGGTTCCACTGACTTATCCAGATCATCGGTACTGACCTCGGAATCCAATGTCAAAGAATCTCTCCTCCCAGAGTATTCCGATAACATCGGGGTTGAAGCACGTTCGGGTGATTGGAGCGATACTGATGGATGAGCCTGCGGGTCCCCAGACAGCTCTCTGCGTCTCTCAGGAGGAATCGACACCGATGCTGAAGGTGCACGCCGAGTGGCCGAGTGATGCGAAACCCTCGAGAAGTGCGAAGTTTCTGAACGTTGGTCCCATTCCGGTAACTCACGGGGAGGAATTTTTTTAAAAAACTACTAACTAGAACTAGGGAAAACAAAATATATATAGTTCTTGAGAAGGCACGAGTTTCGATTTTGTTTGGTTCGCGCAAAGGCCCAGAGAACCCAGAAGTTCCAGGGTAAATGAAATGTCCCTCTTCAGTTGATCTGGAGACAGGGCAGTTAGGAGCCAATTGTCTATGTAAGGAAAGAGAGAAATTCCTTGTTGACGGAGAAAGGCAGCGACTGCAGCCATGCACTTTGTGAAAACACAAGGGGTGGTCGATAAGCTGAAGGGGTAGAACTCTGAACTGAAAATGGCGATGACAAAAGGCAATTTTTAGAAACTTTCTGTGACATTGGCAAATTGTCACATGGAAGTAGGCATCCTCAAGGTCTAAGGATGCTAGCTATGATCCCTGAGGGATTAGAGGAAGTATCAACTGCAGGGTTATCATACGGAACTTTCTGTTAGGGATGAAGGTGTTGAGTTTTTGAAGATCCATTATAGGACGCAGAGTACCGTCTCTCTTTAGGACCAGAAAATACTTGGAATAGAACCCTGTTCTGTGATGGTAGCTGGGAACAGGCTGCATGGCTCCTTGTCCAGGAAATTCTGAAGCGCTGTGTCCAGTAAAGGAGAAGCAGGAGTTCAAATGAAATGATGAAATCGAGAGGGAGAATCAAACTCTATGGTGTATCCGCGCTTTATGACCTTCAGGACCCACACGTCTGTGGAGATGGATTCCCAGGCTTGCAGGTAGGGGTGAAGTCTTGTCGAAGGCAAGGTGTCGGGTGAGTCAAAAGGACTGTTTCGGAGTTTGAGTAGATTTCTTAGACGACTGTGACCTAGGCTTGTGTTGGAAAACCTGCTTGGCAGGTGGGGCCTCGCACTTCCAAAACTCGGATTGTTTTGGAGATATAGGGCGTTTGAAATAAGACAGTTTCCAGTTATGGGAATGATACTGTTGTTCTGAAGGTTGCTGTGACACTCCCAAGCACTTTGCACATTTTCTTCCGTCATCCATGGATGTAGAGATCTCATTGGTTGTTTGTTTCAATTTTATTAGTAACATATGGTAATAAATTTCAATTTCTTACATCATTACTTTATCTATCCCATATATTACTTTCTACCCACCCCTCCCCCCGTTATTTAACCCCTGCCAGTGTTATATACTTAAAATCTTAATATTAAAGGTACCCTTAATTAATAAGAACCAAAATTAATATCCTCCTCCCTCTTGTACTTAGTCATTATCAAAAATTGTCCCATGTCCTTTTATTTTCCACTCTTTTTTCTACATATCTTCTGAACTTTTTCCACTCCATCTTAAATACTTCTAAATCATAGTCTCGTAAGGTTCTTGTTAACTTGTCCATTTCACTCCATGTCATAACTTTTACAATCCAATCCCATTTCTCTGGTATTTTTTCTTGCTTCCACAACTGTGCATACAATGTCCTAGTAGCTGAGAGCAAGTACCAAATTAAAGTTCTATCTTCTTTTGGAAATTTTTCCATTTGTAATCTCAACAGAAAAGTCTCTGCAACTTTGTTAAATTCGTATCCCAAGATCTTAGAAATCTCTTGTTGAATCATCTGCCAATACTTTTTCGCTCTACCACATATGGTAGAAAGAACCTTCATGTTTTTTACATTTCCAATATCTATCTGGCATCTTATTGTTCATCTTTGCCAACTTTTTAGGAGTCATATACCATCTGTACATCATCTTAAAATAATTTTCTTTAATACTCTGACATGTTGAGAGTTTCATAGAGTTCTTCAACAAATATTCCCATGTGTCCGTATTTCTTTATTTACATTAATTGCCCACTTAATCATTTGATTTCACTACTTAATCTTCCATAGACCATTTTAAAAGTAATTTATAGATTTTCAAAATTAATTTTTTATTATCTCCAAGCAGAACTTTTTCCATTTCTGTTTGTTCTCATCTTATTCCTTCAGTTTTAACATCGCTTTCCACCAAACTTTTTATTTGTAGCATTTGAAACCAATCATATTTATTATTCAACTCTTCAGCAATTTTCAATTCTATTTCACAGCTTTGTATTTTTAGTAATTGATTATATGACATCCCCTTTTCCTCTCCTGTCTCAGCTGTTATTCTTATTACTTCTGCTGGCACTATCCATAGTGGTTTTCTCTCATCGCCATATTTCTTATAATTCATCCCAATATTTAGTAGATTATTTCTTATATAATGGTGAGAAAAAAACCATCCAACTTTTTCTTTCCATAGTACATATAAGCATGCCAGCCGAATTTATTTCCATGACCTTCCAACGTTAAAAGTTTTTTATTCAACAGCATCACCCAATCTTTTATCCACACTAAACAAACTGCTTCATGATATAATCTTAAATCTGGTAGTTGAAATCCTCCTCTTTCTTTAGCATCTGTTAAAGCTATCATTTTAATCCTTGGTTTTTTCCCGGACCATACAAATTCTGAAATCTTTCTTTGCCATTTATTAAATTGTTTACTGTCTTTCACAATCGGAATAGTTTGAAACAAATACATTATTTTCGGCAAAATGTTCATCTTAATTGCAGCTATTCTCCCAAGCAATGACAAATTAAGCTTGTTCCATTTTATCTTATCTTCGTCCATTTTACGCCATAACTTTTCATAATTGTTTTTAAACAGATCAATATTCTTCATTGTTATTTCCACGCCCAAATATTTTAATTTAGGGGTAACTTCACATCCTGTTAATCTCTGCAATTCCTTTTGTTTACTTACTTGCATATTTTTACACAAAATTTTTGACTTTTCTTTATTCACATAAAAGTCCCACCAATTCTCCAAATCTTGTATTTTGGCTAACAACAAAGGTGTTACTTGCATAGGATTTTCATTTATAAACATTATATCATCTGTCAAGTCTGCTCATAACTCTGGTCAAGCCTGCACCTAATCACTGGTTCAGGAGAAAAGCATCCTGGGTAAAGCCATACTGTATTCCATTGCTGCTAGCTTGAACTCTCCTCACCCCCCTCCTTTTCCTTTGTTATGTAGTATTGCTTTGAAATGGGAATATGTGAACAGTTTATCTGCACCTTCTCAGGCTTGGCACCGGGGGAGGTTGGAGCCAAGAGACGCTCAAGGCCAAACCAGGCCTGAGAAAGAAATTGTAACATCAATGTGTGAATGTGCCCTGCATAGTACCCCTCCCTCAAGAATCCCTTTGAAGTATACCTTATATGCTTGCATTCTACTGTATGATCTTTAGTCTTTCAATCTTACTGTAGTCGAGAACCATGATATCAGGCTCCACAAGCGCCGGCAGCGCCACCCGCAAGAGGCCTGGCCCCCATGATCCCGCCAGCCCCGCGCAACAAGGGAAGAGGGCGAGAGCTGGATGCCACCTTCGACGGGGATCCAGAGGCGGTGAATTACTTCACCATCCAGGCGAACAGCTACATGTATTATTGGGGGAACACCTTCCCTGATGAATTCAGCAGGGTGGATTACTTGGGGTCGAAACTGAGGGGGGCTGCCAAGAGGTGGTACGTGAGCCTATGCGAGGCCATGAGCCCTGACCTGGACTATGTGCAGACCTTCTTACAATCCCTACTGACCCAGTACGAAGACCCGCTGCAAGAGACCTGTGCGCTGGTGGCGCTGCGCGACATGCAACAGGGGACCTGATCCATCCGGGAGTACGCCACCGAGTTCAGAGCAAACGTGGCTAAAGTCCAAGGGTGGAGTGAGCTGATGAAGATCGAACACTTCACCCGGGGCCTCAACGCTAGCATCTTGGATCGGGCCCTCACACAAGCGCGCCCGGACACCCTGGTGGGGTGGATCCAACTGGCGGGGGAAGTGGAGACCAATCTGAAGAGGGTGGCGATGCAGCGCCAGCACCAGTCGGGGAAGAGCCAGCACAAGACAACCCCCATGAAGGCAGAGACCCAGAAACCCAAGAAACCCATGGGGGGGCGCCTTCGGGGCCCCGCAAGTGCTTCAGGTGCGGGGACCCGGGTCACCTGGCTTCCAACTGCCCACAACCATCGTCCACCCGAACCCTCCAGACGGGACCCAAACCCAGCACCCCGGGACCCAAGAAGCCGACCAGCCGCCCTAAGGAAGCGGAGAAGAGTAGCGCAGTGGTGTCCGAGTTGCTGCTGGACGAAGAAGTGCTGCTGTCAGCGGAACTGGCCGATCTTGCGTGGGCAGACGAGCTGGCGGGAAACGAGACCGGCCTGCTCTAAACGGTGCCAACCAGCAGGTCGAGCAGGAAGAGGCAGCAGTGTCAGTGAGAGTAACGGGACGCTTGTATTTTGTTACGGTGAAGCTGCTGAACCCCAAATTGAAAAGGTTCATGCAAATCCGGGCTCTAGAGGACTCAGGGTGCAACCGGGAGCTAATTTCCCCCAAGGTAGTGGAGGCGTTGGGGCTAGAGAGCTCACAGCTGCCGCACCCTATGCTGTTTGAGCAGATGGACGGGTCCGTGATGTGCGGAGAGCCATGCACCTTAGCAACCCTGCCCTGCCCACTGGGGATAGAGAAACACTGGGACCAAGAGATTTTTGTCATTGCTTCGTCATGCTCCTACCCCGTAGTGTTGGGAGTGGGCTGGCTGGAGAAACACGAGCCCAGCACCCGGTGGAGGGCCCAAACCATCAGGTTCCTTGACCCCCTTTGCAGAGGCCACCTATGGGACCCGGCGTGGGCCCACGCGCTCCTGTAGCCAGGGAGCGGGCATGCATGTTGGTGGAGGAGGCACATCCCGTCCCGAGCGCCAACCGCGACCTGATGGGGGTGTTTAGCGAAAGCGAGGCCAACCAACTGCCCCCCCACCGGAGCACGGACTGTGCCATAGAACTGATCCCGGGGGAGGACCTACCAAAGGCCAAACTGTACCAGATGGGGTGGGCAGAAAAAAAGGAACTGTGCAAGTTTTTAGACTTACACTTGGAGCGGGGCTTCATTAGACCGGCGACGGCCCCCCACGCCGCCCCGGTGCTGTTCCGAAAGAAGGACGCTTAGACTTGTACGGACTTCCGCGGATAAACACGATTTCCATGTCCAACGCCTGTCCCATCCCCCTCATCCGAAACCTACTGAACACTGTGTCGGGGGGGGGGGGAATATTCACTAAGTTGGACTTGAGGGACGCGTACTTCCGAGTGCGCATCAAGGAGGGGGATGAGTGGAAGACGGCTTTCAACACCGCCATGGGACAGTTCGAATACTTGGTCATGCCCTTCAGGCTGCAGGGGGCTCTGGGGGGTGTTTATGAACTTTATAAATGATGTACTTAGAAAGTTTTTGTACAAGGGGGTGGTGGTGTACCTGGATGACATCATTATTTACTCCCAGGACGAGCAATCGCATGTGAAATTAGTGAGGGAGGTGCTCAGCACCCTACTTGAGCACCAGTTGTATGCTAAACTTTCCAAATGTGAATTTCACCGAACAGAATTAGACTATTTGGGGTTCCGGGTGTCGGGGAAGGGGCTGGCGATGGACCCAGCCAGAGTGCAAGCAGTGTTGGAATGAGCCCGAGGACACGTAGACAGCTCCAATCCTTCCTCGGATTCGCAAATTTCTACAGGGCCTTCATCGAGGGGTTCGCCCAAATTGCCCTTTCCCTGACCAAGCTCCTAAAGACAAAGGAGAAGGGACCCGAGGCCAAGCGGCCGGGGGCCCGATTGCATTGGACCCCGAAGTGCCAAGAGGCTTTCGACCAACTAAAATGCTTATTCACTAGTGAACCAGTCCTGAGCCACCCCGATGAACAGCGGGCCTTCGTGGTACAATGCGACGCCTCTGATGTGGCCGTAGGAGCCATTCTCATGCAAAATGATAGAGAGGGGAAACTACGGCCATGTGCATACATTTCACGGAAATTCTCGGGGGAGCAGAGGAACTGGTCAGTGTGGGACAAAGAGGCTTCAAAACCTGGCGGTCCTGGCTCGAGGGGGCTAAGGTGCCGTTTGAGATCTGGATGGACCACAAGAACCTCGAAGCCCTGACCGGGAAAAGGAAGTTGAGTGAAAAGCAGATTCGGTGGGCGGGCTTCTTTTCCAAATTCGACTTCACCCTGCGGCACATCCCGGGGACGAGGAATTTTCTGGCAGATGCCCTCTCCAGGCTCCCGCAGCATGAGAGCCAGAGAGAAGAGGTGGTGGACTCCTTAATTTCACCCTCTCAAGTGGCGGCCATGGTCACCACCCGCTCGCAAAAGAGGAGGGAGCTGGAAGGGCTCAGCAAGGACAGAATGGCCGTGGAAACAGAAAGGGAAGGGGAAGCACGGCCAGAGGGGGTTCTAAAGGGAAAGGACAGGCTTTGGTACAAGGGAGAGAAACTGTACGTCCCCTAGGTGCTGAGAAGGGAAGTCCTGCAACTCTGTCACTCCTCCAAACTAGCTGGACACTTCGGATATGTAAAGAACCTGCACCTAGTCAACCGACAGTTCTGGTGGCTGTCCCTAAAGGAGGACATGTCAGAGTACGTGGCCAGCTGCTCTGTTTGTATCATGGCCAAGCGGAGGGAGGGGAAGCCACCAGGGCTCCTACAACCGCTGGAGACCGCCAAGCGGCCCTGGTCGGTGGTGTCTATGGACTTTATAGTAGAACTACCCGCCTCCCGAGGGAAAACAGTAATCCTAGTGGTGGTCGACACTTTCTCAAAACAGGCTCACTTCATCCCGTGCGCACAACCGCCCACTGCCGAGAAATTGGCTGCCCTGTTCTTTGATCACGTGGTGAAACTCCACTCGTTCCCCGACAAGGTCATTAGCGACCGCGGGCTGCAGTTCGTTGCCACCTTCTGGCGGGAGTTCTGTAAGCTGGTGGGGATAGAGCAGGGATTGAGCTCAGCCTATCACCCCCAGATGGACGGCCAGACGGAGAGAGTGAATGGGGTTCTAGAGCAGTACCTAAGGTGCTTCATCAACCAACGCCAGTCAGACTGGGTTGATCTCCTCCCGTTTGCTGAGTACGGTTACAATAATAGTGTGCACAGTTCTACAAAAGCCTCCCCCTTCTCCACAGTGTTCGGGTATGAGGGAAAGCCTATCCCGTTACTACCAGGGGGGAGCCCTTCGGGGCGTTTGAACAGTGGTGGCAGGGACTGAGCGGGAGCTGGCCAACCATCCAGGAAAACCTAGAGGCTGCAAAAGAGACCTACAAAAAGTACTATGATAACTCACATGTCCCCGCCTAGGATTTCAAGGTAGGAAACTCTGTATTCCTGTCAACCAAGAACGTACCTCTCTCCCAACCTTCCAGGAAATTAGCTTACAAATTCCTGGGACCCTTCAAGATCAAAAGGGTCATTAATCCGGTGACAGTAGAGTTGGATCTGCCACCCGCTCTTGGTAAAATACACCCTGTATTTCATTGCAGCCTGCTCCGTTGAGACCCCGGCTCTTCAATTTGGCATCCTCACGTGCCAGGTCCCCTCCCAACACCGAGGGGGAACCAAAGGCACAAGATCCACGAAGTCCGGGACTCTAAGACCAACCAGCCTCACCAACTGCCGCAGGGGGCGGAGGGGACCTAGGGGGGTAGTATGTCAAGTCTGCTCATAACTCTGGTCAGGCCTGCACCTAATCACTGGTTCAGGAGAAAAGCATCCTGGGTAAAGCCATACTATATTCCATTGCTGCTAGCTTGAACTCTCCTCACCCCCCTCCTTTTCCTTTGTTATGTAGTATTGCTTTGAAATGGGAATATGTGAACAGTTTATCTGTGCCTTCTCAGGCTTGGCACCGGGGGAGGTTGGAGCCAAGAGACGCTCAAGGCCAAACCAGGCCTGAGAAAGAAATTGTAACATCAATGTGTGAATGTGCCCTGCATAGTACCCCTCCCTCAAGAATCCCTTTGAAGTATACCTTATATGCTTGCATTCTATTGTATGATCTTTAGTCTTTCAATCTTACTGTAGTCGAGAACCATGATATCAATAAACTAGTTACTTTGTTTCAACGAAGACTCATTGAATCTACCGACTTGACATCATCTGCAAATGCTCTATATTTATAGGAAAATCTTTTAATTCTCGTTCCTTCAATTTCTTCATCATCTTGTATTTGCATCAATAAAATTTCAAGAGTCATTATAAACAACAATGGTGAAAGCGGACAACTTTGCCTTGTACCTTTGCTGATTATCATTTCTTCTGTAAAATCTGCATTTATACATAACCTTGCACGTTGTTCAGTATAAATTGCTTTTATCATTCTTATAAAGTTTTCCCCAAACTTTATTTTCTCCATTACTGCAAACATAAAGTCCCAATTCAAATTATCAAAAGCTTTCTCTGCGTCCGTAAAGAATAATGCAACTTCCTTCTCTGGATGTCTTTCATACTATTCTACAATATTTACAACAGTTCTAATATTGTCTCTTATTTGCCTTTTAGGGAGAAAACCTGCTTGGTCTTCCTTTATAAAGTTTATTAGATATTGTTTAAGCCGTTCTGCTAAGATTCTTGTGTATATCTTATAATCATTGTTTAATAATGAGATTGCTCTATAATTCTTTACATTAGTGACATCTCTATCTTCCTTTGGAATCAACAAAATTACTGCTTCCTTCCATGTATTTGGTATTTTGCCATTTATTCTTATCATATCCATTAATTTTTGAAGTTTCGGTATTAATTCTTCTTTAAACATTTTAAAAATTTTTGCCGTAAATCCATCTGGTCCAGGTGCCTTTCCAATTTTCATTGCATTGATCGCTACTTCAATTTCTATTTTTTCAATTGGATCATTCAAAACTTTTTCCATATAATCAGCTAAGGGTGCTATTTTAATCTTCTGCAAATACGCTTCCATCTTTTCCTTCTTTACTTTAACACCTTTAAATAGTTTAGCATATTATTAAAAAATTCTCTCTCTATTCCTTTTTGATCTACCATCTCTCTTCCATCAGCCACAATTTTATTAATAATTTTACTTTCTCTCTTTTTCTTCAATTGCTAGGCCAAATATTTTCCAGGTTTATTTGCTCCCTTGAAAGATTTCTGTTTTAATTTTTCCAAATTACATTCCAATTCTTTATTTAACAGATGTCTCATTTGTGCTTGCAATATTGTAATCGCCCTTATAATTTTCTTTTTTCCTGGCCTTTTCCTTAATTCACCTTTTTTCTTAATTTCATTTTGAATGTCCAACATCTGTTTATCTTTTGCTTTCTTGTCTTTATTATTCAATGTTATTAGTAATCCTCTCATTACTGCCTTGTAGGCATCCCATCCCGTCTGAAATTCTATATCCTCTCTGTCATTTACTTGGAAGTATGCTTTGGTTTCATTTTCTAGAGATGTCACTATTTCTTTATTTTGTAGTAAATCTTCATTTAATCTCCATCTTCTTGACTTTTTTGACAGTTTTGTAATCAACATTATTGGGTTATGATCAGCTCCTATTTTAGGTAATATCTCTATTTTCTTTGTTCTTTAGTACCCCACATGTCAATTCTAGAGAAAGAGCTATGTCTAGCTGAAAAGAAGGTATAGTCCCGTACTTCAGGATTAAACTTCCTCCATATATCTTCCAAACTCTCCTGTTTAACCAATTCAAAAAAAGACCTTGGGAATTTCCCTTCTTTATCATTTTTTTTCTTCCCAAATCTATCTATCGTATTCTGAATTGTTCCGTTAAAGTCCCCCATCAATAAAATTTGCTCATAGGTCACTTCATCAAGATGTTGTGTAATTTTTTTTTTTTTAAATGTCCTTAGCACCATTTGGAGCATAAAGTCCCAACAACAACTTTTTTTGGCATTCAAAGTAATTTCTACCGCTATATATCTTCCATCTTTATCTTTAAATACTAATTTCGGGTTTAATTCTTGTTTAATATAAAAGACTACTCCTCTCTTCTTCTGTTCAGCCAATGTAAAAAATTCTAGTCCCAATTGTTTATTCCATAGAAATTTATAATCCTTTTGTCTAATATGCACTTCTTGTAAACATATTATCTTACCATTTTGTTTTTTTTATCCAATAAAACATTGCCTTTCTTGTTTGTGGTGAATTTAGTCCATTTACATTCCAAGATACCAATTTATAATCCATCATGGTGCAAATTCTTTATTTTCTTCATAAAATCTACGCAGTTCCTGTGTATTTGTGATTGTAATCCTTTTCCCTTGAAGTTCAAAGCTCAAACCTTCAGGTATTATCCATCTGTACCTCATTCCATTTTCACGTAGTTTTTCTGTCAATTTTTTATATGCCTTTCTGTCAGTTAGCACTTGTCTTGGCAGTTCTTTCATAATTCTTATTCTACTGCCTCCCAATGTCAATGACTTTTCAAAGTTTTTATTCATGATCTTTCCCACCATTTCTTTTGTCATAAATCTTATGAGCACATCTCTTGGCAGATTGTTCTTTTTTGCATAGAGTGAATTTACTCTATACATACAGTCATACATATTTCTATTCCCTTCAGGATCTTCCTCCAAAAATTCTGCAATTATTTTTATTATGTATTCTTTCAGGTCTGATTCTTCATCTTCAGGTACACCTCTCAGACGGATCTCAGTTTCGATCAGTTTGCAGTCATGAATTGTCACTTTTTCCTGTAATTTTAACAAGGTGGAGTCATGTGTTTTCACTCTCTTCCACTTCTTGTACTTTCTTTGTTATTACCACAGTGTCATTTCTGAGATTCTCTATTTCTTTTTTTAATTCTTTCTTTGAGTCCTCAATATCCTTTCTTATTTCTTTTTTAGAGGCAGTTATCATTTCTTTCACCCCCTTCATTATCCTAGCTTCCATTGCATCTAATTGGGCTTGCATTTTCTCTATTGAAACAGACCTAGCACGAGTTTGTTTCGGGTCTGACATGTAAAACAAGATCAAAAATTTTGATCTCACCAAATTAAATTTGAACTATCAGGTTTGATAAAGTGAAGCTTGCTTTTTCCAATGCACCCCATTTCGCTGCCCTCTGAGCCTCCCAGGCTCAGATATTAATGTTTTAAGTTTTTATTTCTCCCAAAATGGCAGTTGCAACTTTTGCTTCACTTTAAAAAAAATTTCTTTTTTCCCTTTTACCAGTTCAAATCTTGTTATCTACTATCCAACAGTAGTAATTTTTAATTGCCAAATCTGTTAACTCCACCAATTTTTAATGCCCCCAATCACTTTAAAAACGATGTTAAAACTTAGTCCTCCCAACAACAATGTCCACCGATGTTTCTGTCTGGTATTATAATCCTAGAGTAGGCTGTTTACTTCGTTGACTTCCTTCTTCTTCCTCCAATACTTCCCGCTTTTCTTGCCTTCAAATCTCGTTTCATTGGTAGAGAAATCTCACGATATCTGACGTATTTCCTGTGTTGACTGTGAACGCTGCAGATCTGTGGTGATGGGGCTGCCTCCTCAACCACAGATAGACTAAACAATACATTCCTTTTTTCTTTTAACACTGTCTTTTAAGTTTACAAAGTTCAAATTTAGCCCCTTATCTTTTTCTCCTTTCAGGCTTTCAGTATTTCCAACTCCCACCTTTTACTTTTGTTTTGTTTAACTTTAATTAGTCCCGGAGTGAAGAGATAGCAACCAGTACCTTTTTTCCATAGTTTATCCAAATCAACACCAGTCTTTTGTAGATTAGATGTTTAAAATTATAAAAAGTTTGGATCCTGTCGAGCTTATGTCAAATTAATGACTCTGGAAATTTCTGCAGATGATGAATATGCAACTTCTCTCCGGAGATCCCTCAAAGCCTCAAAGGAGCCCCCCCCCGGGACTCCCTTTCAGCCAAGGTAATTCTCCTCTAAGTATCTGTGCATATCTTGGACAATTCTCTAGCTGAGAAAAGTAGGCAGAAGGCATTAATTTGCCTTTTACAGAAGTGTCAGCCTGCCCCCGTAAGGGAAAGCAACTCAGCTCGCCATTTTCCAACCCCAGAAGTCAGGATCTCATTGGTTGTGGTACTGAATAGACCTAGACCATCAAAGGGTAAGTCTTCTATCTTGTGTGATATCCTGCTGTAAGGATGTGTTGTGTAACCATGCATGGCGATGAAGAGTGACTGCCACGGCCATGGAACGAGAAGAGCAGGATACGGCATGGCATACTGAATTTATCTGTTGCTTACACACTCTGGAGAGTTCGTGTAGAAGATGTGCCACGGATTTCAGGGAGGACTCAGGAAGGGATGGAACAAGAGAGGTCAGCTGGCTGGTCAAATTGAAAGCATAGGCAGAGAAATAAACAAGGTAATTGTGAATTTTTGCAGTTGTAGTAGTCATGGAGTAGAGCTTACGACCCAGAGTGTCCAACTTTTTCCCTTCTCGGTCAGGAGGAGCAGGATGTCTTGTTTGCTTAGACTTAGAAGCTGAATGGACAGTCACCGAGTTATGCGGTGGGTGGGTGAAAAGGAATTTGGAATCAAGTGACGAGCATTGGGAGGTACGGAGGCAGGCTTGTCCCAGGTCTCTCAGAGACCATCCAGGAGTTCCGGCAGCATTGGCAAATGAGAGCCCGCAGGGAGGTCTGCTTGAACAAGGTTATGGACAATGTTGGATACCTTGGGCAGATCTGTAGACAGCTTAATGTTGAGAGCGTTGGCCATATTAGAGATCAGGTCAAGATATGCTTTGGAGCCTTCAGACGGTGACAAATCCAAAGGGGGAACAACATCTGAAGCAGGAGAGGCCAGGGCCTCATCTTCTGATGAGCGATCTGATTGGTCAGTGTCGGACTCATCTGGGGCTTGAGGATTAATAGGATGAGGATCCGGTAAGTATGTATCCTCAGGGTGTTTTGTCCTCAGGGTGCTTGTCCAAAGGTACAATTGGTTGAGCCAGTAAGGTAGGTTGAACCGGAGAAGGTCTAGGTGGAACTGGAGAAAGTTTAGGTGGATGGACGGGCTCAGGAGCCGAAGCAGGTGACCGATGCTTAAGTGGAGATCGCCGTTGCATTGGAGATAGTCTTGCTGGACTGTGACAGTATCGAGATGGACTACCACGGTACCGAGGGTAGTACTGAAGATATCGTGACATATGGTATTCTTCTGAGGATGGAGAGCAGGAGAAATAGTGGTGATGGTGTCAACGACCATGCGCTCTAGGAGTTGGAGACCTAGAGGGGGATGGACTATCGAATTGCCAACGATCACGATGGGATCGAGGCAAACCATGGTACTGACGAGGTACGTAGCCAGCATCATGTGAAGGAGAGTATCAAATCTGGGACCAAGATCAAAAGCGAATGCCTGTGGTCGTATGCGTAGCCATGTCTCTGTAAGCCAGAGGGTATTGGCGCTGTGGAGAATGAGACCAACAGGGTTGAAAACCCCCAGAGACTTGCACTGACTCCCTATAATGTGGAGAGATTGCCAGGTCTCAAAAACTGTGGGTGTCGAGGATATTCAAATTGAAAGCTCGACCCCGAGATTAGGACGAGTCACTAGGTACGGGTTCGAGAATTTCCTCAGGAAGATCCGGATGGATGGATGGTGATCTCGAAGGGATTCGAATTACAGTGGATGAAGTAGCATCAGAGATCACGTCCATTGGAGCCGAAAGTTCCAGCAGTAATGGCACGGATGTCATTGTGGACTGGCTCAGAACCAAGGATCCCAACTTTAAACCAGAGGAACTGGACTTCGAACTCGAGGCTACTGCTGTCGTGGAAGGTGTTTGGTCTCAAGTTGAGGAGGTGGAAATCGAACCTGAGGGCACTGCTGTCGCGGAAGGTGTTCGGTCTCGAGAAGAGGCGGCGATCAAACCCGAGGGCACTGCTGTCGCAGAAGCTGTTTGGATTCGAGTCGAAGAAATGAAAATAGGACCTGAAGGGCATGAATAAGGAGCAGCCCGAGCAAGGGACTTGTGAGACTTCTTGGATGGAGTCTGCTGAGTGTAGCCCGCTTCGAATGTTTGTCAGATTTATGCTTCCTGGGAGCTGAAGCCACTGAAGCAACCGATGAGGTCGAGTCCATTACAACTGGTAGTGAGGTGTTGGACCCATGGGACATATCAGGGCGAAGGGAAGATTCTAGAAGATGGCTTCTCATTCTAGCTGCCCAGTTTTTTCTAGCTTGTTTCCCAAAACTGCAATGCACACGTCTCTGCACGATGGGACTCCCCCAAACAAAACAAGCAAAAAGTGTCCATCAGTTGAAGGGATCTTAGTCCCACACCTAAGGCACTTTTAAAAAGTGATCTTGTCTCTTCCTTTCATAAGCCTGCCTGGGAGGGCGGAGAGGGGGAGGGAAAAAAGGGGGGGGGGGGAAATCCAAAGTAAAAGAAAAGTCTTTTTTTTTTAGAAAGATCCAAGAAGGAATGGAACGATACCAGACGAAGACAAACAGAAGGCCTCAGGGAATGACGAAAGAGCTCAACGAGAAGAGGTGCTGATGGAGCGGCGGTAAAGAAGAAACTGAGTGGGTGGCTCGCTCCTCCCCCATCCCAGGCATGCGCAGAGTATGTCTACTCCCCAGGATGGGTGAGGAACACGCCAGAAAAAATGCCTGAGGCAAGCTTTTGAATTCTCCAAGCTAGGGGTCGTGGCTGAGCACAGTATCCATGTGTGGGACTGCACAGAGACCATGAAGAAGTTCATGCAGCAGACGATGAATCCAGGATCAAGCAAAAGAGTTCTTAGGTCTCCAAATCTGTTGACAAGGTTGGTCCAAACAAACAGCTGGTGTTACATGCTTTGGATGAACCACAGATAAACAGACAGCTGTTGCACATTTAGTGACCCATCAAGCAAGCAACCAGGCTTACCTGCAGCACTGTGTCACTGTGACAGCACGGGCCATATAACACAAATGGGTGATCTCTGCTTCCTCTTCCTGTTCTCTAGCATGAAAGATGTAGCAGGCTAAGCTGCAATGACACCCGACATACCTGTGCACATTTGATCTTCTGTCAAGCTCGGATGTGGTTCTGTGCTGGACAGTCCCTGGGCCTAGAGCAGAAGGACACAGTGCCCTCCCCCCACATCCCCCAGCTGGGCGGGGCTGGGCTTGTTTAATGTTGTGCTGTTGCAATGTATAGAAACAGTCCCTAGGCATTAATGTGGATAGTTGTTCCTACAACATTCATAACTAAACAATGGAAAGGAGCCCCCCCCAACCCACCTTTTATTTATTTGTCATCCACATTGACTGCTGTGGCCACAACGAGTAGCTAGCAGATGGATATATGGGAGTGGTCAAAACAGCAAGTGGCTAGTTCTATGCTATGATCTGCAGCGTTTGTACTCACACTGCTCTTCACTCATCCCCTCTGGCAGATTAAGATTATGATATTGGATTTATATCCCACCCTATACTCTGAATCTCAGAGTGGTCACAATCTCCTTTACCTCCTCCCCGCCCCCCCCGCAACACCCTGTGAGGTAGGTGGGGCTGAGAAAGCTGTCACACAAGCTACCCTTTCAAGAACAACCACTGCCAGAACTATGGCTGACCCAAGGCCATTCCAGCAGGTGCAAGTGGAAGAGTGGGGAATCAAACCCAGTTCTCCCAGATAAGTGTCTGCACACTTAACCACTACACCAAGCTGGCTCTCAGTAAGGATTCGAAAGGAGGGCAGGGAGCTGTTTGTTGGGAAACTGAATTCAGCAGTGGAATGGGGAGCTCCCCCTCCCTGGCAGACTTGAAGCAGCAGCTGGACAAGGGATGCTCAAGGCCAGGGGTGGCCAAACTGTGGCTCGGGAGCCACACGTGGCTCTTTCACACATATCGTGTGGCTCTCGAAGACCCTACTGCCTCATCAGCTGACTTGGAGAAGGCATTTGTCTCTTCAAATCGCTTCTCCAAGCCAAGCCAGCCGGCAGCTTGCAAAATGCTTTTAAAGTTAAAGATGCTTTTTTTGTACCTCTTCCTCCTTCTCCCCATCTATTTCCCTTCCTTCCATCCTGTCTTGCAGCTCTCAAGCATCTGACATTTATCATATGTGGCTCTTACATTAAGTAAGCTTGGCCATTCCTGCTCTAGGCTGACTCTGCACTGAGCAGGGGAGATGAACTAGATGGCCTCTATGGCCCCTTCAAACTCCATGATTCTGGGCCTTTTTACTCATTTTCACACAGTGGCCTTTTAAACTTCAAGCAAGGAGCAGTACCGGAAGTCTACCATTAAGACAATGAAAATCAGGTTACAGATAAAAAAATTGAGGCCGTTCAACTTTCGTTTAATCTACAGTTATTTCATAAATTAGCCTACTGCCTCAAGGCTGTTTACATAACCCCAGACCTCCCCCCCACCCCTCCCGGTACAGACATTCATTGTGGTACATAAAAACAGATGTGGACAGAAGAAAACACAGGGCTGACCGTGAAGATTCTCATCTTCAAACAATGCAACTCTGGCAGGGAGGAGTGCCCAACTTCTTCCAAACCCAAATGGAGGAAATTAAAAAAAAAATTAATTTTAGATTTATATCCCACCCTATCTCACAAGCAGGCCCCTCCACTACCCAGAGCTCCGTCAGGAGGACACAGCAGGGCCCTTCCTTTCCCCAGGGCCAACTAGAAAAGTGCCCTCGGAGATATGCAGCTCCTAGTCCGTACAACCACCTTGGCTCCCCTTAGCAGCAGTCCCTCTATGTACATAAGAATGTATCAGATGAGCCAAGAGGGAAGATGTGCTCAGCAGACACGTCTTAAAAGTCTCTCTCTCGCTACCGTTCGCTTTCCTTGTAGCAGCACCAGGCCCAAGGACTGCCCCCCTCCCCCCCGCTGTATGGCTGATCTGGCAAGGCAGCGGAGACATCTGCTGGGGCTCCCCCCACAGCACCAGCTCCACCTCTCAGCCCAGCAGCCCCCAGGCCAAAGGCAGAGCAGCTGCTTCAGCTGAGCTCAACACAGCAAAGCTTTACACCGAAGCACCCTGGGCCTGCCTCTCAGAGCATCAATCCCTGGGGAATACGAGAGCTTCGGGAGGGGGGGCCATTTGGTCAGATCTGAAAGAACACTCCCCCCCACCCCGGGATGAGCCTAAGAGGGTCGACTGCCTATTGCAACCAGTGCAGGAAGAAGTCAGAGTCAAGAACAGCAAGTGCTGCTGACACACTGAGCAGTCAGAGGAACTTCCCTGCTGAATTCTCAATTTGAGCCATCAGGGCAGCCCTGGGCATCCAACCAAACACACCCAGTGACAGTCTGTCAAAACTGGCAGCCTTTACAAAGCTGTACCCTTATAATAAAGCCAAGTTTTAGAAGACCTGGTTAAGTCTGCAACTAAGAATGCAATACTCAGGTTCAACTAGAACGATAGCAAGAACTGGCTCTAAAGGAACTGATCCTGCAGGTTAATACTCTAAATGCAATTAGCCTACAAGGGACTGTACTGATAGGCAGATCTTGGTTGAAGCTGCAAATATCTCAAGGGCTCAGCATTTGCAGTTTAACCTTTAGGGTACAGTAGAAGCCCAGGTTAGATTGCAGTCCATCAGGCTCCACAAGGACCTGGGCTTCTAATCTCTTTCAGGCCTCCCCCCTTCTTTTGGTCACCAGATGGTTCACTCCAACCACCCCCTGGCAACTGCATACCTTTCAGCAGGGTGGGATAGGAGGGCAAAATGCTGGGGTGATACCGAGCCCTTCCTACTCCAGAGAGACCCTCGCCCCTCCTAGGAAGGAGTCTGCAGGTCCTAGTAAGAAACGTGACGGGTGTCACCACCGCCCCCCCCCCTCTGAGAGCTGGCCAGAGCAGCAGTCCTGGCTCCTCCTTTCTCTCGGCTAAAGAACCGACTCCCTTCTTCTCCCCCCCCGGCAGGTGTGCTACAGAGAGATCATCACTATCCTAATTAGTAATGTCCTAAAAGAAACAAGTTCTAGTGAAAATGAGCCCCAGACTGTGGTTCAGGAACACTAAGCAGACAAGCACCCCCACCTGGGGGGAGAACTCTGAAGAGGCAGGCTGAGCTCCCTGGCAGAGCAGTGCCAGCCACACACAGCTTCTTCCCCAAGAAAGGAGAAGGCTTCATGGAATGGTTTCGGACCCCAGCTCCTGCATTCGTATTGTGCCCCCCCCCCGCCGTGCTCTCTTCTCCCTGCCACCATTTCCCTCTCAGAGTCCCCCCGACTTGTGGGCTGGGCAAAGAGGCAGAGATGCAAACGAAGACCTCAAGAAAGAGGGCCCCTCCTCACTTTCCTAAAACTCAGTTTATTTGCCTCGTTCCTCTGACCCATTTCAGAGCAAGCTGGGAAAAGAAGCTGGACTGAAACCTCGCTTGGGAACCTGCCAAACGGCAGGCCTGGAGCACCAGCCCCCCCTCCCCCCCCCAAAGGAGCAGGGCCTGCCTCTAGGCTGGGCTCTGAATGGTCGTTTCCTGCACGGCAGGAGAGCTGGGCTTTGAAGGGCTGGCCCTTGGGATCTTTTGTTACACTCCCACCCTCCCCACAAGCAGCCCGGGCTGGCACAGACGGTTGCCCCACAACAACCTTGCAAAGTAGGTGAGGCTGAGAAAAAGCAACCAGCCCTGAGAGGCCCAGAGAGCCTTAGGGCATGGGGGGGGGGGAGGGATTTGAAGCTGATCTCCCAAGTCCTAGTCTGATGCTCTAACCACTACACCGCTCTACTACCCACTCGCTTGGAAGCTGGATAAAAAAGGAAATGCCCAAGCAGGGGACTCTCTCTCTCCCCCCTTTCAAAACGTCAGCTCTTGCCACTAAACCAATAAGAGCCCCAATTTAGCCAGCAGCCCTGGAATCTAGCAATGTCAGTGTCCAGAGTGTCCCAAAGCACTGCAGTTACTGGGAGATACCAAAACTACAGTGAGGGGGGAGGCAGGTTCAGCTCCCCAAATTTCCCTGTAGATGCTTCAGGATTCCCTTCTCCCAGGCTTGCCAGAACCCTCAGCCCATGGCTGCAGCCCTCATTCTGCACGCAGTGATGGAGGAAGTCGTGGGAGCCGTTCCTCCCTCCCTGAAGTGGCCGGCAGAAACACTGGAAGGAGGAGCGTCGGGAACAGCTCTCTGGAACCAGGGCCTTCTCCTTCAGAAAAAGGGCGCAGAGGACACAGGGACCGCCCCCCAGGGGAGAGGGGAGGGGCAGGACCTGAACATCACACCCATACCCTTGCTCAAAGGGATCCCATGGCACACAGAGAGCTTTCCCCACACGCATCATTTTGGCATCCCCGGGGCCAAAGACAGCGATGCATTCGGAGTTGGCTACAACAAAACAGAATTTGTCCAAGGAGCCCCAGTGCCCAGAAGGGAGCCAGGCTGGCCACCATCCTCTCCGTCTGGCAGCACAAAGAGGGGAAGGGCCCTGCAGGACCATCTCCTGCTCTTTCACTCCAGGGCAGGAAGGACAAGCAGAAGGAATGGCTGCCCCTTCCCAGGCACTGGTGTGTGTGTGTGTGTGTGTGTGTGTGAACCCTGAAATGATTACAAGGAGGGAATGTTGCCCTGAGGCACAGGCAGGCAGCCTCCACACCAGACTTCCTGGAAAACACCACCAGAGCAAATGCTCTCTCCGCCCTGAAAATAATTCAGCAGGAGCAGCCTCTTGACTCCTTGCAAAAGCACCCAGGGACACCAGACCGTGCAGGAGACAGTCTTTCTGGTCCACTGAGCCACAGAAACCAGAAGGTGCAAAAAGAAGACCCACAAGCTACTGCCGAGGCACCCTGAGTCACCGCATGTCTTCTCCTTATGAACAAGAAAAGTCCCCTTGGTCCCTTATTGCTGCATTATGAGGTAGAGAGCACAGCCAACATAAGCTAGCGTACGGAAGAAGAGTAAGTGCAACCCATGTTCATTACATACGAGGAACACAATATAAAAACCCATTTGTCAGTGTTAAAAGCAGAACCAAGAGGGTTGGGCCACACAACCCCCAAACAGCCATCAAGAGAATTCTGGCTTCAGTCTCCAGAGCCCTTCCCCGCCGGGGCTCCTGTGGAAAGTGCAAAGATTCCTCAAGAGTTCTCGGAAGATGCAGGACTGCTCCACAGTCAGCTTGGACTCAAACTCTTGCAGCAGCTCCCGAGTGGTCGCCTGACCGTCCACCTGGGCTTGGAAAGCGATGAAGTTCCGAATGTCCACCAGCAACTCATCGTGCTCCGTTTCTGTCGAGGGTGCAGCCCCCAAAGCCTGCAGGGGACTCTCCTCCTCCTCTCTCAGGCCGCCCCTTCTCTGGGGGACAACCAGGCGGTTTCTGGCCCTCATTTTGGCCAGCAGAGACGAGGAGTCCAGGGGAGCCGAAGAGGGCTCTCCTTCCCCCTGACCATCAAAGTGAGCGCTGGGAGAGGTTCTCTTTTTGTTCTCCTTCCTCACTCTTTCAGGGTCCTGCAGACAGAAAAGGGGGAGACAAAATCTTAGAAGGAGCTTTTGCAGCTACAGAAAGACAGGTTGCTTACCTGTAACTGTAGATCTTCGAGTGGTCATCTGTGCATTCACACTCATGGGATAGTGCGCCTGCGCCGATCCCCGAATCGGTATCTGCAAAAGCCCGGGATTTTTTCGCGCTCGGCGCCACCAGGCATGCGCAGGCGACCCACTGCGCATGCCCACCGGCGCCCGCGCGGCAATCCCGCCAGTTCCTCCCTGACCGCTGAAAGCCCCTTTCCGGAGAGAGAGAGACCGTCAGCAGCGGGGAAGGAGGGCGGGTAGTGTGAATGCACAGATGACCACTCGAAGATCTACAGTTACAGGTAAGCAACCTGTCTATCTTCTTCGTGGTCTCTGTGCTTCACACTCATGGGAGATTAGCAAGCAAAGCATACCTGGAGGCGGGAAGACGGTCAGCCTGAAGACACAGCCTGTAGCACCGCAGCTCCCAACCGAGTCCTCTGCTGAGCATGCACGTCCAGCGCGTAGTGCTTCATGAAGGCATGCGGAGAAGACCAGGTAGCCGCCTTGCAGACATCAGAAAGGGACACACCTTTCAGGAATGCCACCGACGTGGCCATCGCCCTAGTGGAGTGTCCACGCACAGGTCCAGGTAACGGCTTTTTAGCCAACAGATAACAAAGTTTGATCGTCTCAGTAAGCCACTTGGAAAGTCTTTGAGACGAAATCTTGGACCCTAACTTGGGGGCAGAGTAGGAGACAAAAAGCTGGTTATCCATACGAAAACCCCTTGAACGGTTTAAATAAAATAGGAGGGCACGCTTAACATCCAGTGCATGTAGCCTCCGTTCCTCATCCGAGGAAGGACTAGGGTAAAAAGTGGGTAACCAAACTTCTAAGTTAAGGTGAAACTGGGAAACCACTTTCGGGAGAAAAGTAATGTCCGGGGCCAAAGAAACTCCGGCCTCCCTAAAGGCAAGGTATGGGTAGTCACACCGCATCGCTGTGAGCTCCCCCGCACGACGTGCTGACGTGATGGCAACTAAAAATGCAGTCTTCCAGGACAAAAGCTGCAGGGAACATGTTGCCATGGGTTCAAAGGGACGGCGAGTTAACTTGTCCAAAACCAAAGTCAGGTCCCACAACTGCGGAGGGGATCTAGAGGGGGGATGAAGCCGGAACAGGCCCTTTAAAAATCTCTTGGAATGCGGGTGTGCAAAAACAGAGTAACCCTCGACCGAAACATGGAAGGCAGAAATAGCTGCCAAATAAACCTTGATGGAGGAAAAAACTAACCCCTCATCGATCAAAGACAAAAGAAACTCAAAAATTGCCGGGAGTCCAACCGAGTTGGGTGGCACAAGAGAGTCAGCCACGAAGTCACTGAACTTCTTCCACTTCCTCTCATAAGAGGCACGGGTGGAAGGTTTCCTGCTACTCTGGAGCACATGCTGAACCCTGGTGGAAAAGTCTAGTGGTCGATGAACCACGCTGTCAGCTTCAGGTGCGGCACGTTGTGATGGAGCACGTGTCCGCCCTGGGCCGACAACAGGTCCGGTTCCGCCGGGAACTGGTAAAAGATCCCCTTCGACTGCTGGAGCAGAATCGGGAACCAGCTCTGACGGGGCCACCACGGGGTCACCAGAATGCATCGTGGTCTCTCCTGCACTAACTTGTGGACCACTCTTGTCAGCAGAGGTAAGGGTGGGAACATGTACAGGAACCAACCCTCCCACTGAAAAAGGAGTCCGTCTCCCAGGGAAGTCGGGTCCGCACCCCCCCTGGCACAGAACAAGGGGCACTTCTTGTTCCACGCTGTGGCGAAAACATCTAGCTGCGGATAGCCCCAAAGTTGGAATACTGGTTCCAGGAACTTCCACTGCAGTTCCCATTCGTGTGGGGACGCTGCACCCCTGCTGAGAGAGTCCGCCTGTACGTTGAGGACCCCAGGCAGATGCGTAGCCCTCACAAAAATGTCCCACTGGAGGCACTCCCTCCAGAGATCTAATGCCAGTGAGCATAGCCTGCGAGACACTGTCCCTCCCTGCCTGTTTATATAACACATGGCAGTGGTGTTGTCCGTCAGTAATGCCACGGTCTTCCCCGCTAACAGAGGGCGGAAGGATCGAAGGGCAAAGTGGACCGCCAGCAGTTCCAGGTAATTTATGTGGTACTGGCTGAGTTTCAGTGGCCATTTGCCCCCCACACATAAGTCCTCCAGATGAGCTCCCCACCCCCACATGGAAGCATCGGTGGTGATGGTCACGGAAGGGGTTGGTAGATGAAAGGGAGCCCCTTGGCAGATGTTGCTCTCCGACCCCCACCATTGCAGGGATTGAAGAGCCTCGGATGGGATGGTGAACCTCTTCCGAGGTGAGTCTCTGAGGGGGCGAAAATGGCGCAAGAACCATAGCTGTAGGCCCCTCATGTGCAGTCTTGCAAAGCGCAGCACGCTCGTCGTCGCAGCCATCAGTCCCAGCATCCGCTGGATCTGCTGTGCTGTGCCCCACTGTCGCCTTTGGAGAAGCTGTACCAGAGTCATGATGTCCCTTGCTCTCTGAGCGGGAAGAAACGCTCTGTGCTGATCCGTGTCCAACAGAGCCCCTATGAATTGAACTGTCTTTGACGGGGTGAGATGAGACTTCTCCACGTTGACCTGCAACCCCAGGGTGCCGAGAAGACGCAGAGTAATGGCGATGTGAGAAGTTAAACTCTCCCTCGACTTCGCTACAAGAAGCCAGTCGTCGATGTACGGAAAAACAACGACTCCCTGAAGGCGAAGATGAGCAGCCACCACACTCATCAGCTTCGTGAACACCCGAGGAGCAGTAGACAGTCCAAACGGCAGGGCCCTGAATTGGAAGTGACGAGCACCCACTGCAAATCGTAGGAAACGCCTGAACGCGGGATGGATGCTGACATGAAAGTAAGCATCCCTGAGGTCCAGGGTCGCCATCCAATCCCCCTGATTGATGAGGGGCAGGATCGTTTGCAGTGTAGCCATTCTGAACTTCTGGTATAGAATGAATTTGTTCAGACCCCGCAAGTCCATGATAGGCCGTAGACCCCCGTCCCTTTTGGGAACCAGAAAGTAGCGGGAGTAGAAACCTCCCACCCTGGTCTCCGGTGGAACAACCTCTATGGCTTGTTTCTGTAGGAGGTTGCTCACCTCCGCCAGCAGAGGTGGGGAAGGGGGAGTGGTAACTACCACGGACTGGTTTGGGGTCTGGATAAACTCTATCTTGTAGCCCTCTTGAATAATGGACAGAGCCCACCTGTCTGTGGAGATCAACTCCCAGGCAGGCAGGAAAGGGCGTAGGCGAATGGAATGGTCGACAGTGGGGGCGATGACGCGTGCTTGCGGGAAGTCAAACCCCCTGCTTCTGTGGCCGAGCCCCCTTAGATTTATTAGAAGGCTGGCCCCCATAACGGTTTCTGCCGTTGCCGGAGTAGGGTGGCCGTTCAGGTTGCTGCGAGCGAGGACGCCACTGCTCAGGGGAGAACTTCTGATAGGGCTTCTTGGTCCAAGGTTTGGACCATTGTTTTGACTTCGGAGACTTGGAGGAAGGTTGGACCCCCAAGTTTCTGGATGTCTTGACACTCTTGTCAAACTCTTGCAGCGCCGTGTCGGTCGTAGTGCTGAAGAGCCCGTCACCCTCGAAGGGTAAGTCCTCGATAAAGGTCTTGGTGTCTTGGTGCAGTGCCGTCGACCTGAGCCAGGAGTGTCGCCTGATGCAAACTGCCGATGTAATGGCTTTGGCTGAGGCTTCCACCATATGTTTCGCTGCAGCCAGTTGCTGTCTGGCTACAGCGAGACCTTCCTTTTGCAATTTCATTGCCGCCGTCTTCTTGTCCTCACTTAGTGAAGAGAGGAAGGGGGAAAGCTGTTCCCACACGGCATACTGGTACCTAGCCATGCAGGCTGCATAGTTAGATACCTTGATGCCGAGTGCCCCCGCTGAATAGACCTTGCGGCCCATCCCGTCGATTTTCCTACCCTCCTTGTCCGGTGGGGAGGAGTGCACCTTCCTTGCCTTCGAGGAGGAGGAGACCACCACAGAATTCGGACGTGGGTGGGTGAACAGAAATTCAGCACCTGCCTCCTGAACCCTGTACATATGGTCCAGGCGTTTGGAGGAGACGGGTGTCGAGGAAGGCTTCTTCCAAGATTCTTTGATGGCCTGAAGAATCACCTTGGTGACTGGAAGGGCCACCGCAGTGGACGTGTTCCTCTGCATTATATCGAACACGTTGTCATCCACTACGGGTTCCGGTTGGGTCACAGGCAGTCTGAGGGTGGAAGCGATGCGCCTCACGAGGTCGCCATAGGATTTTAGGTCTTCCGACGGCGAGATCGGAAGATCCTCCGCCGTGTTGGAACCAGGTGAGGGTTCCAGATCAGGGATCTCACTGTCCGACTCCGATGACGAGGAGTCACGCTGGGTGGAATGCTCGGAGAGCCTTGGTGTCGACTCTCGCGGTTGAAGTTGTACCGACGATAGTCTTGGAGGAGCTTCGACCGGGACTAGCTGTCGATCCGGGGGGACCGACGCCGACGCCTTCCGGGAGTGATGCGAGACCCTCGACATCGCAGAAAACTCCGAAGCTTGTTCCCAGTCTTGGTAGTCCTCCGGGTACCACCGACAGGATTCGTATCTGGAGTAGGGAGGCTGCCACCGCCGTTGCTCCCATGGTGGTATTGGGAAGCGTTGCGGGGTGTAGGATAGGTCCCGTCTGGGTCGGGGCTTGAAGGGCGGGTCTACGACCGGTGCCGAAGCGTCTACCCCCGACGTCGATCCGCTGCTCGACCGACGCCGTGAGCCTGAGGATGAAGACCGTTGGGTGAGGTCAATTTCCGGCTCCTGCTCCGACGCCGACAGGCGTTGTTGGGCTGTTGGGCTCCTGCGCGGAGAGACCCGAATCGATTTCGGCGGTTTTGCCGACGTCGATGCGCCTTCCGACGGAGAAGGAGTGCGGGGTCGCTTGCGCTTCTCCTTCGATTTCGCCTTTTTCGGAGCTCGGGTCCCCGAGTCCTCTCGGCGTTTTGTAGCGGGCGCATCCACCGAACCCTCGTGGGGACGCTTCGTGGAGCCACGCTCTTCCGGCAATTCCAAAGTCAGAATCGGAGCAGCATCGGCCGATGCAAGCTCCTGTGCCGGGGTGTCGGTCGACTTCGGTGCCGAAACCTCCATCGGTCGATGAGGTCGAAGCGCCGATTCGGTGAGCGCTGCCGATAATCGAGCCGCACGGTTCTTCCTGGTCTGTTTCGAGAACCGAAGGCAGTGCGGGCACGACTCAACTCTGTGCGCCTCCCCCAAACACAGTAGGCACAGGGAATGTCCGTCGGGAGGGGCAATCTTCCTCCCACAAGCCCGGCAGCGCTTAAAAAACCCCCAGCGACTTTCCATAAGCGGTCGCGCGGGAAAATTTTTTTCTTCTGCTCAGAAACGCCTGAGAGAAAGGGGGGTAAAAACGGAAACGGACCACCCCAAAGGGCGATCCGCCGGACAACGAAGAAAACGCTTCTTCTTTTTCTTCTTTTTTTTTTTTCTTTTTTTTTTACTAACTATCGCTAACTAACACTAATAACTAGCTAACTAACTATTTACAAGACCAAACGGGCTGGAACGAGAGAAAAAATCGCTCTCACCAACCGGAGAATCAGAAAGGGAACCTCTCTAGCGCAGCGGTCAGAAAGGAACTGGCGGGATTGCCGCGCGGGCGCCGGTGGGCATGCGCAGTGGGTCGCCTGCGCATGCCTGGTGGCGCCGAGCGCGAAAAAATCCCGGGCTTTTGCAGATACCGATTCGGGGATCGGCGCAGGCGCACTATCCCATGAGTGTGAAGCACAGAGACCACGAAGAAGATCTTGGCCTCTTATAGATGCGTTTCAGACGAAGACCCCAGGATTTATTATCTCCATTTCAATTTTATAACATCTTCAACAGTGGAATGAGCTTAAATTAATTATTCTGGGCCTCAATGTTCATGGAAATTACTCCTGAATATTTTTACTTAGTATTTGTGAAATTCCAATATTAATTTTATGGCGCTTCCCGCCCAATTTCAATCATTTCCCATTTAAGTTAAA
Organism: Heteronotia binoei; assembly: GCF_032191835.1. NCBI lineage: Eukaryota > Metazoa > Chordata > Lepidosauria > Squamata > Gekkonidae > Heteronotia > Heteronotia binoei. Next base: position 2,374,695 of record NC_083228.1, on the reverse strand, counting down.
TTTATTTCACTGGAATCAATCCTTCATTCTATGTAACACACGCCCCCCATAATTGTCTAGTGTCGGGTTGCTGTTTAAATTTGATCTTTACCGTTACTCGAGTATTTTTTGGTCTCTTAGAGATGCCACAGTTCACGGCTTGTACGAAAAACAATGGGGCTACTGTAGGGGCGAGAGCACTGTACTTGGCCCTCTCAGCCCCAAACACCATGAGACAAATCATGGGAGTGGATCCTCCTGCTACTGTGAGAGGGATGAGGAAGGCTTATGGACAGCCTCTTTTCTCTTTGATTCCCGCCAGCCGCGGCATTGCTTCCTTATAAGGCCCCCCTCCTTCAAGCTGGCAGGATCCAACCTGTCTTCTCTCAGTCTCGGCCCTCCATTTGCAGTGTGGTGCTGTAACACTGGTCTACCCTTGCTGTACGGATTATAGGTCTCACGTACGGGAAGGTGCCTGGAATGCTTGCAAAGCGCCACTATAAAATGTCTGGCATCCCTAACAACACTCCCAACAGGGTCACGCTGGCTCCCCGGCCACTTTCACGGTGCTGGGATGTCGAACAGCAAAGGATGTTCCTCCTGCTGGGCGTGCTCAGCACAGAGCGAAGCTGCACAGCTCTTATGTTAGCCACAATATGATCATATCTCACCTTGCAGCCCTTTCCTGGAGATGGAGACGATAACAGTGGCATTACCAAGGCTGGGTTCTTCTTCTGCCCAAACCTGGTTGAGAAACACAATAAAGAAATCAGAGAATGGCTCCTCTCAAATTCATGCCGCAACACCAAATCTAGATGCGCTACAAGTGCGTGTCAGGCTTTTCAGTGGCAGCCCCAATAATCTGGAGCGCCCTCCCAGAAGCCATCAGGGCCCTGCGGGACTGAATTGTTCTGGATGGCATCTGAAGGGAGAGGGCTGCCATCCCACCCGGGCCTGGGATTCCATGGCTTTGAAGAGAGGAAGATGCTACAGGATTCCACCTATAACTGATGCAGAAGCACCATTGTGACTTTGATTGTTTTAATACTGTTTACTAATGTTGCCTGTTTATTTTTGTTGCTAGCCGCCTTGAGTCTTTTGCAGAATGGGCAGGATGTAAATCTAATGTAATAAACAAACAAACAAACAACTAAAAATTCTGACAGCTTCACTGGAAACATCAGCTAAGGCTGAAGGTGTTCTCAGTGGGACCTGCTGAGGAATCCAACCCGCTCTTCTCCTTGCTGACTTCACTTCTATTCCTGCCTCTTCCCAGTGGGGACCCAAAGCGCCGGCTCTCTTCTCTTCCTCCACTTTATCGTCACAAGAAGCACACTGGGAGGCCGAGTGCGGTGTGGCCATCACAAGGTCACCCAGCAAACTTCCATGGCAATACAGGGCTTCAATCCTGGTCCTTGTAGAGCCACTAACCACTACACCGCATGAAGTGCCCAAGCACTCTGTACTGGCCCTGGGAGTCCTGGGCACTCAGCAGACGCATCTCCCAGGGAGGGGTGCAGCATCCCTGGTCGGAGCTCTGGAAAGGGCCACACAAACAGAACGAATCACATAGCCAAGCGGGATGCCAGAGCTCTGGCTCATGGTCTTTTCCTGCAGCTGCAGCACGTCACAAAGGTCTCCCATTGAGACAATGGCCTAGTTGAAGGGTCCTCAGGGGGAGATCATAAAGTCAAGGAGGCCACAGGCCAAAACGCCAGCACAGGGATTGTGTGCTTCTTATATGATTCACCTTTCTGAAGAGGCGCCGTAGGTGAAGTTCTGCTTTGCAGATTTACGTATCACAACTAACAAACTCATGAATACTTAGGAGGCACCCAGAAGCCTTACTTGACTCTTGTGGGCAAGCCAGATAGGCCACTGGTGCCAGTCCAAGTGGGCACACCAGCAGCAGCTCCCTGGCACCGTTGCCGAGAGAGTTTCAACGCTCGGAGAGCATCCTGGGCAATGCGATTGGCTTCTGCTTCGACCAGCACATAATCTGGACTGGAAGCTTCCATGATGGCGTCGTGCTTCATGGCGCTGTGTATGCCTGGAAGAAGAAGAAGGAAGGGGGACACACTGCACTTCAAGCATCTACGCCAAGGGCTCCCAACCATTTTGAGCCTGTGGGCACCTCCGGAATTGTGACACAGCATGATGGGCAAAGCCACAAAATGGCTGCCACAACTTACCTCGTGCTATGTTGGCGGCTACTGCCAAAGCAATATTTGGCAAAAAATCTGAACAGCCAATCAAATCTCCAATAGCCAAGTGGAAGCCTTGCTGGGCTAAAGCCCCACCCCTTTCTCAAGACACCTGGGGCACTGGCAGGCACCAGGGCTCCACGGCCACCATGCTGAGGACCCTGGACTAAAACTATATTTCACAGAACTCATGAAGATTCTGAGTACTTTATGTTGACAGGAAATCTCTTAAGATCTATGACTAATCCCAAATGGAAGATAAGCACAAGTTCTCTGAGCAAAAAACCCCAAACCCTCTTAGGAGTTTTCTTGGATCCTCTCTCCCCGCCTCTTCCTCAAACATTTCAGAAAACCCTGAATGTTGTCCAGTAAGCCAATATATTCACACCTGAAGAAATTATCCTAAATCACAAGATTGGAGTTAACCTCCAGGGACTGCACAGCAGCTGCCACGAGCCCCTGAGTTGGGGCCTTTCCTGGACCTGACCTTCAGGAGGGTTACCTGATTTTTTGAACAGTTTCTCCAAAACATAATCATCATTCTTCTTGGAATCTCTCTCTTCCTTCTTGTCTTCCCTTTGGTACTTCCTTTTCTTCATGAGGTGAGGAATTCGCTCACCCTCAAACCTGGCGTCGTGAGAGCCTCGGGCTCTTTTCCGTGAGCGCTTGTGGCCTTCATGATCTGGACAACCATGTTTTAACTTCGAAGTGCACTTGTTGGGGCTGTTATCTGACTGCTTGTGTCCAAAGCCTCCATCTTGCTCCTCACACTGGCTGGGATTCCCAAGTCCAAAATGATGCTGCCTCTCTTCACTGACACTTGATTCGCCAACAGAAGAATTCAAATGTCCCAAATTCTCAGATTCCCTGCTCTTTCCTAGCTGCACTCTGGACAGTGACCCCTCAGGGGATTTTAAGTCCTTCTCTTCTTCTCTGGTGAATGAATCCGTATTGCCAGTAGCAGTCTGGGCACCATCATTTGGGAAATTAGTAGTCCGCAGGAATGTTTCTGTGTCTTCCTTGGTATTTTGAACTGATTCCAATGTAGCAGTAGGTGAACTGGCACACTGTCTTGCTGAGAAGGAATCAGACAGTTTACTGATTTTGGATGAACTGGGCTCAGAAAAAGGAGAGTGTTTTTTAGAAGCATCAGTGCGGGCCATAGATTTGCGCTTAAGTGCTCTCTTTGGTGTCAGGATGTCGGAACCAGTGCCTGAAAATGCATGACAGGGAAGTCATTAGCAGTTCTTGCCACCCTCTTTTTTCTGGTGTGTCAGCGCAATAGTCCCTCTCCTTTGACTTACCTGCAAAAATGGCGCTGGTTTCTGTGCCCTGAGTCCCATCTGGGCTGGTTAATGTGAAGAGTTCATAGAGATCGTTGGATTTAAAAAAGCGCCTTTGCTTTGGGTCTTTCAACACTCTGTTTGTGAGGAACTGCTTGAAGATTTGTCTGGAAGACACAGCATTTGTTTGTTAAGACATGTATAACTCTTTGTTGAAAGCGCTAAATACTAAATTCTATGAGAAAAACTTACTGATGTGAATTTGACCCAAGAGAACAATTTACACTGAGCAATGAGAACCCCGTTTCGCATAGATGTGCTGATTTATTCCAATAACTTTTAAGCAATTCACCAACTGCTAACCATATGAGTCTATCTGCAGTTAACGATCCCAGAATGCACCAAGGAAATATTCTAGGAGGTGCTGTTTGTCCCTACTAGAAAATAATTTGTGACAACTCAAAACTGTGCATTTTGTTTTACAACATGAAGAGAAATTCCCATCAAGGAGAGATGGCAAGCAGACAATTGCATTCAATGCAGCTAGATGCTGCCAAACCCAAGAGCCATAATGAAAGCCACTTCAGAGTCCAAAAGGAAGACTCTGACAGCATGAGAGGATGCTGGACCCTCCCCGAGCAACATCACTTCTGTCCCGTCTCACAGCGGAACCCACTTCTCCAACTGGGGTTCCCAAACAAGCAAGTTAACACTTCCATGGCACAGCTGCAGAATGAAAGAACTACGGAAGCCCCAATTTACAGAAGACTTAGGAGACTTCACCGGCTCAGGGAACCTCTGTGCTATCAACAGGGCAACATCATTATCTCATTTTGAGGTAATGATATTGCCCTGTTGATAGCATGGAGATTCCTTGAGCTAATGAGGTCTTCTAAGTCTTCTGTAAGTTGGGGTTTCCACAGCTCTTTCATTCTTGACAGAATTTAACATTTCCCCATGGCTGGTCAATATTGAAAACACACTAAGAACACTTAATATTTCCTTTGAATCTCTTCTCTCCCTTTCGGAATTAGAGACAAAGCGAACAATAAGGGGCAGATTATTTGAGGTAGAGCTATCTGAACTGTACGATGCAGCTAAGACATGTTCCCCTCTTAGTCATGGGATCCTGCCCACTGTGGGCCTTCCTGCTAGCTACTTTTACCAACTTCAGACTCCAGCATTGTGCAGAATCTTTTCTTTTCAATGCCCTCCCTTCAGAATTTTAGCTGGGAGGTTTAACAGGACACCTCTTGCTAACGGAGTATGCCCTTGTGCAAGTGGGTCAATTGAAAGTGTGTCTCATGTGCTATTAGAATGCTGTTATTATGTTAATATTCAGTGCAGCATTTTATCATTAATCCTTGATAGTATCTTAGAGCTTCCAGATTCATATAAACTGCTGTATTTATTAAACAACACAGTTTTTGCAGGCTGCTCTTCTTATATGCAGTCAAGTATTGTAATTTAAATTTGTATTAGACAGATTGACTTTAGAATTATTTTTTGTACAGATTTTAGACCCTTTTAGAATGTTCTTTTGTCTTGACTCATGTTGGCATGTTGTATCTATTTGTATGCATAGGTGTGTACATCTATTCCCCCCTCTCTTTTATCCCTCCCTTAATGGCAATAAAGGGAACTGAACTTGAACCTTATTTCTATGAAATGAAAAGATTCAGCGCTGCACCTTGCCTGGCTGGCAGCTTCACACCTGGGACAATTATGTCCTTGGAAAGAACAAGAACTGCAGAGGGGAAGACAGAGTGGTGCAACGTGCCGCCAGGTCGCAGCTGGCCTGAGGCTTTCAAGGCCAGAGGTGTTTGCAGGTGCTTTGCCGTCCGCTGCCTCTGCGGAGCACTCCGAGATTTCCCATCCAAGTACTTACCAGGGCTGACCCTGCTGAGCTTCTGAGACCTGACGAGATCAGTAACCTAAATATTTTGAGATTTACAAGGAGTTTAAATCTCTCCATCAAGCAGCAGGGGAAAACCCCTCCATCACCCATCTTTGGCCTAGAATCATAGAGTAGGTGGGACCTTTGAGGTCATCTAGTCCAACCCCCTAACACAACACAGGAAATTCACAAGTGCCTCCCCACACAGACACCCAGTGAGCCCCGCTTCATGCCCAGAAGATGGCTGAAAACTCTCCAGGATCCCTGGCCAAACTGGCCTGGAGAAAAATTGCTTACAAAGTGGCAAACAGCATTTCCTTGGGCGTGTGAGAAAAGGCCATGAGAACGAAGCCCTGATGCAACCCTTCCTGCCTTCCTTCTCCTCATCTGCTCAATTTACAGAATCAGCATTGCTGCCAGATGGTATTCTAGCTTCTGTTGAAAAAACTCCATGGAAGGAGAGCCCACCGCCTCCTGAGATGCAGATGAGGGGCTGCACTCAGCCTCGAGTTCTAGGAAATAAAGGAGGGAGAGACACAAATGCTGTTCCTTCCTGCAGCTGCTGGTGCGAATCTGCCACTGACCTGTGGTAAATCTTTTCTTCGATGGTCCCTGCAGTAAGAAGCCTGTAAACCGTCACCTCTTTCTTCTGCCCTATTCGCCACGCACGCTCTCGAGCCTAGAACAGAGACACATTTTGGCACGTGGCATCTTCAGAAACCACACAGGGGAAGGGGAGAGAATGGTTTTGACATTACACAACTGTAAACTCTCTCTTCCTGTCATAAACCCTGACGGGGGGAGCTGGAAGGGTTAACAGACCTGGAAGAGTTGCCAGCCAGCTCCTCAGCCGAACCACCAGCAGCTGGTCCATCAATCATTCTCCCTACATTCCAGGCACCAGTGCCAGTTGTTGACAATCAATCTTCTCCAAGCTCTCCCCCTCCAATCTCAAGAGTTTGAAGCAGGCTCCGGAAAGAACTTTCAGAGCGAAGACATGAGGCACGCCGATGCTTCAGATCTCTCAGCCCTGAGTTCTAGCAGAGCCGCTGCCACCCAAGGAGCAGGCTGATTGAGGCTCCCATGTAACTCCCACCCAGGACCTGGTAACCCTGTGGAAGCAACAAGTTGATTCCCTGGCTTGCATCCACACTCCTTCCTGATTCCAGATCCTGACCTGCTTGAATTCCTTGGCACTCTGACCCTTTGGCTTTTGGACAGTGACTTCTGATTTCGGTTTGTGATTTTGTTTTGGTGACTTTGACATTGGACTGGCTTTGGACTCCCCCCTGCCTGTGCCCTGAGAATGTGGCACTTTTGCAGGAGTGTCATGGCTAACCTCACAATGTCCTTCTTTCCCCTCCCTGTGCTTTGAGAAAACGCTGGGTATGTATTGGCCAGATATGCATCAGGGTTAAGGTATCCTGTCTTCTTAGGGCTTCTGCTGGGTGACATGACTTCTCTAGGCCCACCCTGAACCAAGGCTTCTTTGGCAGGGCACCTACCTGGGTATCTGTGCTGGGATTCCAGTCCGGGTCATAGATAATCACTCTGTCTGCTCCTGTCAGGTTTACGCCAATCCCACCGACCCGAGTTGTGAGAAGGAAGACAAATATGGATGCATCCTGCAAAAGATGCAGCACAAGGAACGCTCAAGATTATAGGGTGGCCAGTTCTGGGTTTGGAAAGTCCTGGAGCTTTTAAGGGGAGTGGAGGGACCTCACGGAGCTTGTACTCTAAACCAGCCATTTTCTCCAAGGGAATTGCCCTCTGTCATATGAAGCTGCTTTATACTGAATCAGACCCTCGGTCCATCAAAGTCAATATTGTCTACTCAGACTGGCAGCGGCTCTCCAGGGTCTCCAGCTGAGGTCATCAGGAGACTAGCTGTAATTTCAGAAGACCTCCAGGCCCCACCTGGAGCTTGGCAAGCCTACTCAGGAAAGCCTTCAAGCAGTCCACAGAGGTTCCATTTAATTTATTACTGCTATTGTGCCCTCCATTTGACAGGATTTTCTTCCTGGGGGTGGCCGAAACAAGGAAAGACTGAATGGAGGTTGATGCTTGAAATGAGTAGGGGAGGGACCAGAGACCAAGAGGTGAAAAGTCTGCACACTCAAACTGCCTAACACGAAGCATTTTTATACCTGAGATCAAGTTCCCTTGAAAGCACCTAAGCAGACAAGTTTCAGGTGGGAGTATAAGAAAAATTCATCTTGAATTAAATTAGTCTAAGAAGAATGTAAAGTGTGAAGTTCCTCCTCCCGGGGTTCTCAAGGCAAGAGACGTTCAGAGGTGCCTTCGCCCATCTCTGCAAAGCAGCCTCGGACTTCCTAGGGGGCCCCCCTCATTCCAAGTCCTCCCCAGGGCCGACCCTGCTTTGTTTCCAAGATCTGACAAGATTGGGCTTGCCTGGGCTGTCCAGGTGGGGGGGATGGAACAACAGCTAAGGGCAAGAAGTAAACACTTTCTGGAAGGCATTTCACACCTTTGCTGCTGCATCTCCAACAAGCTCACTATAACATTTATTTTTTAACTATGTTTACCCCTCCCCTACCCGCCCCCCCCCTCAGGGTGTGCCCCTGGCAAGGGTTCTCAGTGATGGCAGTGAAATTGTCCGTTTGTCTGACTGGTCATTCTCTGCAGTGTTTTCATTGCTTATGAATTGTATTCTTAGTTGTATTTTCTTTGCTTATGAATTATTCATATATTCATGCTGTGCCTTTTACATAATAGCCTTTATATCAAGAACACCTGGTGTATTTGAATTTAACCAATTGTTCTGTTTTATATATAATCCTTTTAACTGACTACCTTAGAGACGTATCCTAAACATCAGCAATCTGAGAACTTTTTCAAATATATTTTGGTGCTAGATTTACGCACCCCGAATTCTGGCATGAAGATTTGGGTCCATCAGATTAGTAAAGGTAAAGGTAGTCCCCTGCGCAAGAACCAGTTGTTTCCGACTCTGGGGTCACGTTGCTTTCACAACGTTTTCACGGCAGACTTTTTATGGCGTGGTTTGCCATTGCCTTCCCCAGTCCTCTACGCTTCCCCCCCCCCCCAGCAAGCTGGAAACTCATTTGACCGACCTCGGAAGAATGGAAGGCTGAGTCAACCTGAGTTGGCTACCTGAACCCAGCTTCTGCCGGGATCAAACTCAGGTCATGAGCAGAGAGTTCAGTCTGCAGTACTGCAGCTTTACCATTCTGCGCCATGGGGCTCTTAGATTACCTGTCTATAAATAACAGTTAACTTTCGTGTTTGCTTTAGTTCTGGCAAGGAAGGCCTCTTTTTGCCATAAGTGTTTGCTCTGCTGATTTATCTCAATAAAGGCTTCTTCTGCATTCACCTAAGAAGTCTACTTGGGCGATGCTCAGAGCAAAACCCCAAGGAACTCCCAGCAGTCTCCTCTTCTCCATTTTCTATTCCAACAGTTCCCCACCCTGGCAGGACAGCTGATTTAGACCCGAGAGGATATTTCTGTTAATTTAAAAGGTGTGAAGACCTGCCTTGCCTTTACACAAGTTGGGACTCTGTCGTCTGAGGGAAGAGTCCCTTCTAAAGCAGCAACTTTGCTGATGCTCAACAGGGGTTCTGTGTTGCACATGGTGGCCAAAACCCAGGTGCCATCAAGAGGTCCCTCAGTAGGGCCAGAACTCCAGAAGCCCTCCCACTCTTGCCCCCCCCAGCACCAAGAATACAGAGCATCACTGCCCTGACACACTGTTCCATCTAGACCTTGTAGTTAACAGCCACTCATGGACCTCTGTTCCCTTTTGCAGTTGTCTATGCTTGTACCTGCCACTGCTTCTTGTGGCAGTGAATTCTTGAATCTAACTGTTCTGCAGCACAGCTACCCTCTAAAACCAGGATCAAGTCGCTAGACTCCCTCCTTTAGACAACTGTTTCGAAGTGTACTTTTGGTTTGACTAATCTGACTCTCAAAAGCTCATACCCCCAAAATCTTGTTGTTTCTAAAGTGCTATTGGAATTTTCTTGATCCTGGAATTTTGTTCAACAACCAGTCAATAGTCAAATTGGTAATGGTGGCCATTATATGATGGTGGGCATCTGTGATGTCCAGCAAAGGGAAAGGAGGACATGTTAAACACTGGAGCAGACGAAGAGAAGGGCATAAACACAATGGAAATTCCTGGTCACAGAAATAAATAATACAAATCCCAGACACATTTCTGATCTCAAAAATTCTTCTGAGGAATGTCATAAAAATTTATCAAGCATTTGAATTGTATGGTTTTTATTGCAACCAGGGATTTGTATTGCATGGCAGGCAGTGTGTTTGGAGCAGCAGATTCTGAACAGGAAGACTGGGGCTCAAAAACCTCACGTGGCCATGAAGCTCACTGGATGACTTTGGGCCAGCTACTCTCTGCCTAGCCCACCTCACAGGACTGTTGCGAGAGTAAAACAGAGGAGGAGAGAAACAGCTCTGTCACCTTGAGCTTCTTGGGGGGGGGGGAGGGCAGGATAAAATGTAACAGAAATATTTAAAAGAATTCATCACACTTATTTGAGCTTTACCTTCTCTCCTCCCCCCGCAAAGAAGCTGGCCTCTGTTCCAAGTGACCCCATCCCTCTGGACACCCACTGCAGGCAGGTGTAACATTCAATTAGAGCAGACGTGTGAAAAATCCAATGCCTGTCGGCCCAAACACCAGCACAGGTGTTACCTGGGCTATTACCTGCACTGCCACTCAAGCTGGGTGACTGATTCTGCAGACCCCCCCCCCCCACCTAGTGTTCTGCCCATGCCAGCCTGTCAGGTGGCTTCTGGGTACAGCCACAGCAGCCTGCCTACTGCACATCATGCCCGGGTCAAATGCAGCAAACAGCAAGCAGGCGGCAGCAGCCACAAGTTCCTCACCTCGTTGTATCTTGCTATAAGCGGCTGCCTTGACCCGACTGCTGTGGTGCCGTCCATCTTCAAGAAGGAATAGCTCTTCTGCCTCAGAAATGCCTCCAGGATGTGCAGCATCTGCAGCAATGAGGGGGAATTCAACCCTATAGGTCTTCCAGAGCCAGTGCTACACGCTGCTCTCAGCAGACATAGCTGGGCATTCAAGGGTGCCTCCTCATGCCATGCAAACGTGGTTTGTGAAATGGCCTTGAATGAAGAATTCTTTGGCAGCTTTGGAAGAGCTCCTTCCCAATATTCCTTGCTGTTTAGTGATAAACAGCAGCTACAAACTCAAATTCACATCTGTATACATATAAAAAAGCCAAGACAGTATTTGCAAAAGGACCTAAGCAAGGAAGTGCTCTGACCAGTGTAAACTTGCTGAATGCATTTGGCATTTGCTTATGCTTTGCTTTATTTCTTCCCTGCCTTTCTCCCAGCAGGGCCCCAAAGCAGCTTAGATCATTCCCCTCATTTGCTGATTAGAAATGACCCAGCTAGGAAGAGCTATGGTTCCATTTGCACAGCGATGAAGCATTGTGCTCCTTGAAGGATTCCACAGACAACGTTCTCACTGCATCACCAAGTTGTGCCCCAGCAGCAACTCAGCCTGTGTCAGGACCACTCACCTGCCGTGACTGTGTGAAAAGCAGCACTCTGTGGCCCTGCTTGTGCCAGATTTTCAGCAGAGATTCAATGACTATCATTTTCCCAGAACGCTTCCAGTAACCAAAATGGTCCTCTTCGTTCAACTCTTCATCGGGAACACCCTTCAAAATCTTCGGGCCACCAGAGAAGAGGTCTGGGTGGTTGCAAATCTTTCTCAAGGCAACCAGTCCGGAGAAAATCTACACGGAATACACAGCCTAAAGTTTTCATTCACGAAACATTCCCACCCGATCCATTTTAATGTACCACCAAGACAGAACAGAATGAAAGCAAAGTTCACAGCATCAGCATTGCTGCCAGCAGTGTTCCCTCTAAGCGGAGTTAGCGTGAGCCAGCTCACAGATTTTTAGCCTCCAGCACACACATTTTTGTCTCAGCTCAGGAAGGACGGCCTCAGAGCAAACTAATTTATGCAGCAGCTCACAGCTTTAATGCCAGCAACTCACAAAGTAGAATTTTTGCTCACAAGACTTTGCAGTTTAGAGGGAACATTGGCTGTCAGATGTCCATCTATGTAATGTAATGTAATGTAAAATTTTATTTATATCCCGCCCTCCCCCGCCGAAGCAGGCTCAGGGCGGCTAACAGCATTTCAAGTAAACAATACAATAATAAAAACATTAAATTCACATTAAAATTCACATTAAAAACCAGTCAATAGTCAATAATTAATTAAAACATTCCTAGCCTGTTTAAACACCTCCAAAGAAGGAAAGCCCACCACTTCTTGAGGAAGCCTGTTCCACTGAGGAACCGCTCTAATTGTCAGGAAGTTCCTCCTAATGTTGAGGCAGAAACTCTTGATTCAATTTCACCCCGTTGATTCTGGTCTGACCTTCTGGGGGCACGGAAAACAATTCCACACCTTCCTCTATATGACAGTCCTTCAAGTACTTGAAGATGGTGATCATATCACCTCTCAGTCATCTCCTTTCCAGGTTAAACATACCCACCTCCTTCAACCTTTCTTCAGAGGACTTGTGTCTCCAGACCCGCCCCCCCACAACATCTGTGTTGCCTTCCTCTGAACACCTTCTTAAATTGTGGTGTCCAGAACTGAACACAATACATTAGGTGAGGTCTAACCAGAGCAGAGTAAAGTGATACCATCACTTTGCATGATCTGAACACTATACTTCTATTGTCACAGCCCAAAATTGCATTTGCCTTTTTAAGCCACCGCATCACACTGCTGACTCATGTTCAGTGTATGGTCCACTAAGACCCCTCAACCTTTTTCACACATACTACTGCTAAGACCCATCCTATAATTATGCATTTGATTTTTCCTACCAAAATGCAGAACTTTAAATTTATCTCCGTTAAAATTCATTTTATTTGTTTTAGTTCAGTTTTCCAGCTTGTGAAGATAAATCTGTATCCTGACTCTTTCTACCATATTTGCTACACCTTCCAATTTAGTATCATCTTCAAATTTAGTATGCAAAACAGGCCCCAGGACAGATCCTTGAGGCACTCCAACTGTCACTCCTCTTCAAGAGGATGAGGAACCATTCACAAGCACTCTTTGGGTGCCATCTGTCAACCAGTCACAGATCCACCTAACAGTAATAGTAATAACCAACAGGATCCATGAGTCTCTGGGTGAGCATAAATCTGCTCACTTCCTTGACAGGGTGTGAATGATATATTTAACTGGGGCTTTCAGAACAAAGTGATCTGACCATGGCACCCTATCTAAGGTAATCAGATCCATATTTATCCCCATTCCAAAGATCAGATGCTCCCTCTGAGCTGTGGAGTCTTGTGAGCAATGTTCTACTTCATGAGCTACTGGCATAAAGCTGTGAGCTACTGCATAAATTAGTTTGCTCTGAGGCCATTTTTCCTGAGCTAAGACAAAAGTGTGTGAGCCAGAGGCTAAAAAACTGTGAGCTAGCTCACATTAACTCAGCTGAGAGGAAATGCTGCCCAGCAAGCTGTCTGCTGGCACACTAGGCAGTGGCTACACCAGCCAAATTCTCCTTGGCTTCCTACATCAGACCTGTACAATCAGTACCGGAGACCTTTTGCATGGGGAGTGCCCTAAAAGATAAAGTCTCTTGGATTAGGCTCACGACCCCCTCCGCCTCCCATTTGTCCAAGACTGTCCATGAAATGTGGGAAGGGGAATTCTCTCAAGGTGACTGTTTCACCCCCCCTAACCCAGGTCTCGGTCACACACACCAGGTCCAATTGTTGTTTTGCAAAGTAATCTTGCACTGTTGCGGTCTGATTGCTGATGCACCTGGCATTGCACAACATCAATGCTGGAGAAGGGTTTTCATCCCCTACCTCTCCAACAGTATGCCTTGGGATGGGATGAAGACTGCAAAGAGACCAAGCATATCAATTTCTCCATCTCTACAGTAACTTCTCCCACAGCTTAATACCCTCTTCCCCCAATTACTTGTCTTCTCTCCCTATAGCTCTCAAGCTCACACAACAGATTTGGGATGTGTACAAGTAAATTTTCATCCTATGTTGTGGTTTCAGTGGAGCTAATGGCCATATGATTTGCAAAAGCAGTCTGACAGCAAAGAAGGAAGATCAACATTTCTTTCTCTCACATAAACTGACACTTCATTTCTTTACACTTTCGGTGTCTTGCATGTTATCAAGAGGGCTGCTAACAGGATTGGAGAAACATGTCCTGTGCCTTAAAATGAGGCTTAATGTGTGGAAATGGGCAGCTGAAGTCTTTAGCCCTATGGAGGCAAACAACATCACCTCCTAAATAGGCCCGTTCAGGGGACGGGACCCGGCCTTCCTCCAGGCCACTGGCAACCCTGGTCTCCTTCCGTTTCAGCTGCACTGACCTGCATGTCTCCATTGAGAATCTGATACACTTCTTTGGAATCAATAAAGTTTTTGTAAACTTGGTACTGCTCGTCTGTTAAACGGCAAAACAGAACCTGCAGAGACAAGGCAGAAAGGCGTTATTTTATACTGTGATCAGAGGATGTTGCACATTACAGAAGAGCATAAAATCCCCATGAAGAACTTCCCAGACCCCAGGCTCACCATATGGACCATGTATATCACAGAATGTGCCCCTCCTCCCCCGACCCCAATCTATGCCAATGATAATGATGGTCACCAATGGCTGGAAGCAGAAAACGACCCTTGGCACTTACCGTGAGGGGTCCTTCTCCTAAGAGGACAGGAGGACATCTTGGGTGTTTCCCACCGTCCAATCAGGGAGGCAGGAATCTTAAAAAAACTTCCCCTTCCTGTGGATGTGGGAACCACCCTCCTTCCAGTTCGGGTGACTCCGAGAAGCAGTAAAGAACTCTTGCAACCATCGCTGCTATGAAAAAAGGTGAGCTAACTGGTGGTCGGTACAAAAACTTGGCATGAGCCTCCCAAACCGACTGAAATAAACTCGTATAGAAACTGAGAAAAAACATGTAAACTACAGGTAGCCTGTGTTAAAGAGTAATCAACAGCTGTAGGTGAGACTACAGGAGAAGAAGTTAGATCCAGATACATAGATGCTGCCCAGGGTAGGACGATAGAAGAAGGGGAGGGCAAGATGTCCTCCTGTCCTCTTAGGAGAAGGACCCCTCACGGTAAGTGCCAAGGGTCGTTCTCCCTAAGAGGCGGAGGACATCTTGGGTGCTCCCATAGCAGTATGTCATACAGGGTGGGATCGTCCTACTCAGGCAGCACGTGTTGCAGGATTCGTCTGCCAAAGTTGCGTCCGCCGACACATATGCGTTCAACTTATAGTGTCGGATGAAAGTGGAGATAGATGCCCACGTAGCTGCCTTGCACACCTCCTCTATGGAGGCATTCCTGTTGAAGGCAGCATTGGTGGCCGCACTCCTGGTTGAGTGTGCAGTGATCCCTGGTGGTACGTGAAGGTTTAACGCCTTATACGCCTCCGATATACACTGCTTGATGGCGTAGCTAATTGCTGATTTGGACATCTTCTGTCCCAGTCTAGGAGCTGCTATATTAATGAACATGAAGTCTAATTTTCGGATAGATTCAGTTTTGTAAGATAGACCTTAATTGCTCTTCGCACGTCTAAGGTATGCCATGTGCGCTCCTTGGGATGCTTGGGATCCGGACAGAAGGATGGTAAGTTGATCTCTTGACTCTGATGGAATCTAGAAGAGACCTTCGGTTGGAAGGTAGGGTCCGGATAGAGGACCACCTTGTCCTTGTGGAACACACACACAGTTCCCTCTTAACCGATAAGGCCCCGATCTCTGAAACTCTTCTGGCCGATGTTATTGCCACCAGAAAGATGGTCTTCATACGCATGAACTTTAGGAATACAGAACTTAAGGGCTCGAAAGGAGGACCTGTTAGGGCCGAGAGTACCAGGTTCAATCTCCAGGTAGGAAACCAATGTACTTGTGGTGGAGAACTCATGGAGGCTCCTCTAAGGAAGCGTCAAATATGGGGGTGAGATGAGAGGTCCACGCCGTCCACCTGCTGGAGAACTGAGGATAAGGCTGCCACCTGACGTTTGAGGGTAGCTGGCTTCAATCCAGAATGGAGACCGTCCTGAAGGAACTGTAGGATCTTGGGGACAGAAGGATGCAACGGGTCCACGGCTTTTCTCCAACACCATCTGTGGAAGGCTTTCCAGGACATGTCGTAGATCCGCGTTGTGGAGCTTTTTCTGGATGCTAGGATGGTGATCGTCACGTCACTTGCATAACCAAGATCTAGGAGAGAGCGCCGTTCAACCTCCAAGCGGTCAACCTCAGCCAGTCTGTATGAGGATGCCACACCGGGCCCTGTAACAGCATGTCTGGACAGATTGGTAAGTGAAGCGGCTCCGCTACTGACATCTGTTGGATTGATGAGAACCAGTGACGTCGTGGCCACCAGGAAGCAACCAGAATGACGTCGGCCCTTAGCAGCCTGATCCTTCTGAGCAACCTCGGAATGATCGGGATTGGGGGAAAGGCGGATAGAAGGCCTTGCGGCCAGGGAGAAGTTAATGCGTCCGTGGCCTCCGCTTGGTAGTGGTAGTACCTCGTGTAGAATCAAGGAAGCTGGTGGTTCTGAGAAGACGCAAAGAGGTCCAACACCGGCGGGCCGAAGCGTTAAGAAAAGCTTCTTGTTGGGAGACCACTCTCCCGATTGAATGCTCTCCCGGCTGAGCCAGTCCGCCTTGATTTGCAAGTCCCCTTGATATGCTCCGCCCTTATGGACTTTAGATGTCTCTCCGCCCATTCGAACAGTTTCACGGCCTCCTTGCGAAGGGAAGTCGACCTGGACCCCCCTTGATTGTTTAAATAGGCCTTGGCAGCGATATTGTCCGTTCGCACGGAGTTCCAGAAGGTTGATGGGAAGACTCGCCTCCTCGGGTGTCCACTGGCCCTGGGTAGGTATCTCGTTGAGGGTCGCCCCCCAACCTGAAAGTCTGGCGTCCGAAAGGAGCTGTATTTCCTTCTCTATGAGGAACGTTCTCCCCTGACGCAGGTTGTGGTCCTTCGTCCACCACAGGAGACTCTCCTTGACCTTCTTGGGAACAGACAACGACATAGGGCGCTTCTCCATGATCTGGATCTGATAAGGGCGCAAAAACATCTGAAGTTGTCTGGTGTGAAAAGCGACCCCATTGAAGCGCCTCCAGATTTGAGACTAGAAGACCCATAAGTCGTGCCAGGGTCTGGAGAGATGACAATGGTTCCCGCACTAATTGGAGCACCAATGCCTTGGTCCTCAGTATCTTGTCTTCTGGGAGGAAAACAGAATTCATCCTTGTGTCGATGACCATACCCAGATGTTGTAGCCTCTGGGACGGTTGTAAATGACTCTTGGGAATGTTGATTATGAACCCGTGTTGTTGAAGACAGGATATGGTGTGTATAACGTCCTGCTCCGCACTCTCCCTCGACGAGGATCTTATCAGCAGGTCGTCGAGGAAGGGGTGCACATGTATCCCTCTCTGTCTGAGGATTGCAATCAGGTTCACCAACACCTTGGTGAACACCCGTGGTGCCGTCGCCAGGCCGAAGGGTAAGGCTCTGAATTGGTAGTGAGTCCCATTTACGCAAAAAACGAAGAAACTTGCGATGTGCTGGGAGGATTGGAATGTGCAGATATGCCTCTGTTAGGCCCAGAGAAGACATGTAGTCCTGATGGTGCAGGGACTCCGTTATAGATTTGATGGACTCCATCCTGAAGTGACGGAGGTTGATATGTCTGTTTAAAAAATTTCAGGTCTAGAATCGCTCTCCAGCCCCCGTTTTTCTTGGGCACCGTGAAGAAGATGGAATAGACGCCTTGACCTCTCTGCAATGGAGGAACAGGTTCTATCGTTGCAATTTGCAGCAAATGTTGAATTGCTTTGAGGGTGATGCTTTTTTGTTCTGGGTTTGAGCGAAGAGGAGACACCAAGTAACGAACAGGAGGTGCCCTTTTGAATTCTATGGGGTAACCCCATGAAACAATTTCCAACGTCCAAGCATCGACCCTTGAGGCCGCCCACGCCTGCTGGAAGTGTAGTAGACGGCCCCCCACTGGAATAGAATTCCAGTCATGCTTTGTTGGGCTTGGGGCCCTTCTCAAATTTGTCGGACCTATCGGGATGTTTCCTCTGGAATCGTGAATTGGAGAAGCCCTTTTGGAAACTCTGTTTGGACTGTCCCCAGGTTGTTCTTCTGAAGTCCTGTTTTGGTTTGGAGAAGCTGGAGGAGGCACGAAAGGAACCAGACCCGAAGCTTCTCTTATCAGAGCGGCGCAGATACTTGGGCATGGCCTTTTTCTTATCCCGTGTTTCCACCAGGATCTTATCCAGGGTGTCTCCAAATAGCTTTTCTCCCTGGAATGGGTATGCTGACACGATGGACTTTGAGTGCACGTCTGCCGGCCAAGCCCGGAGCCATAACCCCCGCCTTGCTACAGTGCTTGATGCCATTGCTCTAGTGGAGAAAGTGAGGGCATCCAATGAGGCATCCGCTGAAAATTCGGAGGCCCTAAGGAGTCTGCTGGTACCTTCCAGGACCCGTTTATCCACGTCCGGCAGTAGCTGAGTAAGCCGTCTTATCCAGACGATCGCTGCTCTGGAAACTATAGAGGTGGTCGCAGCTGCCTTGATGGCCAGAGCCGTAGCTTCGTGGCTCCTCTTCAAGGCCAAGTCTATCTTTTTGTCCCAGTTGTCTCGCACCGAGCCATGGCCATCCTCAGCTAACAGACTGTAAGGCTGTTAGGCTAACAGACTGTAAGGCTGCGATTGGTGCATCCACCAATGGTACTTGCAGCATATCGTTAGCAAAGGCAGGTAATTCATAGAGCTTCTTGATAGAATTGGGTACCTGTCTGTTGGTACTAGGTTTGGCCCACTCAGATTTCAACTGACGCTCAAAGAACTCAGGGAAGGGAAAAACCTTTTCAGAGGATCTGAATCTGGGGAAAAACTCCGTATTTCCCTTGGGTTTGTTTCTGGGGTTGGCTAGTGGGTGGGGAGACTCCTGCTCCTCGGGTGATGCTTGTAAGTCTAGAGCAGACAGCACCTTGGCTAAAAGAGGTTGGAACTCTTCTGCCTTGAAAAAACCGTGATGAGGGTTCCGGAACTGCAACGTCCTCTATCTCCTCATCAGATAAGAATTCGCCCTCCTCCCGATCTCCCCCATAGGAATCATGAGAGTGGGTCTCAGAAATGGATCTTTCGCTCTCCATCTGGTCACAGAGCAGAGGTTTCTTTGAAGCCCTATGGTGGCTGGAGCTACCTCTGGACCTCTTTGGAGAAGGTGATCTGGAGGGGGAACTGGACCTGGGGGACCTGGGTCTCCTATGGCCAGATGCCCTGACTGCTGCCCCCACCGTCTGCTTTATTGATTCAAGAAACTCAGTAAAAAAGGAGGGCCCCATAAAGGGTACGTTACCCAAGCCCGACTGGGGCTGGCAGGTCTGCGTGGCTTCCAGCGCAGGTTGGATCACATCTGCAACTGAGTCTCCCGCCAGGAGGTTGGCATCGGGACGTTCCTGCGTCTGGAAGCTGCATGGCTGAGGTCTGTCCCCGTTTCGCGCCTTTTTGCGCTCCCCAAGATGGCCGCTGCCAGTGGGGAAGAGCCCTGACGAGGAAGCCTCCTCCGTGGCTGGGGAAGACCAGCGCCGCCTGCGTTCGCCTTTGGGTTTTCTCGCCCCTACAGGGCACGTTGCCGGTAGCCGAGGCAAGCTTAGAAGACATGCCGGCTCCGGAGGCGGGCCTCTCGGTTCCGCGCCAGGCGTCAGGAACCAGGTCGTCGTCCATGAACGCGTCTCTTGACCGACGCGTCATTTTCCCTCTCCTCTGCGGCTTGAATGCTGTGCGCTCGGCCGCGGCTTGAGTTTAAACAGCCGCGCCGCTTCTGAAGCGCTGAAGAAAGTGGGGGGGGGAAAGGAGGCAGAGAAGCTGAGAGGGACTGAAGGACGGATTGAAAGGCAGAAAAAAGATCTGAGGTAGAATATCAGGAGATGAACAACAAGGTAGGAACTGAGGGGAAAGAAAAAGTATCTTTTTTTTTTTAAAGAGATAGGCAAGTAATGAGAAAGGGTAGGAACCTAGCCTAAACGCTGCTACTCCCTGTCGAGGCAGGAAATAAACTGGAAGGAGGGTGGTTCCCACATCCACAGGAAGGGGAAGTTTTTTTAAGATTCCTGCCTCCCTGATTGGACGGTGGGAAACACCCAAGATGTCCTCCGCCTCTTAGGGAGAAGGCCAAGTTCACAAGCCATGACAAATTTCTCTGCAACCAAGACAGAACAAATGCAGCCTGGCACACACAAGGAGGATGACTGGAATTTTCTTATTCTCATTTACAGTCCAATGTAAATGGAGGTCCCTTCCAACTCTATGATTCTACTCAATGCACCTTCATCAGTTAAGAAGATGACCACAGATTTATACCCTGCCCTTCTCTCTGAATCAGAGTTCCAGAGCGGCTTGCAATCTCCTTCCCCCACAACAGACACCCTGTGAGGTGGGTGGGGCTGTCCCCCTTTCAAGGACAACTCCTACGAGAGCTATGGCTGACCCAAGGCCATTCCAGCAGCTGCAAGTGGAGGAGTGGGGAACCAAACCCGGTTTTCCCAGATAAGAGCTCACACACTTAACCACTACACCACTCCTAACTGGCTCTCAGTTAGGAGAAGTAGGTGCAAATGGATGGCTCCTTTATATTTCTGGGAGGAAAAGCTGACTACTGTCTTGGCCCTCACTGCATTCCTTCATAACAAAGCCAAGGTGCTCTGAGAAAAGTATCCAGACAAATGAACCACACAATAGTACATCACCTGTTCATTTTTATCTGGTAGTGAGAGGCTCATTTGGACATCTGACTTCATTCTTCGCAGCAGGTAAGGATTAATGGTATCCCGCAGAACACAAGCGCATTTGTAGGCAGTTTTCACCTTTGGAAGAAGGAGGCAATTTTTATCCCATGCTTCCTCTAAAGCGCTTATGACTGCACGCATGAAGGTTCCTCAGTCTACTCTCACCACAATCCTGTGAGGTAGACCAGGGTGACATAGAACTGGCTTCAGTTGAAGCAATAGATATGTCAAA
The DNA here is from genome assembly GCF_032191835.1 of Heteronotia binoei. NCBI lineage: Eukaryota > Metazoa > Chordata > Lepidosauria > Squamata > Gekkonidae > Heteronotia > Heteronotia binoei. The sequence goes on along the minus strand of NC_083228.1, from coordinate 2,354,225 downwards.
ATAAGAAATAAATGTGTAAGAAAATGTAATGCAATGAGATTTGAAATATACTTCCCTACATAACACTGCACCCCACGCCAACAAAAGAGAAAAATGCTGCTTGTTTCCCTGATGGTTGAGAGAAGCATGGGGCTTCTCTGTTAACTTCCCACAATTAGAAAAGATTCTCTTACACATTTATTTCCTATTTTGACATATTTATTGCTTCAACCTTGTTCCCCCTTAATTAAATCCATATAGCTGTTGACCCTGTACACTTAACTTGTGATTTTGTCTCAAAATACCCTCATCATGTTATATGCTAATTTGCTCTTCAGCCTCTCTTTATAAGTTTGAATGGTTTCCCTCCATTTCATTATATCGGAAGAAGTCTGTGTGCAAATGAAAGCTCATTCCTTGAATGAAACTTTGTTGGCCTTTAAGGTACCTGACTGCACTCTAACTGCATTCTATTGCTTCGGACCAACACAGCTGCCCACCAGAATGGCAGAAGGAGTGCCAATTAACGTGCTTACCTCAGCAAGGAAGAAAAGTCCATGTGCAACAAGCTGAGCAAGAAAGGAGCTTTGCCACCTGTGGGACAGGCGCACAAGAGTTCCTTCTGAGACCATAAACTAATGATGACTTTGCAGCTCAGGAATCATTTGAAGTAACATTAATGTATGCAAGGATCCATTTTCTTCAAGGCAAACAAAGAGCAGGATCGCTGATGTATGCTTTTTGCCATCAAGTTGCAGCCAACTGATGGAGACCCCTCATTCTATTTATTTATTTACGTTATATTTATATCCCGCCCATTCTATACAGACTCAAGGCAACAGAGGTGGTTTGCCACTGCCCGCCTCTGCTTCACCACCACAGACTTCCTTGGCCGTCTCCCATCCAAGAACTAGCCCAGGCCGACCCAGCTGAGTTTCCAAGATCAGCCAAGGGGTTATGTTGTAGAAAAAGAGGTGCCGGAGCTCATTACAACTCATTTGCATATGCCACACACCCCTGACATCACCGGAAGATATATTGAATTATATCAGCTCAGCATCTACCTAAAAATGCTTCTTGAATTACAATTGTCATACTCCCATGGTATGTGGCCATTGTGGCATGATGACAATTTCCATCTGTCTGCTTTATATGTTTTGGTTATTTTCCCTTTTTTTAATGGGGGAAATATTAGAAGGTTTGTCAAATCTTAAGAGTTCAGCAAAATTCTCACAGGGGAGTTGAACAATGGAGCCCAGAAGCAAGTATTTTTTTTTGGGGGGGGAGAATAAGAAAGAAAAGAGCACAATAAAATTTAGAGGTTCTGGAGTTCTGCTCCTGTGAGCTCCTGCCCAAAATGAGGCCTGGATCAGGCTACTCCTGGTGGAGCTTGGAAGTGAAGCAGCATTGACCATGGTTGGTATTGTAGAGGAAGGCAATGGAAAACCAACCTGTCTCTTGCCTTGAGAGCCCCATGGTTCTGGACTCCCTGTGAGTCAGGTGCACACAGTCGTTTATGATCTACAGACACTGTAGGAAGACCTTCCAAAGCTTGCATGCATTGCCCATTCCCGATGAATTCCATTAACCTCTAAAGTAGCTATATATTTCTCCACTTTCTGGAACGCCGACAACACAGGCTGGGGACTGTCAAAGGCCACCAAAGTATCTGGCACACATTTCAAAAACACACAACATGTCTTTAAGATGGCCAACAACTACTGCACTACAGTCGCTGAACACCTAGCATGTTACATGCGAAGGAAAAAGCACCAGGTGTCTAACCCACCCCCCCACATACACACTCATTTTTTTTCTTTGAACAACAGATCCAACAAACTGCTTTGGGAAAGTTCCTGCGCTCCAAGAGTGGTCTCCCTTGTGATGGGGGGGGGGGGGCTGCTGCTGAAGTTCCCCTGCAGTTCTAGGGATGCTGGCCACTGTGTTTAGGGGCCACTAGGATGGCCTCAGCCATTTCTGGGCCTGGCTGTGTGGCTGCCACTGCATTTCTCAGGGTACAAGTATTATATAGGTATTCATATCATGGGTCCTTTCAGCCATTTTGCAGATGATTTAGCCTCCTAGATCCCTTTCCACCTATTGCCTTTCTTGGCTGATGAGTTTCAGCACATACAGGATAGCATACCAGAATACACAAGTCAACCTACTTCCCCACTGAGCTTTCAATGGGACTTGCGCATCACACATTCACGGTGGACAGTGCAACGTGTTAACTTTACCTGAACGGGAGAAGCATTGGCATATCCCCCCATGGTTATTGGAACGGAAAATTGCTCCATGAAGACAGGCAGTGTTCCCAGTTTCCCAGGAAATACAAAGTCAATGAGAGACCAGAGCTCCTTTAAGTTGTTTTGCATCGGTGAGCCAGACAAGATGATTCGATGTGGAGTGCGGAACTACAGAAGGATTTTTTTGTTTTAAAAAAAGATACAAATACAGAAATGTTGCATTTTAACTGTACATCATTGCATGTTTCTCTGAAGTACAGCTGTCTAAGCCCATAACATTAAGCTTCAGTCTATTATTTTCTACAACACAGCTGGCCCTCTCCTTTTCGGGCACGGAAAACATCCTAAACGTGCCATCTCCTTTCTCCCTGCTTACCTCCAACACTCACTCTCCACCTCTCCCCTGCCCTGCCCTGCCCCTTCATTCCTCAATCTGATCTTTGCCCCCTCACCTCAGCCTGCCATTCTGCCCACCCTCCCTTCCTGTGGCTCTGCCCTCTAACCCCTCCTCCTTACCCCTCCCCTCCAGAGCCATCACCTCAGCCACCCTCCCCAAACTTCCTCCTCAGCTGCTCAGATGGGCATGTGGGGGAGAAGAAGCACCTCTTCCCACACTAGCCTGCTTCTGGGGCTGTCGCCTCTGTGGTCTGTGGTCAAAGGGAAAGTCTGGAGGAGGTGACTGAGGTGATGGCTCTGGTGGTGGGTGGGCGGGCCTCCAGCTTGGAAGTCTCTTTTCTGTCCACACACTCCCAATCCACAGATTTAAGTATCCACAGATGGAATCACAGCTGAGAATTAGATATACTGATGGTAATTAAAACAAAAAGCTAACCTGCCCACCTGGCAGCAGTGAGGAGGGGGCTTCTCTTATGTTCTTAAATGGAGGGATGGAACCACCTCCTTTGCTGCTGTCACAGCAGAGCTGCCCACTGAGGCTGGGAAAGACTCCCCCCAACTTTCTCTCCTCTCTGCAGCCCTCTGTGCTATGCAGTTTTTGGCCACAAGGGAGTCCAGTCCCCAGCACTGGCTTTGGAGAGGCAATGGGGGAGGGCTGTAGAGGAAGGTGGGGGGGGGGGTGCAAGGAAGATCCACTATACTGAGCGCCTGGCACTTGAGGCTTGCAGCATCCCACCCATAACAATTGCACAGGGCATCCATGTCACAGCTTCTCTAAACCATTTGATTCCTTCACACCTAAATGGAACGTTTAGCATCAACATCAAACCCCTAATACTTCTGCATGTTTCTTGTAATCTTAGTTATCTCTGTAATGACATGCAAGGTCCAAAATGCATGCAGTAAAACCTCTTCTGTTCCACCCAAAACTGCAGGGAAACGGACCACAAATGAAATGAACTCAAATAAAATTGGCATGTTTATGCCATGAAAATAGGACCCTCTCAAGAACAGAACCTGGAATGTTTCCATGCAGCAAATGGCCCTCCAGGCCCACACCTGACCTTATTATGGTGCAGGAGGCTTCTATTTAAAGCTTCCAAAATGCTCGCTACTTGTTTTCCAGGCTTGTACCTGTTTGCAAGCAACTGTAACTGCAGCATGCGGGTTCCGGATTTTATGCCCCTCATCTAGAATCACGTAGTGCCAGTCATAACCATGGATGTTGTCTTGCAGCAAGCGAATAAACGAATAGGAGGTGATCAAAATACCATTACAGGCTACAATCTCTTGAATCAGCTTCACCTAGAAAGAGAAAGATACAACTGCCGGTTATTAACAGATCACGATGTGGGCTGGAGACAAAGGGTTAAGTCAGAGCCAGAAAGACTCTGAGAGTCAAGTTTTTCTGAAATTTCGTCTATACCAATATGGTAGTACAGAAAAACTTTTTTCAAACAGCCACTAGATAACAATGTCCAATCTTGTTCGGTTGGTGAATATACACCAGGATGACACACATGGATGCCCTTAATATTCTTCCTCATCCAAAATAAATGACAACTAAATATATTTTACAAATACTGGTCCACAGTTTCAAGAACAAACACCCACATTTCTTAATACCATCTAAATACAGAAGTGATGTTTCAGATCAAGGTCTTCTGGCAGTGAGGTCTGATTAGACCAACAGGAAAGGGGGGGGGGGAGGAAATCATCCCACACTGTCTCTTTCTCCCTTCACAATTCAGCCCCCCAACCTCTGTGGCTGTTAATCCACATGAATCCTATGAGACCACAGGAATCAATCGTCTTAAGGTCTGAAAAGGACTGCTGGAAGGGAAAAAACAGAGAATATGTTCTTTTGCAGGTAGGTTGCAGGCAGTGTTCCCTCTACGCTGAGTTAGTGTGAGCTAGCTCACAATTTTTTAGTCCCCAGTGCACACATTTTTGTCTTAGCTGAGGAAAAATGACCCCAGAGCAAAATAATTTATGCAGTAGCTCTCAACTTTAATGCCAGTAGCTCATGAAGCAGAATTTTTGCTCCCATGACTCCACAGCTTAGAGGGAATATTGGTTGCAGGATACCAGATATTAACAGAAAGTGCAATGCAAAACTCCCACAGAGTCTGGCACAATCTGGTGCACAAATGTCACATGTACTGCCCCCCCCCCGGCACTCCCACATTCAATGTCCCAATTCTTCCTTTGTTTGCCTTATGCTTCCTCCACACAATGCTGTCCTTAGGTAGCAGTCTTAATTTTAGCTTTGCCTCTGAAATAAGCACAAGAGTTTCTAGAACTTGTCAACTTAAAACTTGAAATATTCTTCTGTAGATTTTCCACAAAATTCTGCATTAGAAACATTTGATATTACTGAATTCTGCAGTATTTTGGGTTTCCGGGGACTGGAACCTATTTCTCCATGATCCATGTGTATTATTTTTTTTAAAAAAATCTTCTTAAAATGAGAGAATTCTACTGTTTAAGTAATTAATACACACTGTTGCTTACAAACCTGGTTGGAAAATGTCTCTACTTTTAAAAACCTGGCTGTAAAAACAGGAGTGTTCTTGCTCCTATCAGCAACATCTGCAATTTTAGGAAACGAGCCTACATGGAAGAAGTGACAATCTTTCCAGGAGAGCAATGCACATATTTTCTGAGTACAGATTTTACTGTCTTTATTCTGAGCAAAGTCTATTGAAAAAATAATATAGGCATCTCTACTCAAACACTTAAGACAAATCATCTCAGGCGATTTCAAATTAAAAGCTTGTAAAATATGTAACCTCTCCCAGATTTTGCAATTAATAGGGTACGTCTGCAATTAGCCTGACTTACAGAAGGCGGCTACAATGTTGTCATTAAAAGATGTTTTGCGAAAGCGCTGCTGTTATTATGGGGGGCTCAGGAGACCAATCCCTCCTAGAGGGCAAACAGTGGAGTGGTAGAAAACAACAGCCATAAATCACACTGTCAAGCCAGCGGAGAGAACAGGAGTAGGAGCCAGGCAGCCACATGAAGGCCATTCTCCGTACACACAGTGCAGCGGATCCCTACTCAGGATTTACTGAACCTGTAATTAATTAAAATTTCCTTCAAGCCAAATCTTTATTAAACAAGGATTTGTGCTGACAATGAAGGAAAAACACAGAGACGCAACAGAGGTTTTTTAACAATGCACATTCATCACCGACCACTTCCCTGGTTCAGGGTAAGGTAAGGTAAGGTCCGCTAACAAGTATCAAATGCTGCAAGGGGAAGGGGGTTTGCAGGTGTCAGAGGGGCCTTAGTGCACCCCAAAGGCTACCCAGGATTTAGAAACATGTTCCCGCATCAGTGGACCTTATAAAAGCATTCACCAGCTGTCCAGCTGCTCTTCAGTTTATGTCTGACTCTCTCTCTTCCAGGAACTAACTTTTGCACTTCTTCTCCCTCCCAGAACCACAGGCCTAAGTTTCTAGTTTTTTACTTTATTGTTTTCTTTCCCTTAACTGCACCCTGCTTTGTATGCAGGAAAAAGAAAAAAGTACGGCACTGAGGCAGGACCACAAAGGAGCTAGGGTCTGGATTGGAACAGAAGAAAAGTCAGCGAAGCAGAGGTACATTAGAAACAGCATTAGGTACCGTGGCAAAAATTCATCAAAAAGGGGAGCCAGAGTGGGGTAGTGGTTTGGGCTCTAATTTGGAGTACTGGGTTCAATTCCACACTCCTCCACACGAACCTCAGCTGGGTGATCTTGGGTCAGTCACAGTTCTTTCAGAGCCCTCTCAGCCTAAAAAATAAGTCTAGCTTGCACTCTAGTGGTGCATAATGCTAAAAGAGCTAGAACTTCAGGATGTCAGACAATCTTAGGATCTCCTGGCTTTTCTACACACAATGCTATATGATAATTATTACCAAAAAGGGGGAAATGCTCCACGAGTTAAGGGTGGTGATGATAAAAAATGTGTCAAGCTAGAGGCATCAAACTTACCACACACCTCCCGGGGATGCCCCTCCACCTGCCCTCCAAGTTCAGTGAGGAGTGGCTGCGAGGGGTCCAAGTACTGTCCCAAGGGAATGACCTCCTAGAGGGTGGCCTGCTTGGGAGTTCTGCCACAGCACCCTCTGCATGGCCTTTTGGCTTGGAGGGGGCTCCAGCCCCCCGCTGAGACAAAGGGGGCCTCCTCTTCCCCCTGCTGGAGGCAAGAGACTTGGGTGTGCCCTTTACAGGTGCCTGCGGAGAATGCAGGATGATACGTGGTGGGGGTTCATGCCTCATTGCAGCATCTGGGGGTTGCACACTTGGCACTCTGCCACACCAAGGTCACTGGGGAGGGTGTGAAAATGCTCCCAAAGTGTGGCCTGGAAATGGAGATCGAGAGACTTAGTGTGGTGCTGGGCTGGGAGGACTGACGGAGGGGTGGACTCGAGGCAGGAGCAGTCCCAAGCAGCTGGGATGCGAATTAGGGATACCATCCCCTAATTCACCCTCTCAGATTCCTCCTCCACAAACAGTTTTAGCAACTGCTCTGGTTTGGGCACTGCTAATATCTCCTCTGTCTCCAAGTTGCCCCAAGTCACACATCAGGGGAAAGAGGCACTGCTTCTGAAACCCCTGGTGACATATCAGTACAGGCGGGCATTGGTGGGCTGGCAAGATGTGCTTGTTCCACAGGGATGGGGCCTGTGGAATGGGGAGGTGGACGTCTCCCCCCTGCGATGAGCACCCCTGTGAGCTCTGTCCCCCATTCTCACCCTCCTGGCACAGCAGGGTGTTGACAATTAGGCAGCAGGGTGGGTCCCTCTGCCTGGCTGTAGCAGAGGGATGGGTGAGCCCACCAGACACTGCCCCAGCCGAAGACGGGTGTGCAAAACTCCCACTGCGGGGGACTTCCTTCCTCTCTGCCTGACTGCCTGCTGCCAAACAAAAACAGCTGAGTTTGAGCTGGGGATCTATATGCATTCTGCTGTCATAGAGTAAAATAGGAGCTCTCTTGTTGGCAGTCAGAGCTGCCTAACAAGCTTTGGAAGTGTTTCCAGAGCTGCAGAAGTCCATCCCGCCCCCTGTTGCTTTGATAATTAATTCACCTGCACCAGCCTGTCTGGCTCATGAACTGAGGTCACAAACCGCACGAACCTATGTGGAATAAATTGGCAGTTCGTGGGAAACACGATCTCACAAACTATGAACCAGGCATTGTTCAAGATGAAACTAGGTTTGTGCCCATCCCTATGCAGTGCTTCTGAACAAGTTCCTGGTAAATGGGGAGACCAGGTTAACTGAACATCATGAAACTATGAATGTGATGTTTCCTCCTGCTTCAGTCACATATACCAACCCATCATGCAACACAAGGTGATAAGGCCTCCCCATTCAGTCACACAAGGGGTCACAGCCTGGACCACTCACAGTCCCTCAACTCAACTTCCAAAGGGTTACCGAGGTCATAAAAGGGGCGGAAGGAAGCCCTGCGCGTGTCACCCCAAGATTCTGAAGGAAGAAGGAGCAGCTATAAAAACCACACCTGACTTCAAAAAATTTAAGTCATTTTTTTTTTTAAAGCGTACCTTATCACGATATTGATTATTCACAATCTGCTTAATCTGGTACAATTATGCTTCATGCCAGCTGAGTATTACAATGAACTAAATATTTAAAGGGATATTTTGATGTACTGTGAAAAACAGTTTCACTCTGGTAACAGCTAAACATCTTTCATTTTGAAAAATTATCTCAGTGGAATGTTTGTATGATTTAGACTTTACATTGCAGAAGGAACCAGGTTGATACAATCACTGAATGAGACAACTGTATTGGCTAAATAGCAATTGAGAAAGAGCTCAGTGTCTTTGGAGGGGAAAAGAGGCTAATTTAAATGGGATTTCATTGGTAGAGTGCTTATCAGTCTCACCTGACACCTGCCTCACCATCCTATGGTGCCAAAAGATTTCTCTTTATCCAAGCTTTGAACCGAGGTCTCTGGAGAGGGGCCATATTAATTCACCAATAAAAAATAAATACAGAATGTGTGGACAAGGACTTCTTCCCTCTCCTCCCATCCCCACCTGAGCCTCCAAGACCCCAAAGTACTGATGCTGGACTCCTATGGACAAAGATCTATGGGTGGTTTTTTGTTTTTTTGGGGGGGAGCTGCTTTGAGGCTGGCTGGCACTGTTATTGTTCCAATGAGATTTTAATGGTGCTGAATGTCAGTGACTCCCTCCCTGAAGAAACAAAAAAAAATGTTAAAAGTACTACAATGATAAAGCAGACACTGCTGTCCAATAGAAGGCTGAAGTTTTGGAGAAAAAGCAATTCTGTGACATCAGCTAGAGACAAAGTACTGTCTAATACTGACGAAGTGGAAGAACTGGTTTTTACACCTCACCCAAAGGAGTCTCAAAGCAGCTCACAATTGCCTTCCTTTCCTCTCCCCACAACAGGCACACTGTGAGTTAGGTGGGGCTAAGGGAGTTCTGAGAGAAACTGTGACTGACCTAAGGTCACCCAGCAGCTGCATGTGGAGGAGGAACGGGGGATCAAACCTGGCTCCACAGATTAGAGTCTACCACTCTTACCCACGACACCACACCGGCTCCCTACACTGGTGACAAAACTCTCATAAAAGCTGCACTTAATAAAACATTCTATAAAAGCACAAAGCTGTGAAGGTCTGGATGTGTCAGGTACCTTTTTGTTGGTATAAGAGCCTGTCTCATGCAGAATTGCCACTCGGAACGGAGGCCACCAAGTATGGAACTCTTTCACCCACTGATGCATCACAGTGGCTGGACACACAATCAGTGTTGGGCCCAGGCCTCTGAACCTGTAATAAGCAGATGGCCAGGTAAAATCACCAGGAAAGCATGAAGAACTTGTCACTTGCACAAGGAGAAGAGTGGCCCCTTGCCTTGCCAAACCACCTTCTGCCCAAGGAGTCTGCGACAACCTCCACGGCTCCCCTGCTCTACACTTCACCTACACAGCTGCCCTGAGAGATGGGAGAGGGAGAACGATCGGCCTGAGGCCACTGGGAGAGGGCACACCTGAACCCAGGACTCCTTTGTCCTAGTCCAGCAACATCCAATGTGGTGTCTGTGGGTACACTATGGCACCCATCAACACCTTTCCTGGTACCTAGCAAATGTTTTAGGATGTGGGTGGGACCAGGTGGGGCTTTTGCCCAGCAGGGCTTTCACAAGCTGCAACCACAGCACAAGGGTCTTCACTGAGTGACTCACACTATATGTAAGAAAGCATATTTGAACAAGTCAGTTTTAAAAGCCTGAAGAGCTGCCCTTAGAGTTCTATATGACTTCATTCCCTGACACTGAATGGCTGGCTCTGGCTCTGCCTCCAATGGCAGCCATTCAGTGGTTGTGCCCACCGCTTTGTGCCAGAATGCCAAAGATGCCCACAGACTCAAAAAGGTTGGGGGCATCTCTCCTAGTCCAGCCATGACACTAAGTGGGCCAAGAAGCTGATGACAATGCACACAGGCTAACAATCTACACAAACCCTAAGAGATCGATTAGGCTGACTGCTAGGGGTTTCCTGAGAATTCGCAGTGAGTCTGCTAGCATCTGAACCCAGCATTCAAGCTACTATTCAGACATTTGCCTATGCACCTACCCATTAATCTTCAACTCACAGTCAGTGCCTACACTAACTAGTGGTAGCAGTGCCATGTTCTTATTTAGGATTTTTTTTAAATGGGGGGGAAGAGAAGGGGGATATGACAATTAATTTGCATGATGTACACAGGCTGCAGAATAAGGGGTACTCTGGTGCAGCTTTTGAGGGAGAAGAGAGCACAGTGTGCAGAGGAGGTGAACTTCAGGATTATGATCCAAGGTGAAGGGTAGTTGCCACCTTCTCTCCACATGGAGTTGAGCATCACTGATGCAACTTGGTAAAGAAAAGTAGTAGTAGATGATGATGATTTTGGATTTATATCCCGCCCTCCACTCCGAATCTCAGAGTGGCTCACAATCTCTTTTATCTTCCTCCCCCACAACAGACACCCTGTGAGGTGGGTGGGGTTGAGAGTGCTCTTACAGCAGCTGCCCTTTCAAGGACAAATCCTGCCAGAGCTATGGCTGACCCAAGGCCAGCAGCTGCAAGGGGAGGAGTGGGGAATCAAACCCGGTTCTCCCAGATAAGAGTCCGCGCACTTAACCACTACACCAAACTGGCTCTTAGAGCCCAAAGCAATTCAGAAAACAGTAACCGGCAAACATAAGCAGGAAACACTCAAGTGTTCACAGAGGTGATTCATATTTGTAACATTTCATGAACACCTGAAGCTGCCTTGCACTGAATTAGACCCTCAGCTGGTCGAGGTCACTGTCATCCACCTGGCCTATCATGAACTATCGAGGGCCTCAGATGAAGGTCCTTCACATCACTTTCATCCTGATCCTTTGAACAGGAGCTGCTGGGGATTTTCTACATGCAAAAGAGATGCTCTGCTGCTGAGTCCCTTCTATAACCACTGTTTACAGAAGTTCCACACTCCATTCATGTTCATGTACCAGTCTCTCAGGGCTATCCACACCTTCGGCCACTCCTGGGAAAGCATCCTCTCACTCATCTGCACTTCTGTCTAACAACAGCTCCACCTTTGGCTAGCAGGGCTAATCTGCTTACCACTTTCTTTTCAAAATACTGAGCAACTGGCATGTTCATAGTCAGAGATGGGCACAAACTGAACCATGAACCAAAACCTGTGATGAATCAGGCTGGTTCATGAAGCAGGGGATCTGGAGAGAAGTCCCCCCTCCCCCGTCCTCTATGAGGTTCGTGCAGGTGCCAAAGGCACTTAAACAACTTTGGAGCTTACTTCTGGTTCCAGCGGTCCAACTAGACATGAGCTCCAAAGGCATTTAAGTGCTGTCAGAGTCCACCAACGGCCCACAGTCCAACCCGAGTGAGCTCCAAAGACATTTTATGCCTCCAGAGCTTACTTGCAGGTTGGGCCGCCCGATTGGAAGTGAGCTCCGAAGGCAATGAAATGCCTTCAGAACCCACCTTTGGATCGGGTTGGCCCAACCGAGTTTGAGGAGTGAGCCCTGAAGGCCTTTATAGCCCATTTACAGGTGGGCGTGGCCTGTGCATGAAGCCCTAGAAAGGCCTTGGAGCTCAGTCGGTTGGCCCGACCTGACCCGGAGGTGGGCTCCAAAGGCATTTAAATGCCTTCAGAGCTCACTTCCTGCCCACAAACTGGTTTGTGTAATGTAAATTTGTGGTTTGTGGAAACCCCTGAACCACAAACCTCCACTTTTTCAGTTTGTGCCCATCCTGTTCATAAACATTCCGGAACTCCTCAGCTAGCAAGGTCTCATTTCTGAAACTGTAGAATTTACAGCTACAGTCTTCAAAGAATGCACTGTTCTTTTTGCTATCTTTTCCTGGCAACAAAACCGGCAACATTTTCTAACAACTGGTAAGTTGTGCTGTTTAATGTGACACCACATTCATCTCTCCATTGCCCCAGTAAGTACCCCACGAGTTTTCACATAAAGCTGAACAGATTAACTAGGGCTCTCCCACATAAAGATGACTAAAGATCCAGGATGAGGAAGAAAGGGGGACCACCCTGCTTTGCTCTGCATCTTGGGGATTAGTCAGCTTTGAGCAGGACAAGATGTTCCATGGGGGGGGGGGGGGGGGACCTCTTATTCAAGAATGATTCGCTTCTCAGGTTAATACATCAGTTACTTTTTAAAACACACACACTGAATTATATCTCCCTTGATGCCACACTAGTAATAAGATCTGGGCTATAATCCAAAGCACCTTGCTTTTTCATTATGGATCACAGGACGTGAACAGTGGAGGCGACTGACCTACTCTGCTGTTTAAAGACTAGTAGCAGTTGTGTGGCTTTTTTTTTTTTTTAAAGAAGGGGTGATGCTACCAAGGAAGCAAAGATCTGATTTTCACCTCCAGCATCAAAAATGATTTTGTTTCCTTAGTCTCAAAGCAAGGAGAAAGGTGTGTGATTAACACCCCCCCAATAACACAGTTATGTTGCAGAGCCAGAGTCAAAACTTCCTCTGTCAGATAATCTTATTGATCTCTAAAGCGCTCCTGGATTCAAATCTAGCTCTTCTACAGCAGACCAGTCTGGCTCCCCTCCTCAAACCATCACTTAGGTTGTAATCTGTCCATTATTGCAAGAATGACATTTCATGAGGTGTGACCTCACTTATCAAAACTGCTTAGATCTGGAGCACCACCATTTCTTTCTAAAGCAACACTAATGCCTGGAATCTCTAGTCTTAAAGCTGGGCTTCTGAAACAAGCCTGGGAGAATGGGCTCCTACTCCAAAGGCACAACAGCTCTTATTGGTCTCAGAAAGTGTAATAATTTTTTTAAAAAGGAAGCAGGGATGCACATGTCTCTTCATGCTTAGCTAAGAGGCCTCAGGTTGTCACCATGAACCAAATGTGGCATGGCTATATGTGTATTTCAATTAGAAGAAGCTGTACTTTTCACAACACCTGTGGCCACACATGGCAAGTCTTGGAAATGAATCCTCAACAAAAATAAAATGGCAATGTGAAGTCATAGGAAGCAAAAGGAGGTAACCAATCACGACACTCACAGTCTGCTCTGTGACTTGTTCTATAAGTGCCCGTGCCAACTTCCAAAAACTAGACCATTGCATTTGGGGAGCAGCTCTCCAACTTCATCCTAGTCACCTACTCCTCACATGGAGGTGGGGTCACAAGAGAGAAGATGGATGCCTGAATCTTGAGCTCTCCCCAACCTCTCCCTAGATCTTGGTTTTACAACCCAACCCAACTGATTTTATGGGCAAAAGCTACAAGGATAAAGGGAAGGAGATGACATACAAACATTTGGTTTATTAGGTTTAGGTTTATTGGATTGCGGAGGGCAGGCGTGTCAGAAGGCACGGAGCAGTCAGAACAAGGAGTCCCCCTAAAGTAGACCTTATGAAAATGGAGGACAGAATTCTACTTAAAATCGGCTCCTTACAACATAGGAAATCCTGCAGAGCAAAACCAGCGCCAAACACATTCTCAGGGCCTCAGCATCATATAGGGAAGTTGGGTAACACATGCGAGTCCACATCCTGCAATCCGGAGGAGGGTGGGCATCTCCCTCCTGTTTCTTGCAATGGCCAGGTATGATGCCAGCAGCAAACAGGCCCTGCATCTGGCACAGGGCAATGATGAGCATCTCCAACCAGAACCAAGAAGGCCTGAGTTCAAATCCTCCCTCCTCCCTGCAGGTCAGTGGCATAACTTTGGGCATCATTTCACATAACTGCTGTGAGGATAAAATGGGTGGGAACGGGAGAACCATGTTCCCTTAAAAGAAGAACATAACAAAATTTGATAAATAATAGAGAAGTGGATATTTTCTCTAAATTCTAAAGCCATAGCAGGCACACCCTAGGGCAAGAGCACCACATTAAGGATACAGGACACAAAAAGGAACTTTGCCTGCCTATTTCTCTTGAAATGAATGGGAGACACAGTACAGATGCACTTTCCAGTAACTCCCATTAAGTCCAGTAGTTTTACATGGGAAACCTTCCAATTGTCCGTGTCTGAAATCTATAGGGGGGGGGGGAGGTGGCTGCTGGAGTTAGGGACAGGCTGTATTAGACAGATTTATGCTAAGAACATAAGAGAGGCCACACTGGATCAGCCTAATGGCTCATCAAGTCCAACATGCTGCATCGCACAGTGGCCAAAAATGCCAGGTGCCATCAGGAGGTCCACCAGCGGGGCCAGACTCCAAAAGCCCTCCCACTCTTGCCCCCTCCCCAAGCACCAAGAACACAGAGCACCACTGCCCTATGTGCTATCCAGTGTCCTATCCAGGGCTTTTTTTGTAGAAAAAGGCAGCAGGAAGTCATTTGCATATTAGGCCACATCCCCTGACACCAAGCCAGTCGGAACAGCGTGCCTGTGTGTAACTGCTCAAAAAAAGCCCTGGTTCTATCTATACCTTACAGCTGATTGTTACCGATGGACCTCTGCTCCATACGTTTATCTAATCTCCTCTTGAAGCTGCCTATGCTTGTAGCCGACACCACTTCCAAATGCAAATTATTCTTTGGGTGAAGAAATACTTCCTTTTATCAGTTCTAAGCCTACAGCTCATTACTTTCACTAAGTGCCTATGAGTTCTTGTATTGTGAGAAAGGGAGAAAGGTACTTCTTTCTCTACCTTCTCTATTCCAAGGCTGATTAGAGAAGATTTGGTGAGGGTGCCGCAGATTCTATACGGGGCACTGCTGACTACGGCCCTGCTCTATCCCATGCATACATTTTGTAACTCTCTACTGTGTCACGCCTCAGTTGTCATTTCTCCAAGCTAAAGAGCCCTAACCTCTTTAACCTCTCTTCATATGCTAAGTAAGGACTCCTTAGAAATCAAGTTCGACTGAAGAATAGCCTCTAGGAATATACATGTGAAAGATCTTTCCTTGCATTTGAAGCATGCAGCTCTCTCCCCGGCATCTTATAACAGATATATGTTATACTGCTGGTGTAAGAAGTTACAGACTCCATCTGAGTATCAAAGGCAAAGGCCTGTTTCCACCAGGGGAATTGAAAGTTTTGTGGTCCTTAATATAAAGTTCAGGGGGTTGGACAAGATGACCCTGGAGGTCTTTTCCAGCTCTATGATTCTAGGATCCAGCTTTCTGGGCTCAAATACAACACACCTGGGCCTCTTCAGGAAGAAGAGCACAGTTGAAAACCTACCACTTGCTGGGGTTTCCAGGAGTTTCAAGACACTTTATTGACTCCCCGGACTGAGAGCCACAAATAACTTCCTACTTAAGGTTCCAAGGACAGGCGTGATGGAAAGAAAGGGAGGACGAATCAGGAGCCAACTCAAAGGAAGCTGCATCTCATGTTCATCATCATCGAGAGGCTTGCGACTTCCTGTTTGTTTGTAAAGTAGTGGGCTGCTGTCTTGCCACTGCAAATATTGTGCCATAAAACATAATACATTCACCTAAAGGTACTGCATCTAATTGAAAATTCCATACTGTGTAAACTATTGATATTAACATAATTGAATTTGTAAGCAATCCATTTGTGCTAGCTAACCTTAGACACAATATTGACCCAAAATATCTAGCGAGGCTCATCTGCAAAATGAACCATCAATGCCTGGAATTCATTAAGAGTGTTACATGTTTAATTTTTCCTGCCCTCCAGCTCCATTGTCTCGTAAAATTTTCCCTTTGATGTCCCCCCTCCCACTAAAAGAATTAAAGGAATACTGTAATTGAAATGTCGTTAATAATTCACAGGGCCCTCCTCCCCAGCAATCCATCCAATGAAATATTAATTGAGCTCCACAGACGGATTGTCTGCAGAAGAGCACTTGCCTGTAATTTGAACCGCGAGTCCTGATCTTGCTGTAGCTCAGACCTGCCAAGAAGGCAATTATCTGGATGGTCTTGCCCAATCCCATCTCATCTCCCAGAATGCCTCCCGCCTGCTGGCAGTGCAATTCCCAGAGCCACCTAACACCTGTCTGCTGGTACCTACAAATAAGAAAGCAAAAGGAGTCGGCAAAGAGCGGTCATAACAGAAAGTACTCATGAATTAGTCATTCACAGCAAGGTTCAAAAGCCAGTTACCGTAACATGCAGCATGTGTGTTTTACATGAGTCCTGTATTTACAACATCATGCATTTTTTATGCTGTCAGGCATTAGAGGCAATACACTCCTCCTCCTCCTCACACAGTGTTCAAGGAATGCCAATTAAGCCAAGACGTGATAATTAGGGGGTATTTTACTTTGTGTATTTTTGTGAGCGCAACCCCCAACGGTTCTTTCAGCCACCAAACACAACACTTTTGCCAGTCCATTATAAAGGAGGACTGTTAAAATGTAATGGAGCATGGCAGAGGGGAGGGCTCAGTTACAAAGCAGCTGCTGGTGGAGAAAGACACGCACAGTAAACAATGAAAATGGGGAAAGGGGGCAGGGGGGCTCTTTAAGCCTGATACCAGAAGGTGTGACTTGGCAGGAACAAGACAGAAATCAAAGAGTTCTGATCTCTCTGCATCCTGTAATCTGGAGGCAGAGGGAAGGGCCATGCAGCCAGCAAGCACCATTTGGCTTATTTATTTTATTAGCAAATTTATACCCCACCACTCCCATGACAAGTGAGGCTCAAGGTGGCTCATATCAAAGTAAAATACAATTCAAAGAAAAGTCTTAAAAACAACAACAATATATATGCAATTTAAAACCAATCTGACCTGAGTCAGAGTGAGGTGACAAGAGAGGAGGTCCTACAACTGATTGACGAATTAAAAACTAATAAGTCACCAGGTCCGGATGGCATACATCCAAGAGTTCTGAAGGAACTCAAAGTTGAACTTGTGGATCCTCTGACAAAAATATGTAATCTTTCACTGAAATTTCCCTCCGTTCCTGAGGACTGGAAGGTAGCAAATGTCACCCCCATCTTTAAAAAGGGTTCTAGAGAAGATCCGGGAAATTACAGGCCAGTCAGTCTGATTTCAATACCGGGAAAGTTGGTAGAAACTGTTATCAAGGACAGAATGAGTAGGCACATTGATGAACACAAGTTATTGGGGAAGACTCAGCATGAGTTCTGTAAGGGAAAATCTTGCCTCACTAACCTGTTACAGTTCTTTGAGGGGGTGAACAAACATTTCTTTCTTTCTTTCTTTATTTATTTATTTATTTATATTTGGACTTATATCCCGCCCTTCTCACCGAAGTGTCTCAGGGTGGCTTACAACATTATAATTTACATAGATTTGGTTTAAAAGCATTTACAAATAAGTTAAAACCATAATTGATAAAACAAAATGGGGATAAAACCAGCGGTCTGTAGATGCATTTTTGTTCCATCCAGAAGATGTTCTCATTGTCAGTTAGATGTTATAGGCCTGCCGGAAGAGGGCTGTCTTACAGGCCCTGCGGAACTGCCCTAGGTCCCGCAGGGCCCGCACCTCCTCCAGCAGCTGGTTCCACCAGTAAGGTGCCGTTATTGAGAAGGCCCGGTCCCTGGTGGCCTTTAGACGGGCCTCCTTTGGCCCGGGGATTACCAGCAGGTTTTGTGAACCCGATCGTAGTACTCTCTGGGGAACATGTGGGGAGAGACGGCCCCTAAGGTAGGCAGGTCCTAGGCCATATAGGGCTTTAAAGGTAATGACCAACACCTTGTACTGGACTCGGAATATTACTGGCAGCCAGTGCAGGTCCCGGAGCCCCGACCGTATGTGCTCCCATCTTGGGAGCCCTAATAGCAGCCGGGCAGCGGCGTTCTGCACTAACTGCAGTTTCCGGGTCCGGCACAAGGGTAGCCCCATGTAGAGGGCATTACAGTAGTCCAACCTCGAGGTGACCGTAGCATGAATCACTGTTGCTAGGTCGTCGCGTTCCAGGAAGGGGGCCAACTGCCTCGCCCGCCTAAGATGAAAAAATGCGGACTTGGCAGTGGCTGCTATCTGAGCCTCCATCGTCAGTGAGGGCTCCAATAGTACCCCCAAGCTCTTGACCCTGCTCGCCGCTATCAATGGCGCGCCGTCAAAAACTGGCAGGGGGATTTCCCTTCCCGGGCCGCAACGACCCAAGCAAAGGACCTCTGTCTTTGCCGGATTCAGCTTCAGCCCGCTCAGCCTAAGCCACCAAGCCACTGCCTGTAGCGCCCGGTCCAGATTTTCTGGGGTGCAGGCGGGCCGGCCATCCATGAGCAGATAGAGCTGTGCACAAAGGGGACCCAATAGATGTTGTTTACCTTGACTTCCAGAAAGCTTTTGATAAAATTCCTCATCAAAGGCTCCTTAGTAAGCTCGAGAGTCATGGAGTAAAAGGACAGGTCCTCTTGCAGATCAAAAACTGGCTAATTAATAGGAAGCAGAGAGTGAGTATAAATGGGCAGTCTTCGCAGTGGAGGACGGTAAGCAGTGGGGTGCCGCACGGCTCAGTACTGGGTCCCATGCTCTTTAACTTGTTCATTAATGATTTGGTGTTGGGAGTAAGCAGTGAAGTGGCCAAGTTTGCAGATGACACTAAATTGTTCAGGGTGGTGAGAACCAGAGAGGATTGTGAGGCACTCCAAAGGGATCTGTTGAGACTGGGCGAGTGGGCGTCAACGTGGCAGATGAGGTTCAATGTGGCGAAGTGCAAAGTAATGCACATTGGGGTCAAGAATCCAGCTACAAATACAAGTTGATGAGGTGTGAACTGGCAGAGACTGACCAAGAGAGAGATCTTGGGGTCGTGGTATATAACTCACTGAAAACATCAAGACAGTGTGCGATTGCAATAAAAAAGGCCAACGCAATGCTGGGAATTATTAGGAAGGGAATTGAAAACAAATCAGCCAGTGTCATAATGCCCCTGTATAAATCGATGGTGCAGTCTCATTTGGAATACTGTGTACCTTTCTGGTCACCGCACCTCAAAAAGGATATTATAGCATTGGAAAAAGTGCAGAAAAGGGCAACTAGAATGATTAAAGGTTTGGAACACTTTCCCTATGAAGAAAGGTTAAAAAGCTTAGGGCTCTTTAGCTTGGAGAAACATCGACTGTGGGGTGACGTGATAGAGGTTTACAAGATTATGCATGGGATGGAGAAAGCAGAGAAAGAACTAATTTTCTCTCTTTCTCAAAATACAAGAACTCGTGGGCATTCAATGAAATTGCTGAGCAGTTAGGTTAAAACGGATAAAAGAAAGTACTTCTTCACCCAAAGAGTGACTAACATGTGGAATTCACTGCCACAGGAGGTGGTGGCGGCTACAAGCATAGCCAGCTTCAAGAGGGGATTGGATAAAAATATGGAGCAGAGGTCCATCAGTGGCTATTAGCCACAGTGTATATATATTGGTCATTGTGTGACACAGAGTGTTGAACTGGATGGGCCATTGGCCTGATCCAACATGACTTCTCTTATGTTCTTAACTATATAAACCTCCCATCAAACATGGCTGCATCCAACCCAACAATGAAATGATCCAGTGGAAACAATACAAGAATCACAAGGCATGCATAATGACTAATTAAAAGCCTGTTGGAAGAAATCATGCAGGCTCTGCAGAAGCTATGTTTCGCAGGGCACACATATCCTCTGATAAAGCATTCCACCAGAACAAGGCCACCACAGAGAAGGCCCTTGGTCTGGCAAAGGAGGTCAGCCACTCAAGGGTGGAGCACCACCAAAAGATTGTGTGATGAAGAACATGGGCAATGTGGGTGTTTACTAGCAGCTTCTGTTGTGAAAGCAACACTGAAATGGATAGCTGTTCAGCTATTCAGTTCAGCATAGTTAGCTGAGAGATGGATAAGACTTCACTTACAAATAAAGAGGTAGCATAGAAAAGAAAAATAAGGAAGCTAGTCTAATCAGACTGGAGGACAGAGGGTAGTTTCCAACAAACAGGGATGTAAAATGCTGGCAGAATGTTCCTAGAATAAGGTGGAATAAAAAATTCATCCCCCTAAAGGACTAACTGGGTAACGTTCCAAAGGACACCTTGTAATACCACAATCTCAGAATGCAACTGGCAGCAAAAAGACATGGTCTACTACAGCAGAAGACTTTTCTGTCTCTCCTGATAGTTTGGCTCACTACCACGGATATTTCCTGAGGGAGAAGAATCACTTTGTTTCAGGGCATGGAAGGGATTACGCAATTTAGACCAAGAAGGTTTTAAATGAGAAGAAATTTTTGGGATTTTTCTCCCAAAAATCAGCTCATGTGAACCCTGCCCTGGGAGGCAGTTTGCACACTGCAACTCCCCTTCTGCTTTCAGCTATTTGCCACCCACAGCAGCACAAGGTTCAGAGAGCACAAAGACTCGCTCCTCGGTGCCTGCTTCTCTGGAAAGCCTGAAGAAGACAAAGAGCTTTTCCACTTCTGTGTGCCACCCAAAAGCCTACAGCTTTCATTGTTTCCTCCTTCCACAGCAGTGAGAGGATGATGCGGGAGGTAAAGAGCCTCTCCTTTCTACTCCAGAACCACACAGCAGGTGGCAACAGTGACATGCAACTCTTAAGCCTCTGTGTTAGCTGGGGAAAGGGGTGGTGGTGGAGAGAAAGCCTGAAGAGCACACTCTGGACGAAGAGTACAGCCCTTGGGAAACACAGTTGGAGTCCAGCGGCATATTTAGGACCAACAACATTTAATTATGGGTATAGGCATCCTACAAAGTTTAATTCTGGATGTAAGCTTTCATGCACAAGCGTGCTAAAGCTTATACCTTAAATAAAGGTGTCACTGGACTCAAACTTTGTTCTGCTGCTTCAAACCAACACAGCAACCCCACCAGAATGAGGCCTTATGAAAAGAAGGGCATGCCCAAGTGACATTGCCATCTCTTTATTTGCCCATTATAACAACACTTTAAGAACAGGCTAAGAGATGCCAGACCTCTCTGCTGACAGATCCAGCAAGCAGCAGTGGCAATGGTAGCCAGGGGGCAGCCAACTTGCAGCCACCCCTCCCGGGGTTTCAGGGCGGGAGACAAGCAGAGGCGGTTGGCTGTTGCCTGTCTCTGCACAGCAACCTGGACTTCCATGGGGGTTTCCCACTCTGTGTAGCTTCTGAGAGCTGACCAGGTTGGCCTTGCCTGGGCTGCCAAGGGTGGGGGGAGGTGGTGTCTAATTTTACTGGTATGCTTTCTATGTAGATCTTATCTAACTGCTTTGATTGTTATTGGTTTATAAAACCACAGGACTATCAACCCGCTTAACTGGAGATGCTGTCTGCCTGAACAGAGCACACATACAAGCTTCTGCACAACACTATCTATGTTAAGCTATGCATGTTTTTCTTAACCTAGTTTTTAAAAAATACCCCCGAAATGAAGAAATATTTCTTGCCACAGGAACAAGTCCGTTTTCAAAACAATGACAAGACCAGAATCCAGACATCTGCAGAACTGAGTCGCTAATGAGAACTGTGAGGTTCAAAAAGTGTTCAACAGCTGCAGAGAAGAGTCGGAAAATGGACTGACAAAAAGTAATCCAAGGAGAATGAATATCCAGAATCTGCGGTTTCTTTTGCCTTTCCAGCAAGCAGCAGTGGCAATGGTGACAGATCAATAGTCTTCCACAGGAAGCAGCCCGAACAGGGAGGGGGCTACATGCAACTGGCCCATCTTAATGCCATTTTCAGGGGCACAAAAAGGAAGTAAAGAGCTGCTGGGGCACCTGTTTATTGTACCTTTTTTTTTTACTGTCTTGCTGCACAGGGACTGGATCTCTGCCCTCCCTTCTTCTCAGGTCAGCGCCATGACTCAGAGATCTCCATTCCTACTCATGTCTGGCAAAGGGAAATGCTGAAACTCTCATTGATTTGGAAGGTGCTGCTGGACTCAAATCTAGTTGTTGCTAACACTTGCCTGGGTGGCCAGGCCTTCCGACAAATAAGAAAAAGAGCTTTTTCTCAGCAAGGACTAAACTCCTGCCCTTGTTCACTGTCTCCATGAAAAGAGAAGACTCAAGACAAGATTCTGGGCTTCAGAAGGCTGGCAGAGAAAAACAAAGCCCTGCGGGAAGCTGCCTCCTGCCCCACCTTCCTCCTCCGCTGTGTGGTCAGGCCAGGGTCCCTGATGCCTGCCGACAACACACTTCCTCTCCTGCTGCGGAGAGCTCTGATGCTCAGTCTCTTGGCAAGTCAGACAAATCATTCAGCTCCATTGATCTTTTCCAGCCACTCAGGAGGTTTTGCCAGCTGAGTCATGCATGCGTGGGGATGCCCTGCATCAGGGAAGCTCATCTTGCCAAGATCCATCTTTAGTTCCCTTGTCTTGCTGGAATTCCCCTTGGAGAGCCTCTGTAATAGGCCTGGGGTTCTGAATGATGGCTCCAGCAGCATCACACGCTACACTTCTGAGTCCATGCAGCAGTTGCAGGGGGTCTCGTTGACCAAGCCGAGTTCCACGGATGCATGAAAACACTGCTGGAAATTCTACCATCAACCCATGATTACATCAGACTACAGGAAGTGCTACATTAAGGCAGCTTACAACCCACCCAGTCTGGACTGTTTGCTTAGAACTCACTAAGCAGACAGAAATGGCCCCTTGGGTTTTCACAATGATGCCCACGTGGGAGGGGCAAAACCCTCCCCAATGAGATAAACAGTGGGCAGATGCAGACAACACTGACCAGCCAGTTCCTCTGGAGGGCCAACAACAGGGCTGAGAGGCCGAGGCACTCCCCTGAGAAGAACTTCAGAAGAGTTCTGCTGGATCAGACCAGGGAGGGTCCATCTAGCCCAGCATCCCATCTTACACAGTGGCCAACCAATTCCCCTCGAGGGCCAACAACAGGGTAGAGAGGCCGAGGCCTTCATAAGAACATCAGAAGAGCCCTGCTGGATCAGACCAGTGAGGGTCCCTCTAGTCCAGCATCCTGTCTTACACAGCAGCCAACCAGTTTCTCTGGAGGGCCAACAACAGGGCAGAGAGGCTGAGGCCTTCCCCTGAGAAGAACCTCAGAAGAGCCAAGCTGGATCAGACCAGTGAAGGTCCCTCTAATCTAGCCTCCTGTCTCACACAGCAGCCAACCAGTTTCTCTGGAGGGCCAACAACAGGGCAAAGAGGCCAAGGCCTTCCCCTGAGAAGAACCTCAGAAGAGCCCTGCTGGATCAGACCAGTGAGGGTCGATCTAGTCCAGCATCCAGTCTCACACAGTACCCAGCCAGTTTCTCTGGAAGGCCAACAACAGGGCACAGAAGCCAAGGCCTTCCCTGAGGTTGCCTCCTGACCCTGGTCTGGGATTCAGAGGCTTTGGCCTCTGAACAAGGAATAGTGCAGCAAGCACCTTAGAGAGACCGACAAGATTTCCAGAGTCTAAGCTTTCAAGAATCAAACCTTTTGTCAGACCCTTTTCTGAGATAGGACAAAGGGAGCTTTGACTCTTTAAAGCAGGTGTGTCAAACTTATTTGTTATGAGGGCGAAATCTGACACAAATGAGACTTTGTTGGGCCGGGCCATGTGTGTACCTATTTAAGATAAGGTATCAGAAATATAAACTTTTAAAAAGGACACAGATAAACATGACTAAAGAATTTTTTTACACTTAAAATAAAACATGCTTAAAGCATTAGCAATTATTGGTCTTAAAGGTGCTTTCTTTGTATTTCTCCCATGAGATCCAGGAAACTGGCAAAGGAAGCTCTGGCTCTTTCCTTCCCTCCCCAGGGGACCAGGAGGGGCTCAACCATTGGAGAAAGTGGAGTTTCTCCTCTGTAGCTCCTGTGTGATTGAGCAAGCTTTGCAAAGCAAGTTGAGATGCAGAAGGAAGCAAGAGAGAGGGGGAAGGAAGCAAACAAGAGCCAGTTGCTTAGAGGTCTGATAGGAGCCCCCCAGAGGCCTGATTCGGCCCCCAGGCTGCATGTTTGACACCCCTGTTCTAAAGGTTCTATCCTAGAAGTCTGGATCTTTAAGGTGCTCTTGGGCCTGAAACCTCGCTCCTCCACTGAAGACCAACACGACTACCCAGCAGAAATTATCTTCACAGAAGGCAACACATTTAGCTGCAGGGAGAGGAAATCTTACTTTAGTTTAAGTTACCAAACTTTTTCCAGTTGCCTCAATGGCAATACATACTTGAAAAGCTTCTTAAAGAGAAAACCTGGCACACGGAAACTCTCATCAAATTCAGCATCACTTTCATCCAAATCTTCCCCTGCCATCAGTTTCTCATGGCGGTCTTTCAGCTGCTGTTTACGCCACCTCCTGCAATGACAGAAAGTCACCATTTGCCTTGTTCTGTGGCAGACAACACATGACATGCAGTTGCTGCAGCCAGCACAGAAGGAAAGCTAAATCAGAAAGAAAAGGAGCCACCACTGTGAACCTAGCAGAAAGGAGGGTGGATTTTGACATAGGAATCCTGGGCCCAGTTGAGCCACTGACTCCCTGGGAGAGCTCAGACAGGGCATACACTGAATACAGGAGGGAGCACCTCCACAGGTCTTCTAGGAAGGCAACTCAGAAGAGTGGAAGTTGCCCCAAGCAAACCAGATCCTGCCCCTCCTGCACAGGGGAGGGACGGTGGCTCAGTGGTAGAGCATCTGCTTGGAAAGCAGAAGGTCCCAGGTTCAATCCCTGGCATCTCCAAAAAAGGGTCCAAGCAAATAGGTGTGGAAAAACCTCAGCTTGAGACTCTGGAGAGCTGCTGCCGGTCTGAGTAGACAAGACTGACTTTGATGGACCAAAGGTCTGTTTCAGTATAAGGCAGCTTCATATGTTCATATATGTTCACATGTATGGTCTTAGGTGCTACCAAGACCCTTCATAATAATAAAACAAACACTAAACCCAACAACACTGCCAGGAAGGATTAAAATCCTCAAGTGGAACTTTTCACCAGACTTCTTCTGGACGTTCTGCTATGCAGCCTTATTCCTGGAGAAACAACCAGTCTCCCATCTTTACAAAAAGATCATTTAATAAGATGCGAGAGAAATTTATAGCTGGACAATGTAAACATGAAATCAGATGGAGCATAAATACATTCAAGTGGGGGGGCCAGATCCATGTGCACCCCTGCCTTCAGTAGGAGGAGGTCACTTCCCAGGAATCGCCCAGCCCAATTATTTACTTACAAATGGAAAACCACTTGACATAATGCATCAGTACAGTCCCAACCCCTCACTCCGGGGGGGGGGGGGGAGAACCCCTATCACCAGTAAGAAATGAAGGTCTTGTACAATGGATCCTCCTTGCTGCTTCGGATGTGTTTCAGTTATTAAGATGGAAACAGAGAATGGATTAGGACAATTACTTTTTTAAATGTAAAAGAAGAAGACTGCAGATTGATACCCCTCCCTTCTCTCTGAAACAGAGACTAAGAGCGGCTTACCATCTCCTATATCTTCTCCCCCCACAACAGACACCCTGTGAAGTGGGTGGGGCTTAGAGAGCTTTTTACAGCAGCTGCCCTTTCAAGGACAACCTCTGCTAGAGCTCTGGCTGACCCAAGGCCATTCCAGCAGCTGCAAGTGGAGGAGTGGGGAATCAAACCCGGTGTGCATACAAGCTTTTAAAATCTCATTCTTACAGAATCATAAGAGTTGGAAGGGGTCACAGAAGTCATCTAGTTCAACCCCTGGCTCAGTGCAAGATAGCTTGAAGCATCCCTGACAAGTGTTTGTCCAGCCACTGCTTGGACTGCTGCACGGGGGAACTCACCACCTCCCAAGGAAGTGGATTCCAGAACCAGGAGACACCGGGGAAGGCCTCAGCCTCTCTGCCCTGCTGTTGACCCTCCAGAGGAACCTGGTGGCCACTGTGCAAGGCACAATGCTGGACTAGATGGACTCTCGCTGGTCTGATCCAGCAGGGCTCTTAATAACATAAATGGGAATAGGATAAGTTTTTTCCTAATATCCACCCAGGACCTTTCTGTCTGTAATTTAGACCCATTAATGCAAGTCCTGTCCTCTTCTGCCAAGAGGAACAGTTCCCTGCCCTCCTCTAGGTGGCAGCCTTTCAAATAGTTAGAGAACCATCATGTGCCCCCTCCACCTCCTCTTCACACTTCTCCAAGTCTCTCTGCTTTTCCTCCTTGTAGGGTTCGGTCTCCGGTTCCCTTATCACCCTCCTCGCTCTCTTGTGCACCACCTCTGTTCTCTTCCAGCCAAACTGGTTAAACACTGCAGTGCTGTTTTACCATGATGAGGGCAAGATAACTGGCCACACCATGAGCTCTTGCCCCTCTAAGAAATGAGCTTCACCCCTGGAAAACAACCACACACAAAAACTTCTTGTCTACCTGCTCCAGCTGCCGAAACTTAGCTCACCAAAGCAAACCAAAAACAGCAGCACCATTTTAAGTGCTTTGGCAGATGTCCCAGCTTGTGCCAGAAGAGACAACATTCAGGTCCCATCAAGTCCTCAAATCTTTAGCCAGATAAAACGGTCCATGAAAACATCCTAGGAATGAACCAGTTTTGCCCCAGTGTCCACATCATGGCCCCAGGAAAATAAGATGATCCATCTCAGTGAAATTAATTTATGTAGTAGTGGGTTTGTGTAAGTTTAGACTGCATTTTTAATTTTAGTGGTAAGATAAGAACCACGTCTAATGAATAAGCTCTATTCCTTTTAGAGAAGGAGGAAGCAGGGCGCCCTCTGGTGCCCACTAGGAAAACGAGTCGAGCTCCATAAACTGCAGAGAAGATTTCCTGACCTGGATGGTGCCATCAACCTCTTGGGAGTGGAGCAGGGTCAGGCCTGGCTAGTATTTGGATGGGAGATCCCAAAGACCAGGGTTGTGACCAGTGTTCCTTCTAACCTGAGCTAGTGTGAGCTAGCTCACAGTTTTTTAGCCTCCAGCTCACACATTTTTGTCTTAGCTCAGGGAAATGGCCTCAGAGTGAGCTCATTTATGAGGGAGCTCATAACTCGAATGCCAGTAGCGCATGAAGCAGAATTTTTGCTCACAAGATCGCACAGCTTAGAGGGAGTATTGGTTGTGATGTGGAGGCCGGCAATGGCAAACCACTCCGGCCATCTCTTGCTTTGGAAAACCCTGCAGGGTCACTGGAAGTCAGCTGGGACTGACTTCCCCACTCCCCCCCCCCCGCCAGCTGAAAAACCAATGCACAGCAAGTGGCTTGTCTGTCACTACACAAAGCGTGTCAAGAGAGCCAGGCACTCCAGCACACAAATGTTTGTTATTTCAACAACCCTTCCCAGATTAATGGTGCACATATTATTTGCACACACAATCACCAGTTCTCATGGGGCCTCCCTGCCAATGCAGCTGGGGCCCACTTGGGCACCTCAGTGAAGACTCACTGCCATGCCAAACATTTGGACCAAATCTCAGTCAACAACAGAGAAGAAGTGACAGAGACAGGGAAGCTTCATCTAGCACACAGCAGTCTGACGCCAGGCTCACTTTCCAGTGAAAAAGGGCTGCTCCAAACCTGAGGAGTCCCATCTTCCCTACAGGCTTAGGACAACCCCCCTCTGCCCCAAGAGAGGTGAGAGAAAGGATGAAGACTGGGTCTCTTTTGAGGAGTCAGTCGAGACAGAGGAGCAAAGCACAAGTGCCAGTGGGTGGAGGCAAGCAGAGCTCGGTGCTCAACAAGCTGCCCAAGCCGGGTTGAGAGAGAAGCAGAAGACTCCTCAGAACCTTCTCCTGCCTGCTGTTCAGTTTTCCTTCTCGGAGGGGGGGGGGGCTTCCCCGGCCAGCTTGGCACTGCAGCGCCTGCTTCTGAGGAGAAGAGGAATGTCAAGAGCCAGTGAAGCTACTTGGGCCCAAGGAGGTTCCAAGAATGTGGTTCCCACAAGCCCAGTCCTTGAGGCTACAGTTGACACCTCTATCCAAGTCTGGGGTGCCTGCTGCTGCTGGAAAAGATGCCCAATACGAGAGCTCTTAACTTGGCTCCGTCTGTGAAACTGAGCAAGGCTGACAACCCACAGCAAGGACTCCTACTGCCTGGGAAGCAGGGAAGTGTGCTCTGGGCCCCTCTGAGCATGTCCAGAACAGATTTCCTGACCAGGCTGATTCTCTTTGGGTAAAACACTGGGGATCTCCCTACCGGATGCATCGCCAGATTTTCTGATTTCAACTGGCTGCCCTCAAGCAGAGCCAGACAACACCTGTGCCCTGCGGGTCCTAGTTCAGTTCCACTGGGCCTGGAAGGCCTCTGGTTAAGGACAGCCAGATGTTTTGATCATCCTGGCCTTCTTCCATTCACTCCCCCTTGGGGGAAAGATCACCTAGTTTTAGAGGCCATCAGAATGGTTATTTGTATTTGTTTTACCATTCTTATTTAAAACTTGATTATGATTGTATTTGTGAATGTTGTACACTGCCCTGAGCCCCAAGTAGGGGGATGGGCAGTTTAAACATCAAATATATATATATATACACACACACACACACAAAATCTTTTACATCCCCCACAAAATCTTTTATATCCTCCCAAGTAGGGGGATGGGCAGTTTAAACATCAAATTTAGATAGATAGACAGACAGACAGACATATACAAAATCTTTTACATAAATCCCGTCTGCCTGGCCAAGAGAGAGTTCTAGCTTAATCTCCTCCAAAATAAGCTATGTTTGTACAGATGTGTGTTTGTTTTTTGAATGACAGACGATTCAACTGCATGTCGTCCCCACCCCCACCCCACAGGCTGAGGTCCTACAGCCCAGAGACCATCTTAACCCCTCCTCTGCCTTTTGGAGGGCAACTCAAGACTAATTCTCACAAACTCCTGACTTCATCTCTGCCTTTCTCATGAAGACAGACGCAAGGTGGACTACAGAGTTGTATGGAACAAAGCCCCACCCTGGATTGCCCAGGCTAGCCTGACCTTAGTGGATCTTGGAAACTGAGCAAGGTCAGCTCTGGTTAGTACTTGGCCACCCAGGAAGCCCAAGGTCTCTATACAGTGGCGGACAATGGCAAACCACCTTGAAAACCCTGTGGAGTCATCATCAATGCTCCCTCTAAGCTGTGGAGTCTTGTGAGCAAATGTTCTACATCATGAGCTACTGGCACTAAAGTTGTGAACTACTGCAGAAGCTAGTCTGCTCTGGGGCCATTTTTCCTGCGTGTGAGCCAGAGGCTAAAAAACTGTAAGCTAACTCTAACTCAGCTTAGAAGGAACACTGGTCGCCATAAGTCCAGTGCACTTTCCACCACCAGAGAACAATGCAAAAAAAAAAAAAAAGGAGCAGTGTGCGCAGATTTATGCTTCATTCAAGACATGCTATACATACTCAGGAGAAAGAAAATGTCATGTTTATAGCACAAAAGGTCTGTAATGGTCAGCATCTTCTGCTAACAGACTCCAGGATATACCCAGGTATTTAGCTCACCTCTTTCACAACCGTGGATTTTACGGAAGTTTTAATAGGAAAAAACCTTTGGAGGTTCACATGAAATTCTATGCTAGCAAGATTGATAACATTTTTTCAAACTTGCTTGTAGGCAAATTAGGGTTCATCTATCTTGTAACAAAAGAAACACAACCATGGGATTTAAGCACAAACTTGGTAGCTTCTTTGTTTTTGAAAACACCTTTGCATTACATGTGGACACCATCAGAAAACCTATTTTGCTTCCATTTGTATTCTTGAATTTGGTGTAAGTCAGAAGTAAAAAAAAAAATCCTTCTAAAGTGACATCTAAATAACTTCATTTAGGGTCACTGCTTGCATGGACCACATTAAAAGAAACCCTCTCCTCCACCCTTGGAGGCCTTCCTCTCCTAAAGATTGGGGCTCATGAACCCCTGGCTCCCTCCACACAGTGTGGTGTAGAAAAGCCAGAAGCTGGCTCTACCAGAGAGGCACCTTCTTGGCATCCCAGCCCCCACCCCTGCAAAACTTTTAATTGGTCTCTTGCTTCAGATGTTCAGAGGAGAATCACAGCTGGCTGACTGTCAAGCTTTAACGGCACAATATTTCCACCTTGATATGGGCACCATTTCCCTAGTAACAATCTTGAAAGCTTCACTGTGGAAAAGAAAACTAATTTTCCGTCTTTGGAAGTAAGTGGGAGTCCCTGCACAGCAAAGCGCACAACGGAGCAATCCGAGAGGACTGCCTCTCTCGCTCGGGGACCACACTCGCCTGACTCCCATCCAGTTGTTTTCATCAACAACTTAAAAAACCCTGACAATGAATGAGATGGAAATGGGAACAAATGACATTTATATGGCAAATTCGCTCCATTTTATCTCAAAGCGGCATTTCCCACGGTACAGATTACCTGGGGAGCGTTAGTATAAAAACGTCAATGTGGACAGCTGCAGTTTAACAGCCACAATAACTGGAGCTATGAAATTTTAGGAGATGTAATGTTTTGGCGGCAATTACAGTTATTGATATTTCTAAAATTCATTTAGGCTTTTATTGTAACTTTAGCGACTGAAGGAAATGTATGACTCGAGCAAGGATAAATTGTTACATTCTTAATGTTATTAAAAAACTTGTCTGAATGGGTTTAAGCTGTGAATCATATTAAAACTTTCAATCAAAATAAATTACTCTTGATGAAAACACTGAATTAAAAATGATTTAATATTGAGCTAAATCAATGAAAAAAGTACAGCTACATTCAATAAAAAAGGAAATATTTTACAGATTAATACATTTATTAATTATTTAGCGTATCCCCCAGAAAGGCTTTCTTCCTTCAGCCAGAGGTATCACTCAGGTTCATTTCCACAGGAGACCCTTTAGGGAAAATCTTCTGAGGCTTGGGAGGGAAAAAATCATTTCCCCTCTTTCAAATAAATTTCATAGATAATATAATCCTGCCTAGCAACAGCCTACCATTAGGATGCTTCAGGAAAATTAAAAGCAAACACTGCTAGTAACTGTTCACAAGCAACAGCATCTCTGGAATAGGTGGGTGGGTGGTGGTGGTGGTGGAAAGGTAAGTCACAGCTGACCTATGGCAACCCCATGGGGTTTTCAAGGCCAGAGGTGGTCTGCTGTTGCCTGTGTCTTCATAGCAACTCTGGACTTTCTTGGTAGTCTCCCATCCAGACACTAACCTGGGCTGACCCTGCATAGCTTCCAAGATCTAGTTGAGATCAGGCTACCTTGGGCCATCCTAGCCAGATACATAAACAATGATGGAGATGATTGTGTGTGTGGGGGGGGGAGGG
The DNA here is from genome assembly GCF_032191835.1 of Heteronotia binoei. NCBI lineage: Eukaryota > Metazoa > Chordata > Lepidosauria > Squamata > Gekkonidae > Heteronotia > Heteronotia binoei. The sequence goes on along the minus strand of NC_083228.1, from coordinate 2,322,974 downwards.
AGTGAAATTGCCTCTTTAGGTCTCAGCTATATTAAGTATTGCTTTTAAAATAAATATAGTTTTAATGGGGTATAAATAAGGGCTGGCTTCTCGGATATTCACCAAGATCAGCTTTCCCTTGTGCTTCTCTTCATCCATCAGAACTACTGGTTTTCTTCTGAGGTCCAAAGAACGCTTAATACTAAGGGGAGGGATTATTTATACCCCCGCGGTTCTGTACCATTTATGTAACTTACAGGTATGCAAAAACAAAAGAAAAGCAGTTAGATATAAAAAACGATGGATCTCTCTGGAACGGCAGGCAGATAATGAAGTTAATTTGAGGTGCACATTCAGAGCTCACGTATTTCAAAACCACAGTAAACCTGTTTATGGTTTGTACCACAACAGCGAAGGCCTGTTATCATCACCTGAAACAGGAAATAAGAACTCTACAAAATAAAGCACTTGATTTGGAAGGACTGCCAGAAATCAAAATATTCAAATTATAAGGATGGCAAGGAAGAAAAAACATCAGGAGTGGTTCAGAAGCTTCTTCAAAGGACCCATGGTCACTATTAGAAGACAACAAACCACTAGAGAGAGTAAAGCAATATCATCACTTCGCATGATCTGAACACTGTACTTCTGTCGATGTAGCCCAAAATCACACTGGCTTTTTTAGCTACTGCATCACACTGCTGGGTGTGGTCTACTAAGACCCCTAGATCCTTTTCACACATACTACTGCCAAGACAAGTCTCCCTCATCCTATAATTATGCATTTAATTTTTCCTACCTAAATGCAGAACTCTACATTTATTCCTGTTAAAATTCATTTTATTTGGTCTCCAAACCCCTTATCACCCTCTGGACATGTTCCATCTTGTCTACATCCTTCTTAAAATGTGGTGCCCAAAACTGAACACAAGACTCCAGGTGAGGTCTTACCAGAACCGCCCATCCCCCCGATACAGCCCAAAATCCCATTAACCTTTTTAGTTCTGGGAAATCTCCAAGTCTCTGGAACAGGCTCAGTTACCTAAATTTCCAAGAGATGCCTTAGAGCCTGCATGCTTCTGGTTGAGAGAGGGGATTTATCTGTTTTGTGGCAGACCTGACATGTTTGGGTCTTTCTTTGTCCCAGCAGGGCTTAGAATATCTGGAGCTTCTGGAGCCACGTTGCCTGCAGGAGGTGCAAAAGGACAAGGAGGAGCTCAGGAAAGGTTTGCCTTACTTTCCTCTCATTTGGAAAATGAAGGCATGGCCTTTTTCTTTTTTTGTCCCGACTAATATCTCATCCAAGGCTGTGACCCCAAAACAGTTTTTCTCCTTGGGAGGGCATGGAGGAGAGGTAGCTTTTGGACAGATGATCCACTTTGCAGTGCTTCAACCACAATAACAAATAGAGATGTGCAAAAAAAATTATTCTTTTTCCAGGTTCAGATATATTGAACCCCCCCAAAAATCAGTACTTCCTAATATTCCCAAATCCCAATATTGGCACTATATTGCAACTTAGGAAATAATTAGGAAACTTGAATTTATTTGACTCCATTATATTCTATAAGAATCATTCCCCACAGACTTTAATGGAGAATCAATCCAGGGGTTTCTGGGGCTGCTTCAGGCACCAAATTTACAGCATAGCTGCTGATGCCTCTCATATCCCCCCCCCCCCAGTCTTAAAAAGATTAGACTGGGGATCCAATTCCATGGACCCCGAAATAAGGGGCCCCCATCCTCCATGATTTCCAATGGAGAAAAAAAGGCATGGAAAGGGATGTGGCCCCTGTAAGTGGCTGAGTCAACTAACCAAGTTGTGCTGCTGCTGCATGGCTTCTCCTAGCTGTGCCCAAATAAAAGACAAATAATTTTGGCTTTTATTAGGGACTCCCTATTCAGCTTCACAAATACCCAAATACCAATAAAGTATTATTCAGGTATTTATTTGGCTTGCACACCCCTAGTCAGAAGGAATCTTCTGGGGGAAAGCTGGCATCAGCCACAAAGGCTGCAGCTCTGTTGATTTTCAGCACAGCTTGTCTTCATCTGGCAGGCACTGGGTTCAGTTTCTGCAAGAACAACTGCCCAAAGGGCTACTGCTCTAGCAACGGCTGAAACAGATAGAACTGGCCATGATGGTTAATACTGAGGCTTCCTTGAGCCTTTTGAAGGGAAAAACTCATTCTTCCTGTCCATCAGCTCCTTGCATGTGCTTCCTCCATCCTTGGACAGCATCATGTCCAATAGAAGGAAAGATATTGAGGCATCCACTACAGGAACCTGTAGAATTTTCAGGGCAGAGATGAAATGGAGTTCCAATTGGGCATCCGCATGGTCTGTGCTGTGCCACACCCAAGAATCTTCTGAAATGTTTTGGCATACTGTTGTTCTTGGCTCCCTCCTTTGCCTGAAGGTGTCTTTCTGTCTCTCTCTCTTTTCTGGGGGGGCGGGGGGAGAAGTTATGGAAATTTATATGAAGCAGAGTGAGGCAGGGCACAGAGTGGGGCTTGTCCACTATCCAGAAGGTGAAGCACTGCACAGAACATTTGCATAGCCCTGCCTGCGGACCAAGTATGGAGTGTAAACCATTTCAGGATACCTTCTGCCACTGACAGAGAACAATTGCTTTGAACAATTATTTTTCACATTCTAATAAAGGACTTAATTGGCAAGATAAGTATCTAACCAACCTCATGAGCTAAGTAAAGGAATCCTTTACTCCCCAACCTTTTCCTGCTTGCAAATGTCAAATGAACTGCAATGCCCAACCCACTGAAAGAGTCCTCCAACAACATGAGCATCCTGCTGTACTTTCACTATAATGTCACCATACTGTTGTTATTATAGCACAGGTAGATATTCAGTTGTTCTGCAGCAAAGTTAACACAGTTAAGATCAACATTTTACCTTTGACTGACTTAACTACAGTACATGTCCATACTGCCAATTTTCTTCAATTCTCTACAACTTTATATGGGATGATCTAATTATAACTGCAGTTTTGCAAATGGAATTTGCAGTTAACCCTGTGTGTATCTACTTTCTTAACCATGCTGCTTATTACACAGCTTTTTTAAAAAAAAGTTTACAAGTCCAATGTTTCAAAGAAGTAAAGTGCTTTAGTGTGGAAACAGCTTTCCTACACACACTGCTGCACATGCTGCACCACTTGGAGAAATGGCCTCTGAATTGTGAACTCAGCAAGTTTAGTGAAGAGACTTCTCTCTGTAGCTTCCTGCAGCCCCCAGAGAATCTGCTTCTGAGAGTCATGGGCCTCCCAGGAATGGTAAGGCCACAGGATGCAATGCTCAGTGCTGTGGCCAATAGGGGAAAGAGGCAGAAACTGGCCTCCCCACCTCTTGGGCAACCCCTTCTGTGAGTGCTTGGAAACGTGCCCCTGGGCCAGCTACTTGCTTCATCTCAGTTAAACCCACTATCATTTGGATTTGGGGAGCTTATCTAAAGACTACAAACTTTCATTAGCTAAAGAGTGAGAAAGAGACCAACCCAAAATTAATTCATTAGTAACGACTGCTTGCTGGAATTCACAGAGTTAGCAACTGGACACATTACAAGACTATGGGTTTTCAGTAAGCCCTCCTGCCATGTGCTGCACTATAGGACTGGAAAGGTAACCTCCCCCCCCCCTCTTCCTGCCACACAAACTTAGGAATGGTACAGTTGTCTTCTAAGGAGCAGGATGCTTACAAAAGCAGTCAAGCTGTGTGTGTGTGTGTGAGCGTGTTTGTGTGTGAGTGCGAAGTGCCATCAAGGCACTTCTGACTTTTGGTGACCTCTGAATTGATATCTTCAAAAATGTTCCGCCATTAACAGCCTTGCTCAGGTCTTGAAAACAGAGGGCCTTTGTGGCTTTCTGGACGGGGCCCCTCTTTCTCACATTGGGTTTGCCTTCTCTCCTGCTACCTGCCCACTTCTAGCACTGCTTTTCCAGTAACTCTGTTTTCCTCAGATGCGGCCAAATGTCAGGCTATACAAACATTTACAAAAAAAATCCATTTTTGGATTATCACTGAGCCAGGTCTACCTGCTCAAGGCACTGAGATTGTCTCCCATTCTTTTCGGTCTCCTTTTCACTGGGCTGATATCCCTCCTCTCCGCCTCTGTGCTCATATCACCTTTGTCCCTTTATTTTATAAGCATGAATCCCAGGGGTCACAGGGAGAGGCCCTCCCAATCTTCTCATCAATCAAAGATGCTCATTTGGTGGGAAAACGAAAGAGGGTCTTTTCAGCGGCAGACCCACAATTAAGGAACCACCTCTCTAGGGAGATCTACCTGGCCCCCTCACTTGCAGTTTTCAGGAGGCAGCTGAAGATGGTTTTACTTAGGGCTGTGTTTGATTAAAGCATGCAAACATAAAACATAAACTGTGATTTTAAAATCTGCTAAGTTTTAATTTATTTTATCTATGTTTTAAGCCATTCTGAGCTCCATCAGGAAGAAAGGCAGTTAACAAATGCTTTAAATAAATAAATGAGACCAATTGTACTACTATGTAAAAAGGCAGCTGAAGAGAAGTGACTTGGACATTTAAACATTTGCTAAGCGTACAACAGTTGATGTTGCAACAGGCAGAAGAGAAGCTGTTAACAAAAGACTACAATTCTAGTCACTTCATTTAGTAACAATCTTTGTACTTCCACACTATAAAAATAGGCTTTAGACTTACCTCAGCCTCTGTTTATAGTACTCTCCATCGCCATCATCTTTGCATCTCTTTATTCTGCGCTTTCCGAAATTACGTTCATCCTCTTCGTCAGAGCTTGGGAAAAAGTCCTCCTCCTCAGGTTCTTCCGGAAACGCTTTCACGGATGGATTTTTCCTTCTCCGCAGCAGAGGGCTCACTTGATAGTCATCAGACTCATCGCTGACATGAAGCAACTCATCCTCGGGGGTGGAAGGCTCTTCCTCTCGGGCACAGTCAGACTCTTCACTCTCCTTGGGTGGATCAGCTTCCCGGATCTCCTGGGCCTTCGGAATTTTGCCCTTGGACTGAATGTGGAGAACATGGTTCTGAAGCTTCCTCATATGTTTCTGCAGACAACGCTCTGTTTTAGGGAGGCGCTTCCCCTTGTCCCCTCTGCCTTTGGGGCAATGTACAGGAGTTTTGGCTGGACCATTCTCTGAACTTGCTTTCCGCTTGGCTCTCTTAGGAAAGGGCGGCCTCTTCCTTTCAAACGAGAGCTTTGCTTGATCCGCCAAATACTTTTCAAAATCAGATGATTCATTGAGCATTACCCGGCGGGGCTTCTTCTCTTCCTTCTGGGGTATTTTTGTTCCAAAAGGAGTCATCTGACCAGTACGAATAAGCGTCTCCCACTCTGTTTCCTGTGCTGGTATAAGCATACTGCCAAGGGAGGAGGGGCCAGGTTCTAAAAGAAGAGCCACAAAAAAAAACTATTTAGCCTTCATCACAAAAGGATTTAGAGGTGGAGAAAGTCCATTTTAAAAAGGCAAGGACCCTATTATTTATTTTCATGTAGGAAAACTGTTGTTTTAACATTCTGAAATCCTCTCTAGTTCAAATGAAAAGTTTTGTTTTAAATATATTGCATGAACAAATGTAAGGACTGAAAATCAATCCATAAAACAGTAGGTGACCAATACAGAAAAGTTGAGAAAACTAGAGAGAGCTATAGGAAACAGCTAACAGGGAAGAACGGCAAATAGGCTATAACACTGCCAACTTGGTAAAGCACAGTGCATATCAATGCACCCAAAGCAAAAAGACACAGTGTCATAGATCAGCCAGACGCAGCCAACTCTGAAGATGCAGAGGTCTATGAGGAAGGACAGACAGGACAGAGAAGAAGGTTCAAGGTCAGTCAGTCCAGGATGACCTGATGCATAAAGTCACTGTAACCTTGCCAAGCAGGGACTCAGTCTGACAGTAGCTTCCCAGCTGCTCAAGCCCCTGACCCAGAACCAGAGAGAGCCCCCCCCCCCCCTTCCACCCTCACCTCCCTTGTCTCCAGAGTCATTAGAGCACAGACAAAAGGAAGTCCGTCTTGAGATGCAGGAGAGGAGACAGAGTTCGCGATTAGCAGCCCAGAGACATCTGGGTCTAGATAGTAAGGGGGAGAGTGCACACACCTGCATAATGCAAGCCAGTGGCAAGACAGCCATCTCTCCTATAAAGAGTGGAGAAAGGAAGAGGCGGGCTGTGGAAGCAGCGCATCCTAATCACTCCAGACTTTGCTGCCGCTAACTCTGGACTGGGATTCTGATTCCTTGGACCATGACTCTTGGATCTGCCCTGAATCTGCTTCTGTCACTGACCTGAAACTCTGACCACACTACATTGTGCCTGCACCTTGGGTAGCTTGCACCTGGGCTGTATGACTCTGCTCTAAAACCCGTCTCCTCCAGGACACACAATCTCTACCCCTCCATCCTCCACTGCCACTCTTCCTCCTGAAACCCAGCAAAAACTGACTGACAAACGTAGGTTTACAACTACAGACACACAACAGAAAAAATGGTGTGCAGGGAGGGAGGTCACAGCAGATGGGCAAAGGAATCAAACCTTAGGATCTCCCACTCAGTCCATGTCCATTTAATATCAAGCATGGAAAGTGATGTCAGTTAAGCCTCATACATCCTCCAATACACCTGGCTTCTCCCTCCCCCCCTCCGACCACTGCACAGGTCCCTGTTTACTATTTCCAGCTTTGGGAAACACCAGGAGGTTTCGATCCCTGGCATCTTGGCCATGTTGCTCCAGGTGGTGGCAAAGAAGTGGCTTTTCAGATGAGAATGTGAGAGGCAACTGCAATGTAGAGGGGTTGGCTCTGTGCCACATTCACCCCACATTCCCCCACTCTCCATGGGTTGTGTCTTCCTTTCATGTCTGGAGACCAAGTCCTATGAAGAAAGGTTGAAGGAGCTGGGCATGTTTAGCCTGGAGAGGAGGCGGCTGAGAGGTGATATGATGATCACCATCAAGTACTTGAAGGGCTGTCATATAGAGGATAGTGTGGAATTTTCTGTGGCCCCAGAAGGTAGGATTAGAACCAATGGGTTGAAATTAAATCAGAAGAGTTTCCAGCTCAACATTAGGAAGAATTTCCTGACTGTGAGAGCGGAACAGGCTTCCTCCTTGGGAGGTGGTGGGCTCTCCTTCCTTGGAGGTTTTTAAACAGAGGCTAGATAGCCATCTGACAGCAATGAAGATCCTGTGAATTTAGGGGCAGGTATTTGTGAGTTTCCTGCATTGTGCAAGGGGCTGGACTAGATGACCCTGGAGGTCCCTTTCAACTCTACGATTCTATGTATAATCTCTGTGGTGCCTCCCACCTTGTGGAATGGCTTGCCAGAGGCCAGGAAGACCTTCCACCAGTGTCAGCAGCAGCAGCATCCCCTGCAGTGGGACAGCTGCCAGAGCCTGGGGCTTGCAATGGGACCCACTGCTCTACCACCTCCTCCCCCCCCAGGCCGTGTTCCCATGAGTGCTTCACCACCAACCTCTCTGGCTCCACATGCTGCCCAGTGTCGCTACAGTGGCACTTCCAGCTGCCCAGATGGCATGCAGGCTGTGCAAGCAGAGGGAGTGGGAAGGCTTGCAAGGGGAAATGGGGAAGATGCACAGGAAGGGGGGGGTAAGGTGGCATGAGTGGGACCCTGGTGGGCAGAGGAAAGTAGGGGGAAATTCTCTGCCCAAGGTCTCCCAAAATTTGTAACTGGTCCTGACTGCCACATTTCTATCGATGTGCAATATTCAAGAGGGCATTTTTGTAAAGGGATTACCGTATTTTTCGCACCATAAGGCGCTCCAGAGGATAGGACACACCTTCCTCCTGGAGGGCGATCCCCTGCCTCTGATCCGGCGCTTCCCCCGCGCCTGCCTGCCTCCATCTTCTTCAGGCAAGTGCTGGGATTGCTCCACGTGGCCCCACCGCAAACCCAGCACTTCGCAAGCGCCGGCTGCGGAGGGGGCAGCGTGCTTCCTCCTTGCCTGTGTGCCTGGCTTCAGCTGTGATGTTTAAAGCAAGTGCTGGGATCGGAAGGCGGAGGGAGCGATCCCAGCGCTTGCTTTAAGCATCACAGCTGAAGCCAGGCACACAGGCAAGGAGGAAGCACGCTGCCCCCTCCGCAGCTGGCGCTTGCGAAGCGCTGGGTTTGCGGTGGGGCCACGTGGAGCGATCCCAGCGCCTGCCTGAAGAAGATGGAGCCAGGCAGGCAGGCGCGGGGGAAGCGCTAGATTGGAGGAAGAGGCAGCAGATCGCCCCCCCCTGGAAGGTACGTACCTTCGGACCATAAGACGCACACACTCCCCCCCCCACTTTTTTTTGGGGGGGGGAAGTGCGTCTTATGGTCCGAAAAATACAGTACATCAGTACCAATGGTTGCTTTGTAAGGGAGAAGTGTGTAGTCTATCGCAACGTTTTCCATATGCAGAACCTTTCTTTTAACTGCAATCCACTTTATTCCATTTTATTCATTTGTCATACGCTGGAGAGGTTCCCCCTCCTCCACTTTTATTTGCATTGTTGACTTGTTTATTCTGTAATCCTGGCCTTACTGCACAGTTCACTGAATACTCTGCTGCCTGATTACTTCATATTCTGTAATCCGCCCTGAATCTCAGCAAGAAGGCATTAAAGTAGAATAAATACAGATACAGCCACTGAAGGCCAACTGGGGGTTCACCTCCAACTGAACTGGGGGAAAGGAAAGTAGCACTGCAAAAATCTATCCACAACATACTGCTGTTCTTGCTTCAACTGTACGGAGAATTTTTTAGCATTATACATATTGAAAAACCTGAAACTGTTGATTGATAGCATTTCACTCCAAGATGTAATTCAATCACAGTGTTTGTCAATGTAAACCTTTTTTGCCGCTAATTTGATTAACGCTTCCAATTTATTAACAATACTCTAGCAATTCAAGCAAACATCAGTTATCCCATTGGAACTGAGCAGAGATTTATTTTCCTTCTTGAAGATTCCCACAAGGGTACTCAGATGAGCAATTCCGCAGGTGCACAAGATTAAAACAATCTTAAATTCCTTTGCAAAAAAAGCAACCCACTGAAATTCATTAATTCATGTTAACTTGAAAAAAGGGTATTCAAAGATTCTTTGGAGGTTTTTAAACAGACACTAGATGGCCACCTGACAGCAATGCTGATTCTGTGAATTAGGCAGATCCTGAGAAGGAGGGCAGGAAGGGGTGCATCAGTGCTTCGTTCTCCTGACCCTTTCTTACACACCCAGAGAAATGTTGATTGCCACTTTGGGGTCAGAAAGCAATTTTTCTCCAGGGCAGTTTGGCCAGGGATCCTGGAGGGTTTTTTTGGGGGGGAGGGGGCATTTGCCATATTCTGAGCTTGGAGCAGGGGTCACTGGATGTGTGGTGGGGAGGTACCTGTGGATTTCCTGCATTGTGCAGGAGACTGAACTAGATGACCGAGGAGATCCCTTCCAACTGTATGATTACTCCAATATTATTCTAAAATAGTTAGAATGAACTATTTTTTCATTCTTCACCTTCAATTTCATCCAATCCAGCACTGTCTGTTCCATCAGGAGGCTTTTTACCAAGAACAGCTTCAAGGTGCCTCTGTTTTGCTTTGATCTTTTTCAACTGTTGCTCCTGGGATAACGAGAACACATAAGATTAAAATGGAGCATCAAACTTCCTTTGCTCAAAAAACAAAATGGGACACAATGGGACTGTCTCTTCATATAACAGGACTTGCACTATTTTCTATGCAGTGACAGGACACCTCATCTTGCAGGTAGCTGGTGTTAAAAAGAACACATTTGGAATACTTAATTTGAACATAAGAACATGAACATAAGAGAAGCCATGTTGAATCAGGCAAAAGGTCCATCCAGCCCAACACTCTGTGTCACACAGTGGCCAAAAAACCCCAAGTGCCATCAGGAGGTTCACCAGTGGAGCCAGGACACTAGAAGCCCTCCCACTGTGCCCCCCCCCCCCAAAGCAGCAAGAATACAGAGCCTCACTGCCCCAGACAGAAAGTTCCAACAGTACGCTGCGGCCAACAGCCACTGATGGACCTCTGCTCCATATGTTTATCCAATCCCCTCTTGAAGATGGCTATGCTTGTAGCCGCCGCCACCTCCTGCGGCAGTGAATTCCATGTGTTAATCACCCTTTGGGTGAAGAAGGACTTCCTTTTATCGGTTCTCACCCACCTGCTCAGCAATTTCATTGAATGTCTATGAATTCTCATATTGTGAGAAATTCGCACTTTGCTAGTCCTCAGAGATTAACCTAGAACAGCATTCCCAGATAAGCAAATGGCTGTATATAGCTAATTTTCAGTCTGAGTGGCGACGAATGCAACTGATACATTAACAAAGAATAATCAACAAAGCAACAGGTTTGTCGTCAACATAGACAAAAAGTCACAATCAGTGAACTTCCTGGGAAAAGATAGTGCTATTTCCCCATCAGCAAGAAGGGGAAAGTGAAAGGAAGAAAATGTCCTTGGTTTATGCACAATGAATTCTTTAAAAGGCCAAACTTTGGGGAAGGTGGATTCAAGAACATGACCTAACAAGTATAATGTTGAATTCCTATTTATTTATTTCCCATATTTATATGCTTGCCTTTCTCTTGAGCATCTCTATTAAGCCTGATGCACTCTGCTGTGAAAAAGGAAACCTGATTGGCAGGAAAGAGCAGAGCCACTTAAAAGGAGCCCCCGGAAAACCTAACATGCCACAGTGGGCTGTGTAACATTAGTCCTGTCATCAACAGTATCAAAGGCTACAGAAGCAACTGCAGGATCAATAGGGTGGAAGCACCCTTTCACATTCAACCACTGACTGAGGATACCAAGCAGAGTCACAATGAGGAAAGGGGGGGCAGTTTGAGAGGGTCTGGAGGTCATCTGATGAATAGAGGATCAAAACGTATCTAATCACTTTCTCTAGAATAAAAGGCTGTTATTTGAGTTACTGTGCTGAGACATTTTTGAGATGACAGTCATAAAATTTTAACCACTGGGAGAAAACCAGGTTTATATCAGTGTTTTACATTTTAAAAATTATTGATTTCTAGCTGAAGGGATCAGCTTGCACATGACCCATGCCATTTTGGTCCAAGGGATTCATTTTCTTATGGGCTTGCAGACTAGTAGTTTGGGAGTCACGGCACAAGAACTCGAAGTCAGAGTGCTGTGATCTCCAATGTGGAGGTCTGCAGGGGCCCACCCAAGTGTTCCCTGGCCACAAGCTTGCTCTCTGACCCCTTCTGCACCCCCATCTCATCTCTTTGGAAGATCCTTCCTTTTCTTGGTCATTGCTCTGTTCCCAACATCATTGTTGTTATTGTTCTATTTTCCAACTGCCCTATTCAGCAAAGACAGCTTTAGTCAACTTCAAGTTCTCAGGCTGAAAGCTCTAGTCCTCCAAATGAAGCCTTTTAAAAGCATTTGCCCAGTATACTGAGAATGGACTTCACCACCAAGGGATAAGAAAGAGGCAAAGTAAGTCAGGCCTACTTGGCTTCGGAAATGATGGTGCACGCAGCAGATTCTCACCATTCGCTTGAACAAGATTGTGTTTAATAGGATATCCTATATGCATGCACACACACAAAGAAAGTCAGGAACATCCAGTTACCTTGTTGTATTTCTGCCGCTTCACAGAATCTAGTTTTCTGTTAATATCTTTGCTGGTAGCAGCGTGAGGAGTGAGCTGGTCAGTAATTGTACTGATTTGTTTCAGGGATGCTGTACATGATCTGAAACACAAACTCAATCATCAGATACCCAAGCATCAATGAGTTAAATGTCCTGAACTGCAAAACACAGTACAAGCTTGAATCCAATGGCACGGCTACCCACCTGTTTCAAAAAACATAGTGATTTATTTCTAACCCAGAAGCTGGTTTCCAAGTCTTTGAAACCAGCGGATTTTGCAGGTATGACAATCAAACAGGACTAGAGCCAGTCTGGTGTAGTGGTTAAGAGCAGTGGACCAGGTTTGATTCCCCCTCCTCCAGCCAGCTGGGTGACCCTGGGCCAGTCCCAGTTCTCTCAGAGCTCTCTCAGCCCCACCCGCCTCGCATGGTGTCTGTTGCGGGAGAGGAAGGGAAGGAAATTGTAAGCTACTCCAAGATCCTTCAGGTAACAAAGGGTGAGGTATAAAACCTTCTTCTTTATTAAAGAAAAAAAAAAACTAAAACTTTGCTGGTTTTAAAGTTGACACTGGATTCAAACTTTGTTCCACTAGAACTCGCATTCAATTTTAAATTATTTACTTTTACACTGATTAGAACACTAAGTAATAAATTCTTTAGGACTACCTGCTTAGTAGGTTATCATGGGCAGTAATATATGACTTTACCAGGGTCAAAACCAGTCAATATCTTAGTTTGTACTCAAGTGCACTATCCCGGTGAGACCAGAGAAAGGTAAGGAGTTGAAAATGAGTACCGGTATATAATGGCTTAAATGAGATACTGATCCGACAGCTCATGCAAAACTTAAGGGAACAAAACAGCTGAGGGGGCTGTGAGTGCATCACACATATCGTTAAACAGGGAGAATGATTTAGGCTGAAAAGGATCTGGGACCTGTTTTGCTTAATATAAATGATTTGGTTGAAGGAATAGAGGGAATGTTTATTAAATTTGCAGATGACACTAAATTGAGAGGGGTAGCAAATGCAAGACAGAATCAGAATACAGGATAATCGACAGGCCAGAAAACTGGGCAAAAACAAATAAAATGAATTTTAACAGGGATAAATGTAAAGTTCTGCATTTAGGTAGGAAAATCCAAATGCATAATTATAGGATGAGGGAGACTTGTCTTGGCAGCAGTATGTATGAAAAGGATCTTGGGGTCTTAGTGGACCATACGCTGAACATGAGTCAACAGTGGGATGCAGTGGCTAAAAAGGCAAATACAATTTTCGGCGGGGAGGGCAGAGTATAAATAAAAATTTATTACTATTATTATTATTTTGGACTGTATTAACAAAAGTATAGTGTCCAGATCACGTGAAGTGATAGTACTGCTTTACTCTACTCTGGTTAGACCTCATCTAGAGTACTGTGATCAGTTTGGGGCACCACATCTTAAGAAGGATATAGACAAGCTGGAATGTGTCCAGAGGGCAATGAAGATGTTGGGGGATCTAGAGTCCAAGTCCTATGAGGAAAGGTTAAAGGAGCTGGGCATGTTTAGCCTGGAGAGGAAACAACTGAGAGGTGATATGACCACCATCTTCAAGTACTTAAAGGGCTGTCATATAGAGCAGTGGTCCCGGGGATAGGCACCAGGGTCAGCCCACCCACCATGACCGCAGGATTGGCAGGGTGGGGGCACCAAATTCGGCTCCGCCCCCCCGTGGCGCCGCCAGGCTCCCTGCCACCACCACCCCGCAGTCGTGTAGCCTCCGTCACACACCCCCGCAGCCTCCCCGCGACACCCCCCCGTGGCTGTGCAGCCTTCCCGCCACCCCCTCTTCGACCGTGCAGCCTTCCTGCCCCGTCTCTCGTTGCGGCACCTCCACCACCACTCTCTGTTTTAAGGCAGAAGGGGCTTCGTGGACCGGTTCCAGTCAGGCCATGGACCGGAAGCGGTCCACGGACCAGGGACCCCTGATGGTGCTGAGTTGTTTTCTGTTGCCCCAGAAAGTTGGACCAGAACCAACAGGTTGAAATTAAATCAAGAGTTTTTGACTAAAAATCAGGAAGAACTTTCTGACAGTGAGAGCAGTTCCTCAGTGGAGATTATGAAACAGAGGCTAAATGGCCATGTTGCAACAAAGCTGATTCTGAGAACTTAGGGGGTGGGACTAGACGACCCTGGAGGTCCCTTCCAACTCTATGATTCTATGACTGTCAGCCTCCCAGGTACCTTTTATATAAAAACAATGGAGAAATCTGTCCCCACAGATAGCTGTGACAAACTTCAACTGAGCAGGACTGCAGCCTGAATCTTACATAAGAACATAAGAGAAGCCATGTTGGATCAGGCCAATGGCCCATCCAGTCCAACACTCTGTGTCACATAAGAACATAAGAGAAGCCCTGTTGGATCAGGCCAATGGCCCATCCAGTCCAACATTCTGTGTCACATAAGAACATAAGAGAAGCCATGTTGGATCAGGCCAATGGCCCATCCAGTCCAACACTCTATGTCACATAAGAACATAAGAGAAGCCCTGTTGGATCAGGCCAGTGGCCCATCCAGTCCAACATTCTATGTCACATAAGAACATAAGAGAAGCCCTGTTGGATCAGGCCAATGGCCCATGCAGTCCAACATTCTGTGTCACATAAGAACATAAGAGAAGCCCTGTTGGATCAGGCCAATGGCCCATGCAGTCCAACATTCTATGTCACATAAGAACATAAGAGAAGCCCTGTTGGATCAGGCCAGTGGCCCATCCAGTCCAACATTCTGTGTCACATAAGAACATAAGAGAAGCCATGTTGGATCAGGCCAATGGCCCATGCAGTCCAACATTCTGTGTCACATAAGAACATAAGAGAAGCCCTGTTGGATCAGGCCAGTGGCCCATCCAGTCCAACATTCTATGTCACATAAGAACATAAGAGAAGCCCTGTTGGATCAGGCCAATGGCCCATGCAGTCCAACATTCTATGTCACATAAGAACATAAGAGAAGCCCTGTTGGATCAGGCCAATGGCCCATGCAGTCCAACATTCTATGTCACATAAGAACATAAGAGAAGCCATGTTGGATCAGGCCAATGGCCCATCCAGTCCAACACTCTGTGTCACATAAGAACATAAGAGAAGCCATGTTGGATCAGGCCAGTGGCCCATCCAGTCCAACATTTTGTGTCACACAGTTGCCAAAAAAAAATTTATACTATACACACACACACACACACACACTGTGGCTAACAGCCACTGATGGACCTCTGCTCCATATTTTTATCCAATCCACTCTTGAAGCTGGCTATGCTTGTAGCCACCACCACCTCCTGTGGCAGTGAATTCCACATGTTAATCACCCTTTGGGTGAAGAAGTATTTCCTTTTATCTGTTTTAACCTGACTGCTCAGCAATTTAATCAAATGCCCACGAGTTCTTGTATTGTGAGAAAGGAAGAAAAGTACTTCTTTCTCTACTTTCTCCATCCCATGCATTATCTTGTAAACCTCTATCATGTCACCCCGCAGTCGACGTTTCTCCAAGCTAAAGAGTCCCAAGCGTTTTAACCTTTCTTCATAGGGAAAGTGCTCCAGCCCTTTAATCATTCTAGTTGCCCTTTTCTGGACTTTCTCCAATGCTAGAATATCCTTTTTGAGGTGTGGCGACCAGAACTGCACACCGTACTCCAAATGAGACCGCACCATCGATTTATACAGGGGCATTATGATACTGGCTGATTTGTTTTCAATCCCCTTCCTAATAATTCCCAGCATGGCGTTGGCCTTTTTTATTGCAAACGCACACTGTCTTGACATTTTCAGTGAGTTATCTACCATGACTCTCTCTTGGTCAGTCTCTGCCAGTTCACACCCCATCAACGTGTATTTGTAGCTGGGATTCTTGGCCCCAATGTGCATTACTTTGCACTGTCAAGTCTGCTGTATTTTGGTCAAGCTGCATCCTAACATTGGTTCAGAAGTAAGGGGTTCTGGGTAAACCACACTGAACACCGAATGCTGCTAGCTAACTTTCCTCACCGTCCCTTTGTTGTGTAGCCTGCTTTGAAATGGTGATATGGGAACAAGATAGTAGAGCCTTCTCAGGCAGGGTGTCTGTGGGAGTGTGAAGGCGCCAAGGCCTCAGCTTGGGAACGAAGTAGTAACATCCTGATGTGAATATACACTGCATAGAATGCCCCTCCCTCAAGAATCCTTTTGATCTATACCTTAAATGCTTGGTTAATGTCTATGTACCCCAGTCCTTCAATCTCTATCATGGTCTATAGTTCTGTCTCCAATAAACTAGCATCTTTGTTTCAACCAAAGTCTCGTTATTGAATTCAGCTGACTTAACATGCACTTGGCCACATTGAACCTCATCTGCCACGTTGATGCCCACTCAGCCAGCCTCAACAGATCCCTTTGGAGTGCCTCACTATCCTCTCTGGTTCTCACCACCCTGAACAATTTAGTGTCATCTGAAAACTTGGCCACTTCACTGCTCACTCCCAATGCCAAATCATTTATGAACAAGTTAAAGAGCATGGGACCCTGTACTGAGCCCTGCGGCACCCCACTGCTTACCGTCCTCCACAGCAAAGACTGCCCATTTATACTCACTCTCTGCTTCCTATTACTCAGCCAGTTTTTGATCCACAAGAGGACCTGTCCTTTTACTCCATGACTCTCAAGCTTTCTCGATCTTCACAAATGACAGCCTGAACTTTTTACCGATGGTTTACATTGGATAACAATGGGATTTTTTTATCAGCAGAGCTAGATTTAATCTACAGATACCATAATTATCCTGGCTTCACTGAGATTTCCCCAGCATGTGGTGTGTGGATTTCACCCTATGATTATGACATGTGAGACCAGTGGGTGAGAATGCTTGGGTTCTGAGCTCCCACATAAACAAGACAGATGACACCCTACTCAAGGGTGTCAAACATGCAGCCCGGGGGCTGAATCAGGCCCCTGGAGGGCTGCTATCAGACCCCTAAGCAAATGGCTGTTGTCTGTTTACTTCTCCATCTCTCTTGCTTCCTTCTGCACTACAGCACAGCAGCTACAGAGTAAAGTCTCTATTTTCTCCATTGGCTGAGGCTCCTCCTTTGGGGAGGAAGAGGAGGAGGGATAGCTTGCTTTGCCAGTCTCTCTCAATTGCACAGCGGAGCTACTAAGCCATGCCTCTCTCCTTCTATTGGCTGAGGCTCTCCCCCAGGGAAGGAAGGAAAGAGCCAGAGATTCCTTTGCCCAGTTCCCTGGATTGTACGGGAGAGAGACAAAGAAAGCAAATTTAACACCAATGAGTGCTAACGACAAGTGCTAAATTTAACATGGACAAGTGCTAATGTTCTACGCATGTTTTTAGGTTTTAAAATCTGTAATTATGTTTGTCTGTGTCCTTTATAAAGTTTATATCTCCACTACCTGGCATTACATTTTATGACACTCAAGGCCTGGCCTGACAAGGTCACATTTATGTTGGGTCCAGCCCTCATCACAAAAGAGTTTGACACCTCTGCCCTACATGGTTTGAAATCACTCTGAAATATGTTGTCAGACATAGAGGAAGAACATTCCATTGAGTTGTGACCCACTCATGACAACTTCAACCGGATGAGTAGAGGCTGCCTGCCTGTGAGAAACAACCCCCGTCTTCTTTGGTGGGCTCCCATCCAAGTACTGACAATGGCCAGCCTCACTTAGCTCCCACGCCCTCAGGAGCTTGGGCCAAACTAGGCTGAAACAGGTCATATTTATCCACACCACGGACACACTGCCATTTAAACACAGATTCTCTTTCCATAACCTTCAGCCTGTCATATATGGTTTTTAATTGCCATATTTCTGAATTCAACCTGTAAATAAAAAAGTTACGGCTCATCCAGCTTACCGAAGATCATCCAGGACTGACTGGTAATCCTTTTCCGCTTCCGCAATACGAACCGCCTTGTTTGCTTCATTTATTGCGTTATCCACCTGCTTAAGGACACCTTGCTCCAATACTTCCTGATCATACACATCAACGCCGAGGCCTCTGAGTTCCTCTGCCTGAGCGCACTGCACTACAGGCTGAATCTGCTGCCTGTCAATACGCAGCAGAGCTGGTGCTTTCCTCAGTGCTCCAGAAGAAACCCCCGCGGACGATGTAGATGGCTCATTCTCAGGATCAAAGTCCTCCCACCAAAGGTCCCCAGCAAGACGCTCACTGGGAGGGGAGCTGCTTCCTTGCCTGGACTTCATGGCTTCCTCCAGGCAAGAGTCGCTTCCGCCTGCTCTGGAACTTTGTCCTTGAGGACTCCCTTCCGGCAGGGACTTTTCAGATGGCATCGCCTGCTCAAAGACAAGGAAAAGTTGCTAAGCATACTCTTTGTAAGTACAGCACAAAAGCCCACTGCAGCTAGTCCAGCGTGCTGCCTCACACAACAATCTCATACAACAACGGAACAAAGTAGGAGTCAAGTTGGCCCTTAAAGGCCAACGAAGTTTTATTCAGAATGTATTTATTCTGAAAAAAACTTTGCTGGTCTAAAAGGTGCAACTTGACTCCAATTTTGTTCTACTGCTTCAGACCAACACAGCTGCCCACTTGGATCACACAACAACAGTTATTCTGAAAAAGCCGTCAAACCAGAACAGAGACCAAGTCCTTCCCCTGCCATTCAGAGGTTTGCTGACTCTGTTCGTGGAGGCTCTCTTCAGTCACCACGGCTAGTAGCCGCGGATGGACTTCTTTACGTCATAAAGTGATTGAAATGTGGGATCCAGTGCCAGAGAATGTGGTGACAGCCCCGGGCACAGGCGCTTCTGAAGGAGGGAGAGGGCAGAGAACTTCCCCCCCCTCCCCCAAATATCAGAATTCGAGGGCATCGAATGAAGCTGAGGGGGAGTCAGTGGGCAGGCAGAAAGGCCCCCTTCTTCTTCACCAGCCAGAGGACGCAGTGATCAAGAAGAAGATAATGCATTTATATCCCGCCCTCCACTCCGAAGAGTCTCAGAGCGGCTCACAATCTCCTTTACCTTCCTCCCCCACAACAGACACCCTGTGAGGTAGATGAAGATATTGGATTTATATCCCACCCTCCATTCCAAAGAGTCTCAGAGCGGCTCACAATCTCCTTTCCCTTCCTCCCCTCCACAACAGACACCCTGTGAGGTAGATGAAGATATTGGATTTATATCCCGCCCTCCACTCCGAAGAGTTTCAAAGCGGCTCACAATCTCCTTTACCTTCCTCCCCCACAACAGACACCCTGTGAGGTAGATGAAGATATTGGATTTATATCCCGCCCTCCACTCCGAAGAGTCTCAAAGCGGCTCACAATCTCCTTTACCTTCCCCCCCCCACAACAGACCCCCTGTGAGGTAGATGAAGATACTGGATTTATATCCCGCCCTCCACTCCAGAGAGTCTCAGAGCGGCTCACAATCTCCTTTACCTTCCCCCCCCCCCACAACAGACATCCTGTGAGGTAGATGAAGATATTGGATTTATATCCCGCCCTCCACTCCAAAGAGTCTCAAAGTGGCTCACAATCTCCTTTACCTTCCTCCCCCTCAACAGACACCCTGTGAGGTAGATGAAGATATTGGATTTATTTATTTATTTAATTTATATTTTGACTTATATCCCGCCCTTCCCACCGAAGTGGCTCAGGGCGGCTTACAACATAGTAAACTTACATAAATTTGCTTAAAAACATTTACATAATAAGGATTAAAACAATAAATTAATAAGACATAAAAACATAAAAACCAGCGGTCTATTAAATGCATTCTAGTTCCATCCAAAAAATTTCTCAGTATTAGTTAGTTGTTGTAGGCCTGCCGGAAGAGGGCTGTCTTACAGGCCCTGCGGAATTGCCCTAGGTCCCGCAGGGTCCTCACCTCTTCCGGCAGCTGGTTCCACCAGTAAGGCGCCGTTACCGAGAAGGCCCGATCCCTGGTGGATTTCAGGCGGGCCTCCTTTGGCTCGGGGATTACTAACAGGTTTTGTGAACCCGATCGTAGTACTCTCTGGGGAACGTGTGGGGAGAGACGGTCCCTAAGGTAGGCAGGTCCTAGGCCATATGGGGCTTTAAAGGTAATGACCAACACCTTGTACCGGACTCGGAATGTTATTGGCAGCCAGTGCAGATCCCGAAGCCCTAATAACAGCCGGGCAGCGGCATTCTGCACTAACTGCAATTTCCGGGTCCAACACAAGGGTAGCCCCATGTAGAGGGCATTACAGTAGTCCAACCTCGAGGTGACCGTGGCATGAATCACCGTTGCTGGGTCATCGTGTTCCAGGAAAGGAGCCAACTGCCTCGCCCGCCTAAGATGAGAGAATGCGGACTTGGCGGTGGCTGCTATCTGAGCCTCCATTGTCAATGAAGGCTCCAATAGTTTATATCCCACCCTCCACTCCAAAGAGTCTCAGAGCGGCTCACAATCTCCTTTACCTTCCTCCCCCACAACAGACATCCTGTGAGGTAGATGAAGATATTGGATTTATATCCCGCCCTCCACTCCGAAGAGTCTCAGAGCGGCTCACAATCTCCTTTACCATGCCCCCCCCCCACGACAGACACCCTGTGAGGTAGATGAAGATATTGGATTTATACCTCGCCCTCCACTCCAAAGAGTCTCAGAGCGGCTCACAATCTCCTTTATCTTCCTCCCCCCCCACGACAGACACCCTGTGAGGTAGATGAAGATATTGGATTTATATCCCGCCCTCCACTCCAAAGAGTCTCAGAGCGGCTCACAATCTCCTTTATCTTCCTCCCCCACAACAGACACCCTGTGAGGTAGATGAAGATATTGGATTTATACCTCGCCCTCCACTCCAAAGAGTCTCAGAGCGGCTCACAATCTCCTTTATCTTCCTCCCCCCCCCACGACAGACACCCAGTGAGGTAGATGAAGATATTGGATTTATATCCCGCCCTGCACTCTGAAGAGTCTCACAGCGGCTCACAATCTCCTTTCCCTCCCCCCCCCCCCACAACAGACACCCAGTGAGGTAGATGAAGATATTGGATTGGATTTATATCTCGCCCTCCACTCCAAAGAGTCTCAGAGCGGCTCACAATCTCCTTTATCTTCCTCCCCCCCCACGACAGGCACCCTGTGAGGTAGATGAAGATATTGGATTTATATCCCACCCTCCATTCCAAAGAGTCTCAGAGCGGCTCACAATCTCCTTTCCCTTCCTCCCCTCCACAACAGACACCCTGTGAGGTAGATGAAGATATTGGATTTATATCCCGCCCTCCACTCCGAAGAGTTTCAAAGCGGCTCACAATCTCCTTTACCTTCCTCCCCCACAACAGACACCCTGTGAGGTAGATGAAGATATTGGATTTATATCCCGCCCTCCACTCCGAAGAGTCTCAAAGCGGCTCACAATCTCCTTTACCTTCCCCCCCCCCACAACAGACCCCCTGTGAGGTAGATGAAGATACTGGATTTATATCCCGCCCTCCACTCCAGAGAGTCTCAGAGCGGCTCACAATCTCCTTTACCTTCCCCCCCCCCACAACAGACATCCTGTGAGGTAGATGAAGATATTGGATTTATATCCCGCCCTCCACTCCAAAGAGTCTCAAAGTGGCTCACAATCTCCTTTACCTTCCTCCCCCTCAACAGACACCCTGTGAGGTAGATGAAGATATTGGATTTATTTATTTATTTAATTTATATTTTGACTTATATCCCGCCCTTCCCACCGAAGTGGCTCAGGGCGGCTTACAACATAGTAAACTTACATAAATTTGCTTAAAAACATTTACATAATAAGGATTAAAACAATAAATTAATAAGACATAAAAACATAAAAACCAGCGGTCTATTAAATGCATTCTAGTTCCATCCAAAAAATTTCTCAGTATTAGTTAGTTGTTGTAGGCCTGCCGGAAGAGGGCTGTCTTACAGGCCCTGCGGAATTGCCCTAGGTCCCGCAGGGTCCTCACCTCTTCCGGCAGCTGGTTCCACCAGTAAGGCGCCGTTACCGAGAAGGCCCGATCCCTGGTGGATTTCAGGCGGGCCTCCTTTGGCTCGGGGATTACTAACAGGTTTTGTGAACCCGATCGTAGTACTCTCTGGGGAACGTGTGGGGAGAGACGGTCCCTAAGGTAGGCAGGTCCTAGGCCATATGGGGCTTTAAAGGTAATGACCAACACCTTGTACCGGACTCGGAATGTTATTGGCAGCCAGTGCAGATCCCGAAGCCCTAATAACAGCCGGGCAGCGGCATTCTGCACTAACTGCAATTTCCGGGTCCAACACAAGGGTAGCCCCATGTAGAGGGCATTACAGTAGTCCAACCTCGAGGTGACCGTGGCATGAATCACCGTTGCTGGGTCATCGTGTTCCAGGAAAGGAGCCAACTGCCTCGCCCGCCTAAGATGAGAGAATGCGGACTTGGCGGTGGCTGCTATCTGAGCCTCCATTGTCAATGAAGGCTCCAATAGTTTATATCCCACCCTCCACTCCAAAGAGTCTCAGAGCGGCTCACAATCTCCTTTACCTTCCTCCCCCACAACAGACATCCTGTGAGGTAGATGAAGATATTGGATTTATATCCCGCCCTCCACTCCGAAGAGTCTCAGAGCAGCTCACAATCTCCTTTACCATGCCCCCCCCCCCACGACAGACACCCTGTGAGGTAGATGAAGATATTGGATTTATACCTCGCCCTCCACTCCAAAGAGTCTCAGAGCGGCTCACAATCTCCTTTATCTTCCTCCCCCCCCACGACAGACACCCTGTGAGGTAGATGAAGATATTGGATTTATATCCCGCCCTCCACTCCAAAGAGTCTCAGAGCGGCTCACAATCTCCTTTATCTTCCTCCCCCACAACAGACACCCTGTGAGGTAGATGAAGATATTGGATTTATACCTCGCCCTCCACTCCAAAGAGTCTCAGAGCGGCTCACAATCTCCTTTATCTTCCTCCCCCCCCACGACAGACACCCAGTGAGGTAGATGAAGATATTGGATTTATATCCCGCCCTGCACTCTGAAGAGTCTCACAGCGGCTCACAATCTCCTTTCCCTCCCCCCCCCCACAACAGACACCCAGTGAGGTAGATGAAGATATTGGATTGGATTTATATCTCGCCCTCCACTCCAAAGAGTCTCAGAGCGGCTCACAATCTCCTTTATCTTCCTCCCCCCCCACGACAGGCACCCTGTGAGGTAGATGAAGATATTGGATTTATATCCCACCCTCCACTCCGAAGAGTCTCAGAGCGGCTCACAATCTCCTTTCCCTTCCCCCCACCCCCACAAGAGACACCCAGTGAGGTAGATGAAGATATTGGATTTATATCCCACCCTGCACTCTAAAGAGTCTCAGAGCGGCTCACAATCTCCTTTATCTTCCTCCCCCACAACAGACACCCTGTGAGGTAGATGAAGATACTGGATTTATATCCCACCCTGCACTCTAAAGAGTCTCAGAGCGGCTCACAATCTCCTTTATCTTCCTCCCCCACAACAGAAACCCTGTGAGGTAGATGAAGATACTGGATTTATATCCCACCCTGCAATCTAAAGAGTCTCAGAGCGGCTCACAATCTCCTTTATCTTCCTCCCCCACAACAGACACCCTGTGAGGTAGATGAAGATATTGGATTTATATCCCACCCTGCACTCTAAAGAGTCTCAGAGCGGCTCACTATCTCCTTTATCTTCCTCCCCACAACAGACACCCTGTGAGGTAGATGAAGATACTGGATTTATATCCCGCCCTCCACTCCGAAGAGTCTCATAGCGGCTCACAATCTCCTTTCCCTTGCCCCCCCACAACAGATGCCCTGTGAGATAGATGAAGATATTGGATTTATATCCCGCCCTCCACTCCAAAGAGTCTCAGAGCGGCTCACAATCTCCTTTATCTTCCTCCCCCCCCCCCCCACGACAGACACCCAGTGAGGTAGATGAAGATATTGGATTTATATCCTGCCCTGCACTCTAAAGAGTCCCAGAGCGGCTCACAATCTCCTTTATCTTCCTCCCCCCCCCCCCACAACAGACACCCTGTGACTGGATTTATATCCCGCCCTCCACTCCGAAGAGTCTCACAGCGGCTCACAATCTCCTTTCCCTTCCCCCCCCCCACAACAGACACCCAGTGAGGTAGATGAAGATATTGGATTGGATTTATATCTCGCCCTCCACTCCGAAGAGTCTCAGAGCGGCTCACAATCTCCTTTACCTTCCTCCCCCACAAGACACCCTGTGAGGTAGATGAAGATATTGGATTTATATCACGCCCTCCACTCCGAAGAGTCTCAGAGCGGCTCACAATCTCCTTTACCTTCCTCCCCCACAAGACACCCTGTGAGGTAGATGAAGATATTGGATTTATATCACGCCCTCCACTCCGAAGAGTCTCAGAGCGGCTCACAATCTCCTTTACCTTCCTCCCCCACAAGACACCCTGTGAGGTAGATGAAGATATTGGATTTATATCACGCCCTCCACTCCGAAGAATCTCAGAGCGGCTCAAAGTCTCTTTTATCTTCCTCCCCCTCAACAGACACCCTGTGAGGTGGGGGCAGATTTATACCCCGCCCTTCTCCCTGAATCAGAGTCTCAGAGCGGCCCACAATCTCCTTTTCCCTTCCTCCCCCCCCAACAGACACCCTGTGAGGTGGGTGGGGCTGAGAGGGCTCCCCCAGCAGCTGCCCTTTCAAGCACATCTCTGCCAGAGCTGTGGCTGCCCAAGGCCCTTCCGGCAGGTGCCAGTGGGGGAGCGGGGGCATCAATCCTCCCAGGGAAGAGTCGGTGCCTTCCCCCAGAGCGGCTGTCCCCTGCTGGCCCCTCAGCGCCACGGCCAGGCCAGGCAGCCCCATTCACCGAGGGAAGGAGTCGGGGCCTCCTCCCAGCAGCGGGGCTCCTCCGACGGCCTCCCGGGGGCGCGCAGGCCTGGTCGTTCCCCGGAGAAGAAGGGACGAGATCCCAGGCCCGCCCCGCCGACTCACCGCCATTCCCGCGCCGGGAGCACCGCCGCCCTCGGCCATCGCGGCTCTCCCTCCCTCGCGAAATGGACGCCCGCCACCGCCGGGAGAGGACTGCGCCTGCGCCGCCGCTCTCGCTCGCCGGCGCGCTCCTCTATGGCCGCGCTTCTGGAATGGCCGCGGGCGCCCTCTAGGGGTGGGGGACTCTCCCCGTCGCCTCGGGCAGCCCGAGAGCGGGATTCTCATTCCGCTCCAAGAGGATTCAAGAAGCACCTTTAAGACCAACAACATTTTATTCAGAATGTAAGCTTTTGTGTGATGAAGTGTGCTTAGCGCACACAGAAGCTTACATTCTGAATAAAACTTCGTTGGACTTAAAAGTGCGACTTGACTCCTGCTTTGTTCGACTGCTTCATACCAACACGGCTGCCCACCTGGATCTATCTACATGGAATGTCCCAAGAGGCAGCAGCAGAGCCCCCACCCTTGGAAGAAAAGGCCACTTTGGAGGGGGGGGGGTGTCTCAAGGCACACTCTACACCTTCCCAGACGCTGTCCCCAGATCTCCAGGCATTTCGTAAGTCTAGAGTTGGCAACCCCAACAAGGCTTCTCTCCCAGGTTCCAGGCTTCCCTCCACAAATTTCTGGCCCATTAATAAATGTTGCATTGCGCAAAATTCTCATAGGGGAGTCCTCCTAACGAGCCCTAACTCAGGCTCCCAGGCGGGGCTTAGTGTGTGGCCGGCACTGCTGCTTTTGCTTCCTCTCCCCATGCCTGGCCAGCACTGGGGAGGGACGGTGGCTCAGTGGAAGAGCATCTGCTTGGTAAGCAGAAGGTCCCAGGTTCAGTCCCCGACATCTCCAACTTAAAAGGGTCCTCCAGGCAAATAGGCATGAAAAACCTCCGCTTGAGACCCTGGAGAAAGAGCTGCTGCCAGTCTGAGTAGACAATACTGACTTTGATGGACCCAGGGTCTGATGCAGTGTAAGGCAGCTGCATATGTTCATATGTTCACTGGAGCAAGGGTCCAGGCAGTGGGGCTGGGCGGGGGGCAGCAGGGGTGGGGAGAGAGGCGTGTGAAGCCACGGCCACAACAACAGCAGTGGTTCTTTCCCCTTGTATGTGCCAGGTGGGGGAAGTTGGCGGTGTAAAATGGGTGGGCCCAAGACCTGTCAACGAGGTTCGAAACGTGCTGTCAGGACTCCTGCTTGCCTCTGTGCCCTTTGTGCTGTGAGGCTCCATGAGATCCCTGCATGCTGTTTGATATGTCCATGAAGCGACTGGAGAATGGGACTTCGTGAAATATGAGCAAAACGCCCTCAGGATGTTAACGACACTGCTTTACTTCTCCTTTCCCTCAAACAGAAGGACAGCTGGTGCCTCTTTCCTGGCACCTGCCAAGTGTTTTTAGAAAGTGGGCAGGGCCAGCGAGGCTTCTGATTGGCCACTGGACATTTGATTGGCAGTGCAGATTTGTAAAAAACTTGCTTTGGCAGCAGCTGTCGCCACAGCACTTGGGGTCTCCATTATGTGATTGAAGGCAAGCTGTGGCAGTCATTTTGCCGCGAGCTTCACCTCCTGTGGCAGCTATTGGGTGGCAGCCATTTTGGGTGGCACCACACTGTCAGAATCCCAAAGGTGCCCGCAGGCTCAAAAAATGTTGGGGACTCCTGCTGTACAGGATCCTGAACTGGCAGCAGGATGGATGGAAAAGGCAATAAACTGAAACACAGTTCAAATGAGTGCCGCGCTCTCCATAAACTAGGATTGCCAATTCCCAGGTGGGGCAGGAAAGGAAAGCCACACAGGCATTCACGTTAAATCAATGCTGTGAAAACAGAGTCCAATGCTCCAATTCTTCTCTGTTAGCCAATATCTGGATGGAATGCAGCAAGGCAGTAGGACACAACAGGGATGCGCTAAATGCGAGGCTTCAACGAGCTTCGGAAATGACTAAACAATTCATATTGGAGACCAATGCGCCTACATTCGACAGACAAATGAACATTTTCACAGCATTGCACACTACTTCCCGACTCCAATTTCAAGGAACAGACTGTCGGATATCAATATAGGAATAGTTGTCTAGGGAATAGTTTTTCTTTGCACTTTGTGATACGCTGTATTTTCTATGAATAATTTGCTATATAAATAATTGAATTTCGAAGTATTTGAGGTTGATTTAACATGACTGCCTGTGTGGCTTTCCCTTCCTGTTCTACCTTTCCACGTTACACTGTTTGGTTGCTAAATTTCCAGGTGGGGGCAGGGGATCCTTTGGTTTGGAGGCCCTCCCCCCCATTTCAGGGTTAGCAGAAAGCAGGCGAATGTCTGCTGGGCACTCCATGATGCCCTGCGGAGACCGGCTCCCCCATAAGTTATAATGGAGAATTTATTCATGGGGTATGTGGGGCTATGGGAAGGCTGTTTTCTGAGGTACAGGCACCAAATTTTCAGCATAGCATCTGGTGCCTCTCCTCAAACCCTGTCCCCAGTTTCAAAAATATTGGACCAGGGAATCTAATTCTATGAGCCCCATCCTCCAATATTTCCAGTGAAGGTAAGCCATTTAAAAGATGTGCAGTTCCCTTTAAATGTGATGACCAGAACTCCCTTCTTGTCACAACCTTGCTCCTGGCCCACCCCCAGAGTCTCCTGGCTCCACCCCCAAAGTCTCCAGATATTTCTTGAGTCGGACCTGGCAACCCTAATTGTGTCTGTGGCTTGCAAATGCTATTAGATGTTGTGCTATGTACAGACAACCAAGTGCAGCATGAGGCAGCTTGGGGAGGGACCTCAGCAGGTTATAATACCAGAGATTCCATCCTCCAAAGCAGCCATTTTCTCCACGGGAACTGATCTCCGTACTCTGGAAATCAGTTGTAATTCCAGAAAAGTTCCAGGTCCCACCTGAAGGTTGGCAACCCTATCAGGCTTAATCCTATTTTCCTCCAAGAAGCTCAAGGGGGTGGAATGCATGGTTCTTCCTTCCATTGTTTTAACTGTTTTAATTATTGTATATCTATTTTATTACCAAATGTGTAATTTTAATACTTATTAATTTAATTGTTGTGGGATTTTATGTTGTGAACCGCCCTGAACCTGCTTCGACGAGGAGGGCAGGATATGAATCAAATCAAATAAATAAATTGTGTCCTCATGGCAGCACCCACAGCCAAGCAGGGCTGGCTGAAAGAGAGTGGCTAATCCAGTCTAACCAAAGGTCAAGACGAACCCAGGCAGCTCCGGAGCTAGGGTGCCAGTTCCAGGCTGGTGCCCCAGGCAATGCACCCCCCTGCCCCTGACTGTTGTCCCTTCCTCCCCCGCTCAGGCGCTGCAGTAGCAGGCCCCAGTTGGCATGCTGGAGTGCACCCTGTGCTGCCCTGCTGTCCCTGGCAACCGTGGTGAAAATTGGTTCCTCTGGCCACCAATGCAGCCAAGGTGAACAGGAAGAAGCAGAGCAGCGGTGGGGAGCAGCCAAGAGCAGCGAGGCTGGGCAGGCACGGTGCTTCCTTCCTACCACCAGCCGATTTTACTTGCAAGCTTCCCTGGCACACTGGTGGCTTGGCCTCTCACAAAGGCTGTCTGGACTGTGTCAAGCATACAGACTTCAAAATAACCAACCGATAATTTTGAAACAAAGTATTGGTTTACAGTAAATCCATTGTGCTCAGGGTACGACCATATTGAAAGTGATACAGTTTGACACACAATAGTTGACTTTGACTTTAAAGGATACATCAAAGAGATACTAAAAGAACGCAAGGAATTCTCACATAGGCATGTGAAAAGCTACAATCACAGGTTCAGCTATCTTTTGTGGTTACAAACATCCTGGGTCTCAGGCTCAGGCCTGGGAATCGTCCCAGGGAGGCACTATCTTCAAAACTGACATTTCTACATTTGTTACAGTAGGTGCGAACTAGAGAATGGTTTATATAGCTTTGATATGCAACAGTACAGTAAGATAATAAACAATACAGCTTTCCACTGAGAATAAAATGTATGCTTGACAGACTGCCCCCCCCTAAGCCTTGGCCCAGGGTTTGTCTGGGTGCAGTAGGTAAAACTTCTTTACTAGACGGGATCCTCTCGCATTGGATGCTTCTACCCACTCATCATGACTTGGGGGAAAATGTTTCCACCTTATCAAAAAGTGGAGCACTCCCCTTTTTAACCTGTTATCCAGTATTTCCTGCACCTCATGGTGACTCTGCCCCTCCACTTGAATCGGTTGTGGCGCCGACGGACGAGGGTGCCACTTCATAGCCCCCGGGTGTCAGACAATGGAACTTCAAATTAAGCAGACTTCCATTTGTTACAATGTTAAGACTTTATTTGATAGTTAATGGTTTCTGAGCATGGATAGATTGGAACTGATTCTCTCTCCTAGAGCATAGATGTTTTAACTAGAGGCACATCAAAGGGTTTCTAAACAAATCTACATTCCCACACTAGGGTGATACATTTCACACATTTGCTTTCCCTTATCTCGCTGTGGTTCCCCTTCTCACAGGAACAGCTCTGCTGGCTTCCCTGAGGCATTTTATCCTCAAAGGGTTGTTGCCTTTGTTAGTACCAAGGACAGGAATTCACAGTAGGGTTAGTAACAGCTTCACTTCTACTTTGATATGCAAGGCTTCTATTTTGAGGTTAGTAGCAAATGTTAGAAAATGGAGTCAGTTGAGTCAAGCAATACATTGCAGTTTGAACCCAGCATCACATCATAACATGAAAGCTTTCCAGTGTCTGACTGGGTCCCGGCGCAAAAGGCTGCAATGAAAGACAGGATGGATTTTACTAAATAACTTTGGTATCTCTAACTCCACTGTCACTTTATTTATCACCTTCTTTATTTTGAATGGCCCCAGGTACTTGTACGCTAACTTCTTTGAGGTCAGTGGTAGGGGCAAGTTCTTTGTGGAAAGAAAGACTGTTTCCCCTACTTTGAAATCCCACACTGGGGCGTGTTTTTTATCATGTTTTTTGTAAGTTTCTTTGGCATTTTCCAAATTCTCCTGGATTGTCTTCCATCCTTCACCCAAGGGTCCCCACCATTGTTCGAATGAGGAAGGAACTCTGGTCTGGTCACCCCCCCGGTAACAGGGGGAAAGGCTTCCTTTCATAGCCATTCACTATTTTAAATGGAGAGGTTTTAGTTGAACTGTGGATGCTGTTTTTATAGCTGTACTCGGCAAACGGCAGCAGTTCCACCCAATTGGTTTGCTGGTGGTTCACATAGCACCGTAAATATTGTTCAAGCAGCGCATTCACTCTCTCAGTCTGACCGTCTGTTTGGGGGTGATACGCCGAGCTCAGCCCCTGCTCCTTGCCAGTTAGTTTACAAAACTCCCGCCAGAAGTTGGCAATGAATTGCGGGCCCCTGTTGCTAATTACCTTATCAGGGAAGGAGTGGGCTTTCACCACGTGTTGGAAAAACAAGTACACCAATCTCTTGGCGTTAGGTAATTTAGTGCAAGGGATAAAATGGGCTTGCTTGGAAAAGGTGTCCACCACCACTAATTTTATTTTTATTTATTTATGATTTATATCCCGCCCTTCCCACCAAGGTGGCTCAGGGCGGCTAATATCACTGTTTTCCCTTGAGACGGCGGTAGTTCGACAATAAAGTCCATGGACACTACTGACCATGGTCTCTCAGCCGTCTCGATAGGTTGCAGCAGTCTGGGGGGTTTCCCCCCTCTTTTTAGTCATGATGCACACTGGGCATGTGGACACGTATTCAGATATGTCCTTTTTCATTTGGGGCCACCAAAATTGTCTATTGACCAAATGTAAAGTTTCCACATACCCAAAATGACCAGAAAGTTTACTGTTGTGGCAGAATTGCAAGACCTCTTTCCAGAGGCTTTCCGGTACATAGAGTTTCCCTTCACGGTACCAAAACCCTCCTTCTCCCTTTTTTACCCCCTCTGGTTTCGCATCGCCTTCCGCCTCCACCATGTCTATCAGGCACTGCCCTCCCCACTTATTCTCCTCCTTCCCTTTCTTTGATCGGGTGGTAACCACTCCAGTCAGGTGGTTGGGAGAGATTATTGAATCAATAATTTCTTTCTTTTGCCTATCGTGTTGGGGCAATCGGGCAAGGGCGTCTGCCAAAAAGTTCTTAGAGCCTGGTATGCGTTTTAGAGTGAAGTCAAATTTAGCAAAGAACCCCGCCCACCTAATTTGTTTCTCAGTCAGTTTTCTGCGCCCCATTAGGGCTTCTAAGTTTTTGTGATCAGTCCAAATCTCGAATGGGACCCTTGCCCCTTCTAGCCAAGATCGCCACGTTTTTAAAGCAAATGTCACAGCGAACGCCTCTTTATCCCACACCGACCAGTTCCGCTGCTCCTGAGAGAATTTTTTTAGAGATGTAGGCGCATGGTCAAGCATACATTTTATTCTCAGTAGAAAGCTGTATTGTTTATTATCTTACTGTTCTGTTGCATATCAAAGCTATGTAAGCCATCCTCTAGTTTGCACCTACTGTAACAAATGTAGAAATGCCAGCTTTGAAGATAGTGCCTCCCTGAGACAGTTTCCTAGGCATGAGCCTGGGACCCAGGATGTTTGTAACCACAAAAGATAGCCAAACCTGTGATTGCAGCTTTTCACATGCAGATGCGAGAATTCCTTGCATTCTTTTAGTATCTCTTTGATGTATCCTTTAAAGTCAACTATTGTGTGTCAAACTGTATCACTTTCAATATGGTCGTACCGTGAGCACAATGGATTTACAATAAACCAATACTTTGTTTCAAAATCATCGATTGGTTATCTTGAAGTCTGTATGCTTGACACCACTCTCATCAGTCTGCATTAATATTACCCCCACAGCGACGTCTGAAGCGTCACATTAGACCACGAAGGGTAGGACTTCATCGGGGTGACAGAATAGGCTCACGGGTGAATAATCTTTTTAGTTTGTCGAACGCCTGCTGACACTCAGGCGTCCAATTTAGCTTAGCCCCTGGTTTTTTTGCTTCCGGACCCCTCCCCTTGGTTTTCAAAAGATCAGTGAGGGGCAACATGGTTTAGGCAAACCCCTGAACGAAGTTACAATAAAAGTTTGCGAATCCGATAAACGATTGGAGCTGTCTATGTGTCCTCGGAGGTTCCCAATCTAATACTGCTTGGATCTTGGCTGAGTCCATAGCCAACCCTTTTCCGGACACCCAGAATCCCAAATAATCCAGTTTGCGTTCGTGGAACTCACACTTAGACAATTTGGCATACAGTTAGGACTTCATTGATGAAATTCATGAACACCCCCGGGGCCCCTTGTAATCCAAAAGGCATGACCAGGTATTCAAACTGGCCCATTGGTGTATTGAAAGCTGTCTTCTATTCATCCCCCTCTTTTATTCGTACTCTAACGTACACGTCTCTCAAGTCCAATTTGGTAAAGATTTTTCCTTCTGAGACAGTGCTCAGGAGGTCTCTGATTACGGGGATGGGATAAGCGTTGGAGGTCGAAATCCCGTTAATCCCCCTAAAGTCTGTGCAGAGTCTGAGGCTGCTGTCCTTCTTTTTTCTGAAAAGCACAGGTGCAGCGTGCGGGGCAGTTGCCGGTCTAATGAAGCCCCTTTTTAGATCTTTGTCTAGAAATTTCCTCAGCTCTGCTTTCTCAGCCCACCCCATGGAGTACAGCTTCGCTTTGGGTAGCTCCTGGCCGGGGATGAGCTCAATCGCACAATACGTGCTTCGGTGAGGGGGGAGTTCATTTGCTTCCTCCTCATTGAACACCCTTTTCAAGTCCCGGTACTCTTTAGGGATGGACCGGACCTCCTTCACTGTTAGGCATATACTTTCATTTCGTGGAGGAGGGTCTGATCCCCATGCCTTGATCCACAGGTGGCATTTGCATTTACTGTCCGTAAAGTCTATACTTTGGTCCCCCCCACCTAATGTCCCGTTCATGCTCGGCTAACCAGCCAACTCCTAAGACCACATCAAAGGATGTGGAGGAGGCGATCACAAACAATTCTATGTCCCAATGATCCTCTATGCCTACGGCCACCGCCTGGGTTTGTTCTACGCATGGCTCCCCCCTCATTACCGAGCCGTCCATCTGCTCGAATTGGATGGGATGGGGCAAGGGGATTCGTGAGAGGCCGAGGGTTTCTACCAATTTGGGGGTAATTATCTCCCTCGTACACCCGGAGTCGATCAGGGCTCTCACATGCACGAATATCTTAAGTTTTGGGTTTAGTAAAATCAATGGGACAAAGAACAAAGATCCAGTTATCTTCACCCTCAGTGGTGCTGTTAGATCCACGACCTGCTGCTCGCCTCCGCTCAGTGCAGGTCGTCCTCGTTTTCTGCCGGCTCTTCTTCCCAGGACATCTCACTCAGCTCGTCCAGGAGGATAGTTCCCACCTCGGTGATGGTTGGAGTGGTGGTGCTCCCTCTCACCGACTCTTTGGCACGCGACGGAGCCTTCTTCAGTGTGGTGGTGATAGGTTTCAGGGCCAGGGGGGCCCTCGAGGTTTCTCCAGGCAGTTCACGGCTAAGTGATTCGGATCCCCACATTGGAAGCACTTACAGATTGGGGGGATTTTAGCGGTTCCCCCCGCTTGCGGGACCTTCTTCACTTCGGATTTTGCCCCAAACCAAGACTCACATCCCCCCTTTCCCCCTTGCTGCTGTTGCTGTTGTAGGGCCACCCTCTTTATGTTGGTTTCTACTTCCCCTGCCAGCTGCACCCACCACACCAGCGTGGTGGGGGCATGCTTGCTGGAGGGCCCGATCCAACAAACCCTCTGGAACTGCTCTATCTTCATCTGTGTGTTCCACCCCTGGACCTTATCTGAATTGGATCTGAACTCAGCCGCATACTCATGCACCGATTTCGATCCTTGTTGCATATCCCGCAAGGCGGTCAGGGCCCGTGTCTCTCACCCAATAGGGTGAGAAGGGCTTGCAGGAACACCGCTATCATGTCCAGCTCCGGGCTTCTGGTCTCATACAAGCTCACGTACCATCTCTTGGCGCCTCCTTTAAGTTTGGAGCCCAGGTAGTCCACCCTGCTGAATTCATCTGGGAACGTATTCCCCAATAGTGCATGTAACTATTGGCTTGGATGGAGAAGTACTCCGCTTCTTCGGGATCCCCATCGAAGGTCGCATCAAGCTCTCTCCCCCTTCCGTAGTCTTGGGGGCCTGGGATTGCCAGCAGTTGGGCCGGTACTACAGGAAACTGCGGGGCCGGGATCGGCGGTGGTGGTATCACCGGTGCTGCTGGCAGCTGGGGGGCTAGGGGTGGCCTTCCCCCTGGGATCCCTCTCAGGTTTCCCGGTCTCAACAAGCGTTCAATCTGCCTCCACATCTCTTGGGCCATGAAGGCAGCGTTGGCTTGGATCTCATCCCTAAAGCCCCTCGCCAAGGTAGCCATCTCCTCCCTCATCGTTTCAAGCACATTCGGCTCACCTGTCCCCTTGCCTTCGTCTTTGCTTTCGGAGTCAGAGCCTCCCGGCGTCTCACCGCTGTCATCAGGTCAGGGCTCCCTTCGCTCCTCATCCTCCCCGGGTGGGTTGCCATCTTGCTCACCTCCCGGGGCTCCGCCACCCCAACCTCCATGGGTATGCCTCATTAGGATGGCTTCTCGTCGGGCTGGGGCTTCTTTCATCAGGGTGGTTGAAGTCCGCGGCTCC
The DNA here is from genome assembly GCF_032191835.1 of Heteronotia binoei. NCBI lineage: Eukaryota > Metazoa > Chordata > Lepidosauria > Squamata > Gekkonidae > Heteronotia > Heteronotia binoei. The sequence continues at coordinate 2,288,742 of NC_083228.1, read as the reverse complement.
CACTTCCATGGGGGGATGAAAAGTTGTTGTACGTGTAGAGGGGACCCCCCCCCCTGCGACTCTCCTTGCATCCAAGACATGCCACGGGGGGGTCCACACCTCGATTCTATCTTCCAGCCCTCTCTTCAGTGGATTAAAAGGTTCTCTGTTATCTGGAACCCCCTCAGCCATTGGGTTCGAAAGTTGCCAGGTCAGCTGAACTTTAACGTGGATCACTTTCAAATCGTCAAGCATACAGACTTCAAAATAACCAACCGATGATTTTGAAACAAAGTATTGGTTTACTGTAAATCCATTGTGCTCACAGTACGACCATATTGAAAGTGATACAGTTTGACACACAATAGTTGACTTTAAAGGATACATCAAAGAGATACTAAAAGAACGCAAGGAATTCTCACATATGCATGTGAAAAGCTACAATCACAGGTTCAGCTATCTTTTGTGGTTAGAAACATCCTGGGTCTCAGGCTCAGGCCTGGGAATCATCCCAGGGAGGCACTATCTTCAAAGCTGGCATTTCTACATTTGTTACAGTAGGTGCGAACTAGAGAATGGTTTACATAGCTTTGATATGCAACAGTACAGTAAGATAATAAATAATACAGATTTCTATTGAGAATAAAATGTATGCTTGACAGACTGCCTGCAGGGAGAATGTGGGGGTGGAAGGGGAACCCAGCACCCCTGCAGGCCAGGTGGCCACCCTAGGCGGCCACCCACCTGGCCTACTCAGACATGCTGGGCCTGAACCCAGGTCCTCTGGTCTGCTTCTCCGGCCACTCAGCCGCACTGGGGTGGGGGATGTTTTGAATCTATCCTAATAACCGCAAAGGTCCAAATACAATTTAAATGTAATTTTCATCTATGTTATATTCTAGAACTCACTGCCTTTTTCCATATGTGAAAGGTCCACTGAGAAATATACACTTACCTGTTACCCTTCCCTGCGTGCTGGGTTATTAGCATTCACAATCTGGATAACTGCTGCTCTGTTCTCGGTAGATTCGTGTAGGACTCTCTCCGCCTTTTGTCATTTCTTGAGTAGAAGATATTTTATCGTTCTTATTAACCTTGTCTTGGTATAGAAAGCCGCTGGTTAGTTTGGTCAGGTCTTGGAAGTGTTTGCTGGCAGCTTCCATAGAAAGGATTTCAGCATCTATTTCAGTTTTCCTGTCCAGCAGCCATCTATAATGTATTGCTCTTGTTAAAGGACCACTAGATTCGAGGTCAGTAGCACCTGACAGACCAACAGAATTGGGGGTGGGGTGGGGGACAGAAGCTTCTGAAAGCTCAAGTGCCCTTCATCAGATTTCCAAGGTCATCAAAAAGAAGATGATGATGATATTGGATTTATATCCTACCATATACTCTGAATCTCAGAGCAATCACAATTTTCTTTACCTCCCCCCGCCCACAACAGACACCGTGTGAGGTGAGTGGGGCAGAGAGAGCTCTTATAGCAGCTGCCCTTTCAAGGACAACCTCTGCCAGAGCTTTGGCTGACCCAAGGCCATGCTAGCAGGTGCAAGTGGAGGAGTGGGGAATCAAACCCAGTTCTCCCAGATAAGAGTCCACACACTTAACCACGACACCAAATTGGCTCAGTCTCAAAGGTGCTCCTGGTGTTGGCCGTGCAGAACTCAGCAGCCTGGCTTTGGACAGACAGACAGGCACAAATACACACATGCATGCACACACACAAATATGTGGACAAAGTAGTGATTGCCCCTGTCCTGTCTGCTCTCTATTGGGTGGGCAAGTATGGGGAAATGGTCACACAATACGGAATGAGACCACTGGTCCATCAAGGTCAGTCTTGTCTACTCAGACTGGCAGAGATTTTCCAGGGTCTCAAGCAGAGAATGGTCTTTCCCATCACTGACCTGATCCTTTAATTAAAACTGAGGGATGCCAGGGATGGAATCTGGGACCTTCTGGATGCCAAGCAAACATCAGGGCCCCCTCCCCAACCACAGCTCCCTGGATTCCCCTCTCCTCTCCTCGCAGCCCAGTCCGCTCCACTTTTAACTGTGAGCTTCACATGGCTCTCTCCCAAGCACTCAGAGGAGGATTCTTTTCCTCTGGTAATGCTGCTGGAGAACTGGGCTGGAACAGAAAAAGCAGCCTGCAGCATTGCTGAAGTGGACCCTCAAGAGAAATTTTACAGGGTAGAGGACTTTGGACCAAAAAGATGTGCCACAGCAGCCAAACAGGAGTGAATTCCATATGCGGATTGGAGCTGACTGCCCAAGTATTCGGTGAGAGGTCTCTGTTGTCCCACCATATACTAACTTTGTTATCTAAGGTTCCTTGTGGCCCTTAATTAAAGCCACATGGTTGGATGGGGTGCACTGGCCTGCATTTCATCCCAAATATTGAATTACGCATTCCACTTCAGATTAATTTGGAGCCTTTAAAATCATTGTATGCTTCACTGTGCCAGATGCTTCAGAATGAGGCAACCTGGACCATTTCACTGTAAAAAACTCCCGGCTTGTAATGGGCACCGGAACAAGGACTCTTCGGGGACTTCACAACTCACTGCACCACTCCAGTTGCTTTCTAGGGCACGTGATTCCACTTGCTTTGGGTTGCAGTTCCACAGACAGCTTATTATTGCATCGAAGAGCGATCAGAAGATGAATTCTGTGGCAATTCTGTGGTTCCATCACCATTCCCACCTGGTCCTTTTGTGGCACATGGTTTAGCCACAGTCTGGCGCTCTGATCTTTCTATTGTTATTAAGAAAGATTTTAGATACAAAGTGATTTTAGATGCCAGACCTGTGCAGAGGTTAAGTGGGCCCACAAGACTTGTGCGGAGGGGAATTCACTTCCCCCCAATTTCTCAACAGGTCCAGAGCACCTCCTGGGCAGCGCTGCCCCCTGAGCTCCTCCGATGACCGCCAGTCTCTGTGCTTGCTATTTTACTTGGGGGGTGGAATTAAAGCCCCTCGTGTTTTTGAGAAACAATTAAATTTCTAAAATATTCTTCTGGCTTCTCTCTTATGCATCCTGCTGCTTCTCACACAGTTTGTGACTCACTGAATGGCTGATTTGGCTGGTTCCTTCTGACTTAGTTCATCCTCATTCACAGAGGCTTATTTCAGCCCAGGTCATATTCAGGCAATACACATTCCTAATAGGGTTGCCAGGTCTGTGTTGAAAAATACCTGGAGACTTTGGGGGTGGATCCAGGAGAGGGCGGGATATGGGGAAGGGAGAGGCCTCAGCATGGGACAATGCCAGAGAGCCCACCCTTCAAAGCAGCCATTTTCTCCAGGGGAGCTGATCTCTGCCAGCTGGAGATCAGTAGTAAAAGCGGGAGATCGCCAGATCCCACCTGGAGGATGGCAACTTTAATTCCTAATCTCTCGGCTTGGCTTCGCGAACGAAGATTTAAGAAGGGTGCAATAGTCCACGTTTGCTGCAGGCTCGCTGGTGGCTGACAAGACCAATGTGGGACAGGCAGGTCCGGCCACAGCGGCTGCAGGGAAAAGTCTGATTTAGGGTTGGTCCTGTAGCAGTGCGATTCTTCCTCAATCTCCTTTTGTCCTCAAGACCAGCTATGCGTGCGTTCTCAAAGGAAGAGACAGCCTGGTGGATGGTGTGCCTCCATGCTTTGCGATCTGAGGCTAGGTCAGACCACTGGTGATGGTTGATGTGACAGGTGCTAAGGGATTTCTTCAAGGAGTCCTTGTACCTCTTCTTCGGTGCCCCTGTATTTCGATGACCGGTGGAGAGTTCGCCATACAGGGCAATCTTGGGAAGGCGGTGGTTTTCCATCCTAGAAATATGCCCTGCCCAGCGCAGCTGCGTCTTCAACAGCAGTGCCTCAATGCTGGTAACCTCCGCCCGTTTGAGGACTTCAGTGTTGGTCACAAAGTCACTCCAGTGGATGTTGCGGATGGTGCGAAGGCAGCGCTGATGAAAGCGCTCAAGGAGTCGCAGGTGATGACGGTATAAAACCCACGATTCGGAGCCGTAGATGAGGGTTGTCATCACAACCGCTTTGTAAACATTGATCTTTGTGCCTTTTTTCAGATGCTTGTTGCTCCACACTCTTTTGTGCAGTCGGCCAAATGCACGGTTTGCCTTTGCCAGCCTGTTGTCAATCTCCTTGTCGATCTTGGCATCTGAGGAGATGATGCACCCCAGGTAGCTGAACTGCTGGACTGTCTTCAGAACTGATTCACCCACAGTGATGCAGGGGGGGTGATAATCTTCCTGGGGTGCAGGCTGGTGGAGAACTTCTGTCTTCTTCAGACTAACTTCTAGGCCGAATAGCTTGGCAGCCTCTGCAAAGCAGGACGTCATATGCTGCAGAGCTGATACCGAGTGGGAGACGAGTGCAGCATCATCAGCAAACAGTAGCTCTCGGATGAGTTTTTCCATTGTCTTGGAGTGTGCCTTTAGTCGCCTCAGGTTGAACAGGCTGCCATCGGTGCGATAGCGGATGTATACACCGTCGTCATCATCTAGATCTACTGTGGCTCTTTGAAGCATCATGCTAAAGAAGATCGTAAAGAGAGTTGGCGCGAGAACGCAGCCTTGCTTTACACCTGTGCCTATTGGGAAGGGCTCTGAGAGGTCGTTGCAGTGTCTGACTTGGCCTCGCTGGTCTTCGTGTAGCTGGATGATCATGCTGAGGAACCTTGGGGGACATCCTAAACGTTCCAAGATTTGCCACAGGCCTTTCCTGCTAACGGTATCGAAAGCTTTGGTAAGGTCGACAAAAGTCACATACAGAGCCTTGTTCTGTTCCCTGCATTTCTCTTGGAGCTGCCTGAGAACAAATACCATGTCGGTGGTGCTCCTGTTAGCTCTGAAGCCGCACTGGCTCTCTGGGAGGAGTTCTTCTGCAATGGCGGGCACCAGTCTGTTCAGGAGTATTCTGGCAAGGATTTTGCCTGCGATGGAGAGCAGGGTTATCCCCCGGTAGTTGGAGCAGTCTGACTTTTCCCCTTTGTTCTTGTATAGGGTGATGATGATTGCATCGCGAAAGTCCTGTGGTAATTTGCCTTGTTCCCAGCAGGTGACAAGTACTTTGTGAAGTGAGCTATGTAGTACTGTGCCCCCATGCTTCCAGATCTCTGGTGGAATTCCATCAACTCCCGCTGCCTTGCCACTTTTCAGTTGCTTGATGGCTTTAACAGTCTCTTCTAGGGTGGGGATCTCATCCAACTCTGTTTTCACCGGTTGAAGTGGGGTGAGGTGGATTGCTGAATCTTGAACTACACGGTTGGCACTGAAGAGAACCTGAAAATACTCCGACCACCGGTTCAGTATGGATGCCTTGTCTGTGAGGAGCACTTGGCCGTCTGCACTAATTCCTAATAATGGTAATAATTATAGACAAGAAAGCTCTTATTTCAAAAGCAAATGTTAGGAAACCCCTTAATACCTTTTACATATGCCTTTAAATGTCAGTATTAGCGGCCTAGAACAGGGGTCCCCAAAGCAGTGCCCATGGGTGCCATGGCACCTGACAGTCCCTTCATTGGCACCTGCTAAGTCTTTTTAAAAAGTGGGTGAGGCCAGGTGGGGCTTTTTCCCTGCAGGACTTCTGACTGACCATGGGATATGGGATTGTTCACACAGAATTTTTAAGCATTGCTTCAGTAACTGCTGCAACCACAGCAGAAGGCTCTTCACTGCATTACTGTGGGAGCAAGAAAATATTTTTAAATGGTATGTTTATTTAAAAGGCATCCTGTTAAACAACTGCTGCCTGCAGTGTTGAAGATTTACTATTTGAATTATGCATAACCTCACTCCCTGACATTTTGTGGCTGGCTCCACCTCTGGTGGCAGCCATTTTGACCCTGCCTCCTGAGGCAGCCATGTTTTAGTTGTGCTCACCACCCTGTGTCAGAATGTCAAGGGCGCCTGCAGGCTGCTGTGATTGAAGACACACATCTCTCTAAAATCCATGTCTAGAGAGAATGCATGACTCACCACTATAAAGCTAATTAGAATGGACAACAAACTGACCAGATCTTTAACAAATTCAATGAGATTGAGAGGAAATAAAGACATGTACAAATAGATCTTTCATGGCTGAACTAAAAAGAAAAGACTTGTTAAGTCTGCAGCTGAACAACAGAATGACTTGAGATCTACACTGAAAACGCCCCTCCCCGAGATGAATGGATTGTCCCTCCCCCCCCCCCCCCAGCACCTTTCTAAAGCCCCAAATATAAACTCTTCAGGTTTACGATTGTTGTCAGAAAAATATTTGACTAACATTTGCTCCCCTCCTATGTTCCTGTTGCATCCCCCCCCCCCCACTTTGTTTTGTGTGCTTTGTTGATGTTTTCCCAGGATGTCGTTTCCCCAATATCTAATGATGTATCCACTCAGTTGCAGCTCCACATGATGAAAATCCTTCAGCTCATATTGCCTGTTCATCCGCAGGGTCCTCAGCGGGTTTCATTTTTCATGTGAGACCATGAGAAGTACATTCTCTGTTAGGAAAATGGCCCTGGGGAAGTCCCATTTCTGGGGAGGCCTGCCGGTGGGTTTTTTTACCCTCTCTAGTGGATTCATTGTACCAGCCGGTCTTAAATTTGTTGGTCTCTTAAATGCAATGACAATTTTAATACCACACAAAGATATATTGTCCAATAAATACCGATATATCCTTCCATATTCCAACACAAAGACTCTTGTAAGTCAGACTGTACGCAGTCTTTTTATTCATAACTCCGTCTGTGGGGGTGGGGGGTGGGAAGTGCCATCAAGTTACAGCTGAGCTACGGCAGCCCTGTGAGATTTCCAAGGCAAGAGACATCCAGAGGTGGCTGCCCATTGCCTGCCTCAGCGCAGCAATCCTGGATTTTCTTGGTGGGCTCCCACCCAAATGCTATCTAGGATTGCCCCTGCTTAGCTTCTGGAATTTGACAAGATCAGGCTAGCCTGGGCCACTCAGGTCAAGGCAAGAGGTGCACCACGCTGGTTTGGCATTGCCTGCCTCTGCATAGTGACCCTGGGCTTCCCTTGTGGTCTCCCATCCAAGAAGTAACCAGGGCCACCCCTGCTTAGTTTCTGAGATCTGATAAGATCAGGCTAGCCGGGGTTACCCAGATCAGGGCAACTCTATCTTTACTCCTAAATAAATTCTTGTTGCATCCTAAGACTGATGCCTTGTAGAACACAAGATGCTTAATATCTAGGAACCATGCATCATGATCCTAAGCCTAGTGAGGCCTAAAGGCTCCAGGGAAGTCTTTGTTAGAGTAGCTACAGGGCCAACATTTCCCAGAATCACTTCTGTCCCTCTGATTGGGTAGGCAGCAGTTTTGGAGGAAAAACTTGCCCAGGGGAGCGCCGAGGGGTGGGACCTGGAAGGAAGGAAATAAAAGGTCAAGCTAAGGATGGGGAAATGTTTTCTCTGGAGAGGCTGTAGTCAGGAGAGTTGTCTCTGAAAAGGCTGCAGAAGGAATGTTCCCTCACCCAAAGATTGGTGGGTCTGTTGGCATCAGAAGAATGAAGGGCTGTCATTTTATTTGCATCACCTTTACTGTTTCTACCTTTCACTGTTGCACTAATAATTAAAAACCACTTGATATTTTGAGCAGTTACAATAAACATTGTTGTTATACTGCCTGGGTCTTAATGCTACTTCAGTTATAGATAGAAGGTGTTTGTTAAGAAGGAAGGCCTGGGATTGGGCGGGTGCTCTGGGCCCTCCCAGACAGACCTTTAGTAGAGTGGTGGCAGCCAGCAGAAGGCCCTCCCTGGTTGTTGTTTGTGACATGGTGGCAGAAGTGGGTTGGGCTAAATTTGGTCCAGTAAAGCAGCAGAATGCTTGTTGGGCTTGACTTATCTTCCCAATTTTGGAAAGAGAAAAAAATTCCTTTTTTCCCATTTTGATTGGAAGAAGTCACATTTTCTGCTTGCCAGAACATGCAAAAGTTCAGTAAAGGTACTGCTGACATTTTGTTTATTTTCTAGCTCTTGGATCAATGAGATAGTGAGGCTAGAGAGAGGCAGCATATTTTCCTCTGGTCTGGTGGTGGGGGAGCCTGAGGACATTCTCGTTTCTGAAAGTAGAACCCAGAAGTGGACTGTTGGGCTAACGTTGAATACGACAATCTGTTGAGTGAAGCAATCATGTCCCAAGCAATGAGTGAAGAGGCCTTGCATCTCCAACTGCAACTTAAGCAGGCAGACCTCGAGAAGGCCAAGCTTGAGATAGAGTTAGAGGAGAAAGAGAATACAGCCAGGATAAAGCTGGAAAGAGAGAAAATGGGGCTGGCACATGACAACTTGCAAAAATTCAAAAAGGGCTGCTTCCTCCAGATGTTGCTGTGCAGGGGGATAGATAAAAATACCCTTCATACAAGAAAGGGGAGGACATCAAAGCATTCCTGCAAAACTTCGAGCGAGTTTGCCTTGACTACATGGTCCCCCCAGAATCGTGTGTGGAAAAGTTGAGACCGCAGCTGAGTGGAGTTCTGGCTTCAGGGCAGATGGAAGTTCTGTCCGGGCAGATGGAAGGTGAAGAGAGATCAGACTACAGCGGTTTAAACAAAAAGTGCGTGAGAGGGTAGGGTTTTCAAAAAAAAAAAGAAGAAGAAGCCGCAAGAGGTTCAAGGAAGTAAAACCTGAACTGGGGAAGGCCAATGATCTATGGATTAAAGTAGCTGATGTTAAGACCCTAACTGATATAAAGACTCTAATGTGCACTGATTGGTTCTTTTGATTTAATTTCAACCCATTGGTTCTGGTTCAACCTTCTGGGGCAATAGAAAACAACTCTGCACCATCCTCTAGATGACAGCCCTTCCAGTCCTTGAAGATGGTGATTTTATCACCTCTCAGCCACCTCCTCTCCAGGCTAAACATGCCCAGCTCCTTCAGCCTTTCTTCATAGGACTTGGTCTCCAGACCCCTCACCATACTCATTGCCCTCCTCTGGACACGTTCCAACTTATCTATATCCTTCTTAAAATGTGGTGCCCAAAACTGAACACAATATTCTAGATGAGGTGTAATCAGAGCAGAGTAAAACAATGCCATCACTTTGTATGATCTGGACACTATACTTCTGTTGATACAGCCCAAAATTGCATCTGCCTTTTTAGCCATTGCATCACGCTGCTGACTCATGTTCAGTACATGATCTACTAAGACCCCTAGATCCTTTTCGCACATACTACTGCTAAGACATCCTATAACCATCCATTGGATTTTGATGTAGCTAATCCTCCAAGAGTTTACAGGGCTCTTAATACAGGACCCACTGTAAGCTCTTGGAGGATTGGTTACATCAGGGGTGTGTGGCCTAATATGCAAAGGAGTTCCTGCTACAAAGAAGCCCTGCAAATACTTCTAGAGGACAATCCTGTCCCCCCCCCCTCATCCTCCTCTTCTCCGGATTGACCATTCCCAAATCCCTCAACCTTTCCTCCTCAGAGGTCTTAGTTTTTCTAATTTGATTTCTATCAAAATGTAGCTCAGTCCTTATATGAAGATAGCTGTAGAGGGCAGCCATATTGGGAAATAGCTAGATTTTAGTCCGCACAACAAGACATTCCAGCTGGCAGCTGAGAAGAGGACAAAGAAAACTTGGACTCTTAAAAAGCTTCTACCTAAAAAATCTTGTTGGTCTCAAGGTGCTCCTGGGCCCAAATCTGGTTATTGAGTCTTCATATAATCTCTAGAGTGACACAAACATGAACAGCTGACAACCAACCCCTTGAAAAACAGAGTGTGAATGTCAATCCACCAACTTGACAATTTTAGCAAATCAAGGACTGCCATTTCCATTTCTGTACTTCTTTTCCAGCTCCCTCATATACAGATTAACCACAACTGGCTCCCACAGCAAAGCCCTTTATGCGCCAGCAGAAGAACAAGAAGTAATTATTTCAGGAGTGTGAGTAGCATTTTATCTTATGTGATTCATGTTCCAATTTCCACTAATTTAATGTTATGATTAAATTGTGCATTTGACTACACATGTCTTTCTAGAGTCCCCTTCAGAAGATCTGCAAAATGTGCTGTCGCAATAAAATGTTTGATTAAATTTACTATTCTATCTTATTGGCTTTGCCTGCAGCATTTTTAAACTTCAGATTAGTACTAGAGGATCCTTGGGCAAGTCTGCCGATCGCTGCTAGCAAATAGTCCCTGTTTCAGAGGAGGGAGACTGGGGTTAATATTAAATAGTAAAAAAATGTCTACAATGTACACTTCATTATGACACATGTATTTAAGATGCTTTGAATAAAGCACCCCTCCCTTTTTAGCAGTAGAAAAGAGCAAGAGTCTGGAAGCACCTTGAACACTAACCACATTTGTGGCTGCAGGGGAGGAGCTTTTGTGTGTCACGACTCCTCCCCTGCAGCCACAAATGTGCTTAGTCTTGAAGGTGCTACCAGACTCTTGGTCTTTTCTACTGCTACAGATAGAAGAAGAAGAATTGCAGATTTATACCCCACCCTTCTCTCTGAATCAGAGACGCAGAGTGGTTTACAGTCTCCTATATCTTCTCCCCCAACAACAAACACCCTGTGAGGTGGGTGGGGCTGAGAGGGCTCTCACAACAGCTGCCCTTTCAAGGACAACCTCTGCCAGAGCTGACCCAAGGCCATTCCAGCAGGTGCAAGTGGAGGAGTGGGGAATCAAACTCGGTTCTCCCAGATAAGAGTCAGCACACTTAACCACTACACCAAACTGGCTCTCTACTAACATGGCTATCTATCTTGATCAGCTTCTTAGAATGCCTTATTAGGGCTGGGAGGAAAGGCACTGTGGTATAGCCCAATCTCATCAGATCTGGGAAGCTAAGCAGGGTCAGTACTTGGAAGAGGAGAGCTCTGCAGAGGACGGCCGGGGCAGACCCCCTCTGCTTCTCGAAAGCCCCTTTGCTGGGGTCACCCTACATTGGTTGCAGCTTGGCAGCACTTTACAGACAAACATATTTAGCAGGGTTGTGCAGCCAGAAATCAAGAATACAACAGATGCTCTGAATCTGGACAAAATCTCTGCTGATATGGAGATGTATGGAAGCTTCTTAATCTGTCAATTATTCTGGTGCTTTGATGTCTGGTTTTGATTTCCCAGAGAGCAAGAATTGGTGCAGCTAAGGAAGAAGCTGATAGCGTCAGCAATAAGGATAATAGAGATGTTGGCATAGGACAGGGGAAGTCAAACTGTGGCTCAGGAGCCACATGTGGCTCTTTCACACACATATTGTGTGGCTCTTGAAGCCCCCACCACCCTGTCACCCAGCTCGGAAAAGGCATTTAAAATCACTTCTCCAAAGCAAACCAGAGTTTTCCTCTATTTTACTGTGCAAGTGACTTCTGAAGGGGCTGTAAAACAAATGGAGGGAGTGGGCTCTTTCCCTTCCCTTTTTCCTAACAGTCACATTGTTCTGCAGGCTCACCCCACCCCCATTCAGCCTAGCTCTGGAGATACATACACCTTTCTAAAAGCAAGCCTTTCCCAAGTCTTCTAAGTCTTCCAAGGTGGAAAGGTACATGGTGGCTGTGGGGGGCAGGGCTTCCGCCTGCTGGCCAGTTGACTGGGTGTGGGAAGGAGTCTGAAAAACTGGGGGATCCCCCGCTGGGAACTGGGGATTTGCAAGCCCCTTCCTTCCTTCCTTGCTCTCTCCCTGTCTTGTGGCTCTCAAAAACCTTCCATTCACGTCTTGTGGTTCTTAAATATCTGATGTTTATTCTATGTGGTTCTTACATTAAGCAAGTTTGGCCTGCACTTTGAGAGCCAGCGTGGCATGGTGGTTTTGAGTGGGGGCCTTTATCTTGAGATTTGACCCATGAAATCTGCTGGGTGACCTTGGGCTTGTCACTGTTCTCTCAGAACTCTCTCAGCCTCGCCTCCTTCACAAAGTGCCTGTTTTTTTTTTTTCAGAAGAAAACAATTTATTGAAACTTATGTACAGTACAAAATACTTGTAGTACTAAATTGGTTCAACTATATAATACATTTGTTACGTTTAAAACACCCCCACCACCCTTCCCATCCCATCACCAAGAGCTTAAGGGGAGTTACCAAAACATAAATTCAAATTCCTCATTTCAATTCCCACACTTTTTATCCATAGATACAGTGGATTCCAAATTTCTTTAGAAGTCGAGTAAGACTGTCCTCTCAATTTCATTGTTAAGATATCTAGTTCTACAGCCTCTAATAACTTTTGCACGAACTCATCCCTTCTTGGGATTTCTGCAACTTTCCAGTACCTGGCATATAGAATTCTAGCCACTGTGACAATATATAGCAGCCGTTTTTTTCCTAATTTGGGGAGTTTTTCCTTTACTATGCTTAACAAATAAAATTCTGGCGTATGCGGGAGCCTTATTTTAAGAATTTTTTGGCACCAGATATTGACTTGGGCCCAGTATTTTTTAGCATGAGCGCACTGCCACCAAATGTGGAATAAGGTTCCTTTCACCTTTCCGCACTTCCAACACTTGTTGGAGTAGCTTGGGTAGATCTTGGCCAATCTCTCTGGAGTTAAGTACCATCTATTGGCCATTTTGTACAGGTTTTCCTTAAATTCATTGGCCGAGGTTAATTGAAGGTTACATTTCCAGATATTTTCCCATTCTTTCAATTCCATATTATATCCGAAGTCACTCAGCCATCTAATCCAACTCTCTTTAACTATTTCATCTTGCATTTTGTTCATTAATAACCAATTATATATTTTAGATATTAGTTTCTGCCCATCATATATTATCGTATCCAAATCATTGGGTTTTTTATAAAAACCTGTTTTTTTATCTGTCTGGAATCTGGAGTTAATTTGTGTTTTTGTCCACCAATCCAATTTGATATTATCATCTAGGATCAGATTATGGGTGGTGTCTAACAAACCATTGTAGTTATAGTTGATGTCCCAGGAATAGACATTTGGATGCTGAGATGCCTCCACCGGGGAGAGCCAAAGAGGAACTTGTGTATAAAACATTTTCCTTGTTTCGCTCCATGCTTTAAAAATCGGCTTTCTAATAACATGGCGAAAGAAGTTATTATTTTCCAGGGGGGTCGGATACCATATGTATGAATGCCAGCCTCTGACTAAACCTGCCCCCTCTAGCACCAGCAATCTTTTATTTTCCAAGAGTATCCAATCCTTCGCCCAAGTAAGGCAACAGGCTTTGTAATAGGTTCTCCACTCTGGCAGGGCTAAGCCCCCTCTAAGTTTACTGTCTTGCAAGATTTTAAGTTTTATTCTTGGCCTTTTGCTTTGCCATATGAAGGCCGATGTCATCTTGTCCAGCTGTTGAAAGAAGGCCTGGGGGAGCGAAATAGGGATTGTCTGGAATAGAAAGAGTATTCTGGGGAGTATATTCATTTTGATAGAGGCTATTCTTCCCAGCAAAGAGATTTGTAAGTTCTTCCATCTGTTCAGATCCGCCTGGATTTCCTTTAAGATTTTATCGTCGTTATCTTTTTGCAATGTTCTCAGATCACTTGTCACCCTGACACCCAGATATTTCACTCTCTTCTCCCATCTGAAACCTGATTTATGCTCCAAGAATGTAATTTGTTCCTTTGTTAAATTCTGTGTTAGAAATTGGGTTTTAGTCCTATTTACTTTAAAACCCGATACTGCCCCGAATTGTTCCAGCCTCTCCTTAATATGGTCTATTGAATTCATAGGATCTTCTACTATAAGTAAAACGTCATCTGCAAAGGCTTGTATTTTATATTTTTCATCTTTAACTCCAGTTCCTTTAATTCGATAGTCTTCTCTTATGCTTTTAAGGAGAAATTCCAATGTTATAATAAATAATAGAGGGGATAATGGGCAGCCTTGCCTCGTGCCCTGTTTGATTTCAATCATATCTGATAGCTGACCATTAATATTAATTTTCGCGTTTTGTCTGGTATATATCGCTTCAACTAATTTGCAGAATTTTCTTCCGCACCCGATGGCTTCTAAAGATTTTAATATAAAACTCCAATTGACATTGTCGAAAGCTTTTTCAGCATCCAACATGATGCCAGCAAATTGTTTATCTGGATGTTCGCGGTAGTACTCTAGTATGTTTAGAAGATATCTTATATTCTGGCTCATCTTTCTCCCTGGAACAAAGCCTGTTTGGTCATCGTGTATTACAGATGAGATAACTTTTTAAAGTCTGTTTGTCAGGATTGTGGCGTATATTTTATAATCTGCGTTCAATAAAGAAATAGGTCTATAGTTCTTTATCTCTTGCGGATCTGTTCCTTCCTTGTGTATCAGGGAGATTACTGCTTCTCTCCAAGATGCTGGGGTTACGGCTGAATCTTGGACTACCTCAATTACCTTTTTATATGGAATTAGTAGGGATTCTTCGAATGTTTTTAAAAATTCAATTGGTAAGCTGTCTGGGCCCGGCATTTTGTTACTTTTCTGTTTTTTAATTGCTTCACAAATTTCATGGATGGAGATCGGTTCCTCTAATGTTTCTTTCTGTGTTTCAGTTAATTGTTGAATTTGGACTTCTTGAATATATTCCGACTGGAGTTTTTCGGAAGTCTCGCGTTTATCGTAAAGATTCTGATAAAAGTTTTGAATGATTACTTGCATTTGCGACATTTTAGAGACCTCCTCATTCGCCTTGTTCTTAAGTGATCTGATAAGATTCTTCTCTCTTTCCTTTCTCAGACTGTATGCCAACCATCTACCAGGTTTATTTGCATTCTCAAAGTAATTTTGTTTCGCCCATTTCAGTTTTCTTTCCAATTCATCTGTAAGTAGCAAGTTGATTTCATGTTGTATGGCATACACTCTTAGTTTCGTTTCTTCTGAACTCCTTGTTTTTTGCTGTTTCTCTTGTTTGCTTAATTCTAATATTAAATCGTTGTAGGCCTTCATTCTTTCTTTTTTTCTTTTTGCCAGGTAGCCAGTTGCGATCCCCCTGAAAAAGGCCTTAAAGGCATCCCAGATAGTTGGCATCAGCGTATCCTGCTTCCGATTAAATTCAAAGAACGTCTTGATCTCTTTCTTCGCTTTTTCTATAAAGGGTTTTAAGATTTGAAGATTCAGTGTCCACCGGGTTTTGGGACGGAAGTCATCTAAATTTATTTGCACAGGATTGTGGTCTGCGTAGGTTCTAGGTAGTATGTGTGCTTGGGTGACCGACAAACCTAAGGAAGCGGACATCCAGCATGTATCTATCCGCGACCAGCATTTGTGGACGTGTGAAAAATAGGTGAAGTCTCTAGTTTGTGGATTTTTCGTTCTCCAAATGTCGATTAAACTGAACTCATCCACGATTTTTAGGAAGGACGCAGGTAGCAGATTTCGAGATTTCTTCACTTTGGTGCCGTCATATTTTTTATCTTTGGTTGCATCTAAGACCGCGTTGTAGTCCCCTACAATGCAAAATTTTCCGGAATCATGTTCAAGCAGTTTGGAGTGTAATTTTGAGTAAAATTCTTCCTGAGCGTTGTTTGGTGCATAGATGTTGCCCAAAGTTACTTTTTCCCCTTTTATTTCTAATTCTATAAGTACAATTCTGCCTGACTCGTCGCTATGTAGCATCCTGGATTTCACGTTTTTTTGTACATAAATGGCAACTCCCCTTTTTTTTTCAGATGCACAGGAGTAGTAAAGTTGGCCAAGTTTCTTGTTTTGCAAAAATTTTAAGTTCTCTTCTTTGATGTGGGTTTCCTGTAGGCATACTATTTGTGATTTAGTCTTTTGTAATTGTAGGAAATTTTTTCTCCTTTTCTTGGGTTCATTGAGGCCATTTACGTTGATAGAAATAATCTGTAGCCCGGATGTAGCCATCATTGGGTTTTTGAATTATTATCAAAACTGTTCTTTTTGTACTTGCAGTCTGGTTTTAATCCTTCCACCCTTCTTTTTCTGCAGACCGCTTGAACCTGGGGCTATCTGTTCTGACCTCTCTTCCTGCTCCTCTCCCGACTCAGAGTCTTGATTTTCCGTTTTTACAAAGTTTGTCCAAAATTCTTCTACTTTATCTGGGGTGGTAAGGTTAAATCTCCTAGATTTATATGAAAAAAAAAAACCCTTCTGGGACCAGCCATCTAAACTGTATTGCATTCTTAGTCAACCATGTTGTAATTTTTTTTATAACCGAAGCGTCTCTGACGTATTGACCAAGGAATGTCTTTCAGAACTTTTACGTTGTTGCCATCAGATGTTAAACCTTCTTCTCTTGCCAGTTTCAGTATTCTTTCACACGTTGAGATTCGGGTGAATCTGACATGTATCTCCCTAGGGAGATTAAACTTTCTGGTGTGGGTGGACGACACTCTCTTAACCCACTCAATTTCATATCTGCTCTCTGTTAAGGCATCATCCTCTCCGGGCCTCAGCAGCTTCAGTATCTTGTTTTCTGTATTCTCTCCCCTATCCTCTGGGATGTTTTGGAACCTTAAAACATAAGCCGCCTTTTCCATCTCTAGTCTGGCAACTCTATCTTCCATCTCGGCCACCTTTATTTTGTTCTCCTTTGCAATGGTAGACGTTGCTTCTCCTTGGTCCTCCAACTTCCCGACTCTTGCTGAGAGCTCGTGAACTTGCTGGGTGTTGGCTAACAATTGTCTTTGAAACTCACTTAGTTGCTGATTGGTTTTCTTAATTTCTCCCATTAAGTCACATTTGACTTCTTCTAGGGTCTCTTTATTCTGTTGGAAACCTGTCAGCATAATACTTTGTAACTTGTCAATAGCTTCCTGACTAACTGATGGGGCAGCAGGTTTGCCTCCCCCTGGTGGGGACAGGAAGGGAGGGCAATCTTAAGCTGCTTTGAGGTAGAGAAAAGCAGGGTATGAAGCCCAACTCCTCCTCCTCCTCCTCTTTGCTCAGTGTTTTCACTTTCCACCCATCATTGGGGGGTGCAGAGACAGCATCTGCCCTGGGCACCATCGGGCATTTCCCTGATTCTTCAGGAACCTGGAAAAGGAGAGGAAAGGTCACTCCCATACTACTAGTGCCAGCCGGCCTGTGCCAGCTCTCTGGGGAGAAGAATGCTGTCTGATGAATGGTAATGCCATCTCCTTTTTGCCTGAAATCTGGGTGGTTCTTGAAGGGTCCCCTGGGAATCTTATGCCAGAAGAGGGGTAGGAGTTACAACTGGAAACAGACAGCTGAATTTGGTTCCCAGTTCTTTGATTTGGATTCTTCAACTGACTTTTGAATGCACTTTCCTTTCTGGTGTTTCCCTTGCATTTTTGGATTTATTATTTTCTTTGTTTGTTTCTGAAACAGTTAAACTAAAAGTGTGATAGCAATTGGGGAGGTGAGTTTTCCTGACTGTTGCCTGCAGAATGCAGCAAGTACTTTGCCTCGTTACAGAAGACTCTGCTGCCAAGCAAGGAAGATTTCTCAAGGTGCTGTTTAAGACTTCCTAGTTTGTGCTGGCAAATTGTTAATCAGTCTGTGACAGCATAAATAAAATTAAAGGGTTTAATTAAAACTAATGAATGAGTGAACAGAGACTAGGCAGCCTGTTCCCAGGCAGAACCCTGGATGCTCTCAATAATTAAAATGTCACCAGGTAGAAGATGTCTGTGAAGTGACAGAGCTGGAAAAGGAGGGGGTCTCCAAACATCAGCAACAGCTGGGGGGGGGGGGGAGCAAGCCAGTAAAGTCTCTGGCAAGCAGAGCCCTTCCCTCTTGTGCAACCCTAACCCTGGAAACAAACATAAATATCCTGTTCTTCCAAAATTATTCATTCACATTCAGGGTCCTACAGAAGAAGAAGAAGAAGACTGTAGATTTATACCCCGCCATTCTCTCTGAATCAGAGTCTCAGAGCAGCCTACAATCTCCTATATCTTCTCCCCCCACAACAGGCACCCTGTGAGGTGGGTGGGGCTGAGAGGGCTCTCACAGCAGCTGCCCTTTCAAGGACAACCTCTGCCAGAGCTATGGCTGACCCAAGGCCATTCCAGCAGCTGAAGGAGGAGTGTGGAATCAAACCTGGTTCTCCCAGATAAGAGTCCGCACACTTAAGCATTATACCACTGAAATGGGGTGCAGGGTTGGGGGGGGGGGTTGCAAGATGCTGCAGGGGATGGCAGGGTTTACACCCCCATAGCTGTGTGTTCCAGTTTTGTTTAAAGCCACAGGAGATGGGAGGAGCTCATAGGTGATATTGGAGGGGGGAAAGTCCTCCCTTTTGGAGGAGGACTTCTTTTTCTAACTTGAGCTCCCTCCCTCACTCTGTGCTAAGGGAGGGGCTGCAACCCTCAACAGCAGCTTTGCTGTGGGCAACAGTGGAGGAGGGGGATGGAAACTTGCTCTGCTTGCATGAGGTTGAGATCAGACAGAGTTGCTAAGCTCCAGGTGGGACCTGGAGACCTCCCAGAATGACAACTGGTTGCCAGCAGTCAGGGACCAGCTCCCCTGAGAAAATGGCTGCTGTGAAGGGTGGAGTTGATGTAGAATTGTCAGGGCCCCCCAGCCGCCTGTGGGGGATGAGCGGTAGAGTTGCCAGATCCAGGTTAGGGAAATACGGCATTTGGAGGTAGAGCCTAGGGAGGACAGAGACCTCGGTAGGGTAGGATGCCAGAGCTGGATTAACAATTCAGCCAAGTAGGCACTGGCTTATGGGCCCCCATGCCTTTAGGAGCCCCGGGCTGGCTTTTCCCCACGGTTTCCCCCCACTTGCATCGCTCCCAGCCTTCATGCACAGCCAGCAACTGAACTGCTCTTTGCCCAACTTGCCTGGTGCAGCTGCTGCTGGCATTGTAGCCAAGTTTGCCTCTCTCTGCCTCTCCCCTGCAGCTTTGCCAAAGGGGCTTCTAAGAAGGGGCCTGCAGGCTGCAGCGGGGCCATGGGCAGTGGGGCAGGCACTCAGGCTCTGAGATCATTTGCAAGGCTCCCCCCCCAAGATTTCGATTGCCTAGAAGCCTCCACAGAGTTTAATCCAGCACTGTAGGATGCCATAGAGAACACCTTCCAAAGCACCTGTTTTCTCCGGGGGAACTGCTCTTGGCAGATGACCTTGGAACTGGAGATGAGTGGCAATAGTGGGGGATCCCCAGGACATCCCTAACTCTATGGCATCACATCTTGCTGAGACCCCTCCCTTCCACAAACCCCGCCCTCCCCAGGCTCCGCCCCAAAACCTCCAAGACTTTCTCAACCCAGATCCAGAGCACTGAATCTGCCATGCTATACAAAGCAAATTAATTGCAATCAGATCAAAAATGTGAGGGTTTTTGTACTTTATAAATATCAATCTCAACCTTTTGTGAGAGAAGATGTCAAAAGAAGAAGAAGAACGTAGATTTACACCCCGCCCTTCTTTCTGAATCAGTCTCGGAGCAGCAAGGAAGAAACTAACATTTAGCTCCTTGAGAGAAATATTTGGAAGTTTAAAGAGATAGTGTCTATACAGAATCCCGGAAGAGTGGTTACTGGGAATGTAGTATTATCACTGTGATTGAATGCAATTAGATTTTTGTACAGTCTAGTATTTTGGATATGGCAGTGTGTGAGGGTGTGTTTGCACCCTAATGAATTATATGTAAAATAGCATGTGGTGCATGTTGTTTTCTTCAGTGAATTCCCCAGTTTTGCCATGCTATACAAAGCGGCTGAGATACATCATCTCATTTTCACATTCAGTGACTTTTCAACAGGGGCAAGAAGGGCAGCCCAATCCATCCTCTCCGGGTGGGATTATATAGGGCTGCCAGCTCCAGGTTGGGAAGCCAAATCCTGGAGATTTGGGGGTGGAGCTTGGGGAGGGGAGGGACCTCAGCAAGGTCTAATGCTGTAGTGAGTCCACCCTCCAAAGCTGTGCTTTCCTCCGGGAGATCTCTGTCCTCTGGGAATCAGCTGCAATTCCAGGAGACGCCAGGCCCCGCTTTACATTTCTATCCCGCCCTCTCCACAAGCGGACTCAGGGCAGCTGACAACATTCATATTCACAAGTTAAAACCAATAAAACATAATTACAATTTTAAGATTTTAAAAACATTTAGTGGTGCTGTGTCACTACAATATAAGCGAGTTCTTCTTTTCTGACAGTGATCACCTAGTACTCTATATGATGTCGGGTGGCAGTTCTCTCCTGGTTAGATATCAAAGGCCTGTCGGAACAGTTCGGTCTTACAGGTCCTGCAGAAGGTGGAAAGATCCCACAGGGCCCTTATGGCCTCCAGGAGAGCATTCCACAATTCTGGTGCTGACACCAAGAAGGCCCTAACTCGCGTCGAACATAACCTAGCCTTATTTGGTCCAGGAACGGGCAATAGATTTTTTGTCCCTGAACGCAGTGCTCTCTGGGGAACATGTGGAGAAAGGTGGTCCCACAGATAGACAGGCCCCTGACCATAAAGGGCTTTAAAGGTCAATAGCAACACCTTGAAACAGACTCGGAACACAATAGGTAGCCAGTGCAGCTCTTTCAGCACTGGCTGAATGTGCTGCCATTGGGGGAGCCCCATTAACAGCCGTGCCACAGCATTCTGCACTAGCTTTAGTTTCCAAGTCAGTGTCAAGGGTAGCCCCATGTAGAGAGCATTACAGTGATCTATTCTTGAGGTGACCGTGGCATGGATCACCATTGCTAAGTCATCATGCTCCAGGAAAGGGGCCAACTGCTGCATCCGCCGAAGATGAAAAAAGGCGGATCTAGTAGTGGCTGCTACATGGGCCTCCATTGTAAGAGAGGACTCAAGGAGCACACCCTAGCTCTTGACCTTAGGGGCCAGTATTAGTGACACCCCAACAAGAGCCAGCAGACGGATCTCTCCCCCCCCCCCCTCCGGACCACCCCAGGTCAAGTAGAGAACCTCCGTCTTCGTCGGATTCAGCTTCAGTCGACTTAGCCTGAGCCAAGATGCTACAGCTTGAAGAGCCAGGTCTAGATTTCCTGGGGTACAGTCAGACTGGCCACCCATCAATAGATAGAGCTGGGTGTCATCTGCATATTGGTGACATCCCAGCCCATACCTCCTGACAATCTGGGCAAGGGGGCACATATAGATGTTAATTAACATTGGGGACAGAACCGCACCCTGTGGCACACCACATATAAGTGGGTGCCTTTGGGATGATTCCTCCCCTATCACCACCCTTTGTCCCCGATCTTGGAGAAAGGAGGCCAACCACTGTAAGGCAGACCCCTGAATCCCCTCGTTGGCAAGGCGGCTAGTCAGTAGCTGATGGTCAACCGTATCAAATGCGGCTGACAGATCTAATAATAACAGCACCGCTGAGCTGCCTCATTCCAGATGTTGCATGAGGTCATCTATGAGGGCAACCAGAACCGTCTCCAACCAATCACGTGGTCGAAAGCCGGACTAGAATGGATCCAGTGTGGAAGTGTCATCCAGGAATCCCTGTAGGTGAGTTGCCACCGCCCGCTCTATAACCTTACCCAAAAAGGGAAGGTTTGATACCGGCCAATAGTTCGCCAATATGGCCGGATCTGCAGATGATTTTTTTCAAGAGGGGACGGACCACAACCTCTTTAAGTGGTGTGGGAAAGATCCCTTCTACCAGGGATCTGTTAATACCTTGTAGTGGCTCACGTAGCAACACCTGTCTAGCTTTTATAAGTCAGGACAGGCACGGGTCCAACCCACAGGTCGTAGGATGTACAGCAAAGTAAGTCTTCTTTGTGGCCCGGACTGCCATCTCACAGGTCCACATAAATGACTTATAAGATGTTCTCGTTGCGAGTGCGTTGCCATTGTCTCTCTAGTCAACTTAATCACCATTTCATCAATCACAGCTCCGGGGTATACCATGGAGTGGATCATGAACGAGGATGAAGAAGACATCGGGGGGCAATCTTGTTGATGGTTGTAGAGAGCTGGTTATTCCAGATCTCCACCAGTTCATCCAACGAGTCACCAGAGGGCCAGGGATCCCGTAAAGCCATTTGAAGCCACAAAGGGTCCATCTGGTTTCGCGGGCAAGCTAAAACTTGCTCATCACCTAAATGGGGTAGGGGTGGAATATCCGCATGGGCCCTCAGGGCATAGTGGTCAGACCATGGCACTGCCTCAGCAGAAATCTGATCCACTACAACTCCCGCCACAAAGATCAGGTCTAACGTGTGTTTAGCCCGATGCGTGGGCGCTGTTATATACTGGGAGAGTCCCAGTGCTGCCATGGAAGACACTAAGTCCGTTGCCTGAGTGGAAGCCATGTCCTCAGCATGGACATTGAAGTCACCCAGGACTATAAGCCGAGGGTGCTCCAATGCCCAGCCTGCTACAGCCTCCATCAGGAACGGTAAGGCACTGGCTGGTGCATTAGGCGGATGGTACACCAGCCAGATTGCCAAACTCTCCCCAACATCCCACATCAGGCCAGCACGCTCTATGCCCACACTCTTTGGCGGCGGAAGCGCCCTGAAGGAGCAATCCTCCCATATGAAAAAGGCCACCCCTCCCCCGCACCCGCTAGTCTGAGCCTGGTGAAGAACGGAGAATCCAGGCAGGGCTACTTGGGAGAGCAACCGTCTCCCCATCCCGCACCCAGGTCTCCATCACACAACCCAGGTCCATGTCCTGCCTGATAAAAAAATCCTGCAGGACTGAGGTTTTATTATTTATGGACCTGGCATTGCACAATACCAGGGACGGAGGCGAGTGTTTCATTTGGCCCCCATAACCGCTACCCTTGGGATGGGACACAGGCTGGAAGGGGAGCGAGCCCTCGTGTCTCAGCCTCCTTCCATTCCAACTTTGCCTGCTCCCACCACTGTACTTTCCTCTCCCCAGGAGCACTGGAATCCCCTGACCAGACATCTCTTACTGATGGTCTTCACAGAGTCTCAGATCACCAGCAGTGTCCACATCAACGTATCCTGCTCCTCCCACCCACTCACTTAACACTCTATCCACTAATATTTCCTATGACCTAACTAAAACTTATGTCTACCATTAATAATTTTATCCTAGCCAATTAATTTAAAAAACCCTCTCCCCCTCCACAATATATCTTATTAATTTGCAAAATTTGTGTATCAATTCAATTTAGCAGATGAAATATTCAATTCGGTCCAAATACAATCAATTTTTCCAAAGAAAAAGAAGGAAAAAAACCCCAGGATAAGCAATAATAAATGGGTTTAGAGGCACTGCGGTATACCACAGCAGATGATTCGCTAACTGGAGGACAAGTTTTAAAGTGCTATTGTTCTTAAAGTGCTGGTATGTATTGAAAGTTAGAGCGTCTTGAAATGTCTTTAAAGTGCTGGTGCAAAGTGCAGAGGCAGCAGAGTACAAAGGCAGCAGTTCTTTCAAAGTGCTGGTATAAGGTGTAACGGTGGTAATCCTTTTATAAGGGCTAGAACAAGATGCCAGGGTGACAGTTCCCAAAGACCAGCAGCTCTCACGAGCCAGCGGGTTTCCCTCTCTCCTCTGGCCAACAACGCACCTTGTCGGACGTTGCAATGACCAGAGGGGTAGAGACCCCCCCTTAGGCTCCTGGACGCTCTGATGACACGTCTCCATCCACGTAACACTAGCCGCCGGGTCAGGCCAGCCCCTGTCCCCCACTGGGGGCCGGGGCGCCCCACCCCCCTGGCTCTCGTCACCCACCGCCTCGAACTTTTTGCTGGTTCTCCACCAGCTCCTCGCTCTTTCCACCCGAAGGCCCAAAGTCTTCGCTTCTCAGCACCACCACACTCCGTTGTTGCACTCTGCCGACTCGCCACTCCTACCACCCCAACTTCCCCAGGTGCTCCATGGCTACAAGGCACCTGGGGAAGTCAAGGGGAGGAATGATTACCGAGTGTTTTTAAAGACACAGTCAAGTTCATATGCAGTAATTGCAACAGTTGTAATGTGGTGCATGTGGTATCTTGTACCTGTCCAAAATTGTATGTAGGGAGTACCACCCACCCTGTCAAAATCTGGATCCTGAAACATAGATTATGAATTAAGCCTAAAATGATGGGTCACACACTGTGCGGAGTTCAGCCACTCTGTTGATGAGATGAAATTTTTTGTATACAGGGGAAACGACGTTGCTGTTGATAATGTCCAAAAGATTTTTCTGAAGGAAGAAACATTCTGGATTTTTGCAACTACAAAGACTCGCAGAATGGAAAATAATGACTGAACTGTGAAGAAATTACTAACATAAAAATGTGGGCAGCTGGGGAAGGGCAGACTCATGGGGAAGATTATATTGGATTTATACCCTGCCCTTCACTCTGAATCTCAGTCTCAGAGTGGTCACAATCTCCTTTATCTTCCTCCCCACAACAGACACCCTGTGAGGTAGGTGGAGCTGAGAGAGCTCTCACAGCAGCTGCCCTGTCAAGGACAACTCTGTGAGAGCTATGGCTAACCCAAGATCATTCAGCAGCTGCAAGTGGAGGAGTGGGGAATCAAACCAGTTCTCCCTGATAAGAGTCTGCACACTTAACCACTACACCAAACTGGTTTAAATGTCCCCCTCACTTCCCAGAATCAGCTTCCTCAGGTGCCCCATGGCTGGAGGAGGCAGCTTAAACTGCCTTCTCTCCTGGGATCAACTTCCCCAGGTGCTCCATGGCTGCAGGGCACCTGAGGAAGTCAAGGGGAGGACGTTTAAACTGCCTTCCCACAAAGGCTTCTCTTCCTCAGGCACACCGCAGGAAGAGGCTGTCTGGGGAAGCAAAGGGAAGGATCTGTAGGCTGTCTGGTTGAATCCAGGCAACCCAGCTGAGCCCTCAGGGAACTCTCTCCACAGGATCAGCTCTTTCACAGGCTTCTCCTGGATCTTTCTTTCCTTTCCCAGCGTGACTGCCAGGGCCGCTGGCTGGAGAAGGAAAGAGAGGAGGAGTTAAAAAAATTAACCTCTTCTCTGGAGTTTAAATTTCAACCCCCTTCTCTCTCTCGAGTTGTGCAGCTGCGGCCGCATAATCTCTGCCTCGTCCTGAGCCCCAGCTGGGAAAAGGGGGGATGGCATTTAAATACTTCTTCCTTCCTTCCTTCCTTCCTTCCTTCCTTCCTTCCTTCCTTCCTTCCTTCCTTCCTTCCTTCCTTCCTTCCGCCATACCACTTCTATATCTTCCCTTCCTGTGCCACTGTCATCCCTTCCCTGCAGCAGGCCAGCTAGGGAAGGGAATGGGAGGGAGAGCAGGCCAGATTCACCCCCCTCTGCTTCCAAGCCAAGAGGAGTGAAACTGACCTGTTCTCCCTCCCTCTTTCTTCCCCAGATGGCCCACAGAGGCAGGCCAACGGGGAAGTGAAGACAGATTGGGGGAGCATTTAAAGGAGGGCCAGGGAAAGGAAGGGAAAGGATGGTTACCCGAATAAAAGCGGAATAAGATCGGCTTTTATTAGAGAGCACCATATTGGCAGTCTTATCAGATTAAAGAATTTGATTCAGCAGAATAAATACCCCAAAAATACTGATAAGGGATTTTTCGGGTATTTATTCCATTTGGCAAAGCAGAATGCCCATCCCAAGCCAGGAGTGCTTCAGAATCCTCCCCCTCCCGCCTACAGCTCTGCATTTGTCACTGCTGAGAACGCAGTGCAGCCGCTGGAAATCTGTGCTGCCTCCAGGTTTGAAGATGGAAATTGTACCCCCCCCTCCCCACAATTAACTTTGCTGCTTTCATATCTGTCCCACTAAAGAGTCTATGAGAAAAGGCCATTTTCAGCCTGGCTGTGCATTCAAGGGTCTGCCTGGCTTTTGCACTGGCCAGACCCCCTTTCTGCAGCAGACCCCACCTGAAGGAGCAGAGCAAAGAGGGGGAATAGATCGAGTCAGACAGACACCTGGGAAGAGATTAAATCAGTGTCTGCTCCCTTGCCTTGCCTTGCCTTGCCTCCCCCACCCCATCTGACACATAAGAGGTTTGTATGTATCACCGCTACAATTTACTTGCTGTGGAAACAGAAACCTCAGCAAGAATATCTGGGAAGGGGGGGTGGGGAAGGCATTTTAAGTGATCTGTGCTGAAGTAATTCCCTCCACAACAGGTATAAACAAACCCAAACTGATGCTTTCTACACACATGATTATAAATAAAAGCCAAAATTTTGTCAAAGTGATAGTGTAAGCGTAACATATTGTTCCCTGGGTATCGTTTGAAGGAAATTAATGTGGAGGGCCAAAGAGATGGCGTCGGCAATTCGGAATGCTCCAGAGGCCAGCCCAGGATTTTGTTCCTAGTGAAGCAGAAATAAATGCTCTGGGCCAGCCTTGGGGGGCAAATCAGCCGCAGGAGCAAGTGAGATTAATCTGCGAGGCCCGGATTCAGCCTGACTCATCTTTTGCATTAGGAAACCTGAAATAAACAAGCGGCTGCAGCAGGTCATCTGGGCAGCATTTCTTCCCTCCCACCAAAGCAGGGGAGGAAAAGGCCCCTCTTTTTTGTACAATCTCCTGGTGGCCCCACTGTTGCAATCTCCAGATGACCAGGATCACTTCCCTGGAGAAAATGGCTTCATTGCAGTGTGGATTCTGTGGCATTGCACCCTGCTGAGGCCCTTCCCCAAACCCCTCCCTCCCAGGCTCCACCCCCAAAATATCCAGTCATTCCCAACCCAGAACTGGCAACCCAGGCAAGGCTGCAGCCAGCACAGGGCTCTGGGAGTAGTGCCCCCATAGCAGGGTATCAAACATGCGGCCCAGGGGCCAAATCAGGCCCCCAATGGGCTCCAATCAGGCCCCCAAGCTACTGGCTGTCATTTACTTCCTTCTCTATCTCTCTTGCTTCCTTCTGCATCACAGCTTGCTTTGCAAGGCTTGCACAATCACACAGGAGCTTCAGAGCAAAGCCTCTATTTTCTTTATTGGCTGAGGCTTCTCCTTTGGGGAGGAAGGGGGGAGGGAGAGCTTGCTTTGCCAGGCTCCCTCAATCGCACAGTAGAGCTACTGAGCCAAGCCTCTCTTCCTTCTATTGGCTGAGGCTCCTCCCCTTCCTGGTGCCCTGGGGAAGGAAGGAAAGAGCCAGAGCTTCCTTTGCCCAGTTCCCTGGATCCCATAGGAGAAGTGTGGTACACTTAAAAAAAGAACCTTTAAGCTAATGTTTTAAGCATGTTTTGTTTTAAGTTCTTCTCCCTTGCCTGGAAGCCCCTGGCTGGAGTCACCCTCAGTCAGTTGCAACTTGCCAGTATAGATACCCAGGGCAGAGAACCCACACATCAGATGACAGGGTGGGAGGCTGTGGGGACTGGCTGATGGGGAATGGCCCTTTGCCTGAATGACCAGCCCTCTGGCCCAGGGGTCCCCAATCTTTTTCAGCCTTTGGCATTCTGACACAGGGTGGTGGGCACAGCTCCAAGATGGCTGCCACGGAAGGCAGAGCCATACACACTTCCAGAGAAAGCTCCTGCACAGGGAAGAAGAGGAGTAATTTAAACAATACACTGGGAAAGAGAAGTGAGAAACGGGAACCGATTGTGAAGTACCTGATTTGGGGCCCAGAGGAGGGAAGGGCTTGATGCTAACCGAGGGTCTGCAGTAGGAATTCAGCAGCCTCGTGACCCAGGACTGCGTAGCTGACTCACGCGGCTCAGTTGACCGGGGGGGGGGTGAGGGACCCCCACCGAGGACCTGCTAGACAGCCACCCACTCACAAGATGGAGCCCCCCCCACAAAGATCTGCATTGTCTCATAAGACAGACATCCTCCACTCCGCAGCTGTCATAACACTTGGCAACTTCCTTTTCTTCCCAGACATAATTCTGTGTAACTCAAGCCGCAGAGGCCCTGGACTCTCCCGCTGTCCCCCCAAATCCTCCCCCTCGCTGCCCTTTCTCTCCCTTGTTTTCAAGACCTGCCAGCCATGGCTCTGGGGCAGCAGGCACCGTGGGGGTGGGGCGGACAGGCCAAACATCTCACTCAAATTCCTCCCGTGTTCTTCTGGGGTTAAATAGCAAGATGATTTATTCCTCCCCTAATTGGACAGGAGTTCCTTTCTGGTCCTGTTTGATTCCTTCCCTCTTTCCACAGCACAGATGTGGCGCGAGGGGCGCTGAGGGGGGCTTATGAAGCAGAGCCCCTTGCAGCTGCTCCACAGGAGGAGGGCGGCTGAGCCCCCCCCCCCCGAGCTGGAGGTGGGATCCCTCCCCATTGGCTGAGGAGGCTGTCTGCTGTCGCCTATCTTTGACAAACTTGCAATGTGCAAGATACTTCTAGCTGGCTGATAGAACATTGTTCACAACCAGTTAGAAGAGATAACTGGTTGCCAACTCTGGGTTGAGAAATGACTGGAGATTTGGTGTTGCAGCATGTGGAAGGTGTGGCTTGGGGAGGGACCTCAGGGGAGTACAATGCCACAGAGCCCCCCCCCCCCCCCGCAGCAGCCCTTTTATCCAGGGGAACTGTCCTTGTACTCTTGAAGATCAGATATAATTCCAGCAACAGGGTTGCCAATCTCCCATTTGGGGCAGAAGATCCCCTGGTTTGGAGGCCCTCCCCCCGCTTCAGGGCCATCAGAAAGTGTGTGTGGGGGAAATGTCTGCCGGGCACTCCATTATTCCCTATGGAGACCGATTCCCATAGGGTATAATGGAGAATTGATCAGCGAGTGAGGCTGTTTTTTGAGGTAGAGGCACCAAATTTTCAGCATAGCATCCTGTGCATCTTCTCAAACCCCACCCCCACCCCCCAAGTTTCAAAAAGATTGAGCCAGGGGGTCCAATTCTATGAGCCCCCAAAGAAGGCACTCCTATCCTTCATTATTTCCAAATGGAGGGAGGCATTTAAAAGGTGTGTGGTCCTTTTAAATGTGATGGCCAGAACTCCCTTTGCAGTTCAATTATGCTGGGCACAACCTTACTCCTGGCTCCACCCCCAAAGTCTCCTGGCTCCACCCCAAACTCCCCAGATATTTGAGTCAGACCTGGCAACCCTAACCAGCAGATCTCCAGGCACCTTCTGGAGACTGGCAACCCTATCTCCTACCCCACCCCCATGTGAAAGAGTCCCCCCTTTCTGGTGTGGATCCCAGAGGAGTATCAGTTCTCAGAGTTCAACTGCAACCACGTCACGATTGTCCATATAAATGGCAGGAGTTCTTCTGCATGTTGGGTTGTGTGGCAAAAATTTAGGGGGAGGGGCTTGTGAGTTTCCTGCATTGTGCAAGGGGTTGGACTAGATGACCCTAGAGGTCCCTTCCAACTCTATGTTTCTATATGCAGCAGTCCCCACCACTTGCTTTTATAGGTGCTTTGAACACCACACTGATTACTTCTGTTACATCCTGAGGGACCATACAAGGCCACAGAAATTCTGTATAGTAGCCTTCTTGGCAGGGCCAGAGGAGTTCCTAAAGTTTTGACTCTGAATTCTGCATCATTTGTGTATCTTGCTAGGAGGGGCCTTAAACTTTTCTCTTAAGACGTTCAGTGCTAGTGATCTAATTGCATGCAATCTATTCCAACATGTTTTGTTTAGTCTTCTGTGCTTTCCAAGGAGTAGCTTGGGCTGAGGAGCTGGAACTGTAAAAAGTTAGTTTCACATTTCCAGAACTGAATCCAGTCGTTAATTGCTCTTTGAGGCTTCAAAAGGCTTTTCTAGATAATTTTTCTTTATGTAACAATGTAGACTTTACTTGCTGGTTGACAGGGATCCATCCAGGCTTTTCCCATCATAAAAGAGCTTCTATACCAGATATCGCAATCACCTGAAATCACCACTGGAATAATATGGCTACTGGAAAGCACATCCCCCCCCCTTCAGCCACTTAGGGTTGCCAGCCTCCAGGTGGGGCCTGGAAATCTCCCAGAATCACAACTGCTCTTCAGGCTACAGAGATCTACCCCCCTGGAGGAAACAGCTGCTTTGGATGGGAGACTATGGTATTATATCCCTCTGAGGTTCTTCCCCTCTCCACAGGGTCTGCCCCCAAATCCCCAGAAATGTCACAAGCCAGAGGTGGCAAACAATCTAATATCCCTCCTGATGTGCGCATGAATGCCCCGGACCCCCAACCCAAACCCCCATGTGAGTGGCACACCCCAACCCACCACCTGAGTAGGGAATATCCGTGGCTGGGCATTGTGCTGTTCTTAGGTGTTCTTGTGCAGCCCTTCGGCAAAAGAGAAGAGTGGGCAATGTGGTGCTGTCTCCTATTTTAACAAAAGAACTGCAACTCTTCCCAGGTGATGCCTCCCTCTCTTCCAGCTCCACCCTGGTCAAAGGCCACCAGCTTCCCTTCCCCAGAACTCTGGCAGAGGGGCTTGGTTTAGAAGATGGAAGCCACCAGGGGACTTGGGCAGAACAGGCTTATCTTATCTTTTCACTGGCTCAAGCTCCTTAGCAGTGTCACAGAGGCATAGATTGATACCTCCAGTTGTAACTAGTGGAATCACAGTACCAGTAATGATTAGCCCTTAAAACCACCTACAGACAGCTACCCCGACACCCCCACTTGGAAGCCCCATGAGGAGGCTTCTGCAAACACTTCCAGGTCCTTCCATGTTATAGAGTCCCTACAGCTTTGGCCTTTTTTTGAATCTCCCAGACAATGGAAAGTTTTGTTTTAGTTCCCCAATTTTTGTATTCTGACTAAGGAAATGCTTATTCATAAGTATGAATCTAGAATTGTTGTTGATTGTTAAAACCAGGGGTTAATTCTAGCAGCGGAGGGCACCATTGTTCTTTTGCAAAAAAATCAGTTACGCTGCTGATTAATGTTTTTCAAAGCTGGAAAAGCTTCAGTCTCACCCTTTGCACACTTTTTATGGATGAACTCCTGGCACCTAGAAGAAGAGGTGTGGAGGAGGGACTTTGTTCCGTGCCTCTCTGAACTGTGAATGGATGTGCTGGCTGGAGGATCCCACCCCCAGCACAACTGTTGCCCTCGTCCTCAGTGGGGCTCCTCAACCAACAGCCCCATGAGGCCTGGCAGCAGCTTCGTCCCCCAGGAGCCTTCTGTCCTGAGAGCAGCCATCCTGGGCACAATGAGACAGCAGTAAGCACCATTAAATCCAGGCTGAGGCTTGCTTCTGTGGAAATATGAGGGTTGCCAGCTTGGCAGGAGTAGGGATGCCAGTCTCCAGGAGGGAGCAGGGGATCCCCCAATTTCACAGGTTCTTGGTCTGCTGCCGGCCAGCTGGCCGGGGGAGGGGAAGCCCTGCCCCAAGCCCCCCCCCCTTCAGTAGTGGCCACCCCTTCCTGAAAGATTTAAAGCTCCAGCTGCCTGGGACCTCCACAGGCTATAGAACCCTACAGTCCACGGTTTCTCCAGGGGAGAAAGTAGCCGTTTTCTCCAGGGGAGAGGATCTCAGCAGCCATGGCCATGAAGCTCACTGGCTCACCCCTCACAAGAAGGCTGCTGGGAAGGGAGGGGGGGGGAAGGCAGGTGTGGGGCTCCTTAAAGGGAGGAGGCTCCAGAGGGCCTTTTCAAGGGCAAGGTGCAAAATTGCCTTTTCAGCCACCTTGTCTTGCAGGGCCTGATGCAGTCGGCAGAGGGAGCATCCAGGGGGGCTCCAAGGCAGAACAGCCATTTATTGAGGCCTCCAAGACTGGATACTTCTTTCCATGCCATCCGTTACTGTTAGGTGGATCTGTAACTGGTTCACAGATCGCACCCAAAGAGTGCTTGTGAATGGTTCCTCGTCCCTTGGAGAGGAGTGACATGTGGAGTGCCTCAGGGATCTGTCCTGGGACCTGTTTTGTTCAGCATCTTTATAGATGATTTGGATGAAGGAATAGAGGGAATGCTTATTAAATTTGCAGATGATACTAAATTGGGAGGGGTTGCAAACACAGAAGAAGACAGAAACAGGATGACCTTGACAGGCTGGAAAACTGGGCTAAAATCAATAAAATGAATTTTAACAGGGATAAATGTAAAGTTCTACATTTAGGTAGGAAAAATCCAATGCATGGTTATAGGATGGGGGAGACTTGTCTTAGCAGTAGAATGTGCAAAAAGGATCTAGGGGTCTTAGTGGATCATATGCTGAACATGAGTCAACAGTGTGATGCAGTGGCTAAAAAGGCAAATGCAATTTTGGGCTCTATCAACAGAAGTATAGTGTCCAGATCACGTGAAGTGATAGTATCACTTTACTCTGCTCTGGTAAGACCTCACCTGGAGTATTGTGTTCAGTTTGGGGCACCACATTTTAAGAAGGATATAGACAAGCTGGGTCCAGAGGAGGGCGATGAAGATGGAGAGGGGTCTGGAGATCAAGTCCTATGAGGAAAGGTTGAAGGAGCTGGGGATGTTTAGCCTGGAGAGGAGGCGGCTGAGAGGTGATATGATCACCATCTTCAAGTACTTGAAGAGCTGTCATCTAGAGGATGGTGTGGAATTGTTTTCTGTGGCCCCAGAAGGTAGGACCAGAACCAATGGATTGAAATTAAATCAAAAGAGCTTCTGGCTCAACATTAGGAAGAGGAAAGGGAAGGTCCCCTGTGCAAGCACCAGTTGTTTCCAACTCTGGGGTGACGTTGCTTTCACAACGTTTTCACGGGGTGGTTTGCCATTGCCTTCCCCGGTCATTACACTTTCCCCACAGCAAGCTGGGTACTCATTTTACCGACCTTGGAAGGATAGAAGGCTGAGTCAACCTCGAGCCGGCTACCTGAATCAGCTTCTGCTGGAATCAAACTCAGGTCGTGAGCAGAGGGCTCCAACTGCAGTACTGCAGCTTTACCACTCTGCGCCACAGGGCTCTCTCCACTAGGAAGAACTTCCTGACCATTAGAGCAGTTCCGCAGTGGAACAGGCTTTCTCGGGAGGTGGTGGGCTCTCCTTCCTTGGAGGTTTTTAAACACAGGCTGGATGGCCATCTGACAGCAATGAAGATCCTGTGAATTTAGGGGGAGGTGTTTGTGTGTTTCCTGCATTGTACAGGGGGTTGTACTAGATGGCCCTGGAGGTCCCTTCCAACTCTCTGACTCTGTGTTCTAGAAAGAAGATTTTTGTTTGAAGCAATGAACACAGTAAATGGATGCTTGAAGATTTTCTGTGATTTGATTATATTTCATGATTTTAGCTTATTCATTTACTTACCTCATTTATAGCTGGCCCTTCTTCTGAGCAGAGACCCAAAGCAGCTGTGGTTGAGAAGAGGAGCATCAATCATAAGTAAAGTAAAACTGGTTCATTATTAATCCTGTTCCTTTTCCTTTAACAGTTCTTACTTAAAGAACACTCATTGCTCCACTCATGGTGCCAGCAAACCAAGTGATTTTGCTGTGATGTTTAGTTTGACTCAGGATCCGGGGGGAGGCCCGACGGAGTCTCCATTCATGCCCCCCAGGTAGCTCTTGGCAACTCTGTGTGCCAGGTAGGCTGACTCACCTCCAGGTGGGGCCTGGAGATCTCTCAGCATTAGAACTGGTCTCCAGATGACAGAACCCAGTTCCCCGGAGGAAACAGCTGCTTTGGAGTGGGGACATTCTGTAGCATGGTACCCTTCTGGGGTCCTTCTTCTCCCCAAACCTCTCCTTCTACCAGGCTGCACCCCACCTCCCAAAATCTCCAACCTAGCTTGCTTGCTTCCTCTTTCACTCTCTCCTTTTTCTTTAAAAAAGCAGAACAGCTACCATGAAATCTTGGGGAGAACAATCATGTAATTTAGCATTAGAACCTGATGTGTTCTGCTTTGAACTTGCTGTATTTATAGAAACTTCACAAAAGTTAGACTTGCACAGCTCTCTATGCCCACTAGAGGGAGCCATCCCCTAAGTGATGTACCTCATCACTGTTAAGAAAGCAGTCTTTGGTTATCTTTCAGCTTTGGTTATCCCTCAACTCCCTGAAGCCATAGATGGTGATCCTGGAAGGATGAGCAGCTCATTGCAGCAACACCCTTTTGCTAACTTGGGTGCTATTTATCAGGGGGCCTGTGGAAGGGAAAGGGAGAGGAGGATCCCAAGGGGAGGGTGGATGCCCGGGCATGCAGGCACACACCCACACGTACACCCACACTGAGGCTGCAGTCAAACAGGCAGCTGGAAGTGCGTTGGAGGTGGCAGAAAGTACGTCATCGCATTTTGTGACAGCAATTTTTGATCAGATTCCCAGCCTGATCTGGCTGCGCGGCACACTTCTTCCATGGTTGACCATTCAGATTAGCGCTATACATCAACCATGGGCCATGCTGTCTGATCTCATTTATAAAACAAAAACAAAAAACTTTGACCTTTTTTTTGTGGGGGGAGAACATTTCTTGGTTGCACATGAACTCTTGTGCACCCATGCACATACAGCACTACCATTTTAGAAAACAGAATGGTGAAACTGGAACTGCAGGTCCAAACTGGTTTGAGTGCATACCAGGGAAGTTCAGAATGTGAATGTGTGGGGATGAATGTGTGGGGATCCATAAGCACTGGACTTCAACTACTGTCTCTTTGCACCCTCTCGACTCCTCTTACGAGGAGGTGAGTGTGACTGGGGAGCGGCTGCCAGATGTGGCTGTGTGGCAGAGGAGCCTGTTTCATCCGTGAGGGAAAAGCAGCTGCCCATCTGATGTCAACTGGAGAAAAGCTCCAGGCTCCTTCCCATCTCAGCACAGGCAGGAGGCCGGAGGGACCAGGCTGGGACATTCCTGGAGATTTCAGGGCTGGAGTTTGAGGAGGGAGAGGTCTGGGGAGGGGAGGGACCTCAGTGGGATAGAAGGCCATAGACTTCATTTACCCCCAAAAGCATCCATTTTCCTCACGGGTGCTGATCCCTGTAATTTGGAAATTGCCTGTAATTCTGGGATATCTCCAGGCCCCAGCTGAAGGTTGGCATCCCTAACTTGCCATTAGAAGTCTACTTTATTAGCAGTTGAACAGCACTGGGGAATAAAATGTTCCTTAGACTAGAGGGAGTGCACACATGACACCTGCCTGCCTCAACGCAAGGGCTGCAGGTTCCCTCCCCTCGGCTGCACACACGAAGCAGCTCCCCAGGCTCTGGGGAGCCTCCTTGGAATCCGTGGCTGGACTGGCCACTCAATTCACAACAACCACTCAGGGGCCCTGCAGTTGCAGGCAGGACTCAGGAATTTATTTATTTAGCTAGTTTTTAAAAATGTGACTTGATGTATACCCTGCCTTTCTCTCCAGCAGGGACACAAAGTGGGTTGCGGGATTCTCCTTGCCTCCACTTTATCCTCACAACAGCCCTGCGGGGCAGGCCAGGCTGGGAGGGTGTGATTGGCCCAAGGTCACCCAGCCAGCTTCGAGGGCAGAGATTCGAACCTGGGTCTTCCAGACCCTAGTCCGACTGGAATGGCAGCAAAAGATGCCTTCTCCTTGGGGCAGCAGATCCAGAGAATGCCCACACAAGGCAGAAGAACAGCTGGAAACGCCACCTGCCGTGGTCTGTCAGCAGAGGGCAGGAGACAGAAGAACAAACAGCAGCTGTGGAGCTCCAGAATCTCTAAATTTTGGTGTTCTTTCTTTCAAATACTTGCTTCTGGGCTCCATTGTTAAAACCCCCATTGTTGAGAGTTTTGCTGAACTCTAAGATTTGGCAAACTTTTTAATATTTTTCCCCACCAAAAAAATAACCAAAGCGGGACGGATGGAAATCTTCCTCATGCCACTGCGGCCACTTGGGAGAAAGTCCTTTAAAAAGTATGATGGGAATAAGGTTTTATTATGAGAATTATAAATTCAAGAAGCATTTTAAGGTAGATGCTGAGGTGATATAATTGAGTCCACCTTCTGGTGATGCCAGGGGTGTGTGGCATCTACAAATGAGCTGTGCTAATGAGCTCCAGGACCTCTTTTTCTATGAAATGACCCATCTGAAAGTCTTTCTCCTTCCTTCAGGGTGCTTCTCGTGCCAAAAATCACGAGCAATGAATGTGTGGGAAGCTGAGGAGAAGCAGCAGCTTTACTCCTGGGTAGAGCTACTGGCAGGGATGGCCACCACATCGCCCTTCCCAGACAGAGGTCTCCTCCCCTCAGGCAAAGGGAGCTGGAGGATCCAGACACAAGGAGGGCTACTGCAGCTGAATTGGCCACCAAATGCCTTCTCGTGAGTAAGCCCCCGCCTGTCAAGCTGACTCATGACTGCGTCTGCCTGCAGAAGAGCTCCAGCCTGCGCCTGCCAACAGCCTGCCCGAGGCCTTTCCAGACAGGGTTTTTGCACCCAAGGAGAGGCTACAGCTGCTCTTTGGCAGCTCTGCCGGCTGGGAAAGGGGCCAGCCGCTTGTGCAGAGCAGCAGGACAGGAGTTCTTGCAGCCAGCAAGGAGCTTTGTGGACAAACACCCCGGCCGGCCCGCCCGCCAGCCACTCTGCACCAGATGCACAAATAATAATTGTGCTCTGTAAGTACAGCCGCCAGCCCTGGAACACAGGAAGGAGAAGAAGGGATAAGTGGGGGAGGGCAGTCCCTCCTCTCCTGGAAAAGAGTTGGAGCGTCTATGAGGAAAAAGGCTACCGTTCTGTCCTCAGCAGATGCATTTCTGGTGCCAAGGGCTGCTAACTCCAGGTTGGGAAATTCCTGGAGATTTGGGGGTGGAGCCTAGGGAGGGGAGCGACCTACACAGGGACATGAAGCCATAGCGTGTGCCTCCAAAGCATTC
The DNA here is from genome assembly GCF_032191835.1 of Heteronotia binoei. Taxonomy (NCBI): domain Eukaryota; kingdom Metazoa; phylum Chordata; class Lepidosauria; order Squamata; family Gekkonidae; genus Heteronotia; species Heteronotia binoei. The sequence goes on along the minus strand of NC_083228.1, from coordinate 2,252,340 downwards.
CCTCCAGGACAACAGTGGCCATTTGGGGATCAGCTGTACTTCTGGGAGATCTCCGGGCCTGGCCTGAAGGTTAACAATGCTGCTAGCACTTGCACCTGTGCTTCCAGAGGCTGATGTGCCCCAAATGTTCAGGTGAAAGTGAAGCAGGAGGCAGCCTGGAAGGCTATCTTGTCTCCCTTGAGGTTAAAACAATTTTATTTGGTAACATATGGTAACAAATTATATTTCTTGCATCATTAATAACTTCTTTTATCTATCCCATATATTACTTTCTACCCACCCCTCCCCCCATTACTTGACCCCTGCTGGTGTTATTTACTTGAAGTACTAATGTTTAAAGGTACCCTTAACTAATAAAAACAAAAATTAATATTCTTCTTTTTTCTAAGACTTAAACCGTTTTCGCACACAGCTTACCTCGCAGTCACAATCCTGTTCCCTCCGCAGCATCTGTCGGATTTCCCACCATCTGCGCCGGAGTTACAGGAAGTGCCGCAGCTTTTGTGTAGCAAACATAAACTGGGTTTTAGCGGTTTACGTTTGCTACGCAAAAGCTGCGGCACTTCCTGTAACTTCGGTGCAGATGGTGGGAAATCCGACCAGACGCTGCGGAGGGAACAGGATTGTGACTGTGAGGTGAGCTGTGTGTGAAAATTGTTTTAATCATTATCAAAAGTTGTCCAATGTCCTTTTATTTTCCACTCTTTTTCTACATATCTTCTGAACTTTTTCCACTCCATCTTAAAAACTTCTAAATCATAGTCCTTAAAATTCTTGTTAATTTGTCCATTTCACTCCATGTCATAACTTTTATAATCCAATCCCATTTCCCTGGTATTTTTTCTTGCTTCCACAATTGCACATATAATGTCCTAGCAGCTGAAAGCAAGTACCAAATTATAGTTCTATCTTCTTTTGGAAATTTTTCCATTTGTAATCCCAACAGAAAAGTCTGCAACTTTCTTAAATTCATATCCCAAGATCCTAGAAATTTCTTGTTGAATCATCTGCCAATACTTTTTTGCTCTTTCACAAGTCCACCTCATATGGTAGAAAGAACCTTCATGTTTTTTACATTTCCAACATCTGTCTGGCATCTTATTATTCATCTTTGCCAAGTTCTTAGGAGTCATATACCATGTATACATTATTTTAAAACAGTTCTCTTTAATACTATGACACGTCGAAAGCTTCATAGAGTTCTTCCACAAATATTCCCAAGTTTCCATCTGTATTTCTTTACATTAATTGCCCACTTAATCATTTGAGATTTCACTACTTCATCTTCCGTAGACCATTTTAAAAGTAATTTATATAATTTTGAATTTAATTTTTCGTTGTCTCCAAGCAGAACTTTTTCCACTTCTGTTTGCTCTTTTCTTATTCTTTCAGTTTTAATATCATTCTCCACCAAGCTCTTTATTTGTTGCATTTGAAACCAATCATATTATTATTCAGCTCTTCAGCAGTTTTCAATTCTATTTTGCCACTTTGTATTTTTAATAGTTGATTATATGACAACCATTTTTCTTCACCCATCTCAGCTGTTATTTTTATCACTTCGGCTGGCACTATCCATAACGGTTTTCTCTCATCTCCGTATTTCTTATATTTCATCCATGTATTTAGCAAACTGTTTCTTATATAATGGTGAGAGAAAAAGCTGCCTTTCTTTTTTCCCCCATAATACATATAAGCATGCCAGCCAAATTTATTTCCATGACCTTCCAACGCTAAGAGTTTTTTGGTTAACATTATCCATTCTCTTATCCATACTAAGCAAACTGCATCATGATATAATTTTAAGTCTGGTAATTGAAATCCGCCTCTCTCTTTTGCATCTGTTAAAATTTTCATTTTAATTCTTGGTTTCTTCCCCGCCCACACAAACTCTGAAATTTTTCTTTGCAATCTATTAAATTGTTTACTGTCTTTCACAATCGGAATAGTTTGAAACAAATACATTATTCTTGGTAGAATATTCATTTTCAAAGAATTCAAGTTTTCACGGCTGGTAACATCATTAGGGTTTGTAGAATCTTTCGGGATCAAGTGCCGTGTTCTACTGGAGAAAGGAAAACTTTCTCCAGTAGAACAGGGCACTTGATCCCGAAAGATTCTACAAACCCTAATATTCATTTTAATTGTGGCTATTCTACCCAACAGTGACAAATTAAGTTAATTCCACTTTAACATATCTTCATCCATTTTACACCATAGCTTCTCATAATTATTTTTGAACAAAACAATATTCTTCATTGTTATCTCCACACCCAAATATTTTACCTTGGAGGTAACTTCACAGCCCATTAGTCTCTGCAATTCTTGTTGCTTATTTATTTCCATATTATTACAGAGAAGTTTTGATTTTATTAATACAAAGTCCCGCCAACTCCCCATATTCTTGTATTTTGGCTAACAACAAAGGTGTGACTTGTATGGGGTTTTCATTTATAAACATTATATCATCTGCAAATGCTCTGTATTTGTAAGTAAATCCTTTTACTTTTAATTCTTCTATTTCTTTATCTTCTTGAATTCGCATCAGTAATATTTCAAGAGTCATTATAAACAACAGTGGGGAAAGTGGACAACCTTGTCTTGTACCTTTACTAATTATCATGTCTTCTGTAAGATCAGCATTTATACATAGCCTTGCACGTTGTTCAGTATATATTGCTTTTATCATTCTTATAAAGCTTTCTCTCAGCTCCATTTTCTCCATTACTGCAAACATAAAATCCCAATTTAAATTGTCAAATGCTTTCTCTGCGTCCACAAAGAATAATGCTACTTCCTTTTCTGGATGTCTTTCATAATATTCTACAATATTTACAACAGTCCTGATATTGTCTCTTATTTGCCTTTTGGGAAGAAACCCTGCTTGATCTTCCTTTATAAAATTTATCAAATATTGTTTAACCTGTTCTGCCAAGGTTCTTGTATATATTTTATAGTCATTATTTAATAATGAAATCGGTCTATAATTTTTTACGTTCATGACATCTCTATCTTCCTTTGGAATCAATGAAATAACAGCTTCCTTCCACGTATTTGGTATTTTCCCTTTTGTTCTTATCATATTCATCAATTTCTGACGTTTCGGGATTAACTCCTCTTTGAGGGTTTTAAAAAATTTAGCTATATATCCATTTGGCCCAGGTGCTTTTCCATTTTTCATTGCATTAATTGCTGCTTCAATTTCTATTTTTTCAATTGGATCATTCAAAACGTTTCACATATTTTCTGCTAAGGGTGCTTTTTTAATCTTTTGTAAGTACTCATCCATCTTTTCTTTCCTTATTTTAACACCTTTAAATAACTTGGCCTAATACTTAAAGAATTCTCTTTTTAATCCTTCTTGATCTACCACCTCTCTTCCATCCACCACAATTTTATTAATAATTTTACTTTCTCTCTTTTTCTTCAGTTGCCAGGCCAAATATTTTCCGGGTTTGTTTGCTCCCTCGAAAGATTTCTGCTGCAATCTTTTCAGATTCCATTCTAGTTCTTTATTTAACAAATGTCTCATTTGCGTTTGTAATATTGTTATCTCCCTTATAATTTTCTTTTTTCCTGGCCTTTTTCTCAGTTCCCCTTTTTTCTTTATTTCATTTTGAATGTCCAACATCTGTTTTTCTTTTGCCCTCTTATCTTTGTTATTCAATGTAATCAATATTCCTCTCATTACTGCTTTATAAGCATCCCAGACCGTCTGAAATTCTATATCCTCTTTATTATTTATTTGGAAGAAAGCTTTAGTTTCATTTTCTAGAGATGTCACTATTTCTTTATTCTGTAGTAAATCTTCATTCAATCTCCATCTTCTCAACTTCTTAGACAATTTTGTAATCCACATTATTGGGTTATGGTCAGCCCCAATTTTAGGTAAAATCTCTATTTTCTTTGTTATAAGGCCTAAGTCTTTAGTGCCCCATAACATGTCAATTCTGGAAAAAGTTTTATGTCTTGCTGAAAAAAAGGTATAATCCCGCACTTCAGGATTAAATTTCCTCCATATATCCTCCAAATTTTCTTGTTTGACCAATTCAAAGAAAGACTTTGCCAATTTTCCTTCCTTCTTTTTTTTACCTCCAGACCTATCCAGTGTGTTTTTAATTGTTCCATTAAAGTCCCCCATTATCAAAACTTGGTCATAAGTCAGTTCATCAAATTGTTGTATAATGTCTTTTTAAAAAGCATCCTTTGCACCATTTGGTGCATACAGTCCCAATAACAACGGGGTTTTTTGCATTTAATATTATTTCTACCGCTACAAATCTTCCATCTTTATCTTTAAACACTAATTTCGGCTCCAATTCTTGTTTAATATAGAAAATCACTCCCCTTTTCTTCTGTTCAGCCAATGAATAAAATTCTAGTCCCAATTGTTTATTCCATAAAAATTTGTAATCCTTTTGTTTGATATGCACTTCTTGTAAACAAACTATATTATAATTTTGCTTTTTAATCCAATGAAACCTTGCCTTTTTTGTGTGTGGTGAATTTACTCCATTTACATTCCAAGATAATAATTTGTAATCCATCATGGTGCAAATTCTTTATGTTCTTCATAAAACCTACGCAGTTCCTGTGTGCTTGTAATTGTAATCCTTTTTCCTTGCAGCTCAAAGCTCAGACCTTCAGGTATTATCCATCTATACCTCATTTCATTGTCACGTAATTTTTCCGTCAATTTTTTGTATGCTTTTCTGTCATTTATCACTTGTCTTGGCAATTCTTTCATGATTCTTACTCTGCTGCCTCCCACTATCAATGTGTTTTCAAAATTTTTATTCAAGATTTTTCCCACCATTTATTTTGTCATATAATAATAATATTTTATTATAATAATATATTATTATTATAATAATAATATTTTTATATATCTTATAGCCACATCCCTTGGTAGATTATTTTTCTTGGCATATAGTGAGTTCACTCTATACATATAGTCATACATGCTTCTAGTTCCTTCAGGATCTTCCTCCAAAAATTCTGCAATTATTCTTATTATATATCCTTTCAAATCAGTCTCTTCATCCTCAGGTACTTCTCTTAGACGTATCTGGGTTTCCATCAATTTGCAGTCATGAATTGCCACCTTGGGATCAGATATTAAATTTTAAAGTTTTTATTTCTTCCAAAATGGCGGTCACGACTTTCTGCATCTCTTTTAAAAAATTTCCTTCAAAAGGCTTCTAAAATAATTATCAGCAATAATGTCCAATAGCATTTACCTTATAATTGTCACCTCTGTCAGCTTCACCAATTTTTAATGTCCTGAACACTTTAAAAACTTTGTTTAAATTTTGACCTCCTAGCAATGGCCGCCGATGTTTTTCTATGATATTATAGTCCTAGAGAAGGCTAGCTGCTTCAATGATTTCCCTTTTCCATCCGACACTTCCTGCTTTTCTTGCCACCAAATCCCGTTTTCACTGGTAAAAAAGATCTCGCGATGTTTGACGTATTTCCTGTGTTTACTGCGAGAGCTGCAAATCTATGACGATGGGTCTTTTTCACCAAAACCACAAGTAGACAAAACAATAAATTCCTTTCCACATTTTAGCACTGTCCTTTAAATTTACAAAGTTCAAATTTCGCCTCTTCTCCCCTTCTTCTTCCAAACTTTCTGAATCTCTATTTCCCATCTTCTGATTTTATTTTGTTTAACTTTAAATAGTCCCAGAATGAAGATAGTCATCAGCACCTTTTTCTGCAGTTATCCAGATCCAACACCGGTCTTGTATAGCTTTAGATGTTTAGCAGTTTAGGATCCTAAGAAGGTTAGGATCCTGTCAAGCTTATGTCAAATAACCTCGGGGGTTACCATTCTATGTCAAATAACCTCGGGGGTTACCATTCTAACACTGCCTGGACCTTAGCCGGATCCATGGCCAACCCCTTCCCCGAGACTCGGAACCCTAGGTAGTCAAGCTCCTCTTTGTGAAATTCACATTTTGAAAGTTTGGCATACGGTTTGTTTTGAAGTAAGGTGCTCAGCACCTCTCGGACCAGTTTCATGTGGGAGGGTAGGTCCTTCGAATAAATAATGATGTCATCCAGGTAAACCACCACCCCCTTATACAAAAATTTTCGAAGGACCTCATTGATAAAGTTCATGAACACTCCCGGGGCCCCTTGAAGGCCAAACGGCATCACTAGATACTCAAACTGCCCCAGACGAGTGTTGAATGCCGTTTTCCACTCGTCCCCTTCCCTTATCCTGACTCGGAAATAGGCATCGCGCAGGTCCAGTTTGGTAAAAATGGACCCCTCCGATACTGCGCTTAGCAAGTCTTTGATTAGGGGGATGGGGTAGGCGTTAGACATGGAAATCCCGTTTATCCCGCGAAAATCTGTGCAAAGTCTAAGACTTCCATCCTTTTTCTTTCGAAACAGTACCAGGGCGGCCTGGGGGGCCGTCGCGGGTCGGATAAACCCCCGCTGGAGGTTTTTGTCTCCCGGGACTGCTCCGTGCAAGGTTCTCCCCTCATCCTAGTTCCATCCATCTGTTCGAACTCAAGGGGCCGGGGCAGTTTCTCTCGCCCTATCCCCATTAGGTCCACCAGTCGCGGGGTGATTAGTTCCCGTGTGCACCCCGAGTCTATTAAGCCCCGGGCGTGGATAAACCTTTTTTCCCCAATGTTCAACAAAGTCAATGGGATATACATTAGTTCCCCTTCTATTCTCACCCTCAGTGGTGCCGGCTTCTTTTGGACCTGCCGCGGGGCACTGTCTAGCGCAGGTCGGTCTCGTTTCCCACCGGCTCCAGGTCCCAAGCCTCCTCCCCGAGCTCCTCCAGTGTTGTATTATCCTCGTCTAGCACCGCCGACAGCGGGTGCTGCTTCGACCCGACTCTTTCAGTTTCCCCGCCCGCTGGGTTTTGGGTGGGGGACCCTTCGCAGTGGGCGCGGGGGCTCGGGCCCTCTCCGGGCAGGTAGAAGCCAGGTGGTTGGGGTCCCCGCATTGGTAGCACTTCCGCGCCCCGGAGGGGGGCCTTGGGGTTGCTCCCCCCGTCTTCTTCGCGTCCGGCTTGGCTGCACTCTTGGTCTCTCGGCTGGGCTTCCCCTGTAGTTCTTGGCGCTGGATCGCCACCTCTTTCATGTTGGTTTCGATCTCCCCCGCCAGTTGGATCCACTCGACCAGTGTGTCCGGACGGACCTGTTGCAGGGCCCGGTCGAGGATCCCGGGGTTCAGCCCCTTTCGATACGCCCTGATTTTCATCGCCTTGCTCCAGCCTTTGATTTTGCGGCTGTGGTTCCTGAACTCCAGGGAGTATTCTCGGATGGATTTGCTCCCCCGGCGGAGCCCTTTGATCGCGGCGATGGCCAAGGTCTCCCGCAGGGGGTCTTCGAACTGGGATAACAGCGCCTGTAGGAATCCGGCCACCGTAGTTACCTCTGGGCCCCGGGTCTCGAACAGGGTTACGTACCACATCTGCGCCTCGCCCTCCAGCCGGGAACCGAGGTACGCCACTCGGCTGTGCTCATCGGGGAAGGACGTTCCCCAGTAGCGCATGTAGCTGCTAGTTTGGATCACGAAGTATTCCACCTTATCTGCGCTCTCGTCAAAGGTGGCGTGTAGCTCCCGGGTTTTGACTTTTGATCCCAGGAGTGGAGGCCCTGGGGGTCCGGGTGGTGGCCCCGCCGGCCCTGGGGCCGGTGATGGTTGGATGGGGAGCAGCGGGGTCGGGCTTCTCGGCAGCGGCCCCGCGGGGGGTGCGGCCAGTTTTCTCTCCATTGTCGCCAGGACCCGATCCACTTGCTTCGCCACTTCGTTCAGGGTTAGATTCATGTTGCTATGCATCTCTCGGCAGAGATCACACCCTAGAATCTCCATCTCCCGCCTGATTTCTTCCAGGGGGTCGTTTTTCGGGGAGGACGCTTGCGAGTCGCCCTCGCCCTGGGAGTCTTCCCCATTGTCGTCGTCGCCTCCACCGGCTCCGGCGTCGTCGGGTACTACCCTCTCGCCTTTCTCCAGCTCGCCCAGGTTGCTGCCACTTTCCGGGTCCTCCGGGGTTGCGGAGGATATTCGCATGCCTTTGCGCCGTCTCGCCCATCAGCTTGGTGGAGGCCCGGGGCTTGCACGGTGCCTTCGGGGTGAGGAAGAGAGTTTGGCTGCTCACTCTCTGAGGTCTCCTCTTTTCGGTGATGTACCACGCCGGTGACCCAGGCAGGCCGGGTATGCAGGGCTCTCGGTCGTCCAGTGCTTCGGCCATCCGCCAGAAGTAACCCTCACCGATGAGTCCCGTTAAATAGGGATCACTTTCAAAATGTCAGCGTAGGGTTCATGGACGCTCCAACAATGGACAGACTCTTTTCATTTGAAAATAAGTTTCATTTATTGGATACATACATGTTACTGCTACGAAAGTTCTTTGAAAGTGATAAGGTACACACAAACTAGCTGGCCTTTATGGCCCAGGATCAAAGCTAGGGGGTTTAAATCATTCTCACAATACAGTTGCATTCTACTTCTAAGAGGTGCAAGGTTCACACACTGATATCTTGCATAGCTAGCCGCGTCCGTTCTCTCTCCCCCACAGGCGGCCTTGCAGCGGCTGAGAGCCGGCCACATAGTTTGCACTTCAAACACCTTTACAGCTCTTGGCGCCAAGCTCCTCTTCCCCCCCCTCCCACTCCTCCTGCTCTCACAGCTGAATTATAGTTACAGTTCACAGGGTTAGTAAGCAATACAACAGTTTAGGCATTCTGGTTAGTATCAATTTGAACACAAGCTGATAATTGGTAGAAAAAAGCTGCTTTTGCTCAGATGAGTAACAATCTGGATCAACTAATATATCTGACTGTCTGTGCCTGTATCGCTAGTTCTACCAAGATGTAGTCTTGCCTGTTACATCAGTAAGTGAATAAAGCTATCTGTGATTCCGCAAACAGGGGTCATCACTGATGAGGATTGGGCAGTACTTGACACCAAGCTCATCTAGTCCAGCCCCCTGCTCAATGCAGGATCAGTTTAGAGACTGATTATTAGGTTGGCCAGCTCTGAGCAGGGATTAGAGCTTGGGTCCGGAGAGGGGAGGGACCTCAGGAGAATATAATGCCAAAACATCCACTCCCTAAAACAGCCGTTTCCTCCAGGGGGACTGATCTCCATCATCTGGAGACCAGTTGTAATTCTGGAAGATCTCCCACCACCACCTGGACATTGGCAACCCTATCTCTAAAAGCCCCAAGGTATGAAAGGCAGTGGGGAGCAATCAGACAGAGGACTTCCTCGACTGTGGCATCACAACTTTGGAATTCCCTCTCGCGGGAAATCCACTTGGCCCCATCCTTGTTGGCGTTCCACTGAACGGTGCTGATCAGTAGTTTGAGCTGCTACGCTGGCTGCCAGTGAAAACCGCTTAGGCTTTTGACTGTTTTTAATGGCAGTCATGATTTAAAAAAATTATATTTGGAATTGCTGGCTGATTATTTTGGCTAGTTATATCTATTATAAATATTGTATATTTCAATCTTATCTATTGTAAGTGACTCCAGGGGTCTGTATGAGCATGGAGGGGGTGTATGAATGTTTCAAAATGATAAATAAATATAAGACGGGCTCGCTCTGATTGCAACAGTGCTCCATTTTCACGTCTGCGGCTTTCCAAATGATACTCTGCCCTGTGCACCTCAAGTGCCGAAGGTGACCAAAACATACAGCACATTTTTAAATTTCTCTTTAGCTTTTAATTTAAAATTGATTTGTGGGAGGAAAAGCTAAATTAAATCAAGTTGCTGAAAAGCCATGGGGGAGATCTAAACGTCCCTTCATGTCTGAGCCTCTCCCCCTTTGGCCCCCATTTCTATGTGTCTTGCGAGTCTTTAATGTTTATTGCTGTTTGTTTTTCATAGCCCTGGCTTTATGTGGTTTTAATTATTAAGGGTTCCCCCCCCCCCCCCAGGAGTCAAGAAGTGCCTTGCCGGCTTCCCAGTCGGCTGCTGGGAATTGCAAGCCAATTGGCTGTCCTTGGATCCTGTGCTTCTCATCCCAGTCATCCGCAATCTCCATGTGAGGTTTCCAAAAAGGCCGAGGATGCCTTGGCCAGCCACAAAAGAAAGGCTGAAATTAATAAAATGTGTTTCACAAAAACCATTTCCTCTAGGCCATCTCTGACCTCTTCCCCAACTTTTATTTCAACTTCATCCTACAAAAAAAATAATTCTTGAAAATGCCTGCTTCATGATGCAGCTTTAAGGACAGAGGAGCTGAAATTGGAGAGGCTGCAGGATGGAGAAACCTGTCAGCAGCAGGCCCATTGGTGTGTTCCCCAAGGAAGAAGAGGGCACCCGGGTTCCCACCCACCATAAGTGTGTAGGGTAATTGCCAAAGGTTGGGAGCTGACATTTACAAACAGGAAATGCCTAATTTCTTCTCCCAGATAATAAGTTATGGGCTAGTTATCTCCAACCACAAAGAGTTGTCTAATGCTGGTGATGCAAAAGAAATCAAGCTAGGGCACAAGGAAACAGTCGTTGCTACCAAATAAGGCACAGGTGTGTCCTCAAAAGCTAAGATGCAGAACGATAGACCCAAATGGGGCGAGTCCCCATTAAGACTGGATTGATGCTCATTAGTACCTCTTGGCCAAGGAGACCAGCGACATGTTTCCAGATAGCCTAAAAGTCCATAGTATGGATCTGGGAACTCTGAAAAAAGCTATATTTCCCAGAGTCCCTGACACTTAGGGAACTACCATTGTACCACTCCCTGGAATAAGAGGTCAGAAAAGCTCTATTTCTATGGTCAAGGGAAACAAATTCATGGGCAAGAGGGTTCGAGGGCAACCAAGTACATTTGCTAAATGACACCCCTCTTCTTTTTTTGGAAAACATTGGATTGCCAAATCCAGTTTTCAGTTGAGCTGTTAGCCATGTGTAGAGTAGCTGATCACTAAAGACACATGCCCCCAAGTCTCCATGTTCTTGCATCCCTAGGAAACAAAACCCTGGCCTCTAGCTCCACCCTATGTACAGCCAGAGGGCGCTTTATCTCTCCAGCAAGCAGGAGTGGAATTCTAGCAGGAGCTCCTTTGCATATTAGGCCACACACCCCTGTTGTAGCCAATCTTCCAAGAGCTTCAAGAATTCCACCCCTGCCAGCAGATAACATCCAGTCAGTATGACATCACAGTCTCTTAAGTTTACCTGAACCAAACTGAACCGTTGGTGAAGATGCAGAACAAACAATAGAGGAATTGTATAATAAAGTAAACACAGGAAACATATTTAAAATATAACACAATAAAGGAGACTCACAAGGACACACAGGGGAGGGGAAATCCCATCCTCCCCACTGACACCTTCTGGCTCTTCTCTCAAACATCTAGTTTCTTATGGTACCCCTCCTCCAACCCTCCTAAGAACCACCTTTCTTCACTGCTGCCTGTCAGACCCAAAGTCAAGGAAAAGACAGTTGAAGTTCAAGATCTTTATTCCAGCTTCATGGGCATACACACGGATTGTCAAAACTGACCTCTCTGTCAGTTCCCCCAACTTTTAAACCTTTGCCCTGACTGTTATAATTCAAGCCAAAGCGTGCCAAGCAAAAGCAGGAATTTTGCGCGGGGTTTTTGCTAAGCTCTAATCACCGCAGGTGCCCACTATCAGTTCATGGTTTGCATCTCCTCCAGCTCTTTGACCTTGGTTACCTAGCAACTAGCCAATTCCCAGACATGCCATCCTCCCTCCAGATAAGCAACAAGTTAGTTATATCAAAGGCATAGCAAGCGCAGCATAGCATTGAAGCACAGCATAGCATTGTACAATTGAATACACATGACAAGAAGAACAAAATGGAGTGACTCTTGACATTGCCTTCCCTGAATAATCACTCCATTCCCACATGAATCTCAGCCACTCCCTGCTGGGTTTTTCCCTTTTCAACAGTAGGGACCTTCCGTCCCTCACATCACTTGCTTGCGGGCTGGATAAGAGCCCTGGATGGGCTGGTTTCAGCCCATGAGCTGTATGTTTCTGTACTATTATTCAGTATGGTGTCTGAATTGTTTGGATGGCAATTTCTCCTTCCTTTCTGGAACTGGATGTGAACTCCCAGGTGGGACAAATCATTCTGCAGTGCAGTGGAGGGTCTAGTGCCACGTTTTATTACACCCTTCGCTATATGGAGTTCCCAGCCATCATTTTTTTCATTGCAGCCATCCCAGCTAGAAAGCTGCCTGGGGCTTTCCATGAAGCCAAGTTCATCATCTCCAGCCTGCTGGTATTTTGCAAAAAATACAATATAACCGAGTAGCACACACTTTATTCTGTTAAGGAAATAGCATTAAAGACACAGCACACCAAAAATACACATAAAGGAGTACAAAAAGTCCCAGTGCACAGAATTCTCTCATACAGTCCGAAATCCAGTACTTGGAATGCACTCTTCCGTAACTTGGAAATAAATCCTCGGAAAAGAAATAATAGGAGACTGGTTTCGGCCATGCCTTCCTCAGTCGTAAGTTGCACCGCACATCACTGCGCTTCACTTCTCCAATTACATAAACGATCATTCATTAGTTGGGACCAGGTTTTACTCAATTTACGGGGAACCCCTCATACTAAGCTTTACTGCCGGTTATGTCCCTACGGGTATTTTGCAGCATATGGGTCTCCTTTGTTCCCATCTAGCTAAGGTCCAAGGGGAAAGACATGGCAGCTCTTCTCAATCTCAGCCTTCAGCACTGGCTTTGTGGGGTCGCATCTTCCTGCTTAAATTATCTTATTATACTAAGGTCTGGAATGAATACAAAAGAATGTCTTATGGACAGAAGGGAAAAGATCTAAATTTCTAAAAATTTGATTGTTCAATTTTCTGGAGCAACAGAAAACAACTCTGTGCTATCCTCTATATGGCAGCGCTTCAAGTACTAGAAGATGGTGATCTTCTCAATCATCTCCTCTCCAGGCTAAACAGGCCCAGCTCCTTCAACTTTTCCTCATAGGATTTGGTCTCTAGACCCCTCACCTTCTTCGTTGCCCTCCTCTGAATACGTTCCAGCTTCTCTATATCCTTCTTAAATTGTAGTGTCCAAAACTGAACACAATACTCCAGGTGATGTTTAACCAGAGCAAAGTGAAACCATCGCTTCACATGATCTGGGCACTACGCTTCTGTTGATAGAGCCCAAAATTGCATTTGCCTCTTTAGCTACATGCTGATTCATTGTCAGACATTGTACCTGCTTTAACTCACTTATAGCCTATTGACCTGACTAATGCCATCTTGTTTGCTATTACTAACCATGAGACTGTACTGTGCATTTCAAACAAGGAGGGAAAGTTGTAAATCCCAGAGAAGGAATTTCTCACTTGGCATCTAGAGACTCCCCAAGCCTTTGAAGCTAGCCAGCCTCAAGGTAAACAGTGGGGAGCCTTCCTGGGAAAGAGATAACAGAATGTGGGAACAGACAACTGTCTCTCAGGGTGTGAGAATGAATTCTTTGTTATGCTATCTGCCTCTACAAAAATCCAAGAGTAACCTTGGAATGCATCAAACTCAATCTGCTTGTACCCAGACCACTAGTTCTTGAATAAACGGATTAATTTTGAAACAAAGTGATCTAAGTTTATTTCAACGTTCAATATCTGACACTCATGTTCAGTGTATGGTCCACTAAGACCCTATATCCTTTTTGCACAAACTACTGCCAGACAAGTCTCCTCCATCCTATAATTATACATTGGAATTTTTTTCTACCTAAATGTAGAACTTTATATTTATCCCTGTTAAAATTCATTTCATTTTTTTAACAATTTAAATTTTATTAAAAAAAATTTATATATAAAATCAACTCAAATAAAAATTAAATACAAACATGGAAAAAAACTTAGTACATATATCTCATGACATGAAGAAACAGCACTACATACAATTCAATTATTCACTATTCCACCAGTCATTAAAAAAGTATAGTATATCCTTCAACAGCATAGAATAAATCATAATATTCATATACTTTATTGGAATTTTACCAAAAGCAGTTTCCTTATTGTTTACATATTCAAGAAAATGGAACCATTTTTCAAGAAACCAGTTGCCTGCTTTTGCGTTGTCTAACAATATAATGCTGGTAGCTAACTTATCTTGGATCAAGATATCCCAAACTTTATAGAACCAACAATGTAAAGTAGGAATTTTAGATTGTTTCCAGTAGCTGGCTATAGCAATTTTCCCAGCTAATAATAATAATGCAACCAATTCATTTTGCAAAGTTGATAAGTTAGAATTAGGCCATAAATTTAACAACAAGGATTCTGGTGTTAACGGAATTGTAATCCCAACTATTTCTGTAATTTTTTCCGGAACTTTCTTCCAGAAAGCTTTGACCTCCGGACATTCCCACCAACAGTGTATGAAAGTTCCAGATTGTCCACAACCTTTCCAACAATTTGGATTGTCCTTCACTTTGCCCTTAAAGAGACTGTAGGGGGTCACATACCATCTTGCAAAAACTTTGTAATTCTGTAACAGAAAACATAAGATTTGGATTTAAATAAAGATGATACCCAAAGTTTTTCCCATTGATCTTCATTAATTGTAGTATGACAGTCTCTTTGCCAAATAGTTTGCTGACTAGATGTACTAGTCCAAAATGATTGATTTAAAAGAGTATAAATAATAGAAATTACTCTCTTTATTGAGGTATTACCTTTATTAATTAATTTCTCTAAAGGGTTAAGAGATCGATTAACCATAATAATTGGGATTATTTGGTGAAGTACATGATGCACTTGAGTGTATTGATACCAAGGGATAGATATTTTAAATTTGTTTTCCAGTTGAGAAAGAGTACTCAATTTACCATTTGTTGTTACATCTGTAAGTTTGAATATATTATTATCCCTCCACAGTTTGGTTTTTTTCCTTTCCCGGGAGAAACCAAGACTGACTCAAAAAGGCCATTACTGGTGAGGAGGCAGGAGATACAGCGTTTCTCCATTGGTCCCATAGTTGTAAAGTGTATTTTAGAAATGGGTTTGAAATGACATACTCCTTTTTGTCACCTTTAGAATTCCAAATGAATTTGTGTAGTAGTATATTGGGTAGGCCAGCCTTTTCAATTTGAACCCAAGCTGGAGTATAAAAAGGGGAGGCATACAGCACTATATGTCTCAGTTGGGCTGCCACAAAATATTTATCCATCAGTGGAACTGCTAAACCACCAATTTTACGCTAAAAGTGATAATGCAACTCTAGGTTTCCAGCTGTTCCATAAAAAGGAAGTCCATTGAGATTGCCAAGTTTTTAAATCTTTCCTTGGGACCAGGATCGGGAGATTTTGGAATAAAAAAAGAAGACGTGGAAGCAGAAATGATTTAAGGAGGTCTATTTTTTCTAAAATAGAGAAGTTCATTTTGGACCATTCTCCTAATGTCGAAGTCATGGTTTTACTTACCAGACCATAATTAACCTGGTATAAGTCCGCTAAGTTCAACCGAAATAGAATACCCAAATGTCTCCAAGTTTTCGTAACCCACTTGAAGGGGAGAGAAGACTTAATCCTTTCCTGTAATTTCTGAGTAACATTAATTGGATATATTTCCAATTTATTAAAATTAATCGAGAATCCAGAGTGTTTGTTAAATTCATCAAGTTTTCCTTTTAGTACTGCTAAGGAATTAAGAGGATTGGTTAAATAAAAAACCATGTCATCTGCAAAGAGACTTGCTTTATACTCCACATTATTAACCGAAATGCCTGCAATTTCTGAAGAATTTCAAATTATTAGGGTTTGTAGAATCTTTCGGGCTCAAGTGCCGTGTTCTACTGAAGAAAGTTTTTCTTCCAGACGTTTCGTTCTCAGCTGCGGAGAACATCCTCAGTGGCGTTGCAGCCAGAGCAGGCGCTCTGACCTTCTTGGCTGCTGTGCATTGAGTGAGGCCAGGGCTGCTGGAGAGCTGCTATTTCTAGGCTGGAGGGTGTGTGGTGAAAGGGCAATTGGTTTGTGGATGTGCCCATTGTTTGGTGGGGCTTCCTGGAAGGGTAGTGATAAGGAAACTGGCTGTTGAATGTGATCATTGTTCTGTGTTAATTGCTGGGAGGGTTGGAAGGGGTGTGAAGATAAGGAAGATGGTTGTTGACTGTGCTGATTGTTCTGTGGAATGTACTGGTTGTTCTGTGACTTTCTGCAGTTTATAGTCTGTAGGGTGTTTTGCAGAGCTGGGTACCAAGATTGGTGGATGAAAATGCCTTCTTCCTTTCTGTTAAAATTGTGCTGGTGTTTGTAAATCTCAATAGCTTCTCTATTCAGGCGGGTATGATAATGTGAGACCGTAGAAAGGACTTCAGTTCTTTCAAAGTGGATGACGTGGTCTCCTTCTTGAAGTGCATGTTCAGCTACAGTTGATTTTTCTGGCTGAAACAAGCGACAGTGTCTCTTGTGTTCGGTGAGGTGGGTGTTGATACTGCGTTGGGTAGTGCCAATGTAGACTACACCACAGGAGCAGGGTATTTTGTAGACTCCAGGGGTTGAAAGTGGATCTCTCATATCTTTGGCCGAGCACAGCATGTGGCAGATCTGTTGTGTGGGCTTGAAGACTGTGTCCACATTGTGGCGTTTGAGAATTTTGCCAATGCGGTTGGTGACAGATTTTATGTAGGGCAGGAAGGCTGTACCTACATTTGTGTGTGGCTCGGGATTTGGTGTGGATGGTCTCCTGGGATGGAGGGCTTTTCTAATTTCTTGTTCGGAGTATCCATTGGCCTGCAGTGACTGGTTGAGGTGGTGTAGTTCCTGCTGGAGTTGGCTTGGTTCACAGATGCGTGATGCACGGTGGATGAGGGTTTTTACAACTGTACGTTTTTGGCGAGTATGATGATTGGAATTCTTATTTAGATAGCGGTCAGTGTGTGTGGGTTTCCTGAATACAGTGTGGCCGAGTTTTCCGTCATCTTACCTGGTAATGAAAGGCAAGTTGACCATTGTTTTCTTTCTCCACGGTGAACTAGATACGAGGATGGACTGAATTCAGATGAAGGAGAAAGTTATTCAAAGCAGCCTCTCCATGACTCCAGATGGCAAAAACATCATCCACATATCGGAGCCAGCAACGTGGTTTTAGGAGAGCAGATCTTAGTGCTGTATCTTCAAAGGTTTCCATATAAAAGTTAGCGATGGCAGGGCTAAGGGGGCCCCTATGGGGAGAGACGGTCCCTAAGGTAGACAGGCCCTCGACCATATAGAGCTTTAAAGGTAATAACCAGCACTTTGTAACGAACCTGATATACAACTGGCAGCCAGTGCAGCTCGTGCAACCCCGGCCGTATGTGTTCCCACTTCGGGAGCCCTAATAGCAGCCTAGCCGCTGCATTCTGCACCAGCTGCAGCTTTCAGGTTCGGCACAAAGGCAGCCCCATGTAGAGGGCATTACAGTAATCCAGTCTCAAGGTGACCATTGCATGGATCACTGTTGCTAAGTTATGATGCTCCAGGAAGGGGGCCAACTACCTCGCCCTTCTCAGATGAAAAAACACTGCAGATTTGGCAGTGGCCGCTATCTGGGCCTCCATTAACAATGAAGGCTCCAGTAGAACTCCCAAGTTCTTGACTCTGTGTGCCGCCTTCAATGACACACCGTCAAAAACTGGGAGGGGGATTTCTCTCCCTGGAGTGCCACAACCCAAGCACAGGACCTCTGTCTTTGTTGGATTCAGCTTCAACCTACTCAGTCTGAGCCAACCTGCCACAGCTTGCAAAGCTAGGTCCAGATTTTGTGGGATGCAGTCAGGCTGACCATCCATTAGTAGATAGAGCTGGGTGTCATCCGCATGTTGATGACACCCAAGCCCATACCTCTGGGCAATCTGGGCAAAGGGGCGCATGTAGATGTTAAATAACATTGGAGAGGACGGCCCCTTGCGGCATCCCACAATCTAGTGAATGCCTCTGGGACAGCTCTCCCCCAATTTTAGATGGTTGACCTTTACTTTATCGAATGCCTTTTCGGCATCCAAGGAAAGAATTAACGAAGGAGAAGACTTAGCTTTATCGATCAAATTTAGTGACTTACGAATGTTATCAGTGATATTGCGACCCAGCATAAAACCAGCCTGATCAGGGTGGCTATGATGGGTAATATTTTTTTTTTCCAAACGTTCTGCCAATAAAGAAGAATTTTTTTTAAAATCATGGTTTAAAATTGAAATGGGACGATAAGAGGCAGGATTAAGTTTATCTTTTCCTGGTTTGGGGATTACAATCATCCGAGACTCAAGCCAGTTTGGGGGAAGACGACCCTCTTCCAATACTGAGTTACAAGTATCTAGTAAAGGTGTTAATAAAGAAGATTTAAAATGTTTGTAGAATTCAATCGGAAAACCGTCCCTTCCTGTAGCCTTATTATTTCTTATTTTTGAAATGACCATATTTAATTCAGTCAAATTAAAGGGTTTGTCTAAAAAAGTAGCATGATCATTTGTAAGGATGGAATTAAAATCAATGGAGCTTAAGTAATTCTGAATGTGTTGTGGGTTTGGATTAGCAGATTCATATAGTGTTTTGTAAAAATTAAAAAACGTTTCAGAGATCTTCTTAGAGGATGAGTGAATAATTCCCTGGGATGTTCGAATAGCATGGATCATATTCTGAGATCTTTTCTGAGCAATACGATGTTTCAAAAGTCTAATTGATTTAGAGGTCTTAGTCACAAATCTTTAAGGAACAAAAAATTCTTCTGGATGGAAGAGGATTCTAGCAGCTCTAATTGTTTTCTAGCTTGATTTAATTTTTTAGAGGGTTTTTCCTGCCATATTTAGAGTGTTTGGTTTGCAGACATGCTATACGGGTATTTAAATCTTCCATTGACTTTCGTTTAGCGTTATTACAAGCCGAGGCTATAGAAATGAGATTACCTCTCATGACGGCTTTAAAGGCATCCCAAACATAAGCCTGGGAGACGCCACATTGTGCATTCAAAGAAAAATAGGAATGGATTTGTTCCGTTATATTTTTACTTATGACCTCATTTGATAATAGCAATTAGTTGAGGGACCAATTAGGACCTTTACCATCTGAGTCCTGGGCAAAACAGTTCGCACCCTACTAAAGAGTGATCAGAAATACTTTTGGCAATGGAGAAAATAGGGGTTTTGTTCTGTAGTTCCTGTGCGATTGAGCAAGCCTGGCAAAGCAAACTGTGATACAGAAGGAAGTAAGAGAGTGGGAGAAGGAAGCATATGACAGCCAGTTGCTTGGGGGGCCTGATAGGAGCCCTCCGGGGGCCTGATTCAGCCCCTGGGCCACATGTTTGACATCCCTGGTGTACAGCATTTCCCCTGATCCAGCAAGGGAATAACTTTCTCAAAAAAGGAGATCAGGTTAGTCTGCCATGACTTGTTCTTGAGAAACCTATTCTGCCTCTTAGTAATCATAGACATCCTTTCTAAATACTCAAGGGCTCACTGACTGATGATTTGTTCTAAATTTGTTGCTCTGACATAACCACCCAAAGAGACAATTCCCAGTTAACATAACCATTACAAAAGATAGGTCAGGGAGATCACAGAGCATTATCTCTAAGGCCATTTTCCTTCTTCAGGTCCAGGTAGCGCTAGGAACATTCACAACAGAGTATTCACAGGCTGTCAAGCATGGCTAATTCTGATCAATAACTAATGGTTTTAGGGCCCTGCCAGAGGCAGGTCTGGGAAATGTCTCTGAGAACCAAATGTTGTTAGTTTATTATTCCTTCCTGGCTTTCATCCCGCTTTATGGCTAGTAAATTAGAAGTAGTATGAAGGGAACAAAGTAATCAGCACCTTCCCATGAATTCTCCTCCGGGAGGATGAGCCATCTGGGCATAGCAAGGACGAATGTCTGATAACGCCCTGGGAATGTATGTAGTTTTGATATTCTATATGTGAACGCTCTCCCGCGTCCCCCCACCTTTGGAATTCCTTTGAAGTAAGCCTTAAGAGTTTGGTATCAATGTATCGGTTTCATTCTTCTCAAGGAACGGCTTCGGCCAAAGTATTGGTCTATCAATAAATGTAGTCTTTGTATCAACTTCAACTCGTCATTGAATCTGCATGCTTGACACAGGCCTCTCACCAATTGTCCCAAGGATTTTAACTTTGTACCACTTTGCATTCCAAACCCCACCAGCTATATGTGGCTCTGCATACTGTACCTCATTCCTCGTCTGCCTACTTGGATCTGTCCCAAGGACGTTACATACCAAATGCTTCAAACTCGCTCCCTTCCCCCAAACAGTTCATACAAGATAGCACTAAGCTCCAACAGGATTGGGCTACCCTGGCCTATCTGGATCAGGGCAGCCATTCACGTCAGGGGAGCCACATCATTTTCACAGCTCTATTTGCCTCCTTGTGGTTCTTCTCCAAAGTCTGGCTTTTTCTCTTTTTGTGTCTGCTCAGGATCCTGAGCAGTGTTTGGGGGCAATGCTTGTTCCCAATCCAAATCTGCTCTGGTGCATCAACCAGCATTACCCTTACAATGTTGCTGTCGGCAACAGGTCCGTGACAGTTATAACTGGAGATGGCATTGCTTTGCTGGTATTATTATCTTTGCTTATTAATGATCCATTATTATCATACTGTTGCCACTGCATTTATATGATGTACTAACTTCATACTGTGATTGTAAACAACAATACTAACCCCATTGATTTTGTAGCTATTTAGTATTTTATGTATTGTGGGATGTTTCAAACCTGCAAGTGGAAGAGGAGCTCGGGGAAACCACTCTAATCTAGTCTCCCTGGGTAACGCTGACAGGGACCAATGGGAAGAGAGTGTGGAATGTGACCTTGATGGGAGGTAACACTGAGGCCTGGGGAAGAACCTTATATTGATTCAGACTTTTGGCAAGTGCAGAAAAAGCAGAGCCGTTATGCTATACACTGTAAGTACTAAGGGTCTGCCAGTCAAGTTCCATCTGGCAAAACCTGATCTTGCAACACATCATTAATATTTGCTTCAAGCCTCATAATTAAAAGCTTCTTTGGAACCAACCTAAGGAGCCTCGTGATTGAACCTGGGCAAATCCTCACAGTTGCAGAACTTGGCCACGACACTACTAAAGCAGCATAACAATTCTTCCAGCATTCACTGGCCCTGAATCACAGATTATCATGACTGCGCAGTTGACACTTTGACCGTCTGACCCTGAATTCCTAGTGAAGGGCCCTCAAATACATCTGTTCATGCTTTCATAGCCACATTTCCCAGACTTCTGACATTCATTTTGCAGGATGGAGGAGGAAGACTGAGTCACAAAAGCATCTTTGGTGATTCATGGTGAACGTGAGTCAGCAGAGTGCTACAGTACCTAAAGAGGCAAATGTGATTTTGGGCTGTATCAGCAGAAGTTATAGAGTCCAGATCATGTGAAGTGATGGTATCGCTTTACTCTGCTCTGGTTAGACCTCACCTAGAGTATTGTGTTCTGTTTTGAGCACCACAATTTAAGAAGGATATAAACAAGCTGGAACATGTCCAGAGGAGGGCAATGAAGATGGAGAGGAGGTCTGAAGACCAAGTCCTGTGAGGAAAAGTTGAAGGAGCTGGGCATGTTTAGTCTGGGGAGGAGATGACTGAGAGGTGATATGATCACCTCTCATCATCTTCAAGTAGTTGTTTTCTATGGATCCAGGCCCCGGGAGGTTAGACCAGAACCAATGGGTTGAAATTAAATCAAGTGTTTTCGGCTAAATATTAGGGGGGAAATTCCTGACAGTGAGAGCGGTTCTTCAGTGGAACAGGCTTCCTCAGGAGGTGGTGGGCTCTCCTTCCTTGGAAGTTTTGAAACAGAGGCTAGATGGCCACCTGACAGCAATGCTGATTCTGTGAATTAGGCAGATCATGAGAAGGAGGGCAGGAAGGGCTGCATCAGTTCTTAGTTCTCATGGCCATTTATACGCCTAAGGAAATGCCAATTGCCACTTTGGGGTCAGGAAGCAATTTTCTCCAGGTCCTTTTGGCTAGGGATCCTGGAGGGGGTTTGTTTGTTTGTTTTGCCATCTTCTAGGCACGAAGCAGGGGTCACTGGAGTGTGAGGAGGAGGTAGCTGTGAATTTCCTGCATTGTGCAGAGGATTGGCTAGATGGCCCTGGAGCTCCCTTCCAACACTATGAATCTATGAATCATGCTGGTCTTTGGAGACAACCTGAATCCCTTTTGCCATCTGCAACTAGCACCCTAGTGCCACATCTCTCTGACATCCCTGCAAAGGCCTGGGTATTCCTTGTCCCTCATTGTGGCCAGGGCGCTCTTCAGCTGGCTTCAGTTGAGAGGGCTACCCAGTGTCTCCAGGGTGATCACGTCTCTGTCTAGGTAGCTTGCTCGTGAATGCCTTTCCCAAAGAGGGCATCTTTAATTACTCCCAGATGTGCCCCTCCTTTTCTGTCAGCTGCCTAAATATAGTGGTGGCATTTTTTGTTTTCTTGGGAATAGATGGGGCAGTAGGTCAGCTTGAAAAGGATTTTGGAGCTGTAAAGTAAGCAGTGTCTGGCTTCACGCCTCTCCCTTGAGTGCAACAGAAAAGCCCTTTAAGCAGCCTGGCTCAGAACAGGGGAGCTGTAATTGGCAGTTATGATGGATGGAGCAGAAGGAAGCCGGTTGAGCTGTGGGGCCAGAACTTCACCTGAGGCAGCCGTGGTCAGGACGGGCAGCCTTCATTCTGCAGTTCCTGGCCAGGTGGGAAAGGGGAGCAGGTAGCCCTCTGCCCACTAAAGAAACAACCCATAGGGCTTTTTTGGAGGCCGGGCAGTTGCCTGGACATCTTTTCTTTGATCCAGTAGGTCAGGCCATCTTGTTGAGGCGCCTGGAGGCAGAAGCATGTATCAGGGGATGCATGAAGAACTGGTTCAAATTGTTCCTTGGGAAATGAGCTCAACGTTCTTAGGCTTTTGCGGTTTGATCGAAAAAGGGCTGCCACCGGACATCCTACAGAATGCTGGCGATCATAGTCGAGAAGTCACTCCGCCTATACTGGACTGAAATAGCGCTATAGAATGGTTTTAAAGTTGATATATGTAAATTATGGGTTTATATGTTTTATTGGATTGATTGTTTTTATAATGTTGTGAGCCGCCCTGAGTCCGCTTGCGGAGAGGGCGGGATATAAATGCGAAGTAATAAATAATAAATAAATTAGGACAAATCATTCATACTTTGTGGACTGGTCATCAAAGGCAGCCCTAGGGCATCTGGCGCCCGAGACACCCCACTGCTGCCCTCACTGCTGCCGCCCCAGCAAGCAAAGCTGAAGGCAGACAAAGTGCAACTGGGTGGCACACAGACTACCTGCACTTTGCTGCACTGATACACAGGCCCTCCCCGCCCTTCAGATTTGCCCCTGGGAGTGGTGAAAGGGGCAGGCGGCAGGGTGGGATGGATGCCACAGAGGAGGCTGGGCTGTGCATGACCTCTTCTAGGCTCCCAGGGGCCTCTCCTCCCAGGTGATATTAATCACCCTGGAGGCGGGGGGGGGAGGCCCAAACTGGTACCCTCCCCTGGCTAGCACCCTAGGCAGCTGCCTAAGGCTGCCTAGTGGACAGGCTACCTCTGCTGGTCATCATCACCCAGCCCAGCCCCTAAGGTGGCCTCTCCTCTTGATCCGGCTGATCTGGCCACCTGCCTCCACACCTTGGCGCAGACAGACTCGACTGCTCTAATGTCCTGCCCACTGGCCTCCCCTTGAAATTGGTTTGGAAACTCAGTTGGTTCAGAATGCCATGGCTTGACTATTATAGGGAGGCTAGATGGAGCACATGCATCATTCCCATTCTGCAGATGCTGCATTGGCTGCCCAGGCTTAATGCAAGATATCAGCTCTCACATACAAAGCCCTTCATGGCCTTGGACTTGCCTATCTGCAAGACCTGCTCTCCATCAGGCTCCTCCACAAAAGCTTTGCTCATCAGAGCAAGGTCTTTCTCAACCTGCCAGTGGGCAACATCAACAACTGCCCGGAAACTTTGTGCCCTCTCTGTGGTGGCCCCACCTTATGGACAGGCTGCCTGAGGGGGGCAGGAAGGGTCCTGCTTGCCTGGATTTTTACAAACTCTGCAAAACTGGATTATTCAAGAGGACTTTTCTACACAGACAATAAGGCTGTACAGTAAAAAATGATGGAAAAAATTACTTGGTTAAATAATTAGGGGCTGTGGTCTATACCAGGGGTGGCCAACGGTAGCTCTCCAGATGTTTTTTGCCTACAACTCCCATCAGCCCCAGCCAGCATGGCCAATGGCTGGGGCTGATGGGAGTTGTAGGCAAAAACATCTGGAGAGCTACCGTTGGCCACCCCTGGTCTATACAGCTGTGTATAGCTTGCTGGAATAAGGATTCTACCGTGTAATTTTTGCACTGTTTGGTGTGTCGTGGGAATACTTATGCTGTGCTTCAGTTCTTTCTTTTAGATGTCTGGTTAGCTCCAGACTTCTACAATCCTAGGGTATTATTGACTGAATATCCCATCCGGTTGATTGTATTGACTCACTCTGTGTAATCATAAGAACATATGAACATATGAAGCTGCCTTATACTGCATCAGATCCTGGGTCCATCAAAGTCAGTATTGTCTACTCAAACTGGCAGCAGCTCTCCAGGGTCTCAAGCTGAGGTTTTTCACACCTATTTGCCTGGGCCCTTTTTAGTTGGAGATGTCGGGGATTGAACCTGGGACCTTCTGCTTACCAAGCAGATGCTCTGCCACTGAGCCACCGTCTCTCCCCAATCCACACTTGAGCCCCTGTGAGAAGTAGGAATAAGTGAAATAAATCACAAAATGTTCTGCATCTGAGCTTCAGCAGCTTCTGGATCCTCTGACTGAGGCATCATTTGGGCCAGGTTGTCATGGTGCCACACCTTTGAGAGAAGAGTGCCAAGAATCCCTGGCCTTGCCCTGACCTGGAGAGCCCAGCTGCAAGTCAGATCTTGGAAGCTAAGCAGGGCTGACTCTGGCAAGTATTTGGATGAAAGACCTCCTTGGAATGTCAGCAGTCAGGGGGACAGGGGCAGGCTTTATTCAGCCACCTCTCTGAATATCCTCCAGGCCCCTATGGCTTCCAGATGCACTCATGCATGTGCACACACAGACGCATGCACATAAAAATACAAAAAGAGAGAGAGAGAGAGAGAGAAGAAGAAGAAGAAGAAGAATCCTCTGCCTTCTTCTGAAGTGTGAATTGTCAGAAGGCAAAGGCCAGTGGAGTGAGGGAGAAGGGATCTAGCATGGCCATAGACAAACTAAGTATTTTCAAGATGGACTAGCATTCTGTCAAGCATGAGATTTCAAAATAACCAGTCCTTGGGTTTTGAAACAAAGTTTGGTTTATTGATAATCCATGTGGCTCAGTTGAGCTAGGTATTGGAACTGATACATAGTAACAACAGACTACAAGCTTTAAAATGGCACATCAAAGGTTCTATAAACAATTCTACATTCATGCGTGAAATTCACTCTAACTTCCTTATCTCTATTGCGGTTGGCTCATTCTGGGTCCAGGCCGCTGGGCCTGGGAATGAGTCCCAGGAGGTCTTATCTTCAAAGAGGACATTCCTGCATTTGTTAGTAAAAGCGAAAGAAGCAATGGAGGGGGTTTGCTACTTTGATGTGCCTGAATCTGATTCATGGCTAGTAACAATTCTATGATCTGACAATTATAATAACTAGAAAATTCACAATGCTTGACACATTCTCATAAATGCTTTTGTCCTGGGGTTGGGGGCCTTTGAAAATATAGGAAGTCTGCGACAAATCCTTACCAACTTTTTAAAATGCCCCCTACAGATGGGCGAAGGTCAGAGGCAGAGCTTGGAGGAGTCTGGCCAGTGACTAGCAGAGGATCTGGCCCACCTAGTCCCTACAGCTGGTGGGAGGAGCTGCCAGGATTCCACATGTGCCAGCCCTTTAGGCCCCCAAAGCTACCCACTAACTGTACTGCAAGTTGTAGCCAGGCTCTGGCACCGTGTGGGCTTTGAGAGTGCCAGCTAGACTACAGGTCTACACTCCAGGTCTCACAACTGCCTATATATATGATACGGTTGCCAACTTTCAGGTGGGGCATGGAGGTCCTCAGAATTACAACAGATCCCCAGGCTACAGATATCAGTTGAGCTGGAGAAAATGGAGGGTGGCCTCTAGGGCATTCTACCTTGCTGAGGCTCCTCCCCTCTACAAGCCCTGCCCTCCACAAGCTCCATCTCCCAAAACTCCAGGAACTTCTGAAGCCAGAGCTGGCAATTCTATTTATGGCCTGTCTCGCCTGTACTTCCTGCCCCCCTGTGTTTGCTGTTTGTGGGACTTGATGCTGGCTGGCCCCACCTGCAGATGGCTCCCCATAGACCTTAACTCTGCCTCTGCTTAGCATTGCCAGCTCTGGGTTCAGAAATACCTGGAGATTTGGGGAGCAGAGGCTTGAGAGGGGAGAGACCTCATCAGGGTATAATCCCATAGAGTCCCCCCTCCAAAGCAGCCCTTTTCTCCAGGGGAATGGATCTCTGTAATCTGGAGATCTGCTGTAATCCTGGGAGATCAGCAGACCCCACCTGGAGGCTGGCAAGCCAAATTGTGTGTGGGGGGGGGCCTTCAGGTCTCAAACAGAACTGATTTCATACACTATCTTCTTCTATTTGGCTGAAGAAGAAACCTGGTCCTCTTTTTCACTCCTTCCAGGAGTCTTTCCTCCCTTGGAACTTTGGCCTCATTTCTTTTTCAAGTGCTGCTCAGGGAATTGGGACCTGAGGATATTCTTTGCCTCAAGTGTCCAGTCCTGCTGTGCTTAACTGAACAAGGCAACTGCTTCATCCATCATCCGCCCTTCCAGACCTGTGTCCTGCAGTCTTCCTTTGCAGGGGCTTTCCGTTACTCTGGAGGGCACAAAAACTGTGATTCATCACAGCCTTTGATGGGCTCAGCTGATGTTGTGGTGATAAAGTCCAAGCCTGGAAAGAGAGAGACAAGGAGATCCACAAGACACAGTGGAAACAGCAACGTTCTTTTGAAGTGAGTGGCAGGGAGAAGAAACAGAAAGGCTGTATAGAAGCCAGGAGGGGCCTTGCCAGGGAGAAGGGCTTGGCACAAACCCCAGCTGGTCTGATGCACCTGGAGGAGAGCCTCTTCTGCATACTTCACTTCACACCCACACTGGGGCGAGTGCCTGGCTGGAGGGGCTGTAGAGTGGGGGGGTTTTGCTTATGAGTGGAAAGTACATGTCTTTTCCTTGTCAACAGGGGGAGCCATTGGCTGTGCAGAGAGGATTCCATGAACCTTGTTTCAGCTCAAAGGGCCCCTTTCACCCCCAGAAGTGGGCACAGCTCAGCAACAAGCATGTATCTCTCCTGCCTTCTTCTTCAGAGCAAAAGGGGAAGATCGTTCCAAAAGCTTATCAAACAAGCTCAAATTATGGAACAAAGTTTGAGTCCAGTGGCACCTTGAAGATCAACAAAGTTTAACTCAAAGTTTAATTTCATGTGCACACACTCTTTATATTATGAATAAAACTTTGGATGCGGTCACACATCACATTAAAAGCGGGTGTGTAGCGCTCAAATTTGAACCGCTGAATATTGATTCGATGCAGGGCCGTTCAGACCAGCATCCAAGAATGCGACTCATTCTGTTGTTGAGCGATCAGACATCCAATACTATCACGCTTTTTTCTTGGCACATGTGTGATCAGATGGTGATTTCTGGGAGGGGGGAAGGGGGGAACATGCGCCCAATTGTTTGGAGGTGGGAAATCAAACATTGCTTCAGAGGCGGGGGGGGAGGGGGGAAAGTTTCCGGAATTAACGTTGTCAATTCAAACCAGAGAACTGCCAAGATTTACTTTCCTAGAAACTGACAGTGACAATGATATCTGGAAATCCTCCACACTGAAAAAAAAGATAGTGGGATAACGCCCCCCCCCCCCCCCCCGATCCTGTGTTGATTGGAGAAGCAGAAGCGTCACCTCAGATTCCTGAATGATCTGGCAATGCGCATGTCTGCTGGGGCTTTTTTTTTTTAAAAAAAAAAAGGTGGGAGGGGCGGTAAACATTCCAAGGGGCAGTATCATGCGTGAGCTGTCCAAACAGGAAAAAACCGATCTTGTGCCGCTTTTTTGGAAAAGGGCCAGACTTTCTGCGCTATCAAATTAATGCGGCATTGAGCTTCAGCAAGCCAAGATGACCCTGGATGACGCTCGATTGCCAGATGTGGATGTCTGGACGAACATATTTAATCCATCAGCGAGACGGAGCTGTGTCGCCACTAATGGTACGTCTGACTGCACCCCAAGTTAATCTTCAAGGTGCCCAGCTGGACTCAAACTTTGTCCCACTGCTTCAGACCAACACAGCTGCCCCCCTGAATCAAGCTACAATGATCTGAGCATATTCTTGGAGAAAGCACAACTTGGAGTGGGACATAATTCATGTACTCTTATTTTGTGGAGATGATCTTTTTCCATACTGAACAATTCTGAATTCTGGCAGTCCTGAAGGTCCTGTGAACCAAAACATTCCACAAGAAACAGAACTGTTTTGGAAACATAATTATACTTTTGGGGGAACACAACTGTACTTTTTGGTCTTCATTTTGAAGGGGGGGGCATGAGTTTTCATTTTAAGCAAGTGTTCATGAAATCACTGATTGAAGCAATTCAGTTAGGTGCCTAAGGAAGTTGGGCCTTTAAAAATATATCATTTTATTTTTGTTAGCAATGTCTGCGATGTCAGAACATAATGGAAGCGGGGGAGGGGGGGAGCCTGAGGAACATTAACCATGTGCGAATCACATAAAAGCGAGTGTGGTGGTGTGATTAGCATATAGAACAAGGATCTGGGAGATGCAGGTTTGAATCCTGCCTACCTGAGAGGGTTGTTGTGAGGATAAAAATGGAGAAAGGTAGAATGTTTTGTTGTAAGCCATTTTGGGTCCCTTCTGGCCCAAGGTGCGAGCTTTAAGCCACTGCTGTGCACAGCAGGGGACTAGGGAAGCAAGGGGCGTAGCATAGCAGACAAGCAAGTGGCGGCCGGCAGCAGACACAAGCCAATGCACACAGCACAGGACTAGGGAAACAAGCAGAGACCAGCAGCAGACACAAGCACTTCGCAGTGCAAACAGGAAGCAGCCTTGGAGTCAGCACAGCACAGGTGCACAGCCAGGCACTTCCAGTGCTCTGTTCTCCTGGGGCTGGTCCAGCCCTACTAAAGATGGCGCTGGGTGGGCACATCAATGCAGTCATAAGGGAAACCACTCTAAATACCAGTAAATCCTGTGGTGGGTGCCAAATTTGCCCCCCCCCCCCCAGAGGTCATTTGCCTAGTGGCAGGGCTAGCCCTGCCTCTGGGGAGAAAAAGTGGGGTTAGAAATGACAAAGCACACAACAGAATGGTCTAGTACACAGAGAGAGAGAGAGAGAGAGAGAAACAGACAGACAGACAACAGACTGCCGTGTTCCTCCCCTCCACTAAAACAGTACACCCTTTCTCCCCCAGCAAGAAGAGCCTTAGGTTTTCTTTTAAACTAGTCCCAGACAACACATCTCTCACTCTGTACTTGCACAGTGGCTAGATTGCTAGACTGAATTCAAATCCCCAATAGCCACACACACCATATATTTTTCACTAGTGGGAGGCCCAGATAACTAGATCCCCCCCACACACACCAGGTGTGTTTCGTAGACATGTTCTAGGAATCTGGGCCTCCCAGGCCTGTGTGGGCCTTATTCAGATCTGGACTTCAGCATGAGGAGAGAAGGTGCAGAAAACCTCCTCCTCCTCCCCAGGCGGTGGTGGCAGCCACAAGCATAGCCAGCTTCAAGAGGGGTTTAGATAAAAATATGGGGCAGAGGTCCATCAGTGGCTATTAGCCACAGTGTGTGTGTATATATAAATTTTTTTGCCACTGTGTGACACAGAGTGTTGGACTGGATGGGCCATTGGCCTGATCTAACATGGCTTCTCTTATGTTCTTATGCTGACCAAAAATGCCTCCATCATGGCACACGGAGCCAACAATCCATGGGCAAATAATTCCTCTAGTGCTCGTTCAGGTTAATATGGAAAGTGCTTAAGTCCCTCCTTCCCAAACCAGGACCTCATGTCCCCAGAAGCAACAGACTCCTTCAACAAGTCCCAGGACATACCCTGGGGAAATGTGTCAAGTGCTCAGATCCTCCTTAACCATGAAGATCGCTGGCTGAATTTACTGTGTCTCAGCCTAGCCGGATTATTATGAGGGCAAAACAGGAAGAATAATAATTGATGCCACCCTTGGAAGAAAGGTGGGGTAAAAATGTATGGGTTTATTTGTTTTATTTACTGTATTTATAGTCCGCCTTTCTTCCTGAGACTTAGCCATTGAGAGTCAATGCAACTGACAGAAGAAGTACTTCCGCCTGGAGTCAGACACCCAGAACACTCATCCTAACCTAGCACAGGGAGAGAGGAAACCAGAGGAGAAGAGAACGGAAGCCATGTTGGATCCCCTTGCGGCAGGAAGGTGGGGTATAAGCGATGTACCTAAATAAATACACAGCTACCAGAATTCTCTCTGGATCTCAAAAACTGACATATGGGTATCGCACAACTGACAATTCCAAAATGGAAAGTGTACATGAGCATCTGCTATTGAAATTATTTATTTATTTATTTATTTATTACTTTAAATTTCTATCCCGCCCTCTCCGCAAGTGGACTCAGGGCGGCTAACAACATTCATTCTTACAGATTAAAACCAATAAAAGATAATTACAATTAAAATTTTTTAAAAACATTTAATTTCATGGTGCTGATCAAGCAGTGATCACATAGTACTCTATAATGACGTAGGGTGGCAGCTCTCTCCCGGTTAGATCTCAAAGGCCTGTCGAAACAGTTCGGTCTTACAGGCCCTGCGGAAAGTAGAGAGATCCTGCAGGGCCCTTATGACCTCCAGGAGAGCATTCCACAATTCTGGTGCTGCCACCGAGAAGGCCCTAGCTCGCGTCAGCCACAACCTAGCCTCCTTTGGTCCAGGGATGGACCATAGATTTTTTGTCCCTGAATGCAGTGCTCTCTGAGGAACATGTAGAGAAAGGCGGTCCTGCAGATAGACAGGCCCCTGACCATAGAGGTCAATAGCAACACCTTGAAATGGACTCAGAACACAATAGGTAGCCAGTACAGCTCTCCCACTGGGGGAGCCCCATTAACAGCCGTGCCGCAACATTCTGCACTAGCTGTAGTTTCTGAGTCAGTGTCAAGGGTAGTCCCATGTAGAGAGCATTACAGTGATCTATTCTTGAGGTGACCGTAGCATGGATCACCATTGCTAAGTCGTCATGCTCCAGGAAAGGGGCCAACTGCCGCACCCGCCGAAGATGAAAAAAGGCAGATCTAATAGTGGCTGCTACTTGGGCCTCCATTGTAAGAGAGGACTCTAGGAGCACACCCAAGCTCTTGACCTTAGGGGCCGGTATTAGTGACACCCCGTCAAGAGCCGGCAGAGGGATCTCCCCGCCCCCTGGACCACCCCGGCTCAAGTAGAGAACCTCCGTCTTCATCGGATTCAGCTTCAATCGACTCAACCTGAACCAAGATGCTACAACTTGAAAAGCCAGGTCTAGATTTTCCGGGGTACTGTCGGACTGACCACCCATCAATAGATAGAGCTGGGTGTCGTCTGCATATCGATGACATCCCAGCCCATACCTCCTGACAATCTGGGCAAGAGACGCATATAGATGTTGAATAACATCGGGGACAGAGCCACACCCCGTGGCACACCACATATAAGTGGGTGCCTTCGGGATGATTCCTCCCCTATCACCACCCTTTGCCCCTGATCTTGGAGAAAAGAGGCCAACCACTGTAAGGCAGGCCCCTGAATCCCCACGTCGGCAAGGTGGCTAGTCAGTAGCTGATGGTCAACTGTATCAAATGCGGCTGACAGATCTAATAATAACAGCACCGCCGAGCCGCCCCGATCCAGATGTTGCATGAGGTCATCTATGAGGGTGACCAGAACCGTCTCCGTCCCATGACCTGATCGAAAGCCGGACTGGAATGGATCCAGTGCGGAAGTGTCATCGAGGAATCCCTGTAGCTGAGTTGCCACTGCTCTATAACCTTACCCAAAAAGGTCGCCAATACGGCCGGATCTACAGATGGTTTTTTCAAGAGCAGATGGACCACAGCCTCTTTAAGAAGTGTGGGAAAGATCCCTTCTACCAGGGATCTGTTGGCAATACCCTGTAGTGCCTCACGTACCAACGCCTGGCTAGCTTTTATAAGCCAGGATGGGCATGGGTCCAACCCACAGGACGCAGGGCGTACAGCAAAAAGGATCCTATCGACTTCCTCCAGGCTGAGTGGATTGAAGAAATCTAGAATTGGACCAGAAGACGCACTCAGTGCCTCAAGTCCTTTCACTGTGTCAATTATGGTGGGAAGGTAGTGCCGGAACGACGAGACCTTTGTGAGGAAATGATCCCTCTTTCCCAATGTCATAGTCACAAACATGGTTGCCAGGGCGCCTGGAGAAGTGAGCCTGCACCCGTCTGGCCAGAGAGTGCACGCAAAACCATCCAGGAACGATATGGGACTCATGTGTACCAACAGCATAAGTGTATAAGTGTTCTAAACAGGCACAGAGTACCTGCCGACACGCACGGACGTTTCCCCGCTACTGCGTGGAGTCCGCCATGGTGAGGAGGAGGCTGCACCGCCACGGAGCTGTCCAGGCGACCGGTGTTGAAGCGCTAAGCATGGAAGCCACTGTGTTTCGCTAACACCACTTGTAGCCATCTTCCTGCCTGGCTGGGCTTCATTCCTTCTTGGTGGGAACCTCACGTACACACCTTGAGTCATTCCTAGCCCGCAAGCAACCCATCCGTTTTATGAATGGATTAATAGCTCGACTGTTGATCCTAATTGCTCAGTAATATCCTGACTGTAACTCTGGCATAGGAGACGATGAGAAAAGAGGAAGGATCTCTCCTGTCACATCCAAGCCTTTTGTCTACACCAGGGATACCTAGGTCCATATCTGATTCCCTATTGTCACATTCCCAGATAATCCCATATTATCCCAAGCAC
Source organism: Heteronotia binoei (assembly GCF_032191835.1). Lineage (NCBI taxonomy): Eukaryota > Metazoa > Chordata > Lepidosauria > Squamata > Gekkonidae > Heteronotia > Heteronotia binoei. Next base: position 2,219,295 of record NC_083228.1, on the reverse strand, counting down.
CCAGCCATCTCCATATTGATATCACCGGAGCCGCCCTAGGCCCTGTCGCAACCTGGAAGTTTCCAGGATGCCCAGGATGAAGGTGAAGTTCATTGGCTAAAGCATACACCCAGTCAGGTGTCACCAAAGACTCACCATTGGTCCAGCCGATGTCCAGCCTTCTTGGTCATCAGCAGAACCTCCCATCTCCCCTCCCAGTCACCTCCCATCCCCTCGGGACGTAGGTGACTCTTTATAACCTGTGGACTAGCTACCCACAGGTGTGCTCTCTATTCAGCAACCCCCATATCCCGCTGTATAGATACATCCCCGATTCCTGATCAGTTTCGGGTCCTCCCCCATTCCCTCATTCGTCGCCATCGGAGTCTTCCTTGGAGTCTGCGAGAGGTAGTATCACCCTGTATGTTTATCCTTATATGTACCCCTATCGATCTATCTATATTTCTTTAGACCTGTGTGAATGTGTGATTGTTTTGTATTTTTATCTTGTATGAAAGAACTATTATTTCAAATAAATTACAATTGATTTTATTAAATTAGAGTCCATTTTACTGAGCATCACTCTCTGAATGATTGAGCCTGGTATACATTGATAAAAAGATTCCTATTAAAGCTGGGTGTCCATCAAACTAATTCCCCAACCTCGTTTTGAGGGCATTTTGGCTTACACCTTATCTGCGAAAAAAACTCGCAAAAGCCTCACAGCCAATTTCCAATTCTCTAACGTTTGGTTTACCTTGCAGTAAAGTTGTTAATGACCAAATTATACTAAACAATTGTGCTGGGTGCGAGGTTGCAGACGCAATCCGGGACGCAAAGTAAGCCTTTTTTGTGGCCCGGACTGCCATCTCACAGGTCTGCATAAATTATCTATAAGATATTCTTGTAGCTTCGTCACGAGTGCGTTGCCATCGTCTCTCTAGTTGTCTCAGTCACTGTTTCATTGATCACAGCTCCGGGGTATACCACGGTGCGGATCGTGAACGAGGATGAAGAGGACATCGAGAAGCGATCTCGTCAATGGCTGTAGAGAGCTGGCTATTCCAGATCTCCACCAGCTCATCTAACGAGTCACCAGAGGGCCAGGGATCCCGTAAAGTCATTTGAAGCCGCAGAGGGTCCACCTGCCTTCACGGGCGAGCTAGAACTTGCTCACCGCCTAAACGGGGTAGGGGTGGAGTATCCACATGGGCTCTCAGGGCATAGTGGTCAGACCATGGCACTACCTCGGCAGAAATGTGATCACTGGCCGGTGCATTAGGGGTTTAGATAAAAATATGGAGCAGAGGTCCATCAGTGGCTATTAGCCACAGTGTGTGTGTATGTATAAAATTTTTTGCCACTGTGTGACACAGAGTGTTGGACTGGATGGGCCATTGGTCTGATCCAACATGGCTTCTCTTATGTTCTTATGTTCAGACAGTACACCAGCCAGATTGCCAACCTCTCCCCAACATCCCACATCAGGCCAGCACACTTTATGCCCACAATCCTTGGCAGCGGAAGCGCCCTGAAGGAGCAATCTTCCCGTATGAAAAAGCCACCCCTCCCCCCCGCCCGCTAGTCCGAGCCTGGTGAAGAATGGAGAACCCAGGCAGGGCTACTTGGGAGAGAGCAACCGTCTCCCCATCCCGCACCCAGGTCTCCGTCACGCAAGCCAGGTCCATGTCCTGCCTGATTAGAAAATCCTGCAGGACTGAGGTTTTATTATTTATGGACCTGGCATTGTACAATACCAGGGACGGAGGCGAGTGTTTCCACTTGGCCCCCATATCCGCTATCATTGGGATGGGACACAAGCTGGAAGGGGAGCGAGCCCTCTTGTGTCTCAGTCTCCTTCCATTCCAATTTTGCCTCCTCCCACCACTGTACTTTCCTCTCCCCAGGAGCACTGGAATCCCCTAGCCAGACATCTCTTACTGATTGTCTTCACAGAGTCTCAGATCACCAGCAGTGTGCATAGCAATGTATCCTGCTCCTCCCACCCACTCACTTAACCTAACACTCTATCCACTAATATTCCCTATGACCTGATTAAACTTGTTCCTACTGCTAATAATTTCTTTCCTAGCCAATTCGTTTAAAAACCCTCCCCCCCCCACTATCTAATTAATTGGCAAAATTTATATATCAGTTCAATTTAGCAGATAAAATATTCAATTAGGTCCAAATACAATAATGTTTTAAAAAACCTCAGGATGAGCAGGGTCATCAGTTTAAAGACAGTCTAAAGACACTGCGATATATCACAGCAGATGATTCATTAACTGGAGGGCAGATTTTAAAGTGCTAGGGTTCTTAAAATGCTGGTAGGTCTTAAAAGTTAGAGCGTCTTGAAGTGTCTTTAAGGTGCTGGCGCAAAGTGCAGAAGTGGCAGAGTGCAAAGGTAGCAGTTCTATCAAAGTGCTGGTATAAAATTACAGGAAAACAGCTTCTGTCCTTCCTGGTAGACCTCACAAAGGTACGTGAGTATGGGATAGTGAATTTGGGCATATTTACAAATACAAACAACAGGAGTAGTCAAGATGCTGTGGAACTGCACCCTCCCAACTTCCACAAGAAACGGTTTGCCAAAAGCTAGCATTGAATGGCTGGTTCTTGTGACATCACTCATTCACTCCCCCTCTGCTTGGAGCAGTTTTTCAAGTTTAGACTAACTGAAATGACGGAATAAATATCGAACTGGATACATTTGTGCTAGATAAATAAAGGGAAGTGAAGGGAGGAAGGAAGGAAATTAGTGCTATGTGAAGGTGTGCACATCATTGTGGCATCATCATGGGGTTAGAGGGCAGCCAAACTCACTCCATAGCAGCAAAAAAATCATGCCAATCCTTATTTGTAGGTATATATATATAGTCTTAATGTATTCCTGTTCAGCAGCCACGGAACTACCCCTGTGTTCAAGTTATCAAACTTGGAAGAGCTAGAATCAAAGTTCTCTCCTAGGTTTAGTTTCTATCTATGCTCCTGTGCAAAGCAAACAGAGCATGTTTCCCAGCTGCCTGTTGCTGGTAATCTTGTTGAGACTGTTCATGAAATGCTCTGATCTTCAACATCCATTGCTGTTCCTGTCTGTCCAAAAGCAAGCAGGCAGGGAAGAGAAAGGGGGAAAGAAGAAGGAGGAGGGGAAGAAGATATTGGATTTATATCCCACCCTATACTCTGAATCTCAGAGTCTTAGAGCGGTCACAATGTCCTTTACCTTCCTCCCCCACAACAAACACCCTGTGTGATAGGTGGAGCTGAGAGAGCTCTCACAGGAGCTGCCCTTTCAACGACAACTCCTACGAGAGCTATGGCTGACCCAAGGCCATTCCAGCAGCTGCAAGTGGAGGAGTGGGGAATCAAACTCGGTTCTCCCAGATAAGAGTCCATGCACTTAACCACTATGCCAAACTGGCTCTCCAACCCCCTTTGGTCTATGACCAGGACAGGTTAGGAAATCATGTGACTGCTGACACGGCCGAAAGTCTGAGCATTTAGGGGGGCAGATTCTTACATTCTTCCTGGTACTACGCTTCATGGTACACCAACAACAAAATGACTGGAATTGGTCAAAGTTTTCTTACTAGCCCTTTTTCTTTTCCAGCAATCCTCAGGCTTCCATTTGGAAATTTCCTCCATTTGGAATATTAAAAATAGAACTGACCCCTTTCTACTCTGTTCTTAACTCTCCTCTAAAACATGCTTTCTCTCTTCTCATGCTTTGCTACAAACCATCTGCTGCTCGAAAGGGTGGGATTTGCCACATCCCTGCATCTGGGGTAGGAGAAGGCGCTTGGGCCGGAGAGCAAAACCGATAACCATAGTATTTAAAAACAGACACTTTGGGGGGGGGGGGGGTGCGTGACATTTTATTCCTTTCTCCCCTGTTCTTGCCATGTTTTAGTTAAGACAATACGATGCGTAGAGGGATGTGAAAAACATTTAATTTTCCTACATAGTAGGATACCATTTCCCATATTGAGAGATACCAGCTCTGGATTGGGAAATTCCTGGAGATTTGCGGGGGGGAGGGGGGGGGTTGGAGCCTGGGGAGAGTGGGGCTTGGGGAGGGGAGGGAGCTCAACAGGGGTTAATGGCCATAGAACCCACCCTCTAAACAGCCACTTTATCCAGGGGAACTGATCTCAGCCATGTGCAGATAAGCTGCAATAGCAGATCTCCAGACTGCACCTGGATGTTAGCCACCCTAGGAAATGGGGGCTGGAGATCTCCTGGAATTACTCAAGATCAGTTCCCTGGGAAGAAATGGCTGCTTTGGACAACAGACTTTATGGCACTATATCCCACTGAGGTCCCGCCCTCTGCAGGCACCACTCCAAGTTCCCAGGCTGGAGTCAACCACCATAGAAATGGGATGTTTCAAGGATTCTTTAACTTAGGCTGCAATTCTAAGAAGATTTCCCTGGGAGATTTCCTTGTAAGTAGACCTGCTTAGAAATGCTCTTCCAGTGAGAGAAAGATGCTTGCAGCTCCTGTGTTACCATTGGGGAGGGGCCATGGCTCAGTGATAGAGCACCTGATTGACATGCAGAAGGTCCCGGTCAAAATGGGTCAGATAACAGATGATGTGAAAGATTTCAGCCTGAGACCCTGGAGAGCCGCTGCCAGTCTGAGTAGACAAGACTGGCTATGATGGACTGAAGGACTGGTTCACAGAATCATAGAGTTGGAAGGGCCCATCTCGTCCAAACCCCTGCACAATGCAAGATATTCACAAATATCTTCCCCTAAGTTCACAGGATCTTCATTGCTGTCAGATGGCCATCCAGCCTCTGTTTAAAAACCTCCAAGGAAGGAGAGCCCACCACCTCCCGAGGAAGCCTGTTCCACTGAGGAACTGCTCTCACTGTCAGGAAGTCTTCCCTAACGTTTAGCCAAAAACCCGTTGGTTCTTGTCTGACCTTCTGGGGCCACAGAAAACAACTCTGCACCATCCTGTACATGACAGCCCTTCAAGAACTCAGCTGGCTTCAGGGTGTCTGGCATCTGAGGCAAGGCTCCACCCTGCTGCTCGCACACTTCCTCCCCCCACTCTTGCCCCTAGCGAGGGTGAGCGCCATGGTGGTGGCGCAGTGCAGCATGGCTCCTGCACCTCAGAGCATGTGCACTACCTGGCTGCTGCCACTCCGCCTCCCCTGTGTTTCCAGAAGCTTCTGGCCATCCCTTCCGTTAGGTTTATTAGCAATAGAATAATTAATAGGCATTCTCACATTCTGACATGTTACTGTTTTATGGTTTCCCACACTAATGCAACCCAGATCAAAGGTTTTCTGAATTTGTTAATTTTACTATTCAGCTATTGGTTTTTAACTTTGTGCCACTTGGCATTCCAAACCCCACCAGCTATATGTGGCTCTGCTTACTGTACCTCATTCCTCGTCTGAAGAAGTGTGCATGCACACGAAAGCTGACGTTCTAATAAAACTAAGTTGGTCTTAAAGGTGCAATTGACTCCTATTTTGTTCTACTACTTCAGACCAACACAGCTGCCTATTTGGATCTAGGTACACGCCCTGGTTATAAGGCCCTCCCCCTCCAGTTCCTAAATGAGCGGTTTTTTACTTCTCAAGTCCTTACAAAGCTGTTTATGGAGCCACCTGGACTTCTTTAGGTTCCTCCCATTTTTCCTTCTCATACAAATTGTTTGAGATTGTGACGTCAATATTTTGCTTTTAATAAACTACCACTCCTCTTCAGCTCTCTTCTCCTTATTTCTGGCCATGGGATTTTACAAAGCATAAGTTTGTCAAAATTTGCTTTCCTGAAATCCAGCCTAAAGGTCTGACTTCGTCCACTTTTCAGATTCAGGCAAAGGCAGCTTCATGCGTTCATGTGTCCCACGGGCAGGAGGGCAACACCCTGGTGTATGGATTTAAATAGGCAGAGGACAGCAAGACGGGGTCCTACATGCCATTTGAATGACAAGGAACAATACTTGGACCAGATCCACACCTCCAGGTATTGTTCGTTTACAGTCTACGAGCAAAAGAGAGTCAATTTGTGCTTGTTTACAATGGGCTATGGTGAAATTGCTACTGCTTGAATATGAAAAAGGGCCAGTGATTAATGCTGCAGCAGGAAACTGGGGGAAGATCAACAAAGGTTTGTCTTAATAAATGGGCCCTGTGGCCAGGTCAGCTCCCCCACCCACCAAGCCCCCCCAGGCCGGCATGTTGACGCCCTCCAGGATTTGGAAGTGCTCCAAGATGCCAAGTCTGCTGGTAATCTGGATTTCTTCTCCCAGAGGGTTTCCCCAGAGCGGTCAAAAAGAGCACGATAACTGGGAGGACAGAGGGGAAGGAAATGGGCAGCAGCTGGTGACACTCCTTCCTTCTCTCCTCCATCAGTCCAAGAGAGGGCAAGCAAACAAGATGGTTTTCTGAAAAGCCTTCCAAGCTGACTGCCAGGAGCAGCAACTGGCTTGACAAGTGAGGTCCAGGCAGCTGCAGAGAGTCAGGGGGCTTCCTTGGATCCCCCTCAGCTCTCTCTCTGCAAAAGCACAGACAACCCATCCCTCTCTTGCCTCATGCTCCACATGAGCACATATGAAGCTGCCTTAGACTGCATCAGACCAGAATTGTCTGCTCAGACTGGCAGCAGCTTCCCAGGGTCCTACCTGGTCCTTTTCTGTGGAAGTGCCAGGGATTGAGTGTGAGGCCTTCTACATGCCAGCTGAATGCTCTACCACTGAGCCACAGCCCCTCCCGTCAGCCTGAACATGTGAAGCTGTCTTATACTGGATCCGACCCTTGGCTCACCACAATAGCGCTGTCTACACAGACCGGCAGTGGCTGTCCTGGGTCTCAGGCAGAGGTTTTCCACATCACTACTGTTTGGTGGTCCCAGCTGGAAGTGCTACCAGTGGGGATTCAACCTGGGTCCTCCTGCATGCCAAGCAGAGGCTCTTCCACTGAGCCAGAGCCCTTTTCCAAAACAGCAGTCCAGGGGCAGCTGAACACACATGAAGCTGAATCAGACCTTTGGCCCACCCAAGTCAGTCTTGTCTACTCAGACTGGCAACAGCTCTTCAGAGCCTTGGTCTGCTGGGGTCTTTCACATCATCCGCTACCTGCTCCTTTCCACTGGAGATGCTGGGGATTGAACCTGGGGCCTTCTGTATGCCAAGCAGGTGCCATACCACAGAGCCACTTTGAATACTTGATCATGTGGAGTGACTGAGCTCAGAAATGAGATACAGGCATGATCTGGGGTGGTTCACAATGACTGTGCAGAGGGGAGGGACAGCCTCTGTGCATGAGAGGCATTCAGGCAAGATGGTGCATGATTTGGAAGCGAGGGATGGAAGAGGAAAAGGAATATGAAGGGAAGGCTTCTAAAGCCCATTTTAAAATCTCAACAGCTGTGGTCCTGCTAGACTGAGATGAGAGGAGACCATTCTGGCCCTCAACTGATCTCAGGATGTGCAGGAGGGAGAGTGGGGAGACATGACCCCTGCTTTAATAGATTAAATGAGGATAAAATACTCTTGCAAAACACCATAAAGCAATGTTTGCACCATGGGCTGAAAAGAGGGGAAACCAGCAAACACTGTTATTTTAGAGCTGGTTTTGCTTCTTTTTCTTGCAGTACAATCCAAGTGCACAGTGCCAGGAGATTGTGGGCAAACATCCCACCATCCTTAGAGGATTTTGATCTGGGGACAATCTGTGCCATTAGGTTGGTGTCCCTTCTGAGACGGCCAGTTTACCAGATGGGAAATGTGGGGATGTTTGCTGGCTTCTGAAATAGGGGCTAAAGAGCTGCAGTATCCATTGCCATGACTCATTTTGAAAGACTTCACAGTTGCTGCTGCTTCATCCCAAGTTATCAACTTGTTCTTTTTTGGTGGAATGATAAGCACACACATGAAGCTGCCTTACACTGGAGCAGAACAATATTTGAGTCCAGTGGCACCTCTAAGACCTACAAAGTTTTATTCAAGGTATAAGCTTATACCTTGAATAAAACTTTGTTGGTCTTAAAGGTGCCACTGGACTCAACATGGCTACCCACCTGAATCTATTTACACTGTATCAGACCCTTGATCCATCAAGGTGAAGACTGTCTACTCAGACTGGCAGCAACTCTCCAAGGTCTCAAACGGAGTCCTTTCACATCACCTACTGCCTGGGTCTTTCAACTGGAAATGCTGCAGATGATGCTTGGGACCTTCTGCATGTCAAAAGTATATGTTCTACCACTAAGCCACAGCCCTTCGCCTCATGCAGTGCTTCAGACATGAACACACACAAAGCTGCTTTATACAGAATGAGCTCATTGAGGTCAGTATTGTCTGCTCAGACTGGCAGCAGCTCTCCAGGGTTTTTCCCATCACCTACTACCAGATCCCTTCTCAATGGAGAAGCCGTCAGGGATTAATTTTGGAACCTTCCACCTGCCCAGCAGATGCTCTTCGACTGAGCCACAGCCTACCCCATGTTCGTTCTTCATGTCCCTCCAGGTGCTGCTACTGGGCTTCGTCTCTCCTTTTTGATTCTTGGTGTGCAGGTGGAGTGGAGATGGCCAGGTGGGAGGTTAACAAACCCCCAGTTTGTGTTGAATTTAACCTGTCCACATACATGTATAAATGATTTGGATGAAGGAATAGAGGGAATGCTTATTAAATTTGCAGATGATATTGGGAGGGGTTGCAAATACAGTAGAAGACAGAAACAGTATATAGGATGGCCTTGACAGGCTGGAAAATTGGGCTAAAACCAACAAAATGAATTTTAACAGCGATAAAAGTAAAGTTCTGCATTTGGGTAGGAAAAATCCAATGCATGGTTATAGGATGGAGGAGACTTGTCTTAGCAGTAGTATGTGCGAAAAGGATCTAGGGGTCTTAGTGGATCATATGCTGAACATGAATCAACAGTGTGATGCGGTGGCTAAAAAGGCAAATGCAATTTTGGGCTATATCAGCAGAAGTATAGTGCCCAGATCACGTGAAGTGATGGTATCGCTTTGCTCTACTCTGGTAAGACCTCACCTGGAGTATTGTGTTCAGTTTTGGACACCACATTTTAAGAAGGATATAGACCAGCTGAACGGGTCCAGAGGAGGGCGATGAAGATGGTGAGGGGTGTGGAGACCAAGTCCTATGAAGAAAGGCTGAAGGAGCCGGGCATGTTTAGCCTTGAGAGGAGGCAGCTGAGAGATGATATGATCACCATCTTCTAGTCCTTGAAGGGCTGTCATATACAGGATGGTGTGGAATTGTTTTCTGTGGTCCCAGAAGGTAGGACCAGAACCAAAGGGTTGAAATTAAATCAAAAGAGTTTCCAGCTCAACATTAAGAAAAACTTCCTGACCTTTAGAGTGATTCGTCAGTGGAACAGACTTCCTCAGGAAGTGGTGAACTCTCCTTCCTTGGAGGTTTTTAAACAGAGGCTAGATTGTCAAGATCGACTGATTCTGACTAAAACCTGGAGGGGATCTTGGCCTGTTGTATCAGGCCTGGTTAAAATCATAATGGATCCACTGCTGCTAATGTTTTACCCTTAGTTATTCCCTCCCCCCCTCTTTTCTCATTTTGATTTGCAACTGGTGTGAAGGAAGTAGTAGGCGCCTTCTCAGGGCCTGAGGTGGGAGGAAGCCTTGCATGATAATACAAGGACAAATGGCTAGATAACCGCCTGAGAAAGTATCTGTAGTTGTGTGTGAATGCTCCCTCTTGGAACCCCCACCATAGGAATGTTTTTGAAGTTATCTTAAAACCCATGTATCAATGTATTGGTTTCATTCTTAGCAAGCTAGAGGCTTGCGCCAGAGTACCGGTTATCAATAAACGTAGTCTTAGTAACAACTTTGACTCATTCTTGAATCCGTCGACTTGACATTTTGCTAAGACTTGACATAGATGGCCATCTGACAGCAATGAAGATCCTGTGAATTTAGGGGAAAATATTTGTGAGTTTCCTGCATTGTGCAGGGGGTTGGACTAGATGACCCTGGAGGTCCCTTCCAACTCTAGGATTCTATGTTCCCCTTTGCCTTAACGTGTTTAATGTTTCCTCAACTGCACATCTCTACAAAATGAAGAGCGTAAATCTGAGAGGAGGGGAATCCCTTAAGTTTCACTTTACTCCTTAAACTCAAAATTATGCATCCACACACACTACACCCAGTTTCCCTGCACAACCTGTGGACAAACTTCAGAGACACCAGGGCACAGTTTCTCACTAAAAAGACCCTCCTTGAAATGTGCATGCATAGATTTAACTTTTAAAAAAAATCTCCATGAAAACAGGTATTTAAATGTTTCAGAATACATCAACAGTCCTTCATAGACTGTGATCTTCTGAAAACCATGGAGAAAAATCATGGGAAGCCAAATAGTTCCTTACAGAGGTTTCTACAGCTTATGCGGGGGGAGGGGGGGAACTTTGCCATTAAGAGGACCAGCCTACCACACAGGAATTGTGGGGCAGACCCCGGGGGGGGGGACCCTTTTATCACACATAAGAATATGTGGCAGAAGAGGGTTACCCCAATACAGAGAACTAGGTGAAAAAAACTGTCACACAGCAAATGTATCATGGGTACTGATCCCCGTTGTCATGGGATTGGCTCGTACAGAAGTCCCAGCAGCACTTGCAGGTCCCAGCTTTCGAGTGCCACGCCCAGGGGTCACTTTCCCTTTTTATCAACAGCTGTGAGAAGCTGTGAGAATGGAAGACAAGGTTCATATGTGCCTATTTTTAAAACCCCAAATCTGGAGGGAAATGTAGTATGATGCTGGAGCAGAAATGCTTTTTCCATCTCTAATATAAACAGAAGCTTTGGGGGAATTCTGCAGACTTTCCGGTCTCTTTTCTCTCTGTTCCCATCTATCTCCATTCTACCCCCTCTTGGCTGCCCTCTCAAGATGTGACAGGTCAGCCGCAGGCCACAAAGAGAGCTGAGACTGTGGCCACAGAAGGGAACCTAACTAAGGGATTCTTGGAAAAATGGGCTTTTAAGTGGGTGAAGTGCTCTAAAGAACAGAAACACATGTTAAGAAAAGAAAACGTTCTGGTTGCAAAAAACATATCAGTCAGAGCGGGTGCTCTCCAAAGCATTAGTGCTCTTGATTCCTTGTGAGCCCCACCTAGAAGTCTTCTATTTGCTACCGAGGAACCACAAATAAGGGAAACCCCCACTGTCTTCGGAACTGGCACTTCCCGTTGTTGGCATCTGGCTATTTGGACTCTGTCCTAGGGCTGTTACCAAGGCTGTCAGTTATTTGTGGGCTGCACCAATGCAACACAGGGCATGGAGGTGTCTTGTACGAAATCAGATTATGGGCCTGGCAGGCCGGCAGTGGTTCTCTGGGGCCTCAGGGTGGTGAGGTCTTCCATATCACCTCTTGCCAGGTTCTTCAACTGGAGACGCCATGGATTGAACCTGAGGCCTTCTGCAGGCCAAGCAGATACTCTGCTGCTGAACTATGACTCCTCTTCAACACTGGTGATCTTCCAGGAAACAGCATTCCGGACATCAATGGCATTGGTATATAGCAGGGGCAGCCAAACTGGGGCTCGGGAACCACATGTGGCTCTTTCACACATATTGTGCGGCTCTCGAAGTCCCCCTGCCCCATTGGCCAGCTTGGAGAAAGCATTTGTCTCTTTAAATCATTTCTCTCAGCCAAGCCAGTGGTTAAAGTTGCTTTCTTTCCACCTCACCCTCCTCCCTTCCCATCTGTTTTCCTTCCTTCCTTCCCCTCCCTCCCAGTCTTGCAGCTCTCAAACATCTGACACTTATTCTATGTGGCTTTTACATTAACCAAGTCTGGATACCCCTGGTATATACAGATAAGGGGATTTTACAAAAAGATGGGCCACATGCCATTTGGAACATTATTTTATATTTTATTTTACAAAATGTGTACCCTGCCTTTCTGCTCTGATAAGGACCACTAAGGCAGGGAACAAATTAAAATATACACAATACACTTCAGAAACCATTAAAAGCAAACAAAAACACACTATTAAAACAATTCAGAGCTAAAATATACACAAAAACATAACAATAAAACTTTGAGGAGGAAAGAGGGACCACTGAGGGAATGCCAAACACAACAGAAAAGTTTTCACCAAATGCCAAAAGATGGTAACAGAAGACAGCAGACAAATTTCCCAAGGGGAAGGAGAGTTCCAGAGCTTTGGTGCCACAACTAAGAAGGCCCTCTTCTCCTAGGTACCATACCATACCATAGACCTTTATTGGCATTGATATAAGAATACAGTATACTTTAAAACCAACAGTAACACTATAGAATATAATAAAACCTTAAAAAAACCAGCAAAAGTTAAATGACATAAAATAGCTGTGGGCTATGCATGAGTAAAAGCCTCTCTGATTTGGATCGCAACCTGTAAAAAGCAAGCAACGTGAGTAGTGACAAAGTTGTGTTTCCCGTGGAGTAAAAAGCAAACCTTGGCATTGTCAGAAAGGCCTTGATGGTCAGAGAGCAGAGCATCTAGGTATCTTGCTTGTGGACTGCTATAGAAAGGGCAGTCCAGAAGAACATGAGGGACCATTTCGATGACTCCTTGGCTACAAGGGGATCGTCTCAGATTGCGGGGGATTCTGTGGTATCTTCCGGAGAGGACGGCCGATGGTAATGCATTAAATCTAGCCAGCCTCCTAGGTAGCCACCCAGGTTCCTAATTTCAGGAGGCAGCGACACTTGAAGCAGGGCCTCCGGATGACGGTAGTTGTTGGACAGGTACCAGAACATCTGGGCCTGTTGAGGGTTGTGACTACATTCTGTCTCACAACTATTTAAGAAAGGACAGCGGCTCCTTGTACCTTCGAATCAAAGGAACTGCCTTGGGGACTTATTATGACTGCACTATATGCCAGAAGTCAGCTGGGGACTAACTGATGACAGCCGTGGGAAGCAAGTCCTCAAGAAATTCCACCCATACTTCCATCCTGCCATCAACCTGAGCCTGGGCCATTCCACATCAGAAACCAGCTGACTGACACAGTGGTTCCTGAAAGTAGTGGGTTCTGACGCTAGAGTGATGTCAGCATAGCTCTCTAATCTAAGTGCAGCTGCAACGTGCCTCTCAAACAAAGGGTCTCCCTTGAAGTTCTCAATACACTACAGTTCCTGCACATGCACCAACAGAATCGCAAAATCATAGAGTTTGAAGGGGCCTCCAGGGTCATCTAGTCCAACTCCCTGTACAATGCAGGAAATTCACAACTACCTCTCTCCACACATACCCAGTGACCCTGGGGCGGGGGGTTGGTTCCCCTTTAGTCCATCCCAAATAGAGTGTATTGTGATTTCACATCACACAAGAAGTTTGGGAAGCTTGGAAGAAAGGATGGTTGACCATGAGGTATGGCCTAGAGATCTCCTGGAATTACAACTAATTGCCAGGTGACAGAGATCAGCTCCCCTGGAGAACATGGCTGCTTTGGAGGGGGAACTGTATGGCATTATGATCCTGCTGAGCTCCCTCCCATCCTCAAACTCTGCCTCCCCAGGCTCCGCCCCCAAATATCCAGGAATTTCCCAACCTGGAGTTGGTAACCCTAATTACAAAATCAGTTCCACTGGAGAAAAGGGCAGTTTTAGAGGGCAGGCTGTGCAGCTTCTGATTCCTGCTGAGTCCCCTTGCCAGACTTAGTCTCCAAATCTCCAGGAATGTCCAAATCCAGAGTTGGCAAAGACCCCCCCCCAAAAAAAAAACCCCAACTCCCCCCCAGTCATCCGTTCACCATGAGAGATGTCTCCTCGAGAGGCCAGTCCAAGGCCATTGCCCTTGGGGGGGGGGATCTTTGCAAACTCTGCAGAAATCAAGCCAAGGCTATCAAGGAGGTCAGGCTCTTGGTTGCAGGAAGCCACAAAACAATGTCAGATTGTTCAGGGAGCACACTTGGCATGGCCCTGAGGCAGACTCGGTGGAGGCTTCGGAGCCCCCCAGGCAAAGAATCCCCTCTGGAATCCCTCTGGGGAGAGCTGGAATTCCTTCCCCGAGCCAAGTGGAAGAGGGTCTGTGAAGCACCTTGAGTTGGGACCCGGCCTCTGGAGCCCGCATTCTCCACATTCAGAGGCACACAATGAGCATTGTGCTTTTTCGGATGACTTCAGTGGCAGATGCAGCTTCAAGCAGGAACTGTGTTTACACGGTCCAGTCAAAGGAGTTTACCAACCCGGCTTCAGGAAGGCTTTCCCCTCAACGGGAAGGAAATGGCCAATTTTGCCCTTAGAAGGGAAATTTATTTGTAGCACTTTGGTGTAAATAATCCCTGTCCCCTCCAAATATCTGGAAGTGCCATTTTAACATGATGAGGTAAGTCAATAAAAAAGCAGAGCTAAGGAACTAAAATGAATGGGGCTCAACAAACAGGGCATTGGGTCTTTTCTGCTGAGTTCTGCTGTATGTAATTGGACACTGATCTATTCAGGTAGGAAGCCATGTTGGTCTCAAGCAACAGGGCAAAGTTTGAGTCCAGTGGCACCTTTAAGACCCTGCAGTTTTATTCTGGGTATAAGGATCATAGAATCCCATGGAGTTGGAAGGGGCCATCTGGCCATCTAGTCCAGCCCCCTGCTCAATGCAGGATCAGCCTAGAGCAGGGGTGGGGAACAGTGGCTCTCCAGATGTTTTTTGCCTACAACTCCCATCAGCCCCAGCCAGCATGACCAATGGCTGGGGCTGATGGGAGTTGTAGGCAAACAACATCTGGAGAGCCACTCTTCCCCACCCCTAGCCTACAGCATCCCTGCTTTTGTGAACGTGCAACAAAAGTGTAAATCTGCCTTTTCCCTGGGTAAAGAGAAGAGGCAGAGCAAAAGATGCGGCTGAAAGGCTGAAATGCTTCAGTGTTTGCACAAAGACAAAAGAAAGCAGAAGCCCAGGACAGAAGGAACCCATGAAGGGAGGTCTGAACTGATCCCACCAATAGCAAAATCAACAGAAGCAGAACAATATATGCCAAAAGGTGGCTGCAATTTGGAAAACGCCAATCTGTATCCAACAAAGTTTAATTAGACCCAGAATTAAATTCTGTTGGTCTTAAAGGTACCCCTGGTCTCAGACTCCGGACAGTGGTCTGGCGGTCTAAATTCTGATTCAGGACAGCACTCCTCAGTATGAGGCCAGTTCACACCACAGCTCAGGCTGGTGGGTCGGGGGGAAGAGGCACAGCCAGGCACATCTGAGGAGGACCATGCCCCTGGTGCATTAAACTCCTTTGGCAGGGAAGAGGGACAGCACCAGCTGCCAAGAGTTAAGAAGTCATCGCTGTCTTTTTCCTTTTGTTTTTGCCACTCTCATGATAGGAAGTCCTCCCCCCCCCTGCCAGTCTTCTGATTGGGGTTTGAAACACTTAGAAAGCAAATATGGGGGGGGGGGGTGCTTGTTGGCCAACTCATTGAGCAGAAACAGAAACCACACAATGGTCAGCTTAAAGTTGCTCTGGGTAGGCCACAATTACCACCACCCAGAAGAAGGAACAAACTGATCCTTCTGCAGTCACAGAGGAACATTTCTTAGGCAGGTCAACAGCCACATGATGCTGGACTTTTTCTTTTTTTTTGGCGGGGGGGGGGGAAATACCAGCTGTTTCCTTTGGCTCTAGAAAGCAGTCACAGAAGAGGGGAGGCCAGGATTTGGGTGACTGCTGCTTCCTCAGGCTCTACAGAACTGATTCTTCCTAGGGCTGCCATCCTCCAGGCACAGCCTATCTTCCTGTGATTCCAACTGATTTTCAGACAACATAAATGTGAAGTGACAGGGTATGACATCATAGGGAGTGATACAATATCCTCTCTGAGCCCCCTCCCTGGGAGCAATGGGTTTGATTCCCCACTCCTCCCTCCCATACAACTGCTAGAGTGACCTTGGGTCAGTCACAGTTCTCTCAGAGCTGTTCATAGAATCATAGTTGGAAGGGACCTCCAGAGCCATCTAGTCCAACCCCCTGCACACATACCTCCCCCCAACACACATACATCCCCAGTGACCCCTGCTCCATGTCCAGAAAATGGCAAAATCCTCCAGGATCCCTTGCCAATGGAGCCTGCAGAAAAAATGTTGACTGACCCCAAAATGGCAATCAGCATTTCCTTGGATATGTAAGAAGAGGCCACAAGAACTAAGCACTGATGCCACCCCTCCCACCCTCCTCATGATCTGCCTAATTCACAGAATCAGCATTGCTGTCAGGTGGCCATCTAGCCTCTGCTTAAAAACCCCCAAGGAAGGAGAGCCCACCACCTCCTGAGGAAGCCTGTTCCACTGAGGAGCCGCTCTCACTGTCAGGAGAGGAACATTCTTCCTAATGTTTAGATAAAAACTATTTTGATTTAATTTCAACCCATTCGTTCTGGTCTGACCTTCTGGGGCAACAGGAAACAATTCTGCACCATATGATAGCCCTTCAAGTACTTGAAGATGGTGTTCGTATCACCTTTCAGTCATCTCCACTTCAGGCTAAACATCCCCAGCTCTTTCAACCTTTCCTCATAGGACTTGGTCTCCAGACTCCTCACCATCTTCATTGCCCTCCTTTAGACACGTTCCAGCTTGTCCATATCCTTCCTAGGTGGTGCCCAAAACTGAACAAAATCCTGTAGGTGAGGTCTAACCAGAGCAGAATAAAACAATACTATCATTTCACTTGATCTGGACACTACTTCGCTCAAGAGCAGTTCTCAAAAAAGCTCTTTCAGCCCCACCTACCTCACAGGGGAGGGGACTCCAAGTGAAGGATAGGGTATAAATCCAACCTCTCCTCTTTCTGTAGGAATCACTGACCATTTCTAGAGCAGACTAAAATCACTTCTGGGTTTCCCTGTAAGTGATGTAACGCCATCAACTGATGACAATTTAAAAACCTTTCCTCCCACTGGTCTCCAGTGTGGCAGTGAGAAATGGGAGTCAGCTGGAACATGACAGCCGTACTGGCTTATGTTAGTATAACTCAGACCTTTTCCACAGTGCTTTTGTATTCTGCTTTAGTAACTGGTTGCTAATGGATTTTTTTCTGTCATTTCAGACAGACCTGTTTTAGCAACCATCTGCTAGTGGAATTTATTTACCCGTTCATATGAATCCGCTTGTATCGGGTGTCAGCCCCCAAGGGCCCTGGCTGTTCTGTGGAGGAAGGTGGTGGCTCCAGGGTGTGATTTTCTCTCTCTGCCTTCTGCGCAGCTTCACAATACAGCTGGGAAGAGATTCATTACACCTTTATAGAATCATAGAGTTTGAAGGGACCTCCAGGGTCATCAAGTCCAACCCCTGCACAATGCAGGAAACTCACAAATACCTCCCCCCAAATTCACAGGATCTTCATTGCTGTCAGATGGCCATCTAGCCTCTGTTTAAAAACCTCCAAGGAAGGAGTCAACCACCTCCTGAGGAAGCCTGTTCCACTGAGGAACCTCTATAACAGTCAGGAAGTTCTTCCTAATGTTGAGCCAGAAACTCTTTTGATTTAATTTCAGCCCATTGGTTCTGGTCCTACCTTCTGGGGCCACAGAAAACAATTCCACACCATCCTCTCTATGACAGCCCTTCAAGTTCTTGAAAATGGTGGTCATATCATCTCTCAGCTGCCTCCTCTCCAGGCTAAACATGCCCAGCTCCTTCAACCTTTCTTCATAGGACTTGGTCTCCAGACCCTCACCATCTTTGCAGCCCTCCTCTGGACCCGTTCCAGCTTGTCTATAAAATTCTTAAAATGTGGTGGCTCAAACTGAACACAAGACTCCAGGTGAGGTCTAACCAGAGCAGAGTAAAGCAACACCATCACCTCACATCACTTTGTGGCTCCCCAGCCACCTCTGAGCTTAATATATCCCTCTTTCTGTACCTACTATGGGGTAAGTCATGGGCTCTTCCTATCCCGGCCAGCATCGAATCATAGTATCATAGAGTTGGAAGGGACCATAAAAATCCATTAAAAATATAATGGATATATCTAAAGGTTAGTAAATATTGACATTATAATACAGGAATTAATACAGTTATGAATACATGTACATACATAGAATCATAGAGTTGGAAGGGACCTCCAGGGTCATCTAGTCCAACCCCCTGCACAATGCAGGAAACTCACAAACACCTCCCCCTAAATGCATATATGAATACATGAAACAATATAGTAGTAGATAGATCAATATGCTTGAGCCTGCTTGCCGGGAGGGCGGGATATAAATATGAGGAAATAAATAAATAAATGGTGGGAACAATTAGCCATTCATCAGCAATGACAATAATGTTATGAAAAACAACAAGTTGTTACTGAACCACAAGACTGGAACAAATCCTTGTCAGGGTGTCATACCTGACAGTGAGCTTTCGTGTGCAGGCACAACTGCTCAGACAAGTAAGCACTTGAAAATTCACACTTCCAAAAAACTTTTGTTGGTTTTAAAGGTGCCACCGAAACCCACTATGTTCTGTTGCTTTATTCCAGGAGTGGCCAAACTGTGGCTCAGGAGCCACAGGTGGATCTTTCATACATATTGTTTGACTTCCAATGCCCCCACAGCCCCACTGGCCAGCAGCTTGGAGAATGCATTTAAAATTAAAGTTGTGTTCTTTCCACCTCCCCATCTATTTGCCTTCCTTCCTCCCTTCCTTTCGAATATCTGACATTAATTCTATGTGGCTCTTATGTTAAGCAAGTTTGGCCACCCCGCTTTAGACCAACATGGCTGCCCATCTGGATCAGTTTGAGGCGAGTCTGGAATGGAAGAACAGGAAGTGAATTTTTCATGCAAATAAATCAGACCCAATCTTTTCATTTTCTGCATGAGCCAAATGATCAAAATGATAGCCGTTTTGTGGACATTCACTTTCCCTGTAAAAAGGCCCATTTCCTAGCCAAAGATCTATAAAGGACTCATACTCAAGATTAAAATATTTTGTATAAAACCTCAATACCTTTCTCTTGAAAAATATTTCTTTATTTCAATGTGTGTCCTGTTATTCTGCAACCCCGGGGCCCAATCCTTTTACCTTCACCACTTAACAGCTTAATGGGGAAAGCAGCAGTTTCTGCTCTCTCATGCCCTTCTTATCTGACATGATTTATTAGGATTTCTCACTGAAATAACAGTTGTTAGGCACAAAATGTCACATTAGATGTGGAAACAGCAAAGAAAACATAAACAGAAAGACAAACAAGGTATTTCACAAAACTTGGGAGGAGGGTGGGGGGTGCAGACGCATGAGCAGAACTTCAGTTTTGAAGATGGCAGCAACAGGATTGCCGAATAGTCTGAATTCCCTTTATAATTGCCACACAGCAGGGGACCAGGACAGGCTGCCACCACTGGCAGGACCTGTCTGGGAGGGCTCAGAGCACCCTCCCATCCCCTGTGTCTTCCTTCCTTCCTTCCTTCCTGTAGTGTATCAAGAAATGTCATGCGACCCGACGGGGGGGGCAACTGGGCAGTCCCAGGAGCCCCAGCGCCGGGAGCCTGTCCCCGCCTATCTCCAGCTGTGGCGGGGAGTTCAACGGGGCTGGATTGGCCCAACCAACCCAGTAGGCTGTACCCGGGATTGTACATAAGCGGGACCCGGCCCGCGTGTTCGCTCTCTTGCAACGTGCTCCTAATAAACCATGTTGCCCTACTCTCGTCTCCGCTTCGAGTACGTTACACTGGCGACGAGGATGGGATCCTAGCCGCAGCGGCTACGACGGAGATCTGGGCAACAAGCGACTGTCGCCGCCATCATGGCCAACCAAAGCGGAATCACCGGCTACCTCGAGCCCTTCGACCCAACCAATCCAGAGGGATGGGAGTCCTACGCGGAGCGGGTCGAGTTCTACCTCCGGGCCAACAAGATCACTGACGCCGGAGCGAAGAGGGACGTTCTCATGAGCGTCTGTGGGCCTGCCACGTTCGAGATCGCCAAGGGTCTCTCGGCACCCGCCCGTCTGGCAGAGAAATCCTACGACGAGATCATCCGACTCCTCACGGGACACTTCTCACCACAGCCTTCGCGGGTGGCTCGCAGGTTCCTGTTCCACAAACGGGACCAGATCGCGGGCGAGTCCGCCGCAGACTACCTGGCGGCCCTCCGTAAACTCGCCGGGAACTGCAACCTCCCCCAACTGGAGGAAGCCCTGGCGGACAGATTCACGTGGGGCCTCCGCGACGAGAGGCTCCAGCAGAAGCTCTTCGCCAAAGAAGAGCTTACTCTCCAGGCCGCCTTCAGCGAAGCGGTGGCATGGGAACGAACCGCACGAACGTTTCCCCGGGCCAAGAGGGAAGCTGCCCACCACGGAGAGCTGGACCAAGACGGCCCCGAGGAGGAGGAAGCCCATCAGCTACGCCGCCCAGCCGGGCCACCCAACAGAGCGACCCAACGCCCCCGAGCGACCGACCGACCACCAGCGTCGGAGAGAGCCCCGGCCACCAAGTGCGCCAGCTGCGGCGGCCCCCACGAGCGGAGAGACTGCCAATACCGGACCTGGGACTGCAGGAGCTGCGGAAAGACCGGCCACATTGCCAGGGCTTGCCGAGCCAAGCCCAACCGCAGGAAGCCGACCACGTACCACGAGTCCGCGGAGTCCCACGCGGTAGACTCCACGTCCCTACAGGTACTGAACTTGCCCCACGATTCCCCCGATAAAATCAAAGTGGCGGTCCTTATAGAGGGGAACCCCTGCCAAATGGAGGTGGACTCAGGGTCCTCCATTTCCCTTATTGCGGAAGAAACCCTAAGAGAACTGTGTCCCCGCCAGCGGCTGCAACTTCGGCCGGCAGACTTCATACTCCGGGACTTCCAGAAGAACCCGGTGCAAATTGCGGGGTGGGCGCGGGTACAAGTCGAGCGGGGGTCCTTCCACGGCCCGCTGGACATCCTGGTGGTTAAGCGCCAGCTGGCCACCCTGCTAGGTCTGGCCTGGTTCAAACCCTTGGGAATCCGCGTGGAGGGGGTGGGCCAGACCATAGCGCCCCGGGGGTTCGGGGAGATTTGCAAGGAATTCCCCGAGGTATTCGATGGGTCCCTAGGGAGCTACCGGGGGCCGCCCATCTCCCTGCCCCTAGACCCCACGGTCAGACCGATTCGGCTCAAGGCCAGGAGGGTTCCGTTCGCCTTGAAACCTAAGATCGAGGCAGAGTTAGACCGCCTCACGGCACAAGGCGTCCTGGAGCCGGTGGACTACGCCACCTGGGAAACCCCCATCGTTACCCCCATCAAGCCAAACGGGGAGGTGCGGATCTGTGCCGATTATAAATGCACCATAAACAAGGCACTACAGGACAACCCCTATCCAGTGCCGGTGGTGAGCCATGTCCTGGCCGCCCTAGCGGGGGCTAGGATATTTGGGAAGCTAGACCTGGCCCAGGCCTACCAGCAGCTCCCAGTAGACAATAAGATGGCGGAGGCCCAAACGATCGTGACCCACAGGGGGGCTTTCCGGGTAAAGAGGCTTCAGTTTGGGGTTAGCGTCGCTCCGGGGATTTTCCAGAGCCTAATGGACGCTCTCCTTAAAGGGATCCCAGGAGTCCAGCCGTTTTTCGACGACGTTTTAGTCGCCGCCCCGGACCCCGATGAATTCGGCAACCGCCTTCGCGAGGTGCTCCGCCGGTTCCAGGCGGCGGGGCTCAAGGTCAAGAGAGAGAAATGCTTGCTGGGGGTTCCACGGGTAGAGTTTCTGGGGTTCGCCGTTGACGCAGCAGGAATCCACCCCACGGAAGAAAAGACCCGAGCCATCGTGCAAGCCCCGGCTCCCACTTGTAAAGCGGAGCTCCAAAGCTTCTTGGGGGTGCTCAACTTTTACCACTCCTTCCTCCCCCACAAGGCAGCCCTGGCGGAGCCCCTTCACCGGCTGCTGGACAAAAAAGCCCCTTGGGTTTGGGGCAAACGACAGGCCGCGGCGTTTCAGGCGGTCAAGGACGTCCTGGTGTCCAATGCGGTGCTCCACCATTTTGACGAGGCCCTCCCCGTCATCCTGGCCTGCGATGCGTCGCCGTATGGGGTGGGAGCAGTCCTGGGGCACCAGCTTCCGGACGGGAGGGAGGTACCGGTCGCATATTACTCCCGCACGCTCACTTCAGCCGAGCGCAACTACGCGCAGATAGATAAAGAGGCCCTGGCAATCGTGGCAGGGGTCCGAAAGTTCCACGAGTATCTATATGGGAGAAGGTTCACCATTGCCACGGACCACAAGCCCCTCTTAGGTCTACTGGCCCCAGACCGACAAACCCCCCAAATACTCTCACAGCGCGTGTTGAGGTGGAACCAATTCCTCAACTCATACACGTACACACTGGTTCATAGGGCCGGCAAGGCTATGGGACACGCAGATGCGCTTAGCCGTTTGCCGCTTCCGGAGACGGGTCCGGACCCCGCACCCGCACACCAGGTCATGATGATAGAGAGCCTCCCAGAGCCGCCCCTCCACGCAACGGAGGTGGCCAAGGCCACCCAGAAACACAAGACACTGGCACGGGTGCTCGACTGGGTGGTGAGGGGGTGGCCAGAGGGAAACATGGGGGAAGAATTCAAGCCTTACAAGGCGAGGAGGGAGGAATTAGCCGCACACAAGGGCTGCATACTTTGGGGCAGTAGGGTAGTGATTCCACCTCCGCTCCAAAAGCGTGTTCTAGAATCCCTACACGAGACTCATCCCGGCATAGTGCGAATGAAGGCTCTGGCCAGGAGCTACGTCTGGTGGCCGGGAATGGACGGGGAGATCGAGGGCTGGGTCCGCGGGTGCCAGACCTGCCAGGAATCCCGGCCCGAGCCGCCCAGCGCCCCCGTCACTAGGTGGGAGTCCACCCGGAAACCATGGTCGAGACTCCATATCGACTTTGCGGGCCCATTCCAGGGGCAGACCTTCATCATAATAGTGGACTCCTACACCAAATGGCTGGAGGTCATCCCCGTAGGGTCCACCTCGTCCACAGCCGCGATCAGAGCTCTGCGTAGGGTCCTATGCACACATGGCATCCCGGACACCATAGTCTCTGATAACGGGGCCGCCTTCACCTCAGCCGACTTCCAGGCGTTCCTGCAAAGATACCTGATTAGGCACATAAGGTCGGCTCCCTTCCATCCGGCCACCAACGGCCAGGCGGAGCGGATGGTCCGCACAACGAAGGAGGCCCTCGGCCGAATTGTACAGGGGGACTGGGACCACAGGCTGGCCGCGTTCCTCTTCGATAATCGGATCACCCCTAACCCGGTCACAGGAGTCAGCCCGGCTGAGCTCCTCATGGGACGCAAACTCATAACCCGGCTGGACCGGCTGCATCCCGACCGGGCTTCAGACACCCGCGGGAGCCCCGAAGTCCGAGACGCCGCCCGGGGTTTCTTCGCGGGCGACCCAGTTTTCGCCCGAAACTATGCAAGGGGCCCCGATTGGGTGGCGGGGCGGGTACTGAGGGTAACCGGGTCCCGCCACTACGACATATCAACGGAGGGGGGCCAGGTACTACGGCGGCACATTGATCAGTTGAGGCGCCGCACCCTGCCGGAGGCCCCCACGGACACGGACGAGGCTATATCCAGCGAGGAGCCTAACGGAGACCGCCTAGATGACGCGATCCCAACATCCGTGATGCGGGCGCCGGAGGTACCGGAACCGACCGAAACCGAGGGATCCGCGGAACCGGACGGGCCGCCCCCGTCCACTCCAGGACCTACCGAGGCACCATCCTCGGCGGCCGCGCCGCCGCCACTGGGACCCCCCAGACGGTCCACTCGGGAGCGCCGGCCCCCCGCATACTTACAGGACTTTGTACATTAACCAGGGGGGGAGGGGTGTAGTGTATCAAGAAATGTCATGCGACCCGACGGGGGGGGCAACTGGGCAGTCCCAGGAGCCCCAGCGCCGGGAGCCTGTCCCCGCCTATCTCCAGCTGTGGCGGGAAGTTCAACGGGGCTGGATTGGCCCAACCAACCCAGTAGGCTGTACCCGGGATTGTACATAAGCGGGACCCGGCCCGCGTGTTCGCTCTCTTGCAACGTGCTCCTAATAAACCATGTTGCCCTACTCTCGTCTCCGCTTCGAGTACGTTACACTTCCTTCCTTCCTTCCTTCCTTCCTTCCTTCCTTCCTTCCTTCCTTCCTTCCTTCCTTCCTTCCTTCCTTCCTTCCTTCCTTCCTTCCTTCCTTCCTTCCTTCTTAGCAAAGCTTTCCCTTTCTGTGACCGAAGAGGCACCACACCCAGGCAGTTTAACAACAAGAAGTTTCTTATAAGTGCTCAAAAATAAACAAGGGAGTAATAAAATGTTTAGTGCACAGTGAATACAGTAAAGGTTGGTACAAAGAAATAACAGCCCTGATGCAACCAGCTAAACACAGCCTTCTTCTAACCTTAATAGAGTCACTCCCGCTCCTTGGATGAGGATTTCCTCCCGCAGCCTTTTCCAGGGAGAACAAATCTTCACTGTGGCTTGGCCTCCCAGGTCTCACCTTCCTCCGGGCCAGTTTTCCCTCCAAAACTTCTTTCACTCAATTAGAGGGATGGAAGGGATCGTGGGAGAGGTAGGCCCTGTAGCTACTCCTACACAGGCTTCCCTGGAGCCTGTAGGCCTCACTATGCCTAGGATAGGGACAGTAATTGTCAGAATAGATTTCACGTAGTAGGGTTGCCAATCCCCAGGTGGGGGCAGGGGATCCCCCGGTTTGGAGGCCCTCCCCCCACTTCAGGGTCGTCAGAAAGCGGGGGAGGGGAGGGAAATGTCTGCTGGGAACTCTATTATTCCCTAGGGAGACTTATTCCCATAGAAAATCATGGAGAATTGATCCGCGGGTATCTGGGGCTCTGAGGGGGCTGTTTTTTGGGGTAGAGGCACCAAATTTTCAGTATAGCATATAGTGCCTCTCCCCAAAATACCCCCCAAGTTTCAAAAAGACTGGACCAGGGGGTTCAATTCTATGAGCCCCAAAAGAAGGTGCCCCTATCCTTCATTATTTCCTATGGAATGAAGGCATTGAAAAGGTGTGCCGTCCCTTTAAATGTGATGGCCAGAACTCCCTTTGGAGTTCAATGATGCTTGTCACAGCCTTGATCTTGGCTCCACCCACAAAGTCCCCAGATATTTCTTGAATTGGACTTGGCAACCCTATCACTTAGTGTTTTATAATTTCTTAGGAGAAGGAAAGAAGCCGTCTTGTTTCATTCATGTGACCACCCTGAAACGCATAAAAGGGGTTTTTTGGAGGGGGGAGGGGGTCCGTGAGGGATCTGTCTGGACACAGAGAGTGGAATCCTCCCCCCATTCTGTTTCTTCCAACACATCCACTTGATGCAGAAAGCTGGCTTTTGTGCCCCATTTTATAGATAAAGAACTTAGTAGGAAGGACCAGCAGAACACCCAGCTTCCTGCGGCTGCTCCTGTGGCCGGCAGGAGAAAAGTTCGTTTTTAAAAACCACACTGGCAGTGGTTTCATGCCACCTCTGAGGAAGCCCTCCAAATGACATCAGGTCCCTGTAGGAATAGTCGGAGACTCTATGGTTTTATTGTCATTTCCTGTGTTTACTAGTGCAGACTGACGTCACTGTCAGGTTTCTCCAGAAGTGACATCAGAAGCATCCCCCGCGTTCCCCTGGCCTCCACCACACAGCGCCATGATGGTCAAGGGAAGCCTGAGCTGGTCCCCACTGTCTGGCCAAATACATAACAGGGCTGATTGGGGTGTGGAAAGTTCCAGACTATCTGGGGGTACATAGAATCATAGAGTTGGAAGGGACCTCCAGGGTCATCTAGTCCAACTCCCTGCACAATGTAGGAAACTCACAAACACCTCCCCCTAAATTCACAGGATCTTCATTGCTGTCAGATGGCCATCTAGCCTCTGTTTAAAAAATTCTAAAGAAGGAGAGCCCACCACCTCCCGAGGAAGCCTGTTCCATTGAGGAACGGCTCTAATGGCAGCCTGGAATCGGCAGAATTCACAAAAGAAAGGGTCCTCAGTGGGGATCTAATGCCATAGAGTGCACCCTCCAAAGCAGCCATTTTATCCAGGGATGCTTCCTGCTTGGCAATCACTTGTAATTCCAGGAGATCCAGGTCCCAACTGGAGATTGGCAACAGAAATCCAGAATGTCCCTTCGGTGTCGCTGTGGCACTGCTGACTGGAAGAGCATTGCTCACTCTGCCACTTTATTATCACTGCCCCCAGCAGCTCTGGAATGGCATCTCTCGGGGGCATTTTTTGGAAAAAGAAACAATCTCTTTATAACGTACCAGTACTGGAGACGTAGGTCGGGCAACATACTTTATTGCAGGTACATTACACGCGAGAGAGGGAACACGCGGGCCGGGTCCCGCTTATATACATCGCCCGGAACATCCCCCCAGACTGGCCAGCCCAATCCTGGCCAGTCAACTTCCTGCCACTGATGGTGATTGGCAGGTGCTCCGCGCGCTCCGCGGAGTCGCCTGGGTGTCCCCAGTTGCCTCCGCTGGCTGCGCGGACTTACGCTATTGCGTTATAACGAAATGGTTGCGTTATAACGAAATGGTTGCCGCAATACACTACACTCTTTTGGGGCTTCATCAATCCTGGGCATCCATCCCCTCCCCAACTGAATCTGCCTGGAAGCCCAGCAGCTGAGAAGAGATTTGCCCAGGTGTGGCAGGGAGAAAAGGGGTGCTGTGCTGCTGCTGCAGGAAGGAGCACCTGCCATCCCTCCCCTCCCAAGGACCACCAGGCACATGCGATCAGAGCAGCCAGCAAGGCCTCCGGTCAAGGAAGGCAGAGAGAATGAACTAGCAAGTTGGAGGGCTGAGGGAAGGCAGTCTGAGGCCCATTTGAAATGCAAACATGAGCTCAGCGCCACAAGGCCTCCGTGGGCCAGGTTTCAACTCCTGCAGTTGTTACCCTGGGAACCGCAAATGCAGCCAAAGGGCTGGAATTAATTTAACTGCTGGGGAAGGAGAGTGGATGGCTAGAAGGGCCTCATAGCTGACAAGATGCTCAGATTTCTTATTTAGATAACTAGTTCATTAAGTTTTTTGCAAATTAAATACAGTCCAAGGTCTTTTCCATGGTAAACGAAGAAGAGGGATGAATGTATGGGGGAGGGGTCGAAATGTGTATGCTGCAACATTTTGCAAAGCCACAGAATCATAGAGTTGGGAGCAGTGTTCCCTCTAAGCTGTGGAGTCTTGTGAGCAAAAATTCTACTTCGTGAGCTCCTGGCATTAAAGTTGTGAGCTCCTGCATAAATTAGTTTGCTCTAGGGCCATTTTTCCTGAGCGGAGACAAAAATATGTGAGCCGGAGGCTAAAAAGTTGTGAGCTAGCTCAAACTAACTCAGATTAGGGAACACTGGTTGGAGGGCTCTCCAGGGTCGTCTAGTCCAAGCCCCTTCACAATGCAAGAAATTCACAAATACCTCTCCGCATGTACTTCTCTTGATGCCCAGAAGATGGCAAAAAGCCTCTGGGGCCCCTGGCCAAATGAGCCTGGAGAAAAATTGCTTTCTGACCCCAAAGTGGCCATCAGCATTTCCCTGGGTGTGTCAGAAAGGGCCATGAGAACTAAGCACTGATGCCACCCTTCCTGCCCTCCTCATGATCTGCCTAATTCACAGAATCAGCATTGCTGTCAGATGCCCGTCAAGCCACGGGGAGCTTAAACACTGTGTGGGGAAATCACTGGCTCCTGAATAGGGATTGGCACAAAATGTGAAAATAGTGGTTTGTTTTGTTTCATGGTTTGTTGGCTTGCCTAATTTGGTGGTTCATTTCATTTCATGTTTTTTTTATTTTCTGAATCATAGAATTAGAGAGTTGGAAGGGTCCTCTAGGGCCATCTAGTCCAACCCCCTGAACAATACAGGAAGCTCGCAAACACCTCCCCCTAAATTCACAGGCTCTTCATTCCTGTCAGATGGCCATCTAGCCTCTGACCGATTTCGCACACAGCTTACCCCGCGGTCACGTTCGTGTACTCTGTGCAGCGTCCATTGGATTTCCCACTATCTGTGCCAGAGTTACAGGAAGTGCCGCTGCTTTTGTGTAGCAAACGTAAACTGGGTTTTAGCGGTTTATGTTTGCTACGCAAAAGCCGTGACACTTCCTGTAACTCCGGCGCAGATAGTGGGAAATCCAACGGACGCTGCGCAGAGAACAGGAACATGACCATGGGGTAAGCTGTGTGCTAAATCGGTATCTATTTAAAAACCTCCAAGGAAGGAGAACCCACCACCTCCCGAGGAAGCCTTTTCCGCTGAGGAATCGCTCTAACAGACAGGAAGTTCTTCCTAATGTTGAGCCGGAAACTCTTTTAATTTCAACCCATTGGTTCTGGTCCTACCTTCCAGGGCCACAGAAAACAATTCCACACCATCCTGTATATGACAGCCCTACAAGGACTTGAAGATGGTGATCATATCACCTGTCAGCCGCCTCCTCTCCAGGCTAAACATCCCCAGCTCCTTCAACCTTTCCTCATAGGACTTGGTCTCCAGACCCCTCACCATCTTTATCGCCCTCCTCTGGACCCGTTCCAGCTTGTCTATATCCTTCTTAAAATGTGGTGCCCAAAACTGAACACAATATTCTAGGTGAGGTCTTACCAGAGCATAGTAAAGCGATACCATCACATCACGTGATCTGGACACTATACTTCTGTTGATACAGTCCAAAATTGCATTTGCCTTTTTAGCCACCGCATTACACTGTTTAGTCATGTTCAGCATATGATCCACTAAGATCCCTAGATCCTTTTCGCACATACTGCTGCTAAGACAAGTCTTCCCCATCCTATAGCCATGCATTGGATTTTTCCTACCTAAATGCAGAACTTTACTTTTATCCCTGTTAAAATTCATATTGTTGGTTTTAGCCCAGTTTTCCAGCCTGTCAAGGTCATCCTGTATCCTGTTTCTGTCTTCTTCTGTGTTTGCAACCCCTCCCAACTTAGTATCATCTGCAAATTTAATAAGCATTCCCTCTATTCCTTCATCCAAATCATTTATACATGTATGTGGACAGGTTAAATTCAACACAAACTGGGGTTTTGTTAACCTCCCACCTGGCCATCTCCACTCCACCTGCACACCAAGAATCAAAAAGGAGAGACAAAGCCCAGTAGCAGCACCAGTAACTGGATGGAAGCGGGGCAGAAATCTTCGGGACTCTTTAGTTCATTCGGGTCTCAATATGGGTCTTGCTCATGAGTCACAACTGCCTGTAGGGTACTTTAAGTGAAGGAAAGCCTGTGTTGTGTGCAGTTACACCATTCAAGCTAGGTCTCTTTATATCAACAACTTTACATGGCAGATACAGCATTTTTCTAATTGTGAGACTTCCCTCATTATTTACTATATTCGATGTC
The DNA here is from genome assembly GCF_032191835.1 of Heteronotia binoei. NCBI lineage: Eukaryota > Metazoa > Chordata > Lepidosauria > Squamata > Gekkonidae > Heteronotia > Heteronotia binoei. The sequence continues at coordinate 2,190,015 of NC_083228.1, read as the reverse complement.
CTTGTTCTCCACCTCTTTATTGCATCGGATCTTCTATCAGACCATTTAAAGCACGTTTTTTGGAACACCTTTCTCGCATTAGGCTTAAGATTCCTGAAGCTCCTATTGTGGGTCGTAAGACACAATTTAATCATGACCACAAGGATTTGAGATGCGGCATCATTTATAAATTACAAAATTCCAACCTGTATGATATCAAGGAGGTGCAAAAATTATTGTTGCAAAAGGAGTCCTTTTTTTATACACAAATTTCGGACTCTTATGCCTCACGGGCTAAATGCAACATTGGATCTCTCCTCTTTTCTTTAAGCTGTTTATCCCTTTAGGGGAGAAATCAGTGGGCAGCTGGCAATGGTTATCTTGGTGGAGCAGCTTTGGCCGCATTGAGAACCGATAGTGCCATTTGTGAGTAACTGACCAGCAACTTGTGCGCGTAGCTCATTGAGCACTGGGTAAGGTTCCTTATAAACGTTTGTTTGTATGCTTTTGCCCATTTTTATGTTTATGTATTTGTATAGGGGATTGATTCTATCAACATCATGTTCTTGTTTAGTTCCAGATACAAAAAAGCTCTGACTGCGGCGCATGGCCGCATTAAAAAGTGATTACCTTGGAAATTGACATGCACATGCTTGTAGAATAACCTTTCTGTGGGTGAGTTGTGTATGCTGTGAATTCCTTTTTGTAAATTGTTTATTATGGAGGTGTGTTGTTTTGAACTGTATGGTATTTGTTATGAGTTATAGCTTTAGTTATTGTTAATTTTGTACATGACTGTTTATGTTCAGTTTCAGAAAAGTGCTTGTGTTGTGGACGAAGATACGGCATCGAAACACACCTATTACTGGAAGCGTGTCCAACTTGTCTTTCTGGAGCATATCATTTTGTTACCTTGCCTAATACTGCTCATTGTGAACACTGAGGACTTTGTAGCCTATGTGAATGCATTGTGGACTTACCAGGTCGCAACTGAGTATATGTATTGTACTATTTATCATGCTTATGTATGTTCACAAAGAAGTATTAGCAGCTTATTGGAATTCATGTTGTATTGCATGAAGTGTTGTATTTAGACTGGTGCAATTTGAATGATACAAGCACGGTTTCCTCTTATAATTTCCTTCTCTTTGCTTTCCCCTTTATTTTTTTACCTGGAGATTGGCAATGTGGGCAACACTGCAGTGGGGTTAGCACATGGCCCATCAGCTGCTGTGGGACATGGTTCTCTCATCCCAGAATCTCAAGCATGAAGCCAATGGAAAGTGTTGGGAACTGCAAAGGTCACGATGCTGTTGGTGTACAAGGTCTGGGCCACTTCTTTCAAAACAGGAGAAAACACTCCTTCTCATAGCCTCTTTCTTTCTCCAGCAGTCCAAGGAGAAAGCAGTGCTAAAGGAGTATCTTTCTGGGGGTGCCAGCCTCCAGGTCTGGCCTGGTGTCCTTGAATCACAATTGATCTCCAGACTGCAAAGGTCCATTCCCCAAAAGAAAATGACTGCCTTGGAAGGGGGAGACCGTGGCATTATGCCCTGCGGAGATCCCTCTCCTTCCCAAAACCCACCCTCCGCAGGCTCCACCCTGCAATCTCACAACACAAGGGAAAATACCCAACCAAAAAAGCTAGGGGAAACCAAAAAGCTTGAGAACATGCAGACACACACACACAACCCAAACCGAAAAGCATAGTATGATGTGATATATAAATGAACCAGTTCAATTATATGCACAAAACATAATACCAGTAATTTAATATGTAAATAAATTAAAAAACAGGAAACAAATGTACACTACAATAAGATAATCCACAGTGCCAAGTAAGATAAAGCAGAATCTGCCAAACACGTTTCGGCACAAAGCTTTTGTCAGTGGCTTATAACCGTAATTAGCCATTAGATCTAGCATACATTGTAAAAAACACAACAAATCACAAGAACCAGAAGATAACCAAAGTAAACACCCGGTACAAATAATGAAGAACATGCAAACCGTAAATTTAAAAACATCATTTTAAAAATATATATACATACTTGGAGTGTGTTATGAATTCCTTGTACAATTTATGGTTTTAACGTTTATTGTATGTGCACATTTGTCTCCTGTTTTTGATTTGTTAACGTATTAACTCACTAGCGTTACATTTCATGCACATAATTTAATTGGTACATTTATTTATTATATTGTGCTTTTCTCCACCCCCCAGTCCCCAGCACAGGGCTGGCAACGCTCTCCCTCCCTTTCAGCCCTCCCTTGTCCTGTAAGGAAAAAGAAGGACGAGGCCCTTGAAGGTGGGCTGGAAGAGGCTCTCAGTTTTGGATTGACAGAGCAGCTTGACTGGCAGAGGGGCTTTTCAGTGTCCCTCCCCTCCCCAAATCCTCCAGGAATTTCCCAGCCAAGAGTTGGCACCTTTATGTGCAGACCTTTCAAAACCCTGCTTTCTGTTGGTTAAAAATAAACCGAGGCAACACCATGTGCACTTTAAACTTTATAATAACAATAAAACTTAATTTTACTTCGAAAGCATGTTACTGGTATCTATCAGACTGCATGCTCTCAGTCAGCTGGCAGAAGACATCTGTTAAAAGTTGAAGGTTCAGAGGAATGCAAATGACTCACTTCAAAACAGCCAATAAAAACAGATCAAATACTCTCTCATTCAGCACAGCGATAAAAACAGCTTAAATAATCCCTCATTATAATATCCCCACCAGGAGTCTCCCCAAGTCAGCTTACATATTTTACCTACTTAGGTACAGCTTCTTAACATATTACTTAGTTAAGTAAACAGCGCCCACTTTTTCCAAGCAAATTTCCTCTTGCAGGGCAGGTGTTGGCAGGGCCCACCTTTTCCAAGCAAGATCCTCTGGCTCCTCCCCGCAAGAGGCAAGTTTGCCTCTTGCAGGGCAAGCGTGTGGTACTCATCCTCCCCCTCTGAAGGGGAAAAGACGGGGGCATCATGTGTGCGCTGTGTCCGGGACACATTGTGTCAGGGATGGCCACGGTCCTCCTGAAACACCCCCCAAGTCCCCCCATGGGAGATTGGACCTGGCAACCCTAGCCCTCAACAGGTTTCCATGGCAAGTGGTGGGGATTCAAACAGGGCCGGTGCGGGGTTTTTGGTGCCCTAGGCCCCTGACCCCCACCCCAGGGCCTGCAGTGGTGAGGGTGGGCAGGGCAGCGCAGCGCAGTAAGGGAGGGCGGGCTCCGAGTGCTTCGGAGGGCACCCGCTGCTGCACCGTCCCCACTCAGCCTTCCCAGGCCTCGGCTTCCGTACAGACCCAGGAAGGATGAGTGGGGTCAGTGGGGTGGCGCAAGCTTGGAAACACTCAGAGCCTGCCCTCCCTTTTCCTCAGAAGCTGCCCTGCCACTCCCTGTGCCCCTTCCCTGCCCCCACTGCCAGCCTACAGCACTCCTGGTAGACAGCAAAGTGGAGGAGGGCAGCAGAGTGGTGGGGGAGTGCAGTGGAGAAGGGGCATGTGCAGAGGGTACAGAACTCCCAGGGAAATTTGACTTTGAGATGGAGAACTTGGTTCTCCTGGTTAGGGTTCCCTACTGGCCTGGAGAAAAACACTCTGTCCTTTTAACAGAGGCTTCATATGTGGAAATGGGCACAATTGTCCCTAGAGAAATGAACCTTCATGGCAGCTTCATCGTGCCTTGGGTTACACCAGGGATGCCCAAACTTATTGAGCCTATGGGCACATCTAGAATTTTGAGAGGTGGTAAGTGCCACCCCCAAAATAGTTGCCACAGGAGGCCGAGTGAACCCCAAAATGGCTGCCACAAGATATGGAGCTGAATGGAATACTTCTTTCTTCATATTTCCTGAAAGGAAGGAAAGCCTGAAGGTGAAATGGCACCACATGTTGCCTAGGAAAGCGAGCCCAGGTGCCCCCCAGCCTTCCTGATCCTTTAGAGAGCCAGTTTGGTGCAGTGGTTAAGTGTGTGGACTCTTATCTGGGAGAACCGGGTTTGATTCCCCACTCCTCCACTTGCACCTGCTGGCATGGCCTTGGGTCAGCCATAGCTCTGGCAGAGGTTGTCCTTGAAAGGGCAGCTGCTGTGAGAGTCCTCTCAGCCCCACCCACCTCACAGGGTGTCTTGTGGGTGTCACTGGCTCTCTGTAGGGAGATCTATGCTCAGGTCAAGTCTGGTTGCGGCTCAGAAGTGGGAGGTGAGTGGCCCATGCTTTGTGTCATCTCAGCTCCAGGCAGCAGACTAGAGCCGCTCTGAGACTCTTGAGTGGAGGGCGGAATATAAATCCAATGTCTTCTTCTTCTTCTTCTTCTGGGAAAGGGAAACCCCTTGCATGAGGAATCCAGTTAAGCCCTGCCTTCCAATGGCTCCACCCACTTCCTGAAAAGCTCAGTGGGCACCAAGGGTATAGGACTGTCGCCACACTGGGTTCTGCAAAGCTCTCCCCAGGAGCTGGGTACAATGGCTGCAGGTTTGCTACTAACAACTGTGCAGAAACGGTCAAGTAGTGATGGTGCCATGAAACAGTGATGCAAACTGGCTTGATTTTCAAAGAAAAAATAAGAATGGAGATGTCCCTGTACATAAGAACATAAGAACATAAGAGAAGCCATGTTAGATCAGGCCAATGGCCCATCCAGTCCAACATTCTGTGTCACACAGCGGCCAAATATATATATATATATATATATATATATATATATACACACACACACACACACACACACACACACTGTGGCTAATAGCCACTGATGGACCTCTGCTCCATATTTTTATCTAACCCCTTCTTGAAGGTGGCTATGCTTGTGGACGCCACCACCTTCTGTGGCAGTGAATTCCACATGTTAATCACCCTTTGGGTGAAGAAGTACTTCCTTTTATCCGTTTTAACCTGTCTGCTCAGCAATTTCATCGAATGCCCACGAGTTCTTGTATTGTGAGAAAGGGAGAAAAGTACTTCTTTCTCTACTTTCTCCATCCCATGCATTATCTTGTAAACTTCTATCATGTCACCCCTCAGTCGACGTTTCTCCAAGCTAAAGAGCCCTAAGCGTTTCAACCTTTCTTCATAGGGAAGGTGTTCCAGCCCTTTAATCATTTTAGTTGCCCTTTTCTGAACTTTCTCCAATGCTATAATATCCTTTTTGAGGTGCAGCGACCAGAACTGCACACAGTACTCCAAATGAGACCGCACCATCGATTTATACAGAGGCATTATGATACTGGCTGATTTGTTTTCAATTCCCTTCCTAATAATTCCCAGCATGGCGTTGGCCTTTTTTATTGCAAACGCACACTGTCTTGACATTTTCAGTGAATTATCTACCATGACCCCAAGATCTCTCTCTTGGTCTGTCTCTGCCAGTTCACACCCCATCAACTTGTATTTGTAGCTGGGATTCTTGGCCCCAATGTGCATTACTTTGCACTTGGCCACATTGAACCGCATCTGCCACGTTGACGCCCACTCACCCAGCCTCAACAGATCCCTTTGGAGTTCCTCACAATCCTCTCTGGTTCTCACCACCCTGAACAATTTAGTGTCATCCGCAAACTTGGCCACTTCACTGCTCACTCCTAACTCTAAATCATTTATGAACAAGTTAAAGAGCATGAGATCCAGTACCGAGCCCTGCGACACCCCACTGCTTACCGTCCTCCACTGCAAAGACTGCCCATTTATACTCACTCTCTGCTTCCTATTACTCAGCCAGTTTTTGATCCACAAGAGGACCTGTCCTTTTACTCCATGACTCTCAAGCTTTCTAAGGAGCCTTTGATGAGGAACTTTATCAAAAGCTTTCTGGAAGTCAAGGTAAACAACATCTATCGGGTCTCCTTTGTCCACATGTTTGTTCACCCCCTCAAAGAAATGTAACAGGTTAGTGAGGCAAGATCTTCCCTTGCAGAACCCATGCTGAGTCTTCCTCAATAACCCGTGTTCATCAATGTGCCTACTCATTCTGTCCTTGATAATGGTTTCTACCAACTTTCCCGGTATTGAAGTCAGACTGACTGGCCTGTAATTTCCCGGATCTCCTCTGGAACCCTTTTTAAAGATGGGGGTGACATTTGCTACCTTCCAGTCCTCAGGAACGGAGGCAGATTTCAATGAAAGATTACAGATTTTTGTTAGAAGATCCACAAGTTCAACTTTGAGTTCTTTCAGAACTCTCGGATGTATGCCATCCGGACCCGGTGACTTATTAGTTTTTAATTTGTCTATTAGTTGTAGGACCTCCTCTTTTGCCACCTCAATCTGACTCAGGTCTTTCAACACCCCTTCCAATATTAGTGGTTCTGGGGCGGGCAAACACTTCTCATCTTCCAAAGTACAGAGTAGCGGGTGGCTGTGTGGAGGGTGATCAGTCCCCCTCCTTGACGAGGAAGAGCAGGCGGACTTCTTCAGGCAGTGAACCCTGACAGAAGGCAGTCTAGGAAGTTGTCTTTGTCCTTTATCTTTCCACTGGAATTACTTTTGCTTCAGCCTGAGGTGAGTTGGGGTGGGTGGGAAACAGGGATCAAGAATAGGGGATTTAGCAGGTAGGGCAGCATTTGAAAGCACTATTTAACTTCCCTTCCCTCAGGATCCAGGAATGACCTCCTGCTGTTTATTAGTTTTTGAAGGAAAATATAGGTGGTGGGAGGGTTTTTTTTTTTTGCAAAGTTAATCACAGCAGGGCCTGGGGAGAGGGCGGGGGCAACTAAGTATTTCCCTCTGGTGCCCCTTACGTCTGCTATCAAATTCGGCCTTTCTCCAGCATAAAATCCAGCTGCAGCAGGCAAAACAAAAAATAGATTGGGGGGGGGGGCTGCTGTGAGTAGGAAACCAAGGAGGGGGAATGATTTTGATTGCAGCCCCCAAGTCTGCATTTCCCTGAAAGCAAGCAAGCAAGCAAATACTGGGAGACTGAGCACAGGTTGCCTGGCTCACATGTTGTTCTCCAAGAGAGCTCCACACTCTGGTGTACGGGGTAAACCTGAGCAAGAATTCCTCTGGACCGCAAAGCTTACCATTCGCCTGTTGGAGGTGGAAAATAGCCTGTCCCCAGCTGCCATTACCCCCTGGCCAGCAAGAGGGGGGGAATAAAAAATTGGCATCGAATGACAGTGTTATGTCACTGCCAGGGAAACTAGTAAGTGATAACGTGTCTATCAAAAGCTTTAATTCTGTGCATTCTGTTTTTTACTGATGTGTTGTGACCCTCCCTGAGCCCACAGATCTAGGAATTACCAGAAATGCTGTTGGGAAATGATCGTGATTCTGGACACTCCTAGAGAGATGTGGCATCATGTCCAAGTTCCATAAAGTTGCCAGCATCCAGGTGGTGGCTGGAGATCTCCTAGGATTACAACTGATCTCCAGGCAGCAGAAAGCAGTACACCTGGAGAAAATGGCCTCTTTAGTAGGGTTGCCAAGTCCTTCCGCTGCTGCGGTAGGGGACTTGTTCCTCTCACGTGTAAAGCATGGGGCATGATGACATCACCTGGAAGCGACATCATTGTGCCAGGGACATCATGCTAGGGACGCTCTAGGACTCATGATAAAACACTATGGTACCATAGAGTTTTACTGCACTTCCTAGAGTGTCAGACCAGAAATGCTCTAGGACTTGCAGTAAAGCTCTATGGTACCATAGAGTTTATAGCATGAGTCCTAGAGCATCCCCTGAGCGATGTCCCCGGCATGATGATGTCACTTCTGGGTGATGTCATCCACGCCAGGGCCTTGCACCACCGGGCTCTATCATTATTGTATTGTCTATTATGTGTTGTACACAATCCTTATAATATATTTTTGCAAACTGAAAGACAATGTAATATTTGGTGGCTTTGATCAGTTGGAAGAACTTGTGGCTGATGCATGTAGTGTATGTGTATGTGGAAAAGCGGGGAAGCAAACCTGGCACTCCCAGATAGGAGTCCAAGCACTTAACCACTACACCACACTGGCTCTCTGTAGGGAGATCTATGCTCAGGTCAAGTCTGGTTGCGGCTCAGAAGTGGGAGGTGAGTGGCCCATGCTTTGTGTCATCTCAGCTCCAGGCAGCAGACTAGAAAGCTTCTGCCAGTTTTGGGGTGAGGGTTTCACAGGACTATGAGACAAAAGGTTGCCAACTTCCTGGTGGGGCCTAGAGATCTCCCAGAATTATAACTGATCCTCAGAGAAAATGGCTGCTTTGGAGAGTGAATGTTATGGCATTATATCCCATGGAGGACTTTCCCCTCACCAAACCTGACACAGTGTAATGGACACAACCACAAAATGGTTGCCCCAGGAGGCGGAGCCAACCACAAAATGCTAGGTTATGTGTGACTCTAAATTCTTCAGCAATTCAGGCAGAAACTCTGTTTCACGGGATGCCTTCTAATATTAATGTTATTGTTTAAGGATATTTTCTTGCTGACTTCCCCTCAGCCGCACAGTGACAATCCTTGTGCTGGAGGGGGGGTGGGGTTGGGGACTGCTGCTGCTGAAGCAGTTTAAAAAAACCAACCAACCAACCAACCATTTGCATGGCCAAACAGAAGCCTTCCTGGGCAAAAGCCCCACCTGACCCATCCCAGAAAAGGTGTTGCGGGCAGCATGTCGGGGGCTCCTGCTTTAAAGGCTGACTCCCAGCAGTTGCCTGTTGCCTCCACTGCATGGGGCTCGTGTTTTGTGGGGGAAGTGCTGTCATCCAGGTGTTGCAACCACTCAAACAGCAGAGGTCAAGTCGGCACAAGGGATTTCAGAGCCTGTCTCTGCTGTAATCAGGACTTGTCAAAGACAAGGGGAAACGGCCTTGAGCTCTTGATGCTAACCCGCCAGGGACATCTTTTAGCAAGAATTCAAATGTGCTGTTGATATTCAGAACGTTTCAGTAGGGGACAGAAGGGAGCCTAATGGATCTGTTGCAAGAGCAACAACATGTTTTCTTTTCGGATGAAGACAATATAAAGTATTGACTACTTTAGCAAAGAAAGGGAAGTAAACAAGCCACAATGGCTTGCTGTGGGAATGCCACCATCACTTTGGGCAAGCTCATGGCTGAATTTGTGATCCTTCCGTCACAGGAGAAAGGGACCTTTTTGCTTTTAATAAATATTCCGATTGTTCCTTGTCTGTCTCTGAGGAGGGTCTGAATTGATGTTATTACAGAGACTTTCCCAGATCTGTCTATTTTTGTCTTTCAACTACAATAAAGCAACTTATTCTTCAGCCCCCAACGAGTCTGCCAACACATGGAAAGCAATAAATAAGGGTGATGTTTGTAACTGCTGTTACTCCTGTTTTCCATGCCAGTTTTTGAAATGAACCACATGAGTCTGTGTGAGCGGCGTATGAGTAAGAAAAATACACCACAGGCCCTCTTGGGGTCAGGAGAGACCTCTAATAAGAAACACATTGCAGAAGCAGCAGGTTTCTTATTTGGACTGGACAAGTTAACAATTCCATGAGCACTGTATGTATTAGGAAAGTTAACTGCATGCTACAAGTTCTCATCTTACTGCTCTTCTTGATCTAAGACTAACTTAGCAGAGCTCTGGTAAGCTAACATTAATGTTTAACTTTCTGTACATGTGTTTCAGGGGTCCCAGCATTTTTGAGCCTGAGGGCACTTTTGAAATTCTGAAACAGCATGGTCTGTAGAGTCACAAAATGGCTGCCACTGGAGGCAGACCCAAGCACAAAATGGCTGGCACAGCTGACCTTCATTCACATTGTGCTGTTGTGGCAGCTGTCGCCAAAGCAATGTTTAAAAAAATATATGCACAATCAATTAAATCTCCAGTGGCCAATCAGAAGCTTTGCTGGGCAAAAGTTCTACCTGGCTCCACCCACTTTCTAAAAACATGTGGTGGGCACCAGAAAAGGATATAAATAAATCACAAGCACCCATGGATGCCACATTGGAGATCTCCAATTTATTTTATTTATTTCTATCCTTGCTTTCTCCCCATTGGGGACTCCACAGAGCTTAGAACACTGTTCTCCCTTCCTCCATTCTCTCACAACAACGCTGTGAGGTAGATTAGGCCATGTGACTGGCCCAAGGCCACCCTGCCAGCTTCCATGGCAGCAGTGGGGGAGTCGCTCAGCATTCTGTCCACTACACCCCACTGGCATTCAGTTTTATGGCCCAGATACTCTGTCCTGAAGCTGGAGGATCCAAGGCCAGTGTATCTTGAAGGTAGGGCCAAAGAAAGGGACTCCATGCAAGTGTAATACCAGCCACGTGGGCCTGTCACACTGGTTTCACTGCAGCTCCACTGCAATTGGGCAGCACTGGGGGATGAGTTTAGAACCCACTTCAGCTTATCCAAATGTGTTACATTATGGCCCAACTTTCAACAGAGGAGATAGATCCAGGTGGACAGCCGTTAGGGTTGCCAAGTTGAACCCCAAAAATATCTGGGGACTTTGGGGTGGAGCCAGGAGACACTAAGGTGGAGCTAGGGGGAGGGGGGGAAACGGTGCCGGGGAGCGTGGCGAGCCGCCCCGCAGCTGCCACCTCTTCTCCGCTCGCCGTGCTGCTCCTCCGAGATGGGCTCAGCCCGAGCCCATCTCGGAGGAGCAGCCACGGCGAGCAGAGAAGAGGCGGTAGTGGCGCGGCGGCCTCGCCCGCTTCGCCTCTGGGGTGGAAGCGGGGGGGGTGGAGGCGGGCTGGGGGCGTGGCGAGCCGCAAGTCCTGGTCCTAGAAGGGACCGGATTTGCTGCTCGCCATGCTCCTGGCCTGCCTCGCCCTCCCCTGCGCTGCTGCCATCTCTTGGCTGCTCCTCCGAGATGGGCTCAGCCTGGGCCCATCTCGGAGGAGCAACTGCAGTGGGCAGGGAGGGGGCAGCAGCTGTCAGAACTGGAACGAACTTCAGACGATTCCAATACTTGTTACAAAGTTAGGATCTTTATTGAAGAACTACAGTGCTAGAGCAACGAGATAACAGCAATGCCGAGTTCTGGCAGTTGGTTACATTTTATGCCATCAGTAAAGTACAATAAAGCTATCATTCACACGGGTTACAGACAAGTGTCTCTATTCCCAGGCTTCGTTATCAGAAGGGAGGATGCTTCCCTGTGGTGAAGGCCAAACGGCCTGTCTTCAAAAGGGCACCTGTGGATGTTGAACAGACACTATCTGTCGCCCGTCTTGCTGCCCTAAATATTTGGAATAGCTACGAGGGCAGGGTTAATTGCTCAGGCCAGGGATTTTGTGTTAGTGTTAAGTTACAGCATGGAGTCGGTTTGGCCAAGGCAGACAGAGGAAAAGTTACAAGTTCTAACATACTGCCCCCCCTTAGCTCTTTGCCTTGGGCTTGTGTGGGTACAGTAGGTGAAACCTTTTAAGCAGTTGCGGAGCGGATACATCGCTAGCCTTTACCCATTCATCACAGCTCGGGGGGAAGTATTTCCACCTGATGAGGTAGTACAACACACCCCGTTGGATTTTGGAATCCAGAATCTCCTGCACCTCATGGTGACTCTGACCCCTCACTAGCGTCGGAGGCGGTTCCGGAGGGCGAGGGTGAAAGGACGTAGCTCCAGGATCTTTGCGAAGCAGGCTGCAATGAAAAACAGGGTGGATCTTACTCAACGATTTGGGTAGCTCGAGCTCTACGGTTACTTTATTGATAACCTTCTTTATTTTAAAGGGCCCCAGATACTTTAGAGCGAGCTTGCGACACCCCTGCGGGAGGGGCAAGTTCTTTGTGGATAGAAAGACCGTCTCCCCCTCCTTCAGTTCCCATTGGGGGGCGTGTTTTCTGTCAAAATGGCGTTTATACTCCTCTTTCGCCTCCTCTAGGTTCTCTTGGATCACTTTCCACCCCTCCCGTATTCCCTCCCACCATTGCTGGCATGAGGTGGGTTCCGGGGATCTGGACGGTAAAGGGAGGTTGGGGAAGGGTTTCCCTTCGTAGCCGTTTACTATTTGGAAGGGGGAGGTTTTAGTTGAGCTGTGGAGGCTGTTGTTGTACCCATATTCTGCGAACGGGAGCAATTCCACCCAGTTTGTCTGTTGGTAATTAATGTAGCATCTCAAGTATTGCTCGAGAAGCCCGTTCACCCTCTCCGTCTGTCCGTCCGTTTGTGGATGGTAAGCAGAGCTAAGCCCCTGCTCAATCCCTGCCAATTTGCAAAACTCCCGCCAGAAGTTGGCAACGAACTGCGGCCCGCGGTCACTAATGACCTTGTCGGGGAACGAGTGAAGGCGAACCACGTGATTAAAGAAAAGCTGGGCTAGCTTTTTGGCAGTGGGGAGTTTTTTGCATGGGATGAAGTGAGCCTGTTTGGAAAATGTATCTACCACCACCAATATCACAGTTTTCCCTTGGGAAGGAGGGAGCTCTACAATGAAGTCCATTGAAACCACTGCACAGGGGCGGCTCGCCGTGGGGAGGGGGACCAAGTGGCCCGGTGGCTTCCCCCCTCTGCGCTTGGACATGATGCATGTGGGGCAGGCAAGCACGAATTCAGAGACATCCCTCTTTAGTTTGGGCCACCAAAACTGTCGGGTAATTAAATTGAGAGTCTTTACGTACCCGAAGTGACCAGCAAGGCGGCTGGAATGGCTCCGCTCAAGGACTTCTTTTCTTAGAGATTTGGGCACATAAATTTTCCCTTTGTGTAGCCAGAGCCCCCCTTCCCCCTTTTCGAGCCCATCGGGTCGCTCTGGTCCCTCCAGCTCCGCTTCTGTCGCGAAGCGTTCTTTCTGCTGCGGGTCGGGGCCCCCGGTTTGCTTTCCTGAATGGGTGGTCACACCCCCCCCCCCGCGATGGCAGAGGGGGGAATGAGGGAGTCGATTACTTCCTCCCTCTGGCTCTCGTGCTGGGGCATGCGCGATAGCGCGTCGGCCAAAAAGTTTTTGGTGCCGGGGATGTGCTTTAGCACAAAGTCAAATTTGACGAAGAATCCCACCCACCTGATTTGTTTTGCGGTCAGTTTGCAGCGGCCGGTGAGGGCCTCCAGGTTCTTGTGATCGGTCCAAATTTCAAAAGGGACTCGAGCCCCCTCTAGCCAGGATCTCCATGTTTTGAGAGCAAACATGACCGCAAAAGCCTCTTTGTCCCACACTGACCAGTTCCTTTGTTCATTGGAGAATTTGTGGGAGATATAGGCGCAAAGACGAAGCTCCCCCCCGTCATTTCTCTGCATTAATATGGCTCCTACGGCGACGTCGGAGGCGTCACATTGCACCACAAAGGGCTTCAATTCGTTAGGGTGAGCTAGTATCGGTTCGGAGGTGAAAAGCTGCTTGAGCTCCTTGAAAGCTTGGTGGCACTCCGGCGTCCACGTTAGGCGCGCGCCGGGCTTTTTTGCCTCGTCACCTTTTCCCTTTGTTTTGAGGAGCTCCGTGAGGGGGAGCATTACCCGGGCGAACCCCTTAATGAACCCGCGGTAAAAATTTGCGAACCCGAGAAATGATTGGAGCTGCCGTCGGGTTCGAGGGGGTTCCCAGTCTAGAACCGCTTGAATTTTCGCGGGGTCCATCGCTAGTCCCTCCCCGGACACCCGGAACCCCAGGTAGTCTAGTTCCGTCTTGTGGAACTCACATTTAGACAATTTAGCATACAATTTGTTTCGGCATAGGGTTGCTAACACTTTTCTCACCAATGGTACATATGATTCAAGGTCTTTTGAGTAAATAATGATGTCATCCAGGTACACCACCACCCCCTTGTACAGAAATTCCCTCAGCACTTCATTGATAAAATTCATGAACACCCCTGGCGCCCCCTGAAGCCCAAAGGGCATCACTAAGTATTCGAATTGACCCATAGGCGTGTTGAATGCCATTTTCCACTCATCCCCCTCTTTGATCCGCATGCGAAAGTATGCGTCGCGGAGGTCGAGTTTGGTGAAGATTTTACCCTCGGCCACTGTGTTTAACAGATCTTTTATCAACGGGATCGGGTAGGCGTTTGACATAGAAATCCCGTTTATCCCGCGAAAATCTGTGCAAAGCCTCAGACTCCCGTCCTTTTTCTTGCAGAATAGGACCGGGGCTGCATGGGGGGCCGTGGCCGGTCGGATAAACCCCCGCTTCAAGTTTTTGTCAATGAATTTTCTCAGTTCGGCTTTCTCCGCCCAACCCATCGAGTAAAGTTTTGCCTTGGGCAGCTCCTGCCCTGGGATCAGTTCGATGGCACAATCAGTAGGGCGGTGCGGAGGAAGTTCGTCCGCCTCCCGCTCACTAAAAGCTTTTTTCAAGTCTCTGTATTCCTTGGGGATCGCCCCTATTTCCTCAAGGGTGAGGCAGAGTCTTTCGTTCTGGGGAGGGGCTTTAGGGCCCCACTCAGTTCTCCAGTGGTGGTGCTCACACCACCAGACAGGGAATCATACAATCTGTTCAGCCCATCGAATGTCCGGCTGGTGTCGGGCGAGCCACCCTGCCCCCACCACTACGTCAAAAGACGATGACGGGGCTATCACAAAAGTCTCAATTCCCCAGTGATCCTCCGTCCCTACAGGGGTCGCCTGGGTCTCCAAGGTGCAAGGCTCCCCCCTCATGGTGGACCCATCCATCTGTTCGAATTGGATGGGGTGGGGTAGGGGGGACGTGGCCAGTCCTAACGCCTCTATTAGGCGCGGGGTGATAATGTCTCGGGTGCACCCTGAGTCAATCAGGGCGCGGGCGTGCATAAACCGTTTAAGGTTGGGGTTCAGGAGGGTGACCGCCATGAACAATAGCCCCCCGGTAACTCTCACCGTCAGTAGTGCCGGCGTTTCTTGGACCTGCTTTGCGGCACCGATTAAAGCAGGTCGCTGTCGTTTCCCGCCGACTCCTGGTCCCAGGACTCCTCGCTGGACTCCTCTATGGTGGTAACATCCTCGTCAATCGCCAAGGAGGTGGCGACGGCGCCCCGACTGGGCTCCTTGGAACGGCTGCCTTTCTTCTTCTGCGCGGTGGTTGCCGGCTTGGGTTGAGTAGGGGTCGGCGTCTGCCGCACCGGACAGTTAGCGGCTAGGTGGTTCGGATCCCCGCACCTAAAGCACTTGCGAGCCGCGGCGGTAGGGGTCGAGGTTGCGGGGACTCGCTTCCCTTCGGGTTTGCCAGACGCAGGGCTTGGCTTCCCCCCTTTTTTCCCTTGCTGCTGCCGCCGCATCCCGACGTGTTGGAGGTCGGTTTCCACCTCCCCCGCCAACTGGATCCATCCCACCAGGGTGTCGGGCCTCCCTTGGTGGTAGCATCGGTCAAGGATGTTCGCGTTCAGTCCGTTCTTGAACGCGGTGTACTTCATCACCTCGTTCCAGCCCCGGGCCGCCGCGCAGTGGCCCATGAATTCGGTGGCGTACTCACGCGTTGTCCGGTTCCCTTGCTCGATCCTCTGCAGCGCCTCGATGGCTTTTTCCTCCCTCAAGGGATCCCCGTACTGTCGGAGCATCGCTTGCAGGAAGTCGGCCACCGTGGCCAGCTCGGGTTTCCTTCCCGTGTATAGCCCCACGTACCATTTCCGCGCCGGCCCCCTCAACTTGGAGGCGATGTGGTCGACCCGACTCGCCTCCGTGGGGTAGCCCGCTCCCCAGTGCGTAAAAAACGTGTTGCACTGGATGGTGAAGTACTCGACTTCGTCCCCGTCCCCATCGAACGTAATCTTTAGTTCTCTGGCCCCTCCGCCATCCGCCCCGGCCGGGGCAGCGGGAGCCGGTGCCGCCGGTGCGGCTGGGGCTGCCGGGGCGGCGGGGGCGGGTGGCACCGGCGCTGCCGGGGCGGCCGGGGCCACTGGAGCCACGGGCGGCGCGGGGGGTGCTAGTCCGCCTGGTGGCGGGGCCGGAGGGGCAGCCGACGGTGGCCCCGCGGGACCACCCCCTCCTCCGTCTGCAGAGCCCGGGGGCGGCGGAACCGGCACTGTGGGCGCGGCGCCCTGGAGCGCTTGTATCTGGTCGCGGATCACGCCTATGTTCTGTTGCATCTCCTCGGCCATCAGCACTCGGGACGCGTGGACCTCGTCGTGGATCTCTTTCACCCAATCGAACAGCTCGTTGCGCAGCGTTCGGATCAGGTCCCCACCGCCGTAGGTGCCGAGTCCCTCGTCTCTGGCCGCGTCCTCCTCTCCTCCCCCTCCGCCTGTGGCTAGGACCCGGTATCGCTGTTCCGCGGTGTCCATAGCGGCCGTGGATTTCCTCGGGCTCCAGGTCCGCGGGGGGAAGGCATCGACGGAGAAGGGTGCGGGGACTTTGAGTTTGCGTCTCGCCCCCGTTACCTTTGGGTCTAAATGTTCCTCCTCCGGCGGGATGTTGGGCTCTCCGTTGTCTGGAGCCTTTGCCTCCATTGGGCCAGGTTGCCAGTCCAGATAATTCCCAAAATAGAGATTGCTGTTATAATGTCAGAACTGGAACGAACTTCAGACGATTCCAATACTTGTTACAAAGTTAGGATCTTTATTGAAGAACTACAGTGCTAGAGCAACGAGATAACAGCAATGCCGAGTTCTGGCAGTTGGTTACATTTTATGCCATCAGTAAAGTACAATAAAGCTATCATTCACACGGGTTACAGACAAGTGTCTCTATTCCCAGGCTTCGTTATCAGAAGGGAGGATGCTTCCCTGTGGTGAAGGCCAAACGGCCTGTCTTCAAAAGGGCACCTGTGGATGTTGACTATCTGTCGCCCGTCTTGCCCTAAATATTTGGAATAGCTACGAGGGCAGGGTTAATTGCTCAGGCCAGGGATTTTGTGTTAGTGTTAAGTTACAGCATGGAGTCGGTTTGGCCAAGGCAGACAGAGGAAAAGTTACAAGTTCTGACAGCAGTGGTGCAGCGCGGCAGCCTTCGGGCGACTTGCCATGCTCCCCGGCGCCGTTTCCCCCCTCTCCCCCCACTTCCATTTTTTTGGGAAGCGGGGGAAGAGGGTGGAAATCCTGGGGTCCCCCGCCAGGGCGGGAGGGTTGGGAAGCCTAGCAGCCGTGTTGGTCTGAAGCAACAGAACAAAGTTGGAGTCCAGTAGCACCTTTAAGACCAATAAAGTTTTATTGAGAATGTAAGCTTTCATGTGTTAAAAGCACACTTCATCAGACAATGAAACGGGGTATAGTTAGCAGTGCTATATACAGCTGGTGGGTAGTGCCCCTTTTTGAAAATGCAGTGCCCCCAGGAAGCACGCCATTTGCCCGCTGGGGGTCCACTGAGATGGGAGGCAAAGGCAAGCTCTCCTTTCCTTTTGCTGCCTGCTTCTTCCTCCGCGGTTTCCTGGGGAGCTAGTGGCCTGGGAATGGACGGCACTTCTGAGGGTGCCCACTGGCCCCTTTGCCTTGTCCTGCCACACTCTTTCTTATTCTTGGTAGCAGGAGCAATGGGAGATGAAGGCACAAGGAGGAGAAGCACTGCAGCAGCAGCCTCAGCAACCACCCGGGGCCATTGGAGAGTGTGGATGGCCTGTCCAGTTGCAGCACAGTGATAGTTTAATTTGTGCCGAGTTCTTGGTCCAGACATCCATCCCCTGTGCCAAAAAGAATTACTGATGGCTAGCTGTCTCTTGAAGACAGCCCAGTGGCACCCCCAGAACTCCAGAAGTGGGGAAACTCTGCTTTGGCTCTGAGCGGAAGCTGCTCTCCTCCATGGCCTCTGAGGGAGGGGCCCAGGCCAAACCTTGCCGGCTGCTGATTTCTGAGGTGCTCGGCTGCCATATGTGCCAGTAATTGCTTAAGTCTGCACTGAAGAACTCAATATATACTGTAGACATAATATCACGCAGGAGAGCTCTGTACATGTTGCGGTTGAAGAAACTTAAAACTTGTCCTTTTCAACCTCCATGTCAGAACTGGACAACGGAAAGGCAGGCCTTGAAATGGAAGTGGGCTCATTTGCAGCGTTTTCTTCGCATCACCAACAGCAGTGCCACGAGCCATATTACCAAGCAGACCCCAGCAGGCCTGGCAGACTCAAGTGTGTGTGGCCAAGAAATAGAACCAAGTAGTGTGTGTGTGCCGAGGACAGGGTTCCCGCACAAAGCCATGTTTCTGAGCACCAGGGCTTTGGAGGCAATTTGCTATTTCCCAGCTTACTGGTTGTGTTAAAATGAAAACTGCAGCCCTATAGAAAAATTGCCCTATAACACGGAATGGGGCGGGGGAGGGAGGGAAAGAGCAAATTAAAAACATTCCTGTGTTCCACTGCAAGTATGGAGACCCTCAATGAATAAGACTGAGGAATCTTGTGAATTTAGGGGGAGGTATTTGTGAGTTTTCTGCATTGTGCAGGGGGTTGGGCTAGATGACCCTTCCATTTCTATAATTCTAACATAAGAACATAAGAGAAGCCATGTTGGATCAGGCCAGTGGCCCTTCCAGTCCAACACTCTGTGTCACACAGTGACCAAAAAAACCATGTACCATCAGGAGGTCCATCAGTGGGGCCAGGACACTAGAAGCCCTCCCACTGTTGCCCCCGCACCCCAAGCACCAAGAATATAGAGCATCACTTGCCCCAGCCAGAGATCTCCAACAATACGCTGTGCCTAATAGCCACTGATGGACCTCTGCTCCATATGTTCACCTAAACAAAGGCTGGTTTAGACATCCCACAAAACCGTCGTTTAATTAGACTAATTACAGCTAGCATGGTTGTCCAAATGCAAGCCATTCCACTATGGTTAGTCTAGGTCCATGAAATCAGGATTTGAAACCAAGGCATGATGTTTTATTGAACACCATTAGTGCTTGATAAGTGGACACAGAAACTTCAGTGGGTGCAGAATGTGGCAGCCTGCTTGCGGGCAACCATGCAGCCACTGCTCCGCCAGCTGCACTGGCTACCAGATCAGTACTGGATCTGTTTCAAGGTTCTGGTTCACCTTTAAAGCCTTGAGTGGTCTGGGACCAGCATAACTACAGGACCACTTTTCCCCATATACCGCCCCCCCTCCCCCGGTGATATAAAACAAACTTTTGCTTGTGTTCCCTCTTCCAATCTATGAGAGAACTACGTGGTCACAGTCACTGTGATTCAGACGGCTGGTGCATGATGGTTTATTGATAAACCCGGAGACAAACATGCTCACACATAGATCTTTCTGTTCCAAAGTGTTTATCAGTGTTTCTTTCAAAGAATCAGGTCCATTACAAGAGTATATATACAGTTTGATGGCATGTCCAACATGGTACAATTAATTTTTAATTGGCTAATTAATCATGTCCTCACGACTCTGCCCCAATCCCATTGGGCCATCTCCCCCTTGAGTTACAGGAGCTGGGGCCCAGGTGTCTTTTTAGTCACTTGCTTTCTGAAACAAAAATTATTTTTGTATACGTTCTGTAAACTCTCTTCCGCCAAGGATGGATATAGGAGGCTCATTGCTTATGGAAATGTAGATCTTATTATGGGATGGCTCAGGCTGTGACAACGTTCGCTTTTCTACTTTTTGGCTCCCTTCCTAGGAGTGTACCTAGGAAGTTTCCTTTTGTTTGCACCGCACTTTCCCCTGAGCTAGTGGCTTGACCTTTCCCCTGCTTAAATATCTGCTTAAGAAAAATAAGTCTGAATATAAAATGCAAATCTTAATATAAAATATATCAAAGCTTAATGAATATATCTCCTTATTCAGGTATGATTCTCTGTGCAAGGCATGGCTAAATATGGCTCTTAAATTGGCTTCTGAGACAATAGTGCAAGCTTTAGGTTCACACAGGCTGACTTATCTATCACCTGGAGAGCCCAGTGATCAACAGTTACTGGTTATCTCTGGCCCAAAAGAGGTCCATGTAGCCTTAGCCAGGACCTTTTGAGTCCTGTATTTGGTGGAACAAGCTCCCAAAAGAAATCAGGGCCTTTGCAGAGCCTGGTGCAGTTCAGCAGGGCTTGCAAGATGGAGCTGTTCTGACAAGCTTTTGGCTGAGATGGTGGACAAAACATCATATGGACCCCCCACTCCAGATGGCCCTAGCTTTTGGTCCACAGGATTACTGGCACCTGTGTCCTGGCCCAGTTACGGGCCCATATGTAGGATTTTCTCTCTGTCACCATCGTGGTATTTTAATTATTTTTATCTGATGTTTTAATTTGTAATTGACTGTATTTTTGACTGTAAGTTTTCTGTGTTGTTACTTGCCCTGAGCCAATTCTTGGGGAGGGTTTTTAAAAATAAAAAACAATAAGTAACTAAATAGCGTCTGTGATGGATCTGTGGGGTGGCTGAGCACAGACATTTCAACCTGTTCTTCCACGCTGTCTTTGCTGAAACCAAGGTTGGGATAGGAGCTGGCTCTTTCTGGTGAAAAGAGCAAAGGCAAGGAAAGAAGTTTTTGCCAAGGCAAGCTAAGATCTGAATGGTCATCTGCAAGCCATGGCCTGGTTTTGCAGCCAATAATATTCCAAATGAAGCATGTTTCTGTATTACAGCTCACCCAAACTATGCTTTAAAAAAAAAAAAGTCTCTAAATTAGGGAGAGCCTGGGTCCCCAAAATGCTCCCCACCCCTGACACCTTTCCTAGTGCCCAGTGTTTTTAGAAAGTGGGCAGGGCCAGGGAAGGGCTTTTGCCTAGCAAGCCCTCTGTTTGGCCACCGGAGATTTGATTGGCTGTGCAGGTTTTTGAAAACCTTGTTTTGGCATGAGCTGCCCTCACAACACAAGGATCTGCACCACAGCAGCCATTCTGTGGCTACGCCCAAAGTGCTGTGTCAAAATCCCAAAGGTGCCTGCAGGGAAGGAAGAAGAAGAAGTTGAAGATATTGGATTTATATCCCGCCCTCCACTCTGAAGAGTCTCAGAGCTGCTCACAATCTCCTTTCCCTTCCTCCCCCACAACAGACACCCTGTGAGGTGGGTGGGGCTGAGAGAACTCTCACAGCAGCTGCTTTTTCAAGGATAACTCCTGTGAAAGCTATGGCTGACCCAAGGCCATTCCAGCAGCTGCAAGTGGAGGAGTGGGGAATTAAACCCAGTTCTCCCAGATAAGAGTCTGCGCACTTAACCACTACACCAAGCTGGCTCTCCAGGTTTGGGGACCTTGGACTGCAGAGATGATGTTTTCCTTCCAGGGGAAAAGCTGTGCCTCAGTGGTAGAGCATCTGCTTGGCATGCAGAAGGACCCTGGCATGTCCAGCCCAGAAGGATCTGGCAGTGAGGATGGGGAAGGGGAAGGCCTTTCTCTGCCTGTGAGTGACCCTGCCAGTCAGAGCAGACACTGCTGGCCTGGATGGGCTGTGTGTGTGGGGAGGGGAGGGCCTGATTAAGTAGAAGGCATCTAGGGGAGGGGAGAGTCTGATTAAGTAGAAGGCATCTAGGTGTGTTCTGCTGCTCTCGGACTGGCACAGTCAGAACTTTGAAGGCCCAGCTGCCTCCCCTCCCCCCAGGTTATCGGAGGAGTGCCTCACAACAAGGGGAGGGGGAGAAGTTCAAGGTCCTCTTCAAAAGGCCCAAGGAGGGAAGCAAAGGCCTGGTGTTTGGGGGAGGACTGGCATCTTTCAGAGCAGCCGGAAACAGCCCAAGCAGCATTGCATCAATCATGTGGTCTGCCAATTACCCAGGGAAGGCATCAGGGGAAAGGGATTAAGAACAAAAGGAATCCTGGTAATTTCACCAAATTCGACAGGTTGTTAAAATGAGTAAAAGCAGGACCACACAAAAGAGGTGTTGTGTTTGCCTGGAATACAAAGTGGGTAGTGAACAGGAGAGTAAATATTGGTTCAAGCGAAGGTTGTGTATTGGTTACTTCAGGCTGTGTTCTTGCTGTGCCATTCCCTCACCTCACAACAGCGGAATCCAAACTGGCTTCATTTGTGTGACAGAAAGCAGGTGCCGTCATGACCTGTGGCCAGGAGGCACTGTTGTGAAGAGCGAGAGGAGACTGGAAGGAACATGGCTACCAGCAGTGACTTCTTAGCCTGCTTTAGCACATCATTCTGAAAGAATGAGTTATTAAATTGACAAATAAAGGCACAAGACGGGGAGAAACTGCGCCATAAGAACAGCAGAAGAGCTCTGCAAGATCAGACCAGTGACAGTCCTTCTAAGTCTAGCATCCTGTCTCACACAGTGGCCAACCAGTTCCTCTGCAGGGCCAACAACAGGACATAGAGCATGAGAAGAGCCTTGCTGGATCAGACCAGACTTTCACAACCCAAAGGAGTCTCAAAGCTCCTTTCCTCTCCCCAAAACAGACACTCTGTGAGGTAGGTGGGGCTGAGAGAGTTCTGAGGGAACTGTGATTGGTCACCCAGCAGACTTCATGGGTGGGAGTGGAGAATCAAACCCAGCTCTCCAGATAGGGTTGCAGGTCTGTGTTGGAAAATACCTGGTGACTTTGGGGGTGGATCCAGGAGAGGGCAGGTTTGGGGAGGGGAGGGGCCTCAGCAGGGTCCAAGGCCACAGAGTCCACCCTCCAAAGCAGCCATTTTCTCCAGGGGAGCGCATCTCTGCCAGTTGGAGATCAGTTGTAAAAGCGGGAGATGTCCAGGCCTCACCTGGAGGCTGGCAACCCTCTCTCCAGATTATAGTCCACCACTCTTAACCATTACCCCACACTATGCCATACATTGCAGCCTGCCAACCTAGGCAGCCATCTTCATAAAGAACAAACACACATGTGATTCCAGAGGAGCTCCAGCCACACTGCTTTGGATGTCTGTCACTGGAGATTACAGTCTGACTGAGTGGCGCCTGGCTTTTATTGGCACAGATGGCCTTCAGGAGGGCCACATCCCAGGGGGGAAGCCCCACAGAGTGCCTTGCGAGTGTGTGGGAGGTCAGAAGCGGCAGGGCTTCCACTCGTCATGCTGAAGGTCAGAGGAGGGTTGGTTCCCGGGCCTGCTGGCGCTTCCAGCTCAAGCCAAGCTTAGAAAGGCCAGTTCGGATTACACCGGCTTGCCCTTGTGATTGACCAGGGATGTTTTGACATTTCCTGCTGAAGCAGAGGCAGCACTTTCTTGGCTGAGGGGCTGCTTCAGGTCTCTGCTAGTCCTGAGTCAGGGCAGGTCAGGCAATGCCCACCTGTGCCCCACAGCCAACCATGCTGAGCTTCCCTGGTGGAGTTAATAGCATCATGTCCGTGTACCTGTCAGATATTCCTCCAAGAGGAAATTTACGTCCATCAGAAACCAATCCGCTTGCAGGTTTAATTTGGGGGAAGCTGAGCTTGATGCAGTTGGGATCCTTCCCCCTCCCCTAGAGGATTTAGATTGACCCCAGAATGGAAGCTCATCTATATTAGCAACCCTTCCCAATTTATTATCATCTGCAAATTTAATAAGCATTCCCTTTTCTGAGACACTGCTCACTTCTTCAGAAATTGCTAACACAGTAGAAGGCAGAAACAAGATACAGGATGACCTTGACAGGCTGGAAAAACTGGGCTGAAACCAATAAAATGAATTTTAACAGGCATAAATGTAAAGTTCTGCATTTAGGTAGGAAAAATCCAAGGCATGGTTATAGGATGGTGGAGGCTTGTCTTAGCAGTAGTATGTGCAAAAAGGATCTAGGGGTCTTAGTGGACCATACGCTGAACATGAGTCAACAGAGTGATGCGGTGACTAAAAAGGCAAATGCAATTTTGGGCTGTATTAACTGAAGTATAGTGTCCAGATCACGTGAAGTGATGGTATCGCTTTACTCTGCTCTGGTAAGACCTCACCTGGAGCATTGTGTTCAGTTTTGGACACCACATTTTAAGAAGGATATAGACGAGCTGGAACGGGTCCAGAGGAGGGTGATAAAGATGGTGAGGGGTGTGGAGACCAAGTCCTATGAGGAAAGGCTGAAGGAGCTGGGGATGTTTAGCCTGGAAAGGAGGCGGCTGAGAGGTGATATGATCACCATCTTCAAGTACTTGAAGGGCTGTCATATAGAGGATTGTCATATAGAGAATTGTTTTCTGTTGCCCAGAAGGTAGGACCAGAACCAACAGGTTGAAATTACATCAAAAGAGTTTCCAGCTCAACATTGGAAGGAACTTCCTGACAGTCAGAGCTATTCCTCAGTGGAACAGGCTTCCTCAGGAGGTGGTGGGCTCTCCTTTCCTGAAGGTTTTTGAACAGAGGCTAGATGGCCATCTGACTACAATGAAGAGCCTGTGAATTTAGGGGGAGGTTGTCAGAACTTGTAACTATTGCTGAGGCTTAACTGTAATGTAACCAGTACCTGCTTTGTACTTTCAGTATTGCTCATGCTCAGATTGTAACTGAACCAAACTGACTCCATGTTGTAACCTCTTAACTACCCTGAATGCCTTTGTAGTAATTAACCTTGCCCTACTGGTATCCAAAATATTTAGGGCTGTAGACTGAATTATGGTGTGTCTCTGCACATTCTCACACTGATGCCCTTTGAAGCCAAACCGTGTGGCCTTCAGAACAAGGAGGCAACCTCCTCACTGATAGTGATGGTGGGAAGACAGATGTGCTTACTCTGGTGTGAATTGTGGCTTTGTGAGGTGTTTTCTTTAGTGTATAAAACTGTACCAGTGCTGGCCCTCGCCATCACTGTTATCTCGTCTCTTCCAGTGCTTAGTTCTCTCTAATAAAATCCTAGCTTTGAAATCAAGTATGGGATCCGTTTGAAGTTCTTAAGTTCTGACATTATAACAGTGATCCCATTGTTTCGTGGCTTATCTGAACTGGAAACCTGGTCCGATGGCGGCAAAAGTTCCAGACAGCGGAGAGCCCACCACCCCTACAGACGATCCGCCGCTCGACCCGAAGGTGACGGGGGTCCGGCGAAAAATTAAGGTCCCGGCACCTTTCTCGGTCGACGCGTTCCCTGCCCCACGACCCTGGAGCCCGCGGAAGTCCACGGCCGCGATCGACGCCGCGGAGCAGCGCTACCGGAGCATGTTGGGCGAAGGAGGAACCGGAGACGACGACGAGGACCTGGGAGAAGGTCCCGGGGTGCGAGGCGGGGACGACGCGATCCGAACCCTCCGCAACGACTTATTCGACTGGGTGCGGGAAATTCACGACGACGTGCACAGATCCCGCGTGTCGATGGCGGAGGACATGCAGCAGAACCTGGGCGCGATCTACGACCAGCTCCGCACCCTGCAAACTGCGGTCCTGGGGGTCCCGCCGTTGGGAGGAGGGTTGCCGCTGGGGCTACCGCCCGCGGCTCCGCCGGCCCCGCTAGCCCCGGCACCACCGGTGGCACCCGCCCCGGCTCCGCCGGCCCCGCCACCGACCGCACCGCCTGCCCCGGCGCCACCGGCACCACCCGTCCCGGTGCAACCGGCGCCACCCGCCCCGGCGCTGCCTGCCCCGCCAGGCCCGGTGCCGCCGCCGGCAGTACCCCAAGCCCCGCTTCCAGCGGGACCCCCGGCGGTCCCTGGCCCTGCGGCCCCTGGTGGGGGCGACGGCAGGGGCAGAGAGTTGAAGATTACGTTCGACGGGAATCCAGAAGACGTGGAGTATTTCACGATACAATGCGACACGTTCTTCACCCACTGGGGTGCCGACTACCCGACGGAGGCCAGCCGAGTA
This sequence comes from Heteronotia binoei, assembly GCF_032191835.1. Classification (NCBI taxonomy): domain Eukaryota; kingdom Metazoa; phylum Chordata; class Lepidosauria; order Squamata; family Gekkonidae; genus Heteronotia; species Heteronotia binoei. The sequence goes on along the minus strand of NC_083228.1, from coordinate 2,164,657 downwards.
AACCACATTTCGTCCCGCCTGAGGGGCCCGGCCCGCAAATGGTACGTGGGGCTCTACACGGGAAGAAAGCCCGAGCTGGCAACAGTCGCGGGTTTCCTGCACGCGATGCTCCGCCAGTACGGCGACCCCCTTCGAGAGGAGAAAGCCATCGCTGCCCTCCAGCGCATCGAGCAAGGCAACCGCACTACTCGCGAGTATGCCACTGAGTTCCTGGGATATTGTGCAGCGGCCCGGGGGTGGAACGAAGTCATGAAGTACACCGCGTTCCGCAACGGGTTGAACCCGAACATCCTCGACCGCTGCTACAGCCAAGGGAGACCCGACACTCTGGTCGGATGGATCCAACTGGCCGGGGAGGTGGAAACCAACCTCCAACATGTGGGGATGCGTCGGCAGCAGTTGGGGAAGAAGGGGGCCAAACACACTCCGACTAAAGCGGAAGGGAGGAAGACCCCAGCGACCTCGACCCCCGCCGCCGCGCGCAGGTGCTTTAGATGTGGAGACCCGGATCACCTAGCCGCCAACTGCCCCGTTAAAGCAGGAGCAACACCACCCTCGGCGAAACCTGCCGCCTCGGGGCCGAAGAAGAAAAAGAGCAGCCGCTCGAAGGAGCCCAGTCGGGGCTCCGTCGCCACTTCCCTGGCGACTGACGAGGATTTTACCACCGACCTGACGGCCGTGGAGGAATCGACCGAGGAGTCGGACGAGACCGAGTCGGCGGGAAACGACAGCGACCTGCTTTAATGGGTGCCGCAAAGCAGGTCCAACAACAGCTGGCACTCCTCACGGTGAGAGCCACTGGGGGTTTATTGTTTATGGCAGTCACCCTCCTAAATCCAAACTTAAAGCGGTTCATGCACGCCCGAGCGTTAATCGACTCAGGGTGTAACAGAGACCTTATTACCCCCCGCTTAGTAGAGGCACTGGGACTAGCCACCTCGCCTCTACCGCAGCCGATGCAATTCCAACAGATGGACGGGGGACCCATGAGGGGGGAACCGTGTACTCTTGAGACCCAAGCGGTCCCGGTAGGAACCGAAGAGCACTGGGGAATTGAAACTTTCGTAATCGCCCCCTCCTGCTCTTTCGATGTGGTGGTGGGCTCGGCTTGGCTCGCCCGCCACCAACCCGACATACGGTGGGCGGAACAGATCGTCCGATTCCCCGATTGGAGGTGCGAACACCACCACTGGCGCCCCGAATGGGGGCCGCACGCTCCCCCCCAAAACGAACGAGCTTGCCTCACACTCGAGGAAGTCGCTTCGATTCCCAAGGAGTATCGGGACTTAAGACTAGCTTTTAGCGAGAAGGAAGCAGATGAGCTACCACCCCATCGCCCCACGGATTGCGCCATTGAATTGATCCCGGGGCAACAGCTCCCCAAGGCGAAACTATACTCCATGGGTTGGGCGGAGAAAGCAGAACTCCGAAAATTTTTGGATAAAAACCTTAAGCGGGGGTTCATACGGCCAGCCACGGCCCCCCACGCTGCCCCCGTCCTCTTCCGAAAGAAGAAGGACGGGTCGCTTAGACTTTGCACAGATTTTCGTGCGATAAACGGGATTTCGATGTCCAACGCCTACCCGATCCCGTTGATAAAAGACTTGTTGAACACGGTAGCGAAAGGAAAAATATTCACCAAACTTGACCTACGGGACGCGTACTTCCGCGTCCGCATCAAAGAGGGGGATGAGTGGAAAACAGCGTTCAACACCCCTCTAGGACAATTCGAGTACCTAGTCATGCCTTTCGGACTACAGGGGGCCCCCGGGGTATTCATGAACTTTATTAATGAAGTGCTACGTGACTTCCTCTTTAAGGGGGTGGTGGTGTACCTTGATGACATCATTATCTATTCGCAAGATCTCAAATCTCATGTTCCGCTAGTCAGGAAGGTGCTGAGCACCCTGTGTAAACACAAACTGTACGCCAAGTTGGCAAAATGTGAATTTCACAAAACTGAGCTTGACTATCTGGGTTTCCGAGTGTCGGGGGAGGGACTGGCAATGGACCCCGCAAAGGTCCAGGCGGTGCTAGATTGGGAACCCCCCAAAACCCGCAAACAGCTCCAGAGTTTTATCGGGTTCGCAAATTTCTACCGCGAGTTCATCAAAGGGTTCGCCACAGTCATGCTCCCCCTAACCGAACTCCTAAAAACCAAGGGCAAAAGTGAAGAGGCGAAAAAGCCAGGCGCACGCTTAACGTGGACGCCAGACTGCCAAAAGGCTTTTACCGAATTAAAGCGCCTCTTCACCTCAGAACCCGTGTTAGCACATCCTGACGAGTTGAAACCCTTCGTGGTGCAATGCGACGCCTCCGACGCCGCGATCGGAGCCATATTGATGCAAAGGGGAGAGAACGGGGTGCTTCGTCCATGTGCCTACATTTCTAGAAAATTTTCGAACGAGCAAAGAAATTGGTCCGTCTGGGACAAAGAAGCGTTTGCAGTCATGTTTGCCCTTAAAACCTGGCGCTCCTGGCTTGAAGGAGCAAGGGTGCCGTTTGAAATATGGACTGACCACAAAAATCTCGAAGCCCTCACCGGGCGCCGCAAAATGACTGCAAAACAAATCCGGTGGGCGGGCTTCTTTGCAAAATTTGACTTTGTGTTGAAACACATTCCAGGCTCAAAAAATTTTTTAGCAGACGCCCTCTCTCGCATGCCCCAGCACGACAGTCTCCGAGAGGAAATCGTAGATTCACTCATTCCCCCGTCCGCAATTTCGGGGGGGGGGGGGTCACCACCCGCTCAGGGAAACTGACCTCCCCTCCAGACGGAGACCTGCTACCCCGGCTCATTGCTGAATCAAACCTAGAAACTGACCGTCCGCCTAACCTAACTAAGGGTGAGAACGGTCTCTGGTTGCACAACGACAAAATCTATGTGCCCAGCCTCCTCAGAAAAGACGTCCTCCAACGCTGCCATTCTAGTCGCCTGGCAGGCCACTTCGGCTATGTCAAAACGCTCAACTTACTCACCCGACAGTTTTGGTGGCCAAAAATCAAAAAAGACGTCTCCGAATTCGTTCTCGCCTGCCCCACTTGCCTCATGGCAAAACGAAGAGGGGGTAAACCCCCCGGCCACCTGGTTCCCCTCCCCACAGCCAACCGGCCCTGGTCAGTAGTCTCCATGGATTTCATTGTTGAGCTTCCTCCCTCCCAGGGAAAGACAGTCATTCTCGTTGTGGTCGACACTTTTTCTAAACAAGCCCACTTCATCCCCTGTAAGCGACTCCCCACAGCAAAAAAGCTCGCTCAGCTCTTTTTCACTCACATTGTACGATTACACTCGTTCCCCGACAAGGTCATTAGTGACCGCGGAACTCAGTTCGTTGCCAACTTCTGGCGGGAGTTCTGCAAACTTGCTGGCATTGAACAGGGTCTCAGCTCCGCCTATCACCCCCAGTCGGACGGACAGACTGAGAGGGTTAATGCCCTTCTAGAACAATATCTCCGATGTTTTATCAATTTCCAACAGTCCAACTGGGTGGACCTCCTCCCCTTCGCTGAATATGGCTATAACAACAGCCTCCACAGCTCTACCAAAGCTTCTCCCTTCCAAATCATTAACGGCTACGAGGGAAAGCCATTCCCCACACTCGCCCTCCCCGCCAGCCCATCCGAGCCCACTTCTTGCCAGCAATGGTGGGAGGGCCTTCGTGAAGGCTGGAAGGGTATTCAGGAAAATCTGGAGGAAGCGAAAAAAGCATACAAAAAGCAGTTCGACAAGAAACATTCCCCCGAGTGGGAATTGAGGGTGGGGGATACGGTCTTCCTATCTACAAAGAACCTCCCCCTCCCACAAACGTGCCGCAAGCTTGCTCTAAAGTTCCTGGGGCCCTTCAAAATCAAAAGGGTCATAAACAAGGTGACCGTAGAACTCGAACTGCCCAAGTCTCTAAGTAAGATCCACCCTGTTTTTCATTGCAGCCTTCTTCGGAAAGACCCTGGTGCTACGTCATTCCATCCCAGGGCCCCGCCGCCCCCTCCGACGACAGTGAGGGGTCAGAGTCACCATGAGGTCCAGGAAATTCTGGATTCCAAAGTTAAGAGGGGCCAGTTGTATTACTTGATCAGATGGAAACACTTCCCTCCGAGCTGTGACGAGTGGGTCAAGTCACAGGATGTATCTGCGCCGCAACTGCTGAAAAAGTTTCACCTACTGTACCCACACAAGCCCAAGTCGGTTCCCCGGGGGGGGGGGGGCGCTTAGGGGGGGCAGTATGTCAGAACTTGTAACTATTGCTGAGGCTTAACTGTAATGTAACCAGTACCTGCTTTGTACTTTCAGTATTGCTCATGCTCAGATTGTAACTGAACCAAACTGACTCCATGTTGTAACCTCTTAACTACCCTGAATGCCTTTGTAGTAATTAACCTTGCCCTACTGGTATCCAAAATATTTAGGGCTGTAGACTGAATTATGGTGTGTCTCTGCACATTCTCACACTGATGCCCTTTGAAGCCAAACCATGTGGCCTTCAGAACAAGGAGGCAACCTCCTCACTGATAGTGATGGTGGGAAGACAGATGTGCTTACTCTGGTGTGAATTGTGGCTTTGTGAGGTGTTTTCTTTAGTGTATAAAACTGTACCAGTGCTGGCCCTCGCCATCACTGTTATCTCGTCTCTTCCAGTGCTTAGTTCTCTCTAATAAAATCCTAGCTTTGAAATCAAGTATGGGATCCGTTTGAAGTTCTTAAGTTCTGACAGAGGTATTTGTGAGTTTCCTGCATTGTGCAGAGGATTGGACTAGATGACTCTGGAGTAGGCTTTCCAATCCCCAGGTCCCAGCGGGGGATCCCCCGTTTTCACAGGCTTCCCCCCCCCCCAGCCAGCCGGCCGGCAAGGGAAGCCCCGCCCCCCACAATCACCATGTAGTTTTAGAGCTCCTGCAGGTCCGTTTTTAAAATATGTGCCTTTAAGGCTGAGCAGGAAGCAGGAAACAGGAAGGGCTTTGGAGAACGCCCCCCCCCCTTTGTTTTGCTTTCGTTTTCAGATCAAGTAAAGTTTTGCAGGAACAAGACCCAGTAAGTATTTGTGTGTGAGAGAGAGCGAGGGACCAGAGAATTCCCTGGTTTGGAGGCCCTCCCGCCGCTTTAGAAAGTGGTGGGGGGGAGGGAAATGTCTACTGGGCACTCTATTATTCCCTATGGAGAACAATTCCCGGCTAAAACAATTTTATTGGTAACATATGGTAATAAATCTATTTCTTACATCTTTAAAAATTTCTTTTATCTACCCCATATATTACTTTCTACTCCCCCCTCCCCGCGTTACTTGACCCCCGGTGTTATTTACTTAAAATGCAAATATTTAAAGGTACCCTTAACTATTAAAACAAAAATTTATATTCTTCTTTTTAAAACTTAATCATTATCAAAAATTGTCCAATGTCCTTTTATTTTCCACTCTTTTTCTACATATCTTCTAAACTTTTTCCACTCCATCTTAAAAACTTCTAAATCATAGTCTCTTAATATTCTTGTTAATTTGTCCATTTCATTCCATGTCATAACTTTTATAATCCAATCGCATTTCTCTGGTATTTTTTCTTGCTTCCACAACTGCGCATATAATGTCCTAGCAGCTGAAAGCAAGTACCAAATTACAGTTCTATCTTCTTTTGGAAATTTTTCCATTTGTAATCCCAATAGAAAAGTCTCTGCAGCTTTCTTAAATTCATATCCCAAGATCTTAGAAATTTCTTGCTGAATCATCTGCCAATACTTTTTTGCTCTTTCAGAAGTCCACCACATATGGTAGAAAGAACCTTCATGTTTTTTACATTTCCAACATCTGTCTGGCATCTTATTTTCATCTTTGCCAATTTTTTAGGAGTCATATACCACCTATACATCATTTTAAAACAGTTCTTTTTAATACTATGACACGTTGAGAGCTTCATAGAATTCTTCCACAAATATTCCCAAATATCCATCTATATTTCTTTATTTACATTAATTGCCCATTTAATCATTTGAGATTTCACTACTTCATCCTCTGTAGACCATTTTAAAAGTAATTTATATATTTTTGAAATTAATTTTTCATTATCCCCAAGCAGAACTTTTTCCATTTCTGTTTTTTTCTTATTCCTTCAGTTTTGATATCATTATCCACCAAGCTCTTTATTTGTTGCATTTGGAACCAATCATATTTATTATTCAGCTCTTCAGCAGTTTTCAATTCTATTTTGCCACTTTGTATTTTTAATAATTGATTATATGACAACCACTTTTCTTCACCTATCTTAGCCGTTATTTTTATTACTTCAGCTGGCACTATCCATAACGGTCTTCTCTCATCTCCATATTTCTTATATTTCATCCATGTATTTAGAAAATTATTTCTTATATAATGGTGAGAGAAAAAAACCATCCATCTTTTTTCCATAATACAAATATGCGTGCCAGCCAAATTTATTTCCGTGATCTTCCAGCACTAAGAGTTTTTTGTTTAATAGCGTTATCCATTCTTTTATCCATACTAAACAAACTGCTTCCTGATATAATTTTAAATTCGGTGGTTGAAATCCACCTCTCTCTTTTCCATCTGTCAAAATTTTCATTTTGATCCTTGGTTTCTTCCCAGCCCACACAAATTCTGAAATTTTCCTTCGCCATTTATCAAATTGTTTACTATCTTTCACAATGGGAATAGTTTGAAACAAATACATTATCCTTGGTAGAATATTCATTTTAATTGCAGCTATTCTACCTAGCAGTGACAAATTAAGTTTATTTCATTTTAACATATCTTCATCCATTTTACACCATAGCGTCTCATAATTATTTTTAAACAGATCAATATTCTTCATTGTTATCTCCACACCTAAATATTTTACCTTGGAGGTGACTTCACAGCCCGTTAGTCTCTGCAATTCTTGTTGCTTATTTATTTGCATATTTTCGCATAGAAGTTTTGATTTTTCTTTTTTAATACAAAGTCCAGCCAACTCCCCATATTCTTGTATTTTGGCTAACAACAAAGGTGTGACTTGTATGGGGTTTTCATTTATAAACATTATATCATCTGCAAATGATAGGTATTATTAAGCAAATACAGAGGTATTTGTAAGTAAATCCTTTTATTTTAATCCTTCTATTTCTTTTTCTTCTTGAATCTGCATCAGTAATATTTCAAGAGTCATTATAAACAACAATGGGGAAAGTGGACAACCTTGTCTTGTACCTTTACTAATTATCATATCTTCTGTAAGATCTGCATTTATACATAGCCTTGCACGTTGTTCAGTGTATATTGCTTTTATCATTCTTATAAAGCTTTCTCCCAGCTCCATTTTCTCCATTACTGCAAACATAAAGTCTCTATGGAGAACGATTCCCATAGGGATCCATCCAAAATCATCTCACCCCCCCCTCCTCAGATACTGGAACTAGTCAAGGAGCACTGGAGTCAGGATGGAAAGCGGGAATAATTCTTTACACGGTGAGTGATACTGCCAGAGGATGTGGTGATGGCCACAGGCACAGGCAGCTTTCAAAGGGGATTTGATGCCACCCACCCTCTGAAGCTTGCATATTCTCCAGGAGAACTGATCTCTGTCATCCGGAGATCCGTCATGATTCCAGGAGATCTCCAGGCCCCACCTGGAGGCTGGCAACCCCAGTTTGTGTGCAGGCAAGCTGCCATGTAGAAGAGACAGAGCTATGGAGAGTACAAATGGTTTTGATTTGTGAACAACCCCACTGTGCAGCCCATCAGTCACTTCCTTTTCCAGAGGAGCCAAAAGCCTGGGCTGGGTGTGCAGGGCAATGGGCTAATCAACAGCAACTGCTGAAACTCTGTTAATGACCGCATGCAAATTTCATCCTGGCTGCAAAGAAGTGTCAGTGGAAGCAGGCCCTCCAGGCTTATTACACGGCTCATTTTTATTATTTCCCTAATTCTCATCTACAGGCTAAATTGGGGCCATCGCTGTGCATTGCAGAAGGGTTAGGCAACCCCAGGTTCTGGATCACATCACCCACAGCTCTCTAATCCTTCTGCCCTTTGGAGGAGGCTCCAGGGCCCAGAAAGCATTTGCAATCTTCTTCTTTTTTTAAACCCAACAACAACAACTTTATTGGGAGTTCTCACTGCACCAGCAGAGCACTTTTGGAGAGGCTGGAAAATGTACTTTCACTCAACAGGTAATTAGCCTGTAGAACTTCTTGTCACAAGATTATCTCTGAGACGTTGGCTTCCTTAGGATTCTGGATGAGGAACCGCTGAGAGCAGGAATGCCTCGTTTTCTGTGGGGCTGCCACTTTTCTGATAGGACTCCCACTTTTTTAACTGCTGAATCATAGGCTGAGATTCAGCTGGTGAATCTTGACATGGCTATTCTTGTTATTTGCTCCATTTATTCTCCACTTTTCTCTGCAATGGGGACTCAACATCAAATACATACCGTAGTTCTCTTCTCCTCTGTTTCATCCTTACAACAACCACCCTGTGAGGTAGGTTAGGCAGAGTGTGTGTGACTGGCCCAAGGTCATCCAGCAAGCTTCTGTAATGCAGCATGTACTTCAGCCTGGGTCACCCAGATCCCAGTCTCTCACTCTAACTGCTACACCACGAAGGAAAGCTTCCCCTGTTGAATTTCCCCATGCTGTGCAGCTGCTTACAGAAGCTTACAGAAAAAGCCATGCCAAGACAAGCTGTTCCTGCTGGGTGTTACAGATACTTTACAGTAAATGCTTCCAAATTTTGTTCCCACAAATGAGTTTCAGCTTCGTTGAATGTTCTTAGTTGGTGAAGAGAATCCTTCTTTTCAGATATTTTATTACAGCCGTTGATGGGCCAGCGTTCATGTCTGAACTGCAGTTGCCAATTCTGGGTTGGGAAATTCTTGGCTATTTGGGGGTGGAGCCTGGGGAGGGCAGGATTTGGGGAGGGGAGGGGCCTCTGCAGGGTAGAATGCCACAGAGGCCACCATCCACAGCAGCCACTTTCTCCAGGGGAACAGCTCTCTGATGCCTAGAAGTCAGTTCTAATTGTGGAAGACCTCCGCCCCCCACCTGGAGGTTGGCACCCCCAGTTTGTGTGCAGGCAAGCTGCCACGTAGAAGAGACAGAGCAATGGAGAGTACAAATGGTTTTGATTTGTGAACAAATCATCCCTGTGATTGGACGGCTGCCCAAGTGGAGAAGAAATAGCCTTTGCAGGTCAGATGTCTAATGTTTGGTGACGTGTCTGGTTGCTAGAGCAGATTACAGCCATGTGCTGCATGTAGAGCTGCCTTTGACTGCCTGGAAGTAAGGATTGGTGTGGAATGTCCGAGTGTCGGGGAGCAGGCCAGAGGGACCTCATCACTCCCGTTTTCCTCCAGCCACGCTGGCTTCCCGTTGGCTTCTGGGCTCAGTTCAAGGTGCCTGCATGGCCTGGCACCAACATACCTTAAGGACCACCTCCTAGGGATGCCAGCCTCCAGGTGGGGCCTGGGAATACCCCTAGAATTACAGCTCATCTCCAGACTTCAGAGATCAGTTCCCCTTTGGAGAAAACAGATGTTTTGGAGGGGGGACTCTAGGGTGTCGCTATTCTCCCCAGGCAGCAGCCACAAAAATCTTCAGGAGCTACCATAAAATTTTCTTCCCAAATCGCTAGAGTGTGCAGCGCACAACGTTGCTGGCACGATGACATTACTTCTGAGTGATGTCGTCATGCCAGTGACATCGGGGGAGGATCCCCCCACCGACCCAATGTGGGCTGGTGGGTTGAGAACCTCCAGGGCAGGAGAACCCCCACCCAGCCAGGGAAACTGGCAGCCCGACCTGGTAACCTTATTTGTTCTAAATGAGGCACACTTATGTTCCTGTGGCCTGAATACAAACACCAAAGGACCACATCTGAGGAAATTAATCTTGCGGGAAAAAATGTTAAGAGTAGCAGCAAAATTCCCTGGAGGGAATCAAGTGCTTGCTTCACTTTTTTACAGGTATTATGTTGAAACTGTCCTCTAGTCATATTTTCACTCAAATATTCTGGCAAGAATAAACTACCACATAAATGGAAGAAAATATGTTTGTTCTTTCTTTTTTTAACATACTATATAAGAACATTTCCAAAAGGATTAACAGATCTGGAAAGAAAACACTTTTGCCACCCAAGGATGGGAAAGCGCTTGGGGAAGCACTCTGGGGAGAGAGAGAGAAAGGGGTTAGTTCCAAAAGTGGGAATGAGCTCAAAAATGACTGTAGGAAGCAGTTTAGAATGGCCATCGGGCCACACCATTTTGCAGATGCAAGCACTTGGAGAGCCAAGCAATCCATGGGAGGGTTGCAAGTTGGCCCCTGACACCCCCCTGAAATATTCATGTGCCCAAATTGTAGCTATTCCTGTCCTGAAGACTGAGAGTGGAATTGTGAAAAACTTTGGCTTCTCTTTAAGATTTTTTTAAAAAATTTTAAATCAAACCAGAGGTACAAAAAAGAAAAAGGAGCAGGGAAATGAGAATTTGATTAAAAGATTTAACATATACATAACCAACGGGTTGAAATTAAATCAGAAGATATTCCGGCTCAACATTAGAAAGAACTTCCTGACCATTAGAGCGGTTCCTCTGTGGAATAGACTTCCTCGGGAGGTGGTGGAGGTTTTTAAACAGAGGTTAGATGAGTGAGGTTTTTAAAACCTTGGAGGTTTTTAAACAAAGGCTAGATGGCCATCTGACAGCAATGCGGATCCTGTGGATTTAGGGGGAGGTGTTTGTGAGTTTCCTGCATTGTGCAGGGGGTTGGACTAGATGATCCTGGGGGTTCCTCCCAACTCTACAATTCTATAAGAAGGACTATCAACAACACAACGGACATACGTTCCACCATCCAAATCTTCAGGAATTTCCCAACCTGGATTTGGTAATCCTAATTGATGCCCCCCTCCAGATGTGCTGCAGATGTGACCTCCCCTTTGCACCAGATTCACCCATTCAAGACACTCTCTTTGGGCTACCAGCTCCAAATATGGAAACTCCTGGCAATTTGAGGGGTGGATCCTGGGGACTTCCGTGGGCTATAATGCCATTGATTCAACCCCCCAAAGTCTGACATTTCATCCAAAGGGACTGATCTCTGTCACTTGCAATTCTGTGAGATCTCCAGCCCTCACCCAGATGTTGGCAACCCTTTTTATGGTGGGATTTTTAAAAATCATGTCAAAGTGATCCTGAAAAAAAAAATCTTGTTCTGTGGTTGTGAGTGTGGCAGAGAAGTTACCCTTAAGGAAGCTATTTATTTAAACCTGGTGTTCATTATGATTTTAAAATAACTGTTCTCATTCGGTGTATATATTTTTGATGCTAATGATTTGTAACAAGCTAACTACCGATAGACTCTTGAGCTCACCAACAAGATTATAGAGGTGCCCGGGCGGGTGGCTCCCTGCGGTGGGGCGGCCCCGGTGGCTGATTGGGGGCAGCCGGAGGCTAGATGGTTGGGGTCCCCACACCGAAAACAACGTCGGGGCCCCCCCGGGGCAGCCACCGCCTGCTTCTTGACTTTAGGTGGCTCAGCCTTCCCGGGGCTTGCTTTCGGCGTTCCCCTGCCGGCGGCCAGTGCTTGGCGCAGCATCGCCACTCGTTTCAGGTTGGTCTCCACCTCCCCCGCCAGCTGAATCCACCCCACCAGGGTATCGGGGCGGGCTTGCGTGAGCGCTCTATCCAGGATGCTCGGGTTCAGCCCATTGGTGAAGTGCTCGATCTTCATCACCTCGTTCCAGTTCCGAGCCCGGGCGGCGTTGGCCTGGAAGTCGGCCGCGTACTCCCGGATGGATCGGGCCCCTTGCTTCATGTTCCGCAGCGCCGCCAGCGCTCGGGTTTCTTGCAGGGGGTCCTCGTACTGGGTCAGCAGGGCCTGCACGAAAGTGTTTACGAAATGGAGGACCGGGCTGTTGGTTTCGCATAGGCTCACATACCACTTCTTCGCTGCGCCCCGTAGCTTCGACCCGAGGTAGTCCACGCGGCTCATCTCATCGGGGAATGAGTCCCCCCAGTAGTGCATGTAGCTGTTTGCTTGGATCGCGAAGTAGTTCACTTCCTCCGGGTCCCCGTCGAACGTGGCGTCCAGCTCCCTGCCCCCCCCCAGGTCTCTTTGTCTGACCGGGGCAGGGGGGGGCGCCGCTGGGGCTTGCGGGGCCGCTCCGGGTGGAGGAGCGGCGGGGCCCTGTCGAGCCGGGGGTCCCCGCGGACCCGCCGGGGCTGGCTGTTGCTGGCGAGCCCCGGTCACCCCCAGCGCTCTGCCCAGCTGCGCGGTCAGGGTCTGCATCTGGTCCTTTAGGTCTCTCACCGCCCCGTCGATCTCCCTGCGGACCATCGCGCGAAACGTCTCGTACTCCTCATCGGTCTGGTCCTTGGGGCTCGCCCCTCCGTCCTCCGCTCCGCACTCGGCCCCTTCGCTTCCACTCTCGAGGTCCTGCGCCCCCGCGGCGCTGGCGCCTTCGCTCGCCTCGCCCGGGTGGACAGCGGCGGCCTCGGCCAGTTGGACCCGCTTGGTGTGGCGGGTCATGATCGCCTCCCGACGGACCGGGGCTTGATCCATCAGCGTAGTGGAGGTTCTTGGCTGGTATTGCCGTGGGGTCGCCACCAGCTGAAACTGTGGAGGGGAGGCCGCGGTCCTTCTGGCAGTATGGATGTGCCAGGGTGTCTCGGCCCCCTCCACTCTGGTTGGGAATCCTCCATTCTCCGGAGACTGTTCGGACATCGCCTTTTCAGTTGCCGGAAAGGTTGAACTCCAAGATAGGGAGTCCTTCAAAATGTCAAGTCGGCTGAATTCAATAACGAGTCTCTTGATAAAGTAGCAAGTTTATTGTAATCAGAACTGTGGACCATGGCAGAGATTGAAGGACTGAAACACATATGCACTAATCCAGTATTTAAAGTATGAATCTAAAGGATTCCTACGGGGGGCAATCTATGCAACACATCTTCACACTAGGATGCTACTTCTTTCGTTCCCAGACCGAAGTCTTGACACCCCATACTCCCCACAGAGAACAAGGCTGGGAAGGCGCCACTATCTTGTTCACAGGTTAGCATTTCAAAGCAGGTTACACAACAAAGGCATTTCTAGAGAGGGGGCAGGAGAGTGAGCTAGCAGCCCCCGGTGTACACTGTAAAGTACCCAGACTCCTTCACTTCAGAACCAACCTTAATACAGATATTGAGTAACCCATAGCAGACTTGACAGTCAGAGAATTAGATTCACTTTTAGAAATGCTTTGGGTTGAAATAGAGGGCCCAAAAGGAAATTTAACTATGGGAGTTTGTTATCACCCACCAAATCAATAGAGAGAGGACGATTATAATATGATGGAAGGCTTAAAGATAGCGGCTAAACGTAAGAACTGTGTCTTAATAGGTGATTTTAACTACCCGCAGATTGATTGGGTCAATATGTGTTCTGGTCGAGAGAAAGAGATTGAGTTTCTTGATGCTCTCAATGACTGTGCTATGGAGCAGATGGTCTCAGAACCTACCAGGGGTGGGGCGATCCTGGATTTGGTCCTAAGTAATGCCCAAGACTTGGTGAGAGATGTAAAAGTGATAGCGCCGCTTGGGAGCAGTGACCATAACGTTATTGATTTCACCGTTTGTATAAATAGGGAGTGGCCCAAAAAGACCGCCACAACCACGTTTAACTTTAAAAGGGGTAAATACACTGAGATGAGGAGGCATGTGAGGAGGAAAGGAAAGGAAAGGTAAATACGGTCAAAACCCTTGGGGAAGCTTGGACACTATTTAAAACTATAATCCTATAAGCTCAGATAAAATACATACTACAAGTTAGGAAAGGCACAAACAGGCATAAGAAAAGGCCTGCATGGTTAACAAACAAAGTAATGGAAGCTGTAAAAGGTAAGGACTCCTTTAAGTGGTGGAAAACCAGTCCAAGTGAGATTAGTAAAAGGGAACACAGGCTGTGGCAAATCAAATGCAAGACTGTGATCAGGCAGGCAAAAAGGGACTATGAGGAGCATATTGCAAAAAACGTAAAGACCAACAATAAAAATTTCTTCAAATATATTAGAAGTAGGAAACCAGCCAGGGAGGCAGTGGGGCCCTTGGATGACCATGGGGTAAAAGGATTACTGAAGGAGGATAGGGAAATGGCTGAGAAGCTGAATGAATTTTTTGCCTCCGTCTTCACTGTGGAAGACGAGAACTTTTTGCCCGCCCCAGAACCACTAATTTTGGAAGGGGTGTTGAAAGACCTGAGTCAGATTGAGGTGACAAAAGAGGAGGTCCTACAACTGATAGACAAATTAAAAACAAATAAGTCACCGGGTCCGGATGGCATACATCCGAGAGTTCTGAAAGAACTCAAAGTTGAACTTGTGGATCTTCTAACAAAAATCTGTAATCTTTCATTGAAATCTGCCTCCGTTCCTGAGGACTGGAAGGTAGCAAATGTCACCCCCATCTTTAAAAAGGGTTCCAGAGGAGATCCAGGAAATTACAGGCCAGTCAGTCTGACTTCAATACCGGGAAAGTTGGTAGAAACTATTATCAAGGACAGAATGAGTAGGCACATTGATGAACACGGGTTATTGAGGAAGACTCAGCATGGGTTCTGCAACGGTAAGCAGTGGGGTGCCGCAGGGCTCAGTACTGGGTCCCATGCTCTTTAACTTGTTCATAAATGATTTAGAGCTGGGAGTGAGCAGTGAAGTGGCCAAGTTTGCGGATGACACTAAATTGTTCAGGGTGGTGAGAACCAGAGAGGATTGTGAGGCACTCCAAAAGGATCTGTTGAGGCTGAGTGAGTGGGTGTCAACGTGGCAGATGCGGTTCAATGTGGCCAAGTGCAAAGTAATGCACATAGGGGCCAAGAATCCCAGCTACAAATACAAGTTGATGGGGTGTGACCTGGCAGAGACTGACCAAGAGAGAGATCTTGGGGTCGTGGTAGATAACTCACTGAAAATGTCAAGACAGTGTGCGTTTGCAATAAAAAAGGCCAACGCCATGCTGGGAATTATTAGGAAGGGAATTGAAAACAAATCAGCCAGTATCATAATGCCCCTGTATAAATCGATGGTGCAGTCTCATTTGGAGTACTGTGTGCAGTTCTGGTCGCCGCACCTCAAAAAAAAATATTATAGCATTGGAGAAAGTCCAGAAAAGGTCAACTAGAATGATTAAAGGGCTGGAACACTTTCCCTATGAAGAAAGGTTGAAACGCTTGGGACTCTTTAGCTTGGAGAAACATCGACTGCGGGGTGACATGATAGATGTTTACAAGATAATGCATGGGATGGAGAAAGTAGAGAAAGAAGTACTTTTCTCCCTTTCTCACAATACAAGAACTTGTGGGCATTCGATGAAATTGCTGAGCAGACAGGTTAAAACGGATAAAAGGAAGTACTTCACCCAAAGGGTGATTAACATGTGGAATTCACTGCCACAGGAGGTGGTGGCGGCCACAAGTATAGCCACCTTCAAGAGGGGTTTAGATAAAAATATGGAGCAGAGGTCCATCAGTGGCTATTAGCCACAGTGTGTATGTATATATAAAATTTTTTGCCACTGTGTGACACAGAGTGTTGGACTGGATGGGCCATTGGCCTGATCCAACATGGCTTCTCTTATGTTCTTATGTTCTAAAGCCAAGTGGAAAAGCCCTCAGTCGCAAACCACTGCTAAAGTGTGTTATCTGAGTGTGTTAAAACAGCCATACTGATACCTCCACTTACTTTGGAGCAGGGCAGAAACAAAATAGAGCCCAGTAACTGGGAAACCATGCAAAAGGGGGGGAACTAGTGCTTCTCACTTTCTTCTTGATTTCAGAAGTCCCAACTAGGGATGGGCATGAATCAAAGTACGAATTGTGATTCATGCCTAAAATAGCCAATTCATGATTGATGCCACATCAGTTCTGGTACTCATGCTATGCACAACTCACAAAACGAAGTGGCTTGTTTGGGGGCAGTCTGTCTGTGTTGTTCTCCGTGAGGCATCTTCCTTGTGTGCTGCAACATGCCCAGGGTGATGACATCACCAGGAAGTGATGTTATCACTCTAGGCTCCGTGCCCCAGCAAACATGCCTAGCGTGATAGCATCGCTTCTGGGTGACAGCCTCACACCCGGCATGTTCGCAGCACTCTGGCGTTTTCTAGCCCTCCCAAACTAAATGAACCACAATTTGTTCAGAATTTTTTTTAAAAAACGCAATGAGATGAACCACTGATTCAGGCAAACCAATGAACCATGAAACAAAACGAACCACCATTTTAACATTCTGTGTCCATCCCTTGTCCCAAGCGCCTTAAGAGCACAGTGATCTGCGGTGGAGGGAAAATTTTGTGCCATCAAGTGCATATCAGCACCAAAGGTTATTAATGCTAACAGCTACTGTGAATATTATAAGTGCTTATTGGTCTGTTGACCTAGTAAAAAGCCACAGACCACAGCAACAATAAGAAAATAGCAGGAAATTACTCTAAATGTAGACAGTGTACAGTGGGAAATGCCAGTTCACATATCTAAAAATAGTCATTACTGATTAAATATTAGACAATTAAATTGTCTTAAAATGTATAGCTAATGAAAACACCGGCTCTGAATGCATTTCTATGGAAAAGGCCACAATTCCAGCCAGGGTTGGATGTTGGTCTTAGGTGATTGGACATAACCAGTAAAAGCAATTTATATTTCACTGCATACAATAGTTATTTTCAAAGAAAACATTTAACATCAGGAATTAAGTACTATTAAAAATCCAGAAAGGACTAATCAGACAATACCTTAACTGCATATCCAAGTTTGGCAATTATTTATACCTTCAAATATGTTGCTATAAAAGGCTTGCTTTTCCACAGACTTCACGTGTACCATATGAAAGTTAGAGGATTTCAGCTAAGACTATTTTACTACTATATTTTTTGAGGTCAGTGCAAAGCATAACCATGGAGATACATTACACCAGTGCAAACCTTTGTGCAATGCTGTTGCCAATTCTGGGTCAGGAAATTCCTGGAGATGGAGCCTGGGAGGCAAGGTTTAGGGAAGAGTGAGAGCTCAGTAGGGTATGATGCCCAAGAGTCCACCTTCCAAAACAACCATTTTCTCCAGGGGGACTGACTTCCATAATCAGCTGCAATTCCTGTAGAGCTCCAGGCCTCACCTTGAGGCTGGCAACCCTAACAGTGGCTGACCAGGGGGAGCAAAAAGGACCCCTTTGGATTGCCATCTCCCAACTGGGGAATTCCTGGGCATTTGTGGGGGTGATTAACCATAGAGTTTTGGGCGAAAGCTAGAGTGTTATGATTTATCATGATAGGGCTACTGGGTTGGCATGTCCCCAAGATCTTGGGAAGGTTGCTAGATCCCGGTTAAGAAACTGTTTATTTATTTATTTTTTTATTTATTTGGGATTTATATCCCGCCCTTCCCACGAATGGCTCAGGGCGGCTGTTGGAGATTTAGGGATGGAGCCTGGGGAGGACAGAGACCCCAGTGGATTACAATGCCATACAGGCATCCCACGCATCCATTCTCTCCAGGAGATCTCCTGGAGGGACCTCTGTTGTCTGTAGAAGAACTGTAATTTCAGGGGATCCCCAAG
Source organism: Heteronotia binoei (assembly GCF_032191835.1). Classification (NCBI taxonomy): domain Eukaryota; kingdom Metazoa; phylum Chordata; class Lepidosauria; order Squamata; family Gekkonidae; genus Heteronotia; species Heteronotia binoei. The sequence goes on along the minus strand of NC_083228.1, from coordinate 2,147,090 downwards.
TCCCACCTGGAGGCTGGCATCCCTGTATCATGATGTTGGTCCAATGCTGAAAGGCAAATCTCTGCCCCCCGAGATCTCCCACCAGTTGCCAACCATGGGCTGGCCCCCTGTTCTGGCACCCTGTTCTGATGCTGCCGTTTCCTTCAGGAGAAGTGGCCTCTGTAGTCCGGGCATCAGTTCAAATTCCAGATTTCCAGGCCACACCTACTAGTGTCACAAAAATTTAGAATGTGGAGACATGCTTTCATAGAATCATAGAGTTGGAATGAACCTCCAGGGTCATCCAGTCCAACCCCCTGCACAATTCAGGAAACTCACAAACACCTCCCCCTAAATTCACAGGATCTTAAGAGAACATAAGAGAAGCCATGTTGGATCAGGCCAACAGCCCATCCAGTCCAACACTCTGTGTCACACAGTGGCAAAAATTTATATATATATATACACACACTGTGGCTAATAGCCACTGATGGACCTCTGCTCCATATTTTTATCTAAACCCCTCTTGAAGGTGGCTATATCTTCATTGTCAGATCACAGGATCATTGTCAGATGGCCATCTAGCCTCTGTTTAAAAACTTCCAAGGAAGGAGAGTCCACCACCTCCCAAGGAATCCTGTTCCACTGAGGAATCCCTCTAACGGTCAGGAAGTTCTTCCTAATGTTGAGCTGGAAACTCTTTGGATTTAATTTCAACCCATTGGTTCTGGTCCTACCTTCTGGGGCCACAGAAAACAATTCCACAGCATCCTCTCTATATGACAGCCCTTCAAGTACTTGAAGATGGTGATCATATCACCTCTCAGCTGCCTCCTCTCCAGGCTAAACATGCCCAGCTCCTTCAACCTTTCCTCATAGGACTTGTTCTCTAGACCCCTCACCATTTTCATCGCCCTCCTCTGAACCCATTCCAGCTTGTCTATATCCTTCTTAAAATGTGGTGCCTAAAACTGAACACAATACTTTGGATAAGGAAGAGTGACTAGGGATGTTCAGCTACCCCTAACTTAAAACTGAGGATCAGCAGCTGGAAGAGAGGCAGAATTTGACTCCATCTCTTTCTCCCACTGCCCCACTGAACCTCAGGAAACAAAGTATTCAGTTGTCCAGAGTGACACCTGAGCTAAAAAGGGCTTCTAGTGCTTCATTGGTGGTTTTGATCACTCTAAATCCCTTCTCTTAAGGCAAAATCTGTCAAGCGAAAGCCCCTCGTCTTGAAATTTGGTGATTTATTTATCTTCCACAAAGGCATTATCTGCTCTCAGGGGAGGTTAAGAAATAAATTGCTAAAGGTCTTGTTGCATTTGATTATTTATGCCATACCTAACAAGGCTATTCTGAGCTCTGGTTTATACAAAATCCTTCGTAATCTGACCCATCGTGATCGACAAAGCTACATTTCAGCCTGGGAGGTCGATGCTGGGCTCTGATCCCACTACAAGAATGAGAGGGAGTTTTTGCAAGACCTTTTAGGTTCCTCTCCATGAGCTGAAAGGGGAAGCAAAGTGATTCTTCTTTGTAGTTGGTACCTGCATGACAACTAATTGAATGTACCAAAAAAAAAAAAAGTATTGGAAGGGCTGAGAAGAAACAGAGACTTTTCCACGGGAATATTTCTGCCTTTAAAATATCTATACGCAGGGTTGCCAAGTCCCCCCGGCCATTGGCAGGGGATGGGGGGTCGGGCTGCCAGATCTAGGCTGGGGGACTTCTGGTGATTTGGGGATGGAGCCTGGGCAGGACAAGGGCCTCAGTGGGGGACAGTGTTATAGAGTCTACTCTCCAAAGCAGCCAGTTTTTTCCAGGGAACTGATCTCTGTAGATGAGCTACAATTCTGAGGGATCTCCAGGTCCCACCTGGAGGCTGGCATCCCCGTTAAACACCACACTGTCCATTAAAAAGGCCCCAAAGGAATGGGTCGGCATGCCCCCAAGATCTCCCCTTTGGAGACCAACATTCTTGGCAGCTCCCGACAAATCTTGAAGAGCAAGTTCCAGAGGGTTCTCACTGTTTTCTGCTCCCTTCAGATCACAGTGAGGAATGAGCTGCCTTTCTGCTGCTGACTACAAAACAATCAGCAGCTAAAATATGAAGACTGACTTCTGTCCCTGCTATTCAGGCCTGCCTGAGAAATATTTGGTTGGCAGTGCCATGGAGATGTGGGTGAGCTGCCTGATCCACTGGCACTTGGGGGTGGGTAGCTAAAGGGCATTGATGAAGATGCTTTTCCTTGCATGTGACAGGAGGCCCTAGCATGGTGCCTGCCAGCACCTCTCTTGCTGCCCAAGTGGGCGGGGTCTTGCCAAGCAGGGCTTCTGATTGGCCTTTGACCATCTGTTTGGATCTGCAGATGAACAGAACATTGCTTCAGTGGTAGCTGCCACCACAGTGTTGGCTTCATGAAAAGCACACAGAAACTTCTGTCCAGCACAGAACTTTCTTGGTCTGAAAGGTGCCCCACTGGACTCAAACTCTGTTATTGTAAATAGGGACACTAAAATCTTTGACACAAGCTTGTCCTCTTTTTAATGAGTATTTGTGTGTGTGTGTATTTATGTATGTGTGTGCCTGGAAGCCATGATTGACTTAGTGGGGCTTGGACATTCAGAGAGGTGGCTTGCTATTGCCTGCCTCTGCATCCCAGCCCTGGTATTCCTTAGAGGTCTCTCATCCAAGTACTTGCCAGGGTCAGCCCTGCTTAGTTTCTGAGATCTGACAAGATTATTGGACTGGCCTGGGGTCTCCAGGCAAACTTACAGATGATGCAAGCTCCCGGGTTAGACCACTTTGATGCTTTGTGTTGGAATGGATTTTGCCTGTTTTGCCATTGAGCTATGAGGGCAGGTTGTTACCTTGGTTATTATAAGTAACAACTTTGTGTTGCAGCTTGTGGTTGCTTGTGCAGTTTATGAACTAAGTTGTCCAATTCAATGGCGAAGGGGCACATATCCCCCAACGTCATGGCTGCATTATTATTTGTCAAGCACAAAATCCTTTGCAGTTCACCCCTCTTTTGTTCCTGCACAGTTCAATCCTTTAATGCCTGATATTCAATGTGTTGTCTACTTTTTGTACCTGCACAGCTAGCAGCATTTATCAAGCAGTGATCAAAGGAAATAATGTCAAGATTAGCTAATATCAAAATCATCAGCAGACACTAGAGGTGAGAAGGAACATCTTAGTAGTAAGTCTCAGCTCAAACATCTCTCACAGATTTGTTCCCTTTTAACTCTCAGAAACAGAAGTGGTTCCAGATGTGTGGCTGGCAGCAACTGTGAAAGCAGCCTGTAATCATTTAAATAGGCATATCCAAATTCAGCACACAATTGGCTCACTGATCTCACCTGGCCAGCAGGACATGGGGCAAGCTGGTGAGTTATCAAGCATCCCTGACTGTGAATTGTGCTGCTGTCTCAGATGGAAAGTAAACTGAGATTTGTCATTGACTTCAGTGGGGACAGGGTCAGTCTCTCCTTAGAGATGGTTGATTGTATAGATGTCTTTGCTACGAATCACAACATGTCACATGTGGTTGCTGAAGCATTCATCCCCTAGGATTTAGATGTTGCCTTTATAATGACAAACACATCTGCATGCCTTCCTTTTTAGCCAGTTCCTCAATCAAAGCTGCCCAAAATATGTTGCTAAATTTCACAATACTAGGAATAGCAGGTTGTTTTTCAATGGAAATGTTCCTCTTTCTAGGCCAGAAACAAAACCTCCACTTTGGTAGTTGTTCCATTAGTTAGCAAGCCCTAGAACCCCCCTGTGCATGCCCAATAGAAACTGCTGACATGCATCACCTTTTGCAACACCGGGGGGGGGGGGGGGGGGGGAATCACGCTGTTTGCATGAAAGAAGTGTCTATATTAATGACGTTATTATGTCTGTTCTCTTTCGCGCAAGTTATAAACAAAGCAATCTCAACAAGGAGATGAGAACTTTGTAAATATATAGCTATGGTTTCCCACAGTTATTCAATTCCTCCTGGATGTCTCTATCATGATTTAATAAGTTTCTGGTAAAACAAGCAGAAATGTAGCTCAGAAGTTATAACCTCCGTTCTGTGTTCAATCTAGGACAGAGTAGGAGGATCATTTCTGTAGCATCCAAGTTGTGCTTTGGTGGCCTTCTTGAGGGCAGAACGGTGGGGCATAAATTTTGTAAAATAAGCAAAGATTTCTGTTCTTCCCGTCTCCATGTAGAAAGCTGGGGATGGCCAAAAGTGAGCTGGACCACTGGGTCCAAGGGCAGCCCAAATTATAGTTGTTTATACTTTGTTTGGATAATTGAAAGGGTGTGTTTTTAAAATGGTGCTTTCATGATATTTATTAACATGGCCATTTTCCTCCAGCAGCTTAAGGCATTTTAAATTCATCTGGCATCCCCTCAGTGCCCCCTCCTTCCTCCCCTGTTTATAAAAATGTTGGTGTGTAGGCGTCCTGTGTTGTATTGGTTGTGCATTTGAATTTGGTTTGAATGGTTTGAATGATGTGTTTTTGTTTGGCTTTAAGGGCTCTTAAGGGCTCTTAAGACTTGTTTTTAATTGTGTATGGTTTTAATCTCTTCGCCACCAGTGTGGCCCTGAGGAGGGCAGAGGGCAGGGTGCGGATTCTGTAAATAAATAAAAAACAGACAAACATTGTAAGCAGCTTTGGGTCCCATGGGGAAGAAAAACAGTGAGTAAATATACTAAGTAACACTATTAGACTTTTTAAAAAAATCTAACACTTCTAACAGATTTTCCTCCCTCCAAATATCATTAAGAGCAACTACAATTGTCAAACATGGAGTGGTACTACAAACGCAATTAAAGCGGCCCCACAGCAATAGGAACCTCTCTCTTTTTTATGGCATAAGACATCTCTCTTTACCTCTCTGTTTTCAGCATACCCCAGGAGTCCCCACCCTTTTTGGGTCTGTGGGCACCTTTCGGAATTCTGACACGGTGGTGGGTGCATTCACAAAATGGCTGCTTCAGGAGGTTGAACTAAGCTTCCCAACCCTCCCGCCCTGGCGGGGGACCCCCGAATTTTCAGCCTCCTCCCCCGCTCTCAGAAAATCTGGGGGCGGGGGGGGGGGGAGAGAACATACCTGTAGGCATCATGTTGTTTTACAGCTTGGGATCCGTTTTTAAAATGTGTCCCTTTAAGGCTACACAGGAAACAGGAAGGGCTTCATGGGAAAGTAACAGTTTCCATGGAGAACGGCCCCTCCCTTTCTTTTCCTGTGCAGCCTTGCTTTCTTTTCCTTTCTTTTCCTGTGCAGCCTTGCTTTCGTTTTCCCAGCAAGCACATTCTGCTGGAAGAAGACCAAGTACGCTAAACAAAATGACCATCCCTGGGCCGAGAGAGGCCAGGCTCCAAAGCACCAGGGTGCGAGCCTTTTCAGTTGCGGCACCTGCACTGTGGAACCAGCTCCCGGAGGAGGTGCGGGCCCTGCGGAACCTCGACCAGTTCCGCAGGGCCTGCAAGACTGCCCTTTTTAGACGCGCCTATAATGATACGGACTGCTGAGTTGCAATGAACGAAGAACCGCCATCTTTAACACCATTTAAACTGGCAGAATCAGCGCCAGAACAGCTATTACTGCCAGATATATATATAATGTAATGTAAATTAAGTATTTTAATTGAATTAACGGGTTTTTATGTGTAATTTTAATTGTTAATCTAATGTTTTACTATTTATGTTAATATATTACTTACTGTTAGCCGCCCTGAGCCGCTTTGCGGGGAGGGCGGGGTAGAAATAAAATTTATTATTATTATTATTATTATTACTAAGTGTTTGCGTGTGTGTGAGAGAGAGGGAGGGGGCAGGGAGGGGGGATTCCCTGGTATGGAGGCCCTCCCCCCCTTTAGAAAGCGTGGGGGGGGAGAGAAATGTCTACTAGGCACTCTATTATTCCCTATGGAGAACGATTCCCATAGGGAATAATAGGGAATTGATCCGTGGGTATTGGGGGCTCTGGGGGGGTATTTTTTGAGGTAGAGGCACCAGATTTTTAGTATAGCAGCTAGTGCCTCTCCCCAAAATACCCCCAAAGTTTCAAAATGATTGGACCAGAGGGTCCAATTCTATGAGCCCCAAAAGATGGTGCCCCTATCCTTAATTATTTCCTATGGAAGAAAGGCATTTAAAAAGGCATGCTGTCCCTTTATATGTGGTGGCCAGAACTCCCTTGGAGTTCAATTATGCTTGTCACATCCTTGTTCCTGGCTCCACCCCCAAAGTCTCCTGGCTCCACCCCCAAAGTCCCCAGATTTTTCTTTAATTGGACTTGGCAACCCTAGGTTGAACCAACCACAAAATTACTGCCACAAGAGGCTGAGCCACACACAGGGGAAGCCAAAGTGCAGGGGAGGCAAGGAGTGATTCAAAAATCCACTGGGAAAGAGGGGCGCAAGTAGAATAACATTTTGTTGGTCTGAAAAGCGTCACTGGACTCAAATTGTGTTCTGCTGCTTCAAACCAGCACAGCTACCCATCTGAATTTATACTCACAATGATGTTTGCTAAGCAGCTAGGCACTAAACTAGTCATGGAAGTTACCAAATTATGTGTATCAGCCCTAGCCCCATGACAAGCCCTACAAGCAGGATTAAGAAGAAGATATTGGATTTATACCCCGCCCTATACACTGAATCTCAGAGACTCAGAGCGGTTACAATCTCCTTTAACCCCCCCCCCCCCACAACAGACACCCTGTGTGGTAGGGCTAATAGAGCTCTTACAGCAGCTGTCCTTAAAAGGACAAGCTCCTACGAAAGCTATGGCTGACGCAAGGCCTTTCCAGCAGTTGCAAGTGGAGGAGCGGGGAATCAAACCTGTTTCCCCAACTAAGAGTCTGTGCACTTAACCGCTACACCAAACTGGCTATACCAAACCGCCACACCAAACTGAATGCTTTGCACTGCAGTTTCACTCCACTTTTCACTCCACTCAGTGACACTTTGCATTGCAGTTCTTACGTGACACTTAGAATCATAGAGTTGGAAGGGACCTACACAATGCATTTAACTAAAGCTGTACAATTCTGTTCGACGGATGGAATAGCAGAGCCCTGGCCCTCCTATGCTGCTCCCCTGCAGCTGTTGAGAAGGTGCCTGCAGGCTGCAGCGGGGGGCATGGGCGGTAGAGTGGGCGTTCCAACTATGAGATAATTTGCAAGGGGACCCCAATATTTTGACTGCCTAGGGGCCTCCACAGGATTTAATCCGGCACTGCTTTAAGGGTCACTGTAAACTGGTTGTAATTTGACAACATTTTGCACCACCCAAGACTGTGCCCCACTCATGTTCCAAACTGGTAGCTTTTGTTTCTGGCCCTCTCCCCAGTCTTCCTGCTGAGCAAGATCAACCCATGCCAGTGACTCCATGTAGAAGCAGACTCAAGTCTTCTCTATATCTCAAGATATTTGAGGGGGAAATGGACAAAAAGATGCTGTTGTCACTGACACAGAAGACGCAATAATTCTTACTACCTACTTGCCACAACAATGGAAGGTATTTTTGTCTTCAAAAGGCAGAAATATATTTTGACTGGAAAGAACTGTTCTTAAAAGGGGTGGTTCAAATTGTTCTTCTACTTCACTTCCAGAATGAAAGAGATGTGATTTGGGGATTGTTTTTTTTAGAATGGCAAAAAGGTAGAGTACTGCAAATGATAGTGAAATAAGAGGTTTCCAGAAAGCTGTTGAGAAGTGTTGGAGAAAATCTTCTAATAACACCTCATGGCAAGGGTCACTGTCAGATAGGTCTTGTTGAGATAATCAGAGCCTTTTTTCTGGGGGAAGGCATTAAAATGGAGCTCCAGAACCTCTTTGTGGAAACAAAACTCTCAAAAAATGTCTAATAATAATAGATTTTATTTGTATCCCGCCCTCCCCGCCTAGGCGGCTCAGGGCGGCTAACAACATTTTATACATTTACATTAATAGATAAAAACTTTAAATTTAACAATTAAAAGATTAAACATATAAAAACCAGTTAATAGATTTAAAATACATGATTTAAGTTAAATTAAATTGATCTGGCAGCAATAGTGATATTCTGACGCTGGTTCTGCCAGTTTAAATAGTTCCATAGTAATGCAGATGGCGGATCCTTTATTCACAGCAATTCAGCAGTCAATGTCGATGTACGCTTGTTTAAAAAGGACGGTCTTGCAGGCCCTGCGGAACTGGTCAAGGCTCCGCAGGGCCCGCACTTCCTCCGGAAGCTGATTCCACAGTGCAGGGGCCGCAGCTGAAAAGGCCCGAACTCTGGTATTTTGGAGCTTGACCTCTCTCGGCCCAGGGATAGTCATTTTATTTTTTCCAACTGACCTCAGTGCCCTCTGGGGTTCATATGGGGAGAGACGGTCCCTTAGGTAGGCTGGTCCTCGGCCATATAAGGCTTTAAAGGTAATGACTAACACTTTGTACTGGACTCAGTATGTAATTGGCAGCCAGTGCAGTCCACGCAGCCCCGGCCGTATGTGCTCCCATTTCGGGAGCCCTAACAGTAGCCTGGCCAACGCGTTCTGCACCAGCTGCAACTTCCGGGTCTGGCACAAAGGTAGCCCCAAGTAGAGGGCATTACAGTAGTCCAATCTTGAGGTGACCGTTGCATGGATCACTGTTGCGAGGTCGCGACGCTCCAGGAAGGGGGCCAACTGCCTTGCCCGCTTCAGATGGAAGAATGCTGACTTGGCAGTGGCTGCTATCTGGGCCTCCATTGATAATGAAGGCTCCAGTAAAACACCCAAACTCTTTACCTGGCGCGCTGGTTTCAATAATGCGCCATCGAAGGTTGGGAAAGCTATTTCCCCTCCTAGGGCACCGCGACCCACACAAAGGACCTCTGTCTTCGCTGGGTTCAGCTTCAGCCCACTCAATCTGAGCCACGTCTAAAAGTTCATGAGGGGCACTGGGGGAGCATGATGTCACTTGTGAGATCACAAAAATATTGAATATTAAAATAAATTAAATATTAAAAGTAAATATAAAATTTAAACGAGGAGATGCCTGGTAGTGGCTGCAGGAAAGCATGGAAGTTGCCAGACAATGCAGGAGACTCGTTGGACCTCCCTTAACAGTCTTTGACCCAAGCATGTTAAAACAGGGTTGCTTCAAAGTCATCATTCAGCGTTAGGCACCAAAAGCAAGACCCAAAAAAGAATTGAGGAAGTTAATGAACATATGAAGCTGCCTTATACTGAATCAGACCCCCCTGGGTCCATCAAAGTCAGTATTGTCTACTCAGACTGGCAGCGGCTCTCCAGGGTCTCAAGCTGAGGTTTTTTCACACATATTTGCCTGGACCCTTTTTTGGAGATGCCAGGGATTGAACCTGGGACCTTCTGCTTACCAAGCAGATGCTCTACCACTGAGCCACCGTCCCTCCCCTTGGTGACTTGTCTGGAAACTGCTTTTAAAGTAGAGGTCAGTCCGTAGCGCATGAAAATAATATTGTTTCAAAAGTTCGTGTGTGTTTTTTCTTCATTTCACTCTTGTGCTTTCTGGCACCTCTTTTCCCAGAAAAAAAGCCCTGGAGACAATGTTAGCATCATGTGAGCTGATCATGTGAGCCTTTGCCACAAAATGGGAGAAAATGAGCAAGAGAGACCTACCACGGGATTGCTTCCCAAATGTGAAGGTGAATCAAGTGGACTACTAGTTGTATGTCCTGCTCTGCTGCAACCAATCTGAGGAGTGCCCAGCTGCTGCCAGCTTGTGTGGACAGATTCTCATTGCTGACAGATGGTTGGTGATCCATTATACAAATCTCCTGTGAAGACCAGAGTCCTTCACAATCTTATTCTTAGCTTTTTAATGCTAAGAATAAGCAATGATGAGATTATTACCTTATTGTGTTTTCTTGCATGGCAAAGAATCCTCCAGAGAACACCACGGTAGAGACATTGGAACCTGGTGCCGATATAAACTGCTAGACAATGGAAACATCATTGTGTGAAACGTTCAGCCACATTCTGCAGTCCTGAGGTCATTCCTGCCTCATTGTCTCTGCCCTTTCTGCACAGCACCTTTCCAGCCAGGCCTTTGTTTCCTCACAGGAAGATGACTTATGCCTGTCCTTGCTCTGGGAGTTTATAAAAAGCTCCCCTGCTGCTGCCAGTTAGAAAGATTCCCTCACCATTTGCTTCCCATTTATTCTGCCCTCTTTTCCCCAAACCCTGGATTTTGTTCTTTTCAAGTACAGACGGGATTTATTTATTTATCTGAATTTCCAGCAGTGGCCACCAGAAAGGAATCCCTGAAACGAGACATTTATTCTTTAAAAAAATATTGATGTTCTGCACCAACATTCTAAACAAATAAATGTCTGTTTCAGGCACTTTGCAACAGAATCCTGCAAAACAAATATGAAAGTGGAAAACCGGCTCCAAATAAAGCAACATATATCAATACTGAATTTTAAAAAAGAATGAAACTGAAACAGCAAGAAACAATTAACATTAAAATACTAATACGAAATGTTAAAATATGGTTGTGTTGTGTACTTCATTTCATGACCTGAATTTAGAACTCAGCATGGTTTTGGGCATCCGGGAAACTCACCTGGAAGAGCCTAGACCCTTCTGGAGAGCCAATCGGCATTTAGGGCATGAATATCCAACAGCCTGGACTGGCCAGGACTTGGGGAGGGGGGGGGAGGATGATCCAGGTGCGACCTTATAAGCGGGAACCCGGCCCCGCCATGTTGTCTTCGTTGTTATGTGTTAGTCAAGAAACATTGTTATGGTTGAATATCTCCGAGGCCAGCATTTTACAGGTTGTGTCTGGCAACTGGCGGAAAGTATGCGGGCAGGAACACTGGAGTCCTGGATGTCACAGGTATCAGTGTGTAACTTTATTAAATGTTTTACCACTAGGGGTGTTAGCAGGCAGGTTCCTAGTGATTCCCTTCTCTGAACAGTTTTGTGGCTGTAAATCAAAGAATCTGAATACTATTTGGCACTTTTTCATCACCTGTAAGAAGCATGAATTCGCCAGAGACAAATGCATCACAAATACATTCAGAAGTGCGGTTGTGAACAACAAGTGGTTGCAACACTTTTGACTGATACTGATCCAAGTGTAACTCTTGCTATAGCAAAATTTTTATCTACGGTTTTTAAATTACCTTTTTTTCTTAATGACATATTTTATATTTTGCATTTAGTATCTCTGGTTATTCTTTATATTACTGCATTGTATTATTCTGTATCTTTGAATTTTTGAACTTGTCTGCTTATGACCCATTGGTCTGTGAGCACAAAGTATAGAATAAAAATTATGTAACTTCCAGGAAAAACCAGGTTTTCCCTGGAAATGAGGTAAGAGCACACCTGATGCTACTCGGTGTTTCCGCCCCCCCTTTGGCTGCCACTTGTGGGGGGAGGGGACGGGGAAGGGCAGGGTATAAACACAATCTTCTTCTTCTTCTTCTTCTTCTTCTTCTTCTTCTTCTTCTTCTTCTTCTTCTTCTTCTTCTTCTTCTTCTTCTTCTTCTTCTTCTTCTTCTTCTTCTTCTTCTTCTTCTTCTTCTTCCCTCATTGCCAAGCACCCATATTGTCAGGCTTTTACTTGATTAGGGCCAATTTGAGTTGGGAGTTGTGGTTGTACAGCCACCATGTGTAATTTGAACCAAAGAGTCCCAGTGGAGAAAAACAGACAGTTTGGAAGGCAGCAAATGGTTCTGGGCACAGTGACGTTATTTTCAGTGACAGGCCTGAAACCATGTTGCTACCAAAAGAGAGGATCCCGTGTTTTCCTGAGGCCTGACGCTGTGACAGGCCAAACTGGTGAAGGAGCTGCCTGAGGAAAGTCCTGCGGCATGGCTGGAACCAAAAGGGTGGATGAAGAGTCCTGGGAAGCCTGGTTTGGGGAGACAAGGCCCTCCCAAGAGTGCTGTTCACCGCTTCCTCTTCCTAGATGTATGAAGGCCAGAAGAAATGGCTCTTACAGAACTAACTGGGGATGAGGAATAGTATAAGTACAATACAGCCAGATCTCATCAGCTCTCAGAAGCTAAGCAGAGTTGGTACTTGGATGGGAGACCACCAAGGAAGCTCTGCAGAGGCAGGCCGTGGCAAACCACCTCGGTTCACCTCTTGCCTTGACAACCTCATGGGGCTAAGCATAAGCTGGCTGTGACGACTCTACACAGACAGAGACTGACCTGAGATTTGGGTGTGTGCTTGGGTGGGATGGGACCAATGGAATCTAGACCTGCACCCACCTGACGACAGGCTCCAGGGCCACAGGTTGCCTGGAAGATGCCTGGGCTCTTTCTGGAGACCTTGCCCTTTTCTCCTGCAGCCAATGCATTCCATATGTCTACAGGGAATGGGGGTGGGAGGTGATGAATAATGCACAAAGAGCTTTAAAAAGACCAAGTATGAGGTTGCACAAAGTGTTCCTCAAGCGAAAGGGGAGGGAGCCGTTTGCCTGAAAATTTCCCCACAAGGGTTGGCAAGTCAAAGCATAATTTGGTTTCTGAAAGATTTTTGAAACGAGAGTTTCTTTCCCCAATACAATAACTCGGGTTATTTTAAGGTAAGAGCCTGCTTTGGACAAACTATCTTCCAGATGGAAATTAGGGAACAAAGTCACCGTTTGAGACATCTAAGAGGCTGGTGGGCTGGGGAATGCGCCTGAGAGGATTGAGAGAGTGGATCAGACCGCAGTTAGTTCTACCTTTGCTGAGGACACTTAATACTTCACAGGAACTCACGATCTCTGTGTAATTATTTCAGTGTGGTTGCATAGTTAAGAATACATTCTTTTTCAAAACATGCCTGCTGGGACTCTTTTCTCCTTAATTGTGTGCAATTAGCTCTTTAGGATGTCTGCCTTGCCAAACTGTAGCAAGGAGCCAGAGTTCCAGAGCTGGGAACTAGTTTTTGTGAAAGGAGTCTACAGAGCTTTGAAAATCACCAGGACAATGAGAACCTATTAACTGTTAAATGTACAAGTCTGAGTGCGGAAGGTCCAGGCTCCATGATAGACCCAACAAGGGCCAGGTCACAGGTGAACTTCAGGGCTCACAGCATCAGAAAAGACAGGAGGCTTTCATCTTTTTTCTGACCAAGAACTGCTGGATCAGAGCAGTGGTCCATCTAGGCCAGCATCCTGGCTCATACAATGTTCCTCTGGAGTTCCTCTAGCAATAGGGCAGCCTCTGAACCTGGAGGTTCCCCTCAATCACCATGGCTAGTAGCCACCAATACACCTATTTTCCATCAAACTGTCTAATCTCCCTTTAAAGCTGTTCATTGCTGTGGCCATCACTACATCCTCTGGCAGTGATTTCCACATTTTATGCACTCTCTGCATAGAGCAGCATTTCCTTTTGTCTGTCCTGAACCTCCTGCCCATCAGCTTCACCGGATGCCCTCAAGTGCTAGTATTTTGGGAGAGGGAGAAATATTTCTTTTGTCAACTCTCTTCACCCCATGCATAATTTTACAAACTTCTATCATGTGCCCCTCTTGGCTGCCTCTTTTCTAAATTGAAAAGTCTCCAACTCTTCAGCCTTCCTTCACAGGGAAGGTGCTCCAACTTCTTCATCATCTTGGTTGCCTTTGCACTTTTTCCAGCTCTGCAGTGTCCTTTTTGAATTGACTGGAATAGATGTTGAGTTCAGTAGCATCTCAGACACCAACAAGCGTTTCTGGATAGAAGCTTTTGAGAGTCAAAGTTCTGACAGGGGGACTCTTGAAAGCTTTACACTCCAAAAATCTTGTTGGCCCCAAGGGCCACTGGACTCCTGTCTAGCTGTTCACGTGAATGTGTCAACTATGTGTCAGAGGCCCCTAGAGCAATTCCCAAGAACAGACCCTCTGGTCTCCTGTCAAGGTAGCCCTGCGGAAAGGACCCTCAGCCCAAGTGGGCTTCCGGTTTTCAGCTCCTGATGCTGCCTTTAAACATCTGCCTCACTTTCTCTGTGACTTCAGTAGAATAACTTTAGGTCAACATTGCAATCTAAATTGAGAACAGACGCGTAGGGAGGGGGGGGGGCGGGGAGGGCGGCTCGCCCCAGGTCTGGGGGTCCCCGCGTTGGCAAGGGGGCCCCCAAAACAATGGCCGTGACGTTGCTGCGCCTGCGCTGAAAGGGGGGGAGAAAAAGAATGGAGGCGCCCGCGGCGCCCGACAGCGCGAGGGGGAGCGTGCGCGCACGGCGGAAGAAGGGGGTGGGGAGCGGCGCGCGCAGGCAGGGCTCCTCGTTCCCTTCCCTTCCCCCCTCCCCCTTTTTTCCCCCTCAGTCACTCACACAATTGAAAGCAAAGTGCGGGAAAGGCGCGCCGCGTCCGTCGCTTTTCTCCTCTCTCGCTCGGAGTCGTCGCTCCCTCGCCTCAGAAGGCGCGCATGCGGCAGCATGCGCACCAGCCTCCTCGGGCTTCTCCCGTGGCGGGGGGAGGGTCTTGTCCTTGGGGCTGGGGGCTGCCGCCTGGGCCGGGGGAGGCGCTGCTGGGGCTGGTTCGGGTGGCATCAGCCGGGGGAAAGGGGGAGGCTGGCCTGGCGGGACCCTCCAAGCTGCCGCCGGGGCTCCGGCCGGGAGACCTCCCTCCCGGGAGACTTCCCCCGGTGAGAGATGGGGGTGCGGGGGAAACTCTGCTTACAATTGTGCTGCCGGTCATATAGAAAGGAGGTGAAGAGGTTTCAGGGTTTCTCGGTTCAATGTTAAGGAGCCACTGAAGATTTGAACTGAACGTTTCCTGTTTGAATATATATGAACATATGAAGCTGCCTTATACTGAATCAGACTCCCCCTCGGTCCATCAAAGTCAGTCTTGTCTTCTCAGACTGGCAGCGGCTCTCCAGGATCTCAGGCTGAGGTTTTCCATGCCTACTTACCTGGACCCTTTTTAGTTGGAGATGCTGGGGATTGAACCTGCGACCTTCTGCTTACCAAGCAGATGCTCTACCACTGAGCCACTGTCCCTTCCCTGACCAGCAGTGGCTCTCCAGGATCTCAGGCTGAGGTTTTCCATGCCTACTTACCTGGACCCTTTTTAGTTGGAGATGCTGGGGATTGAACCTGCGACCTTCTGCTTACCAAGCAGATGCTCTACCACTGAGCCACCGTCCCTCCCCTAAGTATTTCATACTTGGACATTCTCTTTTAGCTCCTTGTTTTAGCCATCGGCACAGCCCAGTTGCTGCTGGTTTCCGGCCCTCTTACCCCCAGCTCGTTTCCTGCCTTGCCGCTTACGGCTTTGGTCAAGGCCTCTGAGAAAGTCGCTTCTAGGCTTTGCAAACCCCGGCTCTGTAAACAAGAAGGAAGAGCTTGCTTAGAAGAAGCCTCTGGAGGTTTCTTAGTATGCAGATGTGCCTGGTCCAGTTGATCTCATCTAGCATCAGCTGCTTTCCCCTTGATGGTCAGGAACCGGCCTCAGCAGCACAAGTCTTGAGCAACTTCTGGAGTGCTCTGAAGGGGTAGTTGCCCTGTAGTGTGGCTGAGGCTTTGACTTCCCATTCACAAAACGTTCTAGGCCCCCTTCTGACTGAAATAAGGAAGGGGGGCATCAGGTTTTGTGAGATGAGATGCATCAGTGTAACGAAGAGGGCAGGACTGCAGAGGGAGATGGACTGGTTGGACGATCACTCCGAGCATCAAGTCCCAGTAGAGTTCTTTCTTGCGCTTGGCCCATGGAGTTCAGCAAGGCCGTTGGCTCAACAGAAAGGGGAGGGTGCAGGTAGATGTCTGTGGGAATCCCCAGCTACCTTGAGTTCATAGGCAGCCAGAAATATTTTAAAGATTTTTCTTGGGAGGTGTAGAAGCCTGTGCATTCAGTCTGGGAGGCGAGATGCTGTCTTGATTTTGATTTTTCAAGAAGGCCAAACTTGAGATTGCACTTTATTTACAGAGTACATTTCGGGAAGTGTAGCTGAACTGACCGGCCCTTTCTTTCCTTCCACAGAGGATAACCTGTCCCCTGGTGTGTGCTGTGTTTGTGGCTGTCATTGGGTCCCTGCAGTATGGCTACAACACTGGCGTCATCAATGCTCCTGAGGAGGTAGGACAGAGGGAAGTGGTGGGTGCGGGATGTACTCCATGGGGAGATTAGTAACACTTTCCTGAGGAAGTGAGGTAAGCCTTGAGGGCAAGGAAGGAGGACGGCACAAGAGGGAAAGAAGCGGCCTCTGTGTTGGCTGCCAACACTTAGGGGTAGTTGGTTGGGGGCCCAAAGGTGTGGCAAAACAGAAGAGGTGAGTTTTGAGGAGCAACAAGGACATTAGACGTTCCATGGGGACCTCCTTATAGCTTTGCTTGTTGAAAACCACATCAGTATGCCTGTTTTTGTTTTCCTTGTTTTTCTTGTAAGCTTGCTTAATAGAGAAGTCCCACAAGTTCAGGGCACAAGGGGAACAGCTGGGCCAACAGGCTGCTTGTGGCATTTCTCCCTGTCACATGGTGTGGTGGGGTAATCAGGTTATCAATCACATGACCTAGATTGCACCAGCAGTGCCATCGGGGGGGGTGCCGCCCCCAAAGTGACACCACGTCCTGTTTCCCCCCCCTACAAGTGGTGGCCATTTTGGGGAAGTTACATCACTTCCTGTTTCCAGCAGGGCTCCCTCGCAAGTGGTGGCCATCTTGCGGAAGTGACATCACCGGAAGTGACATCATATCCTGTTTCTGGAGGCGTGCACACACATGGGGGGCCCACATAAATCTTGGGCCCCGGGCCCCCAAAGCCCTAGCTACGCCACTGATTGAGAAACCACCGAGCTCCAATTAAGTACTGAGGAAATAAAGTTTCTGACAAAGTTGCAGTGCCTGCCCAATGAATCTTGTTTCCTTTGGAAATGCAGTGGAGTGGGGCCTTTGCTTTTGGCCCAATAGCTGGAACTGACACAAAGGCACCAGCCCAACAAACAGAGTGCATCGATTTGGAAATCTCCCCTCACTCAGATGGGTCTAAATATGCAGTTTGCACACTAACTGTGACTAAATTGCTCTTCACTACAGCCCAAATCCTTCCCTTCACCCCCACCCCCTCCTCTTCCCCTCTTATAACTGATGCCATTTCTCGATTTCCGCTGGACCAGCCACCCTTGCAGTCCGAGGGTTCGAGGCACCTTTTCACAGCCAGGTACTCGTCTCCTCACAGGGTTTCAGTGTCTGAAATGCTGAACCTGCTGAAGTTCCCTGTCCCTTGGTGACCTAAATTATATTCTATATATTCACATATAAGAATGTTCCCGAGGGAGATGGTGCATACGTGCATGTGTTTGTTTATTTAGAATGTTTCTATGTTCAAGGGGGCTTACAATTAAAATCCATTTTATAAAAAACAAGCCATTAAAAAAGGGAAAAAGGAAACAATTGAAAATAGACCTCAGACATGGGGGGAGGGGGAAAGGTTACCATGAAAACCTCCCAAACTGCTGTGTTGAAACGGCTGGCCACGAGGCACCAGAGTGAGCAAATATTGTGCATATTTTCAGTCTCCTGACAGGGATCCAGTTCCAGGCTCCCGTGGCGAGCTCCATCCGCAGCTGAAAGGCTGGCCGGTGGAATGAAATTCCTGCAGGCATGTTCTGTGCAGGAGCGTCTCACATTCACTCATCCTAGAGTGGTTTTTTTGTTTGCTTGTTTTCTTCTAAATACTTGTCATGAAGTTGCCAAATACGTCTCTGACTTTTCAGGTTGGGGGAACTCTTGTTGCCTTGCAAATTCAGGATTATCTGGATATGATCAGACTCCTGGATCAATGTCTGTTGGTTTCAACAAAGCAAATTCTACATTTGTCATCTTGCCTGGTGACTGGGACTCCCAGCTGCAGTTGGGAAATTCCCGCAGATCTTGGGACAGATCCAAGGGAAGGTCTGGTTTGGGAGGGGAGGAGCCTCAGCATGCCCTGGGTCTCCATATTTCAGCTCAGCCCTGGTTGTATATGAGAACCAGGGCTTTTTTGTAGCAGGAACTCCTTTGCATATTAGGTCACACACCCCTGATGTAGTCAGTCCCCCTGGAGCTTACTGTAGGCCCTCACAGGGAAGATGCGCCAACTCCCTCATCATCTTGGTTGCCTTTGCACTTTTTCCAGCTCTGCAGTGTCCTTTTTGAATTGACTGGAATAGATGTTGAGTTCAGTAGCAC
The DNA here is from genome assembly GCF_032191835.1 of Heteronotia binoei. Classification (NCBI taxonomy): domain Eukaryota; kingdom Metazoa; phylum Chordata; class Lepidosauria; order Squamata; family Gekkonidae; genus Heteronotia; species Heteronotia binoei. The sequence continues at coordinate 2,128,992 of NC_083228.1, read as the reverse complement.
CTCAGATGCCAACAAGAGTTTCTGGATAGAAGCTTTTGAGAGTCAAAGTTCTGCTGGAGGGACTCATAGAATCATAGAGTTGGAAGGGACCTCTAAAGTCATCTAGTCCAACCCCCAGCTAGACTCTTGAAAGCTTTACGCTCCAAAAATCTTGTTGGCCCCCAAGGGCCACTGGACTCCTGTCTAGCTGTTCACATCAATGTGGCAACTGCTTGCCAGATGCCCCCGACTGTCCCTAGAGCAGTTCCCAAGAACAGACCCTCTGGTCTCCTGACATGGTGACCCTGTGGAATTCTGGAAGTCACATAGGGTACCTCTAGGAACAGCTGTAAACTCTATGATAAAGCCATACAGCTTCCAGCACTTCCTAACTATGTCACTCCCAAGTTTTTACTAGAAATACATAGGGCTGCAGCCAGTGCCATTCCTGACCCCACCCCCACCATACCCCATGAAGAAGACCATAGATTTATTTATTAAATAAAATAATTAAATATATTTATGCCCCGCCCTTCTCTCTGAATCAGAGTCTCAGAGCAGCTCACAATCTCCTTTATCTTCTTCCCCCACAACAGACACCCTGTGAGGTGGGTGGGGCTGAGAGGGCTCTCACAGCAGCTGCCCTTTCAAGGACAACCTCTGCCAGAGCTATGGCTGACCAAAGGCCATGCCAGCAGCTGAAACTGGAGGAGTGAGGAATCAGACCCGGTTCTCCCAGATAAGAGTCCGCGCACTTAACCACTGCACCAGCCATTTGCAACCCTACATTCCTGTTCTTTCTGACTCACAGTAGCTCTGCAGGGTCTCAGGTAGAGGGAAGCATTTCCTATCACCTTCTGCCTAACCATTTTAATGGGTGCTGCTGCAGGGAACCCCGGATCTTCTGCATGCAAAGCAGATGTTCCACCACCACGGAGCCATGGCCTGTCCCTGAATTTTAAACATTTTGAAATTTTAAACATTTATACCTCGCCTCTCAATGAGAAGAATTTTTTTTAAAAAAATCAAAAGAATAGAAAGACAATTGAAAACACCACCACACTGGCAGTCACGAATAAATTGTGAACAGCAAGAAGGCTCAAATGACACCATAACAACAGCTATTAAAAGAGTAGATTGAAATCAGAAACCACTGGAGGAAAAGGAAAAGATATCATCTAAAGGCCTGGGAGAATAAATAGGTTGTCACCCATGGCCTGAATAACAACAAATCCCATACCAGGCAAGAATCCAAAAGGCGGGAACACCAAAGAAGAGGTGCTCTAACTGAAAGGCTCCACCCACTTTGCTGCCATTTTGTAACTGGTAAGGCTCCTGAAAAACAAATGAAGTCACTCCCAGAGACATCAAGTCTGCATCTCCTATACAGTTTCTCATGTATTTGCCATGTTCTGAAACTCTGGCCGATTTCCCACTAGCCGTACGCTGCTGTCACGCTCCTCTTCTCTGCAGAGGTTTTGTTGGATTTCACACTATATGCCCTGGGGCTGCAATTAGCTTTGCCTTTTTTGCATGTCTAACAGTTTCTAAAAACTAGTTTCTGTTTGCTGAGTGAAAAAGGCGAAGCTAGTTGCAGCCCCGGGCAGATAGTGTGAAATCTGATGGAACACCACAAAGAAGAGCATGACAGCAGCGAAAGGCTAGTGGGAAATCGGTGTCCTTTTCCATATCCTAGTCAACATCCACAGGAGTTCATCCGAAGGCAAACCTGGAATGGGACCTCAGGAGGGTCTAAGGCCACAGAGCGCCCCCTCCAAAGCAGCCCTTTTCTCCAGGGGGGCTGATCTCTGTCACCTGGAGATCTGTTGTAGTCCCAGGAGAGCTCCAGCCACCACCAGGGGGTTAAACCAATAAAGCAAAAAGCCTCCCCGTAGCAAAGTCTCAGTTCACACAAATTACAAAGCCAGTCAAATCATCTATTATAAATTGTGTGGATAATCAAGAATTCCACAATATACTCCGTACAAACAAGTGCATAGAAAAGAACATCCATCATTCATGTAATTAGGAACAGAGAATCCACATCAGTCAAACTGGTAAGTATTTTTGTCCTTTGAACCCAGTCATTAACTTCTTTACAAGTGGATCTCTGCAGTCCCAAGTCACGCAGTTAACATAGGAGTGAAGGTAGTCTTTAAACTTCAGTGCAATTCCAGCAGCCCAGCAACAAGCAAAACTGGGATTCTGTGTCTTGTTTTGCTAAATATTCTCTCACCCATCTCAATGAAAGCCTTCATTTAATTAATACTCTCTTTTTTTTCTTTAGCTGTAGCCTTATGGCTTGGAGTCTTGAAATAATTCAGCCTTCAGATGATTCCATGAGCTTTGGGATTCAAAAAGCATTGTTTTTCTGGACACAATTTATCAGTGCTGAGGATTCCCCCCCCCGCTGCCCCCCCCCCCCAATTTAACAGAACAAGGCAGCTTCTGGGAAGGGGAAAAGAGAAAAGTGATCCATAAGGCATAATTTACTGTAAGAAACTCCTGGGCAAAATTCCAGTTGTCGGGAGCACAGAGAGGCCACTGCAGCCTCCAGACAGCATGGCTCAAAGGCAGAATGTAAAAGGAGGAATTGAGTCATTCCCAGGACAAGATTCAGAGCCCCAAATCAGGACTGAAAAGCAGAATGGGGCAAGGAGAGGGCCATCGGCAGAGGTGGCAGTCAGGAGGAATCTCTGAGAGGGGGGGAGGGACCATCCTGGATTTCTTAGAACATGAGCAGAGCCCTGCTAGTCCATCTAGCCAGTGTGGGAGCTGGCGTGGTTCAAAGCAGCTGACTCTCATCTGGAGAACCGGGTTTGATTCCCCTCTCCTCCTCCACATGAGGCCTGCTGGGTGACCCTGCCCTAGTCACAGTTCTCTCAGCCCCACCTACCCAGGGCTGGCTCTGCCACTAGGCAAATTAAGGCACTGGTCTTCTGGGGGTGCTGAACTGGGTGACCCCCATGTGATGTTATCAGCGCGGGGTTTGTGTGTGTGCCAGAAGTTAGCCTTACCTGAGGTGCCAGACAGTCTAGGGACAGTCCCTCCACCTACCTCACAGGGTGTCTGTTGTGGGGAGAGGAAGGAAAGGCAACTGGAAGCTGCTTTGAGACACCTTTGGGTAGAGAAAAGCAGAGCATAAAAACCAGCTCTTCTTCTAGTGCAGCCTCCTGTCTCACACAGTGGTCAACCAGTTCTTCTGCAGGGCCAACAACTGGGCAGAGAGGCCGAGGCCTTCCCTTGATGTTGTCTTCTGGCACTGGGATTCACTGCTTCTGAACATGAAGATTCCCATTAGTCACCATGGCAAGTAGCAGCTACTGATTAACCTCTCCTCCATGAGTCTTTCTAATCCTGTTAAATCTATCTATGCCTGTCTATGGCTACATCCTCTGGCAGCAAATGCCATGTTTAATCACTCGTTGCATAAAGAAGTATCTTCTTCACTTGATTCTGATCATGACAGAATCATATGATTTGGAGGTCAGCTAGATGACCTCTGACTTGGAAAATCCCTGGAGATGCGGGGGGGGGGGGCTGCCTATTAAAGGGGAAGTTTGGGGAGGGATCTTACCTAGGACTCTATTGTGTGCTATAAAGTCTGCCCTCCAAAGCTGCTGTTTTCTCCAGGCAGCTGGAGATGAGAGAATTCCAGGCTCCACCTGGAAATTGGCATCCCTAAATCAAAAAAGGTGAAAAGGGAAGGAAAACAAACTGGAAAAAAATTATTAATGTATTTTGTGTGTGTGTGCATGCGTAAACAGTGTGGGAAACATTAACTGCCTCACATATGAAATTATGTAAGGAAAACATTCCCTTGGTTTTTACGCCCCCAGTGAGAGCTTTTACCTTATGTTTTGAGTTTGCCCTCCAAAAGAATATGCTGAAGGGAAGCCCAGGAGCACAATTGCTGTAAATGCCTTTGGTGTGAGGTCACTGCAGCATGAGTGCTTTCCTCCCCGTAAACAGCACAACAACAATAGCCCCCTCCTAGATTGCTTAACCCCAACCTCTGCTGAGCATTCCCAGGGCCACAGTCAGATACTAAAACAGCCAAGCTTGCCAAGTGCCCCCCCCCACACGAACGTGCCAGAAGCTCTGCAGAATTTGCTCTGCCCAGCGATTGTTGCCAATGGGTGTGGGATCACTCGACCTGAGCCAACCTGAAGCACGGCCTGCTCAGTGCAGCTGAGGTTCCTGGACTCAGCTGCAGCCAGCAGCCCTCCAGGGCAGCAACCCGGCAGCAACATGCCCAGTAAGTTAAAAGGCTGCTCCCCACCTCAGTTGTGCTAGCCTCAGATTTCCATACACTTTGGAGATACTTTTTTACATGGTGAGTGAATTGTGGCTTGGCTTCCCAAGCTCCTGCTGGGGGCAGGGTTTCCCCCAGTTTCAGGGCCCCCAACCTGTCAGCACAGAGCAGGCCGCTGGGGGGATCCCCAAAGAGCTCTGTCATGTGTGGCAGCATGTGGTGCAATGACATCACCCAGAAGTTGTCAAGCATGCAGTTTCAATGACGAGTCGAAGTTGATACAAAACTACTTTTTAGAAATATAAGCACAGGGCTTTAGCCTTCCCTCCTCATCTCTTTGCATGAGGATGGCTCCGACAGCGACGTCGGAAGCGTCACATTGCACAATAAAAGGCTTCAATTCATTGGGGTGGCTTAAGACTGGTGAACAGCCTTTTGAGCCTATTGAATGCTTCCTGACATTTCAGCGTCCAATTCAGCTTCGCTCCTGGCTTTTTGGAGTCTGGACCTTCTCCTTTGTTTTTAGTAACTCAGTGAGGGGCAACATTATTTGACCGAACCCCCGTATGAAGGTTCGGTAAAAATTTGCAAGCCCAAGGAACAATTGGAGCTGTCTGCGTGTCCTCGGGGGGAGCCCACTCTAGTACCACTTGAACCTTACTTGGGTCCATAGCTAACCCCTGCCCTGATACTCTGAAACCCAAATAGTCGAGTTCGGTCTTGTGGAACTCACATTTTGATAACTTAGCATGCAACGTATGCTTCAACAGTGTACTGAGGACCTCCCTCACTAATTTCACATGTGATTGGAGATCTTGTGAGTAAATAATTATGTCATCCACGTACACCACCACCCCCTTAAACAAATATTCTCTCAGCACTTCATTGATAAAGATCATGTACACCCCCGGCGCTCCTTGTAACCCAAATGGCATCATTAGGTACTCAAATTGTCCCATTGGTGTATTGAACGCCATTTTCCATTCATCCCCCTCTTTGATGCGCACCCTGAAGTACGCATCCCTCAAGTCCAGCTTAGTAAAGATCGTCCCCTCTGACACAGTACTGAGTAAGTCCTTGATGAGGGGTATTGGATAAGCATTGGAGGTGGAAATCCCATTAATCCCCCCAAAATCAGTACAAAGTCTGAGCGAGCCGTCCTTCTTTTTCCTAAAGAGAACGGGGGCTGCGTGGGGGGGCTGTGGTGGGTCGGATAAAGCCTCTCTTCAGGTTCTTATCTAGGAACTTCCTCAGTTCCACCTTTTCAGCCCACCCCATTGAGTACTGCTTGGCCTTAGGCAGGGTCTGCCCTGGGATCAGTTCAATGGCACAGTCTGTGTCCCTATGGGGCAGAAGTTCGTCAGCTCCCTGTTCACTGAGCACCCCCCTTAAGTCTCGATAAGCTTTAGGGATCGTCTGGACTTCCTCCATTGTCAAGCAAACCTTTTCATTTCAGGGTGGCGGACTGGGGCCCCATTCCTTATTCCAATGATGAGCTGGACACCTCGGATCATTGAATTCTATTGTCTGGTCTCCCCATCGAATGACTGGCTCATGCTTGGCTAGCCATCCTACTCCCAAAACCACATCGTAGGAGGATGATGATGCTATTACAAAAGCCTCCTGGTCCCAGTGGTCTTTAATGCCCACTGGCACTAATTGAGTCTCTAATATGCATGGCTGTCCCCTCATTACTGACCCATCCATCTGCTCAAACTGGATGGGATGCGGCAAAGCCGTCATGGGAAGCCCCAATGTGTCCACCAGCTTAGGGGTGATTATGTCTCTCGTGCACCCCGAGTCAAACAAAGCTTTCACCTGCACGAACCTCTTGAGTCTGGTGTTTAGCAGAATCACTGGCACAAAATATAGCGACCCCGTTACTCTCACCCGGAATGGTGCCGGTTCATCGGCGACCTGCTGACTGGCACCGCTTAGAGCAGGTCGTTCTTGTTTCCCACCGGCTCATCCTCCCAGGACATCTCACTCAGCTCATCGATGACGATAGTGTCCTCATCAGGCATCGAGCTTGCGGCTGCGCTGCTCTTCACCGCATCCTTAGGGCGGCCGGTCTGCTTCTTTGGAGTCTGAGTGCTTGTCTTGGAGGTGCTGGATGGTGGTCTGGGGGGGGGGGGTTCAGGCAGCTACTGGCCAGGTGGTTCGGGTCCCCGCACGGAAAGCACTTGCGGATTACCGGGGGCTTCCTGGCTCCTCCCCCCACCTGGGTCTTCTTCGCCTCCGTCTTCACCCCTGGTTTCAGGTCACAGCCTGACTTGCCGCTCTGCTGCTGGCGTTGCATAGCCACTCTCTTTATGTTGGTTTCCACTTCCCCCGCCAGCTGTATCCACCCCACCAGGGTGGTTGGCCTCGCTTGCTACAGGGCTCGATCCAGGACACTAGCGTTCAGCCCACGGGTGAAATGCTCGATCTTCATCAGCTCACTCCACCCCCTCACTTTGGCCGCGTTGGTGCGGATTGACTTAGAGCCTTGTTGTATGTCCCTCAGGGCGGCCAACGCGCGGGTCTCCTGTAGGGGGTCCTCATACTTGGCCAGTAAGGCTTGTAGGAAAGGGCCACATCATCCAGTTCCAGGCTCATGGTCTCGTACAGACTCACAAACCATCTTTTGGCGGCCCCCTTCAGCTTTGATCCCAGATAGTCCACACGACTAAATTCATCAGGGAAGGTGTTCCCCCAATAATGCATGTAGCTATTAGCCTGGATCGTGAAATACTCCACCTTCTCAGGGTCCCCGTCAGAGGTGGCTTCCAACTCCCTTCCTCAGCCCCTTTCCTGAGGGACTGGGGGTGCCGCCAGCTGCGCCCATGGCGGTATTGTCGAGGGTCTAGCCGCAGGCGGTTGCGGGGCTCTTCTCGGGCCAGTCGTCCTCAGAATCCTCAGAATCAACTTGCCTGTTGAACTCTCCAGCCATCATGGTGGTCATCACTTGCATCTCATCCCGCAACCCCTTGGCGACCTCTTCGACTTCCTTTCGTACCATCAATCGGAATTCTCGAGCATGTAGGTGTTCCCCCAATAACGCATGTATGGGAAGGTGCTGATTACTTCTCAAATTAGTTTCGTTTCTCTCTATTTTTACTTTGCAAGCAATAAAGCAGGAAGGGGGGAAGGTCCGCCAAGATACTTCACAGACCAGTGTTATGGAGGACCCTAAAACAATCAATTATCAATGGAATTTTACCATCTTGACAGAAGTGATGTGTTGCCCTGGGCACAGAGCGCAGGAATGCTCTAGCAATTTGAAGGAAACTCTATGTTTTTGCACTGGAACACTAGCAGTTTTTTTTTTGGGGGGGGGACTCTATGTTGCCATAGAGTTTCCCCCAAAATTGCTAGAGCATCCTCATTCAAAACCATAGAGTTCCTCCCAAATTGCTAGAGCATCCCTGTGCAACGTGCCTGGTGTGATACCTCGCTTCTGTGCACACAAGAGAGAAAAGTCCCCCGCCAGCAGTCAGTGGGGACTTGACAACCCTAATTGTGGAATAAGATTATGTGATAAAAGTGTCATAAAGAATCAGGGTATGAATATAATACAGAATGGTTGAGTCCAGACAGGCGGTTTAAGCTGCCCTGGGGATGGCAGGGGAGTGGATTTAAAAAGCACATCTAAATGCACACATCTGCCTCCCATTCCCGTCCTGTACTCACTCCATCCTGGCCTGAAGGAAAGCCACCTCAGAAAGGTGCCACTTCCTGGACAGCCAGGAAGTGCCTGGAAGCATCCAGGGAGCTGCAGACAGGTGTGTGAGAGCGCTGGATGCTCCTCTAGGCCACACACAGCCTGTCTCTGAACGCTCCCAGGCACCCCTATTTCCACCAGCTCACTTCTGGGTTGACTTGCTGCTGCCCTGAGCCAGCAGTGTGGACCCAGCCACTATGTGATTAATGAGCAAGAAATACAATACCGGAAACTAAGAGCTCATGTCAGGAGACCATCCTGACCCATAACAGCACATGCAACATCATCGGAGTCTCCTGTCGGTGCCCTCACACCTCTCATTGGTTGCAAGCCACAGCTTGGCAACCCTGCCCACAAGCAAGGCATAGAAGTGATGCTCCCCTGTGTAGTCTGTCCCCAGCATCTGAGACTCAGAACTCTGCCCCCAGGAGGCCAGGCACCGGACTTTTCTAGGCCCCTTCTGCTGCTTCCAGTGGCTGCTTTACAAAGCGATTTAATCTCAAATCAACGTAAAGTGGATTGAGGGGTCAGTTAGCAACAAACCTTTCGAGCGCATTTCCCCCCGACAGGGCTGTGAGTGGGGTTTTGTTTGTTTCCTAGAGATCAGTCCCAGATCTAAAATCTTGACTCATAGTAGAGTTTAAAACTAGTTGTATTACTTTACTGCAAGCTGCCCCAAGGGTCTTGTTGATGAAGAGACAGGATGAAAAAAATGCTTAAATAAATACATAAAAAAGTAAAGTAAAGCAGAGGCTCTTGCGTTTGTGCTGGACTGGCGCCTGCCGTTCTCCCGGCTGCCTGTCTCCTCCGGTTGCCTCACTTTGCTGCTCAGCCAGCCAGAGACAGCAGAGAGCCAGAGATGTGCAGGCCAAGGACTACCGTCACCCAGTCACCCAAATGCCCTGGGACAGGACTGACTTCAGAGGCGCTGCACTGGCATCTTGGAATGAGCCCGTTGGTCCCTGGGAGTCTCCATCTGTGGATCCTGCCCCACTGGGTCAGGGGTCTCCATCTTTTTTCAACCTCTGGGATTCTGGCACTGGGTGGTGGGCAGTGCTCCCCTGAAGCTGAGTTAGCGAGAGGAACTCACAGTTTTTTAGCCTCCAGCTCACACATTTTTGTCTTAGCTCAGGAAAAATGGTCCCAGAGCAAACTAATTTATGCAGTAGCTCACAACTTTAATGCCAGGAGCTCACGAAGTAGAATTTTTGCTCATAAGACTTCACAGCTTAGAGCCAGGGTGGCCAAAATGTGGCTCTTTCACACATATTGTGTGGCTCTTGAAGCCCCCATCAGCTGAATTGAAGAAGGCATTTGTTCTTTAAATCACTTCTCCAAGCCAAGCCAACCAGGAGCATGGCGAATGCATTTAAAGTTGCTATATTTCCACCTCTCTCTCCCCCATCTATTTTCCTTCCTTCAGGCTCTCAAACATCTGACAAATATTCTATGTGGCTCTTACTTTAAGCAAGTTTGGCCAGCCCTGGCTTAGAGGGAGCATTGGTGGGGGGGGGGGGCAACCACAAAATGGCTGCCACAGGAAGTGGTACCAAACACTAAATGTCTGGGAGTGAAGTTAGGTGCAACTCTAATAACGCTGAATCAGTCTGAAGCAGCGGAACAAAATCTGAGTCTATTGGCACCTTCCAGACCAACAAAGTTTGATTTAAGATACAAGCTTCCAGATGCATGCACACAAAGAAAGACTTAAACTTTGTTCTAATTATAACTCTTCTTCATTTCAAGCAGACGCTCTGCTTAACAGGATGGCTTTTCAGAGGAACATCCTGTTTTAAAAGATTTTTTTGCAAACACACAGCTTCCCTTCAGTCATGCGGATCCCCATGCTGTGCTGGCAGCTGCTGCTGAAGCAATGGAGTTTTGAATCAGCACAGCCTATTGTGGATCTCTGTTCTCCAGGCATTGACTTGCAGCATTACCGTTGGTCTCCAGGCTGCAGAGATCATTTCCCCCTGGAGAAAATGGCTGCTTTGGATGGCAGACTCCATGTGGCATCATGTCCCACTGAAGCCACGCCTCTCCCCAAATCCCACCTTCCCCAGGCTCTTCTAGGGTTGCCAACCTGCATGTGGTGGCTGGAGATCCCCTGGGGTTATCATTCATCTCCAGGCAACAGAGATCAGCTCACCTGAAGAAACAGCTGCTTAAGAAGTTGGACTCAAGGGCATTAGACCACCCTGAAGTCCCCCCTCCCCAAACTCTGCCCTCTTCAGGGCCCACCCCCCAAATCTCCAGGGATTTCCCAGCCCCAAGATGGCAACACTTCCAACTAGAAGCCCTGCTGGGCAAACAGCCCACCTGGCAGAATGCTGCAGAATCTCCCCTCCAAAGCAGCCCTTTTCTCCAAGGGAACTGATGCTGCTCACCTGGAGATCAACTGGAATAACAGGAGATCTCCAGTTGCCACCTGGATGCTGGCAACCCTAAAAACAGGAAGGAAAGGAGAGGCCAGTCACCACCAAGAAGTCGTGCCTTGAAAGAACAAATACAACAACAACATCAACAATTCATCATCATCATCATCATGGCTCTTTTTCTAGCAGGAGCTCCTCTGCATTAGGCCACAACCCCTTGATGTAGCCACTCCTCCTGGAGCTTACAGTAGGCCCTGTACTGAGCCCTCTAAGCTCTTGGAGGATTGGCTACATCAGGGGGCCGTGGCCTAATATGCAGAGGCGCTCCTGCTAGAAAAAGAGCTCTCACCATCACTATCATCATCAACAAATCATCATCATCTGGCATTGTGTGTAGAATACCAGGAGGTCCTAAGCTTGTCTGACAGCCAGAAGTTGTAGCTCTTTTAGCATTATGCACCACTAGATGGCGAGCTTGACTCGTTTTTAAGTCAAGAGACATTTCAGAGGTGGTTTTGCCATTGCCTGCCTCTGTGTCACACCCCTGGTATTCCTTGGAGGTTGCCCATCCAAATACTAGCCAAGGCCGACCCTGCTTAACTGCCAAGATCTGACGAGGTGAGGCTCACCTGGGCCCCTTAATGAGGGGAGATGCTCTTCTCCCAGGAGTCGAGAGGCAGAGAAGCCACCTGCAGCAGGAGCCAAGGAGGGGGACTGGGGGCCACAGGGATCAGTGAGGCAGCCATGTCAGGAAGCTTGCCAGCTTTCTTGCCAGCTCCTGTTTGTGTTACTTTTGTCCAGCTGTTTGAAAACACCTCCCCTGTTCATGCTGTGGCTCCCAGGTGTTTCTGTGTCCCACTTGTTTGGTCACTACCCACCTTGTCGAACTGCCTGAGTCCTCATGCCTTGACTGCAGATGTCCTCACCAGTGGAGGGCGCTGTTTGGCAGGAGGAAGGAAGGCAGGGAACTCTAGGCTCTGGACCTATATATTCATTAAAAACCTTTATTCTGCTTCTTCTGGAGAAAGTGGCTGCTTTGGAGGGTGGAGTGTATAGCATGATACCCAGTGAATATCCTTCCCCTCCCTAAAACCCCATCTCCCAGGCTCCACCCTCCAAAAATCTCCAGGCACTTCTGAACCCGGAGCTGGCAATCCTAGGATATGCCCACCTTACACAAAGCCCTTGTAGCCCTCTTGTAGCCAAGAGCCCCACTCACTGGATGGGCACTAGGAAGGGTGTCCACAAGTCCCACGGTGCCAGTGGGTGCCACTCTGAGCAAGGCAAAGTCAGGGGTTCTAGGCCACCTTGATTCTGTTCACAGGTAGGGCTTTGTTAGAACTGCAAAAGTGAATAATCCCTTTTCCAGTAAGGAGTATTTCCTCCTTCAGGATCTTGCTGATCCATCATTTCCGTTTATCACACTGCTTTGATCTGCCCTGTTTTAATGCTGACTGATGGGATGAGCGGGGTGCTTGTGCTGAAAAAACGGATGCCTGTCCAACATCCCGGCAAAGGCATTCCTGAGCTCTAAAGAAGCCTTCCCTTCAGACAAAGATTCAAGAGGGACCCAGGGCTTGAGGGGGGGGGGGGAGAAAAATGGATCTATACTGATTGACAGGTTCTGGTGAGGTCATAAAGCCACCCAAAATTGTACTCCTTCAGGAGGAGGGGGAGTCACAAATGTTTAATTGAATCAACTTGCACTTGGGGAAATAATCTTAAAGGTGAACAGACTACCTGAAGTGTAGGGGCAAAGTAGGCTTGCCAACCTCCAGATGGAGCCTGGAGGCTTCCCAGAATCACAATTGATCTCCAGATTACAGAGCTCAATTTCTCCTGGAGAAAATGGCCACTTTGGAGAGTAGGCTCTAGAGCACTGTACCCCACTGAGCCCCCTCCCTTCCCCCCAAACCAGCCATCCCCAGACTCCACCCTCAAATCTCCAGGAATTTCCCAACCCAGAGTTGGCAACCTTAGGGCAAAGAGGGAGCCAGAACTGGGAGCAAGTGGTGGTAGGAGGGAGGGAGGCAGGTGTGTTACTTGAACTGCAAAAGTGGAGGGAAGCAGAAAAAGATCCTGAACCAAATCCCACTCTCACCACATCTGGGTGCCAACCTTAATCCATGGACTGGAGATGGCAAGGGAGCGTGTGTGCCTTCGCATAGCTGTAGAGAGGGCCACGGGCCCCTGGGATATAGAAGAAGATGATTTTGGATTTATATCCTGCCCTCCACTCTGAATCGCAGAGTCTTGGAGCGGCTCACAATCTCCTTTATCTTCCTCCCCCACAACAGACACCCTGTGAGGTGGGTGGGGCTGAGAGGGCTCTCACAGCAGCTGCTCTTTCAAGGACAACTCTTGACCAAGAGCTATGACTGACCCAAGGTCATTCCAGCAGGTGCAAGTGGAGGAGTGGGGAATCAAACCCGGTTCTCTCAGATAAGAATCTGCACACATAACTACTATACCAAACTGGCTCTCTATGTTGTTGTTCAGTCACACAGTCAAGTCTGACTCTTTGCGACCCCATGGACCATGGATATACCAGGGCTTTAAACTATCTGCAGAAAGAGAGGGGCAGACCCCTGCCCAGTGTCCCCCTCAACTCTGCCTTCAGTCCCCTCCAGGCTCCCCATTCTCTCCTACTGCTTCCTCCTCAATCGCCTGCACTGCTTAGCTGAGGAGAATGAGTCCCCAGATCTGTTCAAAGGAGGCTTTGAAGAATTAAGTGACTCTCCTAGCTGCCTACATTCTCTCGTAAGGCTGCCATTCCTCAGCTGGGAGAAGGGGATTTCTTCTGCCCCCCACGAGGCAGCTGGTGGCATGCAGAAGGAAGGAGGAAATCCCACCCAAAACCAGTGTCCGATTTGCCTTTTTCAGCCCCGGCCCCTGCCTGGTGGAATGAGCGCCTCTCGGAGATCAGGGCCCTGCTGCGGGATCTTTTGCAGTTCCACAGGCCTGCAAACTTGAGCTCTTCTGCCAGGCAGTGATGGCTGCTTTCATTAGCCCCTCCCCCTGTTTAGGATCTGATTGGCCTCTAGACCGGTTTGGCTGTGACTGTTAAGGCAGAGTTTTAAATTCGGATTATGCTGTTTATAGCATGGCCTGGATTTTTTAATGTGTATTTTTAAATCCATTTTAACTGTTTTAGCTTTGTTGCAACCCACCCTGAGCCTCCTGGAATGGCGGAATACAAATCGAATAAGATTAATAAATAAATAACAAAGAAATACAAGTGTTTTTCTTTTTTCAAAAAAGAAGCCTAAAGCAGATCTTTCCACAGACTTTTCCTGGATCTTCTAGGGGATATACAAGCTACTGTCTCTCCCTCTCCACTTGTCTCTTTTCCACCACTTTCTTGTTTGGCATAACCACAACAATTGTTCTTGGCCACCCTCCCTGCTTGAGTCCTGTGTGCTTGCATGTTTGTTTCCACTGACGTGACTTGGTTTGGCCTGTTCCCTGGTGCAGCTCAGCTTGGTTTCGCTGCTGGATTCCTGCTACTCCTGGCCTGGCCTGGCCCAGGTGATGGCAGGTGGGTTTGGGTGGACCTTGGAGGCCTGGGACAGCTTTGGATGCTCTTCAGCCTTTGGCAGGTTCTGGGCTTCTCCTGCTGCTGGCCCTGTGGACAACTTGCAGGTGACTTGCCAGAGAACCCTGTGGAGTTTGCCTCTTGGCTTGAGTGGCTGCAGAGTGAGTCCATGCAGGCTTGGGTGGCCCCAGCTGGCCTTGGTTGGCTTTAGGTGGGGCCATGGAGGTCCAGACATGGATGGATGTCCTCAGAGCCTTGGGCCTCCCCTCAATGTAGTCTGGCTTTGGCCTTGGTCCCATCTTCAGCTCACCAGCAGGCAGAATTTCAGTTTAGCAGGCACAGTGTCAATTCTGTTGCAGAATTATTGGCTCTCCTTTGATGTGCTCCTATCAAACTACTGGCTGTTGTGTCTGGACTGTATTCCATGTTGTTTGTTCAGTCGCACAGTCGAGTCCAACTCTTTGCGACCCCATGGACAAAGTCACACCAGGCCCTCCTGTCTTCCACCATCCTCCAAAGTCTGCTCAAATTCGTGTTTGTTACATCAGTAACGCTGTCCAGCCATCTCATCTTTTGCCGTCCCCTTCGTCTTTTGCCTTCTGTCTTTCCTAGCATCAGGATCTTCTCCAGGGAGTGCTCCCTTCTCATTTGGTGGCCAAAGTATTTGAGGTTCAGCTTCTGACCTTCCAGGGAACAGTCTGGGTTGATTTCCCTTAGAACTGACTGATTTGGTCTTCTTGCAGTCCAAGGGACTCTCAAGAGTCTTCTCCAGCACCACATCTCAAAAGCATCTATTCTTTTGCGCTCAGCCTTCCTTATGGTCCAGCTCTCACAGCCTTACATTACTACTGGGAATACCATTGCTTTGACTATATGGACTTTTGTTAGCAGGGTGATGTCTCTACTTTTTATTATACTGCCCAGGTTCACCATAGCTGTCCTCCCAAGGAGCAAATGTCTTTTAATTTCATGGCTACAGTCACCATCTGCAGTGATCTTGGATCCCAGAAATGTGAAGTCTGTCACTACTTCCATGACTTCCCCTTCTATTTGCCAAGGTGTGATGGGGCCAGATGTCATGATCTTAGTTTTTTTGATGCTGAGTTTCAAGCCTACTTTTGTGCTCTCCTCTTTCACCCTCAACAAGAGATTCTTTAGGTCCTCCTCACTTTCTGCCATTAGAGTAGTGTCATCTGCATATCTGATGTGGTTGATGTTTTTCCCGGCAATCTTAATTCTGGCTTGTGTTTCATCCAGGCAAGTATTCCGCATTAGGTACTCTGCATATAAATTAAATAAGCAGGGTGACAATATACATCCTTGTCGAACCCCTTTTCCTATTGTAAACCAATCAGTTGTTCCATATCCCGTTCTGGCAGTTGCTTCTTGACCCTTATACAGGTTTCTCGGGAGACATGTGAGGTGGTCTGGTACTCCCATCTCTTTAAGGACTTGCCACAGTTTGTTGTTATCCACACAATCAAAGGCTTTAGCATAGTCAGTGAAGCAGAAATAGACGTTTTTCTGATACTCCCGTGCTTTCTCCATAATCCATCGAATACTGGCAATTTGATCTCTAGTTCCTCTACCTCTCCGAAACCTAGCTTGAACTTCTGGTAGTTCCCGATCTACATACTGCTGAAGCCTAGCTTGTAGGATCTTTAACATGTCCTTGCTGGCATGTGAAATGAGTGCAATGGTGCAATAGTTTAAACATTCCTTGACATTACCCTTTTTGGAATTGAAATATAAACTGACCTTTTCCAATCCTGTGGCCACTGTTGTGTTTTCCAAATTTGTTGACATAATGTGTGCATCAGTTTAACAGCATCATCTTTTAGGACTTTGAATAGCTCAACTAGGATACCGTCATCTCTGCTCGTTGTCAAGTCGGTAGATTCAATAACAAGACTTTGTTGAAACAAAGTTGCTAGTTTATTGATATCATAATTCTCGACTACAAGGAGATTGAAAGACTAAAGATCATACAGTAGAATGCAATCATATAAGGTACACTTCAAAGGGATTCTTGAGGGAGGGGTACTATGCAGGGCACATTCACACATTGATGTTACAATTTCGTTCTCAGGCCTGCTTTGGCCTTGAGCGTCTCCTCCTCCGATGCCCAGCCTGAGAAGGCTCTATAATCTCTTTCACATATTCCCATTTCAAAGCACAACTACATAACAAAGGAAAGGAGGGGGTGAGGAGAGTTCAGCTAGCAGCATTGGCATACAGTATGGCTTTTACCCAGGATGCTTCTCTCCTGAACCAAAGATTGAGTGCAGGCTTGACCAGAGTTAAAGCAGACTTGACACTCGCTTTGTTGTTAGTGATGCTTTCTAAAGCCCATTTGACTTCACACTCCAGGATGTCTGGCTCAAGCTCATCAATTTCACTGTCATGGTTGTCTGGGACATTGAGATACTTCTTGTATAATTCTTCTGTGTATTCTTGCCACCTCTTCCCGATCTCTTCTGCTTCTGTTAGGTCCTACCATTTTTGTTCTTTATCATGGCCATCTTTGCATGAAACATTCCCTTGATTTCTCCAATTTTCTTGAAGAGATCTCTTGTCCTTCCCATTCTGTTATTTTCTTCTATTGCTTTGCATTGTTCCTTCAGTAAGGCCTTCTTATCTCTCCTTGCTGTTCTCTGGAAATCTGCATTCAGTTGGGTGAATCTTTCCTTTTCACCTTTGCCGTTTGCTTTCCTTCTTTCCTCAGCTATTTGTAAAGCCTCATCAGACAGCTACTTTGCTTTCTTGCATTTCTTTTTCTTTGGGATGGTGCTGGTTGCTGCCTTCTGTACAATGTCATGAACCTCCATCCATAGTTCTTCCGGAACTCTATCAACTCTAGTTCCTTAAATCTATTCTTCACCTCCACTGTATAGTCATAAGGGATGTGATCAAGGTCAAACCTGAATGGCCTAATGGCTTCCCCAGTTTTCTTCAGTTTAAGCCTGAATTTTGCAGTGAGTAGCTCATGATCTGAGCTGCAGTCAGCTCGAGGTCTTGTTTTTGCTAACTATAAGGAGCTTCTCCATCTTTGACTGCAAAGTATATAATCAATCTGATTTCTGAATTGCACATCAGGTGATGTCCACGTGGAGAGTCACCTTTTAGGTTGTTGGAAGAGGTTGTTCGCTATGACCAGTTTGTTCTCTTGACAAAACTCTATTAGCCTTTGCCTGGTTTCATTTTGTTCTCCAAGGTCAACTTGTCAGTTGTTCCGGTCACCTTTTGACTTCCTACTTTGGCATTCCAGTCGCCTATGATGAGGAAGATACCTTTTTTGGTGTTAATTCTAGAAGGTGTTATAGATCTTCACAGAACTGGTCCACTTCAGCCTCTTCTGCATCAGTGGTTGGGGCATACACTTGGATTACTGTGATATTGAATGGTTTGCCTTGGATACGGACCAAGATCATTCTATAATTTTTGAGATTGTATCCTATTATTGCCTTCCTCACTCTCTTGTTAACTATAAAGGCCACACCATTTCTTCTATGGGACTCTTGCCCACAATAATAGATGTAGTGATCCTCTGAGCTAAATTCACCCATTCCCGTCCATTTTAATTCACTGAGTCTCAATATGTCAATATTCAGTCTTGCCATCTCTTGTTTGACTACATCCAGTTTACCTTGATTCATAGATCTTACATTCCACGTTCCAATGCAGTATTGTTCTTTGCAGCATTGGACTGTTCTTTCACCATCAGACACATCCACAGCTGAGCGTCCTTTCGGCTTTGGCCCAGCTGCTTCACTCTTTCTGTGATTACTGGAACGCTCTTCCCCAGTAGCATATTGGGCACCTTCTGACCTGAGGGGCTCATCTTCCAGCGACATATCTTTGAGCCTTTTGTTTCTGTTCATGGGGTTTTCTTGGCAAGGATACTGGAGTGGGTTGTCATTTCCTTCTCCAGTTGATCACATTCTGTCTGGGTTGTCTGCTGTGGCCTGTCCATCTTGGGTGGCCCTGCATGGCATAGTCCACAGCCGCCTTGAGCCTGCTTCGGTGGAGAGGGTGGGATATAAATACGAGGAATAAATAAATAAATTGAACCATGCAAGCCCTCTCGCCACGACAAGGCAGCAATCCACGGGGGGTGTATTCCATGAGCTTCTATTAAATAGTGACCCTTCCCCTCCTTGGAAGTTTCAGGTTCCTGCAAAGGACATCTATGCAGGTGACCCCCTGCAGCTGTGTGCAGCAAGGTTATATACTGCTTGCCTTGTCATTTCAAGACTGGTTAGGGTGACCAGTCTTGGGAAGAATATTCTCTTTCCCCTCCCAACTATTGTAGAAGATTTTAAGGCATTATTATTAAATTTTGTTAGACTTAGTGAAAGCAGTAGACTAGGAAGGGAGGGAGATGCAATGAAGTGCATCCAGCAAAGTTTCATTGTGGGTGCCTGCACACAAAAGCTTCTACCCAGAATTAAACTTTGTTGGTCTTAAAGGTGCCCCAGCCTCAGACTTTGTTCTATAAATAAAACTATCCTGGGACAGCTATTGGTAGAGCACAAGTTACCCTGTTATGAGGTACCCTGTTCAGCACATTCCTTCTACATAGATGGAAGAAAAGGACTATTGTGTTATGATCTGTATCTTCAGATTCTTACTCTCTCACCTGCACACATTTTTGAACCAGGCTGATAAGTACAAAGTGAGGGAAAGGGTGTTTCTAGATGGTTTCGTACTTATTCTGCCCATTGGGAATTCCAAAGGCATGTGGGGGGAGGCAACTAGAGGGTACTTTGCTAAAGAAAGGAATGATGGCAGGCCATCTGGACAGTGTTTTTAAAATGCTCCTGTGTAGATGCTGCACATCAGTCTCACAATCTGAAGGCAAAATTCCTCTCACACCAAACTAGCTTTTAATCAACCCCTCCCCCCTCATAAAAGGATCTGTGCACCCCTGGGGGGAACTCAGGGGCAGAAGCTCTAGAAGACCCCAGGCTGTCCAGTAACAGGATCTCAACTAGCAAGGCTGGTGAAGACTTGAGAGAGCCAGTAGCCGATAGCCCCAGACAGGGCATGACAGCAGTGCCTTTGACTGTAGCAGGGAAGGAACCTGAGGAGAGGGAGAGAGAAGCTAGAAAGTCAGGCAGAGGCAAGATCTGCATGAGAGTGCCCTTGCTGTGCTACTTCACTGGGCAGCGCATCAGATGAAACAGCCATTTGGGAGGTGCTCTTGCTTAGGGTTGCCAAGTCCAATTCATGAAATATCTGGGGACTTTGGGGGTGGAGCCAGGAGCAAGATTGTGACAAGCAGAATTGAACTCCAAAGGGAGTTCTGCCCATCACATTTAAAGGGACTGCACACCTTTTAAAATAGCCCCAGACAGGGCTATTGAAGGACATAATGAAGGATAGGGGCACCTTCTTTGGGGGCTGTAATGTACTCAGTGACGAGACATGTTGAAGGCAACATGCTTTATTAGCGGGTACATCACAAGAGGGAGAATGGCGGGCCGGGTCCCGATTATATACATGCCCCAGAACAACCCTCTGTTAGGCCAGGTCCAATCCTGGTCAGTTAAACTTCCCGCCACAGATCTTGATTGTGTCAAGTCTGCTCTTAACTTTGGTCAGGCCTGCACTCAATCCTTGGTTCAGGAGAAAAGCATCCTGGGTAAAGCCATACTGTATTCCACTGCTGCTAGCTTGAACTCTCCTTACCCCCCTCCTTTCCTTTGTTATGTAGTGTTGCTTTGAAATGGGAATGTGTGAATTGGTTTATCGTGCCTTCTCAGGCTTGGCATCGGGGGAGGTTGGAGCCAAGAGATGCTCAAGGCCAAACCAGGCCTGAGAAAGAAATTGTAACATCAATGTGTGAATGTGCCCTGCATAGTACCCCTCCCTCAAGAATCCCTTTGAAGTGTACCTTATATGATTGCATTCTACTGTATGATTTTTAGTCTTTCAATCTTACTGTAGTCGAGAACTATGATATCAATAAACTAGATACTTTGTTTCAACGAAGACTCGTTATTGAATCTGCCGACTTGACAGATTGGTGGTGCGTATTAGCGAGCTACATCCGGAGACCAGTGGGGTTCCACTGGTCGCCTCTGTAGCGTGTGCTGTGCTGTACATAGGGATTAGAATGCAGGACATAACACTCCTCCCCCCCAGTTCAGGACACATAGTCTTTCAAGTATGCCGGTGCCCGGCGTTCCCTGGTCAGCCTCCTTGGGGTTGCTTGGGGAGTCGGTGCGGCTGCTGTGGCTGGCAGGGTGGTGGTTTCCCCTTGTTGAGGTGTTGCCGGACACTGACTGGCTGTCAGTTGTTGCTCGTCTGGAATCTCTTCTCTGGTGGGGTCGCTTCTGCCGCTGTAGTGCTCTTCCGCCCATGCAGTCGGTGCGGCCAACATGGGCAGGGTATTTTCCGGGGGTGTTGCTGTCAGTTCTTCCCCGCTTCCCCCGCCCCCCGTGGCGGTCGGTTCCTCTGGCAAAGTGCGGCAGCGCAACTGATCGATATGCCTCCTAAGAACCTGGCCCCCTCTGTCAAGGTGAAAGAGATTGAGAGTGATTGCTGCTGATTGCTGAGGAGTGCCTCTGCTCCACCCTCTTTGCATTTTAAGCTGCGCCTTGCCAAAGGCTGAGCACATCTCACAGAGGTCTGAGAGGAGCAGAGCAGCTCTGATAGCTGAGACAGCTGGAGAAATTGCTGAGAATTTCTGAGTTTTGAAGGACTCCATTCTGAGGTTTGTGGGGCTGCCTAAAATTCTGAGTTGTGATAGCTGGGGAACTGCTCTTTGTTTGGTTGACTGGGCTAAAGGTGAAAGAGATTGAGAGTGATTGCTGCTGATTGCTGAGAAGTGCCTCTGCTCCACCCTCTTTGCATTTTAAGTTGCGCCTTGCCAAAGGCTGAGCACATCTCACAGAGGTCTGAGAGGAGCAGAGCAGCTCTGATAGCTGAGACAGCTGGAGAAATTGCTGAGAATTTCTGAGTTTTGAAGGACTCCATTCTGAGGTTTGTGGGGCTGCCTAAAATTCTGAGTTGTGATAGCTGGGGAACTGCTCTTTGTTTGGTTGACTGGGCTAAAGGTGAAAGAGATTGAGAGTGATTGCTGCTGATTGCTGAGGAGTACCTCTGATCCACCCTCTTTGCATTTTAAGATGCGCCTTGCCAAAGGCGCTAGCCTTTGGCACGAGCCGAAGGGCGAGAGCTAAAGGGCTCGGCCTGTGGATCTTCGGCTGGGGGCTCCCTAAGGACCAGGAACCCAGATCCCTGATTTCCTTGTTCTCCCAATAAGGTAAGTTTCCAATAAGGTAAGTTAAGGTAAGGTAAGTTCACCCTCCAGAAGGGGAGCCACTTAAACAAACAGCATTTAAAGAGGACTGTATATTTTAAAATATATATATATATAATGAAGATAGAATGCCAGCAGGGGGTTGGGGGCTTTCCAGTGTTTTGCACTGAGTGTCACATGTATGACTATCTGCCCAAAGGACAGAAGTCTTGGGTGTGTGCTCGATGCAAGGAGCTCCTGGTCCTCAGGGAACGAGTTCGTACCCTTGAGGCCGAGGTGACTGCCCTGGAGAAGCAGAGACAGTCAGTTAGGCACTTGGGAAAGACTCTCAGGGGCGTATTAGATAAGCCCCGCTCTGAACATAGCAGCCCCGTTGCTGCCAGAGAGCGTGAGGGTCGAGAGGGAACAGGGCACCGTGCTGAGGATAAGGGGAATGCGCCCTCAGAAGGGACCTCTTCTTCGGTTGGTGAGCGGAAATCCTTTCGCACCAAGGAACCATCCCTGAACACGGGGAGGAGGGGTTGGTAGTTGGTGATTCAATCCTTAGGCAAGTAGACAGCTGGGAGGCGAAACCGCGTACTGACCGTATGGTGACTTACCTGCCTGGTGCGAAGGTAGCGGACATTACGCTGATAGACAGTGCTGGGGAGGAGCCTGTGATCATGGTGCATGTTGGCACCAACGATGTGGGGAAATGCAGTCGTGAGGTCCTGGAGGAAAAATTTAGGCTGCTAGGTGGGAGACTTAAGGCCAGGACCTCCAAGGTAGCCTTCTCAGAAGTGCTTCCTGTTCCACGTGCAGGGCAGGAGAGACAGGCACAAATTAGAAGTCTCAATGTGTGGATGAGACGATGGTGTAAGGAGGAAGGGTTTAAGTTTGTTAGGCACTGGGATGCTTTCTGGAACAAGCGGGAGCTGTACAAAAGAGACGGTCTCCACTTGTCCCCAGATGGAACCAGGCTGCTGGCGCTTAAAATCAAAAAGGTGGAAGAGCAGTTTTTAAACTAAATCTTGGGGGAAAGCCGACAGGAGATGAAATGTCTCTGGTTCGGGAGGACTCGTCTCAAAGAGATGAAGGGTTGGCTGCTATTTTTCTACCGGGTAACAGACGAGAGTTGTCCACTGTGAAGGTGACAAACAGTATGGACTGTCTGCCAGAGTCTCGAGGCGGCAGGAGGAAGGTGGCGGGCCTAGCTTGCCTGGGAAATTATAGATGTTTGCATGCAAATGCTAGAAGTGTTCGAAGTAAAATTGGTGAATTGGAATGTTTAGTGTTGGGAGAAAACATAGACATTGTGGGAATTTAAGAAACTTGGTGGAATGAGGAGAATCAGTGGGACACAGTGATTCCTGGATATAAGTTATATCGGAAGGATAGGGAGGGAAGGGTTGGAGGTGGGGTGGCTCTGTATGTCAGAGAGGATATACGGTCCAGTAAGACTGAGGTCAGAGAATTAGATTCACTTTTAAAAATGCTTTGGGTTGAAATAGAGGGTCCAAAAGGAAATTTAACTATGGGAGTTTGTTATCACCCACCAAATCAAAAGAGAGAGGACGATTATAATATTATGGAAGGCTTAAAGATAGCGGCTAAACGTAAAAACTGTGTCGTAATAGGTGATTTTAACTACCCGCAGATTGATTGGGTCAATATGTTTTCTGGTCGAGAGAAAGAGATTGAGTTTCTTGATGCTCTCAATGACTGTGCTATGAAGCAGATGGTCTCAGAACCTACCAGGGGTGGGGCGATCCTGGATTTGGTCCTAAGTAATGCCCAAGACTTGGTGAGAGATGTAAAAGTGATTGCGCCACTTGGGAGCAGTGACCATAATGTTATTGATTTCACCGTTTGTATAAATAGGGAGTTGTCCAAAAAGACCGCCACAACCACGTTTAACTTTAAAAGGGGTAAATACACTGAGATGAGGAGGCATGTGAGGAGGAAACTGAAAGGAAAGGTACATACAGTCAAACCCTTGGGGAAGCTTGGACACTATTTAAAACTATAATCCTATAAGCTCAGATAAAATACATACTACAAGTTAGGAAAGGCACAAACAGGCATAAGAAAAGGCCTGCATGGTTAACAAACAAAGTAATGGAAGCTGTAAAAGGTAAGAAGGACTCCTTTAAGCGGTGGAAAACCAGTCCAAGTGAGATTAGTAAAAGGGAACACAGGCTGTGGCAAATCAAATGCAAGACTGTGATCAGGCAGGCAAAAAGGGACTATGAGGAGCATATTGCAAAAAACATAAAGACCAACAATAAAAATTTCTTCAAATATATTAGAAGTAGGAAACCAGCCAGGGAGGCAGTGGGGCCCTTGGATGACCTTGGGGTAAAAGGATTACTGAAGGAGGATAAAGAAATGGCTGAGAAGCTAAATGAATTTTTTGCCTCCGTCTTCACTGTGGAAGACAAGAACTTTTTGCCCGCCCCAGAACCACTAATTTTGGAAGGGGTGTTGAAAGACCTGAGTCAGATTGACGTGACAAAAGAGGAGGTCCTACAACTGATAGACAAATTAAAAACTAATAAGTCACCGGGTCTGGATGGCATACATCCGAGAGTTCTGAAAGAACTCAAAGTTGAATTTGTGGATCTTCTAACAAAAATCTGTAATCTTTCATTGAAATCTGCCTCCGTTCCTGAGGACTGGAAGGTAGCAAATGTCACCCCCATCCTCATCAAAGGCTCCTTAGAAAGCTTGAGAGTCATGGAGTAAAAGGACAGGTCCTCTTGTGGATCAAAAACTGGCTGAGTAATAGGAAGCAGAGAGTGAGTATAAATGGGCAGTCTTCGCAGTGGAGGACGGTAAGCAGTGGGGTGCCACAGGGCTCGGTACTGGGTCCCATGCTCTTTAACTTGTTCATAAATGATATAGAGTTGGGAGTGAGCAGTGAAGTGGCCAAGTTTGCGGATGACACTAAATTGTTCAGGGTGGTGAGAACCAGAGAGGATTGTGAGCAACTCCAAAAGGATCTGTTGAGGCTGGGTGAGTGGGCGTCAACGTGGCAGATGCGGTTCAATGTGGCCAAGTGCAAAGTAATGCACATTGGGGCCAAGAATCCCAGCTACAAATACAAGTTGATGGGGTGTGAACTGGCAGAGACTTACCAAGAGGGGTCATGGTAGATAACTCACTGAAAATGTCAAGACAGTGTGCGTTTGCAATAAAAAAGGCCAACACCATGCTGGGAATTATTAGGAAGGGAATTGAAAACAAATCAGCCAGTATCATAATGCCCCTGTATAAATCGATGGTGCGGTCTCATTTGGAGTACTGTGTGCAGTTCTGGTCGCCGCACCTCAAAAAGGATATTATAGCATTGGAGAAAGTCCAGAAAAGGGCAACTAGAATGATTAAAGGGCTGGAGCACTTTCCCTATGAAGAAAGGTTGAAACGCTTGGGACTCTTTAGCTTGGAGAAACGTCGATTGCGGGGTGACATGATAGAGGTTTACAAGATAATGCATGGGATGGAGAAAGTAGAGAAAGAAGTACTTTTCTCCCTTTCTCACAATACAAGAACTCGTGGGCATTCGATGAAATTGCTGAGCAGAGAGGTTAAAACGGATAAAAG
The DNA here is from genome assembly GCF_032191835.1 of Heteronotia binoei. NCBI lineage: Eukaryota > Metazoa > Chordata > Lepidosauria > Squamata > Gekkonidae > Heteronotia > Heteronotia binoei. Next base: position 2,104,296 of record NC_083228.1, on the reverse strand, counting down.
AGTGATTAACATGTGGAATTCACTGCCACAGGAGGTGGTGGCGGCCACAAGTATAGCCACCTTCAAGAGGGGTTTAGATAAAAATATGAAGCACAGGTCCATCAGTGGCTATTAGCCACAGTGTGTGTGTATATATAAAAATTTTTGCCACTGTGTGACACAGAGTGTTGGACTGGATGGGCCGTTGGCCTGATCCAACATGGCTTCTCTTATGTTCTTATGAGACCTTGTATTAGCGGAACCTGGTCACGTGCAGCACGTGGGCGGCTAACCACTCTGGGCCGCTTGCGAAGTTCTTAGCGTACACCGGGTCCCCTGGGAAGAACCCCCTGGTGGCTTCCCTGGTTTTGGGGGAACTGCGGAGGTCAGTGACCTGGTCGGGATGTAGCCTATCTAACCTCGTGATCAATTTCCTCCCCATTAGTAATTCGGCAGGGCTTGACCCGGTGACGGGGTTGGGGGTGATTCGGTTGTCAAATAGGAAGGCTGCCAGGCGGTGGTCCCAGTCGCCCTGTACCATACGCCCCAGAGCCTCTTTGGTGGTGCGCCCCATGCGCTCAGCCTGGCCGTTGGTGACCGGATGGAAGGGGGCGGACCTAATGTGTTGAATGAGATATCTATTCAAGAAATCCCGGAATTCCCGGGAGGTGAAAGAGGTCCCATTGTCCGCGACCAGGGTATTGGGGATTCCGTGTGTGCAAAAGACCCTTCGCAAGGCTTGGACCACTGCTGCTGTGGAGGTGGAAGCTACGGGGATTACCTCTAACCACTTGTTGTATGCATCGACCAAGATGAAGAATATCTGGCCCTGGTATGGCCCCGCAAAATCTAAGTGAAGCTGGGACCACGGCCTCCTGTTGGACTCCCAGCGGTGGACGAGGGCGCTAGGTGGATCGGGCTGGGATTCTTGGCAGGGTTGGCACCTTCTCACCCACCCCTCTATCTTGTCATCCATACCCGGCCACCATACGTAACTGCGTGCCAGGGCCTTCATCCGCACTTGAAGCAGGGGGAGGGCCTCCAAACCAAGGGATTCCCTGCCCCCTCCTGGGGATTGGCAACCCTATTATTGCTGGACATGCGGGGGGGGGGTGCCTACATTCAGCACTAAGAACAAGCAGCTTAAAAAGAAAGAACTTCTTGCTGAGACCCTGGAGAACTGGCTCCCAGTAGGTCACAGGTCAGGTTTTGGGGGGTTGGGGGTAGCCAAATTCCGTGAGAGAAACTGAGTCAGGAGTCCAGTCCAAGTTCAGAGCCAAGCAAGCTGCCATCAAGGAGCTGTCCAAGAGGCACAGTCAAGCAGTTCAAGGATTACTCAGAAGCAGGAGTCTAGTCATAGTCAGAAACCAGTCCAAGGTCACACAGTGCCATTATTTTTTAAAATGTGCCCATAATCCCTAGGCATGCGCAAAAAATAAAAGAGCGGGGTGGGGGGAGCTCTGTGATGCCACCAGTGACCCCACCTATGACAACAGCAGCCCCCCCCAAAAAAAATCCTGATTATTAAAGGTAAATACAGAACAAAACAAACTGTCTCCACAAGTGTGGCACTGCACGGAGGGCAGCCGTGCGGAAGAGCTGTGCCCCTGCCGATCCCACTTCTTGGGACTGACTCCCAAGAACATCAGGAGCCAGCCAAGCGGATGGAAAAGCCCCGCATCTCTTCAAAGCAACTTAAAAGCCGGTTTGCTAAAGCAGCTTAAAAATCCATTCAGCTGGAGGGCAATTAAACTAAGCAGCAGCATTTCTTCAGTCCCCGCCCAGCCCAAGTTTTCATCCAGCAGGGCTAGAAACTAAGCTGTAGCTAAAGGAGGCTTGGAGGGAAGTTTGTTTTTCTTTCCAGTTTTTTGGACTGATTATTTTAACGAAAAGTCTGCTGTGAAGTCTGCTTGGGGCCGACCTGCATCTTAATGTGCCTGTGGAGTTATCACAATTGTATCTGTTTCTAGAACAGAGATAAAAATTGCATTAAAAAAGAAATCAAATTATAATGACCTTTGCAGCTTCCACTTGCATTGGGCTTTCTCAGCGTGCCGACTCAATTTCTTCTTTTCTGCAGGACAGATCAGCATTAGCCAGATTTTTACACATGGATCTATTGATCCCCAGGGAAATTAACGGGACATTATAAAACCTGCTGCAGCTAATACCTGACATCTGTTTCACTTTTGCCTTGCTTTGTTGCTTAGCACATTTGAAAGTAATTTTGTATATGCTCAATTTCAACCCCTTGCATGGCTGCTTATTCATGCACTTAAAGGGTGGCTTTAATGGGCCCTGCAATTACAATCCTTTCTCTCCTTCTAGAATTGGGGCCTCTAGGTGTTGGTTGCTGCTGTGCTAAACCTGCCTTCATTCTGGCCTTTTCTTTTGTAGTCTGGGGCAGTGATTCTCAAATGTTTTGCAGCAGGGTTTGTGACCATACATGCTGACTGTCCTTCACCCACTTGCTGACTCCATGCTATTTTCCTCCTCACCAACATCAAATGCAAGATGAGATCATGCTGAACAAGTGCAAATTTCATTGTCCATTTCTAACCTTTATTCTTAAAGTACATGTTTTGCATCATGATGGGTGATAACAGACGGGCTTTTAGGGGTTGATTGGAAGTGTCCCAAATCAGGCCAGCTCAAAAAGAGCCATCCCGAACCCACCACACACTCCCCGGCGAAGCAGCCCCATCCCATCTGCGAGGCGACTTTGGCGCGATCAGATGGGGGGTACCTCAGAGGCTGGACTGTTCTTTTTCTCCCCCAACAAGTCATGTGCTCAAGCGCTCTGGGTAGTTTCACACATACACAAAAAAAACCAGAAGCTGCTTGAGGTGGCTTGGCAGTTTCAGACTGCCAAGGCGCCCCACTTGCACCCTTCTGCTTTCAGACACCGAAGAGACGACTGGTGTGCGGCTCAAAACTTTGCTACCACTTGGGAAGTGATAGCTTTTTGAGCCACACTGCGGAGTGTGGAGGATGGGGTGACTACAGGACAAGGACAGGCAGCTGATGTTTGGGTCGATTTCTGAGGCATCTCTGAGTTGGACCAAAGTGCTAGTCTGTAATCACCCAACATTTTGAGAAATTGACATTTGTTCTGATTTGAGGGGAATTTATTTGTGCCTTTTGTGAATGACAAGAGCGGAGGAATCCCAACTTCGAAAAAAGTCTATTCCTGCCCATGTCTTTTCCACAGATGTTAAGGAACAACATCTTCCTCTATCAATTAACCTGCATGCTCTATTTCCAGTCTGTCACACTGCTGAGAAGGGGACAGAAGCTGGAAAAGAGAAAATGTGTCTCACATGAGGAAATCTGATTGCAACATCCAAAAAGGAGATGATGTTGGGCTAGGCTTCCCAATCCCCCCGCCCTGGCGGGGGACCCCCAAAATTGCATCCTTTCCCCCCGCTGTCAAAAAATCTGGGGCCGGGGGGGGGGGAGAGAACATACCTTTAGGCATCATGTTGTAGAGCTTCTGATCCGTTTTAAAATGTGTCCCTTTAAGGCTAAACAGGAAACAGAAAGGGCTTCATGGGAAAGTAACAGTTTCCATGGAGAACAGCCCCTCCCTTTCTTTTCCTGTGCTGCCTTGCTTTCGTTTTCCCAGCAAGCACATTCTGCTGGAAGAAGACCAAGTACGGTAAGTGTTTGCGTGTGTGTGAGAGAGAGGGAGGGGGCATGGAGGGGGGATTCCCTGGTATGGAGGCCCTCGCCCCCCTTTAGAAAGCGTGGGGGGGAGGGAAATGTCTACTAGGCACTCTATTATTCCCTATGGAGAACGATTCCCATAGGGAATAATAGGGAATTGATCTGTGGGTATTGAGGGCTCTGGGGGTGCTATTTTTTGAGGTAGAGGCACCAGATTTTTAGTATAGCATCTAGTGCCTCTCCCCAAAATACCCCCCAAGTTTCAAAATGATTGGACCAGAGGGTCCAATTCTATGAGCCCCAAAAGATGGTACCCCTATCCTTAATTATTTCCTATGGAAGAAAGGCATTTAAAAAGGCATGCTGTCCCTTTATATGTGATGGCCAGAACTCCCTTGGAGTTCAATTATGCTTGTCACATCCTTGTTCCTGGCTCCACCCCCAAAGTCTCCTGGCTCCGCCCCCAAAGTCCCCAGATTTTTCTTTAATTGGACTTGGCAACCCTATGTTGGGCACAGCAACAGGTTTTGCAGGGGGGATCTCTTTCTCCCTGCAGTTGCTCCATTCCAGCCCCCTAGTGCCCGATGAGGGGCACCAAATATTGTAGGAACTTTGTGAAGGACGTTCAGGATGATTAACAAGTCTTAGGTATGCAAGCTAAAGAACAAAGCAATCGAGCAGTTTGTAAAAGGAATGTGCTATTTAAGCTTTCTAAAATAAAGAGGGAAAAAAGGTCAGCGATATCTCTTGGAGGGAGGTACAACCTGATACCAGCATGCAATGTAGGAAGAGCTGGTGTAGCTGATGTCTCCATGTCTCAAAGAGAGAAGCCCCAGCACTCTTCAGTTTCTGGAATCTTCTTTGGGCTGGCACTAGGATGCAACAATTTCCTGACCTCCTTTACGCCCTTTCTCCCCAGCCATTGCTACCACTTTCTGGACAGAGGGCTGTGGTTTAGGGTTGCCAACCTCCAGTTGGGGCCTTGGGATCTCTTGAAATTATAACTGAGCACCAGACTATAGAGATCTGTTCCTCTGGAGAAAGGGAAGGGCAGACTGGATCCATCTGCCACCATTGTCTCAAGTACAGTGAATCTGGGCCCAGCTACACTTTTCTTGTTTTGGTTAGCCAAGATGAGGTTTTCCAGACCCAACTGGCTTTCTTTACAATCACACAGAAGCTGTAAAGAAAAGCATATTTAAAGTCCCCAGGAGTCCAGTTCGGCTCAGAATTGCCATGTGGGGGAAGGGGCTCTTGCCTTCCCCTCTGTGCCTTTTTCCTGAGCTGAAAAGGCCCCAGCAGGGTGTTATTAGCATAAATTTGCAGGTGCACGTGGGAACCTTCTGGGAACATAGGGATGCTAACCTCCAGGTAGGGTCTGAAGACCTCCTGGAATTACAACTAATCTTCAGGCGACAGAGATCAGTTCCTCTGGAGAAAATGGCTTCTTGGGAGGATGGACTCTAGCGCAGGATATCGTCAAATCCTACTCTCCCCAGGCTTCATCCTCAAATCTCCAACAATTTCCCAAGCCAGAGCCAGCAACCTTATGAGCACATGCTCCTTCAAATGTCTGCTAATGAACTACTCACTGCTGAGGCTCTTTCAGCTCAGGAAAATGGAGAAGAGGGGGAAGCAGGAGCATCTCCACCCCCACCAAGTAGACTTGGGCTCCCAGGGGCTTTAAAGATGCCTTGTCTGAGAGTTACTGTGTCACTGCATGGAAAGCAATGGTGGAAGGCCACTCGCCCTCCCCGGGCAGCCCAGACTACCCAGAGCAACAGTAGGAAAAAATAATTAAAAAACACATTGGTGTTGTGTGCACCATGATGTCACTTCCAGGTTTTACCATGGCTCTAGAAACCATCAGGAAATCTATGGTTTCACGATAGAACTTCTGGCAATTTCTATAGCTACCTGACATAACTTGGGGGTTTGTTCCAGAGGTGGCATTGTGGCACACACCCCAGCATGCCCCTGCTCCAGAAGCTCCTGCTGGTTGCTAGCAAATCTTTATGAGTCTCTCTTATTCCACAGGCTGAATTTTGTTGTAGTGAATTCTGTAGTTTCATGTCTTGGTCTCCTTTTGAATCTCTTGTGTAAGTGTAAGCTCTTGTGAAAGTGTAAGCTTTCATGTGCATTCCAGATGTACTCAAAATGTTCTGGGCAAGCACTGGACTATGATCTGGAAGACCCAGATTCAAATCCCGGCTCTCCCATGGAAGCTGGCTGGATGACACCGAGCCAGTGTTTCCTACCTCACAGGGTTGTGGTGAGGAAGATAAAATGGAGGAGAGCAGAGCGGTATTGCAAAATGCAACAGAGCAAAATCTCTAAGTAAATAAATCCATTTGGATGCTGATGGGCCAGAGTCTTCATCCACAGGGGCCAAGTGGATTCTCAGTGAAGATGCCCTGTAGAAACCTCCAGCCTCAGTTCTGGTTCCTGGACACAAGGGCTGCTGGGAAATTGCCAACAATAAGCAGCAGCCTCATCATCATGTTGACATTTCCTATGGGAGGAGCTACAGCCTGATGGAATTTTCCATGAGAAGGTGAGTGAACCAAGACTCCATGAAGGCCTTAAAATAGAAATCCCCTGGCCATTCTGTTTTATTTCCCCACTGAGACTAAGCAGAAATTCATACTTATATTATCAACCACTAAGAATAACTCAGCCTTTATTTACAAAGGGTGGTGGAAATATAAATTTAATTCCACTAATTTTTTTAAAAAAAACCCTTGCATTTGGACCATGGATTGGTTCACGTACTCACAAAACCAGAAGCCCCATATGTGCCATGGCGCATGAGCCCATACTCATGCCTATCACCATGCATACACGGCCCCATGCAGACTCCACATGTTCACTCTCCATGTGGGCAGGGACAGCTCAGAGTAAGAGCCTGCATGCCATCAGTGCCACTGGTGTTGACACACTGCTCCTCACAGAGAGAAGGTGTCGATTGACTGGCACCTATTTCCATGCGTTCTCTCTGTGCAGACTCGGCATTCATTTGGAGGCAGGAGGGCAGGGCCAGTGTGCCATTGCCTGCCCTCTCTCTCCTGGCAAGCTCAGTGAACACGCAGATGGAACATCTGCATAGGACTACTGCAACATCTGTACTGGGTGGTGGTGTGTAAGCGGACCAAAGTGAAGACTTATTTGGTTCCTGCAGGGCTCTTTGGAGCCATAAGGACTGAACTTGGGGACTTGGGAACAATGGACAGGAGGATCCAAATCCCTGCTGCCCTGCTCCAATCACCGGCTTCCTGCTGGTTTGAATGATCCAATAATGTTCTTGCACGGGAACCCAGAGTTGCATATAGTCGACCCTGTGGGCCCAGTTAGCCAGTCTTCTGAGTGCAGCCCTATACTATGCTGTACCTAATAAAGAGCTACGGTCACTACCACCTTGCCTCTTCTTTGCCTTGAACCCACTATATCAGGGGTGGCCAATGGTAGCTCTCTAGTTGTGTTTTGCCTACAACTCCCATCAGCCCCAGCCATTGGCCATGCTGGATGGGGATGACGGGAGTTGTAGGCAAAAACATCTGGAGAGCTACCGTTGGCCACCCCTGCACTATATTATAGGTGGTGCCAGTTCCCATGATATTTCTGCTTCCAAAGAGCTTCACATTTTCCTCTTCCTCCATCCAATGCACACAAGAAACAATATTGTCTTTTGCTGCTGGTGCTGAATGTGATTCTGCAGAAATAGATCAAATAAAGGGATACCCCAGTGTGAATTCCAGTAGGAAAAAGAAACCACTGGGGAGTAGAACTGTCAAACAATTATTCAAATATTCAAAATGTGCATTGATATATGTATTTATATATTATTCACAATGGCTTGTGGTTCTTTTCCACAACATTATACCAAAGCACAATGACTTAATTAACAGTGCAGTACATGTAAAATAACAAGAATCCCAAGCCACCCAATTTACAAAGAACAGATCACAAAATAATTTTCCAGATAAAACAAAACTACCCAGAGATCGTTATAGTCAAATTGTAGATGTTCTAGTTGCCAAGTACCCCTGGAGGAAATTCACAAGCTGCTCAAAAAGCAATTGACAAAACAGTTTTCCAAATACCCAAAGGCCAAAGTATACAAAAGTCCTTCAGATCAGACTGTAGGTTTTCTGGTTGCCCAGTGCCCCCGGAAAAAGACAAAGAGACCCGTTTTGTTTCCTATATCAATCACTTCTCATGATTGGAACTGCAAATAGAAGTACAAAACCAAAATACAGATATGCCAACAGTCAAGATATGCCAGACAGCTCGGTCACCAGCCAAAACAGCACTAAACCTGATGGGTTAATATTTCCACATCCACCTCGGCATCTGTCCTCCGCTCCCTCATTGTCTAAAGTACCCAGCTGTTGTACTACAAATCTGGGACAGAAATCAGGTGCCATTAGATTGATAGATGATAGATAGATAGATAGATAGATAGATAGATAGATAGATAGATAGATAGATAGATCACTTGAAGTAGATAATGTGGAGGCGATACTTGTCCTGGACTGAATGCTGCTGCTGGCTTTGAATGGCACAAGCCCTTATTTAAAGAACTGGGTCCAGCCCTCCTGAGCGGGGAACAATAACTGTTGGTGGCAGCTAAGTGTGTATTTTTTACAGCAGCATTTGGCACAAAAACTAGGCCCTCTGCTAGACACACTAGGGTAAGACATGCCATGGTAAGGCTGGGCTACTCTAATGTGCACTACATATGCCTACCCTTGAGGAGAACTCTGAAACTTCACTTGGTCCAAAATGCAGCAGCCTAATGTTGGGCCAGGGGGAATCAATTGGTCCATAATACACACCCTGGGCTTGGATGGGTTACCTTAGGGCTGGAAAATACCTGGAGATCTGGGGGGGTGGAGCCTGAGGAGGGTGAGGTTTAGGAAGGGGCCGGACTTCCATGGGGAATAAAGCCATAGAGTCCACCTACCAAAGCAGCCACTTTCTCCAAGTGAACTGGTCTCTGTTGCCTGAAGATCTGCAACCACTGTCTGGAGGAGGCAACTCTAGTTACTTGTTTGTCTCTGACTTCAGCCCAGGATGCTGTTTTTGAGCCCTGAAGCCCTTCAAGACCTGCAGCCTGCATATTTGTGGCCCTTTCATTCAACACAGCAACGTCTGCCAATTGTTCCTTTCCTCCAGCTGGTTCTGTCACTGATTTTCATCCAGGTTGCCCCCTCATTGTGGTGTAGCCAACTTGATTTTGTCATACAGTTCAGAGATTTTTTTGAAAGGACTTTTCAGGGCATTTGAGGGTTTGAATATCAAATGATTTGGCTGGATAGTTTTTTTTAAAAAAATGTGATTCTAATTGAGTTTTTACAAGTTATTTTTGCTGTTTTATGTATTCCGCTATGATTTGGTTTTCACTGTTTTGAAAGCTGCCTTGACTCTCTGTTGGGAGAAAAGCGTGATTAAAGGTACCTCTGGACACAGGGCATAGCCTAGGACCGGTTTCCCTGACCTGCATCTAGGATGAAGCATATATTTGGGGAGCTAATCACAGGTGGCAAAACTTCCTGAAATCTGTGGAGGCTGGAGCAGGAAACTCCCGCATTCCTCCACCGACAGAGCCCCATGGAAACCCCTGGCTTCTCTATGGCTGGTTTAGTCATTATCTTCTCCACCCGCATGTAACACAGTAGTTAGTGATGCCTTCAGGCAAGCGAAGGGCAATGGGAAAAATCTTACCGACATCTGTTGCAATCTGTGTTTCCTGGCGTGGTGCCTATCACAATATGCTGTTCTGACTGCTTCTTAATTTGAAGTGTTGCTGTAAAATGTCCCCATCAGAAGGCTGTAGAGTTATGACAGGGCTGCAGATTTAGATGATCTATGGTTGCGCTTTCCGATTGGAGCAAACATGTATGATGTGGGAGAATCTGAAAGGCCTCAAAAGGGTCAAATGGAAGAGTGGCAAAAGGAAAGCAAAATGTCTTGAGCTGCTGACAGGAAGAAATCACCTCAAAGCAAAGAAGGAAGAAAAATGGACTGCACAGAACTTTCAAGGTCCACACTTCAGCCTAGGGTTGCCAACTTCCTGGTGCGGCCTGGAGATCTCCTGGAATCACAGCAGAGCATCAGACCATAGGAAGCACTCCCCAGGAGAAAATGGCTGCTTTGGAGGATGGGCTCTGTAGCACTATAACCTGCTAATGGCTCTCCCCTCCCCAAACCCCACCTCCCCCCTGAATCTCCAGGAATTTCCCTATCCAGCCTGAGCCCTTCCATTTCACTGCAGCCTTCATTTGCTGTAAGTGAAAGGCAGACCTCCAGATCATGTGTTGTTCCAGGCGAACCCCAGGCCCCACCTGGAAGATGGCAACCCTAAGAGCACAGACTCTGGAGATCTCCTGGGATTACAACAGGAATCCCTTCCCCCATTGAAAAAGGCTGCTTTGGAGGGTGGGCTCTGTGGCCTTACAGCCCTGCTGAGGCCCCTCCCCTCCAGAACCCCCCCCCTCAGGCTCCACCCCACACCTGGCAAGCCGACCTTTGAACCTGAGCTCAGCTCTAAATGGCTCTCCAAAGGCCGCCTGCAACACAGCAGGCTGCCCAGGCCTTCCTTCTCTTAAGGGGACGGAGCCTGCTGGAGGGGAATCAGGGCAGATTCTGAGGGAGGATTTAAGTGGTGGGCTGAGCCTCCCTCCCTCCTGCAGGGGCTGCTATTGGGCCCTTTCCACACAGACCACCCGACGGCCCATGGGGAGCCACAGCAGAGGCCACTTGGTGGTCCAGCAAAGAAGCCAGTTTGGGATCCAGATTTCTTGGGGCATAAATACAAAAGTCCATTTATTGGCTTGCTTGAAAGGAGCAGTTCTGAAAGAACAAGAAGTGATGTTATTGTTTGGTGCTGGTGGCTGCCAGAATCATCCTTGCCAAGTATGGGAGGAATTTCCCCAAATTCAAAATTAGGGTTGCCATCTCCAGGTTGGGAAATTCCTGTAGTTTTGGGAGTGGAGCTTGGGGGAGGGAGGGGTTTGGGGAGGGCAGGACCTCCGTGGGGTCCAAGGCCATAGAGTCTGCCATCCAAACCTGCCGTTTTCTCCAGAGGAACCAATCTCTGTCATCTGGATGTCAACTGTAATTCCTGAAGATTTGCAACCGTATTTGATGTCACTTTTAAACAAATACGGTAGCTGGAAATAGTTGCAGGAGTTTTGGAATATTGAGCAGAACAACCCCCTCTTCTCTTAAGAAGTTTCTTTTTCTGTCTTTCTCTCTGTATTCTAAGTTGTATTGCTCTCTCTCTCTCTTTGAGTGTGTGTATGAAATAATAATGCATTTGTTAAGATTAGAGAGGCCAGGGGAGGGATAGATGCTTTAACTGGCTACTGGGTGGAAGAAAATGACATTTTCCCTTAAGCATATGAGATAAAAGGACACCAGATCTGAAACTGAAAGCAAAGCACCCCCTCCTTTGGTTATTCAGGTCAATTAAGAGACAAAAGGATCAGTTTGTTCCATGCCATTATTATTGTCACTTAACAGAAGCATCTTTTGGTCCATCTTGGATGCTATTGTGAAGCATTCTCCACCCCACCTTCAGCAAGCCCACACAGCATTGTTGCACTTCCATGCATTGTCCACATTTTCCTTGACCAGCGATCCTTCCCACACCTGCTTTGCTCTTATAGTCTGGGGAGGCACCCATGTGGACAGGGAAATCTGGACCCCCTACACAGCAGCCATTTTTGTTCCTTCATCCCTACAGCAGCCATTTTTTCCCACCTAACCCCCATGGACTAAACTGGTATGTCAATTATCAGGGCTGGAGCCAGAAAGGCCTCTGTTTGGCCACATAGAAATGCTCTTTGTCTTCCTTGGTTCAGTTGCTATGAGCAGTTTTACACAAGAGATTTGGCCCAACCTAGCCCCGCTTCCCATTCGGATTAAATCTGCAGGCTCACACAAGCACATCTGTCCTCTGAGCCTTACCTGTTCTCACTCTGTCTCCAGATGCCTCCTATATCGATTTAAAAGCTACCTGGATCTTCCCAGTAGTTTCCCCCTGAATCACATTCAGGTTGCAGATTTGCTGGCCATCTGAATGCCCAGGCGCAACTCATAAGCAGAAGAGGAGTGTGATTGTGACAAGCCATTTCCAGCAAGTTCTGGGTTCCCCCCTCCCTCTGAGGAGTGCTTTTGTGCCTCTCTGTTTGAGCGCACACACCAGGTGAACCTTGTTTTTTTAACCACCCTTTCTGCAGCAGGTCCATGGTTAAGCTGCACTGGCAGCATGAATGGGATCCTGCTGCTTCAACAGCGGCTGTCTGATTGCCCAGAAATGCACCAAACTCAAGCAGGTTATTTGGCGATGGGATAATTTCGCGTCAGTTTCAAGTTGTGTGAAACCACCCTATGAATAGAAGCCACTTTCTGAGTATTTCCCCTTTTGTGATAGGCATTGTTAATGTATGAAACAGAAGCTAATCTTTTTTTATTCATTCAAATTGTGTAGTTTTGTGATCTAGGCATTCAAGTAAATGCCTCAGCCAAGGGTTTCTATTTCCTTGTTTCGAATACAGAAAGAATTCTTGCAGGTCTTGTTCCTGTGCTACAGGGACGCAGGTACATTCACGCCAGTGGACACAGGTACATCTACCGTATTTGTAAGGAAGAATCACAAAAAAGCCAAGGACCAGCACATGGACAAATGTGGGGCTTAAAGGCAACATGAGAGTTGCTCACTGTACAAATAAAGAAAAATCAAATGTACACTACCCAGATTGTGTAACTTGAGAACCAGGTTTCCCTTCCTGCTAGGGTTGCCAGCTCTGGGTAGGGAAATTCCTGGAGATTTTGGGGTGGGTCCTGGGGAGAGTGGGGTTTGGGGAGGAAAGGGAAGGCACTTCTGCAGGGAACAATGCCACAGAGACCCTCCTCCTAAGCAGCCATTTTCTCCAAGGGAACCTGGAGGTCAGTTTTAGTAGTGGGAGGTCCCCAGGCCCCACGTGGAGTTTTGGAAAACAAGCTGCAAAGCTCCGTGCTAACAAAGCCTCAAACACCTTTACATCCAATCAAGCAATATTTATAATAAAATTCACATCAATTACAAAATTTTAAATGTTGTCTCTTTTCTACCAACAGATATGATAGCACCAGAGAACACTCAATCCTCACAATAAACATAATCAGGGCTTTTCTTGTAGCTGGAACTCCTTTGCATATTAGGCCACACCCCCTGATATAGTCAATCCTCATGGAGCTTACAGTAGGCCCTGTACTAAGAGCCCTGTAAGTTCTTGGAGGATTGGCTACATCAGGGGTGTGTGGCCTAATATGCAAAGGAACCCCTGCTAGAATTCTATCTCTGGACCCTGTACTAAGAGCCCTGTAAGTTCTTGGAGGATTGGCTACATTGGGGGGAGTGGCCTAATATGCAAAGGAGTTCCTGTTACAAGAAATGCCTTGAACATAATACATAACTAGACACAATCCATGGGGTTACAAATGGATGTATACAGGGTGAGGGGGGGAAGGGGGGCTCCCTCTTGGGTATCCTGCCCCCCCCCAGGGAAAGTGTATGCGCAATACATAGCCTCTCCTCTCCCGGTGTAGTGAATGCCATGTGGTCACTGTCCGGCTATGCCTGGCAGATGGTCACTGCAATGGCCTCTCCTGCATTACTGCATCCGTGGCAACACCTTCCCGCTGGTCCCCCCTGTTTCTCACAGAGTTTGCCACGTCATGGTGCGACCGAATGTCCGGCGGTATAACCGGATGGACAGGCTGGGCTCACCAACCTCGCCAGCCAAGAGAAGGAAAACTCTAACATCAAACCCGGGCAGATAGAGCTCGTTAATGTAACACCTACCACCTGGAGGACTCGATGCCGGCGTCCCGGCTTACTGGGCCATGGCAGATGACCCCAAGGTGAAAGGGTGGAGCTAGTACCGCGCACACTGTGCTTCACCTAAAAATTCCTCTGCGCAGGCCTGAAGGGCATATCCACATCCACAACCCACAACACACCAAGTCCTGCAGTGATGGGCAAGAGGCGAAACGGCAGGTGGAAGATGCCACTGGAAGCCACAGTCCCGATCCTGCATGTAGGCGGTTCAGGGTATTGGTCGCCTGATGCTGACCCGGAGACGAAAGCATTTTTCGGCAGCACCCTGAATGACCAAGCAGCCTTATCTAGGGACAGCACTGCTTGCTCCACACGGAGAGGGGCCTAGAAAAGGTGGCCTAAACAAAGCTCGTCTCCCCCACCCCAGTTGGCTAGCCGCGGTCAACGGGCATGCTTACTTGCGGTCGAAAAATAACAACAACAAAAAGGCATGCACCTGCCTCACAAAATGTGCAAATACTAAAGCTTGCGTGTTGGAACATCAGAACCATGCTTGACACAGTAGACAGTGGTGGCCCTGAACGACGCTCTGCTCTAGTTGCCCACGAACTTCTCAGGTTGAATATTGACATAGCAGCTCTCAGTGAGGTCCGTTTCCCTGAGGAAGGTAGTCTTCAAGAACACGGTGCTGGCTATACCCTCTACTGGTCAGGTAAGTCAAAGGCTGAGAGCCGCCTTTCTGGCGTTGGCTTCATGGTCAGGAACTCCATTGCCTCCAAACTCGAAAACCTGCCAACAGGTCACTCAGATCGCATCATGTCCATGCGCCTCCCACTTCAAAACAAGCAACATGCAACACTCTTCAGTGTGTATGCCCCAACCCTTCAAGCAGATCCTGCAGAAAAGAACAAGTTCTATGCTGATCTACACAACCTCGTACGGAAGACCCCTACAGAGGACAAGGTGATCATCCTTGGCGACTTCAATACCAGAGTAGGTAAAGACTCGGAAGCCTGGAAAGGAGTACTTGGCAAACACGGCATTGGCAACTGCAATGATAACGGGCGCCTCCTGCTAGAATTCTGCATGGAGCACCAGCTCACCATCACCAACACTATCTTTCAGCAGAAGAACAGCCTGAAGACAACCTGGATGCACCCACGGTCCAAGCACTGGCACCTTATCGACTACATTCTGGTGCGCCAGAGAGACCTTCGAGATGTCTTACACACCCGAGTAATGCCCAGTGCGAAATGTCATATGGATCATCGTCTTGTATGCTGCAATCTCCGTCTTCACTTTAAACCCACACCCAGGAGAGGAGGTATACCTTGGAGGAAGCTTCAGGTTGGCAGCCTTCAGTCAGCCGAAGTTAAAGCTGCCTTCCAGGCAAAACTCCAGTCAAGAATTGAGGACCCCAGTTGCCCCACAGACCCTTCTCCAGAAGCACTCTGGGAACACCTAAAAACTACCATCTCTGAAGAAGTCCTCGGGTTCTCTACAAGGAAGAACAAGGACTGGTTTGATGAGAACAATCAAGAGATCCAAGAATTACTAGCAAGAAAGAGATCTGCCTACCAAGCACATCTTGCTCAGCCCTCCTGTCCCGGGAAAAAAGCAATCTTTCGCGCTGCATGTAGCAACCTCCAGCGCAAGCTTCGAGACATTCAGAATGAGTGGTGGACCAAGCTTGCAGAGAGAACCCAGCTGTGTGCAGACACTGGTGATTTAAGAGGGTTCTACGAAGCCCTGAAGGCAGTATA
This sequence comes from Heteronotia binoei, assembly GCF_032191835.1. Taxonomy (NCBI): domain Eukaryota; kingdom Metazoa; phylum Chordata; class Lepidosauria; order Squamata; family Gekkonidae; genus Heteronotia; species Heteronotia binoei. Next base: position 2,089,062 of record NC_083228.1, on the reverse strand, counting down.
TGGCCCATCATATCAGGCTCAGAGTCCCTTGTGTAGTGCAGACGGCCAAGTGCTCCTCACAGACAAGGCATCATACTGAACCGGTGGTCGGAGTATTTTCAGGCTCTCTTCAGTGCCAACCGCGTAGTTCAAGATTCAGCAATCCACCTCACCCCAACCAGTGAAAACAGAGTTGGATGAAATCCCCACCCTAGAAGAGACTGTTAAAGCCATCAAGCAACTGAAAAGTGGCAAGGCAGCGGGAGTTGTTGGAATCCCACCAAAGATCTGGAAGCATGGGGGCACAGTACTACATAGCACACTTCACAAAGTACTTGTCACCTGCTGGGAACAAGGCAAACTACCACAGGACTTTCGCGATGCAATCATCATCACCCTATACAAGAACAAAGGGGAAAAGTCAGACTGCTCCAACTACCGGGGGATAACCCTGCTCTCCATCGCAGGCAAAATCCTTGCCAGAATACTCCTGAACAGACTGGTGCCCACCATTGCAGAAGAACTCCTCCCAGAGAGCCAGTGCGGCTTCAGAGCTAACAGGAGCACCACCGACATGGTATTTGTTCTCAGGCAGCTCCAAGAGAAATGCAGGGAACAGAACAAGGGTCTATATGTGACTTTTGTTGACCTTACCAAAGCTTTCGATACCGTTAGCAGGAAAGGCCTGTGGCAAATCTTGGAACGTTTAGGATGTCCCCCAAGGTTCCTCAGCATGATCATCCAGCTACATGAAGACCAGCGAGGCCAAGTCAGACACTGCAACGACCTCTCGGAGCCCTTCCCAATAGGCACAGGTGTAAAGCAAGGCTGCGTTCTCACGCCAACTCTCTTTACAATCTTCTTTAGCATGATGCTTCAAAGAACCGCAGTAGATCTAGATGATGACGATGGTGTCTACATCCGCTATCGCACCGATGGCAGCCTGTTCAACCTGAGGCGACTAAAGGCTCACTCCAAGACAATGGAAAAACTTATCCGAGAGCTACTGTTTGCTGATGATGCTGCATTCGTCTCCCACTCGGTATCAGCTCTGCAGCATATGACGTCCTGCTTTGCAGAGGCTGCCAAGTTATTCGGCCTAGAAGTTAGTCTGAAGAAGACAGAAGTTCTCCACCAGCCTGCACCCCAGGAAGATTATCACCCTCCCTGCATCACTGTGGGTGAATCAGTTCTGAAGACAGTCCAGCAGTTCAGCTACCTGGGGTGCATCATCTCATCAGATGCCAAGATCGACAAGGAGATTGACAACAGGCTGGCAAAGGCAAACCGTGCATTTGGCCGACTGCACAAAAGAGTGTGGAGCAACAAGCATCTGAAAAAAGGCACAAAGATCAATGTTTACAAAGCGGTTGTGATGACAACCCTCACCTATGGCTCCGAATCGTGGGTTTTATACCGTCATCACCTGCGACTCCTTGAGCGCTTTCATCAGCGCTGCCTTCGCACCATCCTCAACATCCACTGGAGTGACTTTGTGACCAACACTGAAGTCCTCAAGAGGGCGGAGGTTACAAGCATCGAGGCACTGCTGTTGAAGACGCAGCTGCGCTGGGCAGGGCATATTTCTAGGATGGAAAACCACCGCCTTCCCAAGATTGCTCTGTATGGCGAACTTTCCACCGGCCATCGAAATAGAGGGGCACCAAAGAAGAGGTACAAGGACTCCTTGAAGAGATCCCTTGGCACCTGTCGCATCAACCATCACCAGTGGTCTGACCTAGCCTCAGATCGCAAAGCATGGAGGCACACCATCCACCAGGCTGTCTCTTCCTTTGAGAACGCACGCATAGCTGGTCTTGAGGACAAAAGGAGATTGAGGAAGAATTGCACTGCTACAGCACCAACCCCAAATCAGACTTTTCCCTGCAGCCACTGTGGCCGGATCTGCCTGTCCCGCATTGGTCTTGTCAGCCACCAGCGAGCCTGCAGCAGACGTGGACTACTGCACCCTTCTTAAATCTTCGTTCGTGAAGTCAAGCCGAGAGAGAGAGATACAGGGTGAAAGTTAACTTGGATTTGTGAAGTGCTTTTTGACTTGAAGCTTTGGAAAAACGGCCAGTAAAACAAGACCTGCATTCCAGTTTCACTTGTTGCTGCGACTTGTACTGTAAATGGATTTGAAATTGCAACATCTGTAACTTTGGCACTGAGTGAAGACTGTGAATTGTGTCCAGCTATGTATTATTTTACACAAAACAGCCTTTATTGACATATATAAAATAGAGGGTTGGCCAGGTTACATATTAAAAGAATAAATAACCCATTCAGAATAAAATTAGGATTACAAAATAAAAACAAGGTAGCGACATAGTAAAACCTGATACATAGTATTACTTATCAGGACGAGTAACCATAGCTCTATAAAAAAAACCCTTTGCTGCTAATTCTGTTATTTCCGGATCAGAATTATCAAGCAAGAGAAGCACCTTAAAATCATCAAAGGTCTCTAAAATTTGGGCCAATATGGGGTATAAAAGATCCCGGTGGGACGCCAAATAGAGAGGACATTGGAGAAGAACACGGGCGACAGTCTCAACACAACCCATCTTACAGGGACAGCACCTAGGGAGCTATGTATTATGCTCATCGTGCGGATTTAGTGTCTGCTTCAGAGGTTGGATTCTCTGGCATTATAATCTGCTAAAATTCTTCAGCAAGGGAGGAACCTCCGTGAGTTATAAAGAAATAAAGTCCACTTTCTCTTTCTTTAGAAGACCAGTTGTAATTCCAGGAGGTCTCCAGGCTATGCAGCCCTCAGTCTCCCTCACACCTGCTGTCTCCCAAAGGTGCTATGCTATGGGATAGAAGGCCAGCAGCTATTATGTCTGTCCGTATTTCCTTTCTCACTTTTAAAAAACTCTTTTGTATGTATTTTAACTGTTCGGAGTGCTTTTAAACATTGTTTTAATTATGTGTGTTTGGGAGAGGAGCTGATTTTAATGGTTTCGAAACAAGATTTTCATCATGTACATTTTAGATTGTTACCTGCCTTGGCAGCCTCTGTAAGGACAAGTTTTGTGAAATAAATATTTCTCTGCAACTTTCACATTTTGCTGATGGGCTTTAAATAGGGTTGCCGGTTCTGGGTTAGGTAATAAATGGAAATTTTGGGGGTGAAACCTGTGGAAGGCAGGGTTTGGGGAGGGGAGGGACTTCAATGGGGTACAAGGCCAGAGAGCCCATCTTCCAACAGTGGCTCTTTCCTGCGAGGGAAGTGATTTCTGTCACTTGGAAATCAGTTCTAAGCCCAGGAGATCTCTAGTCACCACCTGGAGGTTGGCAACCCTAGTTTTAAAGCATTCAGTCTAATGTGAGGTTCCTGCCCTTGAAGAGCCTGCTTGGTTATGTCTCTGCTTGACACACAGAACAGGACCACAGACTGTTATTTACTTCTACTTCCATTGAAAGAAGCGAATATTCCCATCAGGCAACATTGTAACCTAAATCAGTTCCAGACAGCAAACACGAACACCATTTTCTCCTGACAGAGGAGAAAGCTTCGTTTGCACAGCTCCCTCCTCTACACAGCAAACAGTTGCTTCAGTTGGCAGCTGGGTGATGGTTCACCGACATTAGGGTGATTTATTTTTCTTCACTCCAGTTCTGTTCATGTCAGCAGCCAGAGAAGCTCTTTCAATGTCTCTCTTTATGTTCCATTCAAAATAGGCACCAGGAAGGAAACATCTTCTCAGATTGTTTATGATCTTTCTTCTCTACTTTTTTTTTATTCTGTTCAGACTTCATCAGCTATTATATCCTTGTTCTTTCAGGAAAGAATGTTCACTACATTACGTTAGCATTGCCACACGCAGTTTTTTATATATATCTGTTTTAATATATATATGTATATATGTATGTATGTATGTATTTCCACTCACTATGTGTTGCATTTTGAAAGCCCTGCTCACCCCTATCAAAAATAATGGTGCCTTCCAGGTTAGAACCCACAAGTGGTTTCATTCTGTGCCATGTGAAGGGACACCAAAGACCCCAAAGGAAAGAATGACATGAAAAGAAGAAACCCAGAGAGAACAAACTTTGGAGAGACCCCTCCCCCCATGTCACAAGTGATGTTCCACACCAACTTAGAAAAGTGTTTTTTTTTAAAAAAAAAACTGTAGCTACAGAATAAATATACTAAAGGAAAAAGAATGGTGCATAAGGCAGGCCCAGAATCTGAAGTCAAGAATAAAGGCTTTCTGCTTTGAAAATCTGCAGTAAAGTGTATGTGTATGATGGGCCATTGTCTGCTGGCTGGGGCTTTTAGCAAAGTTTAATAGGAGGCTGAGGGTTTTTAGTTCCTGCTGAATCCATCAGCCAAGCCAGCAGTGGAGAAAGGTGACCAGCCCGGTCAAGCTAGAGTCAGTGCCAGGATGCCTCCTGCTAACAAGGTCATTTTCTCGGGCATGCTAAGGTTTCCTTTAGTTCCACCCAGTACAGCCAGATCTTGCAAAAAGGCAGCCTTGTTACTGTGTGGTAACAAAATTTTTAAAAATCCTGTCGTCTTTTCTTACATTTCTCTAATTCTCTCCAGCTTTGTTTTGCTCCCTTCCTTTCATGACCTGCCACTCATCTATCCTCACTTTTAATTATTCTCTCCCTCCCCCTTATTTTTCAGAACTCCCCATTCATCCCGGTTGGCAACATAGACCATATTTAATTCTCTTTTAAAAAGCTGACCAGGAACTTATTTGCATATTAGGCCACACCCCCTGATGTCACCACTGTTTCACAGAGGGCTTTTTTTGTAGAGGAAGCCCAGCAGGAACTCATTTGCATATTAGGCCATACACCCCTGGTGCCAAACCAGCCGGAACTGTGTTCCTGTGAGTTCCTGCTCAAAAAAGCCCTATATTTAATAGTATATCAGCAAACCTTTGTTAATATTATGTACAGAAGAGGGAAGTTAATATTTCCTCACAGTCTATCAAAGTAGTGAAAGGATGCTTCTGCTTCTCCACCTTTACATGCATAATAATAAATATTAACCTGCCTTAGCAGTAACAAGTGAAGAACGGAAGTCAGAAGATTTATTTATTTGTTTATTTCTCTCCCACCTTTCTCCCCCAGGGGGAACCACAGTGGCTGACCTTGTTCTCCTCTCCTCCATTTTCCCTCCCGACAACCTTGTGAGGTAGGTCAGGCTGAGAGTGTGGGATGGGCTCCCTCCGCAAGCTTTCACGGCACGAGAGGGGATTTGAATCTGGGTTTCCCTGGCCTTCATCTGACACTTCAGCTTCTATTGCAAAGAGCATGGGGGCGGGGGGGGGGTTAATGCCTGGAGATAATCTGGGTCTGGATATTTCAATTCCTTTAATTGTTGACCCTGGAACTCCCATGATCATCCTGAAGTTGGTGGCCAACTTTTGAGATTCATTGTATGACATCACCGGAAGCAGGAAGGAGCCTGCAAAAGTGGGGGATCCCCCACTGGGACCTGGAGATTGGCAAGCCATACTACAGTAAAAGGGTCCTCTTGTCCAGGCCTCAGATTCAGCAGGAGCTCACAGGAGTGCAGCTCCTGACTCTTTCTGAGAGTTCCACCTCCGCCTTCCCACCTTGTCCATTGAATAGGAGGTGCAGCTGCATAACAATCTCTGGATGAGCTCCACCACCTATTTTTCTACAAAACAACTCCTGCTCTTGTCCATCTGTCTGGCCATGTGCAGGATTCATTGTATTTGGCACTGTGATTCAAAACAGCCTCTCTGGAATCAATGCTTGCTTGCACTGAAGTGGGCATGAAAGAGTCCTCGGGCCAGTGGCCAAACATGCCAGAATTGATTCCAGAGAGGCTATTTTGAATCACAGTGCCAAATACAATGAATCCCACAAATGGCCAGATGGATGGACAAGAGGATCCTTTTACTATAGTATGGCTTGCCAATCCCCAGGCCCCAGCAGGGGATCCCCCACTTTTGCAGGCTCCTTCCTGCTTCTTGTGGCGTCATCGTGCTGCCCATGTGCTTGTGGGGCGAGGGGCACAGTGCAAGGGGCTACCACTCAGTCATGCCCTAGGGATGCCAGCCTCCAGGAGGGGAGACCAGTTTCCCCTGGAGAAAACGGATGCTCTGGACGGTGGGCTCTCTAAGGCCTTGTACCCCCCCCCGAGGTCTCTGTCCTCCCAGGCTCCACCCACAAATCTCCAGGTGTTTCCCAACCTGGGTCTGCCTGCCAGTGCCAGGGGGAACCTAGCATTCCTCCCATGCCCACTTTCTAAAAACACTTGGTAGGTGCCAGAAAAGGTGTTGGGAGGCATCATGGGCACCACCTTGGGGCTCCCTTGCTCCTGGCTCAATTCCCAGGTTCCAGAGGGCTGCCTTGACTCCTAGCAGAAGGGCCCTTGATCGGAAAGGCAGGCTATAGTCTGTTTTGGCTGGAAAGCAACTGCTGTCCACAATAGATTTCACTGAGTCCCGACTTCAAAAACAGCCATTTTCTCCAGAGGATACTGATCTCTCAGAGGAAAGGAGATTGTAAGCAGCTCTGACACTCCAAGTAAAGGGTGAGGTTTAAATCCAATCTCCTTCTCTTCCTTTTCCTCCTTCTCTTCTTCCTCCTCCTCCTGTGCACCAGCCTCCAGACAGGACCTGGGGATCCCCTGAAATTTTATTTATTTAGTTATTTATTTAGTTATTCATTTATTTATGTCTGTGTCTGTCTGTCTGTCTATTTATAGCCCGCCCTATCCCATGATGGGCTCAGTGGGGTTCCAACACAATAAAACAATCAAGCCAATAAAACAGAATCAACCAATTAAAAACAGATTAAAATTTAAACTAAAATTTAAACAAATTAAGCCATTTAACTAAGAGTTGATTTCAATGCGGCATGGAATGCTGTGGACACATCAGTTAAATCCAGCTTTGTGTCAAGGATATCAGCTGCATTGGCCCGACTTAAGTAACAGTGCAGGGAGGCCAGTTTGATTACAGCTTGATTACAAAATTATAGCTTATCTCTAGGCTCCCCCCCCCCCACAGATCAGTTCCCCTATAGAAAATGGAGGCTTTGGAGGGTGGAGTCGAGGGCCGGGTATCCCACTGAGGTCCCTGTCCTCCCTAGCCTCCATCCACCAGTTCCCCAACTGGGAACTGGCAGCCCTACCACCCCACCCCCTGCCAGTGGGGATCTGGCAACCCCACTGCAGCCACCTGTGCCAAGCAGCTACATGCCCTGACTGTGTGGACAAGCACCAGACCCTCGAGGACCAGAGATTCCAGAGCCCTGGTGCGCCAAGTGAGATTTGAGCCCAGTAGCACTTCAGCAAGAGTTTTGAGGTAGAAGCTTTCCAGAGTCAAATCTCTCTTTGTCACACGATGTGCAAACTGTTGTGGAAGCAGAGCACGCACAATTGCTTTGCAGGGCTGCCAACACACTTAAAACCAGATCTCCACGTGCCAGCTCCAGCTGTTTCTCAGAAAGCGCAACCCAACCACATCCATCTGAGATTACTGTGACAGCAGTCGAATGCAGGGGCTGCCTTTGAGAACTGTCCTTACACATTTGCCAGTCCAGAAACACAGTAGCCAGGCTGCTGTTGGGGGCCAGAGGCTCTCTTCCCCCACCCCCCTCACACTTCTGGCAGCAGGGCCAGGTGGATCTTCCAGATCAAACTCTGGGTGTGTTTTACTCCAGCAATTTCATCTTAATGCAGCCTTGAATCTCAGAACCGCCTCCTAGGAAAACCAGGGGTTTTTTTTTTTTTGAGCAGGAACGCAGTTCCGGCTGGCTTGGTGTCAGGGGGTGGGGCCTAATATGCATATAAGTTCCTGCTGGGCTTTTTCTACAAAAAGCCCTATGTGAAACAATGGTGACATCAGGGGGTGGGGCCTAATATGCATATGATTTCCTGCTGGGCTCTTTCTACCAAAAAACCACACACCCCATTTCTTTTTTGGCCTGGTAGGGCAGCACACATGTTCTGGGCTCACCCTGGAACTGACAATTTCAGTTATAATCAAACCTGACCCCCAGCCGGACTTTTGTGATGGTCAATTTGCATGGTTGATTATTCACATCTGCTGAACTGTTTTATTCATACAAGTTATGTTTTGGTAACTGTAATCCCTCCCTCCCTCCCCACCCCCTGTTGCTCTTCTGGTTTGTTGTTCTGAGAAATACCATCTGCAGTGCATTTCCATGCTAATTTTGGATCTGAGGAAGAGTGGGAGCAACCCAGAATATCAGCAGTCAGGAGTATAAAATGATTTGTTGGAGATCACAAAGCACAACGGATTGTGCCCAGGTTCTGCCTCTTGCATCCAGCTGATCCCAGGGAGGCTGTGAAATTGTGAGCTGGTGCTTGGAAGGATTTTGGGGAGGGAGGCAGGCTAAAAAACTGAAACTTAATCCTGGTAAAACAGAGGTGTCATTGGTGGGAGGAAGGAGTGGCCCAGGAATTGAGGTATCTCCTGTTCTGGACATGGTTGCAGTCCCCCTAAAGGAGCAGGTTCGTAGCTTTGGGGTGCTGCTGGACCCAAACAGGTGGTAGAGGTGGCCAGGGTGATGCCAAGAGGTGCTGCCTGATCGTGGAAGCACCCCAATATCCAATGGGGTCTCCATGATTTTTACCTAACCCAGAGATCCTGCCAGAAAAACTCTCTGCTTGGGCCAAAAAGCTTGCAAAGGGTTTCCAAAGAGGGTTTCTGTCTAAGGTTGCAAAATAGCATCCTCAAGGCTAATTCTAGTCTCCCCCTCCCCCCATTCTTCAATGGAATGTCTGAAACAAGGGGTTCTTCCAGGTAAGTATCTCCATTTTGAAAGGCGTCTGGCGACATCTGCCTAATCTCCTCTTGTCTCCAATACTGCTTCCTGGCAGGGCTGGATCTACATATTTTTGAGGGGGGGGGGGGCAAAAGCAAAAAATGCTGCCCCCTAATATTTTCCTTTATGTATACATATATGCAGGGCTTTTTTTGTAGCAGGAACTCCTTTGCATACTAGGCCACAGTCCTCCAAGACCTTACAGGGCTCTTCTTACAGGGCCTACTGTAAGCGCAAGGAGGATTGGCTACATTAGGAGGGTGTGGCCTAATATGCAAAGGAGTTCCTGCTACAAAAAAGCCCTACATATATGATCAATGTTTGTAATATAGATATATAATAAATGATTCATCTAAACAACAGAATGAATTGTGTTGACTTCTATAAATAATTAATAACGCTTTTACATTACCTTATCCATCATTAGCCTAAGCATTTCTCCTAGAATTCCTTTTGTTGTAGGGAACAAAGGAAGTTCATAGCCAGACATCCATGTTAGATACTAGGAAGACAGACTTTTAAGGAACTCAGAGGCATGATGAGAGTCATTCCCTGACAAAAAACACTGAAGGGGGAGGAGCAAGTGAGGGGTGGATTTTCCTTAAAAAAGAGCTATTGAAAGCTCAAACTGTCAATTATCCAGTAAGACAAATGTGGTAGGGAACTCACTATGATGGGAGAAATTTAAACTCCAACAAAGGAAGCTCACTGCCCAAATAAAGAAAATAGATTCAAATTATTTATTCTAGAAAAACAACATTTATTGGTTAGCCAAGGCAAGTATGACAACCAAAAGAACCCAGAGCTGTCACAAAGCAGAGACATAAAAAAGTCAACTGTCTTGTCAACTAAAAGTGAACTTTTCTTGCTTTTTTTTTCTGCAAAGCTTCTCACTGCCTTATCATAACTTATGGTATTTGCCACATCACTTTCAATAGAAAGTGTAGCCAGGCTTGATAAATGCTCCTGGTACGTTGCTGACCTAAAATAGGTTTTTATTAACTTCATTTTGCTAAAACTCCTCTCACAGGATGCTGAAGTTATTGGTAGAGTGGCATACATTCTTAATGCTATACATAAATTAGGAAATTCACCCTGAATATCATTTCTGTAAATTACAGATAATATATCTAGGCAGCTCTTTAGTTTTGCATTTTCAGAAAGAGGATGACATTGATCTCTGAATGTTTCAAGTTCACATTTAAACGCATCAATTAAGTCCTCTGAATACTTTTTTGCCAAATTTTCTGCAGCCCCCATTAAGTCTGCACTACTCATTTTCATTAATCTTTCACCAGCAAGAAAAGTCTGTGTTTAGTCTTTTGGTGTTCTCCATTCTTGTATGCAATTCTGAAAGTATTTTGTCAAAAGCCATGTTTATTGCTTGCTTGAATAGTTCTTCTGTTGAAAATCTACAGGACTCATCACTTGCAAGTTCATCTGCCATCCTCTTTTTCTTGGAACATCTTCTCTCTGGTAATGCTGCCTCCACAGTCCACAGACATTGGACTGGCAATATTTGTTACCTCTTCAAGCCAGTCTTTGAAGCCAGAATCTCACAATCGTTGCAAAGTAGTGATCAAAGCCATCATCAAGGCGACTGATCTGCTCAGTATGATGTCACTCTTCTGGATTTCTGTATTCACATGATTAATCTCTCTCAAAATACCATTCCATATTACCAGATTCAGAATAAACCTAAAATCCTGTATTGAGTGTAAAAGGCTTCCTGCATCAATTTTTGTTTCAGGAGGAAAATATCCACCTTTAATTTCTTCCAATGCTTGAGCTACTTTACCCAGGTTTTTCTTAAGGGCACTCACGGCCTCCAACCTCGCAGACCATCGTGTCTGGCTGGTTCCTTTTAAAGTGCTCTCTGTATGCTTTTTCATAATTTCCTAGCGTATTGTGGATGACACAAAAAAACAATACACTTTCTGCACAGTTCCAAATAGATCTCTTTGATGCTAGTTCCCAGTCTCAGAGGGTGCAATTTAGTCACTGAATTCCACTGAAGATCTAATGTTTATAACGCCACATTGTTAAATGTTAATTTTAATAATCTATAATTTGTTTTAACCATTTTTTTATAAGTATAACTGATGTACAGTGCATTTTATGTTGTGAGCCGCCCTGAGCCTGCTTCGGCGGGGAGGGCGGGATAGAAATAAAAAATTATTATTATTATTATTATTATTATTATTATTATTATTATTATTATTATTATTATTATTATAACTATCATTGAGATCAGCGCAGATTCCTCAGCTTTTGTTGCGATCTAAAAAACACCTTTCATCTAAAGGAATCTTCCCTAATCATGTCTTCAAGAATGAAATCATTCTACCCCTGATTCATTGAAAGAAATATCTAGACCAACAGAATAACTCTTTAACATTTGCAGATAGAACTTGTGACATCTTGAATTGTGAACATCTCCTCTGCCACAGCCAATTTGTTACCTCAATCTTACCCTTTTAATGAACCTATGGAGGTTTTTTCTGCAACCAACATCTTGGAAGGTAACATTAGAGATCAGTTCCAATCTCTCCATACTTATGATCAACAAGACATTTTAAAAAGATTACTTGTTGAAAGAAAGTCTCTTATTAAAGCAGAGTGGGCAGCAAAAGAGATCTCCTGAGACTTCTTCTGCTGAATTGAGAGATCTCCAAGATGTGCCTTTGATCGATCTAGATCAACAACAAGATCCACCTCATTTTTCAATCTTCAATCACCCTCCTTTAACAAACTCGAATCTTGATAATACGATACCTACTCTTCCATCTGAGACTCCATCAACCATCTACCCTCAACCTGAAACCAGGCGGCCCTCGGAAAGACTGGTCGTTGCTGAGATCCATCCATCGCCCACCACGTTTATGGATAATTCCATCAATCCTAAGGATAAACTCATCTGGCCAAGCCTTTGTGAACTTAGCAAAAATATTTCTAGAAGCCTTGAAAACAAAGGTATGTTTTTTACTTCTTCCTGTTCGTCAAACCAATTATTCCAAGATGACTGACTGGGATCCTCTTCATTGTCTTCAATTCCAAATACTTCTCTATTGTCAGATATTAAGATCATCTCGTGGAATGTGGCTGGTTGGTGGAATAAAACCAAAGACGCAGAATTCATTAGTTACCTTAAGAACTTTGATGACATCTTACTTCAAGAGACTTGGTCCCAAAGTCCGATCTACCTTGAAGGCTATAAGCCCTATTCGCTACCAGCCTTTAGAACCAACTCAAGAGGTCGTTTTCAAATGGGTTTGTCTATATTTGTGTATCTTCTTTATAATTTTGTATGCATCCCCTTACAGGCTAGAAGCACTATGGAACAAGCTATCAAGTTTGTTTATGGGACTCTTTCTGTGATTTTGGTAAACGTATATATCCCTTCTGCCCTAGATAAATCGGCCGTTTTACATCATTGGGAATGTCTGAATATAATTATGAATGAACTGGAAACCAAATTTCCCTCCACTGAAATAATAATAGCAGGGGATTTTAATGCAAGAGTTGGCAATGATGAAAAAATCTTTTTTTAAGGCCCTTAACCTCAATTTAGATGCTACCTTAACCACCTTTTTTTCCCTATAGGAGGCAAGCTAAAGATAGCTCTTCAAACTTGGCAGGCATTTGCTTTGCCAAATTCTGTATCCAACACAATAGGGTCTGGCTAAATGGCCTGGAAAGGTTTTCTCATTCTGGGGATTTTACATTCATTTCTAAGAAGGGTTGCAGCACAATTGATTACATTACTGTCCCTCCCTCACTAGAATCTTATATAAAAGATTTCTGCATAGGTAATCTCATTATCAGTGATCACCTTCCACTTATTTTTACCCCGCATGCAGAGTTTTCCCCTGACCTTTCCCTTAATCCCTCTCTACACTTGGTGGATTCTCCGTTCTTATAAAAAATCTGCTGGAATAATCAGACAAAACAAGAAGCTCAGTTACTTTTAAACTCTCATTCCCTTTCGAATCTTAGAAGTGTTTTAACTAATGCAACTAATCCTTCAGTGCTAATAACAGCCTATGATTCCCTAGTATCTAACATTCTTAGTTCATTAAATGCTAGACCTAAAAATATAAAAAGGGAAAGAAACATGAAATCTCTGCAGCCCTGGTTTGATAAAGAATGTAGAGCCGTTAAAACTCTGTTGCACAATGCCTAAAAAAGGAGATCCTGCCATCCCAAATAATTATAGGCCGATTAGTCTCCTATCTACCATTGGCAAACTATATTCTAAACATCTGTTGAGTAAACTTGAACAATAGATGACACGAGGAAAAATTCTTGGTCTGGAACAACTGGGATTTTGTAAAGGCAAAACTACTCTTGATCATTGCAATACTGTGTCTCATCTAATTTCCAAATACACTATTAGGAAAAAGATGAAATTGTACGTAGCCTTTTTAGACTTAAAGGGAGCATTTGATTCAATTGACAGGGACCTGCTTTGGGCTAAACTTGAACAAACAAGTGTTGATAAAAGACTTCTCATGCTTATTAAAAAATTATATACTTCTAACTTTTGTCAAGTCAAATGCTCTTCATCAGGCAATCGTACGTCAAAAATCCCGTTAAACAAAGGGGTTAAACAAGGCTGTGTGTTGGCCCCTTTTCTGTTTAACCTCTTTCTTAATGACCTTGCTCCCTTTTTGTCAGATATCGATCATCATAGTCCTAAACTCGGTGACAGACATGTTCCCTTACTTTTATATGTGGACGATACAGTTTTACTATCTTGTTCCAGAACTGGATTAAAACGCTTCCTTGCCCGTTGTATCACTTTCTTTAACTACAATAAGCTCCTTTTGAACTATGACAAAATTGTTGTATTTTCCAAATCTTGGAAGCCAACTAAATGGCCAATAGGTGGCAAAGAGATGGAACAAGTAAAATACTATAAATACTTAGGAATTCATTTCCAATATAACACACTTTGGACTAATCCCCGTAACTATATAATTAAGTCAGTCAATGTTAACGTTGCAGCTATTCAGCGCTTCTTTTATAGTAGAGGCAATCAGTTTGTCCCAGCTGCGCTAAAAATCTTTAAGGCTAAAGTGATACCACAGCTCTTATATGGGGTCCCAGTTTGGATCACAGCCTTGGACAACAACATTGAAGGTGTCCAATCAAAATTTCTATGGAAAATCCTGGGATTCCCGAAGTGCTTACCATATGCAGTTCTATGTTTAGAAACAGGGATGAATCTTGTGGAAACACAAGCATGGCTAATGTTATTTAGATATTGGTTACAGCTACATTTCTACTCTTATTCGGAGAGCCTTCTATATCAACTGCTCTCTGAATCCAATATGTCAAATTGGTTAGTATTAATTGAGAGGGAAATTAAGTCTGTGGGCATTGATATAGATTCACTTTTTATGCTATCCCTAAAAGATGCATTCTTGAAACTTAAGCTCAGAATCTTGGATATTGAAATGCAAACATTATATAGCCTGGCCAACAAAACTTGCTCCCTGCTGAATTTTGAACTTCCTCTTTCTATAGGGAAATTAGCGTCATATTTCTCCTCTCTGCAAGCACCACACCAACGGTGTGCTTTCTCGTTAACGAGATGCAATGCATTACCATCTGCTATTTTATTTGGCAGATTTAACAGGATTGATTACTCTGCCAGACATTGTCTTTGTAATCCCAAATGTATCGAAACTATCTCCCATGTATTATTGAATTGTCCCCTTTATGATGATATTCGTCGTATATATTTGAAAGATATTTTAGCAGATATGTTGAGCTGTGCTGATTCAGGCAAATCTACAGCCTATTAAATGACACCTGCTCTGAGTTAACTTTAACGGTTGCCGAATTTCTTCAACAGGCCATGGAAATTTGACAGAGATTGGCTCTGGAATGACCATATCTTATTTGTTTTATTCATTTAATTTTGTTAAACTTGAAATTACATATATTTTACTCATTTTATGTACATTAGCTCCCCTGTGTACTGTATGTTCCAGGATTTTATATTACTTACATTGTTATTTGTACTGCTAAATTTGTTTTATGCCAATAAAGGCTTCTTGTTGTTGTTGTTGAGACTGTCCTCGACAATCATTTAAATTAAGGCCATCGCTCTTTAATTTTCCTAAAATTTGACTAGCAATGTAGTATCCTGTCTTCCCATGTAAGTCTATAAAGTCAATAAAGTTTTCCTTTATTTCACATTTCCCACCTTCATCGATTTTAACATAACGAATGATTGACTCATTTGCTCACAGTGAGATATATCAGGTGTACAATCAAACATGATGGTGAAGTATTTTGCAGTCTTAATGTCCCTCCATATTTTTTTACAGACTTCTTGAGCCATGAGTTCTATTATCTCGTTTTGAGTCGTGCTTGATAAGTAAGACACCTGCCCCTTTTTTAAGTTATCCAACATGTTCTTTAAAGTAGAATTATGCTTTGCCAAAAGAACTATCAAGTTCAGGAAATTTCCTTGAGATTTTGAAGCAGGAGTCATGGTGCGCATGTGTGGATTCTCATGAGAGCCTCACAAGGAAAAAAATTTGTTGCCAGGAAGAGGACTGCATCAATTGCAATGCGAATAATTTGGGTCCACTTTTGCTTTTCTGCCTCTATTGATGTCTCCAATGCTTTGCTAATGCCACTGCAACTTTTGATAGTCTTCAAAAGAGTTGTCCATCTTACTGCACACACTTTGTGAACTGATGATGATTCGTGCTGGGGTAATTTCACCATGATCTTCTTACAATTTGTAAACCCCGTGGTTTGTAGGGCAGACAATGTCCCTGCATTGCTCACTGTATTAAGAAACAGCTTGCATGGACCACAAAAGAGCATTCTCAATTTTTGCATATATTTTGCATACAGTTTCTTTTGGTCTTCTCACCATTTAGTAGCCGTTTATACCACACAGAAGATGTTAAACGCCTGTTTTGCTTTTCTGTTGACCTGAAGTCAACACAGTTTGGGTATTTTCCAGCTTCTGTGGCAACAATTTCAGTTAGAAAGCACTGGGTTTTGTCATCTATTTCAGTAGTAGCTGGCCAAGTGCTAGGGTCTGAGTAATCTTTTGGTAACTGCAATGACTGCTGAATTCCTTCACAATCTTTTCCTATACTGGAAACAGCAGATGAACAAGAAGGTCCTGCAGAATCTTTCTCTGTACCAGAAACAGCAGATGAAAGTCCAGAAGATGAAGGTCCTGCAGAATCTGTCTTTGTACTGGAAAAAGCAGATGAGCAAGACAGTCCAGAAGAATCTTCAGCAATGTTCTGGCTTTTAGATTCTCTCTGGTGGAGTGACTGAATCACTAGACTTTTTTAACCAGGCTTTCACCGAGGCAGCAATTTGAGCAGCAGAAAGTTCCTTCTCTTTTCACACTTTCTGAACTGTGCACCCGAAGGTTTCTGCCTTGGAGTACTCGACTGCCACAATCTGTAAAAGTGAGGTAGCTGTCTGTAGGTTATGACACCAAAGCACAAATGGTGGGTGAATGTCACACTGTTCTAACTCCAAGCCAGGTAAAAGTTTTAACTCCACATTTCCATGTATCAAGCCTCTAACCTTTTTCGCACACAGCTTACCTCTCAGTCACAATCCTGTTCCCTCCGCAGCGTCTGTCAGATTTCCCACCATCTGCACCGGAGTTACAGGATGTGCCGTGGCTTTTGCATAGCAAACATAACCTGGGTTTTAGCGGTTTACGTTTGCTACGCAAAAGCTGCGGCTCTTCCTGTAACTTCGGTGCAGATGGTGGGAAATCCGACCAGACACTGCGGAGGGAACAGGATTGTGACTGCAAGGTGAGCTGTGTGCGAAAACAGTCTCTGTTTCAGTGAATGTTTCCCTCACAGAGTTATACACTTCTTCTAACCCCCATCACATTGGTATAACGCTGTTTAGGTATAACATTGAAGCACTTAATAATTAGTTTTAAAAAATAAAACACCTATGGACGGAAAAGACTAATTTCAATCATCACTTGCTGAACCACCCAGTGAAATCACTGTACTACCCACTCAAATGCTTGCTTACTTAGAAGTAAGCCCCGTGTTCGTTCCCTTCCCCTTGAGTGTGTCTGTAGCAGTCTGAGTTTGAACACTGGTGGGAAGACTTAAGTTGTGAACTTCTGACAGATTGTTATGAAACAAGACAGAAAACGCATTTAACCACATAGATCCCTCTGAAACCGGCACCATTATTACCAGCAAGATATGAGCCTATGGAACTGTGAGCAAGGGAGGTGGTTAACTTACTTGGAGCAAAATGATTCCTAGGTGTGGCTATTAAGTTGGGAGTTGTGAGCTGTGGAAGCAGACCAGTGTTCTCTCCTGAGACTTTGAGGCTAATTTATTTTTTTTAAGAAAATATTTAAAAATAAAAAGTACATATAATATCAATACCATCTAGATTAGCATCGATTTAATAAAAATACCACTTAACAAAAGTTGTGGAAAAGCACAGTTCCATTAAAAACCTCTGATTGGATATCTAGAACAAGTGAAATCTGAACACTGGACAAAAATCACAGAGACACTCCTAGAGACAGAGTGATTCAAATGGCCGTGAACAAACCTAAGTTTACTTCAACTGGAGTTCGGTGCCAACAAAATGGGGGGGGGGGGGTAATGAACACAAGCAAGTGCCTTGGCTTCATGCCCTGATCCAGCAAAGATCAGCTGAACGACAATTGGATGTAGCAGTTGGGGCTACTGATCATAAAGACCGCCTCCCCCATTTATTTCCATATCTTGCCTTCCTGTCACTTTGGACCTTTTTTTCTGCTTCCAGACTTTTCCCAGGATTAAAAATGCCGCACAATTAAAAACAAGATTTTTGCTCTTTTTTTAGGGTCCACAAGGTGGTGAACTTTAAAACATTAAAATAATGAAATAATTCCATTAAAACAAACATAAACAACACTATTAAAACATAAACAACACTAGAAGAAGGACCAGTAACAGTTTGAGGGTGAGGAATGGCAGACAAAAGAAAAAGTCTTCACCTGTAAGGGGGGGTGGTAGATGAGACTCCCTGGGGAAGGAGTTCCAAAGTTTTGGTTACAGGATGGAGAAAGCCCTTTCTTGGGTTGCCTCTAAAGATGACCAGAGTGTAAGGACAAATTCATATGAAAGGAGGTGGTCCTGTAAGCAGTGTTCCCTCTAAGCTGAGTTAGCGTGAGCTAGCTCACAGGTTTTTAGCCTCCAGCTCACACATTTTTGTCTCAGCTCAGGAAAATGGCCCCAGAGCACAATAATTGATGCAGGAGCTCACAACTTTAATACCAGGCAGTAGCTCACAAAGTAGAATTTTTGCTCACAAGACTTTGTAGCTTAGAGGGAACATTACAGGCTGTAAGTATATTGGTCCCAGGCTGAGAGCTTCAAACATTCGGTTCCCCTGCTCCAGTCCCCCAGAACTGCCCTTCCTCCTCTGGGCCAACAGGTCTTTTGCCATCTTTAAAAAAAACTGTCTCTGGACACAGGGTTGCCAAGTCCAATTCAAGAAATATCAGGTGGAGCCAGGAGACATTGGGGGTGGAGCCAGGAGACATTGGGGGTGGAGCCAGGAGCAAGTTTGTTTCAAACATAATTGAACTCCAAAGGGAGTTCTGGCCATCACATTTAAAGGAACCTCGCACCTTTTAAATGCCTTCCCTCCATTGGAAATAACGAAGGATTAGGGGTGCCTTTTTTGGGGCTCATAGTCCCCCTGGTCCAATCTTTTTGAAACTTGGAGGGTACTTTGGGGAGAGTCTCTGGATGCTCTGCTGAAAATTTGGTTTCTCTACTTAAAAAAACAGACCCCCCCCTCAGAGCCCCAGATACCCCCTGATCAATTCTTCATTATACCCTATGAGAATCAGTCTCCATAGGTAATAATGGAGTGCCCAGCAGACATTCCCCCCCCCCACAACTTCTGATGACCCTGAAGCGGCGGTGGGGGGGGCTCCAAATGTTCTTTGAACCCTGTGAGAGCTAAGAGGGGGTCCATTTTGCGCCAGCTGCAGCCTGCAGTGCCCGCCATTTTGGGCCATTGGCAAGTCCACCTGGCAGCCCTAGCACTCGCTTCCTTCCCTCCCTGGACCCACTTCTTCCCGGATCTGTGTGCTCCTGAGCTCTGCCTCCCTCTCGAGTCCCCCTCCCAGTCCCCACTTCTCTCCCACTCTCTCTGCGTGATCCTCCACATTGAACACCCGCTGCCAGCCTCCCCACCCCCGCCCACGTCTCCCCAGATCTGTGTGCACTGCGCTCCTCTGGCATTGCCTCTTCAAGGGGGGGGGGTAGATGAGACTCCCTGGAGAAGGAGTTCTGCTGCCACCCTCCCCCTCCCCACTTCTCCCGCGCTCTCTGTGCGCTCCTCCTCCTCCTGCACCGGCTGCCTCCCTCCCCTCTTCTTCCCGGCTCTCTCTGTGCCCTCCTTTGGTGCCCAAGCTGCCTCCCCGCCCCCCACCAGCACTTCCAGACCAGCCGGTCTATGAGTGCTCCAGCTGCCAGCCCCACACTACCTCCCCTCCCCTCTCTCCGGACCCCTAGCCCAGGCAAGCCAAGTAGGGTTGTCAAGTCCAATTCAAGAAATATCTGAGGATTTGGGGGGTGGAGCCAGGAAACTTTGGGGGTGGGGCCAAGAGACATTGAGGTGGAGCCAGGAACAAGGGTGTGACAAGCATAATTGAACTCCAAGGAAGTTCTGGCCATCACATTAAAAGGGACAGCACACCTTTTTAAATGCCTTCCTTCCATAGGAAATAATGAAAAATAGGGGCACCATCTTTTGGGGTACATAGAATTGGACCCCCTGGTCCAATCGTTTTGAAACTTGGGGGGGGGGTGTTTTGGGCAGAGGTACTAGATGCTATACTAAAAATTTGGTGCCTTTACCTCAAAAAATAGCCCCCCCCCCCCGAGCCCTCAATTCCCCATTATTCCCTATGGAAATCGTTTTCTACAGGGAATAATAGAGTGCCCAGTAGACATTTGCCTCCCTGCCCCACACTTTCTAAAGCGGGGGGAGGGCCTCCAAACCAGGGAATCCCCTGCCCCCTCCCTCTCTCTCACACACAAATACTTACTGGGTCTTGTTCCTGCAGAACTTTACTTGCTCTGAAAAATGAAAGCAAAAGAAAGGTTGGGGCCGTTCTCCTATGAAACCGTTAATGACTCTTTCCCATGAAGCCCTTTCTGTTTCCTGCTTCTTGCTCAACCTTAAAGGCACACAGACCTGTTTGCAGGTTTCTAAACCTGCAGGAGCTCTAAAACTTCAGGGAGACTTGGGGGGGGGCTTCCCCCGCCGGCCAACTGGCTGGGGGCGGGGGAAGCCTGTAAAAACAGGGGATCCCCCGCTGGGACCTGGGGATTGAGAAGCATAAAGCCAAGCCAGCTGAGCCAACTTTCCCTTCCCTCTGTCCTCTGCTTACCAGTACAGTTGTTGGTTGCTGGAAAGGCTTCAGGAACCAAGGCAGGGTGCCCGTGTTCTTAGCTCCCGCTCCTCAGTACTGGCGGCAACACACGTCTAAGAGGTGGGGCCAACAGTGTGCCTGTGCCTCAGAGAGTGTGGGAGGTGGAAGCGGAGCCGGCTCTGGGGAGGCGAGAGGGGAGGCGGCGGCAGATGGGCAGAGGCGCACGCAGCAAAGGTTCCCATCCCTGATCACGTGCCTTGCCAGGCTAATGCCGCCCCCCCCCCCTTTCTCAGCGCCCGGAGCAAGCGATACCATATGCCCCCCTCTAAATCCAGCCCTGCTTCCTGGTACCTATTGTGTTGTCCTATAATGTGCAAATCTATTGCACAAACCCTCCTTCCTTCTTGACTCCCCCCCCCAGAGTACCGAGGTAAAATTAATCTCAAACATTATGGCTCTTCCTGACCCCCATCAGGAACCATTCTCACCTTTTGTTTCAAACTGGGATTTCATTCTAGGTACCCAGGAAAGCCTATCAATGATCATTAAGTTGATCATATTCCAGGACCTCCCCTCCAAAACAGTATAAAACATGACCAAACCTGGCTCCAGTGTGCAACCTGTGGGAGCCAGGATAGGTTGTGCCCTCATTACTCCAAGTATGGACCTCTTTGATGTGACACATCCCCATCTCCAGTTCCTACATGGACTTCTGCACATCTGGAAAGGTAATATCACCTCTGTAATAATTCCTCAAAATTTCTATTCCTGCCCCCATTTTCCTAGCCTCTTGATTGTGTGTATTTTGATTGTATTCCTACATATTTTTCTAAGTAAACATTTTAAACTATTTTAAATCTGGGGTCTTCTTTCTGATACTGGACTTCTGTGTTATTGGTGAGAGAATCCGCTCCAAAACATCTCTACCTAAGTCTCTCTGCTAATTCCTCCATAGAAAGAGGGAAAAACCAGCATTCCTGGTAGCAAAGGGTGCCTTTCACCAGCTTTGGCTAGTGGACCAGCTGTGACTTTTTCTGGACAGGAAAGACCTTGACCCTGTAGTGCATACCCTGGTAACATCCAGACTAGATTATTGCAATGCTGTCTGTGTGGGGCTGCTCTTGAACATTGTCCAGAAGCTGCTGGGTACAGAATACTGTGGCTGAAATTCTAACTTGAGTGGGTTCTTGATAGGGTTGCCAAGTCCAAGTTGGGAAATTCCTGGATATTTGGGGAGGGGGATTCTGGGCAGGGCAGGGGGCTAGGGGAGGAGAGGGACAGGGGGTTTCCCACCCCTTTTCTGAGCCATAACACTTACTGGCAGGTGGCTACTTATTGTGAAATGTCTTTTTTAATGCCCAGCAACCAAAATTGTCTCTGAACTAAATGTAACATTTTTACAAACCCAAAATGCCCAGCCAGAAGATTATCATAGCATTGCTGCAGGATTTTTTTCTGGAGAGCTTCCCGAACACGCAATTTGCCATCTTTGTACAAACATCCATCCTCTCCCTATTCTAATTTGGTTTTAAAATTGGCTGTCAACTCCACCTTAATCTTTTCTAGCAAGCTACCCTGGCCAGAAAGGGGCTGACCTTGTTTCGCTTGGCTCCGCGTGGTTACCGCCCACTTAATTGGGCTGGCGTAAACATGATGTCCATCATCTCCTCCCTCCTGCTTTTGTGTTGGGGAAGGCAGGATAAAGTGTCAGCCAAGACGTTTCGCTTGCCTGGGAACTGTTTGAGTGCAGATTTGAATTTGGAGAAAAACTCTGCCCATTGTACTTGTTTGGTATCGAGTTTGCATGGTTTTTTAGTGATCTGTCCAAATTTCAAATGGCACCTTCATGCCTTCAAATGGCATCTTGCTGCCAAGTCGTTAGGGCTAATTTAATTGTTGACACTTCTTTGTCCCACACTGACCAATTACATTCTGTTGTGTCAAACTTTCTTGAGACAAATGCACACAGGTGGAGTAATCCGTCCTCCCCTTCTTAGAGCAGCCCCCCCCCACACACACACACAGCCACATCACTAGCATCACACTGGACTGTGAGTTTTTTATTTGCATCTGGGTGCTGCAACACTGGTTCAGTAGTAAACAGGGTTTTTTGCAGTTGCTCAAAAGCCTCCTGGCATTCAGCCGACCAATTTAGCTTGATTGTTTATGCTCGGGACTCTTGCCCTTGGTCTTTAGCAAGTCAGTCAGAGGTAAGGCCACCTGAGTAATTTTTTTCCATAAAAGTTCTATAAGAACATAAGAGAAGCCATGTTGGATAAGGCCAATGGCACATCCAGTCCAACACTGTGTCACACAGTGGCCAAAAATTATATATACAAAATTATACATGTTAATCACTCTTTGGGTGAAGTACTTCCTTTTATCCATTTTAACCTGTCTGCTCAGCAATTTCATCGAATGCCCATGAGTTCTTGTGAGAAAGGGAGAAAAGGATTTCTTTCTCCATCCCATGCATAATCTTGTAAACCTCTATCATCTCACCCGCAGTCGACGTTTCTCCAAGCTAAAGAGTCCCAAGCGTTTCAACCTTTCTTCATAGGGAAAGTGTTCCAACCCTTTAATCATTCTAGTTGCCCTTTTCTGCACTTTTTCCAATGCTATAATATCCTTTTTGAGATGCGGTGACCAGAATTGTGCACAGTATTCCAAATGAGACCGCACCATCGATTTATACAGGGGCATTATGATCTAGATGATCTAGATGAGGACAATGGTGTCTACATCCGCTATCGCACCGATGGCAGCCTGTTCAACCTGAGGCGACTAAAGGCACACTCCAAGACAATGGAAAAACTCATCCGAGAGCTACTGTTTGCTGATGATGCTGCACTCGTCTCCCACTCGGTATCAGCTCTGCAGCATATGACGTCCTGCTTTGCAGAGGCTGCCAAGCTATTCGGCCTAGAAGTTAGTCTGAAGAAGACAGAAGTTCTCCACCAGCCTGCACCCCAGGAAGATTATCACCCTCCCTGCATCACTGTGGGTGAATCAGTTCTGAAGACAGTCCAGCAGTTCAGCTACCTGGGGTGCATCATCTCCTCAGATGCCAAGATCGACAAGGAGATTGACAACAGGCTGGCAAAGGCAAACCGTGCATTTGGCCGACTGCACAAAAGAGTGTGGAGCAACAAGCATCTGAAAAAAGGCACAAAGATCAATGTTTACAAAGCGGTTGTGATGACAACCCTCATCTATGGCTCCGAATCGTGGGTTTTATACCGTCATCACCTGCGACTCCTTGAGCGCTTTCATCAGCGCTGCCTTCGCACCATCCTCAACATCCACTGGAGTGACTTTGTGACCAACACTGAAGTCCTCAAGCGGGCAGAGGTTACCAGCATCGAGGCACTGCTGTTGAAGACGCAGCTGCGCTGGGCAGGGCATATTTCTAGGATGGAAAACCACCGCCTTCCCAAGATTGCCCTGTATGGCGAACTCTCCACCGGCCATCGAAATAGAGGGGCACCAAAGAAGAGGTACAAGGACTCCTTGAAGAAATCCCTTAGCACCTGTCACATCAACCATCACCAGTGGTCTGACCTAGCCTCAGATCGCAAAGCATGGAGGCACACCATCCACCAGGCTGTCTCTTCCTTTGAGAACACACGCATAGCTGGTCTTGAGGACAAAAGGAGATTGAGGAAGAATCGCACTGCTACAGGACCAACCCTAAATCAGACTTTTCCCTGCAGCCGCTGTGGCCGGACCTGCCTGTCCCACATTGGTCTTGTCAGCCACCAGCGAGCCTGCAGCAAACGTGGACTATTGCACCCTTCTTAAATCTTCGTTCGCGAAGCCAAGCCGAGAGAGAGAGAGAGAGAGAGAGATTATGATACTGGCTGATTTGTTTTCAGTTCCCTTCCTAATAATTCCCAGCATGGTGTTGGCCTTTTTTTATTGCAATCACACGCTGTCTTGACATTTTCAGTGAGTTATCTACCATGACCCCAAGATCTCTCTCGGTCAGTATCTGTCAGTTCACACCTCAGCAACTTGTATTTGTAGCTGGGATTTTTGGCCCCAATGTGCATTACTTTGCACTTGGCCACATTGAACATCATCTGCCGCATTGACGCCCACTCACCCAGCCTCAACAGATCCCTTTGGAGTGCCTCACAATCCTCTCTAGTTCTCACCGCTCTGAATGATTTAGTGTCATCTGCAAACTTGGCCACTTCACTGCTTACTCCCAACTCCAAATCATTTATGAACAAGTTAAAGTTAAAAACCCCCAACATGATTACAACTGGCATCAAGTTTTAAGGGGCTCCCAATTTAACACAGCTTTAACTTTTCCAGGGTCCATTCCCAACCCATTCTTTGACCCTTGGTAGCCCAAGAAATATAGTTCACTTTTATGAAACTGGAGCCAAAGCAGCTTATATAAATCTCCCCTCAGAAGATCCCCACTGGATCAGACCAGTGAATGTTCATCTATCCCAGCCTCCTGTCTCACACAGTGGCCAATCACTTCCTCTGGAGGGCCAACAACAGGGCAGAGAGGCTGAGGCCTTCCCCTGAGAAGATCATCGGAATAGCCCATGATGGCGAACCTATGACACGCGTGTCACTGGTGACACGCGAGGCAATTTGGCTGACACACCAGAAACCAAGGAGCGTGGTGAGCTGCGAGTCCTTCGGAGGCTGCTGAGCCCGTCTCGGAGGAGCAGCAGCTGCTAAGGTGAAGGCAAGAAGAGGCGGCAGCAGCGCAGCGGGCCGCCGCCGCCGCCTCTTTCCCCGGCTCCAGGCCAGGGGTGGGGGTGGGAGGGAAGGTTGGCCGACGCTGCCAGCGCCTCGCCTTGACCTGGTGGTGGGAGGAGACAGCCTCCTGGCACAACCCGTCCCCCACCCAAAGCAGAGGCAGCCAAACGCGCCTCCTCCTCCTCGCAACAGGGCCGAGCTTTGCAACCCCCTTTTCCCGCCCTCCCCGGGGCCTGAGGAAATAGGTGGGTACAGCAAGAAAGAAAAAAGAGCACTGCAAAAAAAGAGGCAGGGGGGGAAAGAAGTGCCCTCCTCGGCGGGTCGCGCCTTTGCAATGCCGGGGCTTTGCAAATGCAGGAGCAAGGCAGGCGTGTTTTTTTCCGTTTGTTTGCACGGAGCGGCTGGGGGGGTGGAGGCAGAGATGGCATTGCAGCAGTGTGTGTGGAGTGCAATGCCCGAGGGGGCGTCACTCTTGGGCCTGTTGTGGGGCTGCCCCCCCTCCTCCTCCACCCCGTCCTGGTTTGTTTTTGTTTTTTTGCAACCAACATGATCTTTCTCACTTTGCACTCTCGCTTTTTCTCATGGCCGCCTGCCGGAGGCGGGGTTTCAGATTTAAAGGACAAGCTGCCCTTTTCAGCTTGGAAGAGGAGGAAGGGGGTGGGCGATGGGGGCTGTGTGTGGGTTGCAAAAGAGCAAGGGGAGGGGAGCATTGGGTTGCCCCCCTTGCCTTCCCTTGGCAAGCGCTGGAGGAGAAAAGGCGGGAAGAAAAAAAGATACACCCTTTCCCGCAGGGTTACCAATCCCAAGGTGGGGGCAGGGGATCCCCCTCTCCCCAAAATACCCCCCCAAGTTTCAAAACGATTGGACCAGGGGGTCCAATTCTATGAGCCCCCAAAGATGGTGCCCCTATCCTTCATTATTTCCTATGGAAGAAAGGCATTTTAAAAGGTGTGCTGTCCCTTTAAATGTGATGGCCAGAACTCCCTTGGAGTTCAATTATGCTTGTCACACCCTTGTTCCTGGCTCCACCCCAATGTCTCCTGGCTCCGCCCCCAAAGCCCCCAGATATTTCTTGAATTGGACTTGGCAACCCTAGTCTGACCTAGGCCGCAGACCGCGCACTGGATCCTTTGTGCCTGGTTCTCCTGCGGCCCCCTCATTTGGTGAGTGTGGTTGAAGTGACACGGTGAAGTGACACGCGACCCGAGGAAGACTACACTTTTTCCCGATTTTCGACACACCAAGCTGAAAAGGTTAGCCATCACTGGGAATAGGCCTGCTGGGTCAGGCCAGGGAGGGTCCATCTAGTCCAGCCTCCTATCTCACACAGTGGCCAGCCAGTACCTCTGGAGGGCCAACAACAGGGCAGAGGCCACGGCCTTCATGAGAACATCAGAAGAGCCCTGCTGGATCAGACCAGTGAATGTCCATCTATTCCAGCCTCCTGTCTCACACAGAGGTCAACCAGTTCCTCCAGAAGTCCAACAACAGAGCATAGAGGCCAAGGCCTTCCCCTGATCTTGGCTTTTGGCACTGGTATTCAATCAAAAGTTCCTCCTAAAGTCCAAAACAATAGCAAAAGTGGAAACTTTTAAGAAATGAGAGGAATAGTTAAAAAGAAGCTGCAAGGGAAAGACACGAGAGTCAAATCCCTATGAGGTGTTTGGAAGCTATTTAGAACCACAATAATGGAAGCTCAGGCATGATGCATCCTCCAGGTTAGGAAAGGAAGTTCTTTGTGGTTAAGGACCCTTGTCATTAACAAGCCTCCTTCATTTCATTCTCATAACAATCCTGCCCAGTGAATTAAGCTGAGAGCATGTGACTGGTTCAAGGTCGCCCAGAAAGTTTCCATGACAGAGTGGGTTTCAATTCCTCTTTCCTAAACATGCCTCAAAGTTCTTTTCCCAGATACTTGGTCAGCGGGGCCAAAGTTCTCCCTCACACTTGTGTTGCCTTGTGCCAGACCTTCCCTCTAGGCCAGGAAAGACACGTTCTGTTTATTTTTCTCACCACTGTATGCCGAAACCCTTGTCAAATTAGCTCCCAACGAAGGTACCTGTTTATTATAACACAGTTGGAGGTTTTAATTTCAGACCTCCTGACTAAATGTAAAGATCACACACTCTGCCCTGCAACATATTGCATATCCTCTTTGCTAAAAAACAGTTTTATTCACCCCATATCCGTGGCTCATGAATCCATAGCAAAATTCTGAAATAAACTTTTGAACCTGGGAAGTGAAGTTGGCAGATGTGAACCATTCGGTGAACACCCCCCCCCCCCAGCAGTTTAACTGCTTTAAAAGGAACATGAGAAATGACTGATTATGTTTCAATTTTTATGTTGCTGCAACATAACGCTTTTGAAAGGCAGAAAGATTGTCCAACGCCATATAACAACTGAGATAAAAATGAAGACAACAAGATGCTCGCATGTTTGCTTTCTATAAATGGAGTAAACTCTGAGCCAAACTAGTTGTTCACTTTTTTAGTCACGTATACAGAATACTCCACATGGAGAAGCAAAAACGGGGAAATGCGTTCTCCTTCCCAGTGCTGTTTCCACGCAAGAAAACAGTGTGAGGGTGGCAGGAACTCCTCCTCCCTTCAAAATGGCCGTTCAAACCGGTTTGGGCTCTCCTTTATTTAATTGCTTGTTTTTAAAGCCATTCCACACAACGGCTGTGTGGCTGTGGGGAACCCAAGTTAAGTCTGAGGAACGTAGAACTGTGTCTATTAAAAAGCAAATGTCCAATTTGGCCTTCTGTGGTGGTTTGGGGCCAGAGCCAAGGGAAGTCAGACCAACCAAAAACAAAATGTTGAAGAGTCACTGGAAGATTCTGTATGGAATCTCCCAAGCTAATCGTCCATAGCTGGCTGAGATGTTGATGTTCAGAGGCAGAGTCTCCCAGTGGAGCATGGGAAATCCCTTGGGCAGAAGGGCCCTCTTCACCTCCACTGGTGGCTGAATGGAATCCAACCCCTTGACTGGCATGTGAGGCCCCAGGGCTGGATTTCTTTGGGCAAGAAGCCTTTGACCAGATGGATCATGAAGCATTCAGATTAATTAAACTGGGCTTTCCCCCCCCCATTCAGGACAGTTTCTTGGTCCCAGAGCTGATTTCCAGCAGATGCAGTAAAAAAGATAACCTCCAAATACTATATTATCTTTAAAGATAAGGCTTTCAAAGTGAATAATTGTTTCCTGATAACTAAGCTTCTGCATGGAGAAAGGATGGTTCATTTCACAGTTTCATTTCTTTCTTTCTTTTTGAGAGAGAGAAAGAGAGAGAGATCTATGGGCCTGCTTATCCTGGCTTCTCGGAAGAAAGCTCTGGGCAGTTTGCAGAAGGGAATGGGACAAGTTATGTGGGCAGCAGGATATGTCTACTGGGCAAGCATGACTGTATTGGAATTTCCTGAGCATACATTTTTCTTAGTGTTGCTAACTCCAATTTTGGAAATTCTTGGAGATTTGGGGTGAAGCCTCAGGAAAGTGGAGTTTGGGGAGAGAGGGAATTCAGCAGGGCAGAATGTCACAGAATCCATCCTCTAAAGCTGCACTTTTCTCCAGGGCAATTGGCCTCTGTAGTTTGGAGCTCAGTTACAATCCCAGGAGCTCTTCAGGCACCTCCTAGAGGTTGGCAACCCTAACCCATGCTCTTGCAACCATCCTACATGTGAAACGTTCAGAGAGTGGTTTCTAGTCACTGCCTCTGTGGAAGGAGGTTTGTTCTGCAGATTCTGATGTATTTAACATTGTTGGCATTTTCAGAGAACGATATTTCATTGTATTGGAATCATAGAATATATACTGCCTTGCAACTGAAGATTCTTGAGGTAGTAAGTGATGAAAAAAAGATTGGTCAATTGTAAACATAATAAATAAAGAAAAATAAGACCCGTTCCCAACCTTGGTTGCAACAATGCAATAATTGGTCGTGGTGGAGAGAGGCCATCAGGTTGCAGCTGACATCTGGTGATGACCCCAGAGGCTTTCAAGACAAGAGGTCGTTGGCCATCGCCTGCCTCTGCGTAGCAACCCTGGACTTCCATCCAGGGCAGATCCTGCTTAGCTTTTGAGATCAGACAAGACCAGCCGATAATCAACAGGATAATACCTTGGAAATCCCTCTTTCTCTTAGCCTCCACTTGCCTCTTAGCCTCCATTTGCACTACGCCTCAGGCTCCTAATGCTCAGCTTCTTAAGCCCCCAGAATAGACTAATTTATATGGCAGCTCACAATTTTAATGCCAGAAGCTCACAAAGTAGCAAGACTCCACAGTTTAGAGGGAGTATTGCTTGTGGGATCAGCAAGATCACAGCAGCTGAAAAGACTGCCTCAGTATAATTAGTCCGTGGCCTAACTGAGACTGTTGAAAGCTTCCAGGGGGTCTTGCTGGTTGACTGCCGTCTGTGGATGGAAACCACTGCAGAGATGGTCTTCAGCCAGCAGTTCTGCCATTCATCAAAACCCCCACCAAGCAAATGATAAATGGTGTCAAATAAAAGCATTTTCAGGCTGTTAAATTAACTAATTCTCATTTAAAGAATCCTCAGAGGCAGCTGAGTGATGTGCTAATGTAGTGCTAGTGTCTCTGGAGGAAGAGAAGATTCTTCTCAAAGGCCTTTATCACTGCCAGCTGCCAAGTGCAATCCATAGTGAAGTGGATATGAGAACAGCCCAAATAAATCCCCTCTCTATACTGGAGAGAGCATTTCCTTCTCAACCACTTCACTGCAGCAGGGGAGAAAGCGATTTCTAGATTCTAAGGAAACACCGAAACATTCTTCCCTGAGCCGTTTCTGATGGAGGAAATGTGAAGGAAACATCTGATTACTATTGTGATCGTGCTGTCCTTCTTGTCAGCTCTGCGACTATCTTCAACACAGCAGACCTCTGTCTTTGTACAAAGAGTTAACTTTATTGATAGACAGGTAACAGAAGCATGAAAGTTTGTGTCATATCTGGCTAACCTGCTGGGAGACCAGATCTTTATAACCTTCAGGGGCCATTTGACAGCCCGCCAAAAGTACTAGCTCAAAGCCTGCAAAAAGCAATACAAAATATTTCTCACACAGTCCCCAATAACCAGACAATGGGACTATCTTCAACACATCCAAAAAGCAGAACCACAGTTTAAACACAAAGAAGCCAAGAAGATAAACTATGTAGCACTAACCAATTTTTCAGTAGTAACTATATGACCACAATTTCAGGTTAGAGTGATACAATTGCAAGAACAGTAAATATATATATATATATATATATATATATATATATATATATATATATATATATATATATATATATATATATATATTTGCCATATGCAATATCTAGTGTTAATAGAACAAACATTAGAACAAATAATAGTGTCAAGCATACAAGTTATTCCCAATATAAAACTGTATTGTTTACTTTCTTACTCTGCTGGTGCATATCAAAGCTATGTAACCCATTCTCTTGTTCACACCTCTTGTAACAAATGCAGGAATGCCAGCTTTGAAGATAGTGCCTCCCTGGGACAATTCCCAGGCCTGAGCCTGGGGCCCAGGATGTTGCTAACCGCAAAAGATAGCTAAACCCATAATTGTAGCTTTTCACATGCCTATGTTAGAATTCCTAGCGATCTCTAGTATCTCTTTGATGTATCCCTTAAAGCCAGCTGTTATGTGTTATACTGTATCACTTTCAACCTGTTCATTCCATGAGCACAATGGATTATCAATAAACTAAGACTTTGTATCCAGATCATCGCTTGGTTTTTTTGAAACTCCTATGCTTGACAAATAGAACAAATATTAATAAATGCTAATAAAGGTATGTCAGTCCCAAAGACTTCAATTGCAAATTACTTGTAAGTTTCTTCTCTTCTGTACCAAAAGAATGAAGCGAAGGGAACCAGTTTCAGTGGATGGACCTTCTTCAGCCCACTGCTTTCAAACACCCCTGATGAGGGCTTCATATACCATTCCCAAATAACTTGTCAATTGAAGCACTGGTCCTCATGAATTTCAGGGATAATAATTCCAACCCTCTCTTACCGGTATTGCTTCTCCTCTTGGTGCCTTGAGGAATAGACACCAGCGCACACCGCAGGGATGTGCACTGAAAGCACATGATGTTACTGAAAGCAGGCTCACCCACACTCCCCCAGCATTTTCAGAACAAAAGGGAATAACATCAAAGCATGTATAACACAGTACAGAAGGGGGAAAAATTGCAAAGACTTGATACTTCTGCCCTAATGTGTCTCCCCAAAGTGGGTACCACAATGTTCATGGAACCAGCAATATGTAAAAGTAACAACTTAAGAAGAACCTAATTGGCACAGTAAAATGGAGGAAAGGCATGAAGAAGAAAAGCAAACAATTCCCAGTACAATAAAACCATACTTAGAGCCATTCAAAACACAACCAACCAGCTGCATAAGAAGTGCTTTGAAATGTCCCTCTTTAGCCTATGCCAAAAAAATCCAGAAGAGATGGGAGTAGGGATGCCAACCTCCAGGTAGGACCTGGGCATCTCCTACAATCACAGCTCATCATCAGACTAAAGAGATCTGTTTGGGGGCAACTATGTTTGGGGCCTCTATGGCATTGTGCCCCATTGAGGTCCCTGTCCTCTCCAGGCTCCACCCCCAAATCCCCAGGAGTTTCCCAGCCTGGATCTGGCAATGCTACAGAGGGATGTGGCAACCTTCATGGCTGGTGTGTGGGAGTCGGCCAAATAGGCAGTCACCTATGGCAGCATTTGGCCTAGGGTGCGCCACTAGGTGCCCCCTCTTTCCACGGGCAGCGTGTGTGCTTCTTGGAGCCTGCCTTCCCCAATGGAAAGCAGCCTCCATGGAGCGCAGACACTGCCCCACCAGTTTTGCATTCCCCAGGTCTGTATCCTCAAAGCCCAGCAAAGATAAATTAACCAATTGTAAAAGCTGAAGAAGAGCCAATTACAGTTTCTAAAAACTGGCTCCTGTTGAAGTTGTCTGCTGCCACTCATTCTTCCAACTCTAGTTTAACAGAGCCATGGGGTGGGAGCCGTAGCTCAGTGGTACAGCATCTTTCTCGTATGCACAAGGACTTGTCCCTTGGCAACTCCAACTAAAAGGATCAAGGAGAAATGGTCATGTGAAGGTCTTGTCCCTGGCACCTCCAACTAAAAGCATCAAGTAGAAATGGTCATGTGAAGGTCTTGTCCCTGCCACCTCCAGCTAAAAGGATCAAGCGGTATTCTCACAATTTTTATTGCTTAATCTCACAATTTTCAAAAAACAAAATTTAAATTTAAAATAAAAACCCATAAATTAGAAATGTAAATAGTTTCAAGTTTCTCCTACAATTTGTTTTTTTTATATTTCGGGGGGGGGGGGAGGCGCTAGTGGGCAGCTCACCTAGGGCACCAAAAACCCCAGCGCCGGCCCTGACAACCCTAGATGGGGGCCTGATGAACTTCCCTTCGGAAAGACTTAGAGCTGCTCCCAACAGCTACTTCCATGGCCACCCAACTAGACATCAGGAGCCTGTGGAGCAGAAATTTGAAGGACAACCTCTGTGCCTGTGTGGGACTCTGCACAAAAGTGTTCCTCAGAACAGTGGGCTTTGTAGTGACTACCCAGCACCATAAATGGGCAGCCAGTGCAGATGGAAGAAAATGGGAGCCATGTACCCTTGCCAAGACAACCCCAACAGTAATCTGGCAAATATGCTTTGTACCAGTCATACAGTTCCCGAACACATTTGAAAGGCACAGGGGTCATTTTGTAGAAAAAGGTGGTGGAGCTCATTAGCATAACTCATTCGCATATGCCACCCCCCACCAGCCAAAAGCAACTTGATGCAAGAAAGGAAAGCCCTGGGCAAGTGAGGCCTACTTGGGCTGGCTAGAGAACCCAGCCAGTCCAAGCAGGCTTTGCTTGCCTGGGGTTCTCCTAGGCCTCCCCCACCCAGGCAAAAGGCCAGCAAGCCACCTGCCATGCAAAATCACATAAGAGGTGGAGAAAGGGTGGTGTGGGCTTCTCCAGTGGTTAGTGAGGGCTGCTGAGGGCATGGCAAAGCCCCTGGTGGCTGGCTGGCTGCCCACTCTCCTAATCCAGGAATTGTTATGCAGCTGCACCTACTATTCAATGGACAAGGTAGGTGGGGAGGAAGAGGGGGAGCTATCAGAAAGGCTCCTGTGAGCTCCTGCTGAATCTGAGGCCTGGAAAGGCAGACCCGTGCAGAGCACATTACAGTAGTCTAGTCTGGATAGCCCCAAAGAATGAAGAACCACAGCTAGATGTCTGTGGCCAAGAAGGCACAAATGATTCAGTGGTCTACAAAGTATTGATTGGCGTGTTTCTGGATTCTAGAAAAAATTGGTCTTCAGCTCAAGCCCTGAGCTCCAGAGAAATCAGTTTCTCTGTGTAGACAACATATGTGTTATTGTGGTGCTCTGTTGACCAAAGGACACTTTAAAGGAAAGAAAGACATAGACCAGTTTCCCACTCACCCTACACCACTCGGATGTTCCTCTTTTCAGCACGGCATCCTTCCGATTTCCCACTATCTGCCCCGAGGCTTCAGCAAAGATTGGTGTTTGCACGACAAAGAGAAACTGGTTTAGCAGTTTCTCTTTGCCGCGCAAAAATGCTGAAGCAAACTGAAGCCCCAGGGCAGATAGTGGGAAATCGGAAGGATGCTGTGCTGAAAAGAGGAACGTCAGAGCAGTGTAGGGAGAGTGCGAAATCAGTCATACTTTTCTTCTAATGGGAAGAGGATGCATAGACAAATTTAGTACAATCTATGAAAGTGAAGCAATCTGCCAGTTCTTTATATCATGGAATATTAACTCCAAATGTTACAGAGTTGAGCTTGTTTGGCTCTGAACCAAACTTTAGGGTAGCTAAGGCCACAATCTCTAATTTCACAGGGAACAAGAAGAAACCCACAAAAGCTGCAGAAAGAAATGTGAGAGGGCCAAACAGAGAACCTGGAAAGCATTCTGATGGGCAAGCCAAGGAACGACTGTATTTCAGCCAAGGTCCAGACGTTGAAGGCCACGCTGAAAGCATCATGCCAGGTAGCATTACCAGGTTCCGGCAACTTTGCACCAGTTTTTCAGCTTTTTGCAATTCGGCTTTCAGTAGCTTTTCGGCATTAGATCCAGGTGGGCAGCAATGTTCCCTTTAAATTGTGGAGTCCTGTGAGCAAAAATTCTACTTCATGAGCTACTGGCATTAAAGTTGTGAGTCACTGCATAAATTAGTTTGCTCTGGGGCCATTTTTCCTGAGCTAAGACCAAAAAATGTGTGAGCCAAGACTAAAAAACTGTGAGCTAGCTCACACTAATTCAGCTTAGAGGGAACACTGGTGGGCAGCCATGTTGGTCTGAAGCAGCAGAACAAAAGTTACAGTCCACCAGTGGCAGCTTTAAGATCAACAAAAGCGGGCCTCAGATTCATCAGGAGCTCACAGGAGCGCAGCTCCTGAACCTTTCTGAGGGTTCCCCCTCCTCCTTCCCACCTACCTTGTCCATTGAATAGTAGGTACAGCTGCATAACAATCCCTGGATTAGGAGAATGGGCAGCCAGCCAGCCACCAGGAGCTTTGCCACTCCCCCAGCAGCCCTCATTAACTCCCCCAGCAGCCACTCCCCACGCCACCCTTTCTCCCCTTCTTATGTGATTTTGGGTGGTGCATGGCTTGCTGGCCTTTTGAATGGGGGGTGGGGGTGACCTAGGAGAGCCGCAGGCGAGCGAGGCCTCTTTGGGCTGGCTGGATCTCTAGCCAGTCCAAGCAGGCTTTGCTCGCCTAGGGCTCTCCTTTCTTGCATCGGATCGCTTTTGGCTGGGGGGGGGGGGCAGCACATGCTAATAAGTTATGCTAATGAGCTCCACCACCTATTTTTCTACAAAACGACCCCTGAACAAAAGTTCATTCAAGGTATGATATTTTGTGTGCAGGCACACAAATATATGTACTGTTAACTTCCATTTCTGTGTATCTGAGGAAGTGTGCCAGCACCCAAAAGCTCATACCTTGAATAAACATTTGTGGGTCTTAAAGGTGTCACTGGACTCAAAATTTGTTCTGTTGCTGCTTTAGTCTGAGAACCTCAAGGACCAACTGGGTACAAAGCTTGAGTGTTTTATTTGACTGTATCAGTCTAGACTTCACTTCATTCATACACTACATCAGTTTTGTAAATAAATGTCTGTCTCAGATTGTGTCTGCTGCTTCAGCAACAAGCTTCTTCTTCTTCTTTGCAATTAGTACAGAATTCTCTGATGCAGACCCTCCTGGTTGAGATCGAACCAGCCTTTTCACTCAGTCTCACCTTACTGCAGCCCACATCACTTAGGTTTGCTGGCTCAGAGCTGGGAAACCCCTGGAGATTGGAGGGGTGGAGCCTGGGGAGGGGAGGGGCCTCAGCGAGGCAGAATGCCCACAGAAGCCACCCTCTGAAGCAGCCATTTTCTCCAGATATCTGAGTCTGAAAATCAGCTAGAACCCTATCCCACGAGTCCAACAATCCCGCACACAGCCCTTTTGGGTGGCCAAAGGAAATCCTCTTTCACCAGTGGGGAAACTGGTGGATTCAATCCAAATGTGACAACTAAATCGCAAGCAGAGGAAGATGTATGGTTTTGAAACATGCAATTTAATCTAGGAAGTATGTCATTGCATTTGGATTGAACTTCAATCTGCTGAATTGTGGTCCGCCTGCTGAATTATTCTGGAGACTGGTGTGGACTCTTATAGACTTTGGGTTACACTTCAGTTGCTGTATAGTATTACTGTTGTGTTTATGGACTTCATTGATGCTTGAGTGCTTATGCACAAAATGAAGAGGACTTCAGAGAATAGTGCTTAAATATTGTATTTATTGAAATTTAGTTACTTGGTGTATTTATATTTCTCATATCTCCACACTATGGTTTTCCTAGTGGTTGCCCAACTGGATATTGGCAGCCCTAGTTTCTGGTGATTCCTAGAGCTACTCTTTGTCACTTCTGGGTATCTCTAGGAATCGCCAGGAACTCTATAGTAAGAATTCCTGTAAGTAGACTAAGGCCTTATTTTTCTTTTGAATTTTTCTCCTGGGACACTGCCCCTCTCCCCACTCCTGCCAGACAACTCTTTCCTTTCAAACTTTGCTGGCTTTGATGGAAAACAAACAGGCCGGGGACAGAAAAAACGCATGTATGGAGCTTGGCCACAGTAGTTGCAAGTTTACTTAAACAGAAAATATTGGATGTTTATATGCCCAGTATTTTCTCAGTTTTTTTAATGGACAGAAAGGGAAAATACTGGGCAATCCAGTTCAAAACTGGACACCTGCAACCCTATCTCAGTTAACACCCTGGATCCAGCATCATTGTTGGAGAAACAAGTTAAATGTTTTCTTCCAACTCAGCCTAACCCCAACCCTTACACCATCCGGACCTCATTTTGAACAGATTGTGTAGGCCAGGGATACCCAACTTTTTTGAGCCCGCAGGCCCCTTTGGGATTCTGACACGTGGGGCTGTTTTTTTTTAAGAAAAAGCCCAGCAAGAACTCATCTGCATATTAGGCCACACCCCCTGATGCTAAGTCAGCTGGAAATGTGTCCCTGGTGTTCCTGCTCAAAAAAAGTCCTTCTGATACAGCAAGGTGGGCACAGCCACCAAATGGCAGTCAGCCACAAAACGATTGCCACAACTTAATTGTAGATCCTTGTGCTGTGGTAGCAGCTGCTGCCGAAACAACATTTAAAAAAAAATCTGTACAGCTAATTGAATCTTCTGAAGTCTTGCTGGACAAAAGCCCAGCCCAGTTTCCCAAAAACACTTGGCAGGCACCACAAAAGGTGTTGCGAAGCATCTGGTATAGGCACACAAGTCCCAGGAAGTAACTTTTATTCGACTGCAGAAAGGTTCAGAGGTAGGGATGCCAGTCCCCAGGGGAGCAGGGTATACCCCAGTTTTGGGGGCTTCCCCTCAACACCAGCCAGTTGGGCATTGGGGGAAAGCCCTGCCCCAACAGTCCTCTGTGGTCCCATGGGTGCCATGCAGGCCTACCTCCCCAGCTTGGGGGCCAATCACAGCCCCGATCTTGGAGCTTTGAGGGGGGCAGTGCATGGCGCCTGCTCCCCCCCCCCCAATTTAAAGGGGATTTTCCTTTAAATTGTTGGGGAAAGCAGAGTGTGTGTGTGCACATGACACTGTGTCCCCAGCATGATGATGTCATTCTGCATGACATCATTGCATTGAGGACAACCCACCTCCTCTTGGAATGCCCCAAATCCCCCCACTGGGGAGAAGCTGGACTTGGCAACCCTATCAGAGGCTAAAACTTATGTTCCATCAGCAGGCTGAGTAACACAGTTCATCTTGAAGAGCAGAGTCTATATCTCAGATTGCTTCCCTGCATCTCCTTGCCAATAAGAGAACAGAACAAAGACACGGGAAGAGGGCAATAAACCCTCTTTTTGCAGGCTCAGTAGAGCCAACCAACATTTCTGCACATGGCCTAAAAAGGTACCGAACTACATCTCCCAGAATGCATAAGGATTTAAAGATACAGAACTATTTGCTAATCTATTACAGACTACACACTATTTTATTTCTACGGGACATCGTAAATAGATCCCTCTCGGAAGGGCTTTTTCCAACACCTCTTAAAGAGGCTGTGGTCCGCCCTCTCCTGAAAAATGCTACATCAGATCCAGCCAAATTGGCACATTATCGGCCGGTCTCGAATTTACCCTTTTGGGGTAAAATTATTGAGGGCAGTAGCGTTACGGTTACAGAATTTTCTGGATGATGCTTCCGTTTTAGATCCCCACCAGTCCGGCTTTCGCCCAGGCCATGAGACAGAGACAGTGCTGGTCGCCCTAGTGGATGACCTCCAGGGACATCTGGATCGAGGCGGCTCGGCGGTACTGATGTTGTTAGACCTATTGGCTGCGTTTGATACGGTCAACCATCAGTTGCTGACCTGCCACCTCACCGACATGGGGATCCGGGGGTTGGCCTTGCAATGGCTTTCCTCTTTCCTTGATGGTCGGGGACAAAGGGTGGTGATTGGGGGTGAACTGTCCCAGAGGCGCCTGCTTAATTGTGGGGTGCGACAGGGGGTGGCGCTCTCCCCAATGTTATTCAACATCTACATGTGCCCCCTTGCCCAGCTTGCCTGGAGGTATGGGTTGGTTGTCACCAATATGCTGATGACATCCAGTTCTATCTACTTATGGACGGCCGGCCTGACTGTGTCCCAGAAAACCTAGACCTGGCGTTGCAAGCTGTGGCGGGTTAGTTCAGACTGAGTACGTTAAAGTTGAACCCAGCAAAGATAGAGGTCCTTTGCCTGAGTCGCGGCGGTCTGGAAAGGAAAATCCCCCTACCAGCATTTGACGGTGTGCCATTGCAAATGGCGTGCAAGGTCAAGAGCTTGGGAGTTCTGCTGAAGCCTGCCCTGACAATGGAGGCCCAGATAGCAGCCACTGCTAAATCCGCTTTTTTTCATCTTAGGCGGGTGAAGCAGTTGGTCCCTTTCCTGGAGCACGGTGACCTAGCAACAGTTATCCATACGATGGTCACCTTGAGGTTGGACTACTATAATGCCTTCTACATGGGGCTGCCCCTGTGCCGAACCCGGAAACTGCAGCTAGTGCAGATTGTAGCACCCAAGCTGTTATTGGGACTCCCTGGATGGGAGCACATACAGCTGGGGCTGCAGAAACTGCACCGGATGCCAATAGTGTACCAGATTCGGTACAAGGTGCTGCTCGTTGCCTTTAAAGCCCTATATGGCCAAGGACCTGCCTACCTTAGGGACCGGCTATTCCCATATATTCCCCAGAGGGTACTGCGATCTGATTCCCAAAATCTATTGACAATGCCTGGGCCGAAGGAGGCCAAACTGAAAGTTACTAGAGAAGGGCCTTCTGGATCTCAGCCCCCCACTGGTGGAACCAGCTGCCAGAAGAGGTGCGGGCCTTGCGGAGTCTTGCTCAGTTCCGCAGGGCCTGCAAGACTGCTCTTTTTCAACTGGCCTTTACTTAATGATCTTACAGCAGACTGTCGAATGAATACCGTCACCACGGAAAAACTGTACGATGTATAACACCAAGTTTTTAATATTTATCTAATCCTAGAATGCTTTTAATTACAATGATGATTAGTTTTATAAATGGTTGAGTTATATGTATGTACTTATAATATGTATTGTTTTAATTGTTGAAGTGCCTGTGTTGTGAGCCGCCCTGAGCCTGCTTCGGCAGGGAGGGCGAGATACAAATTGAATATTGTGATGATGAAGATGATGATGACTCTGTTAGGGGGTTAGCACACGAGTGAAACCATTTCCTTCCCACTTTCACACATCATCAGGGTGTCATGTAGGGTTGGGGGCAGGGGATCTCCGGGTTTGGAGGCCCTCTCCCCTCTTCAGGGTTATCAGAAAGCAGTGGGGGGAGGGAAATGTCTACTGGGCACTCCATTATTCTCTATGGAGAATGATTTCCATAGGGTATAATGGAGAATTGATCTGTGGATATGTGGGGCTTGCGGGGGGGAGGTTTGCTGTTTTTTTGAGGTAGAGGCATCAAATTTTCAGCATAGCATGCGGTTCCTCTCCTCAAAATAACCCCCAAGTTTCAAAAAGATTGGACCACGGGGTCCAATTCTGTGAGCCCCGAAAGAAGGTGTCCCATCCTTCATTAATTGAGGGAAGGCATTTAAAAGCCCGTGGCCAGAATTCCCTTTGGAGTTCAATCATGCTTGTCACACCCTTGCTCCTGACTCCACCCCCAAAGTCTCCTGACTCCATCCCCAAAGTCTCCAGATATTTCTTGAGTCAGACCTAACAACCCTATTGCCATGTCATAGAATCTACCCTCCAAAGCTGCCATTTTCTCCAGGGCGGGACCAGATAGCTGATGTCTGGATATCAGCTGCAATTCCAGGTGATGTTCAGTCCCCACCACTGGCCACAGCTGCATTCAAAACAGCATTCCCGCCCCTCCTAGGTCTGTTGGGCTGGGACAGTCTTTCAAAAGAGAGTGGACAGAACAAAGGTTTTTAAAGGAACCAGAAAGGCAGACTCTCATGCAACGTCATAACAATTCTGAGCATACTTCAGTGTCTGAATTATGGAGACATCAGTAGCTGACAAGTCGCTTTGTGCAGTGAAATAAATAACATTCATAGACATACAGGAAGGAATTCCAAATGCGCTGTTCATAATATATAAACCATCCCTAGCATTCTCTTAACTTTTCTTGAAAATCTCCCAGAAAAGATTTTGTATTCTCCCTTGACAGGTTATGCTTATGGAAGCAGCTGCTTGCGTCTTTATGAAAAACTGTGAGTTAGCTAATCACTCTTTAGGGCCCTCCTCAGGTAACCACAAACAGTGGTTGTAGAGCTGCCTGCACGGGGTGACAAAGCCTTAATCCGCCCCCCAACTTCCTCTTTCCATGCCAACTCGCCTGGTAAAAAGCTGGCCCCAATAAAATATGCTGGTTGGCAACTGGAAGTGCTAATATTTTCTCCCAGCCTTTTCCACATTCCTGTTTTCTGAATGGGTGCAAGAAAGATATCCCATCTTGGTTCGGGTCCAGAATCCCTGCAGTGACAGACTTCTTCTCCTGATTGATGAGTCTGGTACCATTAGAGACAGCAGCAACTATGCCACAGGCATTTGTTTCTCTTTACTTCAGGTTGCAATTTTTTTGTGCTTGAGCAGAGAGTGAGAAGTCTTTTATGGAACTGTAGGACTCATTCATCATTGGTGTTTATAATACGTGACATGTCACAAGGCCAGAAAAGATCAACAGCCAGGCAAAGGAGAGAGGAATTATTACGGGGAGCCATATGAGGAGGCTGATTGACTGTCCACCAAGGACCTGTGATGTGGGGTCTTTGCCTTTTGCATGCTGTGTTTTTCCAAGGTCTAGTGTGCAGCTCAGAGGTTCTTGGCCTTTTTCAACCTGCAGGCACCTTTGGAACTTTGACACATGGTGGTGGGTGCAAGCACAAAATGGCTGAT
The DNA here is from genome assembly GCF_032191835.1 of Heteronotia binoei. NCBI lineage: Eukaryota > Metazoa > Chordata > Lepidosauria > Squamata > Gekkonidae > Heteronotia > Heteronotia binoei. The sequence continues at coordinate 2,048,147 of NC_083228.1, read as the reverse complement.
CTGCCACAGGAAGGGAGCCAGCCACAAAATGTCAAGGAGCCAGGTTCTGTCTGAGTAACTTGCTGTGTGCATGAGAAGCAGTGAACACGTTAGCTGGACAGTGTTAGGTACAGCAATTTCCCTGACCCCAGAGACCAGCTTTCTGCAGAGACAATCAGCCATATTATTCACCTTCAGCTCCTATTTGGAGAAATAGATTTCTGTTCTAAATCAGGGAGGATTAGCTGCAGCCGATTTAATGGGGTGGGAATGTCACTGGTGCTAAACCCCCCTTTGGCACTTAAACCATGATAGGGATGTGCATTTGGCTTGGCCAAGCTGGGGAAAAAAGTATAATGCCTATATATAAAGTATAATGCCTATATGGCATTATACGGGCTCCCCAGAAGCCAAATCAGATTTAAAAGGGGCCAGAGATGTGTGGAGAAAGCAAGACTGGTGCAGAAAACCTCTGGTGCATCTGCTCCTAGGCTTCCCAATCCCCAGGTCCCAGCGGGGGATCCCCTGATTTTACAGGCTTCCAGCTGGCTGGTGGGGGAAGCCCCGCCTCCTCAGCCACCATGCAGCTTTAGGTCTTGGGCAGGTTTAGAAACCTGCAAACAGGTCCATTTCAAAATGTGTGTGTGTCTCTGCGCCTTTAAAATTGAGCAGGAAGTACTTAATGGGAAGGATCAGCAATACAGTCCCTCAGCTTGTTTTGTTTGGTTTCAGAGCAACTAAGTGTGTGCATGAGAGAGAGAGAGCGCAGCATAGCCCCTGTTCTTTTCAGATGTCGTTGTGGAGGAACCAGACCCAGTAAGTATGTGTGTATGTGAGAGAGAGAGATAGGGTTGCCAATTCCCTGGTTTGGAGGCCCTCCCCCCCTTTACTGGGCAATTATTCCCTATGGAGAACAATTCCCATAGGGAATAATGGGGAATTGATCCACAGGTATCAGGGGCTCGGGGGGGGGGGCTGTTTTTTGAGATAGAGGCACCAACTTTTCAGTATAGCATCTAGTGCCTCTCTCCAAAATACTCCCCAAGTTTCAAAACAATTGGATCAGGGGGTCCAATTATATGAGCTCCAAAAGAAGGTGCCCCTATCCTTCATTATTTCCTATGGAAGGAAAGCATTTAAAAAGGTGTACTGTCCCTTTAAATGTGATGGCCAGAACTTCCTTGGAGTTCAATTATGCTTGTCACACCCTTGCTCCTGGCTCCACCCCCAAAGTCCCCAGATATTTCTTGAATTAGACTTGGCAACCCTATCTGCTCCTGTTATCCTAAGGATGGCTTGTTTTACTTGCTTTTTCAAAATTCTTAATATTTTTGTTAAAAGGGAAAGAGTCCCATCACTAAATAGCACACTTTGGAAGTACTGTTGATGATGTCAGAGTTTGGCTCTCCTCATTTCATATCTGGGCTGCTGGGAGTTGGATTGCAGGGAGTTTTTCTCTTAACAAAGCTGGCTGAAGTTGTCTGCACAGGGACTAGATGTTACAGCTAAGAATCTGATTTGTCCTCTGATCCTTATAGTTATGTAGATACGTTGCAGATTCTATATACTACAAAATTCTAATTGCAGGGTCAAAAATTTTGGCATATTTTTGAATTGGTCTGCATAGTAGAGAAGCAGCACTTCAAATTTCTAGGGGAAACGTATGGCCTAGGATTGCCACTCCAGCCTCCAGGTGGGGCCTGGAAGTAAAGTAAGTAAAGTAAAGTAAAATTTTATTTATATCCCGCCCTCCCCCGCCACGCAGGCTCAGGGCGGCTAACAACAGCAAAACAACAATACATTTAACAAAACATTAAATTAACCCCAAACCGATTAATACATTAGTTAAAACAGTTACTAAATCTAAAAACATTAAGTTAGATCTGACAGTACCGTTATTAGTCGACGCTATGCCTGTCAGTTTGTGAATGATGGCGGATCTCCAGACTGGACCATTTTGGTGTTTCTCTGTGGACTTGGTCAGCCGTTCATGAATGCCTGTTTGAAAAGGGTGGTCTTGCAGGCCCTGCGGAACTGATCAAGGTTCCGCAGGGCCCGCACCTCCTCTGGGAGTTGATTCCACAAGGAAGGGGCCGCGGTAGAGAAGGCCCGTGCATAGGTAGTCCGAAGTTTAACTTCTTTTGGCCCAGGGGTGGTCAATCTGTTTTTACCTACTGACCTCAGTGCTCTCTGGGGCTCATACGGGGAGAGACGGTCCCTCAGGTAGGTCGGTCCTCGGCCATATAGGGCTTTAAAGGTAATCACCAGCACTTTGTACTGGACCCGGTATACAATCGGCAGCCAGTGCAGTTCGCGCAGCCCCGGCCGTATATGCTCCCATCTTGGGAGGCCAAGCAGCAGCCTGGCCGCCGCGTTCTGCACTAGCTGCAATCTCCGGGTCCGGCACAGAGGCAGCCCCATGTAGAGGGCGTTACAGTAGTCCAATCTTGAGGTGACCATCGCATGGATCACCGTTGCTAGGTCCCGGCGCTCTAGGAAAGGGGCCAACTGCCTCGCCCGCCTCAGATGAAAGAATGCTGACTTGGCAGTGGCTGTTATCTGGGCCTCCATTGATAACGAAGGCTCCAGTAAAACACCCAAGCTCTTTACCCGCTGCGCCGCCTTCAGCGGCGCACTGTCAAAGGTCGGGAGAGATATTTCCCTCCCCAGAGCGCCACGACCCACACAGAGAACCTCTGTCTTCGCTGGGTTCAGCTTCAGCCCACTCAGCCTAAGCCATGTTGCAACAGCCTGTAGGGCCTGATCCAGGCTCCCCGGGGCAGAGGCGGGCCGTCCGGCCGTCCATTAGCAGATAGAGCTGGGTGTCATCTGCATATTGATGGCAACCCGCTTTTACAATTGATCTCCAGCTGACAGAGATCAGCTCCCCTGGAGAACATGGCTGCTTTGAACTATTGTACCAGGCTGAAGCTCCTCCCCTTCCCATACCCCAACCTCTCCTGGATCCACCCCCAAAGTCTCCTGGTATTTTCCAAGAGACCTGGCCACCTTAGTATGGCCGCTTCCAACTCTGTGATTCTAGGGGAAATTAGATTCTAGAAGCAACATTTTGGGTTCTGTGTTTCAGCAGTTCAGATTGTACATGTGAAATTCTACATAAAGGAATTAAGTCAGACTCATAATTTGCTGAATCAATAGAAGCAACTGGCCTGCATCAGTAAAAATGAACGTTCTAGTGGTTTTAGGAGTTTGTTCCAGAACTATATTCTTGGAATCCACTGAGAAATTGCTATGTGCATGAGAAGCAGTGAACACATTAGCTGGACAGTGTTAGGTATAGCAATTTCCCTGACCCCAGAGACCAGCTTTCTGCAGAGACAATCAGCCATATTATTCACCTTCTGCTCCTATTTGGAGAAATAGATTTCTGTTCTAAATCAGGGAGGATTAGCTGCAGCCGATTTAAGGCTTAGAAAAACATATGCATTTAAGATTTATTGGGGACTCTTCGACTTCCAAACACTTTGCTATATAATCTATAGCTTTTCAGGCTGAAGGGTTCTGCATTAGTCATCACTCCTTTGCATTCCTTCCTTTGACCACTTTATCTGGAGAAAGCTCACCATCCCCCCCCCCTTCTAAAACCACTGTTGCTCCCATGTCCACACTGGCAGGCCCTGCTACTGAAGCCCAGAAAGAAAGAAAGAAACAGCCCCAGGATGTTTTGGTTTCTCAAATGTGGGCAGTTTTCTGTTACTTATGGAAGGGCATTTTTCTAAACAATCATCCTCCAAGCTTGCTCAGAAAGTGAAACTGGCTCCATTGTCAAGCACTGGAGGGGGAGGGAGATAAAAATTTCTGACACTTATGAAAGAGAGGAACCTAGGCTTGCCATCTCTAGGTTGGGAAATCCCTGGATATTTAGACGTGATAGATAGAGGTTTACAAGATCATGCATGGGATGGAGAAGGTAGAGAAAGAAGTACTTTTCTCCCTTTCTCACAATACAAGAACTCGTGGGCATTCAACGAAATTGCTGAGCAGTTGGGTTAGAATGGATAAAAGGAGGTACTTCTTCACCCAAAGGGTGATTGACATGTGGAATTCACTGCCACAGGAGGTGGTAGCAGCTACAAACATAGCCAGCTTCAAGAGGGGGTTAGATAAAAATATGGAGCAGAGGTCCATCAGTGGCTATTAGCCACAGTGTGTGTGTGTGTGTGTGTATATTTGACAGTGGATTCAACAGTTCCAGGGAGGCAACAACTACTGGTACTAGTTTTTTTTTTTAAAGTTTTTATTATTTTATTATTTTCCACAACTAAATTGACCTCTTTTTTACATAAAAGATACGAAAAAAAGAAAACAAAACAGGTATCCAAATAGAGAGTGATTGAGCGCGGTGAAATTACATTGAAAAAAAATTACATTGATAAATTAGCTAGATAATTTATGTTAATCTATCCTTCTCCACATAAGCTCTAACATTCCTACTCCAATTATACTTTTTACATACACACACCAATAATTAACAAACACCTTCTAAAGATCTAAACAGTCAGTTATTTCCTACCCAACGATAAAATTTTTCCCATTTCTTTGTGGCTTCACATTTCGATAGACCTTTAACCATATTTGAGAGAATATCCATCTCTGCTACATTCAGTATTTTTTGGATTAAGTCGTCCCTTTGTGGAACATTTTTCTGTCTCCAGACTGCGGCATAAAGGATTCTAGCCGCAGTCACAATATATATCGTTATATACTCATCTTCCCGTGGGAGCTCATCTCGAACCATCGAAAGTAACATTATCTCTGGTTTTAGAGTAACATTAACTCTTAATATCTCTATTATTACCTTATGTACCATAATCCAATATCTTCTGGCTTGTTCACAACTCCACCATAAATGAAAAAAGGATCCTATCCGTACCTTACACTTCCAACATTTCGGGGAGAAGATTGGATTTATTTTACTCAATTGCACAGGAGTAACATACCACCTGTGAAAAAGTTTAAAAGCGTTTTCTCTAAAATTAATCGGTTTGATCACCTTATAGTTATTTTTCCAAAATTGTGCCCACTGGTCTAGCGTAATGGATTTTTTCAAATTATTTGCCCACTTCAACATTGTTTCCTTAATTACTTCATCCTCCAGCTTGATTTGTAAAAAATAATTATAAACCTTCTTAATTATCTTTTGTTTTTCCACCAATAAAATTTTATCAAAATCAAAATTATGTTTCGTAAAACCTAATAATTTATCTCTATTATATTTTGATGTAATCTGCAGCATATTCCACCAATCTATCTTCATTCCCCAAGATTCTAGTTGCTCTTTGTTCCTCAATTTATCTTTTTCATCCAATAAATCATTGTACCTAATCACAACTGGTGCTTCCCAAAGTTGAGGTAATACAGCCGCTTCATAGGGTGAGATCCATCTTGGAGTTTTGTCCCCATATATCTTAGCCTTAATCTTAATCCAGGCTTCATACAAGGATTTCCTAATCAGATGATTTCTAAAATAAGTTTGTGGCTTCTTTGTATACCAAAGATTAGAGTGCCATCCTGTTTGTAAATCAAATCCCTCTAATGCTAGGATACGTTTATCTTCTAAGGTCACCCAGTCCTTTAACCATAAAGTTTGGCATGCTAAATGATAAATTTCTAGATCAGGTAGGGCTAGGCCACCATTTTGTTTTAAATCAGTTAACAGTCTCCATTTAATTCTGGGTTTTTTCCCCTGCCAAATAAACAGTCTGTATTGTTGAGTAAGTTTAACAAAAAAAGGTTTTGTCACCGCAAAAGTAACCATTTGTAACAGAAATAAGACTTTTGGCAATAAACCCATTTTAATTAATGCTGCCCTCCCCATTAAAGACAAACCTAAATTGTTCCATTTTTTTATCAACAGCTGCGTCTCCTTAAGTAATGGAATATAGTTATTTTCATAGATGGTACTGCATCTATTCGTCATTATTATACCAAGGTACTTTACTTTTTTCTCAGCTCTAAAGCCTGATTTCCTTTCTATTTCTTGGGATTCCTGTTGAGTCATATTTTTCGTCAAAATTTTTGTTTTTTGTTTATTCACCTTCAAGCCTGCTGATTCACTATAATCATTTAACTCTTTTAGAACCTCATCAATTGCTTCCAAGGGGTCCTGTAGTATTAGTACCATATCGTCCGCATAGGACAAAATTTTATAATCTTCTCCTCTTGTTCTCAAGCCAGTTATTTTTTTATTTTTTCGTATTGCATTATTCAGAAGTTCTAACGATAAAATAAATAATAGGGGTGAGAGTGGGCAGCCCTGTCTAGTACCTTTTGCCAAAACTATATCTTCAGTTTGTTCTCCATTGACAATTATCTTGGCTAATTGCCTATCGTAAATTGCTTTAATATTTTTAATAAATTCCCTGCCAAAATCCATTTTTTCAAGGACCCCAAACATAAAAATCCAGTCTAGATTATCGAATGCCTTTTCTGCGTCTATGAATAAAAAAGCTACTGACTTATCCCGATTATTTTCATAATATTCCAGAGCGTTAGTAAGTATACGAATATTTGTTCGCATGAATCTTTTCAGTAGAAAACCCGTTTGATCGCTATTAATTAAAGTTGTTAATATTCTTTTTAGTCTATTGGAAAGAATGAGCGAATATATTTTGTAGTCTACATTTAACAAAGATATTGGGCGATAAGATCTAATATCCTCCAATTCTCCACCAACTTTAGGGATAAGACTAATATTACTATATCTCCAAGAATCCGGTAGACTAGCAGATTGCCAGACTTCTTCAATTAAGCTTTTAAAATGATTAATCAAATTATCCTTGAAAGTAATGTAATACTCCGCCGGAATACCATCAGGGCCCGCCGCTTTATTTTTCTTTAATTTTGACCAAGCTTCTTCTATCTCACACATTGTAATCGGGTCATTTAATATCTTTTTCTTATCTTCTGTTAATTTTACCCATACTTTGTCGGCTAGGTATTCCTCTTGTCTCTCTTTCGGTATCTGCCTTTTTTTATATAAGTTTGTATAAAAGTCTTTTCCCCGATGTTATTCAACATCTATATGCGCCCCCTTGCCCAGATTGCCCGAAGGTATGGGCTGGGTTGTCATCAATATGCGGATGACACCCAGCTCTATCTGCTTATGGACGGCCGGCCCGCCTGCGTCCCAGAAAATCTGGACCGGGCGTTACAGGCAGTGGCTAGGTGGCTTAGGCTGAGCGGGCTGAAGCTGAACCCAGCGAAGACAGAGGTCCTTTGCTTGGGTCGCTGTGGCCCGGGAAGGGAAATCCCCCTGCCAGTTTTTGACGGCGCACCGCTGACAGCGTCGGGCAGGGTCAAGAGCCTGGGGGTGCTATTGGAGCCTTCTCTGACGATGGAGGCTCAGATAGCAGCCACTGCCAAGTCCGCTTTTTTTCATCTTAGGCGGGCGAGACAGTTGGTCCCCTTCCTGGAGCGCAACGACCTAGCAACAGTGATTCATGCTACGGTCACCTCGAGGTTGGACTACTGTAATGCCCTCTACATGGGGCTACCCTTGTGCCGGACCCGGAAACTGCAGTTGGTGCAGAACGCTGCTGCCCGGCTGCTATTAGGGCTCCCAAGATGGGAGCACATTCGGCCGGGGCTCCGGGATCTGCACTGGCTGCCAGTAACATTCCGAGTCCAGTACAAGGTGTTGGTCATTACCTTTAAAGCCCTGTATGGCCTAGGACCTGCCTACCTTAGGGACCGTCTCTCCCCACACGTTCCCCAGAGAGTACTACGTTCCGGCTCACAAAATCTGCTGGTAGTCCCTGGGCCAAAGGAGGCCCGCCTAAAATCCACCAGGGATCGGGCCTTCTCAACAGCGGCACCTTACTGGTGGAACCAGCTGCCGGAGGAGGTGCGGGCCCTGCGGGACCTAGGGCAGTTCCGCAGGGCCTGCAAGACAGCCCTCTTCCGGCAGGCCTATAACACCTAACTGATACTTTGGATGGAACATCTTTGGATGCAACAAAATGCTCTTATAGACCGCTGGCTTTATTTTATCTTGTTTTATTAACTATGCTTTTATTGTATCTGTAAATGTTTTAAATGGAATTGTATGAATCATTATGTTGTGAGCCGCCCTGAGACACTTCGGTGAGAAGGGCGGGATATAAGTCCATTAAATAAATAAATAAATAATAAATAAAATTTTATTATTGTCTTTAAATCTTCAGTTCGTGACTTATAATTTCCCTCTTTATCTTTCAGTATTTTTATAACTTTTTTTTCTTTTTCTTTCCTTATTTTATACGCTAGCCATTTCCCTGCTTTATTTGCATGATCAAAATAATACTGTCTAGAATAGGCTATTTTCTTATCCATTTCTTCTAATGCTAGCAAATGTAGCTTATGTTGTAAGTTTCTAATTTCTTCTTTAATTCCCTTTTGGTAGGGATTAATTTTTAGTTGGTCTTCTTTTTGTTTTATTAAATCCGTTAATTCGGCCATCTTTTTAGAATCTTCTCGTCTCTTATTTGCCATAAAATTAATAACTAAACCTCTAAAAAATGCCTTACTTGTGTCCCATACTGTAGCAGTTGAGACATCCTTTTGTAAGTTAGCCTGAAAGAAAAAAGTCATCTCTTTACTTATATATTCTACGAACTTCTTATTTTTTGTTAGGCCAGGGTACATTCTCCAGCTTGATTTCCTCTCAGTATGCCTCAAAACTAAAGAAACAGGAGCATGATCCGCTATGGTAGATGGTAAAATTTCTGCCTCCTGCACTAACTTCAACAAATTAATCGATATCCACATCATATTAATCCTTGACCATGATTGGTGCCGGTTGGAAAAAAAAGTATAATCTCTACAATTTGGGTTTAGTGTACGCCATATATCTACCAGAGCCAATTCTTCAACCATTTCACCAAAAATCTCTGGTAAAACATTACTTCCAGTAGCCTTTTTCCTCTTCTTTTTATTCACAGCTCTAGCCGTTCTATCAATGTCAGTAACATTAACTGCATTAAAGTCCCCCATAATACAAAAATTTTCATAATTATAACTTGTAACCTTAGAAAATAAATCCTGATAGAAAGCTCGCTGATTAACGTTAGGAGCATAAACATTCACCAAAAGAATTTTCTGTTGATCCTTCTGAATTTCTACCCCTTGAAATCGTGCATCATTCGCTTCGAAAATTAACTTAGTCTGAATATCTGCTCTAGTATATGTTACTAATCCTCTCTTCTTTTTTCTTTGCTCAGAGGTTATTATGGCCGTACCTAAACCTTTATTAATTAAAAAATGTTCATCCTTTTTTCTTATGTGGGTTTCCTGTAGGCAGATAACATCTGCCTTTAACTTTTTGAGTTGGAGAAATGCACGCTTTCTCTTCTGAGGCGAATTCAGTCCATTGATATTTATTGAAACAATCTTCCAATTATTTACCATCCTAAATTATCCGTCTATTTGTCGCTCTGTCAACTGCGCTTTCTTTTTTTTCTGTAATCTAGTTTCTCTATATGAGCTTTCTTCACCTTGTGACGCCTCCCCCTCCTCTTGTTCACTTAACCTCTGTGGAGAGCTATCTCCCACCCGATCTGTCTTCCTTAATTTCTCCTTTCTTTGCCAATTTCTCACATGAGTCCTCAAAAAGTCTTCCAGCTTAAGAACCGAGTCAATCCTATATCTGGTATTCGTATATGTAAATAACATTCCTTCTGGAGTTAACCATTTATACATTATACCTTTCTCCTGCAATTTCTCAGCTAGTTTGAAATATTCTCTTCTTCTGTTTCTAATTGACCATGGGATCTCTTTTAATATCTTAATTCTATTGCCTCCAATCACTATTTGTTTTTCTCTAGTTTCCGTCCACACCCTCTGTCTAATAACCTTACGTACAAACTTTACATGCACCTCCCGCGGGAGTTCATTCTTTTTAGCATATAGCGTATTGACTCTGTAAATAGCATCAATTTCTTTTTCTGTTTCCTCACTTTCCAGTCCTAATATATCCATTAAGGCCTCCGCCATTATTTTTAATAAAAATTCATTTTTTTGCTCAGGTATATTAAGAAACCTGAGGACATATTCCGCCCGCTCCATTTCCATTTGTGCTATTTTGTCATTTTGTTGGGCCTGTTTTTGTTCTATCTCATCAACCTTGCTTTCAGTCAGTTTTAGTTTGCCCTCTATAGATTTAGTAATTTTAACAACTACAGACAGATCTTTCTTAGTATCTCTAAATTTGCTGTCTAAACCTTCTAATTTATCTGCAAGACCTTCCATCTGCTTAGAAAGCGTATCCTTCATTTCATTTAGTGCCTCCATGAAGTTCAGCTGCATTTCTTTCATACCCTCTTGAGAAATCGTAGCCGCCACTGTTTTAGGGTATCCAGGAGATGCCCTGAATTTCCCTTGTTGAGACATGGTAAACGATTGGGTTATATTGAGATAGTAGACCTAACAAAGTGAAATACTAAGCTACTTCCCTGATAAAATTTCTCAGCTGAAATAATAACAGGTAAAAGGAAACCTTCTCACAGATAGCATGAAACAAACAAAAAGATAGAAAACCAACCTTCTCATGCACATCAGAAAGCCATGAACCTTACCAAACAGGTTATGGCTTTAAATTTCAACCTATATACTAACTCCCAAAAAGTTTCTTTTATCCTTTTTCACAGATCTTTGCAGCCCAACAATATCTTCACATCGGCGTCTTTCAGTTCCTCCAAAGTCTAATACTCATCCCACCATCCGCTTCTTTAAAATGTAACTTAAAGTCATTAGAAGTGGATCAGAGTCAGTAGAGCAGACTTTAATCCCAGCACTGTTGTAACACCAACTAATACAGTCTCTCCAAGCTATAAAGCTGCCACTCAACACCTTTCTATCAGTCAGCGCCTTTCACCCTCCGCTTCTTCTGCCGCTTCCCTTCTGTCCACCTGATTTCGAGCTTCCCGGCCACCGTCCCAGTCGCCTTCTTTTCGAACCAAAAAAGCTACGATGTCTAGGCTCACGCTTCTCCGAATCATCCAATTATCAAAGTTTCCAGCCGCTCCACACCTCTATTTCTCCAGCGAAAGGTAGAAAGTAGCATAAATTTGTTCAAACCGCCGCAGCCAACTCCGCCACCGATGCCGTGCGAGTATTTCCGCTTCCGTCCCCTCCCTCAATTAGGGGGGGAAGGAGCCTTCCTCTCCGTTCGTTACCTTAAGTATAAGAGTATCACAAAAAACAAAAACAAAAACACAAGTAGAAATATCACCGTCCAAGTGCCCAGAGAATAAAGCTGATTAGAAAGCTTGCGTCGTTCTCTTCAGCTCACCACCCCCTGTGGTCCGGTGGCTGGAGCCAATGCGTCCGAGGACGCCGTCTGTCTCCGGGAAGTAAGGATTGAGGGCAGCTGCTTGGGGGAGCTGGGCACACTCACCCCTTTCCCTCGCCCCTTCTAAATACTATATCTCCACCACGGAGATAGTATGGACCGAGCGGTCCCCCTTTGAGACAGAAATTCAGCGGAATTCAGCTACAGCTGAAAGACACCGCCGCCTTGCTCCGCCGCTTACCGGAAGTCCTCCCACTACTGGTACTAGTTGAGTTACCACCATGGATTAGCATGGTACTACCATGAGTTACTACCATGGGTTAGCCTAGCTACTTGATACTATTCAACTGTGTTTGTGTTAGTTTGTTAGTTCCTGCTTGGCTCATTGGAGCCTTAAGGACTGAGCTTGGGGACACTGAAAGAATGGGAAGCAAAATTCAAATCTTCACTTCCCCTGATCAGTTGCCAGCCCCCTGCTGGTTCAAATCACTCAGTGACGTTTAAGTGCAGGAACCAGTACTGTATATAGTTCTCTAGTCTTAGTTTTACCAGTAACATGTTGTATCACTAAGAAAGAGTTGTGATCACTATTCAACAGGACTCCTCATGCATTGAACATAGTATTTAACCATTTGTATTTGTGAGTTTTCTGCATTGTGCAGTGGGTTGGACCAGATAACCCTGGAGGTCCCTTCCAATTCAATGTTCCTATGATTCTAACTGCTTCCACCTCACAAAAGCCAATGTGGAGAAATGATTAGAGTTTCAGACTATGATCTGGGAGACCCTGGTCCCAATTTCCGCTCTGTCAAAGAAGGTCCGTGGGTGACTTTGGACAAGTGGCAAATTCCTGCCATCCAACCCTGCTTATTGGATGTCCCATCCTGCTGACTGTATATGACTTGCACTGTGTAATCCACCTAAGTCTCAGGGAGAAAGGTGGACTATAAATAATACCAGAGCTTTTTTTTTTTTTTTAGGAGATGGCAGAATTCTTAGGATGGAAATGAAGAAGAAACACACAGGTGCCCCACACAAACTTTTAAACATTTTTTTGAGAATTTTGTTTCCACTAAGAAGTTCTGGAACTCCATTCCACTGCATTCTCCCAGAATAAAATCCCCAAATGATATGCATAAATACAAAGATTTGACCACACACCTCCTACACACACACACCAACAATGAATCCCTCGGGACTGAGAGTCCATTCATCACCTTGCCAAGGAAGAGATTTGATGTAGCCCAGGGCAGAAGGTGTCTTTCTGGGCCAAGAATTCCCTGTTGCATAGTGTGGACTATGGTATAGACCTGACCTTAAGTGTGATAGGACAGGGAGATCATAAATATTTGTACAGCCTGAGGAACATTCTGTAGAGCTCAGTGTTACCACAATATAAATACAGAGCAGGCGAACGAAAGTTTCCAAAGCCTTGCCTCCCAACGGAGACCATGTCTGTGGGTAGCTGAAATGCATAAAAAACAGCTGAGTAAAGAAATAGGGAAATCTCCCATGACCGACAGAGATTTGAATTAGCCCGGCTGAGCTTCATATTCAATCACCCTTGCGGATGGGGCCAGTGGAGCTACGCGGCAGGCAGAGGGTCACAAGAACTAGCCAAGGAAGGATGCTGGAGGATGGGGCACATCTGGATCCCATTTAGGCTGAGCAAGAGAATCTCACTTTCTGTTAGCGCGATGCAGGCTTGTCCATCACTTGTTTCGATGTGTTCGAAAAGGGGCTGCATCATCAAGGGACCACGGAACGGAAGTGTCTGTTTCTGCCAGGAGCAATACAGAAAGTCCCTTCTCCACGATGAAATGCAACAAAGATCCTCATGAGGGGATCAGTAAGCTTTTACAACGAGGGCTGAAATGCATCTTCTGCTATGGGGTGTGTGTGTGAGGGAGAGAGAGAGAGAGCGAGAACAGACTGGGATAGTTTGTCCCTGCATGTGCTTCATTCAGTTAGACTTCACTTGATGATGGGAGGTAGCTAAACTAGCTGGGAACAGAACTAGCAGTGGCTGTGACCGAGCCCACCCCAGATCCATAAGAAGTCAGGTCAGTCCCCAAAACCTGGAGAACTGGAGTCTCCACAGCACAGCACTTCTTGCTGCTGTTGTCTTTGATACCTTGCCAGCTTGCAGTCACATCCTCCTCCACCACCACCTAGCAGGCTGCTCCAGGGAGGGTCTCCAGTATCACTTCCCACTCTGTGAGGAGCAAAATCCTTACAGATTCACCAGGTGCATGAAGACAGTTGGTTACTTCCCTCTCCTTTCACACAAAGACTGCTTGTGAAATTGAAGGGGAGGCAGGAGGTGTTGGCAGAGTTTAAATATGCAAGAAATCATAGAAGGGACCTTCAGGCTCAACTACTCCAACCCCCTGCAAAATGCAGGAAACTCACAAAAAAACCCTATACTCATACCCAGTGACCATGGCTTACACTTTCAAGATGAAGCTCTTCTATCGGGAAATGGTTTGCACCTCACAAAGGTGGGGGGAAACTGTTTTGTAAGAGCCTTGCAAACCTAAAAAGGAGGGCCTTAAACTAAATTGTATGGGGGAGCGAGACAATAATTCAAAGTCTAGTACGATTCCAATAACTAGAGATAAGAACTCTGAAGTTCTGCAGGAAGTGGCACATATGCTAAGTAAGATTAACTCACAGGTATATAGAGAAATGAAAATGAAATGAAAGCCTCAGGTTGTATAAAACATGGTGTCAGATGTCCCCCTGTTCACTCAATAAACAGTCCATTTATTTCAAAATAGGGATCCTGGAGGTTTTTGCCATTTTCTGGGCATGGAGCAGGGATCACTGAGGATGTATGTGTGGGGAGGAGATGGGACTCGGGCACAGAAAACTGATTGAGTTGAAATGAGGTGTTGGAGGAGACTTTTATGGATACCATAGGACACCCAAAAACAAATAAGTGGGTTCTAGGTCAAATCCACCCTATAAGCAAAAACAAGGCTGTCATACAAGGCTCACTGGAGAAGACCACAATGCTATGAAAAGCTGAAGGCAGCAAGAAAAGAGAAAAACCCAAAAGAAGATGGCCGGATCCATCAAGGAAGAAATTAGGGCCTCTGTCTGCAAGACCTGAACGAGGCTGTTAACAAGAGGATGTTTTGAAGATGACTAACTCACAGGGTCTCACCATAAATGGGAAGCAACTTGAAAGCACAATGCACACTCAAAGACATAAAGTGTGTCAAATTAGCATACCATCAAAACAAAAGGAGGAAGAGGAGGAGGTGTTGCATTTATACCCCACCCTTCACCCAGGAGTTTCAGAGCGGCTTACAGTCCCCTTCCCTTTCTCTCCCCACAACAGGCACTCTGTGAGGTAGGTGGGGCTGAAAGAGGTCCTTCCAGAACTGCTCTTAAGAGAACATCTCTGAGAGAACTGTGACTGACCCAAGGTCCCCCATCTGGCTGCATGTGGAGGAGGAGTTGGGTATCAAATCCAGTCCTCCCAGTTAGAGTCTGCACTCTTAACTATTACACCACCACACTTAACCTGCCTCTGTGGCAGGTTCCTGGTTTAAGGATTTCTTAGAGATCAACCATTTTAATCCACTCAGCAACCACATTTTAATTGACACATAAACAGAAGGGCCTGAGAAGAGATTCCTGCTTTCTGGGTCCAAGCGCCATGCCCTTCTCATCCTAGGTGAACAATAAGAAACTGCAGCTTCCTTCTAGTCACATGGTGAAAATCCTTGTGTTCTGAGGGCAGCTACTAACAAAGCAATTTTAAAACATTTGCACAGTCAATCAAATCTCCAGCGGCCAATCAGAACCCTTGCTGTGCAAAAGTCTCACCTAGCCCCACCCACTTTCTAAAATCACTTGGTAGGCATTAGGGGAGGTGTCAGAGCTCCATGGCCCCCACAGACACCATCTTGGGGCCCACTGCTTTAAGCTCTGTGGCTTCAGAGGGGCTCCAGGGTAAGCTTTCCATAACAGTAATTTGGGCTGTGATTCCTTGTGTTACTTCCCCTGGGTCCTTCCTGTCACTGCCAGCTAACAGATGGGAAAAAATCAAGAGCAACAGAAAAAGTGAGAGTGAAGAAGGAAAGCAATGGGAGGGGAGGCTGAATTAATCGCAGGCAGGAGTTGGGTCAAAAAACTCTAATTCCTCTCAGATAGTTGTCTCCATTTGTCACACTTGGCGCTTCTCACATTCACTCCACTTCACTGAATAAACATGTTTTTGCAGAATGAAACCATATGGAATATAGGTTATTGTATTCTCCACCGTAAAAAAAAAGGAAAGGACCACAGCTTTGGGCACAGAAATACTTTTCACACATCTGCAGATTTACGGCTGTTTAGACAAGAAAGCTGAATCCAGATACAATGGTGTTTGCACAAACACAATGAGCATGGAAGACTCAAGGACTGGGATTTGATGGGCAGGCCTTTTTGTGTGCTGTCTCCCTATAGATGGGGCAATAGGGCCAGGAGTTGTGAAAATGAACAGTGGTTTTTCGGCTTAGAAGGGGTTCTTCCCAGGGCTTTTTTAAATAGCAGGAACGCGCAGTTCTGGCTGGCTTGGTGTAAGGGGGTGTGGCCTAATATGTAAATAAGTTCCCGCTGGGCGCTTTCCACAAAAAAGCCCTGTGTGAAACAATGGTGACATCAGGAGGCATGGCCTAGTACGCAAATGAGTTCCTGCTGGACTTTTTCTTCAAAAAAAGCCCCAGTCCTTCCTATCTCTAGATGGGGTTGATGTGGCTGTTTTGGTTGTGACGGTGGAGGGCTTCTCTATGAAATATATTGATAATCAAAGGCAGGAGTCCCCTGTGTGCTGTCATGAGAGCCACGGTACATTTTCTGGCACTCCCCAAGTTTTTAGAAAGTAGGTGGGGAGCAAGGCTTCTGACTGGCTGTTGAAGATTTGATTGGCCATGCAGTTGTTTTTTTTTAAATTGCTTTGGCAGCAGCTGCCACCACAGTACCAGGATCTGCACTGGGTGCTGAAGAGAAGCTGCAGCAGCAGTAGTCACAGCGTGACAGCCATTTTGTGTTAGAATTCCAAAGGCGCCCACAAGTTCAAAAAGGTTGTAAGTCAGGGTTGCCAAGTCCAATTCAAGAAATATCGAGGGACTTTGGGGGTGGGGCCAGGAGACATTGGGGTGGAGCCAGGAGCAAGGTTGTGACAAGCATAATTGAACTCCAAAGGGAGTTGAAAAGGAACTTCAAAGCTATCACATTTAAAGGGACCACACACCTTTTAAATGCCTTCCCTCCACTGGAAATAATGAAGGATAGGGGCACCTTCTTTGGGGCTCATAGCATTGGACCCCCTGGTGCAATCTTTTTGAAATTTGGAGGGTATTTTGAAGATACTATGCTGCAAATTTGGTGCCTCTACCTCAAAAAAACAGCCTCCCCAGAGCCCCAGATACCCGCAGATCAATTAACCATTATACCCTATGGGAATCGGTCTTCATAGGGAATAATGGAGTGCCCAGCAGACATTTCCCTCCCCCCCCCCTTCTAATGACCCTGAAGTGGGGAAAGGGCCTCCAAACTGGGCGATCCCCTGCCCCCACCTGGGGATTGGCAACCCTATCAGGAATAGTGTTGCCAGCCCCCAGGTCCATGCAGGCTTCTCCTCACCCCTGAACAGCAACATCCGCAATCCACGTCCCCAATGCAATGATCTCACACAGAAGTGATGTGATCACGCTGGGGACATCATGCAGGGACACTCTGGTTTGAGAGCAAAACTCGGCTTGGGGCAAACCAAAGTGATGTCTCTTTGAGACATTTGTGCTTGTTTGAAATGGCCATTTAACAAATGCAGCTAAAGATGTGTTAAACCCCTCTTTGATAAAGTGTCCGAAATGGTGCATCAAAAATGCCGGCTGCAGCAGCCATCAGAGGCGGCTTTAAGAAGTCCTTGAAAAATATTATATGAAGAACGGATGGCACAAGCACTTTCCTGTACAAGCCCTTTGTTCCTTACTGTTACTATTGTGAAACATTTCGTCTGGATTCTGGATTTACAAAGAAATTGTACTAGGACTGTAGTGGTCATATTGGGATGTGGGTGTGCTTCAGGAATGATCTGATTAGATTGTAATACAGTGCATCACACTCACTCTTTTCATGTGAAATTAACTGTTGTTGTTATATAACTGATGCATAAAATTTGTATGAATCATTGTAGACATGTATATGGAATATTGATTATAGCTTATTTGTTAATTTGCTCATGGTGTTTTTGTAGTGTTTCAGCCTCCAGGTGGGACCTGGGGATCCTCTGGAATTAGTTCATAGTTAATTAGTTCATCTCCAGACTACAGAGATCAGCTCTCCTGGAGAGAATAATGAAGTCAAAAAACACCAGAATAACAATAACACTTTTACACAATATAGTGTATACACAACCTACATTTATCAAAATACATACCAGGATCCAACTCAGGTTGTGAGGAGAGCTTGGACTGCAGTACTGCAGCTTACCACTCTGCAGTATGGGGCAGTTGGTTTACAACTATCTAATTCAAACTGTAGATCCATGTAAGTCTTGTAAAAATAGTGATTTATGACTTAAAAGTTTGTGACCTGTTTCCATCTGCCTAGTGGGGCCTGTTGGGAGATTTGGAGAGGGCAGTGGTTGCTCAAGAGAGGTGGGGAGTGGTGACAAAGTGCCAAAGTCCAAGAGAGAAGCAAAGAAGATGAGCCTTTCCCCCACCCCCCTCTCCTGAGGGAAGTAGCATTTCTGAAGGAGGGGAGAGAGAGGCCCATGCAGATGGAGAAAGGCAGTTGGCAGCAGAACAGCCATCTCTGCTAGTGTGCGGCACTCTGGTCCTGCATGTTTGTGGGACTTTTCCTGCTGCAGATGTGAGGAAAAGCGGCTTCTCAGAGCTTGTGAGGAAAAAAACAGACCAAGTCAGAGCCCAGGGACTAAAGAGACTCCCTTCTCTTTTCACCTGGACTTTGGGTCTGTTCACTACAGTTCATTATTCACACTGTTGTTGTTTTTAATTTTTTTTTTTAAAAAAAAACACTCCCAGTTGTTTCCCCATTATTAGATAAAATTATTTCATTGCTGTTCAGGTTTTGAAAGGGGCTTCCGTATCTTATATTGAAGAATATCTAATAATGGTATGCAATATCCATCACTTGGGGGCTATTATAAAGCCTCACATCTAACAAAAGTATTAATTATGCTTAGAAAAGATAATATTCTGGATTGGGTGAATGTATTAACAGTATTTTCATCCCCATATAATATAAGAGATATAATATGGCAGAAACCAAGTGCGGCCAATAGAAATAATAAGTTTGTAATGGCTTCACTTACCATCTGGGACAAAATGAGAAAAAAATTACTCCCTGAAATTTCTAGATTTTCCTCCTTCATAGGCTGATCTTGGTATCAACCTGGCAAAGACCCATAGCAATACCAAAAGTGGTGCCAAGTTGGCACAGAAACCTTTAATTACCTTATTATTAATAAACAAATCATAGATAAAAACGTGCTGGAGTCTAAAATAGGCACTCAAATATCCTGGCTGAACTATTATCAGATTTGGCATTTCTGCGAATCTATTAAATTAACCTCAATAATAAAGCAATCTTTAACACTATTTGAAGCAACCCATGGCACAGAGTGGTAAAGCTGCAATACTGTAGTTCTAAGCTGTACTCATGACCTGAGTTCGATCCCGGCGAAAGCTGGGTTCAGGTAGCCGGCTCAAGGTTGACTTCAGCCTTCCATCCTTCCGAAATTGGTAAAATGAGTACCCAGCTTGCTGGGGAGGAAGTGAAGATGATTGGGGAAGGCAATAGCAAACCATCCTGTAAAAAGTTTGCCATGAAAACATTGTGATGCAACGTCACCCCAGAGTCAGAAACGACTGGTGCTTGCACAGGGGACTTCGTTGTTGTTGTTCAGTCGCACAGTCGAGTCCAACTCTTTGTGACCCCAAGGACAAAGTCACGCCAGGCCCTCCTGTCTTCCACCATCCTTTTAAGTCTGCTCAAATTCATGTTTGTTACATCAGTAACGTTGTCCAGCCAGCTCATCTTTTGACGTCCCCTTCTTCTTTTGCCTTCTGTCTTTCCCGGCATCAGGGTCTTCTCCAGTGAGTGCTCCCTCCTCATTCGGTGGCCAAAGTATTTGAGCTTCAGCTTTAGCATCTGACTTTCCAGGGAACAGTCTGGGTTGATGTCCCTTAGGACTGACTGATTGGATCTTCTTGAAGTCCAAGGGACTCTCAAGATTCTTCTCCAGCACCACAGCTCAAAAGCATCTATTCTTCTGTGCTCAGCCTTCCTTATGGTCCAGCTCTCACAGCCATACATTACTACTGGGAATACCATTGCTCTGACTATACGGACTTTTGTTGGCAGGGTGATGTCTCTACTTTTTATTATACTGCCTAAGTTCGCCATAGCTGTCCTCCCAAGGAGCAAATGTCTTTTAATTTCATGGCTACAGTCACCATCTGCAGTGATCTTGGATCCCAGAAATGTGAAGTCTGTCACTACTTCCATGTCTTCCCCTTCTGTTTGCCAAGGTGTGAGGGGGCCAGATGCCATGATCTTAGTTTTTTTGATGCTGAGTTTCAAGCCTACTTTTGTGCTCTCCTCTTTCACCCTCAACAAGAGGTTCTTTAGGTCCTCCTCACTTTCTGCCATTAGAGTGGTGTCATCTGCATATCTGAGGTTGTTGATGTTTTTCCCGGCAATCTTAATTCTGGCTTCTGCTTCATCCAGGCCAGCATTCTGCAGGATGTACTCTGCATATAAATTAAATAAGCAGGGTGACAATATACATCCTTGTCAAACTTCTCCTATTCTAAACCAATCAGTTGTTCCATATCCCGTTCTGACTGTTGCTTCTTGACCCTTATACAGGTTTCTCAGGAGACATGTGAGGTGGTCTGGTACTCCCATCTCTTTAAGGTCTTGCCACAGTTTGTTGTTATCCACACAATCAAAGGATTTAGCATAGTCAAAGAAACAGGAATAGACATTTTTCTGACTCCCGTGCTTTCTCCATAATCCATCGAATGCTGGCAATTTGATTTCTAGTTCCTCTACCTCTCCGAAACCCAGCTTGAACTTCTGGTAGTTCCCGATCGACATACTGCTGAAGCTAGCTAGTAGGATCTTTAACATGACCTTGCTGGCATGTGAAATGAGTGCAATAGAGTGATAGTCTGAACGTTCCTTGGCATTACTCTTCTTTGGAATTGGAATATAAACTGATCTTTTCCAATCCCGTGGCCACTGTTGCGTTTTCCAGATTTGTTGACATAAGGTGTGCATCACTTTAACAGCATCATCTTTTAGGACTTTGAATAGTTCAATTGGGATATCGTCATCTCCGCTCGCTTTATTGTTAGTAAGGCCCAGTTGACTTCACTCTCCAGGATGACTGGCTCAAGATCAGCGATTTCACTGTCATGCTTGTCAAGTACATTGAGATCCTTCTTGTATAATTCTTCTGTGTATTCTTGCCACCTCTTCCTGATCTCTTCTGCCTCTGTTAGGTCCCTACCATTTTTGTCCTTTATCATGGCCATCTTTGCACAAAACGTACCCTTGATTTCTCCAATTTTCTTGAAGAGATCTCTTGACCTTCCCATTCTATTATTTTCCTCTATTGCTTTGCATTGTTCCTTCAGGAAGGTCTCCTTATCTCTCCTTGCTGTTCTCTGGAAATCTGCATTCAGTTGGATGAATCTTTCCTTTTCACCTTTGTCTTTTGCTTTCCTTCTTTCCTCAGCTATTTGTAAAGCCTCATCAGACAGCTACTTTGCTTTCTTGAATTTCTTTTTCTTTGGGATGGTGCTGGTTGCTGCCTTCTGTATAATGTCAGGACCCTCCATCCATAGTTCTTCAGGCACTCTGTCTATCAACTCTAGTCCCTTAAATCTATTCTTCACCTCCACTGTATATTTATAAGGGATGTGATCAAGGTCACACCTGAATGGCCTAATGGCTTCCCCACTTTTCTTCAGTTTAAGCCTGAATTTTGCAATGAGTTGCTCATGGTCTGAGCCGCAGTCAGCTCCAGGTCTTGTTTTTGCTGACTGTAAGGAGCTTCTCCATCTTTGACTGCAGAGTATATAATCAATCTGGTTTCTGTATTGCCCATCAGATGATGTCATGTGTAGAGTCACCTTTTAGGTGGTCGGAAGAGTGTGTTTGCTATTACCAGCTTGTTCTCTTGACAAAACTCTATTAGCCTTTGCCTGGCTTCATTTTGTTCTCCAAGGCCAAACTTGTCAGTTGTTCCAGTTACCTTTTGACATCCCACTTTGGTATTCCAGTCCCCTATGATAAGGAGGACATCTTTTGGGGGTGTTAATTCTAGAAGGTGTTATTATTATTTATTACTTTAAATTTCTATCCTGCCCTATCTGCAAGCGGACTCAGGGCGGCTAACAACATTCATTCACAAGTTAAAACCAGTAAAACCAATAAAACACAATTACAATTTAAGATTTTAAAAACATTTTGTGGTGCTGTATCACTACAATATAGGCGAGTTCTTCTTTTCTGACGGTGATCACCTAGTACTCTATATGATGTCGGGTGGCAGTTCTCTCCTGGCTAGGTATCAAAGGCCTGTCTTCACAGAACTGGTCCACTTCAGCCTCTTCTGCATCAGTGGTTGGGGCATAGACTTGGATTACCGTGATATTGAATGGTTTGCCTTGGATATGGACCGAGATCATTCTGTCATTTTTGAGTTGTATCCCATTACTGCCTTCTTCACTCTCTTGTTAACTATAAAGGCCATACCATTTCTTCTATGGGATCTTGCCCACAATAATAGATGTAGTGATCCTCTGAGTTAAATTCACCCATTCCCATCCATTTTAGTTCACTGATTCCCAATATGTCAATGTTCAGTCTTGCCATCTCTTGTTTGACTGCATCCAACTTACCTTGATTCATAGATCTTACATTCCAATGCAGTATTGTTCTTTGCAGTATCGGACTGTTCTTTCACCATCAGACACATCCACAGCTGAGCGTCCTTTCTGCTTTGGCTCAGCCGCTTCACTCTTTCTGTAGTTACTTGGACTTGCCTTCCACTCTTCCCCAGTAGCATATTGGGCACCTTCTGACCTGAGGGGCTCGTCCTCCAGCGCCATATCTTTTAGCCTTTTGTTACTGTCCATGGGGTTTTCTTGGCAAGGATACTGGAGTGGTTTGCCATTTCCTTCTCCAGTGGATCACATTTTGTCCGGGTTCTCAGCTGTGGCCTGTCCATCTTGGGTGGCCCTGCATGGCATAGCCAACTGCCTCACTGAGCCACACAAGCCCTCTCGCCACGTCAAGGCAGCAATCCATGAGAGGGCACAGGGGGACTACCTTTCTCTTTTTAACACTATTTGAGAAACAATACAGGCAGCCTACTATAATTCTAAAGGTATATTATCCAAAATCTGTCAAACCATTCTTAGTCTTACTCAGGGCTTTTTTTGTAGAAAAAGTTCAGCAGGAACTCATTTGCATATTAGGCCACACATCCTGACACCAAGCCAGCTGGAACTCTATTCCTGTGTGTTCCTGCTCAAAAAAAAAGCCCTGGTCTTACTGAAGATAAAAAGTTATTGCATCAATGTAAATGGCAAAAACTGTGTGAAAGAGGATTAATATCAGAGTCTTGGAATCAGATTTGGAATAGCTATGAAAATGCCTCTTCAATATTAGACATCAGACCTTCAAAATCATGATGTTTTTGAGTAGTACTCCTTCTCAGTTATCTCACATATTACCAAACATGTTGCCAAATTGTTGAAAGAAATGTAATGCCGTAAGTTCCTATATACACTGCTGGATATATTGTCCTATAATCAAAACTTTCTGGTTAGTAATAATACAGCACATAAAAGATATCACTGGATATCTTATTGAGGTTTCTCCAGAATCTATACCATTAAATTTAAGAACAGATGGCATAATCCCACCTCCTACAAAAAAAGAGTATAACAATGCTGCTATATGCAGCAAAGACAACAATCGCTCTAAAATGAAAAGAAGAACAAAAACCCTTCCGAGAACTGTGGCATAAAAATCTTTGGAATATGTATATGCTGAATAAAATCATTGAAAATTTAAACTACTCCTTCAATAAATCTCAGAACACAGATTTTGAACCTATATGGTATCCAGTACTGGAATATCTAAAGAGGAGATATAAATCTTTATTGAATATTACTTAATATTATATATATGAAGAGTTTTTTTATTTCTTTGGATCTTCTTATATACTATTAATCTCTTTCTAATATAATTTATCTAGTTGTTAAATTCAAGCAGTCACACATGTAAATTGTAATGTGCTAATTTCATTATAAAGGTAAAGGTAGTCCCCTATGCAAGCACCAGTTGTTTCTGACTCTGGGGTGACGTCGTATCACAATGTTTTCCCGGTGGTTTGCCATTGCCTTCCCCAGTCATCTACACTTTACTCCACCCCCCCCCCCCCCAAACAAACTTGTTATTCATTTTACTGACCTCAGAAGGATGGAAGGCTGAGTCAACCTTGAGCCAGCTACCTGAACCCAGCTTCCGCTGGGATCAAACTCAGGTCATGAGCAGAGCTTGGACTGCAGTACTGCAGGTTACCACTGTGTGCCATTATAAATTGTTATAATTAATAAATTTTAATTTTAAAAAATAAAGGGGCTTCCACAATTCTGTGACCACTAGCCTGACCTTTTTAAGGTTAAAAGGGGAACTTGCCAATAAAAGGATGTCGCATTAGCATCTGTTCTGGACTTAGTCCTTTCTGTCATGTTTACCTTGTCTGAATAAAAGAAGGGGATCCAGGTAGAACCCTGGATGAGAGGCCCCTTGCCTTCCTCTTAACACTTAGTGGAGTCAGAGCTGGTTCCCATTTTGAGCTGTCCTCAGTGAATGGGCAGGGAATGCTGTCCTTGGCTCATGTTTGCATCCTGTTACGGTTCGATTTCCCAAGACCTCAGTTGGAGATTTTGTAAAGAACATTTTTTGTGTGTTATAATGCAGCAATGAGAAGCAGAGAGCAAATGGGAGGCAAGTTAATCCTCAGTTAGTGCAATGAACTTGAAAGTTCTCTGTGAGCACAGCTGATGCCAAGTCTTTAACAACATCTGTTTTCCAAACTGCGCCCTTCGAAGGCTGGGAGAGATCCAGCTGCCTGCCTGGCCTCTCAGAGGCCGACTTTTCTGTATTTCTCTCTCCTGACACAGCCAACTGATTGGAGCCTTTTCTTTCAAAATCGAGTGCTTGCCCCTAAAAATTCCAGCAAACTAGTATCAAGAGCAAAGGTTTGTGGGGCAGAACCCTGGAATGTGGTCCTTGACACCAACAGATCTTGGATGCCTGCTGCTTCAGCCAGGAAGACACAATGCTTCCTGTCAGCATATTTGGGGGGGGGGGAGGGCCTGCTGGCTGGGAGGCAGTGGGGAGCTGCCTCAGATGTCCTGTGCCTAGGACCGTCCCTGGTCAGGGACCAGCCATTCAGAGTAGGAAAAAGCTGGGCGCTGGAATCTGGTTTTAGACCCCTGCTTGAGGGTTGCCAGGTCTGGGTTGGGGAAAACCTGGAGACTTTGCCTGTGGACCCTAAGGAAGAAGAAGACGACTGCAGATTTATACCCCGCCCTTCTCTCTGAATCAGAGACTCAGAGAGGCTCACAATTTCCTTCCCCCACAACAGACACCCTGTGAGGTGGGTGGGGCTGAGAGGGCTCTCACAGCAGCTGCCCTTTCAAGGACAGCTCTGCCAGAGCTATGGCTAACCCAAGGCCATTCCAGCAGGTGCAAGTAAAGGAGTGGGGAATCAAACCCGGTTCTCCCAGATAAGAGTCTGCACACTTAACCACTACACCAAACTGGCTCTCCGGTGGGGTTGGGGAGGGGAGAGACCTCAGCTGGGTACAATGCCATAGAGAGCACCTTCCAAAGCAGCCATTTTCTCCAGGTGATCTCTGTCCCCTGTAGATCAGTTGTAATCCCAAGACAACTCCAGCCACCACCTGGAGATTGGCAACCCTAGCTTTCCTCTAGAAAGGAGCCCAGGAACCACATGAGACTGCTCAGTGTAGGCCTGAAGGCCTGCAGTCGTCCACATGACTCTCCCAAATGAACTGAGCTGGACGTAGGGTTGCCCAGGACTGTGAGCTGGGAAATGAGGCCGCAACATCCTCAAGTCAGAAAATCTGGAAGTGGGGTAGGGTAACTCTAGGAATCGCCAGAAGGGATGTAGTAGTGTAGAAGAAGGCTGGGGTCGATTTGTAGAAAAATAGGTGGCAGAGCTCATTAGCATAACTCTCATTAGCATAACTCCAGTTCTGCTGGAGGGAATGACAGCTTTTAAGAGGGACCTTTATGCCGTTATCCTTCACAGAGCTCCCTCCCGTCCCTAAACCCTGTCCTCCTCGGGCTCCACCCCCTAATAATAATAATAATAATATTTTATTTATGTCCCACCCTCCCCGCCACAGCAGGCTCAGGGCGGCTCACAAAATATGGTATAAATACAAGGTTACAATAATAAAACATTATATCATACAATATACAATTCACAATATTTTCTATTACACTAAAAATATTATAATTAAAACCATCAATTAATTAAATTCTAACATTTTCAGGTGCTATATTCTAGATGTTCTCCTCTTGTAATTTATGATGACCGTATAATAGGCTAGGATCCACATTAAGAGAAGGCCAGCTGGAAGAGAGTAGTCTTGCAGGCCCTATGGAATTGAACAAGACTCCACAGGGCCTGCACCTCATCTGGTAGTTGGTTCCACCAGTGCGGAGCTGCGATTGAAAAGGCCCTTTCTCTCGTGGTCTTCAATTTGGCCTCCTTCGGCAGGGTGATGGCAGAGCCCTCTTGCCCATGAGTGAGGCTCTCCTCTGCCCTTTGCTTCCTTGGGCTGGGCACGTGGGCATCTCTCAGCTGAAGGGCATCTCTTAGGTGTGTGCCTCCTGCTGGATGCTTCGCCTGCCTTGCCAGCAGACAATGCCGTCACCACCAGGTCCCCTGCTGACCCCTGCTAGAGTTTCCATGAGTCCCAGGTGGATGTTCCCAAACTAAACATTCAGGGAAATGTCTGGTTCTAATTTGGCGATATTAAAAACACTGGCAAAGCCTTCATCTCTCCACTCCCTGCTCCCCCTGCTGAAAGGAGCTTGCCCTGCTTGATGGAGCAGTTGTCAGCAGCAAATCAGGAAAACCCTTCTATGAGGCCCATAGCAAATTCCTAGCACCACTCTTCATACAGCTGCCCCAAAGCACCAGAGAATGAAAGCGAAGAGTGGAAAAGCAAATAGTGCCCACTGAAGCAGGTAAAAGTTGTGGGGGGGGGGGGTTTGAAGAAGAATTGCAGATTTATACCCCGCCCTTCTCTCTGGATCAGAGACGCAGAGTGGCTTACAATCTCCTATATCTTCTCCCCCCACAACAGACACCCTGTGAGGTGGGTGGGGCTGAGAGGGCTCCCACAGCAGCTGCATTTTCAAGGACAACCTCTGCCAGAGCTATGGCTGACCCAAGGCCATTCCAGCAGGTGCAAGTGGAGGAGTGGGGAATCAAACCCGGTTCTCCCAGATAAGAGTCCGCACACAACATGCACTTTGTCTCTGCCATTTCTCTCTCCTCATTTGCTAAAGCCCATTAAAGGCACCTGTGACCTCCTGTCCCACCCTCACCTCCCACAGTTCCTTCCGGTTCACAAAAATTGGTTTTCACACCCGTTGGATAATATGCTTTCAATGCATTTTTAATGTACTTCAGCAATCGTTTGCAACTGCTAAAGTGCATTGAAAGTGCAAATGATTGCTAAAGTGCATGGAAAATGCATTGAAAGTATAAACTATTGCTAAAGTGAATTGAAAATGCACTGAAAGTGCAAATGATTCCTAAGTGCCTTGCATGTACATTGACACTGAAATGTCTGCTAGAGTGCATTGAAAGTGTGTTATCCAAGTTGTGTGAAAGAAGCGGAAGTATATGATTCTCTTCCTGGCTGTCCAGAGATACTTTGCACAGCATTCTGGTTTTGGGCAAACACAAGTGAGTTTCCTCAGGCCAGGAAAAAGAGGCACAACTGCTGAAACTATGCCAAGAGGTCTGCTTGCAGCTTGGTCTCAAATACCAGACACCCAGAAGACAGCAAATGACAATTCATTTGTTCCTCTGGAGGGAGGTGAGGCCATGACCGAGGAAAACACTAGAATGCGTAACATCTGCTTTAATTACAGTGTGCATTTTTATTGTTTTGCATTTTTATTGTGTCTTTTTTTTCCTTTCGGTGATGGTAAATATTTCCAGTTAAACATCTGACTATAAATCTGTGCATGGCAAATTTCTCAGGACTCATCCTGCCTGTCTGTGACCCACACACACACACATAGTGGAAACCTGCAGAGACCCTCGCCCAGAGCCACAGAACACAACGTCACCACTCCACAGCTGTGACAATAACTGCCCATAAACAGAGGCCTCTGCGGCCAACACCTGCTTCCCTGCAGGAATGGTTCATCCCCGTGAGATCCAGGCCAGCCATCAAACTGAGTCCAGATGGAGAACAAAACAGTCAAGCCCGTGTCCAGAGAGAAAGGCAGGGGGAGCTGCCACCAGCTGGTTCTGCCCAACCGCCTTTGAACTTTGTCCAGAAAGAGACCGCTCTCTCTCTCTCCCTCCCTCTCTCTCTCTGTCCCCCTCCCTCCTTCACCAGTTTCCTGACCCTCTGCGGGGCAGTGCCCTTTCGTGGGGCCATGGAGTCCTTCTGGGTGTGGAGCATCCTTTGAAGTTGCATCTAGACAAGTGGCAGAAAGAGGGAGGGCTGAGGTGGCCAGATCCTCTGGGAGTTAGAGGGGCCTGCCTCCCTTCAGATTGCAGGCAAGTGCTAGGGTTGCCAACTTCCAGGGAGAGCCTGGAGCTCTCCCAGCATGGCAACTGATCTCTAGGTCTCCAGGAGCTGCTCTTTGGAGAAAATAGCAGCTTTGGTGAGTGGACACTATCTATGGCAGGGGTGTCAAATTGATTTGTTATGAGGGCCGAATCTGACGTAAATGAGACCTTGACAGGCTGAGCCATGTCGGGTTGGGCTGGGCCATGTGTGTATCTATTTATGATTAGATAGCAGAGATATAATCTTTATAAAGAACACAGACAAACAAAACAATTTTAAAAAAACACACTAAACTTTTAAATATCCTTAAAATATTAGCATTTGGTCTTAAAGGTACTTTCTTTGTATTTCTCCCATGGGGCCCAGGGAACTGGGCAAAGGAAAGTCTGGCTCTTTCCTTCCTTCCTTCCTTCCTTCCTTCCTTCCTTCCTTCCTTCCTTCCTTCCTTCCTTCCTTCCTTCCTTCCTTCCTTCCTTCCTCAGGGGACCAGGAGGGAGAGGAGCCTCAGCCAGTAGAAGGAAGACAGGCTTGGCTCAGTAGCTCTGCTGTGCCTAGCAAACCATGCTCTCCCTCCCCCCTTCCTCCCCAAGGGAGGAGCCTCAGCCAATGGAGAAAATACAGGTTTTGCTCTGTAGCTCCTGTGCTATTAATACAGCACATATCCAACCACCTCTCAGTGAGCTGCACTGGCTTCTGATGGAGTACCGGATCAGGCTCAAGATTATTATATTGACCTTTAAGGCCCTTAGCTGTCAGGGACTCATGTATCTTCAGGGCAGCCTCTCTTGGTATACCTCAAAAAAAGCATCACACTTGGTTGATAAGAACTCACTCATGGTCCTGATGTCTCTTCTTGAGCTGTTCTTGACCAGGCCAGGGTGGTTTTGGCTCTGGCCCCAATCTGGTGGAGCTCTCTGCTGAACAACATCCATGCCCTGCAGTCCTCAGGGCCTGGGTATGGCAGAGATGCTCCACCAGGCATTCATTTGAGGACAGTGACTGCTGTCCATCCGGCACTCCTGTTTCTCCTGCCCCCCCCTCCCCACATGAGGCAGCACCATCTAGGGACTACTGTTGTTACAGTATATTACGTTTTTTAAATACAATTTTATTATGTAAATATTCTATACTGATGTACACCACCCTGAGCCCTGTTTCATAGGGGAAGGTGGTGTAAAACTCTAAAATGATAATAGAAAGAAAGAAAGAAAGAAAGAAAGAAAGAAAGAAAGAAAGAAAGAAAGAAAGAAAGAAAGAAAGAAAGAAAGAAAGAAAGAAAGAAAGAAAGAAAGAAAGAAAGAAAGAAAGAAAGAAAGAAAGAAAGAAAGAAAGAAAGAAAACTTATGGTCAAGGAAGTTTATTGTTAATAGAGAAAGGATGATGATGATTGATGACAATGATAAAAACAACAACAAGACTGTGTAAAAAGAAAGCACAGTTCATGCCCTTAAAAACAAGCTAAAAAATTAGGCATTTACTCTTGACCTGTCTCAGAGGAGGCCTCTGAACCTTGCAATGAGTCTCTCACCCCCACCACACATCAAAATTCCTATCCTTCCCCAGTCCGATGTCGCTGTATGTCACATGTCAAAGGGAGAGGATGTAGCAAAGTTGCAGGGGAGGAAGGGCAGGAGGTTTTGTGACCGGGGGTCTTCAAAGACCATGGTGTCCTGTCAGGATGGACCCTGGGGGGAATTAATTCCCAACTCCAAATATGTTGGTGCCACTGAGTCCCCTGAAAAGGAACCTCATCCAATCACCTGCCCTTTGTTGTGGCTTTTTGTTGGTGAGATGAGACATGTCCATGTGCAAAAGAGCCTGTTGTTGTTGTTCAGTCATACAGTCGAGACCGACGCTTTGCGACCCCATGGACAAAGTCACGCCAGGCCCTCCTGTCTTCCACCATCCTCCAAAGTCTGCTCAAATTTGTGTTTGTTACATCAGTAATGCTGTCCAGCCATCTCATCTTTTACCGTCCCCTTCTTCTTTTGTCTTCAGTCTTTCCCAGCATCAGGATCTTCTCCAGTGAGTGCTCCCTTCTCATGGTTAAAACAATTTATTATAATGTAATATATTATTATAGCATATTATCACTTGTTAAAAGTTGATACACATACATTACATTTTCTCCACCCCTCCCCCCTTCTGGTGACCCCGGCAGTGCCAACCCCCTTAACAAACCATTCCCTATTACTATTTTATTCAGTTTGTTAAAAGGTAATAAACTCTATCTATTAAAGAATCTTTCTTCATGAAAAAAAACTTCAAAAAGAAAAACAAACTATGGGTTATAATTGTAACCCATCTTCATAGTAGTCCTTTTTAGTCATTTACAAAGAAACACAAAAGATATAATCCAATGATCTCATTTTTAACTGTAATCCATTTAAAGTTTCTTTAGAAATTAACCATTATCAAAGATCGCCAATTGTCCTTTAACGTTCCATTGTTTTTCAATATATTTTTGAAACTTTCCTCACTCATTTTTAAACTTCTCTAAATCTTGTTCTTTTAAGATTCTTGTAAGCTTGTCCATTTCACTCCAATGCATAACTTTCAAAGTCCACTCCCACATTTCTGGTATTTTGTTTTGTTTCCACATTTGCGCATATAAAGTCCGTGCAGCTGAAAGCATATACCAAATTATCGTTCTATGTTGTTTTTGAAATGTTTCCATTTGTAATCCCAACAAAAAAATATCTGGCGCCTTCTTAATATTATATCCCAAAACTTTCGAAATCTCTTGCTGAATCATTTGCCAGTTTTTTTCGCCTTTTCACAAGTCCACCACATATGGTAGAAAGATCCTTCTTGTCTTTTACATTTCCAACATCTATCCGACACCTGATTATTCATTTTTGCCAATTTCTTAGGTGTCATGTATATAGCATTTTAAAGCAATTTAAAGCAATTTATATAGCATTTTAAAGCAATTTTCTTTAATGTTATAACATGTAGATATTTTCATAGAGTTCTTCCATAAGTGTTCCCATGACTCCATCTATATTTCTTTATTTATATTTATTGCCCATTTTATTATTTGTGATTTAACTACTTCATCTTCCGTAGACCATTTCAATAATAGTTTATATGTCTTCGAAATCAACTTTTCATTTTCATCCAACAGCATTCTCTCCAGTTCTGTTTGCTCTTGTCTTATTCCATAATTCTTAATGTCCTGTTCAAGCAGACTCTTTATTTGTTGCAATTGAAACCAATTATATTTATATTGTATATCTTCGGCTGAATTTAATTCCACCTTTCCTCCTTGAATTTTTAATAATTGTTTGTATGATAACCACTTCTCTTCTTTGGTATCTGAATACAGTTTTATTACTTCGGTTGGTACAATCCAAAGCGGTTTCCTCTCATCACCATATCTTTTATATTTTGACCATGTATTTAACAGATTACTTCTGATCTAGTGATGTACAAAGAAGCCATCCATCTTATCTTTCCCATAGTACATATAAGCATGCCATCCAAAAACATTACCATGTCCTTCTAATGCTAATAACTTTCTATTTGATAATGTCATCCTGAATCCACGCCGGGCATACTGCATCATGATAAAACTTTAAATTGGGCAGCTGAAATCCACCCCTTTCTTTCGCATCTGTCAGAATTTTCATTTTAATTCTTGGTTTTTCCCCCAGCCCATACAAATTCTGAAAGTTTTCTTTGCCATTTATTAAATTGTTTGTTATTTTTCACTATTGGAATTGTTTGAAACAGGAACATAATTCTCGGTAAGTTATTCATCTTAATTGCAGAAATTCTGCCCAACATAGACAGATTCAATTTGTTCCATTTTATCATATCTCCATCGATCTTATGCCAAAGTTTCTCATAATTATTTTTATACAAATCGATATTTTTCATTGTTATTTCCACCCCTAAATATTTTACTTTGGAGGTAACGTCACACTCTGTTAACCTCTGTAGTTCTTCCTGTTTGCTCTTTAACATATTTTTGCACATAATTTTCAATTTTTCTTTGTTTATGTCAAAGCCTGCCGGTTCTCCATATTCTTGTATCTTATGAAGCAACAATGGTGTTACATGAGTGGGATTTTCATTTATAAACATTACATCATCTGCAAATGCTCTGTACTTATAAGAAAAACCTTTCACTTTCATTCCCTCTATCTCCTTATCTTCTTGAATCTGCATAAGCAAAACCTCTAAAGTCATTATAAATATCAATGGAGATAGAGGGCAACCTTGTCTTGTTCCTTTACTAATTGTCATTTTTTCTGTCAAATCTGCATTTATACAGAGTCTTGCTTGTTGTTCAGTATATATCTCCTTCACCATTCTTATAAAATCTTCTCCCAATCTCAGTTTCTCCATCACTGCAAACATAAAATCCCAATGCACATTATCAAATGCTTTCTCTGTGTCTGCAAAAAATAATGCTACTTCTTTTTCAGGGTGTTTTTCATAATATTCAATGATGTCTATAACTGTTCTAATATTGTCTCTAATTTGTCTCTTGGGAAGAAATCCTGCTTGTTCTTTAATAAAACTATTCAAATGCTGTTTAAGGCGTTCTGCTAAAATTCTTGCATATATTTTATAATCATTGTTAAGTAATGAAATTGGTCTATAATTTTTCACATTTGTAGCGTCTCTGTCTTCTTTTGGTATCAAAGAAATTACTTCTTCTTTCCATGTACTGGGAATTTTCCCATCTATTCTTATAATGTTCATCAATTTCTGAAGTTTTGGTAATAGCGTCTCCGCAAGAACTTTATAGAATTTTGCCGTAAAGCTACCTGGATCAGGTGCTTTTCCTAACTTCATTGAGTTAATCGCCTCCTCTATTTCTCCTCTTTCAATTGGTTTATTCAACACATTCTCCATATTTTCTGTTAGGGAGTTTACCTTAATTTTCTGTAGATACGCATCAATTTTTTTCCTATCTACACTGACTTTTAAACAGCTTGGCATGGTATTTATAAAATTCCCTTTTAATTCCTTCATGATCAACAATGTCTTTTCCTCCCGACACGATTTTATTAATTACTTTATTCTCTCTTCTTTTTTTCATTTGCCAAGCAAGATATTTTCCAGGTTTATTCGCTCCTTCAAAAGATTTCTATTGGAGTCTTTTTAAATTCCATTCTACTTCTTTATTCAGCAAATGTCTAAATTGGCTTTGTAATATTGTAATCTCTCTTATAATTTTCTTTTTCCCAGGTCGCTTTTTAAGCTCCTTCTCCTTTTTTCCAATTTCTTTCTGAATATCCATCATTTGCTTATTTTTGACTCTTTTGTCTTTATTATTCAATGTAATTAAAATGCCCCTCATTACCTCTTTATAAGCACTATTTGAAATTGAGTGTCCTCATTTTCATTTATTTGGAAGAAGCATTTAGTTTTCTTTTCCAGAGACACCACTATCTCCTGTTTCTGTAGCAAGTCCTCATTTATCCGCCACCTTGGAGTCTTTTCCCCTGACTTTGCAGATCACGTTATTGGATTGTGGTCTGCCCTTATTTTAGGAAGTATCTCTATTTTTTTTCATTAATAGTCCAGGATCTTTTGTAGTCCATATCATATCATTTCTCGAAAAATAATTGTGCCTTGCCGAAAAGTAAGTATAATCACGTTCTTTGGGGTTTAGTTCCCTCCAAATGTCTTCTAAACTCTCTTGTTTTACCAGTTCAAATAATGACTTTGGTAATTTTCCTTCATTATTTTTTTTTCCAGATCTGTCCAGAGTATTTTTAACTGTTCCGTTAAAGTTTCCCATTATCATAATTTGTTCATGCAGCACTTGGTCTAATTGTTGCATAATATCTTTTTAAAAAGTCTTTTGCTCCATATGGAGCATATGTTCCCAGCAACAAAGTTCTTTTGTAGTTCAACGTCACTTCCACCGCAGTATATCTGCCATCATCATCTTTAAAAATTAATTTTGGGTGTAATTCTTGTTTGATGTAAAAAACTACACCCCTTTTTTTCTCCTTGGCCAATGAACAAAATTCCAAACCAAGTTGTTTGTTCCATAAAAATTTATAATCTGTTTGTTTGATATGTACTTCTTGCAGGCAAATTATGTTACATTTTTGTTTCCCAATCCAATGAAAGGTTGCCCTTCTTTTTTGTGGTGAATTAAGTCCATTTATATTCCAAGATATTAATCTGTAATCCATAATGGTTTTTATTCTTGATCTGTTCCCCCAAAGTCCTCATGCTCCCCCCAAAACTTTGTCATTTCCTGAGTATTTGTGATGGTAAATCTCCATCCTTTAAATTCAAAACTTAAACCCTCTGGGAGTTCCCATCTGTATCTCATTTCTTTTTCTCTCAACTTTTCCTTCAGCTTTTTATAAAGTCTCCTGTTGTTGATGACTTTCCTTGGCAATTCTTTCATGATTCTTACTCTACTGCCACCCACCTCCAATGTGCTCTTAAATTGTTTACTCCGAACCCTTCCCACCATATCCCTTGTCACAAATCTCACCACCACATCTCTTGGTAGTTTATTTCTTCTGGCATACTCCGAATTTACCCTGTAAATGTAGTCATAAAAATGATCAGTTTCGTCTGGGTCTTCTTCTAGAAATTCAGCAATAATTTTAATTATATATGTCCTTAAGTCAATCTCATTAGATTCAAGCACTCCTCTTAACGGTATCTGGTTCTCCATTAGTTTATAGTCTAGTAATAGTGCTTTCTCCTGCATTTTCTGAATAGTGGAATCCACTTTGTCCATTCTTGTACCTTGGTCTTTCACCTTTTCCTCCACCTCTTGTACTTTCTTTAACGCTGCTTGAGTGTCTTTTCTGAGATCTTCAATGTCTTTTTTAATTTCTTTTTTAATTTCTTCTGTACTGGACTCAATATTTTTTTTTAGTTCTTTTTTTATTTCTATTTTTGTTTCTTTAATTATCTTTGCCAGTCTTGCTTCCATAGCATCCATTGCATCTTGCCATTTAGCCATTTTTTCTTCTTCAAGTGACCCAGCCCTTGTTCAGATCTGCTTTGCTGCTGGTCTATGCTCTGACATCACTGTTTGCCTATTGCTTGAATAGGCTCAAAAGCTGACCTCTCAGATTCAAATTTCAAGTACACAGTCCTATAGATTAGACCATGCCCTTTTATATAAGCCCAAAATTGCCGTTCTCAGATGCTCCTAGGTCCAGATATTAATTTTTTTAAAAAAAAAATTCCCTTCAAAATGGCCGCCACGGTTTTTCTGCCCCTTTTGAAAGTTTTTTCCTTTTTTCTCCAAAACTGTACCAAAGTTAATTTCAAGCATATAATCCAATGAATTTTACCTTTTAATGACAGTATCTGCCGGCTCCACTATTTTTCAATGTCCTGTTTTCTTTTAATTAGTTTTTGAAATTTTGACCTTCTTATACTGGCCACTGGTACCTCTCTATGATTTAAGTCCTAGAGAGGGCTGGGAGAGTTGTTGTTTTTCCCTTCTTCTAATGGCTCCTTCCTTTACCTTCCTTCCTTTCTTGACACGAAGTCTCATTCTCAGTGGTTAAAAAGTCTCGCATTATTTCAATGACAACCTTTCCTGTGTTGTATTCACTGTCAGCAGTTCTTCTCAGATGAGGTCGTCTGTTCCCGACCACAGGTATTCCAAACAATATTTGTTTTTCTTCTTTTAATCTTATTTCTCCAATAACACCAGTCCCAATTTTAACCCCTCCTTTATCTTCCTTAATTTAAGATGGTATATTTAAGATGGTATATTTGGATTCAGACCTTTGTTTTTATTTTAATTTAGTCTTATATTAGTCTTATATTAGTCCCAGAGTGATAGATATAGATCTTTTACCTTCAATTCCGATATCCTTCTGCGCACTTCTCTTTTAGATATTAGGTGTTAATCAGTCCAAAGAAGCTTTGTATCTTGGAAGATTTAAGCCAACAATGACCTCAGGGATCCACTGTAGATGGTTGAATGCAGTCAAAGTCAAAAAGGAACCCCACTGGAGTCCCTCGTCAGCCAAAGTAAATTCCCTCAGAACTTAATATGCATATCTTGGCCTTCTCCCTTCCTGGAAGAAGTAGGCAGCAGGTGTTGTAATCAACTTCCCTGCCCAGAACAGAGATTCTGATCTGCTCCTTGACTGAAGAGCAGCTCAATCCGCCATGACCAAAACCCGGAAGTCGTGAGTGCTCCCTTCTCATTTGGTGGCCAAAGTATTTGAACTTCAGCTTCAGCATCTGACCTTCCAGGAAGCAGTCTGGGTTGATTTCCCTTAGGACTGACTGATTGGATCTTCTTGCAGTCCAAGGGACTCTCAAGATTCTTCTCCAGCACTACAGCTCAAAAGCATCTATTCTTCTGTGCTCGGCCTTCCTTATGATTCAGCTCTCATAGCCATACATTACTACTGGGAATACCATCGCTTTGACTATACGGACTTTTGTTGGAAGGGTGATGTCTCTACTTTTTATTATGCTGCCCAGGTTCGCCATAGATGTCCTCCCAAGGAGCAAACGTCTTTTAATTTCATGGCTACAGTCACCATCTGCAGTGATTTTGGATCCCAGAAATGTGAAATCTGTCACTACTTCCATTTTTTCCTGTTCTATTTGCCAAGGTGTGATGGGGCCGGATGTCATGTTCTTAGGGTTTTTTGATGTTAAGTTTCAAGCCTACTTTTGTGCTCTCCTCTTTCACCCTCAACAAGAGATTCTTTAGGTCCTCCTCACTTTCTGCCATTAGAGTGGTATCATCTGTATATCTGAGGTTGTTGATGTTTTCCCCGGCAATCTTAATTCCGGCTTGTGCTTCATCCAGGCCAGCATTCCGCATGATGTACTCTGCATATAAATTAAATAAGCAGGGTGACAATATCCATCCTTGTTGAACTCCTTTTCCTATTCTAAACCAATCAGTTGTTCCATATCCCGTTCTGACCATTGCTTCTTGACCCTTATACAGGTTTCTCAGGAGACATGTGAGGTGGTCTGGTACTCCCGTCTCTTTGCCACAGTTTGTTGTTATCCACACAATCAAAGGCTTTAGCATATTCAATGAAACAGAAATAGATGTTTTTCTGACTCCCGTGCTTTCTCCATAATCCAGCAAATGTTGGCAATTTGATCTCTAGTTCTTCTACCTCTCCGAAACCCAGCTTGAACTTCTGGTAGTTTCCGACTGACATACTGCTGAAGCCTAGCTTGTACATGACCTTGCTGGCATGTGAAATGAGAGCAATGGAGCAACAGTTTGAACGTTCCTTGGCATTACCCTTCTTTGGGATTGGAATATGAACTGATCTTTTCCAATCCTGTGGCCACTGTTGTGTTTTCCAGATTTGTTGATATAAGGTATGCATCACTTTAACAGCATCATCTTTTAGGACTTTTAATAGCTCAACTGGGATACCGTCATCTCCGCTCGCTTTGTTGTTAGTAATGCTTTCTAAGGCCCAGTTGACTTCACACTCCAGGATGTCTGGCTCAAGGTCAGCGATTTCACTGTCATGGTTGTCAAGTAAATTGAGATCCTTCTTGTATAATTCTTCTGTGTAGTCTTGCTACCTCTTCCTAATCTCTTCTGCTTCTGTTAGGTCCCTACAGTTTTTGTCCTTTATCATAGCCATCTTTGCACGAAACATACCCTTGATTTCTCCAATTTTCTTGAAGAGATCTCTTGTCCTTCCCATTCTATTATTTTCCTCTATTGCTTTGCATTGTTCCTTCAGGAAGGCCTCCTAATCTCTCCTTGCTGTTCTCTGGAAATATGCATTCAGTTGGGTGAATTTTTCCTTTTCACCTTTGCCATTTGCTTTCCTTCTTTCCTCAGCTAGTTGTAAAGCCTCATCAGACAGCTACTTTGCTTTCTTGCATTTCTTTTTCTTTGGGATGGTGCTGGTTGCTGCCTTCTGTACAATGTCATGAACCTTCATCCACAGTTCTTCCGGAACTGAAGCAGAAAGGTTAAAACGGATAAAAGAAAGTACTTCTTCACCCAAAGGGTGATTAACATGTGGAATTCACTGCCACAGGAGGTGGTGGTGGCCACAAGTATAGCCACCTTCAAGAGGGGTTTAGATAAAAATATGGAGCACAGGTCCATCAGTGGCTATTAGCCACAGTGTATGTGTGTATATAAAAAATTTTGCCACTGTGTGACACAGAGTGTTGGACTTGATGGGCCGTTGGCCTGATCCAACATGGCTTCTCTTATGTTCTTATGTTCTTAACTCTATCAACTCTAGTTCCTTAAACCTATTCTTCACCTCCACTGTATAGTCATAAGGGATGTGATCAAAGTCAAACCTGAATGGCCTAATGGCTTCCCCAGTTTTCTTCAGTTTAAGCCTGAATTTTGCAGTGAGTAGCTCATGATCTGAGCTCCAGGTCTTGTTTTTGCTAACTGTAAGGAGCTTCTCCATCTTTGACTGCAGAGTATATAATCAGTCTGATTTCTGTATTGCCCATCAGGTGATGTCCACGTGTAGAGTTGCCTTTTAGGTTGTTGGAAGAGGGTGTTCGCTATGACCAGTTTGTTCTCTTGACAAAACTCTATTAGCCTTTGCCCGGTTTCATTTTGTTCTCCAAGGCCAAACTTGTCAGTTGTTCTGGTCACCTTTCGACTTCCTACTTTGGCATTCCAGTCCCCTATGATAAGGAGGACACCTTTTTTTGGTGTTAATTCTAGAAGGTGTTATAGATATTCATAGAACTGGTCCACTTCAGCCTCTTCTGCATCAGTGGTTGGGGCATACACTTGGATTACTGTGATATTGAATGGTTTGCCTTGGATACGGACCGAGA
The DNA here is from genome assembly GCF_032191835.1 of Heteronotia binoei. NCBI lineage: Eukaryota > Metazoa > Chordata > Lepidosauria > Squamata > Gekkonidae > Heteronotia > Heteronotia binoei. Next base: position 2,009,216 of record NC_083228.1, on the reverse strand, counting down.
TCATTCTATAATTTTTGAGATTGTATCCCATTACTGCCTTCAATATAGGCGAGTTCTTCTTTTCTGACGGTGATCACCTAGTACTCTATATGATGTCGGGTGGCAGTTCTCTCCTGGCTAGGTATCAAAGGCCTGTCTTCACAGAACTGGTCCACTTCAGCCTCTTCTGCATCAGTGGTTGGGGCATAGACTTGGATTACCGTGATATTGAATGGTTTGCCTTGGATATGGACCGAGATCATTCTGTCATTTTTGAGATTGTATCCCATTACTGCCTTCTTCACTCTCTTGTTAACTATAAAGGCCATACCATTTCTTCTATGGGACTCTTGTCCACAATAATAAATGTAGTGATCCTCTGAGTTAAATTCACCCTTTCCCGTCCATTTTAATTCACTGATTCTCAATATGTCGATGTTCAGTCTTGCCATCTCTTGTTTGACTACATCCAGCTTACCTTGACTCATAGATCTTACATTCCACGTTCCAATGCAGTATTGTTCTTTGAAGCATTGAACTGTTCTTTCACCATCAGACACATCCACAGCTGAATGTCCTTTCAGCTTTGGCCAAGCCACTTCACTCTTTCTGTGGTTACTTGGACTTGCCCTTTGCTCTTCTCCAGTAGCATATTGGGCACCTTCTAACCTGAAGGGCTTATCTTCCAACGCCATATCTTTTTGACTTTTGTTACTGTCCATGGGGTTTTCTTGGCAAGGATACTGGAGTGGTTTGCCATTTCCTTCTCCAGTGAATCACATAAATCCCAGCTCCAAAGCCCACTCACAAACCTTCCTAATGACTCCCCCTCCCGCGGCCTTGCAGGCTCCACTCCTGGCCTGTGTGATTAGATCCATGTTTCATGTAAAGCAGAGAAGTTGTGTTCTTGGCACGAACTGATAATGTGCATGCAACAAACAACACATTTCTGCATCTGGGCAGTTTATATCTCTGTTATTTTAAGCCTTGGCCATTCCATGATGCTTAGAAATTCTAACCAAATTCTCCTGCTTGGTTTACTGTCAAATATGCTGACTTCTGGCAAGGTCTAGGTGCAGCACCTTCACCAGGCATCATCAACAAGTTTAGCCGCAAAAGGACAGGGCACCTCTTGGGTCAGTTAAGGTATGTTGTCAGGTGGGCTGGGATTACCAATTCCCAGGAGGTGTCTGAAGAACATCTGAAATCCTAACTGATCAGTTCCTCTGGAGACAGGCTTGCCACTCCCCAGGTCTGGGAACTGGTGCTCCTAACAATCACATATGCAGTCAAACTGTCCACATTTTGCAGGCACAAAACTGACAATGTTTTGTAGACTTCATCACCAGCACTACTGTGAAATTGACAGCTCTGCTGCAAACAAAACAGTGATCTGCAGCAAGCTGTTTGCTATTACTTGCATGTTGATTGGTTATATGCATTGCAACAAGTAAACATATTGAAGAATGAGAATGAGACTGCAATATTTCTTGAGCAACATATACTTTATTCATCCTTTATTTAACAGTGATTGTAACTTTGTTACACAGTGTTTTTCTAGTTTTTGCCAGTCATCTGGAGGTTGGCAGTCCTAGAGCAGGGTTGCCAGGTCTGTGTTTGGAGCTGGGAGAGAGCAGGGTTTGCAGAGGGGAGGGGCCTCAGCAGGGTATAACGCCACAAAGTCCACCATTTTCTCCAGGGGAGCTGATCTCTGCCAGCTGGAGATCAGTTGTTAAAGTGGGAGATCTCCTGGCCCCACCTGGAGGCTGGCAACCCTACCCTAGAGGGAAGTTGATCTTGGCTCTAGAGGAGACGGTACAGTGTGGGCCCCTGTGGGGTCTGAGCAGCAGTCGAAGAAATATTATCTGACCCTGACTGGCCTCTCTCTCTCTGGAGCCACACACGTGTGAGGCATAAAGTACCTGCCTGGAAGTCTGTGGGACTCCGCTGCAGTCAAACCAGAGTCAGCGAAAGGGTAAGACGACTGTTGTGTGTGTCAAATTACACCACCGCTCCACAAATGTGTCTTAATTCCAAACTCAGCACAGCCAGAAAAAGGCAGAGGGCGATGGAGGCTGCTTTGCTTGCCTGGGGCAGGATCCTGTCACGGGGCAGACTGAAGCTTTCCAGACGCCCCAGTTGAGGGAGTCAGGCCCACTCGGCTGCTGGGGAAGGGGCGGGAAGGACCTTGACTCCCTCCAAAGGAAGAGATCCTCCTGAGGTGGAAACAGGAGACGCCTCCTGCAGAGCCCTCCGCCCATTTCAGGAAGGCTGAAGGGCTGCTTTGGGCTAATCATAATAGCCAGGAAGCTGCCAAGGCCTTTCCCCTTGCCCAGCAAGGCCAGGAGAGGTTTGTTCTTACGCCAGCAAAGGCAGCAAATGCAATTGATGCTTTCAGGAAACTCAGGTTAATTCAAGACTTGGGTGCTCGGCTCCCGCCACTCTTCTGATTGGCAGCACATGCAAAGCTCTCTTCTCTCTGCTGCTTGGTTCTCAGGGAAGAAACGTGCTCCCCCCCACCCCACACCCACACACAAATATAATGTGGTGCAATGGAGGACTGGCTTTTTAAAATCACTAAAACATCACTCATTAAAACCCACCAAACCCTAAATTTCAAAGCCAACAATAAAGGGTTGTTTCCATTTGCAACAATAAAGAACAGGCAGGAGTGACTAAAACAGCAATAATTAAGGTAGCCCTCAGTAGCCAATGATGACTACTTAAAACCAAAATCATTAAGACAACAGCAGAACAGAGGGGAGAAACATTATCAGTCAAAGAAGAGGAAGCGGAAATAAAAGCTGTCTTGATCTGGTGTTGAAAAACACATCATGATGGCCCCAGATGCAGGGAGAGGGGGAGAGTGTTACAGAGCTGGGGGCAGCCACTGAAAAGGCCTTGTCCTATGTGGCAACCTCCCTCAGAATGTGGGGGCCATGAAGGAAAGCCTGAGATGACAAGCACAGTGTCCTGTTGAGTCATGGAGGGGAGACGCAGTCCCTTAAATATCAAGGTCTGAGGCCGCATAGGTCTGGGGGATGCGAGGAATGAGCCTTTTTGTGATGGTGCTCACCAGTTCTGCACCTTTTCCCCCTGCTGTGTCAAGTCCTGATTCACTCCACTCAGTTGGAGAATGAGAGAACAGACCCTCAGACAGCCTTGTGGGGATCTGCAGAGGGAGGGAGGGATTGGTGGAAATCAAAGCAAGCATGTAGTTGAGCAGCCCGGAGGTGAAAGGAGCTTTTATGAAGGGAGCAGGACTGTGAACTATATCATTGTCCCTTGCTTTGAAAATCCTACAGGGTCACACTGGAGGAGAATATGCTGCCTGCAGCCCCTCACGTCCCACCTCAGCATTCTGGATTAACTGGAAGTTTCTAGACAGTCTTCAAGGGCATCCCTGGCTGGATCAGGGGAATGCTGTAGACATCGTTGATCTTGATTTCAGTAAGGTTCCACATACTATCCTTGTTGACAAGTTGGTAAAATGTGGTTTGGATGCTGTTACCATTAGGTGGATCTGTAACTGGTTGACAGATCGCACCCAAAGAGTGCTTGCGAATGTTCATCAGAACAATACAAAACAGAACATTTTGGTACATTTGAGCAAAGTGCCCTGCAATCTGAAGTGCAGAGCCCAGAGACATAGTTTTACCACCTCAGTGACAACTAGGCCCAAACGTTAAAATAATAGTCGGAGATCTCTGCTATTATTCCAAGCCCATATTGACAGCTGCACAACCTTTGGATGGGTCCAGCTTGAGTCCTGCTGTTTTCAAGGTCCACAGAAAAGCCCCTTGTAGCTTATTTGCTCCACATTGCACCCCCCAGGCTGGTCTCTCCTCTCCCCCACACAGAAAGAGTTGTACATGTAAGTTTGCAGTTTACAGATGGTGTCTTCTCACCAGGAAAATCAGGTATATCTATATGTAATTTACCATCAATGTATCATTAGTGTGGGAAAAGCATGTTCAAGAAGAAGTTTTTATGTGTGAAATAATGCAGTCCAGAATTCTAACCCTCAGTGTCAAAAGGCTTTGAATTTTTGCCCAAGACTTAAATTTCCTTTTCTCTGACAAGGAAAAAAAACCCCTTTCACATGGTGCCTAAAGAGAAGTATGTATTTTATGTATTTGGAAAATGACCATATTATTCAAGCGGCAGCCACTCATGGAATTTCTTGTTGGAGTTTAAAATTAAAAGAGATTATCATGCAGCTACTGCTTTCAAAGCAAAGACAAACCTACTTCAACCCGCCCCCGCAACCCCTCCTTTGGAAGGCCTGGTGGCTTTACCGTAGAGTATTAACTTAGGCTGCAGAAGGTCCCAGGTTCAGTCCTCAAAAGGAGCAGGGGGAGGGATGGGAAAGACCTCAGCAGCCTGAGACCCTGGAGAGTCTCTGCCAGTCTGAGTGGACTGTGCTGGCTTTGATGGACTGGGGAGGGGGGCTGATTTGGCAGAGGGCAGTTTCGTGTGGCCTGCATGGCATGCATGCAAGCACCCTGGACCCAATTCTGCCCTCCTCTTTTAAAGGGACAGCTCCATTAAGTACTCTTTCTGGTGTCTCCATGTGCCACAACTTCAGAAGTAGTCTTTAGTGCACCCTTTTTGGGAGGAGTGATCATTTATTGGTTTGAGACAATAGTCCTCTGCACATCACCCACGCCACATGTGGATGGCGGCATGCTGACCCCGCCTTCTGCCTGGGTTGTCAGTAGGGTTGCCAAATTTGGGGTGGGAAATTCCTGGGGATTTAGGGGTGGAGCTTGGGGGTGGGGTATGGGGGAGAGATTTAATTCCATATAGTCCGTGCTTCAGAGCAGCCATTTTCTCCAAGGGAAGTGGCCTCTGCAGTCTAGAGATCAGTTGCAATTCGTGGAGATCTCCAGGCCCCACCTAGAGGTTGGCATCCCTATGTGCAATTGTGCAGCTGAAGTGCCCACTCTGCTACACACAAGGCCAGCCAATATAAGAGGGTCTGTGTTTCCCCCTCGCCTGCCTCTGTGTCTCACAAGGCTCCTCTTGATCCGCCTCTCTCCCATGGCCCCCTCTTCCTTCTCTTCTTGTAAAGAGATGCCTGTCTGTCCGTCCATCTGTCTGTCTGTCTGTCCACAGTCACTTTCTCTCCAGCCATCAGTTTTTGTCATTCCCAAAGTGGGGCCAGCAGAGGGAAGGACTTGGCTGGGGTAGCTGCACACAGCCCACCCCACAACCTTGTGCCAAGAGAGCCCATAGCCTTTCTGCCTCTCTCTGCTTTGGGGTGGGGAGTCTGTCTCTTCCAGTGCTCATTCCAGACCTGTCTGTTGGTTCTCTGCTCTCAGCCCTCCTGGGGGTCCATCATTGGGAGCATCTCTCCTGCAGAGGCACCAGGGGGTCTGCGGTCTTCATGCTTCACCGAGACATTAAAAATATAATGTGGGAGGTGAGAATCCCTTTGCGCCAGGCAGTCTGAGATTCCAAGTGCTCTTGCTGAAATAGCAAGTCAGGAATAATATCCTGAAGGCAGATCCTTTTAGCAATTCCTTCTCTATATATTTTCACCTGGTATTTGTTTAAGAAACTTCACACGGGCAAGTTTGAAAGCTGGAGCTCTTCAGGAAAAGCATTTCCAAGGTTGTAGGCAGGAACCTGTGCTCCAAACTAGCATGTTCCTTGCCAAACAATGACCTGGCTCAGACTTTTTCTGCACACTGGAGTTACTCCTGATTTTCTTGCGATTTCATCCACAAGCACTGGAATCAGTTTGGCCAAATATGTATTTCCATGTGCCGTGAGCTCGCATGCCTCTGCTACTGATGAGGCTGAAGTTTGGGAGAGGAGGCCTTGAACTGCACATTTTCTCTTGCTTGTGAGGCTCAGATTTATTCCCAAGTGAGGTTCCTTGCCTTGGCACACCTCCCCTTAGAATCTAAAATGGGATTATTCTGAGTTTCTGGACAATTGGACAAGCAAGGCCAACAAAGGCAGCTGCTCTGTTATCAAATGCTGAGAAGATCTTTGCCCTGAAATGCCAGAACACAGGTCACCCCGCCCTTCTTATGAGGGCCAGCCAGATGACATGTGATGGGGTGCCAGCCTCTGACTTCTTCAGAACTCTTCTTCAGGCTGGATGTTGCAAAATAAATAAATAAATAGGGAAAGGAAAATGCTTCAGGACACAGAATTGTAGCTGATGGCTGAAACTGACCTTAACTTTTAGAAGTAGGTCTGCAGTTCACGTAACAATAAAATAATTAACCGTACATTAACACCTCTGATTTCAGAACGATTTCCAAGTTTGGAAATGTTATGGATGCTGATGCGTATGTAGCCTTTAAAACAAACCATAAAAACTGAAAAGACTGAGGATGCCAGCCTCCTGGCGGGTCCTGCACTTCTCCTCAAATTGCTCCTGTCCCCAGGCTACCGAGAGCCATCGGAGAACAACACCTTCCAGGGCAGGGGGGGTCTCTTTGATATCAACATCCCTATTGAGCTCCCTCCCCAAACTCGACTCTCACCAGGCGCTGCCCCAAATCTCAGAATTGGCCACCCTAGAAGACTAACATGCACTTTGCCATGCAATAATAACATACAGGTGCCCCCTAGAGGCTGACAATCCTAAGCATCTCCCAGAACCTGGACTCACCCTTGACCGTCCACCCAGCTGGGGCCTAGTCTGTTTATACATCTTCCCTTGTCACCACTTAGCTTTGCTTGGGCAAAACGGAGAGCATGGGCAGGGCTGGTGGCAACCTCCAGGAGATTACAAGTGCTCTACAGGTGGCAGAGATCACCTGGAGAAAATGGCCACCTTGGAACGTGAACTCTATGGCCTTATATCCCTTTGAGGTCCCTCCTCCCCAAATCCTGCTCTCATAGAAACAATGAGTTGAAAGGGCCCTCCAGGGTCATCTAGTCCAACCCCTTGCATGATGCAGGAAATTCACAAATACCTCCCCCTCCCCCACATACATCCCCAGTGACCCCTGCTCCATGCCCAGAAGATGGCAAAAACCTGCAGGATCCCTGGACAAATTGGCCTGGAGAAAATTGCTGCTGGACCCCCAAAGTGGCAATCAGCATTTCCTTGGATGTGTAAGAGGCCACAAGAACTAAGCACTGATGCCACCCCTCCCACCCTCCTCATGATCTGCCTAATTCACAGAATCAGCATTGCTGTCAGGTGGCCATCTAGTCTCTCTTTAAAAACCTCCAAAGTAGGAGAGCCCACTACCTTCCAAGGAAGCCTCTTCCACTGAGGAGCCGCTCTCACTGTCAGGAAGTTCTTCCTCATGTTTAGCTGAAAACTCTTTTGATTTAATTTCAACCCATTGGTTCTGGTCTGACCTTCTGGGGCACCAGCAAACAACTCCCCACTGGTAGGTTTTATATGTAAAGTAGCAGGCAGAAGAGAGTTAACATCTATAGATGAAACTAAATGTAGGCAAACTTTGCCAATAATGCTTGCTTTGACTATGTGTTTTCCAGGGAAATGTGCTTACAAGAGTTATGATTTTGATTTTAACATATGAGGCAACTGCTGGAGAGCTTTAGGGCTCAGTCCAGACTGATGGGTTTGCCCTGTAGTCTAAAAAACCCCACAATCTCCAAAGAGAACTGCTGCAGGGCTGTGGAGGTTAGGGTTGTCTCGTATGCAACTAGGGTTGCCAAGTCCAGTTCAAGAAATATCTGGGAAATTTAGGGGTGGAGCCAGGAGCAAGGCAGTGACCAGCATAATTGAACTCCAAAGGGAGTTCTGGCCATCACATTTAAAGGACCACACACCGTTTAAATGCCTTCCCTCCATTGGAAATAATGAAGGATAGCGGCACCTTTTGGGGGGACCCATAGAATTGGACCCCCTGGTCCAATCCTTTTGAAACTTGGAGGGTATTTTAGGGAGAGGCACTGGATGCTATACTGAAAATGTGGTGCTTCTACCTCAAAAATCAGCCCCCACAACGCCCCAGATACCCATGGATCAATTCTTCATTATACCCTATGGGAATCAGTCTCCATAGGGAATAATGGAGTGCCCAGCAGACATTTCCCTCCCCCTCAATTTCTGATGACCCTGAAGCGGGGGGAGGGCCTCCAAACTGGGGGAATCCCCTGCTCCCACCTGGGGATTGGCAACCCTATATGCAACTTCTGTCCTGGCTCTGCAGTTTCATTCACCTATATTGATTTTTGAGACACTTTTCCACAAGTGGGGTGTCCTGTGGCTTGGCAAACTTCCTCCCTCCAAGAGGCAGACAAACAAGCCTCACAGCTGTTCTGAGAGAGTCGCTGTGTCAGAGTGGAGAGCCTGTGGAGAGAAGCAAAGCCAAGGGCACTGCCGCGCACCCCATTTTTCCTCACAAGGGCACAAGGAACACCCATGGCGGGGGTCACATGCTGTGGCCAGACTCTGTGATTTACAGAATGAGACAGGAAGTTCTTTTGGACAGGGATCAGGGAAAGGCTGTTCAAATAAGAAATCAAAACAAAACACTCTGAAGCCCATCTGAGATCGTCCAGGGAAAGCTGCCAGCTCCAGAGTGTGTTGTGAGCCTTTGCACAAACAAGGCGTTTTTAAAAACCTTTTTTCTGGATGCAGCTATATGCTGAAAGAAAATTGCACAAACACACAAACACATGCTATTCTTTGCCCCACAGACAGGAGGGGAGACACAAGACAAGCACTAGGATTATTTACAGTTTTTCCTGTGGAAAAATATCAGTTCTAAGGGGCGAACTGGGTTTTGTGCGTCTATGAAAAGCCTCTCCTTATTTTGCATGTGTATAGAAATTCAGCCCAGAGCCTCAACCATAGCTGACTTTCATGAAGAATCATAGAAACATAGAGTTGGAAGGGACCTCCAGGGTCATCTAGTCCAACCCCCTGCACAATGCAGGAAACTCACAAATTCCTCCCACTAAATTCACAGGATCCGCATTGTTGTCAGATGGCCATCTATCCTCTGTTTCAAAACCTCCAAGGAAAGAGAGCCCACCACCTCCAGAGGAAGCCTGTTCCACTGAGGAACCGCTCTAACAGTCAGGAAGTTCTTCCTAATGTTGAGCCGAAAACTCTTTTGATTTAATGCCCAGCTCCTTCAACCTTTCTTCATAGGACTTGGCCTTCAGACCCCTCACTATCTTCATCACCCTCATTTGGACCCAGCTTGTCTAGATCCTTCTTAAAATGTGCTGCCCAAAACTGAACACAATACTCCAGATGAAATCTTACCAGAACAGAGTAAAACGATAGCATCACTTCATGTGATCTGGACACTATACTTCTGTTGATACAGCCCAATTGCATTTGCCTTTTTAGCCACCGCATCACACTGTTGCCTCACGTCCAGCATATGGTCCACTAAGTCCCCTAGATCCTTTTTGCACATACTACTGCTAAGATAAGTCTCCCCATCCTATAACCATGCATTGGATTTTTCTTACCTAAATGCAGAACTTTACATTTATCCCTGTTAACATTCATTTTATTGGTTTTAGCCCAGTTTTCCAGCCTGTCAAGGTTATCCTGTATCCTGTTTCTGTCTTCTACTGCAGGGGTGGCCAACGGTAGTTCTCCAGATTTTTGCTACAACTCCCATCAGCCCCAGCCAGAATGGCCTGGGGCTGATGGGAGTTGTAGGCAAAAAACATCTGGAGAGCTACCATTGGCCACCTCTGTACTGTATTTGCAACCCCTCCCAATTTAGTATCATTGGCAAATTTAATAAGCACTCCCTCTATTCCTTCATCCAAGTCATTTATAAAGATGTTGAACAAAACAGGTCCCAGGACAGATCCTTGAGGCACGTCACTTGTCACTCCTCTCTAAGAGGATAAGGAATCATTCACAAGCACTCTTTGGGTGCAATCTGTCAACCAGTTACAGATCCACCAAATAGTAATAAGATCCAAACCACATTTTACCAACTTTTCCCAAAGATTTAGGGATACCAGGTGCCAGGAAGTAACAAGCAATATCCTGCCAGCACACCCAAAAGGGAAGGGACAGTGTCACTGATACCATGACATCATTGCCAGGTGAAACACCAGCAGTGAAGTCACCTCTCAATAACTTTTAAAGCAATTTGTGGCAGTTTGTGAACAGAGCAGAAAGCAGGAGTTTAAAGGGTCTCCAGGTCCCTTTAAACTCCTGCCTTCTGTTCCCAGTGAAAGCAGCAAAAACAGCTGAGAGGCGGAAGCAGCCTGCTCCCCACCACTCAGGTGCTTTGAACTGTCTCAAAGTTAAAGGGACTGCACAGGACAGCTTGAAACAGATTATTTTTGAGCTTTCTGCAAGCCCTGTTTAAAGAGACTGTGGTCCCTTTCAATGGGGTTTGCCAGGCCATGAACCACAAACCATATTCTTCTGGTTCATGCCCATCCCTAGTCAGCAAGGTGGTTCCAGAGCTGCTGTTGGGGTTCCTGCCAGGAGGCTATCAGGGATTCTTATTCCCAACAAGGGCAAAGGATTGCTGAGGCCTGGACCACGGACCCGCCCCCCTTGTATGGGGCTGAACATCCTTACAGGTGTCCTCCTCCTCCATGTCTCTCCACAGGGCCTTAGCCGGCTGTGGCACATGCCCATTGTCTTGCTCCAAAGCTGCATTTCTTTTCTTCTTGGGTTGCCAGCTCTGGATTGGGAATATCGGGAGATCTGGGGGTGGAGCTTGAGGAGGGCAGAGTTTGAGGAAGAGAGGGATGTCAGCAGGGCACAATGCCTTAGAGAGCCCACCCTCCAAAGCAGCCATTTCCTCCGGCAGAATTGATCGTTGTTGTCTGGAGATCTCTCAGGTGCCACCAGGAGGTTGGCAACCGTATCTTTTCATCCAAAAGTACCGCCTGCCCCCAACAAAACCCGGGTTTCCTGTCATAAATACAAACAGGTTGGATGTATCGCTACATTTTATTTAAAAATATAAACTCTTTACCAACTTCAACATGACTTGTTAAAACTGCTGTAACTTGGCTGTTTTACACAAGGTTTTCTGAACTGCAGCCAGACTACATCCTTAATGAGGCAGATCCCATGTGCCAAACTTCACACAGAGAAAATATCTGGGTTTTAAGAGGAACATTTGGGAATTATAATTGGTGAAGTGATGCCTTTGATATGCTGCTTAATTGTATTTATATCACCACCCAAGTCTCTTTACATATTTTTATCCTGCCTTTCCTTCATTGAGTCTGGCAAATGGGGTTCTCTTCTCCCCATTTTGTCCTCACAAGCACCCTGAAAGGTAGGGCAGGCTGAGAAAGAGGGACCTGCCCAAGGTCACCCGGGCAGCTTCAAGGCAGAGTAGGGATTTGCACCTGGGTCTTCCAGAGCCTTGATAGACCCTGCTCCCCACGAAGGAGAGACCCCCAAGCCCCTCTCCATCTCCACGGGGGTCCAATAAGGCATGACAGGGCAGCCATATTTGTTTAAACTTTGGCCAAATGATAACAGTGTCACCGGAAGGGCTTTTTTGAGCAGGAACGCACAGGAATGCAGTTCCGGCTGGTTTGGCACCAGGGGGTGTGGCCTAGTATGCAAATGGATCCCTGCTGCGTTTTTTTCACAAAAAGGTTGTGTGTGGGACAATGGTGACATCAGGGGGTGTGGCCTAATATGCAAATTAGTTTCTGCCAGGCTTTTTTCTACCAAAAAAAGAGCCCTGATTACGGGCAATGTGCTGATGACATTTTCAGTTGCACCAGAACTGACTTCAGTGTATCAAGGTGCTGATGATAACTCCCCCCCCATTTCCCCCCATAATTCTCCCGCCGTCCAGCTGAGAAAGGACCACCAGGGGCTGAGAGATCCACCTCTGCCAGCAGGAACTTGAGAGATGTTAAGAGAGAAAGAAGCTGAGAGAGAAGTTAAAATAAACTGTCTGGTTATCTTTAACTGCACAAGTTTTGCTCTTGATCTCCTGAGATTTTTCTATTGCATAGTTCCTAGTTAGGCCTTGGAGTGTCCCTGATTGTACCTGCTGCTGCTACCACAACATCAGCACAGAATGGCATTTGGCCACCCCTGGCTGTACAGCAAAGGGGCAGTGGGGCTGCTGACCTCTGGCTAGGGTGCCTCACCTCCAGCCTCCCAGAATTACTACTGACCCACGCACTACATCGATCAGTTCTCAGAGAGCTTTGGGGGCAGGACATGGAGCAGAAATAACCTCAGACTACATCCTTGTGTGATATCCCTGCTAATTCCCTGATGTGACATCAGTACATCAGCTGATGCTCAACAAACTTTATGGTGCTACCAGAGAGTTTCTAGAGCATCATCAGCCAAGTTTTTGCCCATTTGTGATGTCAGCAGGTAGCCCAGCGTCATTTCTGCCCCCTGCAGCCTGCGTGGGGAAATCTGGCAGAAGTGCCTGCCAGGGGCCATTGGGCATCTTGAGTTCTCCTGGGGGGAATGGGGGGACTCTATGGCCTCACATCCCTGCTGAGCAGGCCTCATTTTGGGCAGGAGCGGAACTCCTGAACCTCTAAATGTTATTGTGCTCTTTCTTAAACTCCCCCCTCCCAAAGCCCTTAAAATACTTGCTTCTGGGCTCCATTGTTCAAACCCTCTGTGAGAGTTTTCCTGAACTCTAAGATTTGACAAACTTTCTACTATTTTTCCCCACCAAAAATTGGGAAAATAACCAAAACATATTGCTGTGTACGCGGACCAAAGTGAAGTCTGAATAGGGTATTCCTGCCTGGCTCATTGGAGCCATACGAACGGAGCTTGGGGACTCAGCAACAATGGGCAGGAGGATCCAAACCCCTGCTGCCCTGCACCAATCAGAGACCCCCTGCTGGTTTGAATGACCCAATAACATGCTTGTGCAGGAACCCTGAGTTGTATTTAGTTGGCCCCGTTGGCCCAGTTCCTCAGCCTTGAAGTGCAGCCTACCTAATGCTGTATCTAATAAAGAGCTGATGCTCACTACCACTTCGCCTCTTCCATGCATCGAACCCGCTGTATTATACATATAAAGCTGACAGATGGAAATGGCCACATAGGAGAAAGTAATTTAAAAAGTCTGATGGGAGTCAGGTCTTATTATGACACTTATAATTCAAGAAGCATTTTAAGGTAGACGCTGAGCTGATATAATTTGGTACACCTTCTGGGGTGTGTGGCATATGCAAATGAGTTGTGCTTATGAGCTCCAGCACCTCTTTTTCTACAAAATGACCCCTCTCAGGGTCCTCTCCCAACTCTCCAGGAACTGGCAATCCTCCACTCTGCGCAGCCCAGGACAAAGGGGGCCTGTTTATTTCCTTGTTATTTCTAAGATTGCTGGGGCACCTCTTCAGAGCCAGGCTCAAGGCTGCCAGCCCCTCTTTAGCTGAAGGAAGCCACGGTCACACTGCCTGGGGGAGGGGGGGAGGGCACCAATTTCTCCTGTGTCAGTAAAGCCAAAGCAAATTAAACAGTTGAAAACAGGGATGCAGTTTTCACAGCTGCATCTTAGCAAAATGCTTTTTGAAAAATAAAAGAATGACCTTGACTTTACAGCAGGCCACAGGAGTGGAGGTGGGGGGGGGGAGGAATCCACCTCCCCTATCTGGGATATTTTAAAAGCTCACACATTCCTGATGTGACCAGACATTCGTCTTTCTTTTAACCCCTCCTCTTTTAAAATTGTGGTTGCTTTTAATTGCACGATTTAGAGGCCAATAGGACTCTTTAATTGTTATTATGGTTTGAATCCCCTGCATAAGGAGTGAGTGGGCAATAAAATATCTATGGATCAGTTATAACAACAGGCCGTCCCAGTCCTGATGTGTGACTAATTGATTTTTGAGCATTGCCTAATTGTGTGACACCGGTTAACTAAACAGCCCCGTCTTTTTTTCCACGGGCCCAGATATTACTTCCAGCCACTTTGTGACCTCTTCTTGCTGAGAGACGGATTTTATTTTCAGCCATAAATCTATCTGAAGTTGTGAGAGTTTGAGGGGTGGGGGGAGAGAAGGAGTTTCCAAATGCATTTGGAAAGTGCTCCAAAAAATCTGCTTTTTGTCATTTGCAGCACATAATATATTTGAAGGCAGTTCCATCTGAGAAAAAGTTTGATTTCTAATTTCTACGGATGACGTATTTATTCAGACGTATAAATGGACTTCAAGTGGGAGCCCATCTCTCCTTGCTGCTCACAGATTTATCTGGGCAAGTCTGGTTCCTTGCTCTCTGTTAGTAAAATGAATTCAAGAAGGAATGAGCAACATTTCAAAAATGTTCAGTTGTTAAGAAAGTTTGTAACCACCACTGAAGAAAACAAAAGACGTCTTCCTCTCCCTTCACGCTGGACTTTTCCACAGCAAGAGAAACAACCTTTCATCTTCCAGAGGGAAACAAAAAGGCAATTTTTAAAGTAGTGCAAGACAACAAAACCTCACAGGATCAGTGAAAGTTAAGAAAATACATTTCCCATTGTGCACCAACTTTGCAGAGATGGAGCCTTTGTGTAATTGTTTTTAGAAGAAAAACAGACTTGGAAAGCTGTCTTTTTGATCAAGGAGGTAAGAGAGATTGTGCAAATGGGGCTCATACCAAGCCTTCTTCCAGCCTGGCCCCACAGCCACCCCACAGGCCCCAGAGGATCTGGAACCTGTGCAGCCCATCAGCACCCTCTGTCCCCAGCCTCCACTCGCCAGACTGGGACAAGGACCAACAGGCAGAATTTAGGGTTGCCAATCCCCAGTTGGGGGCAGGGAATTCCCCCAGTTTGGAGGCCCTCTCCCTGTTTCAGGGTCATCAGAAAGTGGGGGGGGGAGGGAAATAACTGCTGGGCACTCCATTATTCCCTGTGGAGACCGATTCCCATAGGGTATAATGGAGAATTGATCCACGGGTATCTGGGGATCAAGGGGCTGTTTATTGAGGTAGAGGCACCAATTTTTCAGAATAGCATCTGGTGCCTCTCCTCAAAATACCCTCCAAGTTTCAAAAAGATTGGACCAGGGGGTCCAATTCTATGAGCCCCAAAAGAAGGTGCCCCTACCTTTCCTTATTTCCAACGACGGGAAGGCATTTAAAAGATGTGCAGTCCTTTTGAATGTGATGGTCAAAACTCCTTTTGGAGTTCAGTCATACTTTTCACATCCACCCCTAATGTCTCTTGGCCCCACCCCCAAAGTCCCCAGATATTTCTTGAATTTGACCCAGCAACCCTAAGGCAGATTTTAGTGGTCACCACCAACCTCCTGTCCCACAAACTGTCTCTCATATCCAACCAGCCCTCTTCTTTGCCTGTCCATCTGTCCAACTGTCACCACCCAGAAGCCAGAGAAAATCACCCTCATGTCCTCCTCTCTCCCTGAGGCCTTTTTAAAAGCAGTGGTGTGTAGTGGGCGCCGGATCCCAAACTCTAGTAAGATTCCTTCTTCTTGTAAGGGGTTGTCTACTGTTTCTGATAGCCCACTTGACCTCCTCACAATGATGGCAGAACTCTATCAAAAAAAGAAGTCATTTTGCAAGATTTCTGAAAGTCCTTTAGGTGACAGGAGCCTGGTGGTAGAGATAGGGTTGCCAACCTCCAGGTAATGGCTGGAGATCTCCTGAGACTACAGCTGATCTCCAGATGATAAAAATCAATTCACCCCGAGAAAATGACCATTTTGGAAGTTGGACCCTCTGACATATCCCATTGAAGTCCTTCCCTCCTCAAAACTCATCCTCCTCAGACACAACCCCGCAAAATCTCCAGGTATTTTCCCAACACAGAGCCAGGTGGAGGACAAGGGTGTGCTAAAAGAGTTTTCAGCTAAACATTAGGAAGAACTACCTGACAGTGAGAGCAGTTCCTCAGGGGAACAGGCTTCCTTGAGAGGTGATGGGGTCTGCTTCCTTGGAGGTTTTGAAACAGAGGCTAGATGGCCATCCGACAGCAATGAAGATCCTGTGAATTTAGGGGGAAGTATCTGTGATTTTCCTGCATTGTGCAGGGGGTTGGACTAGATAAGAGAATATAAGAGAAGCCATGTTGGATCAGGCCAATGGTCCATCCAAGTCCAACACTCTGTGTCACACAGTGGCCTGTGTCACTCACTCTGTGTCACACAATAGATGACCCTGGAGGATCCTTCCAACTCTATAATTCTGTGATTCTAGTCTATCAACATGAAGGCATTACCTCATTTCCAGGGAAGTAATGTCCTCTCTTGGAAAACATAGAGTTTTTGAAAATTCCTTCAGTGGAGTGATATCCCTTTTGGATTTTCCCAGAAGTGAAGTAACACCATCATGCCAGTGCTGATTTTAAAATGTAGTTTTATGTTGATGGAGTGGCAGCAGGCAGTGGATATTGCCACCAAGAGGTCTTCCACCGTAGCAAGAGAGCTGGCAGTCCTGCCTGTGGGGCATGTATGGCTTGCAGTCCTTCTCGAAACGTGGTTTGGGGCAGCAAATTGGTCAGGAGAGTTCTCTCCTCAAGCTCACAGTTGAGGTGGTAGCAGTGGAAGGGGGTAGAGTGAAACATCTGGAACTGCCATGGAGTTGAAGGCAACAAAATGAAATTCACCGCGGAGATATGGAGTTTATTTATTTAAAAAAAGAGCAACATGTTGAAGTAGGCAGTCAAACCTGACATGATGACAATAGCAGTTCTATGTTCTGACTCAGACATGCTGTAAAATGAATGCATATATAGAAGTTTCACATCTAAATCCAAGAACCACAACAGAGATTCCTGCCTGCTATGTCTTGTTTTATTATTATAGATGCAGCCTCCCATGTAGTCAGTGGGCCACGGAAATCTGGTGGAAAGAAGAGGAAGCACAATCTGTGATGGAAAGGGGGAAAAGAATCTCGATATGCATATCCACACAAACAACTGTAGAAAAACACTGCACAGTGCTTCAAAACATGGAATTGCGGTTGCACATTTATTACTAGAGGGGAAAGGGGAGTGGAGTTTGACCAGAGTAATGGGCAGGTCAGTTCTACTGTTGCTTTGGAAATGAACATTGTGGGATGTTAAAGGGAAAATATAAGCACTGGAGAACCTTCAGTCAACTTCAGGAGGGCATGGAGGACCACCACTCAAGTGCCCAAGCATTACTTGGATTCGGTTGGTTTCTGCAGCCTGCTAGAGAAAGTCTGAGAGGTTCCCACCCACACACACATGCACACAGGTATGTGCACATTGATGCTCTGCTGCATACAAAAACAAAACACATTTCATTTTGGGGGTGTTTGGAAAGTTTCCTGAATATCACTGAGAAGCTTTGATCTGGCTGTGGTTGTTCAGGCTTGGATGACATGGGGACTGGATTACTGCATCCCCTCCACATGAGGCTGCTTCCAGTCCAGGCGGGGGTTCCCCTGTTCAGGAGGTTCTCAACCCACCGGCCCACATTGGGCTGGTGGGGGGAACCTCCCCCTACATCTCTGGTGTGATGACTTCACCCGGAAGTGATGTCATCAAAATGGTGGCACACACGCGGGGCCGTTCTAGGCGTTTCTGGGGAAACTATGGTTTTCCCAGACACTCTAGCCATTTGGGAGAGAAAACTCTATGGTACAATGGGTACCATAGCGTTTTTACCTCCTAAATGGCTAGAGCGTCTGGAAAAGCCTAGAGTGGCCTGCGTGCGTGCCATCGTTTTGATGACATCACGTCCGGTTGATTTATTGCATCGTGCGCACGAATGTCCCCCACTACAGGAAGCTGGGGACTTGGCAACCCTAATATTAGGCCACACACCTCTGATGTAGCCAATCCTCCTGAAGCTTACAGTAGGCCCTGTAAGATGAGCCCTGTAAACTCTTGGAGGATTGGCTGCATCAGAGGTGTGTGGCCTAATATGCAAAGGAGCTCTTACTAGAATTCCACCCCTGAGGCCACACCCCTTGATGCCAGGACAGCTAGAACTGTGTTCCTGCTAAAAAAAAAAAAGCCCTGCCAACACACAATACAGCACAAAAACACTTGTATAAATAGACTATAGTTGTCAGACTCCAGGTGGGGCCTGAAGATCTCTAGATACAATAGATCAATTCTCCTGGAGGACATGGCTGTTTTGGTTTGGAGGGTGGTCTTTATGGCGTTATCCCCTACTGAGTCCCCTCCGCTCCCCCAAACCTTGCCTTCCTCAGGCCTCACCCAAAAGCTCCCAACTAGGAGTGTGCAACCCTAAAACAGACTTTTATTAGATCAAATCAAATGCACACAATCCGATCTACCAGAAGAAATACAAATACCAAGAGAGCAATCTGTGTGGATTCATCAGAAAAGAGCTTTTATTTCTTATTAAAAGGGCTTTTATTTCTTTGTACCAACCTTTACCATTTATATATATTCACTGTTGCACTAAAAGTTTTACAAATCACTTGTTAGCATTTATAATAAACCTGTTGTTATTGCTAAACTGCCTGGGTCCTCACATCTCTTCGGTTACAGTTAAGATGTACTTGCTAATAGGGAAGACCAGGACTCATTTTGGGCAGGAGCGGAGCTCTGGAACATCTACATTTTATAGTGTTCTTTCTTTCTCCCTCCGCCCCAAAATACTTGCTTCTAGGATCCATTGTTCAAACCCCCTGTGAGAATTTTGCTGAATGCTAAGGTTTGATGAACTTTCTAATTTCCCCCACACACACACACACAAAAAGGAAAAATAACCAAAACATATAAAGCAGACAAATGGAAATCTTCATCATGGCACTGTGGCCACTTAAGAGAAAGTAATTTTAAAAGTAAGAGTAAGGTTTTACTATGGCAACTTTAATTCAAGAAGCCTTTTAAGGTAGATGCTGAGCTGAAATAATTTAGTACACCTTCCAGTGATGTCAGGGGTGTGTGACATGTGCAAATGAGTCATGCAAATAAGTTGTGCTAATGAGCTCCAGCACCTCTTTTTCTATGAAATGACCCCTAGAGAAGTCACAGGGGTTGGGCCCTCCCAGACCGACCTTACCAGAGTGGTGGCAGCCAGTAGAAAGCCCTTTCTGGTCCCCTGCTGTGTGACACCAGACAAAATCAGTTCCCCTGGAGAAAATGGCTGCTTTGGAGGGTGGACTCTATGGCATCTCGTCCTAACTGAGGTCCCTCTTCTCTCCAAGCCCCACCCACCCCAGACTCCATCCCCCAGATATTTCCCATCCCAGAGCTGGCAACCCTAGATGTACATCCTGCCCCTACAAGTATACACCTCTTGCTAAGAAAGAGCCAATGGGCCAGTTTGGTGTAGTGGTTAAGTGCGTGGACTCTTATCTGGGAGAACCGCATTTGATTCCCCACTCCTCCACTTGCACCTTCTGGAATGGCCTTGGGTCAGCTATAGCTCTCTTATCTGGGAGAACCGGGTTTGATTCCCCACTCCTCCACTTGCACATGCTGGAATGGCCTTGGGTCAGCCATAGCTCTCACAGGGTTGTCCTTGAAAGGGCAGCTGCTGTGAGAGCCCTCTCAGCCCCACCCACCTCATAGGGTGTCTGTTGTGGGGGGAGAAGATATAGGAGATTGTAAGCCGCTCTGAGTCTCTGATTCAGAGAGAAGGGTGGGGTATAAATCTGCAATTCTTTTTCTTCTTCTGTCTGGGTTCCAGCTTCCTCTGTTTCTTCCTCATCCAAGGAGGTGTTGGCACACAGACCCATGACACGAACATTCATTTTACAAGTGAAATCAGGAACCAGTACTCAATAAAAGTGGGGTTTCAATCATATGTTCAGCTGTACCCACAATGGCTGTCACCAAGAATTCTTCAATGCACAAGGAACAATCAAGTGTACACTTTCTTATTCTTTGTATGTGTGCTGAGTAATTCTCATGATACAGTTAACACACCTACTGAATCATGTGATACAAACTACACATTTATCCCTGGTTCCAATTGCAAAATGAATATGCACTGGTGCTTTCTTGCAAACAGATGTGCACAGGATGTACATCCCTTCACTGTAACTTAAGAACAGGGATCAGGACTGACATATCTAAAGGAAGAAGAGAGGCCAGGCAAAAACCCAGAGATTCCTTCCTAA
Source organism: Heteronotia binoei (assembly GCF_032191835.1). Lineage (NCBI taxonomy): Eukaryota > Metazoa > Chordata > Lepidosauria > Squamata > Gekkonidae > Heteronotia > Heteronotia binoei. The sequence goes on along the minus strand of NC_083228.1, from coordinate 1,989,283 downwards.
ACCTTGAAATGAGGAAGATGTAGTGTATTCACCCTGTCATTCAAGACAGCGCGACCATTTCGTTATAACGTACCATCGATAAAGCGTTAGTCCGCTAAAGCCGCGGAGGCAAAGGTGACAACCAGATGCCTCCGCGAAGAGCGCTGGTCATCCGCCAATCACAGTGAGTGGCGAGGAATACGGCTGGCCAGCATTGGACTGGCCAGCAGGGTGAATAGTTCCGGAGCTGTATATATGCGGGACCCGGCCCGCGTGTTCCCTCTCTTACCTCGTGTTTGTACCATGCAATAAACTATGTTGCCCGACTCGCGTCTCTCAGACTGGTACATAACAGTGGCGACGAGGATGGGATCTTAGCCCTTCGGCAAGGGCTACGAAGGAGACTCACGGGCAACCCGTCGTCCCGTCGCTTCATCGCTGAATCGCTACTTCGCAACGACCGCCGCCATGGCCAGTCCCAGCGGGAACACCGGTCACATCGAAGCTTTCGACCACACGAATCCCGAGGGATGGGAATCCTATTCGGAGAGGGTCGATTGCTACCTGAGGGCGAATCGAGTAACCGAGGACGGCATGAAGTGGGACGTGCTCCTGAGCGTCTGCGGGGCCGCCACCTTCGAGATCGCAAAGGGTCTCTCGGCGCCCGCCCGCCTCACGGAGAAAACGTACACGGAGGTCGTCCGCCTCCTCACGGGCCATTTCCTGCCGCAGCCGTCGCGGGTGGCCCGACGGTTCCTCTTCCACAAGAGGGACCAGGCCCAGGGAGAATCCGCTGCAGACTACGTGGCCGCCCTGTGCCAGATCGCCAGAAGCTGCAACTTCCCGAATTTGGAAGAGACCTTGGCCGACCGGTTCGCTTGGGGCCTCTGCGACGAGAGGCTCCAGCAAAAGCTCTTCGCAAAGGAAGAGCTCACGCTTCAGGGCGCCTTCAGCGAGGCCGTGGCCTTCGAGCGCGCCTCCCGGACGTTCCCCAGGGCCAAGTCGGAAGCCGTCCACCACGAGGAGCTGGACCCCCATCACCAGGACGAAGGAGAAGCGCTCCAGCTGCACCACTCTACAAGACCAGCCTCCTGAGCCCCACAGCGGCCCCGGGCGAACGAAAGATCGAACCAACGCAACAATGAAGGAGCGAACTGCGCCAGTTGCGGCGACCCCCACGACCGGCGGGACTGCAAGTACAGGACCTGGGACTGCAGGAGCTGCGGGAAGACCGGTCACATAGCGCGGGCTTGCCGAGCCAAGTCCCACCGCCCGCGGCCAACCACGCACCACGAGGCCGCCGAGTCCCACTCCACGGCCTCCACCACGCTACAGGTACTGAACCTGCCCCTGGCCACCCCCAACAAGATTAAGGTGTTGGTCCGCATAGAGGGGGCCCCCTGCCTCATGGAGGTGGACTCGGGCTCCTCCATCTCCATAATTGCGGAGGAGACCCTGAGGCAGTTACACCCCGGCTACAAAGGACAGCTGCAGCCGGCCGACTTTGTACTGCGGGACTTTCAGAAAAACCCGGTCCAGATCGCGGGGTGGGCGAGGGTGCACGTGGAACGAGGGTCCTTCAGAGGCCCGCTAGATATCCTGGTAGTCAAGCGACCACTGGCGACCTTGTTGGGCCTCACGTGGTTCGGCCCCTTAGGAATCAGAGTTGAGGTGTCACAAACGGCCATAGCCGGTGGGTTCGGGGAGGTGTGCCGAGAATTCCCAGAGGTTTTTGACGGGTCGTTGGGTAGCTACAAGGGCCCGGCCATCTCCCTGCCGCTCGACCCTACGGTCAGACCAACCCGGCTTAAGGCAAGGAGAGTCCCCTTCGCCCTAAAACCAAAAATCGAGGCTGAGCTGGACCGCCTAGTAGCACAAGGGGTCCTAGAGCCGGTCGATTACGCCATGTGGGAAACCCCCATAGTGACTCCGGTCAAACCGAATGGGGACGTGAGGATTTGTGCCGACTACAAGTGCACAATCAACAAGGCGCTCCAGGATAATCCCTACCCAGTGCCGGTTGTCAGCCACGTCCTGGCCGCCCTTGCGGGGTCCAAAATTTTCGGGAAGCTGGACTTGGCACAAGCCTACCAGCAGCTTCCGGTGGACACCAAAACGGCCGAGGCACAGACGATTGTGACCCATAGGGGGGCATTCAAGGTGAACCGGCTACAGTTTGGGGTCAGCGTAGCTCCGGGGATCTTCCAGAGTATAATGGACGCTCTCCTCAAAGGGATCCCAGGAGTCCAGCCCTTTTTCGACGACGTTTTAATCGCCGCCCCGAACCCTGAGGAGTTCAGCAACCGTCTCAGGGAGGTGCTCCGTCGTTTCCAAACCGCTGGTCTTAAGGTGAAGAGGGAGAAGTGTTTGCTGGGGGTACCGCGGGTGGAGTTCCTAGGATTCGCCGTGGATGCAGAGGGAATACACCCGACCGAGGAGAAAACCAGGGCCATCGTACAAGCCCCGGCCCCCACGTGTAAAGCAGAGCTACAGAGCTTCCTGGGGGTGCTCAACTTTTATCACACGTTCATACCCCACAAAGCGGCCATCGCGGAACCCCTACACCGGTTACTGGACAAAAAAGCTCCTTGGGTGTGGGGGAAGAAGCAAGCCGCTGCGTTCCAGGCAGTGAAGGACGTCCTGGTCTCTAACGCGGTGCTTCACCACTTCGACGAGCGCCTTCCGGTCATTCTGGCATGCGATGCATCGCCGTACGGGGTGGGCGCTGTTCTGGGGCACCAACTATCGGACGGCCGGGAGGTACCAGTCGCCTACTATTCCCGCACCTTAACGTCAGCGGAGCGTAATTACGCTCAAATAGACAAGGAAGCCCTGGCGATCGTAGCAGGGGTTCACAAATTTAACGATTATTTGTACGGTCGCAAGTTCACGATAGCGACCGACCACAAGCCTCTCTTGGGTCTGCTAGCCCCAGACCGTCAAACCCCCCAAATCTTGTCCCAGAGGGTGTTGAGATGGAACCAATTCCTAAATTCATACACCTACACACTGGTACACAGGGCGGGCAAGGCGATGGGCCACGCCGATGCACTCAGTCGTTTACCGCTGCCAGACACGGGGCCCGACCCAGCACCAGCCCACCAGGTGATGTCCATAGAGGCACTCCCTGACCAGCCCATACACGCTGCCGAAGTGGCAAAGGCCACAGGGAAAGACAAAACCCTAGCGAGGGTGCTCGACTGGGTGGTGAGGGGGTGGCCAGAGAGGGACCTGGGGGGAGAGTTCAAACCATACAAAATGAGGCGGGAGGAACTCGCGGCCCACAAGGGGTGCCTGCTATGGGGGAGCCGGGTGGTGGTTCCCCCTCCCCTTCAGAAAAGGGTCCTTGCATCACTACATGAAACGCACCCGGGCATTGTGAGGATGAAGGCCCTAGCCAGGAGCTATGTGTGGTGGCCGGGGATGGACGGAGAAATAGAGGACTGGGTCCGGAGATGCAGTGCGTGCCAGGAATCGCGGCCGGACCCACCCAGCGCCCCGGCCACAAGGTGGGAAACCACAAGGAAACCCTGGTCCAGGCTCCACATAGACTTCGCGGGGCCGTTCCAGGGGCAGATATTCCTTATAATCGTGGACGCCTACACAAAATGGTTAGAGGTCCTCCCTGTAGCATCCACCTCCTCAGCAGCCGCCATCCGAGCCCTGTGCCGGGTCCTGTGCACCCACGGCATCCTAGACACCCTGGTCTCGGACAATGGGGCCGCCTTCACCTCGGGAGAGTTCCAGGCCTTCCTACAGAGGTACCTCATAAGGCACATCAGGTCGGCCCCCTTTCACCCCGCCACCAACGGCCAAGCCGAGCGGATGGTCCGCACCACCAAAGAGGCCCTGGGCAGGATCGTGCAGGGCGACTGGGATCACAGGCTGGCCGCATTCCTATTCGACAACAGGGTCATCCCAAACCCTGTCACAGGGATCAGTCCAGCAGAGCTCCTCATGGGGCGCAAGCTCACCACAAGGCTAGACAGACTACACCCCGACCGAGCCTCTGACACACGAGGGTCCCCAGAGGTCCACGAGGCAGCCAGGGGGTTCTTTGCCGGGGATCCAGTGTTCGCCCGCAACTACGCCTCAAGACCCGAGTGGGTGGCTGGGCGGGTGCTACGGGTCGTGGGCTCCCGTCACTATGAAGTATCCACTGAGGGGGGCCAGATCCTACGCCGGCACATCGACCAGATGCGCCGCAGGACCCTACCCGAAGCACCCACAGAAGCAAGGGGGGCAGCCCAACCCGAGGAGCCTACCACAACCCTGCCGCCATCCATGACGCTGCCCCCTCCCGCAGGGCCAAACCAAGCCCCCGAACTCGGCCAGCAACCCTCGGATGCTCAGGCTCCCGAGGAGACGCCGGGGCCCGAAGCCACCACGACTCCGCAGGCCACCCCCCGACGTTCGACTCGAGAGCGCCGGCCTCCCGCCTACCTCCAGGACTATGTTACTAACTAAGGGGGGAGGAGTGTAGTGTATGGCGTTCGTAGAACGCCATCATTCAAGACAGCGCGACCATTTCGTTATAACGTACCATCGATAAAGCGTTAGTCCGCTAAAGCCGCGGAGGCAAAGGTGACAACCAGATGCCTCCGCGAAGAGCGCTGGTCATCCGCCAATCACAGTGAGTGGCGGGGAATACGGCTGGCCAGCATTGGACTGGCCAGCAGGGTGAATAGTTCCGGAGCTGTATATATGCGGGACCCGGCCCGCGTGTTCCCTCTCTTACCTCGTGTTTGTACCATGCAATAAACTATGTTGCCCGACTCGCGTCTCTCAGACTGGTACATAACAGAAGATGCTGCAGGGGGAAAGTCTTTCACACCCATTATTCCTGCCCACCCATGATAGATGGAGGCGGTCTGTATCTAGACAACACAATGCCCATTTTTGACTGCTGCCCACTCAGTGCTTGGCTAATGCAGTGCATCGTGCCTCTCCCACAGGCCTGGAGTCCCTTGATCAGCTAAAGCCCCTCCACTATTGTCTGTGCTTCTAGAGAGTGTCTTTTAGCCAAGCAGGGGGCTAATATCTACCCATTAGGATGACTATCATAGATCCCCTGTTCCTGTTGATACAGCAGCCTAAGTGGACAGAGAAAGAAGCTCTCTGCATGGCACATGAACCCCTCCATCACTCTTGATGGGAACTTTAAACACCTTGTCCTCTGGAAGCTGAGCTTGTCCACACCCCCTTAGGAATGAAAAATGGATCTGGCTAATGCCGCTGCCTCCTCTTTCCATTTCACTTTCCCAGCTCTCCCCTGTGACCCACTTGTCTTCCTGCCAGAAGTCAAATCAGAACCCCTGCTGTCCATCTGCTCTCTCTCTCTCTCTCTCTGGGATTTCATACTCTTGCATTACTCTTGATTTCTTGGCAGTCAATCCATACGCATGAGAACCAGCTTAGGTGGCGTTCTTCCACACATCTGCCCCCCTCTTCACTTTGCCACTTGTGGAGTCCATTTATCTCCTTCTGAATGCACCTTCAAGAATCAGGATTTCCAAGGGAGGGGGCTGGCACCTTCACTGCTGTCACAACAGAGCATCCCTCCTTTTTATTCTTTGTGCATCCTTATAGCGATGCAATGGCTGCATTTTAAAAAGCACTACAATATCAGTATATTGACATACCATCATCTCTCTCATGCTGTTTTTTGTGTCAGGCCACAAAGGGTTAAGAATTGGCATAGGAATTCATGTGGCAAACTGGGATTTTCCTCTTGGAGTCCCAAAGCAGCATCCAGAACTGTCCACCGGGGCCATACAGGTGTCCAGATGAAAGGGACCACTTTAAAACCAGAGGTCACTAAACAGCCCAAGGAGGATATTTCTGGCCCCTCACAAAGTTCATGTTTCTCTGATTCCGGGCCCAGCTGAGAGGCAGGCAGTCAAGAAGGGGATGTTTGCTGACGGGCTTATATTTATTTACTTCATAATTTCCTATGAGACAGCAAATGAGTCCAGGGCTTCCCCCCCCGCCCCTTGGGGCTCTTGCAGTAGAAACAGCATCAGCAGATTTCAGAGGTCTAACCTGGCAATTTAAAGGTCAAAGCTCATGAGACTCTGGAGGACCCACAAGCAGATCTTCCTGCTGCCTGTAAAAGCCATGTCTCAGGCTTCCAGGCAATACTGCCACCAGGCAATACTGGGGACTTGGCCACCCTAGATCAGCCTAAAGCATCTGCAACAAATAATCATCCAGCCACGTTTTGAAGACTGCCAATGAAGGGGAAGAACTCATCACCTTCCTAGACAGCTGGTTCCACCTCTGAACTACTCTGACTGTAAAAAAAATTCCTATTATCCAGCCACTACCTTTCTGCTTGTAATTTGAGCCCATTGCTTCAGGTCCTATCCTCAGCTGCCAGGTGGAACAGCCCCTTGCTCTCCTCCAAATGACAGCCTTTCAAATATTTAAAGAGAGCAATCATGTCCCCCCTCAGTCTCCTCTTCTCCAGACTGAACCTTCCCAAGGCCCTCAGCATTTCCTCAGAGGGTTCTTCCTCCAGGCCCTTGATCATCCTCCTTACTCTCCTCTGCACCCGCTTGATATTGTCCACATCTTTTTTGAAGTGAGGCCTCCAGAACTGCATGCAGGATTCCAGGTGTGGCCTGACCAAGGCAGTATACAGCGGAGCTATGACTTCTGTGATTTTGACGCAATAGCCTTTTGATACAACCCAGGCTTGAATTTGCCTTTTTTGACACGGCATCACACTGACTGCTCATATCTAGTTTACAGTCCACTGGTACACCAAGATCTCTTTTGCACACACTACTTCCCAAAAGTGCATCCCCCATCAGTATTTGTGCTTCACAGTTTTGTGGCCCAGATGTAAGACTTTGCACTTATCTTTGTTGAACTGCATCCTGTTCACAACTGCCCACTTCTCCAGATTATTCAGATCTGGTTCAGTTTCAACTCCATCCTCCTGGGTATTTGCTACTCCTCCCAATTTGGTATCATCAGCAAATGTTATGAGCAGCCCTTCCGCCCCTTCATCCAGATCATTGATAAAAATGTTGAAAAGAACTGGGCCCAAAACCAAGCCCTGCAGCACCCCACTGGACACCTCTCTCCAATCTGATGAAACTCCACTGACAACCACTCTTTGGGTATGGTCCTCTAACCATTTTCCTGTCCACCAAGCTGTCCTGTAGTCCAGTCCACAGTCTTGCAGTTTGCCCATCAGAATGTCATGGGGAGCCTAATCAAAAGCTTTACTGAAATTCAGGTCAGTAAACCTGGTCACATCAACAGCGTTCCTACAATCCAAGCAAGCAGCCTGCAATCCAGGAAGCTTGTTACTTGTTTAAAGAAGGAAAACAGGTTGGTCTGCTGGAGACAAATCCATGCTGACTTCCTCGAATCACCAAGTTATCCTTCATATTCAGATGGAGCCATGCAGAGAGGAGAGAGTGTGTGTGTGTGTGGGGGGGGTGACCCCCATTTCTGCATTTAGCTTTAGAAGGAGGACAGGCGTGGCAACCCTTCAGGTCTGCTTCAGAAAGCCCAGCAAGCCCAAGTGCAGAAGCCAGGGCTGCCAACTTCCAAATAGGGCTTAACATTCCCCAGAATTGCAGCTGCTCTCCAGATTGCAGGAATCAGTTTTCCCTGGAAAAAAGGTATGCGCCGGGGGGGGGGGGGGTCTATGGCATTTTGTCCCACTGAGGTCCTTCCCCCCCCCAACCCTTCCCCCATTTCCATCCCCCAAAAAATTCTCCAGGAATTTCCCGACCCAGAGTTGGCAACTCATGCAGAAGCCCCTGGGGAGCTGGGGTAGGAGGTTTGCTAGCTGCAGGTTGGAGATGTGGGGATGAAGCCTGGAAGAACAGGCACCTGCCACAGAGTCTGTCCCCCCCCCCTGCCACCATTTTCTTCCAGGGAAACTGAGCTCTGTCATCTGGAGAAGAGCTGCAATTCCAGGGGATCCCCAGGTCCCACCTGGAGGCTGGCATCCCTACAGATCATGCCAGTCAGTATGCCAGTGTAAGACCAAACCCAGCCCTGCCTGAATCATCAGTTCTGGGCCTCTCAGGCTTAGGAAGTGGGAATGGAGGCCAGGCTGGACCTCAGCCAGAGAAGCAGGAAACCAGACAGTCAGCTGCCCGAATTCTGTCTCTGTTTTACTTTCTGGGAATTCCTGTGAGGGAGCAAAGGGGCTTCTGGATGGGGGCATCTGTGCTTAGAGGTATCAGCTGCAGCAGGCAAACCCCACTGTACCTGATTCTTCGACTGATGAAGTGTGCTTGGTGCACATGAAAGCTTACATGCTGAATAAAACTTTGTTGGTCTTAAAGGTGACCTTGACTCCTACTTTGTTCTCCTACTGAATCAGTCTTCTGGCCCCTCGAGGTCTGGCTGGCAGAGGCTCTCCAGGGCCTTTCGCAGCACCTCCTGCCTGGTCCTTTCTAACTGGCGATGCTGCCAGGGAGCAAACCTGGGGCCTTCTGCATGCCAAGCAGCTGCTCTGCCCCTGAAGCAGGCCCCTCCTCTCCCGTCAAGTTCAGCCTGAAATGGAAAGGTGCGTCCCCAGGTTCACAGCTGGGGGGAATTCACAACTTTATTTTAATATTTTTTTAATTTGTTTTATTTTATTAACTTTATATCCTGCCCTCCTCTAACAGGCTCAGGGTGGCTTTTTTTACTGACACCACCTCACCTTTCTCCCTGGTGGGAACCCATCATTCTCCTTGTCTACATTTTACCTTCACAGCAACCCTGTGAGGTAGATTACGCTGAGAGTATGTGACTGATCCAACAGGGGTACAAGCAGGGATTTGAGCCTGGGCTTCCCAGAGCCTAGCCTGAGGCTTTGATCACCCTTTGGTTTGAAATCACCTTTTGTTTGAAATCACCAGTGTTGTGAAAAACCACGGCCAGCCAGCGTGCTCCCCCTGCTCTCAGAGACATGGGAGAAGTTGTTCTTCTCCCTCCCCCTCCCTGCCCCACCACCATGAAAGGGGGGGCTACTCCTCCTTCCTCCTCACCCTGCCAGGCTCCCCGTAAAACAGCAGGGCAACAGTAGTTCACAGCGGAGCCCTGCAATTAAAGGGGGTGGCGGTCTGATTAAATTGTTGCCTTTAATTAAGTGTGATGGCAAGAACAAACATTTGTACAGATTTCCTCTGTGTCAGGATCCCGTCTTCTTTGCCAAGACCTAATGCTCAGCCGCAGGGTTTCCCTGGCACGGTACCAAGCACGCCACAGCCCTTTCTCCTCACACACTGCTCCGAGAGCAGGCGGGGAAGCCTTCAAAGGTACTTCTAGCAGGCATGTCAGAAGACAGCTCAGGTCAAAGCTGCTGTTAGACTGGCCTCGTCTTCAGACAGTCCAAAGTGGGGCACGGGGGGGGGCAGGGAATGAGTGTCTCAGCTGCCAGGCTAGCCTGGGATTTGTCCTGGAGGACATGGAGCCATAAGCTCCCCCAGCTGTTTACATTAGTCCTTTCCCTCCTGAAAAACCAACACTTCCTCTGGGCTGATAAGGGCCAGATAAGAGAATCCGGGCAGGGGGCCAATGTATCAGTGGTACAATTCACCTTTGATAAATGAGATACAAGAAGAATCACACCTGGAACTGGTGTCCCAAAGCCTATCGTGTAGAGCACTGTCTGGGGATGATGCTCTCAGGCTGGTTCTCAGGGCTGGGTACTTGTTCCTCTGTGGAGGTGGACCAACTTCCTGGGCCAGAAGAAAGCAAGCGACAGTCAGTTTGTCTTCCTCAGCATCTGAATCTATGGCAGCTGCTGAAGGATGCAGAGAACTGTTGTGGCTAGACCAGTTACTAACAGACTTTGGAGTTGATGAGCAAAAGCCAATTCAGTTTAAAGAAGAAAAGCAGAGCTGCATTAAGATTTCTCATTCTTAAAGAAAAAAAATAGCTAAGCACATTGGTGTGAAGTTTCACTTGGTGTATGACCTAACAGAGAAGGGCATAAGAGAACAGAAGAGATGGTGGCTGACAACCTGACCAACCAGATTTTAAAAACTAAGAGATAAACTGAAACTTGAGAACTCTTGCATACGATGTTAAGAAAGGGGTGCTGGGTATTGTAATTCTGCACGCAAGAAGATCTGGGAGGGAAAGGGTTAATTTATTTTTATTTATTCTGCCCTTTCCCACAAGTGGGCTCAGCATGGATAAAAACATACATTAGACAGCAGTTAAAGTTTACAATTAAAATTATAGCAATACAAAACAGTACAATAAAACCATAACAGTCATATGGACCATAGATGGCGGTTTCAGTTGGGCATATTCTACTGATCAATGTGTTAATGGTTCAGAGAGTACAGTAAGTAGATGGAATAAGATAGGATCACAGCAAGAAAGGCCATCGGATGGAATAGGATGCCCGTTGCCTCAACCGAAGGCCCGGTGGAATAGCTCTGTCTTGCAGGCCCCCTGAAATGCTAGCAAATCAGAGAAGGCCTGGATTTTAATAGGGAGCTGATTCCACCAAGCCGGGGCCAAGGCTAAGAAGGCCCTGGCCCTGGTTGAGGCAAGTCAGACATTCTTCGGGCCAGGGATGGTCAGCAGATGTTGTGAGCGGATCGTAGTGATCTCCGGGGCACAAATGGGGCAGGGCTGGATCTAGGGAGGGACAGAGGGGGCACTTGCCCCGGGCACCACCGGAGGGGCAGTGCCAAATTGGGTATGGAGTCCATTCTATTCTATGGGCCCATAAACTAGAATGGGCCCACAAGGGGGCATCATTTTTTAATCCTCCCCCCCAAAAAACCCCATGTAGATCTAGTCCTAATATGGGGAAAGGCAGTCCCGAAGGTATGTTGGTCCCAGGCTGCGTAAGGCTTTAAATGCCAGAACCAAAACCTCGAAGCAGATCCAGAACTTCAACTGGTAGTCAGTGCAATTCTCTCAGGTACACTTGGCAGTTAGCCCCACCCTCTCATTGGTTAATATTAATTAAATTTGATTCTAAAACTGCCTTCCCCCAGAGAGCCCAGGCTCAGGGTGGTGTACAATATAATATCATACATTGTTTGGAAAGGCTGAGGGCCTTGAGAATGTTCAGTCTGGAGAAGAGGAGACTGATGGGGTGGGAACATGATTGCCAGCGGTCATTTTGTAGAAAAATAGGTGGTGGAGCTCATCCAGGGATTTTTATGCAGCTGCAATACTATTCAATGGACAAGGAGGTGGAACTCTCAGTTCGCACTGACCTTCAAGTGGTGCGACCACCCTCCTCACGCCGGCGGATCTGCAGGGATTTCGCACCAGAAGCGCTGGCGCACCCAAAAGAGCCGGCGACTTCCGTCGCGAAACCAGCTCAAACGGAAACCGCCAAGAAGCAGGAAAACGTTTGAGCTGGTTTCGCGACGGAAGTCGCCGGCTCTTTTGGGTGCGCCGGCGCTTCTGGTGCGAAATCCCTGCAGAGGGTGGTCGCACCACTTGAAGGTGAGTGCGAAAACGCCCTCAGAAAGGTTCAGGAACTGCGCTCCTGTGAGCTCCCACTGAATCCGAGGCCTGATGATGCTCTCTTTAAATATTTGAAAGGCTGTCATTTGAGGAGGACACAAAGCTGTTCCACTTTGCAGCCGAGGAGAGGACCTGAAGCATGGGCTCAAATTACAAGCAGAAAAGTACCGACTCATACTGCAGGGTGAACTTTATGGCATTATATTTCGCTGAGGTCCCCTGTCCCCAACCTTCACCCTCCCCGGGCTCCATTCCCAAAAATCTTCAGGAATTTCCTGACCCAGATCAAGATAATAGTGAGTAGGAAACTCTGCACCCTTTTCCTAGCAGCATTTCTCTGCTCCAGTTCGCACATAGCAGTTGCTCTGTATTTTTAAATCAGTCAATCAATAAAGTAATGCAGATTGCCTCCCTCTCCCTATTTCCTCTCATTTGACCCTAAAAGACAAACCAATTTGAGGGATGAAGATTTGCCTGGGAATCCACCACCTCCCCCCCACACACACACACACTTCAGCTGATGAGGCCCCGCAAGCTCCCCTGATGAATGCGGGAGGCAGAGCTGCCTTCTTTACTTCTGTGTCACCTCCGATTTCATGAGTGTTTTCTTTCCATTACCACCGCAAAGCACGGCTGGGCTACAGAAGGCCATTTGCGGGTCTCTCCAGTCCTTAGCCGGCTACGCATTCCTGGGCAAGGAAGCCCGTAAAAGTTCCTGGGCTTCCCCGGAGACTCTCATCGCCTCTGCCCGACTGGCATCGCCACTCACATCTCCCCACACCGTTGAAACTGGATCAGATAGCACCAGTTGCAAAACACTAAGAAGTGTGAACCCCCACCAAAATCCCTCTGTCTTTTCGTTTGCTAAATGCTCATCAAGTTCTTAAGGGATTTTCCCAACGGGAAGGCCTTCCAGCACCTTCTCCCCCTCCCTCCCTATTTGCTCCTTCTTTGGGGGTGATGTTTATTTGCTGTGGTTTTAAGGGACTAGACAGAAGAGCAAATTCCCCTGGCTGACAGGGTCATCATGAGCCCCAGCCAAATCGAGATAGTGTAGAAGAGAGTGGCTAACGTGTTCTCCTGCAGTGCGAGAGCTCTGGATTTCTCCTTGGGTGATGCATTACTTCCTGAGCCTGGCTTAGGGATGCTAGCTCTGAGTTGGAGAATTCCTGGAGGTTTGGGGGTGGAGCCCGGGAGGGCAGGATTTGGGGAAGGGATGTGAAGAAGAAGACTGTAGATTTATACCCTGCCCTTCTTTCTGAATCAGAGACTCAGAGCGGCTTACAATCTCCTATATCTTCTCCCCCCAGAGGTGGGTGGGGCTGAGAGGGTTCTTAAAGCAGCTGCCCTTTCAAGGCCAACTCCTACAATAACTATGGCTGACCCAATGCCATTCCAGCAGCTGCAAGTGGAGGAGTGGGGAATCAAACCCGGTTCTCCCAGGTAAGAATCTGCGCACTTAACCACTACACCAAACTGGCTCTCTCATGTGGTTCCATGTCCCCTCTCCAAAGCAGCCATTTTCTCCAGGGGAACTGATCTCTGTTGCTTGGAGATCAGTTGGAATTGTGGGAGATCTGAAGACCCCACCTGTAGGTTGGCAACTGCCCCTTCAGAGGAAGAAGTAAATTCCATTCAGTGGCACATCAGCTGACCAGCAGGCAGATACACTCAGCAATGAGTGACCCAGAATCTTAAAGGGAGTCTGAGGACTTCATGTCTGCCTAGGTCACGAGATTGGCCCTCTGCTGTTCCCTGACCTCCTGGGCCAGGAGGATTATGGGCTTTGGCTTGAATGACCCTGTTTATTATATACTTCACTTCTACCCCCCAGAAGGGATCCAAAGTGACTTGCCTCATTCTCCCCTCCTCCATTTTATCCTCACAACAACCCTGTGAGGTAGGCCAGAATGAGCGTGTGTGACTGGCCCTGGCTCATCCAGCAAATTTGCATGACAGAGTGGGGATTCGAACCTGGGACTCTCACCTTTTCACACACGCAATTATATATCATCAGAACACACCACAGTTCCTCCCCCTTACACCTCCAAGGCCACTCACATAACCCAGTCATAGGAGGGTTATTCCTTTCCAGGCTCCAGAACCCCGTCTCCTTGGTAACTAGATAAGGATGGGCTACAAAATGCAGAGCATTAAACGACAAAGCGAAGAAGCATCATTCCACCCCCCCAACCCCTTCACAGTATATAGGTATAATAAACATGCAGCATGAAGAGTCGCCCAAAGCATCAGTTCTCCCCCCTCTCACAGAACAATAAACATGTGGAAGCCATTTTCCATGCCCCTGCCCCCTGTCCCCTTTCCTCCTCCAACAGGCAGCATTTTTATAAAGAAAATCATCACTAAAATATCATTCTGTTGATTACCATTGTAACACCAGGGTTAAGAGGTTTTCTGAATTCCAATCCCCTCCCCTTTTTTTAGTCTCCATCCCCATATCTCCACTAAGGAAGATGCTAGAGACTGACTTCTCAAAAAATGAAAGCTGAGAATTCAGAGAACCTGCTGCACCTTTTGTTACAACACTATATTTATCTACATCATTTGTATCTCCCTTGTCTTTCAAGAGTGGAAACAAGGTGGTTTGCATTATTCTTCTCTCCTCCACTTTACCCTCACAACCACCCTGTGAATGGGTCAACTATAGGGTTTGGGAGTGGAGTCAGGAGACTTTGGGGTGGAGCCAGGAGTAAGGTTGTGTCAAGCATAATTGAACTCCAAAGGGAGTTCTGGCCATCACATTTCAAGGGACCGCACACATTATTTCCTCCACTGGAATGAAGTATAGGAGCACCTTCTTTGGGGGCTCATAGAATTGGACCCCCTGGTCCAATTTTCCTTTGAAAATGGATTCGTGGATGCTATGCTGAAAATTTGGGGCCTCGGCTTCTACCTCTACCTCAGAGCCTCCGATACTCGTGGATCAATACTCCATTATACCCTATGGGGCTCAGCAGACATTTCCCTCCCCCCCCCCACTTTCTGATGACCCTGAAGCAGGGGGAGGGCCTCCAAACTGGAGGATCCCCCGCCCCCACCTGGGGATTGGCAACCTTAGATGGAATTAGCAGCCCTACATATAGAGAGAGTGGGCATTCTTCTCTACACCAGCTACTGCTGAAAGAAATTGGAGCGTTGGACTCTATTTTCATGACCTTTGCCTCACCTCAGATCTACCACTTTAAGGAACAAGAACATTTGTTGCAAATGGAAGGACGCCACTTCGGGGGTGAGATGCATTGCACTTTTGTATAAGTTTTCTATGTTATAAATTTGAGAATTTTCATACTTCAGGCTGGTTTATCGTGGATGCTTTTGGGCTCTCTTCCTGCTCCCACCTGGGGATTGTCAACCCTAGTCAACTATATTCTAGTGAGCCAGGGGTGGGCCAGGAGAAAGGGGTGGCTACTTCTGGGGGATGGGGGCTTCATCTGCAAAAAAGGTAGTCCCCTGTGCAGGCACCAGTCGTTTTCAACTCTGGGGTGACGTTGCTTTCACAACATTTTCACGGCAGATGTTTTACAGGGTGGTTTGCCATTGCCTTCCCCAGTCATCTACACTTTCCCCCCAGCAAGCTGGGGACTCATTTGACCGACCTCAGAAGGATGGAAGGCTGAGTCCAACCTGGAGCCAGCTACCTGAACCCAGCTTCCGCCGGAATGGAACTCAGGTTGTGAGCAGAGAGTTCAGACTGCAGTACTGCAGCTTTACCACTTTGCAACCCCACCACAAAAGCCCATTCCCACCTGGAAGACCCCTGCCTTTGGTGCAAAAATGTCTCATGCCAAGACTAGAAAGCAATTTCTAGGAATGTCTCATGCCAAGACTAGAAAGCAATTTCTAGGAATGTCTCATGCCAAGACTAGGAAGCTGCCCTGAGCCCGCCTCGGTGGGGTAGGGCGGGATATAAATAAAATAAATAAATAAATAAATAAATTTCCACGCTTCCTTTTGGCAAGATGAGAGGACATATTTGAATTTCTCTCTGCCTGACAAAGGAGCCAAGTTGCACCACAGACTGATGTACATTTGCCCCTTGGACGAGAGTAGAGTTCCGTTTGGCTCTTCTTCACTCCACATCCTCCGTGACCTTCGGTGTTCTGGCTTTGGCCTGATGGAAGTGCCAGGAGTTCGTTTTGAGGGCAGACTTGGTGTCTTGTCAATGATGACAGTGGGGGAAACCAAAAGTTGCTGCGAACTTTCACAAGCGTATGTGCATGTCTTCCTCTTGCCTAATCTTGTGGGGGATTGGGAATGTTCTTTGACCACCCGAGGACATTGGGAACAACTGGGAAAGAGACAAGAATAGAAAGTAGATGCAGAGACTCTTAATTTGCCCTGTCTTAGCCAATTCTTTTAAAACCAGACATTCAATATAATCAAGCAAACACGATATGAACATATGTTCATTTTCAAGGAAATGAAAAAACAAAGAAAAAGGTCCCATTTGTTTCATTACTTCGCAACAGGAAGAGCAAGGAAGGGGGTTCATTTTGTTCATTTCCCAGCACACTTGGAATTCTGAGGGAGGAGAAGAAAGTCAAGATGAGATATGAAAATGACACTGGAGCTCTCCAGTCATCAAAGTCAAACAGAGCTTGTAATAGAAGAGAATTATCCTGGCAGGCCTTTACTCACAATATTTCCACCAATCACATTTGCCAGCTCATTGGCTTGAGGCAGACTCTCTTCATTCCACATATAAACATTCTCTTCAAGTTCTCCAGTGATTCTATATATGCACTTCCTTGAAGTTTCTCTCTCCATTCAGAGCCCACTAGATCTGCACACTTTCAGGCTGAGTTTTCTGATCCCTGATGGCCAGTGCAAGTTGCTAGCAGCTCCGGCCCTTTCCTTTGGTTTAAGTATGTTTAGCCCTCTGTCCTGGCTGTGTGTGCTACTGGAAAGACCTGCCCTAGCCTGGATTTACAGTGGGAGAGAACATACCTGGTGGAACTCTCTGCCAGAGGATATCTGCAGGGCATGCAAGTCAGAGAGGTTCCACCAGGCATTCAGCTGAAGAAAGCTACATGGGGACAATATAAGATCTGGCCCACTCTCGTCCACCATCCCTTGCCTTCTGTAACTCCTCCCCTCTAGGCAGCTGGGGAAATTTATTCTTCCATCTTGGAAATGTAGTGTTTTGATTGCTGATGGTATCATAATTTTAATGTTGATTTTTGCTTTAGATTTTTATTGTACCTGTTCTGTTGTAAAATGCCCTGAGCCCTGCTTGCAGGGGAGGGCGGTTGAGTAAATCAAATTTGGTTGTTGTTGATGTTGTTGTTGTTGTTATTATTATTATTATTATTAAGCCCTGACCTGGATAGCCCAGGCTAGACTCATCTCATCAGATCTCAGAAGCTAAGCAGGACTGGCTCTGGTGAGTATTTGCATGGGAGAGCACCAAGGAAGTCCAGAGTGGCTACACAGAGGTAAGCAATAGCAAGCCACCTCTGAACATTTCTTGCCTTGAAAACCGCATCAGGAGTTGCCATCAGGGGTGGAATTCTAGCTGGAGCTCCTTTTCATATTAGGCCACACACCCCTGATGTAGCCAATCCTCCAAGAGCTTACAAAAAGAGCTTTGTAAGCTCTTGAGAGGATTGGCTACATCAGGGATGAGTGGCCTAATATGCAAAGGAGCTCCACCTAGAATTCCACCCCTGATGGCAACTCCTGATGTGGTTTTCAAGGCAAGAAATATTAGGCCACACACCCCTGATGTAGCCAATCCTCTCAAGAGCTTACAAGACTCTTTTTTGTAAGCTCTTGGAGGATTGGCAACATCAAGGGGGTGTGGCCTAATATGCAAAGGAGCTCCTGCTAGAATTCCACCCTGGTTGCCATAAGTCAGACATTACTTGACAGTAAAAAGAAGAAGAAGAAGAAGAAGAAGAAGAAGAAGAAGAAGAAGAAGAAGAAGAAGAAGAAGAAGAAGAAGAAGAAGAAGAAGAAGAAGAAGAAGAAGAAGAAGAAGAAGAAGAAGAAGAAGAAGAAGAAGAAGAAGAAGAAGAAGAAGAACCAACAACTGACCCATCAGCTTGACATCAATACCTGGCAAAGTTTTAGAACAAATCATCAAACAGTCAGTCCTTGAGCATTTAGAAAGGATAGCTGTGGTTACTAAGAGCCAGCATGGGTTTCTCAAGAACAAGTCATGTCAGACTTAAACTTTTTTTTTTTTTTAGAAAGTAACTCCCTTGCTGGACCAGAGGAATGCTGTAGACATAGTCTTGGATCATTGAATTAAAAAAAAAATAAAATGACAGGGAAAAGTTTAAAAGGAGTTGTGCAAGGTTTAGTTCCCTCCTGGTATTGACTTGAAAGAGGGATTGGAGAGGAGGCAAGCAGCCGCATCCCCAATGCAATATATATCAGTGTTGCATGCAAACAAATGGAGGGGATTGACAGAACAGAATGAAATTGACATGAGCTATAGAGACAGAGAAGAAGACTGGGATGGGAAGCCTAAAGCTTTTTTAAAAAATTCTCTTTCATGCTTTAGTGAGGGACCATTTTGGCAGTCTCCGGAAGCCTCACATTAAGATGGCAGCAGAGCCACATGGGCCTTCTGCAAACTGCCAGACTTAAGAATCACTTGGGATCAATCAGATTGGAGGATTGATGTTAAACTGTCAGTTGTTAAACTGTCGCAAGATGGCCTGCAGAAAGAAGTCAAAAGACTTCAGTCATGTAACTTGATCAGACTGGGAAGAGATATCCAGAAGGGAGCCTCGTAGGTCATGCAAGAGATCAGGAGAGGGCATGCAACAAAATTACTTGGATAAAAGATGATATACAACTCTGCCATATAAAGTTGTAGATAACAAACATCTTAAATGGAAGTGGGGAATGGGGAGCATAATTTGAAGAAGGTCATCAGGTAAATAATAAAAGCCCAAGCGTGGTGGCAATTCTCAGGATTTTTATTGGATGGATGTGGCTTGAGTAGGATTGGCTCACACTGTCTCTGCCGTGCCATTGGCTGAGTCTGCTCTCCCCTGCCCACTGCTAGCCCCATCAGGCAAGAACCCCAGCAGAAGGCCACTGACCCTCGACGGAGACAGTTCTCTCCTGACAAGGAGCTTACTGAGCAGGACTGCTTCTACTCAGGGCCTGCTATAGGAAGTCCAGGACAGTCCGTCTGAGAGCAGGGAAGGAGGTGTGAGGGTGTAAAACAGGGGAAAGATTTGTGATGCCTGGCCCCCCAGGCCCCTACCCCCCCCCCCCCGGCTATGGGCCTGTGTTCATGAGAAAACAGTTGGGCTCCTTCTCTTCAACTGAGGCAAAAAGAACGTTCATTCACATCAGGGAGGGGCCCTTTCCACCTGCCAATACTCTTCACTCTTTCTATTCCAATTAGGCTACAGTGGGCTCATATGACAGAATGGACTCTGAGGGAGAGGCCTTTCCTTCTGGAGAACCACTGTTCCCAATCTCCAGGTGAGGACTGTAGAAGCTGACTGGGTGATTTCAAACCAGCCTAAACTGTCTCATGGGGCTGTTGTTGTTCAGATCAAAGGGGGGGAGGGGAGAGGAGAGGAGAATGATGTAAACCAGGGTGGTGAACCTCTGTCCCGGGGGCTGTATGCGGCCCTCGAGGTCACTTGGTGTGGCCCTTGGGGATTGCTGGGCCAAACCAAGCCATGTGGCAGCCTCCCTGGGGCCTGGCTGGCCAGCGAGGATCGTGGGGCCCAGCCGCGCTGTGCAGCAGCCTCTCCAGGGCCAGGCAGGGATCACAGGGCCCAGATGTACTGTGCGGCAGCCTCCCTGGGGTCTGACTGGCCGGCCAGAATTGCTGCAGGGCCTGGAAAACTTACTGTCACAGTTCAGTTTGCACTTGATTATCCCAGAAGGTGTGGCCTAATATGCTAATGAGTGTGTGACCTAATATGCTAATATTAGGGAATGTGGTCTAATATGCTAATGAGTTCCTACTGGGCTTTTTCTACAAAAAAGCCCCGAACCTATGCATTTGCCTAGGGCAGTGGGCCGGGTGTGTGTGTGTGTGTGTGTTTGTGTGTGTGCGTGCCAGATTAGGCTCTTCCCACATGGCTTCAAATAGAAAAACAATTATTTGCATTAATTTTGATGGCCTGAATCATTCTCCCTTGGCGGAGCACTGTTTTTTAAGCTGATAATTTTTTATGGCCCACGAATGATGTTATAAATATCCATATGGCCCTTGGCAGAAAAAAGGTTCCCCACCCCTGATGTAAACTGATGTAATGGCTGATGACTCCTCCCTATTAAACAGTCTGTCAGAGAGAGACTGTTGGTTTGAAAGGTATCACTACAGGCCTCTGAGGGAGGCCTTTCCTCTTGGGGAACTACTGTTGCCAATCTTCAGGTGAGGGCTGTAGAAGCTTGACTGGGTGATTTCAAACCAAGCTAACCTGCCTCACGGGGTTGTTGTTGTTCAGATAAAAGGAAGGGGGGAGGAGAGGGGAATGCTGTAAGCCGATGTAATGGTTGATGATTCCTCCCTATTAAACAGTTTGTCAGAGATAGTCTGTTGGACTGAAAGGTCTCACTACAGGCCTCTGAGGCAGAACTCATTGGGCCCAGTGCTGACTATGGCTGCCAGTGCCCGGTTGGTAAGAAATTCCTGGAGATTCTGTGGTGGACTTTGAGGAGGCTATAGGAGTTAGGGCTTCAGAGCAGGATCTGCCGGACCCAGGTCCTTGCTGTGGAAACTGACTAACTGATTTCAGACCAGTCACAGACTTCCAGCCTAACCTGCCTCACAGGATTGTTGTTCAGATCACATGTGGAGAGAGAATGATGTAAACTGCTTCGCCCCCCTCCTCCCCCTTGAAGAAAGACTAATTTTCCTATATAGAGGCTGCAGGGAGGGCACAGGTGATGATTTTTAAAAAGTTTTATTGATTTAAACTACAAAGCAAAAGCATTGCAGAGGATACATAAAAAGAGGGGGAAAGAAGGAAAAGGGGCCTTTACAGAGTGGGAAAAACAGAAACCAGTACAAATATATCAGTTATAATTCCACCTCCCAATATAATACTCAAATCTTCCTACCTACAAGTATAAAAATCTCCTTAAGTGTTACCTTCCTTTCTTCTTTTACCAGGATTTAAAAAAAGAATAATTCTTTAAATAAATTCGTAAAGCAATATAAAACTAAACAGTTCTTCTTAAATACAAACTGAATATAGCCAGTTAATTTAAAAAAAAATCTTACAAGACTGTCTCAACATCAGATTTTACTAATTTAACTTACACCTATAACAAGCACAAATTAGGTTGTTGATTTAGCAAAATCCTTATTGAAAATCCTTTCTTTGTTCATAACAAATTACATGAGATACATCAAATACAACTGATTACTTTATCTCCATCTAAACCATTTCTCCTGATAACGTATTAAAAGCAAATCTGCCAAATTACCAAGTCTATCAAATTCTGCAGCAGTTATGCTATCTGCCTTTTCACCATTGATCCTATTTTCACATCATTAGAAGCAGTCTCACTAAATAGGCTCAAGTCAAGTTTATTGTTACAGTCAGTGACCAGCTTGTACAATCGAATCACATAAAACTTTTTGCATCAAAAACAGAATAAAACCAACAGTAGCATTCATAAAATTGGGTGCCTATGACTATTACAAAGAAATCGGATAAAAACATCCATAAAATTCATTTAAAATTTGGATGAAAGGTTAACAGTCAAATCAAGTTTAAAACAGTCATAGACCAGTCAAATTAGATACAAATAACTTAATAAAATACAATCAGGTAAAACAATAATCAGAATAAAACATACACAGTATGATATAATTTCCCTCCAGAACAGTAGTTAGGTTCCATAGCCAAGGCATTCAGTTGGATATTTCCCTTAGGAATTGCTTCCGGAGACTCATAGCTCGCGAAGCAAATTTTGCCACACATAAAGTGGTTCTTTTATTCCTATCCGCCAATAATTTGTCTAGCTGATGTCTAACATTTCTCCCAGGGACACTGGAACAGATCGGGAGTATATAGTCGGCCCTAATACACTGATATAATTTACATTGGAATAATACATGTTCCCTGTCTTCCGGTTTCTTGTCCCCACAAATACACAATCTCTCCTCATATGGTTGACCTGTGTATCTGCCTTCCATAATGGCTGATGGTAACATATCAAGTCTGAGAAGGGTAAATGCTCTCCTATACTCAACTTTGTCAAGATTAAGCAAGTATGGCATTAGTGTTATTTTATGTAGTTCCTCTATTCCTGGTAAATAACCTTTAAGCTGATTCAAATCATGCTGTCTTTCGACATCCAAGATTCTCTGTTTAAGAAAAGGTTTAACCAGATTGTACTCCATGTTGAGCAAATATTGTTTAGATAGTCCATAATAACCCAACTTGGACTCCGTTTCTCTAATCCACGGTGGCACAAACGAGTCTCTTGCTATCAGCCCCGCCAAACTGGTGGGCTGAGTCATTAGTTTATACCAGTAAAGAATAGCAGCAATCCACAGTCTTGCTTTCACAGTGACCATACCTGTTTCTACTCTGATAAATGAGTTGGGAGCACATGGAGGGACTTGTAGTATGTGCCTAAGGAACTTTGATTGCACTTTCTCCGCTAAATACCAGAGATGCTGATATGGTGTTATACTCAAGGGTGCCCCATATAGAATTTGAGCGAGGGCCTTGGCCTTAAAGACCTTAACTGCAGCCGCCACATTCTGCCCCCCAGAGGTCCAATAGAATTTCTCTATGTCTCCTGAACTTTTTGCTGCATTTGTTGTAACATATTCCACATGTGCCTTCCTGGCCCCTGAGGCCTGAAAGACTACCCCTAGGTACTTAAAGCAGCGTGTCTGTTCAATAGCCCTATCGTTTATCTTCCAATGATGTACCTTGGGTCTATTTGCAAAGGCTAAAATTTTAGATTTTGAATAATTTATTTCAACCTGATTAGCTTGGCAGTAAAGCGCAAGAATTTTCATTGCTCTCTTTAGCCCAATTGGGGTCCTAGAGACCAGCACTGCATCATCTGCATATAGCAGGAGCGGGATATGCCTGTCTGCAATCTTTGGAGCATGCACCTCTGGACCACTTAAATGTTCCCCCAGATCGTTTATAAAGAGGTTGAACAAAAGTGGCGCCAAGATGCAACCTTGCTTAACTCCCTTCCCTACTAAATAGGCAAACTGTCAGTACATCTACTACATAGAGAGTTATGTTAATTAGACTCATTAACGTCACCTTTTCAAGATATCTCTTATTCTTTTAAAGTTTAACATCTGTTCATTATTAATAGTTACATGTTTACTTATTCACCAGGAGAAGAAAAAAAAACCCACCAGATTCCAGAGTCCTTCTTCCCAAGGATTAAAAACTTTTAAGTTCCTTTAGTTTCTGCATCCAAAATATATCCAAGGCAGTCCATTTGTCCACACTTTATCTTTTGGTGTCACCTTACACTTCTTAGTCAGAGTTCCTTATTCAGCCATTCACCAAAGCAGAAGCAAAAAATCCAAAATCCTTTTTTCGAATAGCCTTCCAAATCCAAATTTGTTGATTAAAGTGCAGTTTTTCTCTTCTCAACATGGCCTGCCTCCTCAACCACCGAAGAACGAATTCATCGCCAGTTTCTCTTCTCCATTTGATTTTATTACAGCTTAACTTCCGGTGTAGTTTTGAAAATGCGTCAGAGGAGATCATCTTATTTTTCCTTTGTTTGTTTTGCATAGTAACAGTTTCCGCTTCTGCTTTCACTGCCACTGATTCACTCTCTTTATTGCTGGATCCCCGTAGATTTGCCATTTCATTAGCTGTAGGACCTTCTTCGCTCAAATCATTAGCTGTGAGCATAAAATAATCTCTAAGAAGCTGCGTAAATGAGATAAAATCTTCCTTCAAAGATTTGAGGTTTGCACAAATATCTTTTCCATGTGTCATTTCATTAAATGGTACCATATTAAGACTCAGATTGTGCATTCAAAACTCAGTCTCTTAGGTCAGATTGTATTTTTGCTTCTCTCCTGGCAGTCCCCATTCTACAGCAGCTTCAACTGAAGTTTTAAGAGCCATTCTTTCAGTTACTGTCAGATAATAGAGACAGAACTCTTTTCTGTATATCTCCTTTGTGTTCAGATCGTATTGCAAATTCTTGATCATCTCTGTAATATATATCCAATTAAAGTCCGGGTCAATTTTAATAATTATATTCAAACCAGTTTAAATAGTTAAGACTGCTCATGATGTTCCGAGGCCTTTTGACGTAATCCTTGAGCTAATCTTTTGTTGATATGCAGAGTGACCCATGGGGGGGGGGGGGGGGAGTTAGAAAAAAACCTACTTGTTAAGTAGAGTCGTTGCTTTAGAAGTGGAGAAATGTTGCTTTAAAGATGTACCGGAGAAAGTGAAAGCATAAAAGCGACCGGGAGTTCTTTTTCTGCTGATATAGCAGCTTTCATAGTCACGAAGCTTCAGGACACACGACGAGCACAGAGGGCAGTTGCTGCTGACCCCTGACCCCCCCCACCCGCTGTGAAGTTCCCATGCTGAAGAGAAAGCCTTCCAGGCCTTCCTTATGGGGGCATCACTTCTGTGACACCCCTCCAACGACCAGAATCAAAGTTGCTGCAGGGAAAAAAACTGCAGGCAACTCTGAAGCCAAGATGACAGATCCCAGAAGTCCAGGAAGGCACAGGTGATGGAAAGCTGAAGTCAGAGGAGCAGATAAAGGGAAGGAGATAGCTTAGGAAATTCCTGGAGATTTAAAGGGCTGGGCCTGGAGAGGGCAGGGTTTGAGGAGGTGTAGGACCTCAGAGAGGTACAATGCCATAGACTCCAAACCAACAATTTCCTCATGGTAACCGCTGTTGCCAATCTCCAGGTGAGGGCTGGAGATCACTCAGAACTACAACTGCTCTCCAGATACCAGAGATCAGCTCCCATTGAGGTGTGTGGGGGGAATGAATGCCTTCACTTTGGTGGGTGGGAAGACAGCAAGGGTGGCAGACACTTGCCCAGAGGCCTTCAGTGGTATCTTTCCATGTTGGGAAATTCCTGGAGATTCTGTGGTAGACTTTGAGGAGGGCATAGGAGTTAGGACTTCAGCATGGGGTCTGCCGGACCCAGGTCCTTGCTGTGGAAGCTGACTGACTGATTTTAGACCAGTCACAGACTTCCAGCCTAACCTGCCTCACAGGGTTGTTGTTCAGATCAAAGGGGGCAGAAGAGAATTATGTAAGCTGATTTGGTTCCTCACCCCCCACTGTGGAGAAAGACAGCCTATGTAGAAGCTGCAGGGAGGGGGAAGGAGATGGAAAGCTCAAGTCAGAGGGGCAGATAAAGGGAAGGAGATAGGTTGCCAACTCCAGTTTAGGGAATTCGTGGATATTTAAGGGGTGGGGTTTGAGGAGGGGTAGAATCTCAGACAGGTACAATGCCATTTCCTCCTAGGGAACCACTGGAGATCACTCAGATTTACAACTGCTCTCTAGATAGCAGAGATAAGCTTCCCTTGAGGTGGGGGGAAGTTAATGCCTTCACTTGGGTGGATGGGAAGACAGCAAGGGTGGCATGCACTTGCCCAGAGTCTCCTTCTAGAGCCCGTTGTATTTTTTTCCCCCATAACGGGCCTTACTCCTAGTAATAACATAAAACCATAAGGCATCAGTCATTTTGTAGAAAAATAGATGGTGGAGCTCATCCAGGGATTGTTATGCAGCTGCAATACTATTTAATGGACAAGGAGGTGGAACTCTCAGAAAGAGGAGGTTGAACTCTCAGAAAGGTTCAGGAGCTGTGCTTCTTTGAGCTCCCACTGAATCCGAGGCCTGCCATAAGGAGAGTTCTGCTGGATCAGACCAAAAGCCCGTCGAGTCCAGTATTTTGTTTATGCAGCAGCTGACCAGCTGCCTTTATGAAGCCCCTGAGCACGAGGGCTGCAACAGCATTCTAACCCCACCCCACCCACCATGTGCCTCAGCAACTGATTGAAGGAGGCACACTGCCTCCAGTACCATGCTCAAGTGTTCCCAGGAAAGAACAACCAAGCACTTGGGGCAAAATCAACTGGGGTTTATTTATGAAGGACAACAAAAGAGACCATTTTAAAGAAGAAGAAGCACGCCCTTTAAAAAAAACAGTAGAAAAGAGCAAGAGTCCAGGAGCACCTTAAAAAATAACATTTGTTGCAGGGTAGGTGTTCTCGTGAGTCAAAAAAGCTCCTACCCTGCTATGAATAGTATGTGCAAAAAGGATCTAGGGGTCTTAGTGGACCATACGCAGAACATGAGTCAACAGTTCTTAAAAAGGCAAATGCAATTTTGGGCTGTATCAACAGAAGTATAGTGTCCAGATCACGTGAAGTGATGGTATCGCTTTACTCTGCTCTGGTAAGACCTCACCTGGAGTCTTGTGTTCAGTTTTGGGCACCACATTTTAAGAAGAATATAGACAAGCTCAAACAGGTCCAGAGGAGGGCAACGAAGATGGTGAGGGGTCTGGAGACCCTATGAGGAAAGGTTGAAGGAGCTGGGCATGTTTAGCCTGGAGAGGAGGCAGCTGAGAGGTGATAGGATCACCATCTTCAAGTACCTGAAAAGCTGTCATATAGAGGATGGTGTGGAATTGTTTCCTGTGGCCCCAGAAGGTAGGACCAGAACCAGTGGGTTGAAATTAAATGACAAGAGTTTCAGGCTCAACATTAGGAAGGATTTCTTGACTGTTAGAGCAATTCCTCAGTGGAACAGGCTTCCTCGGGAGGTGGTTTGCTCTCCTTCCTTGGAGGTTTATAAACACAGACTAGATGGCCATCTGACAGCATTGAAGATCCTGTAAATGTAGGGGGAGGTATTTGTGAGTTTCCTGCATTGTGCAGGGAGTTGAACTAGATGACCCTGGAGGTCCCTTCCAACTCTATGATTCTTTGAATGTTGTTTGTCTTTAAGGTGCTACTGGACTCTTGCTTTTCTACTGCTACAGACAAACTAGCACAGCTACCTCTCTTTTTGAAAATATATTATTATTATAAATGCTAATAATGATCATAGAATCATAGAACCATAGAGTCTGAAGGAACCTCTAGGGTCATCTAGTCCAACCCCTGCACAATGCTCTACGGTTGGGAAGTTCTTCCTAATGTTGAGCCGGAAACTCTTTTGATTTAATTTCAACCCATTGGTTCTGGTTTTACCTTCCAGGGCCACAGAAAACAATTCCACACCATCCTCCATATGACAGCCCTTCAAGTACTTGAACACTATACTTCTGTTGATACAGCCCAAAATTGCATTTGCCTTTTTAGCCCCCGCATCACACTGTTGACTCATGTTCAGCGTATGATCCACTAAGACCCCTAGATCCTTTTCGCACATACTACTGCTAAGACAAGTCTCCCCATCCTATAACCATGCATTGAATTTTTCCTACCTAAATGCAGAACTTTACATTTATCCTCGTTAAAATTCATTTTATTGATTTTAGCCCAGTTTTCCAGCCTGTCAGGGTCATCCTGTATCCTGTTTCTGTCTTCTTCTGTGTTTGCAATCCCTCCCAATTTAGTATCATCTGCAAATTTAATAAGCATTCCTTCTATTCCTTCATCCAAATCTTTGATAAAGTTGTTGAACAAAACAGGTCCCAACACAGATCCTTGAGTCACTCCAGTTGTCACTCCTCTCCAAGAGGAACTATTGATGAGGAACTATTCACAAGCACACTTTGGGTGCGATCTGTCAACCAGCTGCAGATCCACCTAACGGTAACAGTATCCAAACCACATTTTACCAACTTGTCAACAAGGATAGTATGTGGAACCTTATCAAAAGCCTTACCAAAATCAAGATAAACGATGTCTACAGCATTCCCCTGATCCAGCATGGAAGTCACTTTCTCAAAAAAAGAGATCAGGTTAGTCTGACATGACTTGTTCTTGAGAAAGCCATGCTGGCTCTTAGTAATCACATCCATTCTTTCTAAATGTTCCAGGACTGACTGATGATTTGTTCTAAAACTTTTCCAGGTATAGACGTAAAGCTGATGGGTCGGTAGTTACCCGGATTGTCTTTTTCCCCTTCTGGAAAATGGGGACAACATTCGTCTGCCTCCAATCTTCCGGCATCTCTCCTGTTCTCCAAGAATTCTCAAAAATAATAGCCAGAGGCTCAGAAATTACATCCGCAAGCTCTTTTAGAACCCTTGGATGCAATTCATCTGGCCCCTAGGATTTAGTTTCATTTAAAGAAACTAGGTGTTTATGTACTACCCCTATGCTGATCCTAGGTTGGAACTTCATACCCTCCTTATATGTTCTGTTTTTGCCATGTTGAGCACCGTCTCCCTCAGAAAAGAAGACTGAGAAAAAGTAGGAATTGAGCAGTTTTGCCGTCTCTTCATTACCTGTTACAATTTCACTTTCTTGCCCTCGCAGTGAACCTATCATGTCCTTGCTCTTTTTCTTACTCTGAACATAAGAAAAGAACCCTTTTTTGTTGTTTTTAGCATCTTTGGCCAGCCTAAGCTCATACTGAGCTTTACCTTTCCTAACTTTTTCTGTACAAGCACTGGTGATTTGTTTATATTCATCCTTGGTTATAAGGCCCTCCTTTCAATTCCTAAAGGAGTCTTTTTTATTTCTCAAGTCTTTAGAGAGCTGTTTATGGAGCCACTTTGGCTTCTTTAGACTTTTTCCATTTTTTCTTCTCATAGGAATTGTCTGTGATTGTGTTTTCAGTATTTCGCTTTTAAGAAACTCCCATCCCTCCTGAACCCCCTTCCTCCAAAGCATTTCTGACCATGGGATTTTATCCAGCATAGTTCTAAGTTTATCCAAGTTTGTCTTTCTGAAGTCAAACCTATAAGTCTGACTATATATAGCTTTTCCCTTCCTTAAGGCTGTAAATTCCAAAATCACATGGTCATTACTGCCCTGGGCGCTCACTATTTCCACTTCTTCAATCAATTCTTCCTTGTTGGTGAGAATCAAATCCAAGATAGCAGATCCCTTTGTTTCCTTCTTCACTTTCTGGAAAACGAAGTTGTCAGCAAGACAAGTCAGGAATCTATTTGACTTTTCATTTTTAGCAGAGTTGGACTTCCAACAAGCAACGCTGTTACCAAACACCGTTTTTCTTACCGCCGTAAGGTGCAAACCATCTCTCGATAGAAGACCACCATCTTGAAAGCGTAAGCCGTGGTGCAGAAATCTGAAACTTTCCTGATGACACCATCGACGTAGTCAGTCATTTATCTGAAGTATTCTTCTTTCTTGTCCTAAGCCACGTCCTTCAACAGGAAGCACTTGTCAGACTCTGTTCATTGATACTATTGCTAAATGCTGATTACTAACCATATTGATTAATGCACATATATGTTCACTAACCTATGATAGTAGAATCGTAGGGGGGGGCAAGTAGGGAATAGCCGAAGAGTAGCTTCCCAGGAATATCAAAGATGGTTAGGCAGTCTTTGAAGTGGAGAATGCCCGCCAGATTCTTGTTGGTTAAGGAATCTATCTTAACCCAGGCTGACAGCTCTGTAATGACAGCTGGTGATCTAGCCGGCATGCTAGGTCACAGTGACCTTATCAACAGGCTGGTTTGAGCCGGCTGAAGACAAGTGAAGGAACCTGCTGAGTCAGCATGAGAGTGGACTGCCAGGATTGTCTGACTGAACTATAAATGAACTGTGTCTGTAATGCACAGGTCTCTCTTTGAGAGTGGACTTGCTGGCGAAGCATTTTGTTTCTGTGATTAATATATTGGACTGCACTAGTGAGCACGAGTTGTATATACTGTAAATACACTACTTTGGCACTAGCTGCAGGTGTCTGGCTGATTTCTTTCCTGGAGCTCAGTGTTGGGCTCATCACACCGCTCCCTCTGCTAGCACCCGCACCGACAGGGTTATGGGCCCAGAGCGGTTCCGCTGCGCGGAGGAGCACCGTGAGAGTTGAGCTGACCGGGAGTTGTGAAGGAGCCGGAGGCGAGGAACGCCGGTTGAAGGATAAAGAAGCACCAGCTATCTCATTTCGAGAGCCAGAGGGAGGACGGCAGCCAGCTGTGTGGAGGAGTCGGCATCATGGCTCAGCAGCAGCTTGCAGTGGCCGTCGAGAAGCTTAACTCAGCCAACTACGCGGTGTGGAACCTGAGAATGGAACTACCTTAAGCATGAGGGGCAATGGCTGTTTGTAAGTAATCCCCCTGCCGTGTTATCTCCTGCCGAGACTGTGTTAGCCGATAAGGCGCTGGCAAACATCGTGCTAGCAGTAGGAGACGACCAGCTAATATATGTGCGAGGGAAGGACACTCCCAAGGCTGCCTGGGACGCACTCAGTGGGGTTTATGTTAGTACCACTGCTGGCTCCCTTATGGCCTTGACCAGGAAGATGTTCCGCACTTTAATGCCAGCTGGAGGGTGTGTAAGGCAGCACATCAAGAAGCTAACGGACTGCTTCATTGAGCTTGAAGCCAGGGGCAAAACTGTAGCTCCTGATGACAGAGTTTATATTTTACTGTCTTCATTGCCGCCTGAGTTTACTCCCCTGATTACATCCCTGGAGACGGTTGATGTGGCGACTCTGACAATGGAGTACGTGTGTGCCCACCTGCTTGATTTCCAAGAAAGGATTGCAGCAGTGAGCTGTCCGGGGGTGTCGGCTGAGGAGCGTGTGGCTATCGGCTCGTCTGGGAAGGCGTCCAAGAGCGAGCCGGCTTCTGCTGCTGGCAGGCAACCAAAAGCTGAAGTGGAGCCGACTGCACTGTCTGTCCGACGTTGCTATGGCTGTGAATCATCTTCGCACCTGTTACGCGTTTGCCCAGAGAAAGGGAAGCGGCGTGGTCGGAGGCAGCGAGGGCAGAGGACCACCAGCCGATGTGAGGAAGAAGCCCGGCTGGTCACTTCTGCAGGAGAGAGCACAGGGTCTGCCTGGATATTAGACTCTGGTGCAACGAGCCATCTCTGCTGCAACAAGGAGCTGCTGAGAAATGTTGACATTCCTGAGCACAGTCATGTCAGATTAGCTGACGGTACCTCCGCAGCTGTTACTTGCTCTGGCTGTATTGAATTTCCTGTGTTAGATTGCACTTTGCAGCATGTTTTGTGTGTACCCTCACTAAGGTCGAACTTGCTAAGTGTAAGCATGCTAATTGACCATGGATATCAGGTGAAGTTTGAAAAAGCCTGTTGTAAAATCTTAGGAGGTGGGGGGAAGCTGCTTGCAATGGGGAAAAGAGAGGGAAATATATATGTGGTTCAGAGTCATTGTGCCCAGGCTGCACAAGTGTCAAATGTGCCAGTGCACAATCAATGTATACATCTGCTCCACAGGAGACTCGGGCACTGTGGGTTTAGCGCGTTAAAAAAGACTTTACAGTTGGTGCCAAGTCTGAAGGTAAAGCCCTGCAGGTGTTACTTAGACTGCCAAGTCTGTAAAAAGACTAAGAGCAGGGCTTGTGCAGTTGCTAAGCAGAGCAACAGAGAGAGTAAACGTGCCTTAGAACTCATTCATCTTGATGTTATTGGCCCATTGCCAAAGAGTCTGTCGGGGAGGCAGTATTGCCTAGTGGCTACCGACGACTATACAAGGTATTCTTGGGTGTTTGCCTTGAAGCACAAATCCGAGGTATACAAGGTGTTTACAAAATGGGCTAAAGCGGTGGAAAGGGAGTTGGATACGCATCTTAAATCTATTCAGTCCGACCACGGTGGGGAATTTCTCTCTAATGAGTTTAAACGTTGGCTGGAGACCAAGGGCATTGCCCACAGATTAGCGAACCCGGCCACGCCCCAAGAAAATGGGCTGGAAAATGGGCATGGAGCTGTACTGCAAAATTTGATGTACTGTATGCTAGAAGATGCTAAGTTGCCAATTTCTTATTGGGCAGAGGCCATGTATTCAGCTGTGTACGTGCATAATTGAATTTGGTGCAAAGCTGTGAATGACTTGCCTTACAGAAGGCTATACAATAAGGTTCCAGACCTAAGGTTTCTAAGAGTCTTTGGGACAAAAGCTTGGGCTGGCATCCCCTCCGAGAACAGGAGGGAAGGAGGTGGCCGGGCAGTGAGCCTAACTTTTCTGGGCTACAAGCCAGAAGCTAGGTGTTATCGCTTTTGCGATAAGAGAGCTAAGCTAACGTTCAGTAGAACTGCCAAAGTTAACGAGCACGCCAGGTGGCCTCAATTACATTCTACTGAGAAAGAACTTGTGCTGCTGCCAAGCACTGATAACGGTGCTGGAGTCCTGCCAAGGGTAATTAAGCAGGAACAACAATCTCCAGCCCAGGAGCTGGCAAGCGGACAAGCAGAGCAAGGTGAGCCGAATGTTGGCACAGAGCCTCAGGCACAAAGTCAGGAGGTGCAACCTCTGAATCAAGAGACAGAACCAGCCCAGGAGGTGGCATGCAGTGAGCTTGAAGGAGTGGAGCCCGGTCCGAGCACAGGGCCACGAGTATCTGCTAGAGCCACAAAGGGTATCCTTCCTGCCAGATACAAGGTGCCTTATGTTACACTGGTAGTCAAACCAGACCCACCAGGGTTCCAAGAAACGCTCAGGAAAAAGGCTGAGGCGTGGAAGGTCTGGGTGGCAGAGTGCGAGGCACGGAACAGGGAGGCTGAAGCCAAACGCCAGAGGGAACTGGCTGACCAGGACAGTGATAATGAGTTCCTGGACTGGAAGTTGTAAACTTGTAAATATGATAAGTGTGTAACACTGCTGTCTGTGAACCAATGTGAAGGCATGTGTGCATAACAATGCAGAACATTGTGAGTGATGTACAGTTCTCAAGTATGAATGTAAACTGTATCCAATGTTAAAATTCACTGTGGTTGGGTGCACTGGGTTCGATAGATTAGGAAGTGTGTTGGTTAAGGAATCTATCTTAACCCAGGCTGACAGCTCTGTAATGACAACTGGTGATCTAGCCGGCATGCTAGGTCACAGTGACCTTATCAACAGGCTGGTTTGAGCCGGCTGAAGACAAGTGAAGGAACCTGCTGAGTCAGCATGAGAGTGGACTGCCAGGATTGTCTGACTGAACTATAAATGAACTGTGTCTGTAATGCACAGGTCTCTCTTTGAGAGTGGACTTGCTGGCGAAGCATTTTGTTCCTGTGATTAATATATTGGACTGCACTAGTGAGCACGAGTTGTATATACTGTAAATACACTACTTTGGCACTAGCTGCAGATGTCTGGCTGATTTCTTTCCTGGAGCTCAGTGTCGGGCTCATCACACCACTCCCTCTGCTAGCACCCGCACCGACAATTCTCACCTCCCCCCTAGAGGCAGCAAGGACATTGCCGCCGGGAAATGTAACCACCAACTGAAAAAGATAAGGGGGAGCCGTGTGAAAACTCTCACATGCAAAAGCAGCCTTTGTTTTGGGAATTGGGGCGTAGATGCAATTGCTTTGATGTAGAATGTTAAATACCAATGATTTGAACTGCTTGCCATCAGTTCCAATACCTATCATGCTGGAGTAACTTTGGAGTATACAATAAATGCAACTTTGTTTCAAATAACAAGTCTGCTCATTTGGAAACTTCAATGAACCTTCGCTGACAGCACTGACAAGAATAAATCAGAGCAGCTGGTTTCCAGTAGTGAAACCAAGCGGAGGTCGAAGGGTTAAGTTCACTTTCCTTCCCCTGCATGTTCCCAAGGCAAAGTGAGTCTACAGGGCCCCACAATTTGCACACAGTATGACAAGTGTGATCATGTGACCTTTGCCTCATCTATTGGCACATATAGCAAAGCAGAGCTGTAATATGAAGCCATTCAAAAGCTGCCATTGGTCCATCAAGTTCAGCATTGCCTACTCTGAGTAGTAGTAGCTCTTGAGCTTCTCATAATCTCAGGGACTGTCCTTTCCCTTTGCTGCAGTTCACAAGCCTTAAGTGAAGTCCCTGGTGATGGAATCAAGGACCCTATGGATGCAAAGTGTTTACTCTCACAGCCCTCAAGGAACTTTCAATCTAAAATCAACGGTGGGGAAGAACAGCAGGAGAAGGGAAGATGCAAGGGAAGATGCAAGGGATGAATGTAAGAATGTAAGTACAAGCTGTTTGAGGAGCTTCAGGAGTTTGGTCAAGATTTCGGGAAGGGCTGCTGAAATGGATGCTGACTACAACTGTCAAGCCAGCTCTCCCAGAATGACAATGGATATCCATACTACAGATATCAGTACGCCATACTACAAAGATCAGGGAAACACGACTGATGTTGCTCCCTGCCCAAACCCTCCTCAGGCTCCACCCCTAAAATCTCCAGGAATTTCTCAAACCTAATTGGTAACCCCAATTGTTGACCAAACCAAAAAGGAAAATGATGAGGCCCCTTTTCAAGATGTTGCGTGCAGTTCACATTCTTCAAATTCAAAGTAGCTTTCGTCAGAAATTTTGTAAGAAAGGGCTCAAATACCACATTTACAGCTCTACTATTGGGTTTAACATCATTTCATTTTGCATGAAGTCTTCTTTTAACAAAAAAATCTTATAAAAATTGAGGCAGATCCTCAGATTACCCAGCAAACTGGACAGAGTGCGCTGTCTAAGTGCTTTTTCTTATCAATGAAAAGCTTTCCCCACAAAATTGTAAATAAGAAAATATATCTGTATATGTGCTCCATGAACTCTGCAGGAGATGTTAACAACATTTAAAATGTTCAAACTTGATTACGAGGGTTACAAGCTTCAAACCGCTTTGTCTGCCAGGCTCTCTCCCCAGTGTTCTGCAAGGTCAACTCTGTTCTCATGCCCTCCCCAAGATCCTGAGCCAGGCAGGGGGGAATTTTCTGAATTTCTGTTCACCTAAACATTTCCCTAGAAATTAAGCAATCTCAACCCCCCCCCCCCCATGAGATTTTGGGGTGAGAGGCCCCTGCGTTGACAAGCCAGGGGTCACTGTGTGGCTGTTGTCCAGCCCCAAGTGACCTCCACATGGATGCCACATTCTATCCCCTTCGGAAGAAGTTGTTGCTACAGAACGTTTTTGGAGTTTCACTGTGGCCAAACCACCGCACACCATGACAAAGGACAATTTGTAACAGAAACTCTTGGCAGGGAACCTCAGAAGTTGTTGGATGAATCACAGAAAGAGGTACTGGCTTTCTTCATTGGGGACAGTGTGCTTCTGAGTAGATTACACAGGGGAAGTGCCTATGCCGCGCCAAAATGCCCATCTCAATGCAGCCATAGACAGGAGCATATCACTTTCATGAGTGTCCTTTCAAGAATGAAAAGAACCAACAATACTGTAGAACACACCTCCCCAACAAGTGTTTATGGAAAGTGGATGGAGTTGGATGGGGCTTTAGCCCAGCAGTGCTTCTGATTGGCCACTGGAGTTTTGATTGATTGTCCAGTTTTTTTAAAATGTTGTTTTGGCAGCAGCTGCCACCGCTGTGCAAGGATCTTCACAGGGTGACTGAAGGTAACCTGTAGCAGCCATTTTGTAGCTGGCTCCACCACTTTAGGCAGCCATTTTGTGCAGACATTTGTACCCACCACCCTGTGTCAGAATTCCAAAAGTGCCTGCAGGCTCAGAAAGGTTGGGGACCCCTGCTTAGAGGACTGGGAAGAAGAAAAATTACAGATGGCTACAACAATCTCCTCAGATCTCGGAGGCTAAACAGGGCCAGTCCTGGCTATTCCTTTGATGGGAGACCACCAAGGAAGTCCAGGGTCACTATGCAATGGC
The DNA here is from genome assembly GCF_032191835.1 of Heteronotia binoei. Classification (NCBI taxonomy): domain Eukaryota; kingdom Metazoa; phylum Chordata; class Lepidosauria; order Squamata; family Gekkonidae; genus Heteronotia; species Heteronotia binoei. The sequence goes on along the minus strand of NC_083228.1, from coordinate 1,954,161 downwards.
AGGCAACAGCAAGCTAACGTCGTTTCTTGCCTTGAAAACCCTACATAGCTACCATACATCAGTTCGGCTGCAACTTGACGGCACTACCTCCACCACCACTGCAACAAAACCAGCATTTCCCTGTGTGAGATGAAATGTTTGCCTCCCAAGATAGAGAAGGGAGAGGTTTATAACAAGAAAAGAAGGTGCACCAGGAAATCATTGATGGTGAGCAACAAAAGCAGCTGCTTTGCAGAGAAAGGGGAGAGACCTCTGCTGTAGCTGTGTTGCCTCCGGGTTTATCTGCTTCCAGTCAAGCAGATCATGTGGCTAATTTGAAACCATGTTCTGCCTTTATTGAGGAGAACCTGCAGCCCACAAAAGGCAGAAGTGGGGAGAGAATGTTCTGGATGTTTCAGTAAAAATTTCCTGCATTTCCCCCCTTCCTCTTAAGTGACATGGCATCACATTTTGATAAGTGGCACTCGACCGCAAAGGAAGGGAAAAGCACTTGGAGAACATCTTGAGCAAGAACATCTGGACTGACTGCCTCTTACACAGATGGCAAAAACTTAAAACAAAAATCTCCAGCTGAGGGAACTTTGTGAACATCTAGTCACAAAGACACATTAAAACATCCTTATATGTTCCCTACTTCTTTGAGGTCAAAGGATTCTAAGGGCAATGTTTGCATCAGGGTGTGGGATGGGGGATGGGACCCACCCGATAGCCCCATCTTGTTTGATCTGGGAAGCTAAGCAGGGGCAGCACTGCTGGGGTATTTGGTTAATATAGCAGTGTTTTGCCCAGACGTAGAAGCCTGATACTGAGTGCAGAAGATAAATCTCCCAAGAAGTAGATTGCCAGGTGATACTTGGTTTTGTGGCACTGTGCCCTGCTGAAGTCTCTCACTGTCCCCAGGCTCCACCTCCAAAATCTCCAGATATTTCCCAAACCAGAGCTGGTAAGCCCACCAACTGCGCAGAGATTTCCTCTCCTTTCTGACTGAGGAACTACGCAAAATCTCCTGGGAGGACAAACAGTACTAAGTGCTACTTGGTGGAACTGATACCCTGCTCTTGTAAGACAGCAGAAGCCACACCAGCCAGGAAGATTCAGATGTGACCTTTGATCTCTATAAGAATAGAGTTCTCGGTGAAGAAGGCGGGCTCCGAAATTCCATATGCTGTGAATGGGAACTCACCTGCCAAGACACAAGTAAACTGCACCTCTTCTTCTAGAGCAGCACCACCACCACAATCTCAAAATTCTACTGAGAAGAACTAAAAATAACACCCTGGCCTCCAGCAAAGCAGTGCACAGCCCGAAGGCAAAGGCAGCTCTCCCTCCAGCAAGGCCACTTCAGCTTAGATTATTCAGCTCTGGGCAGGCATTGTTGGCCAGCTCTTGAAGAAGAAGATATTGGATGTATATCCCGCCCTCCACTCCAAAGAGTCTCAGAGCGGCTCACAATCTCCTTTACCTTCCTCCCCCACAACAGACACCCTGTGAGGTGGGTGGGGCTGAGAGGGCTCTCACAGCAGCTGCCCTTTCAAGGACAACCTCTGCCAGGGCTATGGCTGAACCAAGGCCATGCTAGCAGGTGCAAGTGGAGGAGTGGGGAATCAAACCCGGTTCTCCCAGATAAGAGTCCGCACACTTAACCACTACACCAAACTGGCTCTCTCTCTTGGAGGAAGGAAAGTAACCTCTCTTCTGAAACCTTTCTTAGTATTAGGGTGTGATGCAGAAAATAAATCTATGTGACTATTTGTGTATAACAACCCAAGAACAGTAACTTTTGATGGCCCTAGAGCAGTGTTCATAATATAATTTAAGAATCTTTCGGTGACCTCTTCTCTTAGTGTGTCCATTTTTATTTAGGTTACTGATTGTCTGCCTTCCTCAAAGGGACTCAGGGTAGATGACCCAGACATTCAATAAACAATTTGGGTCGTAGAACTAACCAGAAAGTTTAAAAAAAACCAGAACTGAAATAAAACAAATGTTAACAAGGCACGTTTTAAAAATGAAGCAAAATTAGTGGAATCCATAGAATTGCCAGTTCCAGGCTGAGAAATATCTCAAGATTTGGGAAGTGGAGCTGGAGGAGGGGAGGGTTTGAGGAGGAACTTCAATGCCACAGAGTCCACCCTCCAAAGCAGTCATTTTCTCCAGGGGAGCTGATCACTGTCAGCTCGTGATTGGTTGTAATCCCAGGAGATCTCCAGCCTCCATCTGGAGGTTGGCAACCCCAGGGATCCAAGTTACAGTAAGCTATACAAAGTAATATAGACCACAGTCCCTAATAGTGCATCCAAGTAACTTTGTGCATAATTTTGTACAGCACATTCCTGTTGCCTGCATAGAAAGGCCCTTTGTCTTGAGTGATGAAGTTCAGTATAGTTTGCAGGAAGCCAGGAGAGCGGAGGCCTTCCTGACCTCCTTGGGCAGGCCATTCCACATGGCTTCCAGTTGGGGTGCCACCTAGAAGCCTGTATTTCAAAGGAGATTTGAATACAGAACTATTTTGATTGCTTGTCCTCTGCACCCCAAAAGGCACTTTGGACCACCACATGCCATACACCCCCACATTCAGGGCACATTATGGGGTTCAGAGCTTTCAAGCTTCTAGGTGGCACCCCAATTGGAAGCTTTTGGCACTGGAACCAGTGTTTGGATCGAGCACCACTGCATGTCTTCTTGAAGGGGACAGTGTCCTGAGCACTAGAATATACCAACAAACGTAAGTTTCATTATTGTTTTGGGTTTGGTAAATTATTGATAGAAGTTAGAAGGCTGTTTTTCTATGATTACTGTATAATATTTGTACTGTCTGACAGATACTAGCTTACCTAATATAAACAGGAACACTGAGTTCTAAAACAAATCCCTAAAGAGGTAACACGTGGAATTTGTGGTTGTGAGTGCAAATACACTAATAAGAATGGAAAATAAAGCTGCTACTGGCTTTAAAGAGATAATTTCTTAAAAAGATAATTGAGAAGGTAAACCACTAATTCCTTCTCCTAGTTCTTCGTCTGGCCCAGGGAAGTTTACGACCATGCAGGGAGATAGGAAAGAGATGCAAAATACTCTACTAACTGCCGTAGCACAGCTGACTGGTAAAGTAGATGACATAGGAGAGCAGATGGCAGAGATCGAACAAGAGCTTCAAGAGAACAGAAAACAGACAGTAGAGACCAATAAAGCCTTAAAGGTACTAGATGCACAGGTGACCAACAACACGCAAAAGGTGGAACAGCTGGAAAAAGAACAGATTGTACATGCCAGCGGACTCCTACAGCTAGAAATAGACAGAGCAACCTATATGTAGAGATTTCAAAATGTTCCAGAAGAAAAAACTGAAGATTTACAGAAAATATTAAGTGAGGCCTTGGCAGAAATTCTTCAGGTGGCACCTGAAAAGATGGAAGAATTTGATCAAGTTAAGCGAGTACCATCAAGTTTTACGAGATGGAACAAGTTGCCTAATGAAATACATTTGAAGCTTACAAGAAAGAGAACCAGAGACAATATTTTGAAGCAAGCAAGAGATAAACCAGTGATGATAGCAGGAAATACGGTGAAAATTTTGAGAGAGGTGCCATGGCCAGTGAGACAAAAGAGAAGAGAAGATCAAACCCTGACAAACTTATTGAGAGAAAGAGAAATACATGGCAAATGCCAGAAGGCCTCCTTTTTACTTATGAAGAGAACAGGCATAGGATAAACTCTATCTTTAAAGCTCAAAACTTTCTGGAGAGAGTGGAGAAAAAGGAGGGGAAGAAAAAGAAGGAAGAGGAAGAAGAAGGCCCAGATGTAGAGGACCCAAATGAACCACGGAAATATCCAACAAGATTCCAGACTAAAAAAGTTTTAAAAGATAGTGATAAGAAAAATCCATAATGGCATCAATAATCTCTATTAATGTGAACAGACTTAATTCTCCTATAAAAAGGAGGAAGACCTTTAGATATTTGACAAAACTGGAAATGGACATAATTTGTTTACAAGAAACTCATATTCTGGCTAAAGATCAACACATTTTGAAAAATAAGAAACTGGGCAATTTGTTTACAGCAACAGATATAAATAAAAAGAAAAGGGGACCGGCAATTTATGTTAAGGACAAATTTAATCCACAATTACAGCATGCTTCTGAAGATGGAAGAGTTCTACTAGTGGAAGTTATGGTGGACAATAAAAAAATTCTATTGGCAAATATTTATGCCCCGAATGATCTCCAAGAACTGGAGATAAACTACCATAAAACAAAATTTCTGATGAAGAATATGATGATAGAACAAATTCAACTTCTCCAACAAAAATCAGGGGTTTTGCATGAGAAAAGAATCAAATATTTAGGTGTACACATCTCAAATAAATGTAGCAGTTTAAAAATGGACAACTACGATAAATTACTCAAAGAAATTAAAAAAGATTTAGAAAAATGACATGATTTGAATTTATCCTTAATGGAAAGAATAGCCTCAATAAAGATGAATATTCTGTCAAGACTGTTGTTCCTATTCCAAACTATTCCAGTACTCTTAAATAGTGGGTTTTTTCAGGAATTGAATAAGATGGTTTCTAAATATATTTGGCAAGGCAAAAAACAAGAATTAAACTAAAGATACTACAAGACTCTGAACTGAGAGCAGGCATGGGCCTCCCAGATTGGCAATTGTACTATAAAGCTTCTGTGCTTTCGTGGGTAAGAGACTGGGTACTATTGAATGATAAGAGACAGCTATTGCTAGAGGGACACGATCTTAATTTGGGCTGGCATGCGTATTTATGGTATCAGAGATTAGAAGGACACTCCTATTTTAAGAACCACTGGTTCCGGAAATCTTTGTACCACACATGGTCATGGTTGAAACCGAGAATTTACCAGAAAATTCCAAGATGGGTGTCTCCAGTGGAAGCATTTACTCTTCCAAATCTTTTGAAATCCAATCAAAGTTATAGATATGACGACCTGCTTGTCAAGCAGACGGATTCAATGACGAGTCGAAGTTGCTACAAAGACTACGTTTATTGATAGACCGTTACTTTGGCTCAAGCCTTGGCTTGAGAAGAATGAAACCAATGCATTGATACATAAGTTTTAAGGTACACTTCAAAGGGATTCCTATGGGGAGGGGAAGCAGGGGAGCATTCACACATAAGTCACAAAACTACATACGTTCCCAGGGCATTATCAGGCATTCGGCCTTGTATCACCCAGATGGCGCTTCCTCCCGCAAGAGGATCCATGGGAAGGTGCTGATTGCTTTGCTCTCAGTAATTAACAGTCATAAAACAAAGAGGGGCCAGGAAAGGATAATAAACTAGCAACATTTGGTTCAGTGTGATCTTACCCAGGCCTGCTTATGACAGGCCAGGAACCCATCAGTTTATTGATCAAAATCAGTTGAGCTTGACACTGCTGAAAAAAGATAACCAATTGAAAACCAGAGAAGAGCTAGAAAATATGGACATTAAAATGAGTTGGTGGTTGAGAACGCAAGTTGAATCCAGATATGCCAAAGATAAGATAACAGACTTTAACACAGAGCAATATCCATTTGACAAAATCTTTTTAGGTCTTCAAGAAAAGTTAATTTCTAAGCTATATGTTTACCTATTACAGATGAAGATGCAAGATGAGGTAATAAAAGAATGTATGGTCCAGTCAGTCTGACTTCAATATCAGGAAAGTTGGTAGAAACCATTATCAAGGACAGAATGAATAGGCGCATTGATGAACACAAGTAATTGAGGCAGACTCAGCATGGGTTCTGTAAGGGAAGATCTTGCCTCACTAACCTGTTACATTTCTTTGAGGGGGTGAACAAACATGTGGACAAAGGAGACCCAATAGATATTGTTTACCTTGACTTCCAGAAAGCTTTTGATAAAGTTCCTCATCAAAGGCTCCTTAGTAAGCTCGATAGTCAAGGAGTGAAATGACAGGTCCTCTTGTGGATCAAAAACTGGCTAATTAATAGGAAGCAGAGAGTGAGTATAAATGGGCAGTCTTTGCTGTGGAGGACGGTAAGCAGTGGGGTGCCGCAGGGCTCGGTACTGGGTCCCATGCTCTTTAACTTGTTCATAAATGATTTGGAGTTGGGAGTGAGCAGTGAAGTGGCCAAGTTTGCAGATGGCACTAAATTGTTCAGGGTGGTGAGAACCAGAGAGGATTGTGAGGAACTCCAAAGGGATCTGTTGAGGCTGGGTGAGTGGGCGTCAACGTGGCAGATGCGGTTCAATGTGGACAAGTGCAAAGTAATGCACATTGGGGCCAAGAATCCTCTTGTGGATCAAAAACTGGCTAATTAATAGGAAGCAGAGAGTGAGTATAAATGGGCAGTCTTCGCAGTGAAGTACGGTAAGCAGTGGAGTGCCGCAGGGCTCAGTACTCGGTCCCATGCTCTTTGAATACAGTCTTCATTTCCTCATCCTCTTTTTGCCTTCAAATGGTTTCCAACAACAGCTCCATTTCTATACTACAAAAGGTCCCTTGTTAGCCTTTGGTTGCATTGCATTGCCAAGCATGGCTTTATTACGGAACACAGGGCTTTTTTGGTAGAAAAAACCCAGCAGGAACTCATTTGCCTATTAGGCCACATTCCATGACATCACCATGACAGAGCCAGTTTGGTGTAGTGGTTAAGTGAGTGGACTCTTATCTGGGAGAACCGGGTTTGATTCCCCACTCCTCCACTTGCACCTGCTAGCATGGCCTTGGGTCAGCCACAGCTCTGGCAGAGGTTGTCCTTGAAAGGGCAGCTGCTGTGAGAGCCCTCTCAGCCCCACCCACCTCACAGGGTGTCTGTTGTGGGGGAGAAGGGAAAGGAGACTGTGAGCCGCTCTGAGACTCTTCGGAGTGGAGGGCGGGATATAAATCCAATATCTTCGTCTACCTCACAGGGTGTCTGTTGTGGGGGAGGAAGGGAAAGGAGATTGTGAGCCGCTCTGAGACTCTTCGGAGTGGAGGGCGGGATATAAATCCAATATCTTCATCTACCTCACAGGGTGTCTATTGTGGGGGAGGAAGGGAAAGGAGATTGTGAGCCGCTCTGAGACTCTTCAGAGTGGAGGGCGGGATATAAATCCAATATCTTCGTCTACCTCACAGGGTGTCTGTTGTGGGGGAGGAAGGGAAAGGAGATTGTGAGCCGCTCTGAGACTCTTCGGAGTGGAGGGCGGGATATAAATCCAATCTCTTCATCTACCTCACAGGGTGTCTGTTGTGGGGGAGGAAGGGAAAGGAGATTGTGAGCCGCTCTGAGACTCTTCAGAGTGGAGGGCAGGATATAAATCCAATATCTTCGTCTACCTCACAGCGTGTCTGTTGTGGGGGAGGAAGGGAAAGGAGATTGTGAGCCGCTCTGAGACTCTTCGGAGTGGAGGGCGGGATATAAATCCAGTCTCTTCATCTACCTCACAGGGTGTCTATTGTGGGGGAGGAAGGGAAAGGAGATTGTGAGCCGCTCTCAGACTCTGTTCTTGAAAGGGCAGCTGCTTTTTGAGCCCTCTCAGCCCCACCCACCTCACAGGGTGTCTGTTGTGGGGGAGGGAGGCAAAGGAGATTGTAGGCCACTCTGAGACTCTGTCCTAGAAAGGGCAGCTGCTGTGAGAGCCCTCTCAGCCCCACCCACCTCACAGGGTGTCTGTTGTGGGGGAGAAGGGAAAGGAGACTGTGAGCTGCTCTGAGACTCTTCGGAGTGGAGGGCGGGATATAAATCCAATCTCTTCATCTACCTCACAGGGTGTCTGTTGTGGGGGAGGAAGGGAAAGGAAATTGTGAGCCGCTCTGAGACTCTTCGGAGTGGAGGGCGGGATATAAATCCAATCTCTTCATCTACCTCACAGGGTGTCTGTTGTGGGGGAGGAAGGGAAAGGAGATTGTGAGCCGCTCTGAGACTCTTCGGAGTGGAGGGCGGGATATAAATCCAATATCTTCTTCTTCTTCTTCTTCTTCTTCTTCTTCTTCTTCTTCATTGTTTCACACAGGACTTTTTGTAGAAAAAAACCCAGCAGGCACTTATTTGCATATTAGGATCTGTTTACTCATCATGGCTGGTAGTCACTTATAGGCCTACTGATCCAGGCAGTTTCCATGGCTACAGCTTGAGGCATGTCACAAAAAGGTGCACTCCCTATCTCCTAAGGGTCACATTGCAGCAAAACTACAGGGTACCATTTGGGAGTTAGATTTGGTGGGCATGCCAAGCCTTGAAGATCTGCCTGGGTAAAAATGGGCATATTATTTGAAAGCAGCCAGCCACAAGATTGACTTTTGCATTGTCCCTCTAATCAAGCAACTTCATCCACTGGGCCCACTAGAGAGGACCTTTTGGGTGGCAGCCCCCAAGGTTAGGGAATGTCCTCTCCACGAAGGTGTGTCTTACCCCCTCGCTTTCAACTTTTAAAAGGCAGCTGGAAAAGGTTTTCTTGAGGACTGCGTTTGACTAATCTGGCTTCTTATCAGGGCCGGATCTAGGGGGGGCAGAGGGGGGTGATTGCCCCAGGCGAAAATGGAGGGGGGGCACCAAATTGGGTATGGAGTCCATTGTAATCTATGGGACCATAAGATAGAATGGCCAATAAGGGGGCGTCATTTTTGAATTCTGCCCCCCCCCCCAAAAAAAACATAGATCCAGTCCTGCTTCTTATTCATTGGCAACCCTAATTACAAGCCCTCTTCTCCTCCTCCTTCTGAGGGGGGGGGGGTCTTTTTGCAATAAGCGGGGGGGGGGGGGAGAGGTTTGCTACAGTGATCAAGTTTGATTCTACTTTTTGAGGGAGTCTTCCATTCATAAAACAAGAAGAAGAAGAGGAAAACTCGATGCATTTTGCAAAAAAGGGGGAGGTGAGAGCTCCAATCCACTGAACTAAGAAGTTTTCTGTGGCTTTAGGAGATCACACCCTATCCCTACGCTCTACTCTTCCAGGGTGTGGGAATGGGAGCGAAGGAGTCCCCCAGTGGGCTAAGGGAGAAATGTTCCTGAGTTCACAGTGTGGCCTTGAAGCCCTCCTTTTCGTTCTCCTCCAGACTGAGGCAAGGTGGCAGAAAAAGGCCCAGGAGAGAGGAGGAGAGCTGATCCCAAGGCGTGCGGAAGGACGGGAGAGGCTCCAGCAGGCAAGTTCTTCCGTGAAAGCGGGAGGCTTGCAGTGTAAGCAGGGGGTGCCTGGCTTCTTGAAGCCTGGCAAGATGCCAGGCTCCGAACCTCCTGATGAGGTCAGCTGGCAGAAGCTGGCAGCAGACGACTAGTGGGAGCAGGTTGTGTAGCGGGCAGCTAGGGGGAGGGGAGTGAAAGCGTGAGCGAATGGAATCCCGAAGGCTCGCTGCTTGAGATGGTTTTTTATTTATTTATTTATTTATTTAGAATTTATATCCCGCCCTTCCCACAAGTGGCTCAGGGCAGCTTCCAACAATAAATCCGACACAAAAATTAAACAATATTTAAACATGTAAGGAATTAAACATTTAAAAACAGATAAAACCTTAAAAATTAATAAATATTCCAAATATATAAAAAGAAATCTGGCAAGTTGCATTAGATTCTCAAGCTCGGTGTAAGCTAGCCGGAAGAGGGTCGTCTTACAGGCCCTGCGGAACTGAACAAGGTCCCGCAGGGCCCTCACCTCCTCCGGCAGCTGATTCCACCATGTAGGGGCCATAACAGAGAAGGCCCTTTCTCTGGTGGATTTCAAGCGGGCTTCTTTTGGCCCAGGGATAGTAAGGAGATTTTGTGTTCCCAACCTCAGTACTCTCTGGGGAACATGTGGGGAAAGACGGTCCTTCAGGTAGACAGGTCCCAAGCCATATAGGGCTTTAAAGGTGATAACCAGCACCTTGTACCGGACTCGGTGTATCACTGGGAGCCAGTGCAGGGTCCGGAGACCCGGCTGAATGTGTCCCCACTTTGGGAGACCCAGTAACAGCCGGGCCGCGGCATTCTGCACCAGCTGCAGTTTCCGAGTTCAGGACAGGGGCAGCCCCATGTAGAGGGCATTACAGTAGTCCAACCTCGAGGTGACCGTAGCATGGATCACTGTTGCTAGGTCGTCGCGCTCCAGGAAGGGGGCCAACTGCCTTGCCCGCCTAAGGTGAAAAAACGCGGACTTGGCAGTGGCTGCTATCTGAGCCTCCATTTTTAAGGAAGGCTCCAATGGTGATGGTGAGAGCCCCGGATGCATTAAGGTCCATTAGGTCCGTGGAGCGAGGATGCCCATCCCTTCAAAGGGACAGGGCAGGGGCTCACATGCCCATCACTTCAGGGGGACAGGGCTGGGCTGCCCATTCCTTTCCTACTGATGGACCGCGTGTGTGTAGGGGTGGGCACGAACCGGCTCACAGACTCACAGGCTCATGGCTAATTTTAGTGAGTTCCTGCTTGACGAGCTGAAGTTGGTGGCAGCCAGCCGTCACCAGCTTTCAGGAACTTTTCAGAGTCTGTGACGGTTTGTCTTTAGAGCAGAAAGCAGGGGTTTAATGCAACTCAGAGGCTTTTCAGCTTTGGCAGGGACCAGATGGCATGGCGTAAAAAGTACTCCGAGTCTGAGAGTCAGTTTGGTTGAGCGTGCGGGCTCTAATCTGGGAAAACTGGGTTTGATTCCTCACTATTGCACACGCAACTGCTGATGTGACCTTGAGTCAGTCACAAGTTCTCGCAGAGCTGTTCCTCTCAAGAGCAGTTGCTGTTAGAGCTCTCTCAGCTCCACCTACCTTGCAAGGTGTGTGATGTGGGGAGGAGAAGGAGATTGTGAGCCGCTCGGAGACTCCTTCGGGTAGTGAATCCAATCTCCTTCTCCTTGTCCTCCTCCTCTTTCTACTGCTCCCCCTACTTCTCCTCCACCCCCTTTTCCTCCTCCTCCTTCTCTACTCCTCCTCCCCTTGCTCCTTCACCTCCACCTCCTCTTCTCCCCCTCCTCTTCCTACTTCACCTCCTCCCCCTTGTCCTCCCCCTCCTTCTCTGTCTACTTCTCCTCCCCCCTCTCGTCTCCTCCTCCCGTGGCGTGGCCAGGGTGTCAGCTTGCACGATGGCAAATGAAATGGGCCCTGATGAAGTGGGCCCCTTTAAACATTAGGCTAGTTAAAACTTAATGACCTTTTAGTAGCTTGGAAATATAATAGGATGTATTCGGTTTGGAGAGCTCTTACAGCAGCTGCCCTTTCAAGGACAACTCCTACGAAAGCTATGGCTGACCCAAGGCCATTCCAGCAGGTGCAAGTGGAGGAGTGGGGAATCAAACCCGGTTCTCCCAGATAAGAGTCCTCACACTTCACCACTACACCAAACTGGCTCCAAAAGCAAAACTAAAGATACAGAAATATATGCAGAAATCAGGGGCCAGAATCAATGGGAAGGGTTTAAAAATCAAAACAAAAAAACCCTCTTCATTTATACTTCAGCTTTCTCCCCAGTGAGGACCCAAAGTGGATTACATCATTCCCCTCTCCTCTATTTTATCCTTACAACAATTCTGTGAGGTGTTGGTTAGGCTGAGCATGTGTGACAGGCCTGAGAGCCCCCAGGAAGCATCTGTGGAAGAGTGGGGATGCGATCCTGGCTCTCCCAGATCCTAGTCTGGCAGTGTCACCACGACACAACACTGGGTTTCTTCACTCAGACCGTTAGCTTTTGAGTTTCTCCTTCTCTGTTCCAATATTTGGAACTGAAAGATAGGAAGAAATTTGCCTCTTTCAGTAGTTCCTGAATCCCTCATCAAGATGTCAGAAGCATACCCTCACCTCATCCTTCTCAAAATCTAATATATCATGACAGATTGAGTAGTAATCCCGTAGCAAACTGCCATTACTGGGTGCTTTAAAATAGACAGCTGTTTTACTGAGCAACTTCACATGAAGACCAGTGCAATATTGTGAACAAATGACAGTAGAAAGGGGTGCCAAGAGACTGGCTTTGAATGAAGTGGAAATGTGTTTGGAGAGAGGAGGCTGAAGGTGGTTCCTTATTCATTCCTTATTTGTGAATTCCTTATTTGTGAATTCAACCAAAAATACTGAAGAGAGTTTGGCAGCACTGCGTGTCTTCTTGAAGGGGACAGTGTCCCGAGCGTGGGGATGTGTCACTTGGGGTGGTCCAAACATTGTTTTGGGGTACAGCCTGTCCCCAGTGTCTGCCTCTTTGAGTGTCCTGGGGGCACCTTGCTCTGGTACAGCTGGCATGAGATCTGCTCATTGGACCATGAAGCAGCACATGTCTTCTCAAAGGGCAGAGTCCCCTGAATGTGGGGGGATGTGATATATGGGGGTCCAGACCTTATTTTGGGGTTCAGAGTTTTCAAACTCTCTTCAGTGTTTTTGGTTGCATTCACGAATAAGTAACTAACAAGGAACAAATAAGGAACTGCCAATAAGAAACCAACTTCAACCTCCTTCAGGGCTGGATGTTGGTTGTGTTGGAAAGCTGTGCAATTAGGCCTATTTGTGTCCACTGGTCACACATATCTGGATCTACAGCCTTTTGGCAGGACATGGTCAGATTGATTCAGCTTTGTTTCTTTGGAAGCTCAGCTTGTTTTATTTAGTGGAAGATGGAAAGCAGTCCTGTTACTGGCTGAAAAAGACATTAATTCTGCCCAAGTTCTCCACAGCAATATTTTGCATTGCACAATAAAGGAAAACCCCAGTAACTCCAGCAGAGAAATAATCACTTTCAGAGAACTTAGAATTATGTTGCTGTGCATGATCCTGTTAAGCAAGTTCAAAATGCAAGAGGGATTTGTAAGAAAAACTCAACTGTTGGGTGCATTTCTTATGCAGCAAATGACGAGAGCAAGCTAGAGCTGATGTCCAGTTGCTAAATCCCGTTGCTTTAACCCTCCTCCTTTCAAATTTACGTATTTTGCAAAATTTAAACCCAACTTTTCTGCCTTCATCAGGAGCTTACAAATTAAAAAATCAGTCAGCTTACAAATTAAAAAATGCTTTAAAAAATTGCACCTTAACTTTGCTTCTCCCTGATGCCAGTAAGAAAGTGATTGTTTATTTTCCCCTCTTTATTTTATTTATAAAGTGATTCTTTATTTTCCCTTCATTCGTCATGCTGCGTATTTCCCATAAAATGGTTTGGGTCTCTTGTGCTCCTTGGATGAGCAGAAGGCATTCCTGCTCCTACTTGCGAGAGTGGAGACCAGTTTTTCCCTTACTGAGTGTAACCTTTAGATCCTCAGGATGAGTTTGGAGTTCTATGTCTGTCTGCAAAGGGTAAAACCACATGCAGGACTCCACAGGACTAGATGTCCCTGGAGGTCCCTTCCAACTCTATGATTCTATGATCCTTTTATCTGCAGAGGCCAGGGATGCAAAGCAGATGCTCTGCCATTAAACCATGGCCCCCTTTCTAATGTTACTTCTGGTGAAAGAGAGTTCTGACAGGGGAGATTATTCAAACTTAGATCTGCCACACTCTGAGAGATGTGAAAGCTCAGGAAAAAAATTAGAGGGGAAGCCAGTTGTTTCTTATGATCCCCCCCAAATTGGAAAAACCAGGAATTTGAGGGAGCTCTGCGGGGCGGGGTGGGGGGAGCTCTATGTAATATTTTCTTTTTTGGAATAAGTGAAATGCTTTTTAAGACCAAGAGTTACTTGATTAAAATGCATAGTAGGAGAGATCTGTATATAAGGCAATCAATTATAAATACTGGTAATCCTTGTGTATACTGTAGACATATACAAAATATTCTAAAAATATGTTCATTGTTTAAATGTCATTGATTTTTGTCAACAATTAATATGCCATCAATATATGTAATTCTCAAAACAGCCAAATCTGTGGATTCTTAAATCCAATATTGGAGCCACAAACAGACAACACAGATCTTTCTAAAAACCTAAAGAGCTCCAGGTTTGCAGGGAGGGGGAAAATCTGAAATTGAAAAACAAACAAAACACAATGGGAAGTGTTAACACCCCCCCCCCCCTTCAAATGATAGAAGGTACATCTGCAACTTTAAAAACTGAATATCCTCTGTAGCCTGTCAGGTACAAGTCCCTGACAATGGTTGGGTTTTAGATTTGTGATTCAGAACCAACCAAGTGGTTTTCTTGTTAGTACTATAATTGCTAATGAATGGTCATTGCACATATATTCATGACTATTAATCTTTGCTTTTTAATATTAGCGTTTATTATCAATTTTTAGCCTTGTTTTCTGTTGCCACAGAATGTCAGACCAGAACCAACAGGCTGAAATTAAATTAAAAGAGTTTTTGACTAAACATTAGGAAGAACTTCCTGACCGTCAGAGCGGTTCCTCTCATTGGAATAGGCTTCCTCCTCGGGAGGTGGTGGGCTCTCCTTCTGTGGGGGTTTTTAAAGAGAGGGCAGATGGCCCTCTGATAGCAAGGCTGATTCTGTGACCTTAGGCAGATCATGAGGAGGGGGCAGGAAAGGTTGCATCCATGCTTAGTTCTCTTGGCCCTTCCTTACCTGCCCAAGGAAATGCTGATCACTACTCTGGGGTCAGGAAGCAATTTTTCTCCAGGCCAGTTTGGCCGGGGATGCTGGAGGGTTTTGTTTGTTTGTTTGTCAGCCATCTGGGCATGGAACAAGGCCCACGGGGGGAGGGGGAGGTATTTGTGAATTTCCTGCATTGTGTAGGGGGTTGGACTAGATGACCCTGGAGGTCCCTATGATTCTATGCCCATGTTTTTGCTTTTACGAAATGATATTTCTAATATTGCTATCCTAAGCAGAGATATACTATTCTAACTGAAACCAAGGGACTTAGATTGGAATAATGGTGTAGATTTTAATGTATGCAAAATAGTGCAGTTTATTTGCTAATCACAGTATAAACCATCCATTCTGCGGTAGTAAAGCAGCACAAGAAGTTTAGTCTTGGTACGAAAGTACTGAATCTGTTTTGAGTTTTCACAAAATGTCTGTTGATTCCCCTCCCCCACCCCCCCAAAATGGGGAGAGATGGGTTCAGAATATCCAGAGATTGTCCCACAGGAAGCACTCCCTGGTCTGGAGCTCAGGGGCCGTTCCCAAATGAAGCAGGGTCTGGCTGGAGGGTGTTGGGAGAAAACATCATCATAAGTGCTCTGGATTATCAAATATGCACTGGTTCTTTTTAGTTGTTTCAAAAATAGTGCTGCCTTTCAGTATTATTAGAGATTACTGAAAAGCAGCAATATAAAAATATATATTTTGTGCCACTTAAGATGAGGATGAACAGTGAGAAATCAGAATGCCAACCTTCTACCTGTTCTGGCAGTTAAATTTTCCAACTGTGAGAAGACTTCCCAGGCTCTAGGCTGGTCTGTTTTGCTTATGACATAGGGCTGCCAACCTCCCGGTGGGTTTACAAAAAAGTAATGACTCCGTGTAGAAAATGCCTCTTCTCCAATATCAAATATTCACAAATGCCCAATGAAGATGCTCTCTTCAACAAGTGTAGAAAAATCAATTTCTTTACTCATATCAAGAAATTCTTACACCATTCACATTAATTCCGGATTAGCGCTCTGTATGCACAGGTAACTAAATTTCATTTTCCAAGTACCATCAGCTTACAGGTATAACCAGTCTGAACTTCCTGTTTCGCATTACTGCTTTATCCAAGCTAGAATTTCATACCACTATATTTGCTTCACTCTTCACATTCAATAATACACCTTATTTTACTCCACCCAGTGGGGGCTGGAGACCCTTCAGAACTAGAGCCTATATCCAGACCACAATTCCCCTGGAGAAAATGGCAGCTTCAGAGGGCAGCCTCTGTGACATCACATCCCTGCTGGACTTCCTCCCTGCCCCAAACTCCGCCTTTCACAAGTTCCACCTCCAGATCTCCAGGAGTTTCACAACCCAGAATTGGCACCTTTGCTATGGCATCAATCAAAGCTGAAAGAGGGAACCTTTGTAGGGCACCATCCGAAGGATGCCCCCTCTAACAGCTATGGGAGCAAGAACTAAAGGCTTACGGGGGGGGGGATTTTTTAAACAGTAAACATACCTAATTCTTTCGGTCCTTGTTGGATTTACTTTCTAAATTAGCATTGAGCAGAATCATCTTAGAACTCCCTGGTCAATGTCTCAAGGAAGTGTGTAAGAGATGTAGTGTAAGTGACGCCCAAAACTTAAGTTTTCCCAAGTTTCCCAGGTTTTTTAGTATAGCTGAGATCTGGGAGCAAATCCTATTACCAGGTTGATGCATTCTGAAGCAGGTGACGGGTTATAGCTGCATTCCAGCCATTTTTAAAAGACCAGCTCTGGCTAGTCCAGCTAGGTCATTGTTTTTGCACATATTCCTTAAGTCCTGCAATGATTTGGTAATGATTTGCTTTACCAGAATGAATGGATGGAATTCCTTTTGGTGCTGTAAAGACCAGGGCTCACCACATGAGGGTGCTTGCAAGCAATGCATTTCATTTCCCATGTACAAATTGTGCAATAAAATCACTTTGTGGTAACTCTTCCGTGCCCAAAGTAATACTGGAATCGAGAACTGAAACGTAATCTAAGATTGTTCAGATGCAGGTTTGAGTATTCAGAGAGAGTGCACTCAGACTTTCTCCCCATTTTATAAAAATGCCGTCCACAGACCCCAGGGTTGCCAACTCCAGACCGGGGCTGGAGAGCAGGGTCTGGAGAGGAGAGGAGCCTGAGTGGGTAGAATGCCATAGAGTCCACTCTCCAGAACAACCATTTGCTCCAGGGGAATTGCTCTCTGGAAATCAGTTGTTATTCTGGGAGCTCTCCAGTCCCCAACTGGATGTTGGCAACCCTAGCAGATCCCCTCCAGGCAGAACCCATCTTCCTCAGTTCTTTATGAAGCCACATCATGCCTTTGACTGTTCAAGTCTCCTTGAGTCAGTGGTGTAGTGGCCTGTGGACATGAGCTGAACGGTATCATCTAACAGAACAAAGCAGTAGACCAGTCACACCTTTAAGACCAACTAAGTTTTATACAGAATGTCAGCTTCCGTATGCTCTCTAGGCAGACTTCATCAGACAAAAATGGAATGGCAAGCAGCAGTTCTTAATATAAGTGGGCAGTGAGTTGGTATGTTGGTATGCTTGCCATTCCATTTTTGTCTGATGAAGTCTGCTCAGAGCATACGAAAGCTTACATTCTGAATCAAACTTAGTTGGTCTTAAAAGTGCACTTGTCTACTGCTTTGTTCTATTGCAGGGGTGGCCAGTGGTAGTTCTCCAGATGTTTTTTGCGTACAACTCCCATCAGCCCCAGCCAGCATGGCCAATGGCTGGGGCTGATGGGAGTTGTAGGCAAAAAACATCTGGAGAGCTACCGTTGGCCACCCCTGTAAATTATTGCTTCAGACCAACACGGCTGCCCACTTGGCTGTATCATCTAACAGTGAGTCTTGTAGACATCAGAACCACATGATGAGGCTGTTTGGGAAGTTTCAAGCGCAGCATTTCTGTCGCTGGGCTTCACGCTAATTACAGAACCCATCTGGTTCTCCTTGATTGGAACCATGTTCTTCAGTATCAGGGTCTGAGGACATAAACAATGGCTTCTTTGCTAAGCTCACCAGAAAATTGAGTGTAATCTCCCCTGCTTTCCCGTCTGTTTGACTTGGCTGGTGGCTGAGCCATTTCTTGATTAGGGGTTTGAAATACTCGGTTGGTGTGAGGCTAAGGAAACCAAGGGTAGCCCTTTCATGGCATTTGAATTTGTCCTCAGGGTCTCAGCTGTGCTGCAACACACTGATAGTAGAGGAGAAAATTAGGACAAAGGGAGATATACAAGAGAAAGCAAGAGATCTGGCCTCTACAAGCATAAGCTAAAATTTACGTGCAGGCATGGCATGTTGTTTTACTAGTGAAAAGTAGTCCCCTGTGCAAGGACCAGTCATTTCTGACTCTGGGGTGACATCTCATACCATGTTTGGAGGACAGACTTTTAACGGGGTGGTTTGCCCTTGCCTTCCCCAGTCATCTACACTTCCCCCCCCCCCCCCCAGTAAGCTGGGTACTCATTTTACTGACCTTGGAAGGAGGGAAGGCTAAGTCAACCTGAACCCAGCTTTCACCAAGATTGAACTCAGGTCATGAGCAGATCTTGTACTGCAGTACTGCAGCTGACCACTCTGTACCATGAGGCTGCTTTTTTTTTACTACTGGTCAAATCCTCTTTAGCACCACTCCTCTTTACTACTGGTCAAATCCTCTTTAGCACAGCGCTCCTCCTGCTTGTTTTTCCTTGTCTTGTAGACAGGCTTCAAAGTTTCTTATCCCTGGGCCCTGAAGGAGGGCTAGACTCTTCAGACGTTGAGCCTGCTTATGCATGGAGCCATCCATCTGCCTTAGGACTCCTAGAACTCACAGCTACTGAGACAACTATGATGGGGTGGGCTCTCCAGGCCGAATGCCAAGAGAAGACAGGTTGCACCGAGTGATGATGCTTTAGAACAAACAGATATTCTGCCTCTTGGGAAATAATAGAAAAGAGCAAGAGGCCAGTGGCACCTTCAAGGCTAACAAAATTTGTGGCAGCGCATGAGCTTTCATGAGTCGCTGCTCACTTCTTCAGATACAGCTAGAAGGTGACTCCATCTGTCCTACATAATGGAAAGTGGAGTGATTTCAAATGCAGACGGACATTAGCACACAAATGACAACAGCAGGTGAATGACAATAGCAGGAGGGCCCCTGATCTGAATAGCCCAGGAAGGCCCAATCTCATCAGATCTCCGAGGTTAAGCAGGGTCAACTCTGGCAAGTACTTGGATGGAAGACCTCCCTGGAATACCAGAGCCAGGACACAGAGGCCAGCATGTCCAGTCTCCAGCCAGTTTCACCTAGCCTGCCAGACGTAGAGGAAGAAAGAGAGGCAGGTGCTAATTTCCTTGCTAGCTGGATCTCCCCAACTCGGAGCCACCTGGTGCGCACACCCTCAGCCTGACCCCCAATGGTGGTTGCAGAGCCACACCTGGGTTCAGAGTGGAAACAGACCATTGGGTGGGGGCAGGAGAGGGGCGGAGAGTTGAAATTGGGGGTGAAAACCCAGACCTGAGGAGGAACCAACCATGAGGAGAAACGGGGTGACTGAACGAGGGGAGTCTAGGGCAGAATGATGCAGAGAGAGGGAAGTCTGTCCTAGTTGACCCCAAAATCTGCCTGCTCGCAGTGGTACACTGGCAGGGGGGAAGGACTGGCATTAACCCCCCCTCCTGCAGCTTAGTATTAAGGTTCCAGAGACCAACCCCAAGAAGAACTGTCTTGCTCTTGAGCCTACCCTTCCTCCTAGTGGTCTCACCGAGCCCCCAAGTTCGGAAAAGGCAATATCAAGCTACTTCTCTGAAATGTCCAAACTGCACAAGGGTTGCCAGAAGCGAAACATAGCTGTGATCAGACAGGCAGTTTGGCCTGATATAGTTGCTTTTCCCTAACAGATTAAATGGACTCAGTCACACAGCTGCATCTGGCAGCCGTTCCCCAGCCACACTCAGCCCATCGTAAGTTGAATCAGAGGCAGAGTAAATAGAAGAAGAAGAAGAAGAAGATATTGGATTTATATCCCGCCCTCCACTCTGAAGAGTCTCAGAGCGGCTCACAATCTCCTTTACCTTCCTCCCCCACAACAGACACCCTGTGAGGTGGGTGGGGCTGGAGAGGGCTCTCACAGCAGCTGCCCTTTCAAGGACAAACTCTGCCAGAGCTATGGCTGACCCAAGGCCATGCTAGCAGGTGCAAGTGGAGGAGTGGGGAATCAAACCCGGTTCTCCCAGATAAGAGTCCGCACACTTAACCACTACACCAAACTGGCTCTCCGACAGTAGACAGTAGTTGAATAGACAGTAGTTGAATTCCGAAATAGACAGTAGTTGAATTCTGGTGCTAATGGATCACCACACATTCATCCCACATTTCTCGATCTCTGAACTCCGGTGCGTGCTCAAATTGGTTTGGAAGTGTGAATCCTGTTTTTTTAAATGGTAGAGCATATGCACACGTGTGCCCATGTGACCCAAGAAATGTGCTAAAAAAAGAGAGTTGAAGTTGTTATTTCTTTTAAAACAAAAGACAAGATTGCACACTCCAGTGTGCGGACTTTTATCTGGGAGAACCGGGTTTGATTCCCTACTCCTCCACTTGCACCTGCTAGCATGGCCTTGGGTCAGCCATAGCTCTGGCAGAGGTTATCCTTGAAAGGGCAGCTGCTGTGAGAGCCCTCTCTAGCCCCACCCACCTCACAGGGTATCTGTTGTGGGGGAGGAAGGTAAAGGAGATTGAGAGCTGCTCTGAGACTCTTCGGAGTGGAGGGCGGGATATAAATCCAATATCTTCCTCTACCTCACAGGGTATCTGTTGTGGGGGGGCAAGGTAAAGGAGATTGTGAGCCGCTCTGAGACTCTTTGGAGTGGAGGGTGGGATATAAATCCAATATCTTCCTCTACCTCACAGGGTATCTGTTGTGGGGGAGGAAGGTAAAGGAGATTGTGAGCTGCTCTGAGACTCTTTGGAGTGGAGGGTGGGATATAAATCCAATATCTTCATCTACCTCACAGGGTGTCTGTTGTGGGGGAGGAAGGTAAAGGAGATTGTGAGCCGCTCTGAGACTCTTTGGAGTGGAGGGTGGGATATAAATCCAATATCTTCCTCTACCTCACAGGGTATCTGTTGTGGGGGAGGAAGGTAAAGGAGATTGTGAGTCGCTCTGAGACTCTTCAGAGTGGAGGGCGGGATATAAATCCAATATCTTCCTCTACCTCACAGGGTGTCTGTTGTGGGGGGGCAAGGTAAAGGAGATTGTGAGCCGCTCTGAGACTCTTTGGAGTGGAGGGCGGGATATAAATCCAATATCTTCATCTACCTCACAGGGTGTCTGTTGTGGGGGGGCAAGGTAAAGGAGATTGTGAGCCGCTCTGAGACTCTTTGGAGTGGAGGGTGGGATATAAATCCAATATCTTCCTCTACCTCACAGGGTATCTGTTGTGGGGGGGCAAGGTAAAGGAGATTGTGAGCCGCTCTGAGACTCTTTGGAGTGGAGGGTGGGATATAAATCCAATATCTTCCTCTACCTCACAGGGTATCTGTTGTGGGGGAGGAAGGTAAAGGAGATTGTGAGCTGCTCTGAGACTCTTTGGAGTGGAGGGTGGGATATAAATCCAATATCTTCATCTACCTCACAGGGTGTCTGTTGTGGGGGAGGAAGGTAAAGGAGATTGTGAGCCGCTCTGAGACTCTTTGGAGTGGAGGGTGGGATATAAATCCAATATCTTCCTCTACCTCACAGGGTATCTGTTGTGGGGGAGGAAGGTAAAGGAGATTGTGAGTCGCTCTGAAACTCTTCAGAGTGGAGGGCGGGATATAAATCCAATATCTTCATCTACCTCACAGGGTGTCTGTTGTGGGGGGGCAAGGTAAAGGAGATTGTGAGCCGCTCTGAGACTCTTTGGAGTGGAGGGTGGGATATAAATCCAATATCTTCCTCTACCTCACAGGGTATCTGTTGTGGGGGAGGAAGATAAAGGAGATTGTGAGCCGCTCTGAGACTCTTTGCAGTGGAGGGTGGGATATAAATCCAATATCTTCCTCTTCCTCACAGGGTATCTGTTGTGGGGGAGGAAGGTAAAGGAGATTGTGAGTCGCTCTGAGACTCTTTGGAGTGGAGGGCGGGATATAAATCCAATATCTTCATCTACCTCACAGGGTGTCTGTTGTGGGGGGGCAAGGTAAAGGAGATTGTGAGCCGCTCTGAGACTCTTTGGAGTGGAGGGTGGGATATAAATCCAATATCTTCCTCTACCTCACAGGGTATCTGTTGTGGGGGGGCAAGGTAAAGGAGATTGTGAGCCGCTCTGAGACTCTTTGGAGTGGAGGGTGGGATATAAATCCAATATCTTCCTCTACCTCACAGGGTATCTGTTGTGGGGGAGGAAGGTAAAGGAGATTGTGAGCTGCTCTGAGACTCTTTGGAGTGGAGGGTGGGATATAAATCCAATATCTTCATCTACCTCACAGGGTGTCTGTTGTGGGGGAGGAAGGTAAAGGAGATTGTGAGCCGCTCTGAGACTCTTTGGAGTGGAGGGTGGGATATAAATCCAATATCTTCCTCTACCTCACAGGGTATCTGTTGTGGGGGAGGAAGGTAAAGGAGATTGTGAGTCGCTCTGAGACTCTTCAGAGTGGAGGGCGGGATATAAATCCAATATCTTCATCTACCTCACAGGGTGTCTGTTGTGGGGGGGCAAGGTAAAGGAGATTGTGAGCCGCTCTGAGACTCTTTGGAGTGGAGGGTGGGATATAAATCCAATATCTTCCTCTACCTCACAGGGTATCTGTTGTGGGGGAGGAAGATAAAGGAGATTGTGAGCCGCTCTGAGACTCTTTGGAGTGGAGGGTGAGATATAAATCCAATATCTTCCTCTTCCTCACAGGGTATCTGTTGTGGGGGAGGAAGGTAAAGGAGATTGTGAGTCGCTCTGAGACTCTTCGGAGTGGAGGGCGGGATATAAATCCAATATCTTCATCTACCTCACAGGGTGTCTGTTGTGGGGGGGCAAGGTAAAGGAGATTGTGAGCCGCTCTGAGACTCTTTGGAGTGGAGGGTGGGATATAAATCCAATATCTTCATCTACCTCACAGGGTGTCTGTTGTGGGGGGGGCAAGGTAAAGGAGATTGTGAGCTGCTCTGAGACTCTTCGGAGTGGAGGGTGGGATATAAATCCAATATCTTCTTCTTCTTCCATGGTTGACGCTCAGCACTAATCTGAACAGTCAACCATAGAAAAAGCACATAGTGCAGCCAGATCAAGGTGGGAACCTGATGGAGAATCTCAGTCACAAAACACGACAGAGTAATTAAGTGTGTGCCCAAACTGGGCCAACCTGCCAGTCTGCCTGCTGCCTATAACTTCCAGGCACACACAATCAAATTCTCACACACTAGGGTGGCCAGACCGTCCCGGGCGCCCGGGAATGTCCCGGTTCTGGCCCCCTATTCCCGCCTCCCGGGCTGGCCTTCCGGGACCAGCGCCGGCTGCTCCGCGGCCTCTCCGCGGCCTCCGCTGGTCGCTGGTGGCCCTCCAGAGTCTCTGGAGGGCCCCCAGCGACCAGCGGAGGCCGCGGAGAGGCCTTCGCTGGTCGGCGCTGGTCCCGGAAGGCCTTCCAGAGTCTCTGGAAGGCCTTCCGGGACCAGCGCCGGCTGCTCCGCGGCCTCTCCGCGGCCTCCGCTGGTCGCTGGGGGCCCTCCAGAGTCTCTGGAGGGCCCCCAGTGACCAGCGGAGGCCGCGGAGAGGCCTTCGCTGGTCGGCGCTGGTCCCGGAAGGCCTTCCAGAGTCTCTGGAAGGCCTTCCGGGACCAGCGCCGGCTGCTCCGCGGCCTCTGCGCAGCCTCCACTGGTCGCTGGAGGCCCTCCAGAGTCTCTGGAGGGCTTCCAGCGACCAGCGGAGGCCACGGAGAGGCCTCCACCACCGCTGCCGGGCCCCGCGCGCGGGCGGGGAAGGCGGCGAGTGAGGGAAGGAGCGTCCCTGCGCTTGCACAGGGGCCCTGCGCACGCGCAGGGATGCTCCCTCCCTCACTCGCCGCCTTCCCCGCCGGCGCCCGCGGCCCACCGCCTCCGGGGCTGGCTAAACCAGCTAGACTGCTGTTCTTTTGAGGGGTTATAGAGTGTTTCGAGCCCGTCCCTGTGGCATCGGTCCCATCGTTGTAGGGCCCAGGGGGGCGGCGCAGCGGCCCGCTGAAGCAGCCTGTCGGTCACTTCCGGGTTCCTGTCCTGCATCTCGACCTGTGTTATTAGTGACAGGCTGCTTCGGCGGGCCGCTGCGCCGGCCCCCTGGGTCCCACAATGATGGGACCAATGCCACAGGGACGGGCTCGAAACACTCTATAACCCCTCAAAAGAACAGCAGTCTAGCTCGCTTCCCCCGAGCCCTGCCGCCATAAGCCTCAAGGGGGCTCATTTTGCGGCATCTCCCGGCGGGAGGGTGGCACCCGCACGGGACACATATCAAATGAAAGAGGGGGCGCAGGGCTATCAGAAACAGCCGGCGGAGGGAGTCGGGAGACCACCCCACTGGGGGATCCACACCCCGAAAGTGATGAAGGTGGCGCAGATAGAGCCAACAGAGCAAACAGGACAAAATAAATAGGCTGCATTATGCAGCACAGTTGAGAAAGTGCCTTATCCCATATACTGATGAAGTATATACAGGATTTGAAAACAAAATTGTTTCCGGCGGTGATATTTGGGGGATTTTTGGGGACGTCACAGGAAGTGCTGTGAAGTCACTTCCTGTTTCCGGCAGTGGCATTTGGGGGAAGTGATGTCACAGGAAGTGATGTCACTTCCCGTTTCTGGCAGGTGACGCGGGGAAATGATGTCACAGGAAGTGGTGTCACTTCCTGTTTCCGGCGGTGGCATGACATCACCGGAAGTGACGTCACCAGAAGTGACGTCACTTCCTGTTTCCTCACAAATCCCTCCCCCCAAATTCACAGGATCTTCATTGCTGTCAGATGGCCACCTAGCCTCTGCTTCAAAACCTCCAAGGAAGGAGAGCCCACCACCTCCTGAGGAAGCCTGTTCCACTGAGGAACCACTCTAACAGTTAGGAAGTTCTTCCTAATGATGAACCGGAAACTTTTGATTTAATTTAACCCACTGGTTTTGCTCCTACCTTCTGTGACTACAGAAAACAACTCCACACCATCCTCTATATGACAGTCCTTCAAGTCCTTGGTGATCCTATCACCTCTCATCCACCTCCTCTCCAGGCTAAACTCCCCAGCTCCTTCATTGTGTTAGTCTTTGAGGTGCTCCTGGAATCTTATTCTTTTCTACTCCTACAGAGAAACATGGCTACCCATCCTGGATTAGATGTGATATGCAGAGGGGTAATAGGTGTGGAGAAGTCAACGTAGGTAATGAGACAGGAAGCCTTGGTCACTCATGAAGTCCAGGGTTGTCCTGGGTTTCATTACCACTTGTGATTCAACAGTCTCTCTCTCTAATCTTCCTTTGAAATTCCTTTGTGAGAGAACTGCAACTGTCCTGAAAAGTTAAAATATCCCCTCGCTGTTTTTTGAATGTTGTGGTTCCTATTGCCAAATTTATGTCCATTACTTCTTTGTTGAAGGGACTGGCCTCTTTGTCCAATGCAGAAGGCACTGCTGGCAAGCGAGGGCTCAGTCACACGAAGGATGAAACAAGGGAAAGAAGGCCCTGTAAGGTCAGTTGAGAGCAGAGCCACTTCTAGTCAGGGGGGTGAATGAAGCCACTGGAGCTGGGAGTGGTGATGGTGAGTTCTTCCTAATGTTGCCAACTTCCAAGAGGGGCCTGGAGACCTCTGAGAATTAGAGCTGAACCCCAGACTACAGAGATCAACTCCAGGCTGGAGAAAAATCACTGCTTTGGAGGGTGAACTCTGTGCCATTATGCCCTGCTGTTCCTTTTCCTTTCCAAACCCCGCCATCCCCAGGGTCTGACTCCAAATCTCCAGGAATTGCTCTACCAGAGTTGGCAACCCTGGCCTTTCCTTTTATCTGTTGGGCTCCGCCAGCAACCAGGGATCTGTGCTGGAAGGCCAGGCCAGTTTCAAGTTCCCCTTCTCTGGCAAGAACCGCCTTTGCATGGCCCACTGAAATAATAATAAAGTTGACCTTTGACATTGTTTTGCTATAACTAGCATGCCATATTTCATGCTCAACTATACCACAACTTAGGTGTCTCTCTGGCCTCATCCAAGCGGCCTCTTCCCACATTTCCCTGTCTGGACTGGCCTCTTTTCAGGCAGATGGAAAACTTTAATGCTGTCTACGGTTCAAGACCCTTGACCGTTGAGAATCCTCTGAAAGGTAATTGTAGAGTTCACACATTTAACAAACATAGATGAGGAGAGGGACATTTGCGGGGGAGGGGGAATCCCTGTATCTAACAGCCAGCCAGTGTTCCCTCTAGGCTGAGTTAGTGTGAGCTAGCTCACAATTTTTTAGCCTCTGGCTCACACATTTTCTTCTCAGCTCAGGAAAAATGGTCCTAGAGCAAGCTAATTTATGCAGTAGCTCACAACTTTAATGCCAGTAGCTCACGAAGTAGAATTTTTGCTCACAAGACTCTACAGCTTAGAGAGAACATTGCAGCCAGGAATCAAAATCTGCCTCTCGGAGTAGAGGACACTGTTCAGATTCACCTGAGGGCACAAAGAGACCTTCCTGCTGATGGCTAATGTCCCCCCAAAGTGGGGTTGCCAACCTCCAGGTAGTGAATAGAGATTTCCTACTATTACTCCGGGTGACACAGATCAGTTCACTTGGAGAAAATGACAACTTTGGAAGGTGGGCTCTATCACATTATGCCCCACTGAAGCCCCTCCCCAAACTCTGCCCCCCAAATTTCCAGGTATTTTCCCCAGCCCAGAGCTGGCAACCCTACAGCACAGTGAAGAAGAAGAAGAATTTTTTAATTTGATTTATATCCCGTCCTACCCCACCGAAGTGGGCTCAGGGCGGCTCACAGCATAAAAATTCTAACAATAAAATTCAGAATTAAAATACAATAGTAATTACATAGTTAAAACATTAATATCGATACATCAGTCCATATCAGTGTGCTATCTAAACTTCCTTCAGTATTTCGGTGCCAGTCAGTTATAAGCCAACCGGAAGAGGACTGTCTTACAGGCCCTGCGGAACTGTCCAATATCCCGAAGGGCCCTGACCTCTTCCGGTAACTGGTTCCACCAGCAAGGGGCTGTAATTGAGAAGGCCGTGTCCCTGGTTGACTTCAACCGGGCCTCCCTTGGCCCAGGGATTACAAGCAGTTTTCGAGAGCCAGAAGAAGAAGAAGATATTGGATTTATATCCCGCCCTCCACTCCGAAGAGTCTCAGAGTGGCTCACAATCTCCTTTACCTTCCTCCCCCACAACAGACACCCTGTGAGATGGGTGGGGCTGGAGAGGGCTCTCACAGCAGCTGCCCTTTCAAGGACAACTCCTACAATAACTATGACTGACCCAAGGCCACTCCAGCAGCTGCAAGTGGAGGAGTGGGGAATCAAACCGGTTCTCCCAGATAAGAGTCCGCACACTTAACCACTACACCAAACTTGCTCTCCAGTGATGGTACAGCCTCCCCTGCCAAGCTATTCTCATTACATTTTACCTTGACCCCACCTCCCCCAAACTCCTCCATCCTCGCCCACTCCAGCAACGCCAAACAAAAGCTTCAGATCCTTCAAGTGAAGCAGGGAATGAGCCTGAAATCCAGCCTGCATCTCATGACGACACTCCCAGACCAACACGGCAATCCTGAAAGGCCAGTCTCGGTGGCCCTGCTTCTCCGTGGCTCTCCGTGATTTGAGGGATCATTGTGTATGAGGTGGGCTCCTTATTTATTCATTCACTTCACTTATTCCCTGGAGGTCCCTTCCAACTCTATGAGTCTATGATTCCCTGTCTTTCTTCCCCATGGAGAGGGACCCCATCACTCTATTCTCCACTGCATTCTGAGGTAGGTCAGGCTGAGTGTGTGTGATTGGCCCAAGGTCACCTTGATAGCTTCCACAGCAGAGTGGGGATTCAAACCTGGGTCTCCCAGATCCTAGGCTACGGTCAGATGAGAGGTTTGGTGCTGTCCAGGTGCCTCTAAGTGCTCCGGGTTGAAGTGTTGTGGGAAGGACCAACCCAACAGCAGTGGTTTCCCTGCGTGCTTGTCCAGTGGTGAGGCATCCACATTACCTCTACCACGGAGCACACTGCCAGTTTCTTTTTTAAAAGGCGGGTGCATGTGCATATGCACTCAGACACTTAGGTGCATTTGGGCAGTAACTTTTCAAAAAGCTGTGGAAACGGATTTATGGGTCCAGAATTCCCATGTGGCTCCAATTCATGACAGAGGAGTTCAGACACCTGGAAATAAGGAATGGAAGTGCTGCCATCCATAATAGTGGACTTTCCCCAGCACCTAACTACTCCGCTTCCAAAGCGTAGCAAGATGGGGTCCCAATGACTGGGCCACAGAAGGCAGATGATGTTGTCTGATCTAGCCCTTTAAATCCGCACAGGTAACTAGTATGTCACGTCAAACTACTTGTCTGACCACTGCCATAGTCTATAACCACTCTGTCCCACTGCCTCTCATTTTCTAATCATTATACCAAGTCTCATGTTGTGGGATCACAGGGCTACCATGTGTGCCACATATCTGGCTTTTTTTGTAGCAGGAACTCCTTTGCATATTAGGCCACACATCACTGATGTAGTCAATCCTAAAAGAGCTTACAGGGCTCTTCTTGCAGGGCCTACTGTAAGCTCCTGGAGGACTGGCTACCTCAGGGGGGTGTGGCCTAGAGAAAGGGAGAAAAGTACTTATTTCTCTACTTTCTCCATCCCATGCATAATCTTGTAAACCTCTATCATGTCACCCCGCAGTCGACGTTTCTCCAAGCTAAAGAGCCCCAAGCGTTTCAACCTTTCTTCATAGGGAAAGTGTTCCAACCTTTTAATCATTCTAGTTGCCCTTTTCTGCACTTTTTCCAATGCTATAATATCTTTTTTTGAGGTGCGGTGACCAGAATTGTACACAGTACAGGAACATTATGATGCTGTCTGATTAGGTTTCAATTCCCTGCCTAATAACTCCCAGCATAGCATTGTCCTTTTTGATTGCAGTTGTGCACGGTCTTGTCTTCACATTTTCAGAGAGTTACGCTCCATGAGCGGCAAGATGTAAAGCTTGTGAGATGCGGTTCATTCCTAGAGGCTTTCCGTCCATCACTTTTAATGAAGGAGGAAAAAACCAAGTGGTTTCAATCACCAGAAAATTATGACCTGCTTTCTGATGTCCTCAAACATTTCTAGGCTCCAGCCTTTCTCTACTGTGCAGGCAGGTTCTATGTGCTGCAAAGGATATAATCCAGTTATCAGTCCATAAACTGGGGCTTGTTCTCATAAGCCCACTGAGGATGTGGCATACCACAGCCTTGACCTGGCCTTGGAATGCAAAATGCAGCTGCAGCTGCTGCTGCCCTGGACTGTGGACTGCTCCTCCAGGGACACCTGGACTTGGAGAAACTCCAAACCAGACGGTGGACATCTGATTTTATGATGCTGCATTTTCTGTGGCTCTATAAATTCCTGCAGGGAATGTTGGGAAAGAGAGAGAATTCCAGGAGAAGGAAGTCTTCACGCTTCTGTTTCCACCTAAATGGGGAATCTAAATTCCAGGGTCTTGTTCCCTTCCCCTTTTCCACCTTCGGCAGGTGAGAGAAAGTCTCGCCCCATAGAGGTAATGGGCAAAATGGGCAAGGGGGGCATTTGCTACCCACATATATATGTCAGACAAAGGGTGGAGTGGGCGCAGGAGATGCCTCCTATGTCTTCCTCTTGTTGTCTCTCCACAAAACAAGGCTGGGAGAAGCAGGAGAGCCTGACTTAGCATGATTCGAATCCAGCAGCAGGACCTGACGAGGCTCAAGCCCCCCTTTGTCACTAGATAATGGATTTGTTGAGGTTTGAAAGAAGCTACAGAAGATCAGAGAGAACTTTGTCCTGGGTGGGTGGGGGGCTCAACAAAGTGGGGTTTGGGGAGGAAACCAAAATGTAAATCCCCCTTTTGCATCCTGCCCAAAGTCCTTGAGGAAAACTGCTGGCCATCAAGGGCCAGCCAGCAGCCTGAAAAGGAGGAGGAAGAGGAGGAGAAGACTCATGGTGACTCTGTCCCTGGGGCAGTCCAGGTGAAGAGAGGCGGAGGTGGTTTGCTATCAATGTTCCCTCTACTTTACCCCTTCCCCCTAGTAAGCAGAGCAGTTCACATCCTGAGCAGAATAGAACTGCTTCAACCTTCAAATGAGCAATGGGCAGTGCAAGACCCAGTGCAGCTCCAGATTGCGGCTGTGAGGGGTGTTTCCTGTGTAAACAAGCACAGGGCTGGCACATGAGGCTCGGGAAGTGTCAGTGAAGTCAGGGGGCGTGGCAGCAAGCTCTTTTTGGATTTATGATTTGGACTTATTTATGATTTGGACTATTTGCACACTGTTGTATATATGTGCATAAATATGTACATGCGGTATGTAAAATGATGATGTTGCTGAAATGCACTTTTTTCCTTGTATGAATTATATTTTGTAATAATATTTTGACAGAGTGTTTTTTATTTATTTGGTTGCACGTCATTCCTCTGTGTAGCCTATTGTGTATCTTAACCTTCAGATGGTGGCTGGAGTTGGAAGATGGACTCCGGGGCTTCTTTTGAGCAGGAACTCAGTTCTGGCTGGCTTGGTGACAGGGGTGGCCTAATATGCAAATTACTTCCTGCTGGGCTTTTTCTATAAAGAAGCTCTGTGTGAAACAATGGTGATGTCAGGAGGTGTGGCCTAATATGCAAATGAGTTCCTGCTGGGCTTTTTCTCTTGTAAAAGCCCTGATGGACTCTATGAAATCCCTCCTCTCCCCAAACCCTGCTGTCCTCAAGCTCAACCTCCCAGATCTCCAGGTATTCCCCAACCTGGACCTGGAAACCCGACTGAGTAGACATATTCCTACTTACAGATGTGAAGCCAGAAGTGTCACACAAGATTGCTCTTTTTCCCTAGCAGCAAAGAGAATTTGAGCCAAGTTAGAGTCGGTGTAGACCAGTTAAGATTCTAACTAGTAGTCAACAGACATTACAAGAGTCCTTCAAATTTTATGAAATATGCTCCAAAATGTAATTTTATAGTGTTTTGATCTAGTTTAAGGGTATTCTCTTGTACATTGTTTTTATTGTTTGTAATGGCTGTTGGCCTATGCAATAAAACGTATCTGAATCTGACAATACTGATGTTGATGGGCCAAGGGACTCAGCCAAAGTAGCTCTTGGTTGGTCTTCAAGGTGCCACTGGACTTGAGTTTTGTTCTGTTGCTTCAGACCAACATGGCTGCCCAACCTAAGTCTATCTTCATGGTTCTGTTCTGGACAACCAGATACACACAATTTATCCAACACCCACCAATTTCTACATACCTTGCAAAAGAGCAGATGACGGGATTTGTATACAAGCTGTGTTGGGACTACTCTTCCGCCTGCACCCCCCCCCCCCCAGTTCATTTGGCTTGCTTCTGCACTTTCCTCCCTTGCAGAGTGATCACGGGCGCTTGATGTAGAAATGGAATTCCAAGAGCCATAAGGCAGCCTCTGGGCTTTGCAATGGGCAGTGAAGGGGCTGCTCAGGAGTAAATGGAGTGCACACAAGTGGAGAGAAGAAGAAGGAACACTTGGATGGATGCCCAGCATTGCTGAGCTGGGTTCAGGCTGGGATTCCTGGCACAAGAACAGAGGAGGGCTCCCCAATCTTGGAGACCTGCCCAAGGGAGGACAGGGCATTCAGCACACCCCTGAGGATACCCAGATAGAGTTGATGGCGAGCAGGGCAGTTACAGCTGGTGACCCCGTGGTGCATCCTCCTCCACCCACTGCTGCCTGACTACCAAGGCAGGCCCTTCCTGGAGCATGGGCAGTGCGGATGGGAGCACCTTAAGAGGCAACAGCAGTCTGGGAGGCCGCACACCCAGCCCCGTGTCCAAGGCCGGCTGGGAACATATGGGCCACTGCTTGTGGACAAGTGCACTGTAGCACCCCAGGCAGAACAAGCCACAAGAGCTGTTGGCCTAGGAGGATGAGAACCTGCAGTGCTGCATAAGAGCCTGCAGGCCAGAAGAGAATGTCGAAGCCAGCTTGTTTAGAGCAACGGCGGTGAGCCAAGGGGTGACTGATTGGAAGGGCCAGAAAAGTGGGACAGGGGTTTGATTGGAGGGGCCAGTTCCCTCCCCCCCGGCCCCCACTGTAGCTATGAGCCTGGAGAAATGTCAGAAGGCAGCATTAGCTGCAAGGACAACGCTGTAAAAAAGGACAGGAACCATTTTCACAAATCACACTGTATTTTTTGCCTTGGAGATATTATGCAAATTAGTGTATCAGCCTTTGTGTGGCCTCTGGTACTCAGTGCCCTCTTTGGTTTCCCACAGAGGTCTCCCCTCCCACCACCCTTTTGCTGTTTCTCCAAGATATGGAAAACAAAACATG
The DNA here is from genome assembly GCF_032191835.1 of Heteronotia binoei. Taxonomy (NCBI): domain Eukaryota; kingdom Metazoa; phylum Chordata; class Lepidosauria; order Squamata; family Gekkonidae; genus Heteronotia; species Heteronotia binoei. The sequence continues at coordinate 1,922,179 of NC_083228.1, read as the reverse complement.
GTGACAATTGATAGAGAGCACATGTACCTATGCTCCAGAGTGACAAAAATGAGACCTGTTTTTCAACCATCTTGTTTATTTGTTTTTGTCTTGCACCCATGCTTAACTGGCTAATTAACTCAAGATAATGTCCCTTTCTCCACATAAATAAGCTATTTCTCCCAGCAGTCTGCTTTTTTCCCCATATTTAACCTAAAACCAGTCAGCTATGGTCAGAAGGCAGATAATCATTTGACGTCTGCTCTTTGATGCAAGTATTTTGCTGATAGAGGGTAATCTCTCATTTCTTCAAAGTCTTCTGAAAGAAACAAGCAAAAAATTTTGGACAGCTTCAAAACATTTAACTTTGCAGCTGCATCTAAACATTGTTGGATTTCGTGCTATTGTTGCACTATTGCAGTCATTCGTAACTTGATTGTCTTGTCCACGCTAGAAACTCCAGCTGTGAATGCTTACTGTAGTGCAAAATCCAGCAACATGACCATTCCGTCCATATCTGCTCCTAAATTACTGCGGCTTCAAGAAGTGTGGACAGAACAAGATACCAGTTTTATTATGTGTCTACTCTATAGCAGTTTTGATGGTTGTTTTGAGAATATTATTCTGAAAATTAGACTCTCTTTTCTTTGAAATTCTCTTGGCTAAATCTGTGTTTCATTTCTTCTGATAATAGGCCCTGCCTACAGCAGCCTTGCCAAGTTCAAGAGGACATTCCTGTAAAGGGATTCAGCCCCTAGTCTAATGAAACAGGGCCAGCCAGCAGTGGCTATATAAGGGAGAGAGCCATAATCTAGCTCAGTGTTTTCTGTATGTATCACCTTCCTTTTGCTACATGGAAGGTTTGTTACCCATATTCTATATCTACTATGGTATGCAATGCCTTAAATAATCCCCCCCCCGCCCCCGCTTTTCATTTGGGTTTTTGTCTGATTTGGTAATTCTAGTTCTAGTTAATTGGAGATCTCTGCTGTCTCATTGCTTTTATACTCTGTGACTCACCTTGAGTCTCAGTGAGAAAGTTGGGCTATAGGTGATTTAAATGCATAAAACATGGCTACACGATTGACATACCTTTTCCCCAATTAACAGAGCAAACCTAAGGGGCAGGGGTGAATCGGAATAGGGACCTGACTGTCCCCTAAACCAGCATAACTCAGAGTTACGCAGGCATGAGGACACCTTATGTTGGCACAGGGCACTAGCAGTGTGGTGCCACTGAATTCCACTGGTGCAGGAGCACTGCAGAATCACAGCACAGACCCCATTACGTAGATGTGGGTGTTCCAGATTTCTAGATCAACAGAATAACCCAGGATTTGAGTCAAAAATTCACAACCAAATGTCATCTTCATAGAGCAGTAGGATGAGAAAAGGGCCAGGGAAAGAGGTTCTCTGCCCCCAAGAGAAAGGGGAAGAGAGAGGGAGCTGGTCTCCCTAGTCTGCCTCCTAGAATCATAGAGTTGGAAAGGGCCTTCAGGGTCATCTAGTCCAACCCCCTGCACAATGCAGGAAAGTCACAAACACCTCCCCCTGAGTTCACAGGATCTTCATTGCTGTCAGATGGCCATCTAGCCTCTGTTTAAAAACCTCCAAGGAAGGAGAGCCCACCACCTCCCCAGGAAGCCTGTTCCACTGAGGAACTACTCTCACTGTCTGGAAGAAGAAAAAGAAGAAACAGAAGAAGAGGAGGAAGAGATTGGATTTATATGCCACCCTTCACTACCCAAAGGAGTCTTAGAGCAGTTTACAATCTCCTTTCCCTTCCCTTCCTCACCACACCTTGTGAGGTAAGAACATAAGAACTTAATAGAAGCCATGTTGGATCAGGCCAATGGCCCATGCAGTCCAACACTCTGTGTCACACAGTGGCCAAAAAAAGGGAAGAAATACTTCTTTTTATCCATTCTAACCCTACTGCTCAGCAATTTCATTGAATGCCCATGAGTTCTGGTATTGTGAGAAAGAGAGAAAAGTACTTCTTTGTCTACTTTCTCCATCCCATGCATAATCTTGTAAACCTCTATCATGTCACCCCGCAGTCGACATTTCTCCAATCTAAAGAGCCCCAAGCGTTTTAACCGTTCCTCATAGGGAAAGTGTTTCCTATGTCAAAAAGGTAGGTGGAGATGAGAGAGCTCTGACAGAAACTGCTCTTCAGAGAAACAGCTCTGCGAGAACTTGTGACTGACTCAAGGTCACATCAGCAGGTACATGTGGAGGAGGGAGGAATCAAACCCAGTCCTCCCAGATAAGAGTCCATGCATTTAACCATTACACCAAACTGGCTCTCTTCCTAATGTTTAGCTGAAGTTCTTTGTAATGTTTAGCCAAAAACTCTTTTAATTTAATTTCAACCCGTTGTTTCTGGTCTGACGTTCTGGGGAACAGAAAACAGTTCTGCACCATCCCCTTCCCAAGAGCATCCCTTTTGTGGGCCCCACACAGGTGGGGAGAAACCTTTGCCCAGAGGGTGAAGTCCCTGTGACCATAACGGACAATATGCCTTTTCCCTGGCCTCGCTCTGCTGCCATCTGTCACGTGCCACACTGTTGGAAGCTGGAGAAAATGGCAGCTCAGGAGGGTCTACTCTTTGGCATCATAACCCGCTGGGGTCTCTCCCTCCCCCAAACCCCACTCTAAGAACAGAAGAGAAGCCCTGTTGGATCAGGCCAGTGGCCCACCCAGTCCAACACTCTGTGTCACACAGTGGCCAAAAGCCAAGGTGCCATCAGGAGGCCCACCAGTGGGGTCAGGATACTAGAAGCCCTCTCACTGTTGCCCCCCCAAGCCCCAAGGATACAGAGCATCCCTGCCCCAGACAGAGTGTTCCATCTACACCCTGTGGCTAAGAGCCACTGATAGACCTCCGCTCCATACGTTGATCCAATCTCCATAGGCTCCACCCCTAAATCTTCAGGAATTTCCCAACCGGAGTTGGCAACCTTACCATTGTTTTTCAGGGAAAGGCCTCTTATGCTCCTTGAGCAACTCCACAAATCTAACCCCCCCCCCCCAACCACTGTCCAAAGTCCTGACAAAGAGCAGCTTCTGCTTCAGCCACCTTCCGGGGCAACGTCTGCTCCAGGACAGCCTGGAGGGGGAGCTCTGGGCTTGGGGTTTAAGTCGGACTTAAAAAAAAACGAACAACTCAAGGCACTTCAGTGAGCAGCTCAACTGGTGTAAAAGCCTAGTTTGATCACAGAAAGCGTCAATGTCGATTATGATTGCTTCGAAGGGCTCTCTCAGCATCTCTGCTCAAAAGCACAGAAATTGATTCAAACTGATTTTGGACTGTGGCCAGCTGGGAAACAGAAGGAGCCTGACAAGGTCGTTCATCCCAAATTAAAAACTTCTGGTTTGCACATATATATTCAAGACAAGAACATTGTGTATAATTCTGTCCCAGGTTGAATGATCACAGAAAACAAGAGCGGGGTTGGAATTCCAGACTGGAAGGGTTCCCCACCCCCTGGAGAAACCCACGAGGTGGCAGCTCCCCTTGGCAACCAGCAGGGGGTCAGGGGGTAGGTTGCCAGCTCCATGCCAGGAGGCTCCTGGAGATTTGGGGGTGGGACCTGGGGAGGACAGGGACCTCAGTGGGGAACAGTGTTATGGAGGCCACCCTCCAAAGCCTCCATTTTCTCCAGGGGAACTGTGGCCTGGAGATGAGCTGTAATTCCAGGAGATGCCAAGGCCCCACTTGGAGGCTGGCATCCCTACCTGAGAAGGTGAGCCATGAGGAAGGATGGGAACACCCCAGAACATCTGCACAAATAGAGGAGCAGCTTAGGCAACTCGATATCCCCTCCACCTCATCCCTCTGTTGACGCTTACTGTGATCAAATGTTGACGCTATCTATGATCAAACATGGCAAGTATTTTAAAGTGGTCCATCAGAAATTGAATTGTGATCCTGAAAGTCCCTGCTTGGGATCCAGGACAGAGTTCTCATTTACAGCTGCTGCTAAGAATGTGGCCCAAAACCAGTCAAGGCCCCTGGCTGTGCCTCAGAACTGTTAAGCAGAAATAAGAAGGAAAGTGCCTCTGAGCACATGCTGAATACTCTTCGGGAGCTTCGCTCACCACTGAAGGAGGGCAAGTCTTCTCTCCCTCCCCTGTTAGTTCAGCCGTGTTGACTACTTGGGATCGAAGATGAAGGGGGCTGCCCAAAGATGGTACGTGAGCCTGTTCGGGGGCCCGAACTAGACACAGTGGGGGGCTTCCTCCAAGCCCTGCTATCCCAGTACGAGGACCCTCTACAAGAGACGAGGGCCATCGCTACGCTCCAGAACCTGCAGCAGGGGAGGATGACCATCTGGGAATACACCGCTGAATTCTGGACCCACTGCGCCAAGATCCGGAGTGAGATGATGAAAATAACGGCGTAACGACAGGGCCTGAACACCAGCTTACTGGACCGGGCCCTGGGGCAAGCGAGACCCACCACGTTGGTCGGGTGGATACAACTGGTGGGCAAGGTCGAAACCAACATGAAGGTGGTGGCCCTCCAACACCAGCAGCAACAAGGGGGCAGAGCCGGGTGGGAGCCCAAGCCGAGCTCGAAGCCGGAAGCCAAAAAGACCCAAGGGGGAGGGGGACTGGCAAAACCCCCTCCCTCGACCCGCAAATGCTACCGATGTGGAGACCCAAATCATCTGGCCACCAACTGCCCAGAGCCCCCACCCCGCGGGCCCCCCTTAACCCCCAAGCCAGGACTGTTGGGGGCCAAGAAACCAACCAGGCACAAAGAGCCGAGTCGGAGCAGCACCGCCCTATCGATGGTGCTAGATGAGGATTCTATAATGCTGGAAGACCTGGGGGAGGACCCCTGGGAAACCGAGCCGGCGGGAAATGGGAACGACCTGCACTGATGGGTGCCGGACGGCAGGTCGTTGAAGTATCGGCACCACTGAGGGTGAGCATATCTGGCTCCCTTTTGTTTGTTCCACTGACGTTATTGAATGTGAAACTGAAGAGGTTCATGCATGCCAGAGCCCTTATAGATTCGGGATGTACGAGGGAAATCATCACCCCCAGACTGGTAGAGATGTTAGAGCTGCCCCGAGAACCCCTCCCACGCCCGATCCAGTTCGAGCAAATGGACGGGACAGTAATGAAGAGACCCAAAGGATCCCCGTGGGGATCGATGATCACTGGGACTTGGAAATCTTTGTGATCGCCCCCTCCTCTTCATTCGACCTGGTGCTCGGCGTAGGGTGGCTGGCCAGACACCAACCGGATATTCAGTGGGGGGAGCAAACCATAGACTTCACCGACAGACGCTGCACCTCCCACCTCTGGCGGGAGCAGTGGGGCCCCAAAGCCCCGCCGAAGAACGAGAGGCTGTGTGTGTCGGTCGAAGAGGTCCGCACCATCCCTCATGAGTACCGGGACCTACGGGGGGCATTTAGCGAGGTCAAGGCCGATGAACTGCCCCCCCACCGAGACACGGACTGCGCCATCAAACTAATTCCCGGCCAGTCTATTCCCAAGGCGAAGCTATACTCCATGGGGTGGGTGGAGAAAGCGGAACTAAGGAAGTTCCTGGATAAAAACCTCAAGCGGGGTTTCATCCGCCCTGCCACAGCGCCTCACGCCACCCCGGTCCTCTTCCGGAAGAAGGACGGGAGCCTTAGACTTTGTACTGACTTACGCGGGATAAACGGGATCTCTGTGTCCAACGCATACCCGATCCCCCTAATTAAAGACTTACTAAGCACCGTCTCAGAGGGATCCATCTTTACCAAACTGGACCTGCGAGATGCTTACTTCCGAGTAAGAATTAAGGAAGGGGACGAGTGGAAAACAGCATTCAATACCCCCATGGGCCAGTTTGAGTACCTAGTAATGCCTTTCGGACTACAAGGGGCCCCAGGGGTGTTCATGAACTTTATCAACGAAGTGCTGAGAAAGTACCTGTACAAGGGGGGGGGGGGGTACCTGGATGACAAAATTATTTATTCCAAGGACCTCCCCTCGCATGTGAAGCTCGTGCGGAAGGTCCTAACCACCCTGTATCAGAACAAGCTGTATGCTAAGCTGTCTAAATGCGAGTTCCACAAGGAGGAACTGGACTACCTGGGGTTTAGAGTGTCCGGGAAAGGCTTAGCCATGGACCCAGCGAAAATACAAGCAGTGCTAGACTGGGAACCCCCGAGGACACGTAGACAGCTACAATCATTTCTCAGGTTTGCAAATTTTTATAGGTCGTTCATTCAGGGGTTCGCCAAGGTGGCCTTGCCCCTCACCGACCTTTTAAAGACGAAGAGGGGGGCGGATGCCAAAAGGCCGGACGCCAAACTAATGTGGACCCGGGAGTGCCAAATGGCGTTCGACTCCCTCAAGAGACTGTTCACGAGCGAACCAGTGCTAGTGCACCCTGACGAGCTTAAACCCTTCGTGGTTCAATGTGACGCTTCCGACGTGGCCGTAGGAGCCATATTAATGCAAAAAGACAAGGGGGGCCAACTGCGACCATGTGCCTACATCTCCAAAAAATTTTCCCACGAGCAACGCAATTGGTCGGTGTGGGACAAGGAGGCATTCGCTGTGACGTTCGCCTTAAAAACCTGGTGGTCTTGGCTGGAGGGGGTGCGGGTGCCATTCGAGATCTGGACAGACCATAAAAACTTGGAAGCGCTCACGGGGCGACGTAAGCTAACGGGGAAGCAAATCCGATGGGCGGGCTTCTTTGCCAAATTTGGCTTCACCCTGCGGCACATCCCTGGAGCAAAAAACTTTTTAGCTGACGCCCTCTCAAGGCTTCCAGAGCATGAGAGCCAGCGGGAGGAAGTGATAGACTCCCTGATACCCCCCAAAGCGGTGGCAGGAGTGGTGCAAACCCGATCAAAAGCGACCCCCAAAGGGCCAAACCCATTGGGGAGGAATAGACATAGTGGAAAGCGAGAAGGAGGGAGAGGACTGACCAGATGGATTGCTAAAAGGAGAGGGAGGGTTTTGGTACTACGAAGGGAGATTGTATGTCCCAAAGAACTTGCGGCTAGAGGTTTTACAGCACTGCCACACCAGTAAACTCTCCGGTCACTTAGGTTATGTAAAAACCCTCCACCTAGTGAACCGGCAGTTTTGGTGGCCCCAGATGAAAAAGGACATTTCCGATTTTGTGCAAACCTGCCCAACGTGCCTCATGGCCAAGAGAAGGGGGGGGGGTAAAGTGTCAGGGCAGCTGCAGCCCCTCCCCACGGCTGAGAGGCCCTGGTCGGTGGTGTCAATGGACTTTATTGTAGAACTGCCCCCCTCGCAGGGGCGGACAATGATCCTCGTCCTGGTGGACACTTTTTCTAAGCAAGCCCACTTTGTCCCATGCCGAAAACTGCCCACGGCCAAGGAGTTGGCATATTTATTCTTCCTGCACGTGGTCCAGGTTCACTCATTCCCCGATAAGGTCATTAGCGACCGCGGGCCGCAGTTTGTTGCCAACTTCTGGCAGGAGTTTTGCAAATTGGCGGGGATGGAACAAGGATTGAGCTCGGCCTACCACCCGCAAACTGACGGACAAAGCAAACGGGTGAACGGGCTTCTAGAACAATATCTAAGATGCTATATAAATTTCCAGCAGTCTAACTGGGTGGAGCTGCTGCCGTTTGCAGAGTACGGGTATAACAACAGCCTTCACAGCTCCACCAAAATGACTCCATGAATGGCTATGAGGGAAAGCCATTCCCTTCGCTGCCAGGGGGGGCAGGCGACTCCAAGCCCACAGACTGTCAACAATGGTGGGGCCACTTGGAAAAAACTTGGAAAGTAATACAGGGGGCAAAGAGGGATTACAAAAGTGGCAAAGAGGGATTACAAAACCCAGTTTGACAAAAAGCATAGTCCAAGTTGGGTCTTCAAAGTGGGGGAGACGGTGTTCCTTTCGACCAAGAACTTGCCGTTGCCACAGACCTCCAAGAAGCTAGCATACAAGTTCCTGGGACCTTTTAAAATAAAGAGGGTGATCAACCAAGTGACTGTAGAACTGGACTTGCCCAAACTGTTTACTAAAGTGCACCCTGTTTTCCATTGCAGCCTTCTGCGTCGAGATCCAGGTGGGTCGAGGTGGCACCCTCGTGGTCCGGAGCCCAAGCCCATCTTGGTGAAGGGGCAAAAGCACCACGGAGTCAAGGAAATCCTGGACTCTAAAATCCAAAGGGGGGTGCTTTACTATTTGGTGCGCTGGCGCTACTTCCCGCCCAGCTGCGATGAATGGGTTAAAGCCTCTGATCTAAACGCTCCGCAACTGCTTAAGCAATTTTACCTACTGCACCCAGACAAAACCCGAGCAAGAGCTTAGGGGGGGCAGTATGTCAGGCTCTGTTCATTAATACAATTGCCAAATGCTGATTACTAACCATATTGATTAATGCCTAGATATGCTCACTAACACCGAGGAGTGGAATAGTGAAGAGGGAGGGGGGGAAAGTAGAGAGTAGCTTCCCAGGAATATCAAAGGTTGCCAAGTCCTCTTTGAAGTAGGAAGTATGTGCCAGGTTGCAAGGTGGAGAAATGAAACAGAAGCAGAAAGTAGGGCAAAGAAGCAGGGCTTCTTTTTTGTAGAAAAAGCCCAGCAGGAATTCATTTGCATATTAGGCCACACCCCCTGACACCAAGTCAGCCAGAACTGCCTTTCCGTGTGTTCCTGCTCAAAAAACACCCTGCTCCTGAGGATGTGCAGCATGCCTTTGCTTCAAAACTTAATTCTTCCTCACACATTTCACAGACGTTGCCCTGGAAGGTGGCTGAAGCTGAACATGAAGCAAAGGAGGGCTGTCCAACGAAAGGTTTATCATCCCTCTTTTTAAAAATTAAATGGTATCAAATTGCACCTAACCTATGGCAACCTCTCGGGGTTTCCAAAGCAAGAGATGTTCAGAGCTGGCTTAGCCATTGCCTGTCTCTGGGTAGCGACCCTGGACTTCATTGCTGGTCTCCTATCTGAGTACTAACCAAGACCGATTTTCCACTCACCTTGTTCCGGTCTCGTTGCTCCTTTACCCTGTGGGGCTGCTTGCTGGATTTCACACAAGCTGCCCCAAGCCGAGCTGGTGAGTTGCCCTGCCCCTTTTCATGTTCCTTCTGAGGCAGACAGAAACCGGTTTTCAGAGAATCCTGCCTGCTGTTGAGGGAGCTTGAAGAGAGGCGGAGCAATTCACTGGTCTGGGGCAGTTTGTGCGAAATCCAGCAGCAGCTCCGTGGAGAAGAGGAGAGTGGAAGTGGTGGAAGTTTAATGGGAAATCAGTCCAGGCCTAACTGCTTAAAAAGGTAAAGGTAGTCCCCTGTGCAAGTACCAGTCGTTTCCGACTCTGGGGTGACGTTGACGTTTTCATGGCAGACTTTTTATGGGTGGTTTGCCATTGCCTTCCCCAGTCATCTATACTCCCCCCACCCCCACCCACCCCCAGCAAGCTGGGTACTCATTTTACCGACCTCGGAAAGATGGAAGGCTGAGTCAACCTTGAGTTGGCTACCTGAACCCAGCTTCTGCCAGGATCGAACTCAGGTCATGAGCAGAGCGTTTGACTGCAGTACTGCAGTTTTACCACCCTGCGCCACGGGGCTCCTTTACCTAACTGCTCCTGCTATTTCAATGCAAAAGCTGCTCTGAGGTGGCTTGTCTATTGCCTGCCTCTGCGTAGCAGCTCTCCTTGGTGGTGTCCCTCCCATCTGGGTGCTGCCCATGGCTAACCCTGCATAGCTTCCAGGGCTGTTTAGGCTGCTTTCCTTTTAGACTCTCTTTTTTGCCATCAGGGTGCAGCTGACCTACAGCAACCCTGTAAAGTCTTCAAGGCAAAGAGAGGTGGTTTGCCTTGCCTTTACCTGCCTCTGCCTAGCAACCCATGGTGGTTTCCCAGGCAACTAGCAACCAGCCCTGATCCTGCTTCACTTCTGAGATCTGACAAGATTGGACTCCCCACTGCTCTTCCCCAAAATATACTCCCAGCTGGCCTTTTCCCCTCCTCCATCAGAGTTTCCTGCCTGCTAACATTACAGAGCTGGTTTTAAAATTCAGCCTTACCAACACAGTGGGAGAAAAGCATATTTCATGTTTCAAATGTCCATTTCTGATCAACAAAACAAAAGCAGAGGAGGCTACAGAAAGCCCCTTCCTCCTGCCCAGCAGAGTTCTGGCGGAACCCTTGACAAGCTCAGAGAGGGGAAGGATTTACATTGAGCATCAAGGGAAGTGCAGCAAATGGCAGTGTGTGTGTGTGTGTGTGTGTGTGTGTGTGTTCAACAAATGCATGCAAAATCACATGTTGTGCCAATTCCTCAGTCTCAGTCAGAACCTATATATTTATGGGATCAAAAATTGTAATTTTAGACACCATATCTTTGGTATGCGTCTCCAAAGTAAAGGACAATGTAGACACAGCTTGGCTTCATTTAGGAGCCTTGATTGGGCTTCAGTTCCCATTGCCAAAAGGGGGGGTCAGGGAATAATAGTTGCTGCTCTAAATTCAGGCTAGAGTTGAGTCCAGTCACACCTTAGAGACCAACAAGGATGTTGGGGAATACGCTTTCACGAGACAAAGCCCCCTTTGTCAGAGACCTCGAAAATCAGGATACTTTCTGAAAGAAGGAAGTTTTGAACTCAGCAAGGCACCCCGTTGCCTAACCATGGTCCTCCCCCCCCCCACCCCAACTGTTGATTGTCTGGCTTGGTGGGAGAAATAACCCTTCTCCTCTTGCCCTCCACAACAATTTTATGTTTCTGTTTGCTGCTTCTTGTGCTGCATTTTGTAAAACTAAGTGTGTGTGCAGGAGAACAAAGTCTGAGTCCAGTGGCACCTTTAAGACCACAAAGTTCAATTCTGAGCATCAGCTGTTGTGTGCAGCACATGAAAGCTTGGATCCAGAATTAAACTTTGTTAGATGTACCTTTTTTTGCATGCACACAAAAGATGATACCTGAAATAAAACTCTGTTGCCCTTAAAGGTGCCTCTGGAGTCAAAGTTTGCTCTGTTGCTTCAGACCAACATGGCTGCTGCCCCCGTGGATCTGTCTAATGCAATTATGCAAGTGTCAAAAAAAGACAAAAAGCCACCTCCTGCAATAATTATAGAGAGAGGGAGAAATTATACTCATTATTCATTTAGAATGTTTTAACAGTTATGTACATATGTTACACATCTATAGATCTATCTAATAGTAAGCAATGTGTAGAGTACATTTTACAAAAAAAGAATCATATATGTTTAGGGCTGCCGATCCCCAGGTGGGGGGCAGGGGATCCCCCAGTGTGGAGGCCCTCCCCCTGCGTCAGGGTCATCAGAAAGTGGGGGAGGGAAATGACTGCTGGGCCCTCCATTATTTCCTATAGAGATCGATTCCCATAGGGAATAATAGAGAATTGATTCATGGGTTTCTGGGGCTTGAGTGTGTGTGTTTCTTGAGGTAGAGACACCAAATTTGCAGCATAGCATCTGATGCCTCATCTCAAAACATCTTCCAAGTTTCAAAAGGATTGGACCAGGGGATCGAATTCTATGAGCCCCAAATGGAGGGAAGGCATTTAAAAGATGTGTGGTCCCTTGAAATGTGATGGTCAAAACTCCCTTTGGAGTTCAATGATGCTTGCTCCTGACTCCACCCCCAATGTCTCCTGGCTCCACCCCCAAAATCCCCAGATATTTCTTGAATTGGACTTGGCAACCCTATAATATATTACTTTAGAATTCTTATTTTAATCTGTTTATAATTTGTCATACTTGGATATATCTTTTTGTTTCATTTTTTTAAAAAAAGAATATTGACACTGAGAAACTTTTGTTGAGAAGTTAAGTGGAAAAGATACCATACTTTCATGTTATGTATCATATATAAGAACTGTGTCTTCAACAAAGACAAAATGTAACAACTGTTAATGATTAATGATTTTCTGATTTCAACATCCCCCTTTTTTCTGTATCCCATTACTTATATCATAATAATAATAATAAAGACATTGTTACAAGGTAGTAGGTTCAGGGTGGATAAAAGAAAATTCTTCCTTACACAGAAAGTGCCAAAGGATGGAGTGATGGCCACAGGCACAGACAGCTTTCCAAGGGGATGAGACAGATTCCTGGAGGAGAGGCCCATCAGTGGCTACTAGCCAGGGAGACTGAAGGGAACCTCCACATTCAGAGGCAGTCAACCTCTGGATCCCAGTGCTGGATTAATAGCGTTGCCAGCTCTGAATTGGAAATTCCTCGACATCTGAAGGCAGAGCCTGAAGAGGGTGGCCTTTGGAGAGGTGAGGGAACCCCAAAGATGCCAGTTCCTGCAGGGGAACTGATCTCTGTCATCTGGAGATCTGCTGTAATTCCAGGGGTTCTCCAGGTCCCACCTGGAGATTGGCAAGCCTAACTAGGAGGCGACATCAGGGGAAGGTCTTGGCCTCTGTGCCTTGTTCGTGGGCCCTCCAGGGCAACTGGTTGGCCAATACGTGAAACAGGACGCTGGAGCAGATGGACCCTCACTGCGGTCTGAGCCAGCAGGGCACTTCTCATGTTCTCAGCTCCTTCCTTTCCACCAGCTCTGCCCTTCCTTGGTTTCACCCCCCCCCCAAAAAAAAAAAACCTTGAGGCATTCCCCCCCCCCTCAATGACCCTGCCTTGGGCACTCTCCTGGTCTGCAGGATGGCAGCACTAGAAGGGCTTGCTAAGGAGGGGAGGGGGCCCTGAATCTGTTGGGCTGGACATGAAAGAGGGAGGCAAAGTTTAGAAGGTGGGGGAGGGTTCAAGAATCTTTCTTGCCGAGAGGCAAATCATTGTTTGCTTTGCTAATGAGCTTCCACTGAGAGGAACTTCTCCCTGATGGCAACTTTCTCCCAGGAACAGAAATAAAACGGGGCCAAACTCAGCTAACCATGCCAGGCCAGAGCTGTAGATCAAGCCTGCCTCTAATTGGTGCTGGTGTTGAAATGCAGCTAGAAGAACACCTGCCTTCTTGGTCCTAAACAAAGTGCGCTGTGTGCTTAGCGGAAGCACAAGCTATGCCGTTCCAGACAGCAAGCACAGGACGTATTCACCGAAGCACTTACCTGGCAGAGTCAATTGGGACACGTAACTACTTCCCATTCTTCTCTACACCGACCACACAAAGCACTAAAGCCCCCAAAGGCATTGCTGGCTTCACACACTCCTGGAGCACAACCTCACCCCAGTCCTCTGCTTCTGTGAAAGCAGCTAGTGCAACACAACTTCATCTATGTCATCTCTCACAGTCAGCTCCTGCCTCCCGCCAGAGTCCAGGCCTGCAGCTCCATTTTAAAGCTGCATCAGTCAGAAATAAAAATATCTGGATACAACATCTAAGATTTGCTTTTTTCCATATAAACCCCCAAATTGTCTTTTGTTCCCAATAACACAAAGGAGAGCTATTCCCTTACCTTTCCCTATGCTGGTCTTATGGGGACTGTTATTCCCAGTTTTGTTTTCTAAAAAGTCTCCTTCTAGCATGGCCATGTTGTAAAGTGCACACATATGTATTTTATCTTTCTATGCAAAGAAAGTATTAAGTGTTTTAATAAAGACACAAAATCCCTGTTAGGCAGCACTTCCCTTCAGGGGTTAATTATAATTCATCCCATAGATAATCTTCATGCACTCATCTCTAGGTCTAGGTAATGACTGCCAGTTGTCCATTCAGCCAGACAATCTGTGAGCAGGTTCATTTCAGTGATACTTTCGTGTGCAGAAGTAATGGGGGGCGGGCTACGTGTTCTACCAATGAGATTTTTTTTTGTCATGGTGGATTAACAAATTCATGGTACTTAGGTCCATCAGTGACTATGAGGCATGATAGCTCAGTGGAACCTCCATGTTCCATAAAAGTGGATCTGAAAACCACTTTCTGACATTTAAGTCTGTTTACTTAGTGTTTATTTGCTGCCTTTCTGTCAATAATGTAAAAAAGAATAAAATCTACATCGCAACAATTTGATTTTCCGTAGGGAAAATTAGATTTTCCTCAGCACTATCCAAAGGCCTTCACCCACCCACCCCGGGGGGGGGGGGGTCTCCACCCAGGAAAATTATTGGATGGGAAATTAGTAGCCCTTAGAGGCCAAGGTTTTCCCAGCCAACTGTCCCACAAAATGGCATTCTGAGCTGGGATATCTCCTGGAATTATAACTGGTTTCCAGATGACAGGAATCAGTTCCACTGCAGTAAATTTGGAGGGATAATACTCTGCCAAAGTCCCTCCACTCCCTAAACCCTGTCGTGCCCTCCCTAGAGCTGGAAACCCTGCAAGGAACTCTGATTGAAAGCAGGACAGAAAAAGGTTGCCACTGGCAGGGGATGGGGAAGTAGGGCTGCCAGATCCCGGTTTGGAAACTTCTAGAACCAACCCCCTGCACAATGCAAGAGATTCACAGATCCCTCCCCCAACATACCCCAAGTGACCCCTGCAGGCTCCATGCTCAGAAGATGGCAAAAAAACCCAACAACCCTCCAGGGTCCCTGGCAAAACTGGCCTGGAGAAAAGTTGCTGCCTAACCCCAAAGTGGCGAATAACATTTCCCTGGGTGTGTAAGAAACGGCCACAAGAACTAAGCATTGATGCAGCCCTTCCTACCCTCCTTCTCATGATCTGCCTAATTCACAGGATCAGCGTTGCTGTCAGATGGCCATTCAGCCTCTGTTTCAAAACCTCCAAGGAAAGGGAGCCCACCACCTCCCGAGGAAGCCTGTTCCACTGAGGAACTGCTCTAACGGTCAGGAAGTTCTTCCTAATGTTGAGCCGGAAACTCTTTTGATTTAATTTCAACCCACTGGTTCTGGTCCTACCTTCTGGGACCACAGAAAACAATTCCACACCACCCTCTATATGACAGCCCTTCAAGGACTTGAAGATGGTGATCATATCATAGAGATTTGGGGATAAAGCCCTGGGAGGACAGGGGCCTCAGTGGGATACAAGACCACCAAGTCTACCCTTTATGGTATTGTACCCATTTTCTCCAGGGGAATTGATCTTTGTAGCCTAGAGATGAGTTGTAATTCCAGGTTATCCCCAGGTCCCTCCTGGAGGCTGGCTCTCCTAGGTCTAAAGAAGGCTAAAAAAGTAAAGATGGTTTTCAGTTGAAGCACAAGAGTTACTTTGAGAAAAGTTTTGAACAAAATATCAGTTGTGAACATGAGGTCAAGATGCTAAGTGGGGGGGGGGGGGGCGGGAATCAGAATTTTTTAAAAAAAATAGAGGGGGGTATTCTTCCTATTAAGGACTTCTTGAAATTCTCTTACAGCCAAAATAAAAGGGGAAAGCTGTTGCATTTTCTTCTTCTGTTTCATTCTGCCGCTGCTTCATTTTTGTTAACTGCTTCTTTTTTATGCTTCTTTTGTTTCTTTTTCAAGTTCCTCTTCTTCTGCTCTTTTTCTTCCTGCTTTTTTTTTTTTTGCTTATCCATTTCTTCTTATATCTGGTTTTTTTAACCTAGAATTAAATTTGGCTACTCTTAAAGGAGCCACTGGACACAAACTTGTTTCTGCCTCTGCAGACCAACACAGCCACCCACCTGATTTTATTTCCACTTAATCTTTTCCCTCTTTTCATTTCAGTTGCTGCTGCTTCCTCCTCCTTTTCAAATACTTTGTTACTTTCTAATTCTTCTGTCTCCGTTTCTGTTTCCCCCCACCTATTTTCTTCTTCCTTGCCTATTTTTTCTACTCATCGATTTTTTTCTTTGTTTTCTTCTCCACTTCTTCTTTGGTTTCTTTTGCATTTATTTCTGTTTCTTCTTTTGAAAACCCTGATCCAAAGTGGCTGACAGAAATACCAAAATACAGTTTAAACAGACAGTTGAAATGGACAGAAATACAATTTAGATTAACAGAACAAACAAGGAGTCCCAAGCCATGCTTGTCAGTTTATACAAAAAGATATTGCCTGTGTTGAACTTTTTCCCTGTTCTGTTTTCCCTTATTACGGGGCTGCCAGTCTCTTATTTCATTACAAGAACTCAACACACTTTTGACAGCACTGGGATCTTTTCTCCCTGCTACAGAGAGTGTTCTGAGAAGAACAAGACGCGAGGATGTAATAATATCCTTTATTCTTCAGAGCGCACTCATAGCATTTACATTCTCAGCACAACATAAGAATCAACTCATGTTTCTATACTCATCATTAAAGACCAATTCCCTTCGGAAATGTTCCTTACCACTCAGTTCCACAGGATCCAATGCTTGATGGACCAGACAAAGGATGGATTTCTGTTGACCCTGTAGGAAAAGGTAACTTACTTCCTCATGAGGCACAACTGTGCTCCACCTTTTTTATTGCTCCTAATGGGTACTGGAATGCAGATTTTGTTGAAGGTCCATGGCTTCCTGCATGTCTTCATATTTGTCGTGTTCAAGGCCAAGCCTGGAGTTTACCAAACACAAGCCTCCAGGATGCACAAACAGAGTTGATTCTATGGATTGGGCATCCAGATTCCATGAGACTTACTGGCTTTGAATTATTTAATGGAGAGCCAGACAGAAGAAGAAGAAGAAATTGTATTTATATCCCGCCCTCCACTCTGAATCTCAGAGTCTCAGAGCGGCTCACAGTCTCTATCTTCCTCCCCCACAACAGACACCCTGTGAAGTGGGTGGGGCTGAGAGGGCTCTCACAGCAGCTGCCCTTTAAAGGACAGAGTCTCAGAGCAGCTCACAATCTCCTTTATCTTCCTCCCCCATGACAGACACCCTGTGAGGTGAGTGGGGCTGAGAGGGCTCTCACAGCAGCTGCCCTTTCAAGGACAGAGTCTCAGAGCAGCTCACAATCTCCTTTATCTTCCTCCCCCACAATAGACACCCTGTGAGGTGGGTGGGGCTGAGAGAGCTCTCACAGCAGCTGCCCTTTCAAGGACAGAGTCTCAGAGCAGCTCACAATCTTCTTTATCTTCCTCCCCCACAACAGACACCCTGTGAGGTGGGTGGGGCTGAGAAGCTCTCACAGCAGCTGCCCTTTCAAGGACAGAGTCTCAGAGCAGCTCACAATCTTCTTTATCTTCCTCCCCCACAACAGACACCCTGTGAGGTGGGTGGGGCTGAGAAGCTCTCACAGCAGCTGCCCTTTCAAGGACAACCTCTGCCAGAGCTATGGCTGACCCAAGGCCATTCCAGCAGGTGCAAGTGGAGGAGTGGGGAATCAAACCTGGTTCTCCCAGATAAGAGTCCACAGATTTAACCACTACATCGAACTGGCTCTCAACCCCCTACTTTCAAGATTTCTCCTGTGCATTGTCATCTGTCTGAAACCACCTGTTATGCTTGTTTTGCCCACTCCAGTTGTTCCTGATATAGAGCCTGTAGTTCTTGGACAAGGGCCTTTGCAGACAGCATTAAACAATCTGGAGCGGTCTGTGGGAAGTATTGTGGGTGATGCCTATAGACAGCCAGAAAAGATGTTTGCTGGATTGAGGTGTGAACAGAGATATTATAAGCACATTCTGCCATGCACAGCAGGTTCACTCAGTCATCCTGCTGGTAGCTGACATAGTGCTGCAAATGCTGTTACATCATGGCATTGGTCTGCTCTGTCATGGTGGGCTGAAAACAGTTGAACCTGCAGCGCCTTGCAGCGCCTGCCAAAAATGCAAAGTGACTTGGATTCCGTGGTCTGAAACCAGGCATCTGGGGATCCTGTGTGACCAGAATCATAGAGCTGGAACGAACCTCCAGGATCATCTAGTCCAACCCCCTGCACAATGCAGGAAACTCACAAATACCTCCCCCTAAATTCACAGGATCTTCATTGCTGTCTCCAAGGAAGGAGAGCACACCATCCTCTATGACAGCCCTTCATAGATGGTGATCATATCACCTCTCAGCAGCCTCCTCTCCTGGCTAAACATCCCCAGCTCCTTCAACCTTTCTTCATAGGACTTGGTCTCCAGACCCCTCACCATGTTTGTCGCCCTCCTCTGGACCCCTTCCAGCTTGTCTAGATCCTTCTTGAAATGTGGTGCCCAAAACTAAACTTTTATTAGAATACATGATCTTGAATGGGCGCTGCAGAGGAATGTTTATATGAAAGAGAAATAACAGAGTATATGAAACAGCAGCATACAGGGTGCTACACCACCCATAAGTTTGATAACAGGTGCATTTTATTTAGTCTATTTGGTTGCTTTATTATTTATCTGTATTTATTAGTAACTGTATGTTTATTCTGTAGCAGACCATACCCTGAGGAAGATTTTCTCTGAAATGAAGCACAGAAATCTGGAGCCTTCGTCCTTCAATCTTAATTGAATTGTACTTATGCATTATAGAGACGTCGATGTATGTGATATGCAGCCTATGTTCTCCCCTATTGTAAAAGACTTATTGCATGATGTTGTAATACTTGAATCTTGGATTCCACTATATTGTATTAGTTAGAATTTGAATAATTCTTGAAATATATCTTAGAAATAGAAATAATTGTTACACATTGAGACATTGTTTTGAGATTTTTTAATTGCTTAGTGCCAGTTAGTCATGATTGTATTTTTCTATATCGATAGCGTACACTGACCACTGCAACTTGCGGCATTTACAGACCACCCGGAATCTGAACCTGTGACAGATTTGGTGATCACTGTTCTTCCAGTTCACCATCTGTTGCGTCCCAGGCTCCCCAAAAAAGCAGGCAGATGCCCTATGAGAGCCAGTTTTGTGTAGTGGTTAACTTAACCACTACAAAAAAATCCTGGTTCTGATTTAAGCCATTGGAAATAGAGTGTTTAAACAATGATTCCAAAAAGATTATTTGCATAATAATGCCTTAGTTACATCAGTTCTATTTAACTGAGAACGTTTCCAATATACCAAATCTAAAGTTATCACGTTTATGTACAGTCTCCCAAAACTGTTGGACTTAGGTAGAGTGAATTTGTTTGTGTTTAATTTTTGAATGATGTTCTGTAATTCTTATAGCATAAGTAGAAATTCCTACATATAGCAAGCCACAAAAACATTGTAGCAAATATACTGGATTTTTAGTTGCACATGTTGTCCAATTATTTAAAGGTTTCTCAAAATTCAGAGTCAGTTAAGTAATCTTATCAGTTACCCAAGCTAACGAATGGGTAGACAGAACATCTCCTGCATTTCCTATGTCCTATAATACTCATCCTCTCATTTCAGGGCTGTAGAATGTCTGAATGTGTCAGTGCGTCTTTAAAATTCTTCATTCTCCTAGAGCCAATATTGGGCGAATTAACACAATCTGGGATGTTTTTTAGGACATGCAAATGCCGTAAAAAAAATTCTATTAGAATTCACAAGAGGAATATACTTAAAAGCACAAAAGATCTGACTATCCCTGTTAGTTTTATGGGTTCCCTGGAGGAGCTGTTTGCGATCTGTTTGATATACCTGATTGAATCAAATGCATGGGTTAACTATTACTGAATTGTGCAGTCAATGCCCTACCTTTCTGATCAAAATGTAGATCCAGAATGGAATTTCTTCTTAAGCACAAAAATTGTTCCATAGGTAAGTTTTGATAGAAGAAGAAGAAGATATTGGATTTATATCCCACCCTCCATTCCGAAGAGTTTCAGAGCGACTCACAATCTCCTTTCCCTTCCTCCTCCGCAACAGACACCCTGTGAGGTGGGTGGGGCTGGAGAGGGCTCTCAAAGCAGCTGCCCTTTCAAGGACAACCTCTGCCAGAGCTATGGCTGACCCAAGGCCATTCTAGCAGGTGCAAGTGGAGGAGTGGGAATCAAACCCGGTTCGTCCAGATAAGAGTCTGCACACTTAACCACTACACCAAACTGGCACCAAACTGATAGAGATGCCTTACATGGAAGGAAGAAAAATACTGGTAGGAGTTTTTATCTGCCTTTTTATGGAAAGTTCTAACTGCCAAACACTTGACAGTGGTATCTAAATAATCTATTTCTAATTTGCTATGTTTTGCAGTAAACTTGATAGAAAAATGGACTAGATTAAGCCAGTTAATAAATTCTAAAATATTGGATTCAGCCTTAAACAGATTCAATAAATCTATGATGGAAAAGAATATTGTCATAAAAGAATTCTGTTGTCTGTTAATTGTTAATATTCCAGATCTGCCATACAAAGATTGGCAACAAAAACACTCCCTTGGCTACCCCTTCGACCTGAAGATAAAAGTAATCCCTATATCTAAAATAATTCTTATCCAAAACATTAACAATTAAATCCAGCAAAAAAATGGGTAGGCGTTAGGATATACACTACCACCAGATGCCAGGCCCCTTCCAGGAGATGCCTCCATGTCTCGAATGCCAACTTAATTGCCAACAGTTTCCACTCCCAGATAGTGTAGCTCCATTCTGCAGATGTGAACTGTCTGGAATAGAAGACACGTGGATGGAGCGGTCCATCAGGTGAGTTGTCCTGTCTTGCAGGCTCTGGGTTCCAAGTCTCAAAAGTCAGGCAGGGTGGGGTCATTCAGTCCCAAGTTTGGATTCCAGAAATCAGGTTAGACAAGGTTGTTCAGTCCAAGGTAAGGCTTCTAAGAATTAGGAAGACAGAATGTCTATCGTACATGTTGCATCCATGCCAAACAGCCTCTCTTGGCTGGTTTTTATAGTCCCATGACTAAGGGTCATGCATGCAGTCAGCAGCTCAGAAGTAATCCTGCAACTACTCATCTTTGTTATCAGCAAACAGCTGCTGTTGAGCCAGGAGGCATGCTCTCTGCCTTCTTGCCTGTAGTTTGTTCTCAACTGCAATGTCTGCAATGCTCAAAGTGTGTAGGAGACACTGGTGGGGTAGGAACAGCTAACTGAGGTTCACCTGCTGAATCAGGGCTGGAGGGTGTCGGTAGCTCTGCACCAGCTCTTGGCTATGAATCCTGACAAACCTGCATTTTATTCTCTTGTTGTTCAGCTTTTGTTAACTCATGACTAGCTACATAGGGCTTCTTCTCTTCTGAGGAGTTCTCTTCTCCTGAGGAGTCCTCACTATCGCTGAGCCCTGGATGACAAACAACATGAGTATTTTTGAACCAGGATTGCTCCAAGCACAGTCTCTGAGACATATGCTTCCACAGTAAAGGGGAAGTTTGGATCAGGGTATGCAAGCACAGGGTCTTCAGAGCTTCAAATACCTGCTGAACCTCTGGAGACCAATTGAAGGGCCATTGGGGATGCAACAGGTGGGTCAAGGGAGTGGTCAATGCAGCAAAGTTGCAGATGAATTTCCAGTAGTAGTTGACAAACCCTAGGAACCACTGAACATCTTTCAGGTTATGAGGGGCTTGCCATGACAACAGAGCTTCTACCTGGGGGGAGATGCAGTGATCCAGGAACTTGACTTCTGTGATCAAATTCACATTTTTCCAATTTGGCATACTGGCCCTGTTGCCTGAATCAAGCCAGGACAAACTGGACAAGTTCTGTATGCTTGGCAGGGCTTCTGGAATCAATCAGGATGTCATCAAGATGAGCAACATAATGATCTAGCAGGTCACGGAATATGTTGTTCAAGAAGCACTGGAATACCACTGGGGCATTACAGAGGCCAAAAGGCATAATTAGGTACACAAATTATCCATACCTGGTCCCAAAGGCAGTCTTCCATTCATCCCCTGCTGAATCCAGAGCAGGCTGTAAGCCCCTCTCCAGAAGATCCTGTGAATTTAGGGGGAGGTGTTTGTGAGTCTTCTGCATTGTGCAGGGGGTTGGACTAGATGACCCTGGAGGTCCCTTCCAATTCTATGATTCTAGGTCTAACTTGGTGAACCAGATAGAAGAAATATGTATTTTTTAACCTTTTCTCTTTGGACCTCCACCCTGCCCTGTAGTAACCTCCTAGCTTCTGCTATGCACACTATCTTTTGCATTCTGTATTGTAACCTTCACGTATCCATTATCAACCTGTGCCGTACACTTCAAGGTCGAGGAGTCTGGTTCACAGAGAACTGCTTGCACCTGCATTCGCTGGGACTGCTGGGACTGAACACTGTGGGGAGGGAATGCTTTTTGGCACCAAATGCTTGAATGCTCTAATGGTCATCCTCAAGGTATATGTAGGGGGAACTTTGCCCGCCAAAGTCAGTTTTTGCAACGCCCATCTAACCTGTTATGTCGGTATCCTAATAAACTGATTCTTGAACACACTTGAGTTGTTTAATGGAGAAGAACTTGCAGGAATTGACAGGTAGCTCCTGTGAGCCATTCTAACAATTCAGGGTTTATTGATCCTGAGCTGCGATCTTGTTGAGTGCCCAGCAATCATTACACAGGCACAGTTCCCTCCCTTCTTTTTAACAAACAAGACTGGAGCCCAGTGGAGGACTTGGATGGGCAGATAAAGTCATGATCCAGTTTTTTTGTTCAGAATTCCCAGAGGGCTACCTACTCCGGTTCCGACAGGGAGTACAGTCACCTGGAAGGCAGTGGTTTTATGGGAATGATATTAATGGTGCAGAACTTGGCATTCTTATCTCTTTTTGTTGTAATTAAAATGGGTTTAAGCTAAGGAACAGTTAAATTTAAACAATGCGCTGGTCTCATTTCTAGACTATTGCTTTCTGCAACAAAATTGTCCATATAATATCTACTCTTGCTATCCTGTTGCATTCCAGAGGCATTTTTGCCAGAAGGGGTTAAAGTAAGTGTAACACTGCAAAGTTTTCATTTTTAAAATATTGTTCTCAAGTGTCTTCGATGCCTCCCACCCATTCTTGTAGTAATATTGTTTATTAAATTGCCATTCCAGGCTGTTCATTTCCGTTCTGGCTTCGACCTGGTCCCCCTGGAAAAGTGTTCCAGTCCAATCCAAAGAGAGTTGCAGGTTCTCACCTGCCAATCTCTGTTGTCTTCATGCCTGAATTGTGAGCTTCTTGTAAGAATCTAAGAGGTCACTGCTGGAAATGAAATGACCAAACAGGCTCTTGATTTGATCCTTTATTGGCCCCACTGCCACTGGGGTTTGCACCTGCCTTGCACCATTGGTAGGTTGCGGCTGGGGGTTGTGGATCTTTCCCGGATGTGCCCACCAAAATTCTCAGCTGGTGCAGACCAGGATGTTGACTCCCCACTCCCTACTTCTTTCCTAAACTGGCAGCTGTTAGTTGTCTTTAAGTATCACAATCCTCTTCATTTGTATCCAGAAAAGTGTCCATCAGGATGTGTCCGGAGAGGGGACACATTTTGTTGCCAATGTCCAGGTGGCATCTGGAATTTTCTCATAATCACAACTTATCGCCAACTGATCCCCCTGGAGAACAGGCAGCTCTGGAGGGTGGACTCTGCAGCACCAAACCCTGATGAGCTCCCTCTCCTCCTCCCCAGACTCTGCCCTGCAAGCTCCTCCCCCAGAGCTGATAACCCACCATGTCTTGCTTGCCTCACAGCCGCAGGATGAGAGCAGTGGAGGCCCAGACTTGCCATATAGAGCCTGCACACAAAACCCATCCCAGAGATACCTCCTCATGAGCAACAAAATAACATATTCTCCTATAGCACTGAAAGGGCATAAAACATATGAACATATGAAGCTGCCTTATACTGAATCAGACCCCCGGTCCATTAAATCAGTATTGCCTACTCAGACTGGCAGCAGCTCTCCAGGGTCTCAAGCTGAGGTTTTTCACACCTACTTGCCTGGACCTTTTTAGTTGAAGATGCCGGGGATTGAATCTGAGACCTTCTGCTTACCAAGCAGATGCTCTACCATTGAGCCACCGTCCATCCCCAAAGATGGTTTCATGGTCAGAAATCCCACAGACCCCAGTATAGGGCAGTAACCCAACCTGTTCCCTCCTACAGAGCCTGTTTGGTGTAGTGGTTAAGTGTGCGGATTCTTATCTGGGAGAACCAGGTTTGATGCCTCATTCCTCCACTTGCACCTGCTGGAATGGTCTTGGGTCAGCCATAGCTCTGGTAGAAGTTGTCCTTGAAAGGGCAGCTGCTGAGAGAGCCCTCTCCAGCCCCACCCACCTCACAGGGTGCCTGTTGTGGGGGAAGAAGATAAAGGATATTGTGAGCCACTCTGGGTGGAGGGCGGTATATAAATCCAATGTCATCGTCGTCTTCTTCTACATCATGAAACCAAGTCAAGGATTCCACAAAAGATATCCATATTCTCCCTCTTGCAGAAATAGATTAGAATGATATTTTATTTCCAGTGCCGAAAGAAGTGTGTGGTCAGTCATTCTTCCCGCAGCCCTGGAGGGTGGGGTGGTGTTGTTCCCAAGCAGGGACCAGGAGTCTCCAACACTCACTGAGTTCCTTCCAGTCGCAGATGCCAGAGGAAACAGCAGCCATCACGTGCACCTCTTGCTTCCTATGGTGACCCTGCTGCCACCTGAAGGTAGGCTTCCCAAATCCCCCGCCCTGGCGGGGGCCCCCCGAAATTGCGACCTCTTCCCCCGCTTTCCAATAATCCGGAAGCGGGGGAGGGGGGGAACAACGGTGCTTTCCCCTCACAGCGCCCGGCCGCCGCCGCTGCCACCAGCACCAGCGCCGCCGGCCGGGGACCGGGCACAGGCAGCAGCCGCGGCCCGCCGTCGCCGCTGCTGCAGCCCGAGCTAGGGGCTGTCTGAGGACTCCTCAGGCAGCCCGTAGCTCGAGCGGCGGTGGCCTCTTCGTTCCTCTGCCGCTCTCCTCAGTGAGGAGAGCGGCAGAGGAAGGAAGAGGCCGCCGCCCGCCGCCGCTGCAGCCCGAGCTAGGGGCTGTCTGAGGACTCCTCAGGCAGCCCGTAGCTCGAGCGGCGGTGGCGGCGGCGGCCTCTTCGTTCCTCTGCCGCTCTCCTCACTGAGGAGAGCGGCAGAGGAAGGAAGAGGCCGCCGCCCGCCGCCGCCATCGCCGCCGCTGCAGCCCGAGCTAGGGGCTGTCTGAGGACTCCTCGCTGCCGCCCAGACCCGGCCCTGCTGCCCCCGGCCCTGTGCAACACCTCCGCCGCCCGCCTCCTTGACGCCGCCCTGACCCACGGGCCCAACGGCGCCTGGAGCCCCTGCCTCCTCGTTTGCTACCCCCCACAGCGGCACAACGCCAGCCGCACCGCCGGACCCTGCACCCGCGTCTGGGACTACTTCCCGAGGCCGGCCTCCGCTCCACCCTCGTCATCCAGGTCCCCCGACGGGAGGCAGGTGGGAGGGGGAGGGGAGGGGACCCAGCCTGGTCTCCCTCGCACGGCGCTTCTTGTGGCCAGGGCCAGGCGCCGTGGAAGCCGCCTTGGGTCCCCCGGGAGGAAGGGCGGCGTGCAAAGGCCGTCTGGGGTCCCCTGCTGTCGTCTCGCCGGCTCCTGTTCCCCCTCCCCCTTCAAGGAGAAAAAGCGTCTTCAGCTCGTTAGTTTCCAGGTAATGGAAAGGTATAATTCTGACACCCTCCTGGTTGTTTTAATGAGACGTTGGTTTCCTCTGTGCCTCCTTCGCTCCCCCCCTTCTGCCCTCTTTCCCATTTTTAATGAGATACCAGTTTCCTCTCTGCTACTTTGCAGATGCCTTTCCAAAAAAACGGACAGCTTTGAATTTCTTTTTCTAATGTTGGAACCAACGCTGAGCTGTAATTTATTTCCCATCTGCGGTATGCTCTCCGTACCCTCCGTGTGCTAAATGACTATTAATTGCTGAAAAATTAACATGGTGTTTAACGCTACAAGGGGAGAGGGGGAGAAAAAAAAAAGGAGTCTGCAGGAAAACATTTCTTGCTGGGCAGGGAAGATTTCTGTTTGCCTGTCTTGTCCAAACGTTATATGTTTTCTGCAGGTCTCAGATTCAGCAGGACTTCACAGGAGCACAGCTCCTGAACCTTTCTGAGGGTTCCCCCTCTTCCTTCCCACCTACCTTTGTCCATTAAACAGTAGGTGCAGCTGCATAACAATCCCTGGATAAGTGTGCGGGAGGGAGGGAAATGTCTACTGGGCACTATTATTCCCTATGGAGAACGATTCCCATAGGGAATAATGGGGAATTGATCCGCGGGTATTGGGGGCTCTGTGGAGCTATATTTTGAGGTACAGGCACCAAATTTTTCGTATAGCATCTAATGCCTCTCCCCAAAACACCCCCCAAGTTTCAAAACGATTGGACAAGGGGGTCCAATTCTATGAGCCCTAAAAGATGGTGCCCTTATCCTTCATTATTTCCTATGGAAGAAAGGCATTTTAAAAAGGTGTGCTGTCCCTTTAAATGTGATGGCCAGAACTCCCTTGGAGTTCAATTATGCTTGTCACACCCTTGTTCCTGGCTCCGCCCCCAATGTCTCCTGGCTCCACCCCCAAAGGCTCCTGGCTCCACCCCCAAAGTCCCCAGATATTTCTTGAATTGGACTTGGCAACCCTACCTGAAGGCCAAGGTGAGCTTAGGGTTGCCAACCGTGGGTGAGGACATACCTGGAGATTTAGCGCTGCAGGAGGGTGGGGTATGGGGTTAGAGTCCACCCTTGAAAGCAGCCATTGCTTCCCCCTGAAGGCTTCAAGTCAGCTGTACCTTATCAAAATGTGGTAAATAAATATTTTAAAAACCACAATATAGGCAGGAGTGAAGGGTCAGGGTGTCTGCTCATGAATGGCAATTTCCTCCACTGTAATTTCAGGAGTGTTCTAGGCCCTGCCTGGAGGTTGGCAACCCAAGAGGAACTGCAGAGGTTATTCCCTTGCCGCCTGCTTCAGATCCTGCCTTGATAAATAATGTTAAACAACCTTCTTTTCCACTCTTTTGCCCTCCCCTGCCAAGCTGCCAGTGGCCATCAAAGCCAAACAAACCCATTTTTAAGCTTGTCAATCACAACTGTTAACTAACTCATTAATTGAATAATTTAGGTGGGTTTTTTAAAATGTTTTGAATGACATTTTGAAGTCCACACAACATTCCCAGTTAAGTTGTGATTTTAAATTTTGGTTTTATGTATTTTTATGTAATCTATTTTATGTATTTTATTTACATGGAGGCCTCCTTGAGCTCCATCTGGAAGAAAGGCAGCAAATACACATTTTAAATAAATTGATAAAATTAAGCAGTTTTGAGTCCTATTGATTTCAATTAGAAAGATTTAAATGCATCCTAAAATTTTGCCAATGAGATCTAAGGAACTCCCAAGTGCCTCCCCTGGGCTGGATTGTGCTTGAATAACATGACAGCTTTGTTTGATTAAATGGCATTGATAAATCATTTGAAACTCATTATCCAAGTGAAAATACTCCATAAATTGGTTGGCACAATTCCTTTACACGGGGTCTAACTCTGATTAAAATTGGACTCAAGTACCAAATTGTTTTACTCTGTGACTAAGCATGCTACTTAACCAATTAATATTTCTGATATGTGGAAACATTCCCTCTGTTTTTTCCCCTTAAGAAAAAGCAAAACAGACTTTTGTCTGAGAATCTCAAGGCCACAAGCCAAATGCTTTCCTGAAAACTCAAGTTTGAGCAATTCTGCCTCTCTAACAGATCTTGGGAACACTGGTTATAACCAAGTGTGATAAATTAAATTATGTATCTTAAGTTTCAGAAATGTTTGAAATGAAGGCATGCCTTCTTCTGTTTAAAAATGTGTGGTTTCTGAAATGAGGATTGGTTAATCCTCATATATCCATATGGACTCCAGTGCTTCTGAGCGTGAATTCCTGTGAGGGCCTATTAATTCAATATCAAGTCCTCATCACCACCACCAGAACATTGGTCTAGGGCTGATAACCTCCAGGTGGAGATCTTCCAGACTACAGAAATCAGTTCCTCTGAAGAAAATGGCTGCTTTGGAGGGTGGACTCTATAGCAGTGTACCTGGCTGAGCTCTCTCTGCAGGCTTTGCCCCACAAAATCTCCAGGAATCTCCTAATCCAGAGCTGGCAACCTTAGTTGTATCAGACATGTGATGGGAGTTCAGAATCAGACCCATGTGCATCTGTGAGGCAATGAGCTCCTGACACGTGTTCACATGACAGCTAGTGTGGCGTGAGGATAATGGTCGGCCTGGAGCTGGGAGACCCAGGAACGACTCCCCCCTCTCTCTGCCTTGGAAAACTGCTGGGTGCTCTTGGGCCTGATCGACTTCGCAGGGTTGTGAGAGAACCCTGTAAGCCACTTTGGGCCTCCACTGTGGAAAAAGAGAGGGATAAGTGAAGTAAATTATTGTCCTATGCCTTCTGACACAAGGAGTTTGTATCGTGTGGATTGGCCCTGAGTGACAAGTTGGCAGAGAGGAAGAGTAACCAGAGGGAATGCTTATTAAATTTGCAGATGATACTAAATTGGGAGGAGTTGCAAATACAGTAGAAGACAGAGTCAGGATACAAGATGACATTGACAGGCTGGAAAGCTGGGAATTAATTTTAAAGGGATAAATGTAAAGTTCTGAATTTAGGTAGGACAAATCCAAAGCATGGTTATAGGATGGAGGAGACTTGTCTTGGCAGTAGTATGTGTGAAAAGGATCTAGGGATCTTAGTGGACTGTATACTGAACATGAGTCAGTAGTGTGATGTGGTAGCTAAAAAGGCAAATGTGATTTTGGGTTGTATCAACAGAAATATAGTGTCCAGATCACGCAAAGTGATGGTATCACTTTGCTCTGGTTAGACTTCACCTACCTAGAGTATTGTGTTCAGTTTGGGGCACCACAGTTTAAGAAGGGTATAGACAAGCTGGAACATATTCAGAGGAAAGCAACAAAGATGGTGATGGGTCTGAAAGTCCTATAAGGAAGGCTAAAGGAGCTGGATATGTTTAGTCTGCAGAGGAGAGAACTGAGAGGTGATATGATCACCATCTTCAAGTTCTTGAGGAGCGCTTATGTAAACCGTTTTCGCACTAGCATTTAAACCATGGTGACATCCTTTTTTCCTCCGGTTCATTTGTTGGATTTTGCACATGTTGCCCCACATCCTCGGCTTCATCCGCGGCTTTACAGTTTTCACTCCGCAGTATCTCAATGCTCATTTCAGCGGACTTTCCGAAAACCTGCAGATTCAATCCGCAGAGCTTTCAGTGGGAAAATCAATCCCGTTCCGCAGCGACAGCTGCTGGGGGCGTTACCCACCATTGCCTTAGTCCTCCCACTCCCTTCCCCTCCCACTCCCTCCCCCTTTGACGGCGCAAGCAAAATCATCAGCTGTAGAACCTAGCAGTTTACCTCCTCTATAATGTACCACGACGAGAGACGAGAGTAGGGCAACATGCTTTATTGCAGGTACATTATAAGGTAAGGAACAAGGGACACGCGGGCCGGGTCCCACTTATATATACAACACCCGGGACAACCTCTCGGTCTGGCCAGCCCTATCCAGGCTGTTTGGGCTTCCCGCCCTAGTAGGTGATTGGTGGAGCGTTCGCGCGCTCTGTAGTTCCGATAAGGGACAGCCCCTGTCATTACTGCACCTGGCCGTTAGTAGCGCAGTGCCGCCATTTCGTTATTGCGTTATTCCGTTATGGCGGCCTTGCGATACACTACATCCTCTCTATACACCTTTTTTTTAAAAAAGCTTAACTTGATTGCGTTACAATGCAATTCTGCAATTTCGCAAAACAATCGATCGTATTCACGCCATTCACTGCATTATAGCAGTTAACATGCATGAGGGTTGAACCAAGTGGGCAGTCGTGTTGGTCTACAGTAAGCATCCACCTAATAACGACATGCGCCTTCTTTATTAATCTATCATTTCTATATTATTTATTTTTATGTTCTGTAATTGCGTTACAACGGAATGCGCATGCATTACGTGATATATGCATACATGAGGGTTGAACAAGGTGGGCAGTCCTGCTGGTCTACAGTACCCGTCCACGTAGTGAAATGTGCTTGCCTTATTTTTCTCCAATGCTTTTATTTTTACTTTTTTTACTATTTCTTACTATTGTTATTGTGTTACAACACACTAAGGCAGTGCGCTATACAACTGCAGATTTAATGCCAATAACACTTGGAATGTCAGGTTCCGCATGCTCATAAATTTACTTTGACGCCATGTGTATGTTTGCTGACCTGGTGGTTGGGGGGGGGGGGGCGGTTTGAGGAATTTCACGAGGACTGTGACTCCTACATGAGGATCAGAGAATCGCCCACCACTGCTAGCTGGCCAATGGTGGCAGGCTTTGCGTTGAAGCCACAAATCAGGTTGCGATTCCCTGCTGTCATCGAACTCTGGGAGGAAGAAGGGGCTGGAAGGTGCAGACGCCATTGCATAGCTTGCAGTCTCTTCCACCGCACGCACAGTAGTACAGTGCAGTACAGGTGAGCAATGACTTCAAGCAGCAAGAGCGTTGTGTATATGGACTAAGGTTGTGTATAATTAATGGTGTTCCTGCCTGGCTGATAGGAGCTGTAAGGACTGAGCTTGGGGACTCAGGAACAATGGGCAGTAGGATCCAAATCCCTGCTGCCCTGCTCCAATCACAGGCCCCCTGCTGGTTTGAATGATCCAATGGCGTCCTTGCACAGGAACCTTAAAGTGTATATAGTTGGCCCCGTTGGCCCAGTTCTTCAGTCAGAGTTCAGTCTTTACCATGCCGTACTTAATAAAAGATCACAGCAACAGCATCTCTTCTTTGCATTGAACTCACCATATTATATAGAGGATGGTGTGAAGTTGCTTTCTGTTGCCCCAGAAGGCCAGACCAGAACCAGCGGGTTGAAATTAAATCAGAAGAGTTTTTGACTAAACATTAGGAAGAACTTCCTGACCGTTAGAGCGGTTCCTCAGTGGAACAGGCTTCCTCCTTGGGAGGTGGTGGGCTCTCCTTCCTTGGAGGTTTTTAAACAGAGGCTAGATGGCCAACTGACAGCAATGAGGAGGATCCTGTGAATTAGGGAAAAGGAAGAAATCTGCTGGAATAGTGCCTAAATAACTTAATTTGGTGAAATCATTTGTGCAATTAAAGTGCATTATTTTCAAATTGCATATACAGTGTAGTCAGATTTTTGCTATTAAAGCAGCATATGCATACATACAAAATAGCAATACCAGAGTATTATAGCAAATTCAAAACAGGCAATATGCTCTACATATTAGCATGGTCTGCACATATAAAATAGGCAATATGCGATACAAATAATCACGGTCTAAATCCAAGTACAATGGAAATATATATTCAATATGTCAAATTGATCTTAAAATCCAGCGTTCACACAAGAATTCTAGATATCTCATTCCAATAATTCTTTCTCAGTGAACTATAAAAAAGGAAACATAAGAGCTGGCTGCTCCCCGAGGCCCTTGCACCTCCCAACAAGTTAAATTGCAGCCAGCCGCCCAGGCCCCAAAGCAGCACATCCATTCTGGGCTTAGATGTTGCCTGCGATGACCTTGGGGCACATTAAACTCAAGCCAGAAAGCCGACTGGAGGGCTCAGACCAACCACCAGTAGCCTTCCCAGCTAGGGTTGCCAAGTTCTCTTCATCCCCCAGCGGGGGACAGTCGTGCTTACGCTGCACATTGTACAATGAAATGACATCACCCAGAAGTGACATCATCAAAATGGTGGCGCCCGTGCAGGGCTGCTCTGGGCGTTTCCGGAGAAACTCTATGGTTTTCCCAGACGCTCTAGCCATTTGGGAGGTTAAAACTCTATGGCACCTATTGTACCATAGAGTTTTGCCTCCCAAATGGCTAGAGCGTCCAGGAAAACCATAGAGTTTTCCTGGAAACGCCTAGAGCAGCCCCACATGGGTGCCACCACTTTGATGATGTCACTTCCAGCTGATGTCATCATGCCAGCAACGGGGAGAGAGGTTCCCCCCACCAGCCCCATGTGGGCTGGCGGGTTGAGAACCTCCCGGGCAGGAGATACCCCACCCGGATCGAGGGGTTGGCAGCCCTATTCCCAGCTGACCTCCAGACTGGATGCTGCCAACAGTTCATTTTTTTGTAATAAACAATTTTTATTAGTAACATATGGTAGCAAAATTATATCTACATCTTATAAAGACTTAAAAAAGAGAAATTCTTCCACCCCATATCTTACTTTTCCCCCACCCCTCCCCCCGTTACTTGACCCCCGCCAGTGTTATTTACTTAAAAAAAAACAAATATTAAAGGTACCTTTAACTATTAAAAAACCAAAAATTATACTTTTGTTTTAAAAAAGAAGAAAAACTTAATCATTATCAAAAATTGTCCAATGTCCTTTTATTTTCCACTCTTTTTCTACGTATCTTCTGAACTTCTTCCACTCCAACTTAAAAAACTCCAAATCATAGTCTCTTAATTTTCTTATTAATTTGTCCATTTCACTCCATGACATAACTTATAATCCAGTCCCATTTCTCTGGTATTTTTTCTTGCTTCCACAGCTGCACATACAATGTCCTAGAAGCTGAGAGCAAGTACCATATTAAAGTTCTATCTTCTTTTGGAAATTCTTCCATTTGTAATCCCAGCAGAAAAGTCTCTGCAACTTTGTTAAATTCATATCCCAAAATCTTAGAAATCTCTTGCTGAATCATTTGCCAAAACGTTTTAGCTCTTTCACAAGTCTACCACATATGGTAGAAAGAACCTTCATGCTTTTTACATTTCCAACACCTGTCTGGCATCTTGTTGTTCATCTTTGCTAATTTTTTGGGAGTCATGTACCATCTATACATCATCTTAAAACAGTTTTCTTTAATACTATGACATGTTGCGAGTTTCATAGAATTCTTCCACAAATATTCCAAAGATTCCATCTTTATATCTTTATTTACATTAATTGCCCATTTTATCATTTGAGATTTCACTACTTCATCTTCTGTAGACCATTGTAAAAGTAATTTGTATACTTTTGAAATTAATTTCTCATTATCTCCGAGCAGAACTCTTTCCATTTCTGTTTGTTCTTTCCTTATTCCTTCGGTTTTAATATGATTCTCCACCAAACTTTTCATTTGTTGCATTTGAAACCAGCCATATTTATAACTCAATTCTTCAGCAGTTTTCAGTTCTATTTTTCCACTTTGTATTTTTAATAGCTGATTATATGATAGCCATTTTTCTTTGGCTGTTTTAGCGTTATCTTTATCACTTCGGCTGGCACTATCCATAAAGGTCTCCTTTCATCACCATATTTCTTATACTTTATCCATGTATTTAATAGATTACTTCTCATATAATGGTGAGAGAAAAGACCATCCATCCTCTTTTTTCCATAATACAAGTATGCATGCCAGCCAAATTTATTTCCGTGGCCTTCCAACACTAAAAGTTTTTTATTTAACAACGTTATCCATTCTTTCATCCATACTAAACAAACTGCTTCATGATACAATTTTAGATCTGGTAATTGGAATCCACCTCTCTCTTTTGCATCTGTCAAGATTTTCATTTTAATCCTTGGTTTCTTCGCAGCCCACACAAATTCTGAAATTTTCCTTCGCCATTTATCAAACTGTTTAGCATCTTTCACAATGGGAATAGTTTGAAACAGATACATTATCCTTGGTAGAATATTCATTTTTATTGCAGCTATTCTGCCCAGCAATGACAAATTGAGCTTGTTCCATTTTAGCACATCGTCCTCTATTCTACGCCATAACTTCTCATAATTCTTCTTAAACAAATCAATATTTTTCATTGTTATCTCTACCCCTAGGTACTTTACCTTAGAGGTAACTTCACAGACCGTTAGTCTTTGTAATTCTTGTTGTCTATTCATCTGCATATTCTTGCACAAAATTTTAGATTTTTCTTTATTTATATAAAGTCCCGCCAACTCCCCAAACTCTTGTATTTTCGTTAACAACAAAGGTGTAACTTGTATGGGGTTTTCATTTATAAACATTATGTCATCAGCAAATGCTCTGTACTTGTAGGTATATCCTTTTATTTGTAATCCTTCTAGATCTTTTTCTTCTTGAATCTGCATCAATAAAATTTCAAGAGTCATTATGAACAACAATGGTGAAAGCGGGCAGCCTTGTCTAGTACCTTTGCTGATTTTCATTTCGTCTGTAAGATCTGCATTAACACACAACCTTGCCCTTTGTTCAGAATATATTGCTTTTATCATTCTTATAAAGCTTTCTCCCAGCTCCATCTTATCCATTACTGCAAACATAAAGTCCCAGTTTAAATTGTCAAATGCTTTCTCTGCATCCGCAAAGAATAATGCTACTTCTTTTTCTGGATGTCTTTCATAATATTCTGCAATATTTACAACAGTCCTAATATTGTCTCTTATTTGTCTTTTGGGAAGAAAACCAGCTTGATCTTCCTTTATAAAATTTATCAAATATTGTTTAAGTCGTTCTGCCAGAATTCTTGTAAGTATTTTGTAGTCGTTATTCAAAAGCGAAATTGGTCTGTAGTTTTTCACATTCGTGTCATCTCTATCTTCTTTAGGTATCAAGGAAATAACGGCTTCTTTCCATGTATTTGGTACATTCCCTTTTGTTCTTATTATATTCATCAACTTCTGCAATTTTGGTATTAATTCGTCCTTAAAAGTTTTGAAATATTTAGCTGTATAGCCATCTGGCCCGGGAGATTTTCCATTTTTCATTGCGTTGATTGCTGCTTCAATTTCTATTTTTTCAATTGGGTCATTCAAAACTTTTTGCATATTTTCAGTTAGGGGCTCTATTTTTAATTTTTGTAAATATTCATCTACCTTCTCTTTCATTACTTCAACACCTTTAAACAGTTTGGCATAGTACTTAAAAAATTCTTTTTATTCCCTCTTGAGTAACTACTTCTCTTTCATCTATCACAATTCTACTAATTATTTTGTTTTCTCTCTTTTTCTTCAATTGCCACGCCAAATACTTTCCCGTATTATTTGCCCCTTCAAACGATTTCTGCTGAAGCCTTTTCAGATTCCATTCCACTTCTTTGTTTAACAAATGTCTCAATTGAGTTTGTAATATTGAAATTTCCCTTAGAATTTTCTTTTTCCCTGGTCTTTTTCTCAGCTCCCCTTCTTTTTTCTTTATTTCATTTTGAATGTCCAATAATTTTTTTTCTTTTTTCCTTTTGTCTTTATTGTTCAGAGTAATCAACAACCCTCTCATTACCGCTTTATAAGCATCCCAGACCATCTGAAAGTCAATATCTTCTTTATCATTCACTTGGAAAAAGTCCTTAGTTTCTTTTTCTACAAATGTCACTGTTTCTTTGCTCTGTAGCAAATCTTCATTCAGTCTCCATCTCCTCAATCTTTTAGACAATTTTGTAATCCACATTATTGGGTTATGATCAGCCCCAATTTTAGGTAAAATCTCTATCTTCCTTGTTATATGACCTAAGTCTCTAGTTCCCCACAGCATGTCAATTCTGGAAAAAGTCTTATGTCTTGCAGAAAAAAAAGTATAGTCCCAGACTTCAGGATTAAACTTCCTCCATATATCTTCTAAATTTTCTTGTTTAACTAATTCAAAGAAAGTCTTTGGCAGTTTCCCTTCTTTCCCATCGTTTTTTTTTCCCTCCAGATCTATCCAATGAGTTCTCAACTGTTCCATTAAGATCTCCCATTAAGAGTATTTGATCATAAGTCAACTCATCCAACTGTTGTGTAATGTCTTTTAAAAAAGCATCCTTTGCACCATTAGGTGCATATAGTCCCAATAACAATGTTTTTTTCCCACTTAATATTATCTCAACTGCTACAAATCTTCCATCTTTATCTTTAAATACTAACTTTGGCTCCAATTCTTTTTTAATATAGAAAACTACTCCCCTTTTCTTCTGTTCAGCTAATGAAAAAAACTCCGTTCCCAATTGTTTGTTCCATAAAAATTTATAATCCTTTTGTTTAATGTGTACTTCTTGCAAACAAATTATATTACAATTTTGCTTCTTGATTCAATGAAATGTTGCCCTTCTTTTTTGTGGTGAATTTAGTCCATTAACGTTCCAAGACAGTAATTTGTAATCCATCATGGTGCAAATTCTTTATTTTCTTCAAAAAATCTACTCAACTCCTGAGCATTTGTAATTGTAACTCTCTTCCCCTGCAGTTCAAAACTCAAACCTTCGGGTATTATCCATCTGAACCTTGTGCCATTGTCTTTCAGTTTTTCTGTCAACTTTTTGTATGTTCTCCTGTTGTTTATCACTTGTCTTGGCAGCTCCTTCATGATTCTCACTTTACTGCCTCCTACTATCAGTGACTTTTGTTCATGATCCTTCCCACCATTTCCTTTGTCATATATCTTATAACAACATCTCTTGGTAAATTGTTTTTCTTGGCAAAAAGTGAATTAACTCTATACATGTGATCATACATGTTTTTGGTCTCATCAGGGTCTTCTTCTAAAAATTCTGCAATTATTTTTATTATATATCCTTTCAAATCACCATTCTCTGCTTCAGGTACTCCTCTCAGACGTATCTGAGCTTCCATTAATTTATAGTCGTGGATTATCACTTTTTCTTGAATTTTCAACAAGGTGGCGTCATGTACTTTTACTTTCTCTTCCACCCCCTGCACTTTCTTAGCTGTTTTCTCAGGGGGTTTTTTTAGATCATCCACTTCTTTTTTAATCTCTGTGATAATTTCTTCCTTTGATTCATCTATCATTCTCCTAACTCCTTTCATTATTCTGGCTTCCATGGCATCCAATTGGTCCTGCATTTTCTCTAATGAAAGTGCCCTTTGTTGGGTCTGCCTGGGTTTAGACATTTAGGCAAAAAACAAAGGGATAGAAGAAATTTAAAAAATTAAAATACCAAAAATTTTGGTCTCACAAATTACAAGTTTAACTACCAAATTCAAAAGATCTGAATTTACTCTTTTAGTTAAACTTTATTCTATCTTCCTCTGAGCTTCCTAGGCCAAGATATAATTTTTTTAAAAAAAAAAAAAATTCCCCTTTAAAAAATGATAAAAAAATTTGACCTCACCAATTTGCAATCTGACAGTCAGGTTCAATAGAGTAGGACTTGCCCTTTCCAGCAAGCCCAATTTCGCTGGTTTCTGAGCCCCCAAAGTCAAGATATTTATCAAAGAAGTCTCTAAAATTTCCAAAATGGCGGCCGCGATTTTTTACTCCTTCTTCAAAAAAAATTTTTCCTTTTAAAAACACCTTAGGAGCCCACCAATAATGTAGCCAATAGTTTTTGTCTTCTTACCCTTTTTCCAGTTGATTCTGACAATTTTTAAAGTCCCAGATTCTTTTAAGAACGATGTTTTGGATTTAGCCTCCCAGCAATGGCCGCCGATGTTTCTCTATGGTATAGAGTAGGCTTTTTTCTTTACTGCTTCCTGCCTCTGTCACCATCAACTCTCATGGGGATCTCACGATACTTGACGTACTTCCTGTCTTGCTCAGAAGTGCTGCAGGTCTGTTCCAATGTGACGCAGTTGCTTTTTCTTCAAAACCACAGATAGACTAAACAATGAATTCCTTTTCACTTTTTAGCAGTTTTTAGCACTGTCCTTTATATTTAAACAATCCAAACTTCACCCCTTCCTTCTTATTCTTGCAAGCTTTCTATTTTTCTTTCCCCCACCTTTTAATTTTGTCCCTTTAAGCTATAAATAGCTCCGGAATGAAAAGAAATCTTCTGTACCTTTTGTTCCAATTATCCAAGTTTCCACTGGTCTTTCAAAGCTTTAATTGTTTAGAAATGTCCAAGAAGGTTAGGATCCTGACGAGCTTATGTCAAATCAATGACTCTGAGAACTTTTGCAGACGTTGACTATGCAGACTCCACGAGACCCCTCAAAGAAGACCCTCTCCAGGGCTTCCTTTCAGCCAAGGTAATCTCTTTTCAAAGTTTCCGTGCAAGTCTTGGACCTTTCTCTCACTGAGAAAGGTAGGCAGTAGGCATTAATTTGCCTTCTACTACCCTGAACAAAAGTTCCAGCCTGCTCCCATTATGAGAAGCAGCTCAGCTCGGCATTTTCCTTCCCCCAGAAGTCCAATTTAAAACACTGTTTTTAAAAGAATCTGGGACACTAAAAATTGTCAGAATCAACTGGAAAAAGGATAAGAAGACAAGTACTATTGGTCACATTATTTGTGGGCTCCTAGGGAAGTTTTAAAAGGAAAGATAAATTTGAAGAAGGAGTAAAAAGTTGCGGCCGCTATTTTGGAAATTTTAAAGATTTTTTTAGTAAATATCTGGACTTTGGGGGCTCAGAGACCAGCGAAATTGGGCTTGCTGGAAAGGGCAAGTCCTAATCTCTTGAATCTGACTGTCAGATTGAAAATTGGTGAGGTCAAAAATGTCGTCATTTTTTGAAGGTTTAAAATTTTTTTTAAAAATCATATCTTGGCCTAGGAAGCTCAGAGGAAGATGGAATAAAGTTTATTATAAAGAGTAAATTTAGATCTTCTGAACTTGATAGCTAAACTTGCAATTTGTGAGACCAAAATTTTTTGTATTTTTTTTCTTTGCCTAAATGTTTGAACCCAAGCAGACCCGACAAAGGGTTTTTTCATTAGAGAAAATGCAGGACCAATTGGATGCCATGGAAGCCAGAATAATGAAAGGAGTTAGGAAGATGATAGATGAATCAAAGGAAGAAATTATTACAGAGATTAAAAAAGAAATGGAAGATCTCAAAAAAGAAACTGGGGAAACAGCTAAGAAAGTGCAGGAGGTGGAAGAGAAAATAAAAGTATATGATACCACCTTGTTGAAAATTCAAGAAAAAGTGACAATCCACGACTGCAAATTAATGGAAACTCAGATATGTCTGAGAAGAGTACCTGAAGCAGAGAACGGTGATTTGAAAGGATATATAATAAAAATAATTGCAGAATTTTTAGAAGAAGACCCTGATGGAACCAAAAATATGTATGATTATATGTATAGAGTGAATTCACGTTTTGCCAAGAAAAATAACCTACCAAGAGATGTTGTTATAAGATATATGACAAAGGAAATGGTGGGAAGGATCATGAATAAAAACTTTGAAAAGACACTGATAGTGGGAGGCAGTAAAGTGAGAATCATGAAGGAGCTGCCAAGACAAGTGATAAATGATAGGAGAACATACAAAAAGTTGACAGAAAAACTCAGAGACAATGGCACGAGGTTCAGATGGATAATACCTGAAGGTTTGAGCTTTGAATTCCAGGGGAAGAGAGTCACAATTACAAATGCTCAAGAGTTGAGTAGATTTTTTTAAGAAAATAAGGAATTTGCACCATGATGGATTACAAATTACTATCTTGGAATGTTAATGGACTAAATTCACCACAAAAAAGAAGGGCAACATTTCATTGGATTAAGAAACAAAATTGTAATATAATTTGTTTGCAAGAAGTACACATTAAACAAAAGGATTATAAATTTTTATAGAACAAACAATTAAGAACGGAGTTTTTTTCATTAGCTGAACAGAAGAAAAGGGGAGTAGTTTTATATATTAAACAAGAATTGGAGCCAAAATTAGTATTTAAAGATAAGGGCAGAAGATTTGTAGCAGTGGAGATAATATTAAATGGGAAAAAAACGTTGTTATTGGGACTATATGCGCCTAATGGTGCAAAGGATGCCTTTTTTAAAGACATTACACAACAGTTAGATGAGCTGACTTACGATCAAGTATTGTTAATGGGAGATTTTAATGGAACAGTTGAGAACTCATTGGACAGATCTGGAGGAAAAAAAATGATGGGAAAGAAGGGAAATTGCCAAAGTCTTTCTTTGAATTGGTTAAACAAGAAAATTTAGAAGATATATGGAGGAAGTTTAATCCTGAAGTGTGGGACGATGCTGCCAACAGTTCAGAACAACTAAAAATGCTGCCTGCATTAAAGTCCAATGAGTGTGTTTGACTCAAATAACTTATCAGGAAAAACTGATTAACCTGAAGAGAAATTATCTACATGTTGACCACTGAGTCCTTTCAGAGGATTGGGGTCCATCCCATGAAAGACTGGAAGCTCAGTGACCCCCCCAAAATGTCGATAAAACAATAATATGACACCTTTTTCTCACTGAAGTGGTAAGCCTGAGTCTAAATTGTATCAATTGTATCAATTTAGATTGCACATGGATATGTATTAGAGTTACCAATTCCTGTTTGGGGGCAGGGGATCCCCCCTTTTGGGGATCAGAAAGTGGGGGGGAAGGGAAATATTTACTGGGCACTCCATTATTCCCTATGGAGACCAATTCCCATAGGATATAATGGAGAATTGATCTGTGAGTATCTAGGGCTCTGGGGGGGCAGGCTGTTTTTTGACTAAATTTTCAGCATAGCATCTGGTGCCTCTCCTCAAAACACTCCCCCAAGATTCAAAAAAAGATTGGAACAAGGGGTCCTGCTCTATTAGCCCCAAAAGAAGGTGCATCTATCCTTCATTATTTCCAAAAGGCATTTTAAAGGCTTGTGGTCCCTTTAAATGTGATGGCCAGAACTCCCTTTGAAGTGGGCACTTTGTTACACCCTTGCTCCTGGATCCACCCCCAAAGTCTCCTGAATCCACCCCCAATGTCCCCAGATGTTTCTTGATTTAGACATGGCAACCCTAATATGTATGTGTGCATGCGTGCATATGTGCATGTGTTAGAAAGCTTGTGGAAAAGTGGAAAACATTTATCAGCCACTCTGGAAGAACTGTGACCCTCCACTCCACCCACTGCCCCATGCTGGGAACCCTTATCAGCGCATGCCATGCTGGGCTCCTTCATGGGATGACTCTAAACTCCAACCTGCAGTCTGAAGGGGTCCAGCCCAACCCCAGGGTTACCCCACACCAATGACCGTGATGCTTGTGGTGTCCCCAAATCCTGACAGATAGACGAAACCCAAAACTCTGCAAGCCTGCTTGTGCTCCTTAGCTCTGTCCCTTGTGGACCAATAAACCTGGCTTCAGCAGGGCACGAGTGTAATTTGAGGGGGAAAGTGTTCTGCCCGGAGACATTCGAGCAGGGCTGGGCTGAGCCACTCATCTGAGGGGCTCCATCTGTCATCCTTTGCAGTGCTTCTGAAGGGACTCCTGCTGCCAGTGGGAAAGAGCAGCCTGGGACACAGGGAGATGGATAATTTCAGTTCCAGCCTGCTGACAACTTCCAGATTTCCTTTGGCAAAATATTGTTTTAATTATAGCTTGTGTTTATCATTTCATCTGAAAGTGCTGGGGAGGGGGGGAGGCAATTTGGCTCCAATGTGCTTCAACCAAAGCTCAAAATCCTGGGGGTGCAGGGCTGAACCTTCCACAAAGGCCAGCAGGCAGGGGTGGAAATGGGCCTCTGTCCAGGGCCCAGAAGTGGGGAACACAGGAATTCCCCAGCTCCTCCAACCTCCACACCCCCACAACCACTCTCATCCGAATGCAACAGCAGGCCATGAATCCAAACTCTCCCCACCCACCACCCACCCACCACCCCCCACAGCAACATCTTCTCCTGCCCTAGCAGAGCAAGCAGATCGCAAGAGTGTTGAAAGGCACCCAGGATGCAAAGCAGTCACCACATTTGGAAAAGCCAAAAAGAGGACACATTTCTCAACTGCTTCAAACAAGGGCTCACTCTGGCAAATAGCATACCCCTACCAGTTAAACGGTGATAATTGCTACTAACTGGGAAGAAAG
The DNA here is from genome assembly GCF_032191835.1 of Heteronotia binoei. NCBI lineage: Eukaryota > Metazoa > Chordata > Lepidosauria > Squamata > Gekkonidae > Heteronotia > Heteronotia binoei. Next base: position 1,880,808 of record NC_083228.1, on the reverse strand, counting down.
CTAACCTTCCAGCCCAAAAGGACATTTTCATTAGTTTTTTTTTAAAGATCCTGAAAGAGGGCACCAAAAGAAAAAGAGGACATGTGCTCGAAAAGGAGGACATCTGGCAACCTGAGGTCAGTGGAACAAATGTACCTTTTAAATTGTGAGTTGGCAGTGATTGGGCATAAACATTGCTATCAACATTGATCATCTGTGAACTCTCCCTTTATGCTTGTTAAACATATCAAATATAAAGAGTAGCTTTTTACTCATATATGAGGATACGTGATAATGTGTGAGGACAACTATCTTCCTGAAGCAACAGAAAATAAACTTTTGCATATATGTGGTTTGTTTACAGATGGCAATGAAAGAAAATCCAGAATATGGGGGGGGGGGGGGTTGTCATGATGTGAAAGGCAAACTCCCCTCTCTTAATTTTAGAAGCTTGTTCTCCAGCAATCAGACAGAAGAAGCCTGGAACAGATTTTCTTATTTAAAATATAGCTGCCCACACATTTTAGGTTCACGCCACCCTTCCCAGATGCCATTGCAGACACAATCTGACCCCCAAGCAGGGCCCCTTCCGTTCAAGGTTGCCAATTCTGGGTTCAGAAATGCCTGGAGTTTTCAGGGAGAAGCCTGGATTGTGGGGTCTAGAGAGATGAAGAAGAGTCGACCTTCAAAGCCGCCGTTTTCTTCAGGAGAAGCGGAATGTGCTTTAATGATGTTTCAAAAGTTTTGGACAGTCCAAAATGTGGCTGCTAGGCTGCCAACTGGGTACCTCTGGTCTGCACATGTAACTTCCGTATTTTGACACCTGCCCTGACTTCCAGTGTTGTCTTTGGCCTATAAAGCCCTAAGCTAGGAGCCACATGCAGCTCTTTCAGACATACGGTGCGGCTCCCAGAGGTCAAGGTTAAGGCAAGCTTACTCTCAAGGAAGCATGCTTAACGCAGCAGGGCCTCCGTCAGCCTCTGAGCACTGACCCATATAGACACGCAACTGTTTTTGCCATGTGTGAAGCAAGGAAGGAGGCTTGCAAGTTCTTCTCCTCCACCACAGAGGTGACCAGGGTCCTGTGGGGGGGGGGGGGGAGAGCACAAGAGCCAAGGGAGCCACTGGAAGGAGGGACAGAATCAAAGAGGGTGGCACAGGGTTCCCCTCTTGTAGGAGCTCTGTTCACTAGCCTTGGTGTCAAGGCAAAGAGAAATGCATAATGATGCAAACTGTGGTCAGTGATCTATATGTGTGTTTCCTTCTCTCACAGTTCACTGCCAGAGTGGCCCTGATGAGGGCAGAAGGGGGGGGGAGAGACAGATTTTGTAAAACAAAATAAAAAGAAATACAGTCCTTCCCATTTATGGAGCCACGGGAGGCTCTGAGGCTATGAGCAGGGGTGACCAAACTGCAGCTCAGGAGCCACATGAGGCTCTTTCGCACATATTGTGCAGCTCTCAAAGCCCCTCTCCCACCCCATCAGCCAGTGGGGACAAGGCATTTGTCTCTTTAAATCACTTCTCCAAGCCAAGCCAGCTGCCAGCTTGCATAATGTGTTTAAAGTTGCTTTCTTTCCACCTCTCCCTCCCTCATCTATTTTCCTTCCTTCTTTCCTGTCTTACAGCTCCCAAACATCTGACGTTTGTTCTATGTGGCTCATGATAAGCACGTTTGGCCAGCCCTGCTCTAAAGGGAGAAGAGCCCTGCAGCATCCACAGTGCCAGGAGAGGGGGCAGATAGATTTGGTCTCTGGACCATGAAAATGGGGGTTTCTTTGGCAACACCTAGGCCAGGGGTCCTCGGTGTGACACCCACTGATTCCTTTACTGGTGCCAAGTGTTTTTGGAAAGTGGGGCTTTCACCCAGCAAGGCTGACTGGCCATTGGAGATTTGATTGGCCATTGGAGATTTGATTGGCTTGTGCAGCTTTATAAAGATGTTGTTTTGACAGCAGCTGCCACCACAATGCAATGATCTTCGCTGTGTGACTGAAGGCAAGACTGTGGCAGCCATTTTGTGTCTGGCTTTGCCGCCTGACATGGCAGTCATTTCTGGCAGACAGGCTCAAATAGTTTGGGGACCCCTGGCCTTGACCCCCATTTCCTATCCCTCAGGCAGACCAGTCCTCAAGGCAGCACTGCTGGCCAAACAGCTCTGAGGCGGCTCCTTTGCACAGAAGGAGTTTCCTGCTGGCAAAATGCAGAAGTCCTGAATGCCGCAATCAATCAAGCCTCCTTCTAGGGAAGAAGTAGCTGATGTGAGAGATAGCAAAGTCAGCAGAGGAATTCTTTCCCCTCGGAGTCTCAGGATGCGATGATAATCTCCACCGCAATCAGGCCTCTCCATCTTGTTCTTTGTCCTTCTCACTTGTCATATGTTCCCAGCCTAAGAAGTTTCCCAGTGGAAGCAGCCGCTTACAGGCAGGGAGATGTAAAGCACATCTGATGGAATGTGGATCGTCTACAGAAGGGCGACACAGAGCAGATGTTTTGTAGCGCTTTTCCTGTTCATTGGCTACTTGAGCTTTGCCAAGCCTCTGGGGAAGGGCAAAGGTTTCAGTTGGAAGAATAACTTTGGGGGGGAAATTCTCAAAACAGCATTTTCCTACCTGAATTTTGCTTGTGAGCATTCAAATTACAGGGGAGGGGCTGTGGCACAGGGGTAAAACATCTGGGGTTTTGGCATGCATTCGGCATGTATTATCGATGAAGCTCAGCCGGTTGGCAGGCAGAAGCAGGCCAGCCAAAGACAGGGGAGCAGCAGCCTTTGTTGTCACAGGGCCTTGGCATAAGGAGGGGCTCAATGGCCATCTGACAGCAAGGCTGTCTGTGAACTGAGGCAGATCATGCGAGTGTTATGTATTGGAACTGGAGTTTGGCCTTAGGGCCAGCAGAGACTTGGCTGAGCTGGAGACCCTAAAACAAGAGCCACCTGGATTCAGGAAGGAGGCCCATCAGGGATCGTTAGGCCAGCTATTAACCTATAGTTGTGTGTAATGGGATGATGGTAATGGGATTCAGGAAGGAGGCCCATCAGGGATCATTAGGCCAGCTATTAACCTATAGTTGTGTGTAATGGGATGATGGAAATGGGTTTTGGGGTGGGGAGGTTTGCATGCATATAAGCAGGGCCGTTGGTCCTGCCAGACAGTTCTGTTCCTATCTCACTATGCTGAATCACTGAATAAAGAGCTGAACTCACTATCTCTTAGGTGTCCTCATGCTTTTGAACCCAGTACATTTTAGAGGGAGGGCAGAAAGGGTTGCATCAGTGCTTAGTTCTCCTGGCCCTTCCTTACACACCCAGGGAAGTGCTGATTTCCACTTCAGGGTCAGGCAGCAAATTTTCTCCAGGACAGTTTGGCCAGGGAGAGTTTTTTCCCCATCATCTTCTACACTTGGAGCAGGGGTCACTGGGTATGTGGGTAGGGAGGAAGTATTTTAAAAAGGATCTGGCAGGAGCTGATGGGAAAGGCCTTGCTCTGCCTGAGACCCTGGAGAGCAGCTGCCAGATTGAGCAGGCAATACTGACCTTGATGGACCGAGGGGGGTCTGATGCAGTCCAAGGCAGCTTCAGGTGTTCTCTGAATTCGTCTCTCTCCCGACCAATCAATATTCTGAACACTGTTTTCAGAGCTTTGGACGAGGAGGGACGTAAAAATATTGTGCGTGGCTGCATAATACTGAACATGGCTGCTTAAACTTCACAACAGGAGTCTTCTTTGTAAAGTTTCTCTGAAAGTTGAATTTTAAAAAACAAACTTTTAAAATGCTCAAGATATTGAAAGCTACATTCTGAAATTTCCCCCAATTTGGAGTGTCTTTAAGGCTGGACCATCGAAGCCTTTCTGACCATTGGATCCAAAGAGTGTGGCACAAATATAGCCAGAAATACTGGAGAGCAGCTGCCAGTCTTGACTGAAAAGATCATAGAGGATGCTTTTGCAGGCTAGAATCAGGGCTGGCCTCGTCCCAAGCAGGGAGTCCCAAGGCCCAGCACAGCCTTGGAGAGGCATAAGGAGCAAAGAGACAGAATAATGCAGCCTCTAGTAGATTAGAAACAGTCTTAACCATATCAGTGGATAATGAGGGCTGGGTAGGGTTGCCAGCCTCCAGGTTGCTGCTCTCTATTCTGACAAGTGCCAGTTCTCCATTAGGACAAGCTCTTTCCTAACATTGGCCCCATAAGATCTCTTAACCACCCAGGCCAGGGATTGAACCTGGGAGCTTTTGAAACCAAAGCCAGTTCTCTGCTTCTGAGCCACAGCCACTTCCCATTCAACACACAACCTTGTGCTCTGTACTATATGAGCGGCTCCTACAATTGCCCTTCTCTGAAGGAGGAACAAATTATACATCTGAAGCTCGTGAGCAGGCTGGGGCTGCAGGTGGAGGCAGCAGAGAAAACTACTTGGCATGGCTTTGTTTTCTGTTCTTGAAAGGACCAATTTGGTCCTTTGTCCTTTGCCAGGGTGAATGGGCTCATTAGCTCATAGTTTTGTCTCTGTGGCCTGGGCAAAGAGGGCACTGAGCCCCCTGCTGAGATTTTTCTCATGCCTTAAGAGCGGCAGTCCCAAATGAATCCTGCTGTTGGGTTTGTAGTCAGCTACTTCTGTGGTGCGCATTTAACCCTGCTACTGCTCAGTTTCAAAAGATATGAGAAGCTGGGGGCTCTATACAGAGGATTCCTGCTCCAGTCGAGCAATTGTGTCCCCCACAAAGCAGAGTTGGGAGACATCCAAACAACATCCTCCCCCCCACACAGATTTTGCAGTGATGAAAGGTGCATTTCCTTCAGCTGGGATGATGTAGGTGGGACATAAAACCCATCCTTTTTGTTTTCAAAGGGCATGTCCTTGCTAGTAATAACTTGCAGGTGAATCCCAAAAGTATTTGGAATAGATTTATGTCCATTAAAAACAATGTGGACTTTCAGAACTGATTTCTTTGGCATGATGAGTGCTTCTAAATAGTGCAATTGCCCAAAAGCCAGGGCTCTTAACTTCCCCAGAAATGATCGTAGCACTGAAGTACCTTTACCTCTTCTGAAATTGGCAACAGCTGGAGGCAAATCTCTCAGCTAGAGAAACTTTTGATCTGAAGCCTCAGTTTCAGAGGGCCAACTCTATGGTACACCATAGATTCTAGGTGAAATCCCTCTCCAAATCCACCCCCCTCCACAGGCAGCTGCCCCCAAATCTCCACAAATCTTTCAGGCCAGAGTTGACAACTTTAGGAATGGGTCACCAAGCGGGTTGATTCCACAAGCCCCATTCAAATGTCTTTCTGCCAGGGAATTCTGAACGACAGAAACCAGACTGAAAGCCAAGGTCAGAAAGTGGCGTTTGCTGGTATTGGTGAGATGGCACATACATTTTCTAAATAATACATCAAAAATAGTTTTATGAGGATACTGAGGATGTGGGTGTAGATTCACAGCCATGCCAGAGAACCACAGTTTTCCTTTGTCTGTTGGTGAAGAACCAACATGAAGAATTAGCAGGCAAACCCCAAACTTGGAAAACGTATCTCTTGCTGAAAGTGAGACCTCCAGACATGGCAGATGTCTGCTGTGCTTCTTTCTGTGGCCACTTCACATTTTGATAGACTACAAAGTGACCTTTTTGCCTAAGCAGTGTGGGAGACTGAGCAGATAGGATACCTGCTAGGGATGGCAGGGATCCAAGATGGCTGGAAGACAAAAGTAACCCACCATTTCTGACATCTTCATTAAACAAAAAGCACAATAGCAAATCAGTGGCTTGTATACTAAACCAGGACTGAATCTATACTATGTGTGATGGGGAAGATGCGTATACATGTCCTTGTGCATGTGGTCCATATACAAGTCTGTTTGCATAAAGCCCACTTTCATGAGAACATAAGAGAAGCCATATTGGATCAAGCCAATGGCCCATCCAGTCCAACACTCTGTCACACAGTGGCCAAAAAAATCAGGTGCCATCAAGAGGTCCATCAGTGGGGCCAGGACACTAGAAGCCCTCCCACTGTTGCCCCCCCAGCACCAAGAATACAGAGCATCACTGCCCCAGACATAAGAGAAGCCATGTTGGATCAGGCCAATGACCCATCCAGTCCAACACTCTGTGTCACACAGTGGCCAAAAAACCCAGGTGCCATCAGGAGGTCCACCAGTGGGGCCAGAACACTAGAAGCCCTCCCACTGTTGCCCCCCCCCAAGCACCAAGAATACAGAGCATCACTGCCCCAGACAGAGAGTCCCATCTATACCCTGTGGCTAATAGCCACTGATGGACCTCTGCTCCATATGTTTATCCATAGCTTTCTATGCTTGAAGCTGCTGCCACCTCCTGTGGCAGTGAATTCCATGTGTTAATCACCCTTTGAGTGAAGAAGGACTTCCTTTGATCTCTTCTAACCCGACTGCTCAGCAGTTTCCAAAATGGTCCAAATTCATCCTGGTGAAGCTTGAGTGTAAGAAAGCTTTTCTTCCACTGCCTCTCACTACTATGCTAAAAGAAGCTGCCAGCTTGGGTTTGAGAGGTGGTGTGTGGGGATGATGCACACTAAAGTGACAACAAGACAAGTCTTCCACTAAGCAGAGTTGAAGTCTGGAATATGATGTAACCAGAGAATACTACAACAACACCAAATACTATAATGCCCATGTGAAGATGCAGCTATTCCAAATGCCCAGATGTTGAGTTTGCAAAGTCTGCCATTCAGGATGAGGAGGCCAAAGCTGTTTCCCAAGAGGGTTCAGTGGAGGCTTACAGCTACCTAGTAGAGCGGATTCTGAACAGATGTCCCGGTCCTCTGGCAGCATCCCCAAATCTCTCTCTTATCTCTCTCTCTCTCTCTCTCTCTCTCTCTCTCTCTCTCTATGTACGTATGTCTGTGCCGTCGTTGCAACATCTTAACACCAGCAAGGGGTTTTCAAGGCAAGTGAGAAGCAGAGGTGGTTTGTCATTGCCTCCCTCTGCAAAGTCTTCCTTGGTGGTCACCCTTCCAAGCACTGTCCCTACTTAGCTCCCAATATCTGATGAGATATCATAACATTCTACATCTCACCCAAACATCTAGACAGTCAATAATCCCAAAAGCACAAATAATAATAATAATAATAATAATACATTTTATTTATATCCCGCCCTCCCCGCCGAGGCAGGCTCAGGGCGGCTAACAGCATCGGTCAATATAACAGATTATACAATAATTTAAACAATAGGTAACAATTAATTAAAATTCTAAAAACTGCAAAACAATAAAATTAACATCTTGGTGCTATTCCGGCAGATGACAAAATCATTTAAGCAGTCTCTCAGTTTTTAGTCGGTGAAGGCTTCACCAAAGAGGATGGTCTTGCAGGCCCTGCGGAATCGGTCGAAGTCCCGCAGGGCCCGCACTTCCTCCGGAAGCTGGTTCCAAATCCAAAGGGAAGGCAAGAGCCACCCAGCCTTGTGCCATACAGAGGCTTCAGCTGCTGCACAAAACAGAGGAGCAGATCAAGTATAAGCCCAAGCGGCAAGTGAAGCAAAAATCCAGAGGGGAAAAGATCATCTCCTGAATGTCGGAAATAGGATGCCTCTTCAGTGCCACCTGCAGAAACACACACTTCAGGTTCAGGTTTCAGTTCCAGGTCTTGAAGCTTGGATGAAAACCAGAGATTGTTTCCCCACCTCCCCACCACCCCCACTCCAGCTTGAAGAAAGGGCACGTGGAATCCAGATGACCTAACTGGGGAGCTTCCTGATTGGTGGAAAATGAGACAGAGGGAATTCTCCTAAACATTTCCAAATCAGGAAAGAGGGCATGTCTCAGGGAAAGAAGGACATGTGTTGGTGGCTGCCTTTACTACCTCAAAAGATCATGTGGTGGGGGGAAGGAACCTTAGTAGTCAAAAATGGTGAGATGAACCTTGGTCTCTGTCACCCAGAATGTTACTGAGAGAGGATCTGTTGATTTGTTTCTTAGCTTAATGGCCCACGGAGAAGCGAGGAAGGCCTGTATTCTCTCTGCCACCACCTCCCAGTGAGCCTGATGAGACCAAGGTGGACATCTTCCCAATCCTGCCCCTTCTCTGCTAGCATTCAGCCTTTGTGTTGGAGATGGAAAAAACTCCATTTCAGGGCTTCATGCCAGAGGAGCTCCGGTCTTGCCAGCAAGAAAAAGGAGAAAGGCCAACAAAATGGATACTAGATGGCCCCAAGATCCAGTTGCATTCCCAAACAGAAAACGCAGACCTTAAGGTGTTTCTTTAAGACCCTCTTCTAAACTTACTGAACTTTTTGGGATGGACTTGTATGCTGCTGATTGTTGCCTTTGTTCAAAAAGAGCAACAACATCTAACCAGAGGAGAAACCCCTTCTCTGTGCTGCTGAAGCAGCCGGGGGGCCCCTGCACCAAGGTGCTGGGCTTGGGGGGGGGGGGGGCGCCCAGAGCTGGAATCTGAGCCAAGAGGATTTACCAAAGTCTGGGAAATGAAAGCCGAAGATAATGCAGCAGAATTCCTGGAAACACAAAAGCATCCAGGCCAAGAGTACCAGAATCCCACGAAGAGAGAGATGGATCGAGTCCTGAACTCCAGGCCAAAGCACAGACCATAAGCGAGCATGTGCTCTCAAGTCTCTGGGTCCCTTTAAACCACTGCTTTTGTTCCCTGCAAAAGCCTCAAAACCAGCTGAACAGCAGGGAGGTGCTCCCTGTCTTTCAGGCTTTCTGCAAACCCTGTTTAAAGGAACTGCTGTCTCCTTCAAGTGGGACTTGCAGGGCCACAAACTAGTTCAGTTTGCAAACAAACTTCCTGGTTCCATTCTTGGTTTAGCTTGTGAGTCAGTCACAGACCACGAGCAGAACCGAACTGTGTTTCCCCAGTTCATGTTCTGAACAAGTTGCAAACAACTTGGTACCTTCCTTCTTTCCCCAATCATAAAAATATTAGCCTGAAACTTATACTTTCTCATGAAGCTTCAGCCTGTTTGCAGAACTCAAAGGGAATCTGGGAAAGGACGATGATTCTTTCACCCATCTGAAGGGAAGCAACAGGCCCCGTTTCTCTGGCTGATCTGAATTTCATGCATATTGACCTTTAATTAGGCAAGATCTTGAAGGATTTATTTGTATTAATTTTGAACCAGCTGAATCTACAAGGGCCGACTGGCAAAGAGCAGCACAGATCTGCTGAGGACATTTCTTAAATTATCCGTGGCCTGAGGTACCAAAGCCCCCAACACATATGAGGCAGAGAGCTGCGCCAAACTTTTATTTGGCCTGTTTTGGGTTTCTTTCATTGATTTCTTAATCCATTTTCTTTAATATAGCTTCTGTGCATTACAGTTCTTTACTGCTTATTTCTTGCAATTAGTTTCTACTGAAAGTGTACATGTTCCACCTGTACATTTATTCCCCCCCCCCCTTCCACATTTGGATGAAATTCTTGGGGGTGGCGCTGCTCATGCACAGCTCCTTCCTCTCGCACACGAAATGGAAGAAGGCAAAAGGCATTTTACAGGCAATTAAAATTCTCACATGCTCTGCTGGCACAAAGGAAGTAGGATCTGGAATGTCACGGTGTTTCTTCTCTTCCTTTTCCAAGATCCTCAAGAGAGGCGAGAGAGGAGTTGGGGAGGGCATCAGTTTTTGAATCTAGAAGGCACGTGTGCATGGGGGCAGTGCAAAGGGCCCCCCCTCCTGCATGGCTTCTCCCTGCCAGGGGGTCTGAAGTCGCTGAAGCGGGCAGTGAGAGAACAATCAATCGCCATAGATCCAAGTGGTTGTTTCTGGTTTTCTGAAAAGACGGCATTGTTGTTTTATGGTTGCAGTTTTAGACTTTATTCTCTGATTTTTAATGCTGATTTCATCACTTTACTGCAGTTTTTGATATGTTAATTTTTGCTTTGGATTTAGTTTGTTTTTATTTTCTTATGGGTTTTAACTGAAGCTGTGAACTGCCTCAAGGACTTTACTGTGGGCAGATTCTGGTGGGCAGCCATCTTGGTCTGAAGCAACAGAACAAAGTCTGAGTCCAGTGGGGCACCCTGAAGACCAACACAGGAGGCACACGTCTTCAGGCAGCTTCTCCCCAGAATTACACTTCTTTGGTCTTAAAGGTGCTGCTGGACTCACACTTGGCTTTGTTGTGGACCGCGTGGGGTTGAGCACACGAGTCTGGGAGACAAATCCTGCTCAGGAGCCCCTTGGTCGCTGGAGTGCGAGGCTCCTCCTCTGGCTCAGTCTTCTCCTCATTCAATAGCGTTGCCAGTCTCCAGGTGGGGTCTGGAGTTCTCCCAGAATTGAAACTGATCTCCAGATTTCAGAGATCCACTCTCCTGGAGGAAAGGGCATCTTTGGAGGGTGGACTGCAGGGCATCACAACCCCGCTCAGGTGCCAACCCCCTCCCCCTGCAAATTTCACACTCTTGAGACTTCCACCCCCAATTCTGCAGGAATTCTGCAACTAGGATTGCGGATCCCCAGTTGAGGGCAGGGTTATCAGAAAGTGGGGAGGGGAGGGAAAGGTCTGCTGGGCATTCCATTATACCCTGTGGAGACCAGTTCCTATAGATTATAATGGAGAATCAATCCATGGATATCTGGGGCTTTGGGGGGGGGCATCTGGTGCCTCTCCTCAAAACACCCCAAGTTTCAAAAAGATTGGACCAGGGGGTCCAATTCTATGAGCCCCATAAGAGGCCCATTATGTTTTTATGATGTTTTATTTTAATCTGTAATAAGTGTCTAAATTTCTGTTGTAAGCCGCCCTGAGCCCGCTTGCAGGAAAGGACAGGATATAAATCTAAAAATTAAAGTAAAGTAAATTAAAAGGCATGCAGTCCTTTTAAATGTGATGGCCAGAACTCCCTTTGGAGTTCAGCCATGGTTGTCCCAACCTTGCTCCTGGCTCCACCCCCAAAGTCCCCAGATATTTCTTGAGTCAGACTTGGCAACCCTATTTGCAGCCTGGAACTGGAAACCCTCTCACTGTCCCTGAAGGCAGAAGGGACTTCCTGAGTGCTGCTTCCTTGGCCAGGTCCAGCCCAGCTGCCCAGAGGAAGGAAGTCCTCTCGCTTTCCCTTGCCGCTGCCTGGGGGCCGTCCTGGGAGGCCCTTCCTCTCCTCCTGCTTCCCAGTCTGTACCGTGAAGATGCTGCCAGCTTGCCTTCCCCAGGGCCATGGATGGTCCTGGCTGCTGACGGGGCTCCAGATGCAAAGCCTGCCTAGGAGCATCACCAGGGGCCATCATCTCCCCCGGGAAGTGACCACCCTGAAGGCCAAGCCTTTCTGCGGGGCTCCCCATCCTGTGTAAATTCCTGCTCGCTGGCCATGCTGTCTTACTGGCACCTGAGAATGGACTAAACTGCATCCATGAAAAGCTCCCTCCTGAAGCCCACAGTGAACAGAATGATGCAGGAGCCAAAGTCTCTGTCCAGACATGGCAATAAAGTAAACGGTGCATTAAGCAGCTGGGAACTATTAGGAGTTCATCAGGCAGGGGGAGCATCGTAGGTTTTAGAGACTTTGGTCCCGATCAAATTACTGTGTTCTCCTTTTATAGATAGGAGCATCAACCTCAAACTCCAGCAGCAGATGATTTGTGCTACTCGGCTTTTTAAAATCCTCAGAGCCTTCCAGTGCGGCTGGGAGCTCAAGCATAGCTACATCATGTGGCTCAACAGAGAAAGTGTCCATAGGATTGCCAACTCCAGAGTAAGTTTCTGGAGGTTTTAGGGCTGGAGCCTGGGAAGGTTGGGGTTTAGGGAGGGGAGGGACCTCAGCCGGGTAGAATATCATAGAATCCTCTCTTCAAAAGCCACTATTTTCTCCAGGTGAGCTGATCTTTCTTTTGTAGAGAACAGTTGTAATTCCAGGAGACCACCAGACCCCACTCAGATTCACCAAGACCTGTATGGTAAAAAACTTCCTGTTTTTCTTCTTTAAATTTTTCTCCCAGGGCACTGCCCCTGCTACAACCCTCCTGCCAGTTGTCAGGCACCGCTGGGCAACATAGATCTCTGAAAAGTAGTGGGTCAGACGCTATAGTGATTCTAGCATAGCTCTTTTATTAGCGAAAACTTAACTGAAAACACACTTGGCTAGCTACGGTTATATACACAGAAACTCCACCCAAAACACATCTCCAGCAATAAATAACCCAACAGAAAAACAGGACTTGGAACGCTCACTTTCATGGGCTTTGTTCAAATGGATCAGTTAGCTCAGAAAGGGCGGCCGCTCTGAGTGTAGCTGTGAGGAGCCTCTCAAACAAGGCTTCATTCAAATGGAAATTACTTGATTAGCTGGCTCAGCAAGGGTGGCCTATCTGAATGCAGCTGCAAGGAGTCTCTCCACTGAAGGGTCTTCGTTTTTGAAGCTCTCAGTACACAACAATCTCCATGGTCAGGGCCCCCATCTGTCAGACCCAGAGTCAAGGAAAAGACAAGTAGAGTTCAAGATCTTTATTCCAGCTTCATGGGCATACACGCGTTGTCGGAACTGACCTCTCTGTCAGTCCCTCCGACTTATAAACCTTTGCCCTGACCATTATAATTCAAGCCAAAGCGCACCAAGAAAAAGCGGGGGTTTTGCGTGAGGTTTTTACTAAGCTCTCATCACCACAGGTGCCTGCTATCAGTTCATGGTTCACTTCTCCTCCAGCTAGGCTTCCCAATCCCCAGGTCCCAGCGGGGGATCCCCCGTTTTACAAGGCTTCCCCCCTCCCCCAGCCAGCTGGCCAGCGGGGGAAGCCCCTCCCCCACAGCCATTATACACCTCCATGAACAATTCCCATAGGGAATGATGGGGAATTGATCCACGGGTATCGGGGGCTCTGGGGGGGCTGTTTTTTGAGATAGAGGCACCAAATTTTCAGTATAGCATCTAGTGCCTCTCCCCAAAATACCCCCCAAGTTTCAAAAAGATTGGACCAGGGGGTCCAATTCTACGAGCCCCAAAAGAAGGTGCCCCTATCTTTCATTATTTTCTATGGAAGAAAGGCATTTAAGAAGATGTGCTGTCCCTTTAAATGTGATGGCCAGAACTCCCTTGGAGTTCAATTCTGCTTATCACACCCTTGCTCCTGGCTCCGCCCCCAATGTCTCCTGGCTCTGCCCCCAAAGTCTCCTGGCTCCACCCCCAAAGTCCCCAGATATTTCTTGAATTGGACTTGGCAACCCTACCTCCAGCTCTTTGACCTTGGTTGCATAGCAACTAGCCAGTTCCCAGACATGCCATCCTCCCTCCAGATAAGCAGCAAGTAACAGTTATATCAAAGGCATAGCAAGCACAAGCATAGCACTGTATAATTGAATACATATGGCAAGAGGAACAAAATGGAGTGACTCTTGACACCCCCTAAGGCCGAGAGCCATTAGGCACAGTGCCTGGGACCCACAATACTTTTAGGGGCCTATTTTATTCCTTTAAAACATTTTAACATTTTATTTCTTTTAAAATCAGAAGGAAAAATGAACTTTTAGAGTCAAAGAAAACGTTATACCTTTTTTGTCCCAAAGGGGGAAAAAATGAAATGTTATGGCACACAAAAATCTATTAAATCTTGCCTAAAACAGAAAAAAAAAGTTGATGTCTTTATATCAAAAATAATTTTTAAAATTGCTGTGGTGGTGGCAGCACAGCTTGGAGAAGGCATTTAAAGAGGGTCTCTTTATACCAGAGGGTATAACGGAACCAGAAAAATTTGGGTTTCTGAATCCAAAGACTATACCAGTATTGGGATTCAGGAATATCAAGAAATACTGATATTTGGGGGTTCAATATACTTGAAACCTGGAAAATATCAGGGTGTGGGTTTTTTTGGTTTTGCACCCGCCTTATTCCCAACTTTCCTCTGTATCCTGGAGATCTTCCAGGACTACCAGACAACAGAGGTCACTTTGCCCAGAGAAAACAGCTGTGCTAGAAGGGGAAACCTATGGCATTATACCCCATTGAGGTCCCTCCCTTCCCCAAGCCCCACCTTTCCAATCTCCACTCCCAAATCTCAAGGAATTTCCCAACCCTTGATGCTCAGTGCATGGTGGATAACAGCTGGTGCCAGTTTCGCATGGCAGGTTACTCCATTTGGGAGACCTGGCTATGGCGACCAGGCTCATTCCTACGGCCTGGCAGACCCTGAAAAGGCCTGCAGCATCAGACGCCTGAGTGGGATCAACAACATCCATTGAGCGGGAGCAGAAGAGAAGCATTCCACAGTCAGAGGGATGCTCGCTCAGCTGGAAGAGGGAATGGAGACAAGAATCAATAACGCAAAACGCTGACTTAAAAATCAGCAAGGATGTTTTCTTCTTCCTCCCCACCCCCTTTACAAATAAAACAATTGTTTTACGTCACCTAGGAAGTACAAACTTCAGATGCAGATCAAATATTATTAAAATCTACCTTGGGGGAAAAAGAGGAGGCCTCTGGACTGATTCAACAGGACATGGATCAGGTTATTATGTTCATTAGATTGATAGAACAATAGAAATCACCCACATTGTTCCAGAGGATTTTGCTCCAAATCTGTCAGAACAACAACTAGGTAATCCAACAGATTGCCTTGGCAGTGCTAGAATCTCTTTCCTCAGGGACGGAATGGTGCCAGCAGAGGTCCCCTTGTGAAGTCCTGTTTAAGTTGACAGAATCCTGACATTCATTGTCTTCCTTTTTAAAATGCATCCCAATTTGTTATGGTCATAATCGTCTGCAACACAGCACAAGAGATAGGATCCCAAAGCGGGCGGGAGGCCAATAGAATTTAGCATTTCAATAGGAAATTCAGGCAATTTGTTTAGGGATTAAATAACAGGCACAAAATTACAATGTCATACACAAACATGCACATATTCCAAATTTGGACATATGAGTGTCCACCCCAGCTGTGCATGAATCAAGACAGCTGCTGGTCAAATATTCTCTCCCTCAAGCACAAAACAGACTATTTCAAAGAGGAAATGGCCGTTTTGCCATTTTATCATTTTAAAAGAGTCTGTGGGAAATACTGATTTCCAAAATATTTTTGACAGTCCTGAAGAAAGCCCAGTTTATTTGGAGTCCTGTTCCCCTCCAGTAGCATTGGCTGTGTCATCTATATCTTCGTCCTGGCATTCCAAGGACATGAATGCTGACGTGGGACCAAATATTTCTGTTGCACCTTCCCCTCCGCATCCCCCCCCCCACACCCATGCAGGTTTGAGCTTCAGCTTGTGGAGGGCTCAGAGGGAAGTAAAGCCCCTCAGGAGTAAATGAATGCAAACTCTTGGACTGGACCAGATCTCTAATTGTTCGCATGCTGCAGAAATTAAGAAGGCATCATTAGAACTAGAATTTCCATGCCCCCCCTTTTTTTAGCTTGAAAGAATTTCTTTGTGCCTTAAACCAACTTAACTTTCTTCAAGAAGGATTCAGGTAGGGTAGCCATGTTGGTCTGAAGCAGCAGGACAAATTGGAGTCCAGTGGCACCTTTAAGACCAACAAAGATTTATTCACTGTATAAGCTTTTGTGTACAAGCAAGCTGTGCATACCTACCAAAAGGTTCTACACAGAATAAGACTTTGTTGGTCTTCAAGGTGCCTGTCTGAACTCAGTCTTTGTTTGCTTGCATGGCTACCCCAACATGGCTACCCCACCTGAATCTTTGTAGCAGAAAGGACACACCCATCCAAATCAAACAAAATGCCTTTCCTCTTCTGCCTTCTCCCACTCCACTCTTCCTTTCTCTACAAATAACTCCTTGGTGTTCAGCTGGGCAAGCAGCAGCAGTCATGTTATTTGCAAAGAGATGTCATAGAGAATGGAGTCACAATTCAGAAATTATCCCCCATGGAGCATGGAGTCTGCTACTACTGATACGCAGGGCTGTATGTCTACTAGCTCTCTGTTCACCTAGCCCTGAACCTCGGTGGTCTAACACTATAGCACCAATGTATCTGAAGAAGTGGGCATGCACACAAAAGCTTACACCCAGAATCAAACTTTCTTGGTCTTAAAGGTTCTGCGGGGCTCAAAACTTCGTTCCATTGCTTCAGACCAACATGGCTGGGCACCTGAAGCCATAGCACCAATTGCTTCATTGTTACTCTAGACCCATACCTACATTGTGGCATGAAATAGTGAAGGACAAAAAGGATTCCTTGTCAGGTTTATCAGTACCTCACTGAAAGTGGATAAAGCAGGAGTCAAGTTGTACCTTTAAGACCAACCAAGTCTTATTCAGAATGTAAGCTTTCATGTGCTAAAAGCACACTTCTTCGGACAAGGAATAAGTTCTCTCAGATTCAGGAGATCCAGTGTAGTAAAATCCTTCACTGGGCAAAGATGACCTATTTTTCAGCTGGTATTTAATCTTCCCCCTGACCTGGATGCCCAGGCTAGCCCAGCTTGGTCAGCTCTCGGAAGCTAAGCAGGGTCAGACCTGGTTAGATGGGAGACCACCAAGGAAGTCCAGGGTCACTACCCAGAGGCAGGCAATGGCTGACCTCCTCTGAACGTCTCTTGCCTTCAAAACCCCATGAGGGGTCACCATGACTCACCTGACAGCACTTCAAACACACACGCACACACTTCTAAATTCCCTTGACAGGGGAGGGACAAGCCTATTAAGTGTGTTGTGGCAGATCAGCTCCAGGGATTCCTATGTAGAATCATAGAATCATTGAGGAGGAAGAGGAAGAAGAAGACTGCAGATTTATACCCCGCTCTTCTCTCTGAATCAGAGACTCAGAGCGGCTTACAATCCCCTATATCTTCTCCCCACACAACAGACACCCTGTGAGGTGGGTGGGACTGAGAGGGCTCTCCCAGAAGCTGCCATTTCAAGAACAACTTCTGCCAGAGCTATGGCTGGTCCAAGGCCATTCCAGCAGCTGCAAGTGGAGGAGGGGGGAATCAAACCAGGTTCTACCAGATAAGAGTCCACACACTTAGCCACTATGGCTGACTCAAGGCCATTCCAGCAGCTGCAAGTGGAGGAGTGGGGAATCAAACCTGGTTCTCCCAGATAAGAGTCCACACACTTAGCCACTATGGCTGACTCAAGGCCATTCCAGCAGCTGCAAGTGGAGGAGTGGGGAATCAAACCTGGTTCTCCCAGATAAGAGTCTGCACACTTAACGACCACACCAAACTACACTGCACCTGAAGGGCCCTCCAAGATCATCTAGTCCCTATACAATGTGGGAAAATCACAATTTCCTCCCGCTGCTCTCCTTCTCATGATCTGCTAAGTTCACAGAATCAGCATTGCTGCCAGATGGCCATCTGACCTCTGTGGGAACGCGGAGTCGATGCCCTGAGTCTGCCAGAAGACCTGGTGGCAGTGCTGTTATAGATGTTAAACAGCACCAAGCCTTGTGGCAGCGCACAGAAGAAGACTTTGCCACTAGCAGAACCAGGGTGGTTAACGATGACACCCTCCCTTTTGGAACTCAGCGGTCAGGAGAGGAACAGCTGTCTCAGTCCTGAATCAGCCCTTGGCCTGGAAGCTGCGTCAAGTAAATGAGGGTGAACAGAAGCAGAGGGAATGAGGTGATGCTGCTGGGGGATTAGACTGGCCTGGGATGATCAACAGAGGCTCTTTTACCCCCTTGCATCTGGCAAAGTCCCGGGGGGTCATCCACGGGCCCAGCAAGACCTCTTGAGAAGCAGCTTAGAGCTAATGGCGGGAATGCTTGGGGGGGGGGGAGGCTCTCTTTCTTCCCTTCTGGACAACCCTGACCTTGCTCTGTGGAGCCTCCTTTCCATGAGCTGAGCTCTGCAATGTGCTTTGTAGGAGGATGTCCACGAAGACCGTTCAGAAGTTTCACCTGCAGCAGAACGTAGGTAGAAGTGCCGCTAAACCCTCCTGCCTGCCATGTGGAGGTGCCCACAGTCAGCCTGTTGTGTGCCACTTCCATCGACTGCCAGTTTGTGTCCAAGTTCGGTTTGGACCAGCGTTCCCTCTAAACTGAGTCAGCACACAGATTTTTAGCCTCCAGTTCACACATTTTTGTCTTAGCTCAGGAAGGATGACCCCTGAGCACAATTTATGCAGTAGCTCTCAACTGTAATGCCAGCAGCTCTCAGTTTTAATGCCAGTAGCTCACAAAATAGAATTTTTGTTCACAAGACTCTGGCACTTAGAGTGAACACTAACCCAGTTCACATACCTGAAGACTTGCTTCTTTCCATGGATGCTCAGCAGCTAGTTAAGACCAGGGCAGAACCCCTGCTTGCTGCTGAAGAAGCGAGAGGGCAGAATTCCTGTGGGGACCACCAGGAAAGAGGACCTTGGAGAAGCTGCCTCCCTCCTTTGGCTCTGGAAAAGATTTGAACCATTTCCCTTTCAATAAAGGCAGACAAGGTTTCTGGTTTGCCTTGGTGGCATTTCATTGCTTTTAATTCCTTTTTTAAATTTTCTGTCGCGCTTATTGTTGAATCAGTTCCACCTTATGGGAAACTATGCTCTAAAAATGGTTCCAAATTTCAAAAACAACACAAAAATAGGAGGGTTTCCCACCCTTCTCTCCCCACCCCCCCTAAGCTGAGCAGGAACTGGGATTGGGGAACCCACGTCCTGAAGAGACTGGTGCCTTCCCTGGTCATTGATCAGCTCACCAGTTGCACTGCTGCCATTCTGTGAGATGAGCTAGAGGCTGATGCCGTGGGATTTAGCGGCCCCTGAAGTGCTGGCTTCAAGGGGTGCTCCTCTGGGCTTCTTCCAGGGGCTTTTCCACTTCCAAGTCCTCTCTTGACCCTGCTCTGAATTTCATCTCCCCCCTCGATGATACTAGCAGCTGTCAGGGAGCTTCTTCCCCCCTCCCACACAAACACACACACACCAGTGTAAAGAATCCTCAGGTGGAAAAAGTAATGACTCAGGAGTGGACATCCTGTTCTCTGGGCAGGCAGTGAGCTGAGGATGGGGAACTCACTGCACGAGCCAGCTGGGACACTGACGTGAGCCCATGAGATGCTCCTGTCTCTTCCAGCCAGGCAGGGGGCAAAACTAAGGTAGAAGAACGGACCAGGCCAGCTCAGACTGCAGAGAGGAGCAGTGACATCCTGTCAAGGGGAAAAGAGCCCTGTGTGTGTGAAAGCCGAGTGTGGGATCTCTTCCTGATAATACCAATGTTTTATTTGCAGGGCTGGGGTTACATTGGGAGCATTTAAAAATGGGTCTCCCCACCTGCTATCTGAAAAGGGTGCGCCTCATAGGCCACCTCAGAAATCTTCTGCCTCCTGCTGCAGCATCTGCAGACTGGGGGAAGGGGGTTTCCTGGGCTGGTAAGCGTCCATTCCTCCCCCCCACACACACACACACCTGCCCAAGTTCTTGTGCAAGCATCACACAGCAGTCTCTCGCTGTGATCTGGGGGGAGGAGTTCCCCATCCTCTCAGCCCAGCAAAGGACAACCAAGTTCCTTCCTGTTGCACTTGGAAGCGAATGGTACTGCTTCCAAAGAGGCGTCTCACAGCACTGTGAGCACATAGAGCTTCCCCCAGGCCCAGGCCCTCCTGTCCCAGGAATGAAGCCTGCCAAAGGAACTTGCGAAATCCCACCAAGCCTGAGAACGGACCATATAGATGGAAGGAGGAAAAGGATCCCCTTCAGGCTTTGGCCAGGCCTCTCTGGCTGTGCGTTTCTCTCTTCATGTTGCACAGAAAGATGATATTCTACTAATGCAAAAAACAACTGGACTTTGAATACAAATCTTTATTAAGAAAATTATAAGTGTGTTACATACTTTGCAAAGACATTATATGGTGGTTCCAATATTTTATATGGATATCTTTTACAAGTACAGAATGAAATAAAGCTGCTTTGAAAATACATTTCTTTTCACATTCTTTGGGGAAATTTATGGCTGTAAGCAAGATCACACACAGAAAGTCCACAGAACAAAGTCCGAGTCCAGCAGCACCTTTAAGACCAAGAAAGTGGAGTTTTGGGGGTCTAAGCTTTTGTGTGCTGCATGCAACAAAGCGCATCCAACACACTTTCATTCTGGGTAGAAGCTTGGTGTGCAGCACGAGGAGCCCCGAATGAAACTCTGTTGGCCTTCAAGGGGCACTGGGCTCAGCCTTTGTCCTGCCACTTCAGAGCAACACGGCTGCCCACTGGAATCCACGGGAAGTTGGCATTAATCACATTCCAACCACACTCACACCCCGTTCAGCCAGCCAGCTACCCTACAGGGAGGGTGTTCAGTCTAATCACAGAACAGCAATGCGGGAAATGCTGTATAGATGCTCACTAGACATGCTCTCTGATTCTCATCACATTGCCACAAACCAAACCACAGAAAAGGCACATGAGCAGGTTGCTAATGACTGAGCCGAAGAACTGTAGCTCTTTTTGTTGGTTGTTTTAAGGGGAAAGGGAAGGGGGGGATTTCCATTTCAGACTACAGTGTTCCATTCTGTCTTACACAGAATCTTTTCTCATTATTTTTTCGCATTTCACGCAGCAGGGCAGGCACAGAAAGGGTTAAACCACACCTGTGCTCATTGCAGTCATGAAACAAGATCTTTAAACAAGAGGATTTTTAGAGCCTAACTAATTGAATAGATTGACTCAACTAATAATAAGCACCGCAGCACTCTGTTGTTTTCTTAGCTGCAACAGCTATTCTTCCAGCATCCGTTCAGAGGCACCCCTTTGGGCATATGGACTCAGCACCACTGTTTTTTTCACTTGACTGAGACTTCCACTGCAAGCGAGACAGTGAGGTGCAGAAAAAATGTCACCAGGGGGGAGGGGAAGTCTAAGGATATACTAATTACATCGTCTATAGAAAGATGGCTTTTCTAATTACCTGAGGGTACTGGCACCTGCATAGAATCCTAGAGTTGGAAGGGACCTCCAGGGTCATCTAGTCCAGCCCCCTGCACAACGCAGGAAACTTACAAGCCCCTCCCCCTAAATCCACAGGATCAGATGGCCATCCAGCCTCTGCTTAAAAACCTTCAGGGAAGCCTCCTGAGGAAGCCTGTTCCACTGAGGAACCTCTCTAACCTAATAGGGGCTGGGTCAGGAATCATCATGCTCTAATTTTAAATGCCAGAGATGTATTTTATGCATTACCCCACTCAAAACACGGAACTAAAATTTCTGCAGAGAAAACCAGTCCCCAATAAATCAACTTTAAGCATCAGATTCTTTTGCATGCTGAATTCATTTAATCCCATTTTATCAGTCAAAATAACTCGCAGTTGGTCCCATCCCCATCTGTTCCCCATTCGCACTAGGTAAATGGACTCACTGACCATTTATTTCTCAGAAGCAAATTCAGGAATGACTGCATTTGCCGAGTTTAGAAGCATCACCTTTGCCCTGCTTTCATCATATAAATGTGCTCATTCTGGCTATTGGTTAAACCTGAGGCATGTTTAAAGGCTCTTTTGTGAAATTTTTCACATTTATGGGACATTAACTTTTTGGGTGCTGCTCTCTCTTCTCCTCACATTCCAGACTGGCTTTTGTTATTGTTCAGTGTTGCAAGCCCACCTCACACGGAGGGCAGGCCTCAATGGCTCACGGGAACTGGAGCCCCTGCCGGCTGTGTGCACAGAGCTCTGCACAAAGCAGAAGGACCCTTTCAGCTGCTCAGGTCAACAATAGCATTCCCTGCCCAACAGCAAGGCCTGCTGGCTCAAAGTTGAACTCCAGGGTCAGATGTAAAGCTTGGCCTTCAGCCACCTCCTGCTCGGCTAAAATAGGCCCATGCTCAAATCAACAAGGCCACTGTAGGGTAGTGTGCTGCCTCTTTGGGGACTACACAAGACTCTAATCTTACAGCAAGATGGGAGTTGCCATGTTGGTCTGAAGCAGCAGAACAAAGTCTGAGTCCAGCAGCACCTTTAAGACCAACTAAGTTGGATTCTAGGTAAAAGCTGTCACCTGCATGACCACAAAAGCTTATCCCCAGAATAAAACTTGGTCTTAAAGGTGCCACCATTCTAATCTTACAGCAGAAAAAGCACCGCCCGATAGAAAGGCAGGCTAGAGAGTTGAATTGTCCTTTGGTAATTTTGCAGGGAGAGGAATTCTGCAGGGACTTCTGCATCCCACGAACCAGAAGCCGCTGGACTCCCCTCCCAATTTTGCACAGCCAGTGTGTCAAGGCCTCAATCAGTGCACAGACTCCAGTGTGTGGAAAGGGTGTGAGATCCTGCCTCTAGCTGCACTCAAAACATGGACTCACCGTGGTGCTGCGTTCCAAGAGACAGAAGCCTGGTTCTGTCCCAGGGGACTTGGAGAGGGAAGAACAGAGCCTGGCAATGGGAATAGTGATTCGCAAAACCTCATCCCCCACTCCCCCCCCAAAAAACCTGGTCTTGAATCTGGCTGTTCTCTGGCAGACTAACATGGCTGCCCACCTGGAACTAACTTGGGGGGGGGGGGGGGAGATTCCTAGCCTGTAGTGGAAAAGACGCCATGAATGGAAAAGGCCAGAGCCCCGCAGATGGAAAAGGCCAAATCCCCATTTTCACGATGATCCCAAACACACCTGACAGACAGCAGGGATTTTAAAAAAGCAGAGGTGGCACCAGGACCCTGCCCTGTTCTGGCAGGCTTGGTTTGCAGCAGGGGGTGGGGCAGGGGAGAGCCTGGCACAGCTGACCACTGTAGTGACCTCCAGCCCCAACCAAGCTAAGGGGACCCTTGGGAAGGGTCTGCTACAAAGGCAGCCTTGAGACCACCACATGGAAACATTTGGTGCATCAGTAATTGAGTTCACGTGGGGCATGGTGTCAATTCCCTGCTGATCTGTGTCCCCTGAGGGGAAGAGCCTCTGCTTGGCATGCAGAAGGTCCCAGGCCAGGCTCCATCCCAGGCCTCTCCTCTTGACAGGATCAAGGTGATGCCAAAAACCTCTCTCTGCCTGAGACCCTGGGGTGCGGCTGCCAGTCTGAGTAGACAAGATGGACCCGGGGGGGGGGGGGGTGGGGGGGTCTGTCTCTGGCTTTTTCAGGCAGCACCCAGAGCTCCTCTGTAGCACCTGCACTGCTATCAGTGAGTGGGAGGAGGAGCAGAGGCTCGACACTCGGCCAAGGAACTCCAGAAGGCAACAGGTTGTGTCCCTCTAAGAAGAGGGCTTATGCAAAATACTTTTCAGCATTCTGTGTAACCAGGAACTGTGGCGCTCTCAAATATACTTCCTGGAACTTGGAAACTGCTAGAGGTGAGACCTATGTGCCATGCAGCTCAGCTCTAGAGGGAGGGAGAAGGCAAAGCAGCACAGACCACATAGCAGGGCTCTCCCAGGTAAGGTTGCCAACCTCCAGGCAGGGGCTGGAGATCTCCTGGAATTACAACCCAGATGACAGAGACCAGCTGCCTTGGAGGAAACAGAAGCTTTGGGAGACCCACTCTATGACACTATAAACCCCCCGGAGGTCCTCCTAGGTTCTTGGGGCCCATGTTCCCAGCACCCTTTCCCTTGGCCGGCCTGTGCATGGAATGCAGTCAGCTCCACCTCCCTCCCACCACTGCACAAAACTGGGCAGCCAGTAGAGCAGCCTGACTTTCAGCCTAGCCCTGCCCCCCCCCCCCACCACCTAGGCTTGCTTTCCATTCTGGCAGCCTGCCTGCCTGCCTGGGCAACACCCAGTGCCCCAAGTGCCCAGCCTTTGGCAACCAGGGCTCCTACAGACACTCTCTGCTGCCCGTCTCAGTGCTATGTAACAAACCAAGCGGCATGAGAACGGTCCCTGCTACATCACGCAGTGTTAGGAAAAGAAAGGCATCGTGTGCAAATCAAAGCCTCGGGGGGCGCATGAAGCGGTGAAGCGGGCCCTCCACAGTCCCTGTGGGTGGGATTGCTCTGCCCTCCAGGCATCCCTGCCTGGCCCTCTCCTCTTACATCCGGGGTCTCCTGTTGACAAAGAACAGAGAGAGTGTTAAGAAGGCTGTTGGCCGAGCAGCCAGGGGCAGGCAAGCCCTGTTCCTGTGCAGGGAAGAAGAAAGGCTGCCAACTCTAGAGAGTCAGCCCCACTGGGAAAAGGGGGGTTTCCTCTAGAGGGACCAGTTTGGGCGTGTTGTGGCCACTCAGGTGGCTGTGGAATTCCATTCATCTACACTTTACCCCCAGCAAAGCTGGGTGCTCAAATTACCAACCTTGGAAGGATGGAAGGCTGAGTCAACCTTCAACTGGCTAACTGAACCCAGCTTCTGCTGGGATCAAACTCAGGTCACGAGCAGAGTTTGGACTGCAGTACTGCAGCTTACCACTCTGCGCCACAGGGCTCATCTCAATGTCAAGGTAGTCCCCTGTGCAAGAAGCAAATTGTTACCGACCCATGGGGTGATGTCCCATCAAGATGTTTTCGTGGCAGACTTTTTTATGGGGTAGTTTGCCATTGCCTTCCCCTGTCACCTACACTTTACCCCCAGCAAGCTGGATATTCATTTTACCAACTTCAGAGGGATGGAAGGCTAAGTCAACCTCAAGCCAGCTACCTGAACCCAGCTTCCACCAGGATCGAACTCAGGTCGTTAGCAGAGCGTGGGCTGCAGTACTGCAGCTGACCACTCTGTGCCACAGGGCTCCTTAGGTGTATTGACAACAATAAAAATGGATAAAACTAATTCCAGCTCCATGAGATTTCTCTACATTGGCTAAGAATGAAGTGGGAATCTGCCTGCACCCCAAATGTAATAAACCAAATCTTTTGTTTGTTCACTTGTGATTTACAAAGATGTTGTTTACAAGGAGCAGGGAAATGCTTCAACAACACTGCCCCCCCCTCCGCCCAACCGATATAAACCTAAAGACATGTGTGGAGACCCGTTTCAGTGTCTAACACAACAAAACCCTAAGCGGTGAAACTCAGAGGCTCTTTGGGATACCATCTGCACCTGAACTTTCCATGAAGGACTTTTTAAACAAAAGACTCCCCATATCTGAGCCTGCCTATTAAATCTCTGCATGGATCTGTTCTGGACTGTGGCCACTGGTGCCTTCTGGCCATGCTGTCCCCCCCTGCACAGAAGAGTGAGAAGCCACAGAGCCTGCCGCAAGCTGATTTCTGGATGGCAAAATTTCGCTTCACCATCAACCCAAACTCTGAAGTTCCAACAGCTGCATCCCCCTCTGTGTGCAAGCTTTAGGCCAGAAGGCAAGAAATGACAGGCGTGCACACACGCACACAACAAAACACACACACAGATCAGGGAATTTAAACAACTTACAACAACCCATCTAAAAAAAGTATTTATTCTTTCAGAAAAATAAATCCCCAGATACAGTTGGGCTTTTGCATTAAGAAATGTTTTGTCACATCGATTGCTAGCATGTGTAAATATATCAGTACGAGTCAACGATAGAAGCTATTGATAAGCTACATTAAAATAGCTGTAAATATTCATGTTACAACTGTTAGTCATTTATAAGCATGGCTGCAGTTCAGGGATATCCCTCAACTGTCAGATAATAGTAAAACTTCTTGGAGATTTTGTGTCTGATCAATGCTATGCAGAGGGACAAACCAGCTCAGAGAAAAGCTGGAAGCAGAGTCCAAATCCACCAAGGACCTCTTTTTTTAAATGGGACTCATGCAGATCTTCCTGGGGGATTGTGACCAGCATTTTTGAAGAGGGAATATTCATACAGGACATGCCTAGCTGACTGGTACATCAAATATGTGCCAAAACTAGCATAGGACCAGATTTATTGCACCATTTGACACATCTTGGACCAGGTCCTTCTATTGTTGTGAATCTGGAAAAGGTCCATTCAATCAGAAATCAACTGATCACATAAAGGCAGGGAGAGGAAAACAACATTCCCAGAATGGGAGCTTCCGTATTTTGTCTTCAGGCAACTTAACAGAGGGACGTGCACAGACCTTGGGAGTTTGTGCAGATGAGGTTTCCACATTTGTGCGCAGAGGAGTTTCCATTTTTGATCCTTAGGCAGCTTTAGAGAAGGATGTGCACAAACCTTGTGTGGAACGCACAACTCAGCAGCCAGGATCTTCCCCAGTGGCTCAAGACTGCACAAGGCAACAAGGAAATGCAAAGGTATCCCCAGGAGAGATGGGCACCTGAGCCATGTTTGCACTTCTGCCCCTTCTGATCACCGGGCTCACATTTTCAACAACATTCAGCCTTAGGAAGCAAGAGAAGCAAAGCTGAGAAGAAACCTCAGGCTGAGTTTCATCCACCCGTCAGCATGACTAAATGAAGAAGCAAAAGCATCGTAATGAAGGCAAGAATGGGCAGCCCCAAGAACTACCTTCGGCACTGAGGAGATCTCCCTCCGGTTGCTGGACTTCCTCTCCCCTCCTGAAGGGCTTCTCTCAAGCAGAAGCTGGCTGAGATCTGCTGCAAGGGGCACCACCCCACAAGAATGGCACTGCCAGGGGGCAGACCTCAGCACAACCATCATGCCGCCTCTCAGCAGCTTCCTACTCGTGCTTGTCTGATACACGACTGCCCTGAAGTCCACAAGTCACGCTGTCATCTCTGCTCGCAGAGGGTGAAGTTATGAAGCCGGCCCTTCAGGCAACGGGGCTGTCCTGGTTTGTCGAGGCTTAACTGGGAATGGTCTCACTAGCCCCAAAATTGCTCTTGGGCCTTTTATGGGCCTCTTGCACTATTAGGCAGGGCCGCACACTGCTGATTGGCTTCAATAGAAAAAGACACACAGCCCCCCCCCCACCTCCGAAGGGCCCAAGAGGGAGAGCCAGGCCTGGCAGCTGCAGCCGGTCACCAGGGATGTGTCAGCAATTAAATCCTTTCGGCTCTTGGCTTACTTGGGTGCATATTTCTCCAGATACCCCTGAAGCCACTTCAGCTTGGAATCGATGCAGATTTGCTTGTTGCTGTTCTTCAGTTTGGCACTGCCAGAAAAGAAGAAAAGAATCACAGAATAAAAACCCAGATCATCAGCTTCAGCTCCGGTTCAGCGCCATAAAGGAAGTCGACTGACACAAGAAGCTGTTGCAGGAATCAATCACTCTGTTGACTTCACCCACATGCACCTTTGTTCAAAACAAACTTTGCCAGTTGGGAGCCGAGCGTATTTTTAGTGGCAGTGAAAACTGCCTTCAAGTCGCAGCCAACTTACAGCGATCCCAGGCAGTTTCCAAGGCACGAAACATTCAGAGGTGGTCTGCCATTGTCTGTGCCTCTATAGAGCCACCTGGGGATCTCCCATCCAAGTGTTAAGCAGGGCTGACCCTGTATGGCTTCCAAGATCTGATGAGACCGGGCTAGCCTGGCCCACCTAAGTCAAGGCAAGAGTCATTGCCTCCCTCTGCACAACGACTCTGGACTTCCTTGGTGGTCTCCTATCCAAGTAGTAACCAGGGCCAATGTTCCCTCTGAGCTGTAGAGTCCTGTGAGCAAAAAATTCTACATTGTGAGCTACGGGTATTAAAGTTGGGAGCTGCTGCAGAAATTATTGTGCTCTGGGGTCATCCTTCCTGAGCTTAGACAAAAATGTGTGAGCTGGAGGCTAAAAATCTGTGAGCTGGCTCACGCTACCTCAGCTTAGAGGGAACACTGAACACCCTACTCTGCTGCTGAGATCTGGTGAGATTGGGCTCTCCTGGGCCACCCAGCTCAGGACAGAGACAAATCAAAGCAGCTACTCAATCTCAGCACTTGGCTCTAGAAGACAGCACAAACAGACTGGGTTCCAGGAGCAAATGAGAGCAGATGCCACAACGGCTCTTCTTAGGGGCACCAAAGTGATCCCATTCCCCGCACATGCAGCAGGCCAGATCAGGCCCCAACACAGCCTAATGGCTTCCTGGGCACCAACTCCAGGGGGACAGGAGCCGTAAAACACCCCTCCTCCCTCCCTCCCTCTCTCAAGGTGGCTTCATTTCACCAGGCGTCAGAAGTAAACCCATTTCCACATCCAGACCTCTGCTCTTTTAAAACTATCCAGATACTGTCTTTTCTGGTGCATAAAGAATCTCCCTGCCAAAGTGGCAGAAAGAGGCAGCAAAACTCCTTCTTCAGACAAAATATTCTATTAACATAAAAACAATTCTACAACACAAAGAAAACCCAAATGGACATACCCCTCTCCCCCCCAAACAAAATATTTTGTAAGGGTTTTTTGTTTGTTTCATGTTCCCAGTTGGTCGAGCCTCTTTCCATTCTGACCACACATGGAATTCCATGGAATATCGGGAACCTGAGGGCTGGGGGCAAGCCCAATCTTGTCAGATCTCAGAAACTAAGAAGGGCTGGCTGGCTGGGAGAGCCCCGAGGGAGTCCAGGGTGGCTCTGTAGAGTCCGGCAATGACAGAAAGCCTCTCTTGGTCTCTTGCCTGGAAAACCCCACCAGGGGTCACTGGAAGCCAGCTGGGACTTAGCAGCATCTTCTCCACAGCTAGAGATCTGGAGAGTGCGTGCCTGACACATCACAGGAAAAGGCAGACCGAGGAAAAGTCTGACTTTTCAAAGCACAATGGATTTTTCAACTGTATTTCGTAAGTTTATATACAACTCACTCTACAGAATGAAGTTCCCACACCAATCAGTATTTACCATACCCAACATACACCGTGAAAATATTCTCTTGAAATACCTAAAGTTTCCCGGAGGGTTTCCTTTCACCCAAAATACACCGATGCATATCAGTTCAAAAAGTGAATGTCACACCCTTTAGAGGACAAAATATCCCATTCTCCCCCACCCACCCCCAATTTGGTGGCGGTTCTTTGTCCACTCAATGATAATAGTAATAATAATATAATAATAATTTTTATTTATATCCCGCCTTCCCCGCCAAGGCAGGCTCAGGGCGGCTTACAGACATGGAAAGTGCCATGATTACAATAAATACATTATACTATAAAATACATTTAAATAAATTAATTAAAACCAGAACAGTTAAGGTGCTATAATACAGGACAGTTCAGACGGATGATGGCTGCAGAGTCCTGAGTCCAATGCATGTTTGCCATCAACCTGCAAAAAAGAACTAGAAAATGAGAGATCGGAATTCAAGAAACACGACAAGACATGTAATTATAGCGTTATTAACACTATAAGAGAACTAGGTTTAATTCCAGTTAAACCTTTAAGACCAACACTTTTCTTCTGAGTATAATCTTCTGCGCACATGCAACACAGTGCATCCAGCAGTTTTATGCTGGGTATATTTTTATTTGATTTATTTGATTTGTAGCCCGCCCTTCGTGTAGAACAGGCTCAGGGCAGGTTACATCATAAAAACAGTCAACAGTAAAAAACCAATTTAAAATATATAAAATCTAAAATTTAATATATAATATAAGCTTTTGCATGCATGCAGATGAAAGTTTATACCCAGAATAAACTTTGTTGGTTTTAAAGGTGCCACTTTAACTTTGTTCTGTTGCTTCAGAGCGACACAGCTGCCCCCCTGGATCAAACACGATAACTGCCAACTTTTTTAAGAAATGGAAAATCCCGGGGGAGGAGGGGAAGGCAGCCCTGGAAGAGGACCAGGACAGGGGAAGCACAAGGGAATCTGCTGCATGGAAGCCCCAGAGAAGCAAGCTGCAATGGCAGCACAGAAATCACCCAAACTCGTCCAGCGACCTAAATCTCAATTTGTTGAATGTCTAAATTCAAATGGAGTGAGACTCAAAACTCTCTTAAACCATGTGAGGGAGAAAGAGGAGGGAGGCCAGGCCAGCCAGCCACCCCGTTTGAGCTCATCATCATGAACAGCTCCCCTCCCCCCCTTGCAATGATGATGTGTCTTGTTTAAACTGCCTGCTGGGGCATCTGGGGCTACTTTCTCCACTCAACAGGTGAAACATCTCCTTGGAGGTTCAAGAGTTCTGCCTCCTCAGATGAATCGCTGGCAGGAAGTGAGACAGAGAAAACTGCATTTCATCCTGGTTTGGCCTTCTCTGTTTATTTGCCTGGGGAATGAGAATTTTTATCAATTTTGGTGACCATGTTGGTCTGCTGGAGAAGAGCAAAATTCAACCCCAGGAGCACCGACTCGCTAAAGCTTCTACCTGATAAATCTGGTCGGTCTCCAAGGGGCTCCGGGACTCAAACCTTGCATTTTTATGTAGCTGCAATTTTTTTTTTTAAAGTTCACAAAATCCACAACCAAGAGGCGTTTACGTTCTTTGCTCATGCTGGAAGGAAGGCCAGCCCAGGCCACCTTCTTCCGCGGCCGCTTTGCATGAGCACATCGGGTCCTTTCCAGGTGCTCGAGCTGACTCAAATGCTACTGAACTGGCAGTCTTTCAGCTGATCCCCGTGTGCCAAGGGAAATACTGGCAGCAGCCTGGGAAACTGTCAGCACAGCTCCTGCATGCAGCATGAAGGCACCTGCAACTATCCATGCATCTTTTCCGCACACACACCAGTCAATTTCTGCAGGGTTTGCATCCCTAAAATTCCCACTCTCTATTTTATTGTCTCTTGCAGACCCTGCAACAGTGGCTGCTTGCTTAGCCAGGAAAATGTGGGGTGCCTGGTATGACACCCTCCGTCCCCCCCCCCCCCGCAACTCTACCATGGAACCTGTGATTTGAGGCCAGCCACGTTTACTCGGCCTCACCAACCTCACAGGCAGCTTCAGGAGGGCAGCCACACTGGTCTGCAGACCAGTCCAGTAGCCCCTGAAAGACCAACAAGATTTTGGGGGCAGAAGCTTTCCAGAGTCTAAGCTCCCCAGGTCAGATACCATAGGGAGGAGGGCTTTGATTCTCAAATGCTTCTCCCCACAGACCCTCCTGGTCTTTGAAAGGCTCCTAAATGAAAACCAGCTCTTCTACCTCACAGGGTAATCTTGAGGACAAAACAAAAGAGACCAGGACAATGTGAGCTGTTTTGGGACCCAACAGCAGAGACATAAGGGGTGAAAATGAAGTAAAAATGAAAAAAAATAGCTTGTCTCACAACCAGTGTTCCCTCTAAGCTGAGTTAGTGCAAGCTAGCTCACAGTTTTTTAGCCTCTGCTCACACATTTTTGTCTTAGCTCAGGAAAAATGGCCCCAGAGCAAACTAATTTATGCAGTAGCTAACAACTTGAATGCCAGTAGCTCACAAAGCAGAATTTTTGCTCACAAGACTCCTGAGCTTAGAGGAAGTATTCTTCATAACTAGTTAACCATTTTTTCCCTTTTGCAATGGGAGAGGGATTGCAAGATCATGTTGATGTTTGTGCCACCCTCAGACATGGCATGGGGCATGAAAACGGGCAAGAAGAAAGGGGAAAGAGAAAGGGCTAGGCTGGGGAAAGAGACGGATGGAGTCTTGATCCAGGTAAAATCAGAGGAAGAGAAGAGGTAAGATCTCCATCCCAATGCCCATTTCTACTATTTGGCACCTTTTTAATCTCCACCAATTCCCTTGTCCACCAGTTCCCCACCCCAGCATTCCACCAACAGCATCAGGGGGCTACTATGCGGGGGGAATCCAGAACATTCCATCCAGTGATGGAGTCTGGATCCAACCCCTTAATCTTTATATCAGAAAATGAGAAGGAAAATAACAGAATCAAGAATGCAGAACAGATATGACCTTAAAGTAAACTGCCGTGGCAAAAGTCTTCTTATAGTAAGTCCAAAGAATCACAATCAGTACTGGAAACTGAAAAATAATTCTAATGCCATATGGCAGAGTTTGAATACACACTTAATTTACTAAATTTCACCAAATCTGATAACTCCAAAACTTGTCTGTGGGCTCAGTCAGTGACAGCCACAACAGGCTCCAATTCCAACCAGCGTTTGGGGGGGGGGGGGAGAGGTCAGCCCTTCCTACCTTGTTTTCCTGACCTCAACCAGCCCCCAGGGCTACTATCAGTCCTGCTGGCAGAAGCAGAGTATTTGGATCCCAATTCCAACCAGAGCTTCCCACGAGCTGCTATTTACAAGCATCTCGATCCTGAGCCATTCTGTTTCTCAGGCTTTAGATTTACTTCCCGTCCTTTTGCAGATTCTGGCAAATAAGCTCGGCCACTTCCTTGACTGCCTTTTACAAAACGTGCAGCCTCTGCGGAGTCCAGACATCTCGCCTTTCCCTCTTGCAAGGTCACAACCACATTCCCACCCACCCCCCACTCCCGGGGGAACCTTCTCTGCTAAATTCCAAAGATTATAAGATGGAGATCTTCAGCTGTTTGCTAGGTAGAGTTCTGTGGGGCACACACACGCATCCCACTCACCACCACCCCACACAATGCCCCTGAACTGGCATCATCCTGAAAACACACATTGGCAATAGGAATGGAGTTCACCCATTTGTGGCACTATCACAAGTTCCTAAGTTTGGAGGAAACCCTGACTATCCCACATTCACTTTCATGTAGAGAAATGTAATGTGTTACTAATCCAGCAGCTGCAATTCCTGTAAGCAGACCATTCTCCCTAAAATCCCCGTTCACACATCATCAGGTTTTTGGGAATAAACATATGAAGCTGCCTTATACTGAATCAGAGCCTCG
The DNA here is from genome assembly GCF_032191835.1 of Heteronotia binoei. Taxonomy (NCBI): domain Eukaryota; kingdom Metazoa; phylum Chordata; class Lepidosauria; order Squamata; family Gekkonidae; genus Heteronotia; species Heteronotia binoei. The sequence goes on along the minus strand of NC_083228.1, from coordinate 1,848,449 downwards.
GTCCATCAAAGCCAGTCTTGTCTTCTCAGACTGGCAGCGGCTCTCCAGGGTCTCAAGCTGAGGTTTTTCACGCCTATTTGCTTGGACCCTTTTTTGGAGATGCCAGGGATTGAACCTGGGACCTTCTGCTTACCAAACAGATGCTCTACCACTGAACCACCATCCCTCCCCAAACTTTGGTCACCCTGAAATTCTCTCCCTCTGACCTTGTCTTTGCTCTCCCCTGCTCACAACGCAAGTGAGGGAGGCGAGGGCTGCTTTCTGCACCTTCTACAGTCAGGAATCAAAACCCTTTTGTTGCTATTGTCCTCAAACTGGGCTCTATTTTCCAAAAACCAAAACACACAAACACGTTCGGGTATAAACATCCCCTCTGTGGAAAATTAGTAGAAGGCGGTCAATGTTTTTGCCTTTTTCAGATAACACCCCCCCCCCAGTCAAGGGTGCAGATGGGCACATTCTCTGGCCCCGGCTTTTGGTTCCTGGATGGATTATTCCGGAAGAAACACCACTGCTGTTTTGTTTTCTCCACCAGACAGATGAGAATTAACCCCACTGCCCTGCAATCTATATACACCCCCCAGGAACAATTCTAGCCCCTTACGCTTGGATCTCTTTTTCTTTTTGCAAACTGGGAAACAAAATATGTTGTAAATATATTTTTCCCTCTGCATTTCCCCCACCTTTAGCTTTCTAGAATCCTCTTCCAATTGGACACGAAGCTGTCCTTTTGGTCTGCAATTAATAAAGCTAATCAGAGAGCCCAAAGTGGATTCAAATCCAAATTTGATGATCAGCAGCTTCTGTGGCCGAGGGGCTCTCTGGAAGCAAGTCTGAACCGCAAAAAGCTGCATCCCCACTTACATGATCTGGAGTGAACAGCCAGGGAAGGTCAGGATCTTGACGTGCTTGATGTGCGATTTGGCCACCTTGCTCTCGATGTAGCGGCAGGGGCAGCGGTAGGTCAGGCTGATGGGCTTTCCTGGAAGGGAGAAAAAGATATCAGCAGCAGGCTCCAACTGCCATTACCCTGAAGGAGAGATTACAGGATTCATTGGTGCTTATGAGAAGCTTCATTCCTCTCCCCTGCGGAGGTGGGACAAACCCCCAGCCCTCTGGCTCTGATCTCAACCTTCTAATCCTGGTGCTTGTGGGGTTTGAGAGACAAAAGATGAGGAGCCGGCTAATTGTCCAGTGTGGCCGGTGGCAATTAGGTAACATAAAGGCGGCAATGGGCTGCTGGGCTCCTCGGGAGTTATTCCTGCCAAAGGATTTGACCTGAGGCCGCATGAAAAGGCAGGTGGGAGAAGTAAAGCAACACACTCACACAGAGCAAAGAGGGAGGGGGGGGGTCTCTGGCTGCCTGGTGCTTTTCTAGCTGTGTGATCCTCCCTCTTGCAACCTCAGGGGCCCAGATCCATCGTGGACCGCTATCCCACCTATTGTGGAAACCAGCTGCTTTGCAGTGCAGAGAAGGCATCGGGCAGGCTGGTTTTCTTGGTGCCCTGAGAGAGCACAATCCCTGGGGCAGGTCCCCGCGGAGAAGGAAGCCACCCTGCCCCCCAAGGGGACGGGGGAAGCACCTAATCCAGGCTGCCCGGGAGGTGGAGCAGAGGTTTGCCCTCCTTGCTGAGGGGGGGGGAGGGGAGGGGAGGGGTACTTGCTGGGCCTGCCCTTTGGGGGAGAATCGCAAGGGAGGGGAATTGTTGCCCGGCTTTTTTCACACACCTCCCTGGTCCTGATCCGCATGAACCGCCCTCCCCTCCCCTCTCCTCGCGCGGTGTGTCAGCTCCAAAGGGCAAAGCGGCACTGCCCGGAGGGGCCTCCAGCCGCGGTATGCCCCCCCCCTCGAAACATCATTTCGCTACAGCAAGGAAGCCAGACCGGGGGGGGGGGGGGAGACTGAAGTCAAGCAGCGCAAAGACCGCTCCGGCCCCGGGCGGGGGGGGGGGGGTGTTCCAGCAGGGCTGTGGCCCCGCAGCCCCCGAGGGGCTCTTGCTGCGCTGCTCCGGGCAAAGCCAGGCCGAAGCAGCCGGCTCCACTGCCGCCGCCGCCCCCGGCCCCCCATGGCGGCTGGGGGGCGAAGGCTCAGGGGGGGCGGGGGGAGGGGGCGCCCCCGCCGGGGAGGCTGCAGGTCCACCCGGACTTGAGCTCTGCGAGGGGCTCCCGCCGGCTTGGGCGCCGCCGCTGCTGCAGGAGGATCGCGTTGTCGGGGGAGCCCCAAAGCAGGCTGCCGGAGGAGACAAGCGGCTCGCGGCCGGCTCCCCCCCTGCACGTCCCGGCGGCCCGCGAGGAAAGGCAAGGGCGCCGTCCCGGAGAGCCCCCGCCAGTCCGCTGCCGCCACCCGCCGCCCCGACGTGCGCTGCGCCGCTTGCCCAGCTCCCTGCTCCCGCCTCGGCCGCCCCGTCCCCGCGCACTTCGCAGCCGGCCAAGCGAGGCGTCTCCCTGCTCGCCTGGGGCCTCCCCCCCCCCCCCCCCGCGCACTCACCGGCCGAGCGGCGCAGCAGGGCGGCCAGCAGCAGCGCGAGCAGGGCCAGGAGCGCGAGCGCCTTGCCCGCCATGGCAGCCCCGTCGGAGGCCGAGAGCGACACCACCGCGGCCCCCGCCCGCCCGCCCACCCCTATACGGCCCCGCACGCCCCGCCCCCCGCCCCCCGCCCGCCCGCCCCCGACAGCAGGCGCGCCCCGACCCCGCCCGCCCCCTGCAGCCCCCTGGCCCCGACGGAGGGGGGCAAAGGCGGCGCTGCCCTGAGGCGGCCTCGCTCGGGATCCCTCCTGCAGCTCCCCCCGCGCCCCGGAGGCTCCCCCCCCCGGCCGCCTTTCTCCTCCTCCCGAACTCCCCCGACCCCGCCCGCGGGCGCCCAGCGAAGCCGACGGGCAGGAGGACGACCGAAAGGAAGCCCCCCCCCCCCCCCGCCGGCAGAGAGGGACGGAAGGGCGGGATTTGCTGCCCGGGACGGCGCGAGGGCCTTCGAAGAGGCTTGGACGGCTTGATGGCGGAGAGGCCTCGCCCTGGGGACTGCGCGGCACGAAGCCCTCGGCACATCCGAGGCAGCCTCGGCCAGCCGTCCAGAGGGACTGGTTGGGCAGGAAGGATGCTGCCCCAGAGAGACCACTGGACGGACCCCGCAGGGCTCCTCTGGGGCCAGCCCGGGGCCTTCAGCGAGCACAGGCAGGGCAGCCGCAGCCCCCCCTGCTGCTTCTCCCCACCGCCGGGGGTTCGGGGGGAGACGGGATGGCACTTGGGGCCGAGGTTTGGTCTGGCCCTCATGGCAAATGGGCGCGGCAACAGACGTGTCCTCCAGGAACTTGGTTCCTTTCAGCTGATGACACCATTAGATGTTGTGGCAGCAAATTGCAGACATCAAATGTGCATCTTATGAAAATATGCCTCCTTTCGGATTTCCTGCATTTATTGGCCCTCAACTTCACCAGGGGATTCCACATTCTTGCAGGCATGATTTTAAGCTCCCCCCTCCCCCCCCCCCCGCTGTCTTTTATGTAAATAAAAACATCCCAAATTCTTTCACCTGAGGGAAGCCATGCTAGATCTCTGATGGTTTGGGTTGCCCTTTTCTGTTCCTTGTACCCCCTTCTGCGGGTCCCCACAGAATTCCATTTGTTTGCTTATTGCCCACCTTCCTCCCCATTGGGATCTCAAAGTTGTTCTCACCTCTTTTTCACAGCAGCCGAACCCTGTGAGGCAGGCCAGGCTGAGAGACCCTCCGCACCACCCCCCATCACCCAGCCAGCTTCTTTGGGAGAAGTGGAGGGACGCCAGCTGCCTTGCTGGATTCTCCTGTGGACCCCTCCTCCCTATTTTTTATTTTTTTATTTTTATCAAATTTATATCCTGCCCTCCCCTGACGGATCCCTAGAGTCTCTTGTTTCAGATGGAGGAGCCTGCTCTGTTCCTCCACCCATAAAATGCTCCTTTCCATACCTGCATAGATGGCCATCAGCCTCCCCCAAGGGGGTTCTCAGGGAGGAGAAAAGAGAACAAAGAATCACCAGGAAAAGTCTTTGGAGATGCGTAACCGGAAGGACAGGAATTTAAAATGTCCCTTTTTGAAAACTGCTCTTAGAGACTGAATCTTGCTTACAGTAAGTCCTAAATTCACTTCAGTTGGGCTAAATATTTTGTTTCTGCACAAAAGTGGAAACCGTATGAAATCTGGAGCTCTTTCAGGACTTGACATGGGGCAAAATGCAAGCCCCGATTCCACCCAGGGGCTGGGTCTGCTGTAGTTGGGTGTGCCTGAGAAGCTGGTTTGAAGGATGGTTAGGCAGGTCAAGAACATCTGGGCACACCTGGTTTGGCCCTTTCATGATGCATATCATCACGGGTAACAAAAGTCCTCCAGCTACTTTGGGGGGGGGGAATAACTTAGGGATAGGGGGGTTGCCAACCTCCAGGTGGGGCCTGAAGAGCTCCTGGAATGTCAGCTGATTTCCAAACAACAGATCCGTTCCCCTTGGGGGAGGGGGACTCTGTGGCATTCTGCCCTCCGCTCCCCAAACCCTGCTTCCACAACCAAATGCCCAGGAATTCCCTTCCCCAGAGTTGGCAACCTGAGTGAGGGGCATTTTGACCAGAGAAGGGAGGGGAGGTGCACCTCTGCAGAGTGTCACTAAAGCAGCAGCCCCGCCCCCACCTCTCTCTCTCTCTCTGAAAGGAGTTGCCATGAAAAAACCATGGGTGCAAGAAGGTCTGATAATCCCTCCCCCCCCCTTTTGTGCCTCCAGTCCAAGTTCCGCCTCCTGAAGCTGGTTTCCTCCCCTGGTGTTTGCCTGGGAGGTCTAGTTGAACTTTTGAAGCCGTGTTCCTTGAGAAGCTTTGACCAACTGAAAGCCCAAGAAACGCCCAAATGAGACAATATCCCAAGGAGAGGAAAGTTGCAATTGGCTGCAAGTCCCAACATCCTTCCAGAGCTCTCCAACCATAACTCAGGATTTGGGACAGCAGCAAGCGCGATCCTCAGCGAGGGGCCCTGGCGTTCCCCACGGGCGGCTTCCATCGCTTGTGCCACCTGCTCCCAGCTGCCCGGGCACCCAGTGGAGGCAGCTGAGCCTCGGGGGGGGGAGGGGTGCAGGCAAGCGGGGGGGGGAATCCCGCCTGAAGCCGCGCTCTGGAAGAGGGGCGAGCGGGCCCGCTGGGCTGCGCTCTTTGGCCGGACCTTTGGAGGAGGAGCCTCTGCTCCTCCAGAAGGCCCCTGCCAGAGGAGGCCCTGGGAATGAGCTTGGCCAGGAAGGGCCCCTCTCCTCGCCCCACTTCGCCCCAAGCAGGAGAGCTGGGGGGGGGGGCGTCTTTAACCCTTGGTCTGCCAGTGGAGAAGCTGCAGTACTGCAGGCGGAGCCCTCTGCTCACGAGTCACGACCTGAGTTCGATCCCAGCAGAAGCTGGGTTCAGGTAGCCGGCTCCAGGTTGACTCAGCCTTCCATCCTTCTGAGGTCAGTCAAATGAGTACCCAGCTTGCCGGGGGGGGGGAGAGTGTAAAATCTCCCCCAAGCTGTTTTCCGCACGATAAAGATTCCAGATGTGGGTATTACTTTTGCAAACACTCTGAAGTGGGAGGGGGGCCTCTCGCATTGGTTTTGTCAACATTTGAATAAGAACTCCCCTCTCCCTTGTAGAGCCAGCAACAGCTTTCCTAGAGGAAGAGCGAGGAGGAGAAAGCCTGCAGCGGCCCAGTGCCCCCCCCCCCCCCATGGCCCGGGAGTGACCGAGCAGCCCCTGCCGCCTCCACAGGAGTCGCTCGGGAGGACTCGCCTATCCCGGGGGAAATATCTGTGCCGGCACTCCGGTTCAGTTATTCATTTGTGTGCAATTGGTCCCTTTTTGTGGCTGCCTTATTTGTGCCTTTCTCACCTGTTTCCTCCTTTGGCAAAGCCCTAATAACAGTGAGGCCTCACCATAAACAGAAAGCAGGGAGCAGAGTGCTGTGGAACTCTTGAGCTCAAAGATTTCTGGGCCGGGCGGGACCTCTGCCAGTTGCGCTGTGCGAAACAGCAGCTCCGGAATGGGATCCCTCGGAAGTGGCAGGAAGGTCCCCTTTGGAGCTCCACGATGGATCCTCCCCACGCTCCTCTCGGTGCTCCGGCAGCTGCAGAGCAGCTTCTTCCGCCAGAGAGTAGGAGCCAGCCTTAAGACTTTGGGGCTGATATTTATATTTCAGTAGATTTACGCCTGTGCTTCAGTATTGTCCATGGGAAATCCATCGGATTTAATTAAAAATGTTTGACTTTGGCTGGCTGCACTCCTTGGATCATCTCTGAAGAAGTGTGCTTGACAGGGCTTTTTCTGTAGCAGGAACTCCTTTGCATATTAGGCCACCGCCCCTGATGTATCCAATCCTCCTGGAGCTTACAGTGGGTCCTGTACTAAGAGCCCTGTAAGCTCTCAGAGGATTGGCTACATCAGGGGGCCGTGGCCTAATATGCAAAGGAGTTCCTGCTACAGGAAGAAAGCATCCACCCAGACTGTCGGGCACCCTCGGCAAAGCTAACTTCTGACACCTCCCCCTCCACTGATAGCATCACCAAGTCACGTGGGGGCCCCCAATTCAACACCCCCAGAAGGTGGCGCCCTAGGGAATCGCCTAGTTTGCCTAGAGGGCAGGGCTCCGGTCTTCAGCGTGCCTTGAACTCAAACTTGGTTCTTCTGCTTCAGAACAGCACGGCCACCCACCTCAATCTGTCTCCTTGGATCATAGTTTAGGATCCCGGTCCTAAAACCACCGGCAGCCATCCCAACCTTCCTCCCCTCCCACCCCCAACACGCACACCCTTCGCTGTTTTAGTAGAAGCGTTTCAACTAGATGTATCCAAAGTGTTGAGATTTTTGCTTTACTCTTTTTGGTTTTTCTTAATTTTTGCACCACCCCCACCGCCCCACGCACACATACTTGGATTTAAAATGTTGTTAAATGTAAGTTAAATGTAAATTTTTGGTGTCAAAAGTTCATTGTGTTTCAAAATGTGCATTTCGATTGGAGGCTCCGTCGGCTTAATCTCTGCGCTCCGTGCAGAGGAGTGGCAGGGTCGCCCTCTGCTGGACAAATGTGGCCATTGGTACTAAGAACACACGCTAGAAAAACTTTGCGGCTCCCGCTGCTCTGAGCTGCCAGCATCCCAAGGGCACGACATTAATGGCAGGCACACATCAGGTCTCTATGGATTTAGAGGGGAAGCCCTCCCCATCCTAAAGGCCAGCAGCAAGTAACACAAGGGGAGGACGTCCAAAAAGAGTCCGGGAATGTGTTGCATTCAGTGAAATGCAGGCTGCTCAGAATCCTGAGGTTTTGCAAGGCTTCCAAAGATGCTTCGGGACTGGACTTTGCTGTGTCTGACAGTGGTAAGGACCGCGCGTGAGAGAGAGAGAGAGAAGGGAGCAGGACCCTGCCTGGGGCCATAGCTGGGGGCCTTGTCCAGCTGCACCAGCTGTTGTGCTGGAAGAGGAGGGCAGCAAGCCAGAGCAGATGGCAGAACAGCTGGGCCCACACTCCTTCTGCCCCTTTGCTGGGCCTGAATGGAACAAGGGGAGTCAGTTAGGGTTGCCAGGCCTGTGTTGAGAAATACCTGGAGATTTTGGGGGTGGATCCCGGAGAGGGCGGGGTTTGAGGAGGGGAAGGACCTCAGCAGGGTACAAGGCCACAGAGTCCACCCTTCAGAGCAGCCATTTTCTCTGACAGCTGGAGGTCAGTTGTAAAATCAGGGAATCTCCAGGTCCCAACTGGAGGCTGGCAACCCTAGAAGGAAGATAATAATGGGTTGCTTTTGTTCCCTGGTAAGCACAAAGCAGCTGCAAACTTTGTGTGGGGGTGCATGTGAACCAACACAGCCTTATTGGATCTTACCGAAGTTTGACTTCAGTGTGCCAGAATTCAACTTTTGTTGAACCAACAAACTTATGGGTAGAAGCTTTCATGTGCAGGCAACAAAGTGCATCCAACAAAGTTTAATTCTGGATATGAGCTTATAATCTGAACAAAATTCTTGGTCTCCAACGTGCCGCTGGATGTTGTTCCGTTGCTTCAGACGAACACAGCTGCCCCCCCCCCCCAATGGATCAGACCAAAGGCAGCCAAGTGGCGCAACCTGCTTCCTGCAGAAGTCTCCGCCTAATTGCCACCAGGGAACCCCTCCAAATGTGGCCCAAGGCAACTGCCCCTGCCTCAGATGTTTAATTTCTCTGTGGTACACTGCCTCTTAGCATGGAGGTTCCATTTAATATTTAGCATGCCAAGAGCAGCTTTGCAAGACCAATCCGCCATGCAACTGTCTTTGAAAGCCACGTACCACTGAAAAAGAGGAGCCGGGGGCTCCTACTCCTGCTGCTACAGACAGATATGGCTTGCCATCATGAAGCTATATACAGGCACACATGATTTCTCATCAAAGACAGAAGAGCCTTGGAAGGCTGCAGGTTTGTGGTGCCAAAGAAGGGGGTGGGGCGGGCAGCTGTGTTGGCTGGAAACAACAGAACAAAGTTCTGCTCAGCAGCACCTTTAAGACCAACAAAGTTTTATTCTGGTTTGGTTTTATTTTATTCCACACAAAAGCTTGCACTCAAACTTTCTTTCCCCTCCAGCTGCTGTTAGTTCCAAATCTCCCAGAAAAGCACCTGGAGAGGTAGCAGACAAATAGCCAAGATTAGAGGTGCCTGCGCCTCCAGCTGGATTAATTGGCTGCTGTTGCAGTCCTTTGGGCTGAGAGCAACACCCACACAATTTACAGCTAGCTTCTCACATACAAAGAGCCCCGTGGCGCAGAGTGTTAAAGCTACAGTACTGCAGTCCTAAGCTCTGCTCATGACCTGAGTTCAATCCCCGGCGGAAGCTGGGTTTTCAGGTAGCCGGCTCGAGGTTGACTCAGCCTTCCATCCTTCCGAGGTCAGTAAAATGAGCACCCAGCTTGCTGGGGGGAAAGTGTAAAAGACTGGGGAAGGCAATGGCAAACCACCCTGTGAAAAGTCTGCTGTGAAAACGTTGCAAAAGCAACATCTCCCCAGAGTCGGAAATGACTGGTGCTTGCACAGGGGACCTTTCCTTTTCCCACATACAACCATCCTTTTGCCTAAATCAGAGATCCCTCTCCAGTTTTATTTACGTTCCTTGTCTCATTCGTACCCTGCCTTTCTGCCCAGTGGGGAGCCAGTGCTGCTTATAGCTTCCTTTCCTTATCATCACAACAACCCTGCAAAGTTGGTCAGGCTGAGAGTGTGTGACTGGCCCAGGGGCACCCAGTGAGCTTCCATGGCAGAGGGGGGATTCGAACCAGGGCTTCCCAGCTCCTAAGGTGGTGCTCTGACAGTTACAGATAAGACCATTAACTGCCTTGTTTGCACTGAAGCCAATGGCTTGTCTGGCCGGACCCAGGCAATGACAGGACAGCCCAGCTCTGCTCTCAGGAAGCGACAGCAGAAATGCCAAGCAATAACTACCACCCTCACAGGGTGGCCAACTTTGGCCTGGGACATTCCTGGATATTTGGGGGAAGAGCCTGTAGGGGGGGAGTTAAGGGAGGGATTACACCTAAGGTTTATGGTCTGCCATACTCTGCCCTCTGAAATGGCTGTTTCCTCCAGGGGAACTGATCTCTGCAGTTTGGAAAACTAGAAAAACTCTAGGCCCCACCTGGAGGGTTGGCAACCCTACACCCTCACCTCTATAGCAGCCCTACTGTGGAGGAATCAGACGCTTTGGTTTGGCCGTTTCCCTGGCCAGCCACTCAGAATGGCTGCAACAAAGCGAGCAAAGGTGTGGACTCTGCCACTGTTCTGGCCCAGCTGGGCTTCGTGTGCTTCTCAAACTGACACAGACTGTGGACTGAGTCTTCACCACCTCCTTGCCAACTGGCTTTCCCTGACCAGTGCCTCCAGGTGCCAGAAGGGAAACCATGCAGAAGGCACGGATGGTGGTTTGAGACGTTCTGGCAAGACAACTCCAAGAGCAGAAAGCCCTGCCTTGCCTTTAATTCAGGAGGGTGTCTGCCTCGTCCTGCTTGTGGAGTCACAGCACAGGAAATGCAGCACATGAAAAATCAAATGTTACTTTAAAGAGCAAATTGTGGGACCCTTCCAAAGTCAGGTCATTGTTTCTGCCCTCAAACAGAGCTCCTATGCAATCCAACAGCTGGAGAAATTGCCTGGCCCGTCCGGATTCTGTCTGGCTGGGGACTGGAGGGAGGGGGGAAGGAGGAGGAGGAGGAGGAAAGGGTTGGATTTATTCCCTGCCCTTCATTCAGAGTCTCAGAGCAGCTCCTTTCCTCCCCCCCCCCACACAGAAACCCTGTGAGGTAGGTTGGGCTGAGAGAGCTCTGAGAGAACAGCTCAGAGAGAACTTGTGACTGACCCAAGGTCACTCTGGCAGTTGCATCCAAAGGAGTGGGGAATCAAACCAGGTCCTCCCAGATGAGAGTCTTACTTTAAAGAGCAAACCAGACTCTCCTCTGGTTCTCCCAGAGGAGAGTCTGTGCTCTTAACCGCTACTCCAAACTGGCTCTCCAGCTTGCAAGGTTCCCCAAATGCCTCCCTTGACCGCTCTTACAGTTGCCTCAAATTATCAGGAATATGGCCTTGGTGTACAAAGAAAAGTGTACAAAATGTTGTTCTGTAAGAAGCACTCTTCCCTCTGTAATGGGCTCTGCACTTCAAACCACAGATGGCTTTCCTGTTTCATGATTGTTTCTGCCCTCTGTTTTCACAAGGAGGGGTATAATTTCATTAACCATAATGTCAGAAGCACATGGGAGAATATCACTTCCGTAAGATATATGCATTTCATTATGAATGTGTTTATGTGGAATAAGTAGATAATTGTGTTAGAAATAACAGATGACAAGAATCCTGAAAATGTGGTGGTTTGGGCCATTTGCTCTTGACTTTTGTTTCATCTTTTGTTGCTGTTCAGTCGCACAGTTGAGTCTGACTCTTTGCGACCCCATGGACAAAGTCACGCCAGGCCCTCCTGTCTTCCACCATCCTCTGAAGTCTGCTCAAATTTGTGTTTATTACATCAGTAACATTGTCCAGCCATCTCATCTTTTGCCGTCCCCTTCTTCTTTTGCCTTCTGTCTTTCCCAGCATCAGGATCTTCTCCAGTGAGTGTTCCCTTCTTGTTTGGTGGCCAAAGTATTTGAGCTTCAGCTTCAGCATCTGACTTTCCAGGGAACTGCCTGGGTTCATTTCCCTTAGGACTGACTGATTGGATCTTCTTGCAGTCCAAGGGACTCTCAAGGTTCTTCTCCAGCACCACATCTCAAAAGCATCTATTTTTCTGTGCTTGGCCTTCCTTATGGTCCAGGTCTCACAGCCATACATTACTACTGGGAATACCATCGCTTTGACTACGCGGACTTTTGTTGGCAGGGTGATGTCTCTACTTTTTATTATACTGCCCAGGTTCACCATAGCTGTCCTCCCAAGGAGCAAACATCTTTTAATTTCATGGCTACAGTCACCATCTGCAGTGATCTTGGATCCCAGAAATGTGAAGTCTGTCACTACTTCCATGTCTTCCCCTTCTATTTGCCAAGGTGTGATGGGGCCGGATGCCATGATCTAAGTTTTTTTGATGTTGAGTTTCAAGCCTACTTTTGTGCTCTCCTCTTTCACCCTCAACAAGAGGTTCTTTAGGTCCTCCTCACTTTCTGCCAATAGAGTAGTGTCATCTGCATATCTGAGGTTGTTGATGTTTTTCCTGGCAATCTTAATTCCGGCTTGTGCTTCATCCAGGCCAGCATTCCGCATGATGTACTCTGCATATAAATTAAATAAGCAGGGTGACAATATACATCCTTGTCGAACTCCTTTGGAGCACAGGTCCATCAGTGGCTATTAGCCACAGTGTGTGTATATATATAAAATTTTTTGCCACTGTGTGACACAGAGTGTTGGACTGGATGGGCCGCTGGCCTGATCCAACATGGCTTCTCTTATGTTCTTATGTTCTTTTCCTATTCTAAACCAATCAGTTGTTCCATATCCTTTTCTGACCGTTGCTTCTTGACCCTTATACAGGTTTCTCAGGAGACAGGTGAGGTGGTCTGGTAGTCCCTTCTCTTTAAGGACTTGCCACAGTTTGTTGTGATCCACACAATCAAAGGCTTTAGGATAGTCAATGAAGCAGAAATAGGCGTTTTTCTGATACTCCCATACTTTCTCCATAATCCATCGAATGTTGGCAATTTGATCTCAATTTGATCATCTTTTACATTTAATTAAATACCCTCTTCTTTTAATTTTAAACTAGTGAAAACCCAGGGGGAAATGAAAAACATTCATTTAAAATGTCCCCCCCGGGGGGGGCGGTTTCTGGTGAAAAAATTGGGAATTTGGAAAGTGCAGAAAAAACTCCTAGGAAATATTTTCTCTTTTATAATGAGTTAAATGCTTCTTAAGTCAAAGTTTTTCACACTCAAAATGTATAGCTTTTTTCCTATTGGGGGGGGGGGAAACATTGATGAAATATTTTCTCCTTTTGTGTGAGAAAACCCTCATCTTGCAAAGCAGTTCACTCGTTCCACATGTAGAAGCAAGAGGAAGTGGAGGGGGAAGTTTGGGGGATCTCTATAAAAATGTAAATACAATATTTTTGAAGGCTTTTTTTGTTTACACACATAAATAATATTGACAACAATAATGGGTTTAATTATTATTAAAGAGTTCTGTATTCAGTATTATAAAATTTAGCTTAATATCCAAACATATTGGCAGCCTTATCTACTGTGACTGTATGAGAGAGTCCCTTTCCAAATATTGCACTTTTTTTTTCTTGTGCCGACTTTGATTTCTCCCTGCCTCTCATATGGCAAAACTACAGATCCCACATGCTCTGGCAGCAGAAAGTGGCAGTCTGCAACTCTGTCTCAAGAAATGGGTATAGTTGAAATTTTTCTCACAGGAAATGAAGATATTTAGGCTTATAAATTCCATAAATATGTCAAAGTAAGTTATAAATGAAATATGTTATGTTGTTAAATCAAGAAAAATTTAGGCTTGATAGGAATGTAAATATTGAGTATTTTTACATTTTTCCAAAAAATTCCCTTTTTTCCTTAAAAAAGCAACATTTTTGAAAATTTTACACCTCTATTTTAAACACTAGGATTTTTTAAAAAATTATTTATATGGATCACACCATGCAAAATGTTGTGTCTATTTAAAATTTCTTTTTGTAAAAAAAATTTCAAAAATCTGGATACTATGTATATTTTTCAAACAGATGCTTTTTCTTTGTTTCATTGCTTATTTTTCTCTTTATTGTCTTACATTACATGATTTAAAAAACTTGTTTTAAAGGGATTAACATTTCAAAACTTTCCTTTTTAAAAGAAAAAAATTAAACAGCAGCGCAGTCACTATGGTACTTTCTCTTCGCTTCGCATAAAATAACCATTGTTTATTGTTCTAAAATGTATTGTGGCTTATAATTACAAACAGACAGAGAAAAGGAAAAATATACATATATATCCAAACAAAAGGGAATAAAAAGAAAAAACCATACACAAGGGAAAAAATTATGAACAATGGATCATAAAAGCTCCTGTGTAAATATTGTCACCTATTTCTCATTCTAAAACATAAAACCCAAGCAGTACCCAACGTTTTTAAAATGTATCTTGTTTTTTAATTGTTCCTTTGGCATCTCTAATAATATTTTAGTCGGGTCAATAATGCAGTCCACCAGATGGTATCACAGAGTTCATTTACAGAAGGGGATCCTGCCCTTTTCAGTTTGGTGCTGTGACCATCTTGGCAGTCAGGAGTACATGAAGAACTTGTGCCGTAGCTGAGACATCCACATAATCTTTCACAGGGAGTGATAAAGAAGCTATCGTCTTTTCAAATATCAAGTTCTTCTGATGCCCCCTTCAGGAGAGCACTGGGAAATTCAGGCAGATATTTTCTGGCATTCACATGGTACCCTCAGCTTTGTAACCTTCTTATATCAAAGAACTTTTCTGCCTTTGTTTGAGTCACGTTTATTCAAACTGCCCAGCCACAATGTTACCTTCTGTGCATGCCCCCAGTCTCTCTCTTCCTAATACTGTCTGCTTATTTGTGGTACTGGGTTGTATTTAGATCACAGGAAATATGACTTTGAGACATTCCTTCAATTATTGTCATCCTACTTCAGCCTGGAATGTGCCAGGCAGGTCTGTTTTTTAGACCCCAGAAAGCAACTCTCATATGAACACTGTTAGACACTAGCTGCTTCCTCGCCAGGCTTCCCTGTCCTCTCCCACCTACCATCCAGCACACAGTTAGAAGCTGCTGTCTGCATCTCAAACAGATATTAGGGATGTTAAACACTTTCTTATCATGAGAAGGTATTATTTTAATTCCAGATTTGGCATTTATGGGATGAAAGCTGTTTCATTTATTGAAAACTTGATTGACTGGGATTTTGTATTAATCTTATATTTAGTACTGGCTGATTTTGCTGTGGTGCATAATCTGTCATGTGCAAATGTATATTAACTGGAGAAACAGCCAGTATGCTGTACTGATTAAAGACTCAGGCTAGGATCTGGGAGACCCAGGTTCAAATTCCCACTCTTCCATGGATGCTCACCGGGTGACCTTTGGCCAGTCACACACACTCTGCCTAGCCTACCTCACAGGATTGTTGTGAAAATAAAATGGATGAGAAGGGAATGAAGTAAGCTACAATAGATCCCCTTGGTAGAAAGGCAGCATAAGAACATAAGAAGAGCCCTGCTGGATCAGACCAATGAGGGTCTATCTAGTCCAGCGTCCCATCTCACACAGTGGCCAGGCAGTTCCTCTGGTGGCCCAACAAACAGAAGTGGAGGCCTTCTTCTGATGATTTAGAGGCTGACTGCCTCCAGATGTTAAAGTTCCCTAACTCTTTAAACAATATTCCCTCTAAGCTGTGGAGTCTTGTGAGCAAAGATTCTACTTTGTGAGCTCCTGGCATTAAAGTTGAGAGCTGCTGCATCAATTAGTTTGCTCTGGGTCCATTTTTCCTGAGCTGAGGCAAAAATGTGTGAGCTGGAGGCTAAAAATCTGTGAGCTAGCTCACACTAACTCAGCATAGAAGGAACGCTGCCTTTAATCCCCGCGGCTAGTCACCACTGATTCAATGGAAGCGTCTATGCTTGTGGCCATCAGCACACCCTCTGGCAGGGAATTCCATATTGTAACAACTCACTGTAGTATAAATGAAGTAAAATAAATCAGAATACTTAGTATGAGCCAGTCAAATGAAAGCACTTTTTAGAGCTCACCAACTGGAGCATTTGCTTTATGGGGCCCGGAAGGGACTGAAAACGACAGAACTGCCCCTCCATTTTTGTTGTTGTGAATGTGCAGATTTCATGCTGCCAAGAACGGGACCCCCCCGCCCCTTTTTGATACTGGATACTTCTATGCATTGCCTGCAGTTGGATTCATGCAAGGCTTTTTCATAAGGATTGGCTGTCATAGAGCCCTCACTAAAAATAAGACAAATTAAACTGGTAAGAGCAACAGTCGATCCAGGTGGGCAGCCATGTTGGCCTAAAGCAGTAGAACAAAGTCTGAGTCCAGTGAGGCACCTTGAAGACCAACGAAGTTTAATTCTGGGGAGCAGCTTCCATGTGCAGGCACACTTCCAGGGACACCTTTGTCCAGCAGAGTTTAATTCTGGGCATAAGCTTTTGTATGCGTGCACACCTTCAAGAGCCCCATGGTAAAGCTGCAGTACTGCAGTCTGAACTCTCTGCTCACAACCTGAGTTCGATCTCAGCGGAAGCTGGTTTCAAGTAGCCGACTCCAGGTTGACTCAGCCTTCCATCCTTCCAAGGTCGATAAAATGAGTCCCCAGCTTGCTGGGGGGAAAGTGTAGATGACTGGGGAAGGCAATGGCAAACCACCCCGTAAAAAGTCTGCTGTGAAAATGTTGTGAAAGCAATGTCACCCCAGAGCCGGAAACAACTGGTGCTTGCACAGGGGACTACCTTGACCTTTTTACACCTTTAAGACCAACAATGTTTTATTATGTTCTGCATATAAACTTGCGTGTTGCATGCACACAAAAGCTTATGCCCAGAATTAAGCTTGGTTGGACTTAAAGGTGCCACTGGACTCAAACTGAGTTTTTGATTGCCCAGACTAACAAACCTAATTCTTCTGGAATTCATAAAGTGGTAAGAGACATGGGGGGAGGTTATCAAGTACTCCGAAGATCTGTCTGATTTAAGAGTTTACCAAAACAAGAGCAGGAGACAATTGCCTTCCAGTCTTGGAAAGCGCCATGTTTTCTTCACAGTGCTTGTCAACCATTCTAAAAATTGTGAGCTAAGACAGGATGAATCTTCGCTCACAGGCGGAAATTGAATGCAGCGGTGTCCTCCCCGAGATTAAATGGCTGGTCTGTTTGGCACAGACTGTGTTGAAGGAATGCTGTTGACCTAATTCCTCTATGAAGCCCTGGATAATATAGATTTTTCAGAATGCTTCTCTTGTTGGATGAATGAATATGCCTTGAATTGCTAACGTTAATGAAATTACGAGTGAGGAAAGCACAAAAATTAGCTGCCGCCTTCTGAGAAGCTGTCAGAGCTGGCGTGCCAGGCCAGGAAGGCCAGGCCCTTCTCTGTTCTGACTGGCTCAGAACCAGGGATGTGCTAATTGGCCATTCTCCATTTCT
This sequence comes from Heteronotia binoei, assembly GCF_032191835.1. Taxonomy (NCBI): domain Eukaryota; kingdom Metazoa; phylum Chordata; class Lepidosauria; order Squamata; family Gekkonidae; genus Heteronotia; species Heteronotia binoei. The sequence continues at coordinate 1,831,795 of NC_083228.1, read as the reverse complement.
TTTTGCTTTCCAGGAGGGAAGATTTCACTTCATTTCTATCTTGCTTTTCTTCCCCAGTGGGGACCCAAAGCAGCTGACATCAGTCACCTCTCCTTGCCTCCTCACAACAACAACCCTGTGATTTAGGCTAGGCAGAGAGTGTGTGACCAGCCCAAGGTTGCCCAGCAAGCTTCCATGGCACAAGGGGAGATTTGAACCTGGGTCTTCCACATACTCTTTCAATACTCTTACCCATTCACCACCAATTCTTTTCTATTTCTTTTCTGAGATTTCCCCCCATCCACTTTCATCACTGGTTAGGGTTGCAAAGTCTCTCCACTGCTCCAGTGGGGGGCTCTTCTCTTGGCATGATGATGTCACCCGGAAGTGATGTCATTGCACTGGGCATGTTGCACTGCTGACCCCAATAGAGTTCTTCCATGAATCCGAGAGCATCTGTTCTCTGGTTTTTTTTCTTCTATTCAGCCAATGAAAAAAATTCTAACGCCAATTGTTTATTCCATAAAAATTTGTAATCCTTTTGTTTAATATGCACTTCTTGTAAACAAACTATATTACAATTTTGCTTTTTAATCCAATGAAACGTTGCCCTTCTTTTTGGGGGTGAATTTAGTCCATTTACATTTCAAGACAATAATTTGTCATCCATCATGGTGCAAATTCTTTATGTTCTTCATAAAATCTTCCTGTGCATTTGTAATTGTGATTCTTTTCCCCTGAAGTTCAAAGCTCAAACCTTCAGGTATTATCCATCTAAACCTCATTTCATTGTCCCGTAATTTTTCTGTCAGTTTTTTGTATGTTCTTCTATCATTTATCACTTGCCTTGGCAACTCCTTCATAATTCTTACTCTGCTGCCTCCCACTATCAATGCCTTTTCAAAGTATTTGTTCATGATCTTTCCCATCATTTCTTTTGTCATATATCTTATGACAACATCTCTTGGTAAATTATTTTTCTTGGCATAGAGTGAGTTCACTGTATACATATAATCGTACATATTTTTAGTCTCTTCAGGATTTTCCTCCAAAAATTCTGCAATTATTTTTATTATATATTCTTTCAGGTCACCATCTTTTTTTTCAGGTACTCCTCTCAGTCATATCTGAGTCTCCATCAGTTTGCAGTCATGGATTGCCACTTTTTTTTGTATTTTCAACAAGGTGGAGTCATGTACTTTCATTCTCCCTTCTACCTCCTGCACTTTTTAAGATGTTTCCTCTGTCTCCTTTCTGAGATCTTCCATATCTTTTTTAATCTCTTCTATAATTTCTTTTTTTGATGCAGTTATAATCTCTCTCATGCCTTTCATCATTCTGGCCTCCATTGCCTCTAATTGATCCTGCATTTTCGCCAATGAAGCAGCCCTTGTACGGGTTTGCTTGTGTTCTGACATTTAAAAACACCAAAATTTTGATCTCACCAATTTGAAATTTGACTATCAAGTTCAAAAGATTAGAGCTTGCTTTTTACAACAAGCCTAATTTTGCCATCCTCAGAGCTTCCCAGACTGAAATATTAATTTTTAAAGTTTTTAAATCCTTAAAAATGGCGGTCGCGACTTTTTGCTTCTCTCTAAAAAAAATTCCTTTTAAAGGCTTCTGAAGTCCATTATAAACAATATGTCCAATAGTATTTATCCTCTTATCATCATCTCAATTATTTCCAACAGTTTTTATAAAAAAATTATAAAAATATTATTTTAATTTTTACCTCCTTGCAATGGCCACCGATTTCTCAATAGTATTATAATCCTAGAGTAGGATTTTTGTCAGCTACTTCCTGCTTTGCTTGCCACCAAATCTCATTTTCACTGGTAAAGAGATCTCATGATACTTGACGTACTTCCTGTGTTGATTGTATATGCTGCAGGTCTGTGACGATGGTGCTCTTTTTTCAAAACTGCAAGTAAACCAAACAATAAATTCCTTTCCACTTTTTAGCTCTGTCCTTTAAATTTACAAAGTCCAAATTTCACCTCTTCCTCCCTTCTTCTTCCGAGCTTTCTAGATTTCTATTTCCCACCTTCTGAATTTATTCTGTTTAACTGTAAATAGTCCTGGAATGAATGATAGTAATATGTACCTTTACTGCCAATTAACCAGATCCACACCGGTCTTCTGTAGCTTTAGATGTTTAGCAATGTCCAAGAAGGTTAGGATTCTGTCGAGCTTATGTCAAATAAATGACTCTGAGAACTTCTGCAGATGCTGAAAATGCAACTCTTCTCCGGAGACCCCTCAAAGGAGCTCCCTGCCCCCCCGGGACTCCCTTTTAGCCAAGGTAAATCTCCTCAAAGTTTTCTGTGCATATCTTGGACTAATCTCTAACTGAGAAAAGTAGGCAGTAGGCATTAATTTGCCTTCCACTACCCCGAACAGAAGTTCCAGCCTGCTCCTGTTATGAGAAGCAGCTCAGCTCGTCATTTTCCTCCCTCGGAAGTCCAAAAGAGCCACTTTTTTCCATGGGGGGTGGGAGTGGGCCCTCTCCCAAGTCATGACTCCCTTTCCCTGTCCCTCTTTCCTTTGTGGGAGATGGAAGCAAAGAGCAAGACAGAAGTAAGAAATACTTGGAGAAATGTGGGAAGAGGGCAATGAAGACGGGTTAGAAGAAAACTGAGATTTCTCTTTCCCTTCCTGGACAAGGAGGACTAGGAATTGAGCCACTATCCAAACCAACCCCCTCCCTGCCTCCCCTCTTACATCTAGGGTTGCCAAGTCCAATTCAAGAAATATCTGGGGACTTTGGGGGTGGAACCAGGAGACATTGGGGGTGGAGCCAGGAGCAAGGGTGTAATAAGCATCATTGAACTCCAAGGGAGTTCTGGCCATCGCATTTAAAGGGACCACACACCTTTTAAATGCCTTCCTTCCATAGGAAATGATGAAGGATAGGGGCACCTCCTTTTGGGGCTCATAGAATTGGACTCCCTGGGGTACTTTGGGGAGAGGCACTAGATGCTATACTGAAAATTTGGTGGCTCCACCTCAAAAAACACCCCCCCAGAGCCCCAAATACTCAAGGATCAATTATCCATCATTTCCTATGGGAATAAGTCTCCATACAGGATAATGGAGTTCCCAGCAGAAATTTCCCTCCCCTCCCCCCGCTTTCTGATGACCCTGAAGCGGGGGGAGGGCCTTCATAAGAACATAAGAACATAAGAGAAGCCATGTTAGATCAGGCCAATGGCCCATCCAGTCCAACATTCTGTGTCACACAGCGGCCAAATATATATATATATATATATATATATATATATATATATATATATATATATATATATATATATATATATATATATATATATATATATATATATATATATATATATACATACACACACACACACATACATACATATACACACACATACACACTGTGGCTAATAGCCACTGATGGACCTCTGCTCCATATTTTTATCTAACCCCCTCTTGAAGGTGGCCATGCTTGTGGCTGCCACCACCTCCTGTGGCAGTGAATTCCACATGTTAATCACCCTTTGGGTGAAGAAGTACTTCCTTTTATCCATTTTAACCTGTCTCCTCAGCAATTTCATCGAATGCCCACGAGTTCTCGTATTGTGAGAAAGGGAGAAAAGTACTTCTTTCTCTACTTTCTCCATCCCATGCATTATCTTGTAAACCTCTATCATGTCACCCCTCAGTCGACGTTTCTCCAAGCTAAAGAGCCCTAAGCGTTTCAACCTTTCTTCATAGGGAAGGTGTTCCAGCCCTTTAATCATTCTAGTTGCCCTTTTCTGAACTTTCTCCAATGCTATAATATCCTTTTTGAGGTGCGGCGACCAGAACTGCACACAGTACTCCAAATGAGACCGCACCATCGATTTATACAGGGGCATTATGATACTGGCTGATTTGTTTTCAATTCCCTTCCTAATAATTCCCAGCATGGCGTTGGCCTTTTTTATTGCAAACGCACACTGCCTTGACATTTTCAGTGAATTATCTACCACGACCCCAAGATCTCTCTCTTGGTCAGTCTCTGCCAGTTCACACCCCATCAACTTGTATTTGTAGCTGGGATTCTTGGCCCCAATGTGCATTACTTTGCACTTGGCCACATTGAACCGCATCTGCCACGTTGACGCCCACTCACCCAGCCTCAACAGATCCCTTTGGAGTTCCTCACAATCCTCTCTGGTTCTCACCACCCTGAACAATTTAGTGTCATCCGCAAATTTGGCCACTTCACTGCTCACTCCCAACTCTAAATCATTTATGAACAAGTTAAAGAGCATGGGACCCAGTACCGAGCCCTGCGGCACCCCACTGCTTACCGTCCTCCACTGCGAAGACTGCCCATTTATACTCACTCTCTGCTTCCTATTACTCAGCCAGTTTTTGATCCACAAGAGGACCTGTCCTTTTACTCCATGACTCTCAAGCTTTCTAAGGAGCCTTTGATGAGGAACTTTATCAAAAGCTTTCTGGAAGTCAAACCGGGGGATCCCCTGCCCGCACCTGGGGATTGGCAATCCTACTTACATCTTGCTCACCCACTTCTCCTCCCACTCTGCAAGACTGCCGTGTATGCTGCCCCTGTAGAGGTCCCACCCAGGGTTGCCAACTCCAGGTTCTGAAATCCCTGGAGATTTGAACGTGAAGCTGGGGAAGGGACCTTAGCAGGGGAATGTGCCTTGCAGGCCCCTTCCCAAAAGCAGCCATTTTCTCCAGAAGTGGAATAAATACCTTAAATAATACATAAATAAGTGATGTACAACACAATCTGGAGCTCAGTTGCAATTCCAGGAGATCTCCAGCCCCCAACTGGATGTTGGCAACCCAAGGGCTCCTGCCTTGCAGGGATGTGTTTGTGCCGGCATCTCCTCCTGTCTGAAGCAGCCATAAATGCCCCAGGAAGCTCTCCCTGCTCAGGAGTGATTTATGGCCCAGGGGGCTGGAAGGGGGGAATGATTGCAAAGGTGGTTGCAGGGGAGGAGGTGATTAAGGCCCAGGCCCTCCGGTCCTTCCCCCAGAAGGAGATGGTCCTGATGAAGGCAGGTGGCCCGGCCTGCAGCTGGGAGGCAAAGGGCTTTTATTTTCAGCTATAAAACACCAAGGGCTTTGCCTTCACTTGCCCATCCAGCCAGGCAGGGGCCAGCTGCTGCCCTCATGCTACAGTATAGCCAGCGGGCCTGGCTCAACTACACCAGCTCCTGTCTCTGGTCAGCTCTGCGTCAGGCACGGTGGGGCACCCCAAAGGACTTGGCACAAGTCCCAGCGGATCAGCAACAACAGCCAGGCAGTTTCCTCTCCAGGGCTTTTTTAATAGAAAAAGCCCAGCAGGAACTCATTTGCATATTAGGCCACACCCCTGACACCAAGCCAGCTGGAACTGCATTCCTGTTCAAGAAAAGCCGTGTTCCCCTCCCTCCTAGAGCCAGGAATGCTTGGCTGCTGTCCCTGAGGGTCGTTAGCCACCTCCAGGTGAGGCCTGGAGATCTACTAGAATTACAACTGATTGCTGAACAAAAGGTAATAATCAGTGACACCCTGCAGCCTCATCTAAGTTGGTTGTAACCATTAACTGCAAACAGGTCTAGAGCATATAGGACATTTGGAAGACCCATTCCTGTGTAATTTATCTTTAAATCAGGGGATTTGTGCTCAGGCAGGAAGGAGGCAAGGCAATCTGTAGCAGGTGGCCACCCGACTGTCTAGAGTTCAGAAGGGCTCCATGCAAGAGGCCCTGTCTAGCATTCAGGCCCCCACTCCCACCCCATCCCCATTTTATTGAGCCTCTGGGCCATTTATTGAGCCTCTGGGTCATTAAAAATATTTTCTGCTTTTGAATGGCCTGTGGAACAGGATAACAATTGAACTGAACTGATCTCTCCTGACAACGAGGATCCGTCCCTCAGAGGAAATGGCTGCTCTGGAGGATGGACTCTGGGGCATTCAACCCCACTAGGGGCCAGGTCTGTTTTAGAAAATCCCTGGAGACTTTGGGGGGTGGATCCAGGAGAGGCAAGGGTTTAGGGAGGGGAGGGGCCTCAGCATGGTCATCCAAGGGCACATTGGGGCCAAGAATCCCAGCTACCAATACAAGTTGATGGGGTGTGAACTGGCAGAGACTGACCGAGAGAGAGATCTTGGGGTCGTGGTAGATAACTCACTGAAAATGTCAAGACAGTGTGTGATTGCAATAAAAAAGGCCAACGCCATGCTGGGAATTATTAGGAAGGGAATTGAAAACAAATCAGCCAGTATCATAATGCCCCTGTATAAATCGATGGTGCGGTCTCATTTGGAGTACTGTGTGCAGTTCTGGTCACCGCACCTCAAAAAGGATATTATAGCATTGGAGAAAGTCCAGAGAAGGGCAACTAGAATGATTAAAGGGCTGGAGCACTTTCCCTATGAAGAAAGGTTGAAACGCTTAGGGCTCTTTAGCTTGGAGAAACATCGCCTGCGGGGTGACATGATAGAGGTTTACAAGATAATGCATGGGATGGAGAAAGTAGAGAAAGAAGTCCTTTTCTCCCTTTCTCACAATACAAGAACTCGTGGGCATTCAATGAAATTGCTGAGCAGTCAGGTTAAAACGGATAAAAGGAAGTACTTCTTCACCCAAAGGGTGATTAACATGTGGCATTCACTGCCACAGGAGGTTACGTGGCGGCTATAAGCATAGCCAGCTTCAAGAGGGGACTGGATAAAAATATGGAACAGAGGTCCATCAGTGGCTATTAGCCACAGTGCGTGTGTATATATATGTGTGTGTGTGTGTGTGTATGTATGTGTATATATATATATACACATATATATATGTGTATATACACATATATATATATGTGTGTGTATATATATATATATATATATATATTTGGCCACTGTGTGACACAGAGTGTTGGACTGGATGGACCATTGGCCTGATCCAACATGGCTTCTCTTATGTTCTCATGGTCCAATCCCACAGAGTCCACCCTTCAAAGCAGCCATTTTCTCCAGGGGAGCTGATCTCTGTCAGCTGGAGATCAGTTGGAAAAGCGGGAGATCTCCCAGCCCCACCTGCAGGCTTGGCAACGTGAGAGGGATACACAGCCAAGGTTGAGGAATAGGAGAAAAGCTGTGTAAAATTGCTAATGATATTACGATCACCACCAATATTTAAGGTATTTATCTCTATTGATTCAAACCCTAACCCTTACGAGGGGTTGTACCAATATTCACCAGTTACAATGATATACATATGAATCCACAAACAAAACTTATAGTCACACTGCAACATAGACTGATGAAAGAGTCCATAAATTTTCAATGCATAAACTTCCTATGGAATTTGTACTGCACGAGGCAGACCAGTCTTGAAAATACAAATTGAATGCTGAATATGCTGTTCACAAGTTGTGTGGTAGTTGTTGCATGATGGATGACACGCTTTCCAGATTCACTTGTTTCGAAGAAAACTTCGCTTTGATTCCACATAAACAAGTAATTCTGGAACTACAAAGCATATAGCACAATAATCATAGCATCATATGTTGTGTTACAGCAACAGCCCAAAATACATAGTAGTGTTTACCCAATGCTCTGGCAATAAAGGCACTGGTAGTCAATTTCACTTTCCCTGGCATTGTGGGGCTCTCCTCTGCCAACACACACTGCATCAAAGTTTTAATATGAAACAGCAGAATACACTACCATGTGCTTAAACGGACTGTCAAAAAATCAATTTTAAAGGAAAGAAGATCTAATGCTGCATTTAATCCATGTGGAGTTACAGTGTTAAACGTATGAATAAAGTAAGCCTCTTTTTGTAAAAGCAATTTATGCGTGTGTCTGATGTTATAGTTCTGTCTTGATTGTAAACCTAAAAATTACACTAAGGTTTTTTAGATCATGATTAAACTCCAACATGTGAATTACAATAGAGGCTTCCTGGCCTTTTAATTTTACCTGTGATAAATTCTCCAAAAAATGAACCATAGAGAATCCAGTGTAATATTTAGGACATTCACAATGAAGATATATAGTAAATTATTTTTGCTGATTCACAATTTGAAAAATGTTTAAGATGCTGAGAAAAAATCATTGATACTAACAACATTAATCTGAATGTAATTACACATGAGGCATCCTTTCTGACATTTAAAATGTCCAGCTGGCAAATGAGGTTCCTCAGTGCATGTTTTAATTTTTAAATCTGAATGAACCAGGTAGTTTTGAAAACGACATCCTCTTTTCCACCCTATAATGGGAAATGCCAGGTCCCCCGAAAGTGGCTGGATGACATGCCAATGCTTCTGTAGTATCTGAGCCATCTGTTTAGACCCAGAGGAATATTGTAGGGCACACGCTAAAGAATTATTATTAGAGGGGGTTTTTCCCCAAAAAATATCTACTCTAGGTAAATCTTGTGCCCTGTGTCCAGCTTGAGAGACAACTTCAAGGGGATAACCACGTTGCAAAAAAGCCCTTGTCAATTTCCTGCTACCAGAGTAAAAATTGTGGTTGTGAGTGGAATTCCTTCTTACACTTAGAACTGACTAATATTCTCCTTAATATGATAGGGATGGAATGACTTGTAATGTAAAAGGGAGTTGCGATCAGTAGACTTCTGATATATCTTGACAACCAATTTGGTTTGAATCAATTTGTAGACTGTAGTATCCAAAAAATCTGTAGTCTACAAATTGAGATCTTTTTGCAAAAAAAAAAAAGTCTTTGCCCCTTCTGCTGCTCATAACAGCTGGAGAGATTTATATGGGGGGGGGGGGGGTGCAGCAGCTTATTGCTCTCTCATAAATTACTGGCAGTGGGAGATCTGATCTCCAGTGTGCGGACTCTTATCTGGGAGAACCAGGTTTGATTCCCCACTCCTCCACTTGCACCTGCTGAAATGGCCTTGGGTCAGCCAGAGCTCTGGCAGAGGTTGTCCTTGAAAGGGCAGCTGCTGTGAGAGCCCCCTCAGCCCCACCCACCTCACAGGGTGTCTGTTGTGGGGGAGGCAGGTAAAGGAGATTGTAAGCTACTCTGAGACTGATTCAGGGAGAAGGGCAGGGTATAAATCTGTGGTCTTCTTCTTCAATGATCCCTCTCACATTATCTGGTTAGTTGTACATATTATATTGTTATTATGAATTGTTGCAGTCAGATCTTTGACTGGTGGGCGGTGTTCTGCAATTTGAGGTCCAGCCAAATTCTTGGGAATTGCAGAAGTGTCCTCACAGGATTCTTCTTTAAAAGTTTTGCCACCGCGCCACCCCTGCTCAGCCCCTTCCCTGCTGCTGCCACTTCCGGCCCGCAGCACTCCTAGTGGCAAGGGCTCCTCTGCCAGCGGACTGACTGGAAATCAACAACAGCTGCTGCTGCATGCCTGCCTACCTGCTCCGCCCCCTCCAATGTGACCATCAAATCATTGCGTAGGAAGGAAGGACATCAGCAGGACTCTCAGCTGGCACTCGTAGTGCCCAATGAAGAAACGCTATTTTCTGTGCCAACATTGCCACGATGGAGACCAACCATTATGGGTAGGCCTGAGGTAGGATGAGGTAGGCCTGCAAGTAGGGTTGCCAAGTCCAATTTAAGAAATATCTGGGGACTTTGGGGGTTGAGCCAGGTGACATTGGGGTGGAGCCAGGAGCAAGGGTGTGACAAGCATAATGGAACTCCAAAGGGAGTTCTGGCCATCACATTTAAAGGGACGGCACACCTTTTCAATGCCTTCCTTCCATAGGAAATAATGGATAGGGGCACCTTCTTTTGGGGCTCATAGAATTCGACCCCCTGGTCCAATCCTTTTGAAACTTGGGGAATATTTTGGGGAAAGGTACTAGATGCTGTACTGAAAATTTGGTGCCTCTACCTCAAAACACAGCCCCCCCCCCGAGCTCCAGATACCCCCAGATCAATTCTTCATTATTTTCTATGGGAATAAATCTCTATAGGGAATAATAGAGTTCCCAGCAAACATTTCCCTCCCCTCCCCCCACTTTCTGATGACCCTGAAACAGGGGGAGGGTCTCCAAACTGGGGGATCCCCTGCCCCCACCTGGGGATTGGCAACCCTACCTGCAGGAGCCACCCCTGCCACTAGATGGCATCCTAGGCAGTAGCCTACCTCACTGGTTTGGTAGCGCCACCCCTGAGAACATCTTTGATACAGTCCTTGTTAACCTGGGCGACGACTGAACCAGGTTCAAATTCAGTTTTCTTACCTTGGGATGCATTGAGTCTGACTTTTCAGAAGAGGCCTGTTTATCATGGGAGACCCGGCCAACAGCTACCCTGCCAACAGCAGAGCTCTCTGATTCACTTCAGCATGGTGATAATGATGAAGAAGAAGAATTTCATTATGCATGATGAAAGCCCTTCTCCTCAGTGGAAACCCCCAAGAATCTTACATTCTTCTCCTCTCCTCTTTTTTGTCCTCACCACCCTGTGAGGTAGGCCAGGCTGAGAGGATGTGACTGGCCCAAGGTCGCCCAGTGAGCTTCCATGGCATGAGTGGAGATTCGACCTTGGGTCCCCCAGATAGGGTTGCCAGCTCTAGGTTGGAAATACCTGGAGATTTGGGGGGGTTGAGGGCGGGCTTTGGGGAAGGGAAGGACTTCAGCAGGGTCTAATGCCATAAAGTCCACCTCCCAAAGTGGCCATTTTCCCCAGGTGAATTGATCTCTGTCACCTAGAGGTCAGTTGTAATTCTAGGAGATCTCCAGCCACTACCTGGAGGTTGGCAAGCCTACTCCCATCTCCTAGTGCTGCACTCTAACCACTATACCACTCTGCCCCTGCAGAAAGCCTGAGGCCAGCTAGCAGTGGTCCTGACTGGTAGAGCCCTGCGCCACGCATCCCCCCTGCCCCCACCAATTCGTTTAGTAATTTTTTTCTGCATGTGTTTTGTGTGCGTGATGCAATGACGTCAATAGTGCAGGGCAGCAAGTGGAGGGAGAGAGCAACAGGTGGTGCACAAGAGTGTTGCTGCGCCGCCACTTCCCGTCTGCACTACACTCTTCAGAGGCTGCCTTGGAAGCCTCCAAAGAGCGCGGCGTTTTAACGGCACCCAGCGGCTTTCGGGTTGAAAGCAGCCAAGCGGTGCCTTCATGGGAAGTGACTGAGCGGCGCCATGAAGGGGAAGGGACAAGGGGAGTGAGGCTGACCTGGACACTCCAAAGCTAAGCAGGGTGAGTCCTTGGGTGCGAGGCCCCCAGGGAAGTGTAGGCCAAGGCAAGCCAGCTCAGGAGGTCTCTTGCCTGGAAAACCCTACAAGGGTTGCTCCAAGTCAGCTGGAACTTGGCTGCAAAGCAAACCAACAAAAAACAACAACTAGAGGTGAGCAGCTGGAACAGCTGCCCTGAATGCAGCCCAGAAGTGGGCACCAGTGGCTACTTGGCCATGCCATGGCACAGCAAGCATAAGCTGTGTTGAGCTGCAAGTGACTCCCCCCACCAGGGGAGGAGGGTGGTGATGGAGCACAGATGCCCTGCAAGGCAAAATGTCCAGGTAGGCCTCTGCCTTAGAGTAGGGGTGAAACAAAGATGGGTTGTCGGCAGGCCCCTGTTCCCATCTCCATGGCGTGTGGCAGTTCCAAAGTTTCTATTGGCTGCTGCACAAGTATTCACAGCTTTGAGGGCGCAGTCTTGAATTTTGATCTTCCATGTTCTGCCTTGTGGATAGGGGGCACAGTAACGTCATGAGGGCATGCCAGCCTCCCTGCCTCCCCCACCCAGACGGCGGCAGGGGGCTCCCTTGGCTCTGTGGTGGCCAGATACCAGCGGTGTCACCAGCAACGGTGCTGTTCTCTGTTCCTCTCCTAGGAGACCCGAGGACAAGAGCAAGAAGTGTTTCAGAGCAGAAGCTTTGTCACAGCTCCCTTCAGCAGACACAAGGAGGAATGGAGATCTCTGATACACTCTTGTGCGTCTCTGGCAAGCTGGACCATAAGCTTAACCAGGCCATCTTTCAGACATACAAAAGCAAGCTTTTAAAATAGCATTTGGAGCTAATATTTGGAAGCACCCCATGAGGATAAATGCATGCAGAAGAGCCTTCCGCCAGCTCACCACAGCTTTTGACTACCCAGGATGTTAAGGAAGGACGTGTGCACTGATCGCTCCAGCTTCCGTTCACACATCAGAGGCACAGGCCCCAGTGGGCATATCCCAGGAGCCCCTTTGGCAGTGACTTATTGACTTGCAGTCCATTTTACTGGAGCTTGTATATCTTAAGGAACCGACAGCTTTTATTGGCCGCCCTAGACCCGCTTGGTCCCCAAGCGTTGATGGAAATCCAGAAGACAAAACAGAAGAAGGTGAGGTGTTTATTTGCAGGGAACCGTATATTCTTGGGGTGTTTAGTTCTGTCTTCCTGAGGAATTCCAGCAATTTCCCTGAAGGGATGGGAGGCATTTTATGAGCATTGTGAGAAATAGAGCCCCCTCCCTCACTGCCTAGGCTGAGATAAGAATCAGGATCGAAGGAAAGCAGGCCTCACACTCACTGAGGTGACATAATAAAGAAGAACCAGAAGTAATATTTCACAAGAACAGTAATTAATTAAAAAAAGAATCCATTTCTGATGTGTTGCCTTACAAATCAAGATGTTCTTAGAACTCTACACAGGTTGCATAAGAAAGGAAAGAGGCCACACTGTGGAGACGCGGCATATCCAAATCCTCGCCCCCTCCCCCCTGCCTTCCGTAAGTCTATACAGGGAGGTTGCCAGCTCTGGGTTGGGAACTCCCTGGAGATTGGGGGGTGGGTTGGATGGCAGGGCTTGGAGAACTCAGGGACCTGAGACAGCCCATCCTCCATGCAGCCATTTTCTCCAAGGGAACTGATCTTGATCATCTGGAGATCAACTGGAATGGTGGGAGATCTCCAGGGGCTAACTGGAGGCTGGCAACCCAAGCATCCACAACACAGTTCTGACCTCATTATTAAGGCCTTCAGTCATCTGCCTCCTGAGCACGTAGCTTGCTTCCAGACAATTAGTTGTCTAGAATAACTGGAGTGACACATCCTGGTTTTTATATTTTTTAAAAGAGCACACTATGGCCCTTTTCACACTTACCAGTGGAAACCGGAAGGGAGTCGGTATTGTGCCGCTTGCAGTAATCCGAGACAGGGATGGGAGTTTTCAGACACATGTTTTTTTTTCCGGTAGGGTTCCGTGATTGAAGCGAGCATTTTCACACTTATCCGCTCTTATCTCGCTTCCACCAGCGCCAGCCGTTTTTGCCTGCCGGCTCGTGATCTCCAGCTTTTTTTTTTTTTTTTTTTTGGAACGTCGGGTTAAGATCGCTATAGAGATGGCTAGGCTCTATTGAGATAAGTTACCAGGTTTCAGCGGTGGCGATATCTGGCATCTTAATGGAGCCCAGACATCCCTATGGTGATGCTGTTGTGATACATCGCTATAGCGCTATAGCCCGACGTTTCAAAAAAAAAAAGCCGGAGATCGCGCGCGCTGGCGGGCGAAAAAGGGCGCGAAAACTGCTCCCGGGTTAGATACTGGACATTTCACACAGCACCCCATAGCGATTTCAACCCGGAAGGAGGGGTTGAAAAGTGGAAGAAGCTGCTCTTTGTTTGTAACGACTGCTAGGGTGGCCAGACCGTCCCGGTCTCCCGGGACTTTCACGGTTCTGGCCCCCAATTCACGGCTCCCGGGCTGGGTATACCGGGACCATTAAGAGGTCCCAGTTTAGCCAGCCAGAGAGCCGGGGGCCGCGCGCCCGGGCGGGGAAGGCGGCGAGTGAGGGAGGGAGCGACCCTGCGCGTGCGCAGATCGCCCTGCGCACGCGCAGGGACGCTCCCTCCCTCACTCGCCGCCTTCCCCGCCCGCGCACGGGGCCCGGCGGTGGCGGCGGAGGCCCGGGAGGGCGTCGGAAAGGCCCGCGGGGGTCGCTGGAGGCCCTCCAGCGACCCCCGCGGCCTTTCCGAGGCTTCCCCGGGGCTCTCAACCCCCACCCCCCGTCCTCCTCCCCCGGGAGGGCGTCGGAAAGGCCCGCGGGGGTCGCTGGAGGGCCTCCAGCGACCCCCGCGGGCCTTTCCGACGCTTCCCCGGGGCTCTCAACCCCCACCCCCCGTCCTCCTCCCCCGGGAGGGCGTCGGAAAGGCCCGCGGGGGTCGCTGGAGGCCCTCCAGCGACCCCCGCGGGCCTTTCCGAGGCTTCCCCGGGGCTCAAAACCCCCACCCCCCGTCCTCCTCCCCCGGGAGGGCTTCGGAAAGGCCCGCGGGGGTCGCTGGAGGCCCTCCAGCGACCCCCGCGGGCCTTTCCGACGCTTCCCCGGGGCTCTCAACCCCCACCCCCCATCCTCCTCCCCCGGGAGGGCGTCGGAAAGGCCCGCGGTGGTCGCTGGAGGCCCTCCAGCGACCCCCGCGGGCCTTTCCGACGCTTCCCCGGCCTCTACCACCCCCCCCCCCCCGTGCTGGCGGAGGCCCGGGAGGGCATCGGAAAGGCCTCTCCGCCGCCGCCGCCGGACTCGCCGCCGCTGCCGCCGCCGCTGGACTCGCCGCCGCCGTAGGTAAGGGGGCCGAAAGCGGGGGGGGCTGGCGGTTGGGGGTTTGCCTTCCTTTCTTCCCTCCCTCCTTCCTTCCTTTCTTCCTTCCCTCCTTCCTTCCTTCCTTCCTCCCTCCTTCCTTCCTTCCTTCCTTCCTTCCTTCCCTCCTTCCTTTCTTTCTTCCCTTCTTCCCTCCCTCCCTTTCTCCCTCCCTCCCTCCCTCCCTCCCTCCCTCCCTCCCTCCCTTCCTTCCTTCCTTCCTTCCTTCCTTCCTTCCTTCCTTCCTTCCTTCCTTCCTTCCTTCCTTCCTTCCTTCCTTCCTTCCTTATGTTCTTATGTGACACAGAGTGTTGGACTGGATGGGCCACTGGCCTGATCCAACAGGGCTTCTCTTATGTTCTTATGTGACGCAGAGTGTTGGACTGGATGGGCCACTGGCCTGATCCAACAGGGCTTCTCTTATGTTCTTATGTGACGCAGAGTGTTGGACTGGATGGGCCACTGGCCTGATCCAACAGGGCTTCTCTTATGTTCTTAAGTGTGACACAGAGTGTTGGACTGGATGGGCCACTGGCCTGATCCAACAGGGCTTCTCTTATGTTCTTAAGTGTGACACAGAGTGTTGGACTGGATGGGCCACTGGCCTGATCCAACAGGGCTTCTCTTATGTTCTTATGTGACGCAGAGTGTTGGACTGGATGGGCCACTGGCCTCATCCAACAGGGCTTCTCTTATGTTCTTATGTGACACAGAGTGTTGGACTGGATGGGCCACTGGCCTGATCCAACAGGGCTTCTCTTATGTTCTTATGTGACGCAGAGTGTTGGACTGGATGGGCCACTGGCCTGATCCAACAGGGCTTCTCTTATGTTCTTATGTGACGCAGAGTGTTGGACTGGATGGGCCACTGGCCTGATCCAACAGGGCTTCTCTTATGTTCTTATGTGATGCAGAGTGTTGGACTGGAGGGGCCACTGGCCTGATCCAACAGGGCTTCTCTTATGTTCTTATGTGACGCAGAGTGTTGGACTGGATGGGCCACTGGCCTGATCCAACAGGGCTTCTCTTATGTTCTTATGTGACGCAGAGTGTTGGACTGGATGGGCCACTGGCCTGATCCAACAGGGCTTCTCTTATGTTCTTAAGTGTGACACAGAGTGTTGGACTGGATGGGCCACTGGCCTGATCCAACAGGGCTTCTCTTATGTTCTTATGTGACGCAGAGTGTTGGACTGGATGGGCCACTGGCCTGATCCAACAGGGCTTCTCTTATGTGACAATACTGACTTTGGTGGACCCAAGCACTGATTCAGTGTAAGGGAGCTTTGTGTTTGTGTCTTCTAGTGCAATTTTGTTCTCAGATCCTGTATTTACTTCATCAGTATATGGGATAAGGCACTTTCTCAACTGTGCTGCATAATGCAGCCTATTTATTTTGTCCTGTTGGCTCTGTTGGCTCTATCTGCGCCACCTTCATCACTTTCGGGGTGTGGATCCCCCAGTGGAGTGGTCTCCCGACTCCCTCCGCCGGCTGTTTCTGATAGCCCTGCGCTCCCTCTTTCATTTGATATGTGTCCCGTGAGGGTGCCACCCTCCCGCCGGGAGATGCCGCAAAATGAGCCCCCTTGAGGCTTATGGCGGCAGGGCTCGGGGGAAGCGAGCTAGACTGCTGTTCTTTTGAGGGGTTATAGAGTGTTTCGAGCCCGTCCCTGTGGCATCGGTCCCATCATTGTGGGGCCCAGGGGGCCGGCGCAGTGGCCTGCTGAAGCAGCCTGTCGGTCACTTCCGGGCTCCTGTCCTGCATCTCGACCTGTGTTATTAGTGACAGGCTGCTTCATGTCATTTGGGGGAAGTGATGTCAGAGGAAGTGATGTCACTTCCCGTTTCCGGCAGGTGACGCGGGGGAAATGATGTCACAGGAAGTGGTGTCACTTCCTGCTTCCGGCGGTGGCATGACATCACCGGAAGTGACGTCACCGGAAGTGACGTCACTTCCTGTTTCCGACGGCGCGCGCTCTTTGCGCGCGCGCACCCCTACCTCCCCCCCCCCCCCCCCGGTGTCCCTGGCTGGCCTTCAGACATTATGGTCACCCTAAACGACTCAGGCACGCCTCACTACCGGGACAGCCGCGGGAGTGTGTGAAAAGGTGAGAGTATTCCGGTAGCAGCCAGTTACTGAATCGGGTCTGTCTGAAATGCCAGCAGAAACCCGTTACTGTTCAGTAACTGACCAGCTTCCATACTGGAATACATAGACTGTGTGAAAAAGCCCAATTTCTCTGGAATATTTCTCTGGAATAATAAGAAACTTCAAACCAATTTTAAGACTTCTACCAGAATCTCAGAACAAGGGGGAAATTATTTACTATGAAGCAGCAAATATATTAACATTAATTAGGGCAGTAACAGCAAGTTTTCCACCAGCTTGGGTGGAAATTGAAAAACATAACCTTCTACACAGCACACTTTATGTGGTGGAACCTGCCTGCTTTCCCTTGCAGACCCAGTTCTGCCCACTCCTCAGATGAGTCACCAACTCCTGGAGGGAGCCAAGTGGGCAGCCACGTTAGTCTGAAGTAGTAGAACAAAATAGGAGTCAATTGTACCTTTAAGACCAACTTAGTTTTATTCAGAACGTAAGCTTTCGCGTGCTCTTAAGCACACTTCATCAGACAAGGAATCCGGCACAGTGAGCAGAGCCATACATAGCTGGTAGGCAGGGGCCCAGAATGCAAAATGGTACAGATTTAAGAAGCAATGGTGCAGATTTAAGAACTATTTTGTCATTGGTTCTTAAATCTGTACCATTTTGCATTTTGGGCCACTGCCTACCAGCTATGTATGGCTCTGCTCACTGTGCCGGATTCCTTGTCTGATGAAGTGTGCTTAAGAGCACATGAAAGCTTACGTTCTGAATAAAACTAAGTTGTTCTTAAAGGTGCAATCGACTCCTATTTTGTTCTCCTAGAGGAAGCGATTCCCTTTCCTGCCACTAGGATGTGCTGCCACCACCTCCTCAATTTAGGTGTCCTGATGGAAAGGAACAGGCCTCTCAGCCCTCCTTTCCATTCCTCAGGGGCCTCTGCTACTCAGCACCTGGTTACCACAGAGACCAATGTCCTTCAGGGCTCCCTCCTGGGGGGGTTGGCAACAGGTGCCTTTCACCACTTCCCTTCCAATCTGGAACCCACTTTGGCAAATAAATAGTGTGTCCAAGCAGTTGGAAAACTGATCAACTTTTTCCTAGAGCGCTCTGGGAAGAAAAGCCCCAAAGCACATCTGGAACATCCAGTCTTCATCCTGCCTCTCTGGCAAATAACTCCCTCCTCTGTGATTAAGAAGGAGAGGTGGGTGAGAGAGCAGTCAGCTGCCTTTGAGCTGATTGCCTCTCAGGGGGGAGAGCCCTTTTAAAAGTAAATTCCAACAATGAAGGCATTTTGTCACAATTTACTATGGAACAAAGCTACACTAAAAGATAATTTTTATTTTGGAAACAATTGATTACAAAATGAATTAAAATTTGGTACCAGAGAAAAGAAAAATTAGCTCCAGGCATTTCTTACCAAGGTGATTTCATACATCAAAAATGGTTTCTCCCAAGACAATATTCAACTGAATTCAATCACTGGCAGAATCACGGTATAACCCATATTACCCATTTGCTAGACAAACAAGAAATTATAGAGAAAACACATTTAGAATAAAAATTAAAATAGCAAATTCATTGGTATAAATACTTCCAAATAAAACACTTATTAACAGGGCTTTTTTGAGCAGGAACACACAGGAACACAGTTCCGGCTGGCTTGGTATCAGGGGTGTGGCCTTATGTGCAAATAAGTTCCTGCGGGGCTTTTTCTACAAAAAAGCCCTGCTTATTAGAATCTCCTCCATGGATTTCTACAAGGCAGACAAATGATTTCATTTAAACAACTACTGCACAACAAGTGAGAACAAAATTCTGGTTTAATTACAATAATTTACAAAATGTTTAACATGCAGGATGAAGAAACTTTAACTTTATACCAAAAACAATGGCAAAATGATTTGCAAATAAAACTGTCAGAAATTGACTGGGAATAAATTTGGAGTTCACCAAATTATACTTCTAAAATATTTACCATACGCCTGCAAACTCATAAGCTATTGACCAGATGGTATTTGCCACCATCAATCATGCATAGAATAGATTCTTCTCTCTCTACTTATTTCTATAAACAATGCGGCCAGACAGCTAACTTTATTAATTCTTGGTAGTCATGCCCTTTCATATAAACCTTTTGGTCTAGTATTATTGGGAAAATCGAAGAGATTTTATCAGTTGGTGTTCCACTTTTGCCAGAAGCTATTTTATTAGATTATTGGAAGATAAAACATTCTGATGAATAAAAAAAAAGGAAATAACTTCAGTTTTGCTTTCTATTTCTATAGTCACTAATTATGTTAAAATGGAAGTATAATAAGGTACCCACTATTCATTACAGGTTGAGTAAAATGTGGAATTATTTTAAGTAAACTAGCCTTTTCTTTATCTAACAGCTCTCCCAATTAAAGTCCAATTAAAGAAAAATCTGGGGACTTTGGGGGTGGAGCCAGGAGACATTGGGGGTGGAGCCAGGAACAAGGATGTGACAAGCATAATTGAACTCCAAGGGAGTTCTGGCCATCACATTTAAAGGGACACATTTTTAAATGCCTTTCTTCCATAGGAAATAATTAAGGATAGGGGCACCATCTTTTGGGGCTCATAGAATTGGACCCTCTGGTCCAATATTTTTGAAACTTGGGGGGTATTTGGGGGAGAGGCACTAGCTGCTATACTAAAAATCTGGTGCCTCTACCTCAAAAAATAGCCCCCCAGAACCCCCAATACCCATGGATCAATTCCTGATTATTCTCTATGGGAATCGTCCTCCATAGGGAATAATAGAGTGCCTAGTAGACATTTCCCTCCCCCCCACGCTTTCTAAAGGGGGGGAGGGCCTCCATACCAGGAAATCCCCCCTCCCTGCCCCCTCCCTCTCTCTCTCTCTCTCTCTCTCTCTCACACACACACACACAAATACTTACCGTACTTGGTCTTCTTCCAGCAGAATTTGCTCGCTGTGAAAACGAAAGCAAGGCTGCACAGGAAAAGAAAGGGAGGGGCCGTTCCTGTTTCCTGTGCAGCCTTAAAGGGACACATTTTAAAAACGGATCCCAAGCTGTAAAACAACATGATGCCTACAGGTATGTTCTCTCTCCCCCTGCCCCCCGATTTTTTAAGAGCGGGGGAGGAGGCTGAAAATTCTGGAGTCCCCCGCCAGGGTGGGAGGGTCGGGAAGCCTATCTCCCAAGCAATATCACAAAAAAGTTATTGAATCATGGCACCCTGTAATTAGGTATTTGACACAGACAGATATGTTGCCAAACAATTCTATACAAAGAGATTATTTCTTTTTAATGACTGTAAGGTAAACATATGAGAATCATAGAGTTGGAAGGGACCTCTAGGGCAGGGGTGGGGAACCTCTGTCCCAAGGGCCATATACGGCCCTCGAGGTCACTTGGTGTGGACTTCGAGGATTGCTGGGCCGAACTGAGCCATGTGGCAGCCTCCCTGGGGCCTGGCTGGCCATTGAGGATTGTGGGGCCCAGCCGTGCTGTACAGCAGCCTCCCCAGGGCCAGGCAGGGATCAAAGGGCTCAGATGTGCTGTACGGCAGCCTCCCTGGGGCCTGGCTGGCTGGCCAGAATTGCTGCAGGGCCTGGAAAAGTTACTGTCACAGTTCAGTTTACACTTGATTATCCCAGATGGTGTGGCCTAATACGCTAATGTAATGAGTGTGTGACCTAATATGCTAATATTAGGGGATGTAGTCTAATATGCTTCTTGCTGGGCTTTTTCTACAAAAAAAGCCCTGGATCTATGCATTTGCCTAGGGCGGCAGGCTGGGTGTGTGTATGTATGTACCAGATTAGGCTTTCCCCACATGACTTCAAAATAGAAAAACAATTATTTGCATTAATTTTTCCTGGCCTAAATTATTCTCCCTCGGCGGAGCACTGTTTTTTAAGTTGATAATTTTTTATGGCCTGCAAATGATGTTATAAATATCCATATGGCCCTTGGCAGGAAAAAGGTTCCCCATCCCTGCTCTAGGGTCATTTAATCCAACCCCCTGCACAATGCAAGAAGTTCACAAATACATCCCCCAGTGACCCCAGAACCTCCAGAATCCCCTGCCACACTGGCCTGGAGAAAAAATTCTGATTTACCCCAAAGTGTCAATCAGCATATTCCTGGGCATGTAAGAAAGTGCTACAAGAACTAAACACTGATGCAACCCTTCCTGCCCTCCTGCCTAATTCACAAGATCACCATTAAGAACATAAGAGAAGCCATGTTGGACCAGGCCAATGGCCCATCCAGTCCAACACTCTGTGTAGGGTTACCAAGTCCAATTTGAGAAATATCTGGGAACTTTGGAGGTGGAGCCAGGAGACTTTGGGGGTGGAGCCAGGAGACATTGGGGTGGAGCCAAGATCAAGGCTGTGACAAGCCTAAATGAACTCCAAAGGGAGTTCTGGCCATCACATTTAAAGAGACAGCACACCTTTTCAATGCCTTCCTTCCATAGGAAGTAATGAAGGATAAGGGCACCTTATTTTGGGGCTCATAGAATTGGACCCCATGGTCCAATCGTTTTGAAACTTGGGGAATATTTTGGGGGGAAGCATTAAAGGCTGTACTGAAAATTTGATGCATCTACCTCAAAAAACAGGCCCCCCCAGAGCCCCAGATACCCGCGGATCAATTCTCCATTATTTTCTATGGGAATAAATCTCCATAGGGTATAACTAGGGTTGCCAATCCCCAGGTGGGGGCAGGGGATCCCCCGGTTTGGAGACCGTCCCCCCGCTTCAGGGTCATCAGAAAGCGGGGGGAGGGGAGGGAAATGTCTGCTGGGAATTCTTATTATTCCCTATGGAGATTTATTCCCTATTCCCATAGAAAATCATGGAGAATTGATCCGTGGGTATCTGGAGCTCTGGGGGGGCTGTTTTTTGGGGGTAGAGGCACCAAAGTTTCAGTATAGCATCTAGTGCCTCTCCCCAAAATATCCCCCAAGTTTCAAAAAGATTGGACCAGGGGGTCCAATTCTATGAGCCCCAAAAGAAGGTGCCCCTATCCTTCATTATTTCCTATGGAAGGAAGGAATTGAAAAGGTATGCCGTCCCTTTAAATGTGATGGCCAGAACTCCCTTTAGAGTTCAATTATGCTTGTCACAGCCTTGATCTTGGCTCCACCCCAAAGTCTCCTGGCTCCACCCCCAAAGTCCCCAGATATTTCTTGAATTGGACTTGGCAACCTTAGGTATAACAGAGTTCCCAGCAGACATTTCCCTCCGCTTTCTGACGACCCTGAAGCGGGGGGAGGGCCTCCAAACTGGGGGATCCCCTGCCCCCACCTGGGGATTGGCAACCCTAACTCTGTGTCACACAATGGCCAAAAAACCAGGTGCCATCAAGAGGTCCATCAGTGGGGCCAGGACACTGGAAGCCCTCCCACTATTGCCACCCCACCCCACCCCCTCACCCCCTGCAAGCACCAAGTATACAGAGCATCACTGCCCCAGACAGAGAGTTCCATCCAGGCCTCGTTTTGGGCAGGAGCTCACAGGAGTGGAGTTCTGGAATCTCTACATTTTATTGTGCTCTTTCTTTCTTACACTCCCCTCCTCCCAAAAAATTGCTTCTGGACTCCGTTGTTCAAACCCCCTGTGAGAATTTGGCTGAACTCTAAGACTTGACAAACTTGCTAATATTTTCCCCACAAAAAAATAAGGGGGGGGGGGGGGGGAATAACCAAAACATATAAAGCAGACAGGTGGAAATCTTCATCATGCCACTGTGGCCACATAGAAGAAAGTAATTTTAAAAGTATGATGGGAGTAAGGTTTTATTATAATAATTATAATTCAAGAAGCATTTGAAGGTAGATGCTGAGCAGATATAATTGAGTCCCCCTTCCGGTGATGTCAGGGGTGTGTGGCATATGCAAATGAGTTGCACTAATGAGCTCTGGCACCTCTTTTCCTCCAAAATGCCCCCTGGTTCCATCAATACCTTGTGGCTAATAGCCACTGCTGGACCTCTGCTCCATATGTTTATCCAATCCATTGCTGTCAGATGGCCATCTAGCCTGTTTGAAAACCTCCAAAGTACACTCAAGGAAGTCTGTTCCACTGAGAAACCACTCTGTCAGAAGTTCTTCCTAATGTTTAGCTGGAACCTCTTTTGATTGAAGTGCAATCTGTTGGTTCTGGTCTAGGCTTGCCAACCTCCAGGTGGGGCCTGGAGATCTCCCACTTTTACAACTGATCTTCAGCTGGCAGAGATCAGTTCCCCTGGAGAAAATGGTTGCTTTGAAGGGTAGATTCTATGGCATGGGACCATGACAAAATCTCTCCCCTCCCCAAATCCTGCTCCCTCCCAGATCCATCCTCAAAGACTCCAGGTATTTCCCAACACAGACCTGGCAATTCTATTCTGGTCTGACCCGGCTTCTGGCGCAACAGAAAACAATTCTGCACCATCCTCTATATGACAGCCCTTCAATTACTTGAAGATGGTGATCATATCACTTCTCAGCTGTCTCCTCTCCAGGCTAAACATCCCCAGCTCCTTCAACCTTTCCTCATAGGACTTGCTCTCCAGACCCCTCACCAGTCGTAGTTGCCCTCTGAACACATTCCAGCTTGTCTATGTCCTTCTTAAATTTTGGTGCCCAAAACTGAACATAATACTCCAGGTGAGGTCTTACTAGAGTAGAGTAAAGCGACACCATCATCTCACGTGATCTGGACACTATACCTCTGTTGATACAGCCCAAAATTGCATTTGCCTTTTTAGCTACTACATCATGTTCAGTGTGTTCTGTGGGAAAATAAATACCAGTCTGAAAGGAGCTTGGATGAAACAGGTTCTTAGCCAAGATTGGTTGAGAGAGGGTTATTTTCCATTAGAAAAATGGCAGTTGGGAACGGACAGTTTGAAAAGGAATTGTGGGAGTAGAGTTAGCACTTATTTATTCAGAATATTTCTATGCCTTGTCTTCAGGCAATTTACAATTAAAAGCCACAATGTTTAAAAACATGCCATTAAAAATAACATTAGCCATTGAAACCCAGTCATATAAAAGAGCAGACCATTACAAGGCTAATAAGATAAACCCTGAATTTAAAACCTGGGGAGAATTTGGAGAAGTTAGGAATAATAGGTTATGATTACAGGACGAACAGTGTCAGAGGTAGCAAAAATAAATATCCTTTGTTTACATTTAATAAAATGTTGGCTTCAGTTTAATATTGGAAGAAAAGGCTAGATTTGGTTTTCTATTGTATATTAAAGCCTGGTTATGTATTAAAAACTGTTACATATTAAAACTAGTTATTGGCATTTTAAAAGCACATATAGGCTTCCCAACCCCCCGGCCCTGCTGGGGGACCCCTGCATTAGCAGCCTCATCCCTCACTAGCCAAAAATGTGGAAGCGGGGGGGTGGGGAAACGGCGTGGTGTCTCTTTCCTTGCCTGCCTTCCTCCCTTCTCCCTTCCTCCGGGTCACAAAGACCTGCCCACCTCCGACCTGCTATTCGCTCCAGTCCGGCCTCCCTTCATGAGGTGCATGCTGGGACTTGTAGTCCTTGCATCCTCTCCGGCTGCCACAGGCGTCTCCTCGGGGAGTCTGGCCGGCGGAGGGGGGGGAGTTCCGCCCCCAGAGGACCATGTGCGTTTCTACCCCCGGAGGCTTCAGTTGCTGATTGAAAGGCTTCCTCTTGGGATGGGGTGTCTTTGTTATTTTGAAAAAGTTGGCAGCAACTCGTGAGTAGAGAGGCCAATCCCCTTTCAGTGTTGCCAGAAATGGGGGGGGGGGGGAGTCTGCTGAGTACTTCATTATTCTCTATGTGTGGAGATCGATTCTCATAGGGTATAATGGGGAATTGATCTGGAGGTTTCGGGGGCTCTGGGGGAGCTGTTTTTTGAGGTAGAGGCACCAAATTTTCAGTATAGTATCTAGTTACTCTCTCCAAAGTATCCCCCAAGTTTCAAAATGATTGGACCATGGGGTCCAATTCTATGAGCCCCAAAAGAAGATGCCCCTATTCTTCATTATTTCCTATGGAAGGAAGACATTTAAAAAGGTGTGCGGTCCCTTTAAATGTGATGGCCAGAACTCCCTTGGAGTTCAATTATGCTTGTCACACCCTTGTTCCTGGCTCCACCCAGATGTCTCCTGGTTCCACCCCCAAAGTCCCCAGATATTTCTTGAATTAGACTTGGCAACCCTAAGCAAATAAGAGTTCCATGGGAGAAGGAAAAGTGTGAAGCTTAAGAATTTGGTTCTAATCTGGATAAAAATATCATGAAACAAGGTATCAGACCAGTTTCCCCATTAGCTGGGACTACATTGTTATTGGAACAGCTGGAATGATATTGCCTTGGAATTATGCTTATTGGAAGTATAATGTGACTCTGTGGTACTTGCGGTAGGAATTTATTGGCTTAACTAGGAATAAGGCCTGGAGTGAAGAAAATACCATGGGCTCTAGAAAGAGGCTCTGGGTCAGTACCCTTGCACCCCTGCTGTCTTCCCACCCACCCAAGTGAAGGCATTCACTCCCCCCACCCTTAATGTCTTCCCACCCACCTACACCCCAACTTTCCACCCCCTCCAACTTCCCCCTCAAGCCCCAACCACCTCTTCCTCTCAACTACCCCCACACTTTTGCCATGCGACTATTCCCCCCACCTGTGGCATTCACTCACTCCACCCTTGCTCTCTTCCCACCCACCAATACTTGGTCTTCACTAACCCCCACCCCACCCTTGCTGTCTTCCCACTCACCTCCAACCCTCCCCTTGCTGTCTTCCCACCCACCCACGCTGCAGCTGAAACAGATGCTGGCTCCCCCCAGCATCTGTGTGTGTTCGCACACGTCTGTGGTGGCTCAAAGCCCAGAATGGAGATAAGGAAGAATAATTATGGGGGTTGGGGAGGGTGGATATGACAGCAGTCACACTGACATATTGCATCATTTAGCATCAGTGTGACCTTGTGCCATGATTCGGGCCCGGGGGGGGGGTGGTGGTTTGTCTGGCTTGGTTGTGTTATTGTATAGACTTGGGGCACCTTCTTTGGGAGCTCATAGAATTCGGCCCCTTGGTCCAATCTTTTTGAAATGGGGGGAGTAGGGTGGCCAAGTCTCAACTATTCCCCAGCGGGGAAATTTGGGGGGCGTTCCGGGAGGGGGAGGGGCTACCCTCAACACAATGACGTCATGTAGAATGACGTCATCACACTGAGAACACAGCGCTGCACACTCACACTGCTTCCCCAAACATTTAAAGGAATCTTCCCTTTAAATGGTTAGGAAGGAAACAAGCATTGGTGCTGCAGACCTTCCAAGCCCCGACCAAGGCTTGGAAAGGCAGAAGCCTTTTGTATGTGTGTGTATATTGGCCACTGTGTATATTGGCCACTTTTATATTGGCCACTGTGTGACACAGAGTGTTGGACTGGATGGGCCATTGGCCTGATCCAACAGGGCTTCTCTTGTTCTTATGTGACAGAGTGTTGGACTGGATGGGCCATTGGCCTGATCCAACATGGTTCCTTATGTTCTTATGTGACAGAGTGTTGGACTGGATGGGCCATTGGCCTGATCCAACATGGCTTCTCTTATTTTCTTATGTGACACAGAGTGTTGGACTGGATGGGCCACTGGCCTGATCCAACAGGGCTTTTCTTTTTTCTTATGTGACAGAATGTTGGACTGGATGGGCCATTGGCCTGATCCAACATGGCTTCTCTTATTTTCTTATGTGACACAGAGTGTTGGACTGGATGGGCCATTGGCCTGATCCAACAGGGCTTCTCTTGTTCTTATGTGACAGAGTGTTGGACTGGATGGGCCATTGGCCTGATCCAACATGGCTTCTGTTATGTTCTTATGTATTTATTTATTTATTTATTTATTTATTTATTTATTTATTTATATTTACATTTATATCCCGCCCTCCCCGCCTAGGCGGCTCAGGGCGGCTAACAACATTTCACATATTTAACAAAGATAAAACTTTAAAATTTAACAATTAAAGAAATTAAACATAAAAACCAGTTAATTAAGTTAAAATAATTAAAATACATGATTCATTACATAGAATAAATCTGGCAGCAATGAACTTGTTTGGCACTGGTTCTGCCAGTTTAGATGGTTCCATAGTCGTATAGTAGATGGCGGCTCCTTATTCTTAGCAACTCAGCAGATATCAGCATAGGCTTGTCTAAAAAGAGCGGTCTTGCAGGCCCCGCGGAACTGGTCAAGGTTCCGCAGGGCCCGCACTTCCTCAGGAAGCTGATTCCACAGTACAGGAGCCGCGGCTGAGAAGGCCCGAGTTCTGATGTTTTGAAGTTTGACCTCTCTCGGCCCAGGGATAGTCAATTTATTCTTGCCCATCGACCTCAGTGCCCTCTGGGGTTCATATGGGGAGAGACGGTCCCTTAGGTAGGCTGGTCCTCGGCCATATAGGGCTTTAAAGGTAATAACCAACACTTTGTACTGGACTCGGTAGGTAATTGGCAGCCAGTGCAGTTCGCGCAGTCCCGGCCGTATGTGCTCCCATTTTGAGAGCCCCAATAATAGCCTGGCCGACGCGTTCTGCACCAGCTGCAGCTTCCGAGTCCGGCACAGAGGTAGCCCCAAGTAGAGGGCATTACAGTAGTCCAGTCTTGAGGTGACCGTTGCATGGATCACTGTTGTGAGGTCGCGACGCTCCAGGAAGGGGGCCAGCTGCCTTGCCCGCTTCAGATGGAAGAATGCTGACTTGGCAGTGGCTGCTATCTGGGCCTCCATTGACAATGAAGGCTCCAGTAAAATGCCCAAACCCTTTACCTGGCGCGCGGGTTTCAATAGCGCGCCGTCGAAGGTTGGGAGAGCTATTTCCCCTCCTAGAGCGCCGCGATCCACGCAAAGGACCTCTGTCTTCGCTGGATTCAATTTCAGCCCACTCAACCTGAGCCACGTCGCTACAGCATGTAAAGCCCGATCTAGATTCCCTGGGGCGGAGCCGGGCCGGCCGTCCATTAGCAGATAGAGCTGGGTGTCATCAGCATATTGATGGCAACCCAGCCCAAACCTCCGGACAATCTGGGCAAGGGGGCGCATATAAATGTTAAATAACATTGGGGAGAGAACTGCCCCCTGAGGCACCCCACAATCAAGTGTGCGCCTCTGGGATCGCTCCCCCCCAATAGCCACCCTTTGTCCCCGACCGGAGAGGAAGGAGGAAAGCCATTGCAAGGCCAACCCCCCAACCCCTATGTCGGCGAGGCGGCACTTTAGTAACTGATGGTCGACTGTATCA
This sequence comes from Heteronotia binoei, assembly GCF_032191835.1. Lineage (NCBI taxonomy): Eukaryota > Metazoa > Chordata > Lepidosauria > Squamata > Gekkonidae > Heteronotia > Heteronotia binoei. The sequence continues at coordinate 1,803,917 of NC_083228.1, read as the reverse complement.
AATGCCGCCGACAGGTCTAGTAACATCAGTACCGCAGTGCCGCCCCGATCCAGATGTCGCTGGAGGTCATCTACCAAGGCGACCAGCACCGTCTCCGTCCCATGGCCCGGTCGGAACCCAGACTGGCACGGGTCAAGGACGGAAGCGTCATCTAGGAACCTCTGAAGCTGCAACGCCACTGCCCTCTCAATGATTTTACCTAAAAATGGTAAATTGGACACCGGCCGGTAATTCGCCAATTCGGCCGGGTCTGCTGTACATTTTTTTAAAAGAGGGCGAACCAGCGCCTCTTTCAAGGGCGTTGGAAAGTGCCCCTCGGTGAGGGATCTATTTATGATGTCCCGTAAAGGACATCTAAGCTCCCTCTGGCAGGATTTAATCAGCCAAGAGGGGCAAGGATCCAGATCGCATGTTGTTGGGCGAGCAGCAGAGAGGATCCTATCGACTTCCTCCAGGCTGAGTGGGTCGAAGTGATCCAGCACCAAATCCGAAGACAGGCCCGGAGCCTCAATTTCGCTCACTGTATCCAAGGTGGTAGGCAGGTCTTGGCGGAGCAATGAGATTTTATCTGCAAAATATTTCGCAAATGCCTCACAGCCGATCTCCAATTCTCTAATGTTTGGTTTGCCTTGTGGCAATGTTATCAGGTCCCCAATTATTCTAAATAATTGTGCTGGGCGCGAATTTGCAGATGCAATCTTGGTTGCAAAGTAATTTTTCTTTGCAGCCTTGACTGCCATCTCATACGACTTCATAAACGTTCTGTAGGATGTTCTCATTGCTTCGTCCCGAGTATGTCTCCACTGCCTCTCTAGTCGTCTGAGCCCTTGTTTCAGCTGGCGCAATTCCAAGGTGTACCATGGGGCCAGCCTCATACGAGGGCGCAGAGGGCGCCGGGGTGCTATTTCGTCGATGGCCCTGGTTAGCTGGTCTTGCCAGGTTTCCACAAGGCCATCGAGGGAATTGCTAGTGGGCCAGGGATCCCTTAGGGCCGTTTGGAACCGTTCCGGGTCCATCAGGCTCCGAGGGCGAGCCAAAATAGGCTCTCCGCCCATACAGGGTTGGGGCGGCGTCCCCACACGGGCCTTAAGGGCTAGGTGATCCGACCATGGTATCGCTTCTACCGCGATATCGTTCACCGAAATCCCAGACGCAAAGATCAGGTCTAATGTGTGCCCGGCCTGATGCGTGGGAGTCGTAACAAATTGAGAGAGCCCCAGTGTCGCCATGGAAGACACTAGGTCCATCGCCTGAGTGGAGGCCGTGTCGTCGGCATGGACGTTGAAGTCACCCAGGACCATAAGCCCCGGGAACCTCAATGCCCAGCCCGCCACTGCCTCCAATAGTGATGGTAAGGCGCTGGCTGGTGCAGTAGGCGGACGGTACACCAACCAGACTGCCAACCCCTCTCCGACATCCCACGCCAGACCGGCACATTCAATGCCATCAATCTTTGGGTCCGGGAGGGCCCGAAAGGAGTAACCCTCCCGTATGAGTAGCGCCACTCCTCCCCCCCGCCCGCTAGTCCGTGATTGGTGAAAGACCGAGTATCCCGGGGGGGCCATTTGAGAGAGAGCTACTGTCTCCCCATCCCTCACCCAGGTCTCGGTCATGTGACGCAGAGTGTTGGACTGGATGGGCCACTGGCCTGATCCAACATGGCTTCTGTTATGTTCTTATGTGACACAGAGTGTTGGACTGGATGGGCCATTGGCCTGATCCAACAGGGCTTCTCTTATTTTCTTATGTGACACAGAGTGTTGGACTGGATGGGCCATTGGCCTGATCCAACAGGGCTTCTCTTGTTCTTATGTGACAGAGTGTTGGACTGGATGGGCCATTGGCCTGATCCAACATGGCTTCTCTTATTTTCTTATGTGACACAGAGTGTTGGACTGGATGGGCCACTGGCCTATTCCAACAGGGCTTCTCTTGTTCTTATGTGACAGAGTGTTGGACTGGATGGGCCATTGGCCTGATCCAACAGGGCTTCTCATGTTCTTATGTGACAGATTGTTGGACTGGAGGAGCCATTGGCCTGATCCAACAGGGCTTCTCTGATATTCTTAAGCAAGCAGTTCCCACCTCTCTGAGAGAGGGGGCGCCAGGCTCGCCTTCCCTTCCAAACCCTGATTGAGGCTTGGAAAGGCAGAAGAGAGCAGCTCCCACTCTCTCAGCTGCCCTTCCAAGCCCCGATCGAGGCTTGGAAAAGCAGGAGCAAGTGACTCTGCCCCCTCCCTCTGAGAGAGCGGGTGCCTGGAGCTGTTGCTCTTCCAAGCCCCGATCGAGGCGTGGAAAGGCAGGAGGTAGCAGCGGGCTCCACTGCCAATTGAGGCTTGGAAAGGCAGGAGCAAGCAGCTCCCGTTCTCTTCCAGAGAGCCCACGCTGAGTGCACTTGCCTCGCAAGCTGCAAATTTGCAGCTCGGGGTAGGTGCAGCCTGTGCCCATGGGGCCACTGGGGGCATGGGTTTCCCTGCCAGGCAGCTGGCTTGGGGCGGGAAGAAACCCTCCAAACCAGGGAAACCCCCCGCTTGGACCGGGAGTTTGGCAGCCCTGGGGGGGGAGGAGAGGCACTAAACGCTATGCTGGAAGTGTGGTGCCTCTGCCTCAAAAAATACCCCCCCACCGCCGAGCCCCAGATACCTACAGATTGATTCTCCACTACACCCTATGGGGAACAAGTCTCCGTAGGGTATAATGGAGTGCTGAGCAGACATTCACCCCCCCTCCACTTTCTGCTAACTCTGAAGTGGGAGGAGGGCCTCCAAACCAGAAGATCCCCTGTCCCCACCTGGGGATTGGCAACCCTAGGACATTTGACCTCACTCAAGGCTGGTCCCAGAGCTCTCTCAGATGACAACTTGTGTCCAGGCAGCAGAGGTCACTTCCCTTGGAGACAAGGGCAACTTTGGAGGGTGGGCTGCTTGGGAGGCAGCTGGGATCCTCCCCCTCCCCAGACTCCATCCCAAGTCTCCAGGAATTTCCCAAGCCAGAGTTGGCAATCCTCCACTGACTGATTTGGTAGCAGCTATATAGTCATATGCAATGGCAGAAGCAGGGCCCTTGGATTGGAACAGATTTCACTTTGGCTCCCCATTACATTATTGCAAAGCTCACGTTTGTAAAATATTGTCCTTTGTCAAGTGCCTTTAACACACCTCAGTTTCCTTGCACTAATATTATTGATTAAATTTCTTTTCTCTGCTGGTTCCCTCCCAAGTGCCAGCTGCTTGTGCTTTAAGGACTTAGAGTAGATCTTGGGGAGGCCATATTATAAGAACAAGTGTTGGGTTAATTATGGGAAGTTCTTCTATCCCCCCCCCCTTTCAGTTCCCTCCAACTGGACCTACTGCATGTGTCTTTGTTAAGAAATATAGATTGCTGAGACTTTAAAATCTCCTTTGAACAGGTGATGGAAGTCCAACCTCGGTAGAGGTTTGATTGCTCACTCATTTTATTTTATTCATTTATATCCTGCTTTCCAAGGGACTCAAAGCAGCTTTTCACGTTCTTCCTCCCTCCTCCACTAAATCGCCACAACAACATCCCTGCAAGGCAGGGCAGGCTGAAAGCTGGTGATGAGCCCAGGGCCCCTGGGCAGGTTTCCATGGCCCAGCCAGCAATTCCATCCCAGGCCTCCCACTAAACCACACCGAACCTCAAGTGAAGGGTTGAAGCAGAAATGTGTGGCTCAGGAAAGCTCCTCCTCTGCCACATATGTGGGGAATCTTTCAGGATCACCATCTTCAAGTACTTGAAGGGCTGTCATCTAGAGGATGGTGTGGAATTGTTTTCTGTGGCCTCAGAAGGTAGGACCAGAACCAAAGAGTTGAAATTACATCAGAAGAGTTTCCGGCTCAACATTGGAAGGGACTTCCTGACAGTCAGAGAGGTTCCTCAACGGAACAGGCTTCCTTGGGAGGTGGTGGGCTCTCCTTCCTTGGAGATGGCTAGATGGCCATCTGATAGCAATGAAGATCCTGTGAATTTAGGGGGAGGTGTTTGTGAGTTTCCTGCATTGTGCATTGTTGGACTAGATGACCCTGGAGGTCCCTTCCAACTCTGTGATTCTATGATTCCTTTCTTCCACCGCAGACAGACAAAGGCAGCTATCTGCCCATCTTGCGCTGTCTCCAAGACTGGTGAAGTGTTCAGGTTGCTCTGAAATCTGAAAAGTCCTGGCAGCTTCTGGTGAGGGAAGGGGAGATTTGGGCACTGTGATGTCTCATGAGATGGCATTTTGCCTCTAGACCTCTCCAAATTCGTATCAGTCCCCATCAAGGGCATTTGACCCATGTGTACGGAACTACATCTATAACCCAGAGTTGTCTGAAATTAATTCCATGGCCAAAAGGGTCCAAGCCTTGAAGGCGGCTTTGACAAATTCAAATGCCAATGAGGGAGACTCCTGAGGACCTGCAGGGAAGAGGCACCAGGATGCCTACCAGGCTGGCCTCTGTGTGGAATGCCAAGGACCGGGAGCCAAAAGCTGCTCCCTGCCCACCTGTCTGTGCTGCTGCCCTCCACCCCCCCCCCCCAGCTGCCTGGGTTTGGGGTCTGACTGGCACCACTCTGAGGCCTACAGAAGAGCCGCCTGCCTGCCTGCCTGCCTGGAGGGGGGTGGGGAGTGGTGCAGCAGTCCTCGGTCCTGCCTGCTATTCAGATGCTGATGGTCTGGGAACAAGGGCAGCCATCTAGCTGGAGCCCAGGGACTTCAGGGGCAGCTGCATAACAATGGGCTTAAACATGAATCTGGCACACCATAACAATCACAGCCCCCAAGTGCAACTTCTCTCCGATTTTGCCATTGAAAACACAGATGGATTGGTCTCTAAGGAATGGCAGTGGCAATTCTTGGGGGATTCCCATGTAAATTAATTGTCTTTAAAAGGGAATCTCCTGGTAGAGGTATGAATGGGGAAGCACTAATTACTCAGGAGGAGTGCAAAGAGAAAGGGATCCCCTCCTCCAACAGGCCTTCTCTCTTCTTAGCTTTCAACATGCATATGGTGCTGGGAGTGTTCAAGTGCCTACACATTCCAACAACCCTGTGAGGTAGGACAGGTGGGGTTGTTTTAGCTGGTTTAGTTCTACTCCAGGTGCAGACATCCCTGAAGCCAAAACCAGAGAATGGAAGATCACCACAGTCTCTAGAGGCAATGGATACTCCCCACGCTTGAGAGGCAGCCTTCAGAATCATCGCCTCCCCCGCTGCCCTTTTTGGTATAGTGGTTAAGTGAGCCAGTTTGGTGTAGTGGTTAAGTGTGCAGACTCTTATCTGGAAGAACCAGGTTTGATTCCCGCTCCTCCACACGCAGCTGCTGGAATGGCCTTGGGTCAGCCATAGCTCTGGCACAGGTTGTCCTTGAAAGGGCAGCTGCTGTGAGAGCCCTCTCAGCCCCACCCACCTCACCGGATGTCTGTTGTGGGGAAGGAAGGGAAAGAAGATTGTGAGCCGCTCTGAGACTCTGTCCTTGAAAGGGCAGCTGCTGTGAGAGCCCTCTCAGCCCCACCCACTTCACAGGGTGTCTGTTGTGGGGGAGGAAGGGAAAGGAGATTGTAGGCCGCTCTGAGACTCTGTTCTTGAAAGGGCAGCTGCTGTGAGAGCCCTCTCAGACCCACCTACCTCACAGGGTGTCTGTTGTGGGGGAGGAAGGGAAAGGAGATTGTAGGCCACTCTGAGACTCTGTTCTTGAAAGGGCAGCTGCTGTGAGAGCCCTCTCCAGCCCCACCCACCTCACAGTGTGTCTGTTGTGGGGGATGAAGGTAAAGGAGATTGTGAACTCCTCTGAGACTCTGTCCTTGAAAGGGCAGCTGCTGTGAGAGCCCTCTCAGCCCCACGCACCTCACAGGGTGTCTGTTGTGGGGGAGGAAGGTAAAGGAGATTGTGAGCTGCTCTGAGACTCTGTCCTTGAGAGGGCAGAGGGCGGCTGTGAGAGCCCTCTCAGCCCCACCAACCTCACAGGATGTCTGTTGTGGGGGAGGAAGGGAAAGAAGATTGTGAGCCACTCTGAGACTCTGTCCTTGAAAGGGTAGCTGCTGTGAGAGCCCTCTCCAGCCCCACCCACCTCACAGGGTGTCTGTTGTGGGGGAGGAAGGGAAAGGAGATTGTGAGCCGCTCTGAGACTCTTTGGAGTGGAGGACGGGATATAAATCTAATATCTTCATCTACCTCACAGGGTGTCTGTTGTGGGGGAGGAAGAGAAAGGAGATTGTGAGCCGCTCTGATACTCTTCGGAGTGGAGGGTGGGATATAAATCCAATATCTTCATCTACCTCACATGGTGTCTGTTGTGGGGGAGTGTCAGAACTTAAGAACTTAAGAAGGGAACTTAAGAAGGGAAAGGAGATTGTGAGCCGCTCTGAGACTCTTCAGAGTGGAGGGCGGGGTATAAATCCAATATCTTCATCTACCTCACAGGGTATCTTGTGGGGGAGGAAGGTAAAGGAGATTGTGAACTGCTCTGAGACTCTTCGGAGTGGAGGGCAGGATATAAATCCAATATCTTCATCTACCTCACAGGGTGTCTGTTGTGGGGGGGAGGAAGGTAAAGGAGATTGTGAGCCTCTCTAAGGCTCTGATTCAGAGAAAAGGGCGGGATAAAAATCTGCAGTCTTCCGTCATCTTCTTTTCTCCGGGGACAGATGTCATTCTCAGAGATCTCCAAGGATGAGCCTGGAGATTAACCAACAACATAAACCCAAAGGTTACTGTGACCAAAATTACTAAAATACATACAATATTTATTAAAATAAGAACAGGCAAACCATAGAATTATAATTCACACAAAGAAATTCTCAGTCCAGTCTTTCTGAATATCCTTCCTTCCATAGGAAATAATGAAGGATAGGGGCACCTTCTTTTGGGGCTCATGGAATTGGACCCCCTGGTCCAATCGTTTTTAACCTTGGGGGTATTTTGGGAAGAGGCACTGGATGCTATACTGAAAATTAGGTACCTCTACCTCAAAAAACAGCCCTTCGAGAGCCCCAGATACCCACAGATCAATTCTCCATTATTTCATAAATCTCCATAGGGAATAACAGAGTTCCCAGCAGACATTTCCCTCCCTCTCCACCCCCGCTTTCTGATGCCCCTGAAGCAGGGGGAGGGCCTCCAAACCGGGGATCCCCTGCCCCCACCTGGGGATTAGCTACCTTAGTCCTGCTTCCAGATTTCCAGGCTTCACCTGGAGGATGGCAACCCTCCCCCCTGCTCCCTCTTCCCTATCCAGAGGCATGCATGTTGGCATGGGCTGCCCATTTCCAAAGCCTTGCCCCCCCCCCACCCCAAGTCTTTCTCTCTGTGCAGGCTGGCCAGCCCCTCTGTCTGTTTGTTGGCCAGGGCTGTGGACTGGCTTCTCAGCGAGGAGAGGAGAGGAGAGGCAGCCTCCTGGCCTGGGGACTTGCATTCCCATTTCGGAACAGCCTCTCCTTTCTTTGTTTTTGTTTGGAAAGAAAACAGGTCTCTCCGCTTGGAGCCTTCGGAGGGGGGCCCCCTGCATGAACGTTGACCTCCCCTCTGCACAGTTGCTGCCTCCATGGCTGACCAGACAGAGGACACCCAAGGAGGAAACGGCCGTCAAAGAGAAATATGGCTCAGTAGTAAATTGTCCGGGGAGGCAGAGAGATGCATGGGAACAAACATTCCACTCAGACCCCGTCATTAAGCCGGTGAGCGGTGGGGACTCCAAAGTCTCTGGCAGGACCCTTGGGGACCAGCTGCTGGCTATGCCTAAAGCCAGGATGGAGCTGGGTTCCAATCCACAGGGGCCGGTGTGTCTGTGTGCTACAAAGGGGCCATCCAGTGAGACCAGCACTGCCTGCTGCACTCTGCACCCGCTGAATTATAAACAGGGTCCCACAGGTTTCCTCTCCGGGGAGAAAGTGGTTGTGCAAACTGTCACAAGCACCAAAGAGGCTTGCCAATATCCAGGTGGGAGGGGGGAACAAAGCACGAAGCTACCATGATGTTCAACCTCCAAAATATTCAAACCAATGATCCAAAATTATATACACATCATAAATATAATTGTTTTACAAACGGTGTTCATCGGTCTTTCAAACCCTCCAAGGAACGTTTTTCATCAGCAATCCAGTTCCTTCTTCTTAAGCAAACCAATGCCAATTATTTAGGAAAGTCCTGAATGAAAAATAATTAAAGTCCAAATAAATCCAATATTTCAGATGTATGCAGTCAGCGATCCATTCAGCAACAGGATTGTACTAGTGCCCCTGTTTCGCGTTAGCTTCTTCAGGCTTCTCACAAATAATATTCATATATTGGGTAAGAACGCCATCAATTTCCAATACACAGTAACAATTGCTGACTGCATACATCTGAAATATTAGATTTATTTGGACTTTAATTATTTTCATTCAGGACTTTCCTAAATAATTGGCATTGATTTGCTTAAGAAGAAGGAACTGGATTCCTGATGAAAAACGTTCCGTGGAGGGTTTGAAAGACTGATTAACTTCACTGTAAAACAATTATATTTATGATGTGTGTATAATTTTGGATCATTGGTTGGAATATTTTGGAGGCTGAACATCACGGTAGCTTCGTGCTTTGTTTCCCCTGCCTCTCTTGCTGGGAGTCTCTATTTCGGTTACACAAACATCCAGGTGGCAATCTCCAGTCAGGGCCTGGCAATCTCCAGCCAGGTCACAAAGATCAGTTCCCCTGGAGGAGGAAATGGTTGCTTTGGAGGGCAGACTCCACGGCCCTGAGATCCCTCCCCAAACTCCATCCTCTGCAGTTACCACCCCCAAATCTCCAGAAGTTGGCAACCCTGTGGCCAGAGTAAATGACCAGACCGTTTCCAGACTCTCAGATGTCTCTTGCCATTGAATGTATGACTAATGCTTTGCTTTGCACCTGCAACTCCAGCTCTATTTTGACTGTAATGCATATGTCACCATTCTGCCCGGGACAACAAGCCGGCTTCTTAGACAGCGAGCCTTTTCCCTGAAGGCCATACGTTATCTGTTGCATCAGTGTTTCCCAGGTTCTGTTTTTAGCCTAGTGCTCTAGGAGGGGGTTCCTTTCTCCTCCTGAGAAAATGTTTTGAATCTTGGTTCCCACTTTGCAGACCTGCCAAATTTTGCTTACGTAACAATGATTGAGAAGAGAAGAAGAGATTGGATTTATACCTCATCCTTCACTAGCCAAAGGAGTCTCAGAGTGGCTTACAATCTCCTTTCCCTTCTCTTCCTCACAACAGACACCCTGTGAGGTAGGTGGGCTGAGAGAGCTCTGACAGAAACTGCTCTTGAGCAGAACAGCCTTGAGAGAACTTGTGGCTGACTCAAGGTCACATCAGCAGGTGCATGTGGATTTCTCCCAGGTGCATTTCTCCCAGATAAGAGTCTGTGCATTTACCCACTACACCAAACTGGCTAGCAGGTTGTTAATTGTATGAACTGTCCCTTAGAGGTCGATTCTTCCAAAAGGTATCCTGGCTGAATCATGTCTCAAATAAAGGACCTTGTTTGATTAACATTGTAGAGGTGTTCTTACTGAGAGCTGTGCAGAACTTGACACAAAGCACCTGCAGCCCTAGTTTCACCCCACTCCTTCACTGCTGCCTGAGCCATGGTGGAGCAGAGCAACAAAACAGAAGAATGTGTTTTAGAGTTCCTTTTAAAAAGAAGAAGCTAGAAATAGCTTCTGAAAGGACTTCTTGGGGATGCTCCAAAGCCTCGACTGTCAGAGCTTCCTAACTGAGTGCCACGGAGCACAAACTGGTCCTTTGTGACTTGCTCAGGGTCAAGCTCATAAATAAGCTGATCGGAGAACAGCCTCCAGCAGCAGCCCGCCCCCCCACCCCAAGAAAGGCAGTCCTGCATCCAGGGATGGTGGGCTGCCGAAGCAGAGTGGAATGTCCCCACTGAGGAAAGGAGAGATGCTCCCGGACAGGGGATGACATAGCAAACATCTGGAGGATACCGTAAATCAGGGAGTTTGTTCAGCTGAACAGCCAGAGCTGAAACAGAGCATAAATACTACAGCTAAGTTCTACCTGGCTAACAGTGAACCCCCAAATTAATGGAACAAAATCAACATCCAGTAGGTAATTCACTCTCCCCTGCGGGGGCTGCCTCTGTGTGAGAGGTGTGTGCTGTCAGAGTTACTGCAGTTCTTGAACCCTCTTTCATGCCACTGCGTGGATCAGTTATGAGACTCCTTCGACTTGATCTCTCTTCAGGGCCCTAAATGCTTTCAGCCCACCTGTTGCTTTTTAATAGGATTTTTTCCCCTTTTCTACTCCCTCTGCCTGAAAAATCACAGCCCTGTTTAATCTCTGGTCTTGCCTCTTCATCATGAGGCAAACGGACTTTGTGCAAGTATGTTGCTGGAGTTGTCATTCTTTGGGATTTGTTCTTCTCCTAATATCTAAATTTCCAAACAGGAGAGGATAATTTTTCTGTCTACAGCACTGGAACCTAATCTATGCACACAAGCAGGAGAGCACACATGCATAGCTAATGGGGGATGGGACACTAGGCTACTGTAATTTGCTCTATGCTGGCCTACCCCTGGGTCTGACCCAGGAGCTCCAGAAGGTCCAGCATGTGACAGCACAAATCCTGATGGTAACACCATGGACAGCACTTATTCAACCTGTGCTGCACCAGCTACACTGGCGTCCCGTTGAGCACTGAGTCAGAGTCAAGGTTTTGGTTATGACCTTTAAGGATTTAAGCGTTAAGGCCTTGGGACCAATGTATCTGCCGGACCACCTCCTCTGCTATGTCTCTGCAAGAGCACTACAATCTACTGGTACTCAATTGCTGGTGACCGCTAACCCTAAAGAGGTCCAGCTGTCCTCGACAAGGGTCAGGGCGTTTTCAGTTTTGGCCCCAACCTGGTGGAACTCTCTGCCATCTGACATCAGGGTCCTGCAGAATCTTCTGCAATTCAAGGCGGAGATGTTCCACCTGGCTTTCAAGTAATTAGACAGCAATGGTAGCTGAGCCGAGACCTCACCTCATTTTCTGCCTCTCTGTGTGTCCCCCACCGCCCGCCTTCAATGTGATGGAACAGGAGGAATTAATAAGAACTGCTATTGAATGGAATTGCTGTGTTTAACCTGCTTGCAACTTACCAACAGTATTATGTCTGTAACATTATTCAAGTAACTTTCTCACCCTAAGTGCATGGTTCAGCTTTGAGTTGAAGGCCATGGCTTGGAGACTTTCACTTTTGAAGCAACTTGCTTGAGCTGGATTTGATAACAGTGAAGCGGGGGGGGGGGGGGGGAGGGAAGCTTTATTGGTAGAGAAAAAGGGTGCTTAGTGCTTTAAACATGTAACAGTCTGGACCCAAGAGTATAATTGTAATCCTGAGTCTGGGTGCCCCAGTCTCACCAAGACACAGTCTTGGACCTGCAACATCTTCATTTAATGAATATATATGAGAGACTGAACGGAAATGCCAGTTTGCATGCTGGCCAAACTGGACACCAGGGAGGAAGGATCATCTGGGGAGTAACAGTGATATGGGGCATAGGGAAAGGTGCTATTTGCCTGATGCAGAGAGAATAATAAACATAATAATAATAAAATTTTATTTATATCCCGCCCTCCCCGCCTAGGCAGGCTCAGGGCGGCTAACAACATATCCATACGATAGTTATACAAACACTTTAAAATCATCATTATCTTAAAAACCGTTCTAATTCACATTTAATATAATTAACATAATTTAACAATAACAGTGGTATTTTTGGTGCTATTCTGTCAGTTAAAGTCACTTAGGCGAATCCATCAGTTCAGCAATCCTTAATCAGCAGTCCACAAAAGCCAACCTAAAAAGGATGGTCTTGCAGGCCCTGCGGAATTGGTCAAGAGAAGAAGCAGATGTCCATAACTTGTCTTCAATTGCCCTTCGCTTGAAATCCATTCCTGTCATGTGACAACAGCAGGGACCTGCAGCCCAGGCTGTTGAAAGCCTCCTCATCTTTGATCGTGGAGTGTGCTCAGCATCTCTGCCGCGCAATCGCACAGACGGGATCAGCAGGGGTGCACCATTCTCCTCCTCCATCAGCAACAACAGAGCCATTATTGTCATCCGGTTCCCTTCTAAAAGCCGCCCAGCTGAAATCTTTTTCATGGGATCCGATGGGGTTCTGTTCTCAGCTAAGAGAGGGATTAAGAGAACATGTGCAGATTTATATCTCCCTCTCTCCCAGGGCTGTATTTTCAGAACTGAAGGCCCCACGACTGGGAGAAACGGCATCTCTCCCTGATCAGCATCAGCATCTGGCCTGATGCCACTTTTGTTTCCTGCAGGCATTTTTCAAACTGCCTTCGACACTTGCTTCCGGAACAATATGGGTTGCTTCTATATGGAGGTTTCCAGACTGTAGCTGCTTATTATTTCCAGAGCATCCACACAAGGTTGTGCTCCAATTGCCCTTTCCCCAGATTTTCTCTGTCCTCAATATGCTCCCTCGCCAAATCTGCTTTACTCCAATCTTTTCAGAAAGGATGCCGCCCAAATGGATCAGCATCTGGTGTGGAAGAAACGGTGTGCTTTTTCCTGCCCTCCAAAGGTCCCACCAGTCTGGGGCCATTTTCCAGCCAACAGCCAGGGTTTTTTCCTGCTGCTCTGTTACTCCAGGGTTCTTTTTTAAAACTCCATTTGCAGGTCACCCACAAACCTTTTCTGCAGTGGTAAAATTCACTATGTTAAGTTTTTTAAAACTGTGCATTATGTCACATTTTCCTCAGTAGATTTTTCCTTACCAGGCACAAACCCAAAGTCTTCTTTTTATCCCGCATTTTCAGAACTTGCTAAAACTGGAGATTCCAAAAATGTGAGATAAGAAGGAGAAAACAAGTTTGCACCTGGTGAGGAAAAATCTACTGAGGAAAATTTCGCATAATGTGCAGTTTTAAAAACATCAATGCAGAGAATTTCACTACTGCAGAAATGTGCACAGAAAAAAAAAATAAAGTAAATAAGGCTATATTACAAAGGAAAACGAAAAGATCTTGTCATTTTCTCACAGTAACCAACATTTTGCAACAGAACAAAGTCTGAGTTCACTGGCACCTTTAGGATCAACAAAGTTTAATTTGGGGTATAAGCTTTTGTGAGCTTGGGCATGCAGGATCTGCTTGAAGGGTTGGGGCATACACACTGAAGAGTGTTGCATGCTGCTTGTTTTGAAGTGGGAGGCGCATGGACATGATGCGATCTGAGTGACCTGTTGGCAGGTTTTCGAGTTTGGAGGCAATGGAGTTCCTGACCATGAAGCCAATGCCAGAAAGGCGGCTCTCAGCCTTTGATTTACCTGTCCAGTAGAGGGTATAGCCAGCACCGTGTTCTTGAAGACTACCTTCCTCAGGGAAACGGACCTCACTGAGAGCTGCTATGTCGATATTCAACCTGAGAAGTTTGTGGGCAACTAGAGCAGAGCGTCGTTCAGGGCGACCACTGTCTACTGTGTCAAGCATGGTTCTGATGTTCCAACACGCAAGCTTTAGTCTTTGCACACTTTGTGAGGCAGGTGCATGCCTTTTCTTTGTTGTTATTTTTTGACCGCAAGTAAGGATGCCCGTTGACCGCGGCTAGCCAACTGGGGTGGAGGAGACGAGCTTTGTTTAGGCCACCTTTTCTAGGCCCCTCACCGTGTGGAGCAAGCAGTGCTGTCCCTAGATAAGGCTGCTTGGTCGTTCAGGGTGCTGCTGATACCACTCGGTATCAGCTCTGCAGCATATGACGTCCTGCTTTGCAGAGGCTGCCAAGCTATTAGGCCTAGAAGTTAGTCTGAAGAAGACAGAAGTTCTCCACCAGCCTGCACCCCAGGAAGATTATCACCCTCCCTGCATCACTGTGGGTGAATCAGTTCTGAAGACAGTCCAGCAGTTCAGCTACCTCGGGTGCATCATCTCCTCAGATGCCAAGATCGACAAGGAGATTGACAACAGGCTGGCAAAAACAAACCGTGCATTTGGCCGACTGCACAAAAGAGTGTGGAGCAACAAGCATCTGAAAAAAGGCACAAAGATCAATGTTTACAAAGCAGTTGTGATGACAACCCTCATCTACGGCTCCGAATCGTGGGTTTTATACCGTCATCACCTGCGACTCCTTGAGCGCTTTCATCTGCGCTGCCTTCGCACCATCCTCAACATCCACTGGAGTGACTTTGTGGCCAACACTGAAGTCCTCAAGCGGGCGGAGGTTACCAGCATCGAGGCACTGCTGCTGAAGACGCAGCTGCGCTGGGCAGGGCATATTTCTAGGATGGAAAACCACTGCCTTCCCAAGATTGCCCTGTATGGCGAACTCTCCACCGGCCATCGAAATAGAGGGGCACCAAAGAAGAGGTACAAGGACTCCTTGAAGAAATCCTTTGGCACCTGTCGCATCAACCATCACCAGTGGTCTGACCTAGCCTCAGATCGCAAAGCATGGAGGCACACCATCCACCAGGCTGTCTCTTCCTTTGAGAACGCACGCATAGCTGGTCTTGAGGACAAAAGGAGATTGAGGAAGAATCGCGCTGCTACAGCACCAACCCCAAATCAGACTTTTCCCTGCAGCCACTGTGGCCGGATCTGCCTGTCCCGCATTGGGCTTGTCAGCCACCAGCGAGCCTGCAGCAGACGTGGACTACTGCACCCTTCTTAAATCTTCGTTTGCGAAGCCAAGCCGAGAGAGAGCTTGGGCATGAACGCTTAGATCCAGAATTAAACTTTGTTGGTCTTAAAGGTGCCACTGGACTCAAATTTTGTTCTCTAACTCCAGACCAACATGGGTGCCCACCTGCGTCTCTCAAAATTTGTAATTACATCTGCCTCTTTTAAATCACTCCTTTTAGCTCTTTGATAATGTTAGAAGTGCAACAGATCAGATTTTGTTAAAACCATTCATTTATAGATGAACAGTTTGTTTTCCTCCAGTGTGCTTGCCAAAACCCACTTTGCAGCTGTTAATGGGCTTAGAACCAATTCCCCATACAAATTATGTACAAGCCCAACCAAAAGCTTCATAACATCAATTGAGGTTCAAAAAGTATAGAGTCATATGTTACATTAATTCACAAATTGCTGCACATAAATCATGTTGTACTTCAAGCATTTATCTTATAATAAATTTACTGAAACCTGCTTATGAGGTGTTCAATTCTACTGAGAAAGTATTTCATATTTAGATGTTTTCCTTAAAACCCATTGAAAGTAGCCTTAGGATTAAATTTTTCCAAATCCATACCCGTTCTTCCCTGTTGGTATCTGTCCGCAGATCTCGCTTCCATTTCATGGTATAATTTAAGGCAATATTATCCAAATTGATTAATAATAGATATATTTCAGGGCTTTTGTGGACTTTAAAAAATGACAATTGTTAAATGCACTATAGCACTACTCCAGTTTATCACCACTTAGCTATTTCTATTTCATATTTTACATCTTCTAATTTCCCAGTTACCTTTTTTTAAATGACATCTCCAGCCGTTTTCATCACAGAGATATAAGGGGAGAGATGTGAGCAGATTTTGTCCCTGTTGCCTGGAAAAAGTATGAGGGTGTGGCTTGAGGGATGCCATTGCATGTTAGTATTGTGCTGTAGTGATCTGTTGCCACTTTCCTAACGAAGCCGTCATAGCAGCATCCATGATGAAAAGAAGACACAGAAATGCCAGTCACCATGGCAGCTATGACACCTATCCCACCCACCCCCCCTAGTCACTGTGGAGCACATCTGGAAGGAGAAAGACAGAGGGAAGTGCACAGAAAACTCCCACATGTGGAAGCTTCTGCCTCTACAGCAAGGATGAAAGCAATGCAGAGAACCCTTGTGGAGAGGGAGCAGCCAGGCTTCCATGGTCTTCCCTAGCACCCACTCCTTCCCCAGAGGCTTTGAGAGAGTTCTGTGGACCAGCTAGAGAAAAGGAAGTTCCACACAAGGGGCCGCGGGTCAGAGGAACAGGCAACCTCCCAAGGAGTATTTTTGGGGTGGGAAGGAAAAGGTACACAGACTGGCATGGCTACAGCTGCGGGCATTTAAGGAACTTTTTTCCACTTGCAGCTGAAAGGAACAACCAGGGTTGTGCCATGTGGAAGCTGGGCATAATGGAGGGCTGCATAACCTGTTAATATTTTAACTAATAAAAATTGGATGGATGGACAGATGATAGAGAGAGAGAGAGAGAGAGAGATTGATTGATTGATTGATTGATTGATTGATGATACAGAGAGAGAGAGATGATTGATAGAGAGAGAGAGATTGATTGATTGATTGATTGATTGATAAATGATACAGAGAGAGAGAGAGAGAGAGAGAGAGAGAGATAGAAGATAGATGAGAGAGATGATAGATAGATGAGAGAGAGATTGATTGATTGATGATACAGAGAGAGAGAGATGATTGATAGATAGAGAGAGAGAGAGATTGATTGATTGATTGATTGATTGATTGATAAATGATACAGAGAGAGAGAGAGATGATAGATAGATAGAAGATAGATGAGAGAGATGATAGATAGATGAGAGAGAGATTGATTGATTGATGATACAGAGAGAGAGAGAGATGATAGAGAGAAAGAGATGATAGATCGATAGAAGATAGATGAGAGAGATGATAGAGAGAGAGAGAGAGGTTCACAAACGCAAGGAGACACTTTGTGGTCATCAGCCATAGTGCCATGAGTCATATCTGTTCAATGCTGCAGCATTTCCAAAGCTCTGCCCAACAAGAAGGGTGAGCAACCCAGGCTGCCTGCCCAGCTCTCTTGCCCTCTGAGGTCCTTAGCTTCCCTTCACGCTGAAGACCACTAAACATACCCGACAAGGTCAGCCCATGATCCAACCAAACGAGTACTCTTTCTTTCTAAGAATTCCAGCAACCAAAAACACTGAGGGGCCCTTGAGACCCTCTTCTAACCTGGGATTCTTTCACCCTGTTGAGCCTGTAGACCATTTGGGGATCTTGAGGGAGTGGGGAGCCAGTCACAATATTGCTGCAAAAGTAGCAGGGCCAGTCACAGAGTGTTTGGATGTTTCAGAACACTATCTCTCTAGATGGTCAGTCTGTCTGTCTGTCTGATTTTTAGTCACTGCTCACTCAAAGGATCTTGTGGCCACTTACAACATTAAAACCATATAAATAAATCGAAAAGAACAGAAATAAGTTAAAACCACCGGGGTTGCCTGCCCTGAGTTGGCAACCTGCAAGCAGAGCTGGGGGGGAGCATTGCATGCTTGATGATGTTGCCAAGCATGCGGGTTCAATGACGAGTCAAGTTTGATACAAAACTACGTTTATTGATAGACTGATACTTTCTCCTGGAACAGGCATTGAGAGTGATGCTAAGGATACATTGATACAATACTTTTAAGACCTACTTCAAAGGATTCCGAAGGGTGGGGGCAAAGGATGCACTCTAACACAAACTATCATAAATGTCTACATTCTCACAGCAACCGTCCTTGCTTTCCCCAGATGTTCTACACTCCCGTACAGGAATGTATGGGAAGGTGTTGATTACTCTTTCTCAAGTTAGTTTCGTTTCTCTCTATTCTACTTCACAAGCAATAAAGCAAGAAGGGGGAGGGGGGAAAGAATAACAGAGCTAATAGGCTTTGGTCCTCCATGATACTTCATGGAGGAGGGAGGGGGGAGGGGGGAAAGAATAACAGAGCTAATAGGCTTTGGTCCTCCATGATACTTCACAGGCCAGCTTTATGGAGGATCATAAAACAATTAATTACCAATGGAATTCTACCATGCTTGACATACTGCCCCCCTTTTCATCAGCGTCGGGGGTTTTGAGGAAATGCTTTATAAAACTTTTTTACCAAATCAGGGGCCAAGACATTTTGTTCTGCTACCCATTCATTTTGGCTGGCAGGAAAATGCTTCCACTTAATCAAATAATACAACACTCCACGCTTCACTTTCGCATCTAAAAATTTTTCTACTTCATGGTGACTCTGATTCCCAATCTGGATAGGTTGAGGTGGTCGAGGGTGCCAAGGAGTACCACCCGGGTCTCTTCGCAAAAGACTGCAATGAAAGACAGGGTGTATTTTACTAAACTTTTTGGGTAACTCCAGCTCTACTGTCACTTTATTGATTACCCTCTTTATTCTGAATGGCCCCAAAAACTGATAAGCCAACTTCCTTGAGGGCTGATTCAACGGGAGGTTTTTTGTTGACACAAATACCGAATCACCCACTTTGAAATCCCACACAGGCACATGGGACTTGTCATATTGTCTTTTATAAGCTTCTTTGGCCATTTCCAGATTCTCCTGTATTCCCTACCTGCTTCCCTCCAACTTTCTCCACCATTGCTCGAAAGAGGTGGGGTCCCTGGCTCGTTCTCCCCGCGGTAGCAATGGGACAGGCTTGCCCTCATATTCGTTCACAATTTGGAACGATGATGCTTTGGTTTAGCCATGCACACAGTTATTGTAACCATACTCAGCAAATGGCAACAGGTCTACCCAATTGGACTGCTAGTGATTCACATAACACCTTAAATATTGCTCTAACAGCGCGTTTACTCATTCCGTCTGTCCGTCAGTCTGGGGATGATATGACGAGCTCAAGCCTTGTTCTATACCCATTAGTTTGCAAAATTCCCACCAGAAGTTGGCAACAAACTGTGGGCCACGGTCACTAATGATCTTATCTGGGAATAAGTGGATTTTTACAATGTGGTGGAAAAACTAATAAGCTAACCTCTTGGCCGTTGGCAATTGCGCACAAGGGATGAAGTGCGCCTGTTTTGAAAAGGTGTCCACTACTACCAGAATTACGGTTTTCCCTTGCGAGACCGGTAGTTCAACTATAAAATCCATTGACACTACGGACCAAGGGCACGAAGCGGTTTCTAGAGGCTTCAACAGTCCAGGGGGTTTCCCTCCCCTTCTTTTAGCCATCAAGCAAATAGGGCAGGAGGCCACAAACTCAGAAACATCCTTTTTCATGGATGGCCACCAAAATTGCCTGTTAATTAGGTGCAGTGTCTTCACATAGATATTGGATTTATATCCCGCCCTCCACTCCGAAGAGTCTCAGAGAGGCTCACAATCTCCTTTACCTTCCTCCCCCACAACAAACACCCTGTGAGGTGGGTGGGGCTGGAGAGGGCTCTCACAACAGCTGCCCTTTCAAGGACAACCTCTGCCAGAGCTATGGCTGACCCAAGGCCATGCTAGCAGGTGCAAGTGGAGGAGTGGGGAATCAAACCCGGTTCTCCCAGATAAGAGTCCATGCACTTAACCACTACACCAAACTGGCTCTCCACACCAAACTGGCCCGACAGTTTGTTAGAGTGGCAAAATTGCAGGACTTTTGAGCGAAGACTCTTGGGGACATATAGTTTGCCGTCTTTATACCAAAATCCGTCCTCTCCCTTTTGCACTTCACCCGGCCGATCTTCTCCCTCACTTTCGGTCTCTGTGGCCAGGCGTTTCCCTCCCCACTTCTCTGTCTGAAGATTCTGCTTTGATTTGGACCGGGTGATCATCATGGCCACTACTTGGGAAGGGGAAATTAAGGAGTCTACCACTTCCTCCTTTTGACTATTGTGCTGGGGAAGGTGTGCACGAGCATCTGCCAAAAAGTTTTTTGTCCCCGGGATGTGCTTCAGCACGAAGTTGAATTTGGAGAAGAACCCCGCCTACCGAAACTGTTTCTCAGTGAGTTTACGGCGGCCAGTGAGTGCTTCTAAATTTTTGTGGTCGGTCCAAATCTCAAATGGCAGTTCGGCACCTCCAGGTCTTTAAAGCATAGGTTACAGCAAAAGCCTCTTTATCCCACACCGACCAATTTCTCTGCTCATGGGGAAATTTCTTAGATATGTAGGCACAGGGTTTCAGCCTCCCTTCCTCATCTCTCTGCATGAGGATGGTCCGACGGCGACGTCAGAAGCTTCACATTGCACAATGAAGGGTTTTAGCTCACTGGGATGACTCAAGACTGCTTCACTGGTGAACAGTCACTTAAGTTTGTTGAACGCTTCTTGACATTTCGGCGTCCAATTTAACTTTGCCCCCAGTTTTTTAGAGTCAGGACCCTTCCCCTTAGTGTTCAACAATTCAGTGAGGGGCAACATTACTTGAGCAAACTCCGGTATGAAGGTGCAGTAGAAATTGACGAACCCGAGAAACGATTGAAGCTGTCTACGTGTCCTCAGGGGAGCCCAATCCAACACCGCTTGAACCTTGCTCAGGTCCATGGCCAGCCCCTGCCCGGATACCCTGAAACCTAGGTAGTCGAGTTCAATTTTGTGGAACTCGCTTTTGGACAACTTAGCATACAATTTGTACTTTAGTAGCATGCTGAGAACTTCCCGCACAGATGTCACTCTTAGAAGTGATGTCAGTGCATTTTGCAGCCCTCAAAGAATTCTCCAATCATCGGGGAATTCTTCAAGCGAGGCTTGACATAGTGATGTTACTTGCAAGGGTTCACCTGAAGCAGATGTCATTGTGTCATGCAATGCTCAAGGAATTCACCTGAGCTATATGGTAAAAACCATAGACAGAGGAGGAATTTCTAGAGCATCACATGACACAGCGACATCACTTCTGAGGCTTCCCCTGCCACTGACATCATTGTGTTGTACAATAAGGAATTCCCCAAATGCAATTTTGGGCTGTATCAACAAAAGTATAGTGTCCAGATCACGTGAAATGATAGTATTGCTTTACTCTGCTCTGGTAAGACCTCATCTGGAGTATTGTGTTCAGTTTTGGGCACCACATTTTAAGAAGGATATAGACAAGCTGGAATGGGTCCAAAAGAGGGTGATGAAGATGGTGAGGGGTCTGGAGACCAAGTCCTATGAGGAAAGGTTGAAGGAGCTGGGGATGTTTAGCCTGGAGAGGAGGTGGCTGAGAGGTGATATGATCACCATCTTCACGTACTTGAAGGGCTGTCATATAGAGGATGGTGCGAAATTGTTTTCTGTGGCCCCAGAAGGTTGGACCAGAACCAACGGGTTGAAATTACAATCTAAAGAGTTTCTAGCTCAACATTAGGAAGAACTTCCTGACAGTCAGAGTGGTTCCTCAGTAGAAGAGGCTTCCTCAGGAGGTGGTGGACTCTCCTTCCTTGGAGGTTTATAAACAGAGACTAGATGGCCATCTGAGAGCAATGCCAGATCCTGTGAATTTAGGGGGAGGTATTTGTGAATTTCCTGCATTGTGCAGAGGGTTGAACTAGATAACCCTAGGGGTCCTTTTCAACTCTATGATTCTCTGATTCCCCCACTCTCTATGGTAAAAACCATAGAGGTCAGGGGAATTCCTAGATTGTTGCTTTACACTGTGATGTCACACCGAGGCATCACCCAGAAGTGATGCTATTGCATTGCATGATGTCATTTCCCCTGCCCTTCCTTCTCCAACTGGTCACCCACCATTACCAGTCAAGTGGTAAGCCTACACAACACATTCTCCTATGAGCCAGGCAGCTGTTTTGGAATGAGAGCTCATGGCATCTTGAGCTCTTCTATAGCCCTTCCCGCTCCAAGAACACACAAGAAATCTGGATTCCCTCTTTGGTTGGGGATGAGATGCTGTTTGGCTTCACTTCCCAACAAAAAGGAAGCTTTTTCTCCCTGCCCTGCCATGGGGAGAAGTTGTTAAAAGCCCAGGACACAACAAGCCCTTGTCTGCGGCCAAACAGAGGGAGTGTGGCCGCGGCACATCTGCTGGGGATGAGCTCAGTGCCTTCCCAGTCAGTCAGTGGGCAGGGGCCAAGTTCACACTTCCTTCCTGGTGTTTCCACCTCCCCCACTTTTGTAGTCAAGACCAGGTGTGAGGAAATAAAAGGCACGGGGGAGGTGCCTTCAATGCTCGGGAAGCACAAACTCTGCACTGCAACAGGATCATGAAGCACCTGAATGTATAAAACCACATATGGCCTGTAGCTAAGCAGGGGCCCACGGGGCCTGGCCCCTGGACAGTTTTGGGGAGCCCCTCACCTCCACCCCAGGGCTGCTCCTTTCCCTCTGTCTCCTGCACAACTGAAATCATGCATGGGGGTGGGGCTCCTGCAAGCCCCTCCCACATGATCTAAATCACGCAAGAGGGAGAGGGCCAGCCCTGGAGTCTCCAGCTTCCTACTCTCACCCTGCGGCCCCTCCCACATGGCACTCTCATGCCCCCTCCCCCCTGGCCCCTAGCTGCTGGGGGGGAGCAGCTCTTTTCTAGAGCAGAAACCAAATGCAGCAGAAGAGCCTGGAGGGCGGGGCCCAGAGTCCCAGTGGTTCTCCTCTGCCTTCCCACCCCTCTTAGGTGATTTGGTCTAGGGCTGCCAGCTCTGGGTTGGGAAATACCTGGAGGTTTTGGGGGTGGAGCCTGAGGAGGGCGGGGTTTGGGGAAGGGAGGGACTTGAATGGGGCCTGATGCCACACCCTCCAAAGCAGCCATTTCCTCCCGGGGAACCGGTCTCTGTCGGCCAGAGGCTATAGCGGGAGATCTCAAGGCTGATTCAGTTTAAGGCTTGCCTCTGAGGCAGCCTCCTGGGCCGTTCTTGGTGCAGATCTGAGCTGCTTTGGAGGCATGAGCTCCCTCCGCCCTCCCCGGTTGTGCTGCCCTGGTCTGCCTGCCCGCCTGCCTGCCAGGGTCAAGGACTCTCAATTGGGGCAGTGTGTTGCAGAGGCCTTGATCTGCAGGATGAATGGCACCCGCAGGCGCTCCCAAATGTCACCCGAAAGGGCAGGCCAGGCGGGACGCCACAAAAGAGGGGCTGAGTGTTCGGCGGAGACAGCAGCCGCCTCTGTTCGGAGAGCCAGCATAATTGCACCGCTCCTTTTTTTTGCAAAACGGCGTAGTAGATTGGTTTCCAGGCAGAAAACAGACTTCTTTCCAGGCCTCCGAACAGGATGCCTGGCTCGATAAAAGATGCTTTAGTGGCGTTTTTATCTGGAAGAATCCATTCTGGTCATCAGTGGCAGAGGCAGGAAAACCACAGGCTGAGCATCATGTAGGCCATGCACAATCGCAGGGCTCTGCTGCCCCCTGCAGCACAGAAAGGGCAGAGTCTTAGGCCTGGGCTGCCGTCACCCTCGCCATTAAATCCATTCCTAGCCCGTCGCTATCATACCCTGCAGCTTTTTTACAAGGGATTTCCTGATCAGACATCCCTCCATCCTTCAGTTCTAAGCAGCCTTGGTCCCGTTGCTGGTTGATCAGAGGTCTCAACCGGACCTCAGTTTTTGAGATGGCATTCCACACTCGTGCAAGCGCAGTACGTGGGATATCGTGCTTGGCTTTTGTTTTTTTAAAAAAGTGCCAGAAAAGGTGGGCGATCTGCCCCCCCCCCCCCCCAATTTAAACACCCGGCCAGGGAGGGGAAGCCCAGGAGTTCTCTTTGCTGTCTCTCCGCCTGGTGGGGAGACAGCAAAGGTGGGTGATCTTCCTCCTCCCCCATTTAAACACCCCACCATAGTGTTTAAATGGGGGGAAGCACGGCAACTCTCTTTGCTGTCTCTCCGCCTGGCAGGGAGACAGCAAAGGTGGGTCATCTTCCTCCCCCCCCCCCATTTAAACACCCCACCGTGGTGTTTAAATGGGGGGGAAGCACGGCAACTCTCTTTGCAGTCTCTCCGCCTGGCGGGGAGATGGCAAAGGTGGGTCACCTTCCCCCCCCCCCCATTTAAACGGGGCAGGGTAAAAGCTGGAATGGGCCAGAACAGGCCGGAATGGGCATTAAACAGTGTAGACTGTCACAAAAAATGAACACCCCGCCAGGGTGTTTAAATGGGGGGAGGACAGGAACTCTCTTGCCGTCTCTCCGCCTGGCGGGGAGAAGGCAAAGGTGGGCGATCTGCCTCTCCCCCCCCCATTTAGAAAACGTCCCCTGTGCAAGCACCAGTCATTTCCGACTCTGGGGTGACGCTGCTTTCACAAAACCTTTTACGGGGTGGTTTGCCATTGCCTTCCCCAGTCATTACACCCCCCACCCCCCCAGCAAGCTGGGTACTCATTTTACCGACCTCGGAAGGATGGAAGGCTGAGTCAACAATTGCTGGCGCAATTATATCATTTGAAGTGGGCTCTCGCAGGGAAGCGGATGTGCGCTTGTGATGAGTCGGCTACAATGGAGCATTCAAACATAGAAAGTACGCGCGGGAGTCGTCGGAAGCATTCTTATTCCGGATTTAATGGACTATCAAAAATGTCCGCGTCTCAGTTGTGGCCGTTTTGGACATGAACGAGTCAACGACCATTGCCAGATGCTGATGTTTGGACAACCACATAAAATCCGACATGCATCTGGCTTTCATCCATGCCCATCTTGTCAGTTCATGTATGTCTGACCTCGGCCCTGGTGTGGCACAGAGTGGGGCTGCTGAAAACCAGGTGGGCTGCATCTGTATCTGTCTGGGAAAGTTATTTACTAGGGGTGCCAACCTCCGGTGGGGGAGGGGGGGATGGAGATTCTCCAGAATTGCAGGTGATCTCCAGAGGACAGAGATCAGTTCCCCTGGAGGAAAAGAGCTGTTTTGGAAGATGGACTCTGTAGCGTTGAACTCTGCTGAGTCCCTCCCCTTTCTAAACGCCACCCCCCACACACACAATCCACCCCCAAATCTCCAGGTTTTTCCTGAACTGGAGCTGGCAGCAACCCTTTAAAATGTTGGCCTAAGATGTTTTACACTAGTGCTGAGACTCTTTGAGTGAAACGTTCTTTTCCTTTTTCCTTCTAGGGCGACCACGTGAGCCACAGGGCTTTTTTTGAGCAGGAATGAGTTCCAGCTGGCTTGGTGCCAGGGGGTGTGGCCTAATATGCAAATGAATTCCTGCTGGGTTTTATCTACAATAAAAGCCCTCCACTCCATGGAGGTAAAACACAGGCATGTATGTATGTGCACGTCTTGAGCAAGAGAGCGGCTACCATAAGTTTGCCCTGTTGGGTGGGTTAGGTGAGCTTCATGACTGAATGAAGATTCAAACTCCTGCCCCCTTGGGGCTGGGCCAAGACTTCAGCCACTCCAGCTCTCAGCAGTGTGGCTCTTCAGTTAGATTTGAGTCCCTTTGCACTTTAGAGGCAAACAAAATTTTGGGAGTCCAGGCTTTTGAGAGCCAAAGCTCCCTTTGACAGATACCAGGCGTATCTTCTTATCTTTGACTCTCCCAAGCTGACACCCCAAAACTCTCCTTGGTCTCTCAGGCGCTTCTGGACTCTGATCAAACTATTCCACTGTAGACCAGCAGGGCTCCCCTTGGAAACTGTTTTCATGGCTTTCCAGCATTACACAGCAAATCTGAAGCCAACATAGGTGTTCAGTGACCAACACTGGCAACTCCCAGCCATGGATTCCAGGGAGGTGTCATTTCCCTGCCTTCAGTCTCTATGTTGGTGTGGCATCTTAAAAAAAATGAATTCCAGCCCAGAGAATGGTTGATTGCCTAAGGACAGTGCAGTGAGTGTTTAACCCTGCATTTCTGTGCTGTTAGTCCACACTCGTTGGTTTCAGTGGGTTTAGACGAGGCAACTGGACCCAAGATTGCACTGGGTCTGATCTGTGGCTACATCGAGCCCTCTTCTCTCCCTTGCCCTACAGTAGTCCTGCCATCTAAGGTAGGATTCAGAAGGATTCGTGCAGACCAGGAGTGATGTGCCCCTCTGACATCCCATAATTAACATCCGCTCCACTGCTTCCAAAATTGGCTTTGGCCTCATCCTGGCCTCTGTCACTCAAAGTGGCAAGCCAGAATCCCTCAGGTGGTTCCTCTTCAGGCTCATTACTAGGGAGCCTTCTCAAGCAGTGCTTCGTTCAAGGCAGGCAAAGATGTTCAGGAAAAGGAGCAGCCTGCAAATATCAGGATCTCAAATGAGACCAAGTGCTGCAGTTCCTTGCCCTTCAAAAATCACACAACGCTGGATCCTTTTCCTACAGTGAACCAGGTTTATTAAGAGTCATGGAACAGACAAGCTCAGAGAAATGTGAGTCAGCTCTACAGCAAAACAAAAATGTAGTATTGAGTAGCTTTAATTCTGAGTCTAAGCCGTGGCTTCCTGGGCTTGGCCAGTCTCCCATCAAGCTCCCGCAGAATCATCTCTCCCCCATGCAGGGGTGAACTGAGACCCTAAAGCAGTCCAAGATCATAAGTGAGCCAAGCAGCACTCGATGCCAGGACCACTCGGATCCGGCCCTGCCAGCAGCGGCACAAGCCAAGCCACCCCTGTGGGGCTGCCCACTCCACTGGGACTCAGCAGGCTTGCTTCTGGCTGCCACTGGACCTCGGAAACAGAGGCTCCCCAGACACTTTCCTGGCCTGATCTCCCGGGGTTACCAACTTCAAGATGGAAAATTCCCAGATATTTGGGCAGAAGGCAGGATTTGAAGAGGACAGGGATCTCAGTCCCATAGAGTGCCCCCTCCAAAGCAGCCATTTCCTCCAGGGAAATGAACCTCTGTCATCTGGAGATCAGTTGGGATTCTGGGTAAGGCTGCAAGTCTGGGTTGGGAAATTCCTGGAGATCTGGGCGTGAGCTTGAGGAAGACAGAGTTTGGGGAGGGGAGGGGAGGGATCTCAGCAGAGTGTAATGCTGTAGATCAAGTTAGGGATGCCAGCAGCCTCCAAGTGGGACCTGGGGATGCCCAGGAATTCCAGCTCATCTCCACACAAGAGAGATTGGTTTCCCCTGGAGAAGATGGCTGCTTTGGAGGCATGGCGCCCCACTGAGGTCCCTCCCCTCCCCAGGCTCCACCCACAAATCTCAAAGACTTTTCCAACCTGCAGCTGGCATCCCTATCCCCATCCCCCGCTGGAGGCAACCCCATTAGAGCCCACCCTCCAAAGCAGCCTTTTTCTCCAGGGGAACTGAACGCTGTACTCTGGGGGTCAGGTGTAATTCTGGGAGCTCTCCAGGCCCCAACCAGAGGCTGGTAAATCTGGGAGAGAGTGTGGTAACCCTAAACCAGGGATGGGGAACCTCCATCCCGAGGGTCGTATGCGACCCTCAAGGTCACTTGGTGCTGCTCTCGGGGATTGCTGGACCAAACCTAGCCATGTGGCAGCCTCCCTGGGGCCTGGCTGGCCAGCGAGGATCATGGGACCCAGCTGTGCTGTGCGGCAGCCTCCCCAGGGCCAGGCAGGGATCACAGGGCCCAGATGTACTGTGCGGCAGCCTCCCTGGGGCCTGGCTGGCCAGCCAGAATTGCCGCAGGGCCTGGAAAAGTTACTGTCACTGTTCAGTTTGCACTTGATTATCCCAGATGGTGTGGCCTAATATGCTAATATGATGAGTGTGTGACCTAATATGCTAATATTAGGGGATGTGGTCTGATATGCTACTGCGTTCCTGATGGGCTTGGACCTATGCATTTGCCTAGGGCAGTGGGCCGGGTGTGTTTGTGTGTGCCAGATTAGGCTCTCCCTACATGACTTCAAATAGAAACACAATTATTTGCATTAATTTTGCTGGCCTGAATCATTCTCCCTTGGCAGAGCACTGTTTTTTAAGCTGATAATTTTTATGGCCCACGAATGATGTTATAAATATCCATATGGCCCTTGGCAGAAAAAAGGTTCCCCAGCCCTGCTCTAAACCCTTGCCTTCTGAAGTGGGCGGGGCCACTACCACTTTCCTGGTGGTGATGGGGGGGTGGAACCTGAGGAGGGCAGGGTTTGGGGAGGGGAGGGGTCTCAGCAGGATGTAATGCTCAAACGTCCACCTTCCAAAGCAGCCATTTTCTCCAGGGCAATGATCTCTATCCCCTGCAGATAGGGTTGCCAAGTCCAATTCAATAAATACCTGGGGACTTTGGGGGTGGAGCCAGGAGACTTTGGGAGTGGAGCCAGGAGACACTGGGGGCAGAGCCAGGAACAAGGGTGTGACAAGCATAATTGAACTCCAAGGGAGTTCTGGCCATCACATTTAAAGGGACCGCACACCTTTTTAAATGTCTTCCTTCCATAGGAAATAATGAAGGATAGGGGCACCATCTTTTGGGGCTCATGGAATTGGACTCCCTGGTCAAATCGTTTTGAAACTTGGGGGGGTACTTTGGGGAGAGCACTAGATACTATATTGAAAATTTGGTGCCTCTACCTCAAAAAACAGCTCCCCCAGAGCCCCCGAAACCTCCAGAACAATTCCTCATTATACCCTATGAGAATCGATCTCCACATAGGGAATAATGCAGACGTTTCCCTCTCCCCCCGCCCCCCCCCCCCGTTTCTGGCGAGTCTGAAGCAGGGGATTGGCCTCTCTACTCACCAGTTGCTGCCAGCTTCTTCACAGCAACACAGACACACCATCCCAAATTGAAGCCTTTCAAGTCAAGCCTCCGGAGGTGCAAAGGCACATGGTCCTTTGCGGGCAGGGTGGGCCTTCCCCCCCCCTGCCAGCCAGCTGACTGGGGGCGGGAAGCAGCCTGGGAAAATGGAAGAAAGGCTGCTGCGATCGGGGCTGGGTGGGAAGGGAAGGGCAAGGAGAAGCTGCTGCGATCCAGGGTGGGAAGGGAAGGGACGAGAAGCATCGGGGATCGGTGGGAAGGGGCAAAGAGAAGCTGCTGGGATCGGGGCTGGGTGGGAAGGGCCGCCATTCCCCCCCCCCCCCCGCTTTCCGGATTTTGGGCGAGCGGGGGGAGGAGGCTCCAAATCGGGGGTCCCCCGCCCAGGCAGGGGATTTGGGAAGCCTACCTGCAGATCAGTTGTAATCCTAGGGAATCTCCAGCCACCACTTGGTGGTCCACAACTCTAGGTGTGTTCCACAACAGCAACCCATACTGCTCAGTCTGCTTCTGGGTGAAGTCCAGCTGCGCAAGTGTCCTTTGCATTTTTACCATTGCTCCTGCCAGCAGGGACTGGGATGAACCTTCTGAGACAGGCTGAGGCAATTTAGCACAAGGGAAAGTGATCCAGGAAGGTTTGAGGCCCCCGTAAACAGTGAAAGCTCCAAGGCACAGAGTGGCAAGCTGCAGTACTGCAGCCCAAGCTCTTCTCACTACCTGATCCCAGTGGAAGCTGGGTTCAGGTAGCTGGCTCACGCTTGCTGGGGGTAGAGTGTAGATGACTGCAGAAGGCAATGGCAAACCACCCCATAAAATGTCATGATGCGACGTCACCCCATGGGTCGGTAACGGCTCAGTGCTTACACAGGGGTCTACCTTTACCTTTTTAATAGTGAAATGCCTCTTTTTTGACTGCTTGATTCTCAGCTGAGCCTTCCAGACATACGTTTTCCTGGGGAAAAGGCTAATTTCTGGCTCAAAAGGTGTCAGGTTTATACTGCTAATTAATCAGTCTCTCTTTCCATGAGCTGAACTCGGGTGTATCTTCTGGAGTTACAGCAGAGCTCCAGACCACAGGGGTCAGCCTCCCTGGAGAAAATGTCTGCTTTGGAAGGTAGACTCCACATGGCATTATACCCCACGGAGGCCCCTCCCTCCTCCAACCCTGCCCTTCCCTGGGTCTGCCCCCCAAATCTCCAGGAATTTCCCAAACCAGAGTTGGCATGGTGCTGATTGAGGACGAGCTGTCCAGAGGGAGTGGAATTGCTGGGGGCACAAAACCCAGGGGGCTCAGGTTGCCCTTGGGGCCCATGCAGAATCAGGCCAGGCCCTGCTGGGAGCAGAAGGGAGGCCTGGGCATGAGTGGCTCTTTGCTGGCTGCAGCCCTGATTGCTGGATTCAGATCAAAGGGCCACAGAAGCTTTTTTCCTCAGTGGGAAGCAGCCGAAATCACTTCCCTCTCCTCCACATTCTGCTCACTGAAGTGGGTTGCACTGAGAGTAGGTGACTGGTCCAAGGTCGCCCAGCAAGGGGCAACTTTGACATGGTTTTTAAAAGCTGCCCAAGGGCAGCGGTGGGCACCCAATGGCTTTGGGCAGGCAACCTGGAGATGGCCACTGGGGCTCATGGACTCCCACCAAGAGCAGGCCGGAAGCCAGGGGCCTGGCAGTGAAAGAAGAGGGGTGAGGTTTTTCCTCCCCCTTAACTGCTGTGCTGTGCTTTCCTCTGCTGTGACGTGAACCTCAGCTGGCTCCTCAGTGTTCAGGGTGGGCCTGCTAACCGATGGAGATGGTGATGAGCCATGTTGGTCTGAAGCAACAGGACAAAGGCTGAGTCTGGGGGGACCTTTTAGACCAACAAAGTTTATTTCTGGGTTTAAGCTTTCATGTGCACATGGAAGTTACACCCAGAATTAAACTTACTAATAGTCAAGTTTGCCAACCTCCAAGTGGGGCCTGGAGATCTGCTCTGACAACAGATTTCTAGACTGGAGATCCATGGGGAAAATGGATGCTCCAGGGGTGTCAAACTCATTTGTTCTGAGGGCTGGATCTGTCAGGCCAGGCCATGTCAGGCTGGACCATGTGTGCACCTATTTCAGATTAGGTAGCAGGACACAAACAAACACAAAGATTTTTTAAAGAATAAAATAAAATAAAACATGCTCAAAACATTAGCACTCATTGGTCTTAAAGGTGCTTCCTTTGTATCTCTCCCACAGGATCCAGGGAACTGGACAAAGGAAGTGCTGGCTCCTTCCTTCCTTCCTTCTCCAGGGTACCAGGAGGAGGAGGAAGAACCTCAGCCAATAGAAGGAAGAGAGGCTTGGCTCAGTAGCTCTGCTGCATGATTGAAAGAGGCTGGCAAAGCAAGCTATTCCTCCACCTTCCTCTCCAAGGGAGGAGCCTCAGCCAATGGAGAAAACAGAGGCTTTGCTCTCTAGCTCCTGTGCGACTGAGCAAGCCTTGCAAAGCAAGCTGTTACGCAGAAGGAAGCGAGAGGGAAAAGGATGCAGATGACAGCCAGTTGCTTGGAGGCCTGATAGGAGCCCTCCAGGGGCCTGATTCAGCCCCCAGGCCACATGTTTGACACCCCTGCTTTAGAGGCTGAACTCTCTGCCCCTGTGCCCCACTGAAGCCCCTCCCTTTGCAAACCATGACCTCCCCAGGCATAAATCTAGGGCTGCCAACTCTGGGTTGGAAAATTCCTGGAGATTTAGGAATGAAACTTAGAGAGGGTGGAGGTTTTGGAGGGGAGGGATTGCCCTGGAGTAGAATCCCATACAGTCCACCCTCTACAGCAACCATTTTCTCCAAAGGAACTGATCTCTGTGCAAGGAGATTGGTAGAAATTCCAGGAGATCTCCAGGCCACACCTGAAGGTTTGCAACCCTAATATTTAGGGATTTCCAATCCAGAACTGGCAGCCCTACCATGTTATGGTGTTAAGACCATCATGCCACGTCTGGGAAGATCCCTGCCTGCTGTCCCAGGAGGGTGGGCCAATCACTCCTGGTCCCACAGGCTGCTCATGAGGAGAACAAAGAGGAGGAGGCGGGAACCCGGAGCTCCTCAGATGAAGCGGGGGGGGGGGGGGAGGGATGTAATAAGCTGAGGGACTCCATCCTTCTTTACGCTTTGGCTTTTTTGTAACATGATCCTGAATCTGTTTCCCAAAACTGGGGACAGCTTCTTCTGCAACTTCTGTCAGGACTGGCAATTGCTAGAAACTGAATAGCCCAGGAGTCTGGTGGGCTGTTGAGGTAAGAGCTGGGAGGATCAGCCCTCAGGGTGATTCCTGGCTGCTCCCAGAGGCCCAAATCTGCGAGGTGTGCTCAGGAGGGGGGTCAGGGACTAGATGCACAGCCAAGCCCATCTCTACTTCAGCCTCTTCCAGAGGGCAGGAAATGCTGCCTTCCCTATGGGGTCATCATAGCCGTGGGGCCAAGGATAGGGGCCGTGTCAGACATGCTTTCCTGAGCCAGGCTCCTGGTGTCATCTTGGACCGAGAGGACAATGTTGACCACCTTCTCCTCAAAGTGCACCTGCCTCCTGGCTATCGATATGTTGGAAGAGTTCACCGCACCTTCCTGGCTCTGGCAACCTCTGAAGATGCTCCATACAGATGAGAAGAGGGAGCCCTGTTGCCCTCTGCGTGATCCTCCGAGGAAGGTGTACGCCTGCTCCATGTCATCTGTGCTTGTCTCAACTGAGGCTGCAGGGCAGCTGTCACTGTATTGGCCCAACACTCCATTTGCCGTGGTTTCTTTGTGCTTCTTGCTGAGCAGGAAATAGGCCAGACCAGTCAGAACCAGCATCGTTCCTGCAGAAAGTGGAAGAAAAGAAAAACTCCAGGGGCAGCCTTCAGGAGCAGAGTTCAAAACACAACTAGGCAGGCACCTGGCACCACCCTGTCCCTCCAGACTCCAGAGACATACTGGCAACATTGTGCCAAAGTAGGCACGACACAGGTGTAGGCCTGGATGGTGTCATGGGCAGAACGGGACTTAGTCAGTTTCCTGAGCCCCTCCAGCCCCAGATAGGCATCAGCATACTGTTACACCAGTGAAAACCTTGGCACATGCAAGGAGGAAAAAATAACTGCTCTCCCCACTCTACCAGCAGGCAGTCATTTTTCCCCATGGCACCCTCTCCAATAGAAACACCCCTGGCCAGACACACAAAGCTGAGGTGCCAGGGTGCGTGGTGTGGTGTGGTGACTCTCTGGGCCATGAGGTGCCCGCACAGCACAAAGTCTCATGTTTGGGTGGTGGGAAGGGAACTGCCGGATTTGTCTACTACATCACATGATTAGTATTATTATTTATAAATGGGAAATGCAGTGCTGTATTAAATGCTATGTGGAATCACAGTTTCAATTCTGCTTGCAGCTAACAGAATTAGATAGAGCCCCATGGTGCAGAGTGGTAAGCTGCAGTACTGCAGTCCAAGCTCTGCTCAGTTTGTGTGGTGGTTAAGTGTGCAGACTCTTATCTGGGAGAACCGGGTCTGATTCCTCACTCCTCTACTTGCACCTGCTGGAATGGCCTTGGGTTAGCCATAGCTCTGGCAGAGGATGTTCTTGAAAGGGCAGCTGCTGTGAGAGCCCTCTCCAGCCCCACCCACCTCACAGGGTGTCTGTGGTGCGGGGAGGAAGGGAAAGAAGATTGTAAGCCGCTCTGAAACTCTGATTTAGAGAGAAGGGTGGGATATAAATCTTCAGTCTTCTTCTGCTCACGACCTGAGTTCGACCCCGGCAGAAGATGGGTTTAGGTAGCCGGCTCAAAGTTGACTCAGCCCTCCATCCTTCTGAGGTTGGTAAAATGAGTATCCAGCTTGCTGGGGGTAAAGTATAGCTGACTGAGGAAGACAACGACAAACCACTCCATAAAAAAAACTACCAAGAAACGTCATGATGTGACGTCACCCCATGGGTTGGTAACGACTCAGTGCTTGCACAGGGGACTACCTTTACCTTTTAACAGAAGAAGAGGAATAATGGAGCAACACAAAAATATCCTAGTGAAAGAGCAGCTTTGGAGATGATCCCTAAGGGCCACCATAAAAGCAACTGATCACCCTTTATAGAACATATCCACCTCAGAGGATAAGCCTAGATCTACCCTTGCCTTCAGCAGCATCTGCTCCCTCCCTGGCTGAAGCCAAAAGCAGGCCAGGCAGAGGTGAGATGGAGTGGGGTGGGGTGGGCACACAAGAGGAAGGCAGCCAGTGGAGAAGCTGGCCTCTAGAAAGCCATGGTGGGAGCATCTTCAAGGAAGAAC
Source organism: Heteronotia binoei (assembly GCF_032191835.1). Lineage (NCBI taxonomy): Eukaryota > Metazoa > Chordata > Lepidosauria > Squamata > Gekkonidae > Heteronotia > Heteronotia binoei. Next base: position 1,770,413 of record NC_083228.1, on the reverse strand, counting down.
AGTGGCTCAAGCTGCTCGGTCATGGCGGGGAGGGGGCCAGGATCTCCTCACCCACTTATGGATCTGGGGCTCCTCGTGAGGAGAGAAGACAGAGATACATTTGGGCCAGCATGGCCTTGTTTGTGGGGAGGGAAAGGAGGGGGCTGTTCCTGCAACAGCCACAGCCCAGGTTGAGAAGGAGATGTCCTGGGAGAGGGGCTGCAGATCCCTCCCCTCCATTCTGAGGCTGAGCAAAGGCCCCCGTGCTTCACTAGGCACTGGCTGGTGGGGGCAGCCGCTAGAGTTGACAGCTTTGGACTGGGAAACTGGAGATGTGGGGATTTAGGAGCCTGGGGAGGGCAGGGGCCTCCACATAGTACAAGGCCATGGGATCCACTCTCCTAAGCAACCTTTTTCCCCAGGGAAGTGATCCCTGTCACCTGGAGATCAGCTGTATTTCCTAGAGATCTTCAAGTGGCAACACTAGCGAAAGCTCTTACCCCAACCTCAGCAGTGGTGAGAAGAAGAGGAGATTGGATTTCTACCCCACCCTTCACTATGCAAAGGAGTCTCAGAGCAGCTTACAATCTCCTTTCCCTTGCCCTCCCCACAACAGACACACCATGAGGCATTTGGGCTGAGATAACAGAAACTGCTCTTGAGAGGAACAGCTCTGCGAGAACTTGTGACTGACTCAAGGTCACCTCAGCAGCTGCAGGTGGAGGAGGGAGGAATCAAACCCGGTTCTCCCAGATAAGAGACCACTCACTTAACCACTGCACCAAACTGGCTCTCTGGCAGAGAGGATATGAAAGTGCCTCGCACAATATGGTCATATGATGATTCAAAAATACACCATTTTTCTGTGGCTAGTTTGAAGGAAACCATGCGGCCATTTGGGCATCACCAACCCCTCCATTCAGGCCACCGCCCCTCTTACCTGGGATTGTGACATACCAAACAAGTACGGGGTGCAGGAAGCAAGCTACAGAGAGCAGCACGTAGGCCAGGAACTTTTGGAAGGCCCTGCAGCGCCCGACCTCCTTCCAGCAAGGGTGCCTCATGAATCTCACCGGCAAGCTGCAGGGAAACCCAGAGGGTCAGACTGCCTGTGCTGCTCCAGAAAACCCCACTAGAACCTTTTGGCAGAAACGTTCTTACAAGGCTTCCGATTGGTTTCTGTTCTGCTTCTGAAGACTTTCATATAACAGTTTAGCAGATAGCTGAAGAGGTGGAAGTCTCAAAAGTTTATACAGGTGACATCTTAATTTGGGACATGACTTTGCAGGAGCATGATCAGAGACTACAAAGAACATTGGATAAAATATGTAAAGGAGGGTTAAAACTGAACAAAAGTAAGTGCAAGTCTGAAGTAAAGTGAATGTCTCAGGCAGAGCATTATCAGCTGACGGAAGAGAAATAGACCAAGACAAGGTGACAGCAATCGAAAAAGCATGCCTTCTCTAACATGCCTATCCCAGTCAGAATTCAGTCAACTTTGATAAATCTGTAAAGAAAAATTAAAAATATATATATTTGAAAGCAGGAGAAATAGAAAAGAAAATTGAACAGAATTTTTGGAGATGAATTACAGAAAATTAAGAATACTTTAAGGGTTACAAACAATAAGATAGAAGAACTGCAAGAATAGAATAAAGGAGTAGGTATTTGGGGTAGGTATTTGTGGGTTTCCTGCATTGTGCAGGGAGTTGGACTAGATGACCCTGGAGGTCCCTTCCAACTGTATGATTCTATGAGTTACTGATAAAACAGAATGCCTAGAAAATGCTTTTAAACTCTTAGAAAGAGACTTTAGTATACTAGAAAAAGAAAGCATCTGTTGGAAAAAAATGAAAAGTAGAAAATGAAAATAAAAAACCAATTTTAAAACAAGAGGTCTTTAGGAAGGATCTGATCATCTGAAGTGTTTGTTTGTTTAACAGACCTGTTCACAGTCTGTTTTGGATCTGACTCCCCAGTTGAGATCAGGATAAATGTGGCCTTCAGGATAAACAGTTGCTATGCAAGGAAAAAAAGAACCTCCCTAGAGACATCTTAGTGAGATTCACAGATAAGTATTAGAAATAAGCTTTTAGATCCAATCCAGACAGGCAAGATCTATTAATATTTCCAGGCATTTCAACTGGGACACTGAGTAGAAAGGAAGAACAATTTCTAAGGAAAAGATAGACTGTAAGTGGAGCATCCCAGTCAAACTACTGATACACAATGGCTATCAAACTACTGATCAATGGCTATGCTCAGTCCAGTAGTAGAGGGCAACACATTTCTAGAAACGATGAAGTAGAAGCAGGGGTCCTGAATGATATACATTTTGAGGCCAGATCAGACAGTACCACCAATATCAGATAGGCTTCCCAATCCCCAGGTCCCAGCGGGGGATCCGCCGTTTTCACAGTCTTCCCCACCCCACCCCCAGCCAGCTGGCCGGCGGGGGAAGCCCCGCCCCCCACAATCACCATGCAGTTTTAGAGCTCCTGCAGGTCCGTTTTTAAAATATGTGCCTTTAAAACTGAGCAGGAAGCAGGAAACAGGAAGGGCTTCGGAGAACAGCCCCTCCCTTTGTTTTGCTTTCGTTTTCAGATCAAGTAAAGTTCTGCAGGAACAAGACCCAATAAGTATTTGTGTGAGAGAGAGAGGGAGGGGGCAGGGGATTCCCTGGTTTGGAGGCCCTCCCCCCGCTTTAGAAAGTGGGGGGGAGGGAAATGTCTACTGGGCACTCTGTTATTCCCTATGGAGAACGATTCCCATAGGGAATAATGGGGAATTGATCCACAGGTATTGGGGGACCTGAGGGGGCTATGTATTGAGGTAGAGGCACCAAATTTTTAGTATAGCATCTAGTGCCTCTCCCCAAAATAACCCCCAAGTTTCAAAATGATTGGACCAGAGTGTCCAATTCTATGAGCCCCAAAAGATGGTGCCCCTATCCTTCATTATTTCCTATGGAAGAAAGGCATTTAAAAAGGTGTGCTGTCCCTTTAAATGTGATGGCCAGAACTCCCTTGGAGTTCAATTATGCTTGTCACACCCTTGTTCCTGGCTCCGCCCCCAATGTCTCCTGGTTCCACCCCCAAAGTCTCCTGGCTCCACCCCCAAAGTCCCCAGATATTTCTTGAATTGGACTTGGCAACCCTAATATCAGACATGCAGGAGTGAACTATTAGGTAGAACAGTAAATACATATTTTTCCTCCATTATTGTTTTCCCCTTATGCACTCTCTCTCTCATTTAGAAGGGAGAAGGGTTTGGTGATTGGATTAATCAATATGAATGCACTTAGGCTATTCTCTGTTAATATAAATGGGCTTTCTAGCCCCCTAAAAAGACACAGCGTAAATAGAGTATTATACAAACAATGTTATGATGTAATAGGCACACAAGACACAGATCTTAATCATGAAAAATACTTAAAGAAGATATATTCCAGGGATGTCTACCTGCAGTTACAAGAAAAGAGTTATTCAGGTGGGTAGCTATGGAGGTGTGAAACAACAGAACAAAATTTGAGTCGATGTGGCACCTTTTAAGACCGACAAAGTTTCATTCAAGGTATGAGCTTTTGTGTGCACACACACTTCTTCAGATACATTAAAACAGAAGTCACCAACCACTGCATATAGGTAGAGGATAAGCGGCAAATTAGCATACAACATAATGAAGGTGTTTAACAGATGCAAGGAACCAACAGGAATAACAGGACAAGGCTTCTCCCCCCTCCCCCAGAGTGGGGAGCAAAGCCTCGTCGCATCCTGCACTCTCTTAAGAGAACGCTTCATGGAGATGCCCGCATCAAGGCGGGTAAGGGGAGGCTGGCATTGCTCCTCTCAGCACACCGAAAGGAGGGCGGAAGGTGGCCTGCCCACCGCCCCCCACCCCGCATGCTCACAGGAACGCACCAGCCTCCCCTTACCCGGGCCACTTCGACCAGGGCATTTCCATAAACTTTATTCTCTTAAGAGAAAGCACAGCACAATGAGACACGACGAGCTTATGAGCACGCGACAAGCTTACAAAGAAGGGAACTCACGCTGAGCAGGCTGCCAAGAGGAGGATGGCGAAGTATGCCACTTCATATACCAAAATGGAGGCTCCTGAAAAACTGAAGGATAGAGAACACATGAGCAGGCAAGGAATAACTAGCAAAATGTGGTCCCCATAGCTCAAGCAGCAGTTTCTACTACCACCACCACTCCTCAATAGCATCAGTTGGCTTGGACAAAGCATAGAAATGACACAGCAAAGACTCTGCCTAGAAGGTTTTGATTGACATTGGCTACACAAGAGGGAGGTGGGAGGCAAGACTCAATGATCAAGAGAAAACGAATGGAGTGTCAAGGAACTGGTCTCTTTAGAAGAAAGGGAAAGATATAAATAAATAACAAATGGAAAGACAGGATGATTTATTATTACAGTAACAGCACACCAAGTAGGGAGGGACAGTGGCTCAGTGGTAGAGCATCTGCTTGGTAAGCAGAAGGTCCCAGGTTCAATCCCTGGCATCTCCAGCTAAAAAGGGTCCAGGCAAATAGGTGTGAAAAACCTCAGCTTGAGACCCTGGAGAGCCACTGCCAGTTTGAGTAGACAATACTGACTTTGATGGACCCAGGAGGGTCTGATTCAGGATAAGGCAGCTTCATATATTCAAGTGTTTAGTTTTGTTATGGTATTTTTGGTAGGGTTGCCAGGTCTGTGTTGGAAAAATACCTGGAGACTTTGGGGGTGGATCCGGGAGAGGACAGGGTTTGGGGAGGGGAGGGGCCTCAGCAGGGTACAGTGCCATAGAGACCACCCTTCAAAGCAGCCATTTTCTCCAGGGGAGCTGATCTCTGCCAGCTGGAGTGCAGTTGTAAAAGCAGGAGGTCTCCAGGCCCCACCTGCCAGTGTCCCCATTATGCCACACTGGCTCTCTTTGCAGATCAAGTTATATAAAGACCAGCTATAAAGTATAGCAGCTATAACAAATGGCACCATAAAGTTTTTTACCCAAATTGCTAGAACATCCCCATGTCATGTGCGAGAAACTCCAACTGGCAGCCAGGTAAGACCCGATAAGGCGGCAACCCTAATTCATGTGTTTATTCAAAGATGCCTTCATCAGTAATTCTGCACAGGCAATATTGTGGACAAATAATTATCAGTGCACATTGAAGAAAAGCCAAATTAGAAAAAAAAATAATTATTAAAAAAAATTATCACTTTTCTTAGGAATATGGGGTAAATGCAGGACTTTTTTTTTTTTTTCAGGAACACACAAGAATGCATTTTCAGCTGGCTTGGTGGTAGGGAGTATGGCCTGATCTGCAAATAAGTTCCTGAAACTATGGTGACATCACGGGGTGTGGCTAATAGGCAAATTAGTTCATGCTGGGGGGTTTTCCTACAAAAAAGCCCTGGGTAAATATAGATGATGATAATTGGAATTTGATTAGGACCAAATGTGTGAGAGATTCAACAGATAAAGTAAGGTATGCTGCCACAGCATCAGGCCATAAGCAATAATATATCTGAGAAACTTTGGGATGGGAATATCTTTAGATTATATTCTGATCATAATTTTTTATTTGGCTATAGATATTAGAGAGAACTGCATGGTACATTACTCTTTGGTTAAAATCAATAAATGTCACAGTTCAAATTACTGGAAATGCCAGAGGGACACAGGGGGCTTTTCTCTGCCCTGGTGGAATTATCAATTAGCAACTGGGAGGGAGGGGACTGGGGGGAGAATATCTTAAATTACAGTCAAGAGACCAACAAGATTTCCAGGGTGTAAACTTTCTGGATTTTACACCTGAATCTATTATGCATTTTTTAATATTGGTGTACTCACATGTATGACTCTGTTATTGAGATATAAAATCTTATATGGTAGCTGCTGCAAGTCCAGTATGCTAGATATTAGAGACAAACAAAAAATCCCCCATGGTCAGATAAAGTGTGAGAATACACTTCTATCAGTAAAAAGAAATTATACTGAAGTGAAAAAGACAAGTTGAATACAATTTGCCAAAATAAGGGTTCTTTTATTAACTGTTGCAAAGATAGTTAATTATGTTATGATGTAAAATATTATCTTAATATGGCATAAGTAATGAATTTAATATGTTATGTTTAAATTTGTGTGATAATAAAAAGGAGGAGGAGGATTTCATTCCTGTAAAGCCTAGAAAGTAGGTTCACATGGCCATTTTTTGGCATTTTGGCATTTTTAAAAAATTACTTTTTATGCCTGGTCATGGCGACATTCTGGCAGTTTTCAAATGAGTAAGAATTAGGGTTGTCAACAGGCCTGTCCCTTTAAATAAAGGCTTTATGTGCAGAAATGGGCAGCGGAAACTTTTCAAGGATCGCGGTAAATAACATGACCTGCTGGCAAAGGGCACCCTATTCGGCCTCTGTTAAAGGGCCAATGTGGTGTTGTTTTGCAAGCAATTGACAGCTCACTGGGTGTGTCCTGGTTTCACTCAGGTTGCCTGCTCTTTCTTTAACAAGCCCAGTTTAGGGGCCCTGTGATGTAGCGAGATCCAGGTGGGTCGCTGTGGTGAGCTGAAGCAGCAGGACAAAGTTTGAGTCCAGCTGGGCCCCTTGAGGACAGTGTGCAAGCACATGAAAGCGCAAGCACATGAAAGCTGGATAAAACTTTGTTGGTCTTAAAGGTGCTCAGCTGGACTCGTTATATAGTAGTTAGAGTGGCAGATCTGGAGGATTTGGAAGAGCCAGGTTCAAATCCCTGCTCTGCCATGGAAGCTCACTGGGTGACCTTGGGCCAGTTGTACACTTTCAGTCTAACCTACCTAGCAGGGTTGTTGTGAGGATAAAATAGAGGAGAATGAAGCGAGCTACTCTGGGCAGACATTGGAGAGAAAAGCTGGGGAGAAATGAAGCAAACAAGTCAATAAAATGACATGTCCTGAGACATGTCAGAACAGTATCACTCCAAGAACATGTTTCAGGACAGATGGTAAAACAGCCAGTGGTCTGCAGTTGCTGATGCAGCTTGTCTACTGAGCATTTAGACTTTACTCATGTGATCACTGCTCCAGAATACCAGTCTGGGTGCCCATCCCCAATTAGATGACCTGATGGCAGACCCAAGCATAAGTAAGCGGCTGGAACACACATGCCCTCCTTGAAAAATAAATGCCTTGGAGTGCATCCCGTGTGTTCCAAGAACTGGGTGACCAACACTCCAAAGGTCCTCTTCACCTCCAGCCATGACCTGGATCCACATGTATCTTTTGCGTAACTAGCTGCCCAAATCACAGTCTGGTTGTATGCTCAGTGCTTCCACAAATGCAGAGGGAAGACCATAGAAAGCAGACGAAAGGTCCTTATAGGACAAAGGCCCGCTGGATGACCTTCTGTAACCAGAGTTCCAGGGAGTGCCCCCCTCCCTTCCCCAGACAGCTCCATACTCACAGCAGGTAGACGGCCAGGCTCTTGAACTGCCCCTGCAGCAGTGTCTGCGCACCCACCCCAAGGAGCACTGCAACACAAAAGAAAGCAGAGCCACAGCCTGGTAAAGTAGGTTAGTATTGGTCTCATCTTGCAGCTGGAGAGAACTTCTAGGGCTGTCCAGTGCGGCTAAGTGTGAGGTTCGCCAAGTAACATTCAGATAGACTTCCTTAGTTCAACTACAGATGAAGCTTTATTGAACAGCTATGAGTGCAAGGCCTCTCCTATTGAGAGGCATTGCTAGGAATAAAGATATAGAAAATACATCCCCCTAAATAGTCCAACAAAGCTTCTAATACCTTCTGACATGAACACTTTAAAAGACAGTTCCCTATTAGCATAAACAACCCCGGAGCCAGACCCAGGAAATCACAGAATCTTATCTCTGAGGCTGCCCTCCTCCTTTGAAATCAGGTGGGGTGAAGAGGACGGGGCAAGCCATAACAGCTGAGCACTCGCAGGCCTCCCAAGGGCATTTGCCAGAAAAGAATGTCTCTCAACTCCCTCCCAACCATACATTCATGTGAGGATCAGAAAACATGACAGTAATACAGACATATGACAAGAAACAGACTGTGGCTCCTGATGACACTAAGGGGCAACCATCACCTGTAGTGGGAGGAATCTTCTCTTTATCAACCTGCCAACTGGAGGTGGATTCCACCTTTCTACCAATGTGCTTAAGATGGTTTACAATGAAGGCTGCCAACAACTGGGGGGGGGGGGGAGGAATCTCTTTTCACTTCCCTTAGTAGAAAGGATAGAATGGGATGTTATTTACCAAAGGATGTCATTTTCCTCCAAGCATTTTAAAGCTTTTGCTGTCCATTTCTACCTACTTAGCCTCTTGTAGGGTTCCCAGGCCAAGCCAAGCCAGGGAAATGGTGGGAGTTTGGGGGCAGGTATGTCAGCAGACAGGGGTGTACAGCAACATCACTTCCAGGGAAAATCCAGAGGGTAGCTCTAGGAATTGCTGGTGACTGATAAAATCATAAGAGTTTCTGGTGGTTTCTGGAACTTCCCTCCATCACTTGCAAGCCTCCCCCAGAAGTCATGTAGCAGGGCACAAAATACTAAGGGTTTTTTTTAAAAATAATTATTATTCCACTGGTGGACAAGAACAGCTGCTGGTGAACCCCAATTGTTCTCCAGGCAACCTTATCAAACAGCCTCACATTCAGTCTGTTCCTCTTTTTCTAAACGGGGCCAAGTAATGTTGCTCCATTTGATTCTGACAAAGCATTTGCAACTTCTTTTGGCTGGGTGTGGCTCTGTGAGCCCAGCAGCAGTCCCACAGCTGGCCCAAACATCACAATCACCCTGCAGGAAGACACTGTGGTATCCCAGGTTAGACTCAGCCTTCTAGTGCTTCAGACCAACACGGTGACCCCACCTGTATGAAGATGTTAGGGGTAATCACAAAATTCAGTATGTTTATTAAAATTCCAAGTCATGGTGAACCAGTCCATACCTGGTCTGTAGGGCTGACAACCGTCATGTGGAGTCTGGAGATTTCCCAACATTTCAGCTGATCTCCAGGTGACAGAGATCAGCTCCCCTGGTGGAAATGGCAGCTTTGGAGGGGGGACTTTACTGGCATCATTTCCCTGCAGAAGTTCCTCCCCTCCCCAAACCCTGCCCACTCCAGGCTCAACCCCTATAATCTCCAGGAATTTCCCAGTCTGGAGTTGGCAACCCTCTCTGATCTGCCTTTGTGTCCCTCACCACCCCCCACACAAGGAGTCAAGAGGAAGCGGGGGGGGGGGAGAGAGAGAAAGAGACAGAGAGAGCTTGTCACGTTGATGAATAGCTGTAACCAGGGCAAATAATGCCACCTTACTGAAATACCAGAAAAGGCACAAAAGAGAGTGCCAGGATTAGGATCCATAATAATAAGCCCAGTACTGGATAGACCTAGTCAGAAGGAATGCACTCGTCTTTCCAAGTGGGTGTTAAGCCAGGTCTAGTCAGAGCTGTCAGTGGGAGGAGGACGCATCTGAGCTGCAGCAACTGAGTTCAAGGGGCATTCCTCGGCAATCAACACATCGTGGTTGTGTTAAAAAAAAAAAAGGTAAAGGTAGTCCCCTGTGCAAGCACCAGTTGTTTCTGACTCTGGGGTGACGTTGACATTTTCATGGCAGACTTTTTACGGGGTGGTTTGCCATTGCCTTCCCCAGTCATCTACACTTCCCCCCCAGCAAGCTGGGGACTCATTTTACCGACCTCAGAAGGATGAAAGACTGAGCCCGCTACCTGAAACCACCTTCCGCTGGGATCAAACTCAGGTCATGAGCAGAGGGCTCCAACTGCAGTACTGCAGCATTAGCACTCTGCACCACAGGGCTCTTACTGCTGTGTTATAACACCATAATTACCAAACTGGGGCAGGGGGGACCTGCAAACCCCTTTGATGGCACAGGAGTGAGAAGTGGTACCCGCTAGGAACTGGGGAGGGGGAGAAATGGCATTGATGAGGGTAGAACCAAGAAAGGTGTGTGTGGGGGGGTCCTCCAGTTCACACTGGTAGGGTTGCCAACCTCCAGGTGGGGCCTGGGGATCTCAAAAAATTAACACTGATCTCCAGACTACAGAGATCAGCTCTCCTGGAGAAAATAGCTGCTTTGGACTCTATGGCACTGAACCCCACTGAGGTCCTTCCCCTCCCAGGGTTACCAAACTCCAGGTGGGGCCTGGAGGTTTCCTGGAATTTCAGCTTACCTCCAGACTCCAGGGATCGGTTCTCCCTGAGAAGAGTGGCTTGGGACGAAGGCTTTCTATCCCCCTGAGGTCCCTGCCCTCCACAGGCACCATCCCCAAAGATCCAGCAGTTTCCCAACTTGGAGCTGGCAATTGTACCCCTCCCCAAACACAGCCTTCTCCAGGCTCCACCCACAAATCTCCAGGAACTCCCCTTTATCTGCCTGCCATCCCCTCTGCTTCCAAAACATCAGAACAAAGGCAGGGGGAAGCTGGAAGGTGCGGAATGCACCACCATGCAGTGTGAAGGTGTGTGTGTGTGTGGGGGGGACCTGCTTCACAATAAGTTTTATTTATTTATTTATTGGACTTATATCCCGCCCTCCCCACCGAGGCGGGCTCAGGGGGGCTTACAACATAAAATTCAAACAATAAGGTTAATAAATATTAAAATACATTGAATAATTTACAACAGTTAAAACAATAAAACAAAAAACGATTCAGCCAGACCCCCCCCCCAAAAAAAACAGCATGGAAGCAACCACCCAGCGGAGTCACGCCAGAAAAGTACAGCCTCTCTGAGGCTGCCCACAGAAAGGGCGGGAGTGGGGGTGAAGCAAGCTGTATACTGGTGTGAAAAAATAGGATTAATAGTGAATATAATGAACATTATTGAATTTTTTGTTTTTTAATTACATTTTTGTTTTTAATTATTACATGTAATTAATCACATTGTTATTTTTAGTCTATGTATTATACATTGCTCAGAGCCTGGCTTGCTGGGATTGGGCAATTAATCAAATAGAATAAATAATAATAATTGTTGTTGTTGTCGTTAAAAAACTGAAATAAAATGGAGGCTCGCGAATTCCCTGAATATCACTGAGATGTAACTGTAATCGAGCTTTTGGTAACAGAAATGACCAGAAACAAGGGTCATCTCTTTTCCCATGATTCCTCCAGACCCCCAGCAGAGGGGCACAGCGGATGGTGCCTGGAGTCTCTACAGAAGAGGTGCCCAGTGCATGAGATTAGGGCTCTCTCCTGCCTCCTGAAAATCTGTCTGTCCTGAGGGGCCTGGCATGAAGTTAGCCACGCACGGTCTTCATGGGAGGAAGGCACCAGAGCCAGGAGGGACTCGCTTGTGCACCAAGCGCATGATTCTCCATGACCCACATCAAGGCAGTCCTTCAGTGGAGCACTGTGGACGAGAGTATCCATCTTGGAGATGGGCATCTTTGCCTCACGCTTCAGTGAGCAACTGCCTTCTCGGCGAGCCATGCATGCCCTAACTAGAGTCGGTTGGGCAGCTGTGGGTTGGGATTTGGGGACTGAAGCCTGGGGAGGGCAGTTTTGGGAGGGGAGGGTACAAAGCCACAGAGCCAGCCCACCATCTGATGCAGCTGCCTTTTCTCAGGATGAGCTGATCTCTGCAGTTTGGAGATCAGTTGTAATCCTGGGAGATCTCTAGGCCCACTGCAGCCTTACCCCCAAACAGGTCTTCATGCCCCCATCCTGCATTCTCCACACTCCATTTTGTAGAATGCCAAGATCCTCAGGAGGGGCTACAAGCACAAGGTTTTCTAGTTCATCCTCTCATTCCCCCCCCCCCACCTGCTGCCCCTCCAAGGCAAATGTCAGGCATCTCAGACGAGAATGAGGAAGGACCCAGTGTGGGGGGGGATGTTAACATTAAAGGGAAGAAGGTGACGCAAGGCTGTGGGTCTCACCTGCTCCAGTGGTGACCCCCAGCAGACGGCAACTGAATTCCAAAGCAGTCCAAAAAGCAACCTGCTTCATGTTTGCAAGGGAAGAAAGTCTTCTGCCTTCCTGAAGACCCCTGAAGTTAGACCTGCCCTCTGGAATCCCTCCCAGGCCCATAGACCTCAGTCTGATGCTGCACAAGGAACAGCCCCAGAGGGGACATGCCATGTTGCCACCCAGAACCGGTCTGCACCACTCCCGAGGGACTGCTCTTACCCACATTAATGATTAGCAGGCAGGAGCGGAACCTCCACCGAGGCCCTGAGTGTCCCCTTCTCCCTGCCGCATTTCAATGCAGGGCAAACCTGTCCCAGGCACGCAGCAGAGGCATTGTTGCTAGGGAGCCCCCCTACTCGGGGGCAGATTAATCGCTGTGGAATGGGGCCGAAGGCTTTGCCGGCTGCTTGGCAGGCTTCTAGGCAGCTGGCAGAATTGCTCCCCTGGAGAATGCATGGGGGGGAGTGGGGAGAAGTGGGGCAGGCATGGCTCTCCCCTTGGCAGCTGGGGCAAAGCGTAGCCTTTAGCAGCACCAAAACAACTTCTCTGTTCTCTGCTGGAAGCTGGTTAAATGTCTACAAAGACATTTAAGTCATGCTTTTTTGGTTCTGTTTGGAAATTTTATTCTATATTATCTCAACTTACAAATTTGAAAGGAGTGTTGCCAATCTGCAAGCAGAGCCCCTTCTACGTGCAAACAGAGCAAATGCTGAGCCTGAAACAACTCTTGGGTGGCACAGAGGTGCGAAATGGTAGCCACAGGAAGTGGAGTGAGGAAAATGGTGCCAATGTGTGTATGACCAGTGAAGGGCTAAGGTTGCCAACCTCCAGGTAGAACCTGATCTCCAAATTACCACTGACCTTCAGGGGACAGAAATCTATTCTTTTGAGGAAGAGAAGAGCCCTGCTATATCAGACCAGGGAGGGTCCATCTAGTCCAGCATCCTGTCTCACACAGTGGCCAACCAGTTCCTCTGGAGGGCCAACAACAGGGCAGAGAGGCTGAGGTCTACATAAGAACATCAGAAAAGCCCTGCTGGATTCGACCAGTGAGGGTCCATCTAGTCCAGCCTCCTGTCTACACAGGAGCCAACCAGTTCCTCTGAAGGGCCAACAACAGGGCAGAGAGGCAGAGACCTTCCCCTGAGAAGAACAGAAGAGCCCTTCTGGTTCAGACCAGTGAGGGTCCATCTAGTGCAGCATCCTGTCTCACACAGGAGCCAACCAGTTCCTCTGGAGGGCCAACAACAGGGCAGAGAGGCTGAGGCCTTCATAACGACATCAGAAGAGCCCTACTGGATTCAACCAGTGAGAGTCCATCTAGTCCAGCCTCCTGTCTACACAGGAGCCAACCAATTCCTCTGAAGGGCCAGCAACAGGGCAGAGAGGCTGAGGCCTACATAAGAACATCAGAAAAGCCCTGCTGGATTCAACCAGTGAGGGTCCATCTAGTCCAGCCTCCTGTCTACACAGGAGCCAACCAGTTCCTCTGAAGGGCCAACAACAGGGCAGAGAGGCTGAGGCCTACATAAGAACATCAGAAGAGCCCTGCTGGATCAGACCAGTGAGGGTCCATCTAGTCCAACATCCTGTTGCACACAGCAGCCAACCAGTTCCTCTGGAGGGCCAACAACAGGCAGAGAGGCTAAGGCCTTCCCCTGAGAAGAACATCAGAAGAGCCCTGCTGGATCAGACCAGGGAGGGTCCATCTAGTCCAGCCTCCTGTCCCACACAGAGGCCGAGGCCTTCCATGATGTTGCCTCCTGCTCTGGGATTCTGAGGATTAGTGCCTCTGAATGTAGAGGTTCTCCTCAGTCACCATGGCTAGTAGCCACTGAAAGACCTCTCCTCCATGAATCTGTCTAACCCCCTTTGAAAGCAGTATATTCCTGTGGCCATCACTCCATCCTCTGGCAGCAAATCCCACACTTCCATCCCTTATGCTGAATCAGACCCTGGGTCCATCAAAGTCAGTATTGTCTACTCAGACTGGGAGCGGCTCTCCAGGGTCTCAAGCTGAGGTTTTTCATGCCTATTTGCCTGGACCCCTTTTGAGTTGGAGATGCCGGGGACTGAATCTGGAACCTTCTGCTTACCAGGCAGATGCTCTACCACTGAGCCACTGTCCCTCCCCATGTGTAAAGCAGCATTTCCTTTTGTCTCTCGTGCATCTGTCTGTCAGCTTCACTGGATGCCCTTAAGTTTGGGTATTTTTGGAAAGGGAGAAAAATTTGTCAACTCTCCACATTGTGCATAATTTTCTCAACCGCTACTATGCCCCCACCCCTGGTCAGAAAAGTCCCAGACTTCAGCCTTTCCTCATTATACGCTGCTGAGGACCTTCTCCAAAGTCCACCCTCCTGTCTCCACCTCGATATTCCCAAGCTGGAGTTGGCAACCCTATGAGCTCCCTGCCCTTGGGATGACAATTCTTAATATTAACACTGCCACAGCCTTTTTCCCCACGATGCAACACGATGACATCCCTTCTGGTTTGAGCTGGAAGTGACCTTGCTGCATCACTGGCAACACTGACTCAGGTCTTTTGGTGTGGCTGAAGCCCCCCCCCCACACACACACACCTGGCAACCCTATGTCAAGACTTTGGCCGAAACACTGGTTAACCCCCAGCAGAGTGGGGCCACCAATGGGCCTTAGTTCACCCCCCCCCCCCCGCCCAAGAGTGGCAGGTGTGCAGGAGGAAATGACTTCTGAGCTGGCCCCAAGTGTCCTCCTGGTCCCATAAGAAGCCTCGGTCAGGCCCGCCTCCATTGAGGGGGGGAGCAAAGGGCAGCCAGACCCCGCCCGCCTCCTCGAAGGGCCGCTGGCGCTGCCACCTCCTGGGCTCGCCCTCCCCGAAGGACGCCGCTGCTTGGGGGCGGGGCGGGCAGTAGAGCCGCCTCCCCTGCTGAGCCCCGCCCCAGGCCCCGCTCCCAGCCGGAGGAGGCGGCGCTTGCGCGGCGGGGCTGGCGGCGATGGAGGGGGCGCGGGTGGTGGTGGTGGGCGCGGGGGCGGCGGGGCTGGGGGCGGCGCGGCGCCTGCTGGGGCGGGGGGGCTTCGGCGACCTGCGCCTCTTGGAGGCCTCCGGGCGAGCGGGGGGCCGCGTCCGCTCCGTCAGGCTGGGTAAGCAGGGGGACGAGGAGGCGGAGAAGAGCCCCCAGCCCGGGAGACCCCCCCCTCCCCCCCGTTGTTGGTGCAAACATGACGGGAGAATTCCGGATGGGGGGGGTTGCCGCAGTGCGGCTGCGCGCACCTGGAAAGGGGCAACTGAGCCGGGTTGCCAATCCCCAGGTGGGGGCGGGGGAGGGAAATGCCTGCTGAGCACTCCAGTAATCCCTATGGAGGCCGATTCCCTTAGGGTATCATGGATGATTGATCTATGGGTATCTGGGGCTCTAGGAGTGGCTGTTTTCTTTTGAGGTAGAGGCACCAAATTTTCAGCATTGCATCTAGTGCCTCCCCCCAAAATACTCTCCAAGTTTCAAAAAGATTGGACCAGGGGGTCCAAGTCTGTGAGCCCCAAAGAAAGGTGCCGCTATCCTTCATTAGTTCCTGTGGAAGGAAGGCATTGCAAAGGTGTGCTGTCCCTTTAAATGTGACAGCCAGAACTCTCTTTGGAGTTCAATGATGCTTGTCACAACCTAGCTCTGGCTCCACCCCCATGTCCCCAGATATTTCTGGAATTAGACTTGGCAACCCTAAGATCTCCAGTTCAGACCTGAAGCTCTCTTGTGAGCCAGCCTAGATCAGGTTCCCCAGAGGGAGGGAACAGTGACTTCAGAGGGTGGTGGACTTCAGGGCATCGTGGCCATGTCCAGTTCTCCCCCCCCCTCCACCCCAGGCTCCACCGCCAGATCGCCAAGGATTTCCCACACTGCATCATGGGGGGGGGCAGGGTGTTTGGGAAGGGGCTGCAGGCCAAAACAGCTGTTCTCTCCTTTCTCCTAGGGCACAAGGTGATAGAGATGGGTGCCCACTGGATCCACGGGCCCTCCTCGGAGAACCCCATCTTCCGCTTGGCAGGGGAGCACGGGCTGCTGGAAGAGAGCGCCATGTCAGAGGAGAACCAGCAGGTGGAAATTGGAGGGCACCTGGTGCTACCCTCCGTCTGCTACTCCAGTGGGGGCCAGGTGGTCAGCCCGGACCTTCTGAACTCTATGAGAGCACTCTTCTTTAGCCTCTTGGAAGAAACGCGAGGGTTCTTCTCGGGCGCAGCAGAAGTGCCAGTGCCCAGCGTGGGCGAGTACCTCAGAGAGGCCATTGCTCGTCAGGCAAAGGAGTGGCCGGAAGACGAGGAGACAAAGCGCCTGAAGCTGGCTGTCCTCAGCATGTACCTGAAGATGGAATGCTGTTTGAGTGGGACACATAGCATGGACTTGGTGGCTCTGGGCCCTTTTGGGGAGTACGCCATCCTCCCTGGCCTGGACTGCACCTTCCCCAAGTGAGTGGCTGCCTCACTTCCTCCCCAGAGAGGAGCTTGCTCACATGTCTGGCATGGCAGGGAGGGTGGGGAGGCAATATGAGCTGGGTCTTCCTTGTGTAAGGAAGTTCCTGGTTGTTGACATCACCTGTCCTAAGAACAGAAGAGAAGCCATGTTGGATCAGGCTAGTTGCCCATCCAGCCCAGCACTCTGCGTCATACAGTGGCCAAAAAGCAGCTGTCATCTAGAGGTCATCTTTGCAATTTGTCTGGGGTGGGTTTTCTCTCTTGTGGGCTCTGGTTTTCTGCTCCCTTCTGTTTTGTGAGTGGGAGTACATGAACACCATGAAGTGCCTTATGCTAAACCAGACCCGCCCCTTGGTCTACCAAGATTAGTCTTGTCTACTCAGACTGGCAGCAGCTCTCCAGGGTCTCAGGCTGAGGTCCTTCACATCGCCTCCTGCCTGATACTTTTTAGCTGGAGATGCCGGGGATTGAACCAGGGACCTTCTGCGAGTTAAGTAGATGCTCTATCACTGAGCCACAGCCCATTCCAACCATTTTTTGGAGTGGAGGGGGGGGATCTGTGCCAAGACGCAGGTCTCAGTCTGACCAGGTGACTTGACTTTCTTCTCTGCTTCCTAGTGGCTATGAAGGCCTCATGGACCACTTGAAGGCCTCTCTGCCCAAAGATGTCTTGCTGTTCCATAAAGTGGTGACCTCGATACATTGGGGGGGCTCCTTCATGGAGACTGCCACAGGTCGGCTCTTCCCAGTGCAAGTGGAGTGTGAAGACCACGAGACATTTTTGGCGGATCACGTCATCATCACTGTCCCTTTAGGTGAAGTTTCTCTGGCTTTCTTGAGTTTGTGGCCATCCTGTGCTGAGAGATTATGCTTCCTTTCTCCAGTTCCCCCCACAAATGTCCCAGTGGTGTGCCAAGAGGAGGGGAACTCCCTGTGCCAGCTGCTTCCTCCTCCTCCTCCTGCCCACCTGGTTGCTCTGTGCCCTGAGCCCCTGCCCCATCTGTTGCACGTGGAAAGTCTCGAGCTCCCCAACCCTCTGGTAGAGGCCATAGATCAGCTTCACAGGTGCCTTGTGACTTACATGCTGCTATGGGGGATCCTAAGATCTGGGAATGAAGAGAGCAGGTTATTATGCAGGGCTTACATTTGTACCCCCCTTTCTCCCCAGTGGGGACCCCAAGCACCTTCCATTGTTCTTCTCCATTTCCTTCTCACAACAACCACCCCGTGAGGTACGTTAGGTTGAAAGTGTGTGACTGGCCCAAGGTCACCCAGTGAGCTTCCACAGCAGAGTAGAGATTCGAACCTGGGTCTCCGAGATCCTGGCACTCCTAAGTGCAACACGGCAGCTGCACATATGAAGCGCCTGCTCGGTCTGTGCTGGGCAGATGCTGTCCTTGCCTCTTTGCAGGTTTGAGTCTTTTCTAGTGGTGTTCCCCTCTTGGGTTGAAGTGTGCCGTGCCATGTGCTGCAGCCAGGCGAGTGGCTTAATAGCCTTCCATCCTTCTCCCTAGGTTTCCTCAAAGAACATCAGGAGACCCTTTTCCATCCTCCGCTTCCACCTCGGAAGGTGGCAGCGATTCAGCGCATGGGCTTTGGAACCAACAACAAAATCTTCCTGGAATTTGAGCAGCCGTTCTGGGAGCCAGACTGTCAAGCTGTTGAGGTGATATGGGAGGAAGACTCGCCACTGGCCGAGACCCCTGCTGACTTCTCGCTGGCTGCTGCCTGGTTCCAGAAGATCGGGGCCTTCGTTGTTCTCCACCCACCAGAGAGGTTTGTCCGGTTGGTTAGACTCTAGCCTGCTCTGTAGGGGAAAGTCAATCTAAAGTGGGTTTGCGTGAGTGGGCCTTTCTGCAGGCAGTTGTTGCAGCTTGACTCCTGAGCCAGACAAAGCAACAAATACACAATAACAGAAAGTGGTTAAATTACTAAAGATAAAATTTTTGCTATTTCCAAAATGTATTTTTTTTTTCAAAAGTGTGGCATGATGTGTGAATGTATTGAAACAGTTTGGAACTTGTAAAATTGTGGTCAACTTTCTACCCCTCCATGAGGAAGGTTGACTGAAATGTGCTGAGCAGCTAGCGAGCGACATCGGAGGTGGTTTTGGGGCATCCAGTGCAGGATTCCAGAACTGACACCACTTATTCTAAACAGAAGAGACCTGGCACAAACAAGCACTTGATTGGGCTGGAGGAGTTTATTACTGCATCTACGTGCAGGAATCAATTGAATGCTGTTGGGATGTATTCTGAATGGGTACTGGGTCCCATGCTCTTTAACTTGTTCATAAATGATTTAGAGTTGGGAGTAAGCAGTGAAGTGGCCAAGTTTGCGGATGACACTAAATTGTTCAGGGTGGTGAGAGCCAGAGAGGATTGTGAGGAACTCCAAAGGGATCTGTTGAGGCTGGGTGAGTGCGCGTCAAGGTGGCAGATGCGGTTCAATGTGGCCAAGTGCAAAGTAATGCACATTGGGGCCAAGAATCCCAGCTACAAATACAAGTTGATGGGGTGTGAACTGGCAGAGACTGACCAAGAGAGAGATCTTGGGGTCGTGGTAGATAACTCACTAAAAATGTCAAGACAGTGTGCATTTGCAATAAAAAAGGCCAACGCCATGCTGGGAATTATTAGGAAGGGAATTGAAAACAAATCAGCCAGTATCATAATGCCCCTGTATAAATCGATGGTGCGGTCTCATTTGGAGTACTGTGTGCAGTTCTGGTCGCCGCACCTCAAAAAGGATATTATAGCATTGGAGAAAGTCCAGAAAAGGGCAACTAGAATGATTAAAGGGCTGGAACACTTTCCCTATGAAGAAAGGTTGAAACGCTTGGGGCTCTTTAGCTTGGAGAAACATCGACTGAGGGGTGACATGATAGAGGTTTACAAGATAATGCATGGTATGGAGAAAGTAGAGAAAGAAGTACTTTTCTCCCTTTCTCACAATACAAGAACTCGTGGGCATTCGATGAAATTGCTGAGCAGACAGGTTAAAACGGATAAAAGGAAGTACTTCTTCACCCAAAGGGTGATTAACATGTGGAATTCACTGCCACAGGAGGTGGTGGCGGCCACAAACATAGACACCTTCAAGAGGGTTAGATAAAAATATGGAGCAGAGGTTCATCAGTGGCTATTAGCCACAGTATATATATATGTGTGTGTGTGTGTGTGTGTAATTTTTTTTTGGCCACTGTGTGACACAGAGTGTTGGACTGGATGGGCCATTGGCCTGATCTAACATGGCTTCTCTTATGTTCTTATGAACTCAGTGATTTAAATTTTCATAAATATTTCTAAAAACTTTTGGAAAAGATGTATTTTAGAAATAGCTAAAATTGTACCTTTAGTAATTTAGCCACGTTCTGCTGTTGTTTATTTGTTGACTTTTAAGCCCAGCAAGTTCCTTGACTGCATAACTGGAGAGAGAACAGCTGTTGCTCCCTGAAGATTAAAGGGCATGAGAGGAACAGGCTTGACTAGTTGAGTAAGAGCTCCAGATAACTTTCTTGCTGCATGAGTGCCACAGTTTTTCCATGTGCTGCAAATCTGGTTTTGGTTTTTGTGCTTTGAGAACTGATGCCCTGAATCAAAATCCCCATGACCCATAACCACCCATTCAAGGAAGAGCCCCTCTGCTGAGTACAGACTCCAGGAGCTGCACCAAAGCACAGAGAGTTTCCTATCCTGAATGGCAATTAGAGCAACTGCATTTTAATCTTGAATGGCAATTAGAGCAACTGCATTTTAATTTCAGGAGGGGTTTTTCCACCAGTGAAATACTGCTTCCCAGTTCCCCACCCACCCTGCTCCTAGCAGTAATTGGAGGGACCAAAAACATCCCTCTTCATTTTTTTTCCTGGATGCCTGGGCATATATTTTTCTCATTGATGGGTATTATGGGTGCTTATCAATATTGTACCAAAACAGTGAATAGGCTACAGATAAAGTATGTGACCTGGATGGCCCAGGGTAGCCGGATTTCATCAGCTGTGAGAAGCTAAGCAGGGTCGGCCTGGTGAGGACTTGGATGGGAGACCACCCAGGAAGTCCAGGGTTGCCACGCAGAGGCCGGCGGTGGTGAACCACCTCTGTGCATCTCTTGCCTTGAAAACCCAGGGAGGTCACCATGCTTGTATTTAGTGAAGTAGAGAGAAATAACTTCCTTGCTTGGGGGCAGGGTGCATTGCTTACCCTTCTGCACTGCATCATCAGATCCTGTTGTCAGGAGTGCCGTTTTCTTGCCCCCCCTCTGGAAAGGAAAGTGGAGACTTCTCATTGGACAGTTAAGCTTTGGATTTGGAGGTGCCTCTAGCTGTATCCACGTAACTCTTCAGCGGGGTGGTGCCAGCTGCTGTTAGGACTAAACTTTCCCAAGAGATGAGTGGCCATCTTTGCAGCTGGCAAAGTGGGCAGATTGGTGTTCAGAGGAGAGGGGGCTTTTTCCTGTAGTGCCTCCTGCCAATGGCCCTCTCTCCTTACTCCTCTCTCCGTCACTGGGATTCATCTGTCAGCTGCCAGGTGGACTCCATTCTGGGCCTCACAGAGATCACCAGTTTCCAGGCCAGCCAGCTAGTCCCAGCACACAAGACTGTAGACACTTTGGTTCAAGAGGAGACTCTCAGATGTCTTTGTTTGATTTCTCTATATGTGGCAAAGGAACAGGAGCAAATGGTTCTTGCCCACCTAGTATGTTCTATGCAGAATATGTACATTTATAGATATAAAAAACCCTTTTCTTAGTATTTTTAAACTTGCAGCAGTGTCATAAATATAGATCATAAACTGCAGCAGTGTGACCTTTCGTTTGTTGCTGCAGGCTGACAGTTTGCTTGCTCTGCAATCACGATCACAGGATTTAAGATGACTTGCAATAGGGCAGAGTCCAGGGGTCATTTTGTAGAAAAATAGGTGCTGGTGGAGCTCATCCAGGGATCGTTATGCAGCTGCAATACTATTCAATGGACAAGGAGGTGGAACTCTCAGAAAGGTTCAGGAGCTGCACTCCTGTGAGCTCCCACTGAATCTGAGGCCTGGGTATGTCAGTGATTAATCTTACACTGAAAGACATGTCTCTGTCAGTGAGCTTCCTCCAGCGGCACCTGCCCCCTGCCTCTCCCATCCCTCCTGGCTTTGGCAGTCCAGTGGCATTTGCTTAGTCTTAAAAGCCTTATAAACAAGACTTTCAGCTTTTAAATGTCCTCCGGATTCTGCAAGATCGGGCAATAGAACTAGAAAGTTCCAGAAACTACTATCTACATCACCTTTTTGTGGTTCCTTCAGTCTCCTCCACTTTCCAGATTGATGTGCTCATTTTCCTTCTTTCTTTTGTGTGTTTCTCACAACTTTTTGTGTGCTTCTCACAACAAGACCTGTTTGTCCCACTACACAGTCAGAGATGGTTCCAGGCCCCAGCCAAGCCCACCCTGCGAGATATGAGGCACCCCCAGATGCTGTAGATTTTTTTAAAAAATTCTGTGTCTGGGAGAATTTGCCAACAAACACAAGCCATCATTGTCTTAAAAAAAGAGGTGACATTTTTAGTAAAACTCTTACTATGTTAACAGTCAACCTCTTACCAAAAGTTGCTTGCCTGTGATTAATGTTGAACAGCGTCTGATAAGGGCTCCGCCTGCCTCATTGTGGTCCAGAGGTCTTTGTCCGTGTTTGTTTGTTTTATTTTTACTTCGTTCACCCTGTGCCTTTTCCCCCAATGGAGACTCAAAGCTGCTTACATTGTTTTCCTCTCATTCATTTAATCATCACAAAAAACCATGTTAGCAAGGCCAGGTGGAAAATGTGTGACCGGCCCAAGGTCATTCAGAAAGCTTGTGGGGCAGAATGGGGATTCAAACAGGCTTCCTCAGGAGGTGGTGGGCTCTCCTTCCTTGGGGGTTTTTAAGCAGAGGCTAGATGGCCACCTGACAGCAATGCTGATTCTGTGAATTAGGCAGATCATGAGAAGGAGGGCAGGAAGGGTTGCTTCAGTGCTTAGTTCTCATGGCCCTTTCTTACACACCCAGGGAACAGCTGATTGACACTTTGGGGTCAGTGAGCAATTTTTCTCCAGGGCAGTTTGGCCAGGGATCCTGAAGATTTTTGCCCTCTCCTGGGCATGGAGCAGGGGTCACTGGAGATGTGTGTGTGGCGGGGGGAGGGGAGATATTTGTGAATTTTCTGCATTGTGCAGGGGATTGGACTAGATGACTCTGGAGGTCCCTTCCAGCTCTAGGATTCTGTGAAACCTGGGTCTTCCAGATCAGTCCTCTAACCACCTCACCATGATGGCTTTCAAAGAGGCTTTAGCTGCCCACCTGAAAAGGGAGCCTAAGCAGCTATTTTCCCAGTTTTGAAGCCTCTCAGATCTGCTTATAGTTCCAAATGCTGTTCTTTTCATTTTCACTCAGGTTTATGCTAGAATTTTATCAGTGCCAACACTAACACTCTCAGTCTTTTGTGCCTTCTAAGTCAGGGGGTGAGGCATAGTACTGCAGCCCCCCCAAGTTTTCCACTCTGTACCCTCCTTTTCAGCACAAACCAGTCTAACACTTTCCTAGAGTGACTTCTTGCAGAACTTCTTGCTTGTACCTGCTGGACAGCACAATGCCCTCTCCTTTCTAACCCTCCAGATATCTTCAACTCTGGTCTTCTCCATAGACTCTACCTTCTTATCTCATTTGTACTTTTCCCCCCGAGAGACCCAGGTTCGAATCCCCCACTTGTGCCATGTAAGCTCACCTTTTCTGTCCACCTTTGAAAGGGGAAATGCAAAGCCAGACTATGACCCTGCATGGCCAGTGCAGGGGATTCAGGATGGTCCAGCCTGGGGGGCCAGGACCTTTCTCCTGATGGGAATTTTCCTTTTGCCATGCAGGTATGGACACATCCTCTGTGCCTTCATTGCTGGGAAAGAAGCAGAATTCATGGAAAGCCTGACCGATGCAGAGGTTCTCAGAGACCTGATGCAAATGCTTCGCCGCATGACAGGTGGGTGTCTCTTCTGGGCTTCAAGAAAGAAAAGGAAGGTGCAGTGGGGCGGCGGGGCGGGGCTGGAAGAACCCAAAATAATTGAATCAACCTATAAGGTTAATTGGGAACCAATGCAGGGCCAGTTACTAAAAACCACATGTGAAACCTCTGTGTTATTAAAAATACACGTTTTTATTATATAAGGGTTAAAAACATTTATGGCCCAATTTTATGTTTTTATTTATTTACTAAACATATGAATTGCCCAATCCCTGCTATTGTAAGACTTGGGTGATGTACAACATGAGTAAAAACCTACACATATAAAATCATGATAACAGTATATTTTAAAAAGATGGCAAATAAATTAATTCCCTTTTCAGACTGGCAGGTACTTCTCAGACAGGGTGAGGGTTAACACAAAGGTAGAGAGCGGGAGAGTGTCAGCTACGATGGAAACTGCCACTGTCCTCAACCAAAAGCCTGTCAAGCATGGAAAATTCTAATAACCATACATTGTTGCAAAGTTCTAGTTTATTGATAATCCAGTGTTGCTCTTTCAATGGACTTATTGAAAGTGATACTGGACAATGAAAGGCATACAGTATTAAAAGATATTTCAAAGAAGCAAAGGGAGATAAGGGAAGAATGTCACACCAGTGTGTGAACTGCTACAGTTTATGCATTCGACTATCTATTGTGGTTACAATCTCCTGTCTTCCCAGGCCTTAGCTTGGGAACAGGTTTGGCGCCTTCTACCTTCTAAGCATTCCTACATTTGTTACGTTAAAGGAGACTGAGGGAAATGCACAGAAAGGAAACAGGGAGGGGGTGCATGTCCTAATACCTAATGACTTCTAATACATTCAGAAAAGCATTATAGAAAAAAACAAGATTAATAGTCATATGCTTGACATACTGCCCCCCCTTAAGACCCACTTTGGGGTTTGTCTGGATGCAGTAGGTAAAATTGGTTTTTTTAACCTTGGAGCTCTCACATTAGAGGATTCGACCCACTCGTAACTGGGGGGAAAGTGTTTCCACCTTATTAAAAATATAACACCTCTCATCTTAATTTGGCACCTAATATTTCCTGCACTTCGTGGTGACTCTGGCCCTCAATCAGAATAGGTTGTGGCGCCAGGGGGTGAGGGTGCCAATTCATAGCTCCAGGATCTCGGCAAAGAAGGCTGCAATGAAAGACAGGGTGAATTTTACTAAACATTTTGGGTAGCTCCAGTTCCACTGTCACTTTATTTATCACCCTCTTTATTTTGTAAGGTCCCAAAAATTTGTGTGCCAGTTTTCTAGAAGTTTGTGGTAGCGGCAAGTATTGTTCCAGAAGCGCATTAAGCCGTTCCGTCTGACCGTCGGTTTGGGGATGGTAGGCAGAACTCAGCCCTTGTTCCATCCCAGTCAGTTTGCAAGACTCCCGCCAGAAGTTGGCAACGAACTGCGGGCCCCTGTCACTAATGACTTTATCAGGGAATGAGTATAATTTGACCACATTCTGGAAAAACAAATAAGCCAACTTCTTTGCATTTGGTAATTTGGCACAAGGAATAAAATGGGCCTGTTTCGAAAAAGTGTCCACTATTACCAGAATTACAGTTTTCCCTTGCGAGATGGGTAATTCTACAATAAAGTCCATGGACACTACTGACCACTGTCGAGTGGCCGTTTCTATTGGTTGCAACAGTCCAGGAGTTTTTCCCCCCTCTCTTTTTTGCCAAACCGGGCAAGTGGATACTCAGATATGTCCTTTTTCATTTGTGGCAACCAAAATTGCCTGTTGTCTAAGTGTAGGGTTTTTACATACCCGAAATCTCCCGATAGTTTACTGTTGTGGCAAAATTGCAATACCTCTTTCCGTAAGGGTTCTGGCACATATAACTTCCCGTCCCTGTACCAAAACCCTCCTTCCCCTTTCTTTACTCCTTCTGGCTTGGTCTGTCCCTCAGCCTCTACGGCTTTTTTCAGTCGCTCTCCCCCCCCACGTCTCTCCAGTCTGGTTCTTTTTAGATCGGGTAGTCACCATCCCAATTACATGTTCTGGAGAGATAATTGAGTTTATCACTTCTTCCTTTTGGCTGTTATGCTGGGGGAGTCTCGATAGTGCATCAGCTAGAAAGTTTTTAGATCCCGGAATGTGCTTCAGTCTAAAGTCAAATTTGGTGAAGAATTTGCTTTCCAGCTTCTAGATTCTTGTGGTCAGTCCAAATCTCAAAGGGTACTCTCGCCCCCTCCAACCAGGATCTCCAAGTTTTCAAAGCAAAAGTTACTGCAAATGCTTCCTTGTCCCACACGGACCAATTCCGTTGTTCCTGTGAAAACTTTTTGGAAATGTACACACAGGGGCGTAATCTATCTTCCTCACCAATTTGCATTAATATGGCTCCTACGGCCACGTCGGACACGTCACACTGGACAATGAGGGGTCTCAGTTTGTCCGAGTGGGTTAGGATCGGTTCACTGGTAAAGAGTCTTTTAACTTATTGAAATGCCTCTTGGCACTCAGCCATCCATGCTAGTCTTGCGCCCGGCCATTTGGCCTCCGGACCTTTCCCTTTAGTCTTTAAGAGGTCCGTGAGGGGCAGTAAGGTCTGGGCAAACCTTTGAATGAAGTTACGATAAAAATTCACGAATCTGAGGAAAGATTGGAGCTGTCTATGTGTCCTCGGGGGTTCCCAATCTAACAATGCTTGGATTTTAGCTGGGTCCATAGCTAGCCCTCTGCCCTATACTCGGAACCCCAAATAATCAAGTTCCATTTTATGAAACTCACATTTAGACAATTTGGCATACAACTTGTTCTCGTATAGGGTCGCAAGCACCCTCCTCACGAGTCTCACATGGGATGGCAGGTCTTTAGAATAAATAATTATAACATCCAGGTACACCACAACCACCTTGTACAGGTACTCCCATAGTACTTCGTTGATGAAACTCATGAACACTCCTGGGGCTCCTTGTAATCCAAACGGCATGACTAAGTACTCAAATTGCCCCATGGGGGTGTTGAAGGCAGTTTTCCATTCATCACCTTCTTTTATTCGCACTCTAAAGTAGATTGAGTTTTGTGAATATTTTCCCCTCTGACACCGTGCTCAATAAATCTTTAATCAATGGGATAGGGTAGGCATTAGAAGTGGATATCCCATTTATCCCTCTAAAATCAGTGCATATTCTCAACCCCCCAGCCTTCTTTTTCCTAAACAATACTGGGGCAGTGTGCGGAGCCATGGCGGGTCTGCTGAACCCTCTTATCAGATTTTTGTCTAAAAATTTTCTCACTTCAGCTTCCTCCGCCCACCCCATAGAGTATTGTTTGGCTTTGGGTAGTTGTTGTCCTGGGATCAGTTCCATTGCGCAATCCGTGCTACGGTGCAGGGGCAATTCGTCTGCCTCCTCCTCATCAAACACTCCTCATAAGTCTTTGTATTTTGGGGGGATGAACCTAACTTCTTCCACCGTCAAGCACAGTCTCTCATTTCTAGGGGGTGGCTCTACTCCCCACGCCTTAATCCACTGGTGGCGTTTGCACTTGCTGTCCGTGAAGTCTATGCTTTGATCCCCCCACCTAATGTCCGGCTCATGCTTCGCCAACCAGCCAACTCCCAGCACCACATCGAATGATGCTGAAGGGGCTATCACAAATAATTCTGTGTCCCAATGGTCCTCTATGCCCACCGGCACTGCCTGGGTTTGTTCCACGCATGGCTCCCCTTTCATTACTGACCCATCCATCTGTTCGGATTGGATGGGGTGGGGCAGGGGTGCCGTAGGCAGTCCTAGGACCTCCACTAATTTAGGGGTAATTATGTCTCTCGTCAATAAGGGCCCGTACATGTACGAACCTTTTCAGCTTAGAGTTCAACAAAGTCAAAGGGACAAACAAAGATCCAGTTATTCTAACCCTCAGTGGTGCCGTTAAATCCATGACCTGCTGTTTGGCACCGTTCAGTGCAGGTCGTTCCCGTTTCCCGCCGGCTCTTCTTCCCAGGACAGCTCACTCGACTCGTCCAGGAGGATGGTCTCTTCTTCAGTGATGGTGGGCGCTATGGTGCTCCCTCTGGCTGATTCTTTTGGGCGTCCTGGTGTCTTCTTTGGCGCTGGAGTGATGGCCTTCAGGGTCAGGGGGGGCCTCGAGGTCTTTCAGGGCAATTGATAGCCATATGATTCGGGTCCCCACATCGGTAGCATTGCCTTATTGGCGGGGGTTTGGTAGTTCCCCCGCTCTGCTGGGGTTTCTTCCCTTCTGGCTTTGCCCCTGACCGAGACTCACATCCCCCCTTTCCCCTTTGCTGCTGCTGTCGTTGTAGGGCCACCCACTTCATGTTGGTTTTTACTTCCACTGCTAGTTGTATCCACCCCACCAACATAGTGGGGCGAGCTTGCTGTAGGCACCGGTCCAGTACACTGGCGTTCAGGCCCCGGTGAAGTGCTCGATCTTCATCAGCTCGCTCCAGCCCCGGACCTTAGCAGCATTGGTTCAGAACTCGGCAGTGAACTCTCTCACGCATCTGGACCCTTGCTGCATGTCACATAGTGCTGTCAGGGCTCTAGTTTCTTGCAGAGGGTCTTCATATTGGATTAGGATTGCTTGCAGAGAAGCGGCCACCGTGTCTAGTTCGGGGCTCTGGGTCTCGAACAGGCTCACGTACCATCGCTTGGCAGCCCCCTTCAGTTTCGACCCCAAGTAGTTTACCCGGCTAAATTCATCCGGGAAGGTTCTCCCCCAGTAATGCATGCAGCTATTAGCCTGGATGGAGAAATATTCTACTTCATCTGGATCCCCATCGAAAGTGGTCTCCAGTTCTCTGCCCCTCCCGTAGTCCCTGGGTGAGGGATCGGGGCCCGCCAGCGGCTGGATCGGAGCTGGTTGGGCCGGCTGGACGGGTTGTGCTGGCAGGGCGGCTGGAATCACCGGGGGCGCCTGTTGGGGTGGTACCAATGGTATTCCTCTCCCAGGTACCGCAGGTCTCAGTGGTCGGTCTATTTGCCTGCGGATCTCTTGGGCCATGAATTAGGTATTGGCTTGGATTTCTTCCCGCAGCCCCCTGCCACCTCTGCCATCTCCCCTCTTACAGTTTTGAGGATGGGTGCTTCTTCCGGTCCCTCATCTCCATCTTCTTCATCCGAGTCTGGTACCCCTCCTTTGTCATCTGGTTGGGGACCTTCCCGCTCGTCTCGCTCCCCGGGTGGGGTGTTCACCCGTTCGTCTCCCGAGGGGCCTTGCCCTGCCGTTTTTCCTCCCCTGGAATGTCGGGTTAGGATGGCCTCTCTCCTGGCAGGCGTTTCCCCCCTCAAAGTGGTCGAAGTCTGCGGTTCCCACTTCTGTGGGGTGATCAGCAGTTGTTGGATGTGTAGAGGGGATCTACGCCCTGTGGCTCTCCTTGCGTCCAAGATGTGCCACGGAGGGGTCCGTACCTCTACATTCTCCAATGGGTTGAAAGGTTCTCTGTTGTCTGGGGCACCCTCCGCCATTCGGTTAGAGAGTTGCCAGTTCAGTTGAAGCTTTCTTTTGGAAATTTTTGAAATGTCAAGCATGGAAAATTCTAATAACCAGACATTGTTGCAAAGTTCTAGTTTATTGATAATCCAGTGTTGCTCTTTCATTGGACTTATTGAAAGTGATATAGGACAATGAAAACCTGGCAGAACAACTCCACCATACATTCCTTGTGGGATTTCATAATGTTCCGCAGGGTCCTAATGATACTCAGCAGAGTTCCACCAATTGGGCCAGGACCAAGAAAGCCCTGGCCCTGGTTGAGGACAGCCGGATGTCTTTGGGGATGGGGACTACCAGGAAGTTACTATCTGAGGAGCATAATGCTCTCTCAGGGACATACTGGAGAGGCAGTCCCATAGACGCATCAGTCCCAGACCACTCAAGGCCTTAAAGGCCAATACCCACCTTGAACTTGACTCGGAATTTCACTGGGAGACAGTGTAGGTGGCGCAGCACCAGATGTTTGTGAGCTGTCCATGACATTCCTCTCAGGAAGTGTGCCACCGCTGTATTCTGGACCAGTTGAAGCTTCTGAGTCGGTTTCAAGGGCAGGCCAGTGTAGAGCGAGTTACAGTAATCTAGCCTGGAGGTGACCATTGCATGGATCATGTGGCTGGGTCACGGTGCGGCAGGAGAGGGGCCAATTGCCAAGCCTGGTTCAGATGAAAAAATGCCAGCCTGGCAATATGCATGACCAGGGCCTCCATATTCAAGGAGGGATCCAAGATCACTCCCAGGCTCTCGATGGACTGTGCCGGTATCAATGGCACCCCGTCAAGAGCGAGCAACCTGTGCCCCAGTCCCAAAGCCATCTTTTCTGGATTCAGTTTCAACCTACTATGCTTCAACCACCCAATCATGACCTCCAAACCCGCAGCCAGATTTTATGGGGCAGTCTCTGGGTGACCATCCAGTAACAGATACAGTTGAGTGTCATCAGTGGCTCCAAGCTGGGCAAGGGGACACCTGGAGAGAAGCCTAGTCCCAGTGTGTCATCCAGGAAACACTGGAGCTGTTCAGCTATTGCCCTCTCAATTACCATACCCAGAAATGATAAGTTCGAGACTAGGCGGTAATTTACATGATCTAAGGAATCCAAAGTTGTTTTTTTCAAGAGTGATATAACCACTGCCTTCTTGAAACCCTCTTATCATGAAAGAACCACAGCTGTTGTCACTGAATACCCAGCTGCTTATTCGTCATAACTGACATCCAGGCCCAGAGTGTTTACCATGCCCTAAAGGCCTGCTAAAGGAAAGGGAAAATCCTAAATAAAATAACTAGGAAAACTTAAAAGAATATCATGTAGGTTCTTTTGGTCAGTGTGTTATCAGGTCCCAGGTCTATCAAGTAAAAGGCAAAACTTATAGAAAAATATAGAAACATTATTTACAAGATAAGAGGGAAAGGGAGACACAAAATGGGATGATAAAAACCAAGTAAAACAAACATTCTGTGCACAGAGGAACACCAAAGAAAATCCTGTGGCAATTTGCCTGCTTCCCTACACTGGACTGTGTAGTCAGTTAGCTAATTACCTAAGCTATACTCACTGACACTTATGCTGTCAGGCCCACAAAATCAGAGAGACGTCTTCAAAGTACCGTCCTCCTTCAACCTTGTTGTGTTGGTACCTTCTTGATGTCCTGAAGAAGGCTTCTGACTTGAAGAAGCAGAAGCTCCTTTTTTGTGGGCACCTAGCCTGATTTTATCTTGGCTAATTGATTGGTTAGCCAATCACTAACGCAGTCTAATCTAGAAGCTGTCATCTAGCTTTGGTTTAGATGTTAACCTGTCAAGGGTAGATCTGAACAATCTATGTCACTGTGGGCTGGCTTCACGGGTGTGACAAATTAATTTCCACTTTAGTTGGTTAAGTGCCTATTACCTTGACACAATGTTAGTGCAAATCCTGAAAAACTTACAAACACATGCAGACACTGAATACGCAGTTTCTTGACACCCTCCAGATATTTCCAGGGACAAACAGATAATCTCCATCAACGGGCCCCAAATCTTCTCATTGCCGGCTTTTACCAGCCATGAGGGGCCTGGATCAAGGAGGCATGTGATTGGGCTGACAGCACCCAGGATCCTGTTGACGTCAGCAAGAGAGCAGGTTGAAGGGATCAAAGACTGAACCCAAAGGCAGCCAAGGGGCCTCCAGATCACTTCCTGTATCAATACTGGCGAGTAGGTCATGGCGGAGTGACAGGACTTTATCTGCGAAAAAGCTTGTGAATGCCTCACAGCTAATGGACAAATCCCTGCTGTTTTGGTTCCCTTTTGCAAGGGATGGCAAAGATTGAATCACCCTAAACAACTGTGCTGGGTGTGATGTAGCGGTCACAATGAAGGCAGAGAGCCACCTTCACTGCCACCTCATGGGATTTCATAAGCGTCCTATAAGATGTTCTTGTAGCATTGCTGCAGACCCACCACCAAACTTGCTGAAGTTGTCTGAGTTCTTGTTTCATCCTCCTGAGTTCAATGGTATCCCAGGGAGATGATTTCCCGTGGGAACCAGAGGATGCCGGGGGTGGGGAGGGCAACCTTGTCAATAGCTTCAGGGAGATGGAGATTCCACAGAGCATTCTGGAATCCAGTAGGATCCATTCGTCTCCACAGGTGAGCATAAATCAGCTTGCCGCGTAGACAGGGGTGGGGGGAGTGGAGACACCCATCCAGGTCCTCAAGACAAGCTAGGCATTCAGAGGAAGAAGTGCCTGGCAGAGAATGTGCTCACTAGCGCCCTCTCTCTCTCTGTGTCTGCATGAATCAGGAAATCCACACCTGGCACCTCCAAAGAACATCCTAAGGTCCAAGTGGCATAGTGAACCCTTCACCAGAGGCTCCTACAGCTATGTGGCCTTGGACAGCTCTGGAGATGACATTGATGCTCTTGCCCTGCCGCTTCCTGAGGACGCATCAGATCCCAAGGTATGCCCCAAGCATCAGCACCCAAGTCCCAGATGTTGCAGGAGGCCCTGCTGAGTGTTCACAGGCGTGGAGTTAATCATTTCCTGAGCACTGCCCAATTTATCCACCAAGCAGGGCTTTTTTTCTGAGGGAACACAGCGGAACAGAGTTCTGGAAACTCCTTGTGGAAACAGAATTCTCAAAAAATGTTCAAAAGTTCATGAGGGGCACCCATATGTTTCTCCTTCATTTCCCTCTCAAGAAATGGTGGCAGGGCTTTTTTTCTGGAAAAAAGAGGTGCTGGAATGAGAGAGAAAAAGCCCCACCACCAGGTCATGTGCGTCAAGACTCCCTCACCTCCACGTTTCCCCACAGCATGGCTGGAATCTGTCTGCCAGCAACCAAACAGGCTGGGCTAATGGTCCTCTCTCTTCTTTCAGGCACTGCAGGTTCTTTTTGCGGGAGAAGCCACGCACCGAACTTTCTATTCTACTACTCATGGTGCCTTATTGTCTGGCTGGAGGGAAGCAGATCGCCTCATCCATCTCTATGATGGTTTGGAATCCCAGCAACCTGCGCCTAAACTGTGAGCCCACAGCTGGCAGGCAGAAAAGTCACTCCTCTTCCCACATTAGTCATGAGAGGTGGCATAGGAATGGTTCCCACTCTGCAGCCTTCTGACCAGTCTGCTGGGCAGATTCTGTCTTCTGGAGGCCATCGCCTGGTGGACTAATGCCAAAGGGCTCCTAACGCTTTTTCTGCATGCAACAGATCAGCCTTCGGAATAAATAATAAATCTCTGGCAAGGCAGCCCTTGTTTCCAGTTCATTCCCTGGGATGTGTAATTTCCTGCACTGAAGAACTCAGCTCTAGTCAGTGAGAACTTAGATAATGTTTAAAGCCAAATTCTCATGTTGAAGTAGTTGATGCTTCTCTTCTTACTTAGCTAAATGTGAGTCTTGTAAACAGACTTTTGGAGTGGCATCTGTGTTACAGTTTCTGTTCTGGAAGAGATGTGATCTGTTGTTCCTCTTTTGCATCCCTGGCAGCACAGTGTGGGAATTTCAGTATTCTAGAAGTGGAAGCACCTTCTCAGGCAGGATAGTTAAATTAGCAAAGAATGCCTTCCTGCATCCTAAAGTGTACACTGGTGAAGCACCATGATAGTCCTCCATAGTCCTTTTCCACATTCTGCACAGTCAATACATCCCATAATGTTCTGTGCAGTCCCATTCTTGCTGTTCCCTTTAACTGGTATTGGCAGCCATCCAGCTTTTGTGGTTCACCTGAAGCTCTTCCTGCGATGCACCTGAGAGTTTGGTTAATTTCTTCACTCTGGGCTCAGAGATCCAGGTTGCTACACCCTTCTCAGAACCCATGTGAATGTGAGCTTCCCAGAAAGACAGTAACAAGACAGGTTTTGGGGAAACTCACACTGGAAGTAGGGAAAATCCAGAAAGTATTTGATGATGATGTGTGGAGGCCAAAACTACAAATGCTGCTGGGAGAGGGGGGGTGTAAATGCCCCAAGGAGCAACAGGAACCCCACCTGATGTCAGGGCCGCCATCTTATGGACACTTAATCTGGGGGTAAGTGGTGGGAAATGCTGTCAAGTCCCAGCTGATTTATGATGAGCCTGGAGGGTTTTCAAGGCAAGAGAACTCGGGCAAGTGGTTACTTGAAAGATTTATGGTTGCCCAGGCAACCACATTTTGTGAACTTGGAACATGTGTTATGTTCTGTGCCTTGGGTGTACCTGGGCTCTTGGTGGGGAAGGGAAAGGCATCAATGCCTGTTTCCAGTTAGGAGGAGATGGCACTGCAGGGGGAGGACTGTTCAGGTTAGCAGGAGAATCAGGCAATTGGTAACGCCTTCGTACTGGACCCTCTTCAATGGGCATTATCCTGTTAATCCACTATTTGACTGGCTTTTGGCTTCAGCTGGAGGATGTGGTCTCAAATGTGATCCCTCAGGTTTTTAATCCTCAGGAATGTAGAACATGCCACCAGGACCAAGTCTTTGGAGAGGCGGCATCCATTTTCTAAATAATGAAATAAAACCCCTTCTGAGGCCTCCTTATCAAATGCAGTTCAGGACTTCATACAAGCTGTGATGAAGGTGGGATCATCCCCAAACATTTTGGTGATCTTACACATTGGTTCCATCTGGTCTTCGGTACTGATCAGCTGTAAAATGATGGGGTAGTAAATTAGCAATTCCTTTGCAGTGGACCTGGTAAAGCCCAGAGCATGGAGTCTGCAGGGCTGGAAGGCCAAGTTAAGAAAGTCCACCCTGGCTTCAGATGGATTCCTAATAGTTCTTGTGGAAGTTCCTGCTGACCCAGTTGTGATTCGTTGCAGAAAGAGCTTCAGGTGAACCACAGAAGCTGGATGTCTGCCAATACCAATACCCTGCTACAGGGAAGAGCAAGAATGGGACTGCACAGGACATTATGGGATGTATCCACCCTTGGTGGGTATGGGGAAGGCAGACATGACCTGGGCGTTTGATAGCATTGTTTCTAGCCACTCTGTTCCTTCTCACAGAGCCATTCAGCTCCTTGGGTTATTGAGGAGATAGGGATAATGCAACAGCCTGTTGGATTGGGCACCAAGATGCTTTTGGGGATAGGATCATCAAGATCCACTTTAATTCGATTTCAGGGCTGGTTTATGGACAGACTGCCTTGGTTGCCCTACTGTGGATGGCCTTTATTGGAAGGGAGGAGCCTCTTGGTTCTCTTGATACTGCTGGATACTTTCTGGATTGGCTGGCTGATGGGAAGCCCCGCACTCCAGTGGTTCCAATCCTGTGTGGCTCAACTCATGCGATTTTTTAAGCATCTCCCTGAAGCCACTGGAGGAATTCAGCAGAGGTTTGGAGTGAAGAGCCCATAATATGCTGACGACACATTTGAGGGAACTGACATCACAAATGAGTATCTGGCTTCAATCCAGATGACTGAAGCACTATTGGCTGGAGATAGCACCAGTCAATGAACGGTTGTGTTCTCCCCCCCCCCAAAAAAGT
The DNA here is from genome assembly GCF_032191835.1 of Heteronotia binoei. Lineage (NCBI taxonomy): Eukaryota > Metazoa > Chordata > Lepidosauria > Squamata > Gekkonidae > Heteronotia > Heteronotia binoei. The sequence goes on along the minus strand of NC_083228.1, from coordinate 1,735,608 downwards.
TCCAATATGCATTAGGGGCTTAGGTCTGTGTCTGCAGATGGATGTTCACATTTCTACCAGAAGCTGATTCCATCCCTTGCTCACTCTAAGCTTGCTGACTTCAACGGAGAGGTGAAACTCTGGCACTTTAAATCCAACAGTTATTGCTATGATAATGTAGGAAACTGCCTGTTAATCTCTAGTAAAATATTTTAAATTAATGTACTCTGTTACACTGTTGTAACTTCACGCTTGAAGAACTTTGAAATACTAAAGAACAAAGTTGGAGTTCAGTGGCACCTTTAAGACCAAAAAAGTGTAATTCTGACCAGAATTGAACTTGGTTGCATGCACATGGAAGCTTATATCCAGAATTAAACTTTGTTGGTCTTAAAGGTGCCACTGGTGTCAAGCATGCGGGTTCAATGACGAGTCGAAGTTGATACAAAGACTACATTTATTGATAGACCGATACTTTCTGTGTAACAGATTCTTGAGAGTAATGCTGCATATACATTGATACAATACTTTTAAGGCTTATTTCAAAAGGATTCCAAAGGATGGGGGTGCAGGGTAGCTTTCACACATAAACTATCATAAATGTCTACATTCTCCCAGTGTTATCAGGACTGTGTCCTTGCTTTCCCCAGATGTGTCACACTCCCTACCAGGAATGTATGGGAAGGTGCTGATTACTTCTTCTCAAGTTAGTTTCATTTCTCACGACTTCTACTTTTCAGGCAATAAAGCAAGGAAGGGGAAGGGAAAGAATAACAAAGCTAGCAAAGCTGGGTCCTCCATGATACTTCACAGACCAGTGTTAGGCAGAACCCTATAACAATCAGTTATCACTGGAATTTCACCATGCTTGACAACTGGACTCACACTTTGTTCTGTTGCTTCAGACCAGCATGGCTGCCCACCTGGATCTATTTCAAGTTCAAGTTCAGACATTTATTGGTATAAGCTGAATCTATTTGAAATACCAACCCTCTGTTAATTATCAGTGTTTAGCTTAGGATGTCGGAGTGCCAACAGTTCAGTGCTGGTGATGGAAAATTTATTCTAGATCCAGCCCCAGATTACTGCAGCGCAAACAACAGGCTTGACTTTTGTTACGTATTTGAGCAGAGAAAAAGGAAAGAGCACTGCTTTACTGAATGCCACACCAGCCAAAAATTTGAGCTGTAAAATTGTTTAGATGCACTCTGTTAAACAGCAATAACGTATAATCCTAACTATTTTCATGAGAGAGAGTTAGACACTTGCAGAGTCAATTCTAACAGGAAAAAAGGCTTTCATGTTGTGTATTGTGACTTTGGAGTCAGGAAGCAATGTTCTCCAGGCTAGTTTGGCCAAGGACGCAGGCTAATTTGGCCAAGGACAATCAGCTGGGCATGGAGCACAGGTCACTAGGGGTATGGGGAGTGGTATTTTGAAATTCCTGCCTTGTGCAGGGAGTTGGACTAGATGGCCCTGGAGGTTCCTTCCAATTCTATGATTCTACTAGGCGGAAGGCCCATTGCAGCCAAAAATACAAGACACTACAAACAAGATGGGCATGAGTGCCTGGCGTGGTGTGGGGCTGGGGAGGGAAGGGCTATTTTTCCACACACACACTGAAGTCTTGGCATCAACCCACCCACCATAGCTGTCTTCCCACCCCTGCTCCCAGCTGCAGCTATCAGTAACCCCTTGCGTAGTCTTGTTTTTATCCCCCCACCCTTGCCATTCAAGTCACCCACCTTGCCATCTTACCACCTGTCCCTCAGCATGCATTCCTCCCACCTGCTCCTATCACTGCTCATACCCCCCCTTCCAACATCTTCCGACCCTGCTCCCGACCTTGGCATTTATTTTCCCTCCCAACCCCCCTCCCCAGCCTTGCCATTACCTCTCTCCATGATTAATCCCTCCCCAGCCCTTGGCATCACCCCCCTTGCTGTCTTCCTAGCCTCCCAAGGGTTGGCAGTAGCCCCCCACCCCTTCCTGTATTCCCACCCCCCTCCCAGCCTTGGCAATCATTTCCCCCTTTGCCATCTTCCCATCTGCCTAACCATGGCATTCACTGCCCCCACCTTGCCATCTTCCCACACATGCCTTCCCTCCCTTGGCTCACTTTCCTCCCACCTGCTTCCAGCTCTCCCACCATCACTTTCCCCCTGGCCAGTGCTTCCTGCTACCCCCTACACTTTCATGTATCCTGGAGGCAGCACCCCCAGGGGCTTCTTGGCACTGCCTGCAGAAGCTTCTACAAGGGCCCACTAGGCGCTGGCGCTATCCCACAAAGTGCCCAGGGAGGGTGCAGGACAACAGCTCCCAGGGCCTTGCAGAGGCCTCTGGAGGGTCTGAGGGGTAGTGTGGCTTTCCTGGGGCTCAATGAGGCCACAGCAAGGCCCAATGGGCAGCGGTGGCTCCCAGGGCCTCAAGGAGGCTGCCGGAGGCTGTGGTAGACATGGTGCATTACTGGAGTGTTCTGTGGCCTTTCCAAGACAGAGTGGCAGCAGCAACGTACTGGTTATTTGTGGCCTTTGGAGTGTTGGGATGCCGTCCATGTGCGCCGTTGATGGGACTGCTGAGGTCTGTTGCTGGAGGTGGCCAACGCCCTTCATGAGGCCACAGTAGAGCAGCAGCCCTTTTTGAGGCTGGCTGACAGGACACAGAGAAGCATCTGAGGTAAGGCTGTTTTGGCAGTTTGTTCAGCATTCCTGGGCAGTGGGCAGGGGAGTCAGCCAATGGGAGCCCAGAGCCCAGTGACTGAAGCATGATGGGCCAATGGTTTATGGAGCACACCCCTAAGCCAATGGGAGACCTGGATATGGCCTCACCACAGGGCTTTTATATAAAATAAAGGAAATAATGACTCATTTGTGGATTGTGAGATTGAGGGAGGTTTATTAATTTATTGTACGGCAGAATTACACACAGAAATCATATGATATGAAAATAAGTAACCAAGTTGATACAATGTGTATTCACACAGGTTGAGCAATCCCACTAATCTTCAATCCATTCAACTGCAGCTGGAGAAAGTTCAAAGAGCTCTGTCACATCTCCCTGGAAAGCATTCCTGTGACAGATGAAAAATAGTTTGGTGTCTACACCACAATTGTATTCGGGTCCTGCTATCTTGTAATTCTAGCTTGCCTCCTTGCGGTGCACCCTGGATAACACTAAAGAGCTAGAACGTGGCTGCCAGACAATTTTAAGATCTGGTTACACCACGCACAGGGAAACAATCAAGTAGTTCTTTTCAAGACTACTTGACAAGGGGTATATAAGAGACAGCATCCAAATCTGCTGAACTAATATTAGGGGAGGAAGGAAGAAGAGTAGAGTGAACTGGAAGAGAACGATCAGGAAAGCTTCATGGGGAACCTGGATTCCCAGCCTCCCCCAAAGGTGCGAAATGGCCATGAAAGGCAGTATGTTGTTCAGTAATGTTCTCTATTTCTAACCATGGAACTTGTTCAGTGCTAACTGTTGTGAGATTCCTGCATTTCAAGTCTGCGTGGGGAAAGCAGGGTCGAGTTACTGTACATTGCGGGACCCACTTGCAAAGGAAACTTGGAAATGGTTCCCGCTTCTAAAAGTTTGAGAAGCTACCTAGTTTAGGAACATCTTCCACAAAATCAGGTGGACCAGATAAGCAATGTTGTTACTCAAAGCTTTATAGCACACGGTGGAAAATGCCGTATCTGTGAGTAATGCAGCAGTATTGTGTAAAAGCCAAAGGTGAAAGGGGCTATTTCTTTCCCAGCTGTTATTAAGAGACAGGCCCGGCTTCCTCACCAAAAGCCCTGCAGTCCTTCTTGGCCGATGAGACAGGGTAGGGATTTGTCTGACAGTTTATCTTAACGAAGGCAGTTGGTGGGTCCAAGGGAACCAGCCTAATACCAATTGGTGCAGGAGATGAGGTAGCGCACGTCATCCAACATGTCCAGGAGCCATGCCTGGTGGTGAGCCTGGGCAGCTGGTGCTGGCTGCCCTCCAGATGGCACCGGTGCTACACTGGGGGGAATGCATCCTTCATCAGGCAACTGTGTGCCCTGTACTGTCCCAGTAACGGCTTCCTCCTCCTCCTCTTCCTCCTGCTCCTTGGTGTTCTCTATTGGTAGGCCGATGTTGCACATTTCTAGAATGAGGGGTGGAACACGGAAGGAAAAGATTAGAATTGCATACAGCCTGACTATAAATCCCAAGTGGCCCCTGGCCGTGATTCTACAAATGCAGAAAGGGTGTTCTAGGCAGAAGCCTCTCTCTGCTAGAACTCCTGCACGTACACTTTGTCCTGGAAAACTGGTTCACATTTTATCCCTGATGTTGATGTCAGGACAAAGGAGGGAAAGAGACAAGTAAATCAGTGCAGCACAGGGCATGTCATAGAAAGCCATGATTCAGTATTGTGCTTTCTCAGCAACAGCCCCTCTCCTTGGGTCTCAGGATGATAAGGTCTTTCCCAGTCCTGTTGTGAGATCCTTTTAAATGGAGATGAGACTGTCTACATGCAAAATGTGTACTTTAAGCAGCCCTTACAAACGCTCTTCCCAGCTCCCAAGATTTGGATTCTTCAAGCAGCATCTCCTTTTCTGCCAGAGACACACACAACTCACATGGATTGCCTGGCTTCCAGTTTGACATGCAGGGCCAAAGCACCCACAAACATGTCATGCGAGTCCTATTTTGAGGCAGCTGCTTTACCATTCAGATCTCCTTCCCTTCTCAAGGAGGCTGCTGGTGATGCCATTGGAGCCATCCCCGCCTCCCAGCTGTGAAGCACCTCAGTTCCAGTCCACCAGCTCAAGGCTAGGGTAAACCTTTTGAGGGCCCATCCATACAAGTGCCAGAAGATCCCACTTCAGAGCTTCTGCTGCACCTAAAATATGGAGCCCATGACCCAGATGACACTGAAGACTGCTCACCATCTCAGTAAAAGGTAAAGGTAGTCCCCTGTGCAAGCACCAGTCGTTTTCGACTCTGGGGTGACGTTGCTTTCAGAACATTTTTATGGCAGACTTTTTACGGGGTGGTTTGCCATTGCCTTCCCCAGTCATCTACACTTTCCCCCCAGCAAGCTGGGTACTCATTTTACCAACCTCGGAAGGCTGAGTCAACCTTGAGCCAGCTACCCGAACCAGCTTCTGCTGCGGATTGAACTCAGATCATGAACAGAGGGCTCTGACTGCAGTACTGCAGCTTTACCACTCTGCACCAAGGGGCTCTTCCCATTCTCTAAGACCCACCATCAAACCCGTCCACTGGTGCATTTCTCCTATTTCTTGGCTTCTCCTCCCCACCTCACCCCAAAGATATCAGGGTAACAACTACGGACGTTTGAGTCCAGGGGCACCTTTAAGGCTAACTAAGTTTTATTCTGGGTATACGCTTCCATGTGCATGCAACTGCTTCAGCTACAGAAAAACAAAACACTGAGACCCAGTTTGGTGTATTGGTTAAGTGTGCGGACTCTAATCTGGGAAAACCAGGTTTGATTACCCACTCCTCCACTTGCAGCTGCTGGAATGGCCTTGGGTCAGCCATAGCTCTCTTCTCTGGGAGAACCGGGTTTGATTCCCCACTCCTCCACTTGCACCTGCTGGAATGGCCTTGGGTCAGCCAGAGCTCTCTTATCTGGGAGAACTGGGTTTGATTCCCCACTCCTCCACTTGCAGCTGCTGGAATGGCCTTGGGTCAGCCAGAGCTCTCTTATCTGGGAGAACTGGGTTTGATTCCCCACTCCTCCACTTGCAGCTGCTGGAATGGCCTTGGGTCAGCCAGAGCTCTCTTATCTGGGAGAACTGGGTTTGATTCCCCACGCCTCCACTTGCAACTGCTGGAATGGCCTTGGGTCAGCCAGAGCTCTCTTATTTGGGAGAACCGGGTTTGATTCCTCCCTCCTCCACTTGCAGCTGCTGGAATGGCCTTGGGTCAACCATAGGTCTCTTATCTGGGAGAACCAGGTTGGATTCCCCACTCCTCCACTTGCAGCTGCTGGAATGGCCTTGGGTCAGCCAGAGCTCTCTTATCTGGGAGAACTGGGTTTGATTCCCCACGCCTCCACTTGCAACTGCTGGAATGGCCTTGGGTCAGCCAGAGCTCTCTTATCTGGGAGAACCGGGTTTGATTCCCCACTCTTCCACTTGCAGCTGCTGGAATGGCCTTGGGTCAGCCAGAGCTCTCTTATCTGGGAGAACCGGGTTTGATTCCCCCCTCCTCCACTTGCAGCTGCTGGAATGGCCTTGGGTCAGCCAGAGCTCTCTTATCTGGGAGAACCGGGTTTGATTCCCCACTCCTCCACTTGCACCTGCTGGAATGGCCTTGGGTCAGCCAGAGCTCTCTTATCTGGGAGAACCGGGTTTGATTCCCCACTCCTCCACTTGCAGCTGCTGGAATGGCCTTGGGTCAGCCAGAGCTCTCTTATCTGGGAGAACTGGGTTTGATTCCCCACTCCTCCACTTGCAGCTGCTGGAATGGCCTTGGGTCAGCCAGAGCTCTCTTATCTGGGAGAACCGGGTTTGATTCCCCACGCCTCCACTTGCAACTGCTGGAATGGCCTTGGGTCAGCCAGAGCTCTCTTATTTGGGAGAACCGGGTTTGATTCCTCCCTCCTCCACTTGCAGCTGCTGGAATGGCCTTGGGTCAACCATAGGTCTCTTATCTGGGAGAACCAGGTTGGATTCCCCACTCCTCCACTTGCAGCTGCTGGAATGGCCTTGGGTCAGCCAGAGCTCTCTTATCTGGGAGAACTGGGTTTGATTCCCCACGCCTCCACTTGCAACTGCTGGAATGGCCTTGGGTCAGCCAGAGCTCTCTTATCTGGGAGAACCGGGTTTGATTCCCCCCTCCTCCACTTGCAGCTGCTGGAATGGCCTTGGGTCAGCCAGAGCTCTCTTATCTGGGAGAACCAGGTTGGATTCCCCACTCCTCCACTTGCAGCTGCTGGAATGGCCTTGGGTCAGCCAGAGCTCTCTTATCTGGGAGAACTGGGTTTGATTCCCCACGCCTCCACTTGCAACTGCTGGAATGGCCTTGGGTCAGCCAGAGCTCTCTTATCTGGGAGAACCGGGTTTGATTCCCCACTCTTCCACTTGCAGCTGCTGGAATGGCCTTGGGTCAGCCAGAGCTCTCTTATCTGGGAGAACCGGGTTTGATTCCCCACTCCTCCACTTGCAGCTGCTGGAATGGCCTTGGGTCAGCCAGAGCTCTCTTATCTGGGAGAACCGGGTTTGATTCCCCACTCCTCCACTTGCACCTGCTGGAATGGCCTTGGGTCAGCCAGAGCTCTCTTATCTGGGAGAACCGGGTTTGATTCCCCACTCCTCCACTTGCAGCTGCTGGAATGGCCTTGGGTCAGCCAGAGCTCTCTTATCTGGGAGAACTGGGTTTGATTCCCCACTCCTCCACTTGCAGCTGCTGGAATGGCCTTGGGTCAGCCAGAGCTCTCTTATCTGGGAGAACTGGGTTTGATTCCCCACGCCTCCACTTGCAACTGCTGGAATGGCCTTGGGTCAGCCAGAGCTCTCTTATTTGGGAGAACCGGGTTTGATTCCTCCCTCCTCCACTTGCAGCTGCTGGAATGGCCTTGGGTCAACCATACGTCTCTTATCTGGGAGAACCAGGTTGGATTCCCCACTCCTCCACTTGCAGCTGCTGGAATGGCCTTGGGTCAGCCAGAGCTCTCTTATCTGGGAGAACTGGGTTTGATTCCCCACGCCTCCACTTGCAACTGCTGGAATGGCCTTGGGTCAGCCAGAGCTCTCTTATCTGGGAGAACCGGGTTTGATTCCCCCCTCCTCCACTTGCAGCTGCTGGAATGGCCTTGGGTCAGCCAGAGCTCTCTTATCTGGGAGAACCAGGTTGGATTCCCCACTCCTCCACTTGCAGCTGCTGGAATGGCCTTGGGTCAGCCAGAGCTCTCTTATCTGGGAGAACTGGGTTTGATTCCCCACGCCTCCACTTGCAACTGCTGGAATGGCCTTGGGTCAGCCAGAGCTCTCTTATCTGGGAGAACCGGGTTTGATTCCCCCCTCGTCCACTTGCAGCTGCTGGAATGGCCTTGGGTCAGCCAGAGCTCTCTTATCTGGGAGAAGCAGGTTGGATTCCCCACTCCTCCACTTGCAGCTGCTGGAATGGCCTTGGGTCAGCCAGAGCTCTCTTATCTGGGAGAACTGGGTTTGATTCCCCACGCCTCCACTTGCAACTGCTGGAATGGCCTTGGGTCAGCCAGAGCTCTCTTATCTGGGAGAACCGGGTTTGATTCCCCCCTCCTCCACTTGCAGCTGCTGGAATGGCCTTAGGTCAGCCAGAGCTCTCTTATCTGGGAGAACCAGGTTGGATTCCCCACTCCTCCACTTGCAGCTGCTGGAATGGCCTTGGGTCAGCCAGAGCTCTCTTATCTGGGAGAACTGGGTTTGATTCCCCACGCCTCCACTTGCAACTGCTGGAATGGCCTTGGGTCAGCCAGAGCTCTCTTATTTGGGAGAACCGGGTTTGATTCCTCCCTCCTCCACTTGCAGCTGCTGGAATGGCCTTGGGTCAACCATAGGTCTCTTATCTGGGAGAACCAGGTTGGATTCCCCACTCCTCCACTTGCAGCTGCTGGAATGGCCTTGGGTCAGCCAGAGCTCTGGCAGAGGTTGTCCTTGAAAGGGCAGCTGCTATTAGAGCCCTCTCAACCCCACCCACTTCACAGGGTGTCTGTTGGGGCGGCGGTGGGGGGGACATAAAAGGAGACTGTGAGCTGCTCTGAGACTCGGAGTAGAGGGCGGGATATAAATCCAATATCATCATCATCATCACCCTCTGCAACCATGACAGCTAGGAAGAGAGAAGAAGTGCGCATGCACGTGAGAGCTTCTGCCGAGAATTACACTTTGCTGCCTGCACGCGAAAGCTCCTCCCCTTGTAGATCTTCGAGGTGCCCAGCTGGCCTCCCACTCTGCTCTGCTGCTTCAGGCCCACACGACGGACGTGACAAAATGGCTTTAAAATCCATTAAAAACAACCATTTCAAATATGAACCGAGAAGACCGACCGACCTCTGCGCACAAAACCGAGGGGAGGGGGGGGGCTATGCTGCTGCTGCCGCCACTCACCGTCACCTTGGAGACCTGCGCCCCCTCCCCCGGAAGCGCCGCCTGCAGGCTCAGAACTAGACGAGGGGGCGGGGTCCGTTGTTTCCTGCCCCCCTCCCCCATGCAATTTAATGCCACTCAATCACAGCCTGGCCCCGCCCCCTCACCGTCTCAGAGACAGGCTCCGCCCTTCGAGCTTCGCACATGCGCTCTGCCACGAGGAACGCCTGGGCGGCTGTGAGAGGCCCTTGAGGAGCTCACCGCCCGTAGACGTCACAGAATGCCTCTCCCGGATTGGTTGAGAGGATGCGTCGGTGTGACGTTGTCTCAGAAACCGTTGCCAAGAGAAACGAATTCGTCTCCCTCTCCTTCATCCGCCGGAAGAGGCTCTAACTTCCGGTTGTGTGGCCGACCAAGGCGGGAAGATGCGGCTGTGGCCTTTTCTGCGGGCTCCGGCGGTGGGCTGGCGGGAGCGGTTCGAGTGCGGCGGCTGGGAAGTGGCCCGCTGGTTCCCCGGGCACATGGCCAAAGGCAGGCGGGGAGCACGGGGGGAGGGCGGCCAGCGAGGCCTAAAGCCTTCTCCGGACTTCCGCTGGAAAAGAGTCGGCGTCGCTCTAGGCTGAGGCATCTCTGTGGGGAGCAAGGGGGGCTCAGAGCTTCCCTTTCCGCCAGTGCAGGCCTAGTGTTGCCGACCTGGAGATTCCTGGAACTACAACGGATCTGCAGGCGGCCAAGATCAGTTCTCCTGCAGAGAAATGGCTGCTTTGGAGGGTGGACTCCGTGGCATTGCACCCTTCTCACACCCTGCCTTCCAACTCTCCAGGGATTATGCAGCCTCAGAGTTGGCAACCCCAAACAGTTTGGGTTACATGGCTCCCCCTGCCCTTAGAGCCCTCCCAGAGCGACCGTGCCAAGCATCTCCATGGCTAGGGGAGGGACGGTGGCTCAGTGGTAGAGCATCTGCTTGGGAAGCAGAAGGTCCCAGGTTCAATCCCCGGCATCTCCAACTAAAAAGGGTCCAAGCAAATAGGTGTGAAAAACCTCAGCTTGAGACCCTGGAGAGCCGCTGCCAGTCTGAGAAGACAATACTGACTTTGATGGACCAAAGGTCTGATTCAGTATAAGGCAGCTTCATATGTTCATCATATGTTCATCTCTGCCTCCCTAACATGGCCTGACCTTTTTTTTTTTTTTTGCAGGGCTGAAAGACATGAAGAGCCGCCTGCACCAGGTAGACTGTTTGCTGGAAGTGCACGATGCCCGCATATCCTTCTGCATGTGTGACAGGAAGCCTGCCAGGGTTTTCTGTTCTCTCACACCACCCTCCTCTGGAGCCTGTGCTGCTGCCACCATTTAGGTCCCATCTCAGCACCTGTGGAAACACTGTAAGGGCTTTGCTCGACCTGGGCAGCAGTGGGGGCAATCATCCAGGTTGGGATGGCAGTATTGTCTCCCTGCATAACCAGTGTCTGAGAGCAGGTCAAGCCCTTGTGCACCAGTGCCCTTTTTATTGCCCCATGGGTGGCTTGGCCTGAGAGCCAGCCTTTAAGACTCTTCAAGAAGAACTGGGTGGATGCATCTTGTACCTGCAGTGCTATTTGCTGAAACCTGTTTTAGTCCTCTGCCTCTTGGGAAATGTTGCTCCCCAAATCTTGGCGGTTGGCACCTGTGTGCCCTCAAGCTCTTTTCCATTTTCAACTCATGCCCCAGGCCCTTTGAAGTTAACCTGTGTTTTATTGATAGTATTCTGGGGGAAGTGGGAACCTTCTAAATCTCCACCAGATGTCTCATGTTGGCTTATGTGTTAAACATATTTCACTACACATTGAAATACAATTCTGACTACAAAGCCATCCAGAAACTGGTATTTGCCCCCGCAATAGGAAATTCTGGATAGGCCCCATGAAATAGTTGTTTCCAGAAGCACATTGTAGATGGAGTTACATGGATACAGAATACCAGCGCAAGAGTTCATCAAATGCAATTGAGCTGCAGTTATTTTGTAAATGCATAAAAACATAAGAAGAGTGGATCAGACCAGTGGTCCTTCTAGTCTCGCATCCTGTCTCACACAGTGGCCAACCAGTTTTTCTGTTGAACAACAGAGCCTAGAGGCTGAAACCTTCCCCTGATGCTGCCTCCTGGAACTGGTACTCAGAGGCTTACTGCCATAGAATGTGGAGATTCCCTTGAGTCACCATGATTAGTAGCCACTGATAGATCCAGACTCCCAGAACCTGACCAATCCCCTTTTAAAGCTGTATATGCCTGTGGCCATCATTACATCCTCTGACAGCAAATTAAGTCACTCATTGTGTAAAGAAGTATCTTTTTTTGTCCATCCTGAATCTACTGCCCATCAGCTTCATTGGACGTCCTTCAGTTCTAGTAATTTAGCAAAGAAATATACAACCAGATTTGTTGTGGTATTAACAGTCATTTCATCACTGCACTCAGAAGACTATTGCAGAATACAGCATACAGAGTGGGAAAAACATTTCAGCAGAGCCTCAGTGGTGGTGTGGGGTAACCATGGCTTGGGAGTTGTAACAAGTACACAAGCATACATTTTTGTTCCTGTCTGTAAAACACCAGCAAATGTGTTCTCTGCAAAGCTGGAAGTTTGAAGGTAGACGGGGCTCCAGCTTTCTGTTTTGAGATTTGCTTGTCAAGAACCATCATTGTGGATGCAGGCTTCAGACTTCACCTTCAGGGCTCTCAGGAGGGCAGTGCCATTCCGTTTGGCTCCTTAGCACATGCACATCCCACTCTCTGGTCGGAACCCTCAGCTCCAGGAAGCCCTGGGTATCCGTCCACACTTGCTGGTGCTGAACAAGATGGACGTCGCAGATCTAACTCACAAATCGGTAAGACCAAAATAGGATCTGCCCCATGTTGGCCACTGTGACTTTGACACCAGACTAACCCACAGGCTGGGATGCACCACTGTGGGTCTCTGGTGGGTGCCTACTTGAATTCTTTAAGCAGCCCTTGCTCTTTGGTCGGACTGGCAGCTTTTTAACACAGCAGTTTGTACCAGTGGTTCTCATGACCCTGTGGGGGCAGCACTTGCCAGCATCAAGCAGTAGCAAGAAAGCACCTCACCGAATCGTTTTGTGTTTTCTGCAGACCTTTTTGCCAATGGATTGGCTTTGAGTTATAAATTCTTGAGCTGGTCAAACTTGTTTTTACTTGCATTTGGAAGCTGTTTATTCCTTCAGTTGTGATTCCCCCCCCCCCCCAGTTTGTTTGAACTGATTTAACCAGATTGCTGTAATGGCAACCACATTTTCCATTCTGCATGCAAGGCCTTATCTAGATTCCACTACACCCTGTGATCTTGCCCTCCATGTTTGTGATCCTACCGCAGCTCAGAATCTTAGAGTTGGAAGGGGCATCCAGGCCATCTGGTCCAGCCCCCTGCTCAATGCAGGATCAGGCTACAGCATCCCTGACAAGAGTGTCCAGCCGTTGCTTAAAAATTGCCAGTGAGGGGAGCTCATTATTTTGATGGCTGAGTCCACTGTTGAACACTGTAAGGAAGTTTTTCCTAATATCCAGCCAGTAGCTTCCTGCCCTTAATTTAAACCCGTAATTGCAAGTCTGCTGCCAACAGGAACAGCTCCCTGCCCTCTTCCCCCTCCCCTTCAAATACACAAAGAGAGCAATCATATCCCCCCTTAATCTCTTCTCCATTCACAAGTCCCTCAGCCTTTTTTCCTTGTAGGGCTTGGTGTCTGATTATCCTAATTACTCTCCTTCACACCTACTCAATTCTGTCCACATTCTTCTTGAAGTGAGGTCTCCAGAACTACACACAGTACTCCAGGTGCATCTTGACCAATACAGTGTACACTGAGACTAGGACATCTTGATATTTGGATGTTAAGCCTCTGTTGATACACCCCAAGATGGCATTAGCCTTTTTTGTTGCTGCATCACAATGCCTGCTCCTGTTTAACTTACAGTTCACCCATATCCCAAGATCTTGTTCACACACACCACTACCCAGATGTAGAACTCAGCACTTATCCTTGTTAAATTGCATCTTGTTTATGGCTACTTTTCCAGTGTGTTTAGATCTCATTGAATTCTATCTCTACCTTCTGATGTGTTTGCTGCTCCTCCCAGTTTGGTGTCTTCTGCAGATTTAATGAATAGCTCCTCTACACCCTCATCCAGATCAATGATAAAAATATTGAAAAATATCAGGCCCAGAACTGAGCCCTGTGGTATCCCACTGGACATCTCTCGCCATTCAGATGAAATGCCATTCACAAGTACTCTTTGAGTGTGGTTCTCCAACCAGTTCCCTATCCACCTAACTATCCTGCAGTCCACAGTCCTCTAATTTACCCATCAGAACATCATGGGGAACACTGTCAAAAGCTTTACTGAAATCTGACACTTCTGTTTTGCTATGTAGCTCTGTGGTTTCTGTCAGCAGATCCTCAGACCAAAAATGGTCTCATATCAAGCTGACTGCCTTGCCAAAGTATCATGAAGATAAGTTCCTCCAAGCTTTCTTCCTTCTGGTTGATCAGTACTTTCTTGCTTTCAGCGGATTCTGGAATGTTTGGAACAGCAAGGCGTCCAACACGTCCTTTTCACAGATTGCCTCAAGGATGAAAACGTTAAGAAGGTACTATTCTGTTAAGAGTGCCTCATGAGGTACGATGAATGGAAGCCCTGTGTCCTAAAGGACAGCTTCCTGCTTGGCGAATGAAGTAAAGGGATCCTGTCCTTAGTCCTTGTCTCTGAGTCACTTTAACTTGTACAGTCATCTCTTACAGAGAGATATATTATTTATTTTAACATTGATATCCTGCTTTTCCTCTTGATTCAGGGCAGCTTATAAAAATAGTTGAGACATTCCCAGCTAAAACCAAAGGTAAAATAACAGACCATTCAGCACATCTCAAAGGTCTCCAAGGAGGGGGCCACTCACCTCTTCCGGGAGCCCCTTCCACATGGACAGAGTCAGGCTTTGACCAATGCCAGACGGACCTCCCTAAGGGTGAGCGGTCCCCCTAAGGGGTGGGGTAGCCAGCAGACAGCTCCCTGATGACTTGGTATACCCAAACCAGAAAAATACTTGGGGTGGGGTTGTGTGTGCACACCCCTATTCAAAACCAAGACAGACACATCTGGAGGTCTGAATGATAAAATGCAGAGGGGTGACGCATATTCTGTATTTCCTGTGGAGACTTTTCGTCTGGTCAGACAGAAAAAAGGGAAACCACTGAAGGGGTGCACCCTTAATACCCACATACATGCCAGTCGATATCCTTGTATTTCCTTGCAGATTGTTCCCCTTGTCACAGGATTGGTGGAGAAGAGCCAGCGCTATCAGAGGGCTGAGGTGAGTCTTGTTGGGTCAATCTGATCCTCTGGGTGGCAACGTTGGCTGACCTTTTCCAACAACTAGGAAAGCTTTCCTTCCAACTCTTTGGGAAATGCTGGAATTATCTCTTCGGAGACCAGCTTGCTTTCACTTAAGAGGCTGGGGTGCAAACAAATTCCATTTCAGTGCACTGCAGAAATGCTGGTTGGTTACATGTGAATGCACAATCCCTGGATTCTCGATGCTGAAGTTCTTGAGTAGAACTGGAATCCCAGAGTGACTCTGCCCTCTAAGGTCACCTGACCTCCCTAGGAATCAGAGGAGGCCCAGCAACCGACTCCTGCAGGGAAAGGCAACAGGCCGACTCTTAACCCTTTTGCTTTGTTCCAGAATGTTGAAACGTCCATAATGGTCATTGGTGTGCCAAATGTGGGGAAATCCTCAGTCATCAATTCACTAAGAAGGCTGCACCTCAAAAAAGGTATCTTCTTTCTCTTTTGTTCCTTTGGTTTTGTTGCTAATGAAAGGAACTTGGAGTGTCTGCAGTAGAGGTTAAGTTAGAACTTAGACCTGCATAACAAGGAATGAGTTAACTCTGAACTTTGTAATAATACCTGTGGAGGTGTGTTCTGTACACCTTGGTCAGAATAAAATGATGAAATGTGTTGACTTGAAATGTTCTCGTGTTCTGAGCATACTGCACAAAATACCTGAGCAGAAGCCATTTTCGCTGCTAGTTAACAGAAGAACACAGAGTTCAGGAAAGGAGGGGAAGAGGTGGCTGGAAGGAACAGCTAAGCTGCCCTGGCTAAAAAAAGAAAATACATAAAACAAACAAAGGTTTTCTGGCCTGCCATGCTACAAAGTTCTGTACTAGCAGTTCAGTTTATAAAACTTCTAGTACCTGCTGGCAGTACTTACTCTCAGTAAGGGGTGGTGTTTGTAGCACAAAGTTCTGTACTAGCAGTTCAGTTTATAAAACTTCTAGTACCTGCTGGCAGTACTTACTCTCAGTAAGGGGTGGTGTTTGTAGCACAAAGTTCTGTACTAGCAGTTCAGTTTATAAAACTTCTAGTACCTGCTGGCAGTACTTACTCTCAGTAAGGGGTGGTGTTTGTAGCTCTTGAATGGAGTCCCCCCTTCCCCCCCCCCCCAGTTTCCTGCATGTGCTTTGGCCACACCCCACAACAAACATGGAACTATTGGAAAGTAGGATTAATGAGCTCATCCCTTCTATAAGGAAGAATATTGTTGTCTGTTTCTGTTTCTTGTGCATTCTTCCTTTGTATCCTCCTTTTGGAGACCTTTGGTATGTCACATCTGTCATGGCACCTCTGGAGTGCTCTGAGGTGGGATGTGTTATGATACCTCATACCCTCCCTTAGCATTGCCTACTTATTTTTGCTTTTGCCTTGGACATTTTAGTTGAGCTCAGATTTCATGATCCTAGGCGTAGTGAGGCCTACAGGCTCCAGTGAAGCCTATATTAAAGTAGCTACAGGGTCTGCATTTCCCAGGATCCCTTCTGTCCCTCTGGTTGAGTGGGCAGCAGTTTTGGAGGGGACACTTGGGAGGAAACAATAAAAGGCCAGCTGGAGAGGGAAGTGTGTTCTCTCTGGATAAAGGTTGCAGCAGGAAGGATTCCTAATCCAAGGAGGGTGAGTTGGTTTGAAATTAAAGGAAGGGAACGTATAGCTAATCATGTTAGGACTTTGCATTATACCACCTTTACTGTTTGCTTATTCCCTGTTGCACTCAAAGTTTTCACAATCCCCTTATTTTGTCTTGAGCACCTGTTGTCATACTGCCTGGGTCCTCGCCTCTTTGGTATCTGCTAATAAGGAAGATACAGGGGTTGGGTGGGTGGTCTTGGCCCTCCCAGACAGACCCTTACCAGAGTGTTGGCAGCCAGTAGAAGGCCCTTCCTGGTCCCCTGCTGTGTGACACTAAAGAACAGGGTGGCTTAGTTATATTTAGTAAAATGACAGAACGGTCAGCACATGGGGATAACTCTGAAATAGCAAAGCAGCTTTTAACACAATGTAAACACAAATATATTTTATTAAGAAGCATAAAAACATAATGTTTTCAGTTTGGTGACTAATTTAGTGGTTGCAAGATAGCTACAGTTCTCCTTCTGCATTTAAAGTTCCCTAGATAAACTTAGCCACAAAGGAATTATTTTCCTCACTTGCCATTTAGATTTACAATCACCACACTTAGTCTCCTCCCCCATTCAACCCTCTTCCTCAAAAGCCCCCTGAACAAACCCAGCCAACTCTACCCACCAAGGGACAGTGAGAGTCCACTCATCATTCCAGCCCCCCTCTTTCTTACCTTAAAAGGCATTCATTTTAAACTGCAGCAAACATGCATAGAGACTCCCACATTAGATCGCAGAAACAAAACAAAATATTTACATAACAGAACATTACACCCCCTTTTCACTTTTTAAGTATGTCATCCCTTAGACAACTTGGGCACCTCTTGTTTACACAGTTTTCCAGTTTCCAAAATCCTACTGCATTGCTCCTTGGAGGTCTGATTTGATTTGCTTTTCATATTTTGCAATCTGCCTTGAGTCTCTCGTGGGAGTCAGCCCCATTGAATAAGCTGGGACTTGATCTGGGGTAAATGTCCTTAGCATTGCTTCATATGGCACTAAATAAAAAATGTCCAGCAGTTGGAGAAACCAAGTCCAAAAACAGCAAAGTTGATGGGCTCTGGATGGACAAAGAAATACTACTTTACAAAGAGAGTGATTAAAACATGGAATTCACTGCCAGAGGATGGCCACAAGAATAGCTTTAAAAGGGGATTAAATAGATTCATGGAGGAGAAGTCTGTCAGTGGCTGAGGGGAACCTCCACATTCAGAGCCAGGAGGCACCATTGGGGGATGGCCTCAGCTTCTATGGCTTGTTGTTGACCCACCAGAGGAACTGGTCGCCACTGAGTGAGACAGGAGGCTGGACTTGTAAGACTATGGGTCTGATCCAGCAGGACTCTTCTTATTTTCTTATAAAGTAGAGTCTCGATTTTTATTGGCTACAGCTATCTCACAAATGGGCCTCCCTAAACCTGACTGCCAGATAGGGATGGACTGGATGTATCCGTGACTTTTTTTGTTCTACAGAAAGGCTAGTTGGCAATTGCCAGAAAGGGCAGAAAGGGAATTGAAAACAAATCAGCCAGTATCATAATGCTCCTGTATAAATCGATGGTGCGGTCTCATTTGGAATACTGTGTACAATTCTGGTCACCGCACCTCAAAAAAGATATTATAGCATTGGAGAAAGTTCAGAAAAGGGTAACTGGAATGATTAAAGGGTTGGAACACTTTCCCTATGAAGAAAGGATAAAACGCTTGGGGCTCTTTAGCTTGGAGAAATGTCGACTGAGGGGTGACATGATAGAGGTTTACAAGATTATGCATGGGATAGAGAAAGTAGAGAAATAAGTACTTTTCTCCCTTTCTCACAATACAAGAACTCATGGGCATTTGATGGAATTGCTGAGCAGTTGGGTTAAAATGGATAAAAGGAAGTACTTCTTCACCCAAAAGGTGATTAACATGTGGAATTCGCTGCCACAGGAGGTGGTGGCGGCTGCAAGCATAGCCAGCTTCAAGAGGGGGTTAGATAAAAATTTGGAGCAGAGGTCCATCAGTGGCTGTTAGCCACAGTGTGTATGTGTGTGTATATTTATGTATGTATGTATGTATTTATTTATTTATTTGGCCACTGTGTGACACAGAGTGTTGGACTGGATGGGCCATTGGCCTGATCCAACATGGCTTCTCTTATGTTCAGGATTACCTGGGACAACCTTATTTTATCTGGCTTCCAGTCCCAGCTGAGAAGGCAAACTCCTGTAGAAGAAGAAGGAGTTGATTTTTATATCATGCTTAGTCTTGACCTTAAAGAGCCTCAAAGTGGCTTACAATTGCCTTCTCTTCCTCTCCCTAAGGAAGGTCGGTGGGGCTGAGGGAGTGCTGAGAGAATGGTGACTGGCCCAAGGTTACCTGCTCAGAGCCCATTTGGGAAAGGGTGGGCTATAAATCGAAAATAATAAATTAATAAATAAATAAATAATGTCGCCCAGCAGCAGGCTTCCTGTGAAGGAGGAGTGGGGAAGCAAAGGTGGTTTTCCAGATTAGAGTCTGCCGCTCCTAACCATTGCACCAAACTGGGTCTCAGTTAGTGGCCAGAGAACTTGTAGAGAAGTACTTTGTATCCTGTGAAAAGAAATAAAATCCTGTGTGTAACTGCTTGTTGTTATTTTTTCCCCTCCCTCTTAGGGAAAGCCTCTAGTGTTGGTGCAGAACCAGGTGTTACCAGAGCTGTCCTTACCAGAATCCAGGTAATACAATAAACCTTGAAAAATGGGAGGTGGTTGGAAGGGACAATGGAAAACTGTTCTGTGCCTGTGAAAGCATCATAGAATCATAGAGTTGGAAGAAACCCCTGGGATCATTTTGTCAGAACTTGAAGAACTTCAAACGAGGCCCAGTACTTCGTTACAAAGTATAGGTGTTTATTGAGAACTAAGTTCATGAAGGCACAGAATAACTCTGATAACGGGTTTAGCATTGGTTACAATTTATGCGGTTGTTACAGAAACAATCAAGTTGGTTCTCACACTTCCAGAGACACTGGTCTGTTCCCAGAGTCGGTTGTTACAGAAACAAACAAGTTGGTTCTCACACTTCCAGAGACACTGGTCTGTTCCCAGAGTCTGTTATCACCAGAGGGAGGAAGGAGTCCTGCTGCGATGTCCTGGGCGGTTGCCTTCAAAGGACACCTGCAGGCTATTCCCAGGGGCTATCTGTCATTCCTCCAGCAGTTACAGTTTGTTTGAAATGCAAAGCACTTTGATTAAAGGCCTAGCTATGAGTATACAGGGTTAGTATTAACACACAAGATGGAGTCAGTTAGGCTAACATTGCTAAGCTTGGCAAGCAGGGAAAGTACAAGTTCTGACACATTTAGTCCTGCACAATGCAGGAAATTCACAAGTACCTCCCCCTAAATTCACAGGATCTTCATTGCTGTCAGATGGCCATCTAGCCTTTGTTTAAAAACCTCCAAGGAAGGTTTTTAAACACCTCTTCTCCAGGCTAAATATACCCAACTCCTTCAGCCTTTCCTCATAGGACTTGGTCTCCGGACCCCTTATCATCTTTGTCGCTGTCCTCTGGACCCTTCCAGCTTGTCTATATCCTTCTCAAAATGTGGTATCCCGGTGAGGTCTTACCAGAACAGAGTAAAGCGATACCATCACTTCATGTGATCTGGACACTATACTTCGGTTAATAAAGCCCAAAATTGCATTTGCCTTTTTAGCCACCACGTCACACTGTCAACAGGCATTCTGTCTTTGAGAGAGGGCACGCGTGGTGGGTGATGCACTAGAGGGAGAGGAAGACTCTGGACATCTGCGAGGAGCTGTGCTCTTAGAATTTCTTCATAGGTGGACAGATGACAGTAGCTCATCATTAGAGCATATGGTTTGGTACTGTGGGCGTATTTATGGAATTTAGTGTTGCTACCATAGTTTGTACAAGCAAAACTGTGAATATACCCAGTACCTGAGATGTACATGCTGGAAACTGCCTAACCCTGTACCACCCCAGCACGTTTTGCCATCGAAGAAGCAAAAGGTAAAAAGAGATTGCATTGCTTGAACAGGCACAAGCTCATATAGTCACCATAGGACTAACAGCATTCTTGGATATCAAGTTGAATTTTATAGCATTGACAACACTGTTTCCATGCACATTATAGAAGATGAATTGTGACCAAATCAAATCCCATTTCCACAACGAACATATGGTAATATGTTGTATGCATTTATGGTATATGCAGAAATAATAATTAGCTAATGCTACAGATTGTCTTATTTACTGCATGCCTCTTTATCCCCCTCCAACAGTAAAGGGGTTTCCCCTCAAGGCAGCGAAGAAGGGTCTGTCCCGTGATGATCATCCAGGGGGCATCATAGCAGAATGGGGGTTTGAGCCTGCCTGAATCTCCCAGATAATCCCAGTCCATAATCTTGAGTCTTTAAAAATATTTAATTTCTTCCAAACAGGAAACTATTTCATAGGAGATTTGTTTCAGGGCTCCCCTGAATTTCCGATTTCTCTCTTTTTTTGAGGGGGGGGAGGATCCCCAGCATGGAGACAGATTTCACCTGGAATTTTGAAGGTCCTTCATATCACTGTCCATTCTACTAGCAGTCTTTGGCCTTACTAACACCTGGGTGGCACCATAAGATGCACCGAGCAGTTACCATGATATCAAAAACCATAAGAACATCAGAACAGTCCTGCTGGATCAGACCAGCCATGTTCCATCCAGTCCAGCATCCCGTCTCACACAGTGACCAACTTGTTCCTCTGGAAGTCCCAACAACCAAGCCTGTGGCCTTCCCCTGATGTTGCCTCCTGGCACTGGTCTTCAGAGTTTGACTGCCTCTGAACCTAGAGGTTCCCTTTAGTCACTGTGGCTAGTAGCCACTGATAGGTTTCTCCTCCATCAACCTGTCTAAGGCCATCTATGCCTGTGGCCATCACGACAGCTAAAATTCTACATTTTAGTCACTTGCTGTGCAAAGAGACCTTTCTATGATAGTCATATGACAGGAAGAGAAAGAAAGTCGGAAAGCTGAGAGGGGGCAGTCTCTGCTCTGCCATGGCGTGGTTGTGACTTGGCCATCTTGCATGTCTGCAAAGAGAGAGAGGAAGGATGGCAATCTTGCTCTCTGCACATGTGCATTAGAGCTACATCCTTCAGAAAAACTTGGCAGCTCCTTGGGGTTTTGCGGTCCAGTCAGACCACTGCACTACAGCTCCCAATCTGCATGAGATAATAAGATAAGATAAGATAAATTTATTTTTATATCCCGCCCTCCCCCGCCAATGAGTGGGCTGGGGCGACCACTGTTTTGAGATACAGAAATGGCTGTGGACTCCTTTGCCCTGTAACCCTACTATGCCAGTCTTTGGAGAGTGTCAAATCTAGCTTTGTCTCTTTGTGTGCCAGGTGTGTGACCGGCCCCTCATGTTCCTCCTGGATACCCCTGGAGTGCTGTCTCCCCGAATTGAGTCTGTGGAGATTGGCTTGAAGCTTGCGCTGTGCGGTGAGGGGGCTGCGGGGGTCATGCTGTTTGCACCTGGGCGGGGACCGTGCTGCCTGAGTGGGGGTTGGGATGGACAGGAGGAGGAACCAGCCTTGTAGGGCCACTGCCAGAGGGACAGACGAGTCAAGAAACATGCAGCTGTGTCTGCCTCTCCCAGCGCTCCTTGGGCCTTGGCTTCCAGTCACCGCTTCCCTGTCAGCCCTGGCCCTGCTGGGGAAGGGGGAGTGGTAAGCAGGCCATCGAATGCTCTTCTTCGGACATCTGGCTTCCGTTAGGGCCTCAAGGCAGAGGGGCTGGGCTATTGCTAGGCCACACAACCAAGCAGGGAGGCCATGCAGTAAGAGGGGGGCGGGGGAGGTAGAGCAGTGGGACTAGGTGGGTTTCCATTAAAAGAAATGGAAGAAGCCAGAGATACGGTGATCATCAGACTTCTTCCCACCTACATCCATCCTGAGAAATGCTGGTTGTGGAGCAGAGGAAATCCCCCCTTCTCCAGGTCTATCAATACCGAAACCTCCGAGACTGTCTCACAAAACAGAAGGGAGACCTGGCTTGTGTGACGGAGACCTGGTCAAGGGAGGACGAAACTGTCGCCCTGCACCAACTTGCCCCACCTGGGTTCTCAGTCCTCCGCCAGTTCCAGATGGATGGGTGGGGAGGGGGAGAGCCCTTGCTTATCTCAGAATCTTTTCCCTTTTTTGCTTTGAAGATCTGGCTTCCTGCAGCAAAAATTGCCGGCGCTGAATGTGTTGGCCTGGCCTGGGAAATCGAGATGAGTTTGGCTGTCTGGTGTCCCAGCTGCATGACGCGCCACTAGACAGCCTGCCTGGCCAGTTGGGCTCCGGAGCACCCAGGGCTGCTGGTTCTGGGGGGCTTCAGCATGCCAATGATGTGACTGGCTGGAGACTTTGCGCCATCCTTGTGTCTCCCTCTTTATACTGACTCCCACACATCAAGCAGGCCACACGCTGGATCTGATTTAGGGGATGGGGATAGATGTTGCTCTGGAAACTGCTGAGACAGAGCCATGGTCAGATCACTTAGCCTTGAAGGACCGGCTGAACATACCAAGGCCTCCCTGTTTAGGCAGTGAGCAGATTTATGCTTGCCCGTGGAGTGTAATATGTGGCTTCAGGACACTCTGTGGGATCCAATGCCCCCTGGTGGCTCACTAGATGTCCTGGTGGAGGACTGGTAGTGCTGGTTCTGAGGCTGTCCACAAGGACCAGCGTATCTAAGAAACAGTCTCCCCATATACTCTCTGGAGAGCCTTGCACTCGGCTGATCAACACCTACTGGTTATCCCTGGCCAAAGGGCGTCCACTTATCCTCAGCCAGGGCCTTTTCTGCCCTGGCCCCCAACTGGTGGAACAGCATGAGATCAGGGCCCTGTGGAGCTTATTGCAGTTCTGCAGGGCTTGTAAAATGGAGCTGTCCCACCAGGCTTTTGGCTGAGGGTAAGTGGACACCCGAGTATTTGGCTTCCTTCATAGATGCTGCCCTGACCAAACACCTCATGTGGAGTCCTGACATGACATGAGTTGGTGTGACTCCCGCACCATCTGCCCAGCTTATTGGAGGGGTGGGATTCTAAATTACTGCATTTATTTATTTTACTATATTTTAATTGTTCAACTGTCTGGCTGTTTTTAATGATTGTATATTAACTGGTTTTTAATGTCCATGCAACTTGATGTTACCTGCTTTGGGAAGGATATAAATTTAATTAATAAATAATTTGGTTCCCCTCTCTGGAGTTCCAGGGGAGTGGTGCCTTCCTGGAGGACTCTGGCATTTCTGGCAAAGTTCTCTCCTTTTGCTGCCAGGGGATTGTTTGGTGGGCACAGAGGCCTTAATGTGTATCCACCTCTACCAAGTATCTGGAAGGGGGTTTTGAATCTGGGTGCTTTGCCTGTTGCCAGAAGTCTGCTTCTTTTTCCCCCAGGCGCAATCCGGGATCACCTAGTAGGTGAGGAGGTCATTGCCGATTACCTGCTTTACACACTGAACCATCAGCAGCAATTCAGGTGAGGTAATCACGTGAGAAGGCAGAGAGCTGGGTGTGATGCCCCAAGGAGCCTGACTCACCCATTCCTGTGTATCCCACCATGCAGCTATGTGGAGCACTACAAAATGACCAGCCCTTGTGATGATGTAGAGACGGTACTCAAGACCATAGCAGTACACCTGGGCAAGACGCGTCGAGTCAAAGTACTGACGGGCACAGGTGAGTCACCTTTTCTTCTTGGCACACCTGTCTTCATGCCAGTCCTCTTGAGCTTCTGCTGCTGGTTCCGTGTCTGCCCAGAAATTCTGTGAGTTGGGGTGGAAGGTGCCTCCCTCCCTAAACTGATGAAGCCTGAACCTGCAGAGTGAATGTACCTGGAGGCTGCCAGCTCTCCTGTGCCCTTCCTTCACTTCTGAACTGGCTGCCAGGATGGCATCTCACTTTCCTGCTGATGGGCGAGGGTGCCATGTCGTGGTCTTCAGGTCTGAGCTGGATTGGATGGGCCCTTGGTCTGATCCAACATGAACATAACATAAAAGAAGCCATGTTGGATCAGGCCAATGGCCCATCCAGTCCAACACTCTGTGTCACACTGTGGCTAATAGCCACTGATGGACCTCTGCTCCATATTTTTATCTAAACCCCTCTTGAAGGTGGCTATGCTTGTGGCCGCAACCACCTCCTGTGGCAGTGAATTCCACCCTTTGGGTGAAGAAGGACTTCCTTTTATCCATTCCGTTCTAACCTGACTACTCAGCAATTTCCTTGAATGCCCACAAGTTCTCACAGGGTGTCTGTTGTGGGGGGAGAAGATATAGGAGATGGTAAGTCACTCTGAGTCACTGATTCAGAGAGAAGGGCGGGGTATAAATCTGCAGTCTTCTTCTTAAGGGAAAGGGTGAAGTGCAGGGCCCAGGTGCTGCTCCAGACCCTCCCTCCTCACCCTCATTCCTGAGGCAGGACTTAGCTTTGGCTTTGGGGTGCTTCTACCCCCGCAGCAGTGCGAATGACCTCTCTTCCCTTCCCTCTCTTGCAGGAGACGTGGTGGTGAGGGCCCCCAACTACAGCGCAGCAGCGGTTCACTTCATCCACTCTTTCCGCAAGGGGCTTCTGGGGAAGGTGATGCTCGACTGAACGGGGGTCTCTTAGTGCTGGCTCTTCCCGGAGCGTACGAAGTGGCTTCTTGTGGAGCAGAAGGAATGCTCCCCTTGGCCTGCCAAAGAAGGCTGCCTGGACGCTGCTGGGGGCTTGATTGTACAGCCATCTAGGTTACCTGGCAAAGCCTCTCTAGCCATGGGATGAGAAGGAAAAGGAAACTGGCGACTGGAATAGGTGCTGGCAGCTTTCAGCCCCATTTCCTGTCCTGTGTGACCTTTCTCTCCGTCTTCTGCCCCCACCATTCCCAGCAATGCAGTGAGGGATAGTTAGGAAGAGAGGTTACTTGAGCATAAGAACTGTAACGGGGCCCTTCCAAGTTGCAGCCCCTGGAGTATGATGCGGTGAGTGCTGTTGGCTCTTGATCAGTGTGTTGCCCAATGCATATGTCATCAACTCAGTGATGCCCGTGGCATCACTGTTTGGTGTAGTGGTTAAGTGTGCGGACTCTTATCTGGGAGAACCGGGTTTGATTCCCCACTCCTCCACTTGCACCTGCTGGCATGGCCTTGGGTCAGCCATAGCTCTGGCAGAGGTTGTCCTTGAAAGGGCAGCTGCTGTGAGAGCCCTCTCCAGCCCCACCCACCTCACAGGGTGTATGTTGTGGGGGAGGAAGGTAAAGGAGATTGTGAGCCGCTCTGAGACTCTCCGGAGTGGAGGGCGGGATATAAATCCAATATCTTCATCTACCTCACAGGGTGTCTGTTGTGGGGGAGGAAGGTAAAGGAGATTGTGAGCCGCTCTGAGACTCTTCGGAGTGGAGGGCAGGATATAAATCCAATATCATCTTCTTCTTCTGTGGCTGCTTTTCTGGTTGTTCAGAGGAGCCGCATCCTGGGCTGGCTGGCAGTGGCTTTCTCCATCATGTAATCCAAGTAACTTTGTGCAGATTGCCTTTGAGCGCCTCCCCCTGCCCCGCCCCAATATAAAACTGCAAAGACAGCGATTCTGGTTGCCGAGGCAGCTGTACCCATCCCTGACCACCTTTTCCTGCACCAGAACTGGACTTCATGTTTTAGAAAGCTGAGTGGTTCAGCCAGGCTGTGAAGCGTTCCAAACATGTGAAAGGTTATTTGCTCAGAGGCCAAGGGTGAGGGGACAAGGCTATGATGGTGACCAAAGCTGCATTCCTAACTTTGCTGGAATAAAATGGAGCTTTGGTGTAAACCCACTTTTAGATTGATGTGTGAATTCACTAACTTCCTGTCTTCATTCAGTCTGTGTAGTTTGTTCTTTTGCTCCCCCTCACAATGGATCTTTATTGACCCTCTCAGAAATGGAGAGAATGAGTTGCTTGTTCCCTCCTCTTCCCTTCCAGTCTCGGTGAGAACCTTCAGTGCCATAAACAGGCAGAAAAGGGTCCTGATGATACAGATTGAGGCACAAGAGTGTTGGGGGTGGATCAGTGGAGACCATCTGAGACCAGGGGTTTATTACTGATCTTAGCAGAAGACCCATCAAGAACTGAAACTACTTTTCAGAGAGCATAACAACTATTTGGACAAGGCTGGAAGGATTCCTATGGGCTTTATGGCAGAAGTCTGAGATAGATGCTGCTTGGTTTATAAGGAATTTTGTTTTTTAAATAATATATTCTGATGAGGTTTGTTGTAACAGTTGGGGATGCATAGTAAGCAAAAAGGGGGGGAGGTGTTGAGGTATTTTATATGCCTTCCAATAGTCTTTATATTATGAGCTGGCTTGCCAAATTCTAGAACTGTTTTGTTCCTCCTGGATTCTCCCCACTGTGGATCTGTTCTTTTGACCTCTGTTCCCTTAGCGACATTATTTCAGTCCAGGGCTAGTGCCCTGTGATCTCTCAGGGAAGTTTTTCTGGTTTTTCTTTTTGGAAGATAGAATGTATTCTCAGCAGAGGGTAGAGAGAATTATGTTTGGGAATAGAAATGATGAACTATCTTGGAAATTCTAGACCCTGGCCTTTGGCCCTCCTCTTTACCCTGTAAAGGATGGACTCAGGATACCAGTTTGCTGGTGAACAGGCTGCTATCAGGAGGAATTCAGTCTTAAATAAAACTGCATACTTTGCTAGCAGAAATGCCTGCAAGTGAGTTGTTTCTTTCCCAGATAGGTATTGGGGGGGGGAGGGGGAATTCTGATTAGGTTTAATGGGGAAATCCCCTTACAGTGGGATTTTTAGAAAACACTACCTGTATGCACTCTTTAAAGAACCATATGAACACAAATGGTATAATATTTATTCCACATCACCTTTCCAACACATACAAGAAAGGGTATATAAGTGCCACAAAACAGTCCATTGTCTCTCCACCCCCACCCCAGTCTTCCCACAGAAACAGACCATGAGTGGAGTACAGAAGAGGTAATCTTGTAAACATCATGTTCAAATGGAAGGAGCTCTGCAAGTGAAGCTGGCTTCTCCTTCCAGCAAAACACAAAGGATCGGCAGTGTTCATTCCAGCTCTGATAAAATCAAAAGTCTTCACATTACAAAACATATTGGGGGAAAAGGTATCGTCAGGCAACATCTGGTCCCAAGGGAAGAGGGCTTATGAAGTGCACATTCTCAGTACATGGCAGCTGAGCTGCTGGCTGAATTCTACACGCATGTCTTTAACTGCTTTCCTCATAGATTGGGAAATGGAAGGTCAACGAAACAAAATCCATAGGCAAACAAGTAACATTATTTACACGGAGACTGGCTTTGTGTAGGAGCTGGCAGTGACTGCTGAGCGCTGGGCAATCGAGGAGGGCACCAGGCACGGGTTCCCAGCCACCCTTTGCAGTGGTGCGCCTGAAGCTGACCCTGAGGTCCCTGGGGCCAGGTGGGAGAGCTGCAGCCCCTTCGTTTCAACTTGTTTGCACAAAAGTGGAGCGTAGTGACTAAAGGGAAGTGCTGTTGACACTGGTTGAAGCAGGAGTGTCTCTCACAGCAGGAGTCCGGACTTTTGGACCCTGCGGGCATCTTTGAAATTCTGACAGGGAGGGCAGAGCCAGCCATAAAATGGCTGCCACAATCCCACAGTGGGGCTCCTGTTGCAGTGGCAGCTGCTGCCTAAGCAGTGTTGTTAAAAATCTGCACAGCCAGTCAGAAGCCTTGCTGGGCTAAAGACCCACCTGGCCCCTGCCAGTTTCTAGAAGCATTTGGGGGGCACAGGGAAAGGTGTCGGCAGGTGCTGTGGTGCACCCATGGGCACCAGGTTGGGGAGGGATCTCCGCCCTGCAGAGTTTGCTTTTAAAAATTATTAATGTGTGAATATTTTAAGTTGCCTTATTTACATGAGTCATACCATTCATCCCTCATGCCTAGTGGTCTGTCCGCGGTGAGTCTTGCACCTTGAGCAGTCTTCCCCTCCCCCCACCACACACACACAGATGACCCTGCAAACTGTGGTCCATCCACACCAAGTCCAGGCTCTCTGCACCCCCTCTAGGGCTGGGCTGGCAAAGCGGCTTTGCTTGTAACGGAAAGGCAAAGGGAGCCAGAAGTGTGAGCAGCTCCTGTGTCCTGCTCCTTCTGCTTGGGCTTGTGCAAAGCAGGCATTTTAGAACATCTTTCCTGATGGAGATACAGCCAAGAGCTGAAGCTGGGGGCAGCTTGCATATCCCGGAGATAGAAAAGGTCAATGTGGGAAGTAAGGAAGTGCACATCACCAGGACTCCCTGTCCGCCTCCTCACATTACTGTAAAAACTGCAATGCAATTGGCAGGAGGAATTCCCATCCCTGAAGCTATAAATGTTACACCCCACCACCCGCTTCTTAGGATCGCAGCCTTCTGATCTAGGAAGTTCCCATTCAAGATGCTTTGCTAGCCACATGTGGCCTTCCTTCCCTTGACAGTTCCCCAGAGAAACAAGGGCTTGGCTTGAAGGTCTCTGGCACAGACAGCAGGAGCAGCCGTTGTCATGGACTCGGAGCAAAGGCTGGGGATGACATGGTGACCCGCATTCCCATCTGTAAAGCACCAAACCGATAAACGAATGTGGATTCTGGCAGTGATGGGAAGAAGATGGGAAGGCCTTGATGTGAGCACCTCTGTTGTGGGGGGCACAGTGCAGGAATCTGGCTCAGTGCAGCAAGCGACCACCACTGGTGCGAGTTTCACCTGGTGCTGTTCTTCCCCATCAGCTTCCATCAGAGAGGGTGTGTGCCCCAGGGCCTTCCAGCACTGAAGCCTGCCTCATCTGAACCAAGGGAAGTGGCATTCAGACAAAGCAGAGCCTCTCTTGGCTAGTTGTAGAGACATCCCGGTCTTGTGGTGTTTGCAACCCACTTTGCAGAAGGTCAGCACCTACTGGTGTCCAGGCCCAAGCCAAAAGTCAAGAGAAGGGACAACAGAGCAGTCGGCACACACTGGAGCAAAGGCGAACGAGGTGGGCAGGGGAGAGGAAAGCTGAGGCCCTGGCAGCAGCCAGAGCTCTCAGAGAGAGTGAAAGCCAGTGAGGCAGAGCAGAAAAGCCGGCAGGTGCACCAAGTGCCAGGGCTGGGCTCCAGATGTCCACGCCCGATAGTTGTAGCTGCCTTCCCCTGTGTTGTTGCCAGAGTAGCTCTCCAGGCCACCATCCCCAGCCAACCTCATCCTGGCGGCGGCAGCAGCTGCCCCCCCTGCCGCAGCTCCCCCTGCTGCCGCAGCCGCCACTCGCAGTGACCCCCCAGAGGAGCTATAGCGGGTTGAAGACTTGGAGCGCCGCGTGCTGCCCCGGGCACTGCCCCGGGCGGCCCCTCGGGCTCCACCTCGGCCTCCTTTGGAGTTGGCGTCCTCAAAGAAGAAGGCAGTCAGGAGAATGAGAGTCCAGCAGATGGCCACGCTCCATTTCATCATCCCAGTGAAGGAAGAGGGAGGCAGGCCTGCCAGGAAACAGGAACAGAGGGGCGATCAGCACCACAGAGAGAAACAAGCCCGAGGGAGAGCCAGAAGCTCTCTGGCGACCTTGGGCAAAGAGCATCTGCTTGGCACACAGAAGGTCCCAGGTTCAATCCCCAGCATCTCTGGTTATAAAGACCAGGCAAGAGGTGATGGGAAAGACCTTTCTCTGCCCGAGACACCCTGGAGAGGTGCTGTCAGTCTGAGTAGGCTGCCCTTGTCTGATTTGGCACGAGGCAGCTTCATGTGTGTCTACACCAGGGGTGGCCAAACTTGCTTATCATAAGAGTCACAGAGAATAAATGGCAGAGGTTTGAGAGCTGCAAGACATTAACGTCATGTTTACGGGAAGGAAGGAAGGGAAATAGATGGGAGGGAGAGGTGGAAAGAAAACAATTTTAACTTGAAATGCAGGCTTCAAGCCACTGGCTGGCTTGCTTTGGAGAAGTGATTTAAAGAGAAATGCTTTCTCCAAGGCAGCTGAGGGGGTGGAGGGGGGCCTTGAGAGCCACATGTGGCTCCTAAGCCGCAGTTTGGCCACCCCTGGTCTACACACTGTCAGCCTCACCTAACTTCTGGAGCTGCGAGAATAAAATGGAAGAGAGGAAAAGAAGGGAAGCAGAAGCAGCTCTGGGTTCCAGCTGGGGAGAAAGGCAGAGTGTCAATGAAGGAACAAGGGCCAGTGTCCTGGGGCTCCCTCTGCCTCGCAGGCCTCCTGGGGAAGCGCCAGGCCGACTGCCCCTCAGGCTTCCCTCGCCTGTCCCAAGAGCGCGGCTGGGGGGTCCCCTCGCGGGCTGCGCGGCTCTCTGCCTTGTGCCGCCTCCAAGGAGCGCGGGGCGGGGCGGGGCGGGCCTCTTGCCCTTTTGTGGCGCGGAGCCCGGGCAGCGGCGGCTGCCCATCCGAGAGACCTGGCGGGGCAACTGGGCCCAGGGAGGAAGAGGCGGCGGCGGCCTGGCCTGGAGACCACGAGCCTCGCCGGCGGCTGCTTCCGGCCTGCTCCCCCGAGCGCGGCGGCGGCAGCTCCAGCCCCGGCCGCCCGACGGAGCCGCTCGAGCCACGTGCCGCGGGAAGGAGGCGCTGCTGCCTGGACGGCTCCCCCCCCCCACACACACCCAGGCACCTGCGGGCGGCGCGCGGCTCCCCTCCTCCTCTTCTTCTTCCTCGGCGGCCGGGCTGCGCGGCAGAGAGCGAGCGGGCGAGCAAGCGGGAGCCCCTGGGGCTGGGCTGTGCGTGCGCTGCGCTGCGCGGGGGCACCTCCTTGGCACGTTCCGCTCCGCCCCGCTCGCCCACCCCGCCGCGCCCGGGCAGCCTGCGGAGAGGAGAGGAGAGGAGGGGGGGGGGTCTTCCTTCCCGCGGCGGCCCCGGAGACGCAGCCCTGCGTGGCGGGGGCGGCCAAGCTAGCAGCTGGGGCTTGCAAGAGAGCTGGGCACGTCAGGCCAGGCCAGGCCAGCCTGGAGGGGGATTCTGGAGCAAGCAGAGGCGGGGGGGGGGGCTTCCTTCACCGCCTCCGCACAGGAGAGGGCTTCTCTGCCCCACCCCACCCCCACCCATGCAGGGCGTAGCCAGGGTTTTAAAAGTGGGGGGGGGGGGGGCTCCCTTTCCCGTCCACGGTGGGACTTGCCACTTCTCATAAGCTTTCTTCTGGCAAAAAAGGGGGCAGGCTGCACCCCTGAGGGCCCCCTGGAAGTCAGGTTCTCCCTAGCTCCAGGGCCCCGCAGAGCCAGTGAGCTAGGGGCTGCTGGCATGGGGCAGGCAAAGGCACCTGCAGGAGACCGGTGGGCTCCCAGCCACGGTGTGGGAGGGGTCTGGCATCCCTCCTGACCTCCCCCTGCAGCCTGCGGGCCTGGCTCCAGGAGGGAGTGGGTGACCCTTTCCCTTAACGGGCAAGAGCACAGCAACAGCCCTGGTCAGCGGAGCACAGGTGGGAGTCGGAAACCCCTCCCCTGCTGGAAAAGGTATCTGCCAGAGTGGCCCCATCCTGCGATCCTGAGGGTCAGGGGATGGCACTGGTGCTTGGCAGATCTGAATGCTGCCCTTTTTCTTTCCTACATTTTAAAAAGAGACTGTAGCTGTCCCTTGCCAACTCTCCTCTGAAGGAGGAGTTCCAAAGCACAGACACTGGCCAATAGGAGCTGTAGATGTCCTATATGAGCACCAGGGATTGAGAAGGCTTCCAGCAGGGGGCAAGGTTCAGTGCCATGAGTTCAGGCACCACAGCACTTTTTACCCGGCTGCTGCAACAAAGAGCCACTGGCCTTTGACCATCCCTTGTGGCTGCTGCCAGAGGGCAGGTGCCCACCCTGTTGCAGCCACAGGCTGTGGGAGGCAGGAGGTGTGAGGAGCACCAGTGTTCCTATGGCCAGCCTCACAGCAGCACGTCAGGACAAGAGAGGACAGGCTGCTTCACTTGTCTTGTGACGGCAGCTCCAGTGAGAACCTCAGAACGACCAGGAGCTCTTCACTTGGCCGTCATTCCCTTGCACGGCAACAGTCCATGTCCTTCTCAGTTTGCGTCCCTGCCCACCAATGGCACCCAGAGGCCAAATAATTCATTCAAGAGAATTTGGAGACAATCAGAGAGTCAGGGCACCTTCACCTAGCTGGGGACAAATAAAGCCTCTTTTTCAATGCCAAGGGTCAGTCTTGTGAATGTAGTTCAAATGAGCCCCAACGTCCTTGAGTCCCTCAGATCCACTACAGTCAGTTCCCTTCTTGCCATCTGTGGCCGGGAGAAATGCTCTTTTCCACCAAAGCACATGCTGACTTCTCAAGGGTTCTGTTCTCAGGTGAACTTTTGAGGTCTGAGTGATGCCAGGGAGCAGCAGACAATAATAGGAGAAGAAGAGCAGGTTCCTTCCTCTACCCCACTTTCCTGTTACCCAGAGGAGTCTTGGAGCAGCTTCCAATTGCCTTGCCTTCCTCTCCCCACAACAGGCACCTTGCGAAACAGGTGGGAGCTGAGAAACCCAGGACTGGCCCAAGGTCACCCGGCTGGCTGCATGTGTGGAGGAGGAGGGGACAATCAAAGCAGGCGTCTACTGCTCCTAACCTCCTGGGGGAGAATGCCTTTGGCCTCCCTAGGGGTGGAGACCCTGCTCTGGGAAGAAGAGGGTGGGCACCAGTGCTCCCTCTGAGCGGAGCTAGCTGCTCACAGATTTGCAGCCTCCAGCGCACAGGAAGGATGCCCCGGCCCGGAGCACACCCACTGAGGCAGGCGCTCCCAGCTTTTCATGCCGCTCGCTCACAAAGGAGACTTTTTGCTCACAAGACCCTGGCGGGCTCCCTTCTCCCCCTTGCGCCCCGCTGCCAGCAGGCCGGGCAGTAGCTGTGCGTGTCGGGGCTGGCGCCGGCTGCAGCCTCCCGGCCTCCGCTTGTGAAAAGGTCCTTCTGCAGCAGCCGGAAGGGGGCCCCGGAGCTGGGCGCAGGCCGCTTCTCGCCTCGGAGGCCCGGGGAGGGAGACCCGCACCCGGGAGGGCGAGAAGGAGCCCGCGGCTGAAGGGGGCTGGGCGAGAAGGGGGCCCGCGCAAACAGGCTGGCTCCTCCCCGGAGGCGGCAGGCGGGGCCAGGCTTGCAGCTCCCCTCCCGCCATGGCCGCCGCCGCCGCCGCTCTCGCCCGCCCGGCCTGGGCCTGCTGGGCCGCCCGAGCCCCGGCCCCGTGGAGGCCGCCGCTCCGCCGCTTGCTGGCCGCCGGTGAGCCCTGCAGGGAAGAGGGAGGGAGGGAGGGGGCTGCAAATGCGGCCTTGGTGGGCGACGCGCTGCTCTGCTGGAGGGGAGGGGAGGGGCCCAGGGGAGGCACACCTGGCAGGTGTGGTTGGGGCCTCTCTCACGACATGGCTGTTCCTGGGCCCCTCCCCCTTCAGAATGAACAGAGCTGAGGCTTGGCAGGTTGATGCAGGGCACTGTTGCCCAGGTGGGTTTGAAGCCAGCCACCCTGGCAGTGGGGCTGGGCTCTGCTTGCTGCTGGCCACTGGCAGCCCTGCGGACAGTTGCCCACTGGAAAACTCTCAGGAAAACAAAAGACTTCACGTTAATAATTGACTTTTGTCCTGGCAAAGACAGCCGCCTTTCTCACTGCCCACTCTTGTGTCTGATGTACAGAAGTTTTACAGGCCCAACATTTCTCTTTGGCTTTGTCTTAATCCAAGAAAAAAGGTTCAGCAGCTTACTGGGCTGCTGTTACAAACCTTCACAGCTCTTTTTGCACAGTTGAATCTTAACTGGCTCTTGAAGAAGAAGATGATGATATTGGATTTATACCCTGCCCTCCACTCTGAATCTCAGAGCAGCTCACAATCTCCTTTATCTTTCTCCCCCACAACAGACACCCTGTGAGGTGGGTGGGGCTGAGAGAGCTCTCCCGGAAGCTGCCCTTTCTAGGACAACTCCTACAAGAGCCATGGCTGACCCAAGGCCATTCCAGTAGCTGCAAATGGAGAGTGGGGAATCAAACCTGTTTCTTCCAGATAAGAGTCCACACGCTTAACCACTACACCAAACTGGCTCTCTTGGCTCCCAGCGTCATGCAAAGGGGAGGCAGAGTTTGAAAAGAAAGCTGGAAGTGACTGATTGTTTCTCCTTGGCAGGCGTGCAGTTCCAATACATTGTGGTGGAAAAGAAGGGAGCCAAACAGAACGTGGGGGTGATCCAGCTGAACCGTCCCAAGGCCTTGAATGCGCTCTGCGATGGCCTGATGAATGAAATCAACCAGGCCCTGAACTCCCTGGAGCAGGACCCTGGCGTGGGGGCCATCGTCCTCACGGGCAGCGAGAAGGCCTTCGCAGGTAGGAGGGGGAGCCCCCACCCTGGACCGGGATCCTTTTGGGGGTGGGGGGGTGGCATGTTGGGTTTGCTGTGCTGGGCAGGGCAGGGCTGGGCCACCTGCAGCGAGTGCTGCTTCTTGGCCTGGGTGACATTTTGGGCAGCCGCACTCTTACAGCATGTCAAAGAGAGCCCTTTTCCGGGCCCTGACTTCAGGTTGGGATGATGCATTTGAGAACAAGAAACAACAGTGTAACTTCATTCCCCATATGTGTACCTTGAGGAGTCCACATTATCCCATTAGGAATGTCCTTGCCACAAACTCCACAGGAGGTTTTCAGCAGTCTCAGGAAAGCCGAATCTGAGTTCAGGGGTGCTTTCTTGCCTCCCCCCCGCCCCGAGCGTGGCACTCTTCCACAGCTCCTTGGCACAGGTCCATCCCCGCACGGGCAAAGGATGGGAGCCGAGCGGCTTGAAAGCTGCCTGTTGTGCCTCTTGAGCCACTTCCTGCTCTTTGTGTGAGATTGAAACCCCAAGCCTTTTGTAGCTGGAGCAGATATCAAGGAGATGCAGGACAGGACCTTCCAAGAGTGCTACAGCGGGAACTTCCTGGCTCACTGGAACAAAGTCTCCACCACCAAGAAGCCGGTCATAGCCGCTGTTAATGGATATGCTGTGAGTTTTTGCATGGTCTTCTTTCAACCTGACCTCAGCCTGCAATTAAGGAGATTTCTTCTTTGAAAATCTTCTATCTTACAGTCAAAGGTTGTTTGTTTGTTTGTTTGGTAGATCTCGGCGGGCAGCCATGTTGGTCTGAAGCAGGGGTGGCCAAACTGTGGCTTGGGAGCCACATGTGGCTCTTTCACACATATTGTGTGGCTCTTGAAGACCTTCCTTCCTTCCTTCCTTCCTTCCTTCCTTCCTTCCTTCCTTCCTTCCTTCCTTCCTTCCTTCCTTCCTTCCTTCCTTCCTTCCTTCCTTCCTTCCTTCCTTCCTTCCTTCCTTCCTCTCTGTCTTGCAGCTCTCAGCCATCTGACATTTATTCTCTATGGCTCTTATGTTAAGCAAGTTTGGCCACCCCTGGTCTGAAGCAATAGAACAAAGTAGGAGTCCAGTAGCACCTTTAAGATCAACAAAGTTTTATTCAGAATGTCCGCTTTGGTGTGCATGCAGACTTCAGATAAGGAATGAGGCACAGTGAGCAGAGCTACATATAGCTGATGGGCAGTGGTTTAGAATACAAAGGGGTACAAAGTTAAAATCCAATGGCAGGATAGTAAAATTAACAAATTGAGAAAACCTTTGATTTTTTTTTTTGTTCCCTCCTTCTGGCCCTTCTTTCTGAGGCATCATCCCATCAGATAAGAAGGCGGGGGAGGGGGGTTCATGCAACTTCTAAAAGAGCAGTTCGTCACGGAACGCTGCCACCTTGACTTTCTTCTTAGATTATAGCCCTTCTAATAATATATATATTTTTTAAATGATCCAACAGCTTGGTGGTGGCTGTGAGCTGGCCATGATGTGCGACATCATTTATGCAGGAGAAAAAGCACAGTTTGGGCAACCAGAAATCCTTCTGGGAACCATTCCAGGTAATGCTCCCCTGGGGGAAGAGTCAGAGTCACAAGTCCCCCCTTGGTTTCTTATTTTGTAATCTACGTTTAAAACATTTGTTCACTCCAGACACAAGGTGGACAACATCTGGGCAACAGCTATAAAAGGGCAGCAGAACATTGGCTTGCCTCCTGCCAGCCTGCCCCTGCTGGTGCCCAGCACAGAATCCCTACCTAATTGCTCACAAGGGCAGGGGGCGGGGCTTGTGTCACTCTCACTGCTTCCAGGCAGCTTCACGAAGGGTAGAGATCTGGTGCTGCTGACTGCATTGTGTGCTCTCTCCTCCAGACTGGGGAGTTTATAGATACGGACCTTTCCACACTTTCCTTCAGACTTGCAAAGCCGGGCACAAGCCTGTAGAAAGAGGTGTTTATTAGAGGAAAACAGGAAAGTCTTCTCTTTGGGAAGGGGCTGTGGCGCAGTGGTGGAGCATCTGGTTGGCACGCAGAAGGTCTGCGGTTCAGTCCCCAGCATCTCCAGTCAAAAGGTCCAGGCAGGAGGCGATGGGAGAGCTGCTGGAGAGCTGCTGCCAGTCTCCTCAGTCTGAGATTGATGGACCAAGGTGGAGGGCTGTGGCTTTGAAGGTTAATATCAGGAAATGGATTCGGTATGCTACAGGCAGCCAGTGCAGCGCTCTCAGCACAGGCTGAATGTGCTCCTGACGAGGAAGCCCCATTAGAAGTGGAAAGGTCCATATCTATAAACTCTCCAGTCTGGAGGAGAGAGCACACAATGCAGTCAGCAGCACCAGATCTCCACCCTTCGTGAAGCTGGCTGGAAGCAGTAGAGTGACACAAGCCCCGCCCTTGTGAGCAACTCGGTAGGGATTCTGTGCTGGGCACCAGCAGGGGCAGGAGGCAGGCAGGCAGGCCAATGCGCAGGATGCTGCAGCCAGGCTACTCATCAAGAGCACATTCAGCCTGTGCTGAGAGCGCTGCACTGGCTGCCTGTTGCGTACCGAGTCCGTTTCAAGGTACTGGTATTAACCTTCAAAGCCCTATATGGCCTAAGACCTACCTATCTGCGGGACCGCCTTGCCCCACCTGTTCCCCAGAGAGCACTGCGAGTAAGTTCTCAAAATCTTTGGGCTGTCCCTGGGCTAAAGGAGGTTAGGCTCAACTCCACCAGAGCAAGAGCCTTCTCGGTTGCGGCCCCAATACTTTGGAACACCCTCCCAGAAGCCATCAGGGCCTTGCGGGATTTATCGCAGTTCCATAGGGCCTGCAAGTCTGAACTGTTTCAGATGGCATAGAACATCTAATGTGAGAGGGCTGCCACCGCATCTGGATCCATAGCACTTTTATTACTAACTGCCCAGGATCTGTGCGCACGAGAAAGAAAATATTATATGATCTGCCTGAAGTAGCACCATTGCTATTTATCTGACTTTTATTGTTTTATTATTTTAATATTGTTTTGTTTACTGTCTATTTGATGCTGTTAGCTGCCTTGAGTCTGTATGGAATGGGCGGGATATAAATATAATGTAAATTAATAAATAAATTAAAAGGTTCCGTAGAAAACAGCTTTGCATGTATTTCATGGCTTAGAGGGAGAGCCTCTGCTTGGCATGCAGAAGGTCCCAGGTTCAATCCCCGGCATCTCCAGTTAAAGGCCCAGGCAGGAGGGGATGGGAAGGACTTTTGCCTGGGACCCTGGAGACCCCTTGTCAGGCTGAGTAAGCAACACTGCCCTTGATGGACCTCTGTCGACTTCTAGGAGGCAGCTTGAGCTGCGTTTCTGGCCGCAGCAGCCGCCCTGCACTGGAGAAGCCCGTTATGCCGGCCAGTGTTCCCAGGGCGCAGAAAGTGGTGGTGGGTGTCAGTGGGGAGGACAGGAAGGCAGCCCTGCGTGTGAAACCAGGCCAAGCCGCTGTAATCCTGGCTGGCTCTCCCTCTAGCTCCTTGTGCACACAGCCCTCTGTAGGGGGGTCTTCACAGCGGCCCCCGCATTCCTCCCTCACAGGCGCTGGTGGAACCCAGAGGCTGACCAGGGCGGTGGGCAAGTCGCTGGCTATGGAGATGAT
The DNA here is from genome assembly GCF_032191835.1 of Heteronotia binoei. Lineage (NCBI taxonomy): Eukaryota > Metazoa > Chordata > Lepidosauria > Squamata > Gekkonidae > Heteronotia > Heteronotia binoei. The sequence goes on along the minus strand of NC_083228.1, from coordinate 1,697,663 downwards.
CCTCACCGGGGAGCGAATCTCTGCTCAAGAGGCCAAGCAGGCAGGTAATGTGGGCTGTTCGGCTCTCATCAAGTTCTCAGGAGGCTGGAGGAGGTCAAGACCTTGCATGGGCTAAGCCCCGTCACAGTCATCAGCTGAGCAGGTGGTGCATTCCTCTCATCCTGGGACCAAACCTTGTTGGCTTCTGTGCTGGGCAAAGTGCAGAGAGCTTCCTGGATGTGGGTTTGGCCTCTCTTGGCCATCCAGTCTGTTTACGCTTCCATCTGGTAAATCTCAGGCCCAGCTGTCGCTGCCATTTCTGCATGCCAAGATGGTGGGGCAGCTGTGGCTTCTGAGCTGGTTAGCGCACATGAGATGCAGCGCACCTTGCCTGCCTGTCACAATCTGGATTGTAGGGAAGGTTGCTGAGCTTCTTCCTGAGACCTGCTGGCACAGAAGCCCCCTGCTGCACGGGTGTTAACTGGAGCATCCCCCTTCCTTAGGCCTCGTCAGTAAAGTCTGCCCCACGGATAAGCTGCTAGACGAAGCCATCAGCTGTGCAGAAAAAATTGCAGGGAACTCCAAGCTGGTGGTCGCAATGGCCAAAGAAGCCGTGAATGCAGGTAACCCCCCGGGTGTTAGATGGTGTGGAGGGGCTGCTCGTAGGTTGAGGGGCTTTGCCGCAGGGTCCCACGGGGTCACTGCCAGGATAGGCGCCTGTGCTTGCAGTGGAACCTTCCCTTCCTGCCCTTAGGGGCACACAGGCAGCGTTGCCGGGGAGCACGAAGGGCTGCAGTCAGTTCTGTCGCTGGCCTGTGCAGGCTGCTAGGGGGGTGTCTGTGACTGGTAAAAGGTCACCCAGCAAGAGCAGGGACTCGAACCTGAGTCTCCCAGATTAGCAACCAGCACTCTAACCATTTCTCTCTCTCCTCCCTCTGGCAGACAGAAGGGGGCCCTTCTAAGATCCGGATTCCTCTGAAAGCAGCAAGGTTAACCATCCACTTTTGCTTTTCAGCCTTCGAGACGACACTAGCCGAGGGGAATAAGAGGGAGAAGATCCTCTTCCATGCTACATTTGCCACAGTGAGTAGTTTCACTGTCCACAGCAGGGCACAGGAACAGACTCCCTTGTTGGTTTTGCTGCTGGTTTCCAGCCATGCTTCCCTCAACACTCCCCCCCGGGAGAGAGCTGCCACAGGCAGGCGTGTTTCCTCTCCCTCCTCCCCACCGCCCGCTGCCTTGGTTCCTCCCCTCCTGTGACAACTCCTGCTTCACCGTTTCAGGATGACCGGAAGGAGGGGATGAGTGCCTTTGTGGAGAAGAGAAAGGCCAACTTCACAGACCACTGACCCTGTTCGGCAGAAGGAAGGCCGGCTGCAGAGGGGGCTGCTGGGAAGACGTGGGGCTGGCTGGCAACTGGTGCTCTTCACTGAGATCGTGGCTCACTCTCCTAGCACCTCTGGCCTCTTCCAGGCCCCACAGGAGGAGCCAGCCTGCAGACCCTGCCCTCCAAGGGCTGCCTTAAACTTGCTGGGAAACGGATGTGTTCTCCTGAGATCAAGAGAGGAGATGTGGCAGATCCGTCGCCTGTAACCCCAATGATCTGCTTCATCAGTAAGGAAAGAATTGGCAAAAATGATTGTCCTTCGTTGCCATTAAATCAGCTTTCCAGGAATGGCCTTATCTGAAGATGCCTTTGCCTGTGTCACTGGCTCACCTTGGGTGTGCGTTTGTGTTAGTCATATAGTAGTAAATGTTGCTGTGTTAAACACAGTGGCAATTGCAAGGAGTTATAATGTGCATTCCCATGTAACTTCCTGGAGTGCATTTGGAGTTTGGGTCTTTATTTGTGGGGGGTGGGGAGGCTTGCTTCTGGTTTCTGGGAGCAGCCATAGCTCAGTGGCAGAACATCTGTGGAAGGACTGGGCTGAGACAGAGACTGCGCTCACAGACTGCCGGTGGAGGGTGAAATGTTTGACTCCTCTCCCATCCCAAGAAAAACTCCCAACTGAAGGCAGAAGGTTCTAGACACAATGTCAGGATTCAGATTTCTTTCTTCCTCATGAGTCACCCTTCAGTCATTGCCAGAGCTTTGTGCTCTCCCAGTCTAGTGCTTAGAGCGTACTTTTATCCAGAAGCACGAATCCACTTGGCATGCTACAGAAAACACAACAGAGACACAGCGTGTTAAGTCAGAAAACAGCTAGTTTTTCACTGAACAGAGGACATGGCAAGAATTCAGGGGTGCAGCACTTAATGACAGGGCCTCTGCCTTTCTTTCCAGAGGTGGCCAAGTCTTACACTATCCCTGAAACGCTGCCTGCCTCCTGTTTCAAAGCCATTCCACATGGGACATTTGCAGCTTATGTTGGTTTTTTGCCTATTGCCAGTTCCACCGTTCTCTTGGTCTTTCTTGCGAAGCTCCACAGTGACTGAGCAATGGCGGAGACGAAAGGAAGCAGCAGATTCTTTGCTGTCACAAGGGAAAAGGTCCTCTTAACCCCTCACCAGGGCTGTATGAAGAGAGGGACAAATCAGTAGTGATGCTGCTTTTGGACGTTAAGCGAGGTTGGCCACAGTTAGCGCTTGGGTGGCAGACCACCGAGGAATGCTGAGGCTGCAACAGCAACCTGCCTCTGCTCCCCTTTGGCTTCAAAACCCTCATGGCCCCTGGGGTCACAAGTCAATCGCAACTTGACAGCACAAAATTGTTATTCTACCAGGTGGGGCCCCACGAAACGGGGTGTGTGTGTGTGGAAAATCCCATCCTCCCTCCCCATTGCTGAGCCAGCACCTCCAGGCCCCGCCGCTCCCCTTGGGAGTCTCTCCAAGCCCCGAGCAGCTCCCAGCGTGTGCCATGGCAGCAGCAGGGCCCCCCAGTGGCTCCCATGACCGGGTCCAGAGCAGCTCTCGACTGCCCTGGTCACTGCAGTTCACTGCAGCCAGCTGGGTGACCTTGGGTCAGTCACTGCTCTTGCAGAACTCTCAGCCCCGCCTACCTCACAGGGTGTCTGAGGTGGGGAGAGGAAGGGAGGGCAATCATAAACTGCTTTGAGAATCCTTGAGGTAGAGAAAAACCAACTCTTCAACTTGCATCTGAAATAATTGGTAAGGGGGCGGAATCTATCCCAAAAATGGTGATGTAGGCCTGCCATTTTGCCTGATTCTGCCTCCACCACTGGGTTCATGGATTGCCTCACAATATAGCTTAGCCAAGGGCATGTTTTTGGGTGACGTAGATATGATAAAAAGGTGCCTCATTATTACTTTCAATTATTTCTCATTTCTCCTCAAAGTTGTAGATGGCTGCTTTTTCAGGAAAGGGGCTGTGGCTGAGTGGTAGAGCATCTGCTTGGCATGAAGAAGGTCCCTGGTTCAATCCCCAGCATCTCCCGTTAAAAGGGATCGGCAGGAGGTGACCCTGGAGCAGACAACACTGCCCTTGAAGCTGCCTTATACTGAATCAGAAAGTTGGCCCATCATGTGCTCGTGGTTTCCCAAAAGTAGAGCAGGCTTGACTACTATGACTTTTATGATATTGTAAGCCGCCCTGAGTCCGCTTGCGGAGAGGGCGGGATATAAATATAAAGTAATAAATAAATAAATAAATAAATAAATAAATACTAAAAGGCAACTGAGCAGAGAGCCCTGGTCTCCCCAAAGGAAGGGCCAAGCCATATATGGCCAGAATGCAGCATGCGTTCAGGTCAAGCCCCTGTGGGAGAGGTGGGAGTTCATCCATTTCCTGTGTCATTTTCATGGTCCAGCTGGCTCGTGTCCCTCTTTGCTCTGTGGGGTAATAGATGCAGGTGCTTCCACTACAGCCGGATCCTGATGAGAACAGCACTGCATTGCCGGTTTCTGGGATGTCTAGGCTGCCGTTAGCCATGGGCTAGCTAGGGAAAGAGAGGGCCAGGTATGCTGGGCTGCGTAAGAAGCCAGAGAGAGAGGGAGGGCACAGACAACCACTGCCAGGATGCTCCTGAGTCCGGAAATCTTCCATGACTAATTAACCACACAAGTGCCAGTAGCTGCTGGGGCCCACTGGCCACTTTCGCTCCACAGTGACAGAGTGGATACAGCAAGTTGCTGCCCTGAGATCCCCCAACTGCAGCAGTGCTCTTGTGTTGTCCCCAATTGCAGGGCTGTCCTGCCTGCTGCTTCTAAGCTAATATCCTGAGCAGTGGCTGCAGAGAGCATCCAGTTGTGAGTGTGTATTGCCCTTGTTGGTGCTGGACAGAGAAATGGGTGCCCAAATCCCTGTGTGGCCATGAGGCTGTTGTGAAAATGAAACGTGATCACCCTGAGCCCGGGAGGGAAGGCAGAACACAGAGAAATAGAAGACTTCTTTTGTAACCACTCCCACTGGGCCAGGGAGAGGCAAACCACCTTCCTTGTTTTGTCTCTGGGGGAGATCCTGAGCCTGCAAGACGTTTCTTAAAGGGGAAGCAGACGGCATCTTGAGTACACGTGTGTGAAGGCAGGCACATGGCCACAAAATGCTGGTTCTCTTGCCCTCCTCTGTCCTACAAACACTGACTGGGCTTGCTGGGTGGATATTCCACCACAAGAATGAGTGGATCCATTGTGAGATTCAGCATTCGGGTTTCTTTTTTACTACTTGTTTTTTAGGGTCAGCTTAATAAACGGCAGTCGAGGGAGAGCTTTCAGCCATACGTGGCGGGGGAGTGCTGGGGGTTGCTGTGGCAACAGTTCTGGCTTTGAAATAATCCGTGTCCTTGTTTTTAGTGATGAAGTTTTGATTACAGCAGCAGCATTTAATCTGCTGTTCACAATGTACACAAAATTCAGGTCAAATACCTGCTCCCCCACCAGCCATGTGTTAACAAGTAGAACATAAACCCCAGCATTTATGGGGGTTGCCAACTCTGGGTTGGGAAATTTCTGGAGATTTTGGGGGTGGAGCCTGGTGAGGGTGGGGTTTGGAGAGGGGAGACCTCAGCGGGGTATAGTGCCATCCAGTCTACCTTCCAAAGTGGCCATGTTCTCCAGATGACTTGATGACCTCTTGCCTGGAGATCAGTTGTACCTGGGAGGTCTCCAGCCATTAACTGGAGGCGAGACCCAGACAGGGTAAGCAGCAGCAGAATGGTTCAGGACTATTTATTTAGAACATTTCTCTCATGCCTTCTTTCTTCAAGCACAAGGCAGGATTGTTGCCAGGTGGGGCCTCTTGTGGTTCCATCTGTACTACTTTTCTAACCAGATCCAGGTGGGCAGCCGTGTTGGCCTCAAGCAGTTGAACAAAGCAGGAGTCAAGCGGCACCTTTAAGACCAACCAAGTTTTATTCAGAACGTAACCTTTCATGTGCTCTCTAAGCACACTTCATCAGACGAGGGGATCAGGTATACCTGTTTGTGACATTCATGGAAACTGGACCTTTCCCACTGTTTTCTTTGAGCACTTCCACATTCCTGCTCCCACTGCAAGAAGAACCCACTGGATGAACTTCTGCATCCTGCCTGCCTCCCCCCACTCCCATTGGGCCTGCTGCTGTGCTTTGCATTTCTACTCTGAGCCGCAAACGTCTTCACAGCGAGCTTCTTCCACAAACAAACCAGTCACAGAGGGTTACTTCAGTTCTATAGATCAGGGCAATTGTTCTTTTCAAGCAGCAAAATTCACCCATGGTTGCTGAAGCAGCCAAAGAGACTGTAACTCACACAGTTCTGCAGTGGAATAGTTGAGGAAGAAAAAAAGGGTGGTACAGGAGCCAGAGTATAAAAAGGTCAAGGTAGTGCCTTGCGCAAGCACCAGTCCTTTTCAACTCTGGGGTGGCGTTGCTTTCACAACATTTTCACGGCAGATTTTTTACAGGGTGGTTTGCCATTGCCTTCCCCAGTCATCAACACTTTCCCCCCAGCAAGCTGGGGACTCATTTTACGGACCTCGGAAGGATGGAAGGCTGAGTCAACCTGAGCCCACTACCTGAAACCAGCTTCCACTGGATCGAAGTCAGGTTGTGAGCAGAGGGCTCCAACAGCAGTACTGCAGCTTTACCACTAGGGAGCCAGATAACTTCAGTTTGCTTGGAAATTTTATGAGACCCCACTCTGCGGGACATGTACATCCAGCCAGTCTTATCCTACTTGCTTGCCATGTTTGGATCTGACCATGCGCACACGTCTCCTTGCCAGATTTTCAGAACACTCAAGGCAGACATCCCCTGGTCGACCAACCTGTATGCATTGGCTAGCAGTAACTGCCTCGGGTAACTGCCTCGGTAGTAGTGTTTTTCATGCAAAGGAAATGGATCATCACTGAGTGGGATCTATCTTGTGGAGCTTCACAGTTCTATCCTGCATGCTTTTCAAGCCCTTAGGACAAATCATTCGTAGCTTGGGGCTGGATGCCATCAATATGCAGATTATACCCTCTCTGTATATTATCTCCTGTTGACTTGGTAGCGGTCCCAAATAAAGACGGGCACAAACCAGGAAACAGCGAGTGTTTATGGCTGAACCCCAAGCCCCAGGCTTATTTACAAACCAAGTTGTAAACCCCGTTGACTGTGGTTCCTTTGAATGGGGTTTGCAGAAAGCCCAAAAAAACAGCCGAGTCTTTCAGCTCCCTGCAAAAAGCCTTGGGGAGCTGAAAGCAGGGTTTCAATGGCTCTGAGCCATTTAAACCAAACAGTGGAGCCGCTTGGCTGTTATCAGGAGCTATATGGACCCTGCATATTAGTCCCATTCTCCTGTCACTCCACTGTCTGCCCATCATTTACCCGAATCAGCTGAAGACACTGGTTATCATGGCCTTGGACCCTCCTATCTGCGAGACCGTCTCTCCCCCTATGTTTAGTTATTCATATTTATCTATCCATCCCACCTTACTCCTTAGATTTAGGGCAGAGAGCATCCATTTTGCAATATCAACACTGCAAAACTATACAGTTAAAATAGATCAGGCGATCCTGGCTGCTTCCAGCCAGTCTGTTTCCCTGATAGCGCCGCCACGCCAAGGGCCAGTGGGAGAGGCAGGACGAACTCCCTTTGGAAGAACTCAGTCTGCCTTTCAGCCTTATCGGTGCCTTGGAGAGAGCAGAAGCAGCGGGCCAGGGCCCCGGAGGAGCCGCAAGGGGAGCCAGCCCAGCATTTCCACAGAGAAAGCGGCGCCTGCCTGCCTGCCTCTTCTCCCTCCCCCAGCTGCCGGGAAGGGCGGCCCGGGCCACGGCCTCGCAGGCGGCGGCCCCGGGGATGGGGGGGGGGGGCGCGGCGGGGGGCGGGGCGGAGGCGGGCCGAGAGCTCCTCCCCTTTCCCTCCGTGGGCGGCGCCTGGCGGGAGCCTCGCGAGAGTTGGCGGGCGGATGGAGCGTCTGCCGGCGGGCGCCGCCGTGGCGGTGGCGGGGGGTCCTCCGGGCGCCCCCTGCGGGCCCTGGGAGATGCGCGAGCGGCTGGGCACGGGCGGCTTCGGCAACGTCTCCCTCTACCAGCACCGGGTGGGTGAGGCCCGCAGGGAGGGAGGGAGGGGCTTGCCAACTCCCGGGGGGAGGGCCGCTCTCGGCAGCGTTCGACTCCCAGGGTCTCCAGGCTCCTCCTGGGGGTTGGGAAGCGCGGCTGCAGGCGTGTGACCCCTCTCTCTCCTCTCCCGCCCGGCAGGACGTGGGGACGAAGCTGGCCATCAAGGCGTGCCGCCTGGAGCTGAGCCTGAAGAACAGGGAGCGCTGGTGCCACGAGATCCACATCATGCAGAAGTGAGTCGGTCGCTGGTGGGCAGCGGGAGAGGGGCGCTCGGGGTCCCCGCGGCTGGGCTGATGATGGGCAGCCTGTGGTCTGCTGCGAAGAGGGGCAGGCGTGGGAGCAAAGCGCATCCTGCACTAGTGTTGTTTTCAAGGGGAGGGTTGCTCAGGCCAAAAGCTCACTTTTCTAGATATAGCCACTGTTTCCTCTTTTTTCTAAAGAGAAATTTCTCTTTCGTTCCTCCTTGTAGTTTTTGGTCACACCACATGGTGGAGCTCTGTGCTCCCGCTTGAAAAGTCATCCTTTGCAGGGTTTTGCTTTTGTTTTTTTTAATACTGTGCATCACAAGAGGGTGGGAAGGTTCCGAAGACTTGTCTTTCCTCTGATCATCTGCTAAGTGGAATTCACAGAACTTCCCTCCCTGCCTTTCCCTTCTTTTGATCAAAGCAGAGTTCTCCCCACACACATGCTGCTGCCCAGAGACGGATGCCTGGGGACATGGGCATGAAGTGTGTTGGGGGGGGGGGGCAGGGAGACTGGCTAGACACAGCCTAGTTCTAGTAACTGCATTTAATGAGGACAGCTTGAAGAAAGAAAAAGGGGTCCTTCACCTGCTTGAGCCAGTGAGCACCTTTAGAAATATGATAACACATAACAAAAGGGCTGCTGCGGGAAGTGGAGTTGGTCTTAAAGCTGCTCTTGTCTGCTGCACAGAATGATTGCCACAGCCACTCAGGGAAGATCCCTGTGCTAGAGTGGCAGCTGCTGCCAAAACAGCATTTGCTAAAACCTGCACAGCCAATAAAATCTCCAGTAGCTAATCAGAAAGTAACTTGCTGGGCAAAAGCTACTTTCTAAGAGCTCTTGGGGCTCCAGTAAAGATGTTGGCTTGCCCCATGGCATCCACAGGCACTACATTGGGGGGCCCTAACCAGTGTTCCCTCTAAGCTGCAGAGTCATGAGAGCAAAAATTCCACTTTGTGAACTAAAGCTGTGAGCTGCTGGCATTAAAGTTGTGAGTTGCTGCATAAATTATTGTGCTCTGGGGTCATCCTTTCGAGCTATGACAGAAATGTGTGAGCTGGAGGCTAAAGATCTGTGAGCTAGCTCATGCTAACTCAGCTTAGAGGGAACACTGGTCCTAGCCTATTGCCTGAGCAAGAACAGGTGGGCGTGGGGCAGAAGGCACCATCTGAAAGAACAGGCCTGCTTTGTGCAGCTCAGACAGACTTCGGTTCTGGTTGTGCAGTCAGAGTTAGTGTAATAACTGCAGCATCCTCATAGATGAGATGCCTGGAAGAGAACCTGCCGTGGGCACCCTGCCTTCTACAGTCAGGCCACAGATCAGCCATCGAAGAATCAGCAATTGCATGGCATACGTGTCTCTTGGGAATGACCCTCTGTACATCCAGGAAGTTCTTTTTGGCACGTTACTGACATTCAGTGCTTAATTTTCAGTTTCTGTTTCAGGGAGCCATGACAACATTCAGAAAGGGATTAAAGATAGTGCAGCCGGTATTGTAATGCCCCTACAGAGATCTATGTGGTCTCACTTGCAGTATTGTGTATAGTTTTGTTCAGCATAGAGTGGGAAAAAGCACAGGAGAGAGTAACCAAGGTGATGATGGAGTTGGAGCACCTTTTCTATGAGGGAACTTTAGAAAAAAAGTTCCCACAGTTAGATGTTTATAAAATTATACAGGGGGTGGAGCATCAGGGCAGAAAGAACATAAGAGCCCTGCTGGATCAGGCCAGTGAGGGTCCATCCAGTCCAGCCTCCTGTCTCACACTGTGGCCAACCACAGTTCCTGTGGAGGGACAACCACAGGGCACAGAGACCAAGGCCTTCTCCTGAGAAGCACATAAGAAAAGCCCTGTTGGATCAGACCAGTGGTCCCTCTAGTTCAGCATCTTGTCTCACACAGGGGCCAACAACTGAGCAGAGAGACCACTGATGTTGCCTCCTGGCTCTGGGATTAGTGCCTCTGAATGTGGAAGTTCCCCACAGTCACCACTGATAGAAAACTTATTAAAGAACTGATTTTCCCTCCCCCATAATGCTAGAACTTTGGGGTGGCCAATGATGTTATGGTGCAAGACAGTCAGGAAATATTACTTCACTCAGTTAGTAATCAAATTCTGGCATGCACAGCCAGTGGACATAGTGGTGACCCCAAGCGTCGATGGTTTTGGCACAAACTGGACATTGCATTTTACATGCTGTAACAGGCCCCTCCCTATTGCTGTTTTAGAGAGCCAGCCAGTGTAGTGGGGAAGTGTGTGGACTCTAATCTGGGAGAACCGGGTTTGATTCCCCACTCCTCCACATGCAGCTGCTGGTGTGTCCTTGGGTCAGGCACAGTTCTTGAAGAGCTGTTCTCTCAGAGCTCCAGAGGCCTCCATGCACGAGGCAGGATGCTGGGCCCTCTCTGGTCTGATCCCACAAAGCATAAAGGCATAAAGCGTAAAGACTTGAGAAAAAAGTTCACTCCTTTTTTAAAAGCACTACCTTTCACAGGAAAGATAAGTAAACTGCAGATTTGTATTCTGCTAATTTTGCTTTTTCCATTTTCTTAGGAAACTGGTAATGCTGTCATCCTGCTCAAAATCAGTTTTCCTAAGAAATACTAGTGTGATTTGTGGAAAGTGGAAATAACTGTTCCATTAATAATCCCATCAGCAAATCACCACAGACAGAATGAGCCTGGTTCCCCCTGCTCTTTGTGCAGAATTGAGCACCTGTGCCTTTTTCCCCCCGCCCACTTGCTTAGGCTGAACCACCCCAATGTCGTGAAAGCCTGTGATGTGCCTGAAGAAATGAATTTCCTTGTAAATGATGTCCCCCTTTTGGCTATGGAGTATTGCTCTGGAGGAGATCTGAGGAAGGTAATGGTGGTCTGTCTGTTTGGCCTCGTGACTGGCGGGTTTGGACTCTGAGCTGGTCTGAGTTTGCAGCTATGCAGAAGCCCAGTGTCACTAGAAAGGGGTCCTGTGTAGTTTTCCATTTTGATCCTGGCAGCCTTATTGTGCAGAATGCCGAGCCTTGCTGGAGTAGGGGGGGATGTATGTCAGAGCCAGGCTAGGTGTGATGGAGCAGGCATGTAGGTTTGGCTGGCTGCTCCACTGACCTGTAAAGCTGGGGGTGAGGCTTAACTTAGCCCTCCAACAGGGCCCATAGATGAGGGGAGCCCAGTCCTCCTTTCGCTTCCTTGTCTTAGCTCACCACAGGCTGTTGCTTTCAGTTGCTTATCCCAGTCCAGCTCTGAGACCAAGCAGGATTTTGGGGTGAAGGGATTTTAACACTATTATTTTGTTCATTTGTACTATTACTGTCGCTTTCTTCATCCGTGGCCCTCCCTCCCTTACTCAAGAGGCTTACACCATTCTCCTCACAACATCAGACTCTCTCCCTGTCCCACCCACAGCTTTAAGTGAATGATTTTTTTTGGTCAGAGACTAGCTCAGAGGTCTACACAGGAGTGTGGTGTGTGTGAAGTGCCAACAAGTTGATTCTAACTTACAACCATCCTCTGCATTAATGACTTCCAGAACATCCTATCGTCGCTTGGGTCTTGCCAATGGAGGGCCATTGTGGCTTCCTTGATGGGAGTCCATCCATCTCTCTTTTCCTGCTGCCTTCAGCTTTCTCCAGCATTCTTGCCTTTTCTAGTGACTCTTGTCCTCTCATCATGTGACCAGTATTATGTGGATATATGCAAATACAATCCATTAGGCTAATATGATAGGCTCTAGCAGCTGCCCAGAAATTGGTCTCTTTATCTTCCAAGGCTCATTGTCTGAAAGGAGAAAGGAAATATAACGATTCTTCTGATGTACCTGGATGTTTTGGGGTAATAGTGTAAGAGTTGGCCAGTTACTGATCCCAGTCAACTCAGTGCATATCAAAATGGTTAGAAGTTTATTAGAGATCAATACAGAGCAGTGGATCTTCATGCTATGAAGCCATTGCCGAGAATAGAGTAAGATTCCATTTGAGATATGAGCTGTGTCCAGAATATTTTTATTTATTTTTATTTTTATTTATTTGTAATTTATATCCCGCCCTTCCCACCAGGTGGCTCAGGGCGGCTTACAACATAATAGAATCTAACATAAGAGTATAAAATTAAGCATAAAAGTTTAAACATTTCACAAACATAGTTAAAATCTAAACATTTCACACAGTGAAATGTGAATAGTGTGGAAATGGGGTTCCATTTTTCAGCGGTATAACTGATGAAGAATTGTTATGAAACATCTTGTATACTTGAGAAGGACGTATCGGCTGTAGAAATTTCTCTGGGACGTCCTCTGCGTTCTCTTTGGACTTTAGGAGGTCTTTTGGACACTATTATATGAAGGAGCACAGAGGAGTCTCTTGTGGGACTCATGTTTAGTATTGAAGAACGTTTCTTGTATTGAGATATTTATTTCTTACTACTTGTATCCAGAACTTTTTTTTGTAGAAAAAGCCCAGCAGGAACTTATTTGCATATTAGGCTACACACCCCTGACATCACCATTGTTTCACACAGGGCTTTTTTGTAGAAGAAGCCTAGCAGGAACTCATTTGCCTATTAGGCCACCTTTGAAACCAAGCCAGATGGAACTGTGTTCCTGCTCAGAAAAAGCCCTGCTTGTATCTGAATTGTGACTACCAACTCTATTTCACTATCTGTATTTACTGTTATTACATTTCAATAGACTGATGTCTACTAGTACTTGTGAATTTTTGAGGGTTTTTTAATGGTCTACCCTTGCATTTTCCATATTTGCACCTTATAGGTGAACGGGGCAGAAGCATGAGCCATAGTGGGGAAAACTAGAGAAAAGGTTAATGAAGGAAAATAACAGAAAAAACCCCATTGTGTTCCCCCCCTCCCCTGAATGTTCCATTTTTTCTTTCAAATAACTTGTGTGCTCTCCAAGCAGTAGTTTATTCTAAAATGTTTAGGCGTAGGAAATGTTTGCTTTGTAACATCTTAGTAAGACATTTTTGCTTTTCATATTTAAATGTGCTGTTCTTTCTTGTAGCTATTAAACAAGCCGGAAAATTGCTGTGGACTCAAGGAGAGCCAGATTCTTTCTGTTCTTAGTGACATTGGTACGTCAGCCACTTTCTTTGGGGCCTGCTGACCAGAACCCTTTATGTTGCATTTGGTCTGCTTGTGACCTCAGAGATTTGAGTTTTAAAATACATGCTGTGGGGCTGAATGCACTCTGAATGCAGACATGGTTTTAATTTTGTGAGCATTCCTTATCACGTGACTATCGTTGTTTGTGCTGTTGATTCAGATTTCGTTATTTGAACAGAAATATGTTTGGGGTTCAGAATACTTGTTATGAAGGGTGGGAAACAGGAGTCTTTATCAAAAGATTCATGCAACAGTTTTGACACAAGACCTGGTCACCATTAAGGAGGTGTCGAGAGTTTCTTCATACCTGGTGTAAACCTTGTTGAAGGACCCTTTCTGTTGATTCTGGCAATGCAGTGTGTGCCTTTCTAGTGGCAAAGTTTAGAAGTATGAACTAGTAAATTACAACAGAATCTTAGTAAGCCACATTAATGGCCCTGCATTTATGCACGTGTGTGAGAGAGAAATTAGCAAGATAATCTGAACTGTCTTAAATCTTCTGAGTTTACTTCAATTATAGTAGTTTTATGTTGATTTGATTGGTTACTTATTTTTAAGGCCAATATGAACTGCTTCCACCATTAAGTTATAAGCCTTTTTAGAAATTCCCCAGTAGCACATAGAGGTGGATGGAGTTGCTGCTCATTACTTCTGATGGCATGGACACTGTCCAGTCAGTTCCAGTAGAACTCATCCCAGATGTCAACCCAGTCAGTTCTAGTGGAACTCATCCCCGTTACTTGTGCGATGCTAATTTAGAGGGCTGATCCAAGAGAACTGTGTTTTCCCTGAAATGCTTTGGGGATTCTGTACTGGGGACATGCAGGATCGTTGCAACAAGTGTGCTACTTTCAGGAGAGACGCATGCATCCCATGCAACTCTGAACAAATGTACTTCTAAAAATCCACCTGGAAAGGTTCTACAGACATGAAACACTGGTTTGAATGAGCACTGTATTATCCAAATTGAAACCTCTCTTGCTACATTAGAGGGATCATGTTGCATGTAGTTTTTGTGAGGGGAAGGCAGACCCATCAGCAATGAGGATCCAGTGCCAAAGAGCCCAGTTCCTTTTGTTGTATCTACTAAATTCAGCAGATAGAAGGAGAACACTAGTTCTGACAGCGTTTCTCAGCCTGTGGGTCACGAAGCCTCTGAAAATGAGCCAGGCATCTGCCCTCCCATTGAGCTCATTTGTATCTTGGAAACCAAGAGCTGATCCTGGAAAGAATATCTTCAATCTCCTAGATTAACTGTATATTTTAGGGGGGGGGGTCTCTCTCTCTCTCTGCACCTGGAAGGCCAGAGGATATTCCGAAGGTGGCTGAATAGAGCCTGCCCCTGTCCTCCTGACTGCTGGTATTCCTTTGGAGGTCTCCCATCCAAGTACTTGCCAGAGTTGGCCCTGCTTGGCTTCCAAGATCTGATGAGATCGGGCTTGTCTGGGCTATCCAGGGCTCTGTAGGGGTTTTGAATGGGCAGTCTTATCTTACATTCCTGAAATGAAACGAACTGGCAGAGACTGACCAAGAGAGAGATCTTGGGGTCGTGGTAGATAACTCACTGAAAATGTCGAGACAGTGTGCGATTGCAATAAAAAAGGCCAACGCCATGCTGGGAATTATTAGGAAGGGAACTGAAAACAAATCAGCCAGTATCATAATGCCCCTGTATAAATCGATGGTGCGGTCTCATTTGGAATACTGTGTACAATTCTGGTCACCGCACCTCAAAAAGGATATTATAGCATTGGAAACAGTGCAGAAAAGGGCAACTAGAATGATTACAGGTTTGAAACACTTTCCCTATGAAGAAAGGTTAAAATGCTTGGGGCTCTTTAGCTTGGAGAAACGTCAACTGCAGGGTGACATGATAGAGGTTTACAAGACTATGCATGGGATGGAGAAAGTAGAGAAAGAAGTACTTTTCTCCCTTTCTCACAATACAAGAATTCGTGGGCATTCGATGAAACTGCTGAGCAGTCGGGTTAAAACGGATAAAAGGAAGTACTTCTTCACCCAAAGGGTGATTAACATGTGGAATTCACTGCCACAGGAGGTGGTGGCGGCTACAAGCATAGCCAGCTTTAAGAGGGGATTGGATAAAAATATGGAGCAGAGGTCCATCAGTGGCTAGTAGCCACAGTATGTATATATGTGTGTGTACACACACATATATTGGCCACTGTGTGACACAAGGTGTTGGACTGGATGGGTCATTGGCCTGATCCAACATGGCCTCTCATGTTCTTATGATGGCACCAGGTGTTGGGCCTTGGCATTCAGCAGAAAGTTAGGGCCCTGAGTCAGCAGCACAGCATCTGCTTGGTATGCAGAAGGTCCCGAGTTCAAACCTGGCATCTCCAGTTAAAAAGACCAGGTGATATGAAAGACCTCTGCCTGAGAACCTGAAGAGCCATAGGCTGTCTGAGTGGACAAATACTAACCTTGATGGACGGACAGTCTGATTCACTATAAGACAGCCTCATCTCTACATCCTGGAGTGCCACTGAACTGATTTTGAGGGACCACCAATTCCATGCAGTCTGCCCATTCATCTCTCTGCCTTCCAGTCAGTATTATGAATGCAGATGCATTCAGAGCTTTGGGCAATTGTATGTGTGTAAAAATGTGGCCTGAATGGACAAATACTGACCTTGATGGACCAAAGGTCTGATTCAGTATAAGGCAGCTTCATGTGTGTTCAGAAAATCACCATCTATAATAGGAAATGTGAACAGAGAATGGCTTGGTTCTCATGGTAAACCTCTGCTAGCAGAAGAGATCTCCCGTTCGGAGAAAGGGTCTTTCTTTCCTGCTGCTGCAACTAGATGTGGTGCTCACAGGGGAAACATGAGGTCTGCAGTGCAAGGGAGGGGAGAAGGGAATGTAAATCACTTACTCAGAGTCAACTCCAGGATCCAGTTTGGCACCAGGAACTCAAATGCCAGGCTTCCTCCCAAGTCTCAAAAGGCCAGAGGCAGCTAAATCCTTCTCTAGAAAGTCTGCGGTGAACACCATGGACTCCCAGGGCAGGTGCACATGAGAACCAGGCTGCCGTGCATAAAATGATATTATGTCTATTCAAAAGAATAATTGGCAGCACATGGCTCAGAAGTCATACAAGACAGAAAATAACAAGGCTAGTTTCAACAAGCTAACACTGTCCAGAGCTGTGCTAGATGGCACCCACCTTCGTTTCAACAGGAAGGCCACAAATCAGCATTGTCTGCCTCTCTAGCAGTTGCAGGTCATGGTCCAGGCCTAGAGGCCATGAAAATCTCAGCTAGCTTCTCTCTAGGACCACAACTGCATTACAGTTTTGGCCCAGCATGTCAGGCGATGATGGCATCCAATCAGAACGTATCTCTGAGAGAAACCTCTGGAAGATTATATCACTTCTCCCAGTCTCCCCTCTCCCATCACTGAGCACAGGTTCTCATGAGAAACGAATTAACTCTTCCATCTTTGGCCTTGAGGCTGATGAGAAGCCTGCAGGCCAGCTCAAGCCCCTCACTGTTCCTTAACCCTTGGGGGGGGGGCTGGTGGGGAAGATGCTCTGCTTCACAGCAAGCAACAAAAGAATCTCGGAAGCATGGAAGGGAGAGTTTCAGCAAGAGAATAAAATGAGCTATATGGCCCCTTTTCCCCCTCTCTTGTCCTACTAATGAAGGCCCTGGGAAAGCAGTAAAGATAGCGCAACACCCACTAGTAATTGCAGAACTCCATATCAATGTGGAGCACACTAAGGAGAAGTGATTTCCCCCCAGCCTTACCCACTCTTGTTTTGTTGTTTTCAGTATTCTTTGGCAAATCAAAAGCAAAACAGATCTAGATCTGTCTAAAAGATCTTCCTCCAACACTTTTAGGATCTGGCATCCAGTACTTGCATGAAAACAGAATCATACACAGAGACCTGAAGCCTGAAAACATTGTTCTTCAGGATGAAGGAGGAAAGGTAAGTGTGGCCCAGTCCTGCCTCTGGGTCAGAGCTCCTGCCTGGGAGGTGGCAAGTGGGACTCCACAGTCTGTCTTTTGCAGGCACATTCGGGGGGGGGGGGGGGCAGGGGAGGAAACGAGGGATAGACCCATAGACTGGGTGTGGCCAGGGACCCATCATGTTGGGCATGGTTGGCTGGCATTGTCCGTCAGACGTTGGAGCTCAAAGTAAACGGACCATCATTTGTTGCAAAAGTAGTAACGTTTATTTGATATCTCAAAGTTCTGGATAGGCAGTCATTGGAACTGATAGCTAGCATTGAAACATACATGGGTTTTAAGGCCTTACATCAAAGCATTCATAAACAATCCTACATTCTCACACTCTAATGTCGCAAGTAACACTCTCCCTACTCCTTATCGCTTGCGGCTCCCTTTCTCACGGAGGAGCCCTGCTGGCTCTCCTTGAGGCTTGCTATCTTCAAAGGCCCATTGCTTTGTTAGTGTTATGCAGAGGAGTTCACAGCATGGGTTAGTAACATTTCTAAGACCGTTTGATATGCAAGGTCTTTTGCTTTACAGTTAGTATTAGGAATTCAAAGTGGAGTTAGTCATGTCAAAGAACCAGCTACAGAATACATCTAGCATAATAGCGCAGTGATACTCTCCAGTGTCTGACAGTGTCTGCAGCCCTGGGTGGGGAGGATGTGCCTTTGGGGTGGTGGGTAGGCCAGGCCTCTGGGGCAGACTCAGCTGTTAGGGAAGGTCTTCAAGGAAGGTGGAGGGAGAAGCCAACGGAGCCGGAGGCTGACCAGCAGGAGCTGGTGCACTTTCTTGTAGAGATCAAGGCAACTTTGTATGTGAATGGCAATAACAACATATGTATTGCCACAGTGCATCTGGAGTCTCTTTTCCCTGGACCAATAAGGATGGAGGCTCACCCCCCCCCCCCCCGCCCCGCTTGCTGAAGGTCCCTGTGTGAGAAGTGCCTCAGAGGCTGCTGTCTGCAGTGAGTGAAGAGCCTGGATCTGGAAGCCTTTTGTCACTTTTTGATGACATGCCTACCCTTGTTTTCCGTCATCATGTGCCCTACCACTTACTATAAGACAGTGCTTCAAACCACTTTCTCAGCAATATATCATGATGTTCTATGGGACTGTGGCAAATCTGCTAATGAAATCCTGATTGCTTCACTTAATAGAAAGGTGCCAGTCTCATTTCTGCTTTCCACTCAAAGCTTCTCTTATTGGGAATTGTGGGTTGAGCAGCTGCCCCAATGCTATACCCTCTTCATACAGAAGGCACCATATCTCTCCATCTCTGCCCACTTCCATAACCACCTGGAGTGAAGAATCACTAGTGCTGCAAACTGTTTTCCCATCTCAGATTTTCGGGATGCAGTGTTTTATTATTTATTTTAGTATATTTCTATTCCGCCCATTCCCCACAGGGCTCAGGGCGGAGTACAACACATGATAAAACAATAAAATACACTTTGGTTTTTTGCCATCATCACAACTGACTCACTGTGACCCTCAAACCCTGGTGTTGGCAAGACAAGAGAGGTTCAGAGGTGATGTGCCCTGGCCTGCCTCTGCGTAGCAGCCCTGGACTTTCTTGGTGGTCTCCTATCTAATTGCTGACTAGGGCTAGCCTGGGTCACCCCAGACTTTAAAACATAAAAATGACACTACTATAAGTACAGTCCTTGTTGACCACAGGCAGCTATTTCTTCCCTATACCTGAGGACACTGGGCCATACTGAGCACTGTCTTGCCCTGGTATCACTTCATGGAAGTTTTGGGTTCCTTTGGGAGCTTCAGGTAGGCTCTCCCCCGCCACTCCCTGAGAGCTGGCCTCCCTCCACCAAGGTGTATCCTGCCAGCATTACCCTGTGCTCTGGCTTCTGTACTGATGGGGTTGGGGTGACTCTTGTCCAGGTTTTCTGAGTCCAAAGGCTGAACCATGTGCAGTTCTGCTTAGGTCCCCCCAGGCACCAGTTGCCAAGTCCAGACTAGGAAACTCCTGGAGATTTGGGGGTGGAACCTGGGAAGGGGAGGGATCTCAGTGAGGTACAAGGCCGTAGAGCCTGCCTTCAAAAGCAAACATTTTCTCCAGGAAGGAACTGGTCCCCGTAGTATGTAGATGAACCTAGAGGCTGGCATGCCTGTCTCTGCTTTCTGGATTTATTCCAAAAATTTGTTTGTTGACTGTCCAGAAATAATCTTGAGGCAAATTGCAAAATAAAAACTGATTCAATGTAAAAGCAATAAATGACAGATATTAACACTAAAGCCAAACGTAAAACAAGCTGAGCCTGCTGGGGGCATAAAAACAATATTAAAATAATATTCAGCAGCCTAAATGTCCATGGAGCAGGTTAGAAGGTGCCTGTGAAAAACTTGACTAAAGGGAGCCCTTCAATCTAAAAGCTGGGGTTAAAGATAAACATTTTAGACTCACCTCTGAAGGAGAGTAAAACAGGCAGCAGGCTAACCTCTGGAGGCAGAGCTCCACGCAGAAGAAGACTACAGATTTATACCCCACCCTTCTCTCTGAATCAGAGACTCAGAGAGGCATACAATCTCCTATATCTTCCCCCCCCCCCCCCACAACAGACACCCTGTGAGGTGGATGGGGCTGAGGGGGCTCTCACAGCAGCTGCCCTTTCAAGGACAACCTCTGCCAGAGCTATGGCTGACCCAAGACCATCCCAGCAGGTGCAAGTGGAGGAGTGGGGAATCAAACCCGGTTCTCCCAGATAAGAGTCCGCACACTTAACCACTATACCAAACTGGCTGGTGAGTTACCACCATTGCCAGTAAGAGAACACTTATAAAAATGGGGCAGCATTAATACTAGGACACGAAAGCTGCACAGGGCAAAACTCGTACTGGAAGAAACCAGAGAGGAAACTGCAGAGTTCCTTAACGTGCCCCTCTGAATTCCTGCCACCATTTCAATGACCCGTTAGGTCAGATTCCCGCCCAAAGCAGTTTCACTACCTGCCATCTCCAAGGCATGAAGATGCCCCTTCCTCCCTTTGCCTCCTCATGTGGGATTGGCTCTTGCCCACGTTCCAAATGCCCTGGGCTGTCCTGAGGCTTGGAGGGTCTTTGCGGAAACGTAGGCCTGCAGGGAAGCTGCCTGTGTGTGAGGGAAAGGCCTCTCTGCTTATTTATTAAGACATTTCCCTGTGGTCCAAGGCAGCTTATAATAATTAAGAACAGTATTAGTCTAAAAGCAAAAATAAAATAACAAACTGATCTCTGCCCCCCCCCAAAAAAAGATGTTTGCCAATGTAGACCCTTTCAGAAGCCCTGCCAAACAGACAGGCCTTTCAGTGCCTCCTGAAGATCTCCAAGAAGCCCCTACCCCCCAATGGAAATGGCCGGGGGACTCTGCTCAGCGCTCGACAGGCCACAGATGGCTGCCTGGGGATCCCGGTGGGCGCCCAGGGACAGATGGGTGGGGTGACCCTGAGGCTCACGAGGCCACCAAACCCTTGTTGCCTGCACCTGGTCACTGGGTGGCAGTTCTGGAAGGCTCTTTGACTCCAGGGACAGCATCTTCCTTTGGAGCAGTTGGCACTACACCTTCCCTCAGAGACATTGTGATCACCTCCTCAGCCGCACCAAGCTGCAAGGGGCAAACTGCATTTTTCTCCACATCTTGAACAAACAACACATCTCTGGCAGATCTTCTTCCCCATCAGCAACATCCTTCTTCCATATTACCACAGATTTTTTTGGGGGGGGGCGGCTTTCTCTGATGCACTCTTCCCCCGCTGAGAAGCAGCAGCACTTTCAGAGCCAGACAGCCTCATGCAAGAGTCGGGGGTCTTGTCAGGAGATGGGATTGAAGCAGGAAGTGTGAGCTATAATTAATCAGGAAAGCACCTGCAAATTCCTAGTAAGTCTGCGGTGGTAGATGGTGGAAAGTGCTAGCCAAGTCACAGCTGAAGTAGGGTGACTTTGTAGGTCTTCAGAGGAAGAGCTGAGCAGAGGTGATTTGCTGTTGCCTGTCTCCACATAGCAACCCTGGACTCCCTTGGTGGTCCCTCAT
Organism: Heteronotia binoei; assembly: GCF_032191835.1. Taxonomy (NCBI): domain Eukaryota; kingdom Metazoa; phylum Chordata; class Lepidosauria; order Squamata; family Gekkonidae; genus Heteronotia; species Heteronotia binoei. The sequence goes on along the minus strand of NC_083228.1, from coordinate 1,676,845 downwards.
CCGAATCCTGAGCAGGGCTGACCCTGATGATTGGCCTGGGCTATCCAGGGCGGGAGCTAGGGAAGAGTGAACTTTTCAGTCTCACAGAAAGTGGTTGCAAGTTCTAGTCATATACTTAGCTTCTGAGAATCTAAGAGGTTAGAATGAGTGCCACTGAGAAGGTTAGTGTGAACTGCGGCACAGCTGGGGGGGAAGTGCAGGAAGATACGGATGCTGACACACACAGCTGAACAAGGTAGTCACGTGACAAGGCATCTGCTAAAATTAGGAGCAAAAGCAATTGCAAAGTTGACTTGTCAGACAGGAAGTTATTTAGGACTCTGTTGACATGTCCCAAAGTAGGTCAAGAAGAGGAAAGAATAAAAAACTGAGGTGATGGTGGAATGGAGGCAGAGAAGGAATATTTGGAGCACAGGAGGAGAAAAACTGGTGTTAAAAGTAGCAGAAAGACTTACGTTGCATAGATGAATACTGTTGTGTTTGTATTTTTTTCCAGGTAATTCACAAAATCATAGACTTGGGATATGCCAAAGATCTGGATCAAGGAACCTTATGCACGTCTTTCGTTGGGACTTTACAGTATTTGGTAAGATTTTCAAAATGGCTTGTGCATTTGGGCAGAAACTGCCACAAAGTTTTTTCCTTCACCCAGTGTGCCTACTTTCAGGTTGAAGCAGCCCCCTCCAGAGAGTTCTCACTTTCACACCTTTTATTGCTGTTTTATTTAAGGCTCCAGAACTCTTTGATAATAAGCCCTACACCACTTCTGTAGACTTCTGGAGCTTTGGGACTGTTGTCTTTGAGTGCATCACGGGATTCAGACCATTTCTGCACAACCAGCAGCCTTTTACCTGGTAAGATTCTTGGGTCTGGGACTAACTGGGGTATTAGACCACTGCTTGCATTTCCCATGTATGGAGGAGGGGGTGTGATAAACATGCATCTGTCCCCTCTCAAGTATTCGGAGTTCCTGAACCACTGTGCTAAGAATGGTGTATAAAACTTGGACAGCTTCCCTGTTAGAAAGTTCTGCATTCAGAATGCCCCATGATTTTGGAAACTTGGTTCTCAAGCACATAGAGGCCCACTTTGGATTGGGAGTGCATGTAGAGGGGCTTCTGCCTCCTCTCCTCAATCCAAAAATGGCCCTGAGGAACCCACTGTGGAAACTCATAGACAGCCCACCGTGACGGACCCTGAAGCTTCTTATTTGCAATAATCTCCATGGAAGAAGAAGAAGAACATGCTATTGAGTTGTGGCCAATATATGGCAACCCTTCTCTTGGGGCATCCCAGGCACAAAAGGAGGTGTTGGGGGGAGGTATTTGTGAGTTTCCTGCATTGTGCAGGGAGTTGGACTAGATGACCCTGGAGGTCCTTTCCAATTCTATGATTCTAGGTGGTTTGCTGTTGCCTTCCTCCACATAGCAACCCCTGTATAGAATCACTGATGAGGGCATGCTAGGTGGGGGCTAGGGATCACTCAGAATTACAACTGCTGTCCAGGTGAGGGTGGAGAGAATGCCTTCATTTGGGTGTGTGGGAAGACAGCAAGGGGCACTCGCCCGGAGCCTCCCTCTAGAGCCTGTTGTATTTTTCTTTACAACGGGCCTTACTCCTAGTTTGGTACATAAGTTGATTCATGTGCTGGTCAAGAAAATGTGAAGGCACCATGACACAGACTGAGGGCTATGTGTTTGTCTATAAAACTATAGTCTTCCCCAAAGAAATAACTACAACTGCTATGAGGCAGTGCAAGGATAGAGAGACAGCAACATATAGTGGTCAGTATCAGCCTACTTCTCTGGGAAGCCTAGGTTAAAAATCCCCAGTCTACAAAGGAAATGTGCTGGGTGAACTTCATGTGGACACACACTCTTAGCCTAATCCACCTCACTGGCTTGTTGTTATTCCTCATCTAAATGCTTCACATTGCTTTCCTACTGAGAAAGACTGGATCATGAAGGCATGAATACAGTGAAAAGGGGGAGGCAAACCCAGTTGCACCCAAGAGGTCTCTGGCATAACAAGCCAACAAAACACACACTCCCCCCCTCCCCCCGGTAGCAAGGCAAAAAGCTCATACCTTGAATAAAACTTTGTTGACCTTAAAGGCGCTTTGTATCTCTCCCATGTGGTCAAGGGAACTGGGCAAAGGAAGCTGTGGCTTTTTTTCCCCTGGGGATGAGGAGGGAGAGGGTTCTCAACCAATAGAAGGAAGAGAGGCTAGGTTCATAGCTCTGCTGTGCAGTTGAGAGAGCATGGCAAAGCAAGCTCTCTCTCCCCCTCTTCCTCCTCAAGGGAGAAGCCTCAGCCAATAGAGAAAAGAGAGGCTTTGCTCTGTAGCTACTGTGTGATTGAACAAGCTTGGCGCAAAGCAAGCTGTGATGCAGAAGGAAGCAAGAGGGAGAAGGAAGACTTACCTGCGGGCCTGATCCAGCTCCTGGGCACCCGTTTGACACCCCTGCCCTAAACAGTCTGGGGCCAACAAATCTATGGGAACGCCTCTCCTGGTATACCCCTCAAAGAGTATTATGCTTTGGGAACAACTTCCTGGTGATCTGTGGCTCAAAAGAGATCTGGCTGTCAGCCTTTTTGACCCTGACGATGACCTGGTGGAACTCTCTGCCAAATGATACCCGAGCCCTGCAGGACCTACTGCAGTTCCACAGGGCCTGTGAGACAGAGATGTTCTTCCAGGCTTGTGGTTGAGGACAGCAGCAGTTGAACACTGAGCCTGGCCTCCTTCATCTCTCCTTCCTTCCAATGGGGTAGGGACACAAATACTTTTTAAACACCATCTGAAACAGTTCTTACTTTAAAATGTTAATCTGAATCTGTAAAATCTTATATATTGAAATATAATGTATTGTCCTGCCTAGGGGAGAGTGGTCTGGAAATCAAATAAATAGATTAACATAGCAACGGTGCAGAACCTGATTGAAGTGTTGATAAAGGTTTATTTAGGAACTAACATACTTGATAGTAAAGAGGAGATAGGGCCTCTAGCTGAGAAAAAGTAAAACTGAGTTTAGGACTTCCAAAGAGGAGGAAATTGCCCTAAGAGTAGCAGAGACAAAAATGGAAAGACACTTCACAGAAGAGAAAGTGCTGCCCTCTCTATCCTGGCTGTCTACTTGCTGCCCCTTTCAGGGTCTTCTTCTTTGTGCACCAGACAGTGTCTGTTCCAACATTTACAGGGCAGCCCCAGGAGTCCCTGTTCCCCCACGTATCCTTGGCCTGGGTGGAGAAACTGCCGTGCCACATGCCTCATCTGGAGCAGGGCCTCACAGCAATTCACCAAGAATTACAAATGCTTCTAAAATGGTGTCAGCGGTCACAGGATGGACCCGTGGCCACCATCACATGTAGTTTGGCGTTTAGGCCCAAGCTGCCTAGGGAAGTGGAGCAAGATCTCTTTGGTTGTTTCAAGGGAGGGCTGGCCAGTTGTGCCACAGATAGATGCCCTTGGATGGAATAACGTTCTCTTCTGCAGTCTGTGATTGGTTGGTGCTGATTCTGCCTTTTGTCTCTACCCGCTCTTTCTCTAGGCATGAGAAAATCAAAAAGAAGGATCCAAAATTCATCTATGCCTGGGAAGAGATGAATGGGGATGTTCGATTTTGTGCTCATTTGCCGCAGCCAAACAGCCTCTGCAGGTGACCGTCAGTCTCCTTCGTTCCTTCAGATTGCTAGAAGTCTGTGCTGCCAAAGTGTCTCTCAGAAGGCATTTCCTGCGGGGCAGGGAGGGGTGGGTTTAAATATCAGCATCTTGAAGAACACTGTATGCGCCCTTTTGAAATGGGTGGGCTCTCCCTGCTAGGTTTAAGTGACTGGTGAATTGTTTCCATTAACCCATTTTTGTTCTGTTTCTAGGCTGCGGGTAAGAGCCCTGTGATCAGGGTTTGCTATGTTGTTGTTAGATTAAAATCCACCCTGGGGGAGGGGAAATAGAATAAGGTGCTCTTGGTGGTGGTAGTGTTTTTAAAAAAAGCCCCTCCCTTGCATATTTCTCCAGATTGGAACCCCTGTTTGGAAGCTGTGATTTATTCAGTGTGGAAAAATAGATTAGTGCTCTTGCCCACCCCTGGAGCAGCTGTCTTTCCTTGACTTGAAAAGAAAGCCTTGAGAGGGGTGCTGATCACAGCGAGGGTGTGGGGGGGGGGTTGGTTAGGTCCTGGCTGTCTTAAAGGAGCAAGGTGCCAAGTCTTTTCACTGTGCTTTTTCTTGTGTAGAGCATTTGCTGCTGCATTTACATGCTTTTTTGTCTTTTTTTTGCTGTAGTGTAATTGTGCCTGAGATGGAAAGTTGGCTGCAGTTGATGCTGAACTGGGATCCACAGCAAAGGGGCGGAGCTGCAGACCCAGTGAGGGGTCAGTTGAGATGTTTCCAAGTAATGGATCTTCTGTTAGGCATAAAAGTAAGTGACAAAATAATGCCCTTGGATTAAATAGAGTCAATAAAAAGTACAACCATTTCCCTTGTTTGAAAAAAGAGATCTTTCCCCTTTAGTGCTGGCCCATGGGGAAACCCTCGTAACTGTGTTGACTTGGGGGGCAGGGAAGCAGGTGCAAGGGAGAGAGAAGAGGCACTGCTAACGGGAGGGAGGCACTGTTCAAATTAACACCTTTATTGCTTTATTAATGCACCGTTATTAATTTAAACTCCGAGAAGGCTGACAATGGGAAAAAATAAGTCTTTGCAACATTTTTGGTTGGCAATAAAACTATGTATTCTGCCTTATTTCCTTGAATAAAATTAATAGCATTCAAGGTATTTTTCGCTGGTTTTATAGCTGCAGTTTGTTAATCCTGCTGCTAGTTTTTTGTTGCTTTTAAAAAACCTTTGGAATGTTTATATTTATTGTAAGCTGTATTGGTGAGTAGGCAAAAGGGCAATCTATGAAATAAATGTTGGTTTTTCCCTTTGGAAGAACAGTTGTTCTTTGGCAAAAGCCCTAGTAATCCAGCAAGCCTTTCCCTCTTCCTTTCTCTTCATCTCTTCAGATTGTCCACATCTTAAACATGACTTCTGCCAAGATCCTGTCGTTCCCATTGTCCCCTGAGGAAAGTCTCCACTCCCTCCAGTGTCGGATTGAATCTGAGACCGGCATCTGCACTGTCAACCAGGAGCTGCTGCTGGAGATGGGGATTTGCCTGGACCCCCGGAAGCCGGCCTCTCAGTGCATCATCGACGGCGTGGTGAGAGCCCCTCCCTTGTCATGCTGACACATGCTGAGCTGCAGCAGTTCTCATTCAAGTACGGTCAGTAGCACACCATCACTTGATCAGAATGGAGGTGTTTTCTCTTTGCTCTTTTTGTGTCCTGCCGGCCCACGGTCCAGGAGTATCCCTCTCTCGTTCCAGTGCCGCAGTTGCAAGACTCTGCTGCTTCCCTCTGAAGCAGAGCCCTGAAGTGCTGCAAGGATAAAAAAAATGGGGAGGGAGGCTGGCCCCAGCTTCAGGTCACAACAGAGGAAGGTGTAAGGCAAGATGGAGCTGGCAGCGGCTCCACCATCTGATTCCTTCCCAGAAGCTGGCAACATGAAGCTACGTTTGAACACGGACTGAACCTGACCTGGACCCCGCTGTTCCCTCTCAGCTGCGTGCTGCTCATTCACCCAGGAAGCCGCCCCCTGCCAACAGCAGTCCAGAGCCACACCAGGACTTGCCCGGCCCATTGCCCATTTTAAGATCACAGCAGTTATGTTCTGCTCAGGATGTGAACTGTTCTGTTTGGGGGGGGGGATTTAAGGGAGCATTGCCTGGGCCCCTTCCCTTCTCTGTTCCCATTCTTACACCTTCGCCTGCCCCGGAAGGAGATCCCTTCCTTCTCTCCCTCCCCCACTCCCGGATTTATTTGTGCTCACTTTCTGGGTCTGCTTCTGCACCTCAAACAAAGCCTAGCATACTCAGTGACTTGGTTTTTCACTGCTGGCGTGTATTTCTGAGACAATGTTCTCTTTTTAATTTTCTTCATTAAACACATAGTGATTGAGTTACAGACTCTTCTTCAAGGCTTCGTGAAACCTTTTCTGATTTTAATCATTTCTTTCTTTGCCAGAGGGGCTGGGATAGCTACATGGTTTATCTGTTCGATAAAAGCAAAACTATCTACGATGGTCCCTTTGCTTCTAGGAGTCTGTCTGAATGTGTGAACTGCATTGGTAAGTAGATGGCAATGTCAACCTAAACAGTTGGTTAGTTAGTTAGTCACAGGGGTGTAGTTCTGAAGACTGATGCTGAAATTCCTAAAAGTTTTATATCTGTTTTGATGCACTGGAGTAGTTTTCATGTTGTGATCCAAAGATTTCACACAATTAATCCATAGAAGTTGCTAAAATAAGAAGAGCTTTGTTGATTGGACCAGAAGTCCATCTAGTCTTGTGGAAGCATCTCATTTTCCTTCCCCTACTGGTTCCTCCCCACTCCTCCACTTGCACCTACTAGCATGGCCTTGGGTCAGCCAGAGCTCTGGCAGAGGTTGTCCTTGAAAGGGCAGCCACTGTGAGAGCCCTCTCCAGCCCACCCACCTCACAGGGTGTCTGTTGTGGGGGAGGAAGGTAAAGGAGATTGTGAGCCGCTCTGAGACTCTTCGGAGTGGAGGGCGGGATATAAATCCAATATCTTCTTCTTCTTCTTCTTCTGTCTTCCACTGACAGAAACCAAGGCTTGAAGACTGGCAATACTATTGTGTTGTCTAGCAACCCTCACAAAGCCCTCTGAAAGGGCATTCGTTACTTGAAGCTACAGGCACTGTTTCTATTATTTTGGAAATGTTATAACCCTACCAGTGATTTTAACGATTTCACCATTATGCTGCAAACCTGGGGCTTTTTCAGATTTCACTTAAGAAGAGCATATATGATGGCCCATTGTAATGCACTTCCAACTGCACAAATGAAGGGCCATATCCTGGGTATCCCTGCAACTCAGTGTGTTTGTGACTGCCCACTAAAGACTGCAGACTTTCTTGCACATAGCTTTTTTCATTGTCCTAAATTTAAAACAGGAAGAGAAAAATTTCTGACAAAATGGTTAACGAAATGTTCACCCTTTTCTACAAGATTGAGACTCTTGCTAAATAGCCTGTGTCATGACTATATAGTAGATGTGGCAAACTTCTGTTTTACTGTAATTTTAAATTTGTAATTTTATGGGTGTTTTAAACCTAATAAATGATAGATTTTAACAATTTCACATTATGCTGCAAACCTGGGGCTTTTTCAGATTTGTAGAATGATCTGTCTTGCCTGTCATGGCTCCAGTCTCTGGATCCCCAGAACTGAAGATTAGAAATGCTGATGTAACATAGGGATGTACTGCCATGCTAGACTAATGGCTGTCTTATGTTTTAACAATTTATTGATAACATATGGTTACAAAACTTTTCTATGCTAACCCATATGATATTTCAACCCCCCTCCCGCCAATATTTGACTTCCCCGAAGTTATAAATTTAAATTCAATTCTAAAGGTACCACTAACCAATCAAAGTTCAATAATTTTTCTTCTCTCGTTAATACTAAAAAATTGTCCAATGTCTTTTTACATTCCATTCTTTCTCCATATATCCTTTAAATTTCTTCCACTCCTTTTTGAAAATATCTAAATCATAGTCTCTTAAAGCTTTAGTTAATTTGTCCATCTCACTCCACGATAAAACTTTCACAATCCAATCCCATTTCTCTGGTATTTTTCCCTGTTTCCACAGCTGTGCATATAATGTCCTAGCAGCTGAGAGCAAGTACCAAATTAAAGTCCTGTCTTCCTTTGGAAATTTTTCTAATTGTAATCCAAGCAGAAAAGTCTCTGCAGTTTTCTTAAAATCATAACCCAAAATGTTGGAGATTTCTTGTTCTTGTTCCTTTTCCCCTTGCATACAGTACAGGACAGCAAAATCCAGTTGCCCATTTTACGACTGCGTAAGATATGGGCTGAAGCTGTGCATTACGTGATGGGGCTAAAAGAAGACTATAGCCGACTGTTCCAGGGGCAGAGAGCTGCAATGTAAGTGCCAGTGTTAAAGGCCATAAAGATCAGCAGGGAAAGAGGTGGCATGCCTGTAGTCGCTCCTTATTTCTGTAAATGGTTAACGAAATTTGCATGCACCAGTGCAATTGATATTTAGGAGTGTTCTCCAGAATTTGCCAGCACAGGAAATTCCAAAGCAGAGCAATTGTGTTTACCTTTCCTTTGGGTAGCGCCTTGCCATTGTGTGTATGTCTGCAGTAAGTGCTTCCTGTCCCATGCACGGGACCAAAGCTTGCTGCAGGAAAAGTCCCTCGCTTTGGAATGCTGTTGGGCATTTCTGGGAGCCCTACAGCTTCTAGTGAATGGACCAGGCCTGCCTGATCCTGATGGGGCTAATCCAGTTCATAGCAGTGATTCTAGACTTCATGCAAGCCAGAACTTTTGAGTGTCCAGAAAGATAAGAATTCACATTGTCCGGGATTGCTGGTATTCCAAGCTCATTTAAAGCAACTTTGATACTCTGTGTCCTTCCTGCTGTTGTGACCTTTGTATCCAAGGCACATTTTATGGTTACTGTCTGTACGGAAATGCAGCCCAGAAAGGGACTGTGCAAGGAAACGCCTTACCACAAGCACAGAATTACCCAAATATCTTATTGTAAAAAAAGGAAATCAGAATGTACATGGCATTTACATGTGAAAAAGGGAAAGGTTTTTAAAATACGGAAAGTCTTGCAAGCTTCTACTTTGACTAATATTGGATCTCTAGAGTCAGATGGATCACAAGACTTACTTGCATTGCCAAAATATTTCTGTTCAAAGAGTTTCAGAACCAGGTTGGAGGCCCATGCAGTTCAAGACAAAGCAGCCAGAAGGGGACAGAACCCCTCCCCCCATCTCTTCTAGGGGTTGAAAACTCTTGCAAGAAAGAAGCACCTTTGAAGTCTCAGGGCTCCTCCCCTTAGGTGGCAGGATTGAAAGACTCAATACCCAGCAAGAGAGTGGAGAGAAGAACAGTCAGCCTTTAAGAACGGGGGCAGACTCTTTTCCTCCCCCCCCCCCTTTTCACTTACTGTGGGCTCTCCTTTTACTCTCTCCCATATATATGGGGAAGAGCCTTTGCTTGGCCTGCAGAAGGTCCCAGGTTCAATCCCTGGCATCTCCAGTTACAAGGACCAAGGAGTAGGTGATGTGAAAGACCTCAGCCGGAGACCCTGGAGATCTGCTGCCAGGCTGAGTGGACAGTATCGACCTTGAGGGACCAGTGGCCTGAGTCAGCTTCATGTGTGTTCACTGGTTTCTGGATAATGTGTTTTTCTTACTGACATTGGCCTGAACAATGACAGGAGCTGTGATCCTCCGTGTTAAGTTTTGTCAGGTACCTCCCATAAGTTGGGTTTGGGGAGTAATGAGAACTTTCCTAAGCAACAGAGAGAGATAAGTAAAGAAGTTTTCCTTGTAAGTTACTGCATGTATCTTTTAGGGCCCATGCAAACATGTTAGGGCACACCCCCACCCCCACACTTGTCCCTCTTGCGCAGGCTGAGTCTTCTGAGGTACAATGCCAACTTAACCAAAATGAAGAACAACATGGTGTCGGCATCGCAGCAGCTGAAAGCAAAGCTGAAGTTCTTCCAGCAGAGCATCCACCTTGACTTGGAAAGATACAGTGATCAGATGACCTATGGGATTTGTAAGTGTTTGGGGGAATTCATGGCCTGAGCTCTGGGGTCACCTTTTGGAACATTCTGGGGACAGCCACTGTCAACACCCCAGCATCTCCAGTGTGGCTGCAGTGCTGCTTCATGTAACTCCTGGGGATTTCTTCCACTCTTGACTGGGAGGTGATTTCCTGCAAAGTATCTCCCAGCTCCCAGTGACAGCAAGAAAGCATGGGGTTCCGTTTGCACACCTCAAGAGTGGTAAAAATGATGTGTGAACCATATCTGACCTGTATTCATTTCTGGCATGGAGTTCTTGAAGAAGAAATAGTTAGAGATAGGAGCAGTTAATTTGATAGTACCATGATGAATCAGTCACTGTTTAACTGTTGTTAGCTGCCCTGAGCCCGTTAGGAGAGGGCGGGATATAAATTTGATAAAATAAATTAAATAATTGCCTGATTCTGTTATGTCAAAGGTAGACAATATGTTCTGTGTTTACAGGGCCAACTTGAGTCCTGTTCCTTCCTGGGGTATCTGTTTGGCTTGATGGCTGCATTATAAACATGCAAAGAGCCAGGCTTGGTTGTTCTAGCGCTGTGTAATAGTGACAGTTGTGTTTTGAGTCTTGAGGTGGGGCTTTGTTCATTGACAAATACTGGAAGGATCACAGCCGTCAGTTTTCGGCTGGTTTCTTGAGTGACGCTCCTCTAGTTTTCCAAACGCCTCTAGTTCCAAAATTCACTGGCATCCCTACTTCATGCTCTTAAGGTTGTAAAATGAATGCCTTCTTTCATGTCGCATGTAGGTTTCCTTAAGTTAATGTAAATATGTTCCTTTAAGCCTCCGAAAAAATGCTGAAAGCTTGGAAAGAAATGGAGGAGAAGGCCTTGCAGTGTGAACAGGTATGTCGGAGATGATGACGGGAGATTATGGGCTAAATAGGAAAATGAGGACAAAAGGGTTTTAATAAATGGAAGAAATGCATATGATGCAAGCACCAGCCCGCTGCCCCGGGCACTCGCTGTTGCTGCAGATTTATTTTCTTTTTCCTAAATGAGGCAGCTTCTCAGATAGACAAAGAAAGGCCATGTGTGCCTCTGAGTGATCTCCTCTTTCCCTTTGTGTGTCTGGCAGCCTCTCTTCCTGCTCTTTGTAGGGCCAGAGCTGATGCAGGTGACTCTTTTCCAAACTGTACTTGAGGAAGGGTGAGAAGCTGGGAGGGGGGGTGCTGCTGCTGCCCCCCCCCCATGCCCTGTGCCTGCAGGGCTTAGGTTCCAAGGGGGAGAGACAACAACACTGGCTGGAGGCCGGTATGGCCCAAGGCTTCCGACAACCCTAAAGCAGCGTGGGAAGGTGCCCTGTCCAACCTCTGCCCAGAAAGCTTCTCCCATGTGCCTCTTTCTCCCTTTGCCCCAACCTGTGCCTTGGTTCTCAGGAAGGAAAACTGGCTCACCCACACCAGTCTGCCACACCATCGCAAGGACCACATGTCTGAAAATTCAGGCAGCCTGTAGATCCCGTGTGTGTGTGTATACTGGCAGAGCTTTCAGAAGAAGCTGGCAGAGCTGATCTTTTCCCACCTCCTCCTTCCTCAGGCAGCCTGCCGTTTTCCGGGAAACTCTTCTTTGGATTTTGGCAGAGCCTAGAGAACAAGAAGCACCATGGAGCAGGAGGCTGCCTATGCTGAGGGAGAGTCAAGTAAAATCCCCTCTTTTTCTCTCCCACCAATGCAGATTGTAAACTGAAGAGGGAAAAGGAGGTCATTTTGCTCGTTCCCCCTGCCCTGCAGTTCATCTTGCTTGTGAAGCTCTGCTGTTCCTTGGAGAGGGGTCTCGGGAGGAATGACAGGGGAGGGGGAGTTGGGGAAGGATTCCAGTTAGAGAGCCAGTTTGGTGTAGTGGTTAAGTGTGAGAACTAGCTTTGATATCTGGGAGAACCGGGTTTGATTCCCCCACTCCTCCACTTGCAGCTGCTGGAATGGCCTTGGGTCAGCCATACCTCTGGCAGAGTTTGTCCTTGAAAGGGCAGCTGCTGGGAGAGCCCTCTCAGACCCACCCACCTCACAGGGTGTTTGCTGTTGGGGGAAGAAGATAAAGGAGATTGTAAGCCACTCTGTGTCTCTGATTCAGAGAGAAGGGCGAGGTATAAATCTGCAATTCTTCTTCTTCTTCCTTCCAGCTCTTTCCATCAGCTCTCCTAGGAGCTCTGTCCTTTTACCTTTTCTAGCTCCTAAATGCAAAAAGACAACCAAATACACACAACAGTTTCTGGATGGACCATCTGGGCCGAATTGTTGGACAGGGGCCTGTGTGATTGGTGCTTCATCTCTGCAGGGCTGTATTCTGCTTTCTGTATCTGGTGCAAAAACCATGTCCAGGGCTTTTCTTTGGGAGCTCCAGTTTTGTGGAACTCCACAAGTTGCTGAAACCAGTTGTAGCCTTCATATGTAGAAAAACTGTGAATGTATGTAAGTGACAGTGGGATGTGAATCCGTTCTCACTCTTTTAGCTCTCTGTGAAATTTTGCCCAGCCTTGTCAGACCTCGGAAGCTAATGAGGGTCAGTGCTTGGGTGGGAGGCCCCCGGGGAGTCCAGGGTTGCCATGCAGAGGCAGGCAAGGGCAGACCCCCCTCTGGCCCTGAAAGCCCCATGAGGGGCCGCCACAAATCAGCTGCAACTCAACACACCTTTCCACTGCTTTATGCTGGATTTAATGCGGTTTTTTTCTTTAAAAAATCTGTATGGAAATGGATATTGTTGTGCTTTGAGTTTTATGGGGTGCATTTAAATGAATAATAATAATAATGCTAATCTGATCAATATGTAGATATGATGAACGCTTTCTCTGCTTGTAGTCGGGCCTGTATGGTGTTCCCTCTCCTTTTCAGGCTGGAGATATTGGCTACCTGGACGACCAGATCATGGCTCTGCATACGGAGATTGTAGAACTGCAGAGGAGCCCCCATGCACGACGTCAAGGCGATATCATGGAAAATCTGTAAGCGCCTGAGGCATTTTTTCTGTGTAACAGCTTTAATATATTGGTGGTTTCCTTTTATTGATATGCAGGGTTGCTGCTTCCTAGTAGCTCAAGGACTCAGTGCCTCTTTACACATTACGAAGTCTTCTTGTTTGTGAAATGCTGAAACCAGGACTTTTAAGCGTGACTGTTCAGTGGGAATTCTGTGCCACTCACCCAAGCTCTGTCTCCTCATGTAGGCAAGAGGGGCAACTGCCATCCATCCTACACTGTTACTTTCCTCCACAGAGTGCTGCTGTAGCTGCTGCTGTCTGTTGCAGAACTTACATGCAGCTGCATATTTCACAAATAGAGCCATGCAGCAGAGCAGGCCTCTGTGTTTTTCCTGGCACGTTGCAAGTTTTGCAGTCCTGCATGAAAGGCTCAGACGCTACAGAGGAAAGATAGTTTAAAAAGCCAAAAGTGTTGGGGATCGTTTGAGAATGTAAGGATGTGGATCTGGAATCCTGACCAGAATCATCAAGCTTTCATTTTCAGTATGCCCAACAGGCATCCAGGGGCATTTAACCTCACTGCGAAAGCAGGCATATTTACTTCATGCATCATCCCATACCTAGAGCAGCAAACAACAAGTACAAAATCCAGCAGCAAAACATAAAGAGGTATATTTTTATAGCTAAACCACTCTCTGTTTGGCCCAAAGGGAAAAAAATCTTTTGTTTTGGAACTAATATTCCATCTACAGTCCTTATTGGAAGAAGAGCAGATAGAAGCAAAGAACTGTCTTCTGTAACAAATTTAATTGGAGAAAGAAAGTCTGACTGTGTTTATAATCTTCTCTCTTTCCAGTGAACAAAGAGCTATAGAACTCTACAAGCAGTTGAAGCCCAGGGCCCCAGGTACGGGACTGCCTCCTTCTCTGAACTGTCTTAGGATCTGGGACGTAGTTGGTGCTTATAGGGGAAGGTTTCCAAAGGACAGCATGGCCAGGCAAGTGGACTGTGGCTCCCTTGAGTGATGTAGCCGTCAGGCTGAGCTGTAGCAAGCAGTCAGAAATAGCAGAACTCTGTTACTGAGCCAGGGTTTGGCGGTCTTCCATAGTTTGCTATGAGGTTCTTAAGTGAAATGGCTTTCCTAGTTTAAAAAAATTGCATTGTGTGTGTTTTCTTGTATCCTTACAGCTACAGCAATGCTGCTTTCTAATCTTGACTTTCCACCCTGGCTTCTAGTTCAGTCCTTCATTGTTATATGCCTTTATAAAAGCATTTTGAATAGTCCATAAAACACCCTGCTGTGAAGAGCGGGCACGAGGCCATAAGGAGACAGGAAAGAGAGCAGACGTTGCTAGCAGTCAAGTCAAACTTTTCAAAGGAGCTTTTAGTTTTCACCAGTTTGTTTATTTTTTTTTCAAAGGGAACTTCTGATTGCCAGTGACTTTTAAGAGTGTCCTGATCACATGACATGTATTCTTTTCAGATCATTCCTACAGTGACAGCACAGAGATGGTAAAGATCATCGTGCAGACTGTTCAGAGCCAGGACTGGGTGCTCAAAGAACTCTACAGACATCTTAGGTACAGCTCATGGCCTCTTTCCGCCCATCGGAATTCTGCTTTCACCTCTAAACACTTGCTGTCTATTTATCTCGTTCTGCATACTCCAGCAATGGAGCACAGGCAGTCTCTACAATGGGAGAAGGAGCCTGGTACATCCAAACTTAAATTATGCCTAAAACGTTGTAAAGCTCTGAGGTTCTGGTACATAGAAAGGCCTTGTTGTGGACCAATAAAATACTCCACTTTATTAATCCTAAGTCTCATTTGGTAGCTGTAGCACTGGAAAGTAGTAAAGCTACTTTGAAACTTTCAAGGGTCCTCTGTGTGTGTGTGGGGGGGGGGGTGTGTGGACAGGATGGGATGTGTTGTCTCTTTGATGGAAAGGAGAAATCTGGTTTGAGCAGCGAAAAACTCTCCCCAAAGGCCTTGTGCATGCCGTTTGGAAGAAGGGCCCAGTAGTATCCTGGCTGTGGCAGGTAAAGGCAGGTGATTGGAACAAGAGTAGGCCTGGAGGGGCAAGAGGTTAGGGGGTCAGAGGCCAGAGTGAAAGAGGGCAGTGTGATCTCTGCTTTTTGGTGGGCGGGGGGGGGGGGCGTGCTCTGGCCCCAGACATGGCTCTGCACTCCTGAAGTGCCCACAGCCTTGCTGTGCTTAGCGTTCCTCTGGCAGCTGCACTCCAGAAATCACCTGTGTTTCGGTTCTGCTTTTTGGACAGGAGTAAGTGGGTGCCCAGTCAGTGACTTAATTTTCTTTCTGTCTCCCAGCAAACTGTTAGGTTGTAAGCAGAAGATAATTGATCTGCTGCCAAAGATTGAAGTGGCTCTGAATAATATCAAGGAGGCCGACAGCTCCGTGATGCAGATGCAAGGGAAGAGGCAGAGGGAAATCTGGCATTTGCTAAAGATCGCTTGCGTAAGTGTCCCTTCTCTCGTTTCAGAAGCAATGACAAGCCCTTGTTGGCTTCCAAAATGCTCTGCGGATTTATCGTGACCTGCCGGCAGTTCCAGCAGTGAACTGACTGAGTTTTGGAATAAAGGTCTCCAGGAAGATATTGATTAGGTTGCTCCCTGATGCCCTCAGCACCCTCATGTCTCTGTAGCTCTTTGGTATCACGAGAGTCCTCAAAAAGATCGTCTGAGGCTGCTTAGACGGTTAGCAGGACTGGTGACAGAATTGGGGCGAAGCCGTGAGAACCTGCTATAGAGCGCAACTGAAGGCCTGTGAGTTGAGATGGGCATGAAGCAAAGTACGAATCATAATTCGTGCCTAAAATAGCCAATTCATGGTTCATTCCAAATCAGTTCCGGTACTCGCGCTAGGCCAGAAACAAATGCCATCCCATATCTGAAGGTAAAATGTCCCAGTTTCCCTTTGTCGGGAAACTAAAGGCTGCTTTGAATATAGAACGTGGTGAAAAGCAGGTGTGTGAGTGGATTTGCCCTTCCACTTATACTGTGTGTTGAAGCATCCGAAGCTGTCCGAATTTTTGGTGCCTTGAATTAGTAATTTCATGATGACTTAGAGTAGAAGAGCCCAACTGAGTGCCCACTCCTCCAGTGCCTTTTCTGGCAACTGTCAAGTGTTTTTAGAAAATAGGTGGGCCTTTTGCCCAGTGAGGCTTCTGATTGGACACTTGAGATCTGATTGGCTGTGCAGATTTTTTAACATGTAGCTTTGGCACCAGCTGCCCCCACAGCATAAGGATCTTCAATGGCTAACTGAAGGTAAGCTATGTTACCATTTTGTGGCTAGCTATGCCTGCTGCTGCAGCCGTTTTTGGAATGTGCCCACCATGCTGGGTCAGAACTCCAAAGGTCCCACACAGGAGTAAAAGGGCTCAGATTTAGGGTTTGACGTGTGGCCTGCCATCTTATAGCTGTGTTAGCCATGTATTTTACTGCTGTCAATTTTTATGATACGGTTTGCCAAAAGCCAGCAAGCATGGATATAGTCTCTTGTGATTCCATTCCACTCACCTTGGACTTCCCTCTTGCTTTCTCGTTTTCTCCTTTGTAGACTCAGAGTTCTGCTAAATCCGCTAGTTCCAGCGTAGATGCATCCCCAACATCCACATGGCTTGCCCAGACATCTCCAGGAAATGCACTTCAACCTCTTTCTTCTGTGGCAGCCTCTAGAAATGAGTAAGCTGAAGGGAATGTGTAAATCAAGGGGTTTTTTATAAACATCTTAAACTCTGAGTAATTTATTCTCCTGCTAGAATGAGGAGAGGCTCTTGCTCAGCACGTCTTATATGAAGAACGTCTCCAATGTACCATTTACCAGATGGTTCTAAAGCACTCATAGAATCATAGAGCTGGAAGGGATCTCCAGGGTCATCTAGTCCAACCCCCTGCACAATGCAGGAAATTCACAAATACTTCCCTTTAAATTCACAGGATCCACATTGCAGTCAGATGACCATCTAGCCTCTGTTTAAAAACTTCCAAAGAAGGAGAGCCCACCACCTCCTGAGAAACCACTCTAGCGGTTAGGAAGTTCTTCCTAATTTTGAGCCAGAAACTTTTTTCATTTAATTTCAACCCATTAGTTCTGGTCCTGCCTTCTGGGGCCACAGAAAACAATTCATAGAATCATAGAGTTGGAAGGGACCTCTAGGGTCATCTAGTCCAACCCCCTGCACAATGCAGGAAACTCACAAACACCTCCCGCCTAAATTCACAGGATCTTCCTTGCTGTCAGATGGCCATCTAGCCTTTGTTTAAAAACCTCCAAGGAAGGAAAGCCCACTGCCTCTCGAGGAAGTCTGTTCCACTGAGGAATCGGTCAGGAAGTTCTTCCTAATGTTGAGCCAGAAACTCTTTTGATTTAATTTCAACCCATTGATTTTGGTCCTACCTTCTGGGGCGATGGAAAACAATTCCACACCATCCTCTAGATGACAGCCCTTCAAGTACTTGAAGATGGTGATCATATCACCTCTCAGCCACCTCCTCTCCAGGCTAAACATCCCCAGCTCCTTCAACCTTTCTTCATAGGGTCTCCAGACCCCTCACCATCTTCGTCGCCCTCCTCTGGACCCCTTCCAGCTTGTCTATGTCCTTCTTAAAATGTGGTACCCAAAACTGAACACAATACTCCAGGTGAGGTCTTACCGAGCAGAGTAAAGCGATACCATCACATCACGTGATCTGGACACTATACTCCTGTTGATGCAGCCCAAAATTGCATTTGCCTTTTTAGCCCCCGCATCACACTGTTGTCTCATGTTCAGCATATGATCCACTAAGACCCCTAGATTCTTTTCGCACATACTACTGCTAAGACAAGTCTCCCCCATCCTATAACCATGCATTGGATTTTTCCTACCTAAATGCAGAATTTTACATTTATCCCTGTTAAAATTCATTTTATTGATTTTAACCCAGTTTTTCAGCCTGTCAAGATTATCCTGTATCTTATTTCTGTCTTCTTCTGTGTTTGTAACCCCCCCCCCCCCCAATTTAGTATCATCTGCAAATTTAATAAGCATTCCCTCTATTCCTTCATCCAGATCATTGATAAAGATGTTGAACAAAACAGGTCCCAGGACAGATCCTTGAGGCACTCCACTTGTCACTCCTCTCCAAGAGATGAGGAACCATTCACAAGCACTCTTTGGGTGCAATCTGTCAACCAGTTACAGATTCACCTAACGGTAACAGGATCCAAATCACATTTTACCAACTTGTCAACAAGGATAGTATGTGGAACTTTATCAAAAGCCTTACTGAAATCAAGATAAACAATGTCTACAGCATTCCCCTGATCCAACAAGGTAGTCACTTTCTCAAAAAAAGAGATCAGGTTAGTCTGACATAACTTGTTCTTGAGAAACCACGCTGGCTCTTAGTAATCACATCCATTCTTTCTAAATGTTCCAGGACCAACTGTTTGATAATTTGTTCTAAAACTTTTCCAGGTATAGACGTCAAGCTGACAGGTCGGTAGTTACCTGGATCGTCTTTTTTTCCCCTTCTTGAAGATGGGGACAACATTCGCCCTCCTCCAATCTTCTGGCACTTCTCCTGTTCTCCAAGAATTCTCAAAAATAATAGCCAGAGGCTCAGAAATTACATCTGCAAGCTCTTTTAGAACCCTTGGATGCAATTCCTCTGGCCCTGAAGACTTAGTTTCATTTAAAGGAACTAGGTGTTTATGTACTATTCCTATGCTGATCCTAGGTTGGAACTTCATGCTCTCCTTATATGTTCCGGTTTTGCCATGTTGAGCACTGTTTCCCTCAGTAGAGAAGTAGGAATTGAGCAGTTCCGCCCTCTCTTCATTACTCATTACAATTTCACTTTCTTGCCCTCGCAATGGGCCTACCATGTCCTTACATTTTTTCTTACTCTGAACATAAGAAAAGAACCTTTTGTTATTTTTAGCATCTTTGGCCAGCCTAAGCTCATACTGAGCTTTAGCTTTCCTAACTTTTTCTCTACAAGCACTGGTGATTTGTTTATAGTCATCCTTGGTTATAAGGCCCTCCTTCCAATTCCTAAAGGAGTCTTTTTTATTTCTCAAGTCTTTAGAGAGCTGTTTATGGAGCCACTTCAGCTTCTTTAGGCTTTTTCCATTCTGCACCATCCTCTATATGACAGCCCTTCAAGTACTTGAAGATGGTGATCATATCACCTCTCAGCCACCTCCTCTCCAGGCTAAATATCCCCAGCTCCTTCAACCTTTCTTCATAGGACTTGGTCTCCAGACCCCTCACCATCTTCAGCATCCTCCTCTGGAGCCTTTCCAGCTTGTCTATATCCTTCTTAAAATGTGGTGCCCAAAACTGAACACAATAATCCAGGTGAGGTCTTACCAGAGTAAAGCGATACCATCACTTCACGTGATCTGGACTATACTTCTGTTGATACAGCCCAAAATTGCATTTGTCTCTTCAGCCACCGCATCACACTGTTGACTTATGTTCAGTGTATGATCCACTAAGACCCCTAGATCCTTTTCGTGCATACTACTGCTAAGACAAGTCTCCCCCATCCTATAACCATGCATTGGATTTTTCCTACTTAAATGCAGAACTTTACGTTTATTCGTTAAAATTCATTTTATTGGCTTTAGCCCAGTTTTCCAGCCTGTCACTCCTCCCTGTTGACTGGGATAATTCTTTTTAATTTGCATTTTCCTGTTGCTTATACACAAAATTTGCATATCAGATGAACCTTTTCTTGATGCAAGCTATGATAGTTGGGTGCTGAATTTCCTTTTCATAAAGTTGAGGCAATAAGGGCCATCTTGCTAAATGGAAGTTAGTCCTGTGTGCTCTTTCTTAAAAAAATTAATTAGAACTACCTGCTAGGGTGGGCACGAATCTAAATTCCTGATGATCATTTCTGGTTTGTGACTTGCAAGCTGGAAGTTTGTGCCCATCGCTATCCATGTGGTTTTAGAGGTTCATGGGGTTTGTGTTGGGAAGCAGAAGGAGCAGCCAAGATTGCTGAAACGGATTGTGTCTACTTCCCCTCACTTCCAGGTGTTCCCTTTAAATGACTTTGCAGGTGGGCGCTGTGCGTGAATGAAGGCCAAGCTTGCCACTTGGTCTTCCAGGTAAACTCACCACTTGGCCTTCACTTGCAGCTTGGACTTCTCTTTAAATGGCTTTAGCAAGGCCTCAGGAGCCCACCCCAGCAGAAAGGAGGGAGGGGAAATTATGAACCAATCAGTTCAGTGACTGTGGAGGTTCGCGGTCCAGGGAATGAATCCCTATTTCCCTGGTTCGTGCCCATCCCTGCCGCCTACTTCCTTGTATAGCCCTGCAAGTCACGTGAGGTGAGGAGTGAGGACTACTTTGTAAACTTCAAAAAAATGTTTAGGTCAAGAGAACCTAGTACAAACCTGCCTAAAAATGGGCATACAAAACTGGAAGAATTCTCCTTTTCTCTTTCAACCCTTTGTATTGTTGCAATGTGGCTGTTGGAAACTGGAATGCAGTTGCACAAATCTGCAATCTGAATGCTTTTGCCCAGTAAAAGACATGCAGCCGGGTGAGGAAAAAAAAGAATTTATTGCAGAGAGCCAGTTTGGTGTAGTGGTTAAGTGTGTGGACTCTTATCTGGGAGAACTGGGTTTGATTCCCCCCTCCTCCACTTGCACCTGCCAGAATGGCCTTGGGTCAGCCATAGCTCTTTCAGGAGTTGTCCTCGAAAGGGCAGCTGCTGTGAGTGCCCTCTCAGCCCCACCCACTTTACAGCTAAGCCAAGGCCTGCATACCAAGCTGCTCCACCTTTTCAGAGTGGTCAAAACCTTATTTACCCTTGATGACACACTGGCACATGTTGGCACATATACATACTAATTGGCTCTAACATCCAGCATAATTTCATCATGAGAGTCAACTAAAAAGGTAAAAAAGGTAGTCCCCTGTGCAAGCACCAGTCGTTTCCTACTCTGGGGTGACGTTGCTTTCACAATGTTTTCATGGCACTTTTTAGTCAGCTACACACACTACTAATACATTTTATCAAGTTGGCATCAATTCATTGGCTACAAACTGGTGTCGCAAAAAATTCGATATGCTTGCATCTGTCTTGACCGGTTAAATCCGATTTGGGGTCTAAGAACCCCCATCTCCTATTGTTACTTAGAAACACAGTAGAGATTCAGTAAGGCATAGTGAAGGTTATGTTTCTGCTAGAGATAAGGATGGCATGTTGGCTTTCTTGGTCTCAGCACCTGTGCTGTGAGACTAACTCTTCTGTCTTTCTCAGCCAAGCCTGTGTGTTAACTCTTAAAGATGTTACTTAAGCATGCTTGTGGCCTTCCCAACTAAACTGTGCCCTACAGTACGGATATTCCCCAAATAATGCTGTCCGTCTTCCTGCTGGTGATTGTCAAGAGTTGCTAGTAGAAGTTACAACGCTTGGAAAATATGCATATTTAAAGTGGGACCTTTGATTCAGGAGTGTTTGTAAGCCGGTGGTTTTTGCTTTTGCTCTGCCTGAAAGATTTCTCTGGAATTCACAGCTACCCTTCTCTGCTTGTTGTCAGGGCTCCCTTTTCACAGCTGATTGAAGAAAATCTGAGCTACCTCAGCAGTTTTAGCTCTGTGATACAAGATGCCGTGGGTGACCGGAATAGCAGCGTGATGGTAAGGCTGAGGATTCCCCTGCGTGAATGGAAGCACAAACTGGGATTCTTTTCTCTTTTTTAAAAATCTAAAATCAATTTAAAACCAAGGGGGTTGGTTCTCCAGCTCCCTTGAGGTCCAAATGCAAGGGAGCGTCTTTCTCTTCCTACTGCAGCGAAGCAGGGGCAGCTCTTCACAAATACATCTCTTTCCCTCTGGTTTCACTGCAGTGAGACAAATGGCTGTTTCTATTTTGTATGAGAATATTTTGAATGCCTCCCCGCCCCATTGCATACGTTTCATTGGGCCAACTTGTAGGGGGGTAAGAGAGAGAGTCCACCTCTAAGCTGTGTGCACGAGCGGCCGTAATCTGAAACTGCACAAGATGGGATCTGCTGTGCTCAGTAGGAGGAAAAATTAGAGGGAACATTGGGATCCACATCCAAATCTCCAGAACCTTCTCAACCTGGAGTTGGCATCCCTACCGGCATGAAACTTCTGTTAAGTCCCTTAGAGATAGATCAAGATGGTTCACCATGTTAGTCTGTCTGTAGCAGAAGAAAAGAGCCCAGGAGCACATTAAAGACTAACCAGAGAGCTGAAGAAGTGACTGCAGTGACTCACAGAAGCTCCTCCCCTGCCCCAAATTTAGCTAGTCTTTAAGGGGCTTCTGGACTCTGGCACTTTTCTGCTGTGAAGCCCCTTGTGGGAGTGCCTGCTGCCCAAAAGCGTCCGAAAGTTCAGTGAATAACTTTCCCTCTTCCTTTCTGCTGCTCCAGAATAAAAGCTTGTTTTCTTAGTCTTACCAGGGGTGTTGAACCCATTTGTTATGAGGGCCAGATCTGACATAAATGAGACCTTGTTGGGCCAGGCCAGGTGGGTCATAAAATGTAATGCCCAGGTAGAGGAGATATAAATTTTATAAAGCACACAGACAAACACAAAGATTTTTAAAAGCTTAAAACATGCACTCTTGCAATATTGTGGTCAGTATCAAAGAAGGCTCTCCCTCCTCACCTTCCTCCCCAAGAGAGGAGCCTCAGCCAATGGAAACAATAGAGATTTTGCTCTGCAGCTCCCGTGCAATTGAGAAATCCTGACAAAGCAAGTTGTGACACAGAAGGAAGCAAGTGAGAGGGAAAAGGAAGCAGACTTGTTTAGGGGCCTGATAGGAGCCTTCTGGGGGCCTGATCTGGCCCACGGGCCACATGTTTAACACCCCTGTCTTACAGTGTTGATCTTTCATGTCAGTTTTATAGGAAACGAGGATGTTGGCAGCTCCCTTCCTGCTGTGTCCTTGGGTTGAATCTCCATTGTTTTTCAGTTGTGGAAGATCTTAAACAATTTTGTTTCTTATAAATTTGTTTAATTCTTATACAAATTCTGTTGCCCTGACCTGGATGGCCCAGGCTGCTCGATCTCATCATACTGCAAAAGCTAAGCCAGTTTGGTGTAGTGGTTAAGTGTGTGGACTCTTATCTGGGAGAACTGGGTTTGATTCCCCACTCCTCCACTTGCACCAGCTGGAATGGCCTTGGGTCAGCCATAGCTCTGGCAGAGGTTGTCCTTGAAAGGGCAGCTGCTGTGAGAGCCCTCTCAGCCCCACCCACCTCACAGGGTGTCTGTTGTGGGGGAGGAAGGTAAAGGAGATTGTGAGCCGCTCTGAGACTCTTTGGAGTGGAGGGCGGGATATAAATCCAATATCTTCTTCTTCTTAAGCAAAGCAGGCTCAGGCCTGATTAGTCCTTGGGTGGGAAATCTCCAGGGAAGTCCAGGGTCTCTATGGAGAGGCAGGCATTGGCACGTCTCTTCCCTTGAACGCCCTGCAGGGTTGCCAGAAGCCAGCAGCAACTTGAGGGCAAAGAAAGTGGGTATTTGTCCTGATGGGGGTGGCCCAGCCTAGCCCAGTGTTCATCAGGTCTCGGGATCAGCTCTGGTTTGTCCTTGGAGAGGAGCCCACCCAGGAAGTCCAGGGACAGTGGCAAACCCACCTCTGTTTGCCTCCTGCCTTGAAAACCCTGCAGAGCTGCTGTAAGTCAGCTGAAACTTGACAATGCTTCACACACAGGATTCTGAGTGATTCTGCCTTGGTTTTTTAATCATATACCTGGCCATTTTCAGAATGTGTATTTTAAAAAAAATTCTCCAGAACAAAAGGACTTATTTGAGGGAAGACACCTGGGTCATGTAGCAGCTGCACATTTTTGTGCCAAACGTAGGAGGGAGGCATAGACATTTTGTGACCCCTTCCCCCAAGTCAGCACAGTCACCATGTTTTTTTAACAAAACGCACCGACAGAAGGTGTGCAGTTGGCTTGCTCCCTTCTTGGATGCCTGTACTCTTTCCTAGCAATGTGTGAAACAATAATCCCTCTAAGCTGCAGAGTCCTGTGAGCAAAAATTCTGCTTCGTGAGCTCCTGGCATTCAAGTTGTGAGCTCCTGCATAAATTAGTTTGCTCTGGGGCCATTTTTCCTGAGCTAAGACAAAAACGTGTGAACCAGAGGCTAAAACACTGTGAGCTAGCTCGCACTAACTCAGTTGAGAGGGAACACTGGTGTGGGACACAACTGACTGGTGCCCTTTTTCCTTCTAGAGTCTTGATTGGAGTTGGCTCAAATAGTGGAGTGTGGCAAGCAGAACGCTGAGAGCAGCCTGCAGGAGGCAGAGGATCATCGCCGCCATTTTGCAGGGATTATGGGCTGCACCTGGCCAGAGTAGCTCACGGCTGCACAAGTCATCCCCCTGCATCCATATCTGAGTCGTGGTCCCTGCTCCTTTAAGATCAGAGCTCTACAACTGCTGTGACGCCAGCCACAATCCCCCCCCTCCACTTGCAAGGGCACTGCTGTCCCTGGATCAGAGGCTGAGCCGGTGCCTCTGCCAGGTCGCCTGGTGACCTGTGGCACCTCTTGGAACATGGCTGGCCCACCTGCCCGCCTCCTGAGCACAAAGAGAGATCGCGCCGTCTGGATGGAGCATCTGCTGCCTTAGAGCCCAGGATGGAAACACACCGAAAACAGGACATGCTGCCCTGTAACAGGAACAGATCATGGACTCTGACTAAGACGGAGACGAAAGAGAAGGCATGCGACGAGAAGCCCACCCCCATAAACAATTCAGCGTGAGCTCTGGGTACCAGTGCTGCCTCCTCTCTTTCGTCTCGAGATGATGGGTGCTTGTCTTCCTTTAAAGCATCACTGGGTATATTTTGTTGTATATTAGCTGTGTTAATTTTTTTGTATTTTAAAATGATTTATTATGTGACCTTACCTGAAATAGACTGGGTTAGAAACAAAAAATAAAACTTCCCTCAGCACTGGGCTCAGTTTGGCTCTTTCCTAGCGGCTGCTTGAGATGCCGCTGTAGACTTTGCAGTCTTCACTTTGGGGCAAGAAACACACAGGGTGTCTCTGGCTGAAGATTTTGTAAGATAAAGAGCCAGCCACTAGAGTAGAGGAGGCTGGCGCAGGAAATGAGGAGGCTGCATGCCAGTGCAACAGGCAAGGCCTCAGAGCACTCATCGTTTTTACTGTTTTGCTGCATGATGCAATTTCAGTTGCACTGTGTGAGCAGTAGAGGTAAGATCGGAGCCCAGGAGCACCTTAAGAGACCAAGGAGGGCTCTGAACTTCAGAGAGTCTGGACTCCTGGAAGTGGGGACAGGCTAGAGATGGAACCACTTTCCAGGGGTCAGGAGGTACTCCTTGTGAGGAAAGGCTTGAGGCATAAAGGTGCATCAGCAGCTATGAGAAGCTGTCTCAGAAAAGGCAAGAAAAGCCCCCAAGTGATGCTGGGGAGCCGCTGAGCCATAAGGCAGGAAAGAGCTGTCCACCACTTCTTTGCAGTGTCTGCCTGAAGGACTGAATAAATGCCTGCTGGCTGAACTGACTGGGGAATCCTTAGGGGAAGGGGGCCAGTAGACTCTCAATCCTTACCCAGCTGGGTGCTCCTGGATCAAATCTTGCTCTTCTACTGCAAATCCACAAGGCTCCCCTCTGAAAGTTAAAGGCAGGTACCCCAAGCAGCACAAGGAAACTTCTAAGGGCCTTCACAGACACCTAATCCTCCTACCTCCACTCTTCCCCCAGATTTACACCTAGAATCAGAGTTGGAAGGGGCCTCCATCTAGTCCAATCTCCTGCACAATGCAGAAAACGCCCAAATACCTCCCCCTAAATTCACAGAATCAGTATTGCTGTCAGGTGTCCATCTAGCCTATTTAAAACTGCCAATGAAGGAGAGCCCACCTCCTCCTAAGGAAGCTTGTTCCACTGTCAGGAAGTTCTTCCTAATGTTTAGATGAAAATTCTGATTAAATTTCAGCCCACTGGTTGTGGCTCAACCTTCTAGGGGAACAGAAAACAACTCCACACCATCCTCTATATGACAGACAGCCTTTCAAGTACTTGAAGATGGTTAAACAATTCCTTTAATTGTGGTGTCCAAAACTGAACACAGTACTCCAGGTGAGGTCTAATAGATTCATGATGGAATTCACACCAAGCCTCTTCCTCAGGTCTCTCACCCATAATCTTCCCATAAGAAGAATTCCTGGGATGATTTCCCCTTCACATATCTAAAGAAGTGAGGCATGACTCACAAAAGCTCACATGGAAACAGATGTTGTTAGTGTTTAAGATGTCCCTGGACTTTTGTGACTCTGCTCCGTTTGTGGAATCTAGATTAGAAGTTTCCAACTGAGAGGGGTAAGGAGGAGGATACTTATACTAAGTGCCCACCCCGGGATGAGTGGTCTTCCCTCAAGATTCTTCCAGCTCTGCAGCAGTTCAGCAAGGGAGGGGGCAGCCAGAGCAAACCCGCAGGCACCAAGAGCCAAACATCAAGACTGTCTCAAGCCCAGGCTAGCCCCATCTTGCCAGATCTCAGAAGCTAAGCAGAGTCAGCCCTGCTCAGTACTGGTCTGGACCACCACGGAAACTCAGGGTTGCTATGCAGAGACAGGTGATGGCAAACCACCTCTGAATGCTTCTTGCCTAGAAACCCCGACATCATGGCCATGAGTCACCTGCCGTTGGTTGGTTTTTCGCACCAGCAAAGCCCTGGATCTTCATCGTGGTCTCTGTGCAGTCCCACACATGGGTTATCCTCCTGGATTGAACCCGACTTCGGAGAATTCAAAGCAATCTTATGCGTTAATTTTGGCGCATAATCCTTCTCGGTCTGGGGAGGAGGCATCCACTGCGCATGCCTAGAATGAGAGGAGGGCGCTCCACCTACCCAGTTTCTTCTTTACCGCCGTCCGGGATACACCTACCTCGCTGAGTCTCCTTCTCTGCAATCTCACCATTTTACTTCTGCATTTCAGCGTTTCTCTTCATCCCTCTCCTACTTCGTCACTTCGGTATCGTTAAAAAAAAAAAAGAATCTTTTATCTTCTTTCCTATTTCCCTCTTCCCCTCCCCCCGCTCCTGGGCGGATGGAAAGGAAAGATACCAAAATTACTTTTAAGAAGTGTGTCCAGTGCGGGGCCAAGATTCCATCGACAGACGGACATTCTTTGTGCCTTTTCTGTCTGGGGGAGACCCATAGAACGGATACTTGCCTTCACTGCAGCCAATTTGGGAAACAGGCTAGGAAAAATCATGCGGCTAGACTCAAAAGCCACCTTTTGGAGTCATCCCTATGGCCTGTGATGTCCCATGCTTTGGGATCCCAAACTTCGCCATCCTCCCTATCTGTATAAGCGGACGTGGCTTCCATGGCATTGGCTCCCAGCAAGCATAAGTCCGGAAAACACTCTAAGAAGTCTGACGATTCCAGGAAGAAGCACCACACGGAATCGATTTCTTGAAACCTCTCGGATTCAACATCTTCAAGATCGAAGCCGAAAACGGATCATTGGTCTTCGGATTCTAAGTCTCCCGCCATGACTTCAGCACCGCACCCGACTGTTTCCACTTCGACTTCAATGCCAATGACACCAACTTTACCAGAGCTCTCTACACCCGTCGACATCGTACCTGCTGAGATCATCCATATTCAATCTCAATCTCCATCGGTTCACAGGTCCCTACCAGAGCACATTCTAGAAACCGAATTGCAGGAATTAGCGTACCATTAGGGTCAGCGAGCTAACCTATTGGGAGCACATTCCTTTTGGGAAGTTTCTATGCTTCGCAAGCAGCAGACAGTCTCTCTAGTGTCTCCACTCCAACGAGAGCCTTCGACACCCAGGGAGCCATTCACTCAAGTTCTGCCTGAACGATCTCCATGTCATTGCAGGGAACGCTATTACTATTATAGCCCATCACGTTCAAGGTCACCATCCCCTCGCAGATACCGACGATGCTACAGATCACCTTCTTCTGATTCACATCGGTACCGTGAAGAACCATTCCAGCCTCGGTACCGTGAAATGGCTTATCAACCTACCTACCGAGAGCCTCGATACCACGAAGACACCTATCGACCTCGGTACCATGAGGATGTTTCTTTTACCCGATCCCATGGAAGTCCTTACCATCGTCCAAGGCATTATAGTTTAGTATCAAAACTGCTATCACCAGCCAGGTCTACATCAGCTTGTTCTGTCTCTTCGAAACAACAGCCTGAACAACCTTCTTTGTCTACTAAACCTGTGTCATTGCCTACCAAGTCCACCTATACGACTCCCATTGATGCACGCATTGACGCTCCTGAAGAATCTGAAGCCGAGCATTCGGACTCGTCCTAGTCAACAGCCTCCGCACCGCCCTCTCCAGTCTCTGACATCACCAAGCCAGCCGACCTCTCACCATCAGAAGGATCCAAGGCCTATTTGGATTTACTTGCCAACATGGCTAATGCCCTTAACATAAAACTTACCACTGAAGTACCTAGAGTGTCTGATATAGTCCATGACTTAGTTCATGCAGACCTGCCGGAAGGCTCCTTTCTTCCTATGCTTCCTGTCCATTCGGGGGGCTTAAAGGAGGCGTGGGATAAGCCCACATCTGTCCCACCTACATCCAAGAGGATTGAGTCTCTTTACAAGATTCATGCCCCGGATTCTAAATTTTTATTTAACCACCCGGCACCCAATTCCATGATCGTGCATTCGTCATAAAAATCTAAGCAGACACGCCATCCGATTCCACCTGAAAAGGAAGGGAAGAAATTGGACACATTATGGAGGAAAATCTACTCCCTCACCATGGCTACTTCAAAGATCCATAATTATTTAGCTTATTTTTCGGCCTACTCTTTTAATTTGACTTCTCAACTTAACACCATGATCCCTTCTTTACCAGACATGGCACAGAAGCAGGCATCACACATCCTACAGGAGCTCTCCCGGGTGAGGAAACAACAAATCAATTAGGTGCGTCACGCAGTGGCTTGCTCATCCAGGACCATGGCCACATCTATCACTCTACGCTGTCATGCCTGGCTCCGTTCCTCTTCACTGCAACCTGCAATTAAGTTCAAAATTGAGGACCTACCCTTCGATGGTCAAGGCCTCTTCAGTGCCACTACTGACGATATTTTGACCACTGTCGATGACAGTAGGAAAAGAGCTAAGAGGTTGGGAGTTAACCAACAACAATCTCAACCCAACCGACTGAGAGTCTGGAAATCATCATACTATAAGCGTCCCCGCTCACCTCGACAAGCTGATTTCTGGAAACGCAAGGCTCCCCCAGCTAAACAGCCATTCCATCAAAGGGCCCATCGTCAAACCACAAAAAAGATGGCCCCAGCATCAAAACAGTCTCTTTGACTCTCTTATACCATCTCTTAGTCGATCATAACATCACTTAGAAAGTACCAGACTACGTCCGTTCTACCCCATGTGGGAATCTATAACATCAGATTCATAGGTCCTGGCAATCACCCACAGGGGCTACACCATAGAATTCGATTTGCCCCCAAAGCTCCACAGGTTCATAAGTACTCCCCCCTCCCTCCCTCTCCAGAAAGAGATTGCCACCTTGCTGGACAAGGCAGCTATAGAACCAGTTCCACCGCAGTTCCATCACACAGGGTTCTACTCCTGTTATTTCCCGGTTCCGAAGAGGTATGGGGGTCAGCGTCCTATACTAGATCTTTGCAAACTCAACCAATATATTCATTATAAAAAATTCTGCATGATTATAGTCTATTCTACCTCTGATTCCAGAGCAGACCTGGATGGTGTCGATAGACTTTCAAGAAACCTACTTCCACCTGTGCTCGCTTCGGCAGCACATATACTAAAATTGGAACGATACAGAGAAGATTAGCATGGCCCCTGCGCAAGGATGACACGCAAATTCGTGAAGCGTTAAAAAAAAAAAAAAAGAAACCTACTTCCACCTCACCATCAATCATCATCACAGAAGATTCCTCAGGTTTGCCGTTGGGGACCAACACTATCAGTTTCTCTCTCTCCCCTATGGCCTATTGACAGCACTGAGAGTCTTCACAAAACGCATGGCGGTGGTAGCAGCTATGCTCCGCCAACAAAAAAATTCCATCTAGCTCAAACCAAAGAGCAAATCCAAAAGGACATCTCTACCTTTCTGTCTCTCCTGTCTTCGCTAGGTCTTCAGGTCAATCTGACGAAATCCAACCTAATCCCTACGCAGGACATTCAGTTTATAGGGGCACGCCTGTCAACACTATCACACAAGGCCTACCTCCCAACGGACAGAGTGCACCACATCCAATCCCTGGCCATTACTATCATCATGAACCGTACTCAAACAGTATTCATTTTCCAATGAATGTTGGGTCTCATGGCGGCCACCACTTCCGTCCTCTGCTTTGCGAGACTCCACATGCGCCCTCTTCAACTGTGGTTCGTCCAAACATTCCATCCACATCGGCAACACCAAATGACCCTACTCACTGTTCCATCCCACATTATCCCATCCTTGGAATGGTGGACGTTGGGACACCATCTTCTGACAGGAATGCCGTTCATTCAGTCACCCCCGTCTGCGATTGTTACAACCGACGCCTTGAAGTGGGGATGGGGAGCCCACTTCGGAATGCTTACAGTTCAGGGCCAGTGGACAGACTATGAGAAATCCCTCCATATCAATTGCCTGGAACTCTTGGCGGTCCACAGAGCTCTAAGGTCCTTTCTACCATCTCTTCCTCCATCTATGGTTGGGACCACTACATTACTTATTTCCATCGATTCCCCTCATCACAAGAACGTTGCAAAAAATCAAGCTAGATTGGACCAACTGCATTCTGATCACCCCATGGTGGCCCCGTCAACCTTGGTTCACCACTCTCCTCCTCCTTTCGAACAGCAGGATTTAATCTCCCAACAGGAAGGCAAAGTCCTGCACCGGGACTTCTACGACTGACTGCCTGGAAAATCAGTTTTTGAATTTTTCTTCTGACGTTCGCCATGTTATGCTCAATGCGAGGAAACCTTCCACTAGAAATGAAACGTTTCTCAGCATATGCTGCTCTACATAACTTTCACCCTGAGCTTTCTACTATAGCCCAGTTTTTGACTTATACGTTGTCTCTCTCTAACTCAGGGCTAACCTACTCTTCTTTGAAAGTGCATTTGGCGGCCATTTCAGCCTTTCATCCATGCATTGAGGGGTGCACCGTTTTCTCCCACTCCGCGACTAAGGCTTTCCTAAAAGGTATCCTGCATCTTCAACATCCAATCCGTCAGTTACACCCCACTTGGAGCTTATCTCTTGTGCTGAGCCAACTTATGAAACTGCCCTGTGAGCCGATGGCGTCTGTCCCCTTGCACCTTTTGTCATGGAAGACGGCATTGTTGGTGGCACTCACATCTGGCAGAAGAGTCAGTGACATTTGTGCTTTCAGAGCAGATCCTCCATATACTATCTTCCACCATGATAGATCAATATTACGCCCTGACCCTTTTCTACCTAAAGTCGTCTCACTGTTTCACTTAGGAAAACCGTCCACATTACCTTCCTTTTTTCAAAGTCCCACTGACGCTGGTCAACGGACCCTACACAATCTGGATGTACGCAGGGCCCTTGCTTTCTACATTAAGCAGACACGTCCCTTCCGCAAGGACAATAATCTTTTTGTAGCATATGGAACCCACAACCAGGGTCACAAATTCTCAACACAGAGATTTTCCAAATGGATTGTGGCTGCCATTACCTTATACTACTGGCTAAGCAGCCTGTACCCGAACAATTACGAGCTCATTCCACTCGAGCCATTAACACAGCCTTCTGCAAGGGCGTCCCAATGGAAGACATCTGTGCTGCTGCGGTCTGGTCTTCTTCATCTACGTTTGCCACGCACAACGCATTAGACATTCGTGCTCAGCGTGACGCGTCCTTTGGACAGGCTGTACTGCGTTCCATTTTTTACTGACGTCCCCAGTCTTCTATTCTGTAAGTACATTACTTCATGTCTTATATGCATAATTAATTTCTACCCTTTTATTACAGATCCAGCACCCGCCTCCAGGCAGATCAGCTTGCCAGTCACCCATGTGTGGGACTGCACAGAGACCACGATGAAGATAAACAGGTTTCTTACCTGTAACTGATGATCTTCGAGTGGTCATCTGTGCAGTCACACACACCCATCCAGCCTTCCCCGCTGCTGGTTTTTGCTCTCCTTATTTACAAATTTTTCTCTATACAGCGGTTGGAAGAAACTGGGTGGGTGGAGTGCCCTCCTCTCGTTCTAGGCATGCACAGTGAATGCCTCCTCCCCAGACCAAGAAGGAGTGCGCGCCAAAATTAACGCATAAGATTGCTTGGAATTCTCCGAGGTCGGGTTTGATCCAGGCGGATAACCCATGTGTGTGACTGCACAGATGACCACTCGAAGATCATCAGTTACAGGTAAGAAACCTGTTTTTGTTTCTTTGCGAGAGCCATTCGAGCCAAGCAGCGTTGGCCGGAGGAAAGTGGGCCAGCTGTGCTATCCTTTGCGCGGTCACCCTTCCCTCCCCACACTGGGAGCGTATGCGCTTTAGGAGATTCCCCTGTGCTCTCCCTGTCTGATAGAAAAATCACCTTCCAAAACACTTATAACTCTCCACACCTTTTTTTTTGCACTGAAGGTATTTTTATTTCACAAAAAGCTGCCTTTCCCAAGTGCAGTCCCCCCCCCTCACAGAAGCTGCAGTGTTAAATGCAAATGAGATGCTGTGACAGACAGGAGGCTGCCCAGCCCCAGCTGCCAAGCAGCAAATCAGGCTTGAGTCAGTTTCAAAAAGGCTGCAGCATCCAATCAGCTTGGAAGAAGCTGATAAGGGAACAGCTGGAGTTTCTCTCTCCACACACACAAAAGAAAAAAGGGGCAATAATATTTAAAATATATTACAAAGATGATCAAAAATCTTAGTCAGCATATAACATTTTAAATGTGAATTTTTAAACAGTCAATCTCAATGTGCCTTCAGCTGTTACAATTGCATCAATCAAGTGTTTAGCAATAAAAAGGGATTAAATATATAAATTTATATAACTATTCAGTGCAAAAATATCACTGCATTTACATCCTGCAATAGCAGTGTACTGATTCTTAAATTATTATTAAGATATTAGCATATTTTATATTATCTAATTGTTGTAGACAAACTATAATAAAAACTGGGTATCATAATTCAGAGATATTTCAAAAGGTATAAAAGCTAAATATAGATCAAAAACTAATTGAATGTTAAATGGATTATAATACTAATATTAAATATATTAGCTAGTTGATTAGTGTTTAAAACTAAAAAAACCCCTATAATAGACATTTCAATAACTTCAAGACAAAACCAGGTAAGAGTTATTTATGCCACTTTGCTTTATCTGTAGTAAGCGTAGTAGGTTTCCCACTTCTTTTCAAATTCTTTAATCGGTCTTCTATTTATGTAGTTTGTTAACTTTGTCATTCCAGCATATTCTGTCTCCAGTTTTCACTAGTCAGGCATTTTGCTTTCCATTTCAATGTCATTACTACTCTGGCTGCAGTTAGTGTGGAATGGTTTCTTTAGCATTATCAGGCAAGATTGCCAGCAACATGGTCTCTAGTTTCATAGCAAAGTCAGTTTTCATAATGTTCGGAATCTCAGCATGTATATTCTTCCATTTTTGCATGGCTACTACCTATGATAGAAAGTACCTTCTGCCTCTTTCCCAACAAGTCCCTGAATAGTTCCTGTCCATGTTTTTAAAAATATCTTTTGGAGTAATATACCATTGGCAAAAAATATTGTACCAATTTTCTCTTAGAGCTTTACTCTAACCCTGGAGGTCCCTTTCAACTCTATAATTCTATGATTCTATACTCACGGCAAATTTTTTATCTTCCATCTACAAATTTTCCCATTGTTGAAATATTATCTCCAAAATTCTGGATCCATTTCAACATGCACATTTAAAATAAGTAAGAGATTGTAAATTTGTCCTAATGGGTGATCTTTCAACTGAGTGATTATATTTCCAAATTCAGTTAAATCTCTCATTCAACCTATATCGTCTTTAGAGCAAGTGTGTCAAATATCCGGCTCATGGGCCAGAACCAGCCCACCCAGGGCTTCAATCAGGCCTGTGGCTCTTTTTTCCCTCCTCCTCCCCCTCCTGTCCTTACCCTTTGAAGCTCTGAGGCTGCCAAAGTTCCCTGCTCTTTCTGCCTTGTCTTTGCTGGCTGCAGCAGGAAGCTCTTGTAGGCTTGCAGAGAAAACGTGGAATGTATTTTCCATTAAGGTCTCAGTGCTCAGATAGATAGGCCCAAAGATCTTAATGGAAAATACTTTCCATGTTTTCCTTGCAACTTTGTGCCGCCATGTGTTTCAATGGAGTGGAGCTCAGTTTCACTTTCCAGCATTCCTATGGCCAGCTGAACCTGTTGCTTCCTGGAGTTGTGTCCTTGCAAATAAAGGGCTGATGCTTTGAGCCAGCTTGTCTCTGTTGAATGGACCTGAGAGCTGCTGCCTCTTGGGAACCCACAGCCAAAGGGGGATGTTACACTGGAGAGCCATTGCCAGTTTGAGTAAACCAGGCTGGGGCAGGGAGGGAGGAAGCTTGCAATGCCCAGCCATTTCATGTGACTCAGCTGGGTTAGAGGAAGGTGCTTGGAGCTGGGACAGAACTGTGCAAGTACTTGGAGTCTGTTGGAGAGGGGTTTCTGATTGCTTTTGTGTGTCTTTTGTGTGCTTGTTGCTGAGAGAGGAGGGCCTGTTTGCCTGGGGGTGGTTGCTGGCCCCGCCCTCTCTGGCTGTTGAGTCAGAAGTGGGGGCTGTGTGCCTTTAAATTGGAAGGCTCCTCCTCACCAGAGACACAAGCCAAAAGGCGAGAGAGTTAAAGGGCTTTTAGCCTGGGGGTCCTGTATGAAGGTGAGTAGTTCCTCACAAGTAGTCTCAACAGGGAGTTTGGCAGTGGAGTTTACAGAAAAGTCAGTTTGGGGGGCTCCAGGCCACTGGTGCCCAGCTGGCCAGCGGGGGGGAAGCCCCACCCGCAAATCCCACCACCAGTGCCCTCAGCTTCTTCCTTAATCCCCCCTTTCCCCAAAGCATTTAGAGGTATCTTTTAAATGCTTTGGGGGAGAAAGGGGGCATGCATCTGTGCTTGCACTTCAAGCTGCAATTTCACAGCTGGGATTGCATGCATGTGCCCTCCACACTTCTTCTCCAAAGCTTTTAAAGGTATCCTTAAATGCTTTGGGGGAGTGGAAGGCAGTACACACCTGCAGTCCGAGCCACAATCACAGCTTGGAGTGCAAACGTGTGGGCCCCCCTCCACAATGTGATGACATCTCTTTTGTGTTGACATCACATTTGGGCTGTCCCGCCCCCTCCCAGCCCATCCTGCAAAATCCCCCGCTGGGGACTCGGGGTCCTTGCAACCCTCTCACCATGGAAGTCTCCTGTGTAACCTCAGGCCAGCCACTTGCTCTCTGCCTACCCTGCAGAGTTGTTGTAAGGATAAAACGGTTTATGCCAATAAAGGTCTGAACTGAACTGATAAAATGGAGGGAAGGGAGGATAACTGTGTAAACTGTTTTAGGTTCCCACTGGGTGGAAATACAGGGTGTGTGCCTGGAAATAAAACAGAGAATGAATCAGGAGGTAGCCATATTACTCTGGTATAGCAAAACCAAAAGGGGAGCATCAAGGGCAAGTTTATTGTAGTGAAGGATTAGGAAGTCCCCCAGAGAAGCGACCATGCAGTGGGGTCTGCAGGCCAAACCCTGCACTCTGGCACTGACAGAAAGCCTGGCAGTCCCTGAGCACCACTGTTGGGGCCACGTGGGGGCAGCCTGGCCCAATTCTTCCTCCCCGCTGCAGCCCCTCAAGAGCACAGGCTTTTCAGCCACCCCCTTCCCAGCAGTGCATTTTCAGGAATGACAAAGTGGCTGGTGTGGGAAGAAGCCAGCACTGCAGGGTCCTTTTCCCTTGTGCCACTGCAGGATCTGGCCTGTTGAATGCAGAAGAGTTCACAAATGACTACCCAGCTAGACCAAACTGTTCCAATTCTAGCATAAATGAAAAAGAAGTTTTAATTGTGCCCATGCTGAGCTGGTGCCTAATTCAGAGGGTGCCCAGATGGTTTTTTCCTTTCTCCTTTTGCTCAAGTGAGGCTTTTCTGCTGCCAGTGCTTGAGGCGACTGAGGATTAAGGCTACGAGATCGAAGGGCATGGTCTGCTTAGATGGAGAACTGCACGTCACTCTCAGTGCTTCGCGTAATTTGACTAAGAGCGTTTTGATCCGCAGCGTTGTGGCCTGGCTAACGGGAGCCTTCTGGTTTGCCGATGACTGCAGAAGGGGCAGCATGGAGGGGTCTTTCAACTGCAAGAGCCACGGGGGGGGGGGGGGATAAGTTTCACCACAAAATTGACTCATTCCATAAATACTCCAGTGACAGCTTCAGGGATCTGTTTTTGACGCTGGACACAGGTGGCTTCATGCACAAACTAAGCAAGGTCCACTTTCAGGCAGGGGCCCGCCAGCAGCCCAGGCCCCCATGGGCAGCAAGGCACCTGGTGACAGGTTTCCTGCTGGGGCCAGCCAAGTGCTTGGAGAAAGCGGGCGGGACTCCTGTCCAGCAGGGCCTCTGATTGGCCACTGGAGATCAGACAGGCTCTGCTGGCTAAAATAACATGGCTTCAGGGGCAGCTGCCACCATGATGTGTTTTATGCTCTCTCACCACTTTCCCAGGGCATCTTGTATTTCCCCCTCTTCTCCGCTGCACTTGGGCTTCTTCGTGCCTCCTTGCAGCAGCTGCTTTGTGGCCCTCTGTCAGAATTCCAAAGCTGCCCACAGACTTAAAATCATAAGACCATCAGGAGAGCCCTGCTGGATCAGGCCAGTGAGGTTTCACCTAGTCCAGCATCCTGACTCACACAGGGCTCAGCCAGTTCCTCTGGAGGGCACAGAGCCCAAGGCCTGGCTCTGGGAGGCATGGAAGTTGTTCCCTTCAGTCTTCATGGCTAGTAGCCATGGAGAGACCTCTCCTCTCCATGACTCTAGCTAATCCCCTTTTAGATCCAAGTGGGCAGCTGTGTTGGTCTGAAGCAACAGAACAAAGTTGGAGTCCAGCAGCATAATGTAAGCTTTTGGTTGCTAAAAACACACTTCGTCAGACAATCAACCGGAAAGCAGCCACCGTGCTGCTCAGAGGGATCGTGTCCAAGGAAGCCTCCAAAGAGCCTGGTGCAGGAGGTAAGCGGTGACATGGAAGCATTCTGGTGCCCCACCCATTGCTCTCTCTCCACCACTTGCTTCCCTGCACAATGACATTACTAGTGGTGTCATTGCGCCGCATGCATGCTTTGCGCATGCACAAAATAAACTTTGTTAAGGGAGCTTGTCCGGCGGGGGCCAGGCCTGAAGATAAGGGCACCTTCTTTTGGGGGCTCATAGAATTAGACCCGCAGTCCAATCTTTTTGAAACTCAGACCATGTTTTCAGGAGGGGAGTCAGATATTATGCAGAAAATTTGGTGCTTCTACTTCAGCCCCCACCCCGATACCCCCAGAAAAAGTCTCCATTACCATATGGGATTTGGTCTCCATAGGGTATAACGGAGTGCCCAGCAGACATTTCCCTCCCTCCTGCTTTCTGATGACCCTGAAGTGGGGGGGAGGGCCTCTAAATGAGGGGATCCCCTGTCCCCAACTGGGGCTTGGCAAACCTAGCTCTGGGGCAGCCCCCTCCCCTCCCCAAACTCCTTCTTTCAGGGACCTGCTCCCAAAGCTCCAGGGATTTCCCAGCTCAGAGTTGGCAACCCTCGCATCAGAATAAGAGGAGATGAAGCTGCAAAGCCAGCTCCACCGCCCCCCCACGCCTGCTGACCCTTTGGCCTTCTGCTTGTCAGCAGCGTTTGGGTTTCCCAAGCATCAAAGAATTACCAGCCCCCCCCCCTGGGCCATGGCCCATTTCCAAGCCCCTGACCAAGAAGACGGGCGGCACTTACTTTGAGCCGGGCCCCGACATTCAGGCGGATGCAGTTATGAAGCTTCGCGAACGTGAGGCTAATCTGATCCTGGGCTCTCATCTTCACCTGGATGTAACTATTCAGTTGGATGGAGAGGGGCTGGAATGGAGGGGCGTGGACGTGGTGCGTGGCATCCCACCAGCTCCAGCGTTTCTCTGGGATCCCCCTGTCATCAAAGGAGGAGCCCTGGCAAAGGCCCAGCTGCACCCTAGAAGAGAGGCTGCATGAAGAAGAGGCTGCTGCGCCAGGCTCCCACGACCCAGCCACAGCCGCCCAGCAACCTGCCACTCTGGGCCTCTGAAACCCACAAGAAGGACTGCAAAGGATTCTGGGTTAAGCCTGCAATGAAGAAGAATCCTGCAAATGTGCTCTAGGCTTGCCAACCTCCTGCAATTACAACTGATCTCCAGATGGCAGAGATCACTTTCCCTGGGAAAAATGGCTGCTTTGGAGGGGGGACTCCTGGGCCTTCATGGAATCACAGAGTTGGAAGGGACCCCCAGGGTCATCTAGTCCAACCTCCCTGCACAATGCAGGAAATTCACAAACACTTCCCCCTAAATTCATAGGATCAAGCACTGCTCTCAGATGGCCATCTAGCCTCTGTTTAAAAACCTCAAAGGAGGGAGAGCCCACCACCTCCTGAGGAGGAAGCCTGTTCCACTGAGGAACCGCTCTAACGGTCAGGAAGTTCTTCCTAATGTTTATCCAGAAATTCTTCTGATGTAATTTCAATCTGTTGGTTCTGGTCCTACCTTCTGGGGCAACAGAAAAAAATTCTGCACCACTCTCTATATGACAGCCTTTCAAGGACTTGAAGTTCATAGTGTTTTACTTAATTTCTACCTACCTTCCACCCCAATGGTGACCCCAGGTAACTTACATAATTTTCCTGTCCCCTATTTTAGCCTCACAATGACAACCCTGCGAGGTAGGTTAGGCTGAGAGAGTGTGACTCACCCAAGGTCATCTAGCAAGCTTCTGTGACAGAGTGGGGATTAGAACCTTGGTCTCCCAGATATTTGTTAGGACTGCCGAGAGCCACCATGAGCCCCTGGACAAAGATTCCACCCCCCCAACAACTTTTGAGAGGAGAGGAGGCGGCTGAGAGGTGATAGGATCACCACCTTCAAGTCCTTGAAGGGCTGTCCTATAGAGGATGATGTGGAATTGTTTTCTGTGGCCCCGGAAGGTAGGACCAGAACCAGTGGGTTGAAGAGTTTCCGGCTCAACATGAGGAAGAACTTCCTGACCGTTAGAGCGATTCCTCAGTGGAACAGGCTTCCTTGGGAGGTGGTGGGCTCTCCTTCCTTGGAGGTTTTTAAACAGAGGCTAGGTGGCCACCTGACAGCAATGAGGAGGATCCTGTGAATTTAGGGGGAGGGGTTTGTGAGTTTCCTGCATTGTGCAGGGGGTTGGACTAGATGGCCCTGGAGGTCCCTTCCAACTCTAGGATTCTTCAGGAGGTTGTGGGCTCTCCTTCCTTGAAGGTTTTTAAACAGAGGCTAGGTGGCCACCTGACAGCAATGAGGAGGATCCTGTGAATTCAGGGGGAGGTGTTTGTGAGTTTCCTGCATTGTGCAGGGGGTTGGACTAGATGACCCTGGAGGTCCCTTCCAACTCTAGGATTCTATGACCTTGAAACAAACAAAATACGAGGGTTGGCAGCCTCCAGGTGGGCAGGGCTAGCACCAGACTGTCTGGCACCCTAGGCATGGCTAACTTCTGGTGCCCCCCCCCACACCCCTGTGCTGATAATGTCACTGATTCACATGGCGGACCCCCATTCGGCACCCCCAGGCAATCGCCTAATTTGTCTACTGGCAGGGCCAGCCCTGCAGGTGGGGCCTGGAGATCTCCCCTGGCAGAGATGGCTGCTTTGAAGGGTGGACTCCGGGGCATTGTGCCAGGCTGAGGCCTCTCCCTTCCCCAACCCCGCCCTCTCCCAGATCCACCCCTAAAATCTCCAGACCTGGCAACCCTCCCAAATACCATAGCAAAACAAAACACTAGGTGTGCTGCTACTTTAGTAATGAAACAATCAGCCCCTCTCTCCATCTGTTATTTATTTATTTGCTTGATTTATATCCTACCTGTGATGGGGGCAGGTGCAGCAACTGATTCCATTCCACCTGCGACAGCTACAGTGATCCATGCAATAGTCACTTCCAGGCTGGACTACTGTAACTTGCTCTACGCGGACCTACCCTTGTATCTGACTTGGAAATTGCAGCTAGTGCAGAAAGTGGCAGTGCCGGTGCTGACTATGACTCCCACGCACTTAACCATGACACCAAACTGGCTCCCAAGCTATGATCCAGCCCCTCCGGTCATTATTTACCATAACTGGTCATTATAGTTACTACGAACAAATTATAGGCCGCAATCTCCTGAGGACTAGATTGACCACCTGTTGGAAAATGATAAAAATCAACACTGGGACACCAGCTGATACACTCTGGAACACTCTGGATGCCACGGGCTAGAGTTACAGCTGTGATAGTTTTGGGCTGTTTTGTGTTTATAATCATGTTTGTAACCCACCTGAAGGGCAGGATAGAAGTCAAATAAAATAAAATAAAACAGAGGAGTTATTGTACAAAAATGTAGGTGACCGAAAAGTGATCCTGCCGCTTACCTGAGACTCCCATCGGGGCAGTAACACGCAGCATATCCCTGGTTGGTGAAGAAGGCCATGAGGGTTTTGTGAGGTCCGTCAGCTAGAATGATGTAGGTGAACTGAATAGCCTTTAAATAGGTAATGAGGATAGCAATATTTCCAGAGGGGTAACAGGTTAAGAGCTAAGGAATAAAACCAAGGCATTTTACTGGGGGGAAACCCCCTAGGAAACCTTAAAAGCATCAGGGATCACTTTGCTATCTGGGTGGCTGATGCTTAGGGGCAGAGTTGCTCCCCTTCCCCCCCCCCGCCCATTTTCTCCAGCCTGTGGGTGGTGATGTCACTGGGCAGGGGGTGCGGCACTGGGCAAAGTGCTGAGATGTCATGTAACTCTGCCCCACACAGATCTCTGTGGGTTGGAACCTTCTCAGGATAATAGTTGTACTGAGAAGCCCTTTGATACAGGAATCCCTACAGGGAGTTTGTGCTACGGAGTCCCCTATGAGGAGTCTGCCTGGCATGCAGAGGGTCCCAGGTTCAACCCCTGGCAGCATCTCCCGAAAGGACCAGGCAGGAAGTGGTATGAAAGACCTCTGCCTGGGACCTTGGAGAGCCACTCCCACCTGAGCAGACAAGACTGCCGTGGCTCGGTGGTAGAGCCTCTGCTTGGCATGCAGAAGGTCCCAGCTTCAATCCCCAGCAGCTCCAGGGTCAGGTAACAGGTGACCTTGGAAAGCCCTTGTCAGTTTGAATAGACAATACTGACTTTGATGGACTGGGGGGATGGGTCTGATTCAGTATAAGGCAGCTTCATGGGTTCATACACTCCATCTCTTCCCACAAAAAGGGATTTTAATTTAGATCGCGCTTCACAATTGGCTACAAAAAGCAGTATTCTCTCTGAGTAGGCTGCAGGGCTGGCGCCAGGCCTTTTGACACTCTAGGTGAGGCCCTCCCACTCCACCCCACCAGCCTCCCCCTCTGCTGACAGCTCCCCACCCCAACTTCCTGCCCTACCTCCCTGTCTGCCTGCCGGGTTGTACCCTTCCTCCCTCCCCCCATGGGCCAAGCCAGGCCCTGCCTCAGCTACCCCCTCTGGCTACTGGCCCTGTGCAACTCAGCCCTCAGCTACTACCCACCAGGAAGGCAAACGGGTGTCCTCTGGTGCACCTCCTCCTCCGGCTGCCACCGCACCACCAAGGGAGCCAAATGGGGCTGGGCGGCCAGAGCAGCCAGCTGTGCCCTCAGCACACTCCAGTGGGGCTGGGCAGGGGGTGCTGCACTGGCCAAAGCAAGCAGCAGCCCGTCTTTCCCCTGCCCCCATTACCACCTCAACGTGCCTTACTTGCTGCAATGTCCACACTGGACACTGGCAACCCTTGCCATGAGTCATGTGGGGGGGCACCCAATTCAGCACCCTCTGAGGACCGCTGCCGTAGATGATGGCCTAAGATCACCTAGTGGACACAGGTGACTAACATCCCCTTGTCTATTGGACACAAAAATCAGCTAAGGATATTCACTTCTGTTTCGTCTCAGCATGTTCTATGACCAAGATAGACTTCTTGGTGTGTCTGGCTCTGTGAGACCTGTGGTGCCAGAGCATGACCCAGTTTGGCATGCAAAACATGCGCTCTGCCACTGAACCTCCGCCCCACCTGTGACTGCCTCTCTGCCTGAGATGAAGGCCCAGGCCTGACATCTCTTTGGACCTGAGCTGCCACATGGGCGATGTGAGCACACCAATGGGCTTCCAGCATGTCAACGCTGCGCACGTCATGCCTGGATGCAAGCCAGGGCCTCGTGGGAAAGTCCTTCTTACCTCCTTAAACTGAACTCTGGTTGGGGGGGGGGGCTGCCACATGATAACAAGGGACGTATTCCACTGAGAATGAGACACATCCCAAAGATTTCTTTTCCTTCGTCCAAAAGACCTCTTATGCTGGATACTAAACCTGGCCTGTTCCATCTGGCAGAAGGAGTAAGAATATCTTCCCGTCCGGGTAGTATTTTCTCACAGGTTTGAAAGGGTGGCAAAGCTGAGGGGAAAGAAGAAGGAGGAAGTGGGAAGGTTGGGGCATCGAGGAGCAAGGCAGTGGGTGGGGGAGAGATTTAGTACCAGAAATGATGGATATTGACACAAAATGCATTGAATAGTAGCCCATGGAGGCTGCTCATGAGAAGGCTGACTACAGAGAAGCTCTGTGCTTCCCTCCCCACTGTGCTGCCGCCTTTGCAGGATAATAGCTAGCAGTTTATAGAAAGTAGGAAAATATTTTCTGTACTTTTAAAAGAAGGAACCATCAGAAATGTAGTTTGGGTTCCCTGTAGGTCAGATGCTGTAAGATAGTCTCTTTATTAGTTAGTGTAGGAGTCTTTCTGGCTGCATAATGAGCCCGTGAAAATACGTTATTACTCCTTTTCTGCCCATTGTTTGTGGTATCCTCTATAGTGAGGGACAGAGAATCCACCTCTTTCCCCACCACTAGACACTAAGGACTGTTCATTCAAGATGAGTCATCCTGCCCATTTGCAGATAGGGTTACCAAGTCCCTCTGCCGCTGCGGCAGGGAACTGTTCTATCTTGCACGGTTTGCACATGCGGTGCAATGACGTCAATCGGAAGTGACGTCATCGCGCTGGGAACATCATGCCAGAGACACTCTAGGACTTGCAATAAAACTCTATGGTACCATAGAGTTTTGCCATAAGTCCTAGAGCGTCATGCCAGGGATGCTCTAGGATTCACAATAAACCTCTATGGTACTATAGCGTTTTACCACAAGTCCTATAGTGTCCCCGGCATGATAACGTCACTTCTGAGTGATGTTATAACGTTGAGGACAGAGCACAGCAACAGGGCTCTTCGGGGGCAAGGATCCCGCAGT
This sequence comes from Heteronotia binoei, assembly GCF_032191835.1. Classification (NCBI taxonomy): domain Eukaryota; kingdom Metazoa; phylum Chordata; class Lepidosauria; order Squamata; family Gekkonidae; genus Heteronotia; species Heteronotia binoei. Next base: position 1,633,710 of record NC_083228.1, on the reverse strand, counting down.
GGTCTGCTCCCTGCTGGCGGGTTGGGGCCCTCCAGACAGTGGACCCCTCACCCCTGGTGGGAGCTTGGCAGCCCTATTTGCAGATCATATCACCATATCATGAGGAGATGACTGTTGCATACTTTGGGGGTAAAATAAAGGTGATTCTTAACATGTCTGTGTATTTGGCCACACCTAAAAGGTGCTCTGTTCAGCCAGGCTGAGCATCCAACAGGCCACCTCCCCTCCACCCCTGGACTGATCAATGGTTACCTAGTTCCCAGCAAATACTAATTAAGTTGGAAAGGATCTTGGTCCGCACACCACAATGAGCTGAGTAGGTGCCAAAGCATCATGACCATTCAGTATAGTACAGTCCCAAGACTGAGGGGGTTACCAGCTTTCCTCTGGGGGGGGAGGGTTTCCCTAAGCACTGGACAGGCCTAGAAACTAAGGTTGCCAAGTCCAATTAATAAACTATCTGGGGACTTCGGGGGTGGAGCCAGCAGCAAGGTTGTGACAAGCATAATTGAATTCCAAAGAGAGATCTGGCCAACACATTGAAAGGGACTGCGCTTTCCCTCCATTGGAAATAATGAAGGATAGGGGTACCTTCTTTTGGGGCTCATAGAATTGGACCCCATAGTCCAATTCTTGTGAAACATGGAGGGTGTTATGAGGAGGGGCATCGGATTCTATGCGGCAAATTTGGTGCCTCTACCTCAAAAAACAGCCCTCCCCTGAGCCCCAGATACCTGCAGATCAATTTTCCATTGTACCCTATGGGAATCAGTCTCCATAGGGAATGGTGTGCCCAACAGATATTTCCCTCCCCCTCCCCTGCTTTCTGATGACCCTGAAGTAGGGTTGCCAAGTCTAATTCAAGAAATATCTGGGGACTTTGGGGGTGGAGCCAGGAGACATTAGGGGTGGAGCCAAGATCAAGGCTGTGACAAGCATAATTGAACTCCAAAGGGAGTTCTGGCCATCACATTTAAAGGGATGGCACACCTTTTCAATTCCTTCCTTCCACAGGAAACAATGAAGGATAGGGGCACCTTCTTTTGGAGCTCATAGAATTGGATCCCCTGATCCAATCTTTTTGAAAATTGGGGGGTATTTTGGGGAGAGGCACTAGATGCTATACTGAAAATTTGGTGCCTCTACCTCAAAAAACAACCCCCCCCCGAGCCCCAGATACCCGTGGATCAATTCTCCATGATTTTCTATGGGAATAAATCTCCATAGGGAATTCCCAGCAGACATTTCTCTCCCCTCCCCCCGTTTTCTGACGACCCTGAAGTGGGGGGGGGATCCCCTGCCCCCACCTGGGGATTGGCAACCCCACCAGAGACTGAGAAAGGGAGCCTGGCTTGGGAGGGGTCAGTGGTTGGAAGGCTGCCTGGTCACCCCTGGGCTGAGACTGGCAGAATCTGGGTCATGATCCTTCGGAAGGTTCCCTTTGTGTTTCGATGCTGACAGGGACACAACGGATGCCAGCCCAGCTTTGGAATGAGCCCCCCTGCAGCTGCCCCGTCCCCAGGGAGGGGGGCACGCCCCTTAGGAGCCCTTCACAATCCACCCACCTTCGCTTGCTCTGGTTTGAACTCCGGGTCTATCTTCAGGAGATCTTTGGCTTGCAGGCGCTTCTTAGCAGCAACGGGGGGCTGTTTGGGAACGTGGTCTGACAATTTGTATCCCACGTTGACCCCTGGAATCATTTTAGGATGACAGAAGTCAATCACTTGGGCAACTCCACAGATAACCCTCGGAAGAGCCATGTTAATATGACATGTTATCGCTGTGTCAACTGATGGGGAGCTGGAACTGGACTCTTTCCCCTTCAAACCAAGCCTGGATCCCCTCGGGCCCTCTCATTTCAGCAGCACCTTCCTGTTCCCTTCTCCCTCCCCCAGGGGCTAGAATGGAAGAGGCATTTTATCCGCCCCCCCCCCAATTAAAAATTGGAAGCTACGAAGCTGGGAGGGGTTTCCTCAGGGGAAATATGTCAAGAAATTGTCTTAAGGAGGGTGTAGGCTATGAACTCCGGGTTTGGAAATTCCTGGAAATTTAGGATTGGGGCCTGGGGAGGGTGGGCTTTGAGGAGGGGAGTGGGCTAAGCAAAGCTGCCATTTTTTCAAGGGGAACTGAACGGAGTTATCTGGAGAGCAGTTGTCATTCCAGGAGATCTCCAGGCCCCACCTGGAAGCAAACCAGTGAGAATTACGGATGAGACAAAAGCCACAAGCCCACAGCTTCCGTGAAAACACAGTCTCAAAACCCCAAATCAAAGAAACTCCAATTTTTATAAACTATTAAAAAATCAATTATTAATCAAGTATCAAAAATGCCTATACAAATGTCCAGATTTCATAACACCAAGAACAGGTACGCTTGAACTCAATCAAAGTCACTTCATGCAAAGAGGATTTCTTCTGTTCTGAGTGTGATTATCTAAATATTCTTAAAAACAATCCAACTTGTAGGGTTTCTGGCTTTGCATGGATTACCTGTTCTCAGTGTTATGAACTTTCTGCACCTCTGTTAGGTCTGGAAATCTGTATAGACATTTTGAATACTTGATTAATAATTGATTTTTTGAATAATTTTTAAAATATTGGAATTTCTATTACTTTGGGTTTTCACAGAACCTTGTGATTCTCATCTGGAAGTTGGCAACAACTACAAGGGTGCAACCATGTGTTATGGATAAGTTGCAAGTCCCTGGGCTGGACTGGAGGGCCGGCAGAGAGGGCTGGGGTGGTGGCATGGATTCTTTCTGAAAGCAGTGCTGGGATGCTACTCACATGGGCCAAGCTTCATATATCGCTCAAAGACTTCCTTGTAGTTCTCAATTCCGTGCTCTTGAAGCCTAGGAAGACGCATTGTGGACTTTGAACCATCACTTTTCAATAGAATGCTTGGTAAACGACCCCCTCTGTTACGTCCAACGTCTAAGCATGGACCCCCAACATGTGCCTGCCAACACCCCTCCTGGTGCCTCCCAAGGTCTTTAGGAAGTGGGCGGGGCCAGGTGGGGCTCTTGCCCAGCATGGTTTTTGATTGGACATTTGATGGGCTGTGCAGATTTTTTTATTTTTTTAAAACCACTTTCCTTTGGCAGCAGCTGCCACCACAATACAAGGATCTTCACTATGCCAGCCATTTTGTGGCTGGCTCTGTCTCTTGACGCAGCCATTTTGTGGCTGGCTCTGTCTCTTGACGCAGCCATTTTGTGTCTGGCTCTGGCTCTTGAAGCAGCCATTTTGTGGCTGGCTCTGTCTTTTGACACAGCCATTTTGTGGCTATGTCCACCCTAATTTGGGAAAGGGCGGAATATAAATCCACAGAAATAAATAAATAAATAGTGTCAGAATTCCAAATGTTGTTTGCATTTGTTTGTAGTTCCAGTAAATGAAGGTGACCAGATGAAGATATTGCTTTGAAACATGCAAATTGATCACCTAGGGTACATGTTGTCATGTCTCATTGGAGTTTGTTTATCTGCCATGCTTCGTCTGAGCCTATAAATCTTATGAATAAAGGCTATGGGACTGTCCCAACTGTACTGTTTCAGTGAATATAGATTGAGCCTGTTTACTACTATATTTTCATTGTGGAGACTGTGGAATTGTTTGAAGAGCTTTATTATTGCTTGAGTAGCTGTGTACATAGTGTTTCATTGTTAGTTGACTCCCCCAAAGGTTGGCAACCCTTGAGGCCAAAGATTTCCTTTCTGTTGGAAGTGGAGGACTAGCCACTGTCCCCATCTCAGCCTCTGGACCACATGGCAAGAGAGTCGAACTCAGCAGTCCCTTTGAAATGCTCCTCTCAGGGAAACTGCCTCTCTTCCTTCCATTCCTCCTCTCCCACAACACACTTCTGGCACACACCAAGAGGGAGGACACGGCCTCTCCCTCTCGGCACTATGAAGCAGAAGGTCCTCTCACCTAGGGGCATTTTCTGGATTCCCACCCCACAGATGGCCAGCCATAGGGAACCTTCCTTCAGAGAACATGGCACAGAAGGCTTGGAACAGTCTCAGCAAGTGGAGGAATAGATAGGGTTGCCACCAGCTCCAGGTTTGGAAGTGCTTGGAGATTCTGAGGGTGGAGCCTGGGGAGGGGGAGGTTTGGGGAGGGGCAGGGCCTCAGCAGGTTACACTGCCAGGGAGTCCACTTTCTAAAGTGGCCATTTTCTCCAGGGGGACTGAAGATCAGCTGTAATTGCAGATCTCCAGGCCCCACCAGGAGGCTGGCAACGCTACATGAGTGAAGAAGCATTCAGAGTTGGTGCCACTTACTCTTCCATTATAAGACTTCTGATTTTGCAGTTCAGCATAGCTTGCGAAAGGCGCCGATGAGGAGTGATGTCTATTGCACCTTCTAGTGTCTGAGTTGCCATGAGTTCCTCTATTACACACCGCAAAATTTCCTTGTAGGTCCGGCAACAAGGAACCTGTGGAAGACAAAAGCCCAGAGATAGAATCATAGAGCTGGAAGGGATATCCAGGGTCATCTAGTTCAACCCCCCTGCACAACAATGCAGGAAGTTCACAACTACCATGGAGAAGCCACTGTTCTCTGGACACAACTTGTTTTCCCAATTTGTTGTCTTGCCTTTCCCCTCAACAGCACAAGACAGCAGGGAGGTGATTCCCAGCTAGGCTTGCCACCCTCCAGGTGGGACCCAAAGAGCTTCCAGAATTACAGCTGATCTCCAGACAACAGGGATCTGTTCCTCCTGTGGAGAAAATGGCAGCTTTGGAGAATGGACTCCGGGGCATTAGACATCTTGGTGGATTCTCCCCTCTCCAGCCCCACCCTCCCCAAACTCCACTATCAAATCTCCAGGAATTTTCCAACCTAGAGTTGGCAACCCTCTTCCCAACCGTGTTTTTGATACAGTGACCTGCCAGTCTAAACTTACTTGGTGTGGTGGCCCCTTTGAAACAAACCTACAAGACATGGCCAAGGTCAACAAAGCAGCCAGACCTGAGGGCTTCCTTTCACAGGCTTCCTGACCAATACTCCCACTAAGTTGTGGAGTCTTGTGAGCAAAAATTCTAGTTTCAGAGCTACTGGCATTAAAATTATGAGCTACTGCATAAATTAGCTTGCCCTGGGGCCATTTTTCCTGCGCTGACACAAAAATACATGAGCTGAAGGCTAAAAAACTGTGAGCTAGCTTAGAACTCAGCTTAGAGGGTGTAGTGTATCGAGATAATGATACACACAATAACATAAAACCAGCTAGCGCGACCCTGCGCGGAGCGGCCGGGCTGCCCCCGGGCTGCTCAGCGCAGGGCACGAACTCCCAGCCAATCACCAGCTGTGGCGGGAAGTTCAACAGGCCAGGATTGGACTGGCCTGTCTGGAGGGAGGTTCCCGGAGTTGTACATAAGCGGGACCCGGCCCGCGTGTTCGCTCTCTTGTAACGTGCCTCCATTAAAGCATGTTGCCCTACCAACGTCTCCTGTCTCAGTACGTTACAGAGGGAACTCTGTTCCTGACCCACAGCGGAGGGTTCTCAAATTTCTCATTTAACCCTCACAACAACCCTATGATTTTGTTGAGGCTGACTGCACGCAAACAGTCTCAAGCAAACACTCATGAGACTATAATATTTGTCAGAAAAGGAAGAGGATTACAATACCCACCGACTCCATTCTTTCTGGCATATCTTCCAGCTCTTCAGGGGTCGGAAAGGGCTTCAGGACAGCAGAACAAAATTCGCAGTATCCAAGATGGCAGAACTCAGTAATATGATGTTCCTCAAAGGAGAAAAAAAACCCAAAATGGGTTCAAAGGGCTTTCTCAAGACTTTCTCAACAAACAAGAACACCAACGTATACTTGACTGCAATCCATCTCAATATCGCGTCACCTTTTCATGAATCTTTTTTTCCTGGTGATTTGGGGCAGAGAGAATTCAATGGAAAATCCAGGCTGGGTTTAGAGGCTCACCTTCCCCCTTTCCATTTAACAAGCTTTGTAATGAGAGGAAAGGTTTGAAAATAGCTAACATTGAGGAGGGAAATGTCTTCACCTGGGATTCCAGGCATTTGACAGGATCCCAAGTTCCTCTGTCACCACCGCCTAGCACACCTGCCCACATTGCCCCCCAACACTGCAATGCACATCCAGACATTCTGATGAGCTGGAATCAAGTCCCAATATGCTGCAAATGGCCCAAAGCAGCTTCTCCATCATGCCCATAAATGCCCTTCTAGTGCTCAGCTTATGGGCACCCAAACATGTCCCACTTTGCCTTGGCCGCCATATTCAGGCACGCGGAGCAGCAGTTTCCACACTGGACTAAAGGAGGGAGGGAGGGCCCAAAGCACCCCTGGAGCAGAGGGGCAAGCTGCATTTGCGCTGCTGGTGGCAAAGAACAGGAGCTCAGCTCCAGCCCCTCGAGAATCCCTCTCCTCCAGGTGGGGCCTGGAGATCTCCTGGGCAACAGTTCCCTGGAGGAAAGGGCAGCTTTGCTGAGCTCTCTCCCCTCCCCCACCTGGCTCTTCCTACAAAACTCCAGGAATTTGCCAGCTCAGGGTTGGCAAGCCTACTTATTTTGAATAAGTGTATAATTCCATTAAGTACCATTTCTGTTATCATGGTGTGCCTCGTTTTCATAAGTAATCTTCACTACAGCCACCTCCTTTTGGGAGGAGTGATCCTTTATTGGTTTAAGAGTGGTGTGGCCAATCTTGCTTAATGTAAGAGCCACATAGAAGAAACATCAGATGTTCTGATCCAGCACTTCACGCCCTCCTCCTAGGGTTGCCAATCTCCAGGTTAGGCCTGGAGATCTCTCAGAAATATGACTGATCTCCAGACTTGAATGTCAAATGTTTGAGAGCTGCAAGGGAGGGAGGGAGACCAATAGATGGCAGGGAGGGAGATGTGGAAAGAAAGCAATGTTAAATGCATTCTCCACTGGCTGGCTTGGCTTGGAGATGTGATTGAAAGGGACAAATGCCTTCTCCAAGCTGGCCAATGCGGTGGTGGGGGCTTTGAGAGCCACACAATATGTGTGCAAGAGTCACAGGTGGCTCCCCAGCTGCAGTTTGCATGCGAAGGCACAAGGAAGGAGAGTGGGCAGGTGACCCCACCAAGTGTCTCGTAGGGTTGCCAACTCCAGGCTGGAAATTCTTGGAGATTTGGGGGTGGAGCCTGGGGAGGGTGGGCTTAGGGAAGAATATAATCCCATAAAGTCCCTGCTCCAAAGCAGCCATTTTCTCCAGGGGAATTGAACTCTGCAGGCTGGAGATCAGTTGGGTTTCTGGGAGCTCTCCAGGCCTAACCTGGGGGTTGGCAATCCTAGGAGGAGGGAGTGACATGTTGAATCAGAAGGGTGCCCTTGAGCTGTTCAGAAGAGGTGCATTCTTTATGTAATGCTCTTCTTTATGGGCAGGGAATGAGGCCTTTGATGGAAGGAGCAGCTCTTTAAAAAGGGACCACCGGGAGGGGAGTTAGATCAAGGGTTGCCAACCTTTGGGGTCGGGGCTGCGGACCTCCCAGAATTATACCTGGCCTCCAGACCCCAGAGATCAGCTCCCCTGGAGGAAATGATTGCTTTGGAGGAGGGACTCAAGGACTTTGAGGTCCCTCCCCAAGCCCCACCCTCCCCAGACAGGCTCCACCCCCAAATCTCAAGGAGTATCCCAACCCAGAGTTGGTAAGCCTAGCTGGGTCCTCTGGCCTGGGGGGCGGAGGGTGGCTCTTTCTCACCTCAACCATGAGCAGCGAGTCCAGCACTGTGTCAGCCATGCCTGCCTCTGAAGAGCTCACTTGGAGGTTTCCAAGCAAGTGCATCCAAAACAGTTCCATAAAGAGGGAGAGAAATGAGAACAAGATGAGTCTCCTGCAAAAGCTTGCTTCTCTCTCCCCCCCTTTCTCTTGAGCAAGCCAAACCAGCTAAGAGCAAGCACCCTGCAGGACTTTCATAGAAACATAGAGTTGGAAGGGACCTCCAGGGCCATCCAGTCCAACCCCCTGCACAATGCAGGAAACTCACAAACACCTCCCCCTCAATTCACAGGATCTTCATTGCTGTCAGATGGCCATCTAGCCATTTCCATGGAAGGAGAGCCCACCACCTCCCAAGGAAGCCTGTTCCACTGAGGAATCGCTCTAACGGTCAGGAAGTTCTTCCTAATATTGAGCCGGAAGCTCTTTTGATTTAATTTCAACCCATTGGTTCTGGTCCTACCTTCTGGGGCCACAGAAAACAATTCCACACCATCCTCTATAGGACAGCCCTTCAAGTACTTGAAGATGGTGATCTGATCACCTCTCAGCCGTCTCCTCTCCAGGCTCAACATGCCCAGCTCCTTCAACCTTTCCTCATAGGACTTGGTCTCCAGACCCCTCACCATCTTCACAGGATCTTCATTGCTGTCAGATGGCCATCCAGCCTCTGTTGAAAAACCTCCAAGGAAGGAGAGCCCACCACCTCCCAAGGAGGAAGCCTGTTCCACTGAGGAACTGCTCTAACGGTCAGGAAGTTCTTCCTAATATTGAGCCGGAAGCTCTTTTGATTTAATTTCAACCCCTTGGTTCTGGTCCTGCCTTCCAGGGCCACAGAAAACAATTCCACACCATCCTCTATATGACAGCCCTTCAAGGACTTGAAGATGGTGATCATATCACCTCTCAGTCATCTCCTCTCCAGGCGAAACATCTCCAGCTCCTTCAACCTTTCCTCATAGTACTTAGTCTCCAGACCCCTCACCATCTTCACAGGATCCTCATTGCTGTCAGATGGCCATCCAGCCTCTGTTTCAAAAACCCCTAGGAAGGAGAGCCCACCACCTCCCAAGGAGGAAGCCTGTTCCACTGAGGAACCCCTCTAATGGTCAAGAAGTTCTTCCTAATGTTGAGGGCCAGCAACCTTTGTGGCAGGGGAGGGGCTTCTGTGTGCCACTGCAGTCACTTCTTCAGATACGATCCTTTGAAGGAAGACAGTTTTAGAAGTGTGTGGGAGAGGCGCACAGTTAATAGGCTTGAGTCTCTTGGCTTTTGCTTAGGAAAATGGGTTATCAGGAAGCATCGAGGGTGATTAGGATGAGGGTGCTTGACCTTGGTCATGCCAGCACACTAACCCAGGCAAGCCATGCATGCTCCATTTTTGCACAATGTCTCCCAACCCCTAGCCACAGGCGTGCTTTTATGCTCAGCAGACTGAATGACTGGAAGATTCACTGAAATTCCATTTGCAGACCACTTCTGGGTTTGTGTATTTTGTTGTGATCAGTGAACCATCCCCAGAGCCAGGGCCGGACCTAGCCTATCTGGTGCCCCACCACCCCCGCACTGGTAACCAAATTCACCCTCCAAAACCGAGCACCTCCCAAGTCATCATAGGAACCCAGAATCAGAGTTGGAAGGGACCTCCAGGGAGAAAGCTGGCAGGCGAGCGGGAAAGCTGGCGGACAAGGGAGAAAGGCAGCACGAGGCAGAAAGGTGGCAGGCGAGTCGGGCGAGGGAGAAAGGCAGTGAGCAAGGAAGGAAGGTGATGGGTGAAGGAGAAAGGTGGCAGGCAAGCAGGAAAGCCAGCAGGTGAGTGAAAAAGCCCATGCAAGAGTGAGAAAGCTGACAGGAGAGTGGGGAAAGCCTCTGCAAGTCACATGGGAGGCACCCAATTTGGCCCCGCCCCAGGGCCTAATTTGCCTAGTGGAAGGGCTGCCCCTGCCCATAGGTCTCTGGATTATCCCTGTTTTGTCTAGATATCAGCTCCCTGGGTGGTATCTCTATTGTTAGCATCTCTTGATCCAAAAATAACTAGATATGTTGCAAAATATTTGACAACAGTGATCTCCTTAAAATGCTGCTAAAATGGGTACGATCTTACTGACTTTTAAGATAAATTGTCCAGGTCCACTGTCATATCTTATCCTCCAGTATGTCTCTTTACGAGATACATGTGTCTTTTTGATTTGGTACCCTGTCTTCCTGTTTGTTTAGTCATGTTTTGTTTTGTTGGTTTGTCTCTTTTGCTGTGTCGTGAAGGCCATCGGGGCAGCTGTCCCAGATGGGGGAAGGCCTGGCCACCCACTGCCCCACCACCCAAGCAGAGGGGGGAAGAAGAGGTGCACATGCCAACCTCCAGGTGCGGCCTAGAACTCTCCTGCAATTACAAGTGACTTCCAGACCATTTAGCATGGTGAACACCTCCTTCTTCCCAAACTCTGCCCTCCCTCGGCTCCACCCCCAATTCTCCAAGTCCAATTCAAGAAATATCTGGGACTTTGGGGGTGGAGCCAGGAGGCATTGGGGGTGGAGCCAGGAGTAAAGTTGTGACAAATCCTCTTCTCTAGCATATTTTTAAAAATACCCCTCTTCTCCCCTACACATGGGCTTCCTCTGAGCTCGTGTTTCCCCCTCCTGCAGCAGCCTTTTCGTGGCTGGCTCCACCTCCTGCTGCAACCATTTTGTGGCTGCGTTCACTACCCTGTATCAGAATTCAAAAGGTGCCCACTGGCTCAAAAAGGCTGGGCTCCCTGCCCTACTGAACTCCAAAAGAGCAGGCAAGAGTCAAGGTAGGGTGTTGTTGTGGGATAGGAGGGAGGAAGAAGAAGAGTAGGTTTTTATACCCTGCTTCTCACTACCTCGAAGGAGTCTCAGAGCAGCTTCCAGTCCCCACAACAGATGCCCTGTGAAGTAGGCAGGGCTGTGAGAGCTCTGAGCAAACTGCTCTTGAGAGATCAGCTCTGAAAGAGCTGTGACTGACGCAAGGTCACCCAGCTGGCTGCATGTGAAGGAGTGGGGAATCAAACCCAGTTCTCCAGATTAGAGTCTGCCACTCTTACCCACTATGCCGCGCTGGCTCTCAGAGCTGGCATTTGACTCAGTGGGTACCTGCACCTTCATTTCAGGGTCAGGGGGTGCTCCAGATGGTGTGGCATACCTAGGCTTCCTTTCTCGGTGGTATCGCTTCTTTCTACTTCCAGGATTCTACCTGCAGATCAAAACAGTGAGAAAGTGTGTTGTGTTATCTTCACAAAAGGCTTGCATGGTATTCAGCCTTCTTGAAATCAAATGAGTCAGCCTTATTCCCAAGTCGACAGGGCTAGAAAGTAGACCACGTGGCCGGGCCAGCCACGGTGGAGGGACAGAGCCACAATGACTCTCCACATCTCACTATTCAAAACAGGGATATATTCAGGTGCCAAGTACAGGTTGGGGAGTGTCATGTGGGGTGTAATGCCCTAGAGTTCACCCTCAGAAGCAGCCATTTTTCTCCAGAACTAATCTCTGTAGCCTGAAGATCAGTTGTTCCAGGAGATCTTCAGGCCCCACCTGGATGTTGGCAACCCTGTAATATCTCACAAGGCAGCTGCGATGATTCCCCTCAGACCCCCTCATAGCTGAGATGAGATTTAACCAGGGCTTTTTTGTAGAAAAAAATCAGCAGGAATCATTTTCATATTAGGCCACACTCCTGACATCGCCATTGTTTCACACTGCTTCCTTGTAGAAAAAAAACAGAAGGAACTCATTTTCATATTAGGCCACACCCCCCGATGCCAAGCCAGCCGGAACGGTGTTCCTGTGCATTCCGGCTCCAGAAGAGCCCTGGATTTAACAAATCAGATTCTGACGAACAGAATGGTACAAGCCTGCCAAAACAAAGAGTGGACTTCCAGCAACTGTTTCCATCCTTAGAAACTGCACCTGATTAAAGATGTCATTTCTACAATCCTGGTTGCTTTGTGTGAATCAGCTGGGTCCGTCCTGACAGCTTGTGTAAAGTAGTGGGAAAAGCTACAAAAAATTAGGACTAAAAACAATCCCATTGGCTGCCTCAACAGATCAACAATGGCTAACTGACAGGGACTGCAGGTGGATCTAATCGTGGCACCCTTTGCGACTGGATCCCAAGATGACAGTGAACAAAGCTTGCCCTGCTTACCACTTCTCACTTTGCTTTCTGCACTTCTCATCTCTTTTTTTGTAGTTCTTTGGCCTGGTGTCCTTCTTGCTATGTGAGAGACATGGGGCAAATATTGTTATTTCAGTCTGGGTTGCAATCTGACCTCCTCCCCCCTCAGATTTACTCTGCTTTCAGTCCCTAATCGCTCTCAACACCAAGCCTGTATTAGAGGAAGAGGAAGTTGGCCTCCTAAGCCCTCCCAGCACAGATAACAGTAGACAGGCAAAAGCCATGGTCTAATGGGCACTCTCACTGAACCCAGTTGGTGTGGAAAAATAAGTACCCCTTTCCTCTTTGTTTCTCATCCTGCTTCACAGGCCTGCAGCCAATCACAGCGGCCTCTGAATGTGGAAAAGAAATGCACCGAAAAGCATTTTCAATTAACTCTAATACAGTACAGGATGGTATATGCCAATAAAAGGTCCTCATAACGTTCTGTGTCCTTTTCTTATCATGCCACAGTCTCTCTACCTACCTCAAATGTGAAGTGCATTTTGAGAGGACTCATCCTGGCTTCCCTGATTGCTCAGCTGGGGTCCACCTGCTCTTACAAGAACAGCATCTGAGGCTAGGCTTCCCAAACCCCCCGCCCTGCCAGGAGACCCCTGGATTAGCAGCCTAATTCCCCGCTCTCTAAAAATCTGGAAGCGGGGGTGGGGAATGGGGGGGTAAAACGGCGCCGTGTCTCTTTCCCTGCCTGGCTTCAGGCTTCTCCCTTCCTTCAGGTCACAAAGACCCGCCCACCGCCGGCCTGCTATTCGCTCCAGTCCGGCTTCCCTTCGTGAGGTGCATGCTGGGACTCGTAGTCCTTGCATCCCCTCCGGCTGCCGGGTGACGTCTCCTCGGGGAGTCTGGCCAGCGGGGGGGGGGGGGGAGCTCCGCCCCCGGAGAACCATGTGCGTTTCTACCTCCGGAGGCTTCAGTTGCTGATTGAAAGGCTTCCTTTTGGGATGGTGTGTCTGTGTTACTTTGAAGAAGTTGGCAGCAACTCGTGAGTAGAAAGGCCAATCCCCTTCAGAGTCGCCAGAAATGGGGGGGGGGACACGTCTGCTGAGCATTATTCTCTATGTGGAGATTGATTCTCATAGGGTATAATGGGGAATTGATCTGGAGGTTTCGGGGGCTCTGGGGGAGCTGTTTTTTGAGGTAGAGGCACCAAATTTTCAGTATAGTATCTAGTGACTCTCCCCAAAGTATCTCCCAAGTTTCAAAATGATTGGACCTGGGGGTCCCATTATATGAGCCCCAAAAGAAGGTGCCCCTAACCTTCATTATTTCCTATGGAAGGAAGACATTTAAAAAGGTGTGCAGTTCCTTTAAATGTGATGGCCAGAACTCCCTTGGAGTTCAATTATGCTTGTCACACCCTTGTTCCTGGCTCCGCCCTGATGTCTCCTGGCTCCACCCCCAAAGTCCCCAGATATTTCTTGAATTGGACTTGGCAACCCTATCTGAGGCGTCTTGTGTCTCTGCTCTCATGTTTCAGCACAGTTAGTGCAAAGAGGATAGACATACCAGGCAGATACTATTCGGCAAACTTATCCTCAAGTAACAACATTTCAAATGCAGCTCAAAGTGTAGAAAATCAGTGAAAGTTTTCAGGGTGGAAACATCCCCACAGAGAACCAGACTGACTGATTAAACTCTGTCCTGTGTGCTTACCTTTCTCTCTTGAACCTTGAGATGTGGAGGAGTAACTCCATTCTGTCTGCGTCTCCAAATCTGCAAATTCACGTTTCCTGTCACAGAAAATAAAAATGTTGGTAACAAAGATCCCGAAAAGGCCACAAGCCCCACAGCAGAGGTGTGCTGTCTACCAGCTGCTCATATCCAGGGGTGGAATTCTAGGAGGAGCTCCTTGTCAGCTCTTGGAGGACTGGCTACATCAGGGGGGTGTGGCCTACTATGTAAAGGAGCTCCTGCTACAATTCCACCCCTGCACATATCTAGGATGTGACTGAAAAGGTAGGAAGACTCATCAAGCTCACAGATTAAAAGAGACTCTGGGTAAGACGATGAAGGACCTGGAAGTGCAAGTTGTGTTTTCATCAGTTCTTTCTGTTGAAGGTTGTGGCTTAGGAAGAGAAAGAAGAATACTGCGAATAAATCCAAGTGGGTAGCTGTGTTGCTCTAAGGCCACAGAATAAATTTAGAGTCCAGTCGTACCTTTAAGACCAACCAAGTTTCATTCAAGATATAAGCTTTTATGTGTTACCTTGAATAAAACTTTGTTGGTCTTAAAGGTGCTAAAAAGGTAAAGGTAAAGGTGCAAGCACCAGTCATTTTCAACTCTAAGGTGACGTTGCTTTCACGACGTTTTTACAGCAGACTTTTCACAGGGTGGTTTGCCATTGCCTTCCCCAGTCATCTACACTTTCCCCCCAGCAAGCTGGGTACTCATTTTACTGACCTCAGAAGGATGGAAGGCTGAGTAAACCTGGAGCCGGCTACCTGAACCAGCTTCCGCTGGGATCTTACTCAGGTTGTGAGCAGAGGGCTCCAACTGCAGTATTGCAGCTTTACCACTCTACGCCACAGGGCTCTTCTTAAAGGTGCTACTGGACTGTAACTGCAAATAAATGACTGGCTGTGTAGATGGTGTCATCAAGAAAGGTTTCGGTTTTTTGGACCATCGCTTACACTTTCAAGAGGAAGCTCTTCTATCAAAGGATGATGGTTTGCACCTCTCTAGTCCAGCCTCCCAAGCTGCCAGTTCTCTGTAGTAATTCTAGGGGAACTTAGAACCCCGGTGACCTTGGACTTCCTTGGAGGTCAGGTCTCCCCTCCAAATACTCCCCAGTGCCCACCTGCTTAGCTTCCAAGATCTAGATGAAATTGGGCTACCCTGGACAAGGGACCAGGTAGATTATCCATGGCAGACTTTACAATGACTGGAAAAGTCATGCAGATTTGATGACCAATAGAATTTGAGGGGTGAATAAAGACAGAGGGCTGAAACAGGCCCAAGGTCACCCAGCAAGCTTGCATGGCAGAGTGGGGACTGGAACTGGGCCTCCCAGGTTGAAGTCTTGTTAGCCATTCCTATATGGCTGTGAAGACATTGTGTCAAACATGCATATTTCTGAATGCCATGATGGTCCACCAGACAAACAGCAGAACACCAATCTCTCCTGCTCCCCCCTCTTTTACAACCTAAGGGCAATAACACATCCATCTGGCCCAAGGATGTGTAGCCTTGCTGGTAACAGTGCAATGTGCCTCTCCCCCAGATTCACACAGACTGGTCTTATCTACTCTCAGCAGAAGTGTGAGAAAGGGAGATGTTTCTACAATAAGCAACTTTTGATTCAATAACAAAAGACTGATTATTGGGAAATATCGATGCTTGACACATATATTCCTGACCTCTCATTTCAATAGGCTTATGCTTCAATTCTGCATGTCTTCAAGCTGTTTTTCAGTTCAGATCTCATCTCAGCAAGAGCAGAAATCTCTATCGGGTCAGCATGGACTCTGTTGAATTTTAACCAAGACCCTCAGTCAACAAGAGCTTGGTAAGCATGCAAGAATATTGATTCATAATTGAAACGAATGCCAAAACCCTTTTAAAAACCTGTCTAATGAAGACAGGAAGGGGGGGGGGGTGTCAGAAAATGGCTTGTCTGATGAAGATTGGGTAACAGGAGTTAATATCTTCTTTTGAGCATCTCAAGACTCCTCCTAATAAGATGCCCTGATACTGTTGTTGGGAGAAGGATTGGAAAAAAGGAATAGGCTACGCTGAAAAACTCTTTAATTTGAATATAAATAGTGAGAGAAAACAGAGGAAGGGCAGTGAGTCAATATTAGCCTGGGTCGAGAAGTCCCTCTTCTGGATGGGAGGGGAGAAAGAAGAGGCTGGTTGCTTTGCCAAGAAGCGGCTTGTGTGGACAGAGTTCAAAGCCTGGTTTGTGCTGACACACACACACACAGCATGGTTCTTGTGGAAAACACACACACAGCTTGTTTTTATACAAAGATTCAATACAGAGTACATTGAACCATATAGAATTAATATAAAAGTTGTTTTAATCATACAAAAGATCTTCATTATTGAAGGAAATGATTGTGGAGATGTTCCATAGAGTGATATGATTGATCAAAAGGGGATTAGAAGGACTGGGAGTGATGCCAAAGCATTGAGAATAGGATTTTAAGAAGTAACACTTGGATTCAATACATTTCAATGGTGAATTCTTGAGTTATTAAGAAGAATACATACATATTCACTATATGGGCATAGGTTTATAACATTGGTTCATTATTTTTGGTACTTAAATCATGCTTTCTATCTCACCTCCTCTGATTAAGTTAGGAAAGGGGTCTTAGGCCTCCAACAGCATGAAAGCAGTTTACTCATTCATGTGAAGTTGTGTTCTTGGTAGATAAATGTGCTCTAGGCTTAGGAAAAGGCTAGAATGGTTATGTTCAAGATGGATTCTTTGATACAAAATGGAGTTCTCTAGCAATATGGAGACATGCCGAAGTAAGAATGTGGACATTACCGCAAAAGGTTTTAGTGACATTTGGTAGGGAAAGTCAAGATGACATTGTCATCCAGTGTCGATGTGGAAGGGACTTTTTGGTGAGAGGAGTAATGGGTATCAGAGCCAAAGAGTTGACCCCTCACACGAGATTGGCTGGATTGGGTGGTCCGACCACTCAAGGATTTAGATAAAAGGAAGGGGTAGCAGACCAGTAATTTGGAACAAGCCTGATCGAGGTCTTGTCTCCCCACATCATCTTTGTGTCAGACGTTGGAACTTCAAATAAGAACGAATCATTTTTTTCAAAATTAATCCATTTATTTGAGAACAAGCGGTCTGGTGTAGAAGCAGATTGAGTTTGATACTTTCCAAGGCCAAGCCTTGTGTTTTTGTACAGTACATGAAGGCATAACAATAAAACCATTCTCACACTCTCAGAGACAGTTGACGCTTCCCATACTCCCTTATCTCTTTCTCAAGGAAGGAACCCTGCTGGTTACCTTGGGGCATGCTAGCTTCAAAGGCCCCAGATGTTCTTTGTACTAGGTGAGAAATTCCTCCCTTGCGGTTAACAACTGCTCTTGTTTGAAATGCAGGTCCGTGTTCCCAGGGTTAGTAACAAAGCATAAAATATAACAGTCTACAAAATGGAGTTAGTCATGTCAAGCAAGTCATGTCAAGTCTATCTATAATAGGAGTAAAAGCAAGTTACAATGTCTGACATTTTGAAGACAGACATCAGGAAGGTGAGATGCTACCATGCTTTGCAAGAAATGAACTAAATAAACTTTGCTTAAACTTTGCTTTGCTAGAGATAATAGGTATTATGGGACCTTAGACTTATAGCTATGTATTCATTGTAACTGTTTTACATGAAGTTTCTGAATTGTGATTGGATTAGAATTATGTATTAATAAGTGCTTTTGAATAAATGACCATGTATTTAAGACTTCCTGAGCCTGCTGTTTCTCTGTTTCTAAGCGGTATTCCCAGAGGTACTCTTAAAGATTCCCCTCTTGCAAATTTAGATTAAAATGCTTAACCACGAAGGTTAACCGTCTGACCCTCTAACCACTACACCATGATCGTCATGTGCTGGTCTTTGTGGTGCTACTAGACTCAAGAGACTGGCACTGCTACCCCTCAGGGATTTCTCTTCCGTACTTTGTCTCAGGAGCTGAAGATGTCAGAGATCTTGTCTGGAAATCTGAAAGAGGGAGAGAAGGATTGTGGTCAGTCAACAGCACCACAACAGAGGCAACTCCCTCCTCATTGGCTATTTATTGGCTTTATGTGGTTAGAGACATTAATTCCACATCTATTGCCTGTGGCCTACAATCCACCCAATCAGCTCCAGGGTTGCCAACCTCCAGGTGGTCCCTGGAGTTCCCCAGAATCACAACTGCTCTCCAGTCCACAGAGATCAGCTCCCCTGGAGGAAACAGCCGCTTTGGAGGATGGCAGCCTCTTGTCAAGCATGAGATCTCAAAATAACCAGTCCTTGAATCTTGAAACAAAGTTTGGTTTATTGATAATCCATGTGGCTCATCCGAGCTGGGAGAAATTGGAACTGATACTTTGTAACAGAAGAATGCAGGCTTTAAGATGGCACATCAAAGGTTCTATAAACAATTCTACATTCACGTGTGAATTTCACACGCTAGGTTCCTTATCTATCTTGCGGCTAGCACATCCTGGGTTCAGGCCTGGCTGAGCCTGAGAACAAGTCCCAGGAGGTCTTATCTTCAAAGAGGGCATTCCTGCATTTGTTAGTAGAAGCGAGAAAAGAAAGGTGGGGGTTGCTACTTTGATGTGCCTTGGTTTAATTCAGAGTTAGTAACAAATCTATAATTCTGAATACTATAACAGAAGATGAATACACAATGCTTGACATACTGCCCCCCTAAGCTCTTGCTCGGGGTTTGTCTGGGTGAAGTGGGTAAAATCTTTTGAGAAGAAGCGAGGCTCGGAGGTTGGATGCTTTCACCCATTCATCGCAACTGGGAGGAAAATACTTCCAGCGTTCTAGGAAATACAACACCACCACCCCTTTTTACTCTTGCATCCAACACCTCCTGCACCTCATGATGACTCTGACCCTTCACTTGAATAGGTTTGGGTTCCGGGGGGCGAGGATGCCAATTCGTAGCTCCCAGATCTTGCCGAAGAAGGCTGCAATGGAAAACAGGGTGAATTTTACTAAACAGTTTTGGCAACTCTAACTACTGTCACTTTATTTATCACTCTCTTTATTTTGAAGGGTCCCAGGTATTTGTAAGCCAGTTTCCTGGAGGTTTGTGGCAATGGCAAGTTCTTTGTAGATAGGAACACAGTTTCCCCCACTTTAAAATCCCATTCTGGGGTATGCTTTTTGTCATAATGTGCTTTATGGTCCTGTTTGGCCATTTCCAGATACTCTTGAATTACTGACCACCCCTTCCCCAACGTTTCCCACCATTGCCGACAAGAGGAAGTGGGCTTGTCCTTGCTGCCGCCGGGTAACATGGGGAACCGCTTCCCCTCATAGCCGTTCACAATTTTAAAGGGGGATGCTTTGGTTGAGCTATGGAGGCTATTATTGTATCCATACTCAGCAAACGGTAGTAGCTCCACCCCATTAGTCTGTTGGTAGTTTACATAGCATCGTAAATATAGTTCTAAGAGCGCGTTTATGCATTCCATCTGTCCGTCCGTTTGAGGGTGATAGGCGGAACTCAATCCTTGCTCCATGCCTGTTAGTTTGCAGAACTCCCGCCAGAAGTTGGCAATGAACTGCGTGCCGCGGTCGCTAATGACCTTATCAGGGAAGGAGCCGACTTTAACAATGTGTTGGAAAAATAAATATGCCAATTTCTTTGCTGTAGGCAATTTTTTGCACGGAATAAAATGCGCTTGCTTTGAGAAAGTATCCACCACCACTAGTATTACTGTCCTACCCTGAGAAGTAGGCAGTTCTACTATAGTAAGTAAAGTAAAGTAAAATTTTATTTATATCCCGCCCTCCCCCGCCGAAGCAGGCTCAGGGCGGCTAACAGCATTTCAAGTAAACAATACAATAATAAAAACATTAATTCACATTAAAATTCACATTAAAACCAGTCAATAGTCAATAATTAATTAAAACATTCCTAAATTAACACTGGCGGTAAACATTATTAATCTGGCGGTAAACATTAATTCAGTTATTGGTGAACGCCTGTTTGAAGAGGGCGGTCTTGCAGGCCCTGCGGAACTGGTCTAAGTTCCGCAGGGCCCGCACCTCCTCTGGGAGTTGGTTCCAGAGTTGTGGGGCCGCAACGGAAAAGGCCCGAGTGCGGGTGCTTTGAAGTTTAACTTCTTTTGGCCCAGGGATATTCAGTCTGCTTTTCCCCACTGACCTCAGTGCTCTCTGGGGTCTATAAAGTCCAGAGATACCACCAACCATGGGCGCTCTGCGGTTTGAGTGGGTTGAAGTGCCATTATGCACACTGGGCAGGTGGTTACGAATTCTGAAATGTCTTTTTTCATTTGAGGCCACCAAAATTGTCTATTGACCAGGTTCAACGTCTTTACATATCCAAAGTGGCCAGACAGCTTACTACTGTGACAGTGTTGTAGTATTTCTTGCCTCAGTAATTTTGGCACATATAGCTTCCCATCGTGGTACCAACCCCCCCCTGTCTCTTTAGTTAATCCTTCCGGTTTCTCAGCACCCTCTCGCTCCGTTTTTTCTATTAGTCTATTGCCCCCCTACAGTTCTGGCGTGCCCTTTTTCTTCCCCGACCGGGTGGTTACGGCGCTGGCCACCATGCTGGGAGGGATGATGGAGTCCACCACTTCCTCCCTCTGACTCTCATGTTGGGGCAGTCTGGATAGTGTGTTGGCCAAGAAATTCTTTGCCCCGGGTATGTGTCTCAGGGTGAAGTCGAACTTTGCAAAGAACTCCGCCCACCTGATCTGCTTCTCGGTTAATTTCCTATGGCCAGTCAAAGCTTCTAAGTTTTTATGGTCGGTCCAGATTTCAAATGGCACCCTCGCTCCTTCCAGCCAGGACCGCCATGTTTTTAATGCAAAAGTCACTGCAAACGCCTCCCACACTGACCAGTTGCGTTGCTCTGGTGAGAATTTTTTAGATATGTAGGCACAGGGTCGCAATCTCCCCTCAGAGTCCTTTTGCATCAGTATGGCTCCTACAGCTACATCGGAGGCGTTGCATTGAACCACAAAGGACTTAAGTTCATTGGGATGGCTCAATATCGGCTCGCTTGTGAACAATCGCTTAAGCTCCTCGAACGCCTTCTGGTGTGCTGGTGTCCATGCCAGCTTCGCCCCCGGTTTTTTCGCCTCAGGTCCCTTCCCTTTAGTCTTAAGTAGGTCCGTCAGGGGTAACATCACCTGGGCGAACCCCTGAATGAAAGTCCTATAAAAATTTGTGAACCCAAGGAAGGATTGTAGCTGTCTACGTGTCCTCGGGGGTTCCCAATCTAATACCGCCTGTATTTTAGCAGGATCCATGGTGAGTCCCTTCCTGGAAACTCTGAATCCCAGGTAATCAAGCTCGGTTTGATGGAACTCACATTTGGACAATTTAGCATACAACTTGTGCTCGTACAAGGTGGAAAGCACCTTTCTCACTAACTGTACGTGGGAAGTTATGTCTTTTGAATAGATAATGATGTCATCCAGGTACACCACTACCCCCTTGTACAGGTATTCTCTCAGGACCTCATTGATGAAGTTCATAAATACTCCCGGCGCCCCCTGCAATCCAAAAGGCATCACGAGGTACTCTAACTGCCCCATTGGAGTGTTAAACACAGTCTTCCATTCATCTCCCTCTTTGATCCGCACTCTAAAGTACGTGTCCCTCAGGTCCAGTTTTGTGAAAATGGATCCTTCAGACACTGTACTCAGGAGATCTTTGATCAGGGGAATGGGGTACGCGTTGGACATTGAGATCCCATTTATCCCACGAAAATCAGTGCAAAGCCTAAGGCTCCCGTCCTTCTTTTTCCGGAAAAGCACTGGTGCAGCGTGTGGGGCAGTGGCCGGCCAGATGAAGCCTCTCTTGAGGTTCTTATCTATGAACTTTCCTAGTTCTGCCTTCTCAGCCCACCCCATGAAGCATAGTTTGACTTTGGGCAACTCCAGGCCGGGTATTAGTTCAATCGCACAGTCGGTGCTTCAATGCGGGGGAAGCTAATTCGCCTCCTCCTCACTGAACACTCTACACAAATCCCTGTACTCTCTGGAAATGGATTGGACCTCTTCCACCGACACGCACATTTTCTCATTCCTGGGGGGAGGATGAGGCCTCCAGCTCCCCAACAAGTGGTGGTGTTTACACCTCCTGTCGGTGATGTCTATCGTTTGGTCTCCCCATTGTATATCCAGTTGGTGCTTAGCTAGCCGCCCGACTCCCAATACTACGTCAAAAGAGGATGACGGAGCAATCACAAACATTTCTATGTCCCAATGATCTTCTATTCCCACCGGCACTCCCTGGGCCTCTTCTACACAGGGCTCTCCCCTCATTACGGACCCGTCCATTTGCTCGAATTGGATCGGGTGGGGTAGAGGCTTCCACAACAGCCCCAAAGCGTCCACTAATTTCAGGATGATAATCTCCCTCATGCACCCTGAGTCAATTAGAGCTCTTGCATGGATAAAGCGTTTAAGCTTTTGGTTCAGCAATGTCAACGGTACAAAAAATAAAGATCCAGTTACTCTCACCCGCAATGGTGCTGTTAGATCCATGACCTGCCTCTCGGCACCCCTCAGTGCAGGTCACTCTCGTTTTCCGCCAGCTCTGTTCCCCAGGGCTCCTCACTTGAATCATCCAAGATTATAGTATCCTCGTCTAGCACCATCAATTTTGCGGTGCTTCCTCTAACCGACTCTTTGGGTCTAGTTGTAGCCTTCCTCCGGCCCGCTGCGGTTAGCCTCGGAGTAAGGGGGGGGCTCAAGGTTTCTCCAGGCAATTAGCCGCTAAGTGGTTTGGGTCACCACATCGGAAGCATTTGCGCACCGGGGGGGTTTCTAGGTGTCCCCCCCTGGACCACACTCTTCTTCCCATCTGCGTAAGTCCCCAACCGAGCCTCACATCCCCCCTTTCCCCCTTGCTGCAGTTGGCATTGGAGGGCCACTCATTTCATATTTGTCTCTACCTCGCCCGCCAGCTGTACCCATTCCACTAGTGTGGTGGGTCGGGCTTGCTGCAGGGCTCGGTCCAGTAGGCTCACGTTTAGCCCTCTCTGGAACTCTTCAATCTTCATCATCTCGCTCCAGCCTCGTACTTTGGCCGAGTGGGTCGTGAAATCGGTCGCGTACTCCCACACGGATTTCGCCCCTTGTTGCGTCACGTGTAAGGCGGTTATGGCCCGAGTCTCCTGGAGGGGATCTTCGTACTGAGTCAGCAGTGCCTGCAGGAACCTGCACGGTGTCAAGCTCGGGGCCCCTCACCTTGTACAGGCTTATGTACCACCTCCTGGCCGCCCCCTTCAACTTCGAACCAAGGTAGTCCACTCGGCTGAATTCATCAGGGAACGTGTTCCCCCAATAGTGCATGTAGCTATTGGCTTGGATGGTAAAATATTCTATCTCCTCTGGGTCACCATCGAAGGTGGTGTCCAGCTCTCGGCCCCTCCAATAGTCTCGAGGGGCCGGGGGTCCCGGCGGTGGCGCGGGGCCTCCTGGTTGCCCAGGCACCACAAGGGTGCTTGAGGTGCCAGTACGGGTGGCGGTACCTGTGGTCCCAGTGCGGGTGTGACCGGTGGAACCAGCAGGGCTCTCCCTAGGTCGTGCCTCAGCAGCCAATCGATCTGCCTCTGCATCTCTTGCGCCATGAAGGTGCCGTTGGCTTGGATCTCATCCCATAGTTCCCTCGCCATGGTAGTCATCTCCCCTCTCACGGTTTCCAGGACGTCTGGCTCTTTCGGATTGCCTCCATCTTCCTCCTCCCACTTGGACCCAGTTGGACGGCTGTCCTCTGGTCAGGGTCCACCCCGCTCGTCCTCATCTCTCGTGGGGCAATCTTCCCGTCTTTCCCCAGGGTTTCCACCACCCTTGCTTCCTCGTGCCGGTCTCTACAGGATGATTTTGTGGTGTGCCAGTGCTTCATCCCCACAGGTGCGGTCCCCACTTCTGAGGGGTGATGAACAATTGTTGTACGTGCAGAGGGGACCCACGCCCCCCGACTCTCCGAGTCCCAATGATGTGCCGGGGGGGGGGGGGGTCCGCACCTTTACTCCTTCGAATGGATCAGTACGTTCTCTGTTATCTGGTGCTCTTTCAGCCATTCGGCTTGAAAGTTGCCAGGTCAGATGAACTCTTAATAAAGTATCAGTTCCAAAATGTCAAGCATGAGATCTCAAAATAACCAGTCCTTGAATCTTGAAACAAAGTTTGGTTTATTGATAATCCATGTGGCTCATCCGAGCTGGGAGAAATTGGAACTGATACTTTTAACAGAAGAATACAGGCTTTAAGATGGCAGATCAAAGGTTCTATAAACAATTCTACATTCACGTGTGAAATTCACACGCTAGGTTCCTTATCTATTTTGCGGCTAGCACATCCTGGGTTCAGGCCTGGCTGAGCCTGAGAACATGTCCCAGGAGGTCTTATCTTCAAAGAGGACATTCCTGCATCTGTTAGTAGAAGCGAGAGAAGAAAGGTGGGGGTTGCTACTTTGATGTGCCTTGGTTTAATTCAGGGTTAGTAACAAATCTATAATTCTGAATACTATAACAGAAGATGAATACACAACGCTTGACACCTCTGTGGCGCCACACCCCTGCTGAGGCCCCCCTTCTCCCCCAACCCTGCCCTCCCCAAGCTGTGTCCCCAGATCACCAGCAATGGCCTAGCTTGAAGCCTTGGGCGTAGTGTTATCCCTAGCGGCTGCCCATGTTCCTGCTTAAGAGTAATGTCTGTGATTTCAGAGGCAGCACCCGTCAGAAACCTGGGAACTCCCTTGTGTCTGTCTGCATCCATATTCAGGTGCCTGCACCATCATTATTTTCCCTGGAATAGGAGTGACAGCTTTGGGTTCAGAGAGCTCAGCCAACATTTGCCTCTGTTGGGTGGGGTGGGAGGCCTGGGAGGTGTTGTATTCCTGTTCATGACTCTGTGAGGAAACCGGGTATCAATAGCAGCCCCTTGCAGCTGCTTTCAAACTAGAATCCTTCTGCAAATCCCTCCCCACGTGATTCCTTAGTCATCCCCTAGGTAGGCAGGCTGTACGGTTGCTATCTCTGGGCTGGGAAAATCCTGGAGATTTGGGGAGTGGAGTCTTGGGAGGGCTGGTTTGGGGGAAGGGCATAATGCCACAGAGTCCTCCAAAGCAGCCATTTGCACTGGGGAGCTCTGCTGTCTGGAGAGCAGTTGTAGTTCTAGGTGCTCACTGGGCTCCACCTGGAGGTTGGCAACCCTAAGCCAACAGTCAGACAATGGAAACCCTCAAGGATCAGTCTTCAAAACAGATCTCACAGAATAACCTATAGCCAATACCTGGGTTTGAAATGTTTCCCAAGGATCCTCCATCATTCTCAGCAGATTCTTCTCCCAGGGGACCTGCCGACCTGGCTTTGGGTTCGGTTTCATAGGGCAAATTTGGTTCTCTTCTCCCGTCCTGATTGGCTTCATTCTCACTGCTGAGCAGATAGGCTTCTACTGACTGCCTCGCAAGGGAGGATATAGCTGCAGCATAGTCCCCTTGCAGTCTTTGCACATTTTCTACAGTGAGACGTGAGACTGAAAGCTCGAGATCCTCTGACCGGCCCCCAGAAGGAGTGCAGGGTGTCTCTGGCTGGGACTGGTCTGGTCCACCAGACCCTGATCCATTCTGCTCTTCTGACATGTTGTCCACACACAAAGCAAAACAAGCACGTCAGCCACAGGCAGGTTCCTGAGGGAAAGAAGAGCAGGAAAAAAACCAAATGCCACCGGTCAAGGATTCAGCTGTCTGGTTGAAGAGCCCTTTTGTGACTTTGCAAGAGAGGTCACCTTGCCCTCCATTGAAGATGGTTTCAGGTGGATAGCCTGAATGTGGGTCTGCTGAAGAGGAGCATAATACGAGTCCAGAAGCACCTTCGAAAGGCAAGACCAACCAGGTTTCCAGGCTATAAGTTTTGATAGGCAGAGAGCTTTAACTCTCAAAAGCTTCCACTCTGGAGACCTTGTTGGTCTTTAAGGGGCTCCTGGACTCAAATCTGGCCCTCCCCTGGGGAAGCCTATCCCCTCGTCTGAAGAAGTATGCATGCATACGGAAGCTTACATTCTGAATAAAACTTTGTTGGTCTTAAAGGTGCAACTTGACTCCTACTTTGTTCTGCTGCTTCAGACCAACACACTGCCCACATGGATCTATCTACATTTCCGCTGTTACTATTTAACAGTTCAGCTGTGGGTAAGAACATAACGCTTTATCGAGAAACTCTGAACTAGAGAACAACCAGGCAAAACAAGCAATATATACAGTTGGGGAAGGAAAGATACATTCCTTTTAGTTGGCGGGAATCCGCCCTATTGGTCTCTCCAGGATAGGACTTGCAAGCCCCCAGTCCAGGTGAGGGTTCCCCGCCTGGGAGGTTCCCAACCTGCCAGCCCACATTGGGCCAACGGTGGGGAACCTCCCCCTATGTTGCCGGTGTGATGACGTCAACCAGAAGTGATGTCATCACGCTAGTAATGGGGCGCAGCGGCCACTCTAGGCGTTTCTGGGAAAACCCTATGTTTTTCCCAGATGTTTTAGCCATTTGGGAGGGAAAACTCAATGGTACAATAGGTACCAAAGAGTTTTTCCCTCCCAAATGGCTAGAGCGTCCAGGAAAACCATAGAGTTCCCCCAAAAACGTCTAGAGCGGCTGCGTGTGGCATCACTGGTGCAACGACGTCACTTCCGGGACGAAGAGGACTTGGCAATCCTACTCCAGGATGTACATTGTCCAGAGCCTGACTTGGGCCAGGATGGGGTGATCCAGTAAACTTAATAAATTAAAAATAACAATAAATAATAAAGCTGTAAATATGCAATTCTTGCTGGAAGGGAGCACGTATCACATGGGGCAGGCAAGTCTCCTGTGCCTCGCAAAACAAAGAACTCTTTGGAGGGACAGTTGGTTGCATTCACTGTTTACACACTTCAGTGCACAACATGCAGCACGCCAAGGAAAGAGTATGGACTTTCAACCCTGAAAGGTCATGATGCACAAAAGGAGCACCCCAGACATCTAATTCAAGAAGAAGACGACGGCAGATTTATACCCCACCCTTCTCTCTGAATCAGAGACAGAGTGGCTTATAATCTCCTTTATCTTCTCCCCCTACAAAAGACACCCTTTCAAGGACAACCTCTGCCAGAGCTATGGCTAACCCAAAGCCATTCCAGCAGTGCAAGTGGAGGAGTGGGGAATCAAACCCGGTTCTCCCAAATAAGAGTCCGCACACTTAACCACTACACCAAACTGGCTCTCTGATTACAAGGCAGATCAGAAATAACTTCTAGGTGTGTTCTATTTTCCATTAGAACTCCTTGAAAATTAATTAATTAATTATATTTATTTCTTCTTTATGGAGCTCAAGACAGCTTACATGCTTTAGAAATCACACTTAATGAGATAAAAGCTTGAGATGATCGATTGTAGTGGGGTGGGTCGCTGTGTTTCTGAGGTTTGAGTCTAGTGGCACCTAAGGCCAACAAAGTTTAATTCTGGGCATAAGAACTTTTTTTCTGTGCAAGTTCCTAATGCAGGGCAGGAGCAGTGCATGAGTGGAAGATGTCCTTCGGCTGTGTGGCATTTTAGCCACTTAATGCAGCTGGTGGGGGAAAGAGGGGCAGGAGCAATTAGTAGGAACTTTTTGGCATTCTGATTTCTCAGCTGACTCATACAGTAGAGCAGCAAGCAGCCAGGAGAAGTCTACCAGACCAATTAATATTTGCAGGGTTCATTTTTACCACACAGTCTCTGCAGGAGAACAAAGTTTGAGTCCAAGGGCACCTTTAAGACCAAGAAAGTTTAATTCTGGGCATAAGCTTTCATGTGCAGGCATACAAAGGGTGCAATCAGACGGGCAGGTTGCCATGGCAGAATCTTGGCTTGGGACAGTTTATGTGGATCAGACAGTGCCCGCTAAGCCTGCATCACAGCACAGCAGGCTGAGTTGGTTTCCCCCTCCCCCCCTCTTAAGTCTCGCTATGCAGTGCACAAAAGCAGACAAGCACACACATGCTCCTGGTTGGTTCTGTGGGGGCATTGAAGCACATGTCAAAGTGGGGTTCGGGGCAGGGGGAAGGACATGCCAAAAATGGAGTGGAATGACCACACTGCCTCTGAATTTGCATGGTGTGCTGGGGCAATCAGTTGGCCGGAAACCTGCTATGGAAGCATTTTGCCAGGGACGTCACCTGAATTTGCTAGTGGCCATTTAATCCACTTAGGATTCACTTCAGCGTGAGGTAAGGGCGAGTGGGGCATGAGAACCAGATGTGTATGTGTGATTGCACCCATTTAATCTGGAGCAGAGGTACGGCTAGGGCAGGCCAAACTGCTCGTGTGATTGCACCCAAAGTATACCCAGAAATAAACACTGTTGTACACACACAAAAGGCGCAGACACTCAGACAGGGAGCTGATTGGCTGGGAGGAGATGAGGAGGTGGAGTCTCACCTGCAAGGGTCAATTGGCCTAAACAATTTGGGGCGGTGCACATCAAGGCTGTATGGGGCTGGCCAAGGAGGAGGAGGTGGTGGTTATGCTGCTCTTGGCATAGAGAGAGGGGCCAGAAGGGAGGCGGGACCCTGATAAGCACAATTCCTCCCCTCCCCCTCTGAGGCTCAAAGGACCTGGAGGCCCGGACCCACCCACAGCTGGGACCAAGAGGAGGTTCTGGCCGCCTGGCCGCAGGACTCAGATCCTCCCTTCTCCGCTCCACTGCCCCCTCTGCCCCTGTACCAACACATTACCCTTCCCTGCAGCAGTCTAGTGCAGCTCAAGCCTCTCACGCAAAACGTCTTTATCTAGTCTGGGAAGGCAGGATTAATCCCTAAAGAGGCATAGCAATTAATTTTATTCCATTATCTCATGCATTTATACCCTGCTTTTCTCCCAAAGCAGCTGATGTTCTTCTCTTCTCCATTTTCTCTTCACAACAACCTGCAAGGTGGACTAGCCTGAGAGCATGGGACTGGCCCAAGATCACCCAGATGGCTTCTATGCTAGAGTGGGGATTCGAGCCCAAGTGTCCCAGATGTTCTGAACCATGATGCCCTGGAGGTGAAGAGAGAGCAGGTGGGGCTGGCTGCTTCTCACCACTGGAACCCTTCTGGAAGGCCCGATTGTGAGAAAGTAGGGCTGGCCCAGGGGATGCATGGCTGAGTGAGAACTGAAACCCAGGTCTTCCAAGCCCAAGTGACAGTGCAATGGATGCCAGCCTCTACGTGGGACCTGGAGATCCCCCAGAATCACAGCTAATCTCCAAAGATCAGTTCCCCTGGAGAAAAGGGATGTTTTGGAGGGTGGACTCTATGACCTTGTGCCCTACTGAGGTTCCTGCCCTCCCAGGCTCCAGCCCCAAATCTCCAGGAGTCTCCCAACCTGGAGCTGGCAAGCCCCCCACCAGTGGCTACTGTTGGCTCTGCCATGTTGCCAGTCTCCTGGTATTGCACGTGATCTCTAGAGTCCCAAGATCGGTTCCTTTTGAGAAAGTGGCTGCTTTAAAGGGTGGCCTCTCTGGCATTAGACCCCACTGAGGTCCCTTCCCTCCCCAGCTCCACCCCAAAAACCACCAGGTATTTCCCAACCAGAGTTGACAGCCTTGGGTTGGGGTCACCCTCAAAATGACCAGTTCTGTCATTGCCCCATGTGAGGACCATTTTAAAAAGCACAGAGACACAAAATGCATCTCAATGTTTTTTTACAAGAGTACATTCCTTTTGTCCTCACACCACCCTTGTTGAGGAGGCCTTGCCAAGTCCTGTTTACAGTGGGGGAACTGGAGCTGAATGGACACTGGTGGCCCAACATCAGGAAGAGAGCCTGCAGCTGCCAACAGGGAACTCATCCCCTTTATGCCTCCCTGCCCCCCAAAAGCTGTGCTTGGGGAGTCCTTGAGTCTGCATCCCACTTTCCTGGAGGCACTTACCTCCCTCTCTCACCACTGATGGTCTTGTGGCCTGCAGAGCCACTGCCCGAGTGTCACAATGGCGCTGACCCGCCTGCCTTTTGTTGCACGGCTCTGGGATGGGGTTGCCAGTGCACCAGGAAGCAGCCATTGAAATCAGTCTGAAGGAGGGAGAGGTGGAGGCAGCTTGAGGGCTCTGTGTTTAAGCTCCTGGCTATGCATCAGACATAAAGCCAACAGGGTTTGGAAAGTATCAGAAGAGGAAACAGCTAAGGATAGTTACACAACAGAAATAAGTAAGTTCCATTGTTTTGGCCCCATTGAGCTGTGTGTACTTCAGGCACAGTTCCCTAATCTCCCCTTAATCTCCACGGTACCCCTCTGCAGCCAAGGTAGCTAAGAGCACTGAAGTGCCAGGGTCAGTCTTTAAGTCGGGGTGACTGGAGGGAATTAAGCCAATAAAGCTGGCGTCTGATGAGGTTTGGAATAAGGACTTGCACTATGGGACTTTCCAGTTTAGAAGA
Organism: Heteronotia binoei; assembly: GCF_032191835.1. Taxonomy (NCBI): domain Eukaryota; kingdom Metazoa; phylum Chordata; class Lepidosauria; order Squamata; family Gekkonidae; genus Heteronotia; species Heteronotia binoei. The sequence continues at coordinate 1,603,683 of NC_083228.1, read as the reverse complement.
CAGATGGCCAAGAAGGGGCTAGAGCATTCTCAGCATGGAGAGAGCTGACAAAGAGAACTTTTTCCCCCTCTCCCAAAATAGTAGAACTTGAGGGCATCCAGGAAAGCTGGTGGGCAGTAGATTCAAGATGGACAAAAGGAAATACTTCTTTATACAGAGAGTAATTAAAATGTGGAATCTGCTGACCAGAGGATGTAGTGATGGCCACAAGAATAGACAACTTTAAAGGGGGACTGCACAGATTCATAAAAGACAGGTCTGTCGGTGTGTACTAGCCATGGTGACTAAAGGGAACTTCCGTGTTCAAAGGCAGTCAACCTCTGAATCCCAGAGCCAGGAGGCAACGTCTGGGGAAGGCCTCAGCCTCTCTGCCCTGTTGTTGGACCTCCAGAGGAACTGAGTGCCCCCTGCGTAAGACAGGATGCTGGACCAGATGGACCCCCACCAGCTTGATCCAGAAGGGCTCTTCTGATGTTCTTAATACACCTGTGCTGCTCAGACCTCTGTCTGGCCAATCCATTGCCCTGGAAAACTCCCTAGAAAGAGGACAAGGTGGAGAGCACCATGCTGCCCCCTGCAGCTGGCAAGCAGAGCACAGGCAGTCCCCGTGATGAAGGGGAAGCTGGTAGCCAGAGACATTTCAGTGGCCGCCAGGAGTCAGACAAATGTATCCTAGATGTGTTTGGTTCAAGTGTATTTTCTATGCATATTTCATTAGCCCATCCAGCACACTCCAAAAACGTAGATCAACCAGATTACTATACTATTATGGATGTGCAGCATCTTAAATGCTTGATTCTACATACTTCTTAGCACTGAACGTATTTACATTGTCAGAATGGTGAGAGCCACAGAAATAGGAAAGAGCAGGATGGGAGACTGCAAGGCAAGAAGCAGCCCAGAGGAGGGAAGGGGTGCACACCTCAGACTGTTGCCTGGGCCAGAATTAAGCTTGATTGAAACAAAGCAGGCCGCATTGTAAAAATACCCTCTTACTAGCCCCCTTCTTCCCCCATGCATCCCAGATTGCATCTCTTTGGCCTCAGTTTGCCTCAGGGCTGAGCAGGGAATAGAGAAGGGTTTTAGTCCTTCAGCCTCTACTCAGCTTCACTATTTGAAATCTGGCTCCCGGCTTTGTTGTTTAGATTTGATAGGAAAGTGTCCCAGGTGTTTGCAGTTTGGTGTAGTGGTTAAGTATGTGGACTCTTATCTGGGAGAACCAGGTTTGATTCCCCACTCCTCCACCTGCACCTGCTAGCATGGCCTTCAGTCAGCCACAGCTCTGGCAGAGGTTGTCCTTGAAAGGGCAGCTGCTGTGAGAGCCCTTTCGGCCCCACCCACCTCACAGGGTGTCTGTTGTGGGGGGAGAAGATAAAGGAGATTGTAAGCCGCTCTGAGTCTCTGATTCAGAGAGAAGGGCGGGGTATAAATCTAGTCTTCTTCTCTTGGCAGCTTGCCTAAGAGTTGCCACTCATCTCTTGTGGCACTGCCACATTGGCACCCATTGCCCTGACATGACTGAGCTGGCCCTTTCTCAGAGTTGCTGCCCATTGGCGGCATGAAGTCTAGCAATGCCTGCTGAGTGGCTATACTGTGGAGGGGAGGTTCGGTGACCCACATGCAATCATGAGCCATTCACTGCGCCCCCCTTGGGCAAGAGAGATAGAAATGAAATCTGGGACATTGGAGGGGGGGAATTACACAGGCAGAGAACAATGATTTGCTGTCATTAAGCTCACAGAATCAAAATGAGTGCTGAAATACATTATTCTTAAGACCTTTCCTATATAGCATTCTGTAAGCTCAGCAGACGAAACATGTTTCAATAAGAGCCAGAGACAACCCTAGAGAAGAAACCAATTAACATCTGCTGAAATGCTGTACCCAGAAGCTGGCAAAGGATATGGAAAGCATGTTTCTTGCACGAGTTCAGGAATAGGCTTCACTATTTTGTTTCCTTGCTTTTTAAGTGATTTCTTTTCTGAAGTGTAAGTAGTTTCTTGTTTGAAGCCAATCCAATGCGTTTTGGTTCCTGCTCTGTTGTTTTATTCCAGTGTCATGCTGGCTTCCCAAAGAAAATTGTTTCATGTAAATCTCTGTATTTCCTGAAATAATCTGGACCCCCCAATCTGTTTTTGATCTTTTCCAAAAAGTTGCTTGAAGGTGAAGATGGATTACATCCCACCACGGGTCAAGTTGAGTGAAGACACCTTTGTCTTTCTCGATGGCAAGTGGGTAAATGAAACCTACATTCAATCAGCGTTCTCTTCCTCTCCGGAAAATCTCCAGAAGCACACTAGCAAGAAGATCTGTAATGACTGGACTCTCTGGGAAGAGAACAAGGCCCTTTGGGAAGAAAACAAGGCCCTGCGGATGGAGAACCGGGCTCTCCGGGAAGAAAACAAGGCTCTGCAATGCTTGCGGATGGAGAACAAGGGGATTCAGGTGATCTACGACGAGAGTCTCCAGCAAGTGCTGCAGCAAGATAAGGCTCTGGAAGGCCTTCCAAACTTAGGGCTCCCGAACAGCATAGAAAACAAAGCCCTTCAAGTTCTCCGAGAAGAAAACAAAGCCCTCCAGGTCTTTCGGGAAAACAATGTTGCTTTGAAGATCTTCCCAGACAAGGTCTTCCCTGAGAAGAAATCTATTCCAGTTCCAGTTCTCCAGAAGGAAAAACTCACCGTCCAGTTATTAGGGAAGGAAGACCCGGCAGTCCCCGAAACTAGCAAGGTTGTGACTGTCCAAGAAAACAGTGCCAAAGTTACCCTGCCCCAGGCAATCAAACCTGTCTCAGAAATTCCGGAGGACAGCAGGACTTTGCCAGTCCTGGAAAGAAGCAAAACTCCTGTGTCCCTGCTCGAGGAGAATGAGGCCTTCCTGGCTGTCCAGAAGCTGAACCAAATTGTGCTCTCCCTTCTCAGAGAGAACCAGGCACTTCTGGAAGAGAAGCGGTCCTTCCACACTCTCCAAGGAGGGAACAAAATACTCTGGGAGGAGAACAACAAGCTGAAGCTGCAGCACAGTGCCCTCAAGGGAGCCATCAACAAGATTGTGGCTCAGATCGACGCCTTGCAGCAGGAGCTGAACACTCTTGTCTTCCTGCCGGAGGCAGAGACTGAAACAAAGAGGGTGGAGAGTTGCTGAAAAGGGAAGGGCCTCAGGAAGAGAGAGGAGCCCAGGCAGAAGATGGTCCCATCATGCACCCTTGCCAAGTGTTCTGTCTCCTGGACAGAAAACCTAATAAAGTTCTGTTGTGATTCAAGAGAATTGTGATGAGTTCTCAAAATACAACGATGTGTGTCCATGGTGGTGGAAAGTGCCATCCAGTCACAACTGACTTATGGCCAGTATTTCCTCTGAGTTAAGAGTGAGCTAGCTCAGTTTTTTTTAACCTCCGGCTCACACATTTTTGTCTTGGCTTAAGAAAAAAAGGGCCCCAGAGCAAGCTAATGTATGCAGTAGCTCACCATTTTAATGCCAGTAGCCCACAAAATAGAGTTTTTGCTCACAAGACTGCACAGCTTAGAGTAGGGTTGCCAAATCCAATTCAAGAAATATCTGGGGACTTTGGGGGTGGAGCCAGGAGACCTTGGGGGTGGAACCAAGAGCAAGGTTGGGACAAGCATAATTGAACTCCAAAGGGAATTCTGGCCATCACATTTAAAGGGACCACACACCTTTTAAATGCCTTCCCTCCATTGGAAATAATGAAGGATCATAGAATCATAATCAATTCAATTGTCAGAATTCAAGGATGGGGCACCTTCTTTTGGGGGTTTTCTGGTCCAATCTTTTTGAAACTTAGAGGGTGTTTTGAGGAAAAGCACCAGATACGATGCTGCAAATTTGGTGCCTCTACCTTAAAAAAAAGCCCCCCCTCCCTTGAACCGCAGATCAATTCTCCATTATATCCTATGGGAATCGGCCTTCATACGGAATAATGGGAATAATGGAATGCCCAGCAGACATTTCCCTCCCCCCCCCTGCTTTCTGATGACCCTGAACTTTAAGGATTAGTGAAGCTTGTTAAAGCCTCCGGTGAAAGAGGGTTATATGCGCCTCCCTGTCAGCTCCAATGCGCTCTGCCGCTTTTGTGTAACGGCGATTTACACTTCTGCCGCTTCTAAAATTTCGGAGTTGCGCCAAATATCACTATATATCAATTTTGACGGAAAAGACCACTCTTGGAATCCCTGCTCCCGGCTTCTCAGGAAAGTTTTCCCTGGATATTCACTTTATTTATTAACTTTGCACGTAAAAGATAAGACTGTGTCTTGGGGAATGTGCTTGGTGTGACTTTGTACACTGTATTTATCATACATGTTTTTGTATTGAATATATCATTGCACAAGTTTTCCAGAGCTGTTGGTTGTTCGTGGATGTTTTTGTGCCCCACCTGGGGATTGGCAGCCCTAGCTTAGAGGGAGTATTATGGCAACCCCTAAGACAAGGATGAGCAGAGATGAGTTGCCATCGCCTGCCGCTGCATGAGCCATGATGCAGCCCTGGACTCCCTCAGTGATCTCTCATTCAAATACTAATCTGGGCTGAGCCTGCTTAGCTTCTGAGGCCTGAAGAGGTCAGGGTAGCCTGGGTCACCCAGGCCACATGTGCAAACTAATAATAATAATAATAATAATAATAATAATTTTTAATTTGTATCCCGCCCTCCCTGCCGAAGCAGGCTCAGGGCGGCTTACATAACACAACATAACATAAATACATTACATTAATAAAATAATAAACAACAAAATACCCCAATTTAAATTATTACTTAGTTAAACATTAAAACATCAGTAAAACAAATTTAAAACACAGATTAATTTGGTGCTGCAGATATAACATAGCTTGCATAGTGATGGTGGATATGCCCTTCAGGCCTGTGCATGGATGGTGGATAGTGATGGTGGATATGCCCTTCAGACCGTTGCATGGATTACTGTTGCCAGGTCATCATGCTCCAGGAAGGGAGCCAACTGCCTCGCCCATCTCAGATGAAAAGCGGATTTAGCAGAGGAATTTTTAGGTGAAGCACAGTGTGCGCGGTACTGGCTCCACCCTTTCACCTTGGGGTCATCTGCCATGGCCCAGTAAGCCGAGACGCCGGCAGCGAGTCCTCCAGGTGGTAGGTGTTACATTAACGAGCTCTATCTGCCTGGGTTTGATGTTAGAGTTTTCCTTCTCTTGGCTCGCGAGGTTGGTGAGCCCAGCCTGCCCATCCAGTTATACCGCCGGACATTCGGTCGCAGCATGACGTGGCAAACTCTGTGAGAAATGGGGGGGACCAGCGGGAAGGTGTTGCCATGGATGCAGTAATGCAGGAGAGGCCATTGCAGTGACCATCTGCCAGGCATAGCCGGACAGTGACCACGTGGCGTTCACTACACCGGGAAAGGAGAGGCTATGTATTGCGCATACACTTTCCCTGGGGGGGGGCAGGATACCCAAGAGGGAGCCCACCCTCCCTCTCCCTCCCCCTCCCTGCACCACTGTGGGTGAATCAGTTCTGAAGACAGTCCAGCAGTTCAGCTACCTGGGGTGCATCATCTCCTCAGATGCCAAGATCGACAAGGAGATTGATAACAGGCTGGCAAAGGCAAACCGTGCATTTGGCCGACTGCACAAAAGAGTGTGGAGCAACAAGCATCTGAAAAAAGGCACAAAGATCAATGTTTACAAAGTGGTTGTGATGACAACCCTCATCTACGGCTCCGAATCGTGGGTTTTATACCGTCATCACCTGCGACTCCTTGAGCGCTTTCATCAGCGCTGTCTTCGCACCATCCTCAACATCCACTGGAGTGACTTTGTGACCAACACTGAAGTCCTCAAGAAGGCGGAGGTTACAAGCATCGAGGCACTGCTGTTGAAGACGCAGCTGCGCTGGGCAGGGCATATTTCTAGGATGGAAAACCACCGCCTTCCTAAGATTGCCCTGTATGGCGAACTTTCCACCAGCCATCAAAATAGAGGGGCACCAAAGAAGAGGTACAAGGACTCCTTGAAGAAATCCCTTGGCACCTGTCGCATCAACCATCACCAGTGGTCTGACCTAGCCTCAGATCGCAAAGCATGGAGGCACACCACCCACCAGGCTGTCTCTTCCTTTGAGAACACACGCATAGCTGGTCTTGAGGACAAAAGGAGATTGAGGAAGAATCGCACTGCTACAGCACCAACCCCAATTCAGACTTTTCCCTGCAGCCACTGTGGCCGGATCTGCCTGTCCCACATTGGTCTTGTCAGCCACCAGCGAGCCGGCAGCAGACGTGGATTACTGCACCCTTCTTAAATCTTCGTTCGCGAAGTCAAGCCGAGAGAGAGAGATAGTGATGGTATAATACTTCACATTAAAAAGCCAGCTGAAAGAGAACGGTCTTACAGGCCTGGCGGAACTGGTTCCACCAGCGGGGTGCTGTAACCGAGAAGGCCCTCTCTCCTGTCGTTTTCAATTTTACCTCCTTCGGCCCAGGGATTGTTAGCAGGTTTTGCGAGCTAGATCGAAGCACTCTCTGGGGAACATATGGGGAGAGATGGTCCCTAAAGTAGGCAGGTCCTTGGCCATATAGGGCTTTAAAGGTAGTAACCAGCACCTTGTAACGAATCCAGTACACAATTGGCAGCCAGGGCAGTTCCCGCAGCCCAGGCCGTATGTGCTCCCACTTAGGGAGTCCCATTAACAGTCTGGCTGCTGCGTTCTGCACTAGCTGCAGTTTCTGGGATCGGCATGGGCAGCCCCATGCAGAGGGCATTACAGTAGTCTAACCTTGAGGTGACCGTTGCATGGATTACTGTTGCCAGGTCATCGTGCTCCAGGAAGGGAGCCAACTGCCTCGCCCATCTCAGATGAAAAAAGGCGGATTTAGCAGTGGCTGCTATCTGGGCCTCCATTGACAAGGAAGGCTCCAGTAGCACCCCCAGGCTCTTGACCCTGCGCATTGTTTTCAGTGGTGCACCATCAAAGACCGGTAGGGGAATTTCCTTCCCTAGACCGCCATGCCCTAGGCACAGGACCTCTGTTTTCGTTGGATTCAGTTTCAACCCACTCAGCCTGAGCCAGCCTGCCATGGCTTACAGTGCCTGGTCCAGATTTTCGGGGACATCGCCAGGCCAGTCGTCCATCAGTAGATAAGAGCTGGGTATCATCAGCGTACTGATGGCAACCCAGCCGATACCTCCAGGCAATCTGGGCAAGGGGGCACATGTAGATGTTAAACAACATCGGGGAGAGCACCGCCCCCTGAGGCACCCCACAATTAAGTGGGTATCTCTGAGACAGCTCTCCCCCAATCTCCACTCTTTGTCCCCGACCATCCAGGAAAGAGGAAAGCCCCTGAATCCCTACGTCGAGAAACTAGAAGACAATACTTTTTATTTATTATTTATTATTTATTGATGTCATGTCTAGTCCTCTTTTCTCACTTGGCCTCAAGGAGGATTACACAGACAGGACAGGACATTCAATAAACATTGTAGTAGGATTAGGGTTGTAGAACCCATTAGAAATCTAAAAACAGAACTGAAGCACAGTATAAGCTTAAATGTTAGTGTGACCCATTAACAATGCAATCCTAAGGACACTTTCCTTGGAGTAAGCCCCATTGAATAGACTGTAGTAGAATTCAGAGTAAACCTACTTAGGATGCAAAAATTACACAATAGGATTCTAGTTTCACAGTAGCATAGATCACAGTCCCTAATAACTTATCTAAGTAACTTTGTGAATCATCTAGTTATATGTGCAACTCTAGTGCACGCATAGAAAAGCCTTCTCAAATAATTCAGTTTTGCATCATTTGCAGAAAGCCTTCCTGGGTCTCAAAAACAAAGGAAGATTGGAAGAAATGAGAGGGGGGAAATAAAGCACAATTAAAGTAGGGGACCTTCTAAGGCTTGGGTGGGATCTCCCTTCTCCATTACCTCCATTGTCCCTTTCCTGAAACCTTTCTTGCTTCCTTCCCATCCTCCAGCCAACCTATCTTTATCTGCTCCCCCTCCCCCATCTTCAGCTCTCTCTCTCCCCCTCCTAGCAGCCAGAAAAAGTTTGCTTTTCTCAGATTTGTAAAAAGGTTTGTCTGATTTGTTTGTCACTCAAATCTATGGATTTAAGCATCCACAGATAGGGCCATGATGAGAATATTGATTTTTGCTTGCCTTCCACCATTCTACTTCCACAAGTCAAGGAAACTGGCAAGGAACTAGTTAATTATCTACCTCCTGAGGAGCTGGCATCAATTTCTGGGATCTGACAGCTGTTTCTCAGGGAAGAGGGCCATAAAATACACAATGAGGTCAAGAGAACAGAAGATGTATTTCCAGAGAGAACCATTTGCCTACCTGCAGGAAGGGGAAGATGGATGGCTGTTGCCAAACATGATCTGAGTATGGAGATTTCATACTCTTGATTCTCCCCACAGCAGTGAGTGCTGTTGTTCCTTTGGGCTTCACTTTGCTGTTTTCTCTGTGAAGTGTGGGAACAGGGTGTTGGCAGGGACTGAGTGTCTTCACGACATGGGAGGGTCCTCGGCACACCTCTCATTGGCTGGCAGGCTTCGGATCACGATCTCCAGATTGCTTTGTGGCAGTGGGCAATCTCCCCCACTCTCAGCCCCTGCCCTTCATAATTTGAGCAACAGGAGAAGAAACCGAGGGATGGCTTTGATGGTGATGCCCTACTCTCTCTGGTGGCCACAGAAAACTGAGAGATTCTTAGAGCGTCAGCCAAAAGCAATGCCATGTGCAGCAGATACCCCCCAAAGAGAGAAATTTGGAAAGAAAAGTTCATGAGCAGGAAGAACAAGACCAGGGTAAAGATTCCAACGAGACCCAAAGAAAAGCTCTGAGACTGTAAGGAGAAATGGGTGCCTTAAAAGAGGAGGAACTGAAAAGAAGAGAATAAAGAACATTTGGATGAAACAGAGATCGTCATAAACATGGTTTCCTGGCAAAGACTAGGACAAGATAAATTATACTTTTATCACACGGGAAACTTCAGTGGGGTTGCACCCTTGATAAAACTAAGGAAAAATTGACCAAAGAATTTTAATGGGAGGGGAGAAGATTGTTTACCTTTTGCTAGACATAAAACAACATATTTAACAGAAAATACTCAGGGAAATTTCTTTTTGTAGAATTTATTTTTAAAAAATGTCTTTCGATTCAAAAAAGGATATTATGGGGCCAAACAATTAAAATGATTTTAATGCAGACCACAAGTAGGGTTGTCTTTTCTCCCCAGCCACCAGTGAGGGATGCGGGGGTAGCGTTGCAATATCCAGTCTGGAAACTCCTGGAGACTGCAAGGTCGAGCCTGGGGAGGTCAGGAATATCAGTGGGATACAATGTCATGCAGTCCACCCTCCAAAGCACCCATTTTCTCCAGGGCAGCTGATGTCCACAGTCTGGAGAGGAGCTGTCATTCTGAGAGAGCCCCAAGTCCCACCTGGAGGCTGGAATCCCTAATTTCAAAAGCCAATTCGATTTCACACAGAGGACAGGAAACAAGAGTTGCCCTGGAGCTCCTTCATTTTTCATGAACCCAGTTCAGGTTGTGACAGTGTCCTCTGGGAACAAGGGACTGAAGGTTCCTAACTTCTGTGTGAGGCTTGGAGATCTCTTGGAATGATAGCTGGTTCCCCTGGAGGAAATGGCTGCTTTGGAGGGGTGGGGCCCTCTCGAGCACTGTAACCCACTGAGATCTCTTCTCTCCTCCAGCCCCACACTCCCACCAAGGCTCCACTCCCAAATCTCCAGACCCACAGCTTCAGGTGTAGGTCTGAAGCATCAGAATAAAGTTTGAGTCTAGCTGGGCACCTTGAAGACCAGTGAAGTTTAATCCTTCCTGGGGGATAAAGTTAGGGTCCAGTAGCACCTTTAAGACCCACAAAGTTTGATTCAAGGTGTAAGTTTTTGTGTGTACATTTATTTCAAAATGTCTACATCCTGTTATATGCTAATTTGTTTTTTTCTCAACCACGTCTATGAGTCTGAATGCTTTTCTTCCATTTCACTATATCTGAAGAACTGTGGGTGTACATACAAAAGCTTATATACTCTGAATCAAACTTTGTGGGTCTTAAAGGTGTTACTGGACTCTAACTTTATTCTGTTGCAACCAACAAACTTATTCAGAACGTAAGCTTTCGTGTGCAGGCACACTTCTTCAGACGAGGAATGAGGTACGGTAAGCAGAGCTACATATAGCTGGTGGTACAAGGTTAAAATCCAATAGCAGAATAGTAAAATTAACAAAATCAGAAAACCTTTGATCTGCGTTGCATTAACGTGGGAAATTTTGTGCATGCACACAATTCTGACTAGAAGCTTGTTGGTCTTAAAGGTGCTCCTTGACTCCTGCTTCGTTCTGCTGCTTCAGACCCACCTTTCATGCTGGGATGAGCGTTCGGCCTTAGAGGCCCCACAGGTCATGCCGGAGTTCCCCAGACGGGGCCAGCTGAGGTCCAGGCCTGTTGGCAACCCCTCCCCCTCCCCCTCCCGAGTCGCGCCCTGAGCGTCACGCGACCTCACTTCCTGTGCCAGCCACTTCCGCCCAGGGCCGGAAGTGGTGGCCGCGCGGTGCACTCTTGTTTCCCGTCCGCGGCCGGGAGGCGGTCTGGTTCCGGCGGCTGAGGATGGCGGAGCTGCCGGGCGAGATGCGGGAGCGGCTGGGCCTGTGGGAGCGGCAGCTGGCGCCTCTCAGCGAGCGGCAGGGCGACTCCGTGGGGGAGCTGCGCCAGGCCTTCCTCTGCCCGCCCGCGCCGCCCGAGGTGAGACGCCGGCCCTGGCGGGTGTGGGGCCGTCAAACATGCAGTTCCTATCAGGCCCCCCAGCAGCTGGCTGCCCTCTGCTCCCTTCTCCCCCTCTTGCTTCCTTCTGCATCACAGCTTGCTTTGCAAGGCTTGCTCCATCACAGAGCAAAGCCTCAGTTTTCTCTGTTGGCTGAGGCTCCTCCCTTGGGGAGGGAGAGCTTGCTTTGCCAGGCCCGCTCAATGAGTCAAGCCTCTCTTCCCTCTATTGGTTGAGGCTCCTCCCCCTCCTGGTCTCCTGGGGAAGAAGGAAAGAACCAGAGCTTCCTTTGCCCCGTTCCCTGGATCCCATTGGGAGAAATACAAAGAAAGCACCTTTAAGACCAACAAGTGTTAACATTTTAAGCATGTTTTATGTTTTTTTTAAAAAAAATATTTAATTGTTTTTGTCTGTGTTCTTTATAAATTTTGTATCTCTGCTACCTAATCTTAAATAGGTACACACATGGCCCCACCTAACATGGCTCGGCCCAACCCGACATGGCCTAGCTCAACAAAGCCTCATGTATGTCATTTATGTCTGACATAGCAAATGAGTTTGATACCCCTGCGCAGAAGATGGGGTTGCCAGCGTCCAGGTGGGGCCTGGAGATCTCCTGGAATAGCAGCTGATCCTCACATTACATTTCCCCTGGAGGAAAGGGCAGCTTTGGATGGTGGACTCTTTGGTACTGTACTCTGATGAGTATATTGTCTCATATTGAAACCTTGCTCTCCCAGACTGTAACCCCAAAGCTCCAGGAATTTCCCAGCCAGGAGTTGGCAACCCTTGATAGGAGGGCAGATGGACAGCTCGGCCTCTTGTCTGTGCACTATTGCAGCCTTCAGTACTTGCACTTGAACTCTGAATTAAATAAGTACGTTTCACTTAATCCAGTTGCAAGCAACTTGGGTGGCTTTTTACAAATTGCTCCATTTCTCACTTTCACCTATCCTCACAGTTAACAAATATGCAACATTCTAGTGTTTTAGATTAAGAAGTAGCATAGTGTTATTTTTGAAAAAGGTAGTAATTTAGAAAAGGGGCCCACTTCAGAAAGTTAGAGCTGCTGTTATCTGAAGAAGTGACTCACGGAAGCTACAAATTTGTTAGTCTTTAAGGTGTTGTTGGATTCTTACTCTTTTCTGTAGCTGTCCTAAAGCATTGCATGTGGGGAAAGGCTGCTCTGGGGTGCTACAGATGAGAATCACTGGATCCCATTGGTAGTCTCAGAGTGAATGCAAAACTGCTGCTCTTTTGGCTCAGAACTGGTCTCTGCAAGTTTTTCAGTGTTGTGTTTAGCTGCTGGATGATATCACTGTTGTAACAGGAACTGCAGAACAAAAGGTGTTTTATGGGCTGATAACACTGAACCTTTTTTATTGACTGCATGTTAAATACTGTGCTGCTACTTCCTGATGCATGCCCTAGCGTAGATGGCCCAGGCTAACCCAATCTTGTTGGATCTCAAAAAATAAAAGCAGGGCCAGTCCTGGTCAGTCTTTGGGTGGGAGACTATCAAGGAAGTCCAGGGTCACTACACAGAGGCTGGCAATGGCCAGACATCTCTGTTCATCTCTTGCCTTGAAAACCCCACTGGAGTCACCATAGGTTGGCTCTCCCTGCCTAGTGTGACTTTCTGAGCACTTCAGCACTCTGCTTCTTCATTGTGTGGCATGACATCAATAATGAAACTGGTTCTGGCAAACTATAAAGATGATGGAAAGATGGTAATAAAGTTATTCCCCCCCCCCCACTTCTATTCAAAATTCTGATTAAGAATCGCAGAATCATATAGTTGGAAGGGACCTCCAGGGTCATCTAGTCCAGCTCCCCGCAGCAAGCAGGAATTTCACAACTACCTCCTCACCTCTCAATGTCCCCTGCTCCATGCCCAGAAGATGGCAAAAAGTCCTTCAGGATCTGTGGCCAAACTGCCTGGAGAAAATTGCTTTGGTGCTCTCTATTAATGAAACTTTTTGTGTTCTAAGTTTGAATCCAGTGGCACCTTTCAGACCAATAAAGGTTAATAATGGGTATAAGTTTTCACACAAAACTTGGTTAAATTAAAAAATTAAACTTGGTTGGATGCACTTCATAGAATCATAGAGTTGGAATGGATATCCAGGGTCACCTAGTCCAACCCCCTGCTCAGTGCAGGAAATTCACAAATACTTCCCCCCCCCCCCCCCACACACACACATCCCCAGTGACCACTGCTCCATGCCTAGAAAAGGGCAAAAACCTCCAGGATCCCAGGCCTTGGAGAAAAATTGCTGACTGACTCAAAAATGTCAATTAGCATTTCCCTGGGCATGTAAGAAAAGGCCACAGAAACTGAGCACTGATGCAACCCTTCCTGCCATTCCTCTCATGATCTGCCTAATTCACAGAATCGGCACTGATGTCAGATGGATATCTAGCCTCTGCTTAAAAATCTCCAAGGATCAGAGAGCCCACCACCTCCCAAGGAAGCCTGTTCCACTGAGGAAGTCCTAATGCTTATCTGGAAACTATCAGTTTAATTTCAACACATTGCTTGTGGTCTAACCTCCTGGGGCAACAGAAAACAATTTGCACCATGACAGCCCTTCAGGTACTTGAAGATGGTGATCGTCTCACCTCTCAGTCATCTCCTCTCCAGGCTAAACATACCCAGCTCCTTGCATGCACGTGGAAGCTTCTGTTCAGTCTCACAGTCGAGTCCGACTCTTTGCGACCCCATGGGCAAAGTCATGCCAGGCCCTCCTGTCCTCCACCATCCTCCGAAGTCTGCTCAAATTCGTGTTTTGTGAAATCAGTAATGCTGTCCAGCCATCTCATCTTTTGCAGTCCCCTACTTCTTTTGCCTTCTGTCTTTCCCAACATCAGGATCTTCTCCAGTGAGTTCTCCCTTCTCATTTGGTGGCCAAGGTATTTGAGCTTCAGCTTCTACCCAGAATTAAACTTTGTTGGTCTTATGCTACTGGACTCAATGTTCTGTTGCTTCACACCAACATGGCTACCCACCTGAATCTGTTCTAAGTTTTGTTATGTTCTGAAGAATACATGAGACATGACCACTGAAGCCAACTCCATCCCTTCATTCCCCTCCAATAAATAAAAAGCCTACATCACCTTGAGAGGTGTGTCTTTTGGGAATACTGGGGAAAGTATAGCAGTGAACCCCCTGTATTTTGTCAACATGGAGCCTAGATTGTCCCTCCTCTCTTTGGAAAGGAAAGGTCCCATGTGCAAGCACCAGTCATTTCCGACTCTGGGGTGATGTTGCTTTCACAATGTTTTCACAGCAGACTCTTTATGGGGTGGTTTGCCATTCCCAGTCATCTACACTTTCCCCTCAGCAAGCTGGGGGCTCATTTGACCGACCTCGGAAGGATGGAAGGCTGAGTCAAACTCAAGCCAGCTACCTGAAAACCCAGCTTCCGCCAGGGATCGAACTTAGGTTGTGACGTGAGCAGAGCTTAGGACTGCAGTACTGCTGCTTGTGACTTAAATATTTTTGTGTGCTGCAGATTACTCCATTTTGTGTTGGCAAGCCCCTCCCTCCCACCTTTTCCAAGAGAGGGTGTGTGGAAGTTACATCTTTGGAGCTGAGCCATTCAGATTGCTGTGCTGTTACAAAGCTGTTATATTGGATGCGCTGAGTATTTTATTTATTTATTTTATTTATCTGGGATTTATATCCCGCCCTTCCCACCGAGTGGCTCAGGGCGGCTTACAACATATATAAAACTAACATAAAAATATAAAATTACACTTTAAAATTAACATTTCATAATATATAATTAAAATCAAACATTTGTTATAACTATACATCATTAAAACAGACAGCGGTCGTGGAGCTACACTCTATTCAGCTTCAGATACAAATTCAGTATACAGTATACAGTATTCAGTAGTCGGTCGTCGTGTCATGACTTGCCGGTTTGGCTATAGTAGTAAACAATGGCTAACTATGAGGAGGGAGGGACTTGCAGCATGCTGCAAGAAAGGGGGGGGGGCTGCAAATCCAAGGCTCATTCATGCCATGCTGAAGTGTGGTTTGATGCTGTGTCTGAGCTGGTTGTGAGCCTTCTAGTGTTTAGAGCAGTCACTAAAGGATGTGATTGATGATGCTACGATGTATATCACGTCTCTGTATCCTTAGAGTGTCAGAATTCTCAGGGCTTGTTGTGCATTTGATGGTTGCTGTGCAGCTATGTGAGAGCACCAGAAATGCATGTGTTTCATTTTGCACCTTCTACACTGACATTATTGTCAGAAGGGTCCTCTCCTAAGTGGTGCTGCTGAATGCCTCTTTTGTTATCAGGTTTCTGCTCCTAATTGATTCCGCCTCACATAAATAAATAATAAGTCATGTTTCTGCCTTAGCCAGGAATGTTTAATAGGATGAACAACTGCAGAATCCAGTGCAGCATGTATTATTTTGGTTTGTGCAATATTAAGTTGAAACAGAGCGTCTTTATAGAGTTTGTGGTGAAGCCATGGCTACAGCTCTTCCAGTTGTCTAAAAAGGGATGGCTGTCTTGAGTCTCTAGTGGTTGTTCACAACTTACTGACAACCAGCACTGTTTGCGAACTGGCTTTGAATAAATATGTGCAAAATGTTATAGCTGGAAAATAAGTTGAAAAAGCCAGTCGTTTTTTGCTAAAACTGCTCAGTAGGTCAACTAATTAACTGATCTCTTTGTGAACAGCTCCCCATTGAAGATTTGAGCAGCTTGGGACAGCCGTCCCTGACTGTAACACTGGCAGCCACAGTGCCGGAATCCACAGAAGACATCCTTGTGAAAGGCTTCTCCGCTTTGGGAATGGAAAATGAAAGAATTGAAACAGCACAGCAGGTGAGTAATAGTTATGACATTCACTCTGAGAGTTTATCCCAAGGCAAAAAGTGCTAAAATGGACTTTTAGGAATTTATTCCACTTCCCCATGTAGAAGGATTGTCATTTGACTGGTTAAAAAATAGCGAAGCATTCATTGTTAGAGCAGTAGCAAAGAACAGAGAATTACACAATGGGTTATTGTCAAAGAGAGTCCAATCCCTTCCAGAAACTTTTTAGAGCACCTTGTTAGGACGTGGAGGTCCCCTTTTCCTGAAGCAGAAGCAGTTGACTCATCTGTATTCTGACTTTCCAGGTGCTTGTGACCTTGGTTGCCTTTTGCTAGTTGACATCCTTGCACCTAACGCTGTTTGTCCCAAGGCAGAGGTCTTCCTCCCCAAAGAGGAAAGCAGTTTCTGAGACACGAGGCTAAGAGCAAAGCCCTTTAGTGAAGGGTGCTGCTTCACCTACCCAGTGACTGTGAAATCTGCTGCCAGCAAGCAATGGTTTCAGCGGCCCCAAGGACTTCGTTGCTGCATGAGGCATGGGCCAATGGGAGGCATGCGCTCAGCCAGAGAGGGAGATGTCAAGATTCTACTCTAAATTTATTGGCTTGTCTGAATGCATCTGAGAGCAGTGTGTACATACTAGCTATCCTGCAGAATGCGCCCTATATGATGGGGCCAGCCACCTCTATGGTTCTTTTATATTAAGAGATGAACTCACAGAATTTATTGCTGCAGGCATAAAGAGCTTCAAAAGGGGACTGGATAAACATATGGAGCAAAGGTCCATCAGTGGCTTTTAGCCACAGGGTATAGATGGAACTCTCTGACTGGGGCAGTGATGCTCTGTATTCTTGGTGCTTGGGGGGCAACAGTGGGAGGGCTTTTGGAGTTCTGGCCCACTGGTGGACATCCTGATGGGTTTGGGCCCTTGTGTGACACAGAGTGTTGAACTGGATGGGCCATTGGCATGATCCAACATGTCTTCTCTTACGTTCTTAAGCAGTATGGGGCTAACATAAGTATGCCTGGTGTTTCTTTATATGGGTGCTGAGTAATTTTCATGTTACCTTCAGTGTGTGTACAGCTGAATATGTGATTGAAACTGTCTGTTTATCCAGAGCCTGTTCCCCAATTTCATGTGTAGAATGAACATAGGTTGGTTCTTTCTTCCAAACAGATGTCTGTGTGTTCACTTTTGCCTGTGAACAGCTCTTCTGTGTGCATGCTCTGGCCTGAAACATTAAAGGCACATATATGTATTTCATATTCAAAATTGTTCCCAGACCTACTTGATATCTTAGTTTGTATGCATATTTGGAAACATGCACATCAATAGCAAAAACTGTTTGGTTGGGGCTTTTTTCTGCTGTTTATATCTTGCCAGTTCTGGCAGTTAGCCAAGAGGTGAACATTCTGGCTAGCTGGGAGCCCTAGATCTATAGCTGTCTGATGACTGTGTATTTGCTTCACGTTTTCTTGCTGGATCCCATGTCCCTGTTTTCATTTAGTTATATCACATGGCCAATAGGAATGCAGTTCAATTGTGGAAGAAGGCAGGGGCTCTCTGGAAGGATCAGGGGGTGCTTCCATGTATGCAATCTTTACTCCTCAGAAGTCCCTCACCCCTGCTGTTGTTGTCTTGGTGTATGACGATGCACTCCTTTTGGATTGCTGCTTGTACAGGGGGCACTTTTGACGATGGACTATTTTATTGTGGTTAAATATGAGTAGTCAGCGACAGTATTTGGCAGGCCTATTGGTGGCTGTCCCAGCCCTGCAGCTGAGATTCCAGAGGGTAAGTGGCAGGTCAGGTTGGAGCATTTTCACTGGCGGCAGTGGAGGGTTATGTTTATCTTTCCCATGCCCTTGAGATGCCTTGTAGGAAAATGGGGCCTCCTAGAACCTGCATCCTGAGCTTGTGGACTGGTCAGACTGCTGTGCAGGAATCACTGTTTTAGAGCTGAATTCCCTTTGTGCAAGATCCTGGCGACCAAAATCAAAAAGTTAGAGTGAGGTTAAAATTCAGCACATTAACCGTGACTGCTTGGATTCTGCAGGAGGTTGCCTAGAATGTCTTGTAGGGGCTGAAGTACCACAATCTTACTGGAGCAGCAGGATTATGTGTCACTTTTCCAGCAGTTTCTAGAGGAACTTCCAAAGGAGGTGGTTGGCCACTGTGTGAAATAGGATGCTGGACTAGATGGACCCTCACTGATCTGCTCCAGGAAGGCTGTTCTTAGGTTCTAGTTCTGGAGGGGAAGTGCTCCAGCAGACGGCTGTAAGGTAATGGAACTACTCTTAGACTTCTTTCTTTACAACACTTGAAAGATGTTCTAGGTGGGCAAGTAGCTTCTAGGGCATTAAGTGAGCCAATAAGTGGCCGACCCCTCCCCTCACAATCAGTTGCTGAAATCCCCCTTCCTCTCCAGGCCGCACATTCACTCCTTCTTACCTGACCTGACTTTTGCTTAGCTGTCTGCCTGTATCTTCACCCCTGATTTTTCTGTCTTGTGGATGGTTGGGGGGGGGGGGGGGGGCGGCTTCTGACAGAGCTGCACTGAAGTTTGAAAAAACATGACTTAACAGAGTTTTTAAATGTTGTTATCATGAACTGAACTCTCTCACTTTCTTTGCTCTAGTTTTTCTCTTGGTTTGCTCAGCTCCAGACCCAGATGGATAAAGATGAAGGAGCCAAGTACAGGTACATGCCCTTTGGTTTAACGACAATGTTGCTTAACGACAATGTTGCAAAGCATCCTTTATGAACCTTTGTCTATATCTGTATTATTGTGCTGCTTGTTTATTATAGAGGAGGACTGGACATTTCTGTGCTTTGTTTTAGACCACTGGCAATCTGCTTGATTTTATCAAAGATTTCAGGTTTTCACGGCTGGCAACATCATTAGGGTTTGTAGAATCTTTCGGGCTCTAGTGCCGTGTTCTACTGGAGAAAGTTTTTCTTCCAGACGTTTCGTTCTCAGCTGAGGATGTTCTCCGCAGCTGAGAACGAAACGTCTGGAAGAAAAACTTTCTCCAGTAGAACACGGCACTTGAGCCCGAAAGATTCTACAAACCCTAATGCTTGATTTTACTTTTTGGATAGAGTCTGAAAATCTAAAAGAAAAACTTCTGCAGTACTTTGGCTGAGGGAAGGTGTCTTTGGAGTAATTCTTGTGCAGTGGATGAAGTCAGGAAATGAAATCGGCTCTTAACTGGTTTGGCTACCAGGCAAATGCTGCTCCTAGCTGCTCTTAAGTATGACTTCTCCCAAGTCTGCAAAGCAAATTGGTGTCCATGAAGTTAAATACTGAACTCAATAGATAGGTTCAAATGAACGTATTCTTCTACCCTCTGCCCTATGGAAGGACTTAGTCGTTCTAAAGCATATCAGAAAGCTCTCCTTGAATCCTTGAATCTTGAATTCCAACCTTAGGTCTGGGAGAGCCTGGCTATATTTGGGAGGTGAAGGCCTTCTTACTCTTTTCTTACTCTCAAATAGCAGAAGCAAAAATGTGTGCTAAGCTAGCAGAGAATGCCATGTTTTGCAACTCTCTTTTTAGTATAAATATATTTGTAATTTTGATTTTAGGAAATTAAGGCGTTTATACTTCTTTAAGCATACCAAATGGTACAATTTTATATGGTAACTAAGTTATACATGTTTGTCTTTAATGATGAAAAACCAGTATTTACTATCTGCACAATATACACCATTTGTATGCATACAGATACAGTGATTTAACCACATCTTCTTTTGCTCTGTCCAGTTATGCAAATTCCACTAAATGTAGACTGTTCCCTGCTAAAATCTCCTTGAGACCAGCCTTCCCTTATCCATAAGCATTCCATGCTAGATTCTGCACAGCCATTCTTGTATTTCTTGAATAAATGCTGCACCTTATGTTGCTGAAGATTATTTTATTGCTTTAGCTCAGTAGGAGCATACTGCATATATTTCATTTGCCCCCAAATTTCCATTCATCTCCCTGTTTTCCCCCCGCTGCATTCTAAATTTCTGTAAAATATTTGTTTTTATGCTGCCTTTCCACCCATTCAGGATCTACAAGGTGGTGAACATTTAAACAATTAAAAACACTGTTAAAATAATTATATATATAAAACTGTTAAAATTAAAATATTTTTAAGAGTTCAGTTAAAAACACATAAACATGCGGGGCTAGAAGGAGGGCCAGTACAGTTATTGGGGGTATGCCAGACAAAATATAAAGGTCTCCTCCTCCTTATGAGAGATGTGATAAAGAGCAACAGACAAAGGCTTCCTGGGGTGGGAGTTGAGAGTTGTGGTGCCATGACAGAGAAGGTCCTCTCCCAGGCTGCCTCCTGTATAGCCTCAGAAGAGGGAAGCCACTGGGGGAGACTGGAGGGAGTGGGTAGGTTTCTGTCGGAGGAGGCGGTCCAGGGCTTTAAAAGTCAATGCCAGCACTTTGCATTGAGCCCAGAAGCAAACTGGAAGCCAGGGATGATATGAGTCAACCCTCTGGCCACAGCATTCTGTTATGCTTACAGAAGCCAGATTCTTACTGAGACTTTGGACAGCTTCTCCAGAGATAGGCAGAGGAGGTTGAAGAGGCTATTGCAGTTGCTTCTTGCCATCCATTCTTTATTTCTCTTCCACTTGGAAACTAAGCTTTACTTGAAGTTGGAGGAGGAGAAGGAAGGACACCTAGATGATATTATTTATTTATTTATTTATTACGTTCAACTTATATCCCGCCCTCTCCGCAAGCGGACTCAGGGCGGCTCACAACATCATGTCAATACAGTTAAACCAATAAAACATATAAAACCATAATTTACATATTTCAATTAAAAAAAAAATGTTATAATTTTTAAAACCATTCTATAGTGCTGCATCCGTACAATATAGGCGGCATTGAATTCCAAACAGTGATCACCAGCATTCTACGTGATGTCCGGTGGCAGCCCTCTTTCTGTCAAGCATCGAAGGCCTGCTTGAACAATTCGGTCTTACAGGCCCTGCGGAACGCAGACAGATCCCACAGGGCCCTTATGGCTTCCGGAAGGGTATTCCAAACTTCTGGTGCTGCCACCGAAAAAGCCCTAGATCTTGTCACACATAACCTGGCTTCTTTTGGTCCGGGGGCGGACAGTAAGTTTTTTGCCCCTGAACACAGTGCTCTCTGGGGAATATGTGGAGAAAGGCGGTCCCGTAGATAGGCAGGTCCCTGACCATAAAGGGCTTTAAAGGTCGATACCAACACCTTGAAGCAAACTCGGAACACAACAGGTAGCCAGTGCAGTTCTTTCAGCACTGGCTGAAAGAGTAAGGAATAAGGAGGTGTTTGTGTGTAAACACTTGATGGGAGGCAGTCTGTCTCTCAGCTCTGCAGTCCCTGTCAGTCTTCTCTGCCTGTCTCTTGATGAGCCTTCAGAATTCTCTGCCATCTCAACCTGGGAGTTCTTGAATTCAGGAGGCTTCAGTCTGAATCCAGTATTTTAGCCCTCCCTAGCTACACTGACCAGAGCAATCGTTTGTGAAACTTGCCTCTCTGCAAGGCTGATTTTCTTGACTTTTGTCCTGGCTGTCTGGATAGTAGAAGGGGACTCGTGGCAGGACTACCCTGAGGTGTGAGAACTCATGCTGCAGCCTTTTTGGGTTGTTGTCTCACTTGGCCAGCCCCCCGCTCTCCCCCCAAAATACTCCTGCCCTGGTTTGGCAATTTGGGCTTGAAGTCTTTTGACAACCTTTAGAATAACATGTTGCTGCATTCTGTCGCTGCTTTGCTGCTGCTTACATGGGAAGCTTTTCTTTGTGTGTTCACCTGAGCCTCTTCTCTAGATTTGCTACTTCTTATATCTGCAGGGGATGCCTTCAGGAAGGGCTCTCCTCTCCTCTCCTCTCCTCTCCTCTCCTCTCCTCTCCTCTCCTCTCCTCTCCTCTCCTCTCCTCTCCTCTCCTCTCCTCTCCTCTCCTCTCCTCTCCTCTCCTCTCCTCTCCTCTCCCCTCCCCTCCCCTCCCCTCCCCTCCCCTCCCCTCCCCTCCATGCCAGGGCTTCAGCAGCAGCCGCAACTGCTTATCTACTGAACACATTTCTACCCCCCCTTGTCACTATTATTTATTTATCAGTTTCTACTTTGCCCTCCCCCCAAGCAGTATCAGGGCGGGTCACAACAATAATACTATAAAATCATTGAAGGATAAATGATTAAACATTTTAAACAGGTAACACAATAGATTAGGGAGTACAGCAGTCCTAAATTGCTGGAAGCTACTGGGCCATAAACCAGATGGAGCTCTTACTAGTCTGGGCCGCATACAGTTGGAAAACTTCATCAAGGGAGGCCTAATAACTGGGCATTCACTGCCTCAACCGAAGGCCTGAAAACCACCACTGTGTACAAAACCCATCATAAAATATATATACAAAATAAAGTCTATATTAATTTCAAATAATACCAAATACACAACATATCAAAAAGTTTCACAAAAGGAAAGGGTCCACAATATATCAATGTCCAGAGAATGTCCAGTCCTTCTCTCTTCTTGTTTAGTCCTGTGTGGTATCCAAATTTCTTATAAATCCTGGCTCCAAAGGTGATGTTCCCTTTTCGTGCCCGTCAACTTGGATCACGTTTCGCATACAAGGCTTCCTCGAAGAGCCAATCTGTTGTGTAAAGGGTAACAGCTAGTAAACAAAGAAAATGTGGAATTGATATAAGATCTTTAAGAAGTTGATTAGTAACACCTGTAACTTCTTATGTAAGGAATTGGTGCAATGAAATGGTATTGAGCTATTGGAAATTTAATTGTGGTCTTAGTTGATGTCAAAAAGAAAAATTGAGTAGGTATGTGTTATATCTTTTGTATCTGTATCTTTTGTAGTTTCTTTGAAATTAATATAGACTAAGAATTATTTTGTATATATTTTTATGGTGGGTTTTGAACACAGTGGTGGTTGTTTTCTGCTACAGACTGTGTTGCCACTTTTGTATGATCAACCAAAGGCCTGGCAGAACAACTCCATTTTATAGGTGTCAGCGAAGGGGCATTGAAGTTTCAACAATGAACAGGCTTAGCTTTGTTGAAAACAAAGTTTCCTTTTATTGATTACAGCAATGCATTTCACTACGCAGGTTCATTGATACTAATAACGAGAGGGGTGCAAGCATGAGCATATAAGGATACACATCAAAGCATAGGGGTTTTAAATCATTTCCCATAATAAAACTGGGGCTCCTCTGTTGAGGATAGCCAGGGCGCCTATCTGTTATCTCCCACCTACATAAACTGTCTCTCCTCCCCTGCTGTGGCCTTGCTCGTCTCTGCTAGGCGCCTGGGAACCGGCTAGATGTTTTGCACTTCAAAAGGCCTTTTGGCACCTTGGCTCCCCCCTCCCGGCCATCACATTCCTCTACAATACTGGGGTTAGTACAGCAAAAGGCATGGGGTTAGTTAGCAGTAAATAAACAGTGCAGGTAATAAAGTAAACTTCAATGTATACAAGCTGACAATAGGCCCTGCAGAACTGAAATAGATCCTCTGGGGCCCTGATCTCAGAAGGGAACATATTCCACCAGGCTGGGGCCAGGGCAGAAGAGCCCTGGCCCTGGTTGAGGCTAAGCGGATGTCCTTTGGCCAGGGACAACCAGTCCACTGAGCATGAGGTTCTCCAGGGCACATATGGGGAGAGACAGTTCCTCAGATATGTCAGTCCTAGGCTGCAGAGGACTTTAAAGATCAGTACCATGGATCCGCCACTTAATTGGTAGCCAGTGCAATTGGCTTGTGCCCCCACAGACATCACAGTCAGCAGGCATGCTGTCACACTGTGCACTAGCTGGAGCTTCCGGATCAGTTTCAAGGGGAAGCCTGCATAAAGCGAGTTACAGTAATCAAGCCTGGAAGTGACCATTGCATGACTATTGCACAACTGGTGCCTACAGCAGTTTACAATACAGAAAGCTAATTCTGTGGCATAAATAAGGGTAGATGTGAAAAGGTTGGCATCACTTCCTTGAATCAATCTGTTGCACTTCTCTCTTCACACCTCCTATTGCTCTTGTAGTGGAGACCCCCTCTCCAGCATGCAAAAGGCAGCTGTGAGCCCACTTGGAGAGCAGCAATTCCAATTTCTTTATCCTTTGTGGGAGCCATGTGGAAAGGAGTGGAACAGAGCATCGATACAGATGTCAGGATGACATCTGCCCTGTACATTTGCACATGGCTCCAGCACAGAGATCCTTGTCTGCTTCCATTCTGCATTACACTTGTAGCCCTTTTGTCTGCATTTTATCTTCCTTTTCTCTAGACAGATGAGGGCTTATTTGTTGGGATTTGAAGAGCAGTGTGATGCCATCTTGAGTGACGTGAACAGCGCTCTTGAGCACTTGGCGTTGTTGCAAAAGCAATACCTCTTTGTGTCGACCAAAACAGGGACGCTACACGAGGCCTGTGAACAGCTGCTGAAGGAGCAGGTAACTTCCAGGGAGGCTGGAGAAGTTTCTCCTTTGTGAGGATCTGAGCCCAATGTGTTGGGTCTGTGCTTGGCTAGGCACTCAAAATTCCTCAATGCCAGTTGAGCAGCCCAGCAAATTGTAGTTTTCTGGTTCTGTCTTCAGAGGTCTGCTGGAATTTTTAAAGAGCTCTGATATTGATCTGTGCAGACACTGAAGTTTGAAACCACCAAGCAAGAGAATTGTGCTGCAGGAGGAGCTCATGTGATGCAGTGGCTAAGAGCCCAAGCTGTGAATTAGAAAGTTGCTCTCCCGCGTTCTCACTAGAGCAAGGGGCTCCCAACGTGGTGCCACGCTGCCCACCAGCACCTGTTCTGGTCCCTGCCAGGTGGTTTTAGAAAATGGGCAGGATCACTAGGGGGTTTTGCCCAGCAAGGCTTCTGATTGGCCATTGGAGATTTCAGATTTTTTCTTAACAAAATAATAATTGCTTTGCCAGCAACTGCCTCCTCAGCATAAGACCTTCATAAGATAAGTTATGGCAGCCATTGTGTGACTGGTTCCATTTTGTGGCTGTGCCCCCAATCCTGAATTCCAAAGGTGCCCACAGGCTCAAAAAGGTTGGGGATTCCTGAACTTGCATGCCGGATCATTCCCTCAGCTCCCACTTCCCATCTGCAGTATGGTAGTATCAGTACTGGCCTAACTTATAGGGTTATCAGAAGATTAATAGCAAGATAAGGTCCATGTAGCACTTTGAATGTCCCCAAGTGCTGCAGAAAGAGTAGGCTGGTAAGTCACACTGAGCTCTCTGTGGAGGAAATGGGAAGGACTTGAACTTGGCACCCAGACCAAACCAAACCTTGAATGGCATAAGAAGCACAATTAAGAATACTCTTGGGACCCTCTGAAAAACCTGCATCTTAAAGCTATTGGTGGGGTACAATTAAGAATACAGTTGGGACCCTCTGATGAAGCTGCATCTTAAAGCCATTGGTGGGGTTGCTGTTGAAAGAGGCATTGCATGGCATGTGGGGGAAGGGAGGAATGAAGAATGGTAACAAGCTGGACTCTGTGGGGGGTTTTCCTTCTGCTTCTTGGTCAGCAGTTAAGTTTGCCAGCAGGTATAGAGGGAACTGTTCTGTCTCTTTCAGTAGAGGGTTAATCTGTGGGAAGGCGCAGCTGAAGCGTTTCTTGCCCCTGGAAATAAATAACATCCTATCAAACTCGTATTAAAGGGGCACAGATGACTTTGCCTCCGGGCAGTTGCCAGCCTCATCAGCAGGAAAGGAGAGCAGATAGTAAAGGGGTTAATTTGTCCCCCAGACAAAAATAAATTCAGAGGCAGTTCTGGAGTCTTTTGGCTTGGCTTTCATGGGGGCAGATACCGGGGTTGCTTCTCCCAGACCTTCACAGGACTGGTCGGGGGGGGGGGGGGTTATGTTGATGGTGCCAAGGGGGAAGCTCTCCATGTTCCTGCATTCTCCTGGCTCCCTCCCCCCTCCAGTCTCCAAGCAGGGGCAGGGAAGGCTGAAGACACCAATTAGTCAACCCAGTTACTTCCATGGAATGTGGCTCTTCCCGCACTTGGTTCCCCATCAGAGCAGGGAGTTGGCCAGCCAGCAGCCTCCCCGCTGAAGATCTCGTTTCTTTTCTAGGGGCAGGAAAATGGGCGAGGGCCTCCCGCATCACTAGATCCTCCGCCTGGGAAAGGGAAGCCACAGCAGGTCCCTCAGTGTGCAGGAAAGGCAGTTTTCTTGTTTCTGCCATGATTTAATGAGATTGTAGTGATGGGGGCGGGGCACAAAGCCAGGAAACACCGGAGGGCCGGACAGTCTTCTGACTCAGAATGCAGCCCCCTGCGGAATGCCAGTCAGTCCTCCCTCTTAGGAGGCCCGTTCAAGACCAGCTGGAGGGTAGTGTGGTTCCAGCTTCCTGCCAATCATCTCTCATTTATTGTATTCTCGTATGCAAATTTGCTGCTCAGCCTCTGCCTTGTATATATGTGGGCAGGCTAGTTTGAGTCCTTGCGCTCGAGAGCTCACAGCCTGAATTATCCTTTGTTGGTCTTAAGGGTGCCATTGGACTCTAACTTTGTCACATTCTTCTTGAACAGTCAGAACTCGTGGAATTGGCAGAAAATATCCAACAGAAACTGTCATATTTTAATGAACTGGAGAATATCAACACAGTAAGTATGGCGTTGAAGCTGCAAGAACTTGGGCTAACGGTTGGCCTGTCAGAAGAGGATCTGGGAGACTTGGGTTCAGATCCCTCCTTTGCCAGGGAGCTTTGCTGCCTGCCCTGGGGACCTGCCACACTCTCCCCGCTGAACCAACCTTGCAGGGGTGTGGCTGTGAGGATAAATGGGGGAGGGCAAGAAGCAGTCTTGAATGAAGGGTGGGATAATCAGGTAATAAATAAAACCTCGTAGCTTCACTTCTGAGCAGCACCGGTCCAAGGGTGCATGGCGCCCTAGGTAGACTGCCAGCCCACTGTCCCCCTCCACAGCACCCCTCCCTCGCCTTCCCCCTACCCATTGCAGCTCCTCTTCCCTCCCTTCCCCTCCCCAGGTCTCTTTCAGTGCCCAGCAGGGCAGTTGAGTGCCATGCTCCCATGCAATCTAAAGCCCACACCCCACAATTAGCTGATTGGCGGGTAAAACTCACTGAATAAAACATGGTAAAACCTGGATAGCAGCACTATGCTTCCACCTTGGCACCCTGGATGGGAAGGAAGTGGGTAGGAGGGAGCAGCAGCAGGTTTGGGTGCTTGTCAGTATCTGTCTGCATTGATGTTCTGCCAATGCAGATTTCCTGTATATTTAAGAATTTAGTGGTCTTGTTCTGCCTCTAAGATACAGTCAGATACACTGAGGAAGCTTAAAATTCTCCTGAATTTCATATCCTTTTTAAAGACCAGGGCTCAGTTTTGCTGATTGGGATCCTAAAACACAATTTTGCAGGAAAATTAACAGAAAAGTAGTACAGACTTTGGGAGGAGAGCATGGTAAGTTCTGGTGGGGATTGACTGTTGCGAAGAGCTCATCCTCGTAGCCTCATGTTGGGATGGTGCAGCCTCTAAAAGTCTCTCATGAGCACCAGGTGTGTCTCTCCCTGCCCACTCCCCCTCCCCCTCCTCCCAGCCATGGTTTTATTCCCCTTTCCCTCATGCAGTGTGAAGAAAGAGCAGGTCTCCCTCCCAGTTCCAACTTTGCTGCTTCGCAGAGAGGGGAACCCGGACGTGCACACTTCGTTTTTTGTGTAATGGTGTGTGTGCATGTTCCCTTTGCAAGGGGCTGTTTTTTCTCGTTGTTTATACTGAGACTTTAACAAAAAAATGATTTCTAGGCATAATATGGGAGTAAAACAGTGCCATCTGACCAACATTTTGTGTCTCATGTTTGGGTAAAAGTTATATCTCAAAATGCCCCATTTGTAAACAGTTTACAAATACAAAAGAAAGAGAACTGAATCTAGAAGGGAAGAAAAATACGAAGTGCAGCTGATTCCTAGTTGAATGAAGCAGTTAGAATCATGGAGTTGGAAGGGACCTCCAGGGTCATCTAGTCAGTTTGAAGTAGTGGTTAAGCGCATGGCCAGTTTGGTGTAGTGGTTAAGTGCGCGGACTCTTATCTGGAAGAACCAGGTTTGATTCCCCACTCATACACTTGCAGCTGCTGGAATGGCCTTGGGTTAGCCATTAGCTCTGGCAGAGGTTGTCCTTGAAAGGGCAGCTGCTGTGAGAGCCCTCTCAGCCCCACCCACCTCACAGGATGTCTTTTGTGGGGGATAAGATATAGGAGATTGTAAGCCTCTCCCCCAATTGCCACCCTTTGTCCCTGACCTACAAGGAAGGAGGAGAGCCACTGTAAGGCTAGCCCCCGAATTCCTACGTCGGCGAGGCGGCGGGTCAGCAGCTGATGGTCGACCATATCGAATGCCGCCGATAGGTCTAACAACAGCAATACTGCCGAGCCTCCTCAGTCCAGATATGATTCACTAAGACCCCTAGATCCTTTTCGCACATACTGCTGCTAAGACAAGTCTCCCCCATCCTATAACCATGCATGGGATTTTTCCTATCGAAATGTAGAACTTTACATTTATCCCTGTAAAAATTCATGTTATTGGTTTTAGCCCAGTTTTCCAACCTGTCAAGGTCATCCTGTATCCTGTTTCTGTCTTCTACTGTATTTGCAACTCCTCCCAATTTGGTAGCATTGGCAAATTTAATAAGCATTCCCTCTATTCCTTCACCCAAATCGTTTATAAAGATGTTGAACAAAACAGGTCCCAGGACAGATCCTTGAGGCACTCCACTTGTCACTCCTGTCCAAGAGGATGAGGAACCATTCACAAGCACTCTTAGGGTGCGATCTGTCAACCAGTTACAGATCCACCTAACGGTAACAGGATCCAAACCACATTTTACGAACTTGTCAACAAGGATAGTATGTGGAACCTTATCAGAAACCTTACTGAAATCAAGATAAATGATGTCTAGAGCATTCCCCTGATCCAGCAAGGTAGTCATTTTCTCAAAAAAAGAGATCAGGTTAGTTTGACATGACAAACTAACTCATGCTGGCTCTTAGTAATCACATCCATTTTTTCTAAGTGTTCCAGGACTGATGTTTGATGATTTATTCTCTGTCTGTTATACAAATAGTCAGTATTTTATAAGTATCATCCCAGACATCCTATAAGTGTTCTGGTGGCAGACAGAAATCCATATACTTCAAGTTTCCAGATGCCCCTATTTTATGCAACCCCTAATTGAGTCTTCATTAAACAATATTAGCTTGAAAAGCCTGGATATTGAAAACATGATATTGTTGTGACACTTTAACATGGCATTTTAAGAAAGCAGTGCAATATTTATGAAAACTGTTCAGCTAAATCATAGTAGCTCTTGAAGGAGACAGTGCTATAACCCTTTCTGGGGAAAAAAAATATTTGCAGGATCAGCAAGTACTTCAGATGCCCCATCTAATAAGTTTATTAATTGAAAAGAACGCACAGGCCCATAGAGACACATCCCTAAAGAAAAGAGACATTTCCCTCCATCTTTCTGGCTTCTCATCCTCTTAGTTGCTTGATGAGACATTATTGGAAAGCTATAATTTCAGAGCACTATGATCAAATAGGTCTCAATCTGTGAAAAGTGGGCAGGCACATAATTCCATTAGTGATAGTGATGCTTCTATGTATGTCCAAGGAAGCCTTTTTTTAAAGTATACTTTCCAAAAGAACCATCATATTACCTTAACAGCTATCTTTCCATTGAATAATTGCTAAATGAAAATTATCGAGTTTATTATGGTCACATAAATCCAAAAAGATGAGGGCACCAGCAAAACATAAGACCGTCAGTCAGACGTAAGACTGTCCTTGTAACCAGACAAGCCAATTCCAGGCCTTTTAACCGTTCTGTTCCCTGCTCAACCAGGTGCTTCTGCAAGGCAAATGATGAGGCCTTTTCCATTGAAGTAAAGCAGAAATCTCAGTTTCTTTTTAAGATCTGGAAGGAAAAATATTCAGATAGGGTATATGTGACATAATCCACTGAGGAATTAATGGTGAATAGAATTGAAGCAGCTAACAGTTTCCATAAGGATTTGGGAAATTTGTCGATGGATTTCAAGTCTATTGAAATGAACTTTAAATTAAGCAAATGACACGATTTTTTTTTTGCTAGTGACCATGGACACCAGCGTCTTTTTTGGGAGTTGTATGGTAGGACGGTTGTCTTAAAGCTGTACATCAAAGACATGAATTTGTAAATAAGTCTCTTTAAAAGCACTGTAATATTTAGCTAAATATTGGTACTTAAAAGGAAAAACCACAATTGAATGCAGTGCAGTTCCCTCTGTGTTCCAGTGCATTTAAGTCAAACTAATCTTCTAGAAGTACTTTTCCCAGTCCAAGTATCCATTCTGCCTCCTTATGTAAACAAGGGTTGGGTTTCATAGCGCTGGATCGGAAATCTCAGTGTTGTCTTAAGTGGATGCTGATGAAGTGTCTAAACATAAGCAGTAATAGAGTCACCTGCGATGCATCCAAAATCCTGCCTTTGGTTCCGGAACAGCATCCTATTAAGCAGATTCTACTTCTGCAAGAAGAGTTTTTAGCATGTGGCCACAATTGCATTGATTCTGCCTTTCTAGCTTAATTAGAAAAATGTTGTAACTTAAATGCACAGCAGTCCTGCAGTTGTCCAAAACATTTAACTTCCACAGCTAGGAACAAACTAAATACCCACTGCGCTTAAAGTGAATCCCTTCTTGGTTTCCCCAGCTATTTTAATAAGTAGAAGATACATTATATACCAGGGATTTTCCCCTGTTGGAAAGCAGCAGCTGTATAGCACAGCCTGGAGATTTATTCTGTTGCATCTTTGATTTCTGCTTTTGTAACATGCAGTTTCTGTCTCTCCCCCCCCTTCTCTCTCCAAGAAACTGAATTCCCCAACGTTATCTGTTAACAGCGAAGGCTTTATCCCTATGCTGGCTAAACTTGATGATTGTATTACGTACATTTCCTCACATGTAAGTTGTGCTGTGTTCTGTTTTCTCACTATTTCCATTAAGGTTAAGATAGGCAGCTGTGTTAGTCTGTCTGCAGCAGTAGAAAAGACCAAGAATCCAGTAGTACCTGAAATACTAACAAAGTTTGTGGCAGGACTTCTGTGAATCCCTGTTCCTCCCCTGCCACAAATTTTGTTAGTTTTTAAGATGCTACCAGACTCCTGCTGTTTTCTACTTCGTCCACGCAGTCCTGTGTTTCATCCATTCTTGCTTTGCGAACCTGGTGGCCAGAAAGGTTAAGGAAAGCCACACTTGTCCCTGGGTCCATTCTTTGTTGGCAGGTCTCAGAAGTCTTCTTCAGTGCCTTGATTTTGTCTGAGTTCTGTCAGCTGGTGTGTTGTTTTCTTGAACCTAATGGACTTCTTGCTCCTGCCCAAAGACAACCACCAGCTGCCAGAAGTTAGATAAAATATCTCCCTGCAGGGCAGTGACACAAATAGCTTGAAGATGTGTGTCTGCAAAATTCTGGAGTCCTGATGGGTAGTTTGTTGTCATCCATCCATGTTGGAGGAGGATCTGAGAAACCCAGGGCTGAATCCCCACTTGCTGGCCTTGGGCCAGTCACACCAGCTCAGCCTGACCTACCTCTCAGAGTTGTTGTGAGAATAAAACAGAGGGGAGGAGAATGGCGTAAGCTGCTTTGGGTCCCTACCGGAGAGAAAGATGGAATATAAATTAACATTTTTTTAAAACATCAAGAGATCATCCCCTTATAGCATTTTGCTTTCTGGAGGGTAGTCCTTTTTTCTTTTTTAAACAACAGCATTCTGGTTATTAAAAAAAAATCTGCTTTGAGATTAAAAAGCTTATGGCTGATGTTTCTTTTCTTCATGCCCTTAATGCAATCATGCATTTAAGTTTTTTTGGTGGTCTTAGTGAGCTCTGCCCAGGGCTGCTTCTTGTTTTGTTCAAAGCACAAAGTCCCTTCCAAATCCTTATTTGTTTCCTTGACTCTTCTATAAAATGCTTTTCTTCTCTTTCAGCCAAACTTTAGAGATTATCCTGTATATTTGACGAAGTTCAAGCAATGCCTTTCTAAAGCTATGCACCTCATGAAAATGTACACTGTGAATACATTGCAGAACCTCACAAATCAGTTGATTAAAAGGGTAAGTTGGAGAATCCAGCAGTGAATGGTTTTGGAATGCTCTGCATTTTGTGTGGAAAGGAAAGGTCCCCTGTGCAAGCACCAGTCGTTTCTGACTCTGGGGTGACGTTGCTTTCACAACGTTTTCACGGCAGACTTTTTATGGGGTGGTTTGCCATTGTCTTCCCCAGTCATCTACACCCCCCCCCCCCAGCAAGCTGGGTTCTCATTTTACCGACCTCGGAAGGATGGAAGGCGGAGTCAACCTGGAGCCGGCTACCTGAACCAGCTTTCGCTGGGATTGAACTCAGGTTGTGAGCAGAGGGCTCTGACTGCAGTACTGCAGCTTTACCACTCTGCGCCACAGGGCAGAATATGACATGAACGTATTTTGCATGTCTTTGCTTGGAAATATCTCCCTGACTGGTTCTTCAGGGCAGGATTAATAAAACACATTTGGGTTAGTCTCAGATCCCTAATGAAGGAGAAATTTTCAGGAAAGGGGCATTTAGAAACCCTACTTCACCCCGCAAAAAAACTCCCTCCGGGATTATGTAAGTTCATAGAGGCTTGAATTGGCTAATTTTGCCTCTTCTCTTTCTTTCTTTCCCCTTTAAATAATCAACGTTCTGTTCTCCTGGAACATCTTCAGTCTTTGGGTTATTTGAGAGTGTTAGGCTTCTCTGTTTAATTTATATGCAGAACATATCCCAAGAAAAGTTGGATTAAATTTAGATGAATATGGAATGAAAATAGGTAGAAAGAACATTAGCAGTAGGCCGGGCAGTGCTGGATGTGTGTTTTAAGACCGATTTGTATCAGAGGCTGCCATGAGCCAAGGGAGACTTCTGATTCCCTTGAGGAGGCTGAAACCTCTGAGGACACCTGTTCTGTAATTCAACCCTCATTGTGAAGCACTCTGTGATGAGGCTGTCTAGGATGATGTGGAGCCTGTGCAAAGGAAGCCTCTGAGCCTTTCAGGCCGAGCGCTGGCCTTTAAAGTAAAAGAGTTCTGTATGATGGATTCTGAAGAAATGACCTAACTGGAAGCAGAGTGGCTTTCACAACGTGACTCACCCCATGAAGTACCAGCATTGTTGTTTGTTTGCTTGTAGCTCTCCCAAGAATCCTCATGCACTGGCCTGTCGCAGTCAGCCAGAGAAAGGGAGAGGAGGACCTCTGGGTCAGCCTAGGGGGGATTTGTGTTGGTGGAACCTTGGATGTGGGTATTGGCAACTTTTTTTAAAAAAGCCCAATAAATCACTGTTTGGAAGACAATGCCTGTAGTTACGTTTAAATAAGCCAATCCTTGAGATTGCCCAGAATTTGTTAGACTATCAAGGGTAGTTAAAACCATTTTAATTAGTAAATTTTTGTAAAGTTTTGCCAGTTACTGATCCCAGTCAACTCAGCACATGTGAAAATGGTCAGAAGTTTACTGGAAGTCAATACAGAGCTATGGACCTTCGTGCCACGAGGCCATTGCTGAGAATAGAGTAATTTACAAACAGAACCGAGTAAAAAGGTACACAGGCTAAAGCCAGCCCCGGTCCATTAAGGTTCCCAGGGTTAGATGTATAACATAGTCTTCTTTGGGTGCTCAAGGTCATCTGGCCAGAGCCAGATGTTGCCACGGCTACCAGATAACAGTTCCACTGCTGAAGTCTTCCTCCTGTGCGTCTTGTGAAAAGTTACAACAAGCAAAATGCCAAAGCACAACCGCAATTGGATACACGTTTGAGCAAATGAATATACAGACCAGGATATGCTATCGAACTCCAAGACAGTGTGAAGAAATAAGAAGGACTGGACAGGCAGGGACATCACCATGCAGTCCACCACCTGCCGTTCTGACCCAGTTGTCAGGGAACCTGACTAGTTTAACAAATCTCTGCAGAGTTGTCAAGTGTGGCTTCCATGAGCTTCTCTTAATGAAGCAAAAATGTTAGAAGCTGGAGAAAAGCCTGGAATACAATGGGATTCCTGCCCCCCCCCAAAGACTTTTTTCAGTTCTTCCAGTGGGAAATTTAGGGGAACACTTGGGGGGGACCCTCCTCTGAAATGTTTTCTCTTTTTGAATGAGTGAAATGCTTTTCAAGACAAGGTCATGCTCCACTCAGAATGTGTGTACTGTAGAGGTATACAACATGTTTTGTAGAATGTGTTTATTGTTTAAATGTGAGTACTTGGTGAGCATCCATTCATACGCTATAATGCAGTTGATAATACATCACTGAAGAGTTCATTTTTTGAGTGATAGAAACAGATTAGCTGCTGTGTTCATGAGCAGCACTTACAGAAATATTATCTTTGTGCCTCTTTGTTTTCCAGGACCCCACAGCTGTGCCAAATTCAGACAATGCCTTCACTTTATTTTACGTGAAGTTCCGAGCGGCTGCTCCCAAAGTCCGAGTAAGTAAGTTCTGAAACTGTGGTAGATACCAGTGGGGTGTGCGCTTCATTGGGAAAGGCCTTCCCAGAATTTTCTCTGCTTAGTGTGCAGATATTTGTAGAAGAACTGTCCTAGGGAGGGCATTCTGAGTGATCCATCTGCAAGTGCCAGTCCTTCTAATCTCCCCCCCCCCCCACTCCTCAGAGTCACCTAAAAGACCTTCCCATATCTCATGTCAAAGAAACCTGGTTATTTAGGTGCTCTGTCCCTGCAAGTGACAGAACTGTATTACTTCCTTGAAATGCATTAAATAAATTTCATTCTGCTTAAATTGTACCTGATTCGTAGAATCATAGAGTTGGAAGGGACCTCCAGGGTCATCAACGCAGGAAATTCTCATATACCTCCCCCTATCTCCTGGCATCCATTTCTATGGACCTGGTACTCATTGCATTTATTTACAGGTATACTGGCTACTGTGGTTGCCCCCCCCCCTTCCCCCAAGGGTGCCCAGACCAATTC
Organism: Heteronotia binoei; assembly: GCF_032191835.1. Taxonomy (NCBI): domain Eukaryota; kingdom Metazoa; phylum Chordata; class Lepidosauria; order Squamata; family Gekkonidae; genus Heteronotia; species Heteronotia binoei. The sequence goes on along the minus strand of NC_083228.1, from coordinate 1,569,037 downwards.
CCCTCCCTTCCCTTAGTCATAACTCCAGTGCTGGCAGGCTGGAGGAGGAGCTAGTTGGAAGGATAGTGAGGAGGGTCTGTGGCTCAGTGGGCAGAACATCCACTTGGCATCTCCAGGTAGAAAGACCAGGCGGAAGGTGATGGGGAAGACCTTTCTCTGCTTGAGACCCTGAAGAGCTGCTGCCAAGCTGAGCAGGAAGCACTAACCTCGAGGGACTGATGGTCTGACTCAATACAAGGCGGCTTCCTGTGTGACCTGTCAAGCAGAATATGAGCTTTTTGAAGAGTCAGGAGGAAGGTGGGCACCAGGCCAGCTCAGTGAGGCCCACCAGCTGTTTGCAGGCTGTTCCTGGAGACTTCCGGGAAGAGCTTCAGGTATTCCCTCCTTGCAGCATTTTGCACCTCTTTGTGAGGCTGAGGCTTTTGATGGGAGGGAGCTGGTATTGAATCTGCTGTGCCCCTCCCTCTCTCTGGGCAGGCGGATGGTGCAGCTGGTGTCACTTCTGCCAGTCTGCATGGGAGGCCCCCACACTGTGGAAAGGAAAGGTTGGTCTGCAGAGGACAGAGGCATAACTTCCAGATCACTGTACACTGCATTGGTCAGGCTGCACCTGGAGTATTGGATGCAGTTCTGGAGGCCTCACTTCAAGAAGGATGTAGACAGAATGGAGCAGGTGCAGAGGAGAGCGAGGAGAATGACCAGGGGCCTGGAGGCCAAATCCTACAAGGAGGAAAGGCTGAGGGACTTGGGAATGTTCAGTCTGCAGAAGAGGAGGTGGATTTGCTCTCTCTAAGTCTTTGAAGGGCTGTCACTTGGGGGAGGCAGGGGGCAGTCCCTGTCGGACTAGCAAGAATGGCTTTAAATTAAGGATGGGAAGGTATCAATGGGATATTAGGAAACACTTTTTTACAGTACGGACTCAGCTACCAAGGCAGGTGGTTTCCTCCCCCTCACTGGCAATCTCTATGCAGCAGCTGGACGAACCCTGGTCAAGGATGCTCTAGGCTGATCCTGCATGGAGCAGGGGGTTGGACTAGATGGCCTCTTCCAACTCTATGATTCTAAACAGCAGGTAGGAGGGTAGGCAAAGGTAAATGAAAAAATGGGGTGTGGCTAAACCTGCCAGGTAAAACTAAAGTGGGGTATCAGTGGGGCTGCAGAGAGAGATGAACACATGAAGTTACCTTGGACTGAATCAGACATGCCTCCCCCCCCCCTCCGGTCCATCAAAGCCAGGCTTTTCTGCTCAGCCTGGCAGCGGCTCTCCAGGGTCTCAGGTGGAAGTCTTTCACATCACCTGTTACCTGGTCCTTTAATTGATGCTGGGGATTGAACCTGGGACCTTCTGCACACCCAGCAGATGCTCAGCCACTGGACCACGGCCCCTCCCACATGGAAAGGCTGTGCACATTGTAGAGTGAGCAGAGACAGAAAAGGAGGGAGTGTTAGCAGGGGGTATTCAGAGAGACCCCTGATGGTGCAGAGAAGAGAGAGGAAGAGGGGTGGGAGGGAGAGGAACGTGCATTTCTGTGGTGAATGAAGTGATGGGATCTTCCTGAGTTCTTCTAGAAATGGCTCTGGGAGTGATGTTGTTGGTGTACAGTGTGGGGATCCCCAGGAGAGGCCCTCTGGAGCAGCCCCCGTGGGAAAGGAAGCTGTTCCTTTGCTTTGGTCTGGGTGTCTCGAGGAGTGTGTGGGGCAGAGGACTTTGAGGGCTGTGCTTTTCCTCTTGCTCCGGTCTGCCGTGAGCTCTTTATGCCTCTGTTGGTTTTTTCTTTGAACTCTGAAGAATTAATAACTTTTCCCTGTCTGTCCTGACAAGATTAATCTTTTAAGAAGTTGCTCTGGCAGGCAGCCGGGGAGGAGCCCTGCGATGCAGGCTGGCTTGAAAGAGTCTTGTGGCCAAGGCTGCCACCAGACAAGGAGATCTGGGGGCGCTTCCCATGTGGGGAAGCAGTGGCATTCATTCTCTGCATTTTTTCCCTGTTTCTTTTTAGACACTTATTGAGCAGATAGAGCAGCGATCTGAGAAACTGCCCGAGTGAGTATACTGGCACTGGGAGCTGCAAGGGTGCTTCCTAAACCCAAAGGCCTGCTGGCTGGATCAGTCAGGCCCAGCTGGCTGCCCAAGGAGGGCAGGGAGAATCCTCCACTGTTGTCTTAGAATCATAGAGTTGGAAGGGACCTCCGGGGTCATCTAGTCCAGCCCCCTGCGCAAGGCAGGAAACTCAGATTCTCTCCCCCTCTCACATGTCTGCCTCTGATGCTGCGTTTGAATATGGAGCCCCTCCCCCTCCCCCGGTAAAGCTCAGGTGGCAGGTTCCAGATGATCACTGAACAGACTTTCTTATGTCTGACCTGAATTCACTGCCAGTCAATTTTCCCAAGGTATTATGGGAGAAGAAGGAGGTCCCCCTCCTCTTTCCTTCCTCCTCACCATGTGTAGCCTTGCAAAGCCATCATTGTCCCAAATTAAAAAGCACCAAATGCTTTGGCCTTTCCACACGGGGAAGCACGGGGCTGGGCAGGAGCTCAGGACATACCCAGTCCAATTCCCTGCACAACACAGGAAATACCCCCCCCCCACTCCCCCAGTGGCCCCTGCTGTGTGCCCAGAGGAAGGCAAAACACCTCCAGGACCCTTTGACCAATCTGGCCGGCTGGAAAATTCCTTCTTGATGCCAGAGTGACAATTGGCATTTTGCTGGGTGTGCAGCAAACAGCCATGAGAGGTGAGCACTGGCTCCTCCTTTCTGGCCTCTCTCTCATGGTCTCCCTAAGTCCACAGAATGAGCACTGCTGTCAAATGGCCATCCAGCCTCTGCTGAAAAGCCTGCAAAGGAGAGCCCAGCACCTCCCGGAAGCCTGTTCCATTGAGGAACTGTTCTAACTGAAGTTCTTCCTAGGAAGTTCTTCCTCGGAAAAGTGCTCTACCTCCTTGCCTGTTTCTGCATCTTTTCCAGATTAAAGGTACTCTTTTTGATACGGGGCATCTGATAAGATACTCGGCATTTCAAATGCAGCTGTGCTATAAACTTATAAAAAGTTGTTACAATATGGACTGCTTTTATTTCCTGCTCCTGCCCTGCAAAATCATTTCCTAAGTAAATTATTTGCAAGGATTGGGGTTGGGCTAGATGACCCTGGAGGTGCCTTCCAACTCTATGGATTCTGTGTTTCTGTGATTGTACTTGGTGAAAATATGAGGTCAGTGCAAAAATATCGACTGCTGTTCAAGATGGGGAGGGAGCATTAGAGCCAAAGCCGGACAGGCCTCCTGTGCTGTTAAAAAAGCTGCGTAGGGGTGGGACTTTCAGGAGGTTGGGCTTTTCTCACTCCTCCACCACCACAAGCTGAGTTGCAACCAACTTAGGTCAACCTCCTGGGGTTTTCAAGGCAAGAGACAAAGAAATGGCATAGCAGCCCTGGACCTCTGCGGTGGTCTCCTGGCCTTGCTTGGCTTCCAAGGTCTGATGAGATCTGGTTAGTTTGCTACATACGCCAGAATCCCATCTGTTGTGCAGCTAAACAGATCTTTCCATACATCTGGCTGTCCTATAGAGAAAGGAGGACAATGGGCACGTGTGGGCAGATTAAAAATGAACCTTCCTGTTTTGGCTTGTGGTTTGAGTTAGTTCTTGGGACCAAGAGGGCTGCCCCTGAGATGGCGGATCCATGGGGTATCTGACTGGCTGCTCTTTCATATAGATTCCCCGCAGGTGGGAAGCCAGATGCTGGAAGGCTAGATTTGAACCTGGCTCTGGGACACCCGTGTTCCCTCCCATGAGTTTGCCACCTCAATGAGCTGAGATGTGAAAGTCAATATTGAAAATGCAGTCAGCTGTCAAGTGGCTCATCAGTCATTCTTCTCTCCACCCAGGTACCAGCAACTGCTGAGTGAAATCCATCAGTGTTACCTTGAGCAGAGGGAGCACTTGCTGGGGCCGAGTATTACTAGTACTGTAACCGAATTAACCAGTCGGAACAACAGAGATCATTGTGCTCTGGTAAGCACCTAGGGATGTTCCCTCGATTCACCTTGCTTATGGAATGGGGCCGCTGACCAGCGAATGGCTTGAAGTGAGCAGCCCTGCTCTGCTGGAAGGGAGTTGTTGGCTCCGGCCCAGAGGTTTTGCTGAATCTCTTGACTATATAACATTTTAGATTTGTTTCCAATGAGAAAGGAAATCGCTGCTTTCCCAGCAGTTATGATAAAAAGAGTCACCTCCCCCAATGCCCAAGCAGTGTTGCTTGTAGGGCCTTTGGTGGGTGTGGCTGGATCTCCTTTTGGCTGTTCCCACAAACACCTAATGACAAAGGTCTTTAAATGCACACTCTCTGCTGATCCTCTGTTTGACTGATTTCAGGTTCGAAGTGGCTGTGCCTTTATGGTCCACGTGTGTCAGGATGAGCATCAGCTTTACAATGAGTTCTTCACAAAGCCGACACCAAAACTGGAGTAGGTAACATGGAGGACCTTGTTTCTGTTGCAGTATTCCTTGACAATGCTGTTTATGTACAGGTGTGTCAGAGGCAGAGTAAGGCAGTGTCCATGTTGCTTAGCTGTCCAGACACTTACCTTGCAGGGGCCAACTCTGTAATCCCCTTGCATTTTCGGGGTCTCTGCTTTAGCTTGCTGTCTGTGGCGCACGGATGAAATACTGAGCAAAGGAGAGCATATCTCCATTTAATGCAAAGGCTTACAAAAAGTCCAGGCAGATGGCACAGTCAGAGAATATGCATTCTCTCCCCCCCCCCCTTTTTTCCCTTTTATACAGAATGGAACACTAAAGATTGTGCCTTCTTACTAGTTCTAAAGTTCCTGATGGTATAACTAATATTTGTAAATAAATTGCTGTGACCAAAACTTATTTTGGAAGACAATCAAAAGCCAATTCAGCCCTAATTAGTACCCAGAATATCCAAGTTCTATCAGATATTTGAACAAAGTTCACCTCCCGATTTGAGCAGATCTATGTAATAGCTGCATCAATGTTATTAAAAGAATACTATCTTGCCCAGCCATCCCTCTTTCAGTTCACAAACAAATTAGACCAATCACAGTTCATTAATCAGGAGGATTTTGTAGTCAGTAATGAATTGAAGGAAAAGGAATGTCATAGAAATTTCTGTCTTGTATGTAAGCTACTTTCTGTGGCCCCAGAAGGCAGGATCAGAAACAGCAGGTTGAAATTAAATCAGAAGAGTTTCCAGCTCAACATTAGGGTGATCTTCCTGACAATGAGAGCAATTCCTCATTAGGCTTTCTCTTTGGGAGGTGGTGGGCTCTCGTTCCTTGGAGGTTTTTAAACAGACACTAGATGGCCACCTGACAGCAATGCTGATTCTGTGAATTAGGCAGATCATGAGAAGGAGGGCAGGAAGGGCTGCATCAGTGCTTCGTTTTCATGGCCCTTTCTTACAAGAAATGCTGTTTGCCTCTTTGGGGTCAGGCAGCAATTTTTCTCCAGTTTTGCCAGGGAACCCGGAAGATTTTTTATTTGTTTTTATTTTTGGCCATCCTCTGGGCATGAAGCAGGGGACCCTGGGTGTGTGTGTAGGGAGGGAGGTACTTGTGAATTTCCTGCATTGTGCGGGGAGCTGGACTAGATGACCCTGGAGGTCCCTTCCATGATCCTACTTATTAAACTGTGGCTGCAGTCCTAAAAACACTTTCCTGGGAGTAAGCTCTATTGAATAAAACAGAACTTCTGAGTATAGTGCTTTGGATTGCTCCCTAAGCCAAAAATTTTCCATCCAAAGACAGTGGGACAAAGACTACGGATTAACATTTGCTTATAAGAGGTGGCTCAGGATTTATGCACTGATTAAAGACTCTTTCAGTCCCTCCAGAGTGGAGGCTCAATGCAAAATATCAGTGGTTTCTGTCTAGAGTAAAAGAAACGCATCACATGGTTAAGTTTATATGCTGGAAATATTTGGTGGGGAGAACAATTCTGAGGGGTGTCTGTGAAATATGAAATATTAAATGTTCTGCTGAGTGATACTTGTCAAGGATTACCAGTGTGGTATTTTTGACTTTTGGCTAAGGTTGTCCTGATAGTCGCAGTGAGCATCCCCTGGAATATATGATACAGGAAGGAATGGTGAGAATTAAAGGGCTGGCTTTGGTGAAGAAATATCAGTAAAAATCCATCTAAGAAAAGGACTTGCATCTCTCTGTCTCTGTTCTTGAAGAAATCATATCAATTTGTCATTTATGAGAATTTGTCATTCAGGTCTGATAAGTGGGAAACTATTATGTGGCATTTGTTCATTCTAAACCTTTGTCAGCTGCTTTTCTACCCTGTGGAACCCAAGGTGGCTTACAATGGAAACAAAACAACAATTCTAGCAACAAACACATAAAAGCCAACAATTTAAAATCTCCAATTAAGACTTCCAATTTAAAAAAACCTCCTAAATTATTCAAATATAGTCCTAAATCACCTGCCTCCTGAAGGTTGAAAGTGATGGGGCCAGATGCGTCTCCCTGGGGAGGTTGCTTCCTGGTTGTGAGGCTGCCACTGAAAAGGCCCCTCTCTTATGTACCCAGGAAATGGGTCCTTGACTGATGGGACGGTCAGGAGGGCCTCTCCCAGTGGTCTTAATTCCTGGGCAGGAGCAAATTGGGGGTGGGAACAGTCCTTCAGATGCATATAGATTTAATAAAAACAAAGACTGCCTGCTACAACATCCATTTGCATCATAAAAGGGAATTGTTCTCTTCAGAAAAGTCTTTACAAATGCAAATTTAATCAATAATGATTTCTTTAGTTGGTTGGTGTTGCTAGTTAGTAATATGCAAGCTAACAGATAATTTGGTCTTCCACAGAGTGACAGCTATAGACATGTGTATCATGGAATTCTGCTGCAGTTCTTCTCACGAGGGAGCAGGCTCTCTCGACACGTGTGGGCTGGACTGTTGTTGCCATGTAGGGAGGTGGGAGTCAGCTCCAGCAGCCTTAACTCAAATAATTGCTGATGGTGGAACTCTTCTCTCCCCCTCCCCCCCTATCTTGCAGTGGACTTTTAGAAAAGTTGTGTCTGTCCCTGTATGATGTCTTCAGGCCACTGATCATCCATGTAATTCACTTAGAAACATTGTCTGAGCTCTGTGGGATTCTGAAGAATGAAATGCTTGAAGATCATGTTCAAAACAATGGTAAATATAAAGACAGGCTCCAAATAAGTATACATCTTTTAAAATAGGCTAGAATGGAATGTGCTCATTACATCTGTACTCTCCTTAACTTGCATATTTTGTCTAAATATTCTTTTAAATTTTGGAATTAATAAGGATCTTTTTAAAAAAATTGGAATTAATAAGGATTTATTTTTTAAAAAAACACTTTATTATATCCTATCTCACAAATGACCGGTTCCGGTAAGCAGGTATTATTTCTTGCTTGACCAAAGAAATAAAGGATGAAGCTGAAATCTAGCATGTTCACACATTTTTTGGAAATGAACTTCATTGGCTCAGCGGAACCCAAGAAGGTGTAAGATTGCTGGATAGAACCACTTCACGCCTACCGTGATTTGTCTTTCTCAGAATTCTGACTTCACACACACGAGGAAGTTTTTGCAGAAGAATCAGCCAAGAATGCCTGCATTTGAACATCATTCAGAATCATAGTTTAGGTTAACTGTGGTTCATAAACAAAGTAATAACAACTAGTGAAGTGAACCTAATTCCAACTGTCATACTAGTCATAGTTTAATTAAACTGGGGTCCTCAACCTCTTAGGCATTGTGGCTACCTTTGGAATTCTGACACTGCGTGGCCTGCACAAACACAAAATGGCCACCGCAGGAGCTGGAGCCAACCAGAAATGGCTGCTACAAGAGGCGGATCCACACATACACACAGAGCAAGCTGAAGTGCATGAAACAGAAGGTGTGAGAGAAAATAAAACTAAAATTGTGGGGGTAGCTACTGCCAAAATAGTGTTAATCTGCACAGCCAATCAGAAGCTCTGCAAACCAGGAGCTCCACCTAGCTCCACCCACTTGGTGGTGGTGGTTATAGATAAGTGTGGTTGCCAATGTTTGTAATTATATCAAAGTGTGATTTGTAAATCTGACAGTTCGCCGTGAATTTTTGCGGTCTGGATGAGAGTTTTGGGTTGGGTTTTGCGGGCTGATAATCTGCGCACCCTTTCAGAAGCACAGCTGAGGCTCTTGGCAGTGCTACGAGAGAAGGAATTAATGGTGGTGTCCCTTTCCTGGCAGCAGAACAGCTGGTGGCTTTTGCTGCTGTGGTCGAGCAGATGCTGGAGGACGTCCAGGAGCGCCTGGTCTACAGGACGCACATCTACATCCAGACAGATATTGTGGGCTACAAGCCGGCCCCAGGAGATCTGGCCTATCCCGCCAAGCTGGAGATGATGGAGGTGAGGCTTTCTCCGTCTCTGCTGGTTGAACAAACAGCAAAAGTATTTGGACCAACCTTTCTGAGCCTGTAGGCACCTTTGCAGTTCTGACAAACAAGGTGGTGGGTGCAACCACAAAATGTGCTGCTTTGCCTTTTGTTCTTAAACGCCATGCAAATCATTTCTGTCCTGCCACAAAGGGTGCCCTGAGCACTTTATGTCAATACTCAGGTCAGCAGTACAAACTCTTTAAGGGATGTTTTTTCAAACTGGGTTTTGCCTGCAGAAAATAGCCCAGAGCTTGAAAGAAGAGGAGAAGAAGTTGCCTGCAGATGGTTCCTTTTCAGATGTGAAGCTGGAAGATCCAGAGAGCTGCAGTGTGGTGGAACCTGGTATGTGTTTCTAACATAAGGTAACAACAAGCCAATGAAGCATAGAATCCTAGAGTTGGAAGGGACCTACAGGGTCATCTAGTCCAACCCCCTGCACTATACAGGTAATTCACAAATGCCCCCCACACACCCAGGGACCCCTGTTCCATGCCCAGAATGATGACAGCTGTATTTGCCTGTGGCCTAGAGGGGCTGTGGCTCAGTGGCAGAGAATTCGCGTGGCTTGTAGAAGGTCCCAGGTTCAGCCCCTGGCATCTGCATTAAAGAAACGATTAGGCGAATAACAGTTGCGAGAGTTCTTTGCAGGGAGAGTGGCTACCAGTCGGAGTAGGAAATACCAACCTTGAGATCCTGATGGTCTGACTCAGTGGAAGGCATCTTCATGTGTCCTTAGGGAAGCAAACCCTCTGGCATGTCTGAGACCAGCATGGCAGCCTTTGTGCCGCTATTGGCCTTCCTGCCGTGCATTAATTTTTAACTGCTTTGTAAAGCTGTCTTAACTGTTAGTTAATTTCTGATTGTTTAGTCTGAGCCTTGCGAGACCTTGCCCAGTTCTGCAAAGGCTTGCAAGACAGCATTATTTCAACTAGCTTTTAACTGAATGACGACGACCACCATGATATTAGATCCAATTGGATGCCCAAGAACACTGAACCATACAGAATTAGCACCAAGTTGTTTAAACTGTTTTAAATTGTTTATTTTAATGTTTAATTTAACTGTTTTTATTATTATTCCATTACGTTTTGTGAGCCGCCCTGAGCCTGCTTTGGCAGGGTGGACGGGATATAAATCAACTAGACTAAACTAGTGGGATTTTCTACTATTTCTGGTTTTGTTGATTACAGTTTTGTCCCCAAAACAGGAGCAAAATCTGTGTGATGCTAGAAATTCTGAAAAGCTTTTGCTGTTGAACCAAAATTCAAGCCTAGCGGCAAGGGCTGTTCCCACTGGTAGCCGTCAAGGCAGCGAGTAAGAGCACATCACTCTGAACTAGTGGAATAACTCAAAGTGAAGGGATCTGTGTCTTTGCCATAAAGATGAAAGCGCTGTTTGCTTGAGACAGGAACAAGCCTTTGGTGTCCCTTTGTGTATTGCAGATGCATTGGGATCCTGCCCTCCCAGAACTCTCACCACGATTTCACCAGCTGATCTCCATGGAATGTGGTACCCCACTGTCAGAAGGACACTCGTGTGTCTCTCCAAGCTTTACAGATGCATTGATGTACGTGCCCCGTTGTCTCCTGCCTGCAGCATTCATCTTGTGTTCCCTGGTTGAAAGCTAGATCATGGAGCAGGCACACTCAGAAGAGAAATGTTTGAGTTGCATTTTTTTGCTTTCTAAGGTGGTTGTTGATTTGTGTTTGGGGAAAAACTACTTTGGCACATTTTTTGAGTTCCCAATATTGAGCTCCTTATCCAGACTATGCTAATCAGATTCAATTCCTGGTTAACAAGGAGGACTCACATGTATTACTTCTGTTGGGGAGTTAATTCCCTGATGTTTTCTCACTTACTGGGCTCTGTGCCCTCGGTGATGTCCAATGTAACACCTCCTCCACCCTGTCTCTCCCTGTAGAGCTTACATATGAAGCTGCCTTATACTGAATCAGACCCTTGGTCCATCAAAGCCAGTATTGTCTTCTCAGACTGGCAGCGGCTCTCCAGGGTTTCAAGCTGAGGTTTTTCACACTTATTTGCCTGGACCTTTTTTGGAGATGCCAGGGATTGAACCTTACAGGTGACTGTATCCCACTGCTATTTCAGGAATGACGATTTTCTTCATTCCACCATGTTTCTGAGCTACTACTATATTCAAATAGTCATTGAGCATCACTTCTCCCTGCTTGGCTCAAAGACTACTAGCATTGGCATGTAGACACCTATAATGTGTTTCCTTCTCCAGTAACCCTCACCTCCCTTGGCCTGATGGTCTCTTGCCATCTTACCCTATCCCCCAAGCTCTACGATGCTCCTTTCAATATTGCCCTGAGCACTAACACAGGCATCTCTTGGGACTGACTTGTCCCAATACTGAGGCTTCCCAACTCCCATCAGCTCCCCCCCCCCAAGGGATTAGTTTAAAGGACCTCTGCCTAAGGCCCCAGAGAGCCCTTCCAGGCTGTGTGGACAGGCCTGACTTGGAGGGACTAAGGGGAATCGGTGGGTCTGGATTCAGTGTAATTCATGCCTTCATGTGTCCATTTCTGAGACAATATTGTTGTCTGTAAATTACAGCTGCTGTGTGTATTTTCTTTTCTTTTTTTCCAAAACAAATTTGGAAAAAATGCAAGTTAAGCAGCAAGGCTTTTGAATAGCAGTTAAATGTGCAAACTGAGAGTTGACAACTGTAATCGATGGGACTCCTCTGTGGAGTTGTGGGAGGGCTCAGGGCCCCTGTTTTTACGGCCGGTTCTGCTCTTTCCCCTGCTCTAGAGGGCTGTCTTCCAGGGACTCTCGCAGGAGGCCTTGTCGGCCTGCATACAGTCGCTGCTGGGGGCTTCCGAGGCCATTGGGAAAAACAAGGTCAGTAAGATCCCCGAGCATAAGGAGGAAATGGGGCACAGATATTTGCTGCAACTTTTAAAAATTAGTTAATATGGCAAAGGGGGCTGAAACTTCTTCCACACGTGCCCCCCCCCTTTCTGTTCTGCATTAGTAGGAAAGAGTCTTTGGTGCTGGCCTCTGTTCTGCTCTGAAGGGGCCGGGGCAGTGAAGACTTTGAGTGGGAGTTTGCAACAGACCTCTTGCTTTGAAAGCTGGGGTGTGGGTGTGCATGCTGGGGCAGGTGCTGCAAAGGCTGGCAAGAGAAACCGGGGCAGGGGGAAGCAGCATTAAGAGAGGAGTGGCAGAGCACAAGAGAGATTTCAGTGTGGGATGAGGTTGTGACTCCAGTGCCAAGTGATGCCAGAGAGGACGCCCACTGACATAACAGTGCAGTCTTAGCTGGGCCTCCTCAGAGTCTGACTGAAGTCTGCTCAGAGGGACTTATTCCCAGGGAAGTGTTTGTAGGATTGCACTCTAAATTGCCTGGAAAAACTTGCCACGATAGCAGGCATGTACACTTTATGTAATTCTTCATGAATAGGACACTCTAGTTGCAAAGAGCTGCAAACAGACTGCAGATGCAAACATCTTTTTTATGGGTGTCTCTGTGCAGCTGTATCAGCTATGCATATTAGTTGCTGACTGGATTTGAACAGATGGCTAAGCCCAAGCAGCATATAGACGCTTTGCTTCTACAAAGGGTCTTAGCAACAAGCGGAAGATCCAGCCAGGCCCGGAGAGCCCAGCAAATGAAATGTGTTTGATGTGAATGACTGTCAGTCCTTACTTTTTCTCCCCTTGTTATGTATCCCTCCGCATTAATACTTTGTTTCTGTTACAATTTAGGGCCAGGTAGACGGTCAGCTTTTCTTAATAAAGCATCTTTTGATTCTTCGTGAACAAATTGCTCCTTTCCACACTGAGTTCACCATTAAGGAAATTTCCCTGGACCTTAAGAAAACTAGAGGTACTTTACTGGCTGCTGGCTGGTCACGGGGGGCGGGTTTGCCCCTCCTCCTGACGAGTCGGCCACGGGATGGCGTTTATGTTCATCTGCAGTCACTTGCATGGCTTCTGCCTACAAACTCTTTCTCTGGAATCTGGTTTTTATTTCTGGAGGGAACTAGGTCAGGGTTTTCAGCAGGCATTAATAGTGTTTTCCCTGTATCAGCTCTGGTTTCTCTGCTAAAAACTGCCTAACTTCTGTGCTTCTTTAAGGAAACGTGGCTGGTGAGAGCAGCACTGGTCTCGAGCTGGGTGGCAAAGCAAGAAGAGAGAGGAGCCCGTGCAGGCGGTGGGAGGGCAGAAGTGGCGGGGCTGTTCTCTGGAGCTTCCCTGCCTTTGCCTGAGCCAGGAGTCCCCAGAAGTTTTGACCCCCTGGACACTGGTGGGGTTCTGCTGGAGGAGGTGGTGCCCCCTGACATAGGTCAGGGAGGGAGGTGAGGGGGTAATCTCTCTTCAGCTCTCCAGGCAGAAGCTCTGCCTTCTAAAATGAACAGAAGGGCTTTAAAATAGTGAATACGCTTGTGTGGCAGCTGCCGTGGAGCAGTGTGGTTAAAAACCTGTGCAGCCAATCAGAAGTCGGGCTGGAGAAGATTTATATCTGACCTGGCCCACTTTCTAAAAACTTTTGGTAGGCGTCTTGATGCCCATTGGAGACCCCAGGCCTAGGCGAGCCCTTTGTGGCTTTGGTTTAGTTGGCACCACGAGTTGAGATGCAGTCTGAATATGGCCAGAAGCTTTTGGAAGAACAAGTATTACAGGTAGTCTAGAGCAGGGGTGTTGAAGATGCAGCCTGGAGGCCAAATCAGGCCCTTGGAGGGCTCCTATAAGGCCCCCGAGCAAGTGGCTGCCATCTACTTCCTTCTCCCTCTCTCTTGCTTTCTTCTACATAATAGCTTGCTTTGCAAGGCTTGCTCAATTGCACAGAAGCTACAGAGCAGTCTCTATTTTCTCTATTGGCTGAGGCTCCTCCCTTGGGGAGGGAGAGCTTGCTTTGCCAGGCTCCCTCAATTGTACAGCAGAGCTACTGAGCCAAGCCTCTCTTCCTTCTATTGGCTGAGGCTCCTCCCCCTCTTGGCCCCCTGGAGAAGGAAAGAGCCAAAACTTCCTTTGCCCAGATACAAAGAAAGCACCTTTAAGACCAAGTGCTAATGTTTTAAGCATGTTTTAAATCTTTGTGTTTGTCTGTGTCCTTTATAAAGTTTATACCTCTGCTACCTAATCTTAAATAGGTACACACACGACCCAGCCTGACATGGCCTGGCCCGACAAGGTCTCATTTATGTCAGATCTGGCCCTTAGAACAAATGAGTTTGACGCCCCTGGCCTAGAGAAAGGTACAGATTCTGTGTCGGGTGCTTGGAGTGGCACTTAAAAGGTAACCAATGTTTCTCGCCTCCCCCTCCTGCTGTGCCAGGAAATGTCCCTGAGAGTCAGTGAGCCACCCTGAAATGCAGCATTCTCATTGGGCAGCAAGGAACCCTTTTGAGTTGAACTGGACTCCAGTTGCCTGCTGAGCTAGTGAAGTGTCCGTTTCTTCTGCTTAATAACTGTACCTGGAAGACACGGGAAGTTTTCCTTGAAAACTGGAGAAAGTTTTTTTTAGAAAGCTGACTTCCTAAAACTACTTTACAATGCACACGTAGTAAAAAAAAATCTGCTTATTGAGCTATGTTGTATGAAATACCTGTAACATGAGGGAGGAACAGAGATCACAGAGGCATTGATTCATCTGGACATGTTTCAAAATGCTCGTGAAATTGAGGGGGTCCATTTCAGAACTTTACATAAGAACATAAGAGAAGTCATGTTGGATCAGGCCAATGGCCCATCCAGTCGAGAGCCAGTATGGTGTAGTGGTTAAGTGTGCCGACTCTTATCTGGGAATCATGGAATCATAGAATCATAGAGTTGGAAGGGACCTCCAGGGTCATCTAGTCCAACCCCCTGCACAATGCAGGAAACTCACAAAATTCACCGGATCTTCATTGATGTCAGATGGCCATCAAGCCTCTGTTTAAAAACCTCCAAGGAAGGAGAGCCTACCACCTCCCGAGGAAGTCTGTTCCACTGAGGAACCGCTCTAACGGTCAGGAAGTTCTTCCTGATGTTGAGCTGGAACTCTTTCGATTTAATTTCAACCCATTGGTTCTGGTCCTACTTTCTGGGGCCACAGAAAACAATTCCACCCCATCCTCTATATGACAGCCCTTCAAGTACTTGAAGATGGTGATTATATCACCTCTCAGCCGCCTCCTCTCCAGGCTAAACATTCCCAGCTCCTTCAACCTTTCCTCATAGGACTTGGTCTCCAGACCCCATACCATCTTCGTCGCCCTCCTCTGGACCCATTCCAGCTTTTCTGTATCTTTCTTAAAATGTGGTGAGGTCTTACCAGAGCAAAGTAAAGCAATACCATCACATCATGTGATCTGGACACTATGCTTCTGTTGATACAGCCCAAAATTACATTTGTTTTTTTAGCCACCGCATCACACCGTTGACTCATGTTCAACATATGATCCACTAAGACCCCTAGATCCTTTTCGCACATACTACTGCTAAGTCTATAACCATGCATTGGATTTTTCTTACCTAAATGCAGAAGTTTACATTTATCTCTGTTAAAATTCATTTTATTGGTTTTAGCCCAGTTTTCCAGCCTGTCAAGGTCGTCCTGTATCCTGTTTCTGTCTTCTTCTGTGTTTGCAACTGCTCCCAATTTAATATCTTCTGTACATTTAATAAGCATTCCCTCTATTCCTTCATCCATATCATTGATAAAGATGTTGAACAAAACAGGTCCCAGGATAGATCCTTGGCACTCCACTTGTCACTCCTCTCCAAGAGGATGAGGAACCATTCACAAGCACTCTTTGCGTGCAATCTGTCAACCAGTTACAGATCCACTTAAGGGTAACAGGATCCATACCACATTTTACCAACTTGTCAACAAGGATAGTATGTGGAACCTTATCAAAAGCCTTACTGAAATCAAGATAAATGATGTCTAGAGCATTCCCCTGATCCATCAAGGTAGTCACTTTCTCAAGAAAAGAGATCAGGTTAGTCTGACATGACGTTCTTGAGAAAACCATGCTGGCTCTTAGTAATCACATCCATTCTTTCTAAATGTTCCAGGACCGACTGTTTGATGATTTGTTCTAAAACTTTTCCAGGTATAGACATCAAGCTGACAGGTCGGTAGTTATCTGGATTATCTTTTTTCCCCTTCATGAACATGGGGACAACATTCGTCCACCTCCAATCTTCCGGCACCTCTCCTGTTCTCCAAGAATTCTCAAAAATAATAGTCAGAGGCTCAGAAATTATATCTGCAAGCTCTTTTAGAACCCTGGGATGCAATTCATCTGGCCCTGAGGACTTAGTTTCATTTAAAGAAACTAGGTGTTTATGTACTACTCCTATGCTGATCCTAGGTGGAAATTCATACCCTCCTTATGTTCTATTTTTGCCATATTGAGCACCATTTCCCTCAGAAGAGAAGACTGAGGGAAAGTAAGAATTGAGCAGTTCCGCCCTCTCTTCATTACCCGTTACAATTTCACTTTCTTGCCCTCGCAATGGGCCTACCATGTCCTTACTTTTTTTCGTACCCTGAACATAAGAAAAGAACCCTTTTTTGTTGTTTTTAGCATCTTTGGCCAGCCTAAGCTCATACTGAGCTTTAGCTTTCCTAACTTTTTCTCTACAAGCACTGGTGATTTGTTTATATTCATCCTTGGTTATAAGGCCCTCCTTCCAATTCCTAAAGGAGTCTTTTTTTTTTTCTCAAGTCTTTAGGGAGCTGTTTATGGAACCACTTCAGCTTCTTTAGGCTTTTTCCATTTTTTCTTCTCATAGGAATCATCTGTGATTGCGCTTTCAATATTTCGCTTTTAAGAAACTCCCACCCCTCCTGAACCCCCTTCCTCCTAAGCATTTCTGACCATGGGATTTTACCCACCATAGTTCTAAGTTTATTAAAGTTTGCCTTTCTGAAGTCCAACCTATAAGTCTGACTACATATAGACTGTAAATTCCAAAATCACATGGTCACTACTGCCCAGGGTGCCCACTATTTCCACTTCTTCAATAAATTCTTCCTTGTTGGTAAGAATCAAATCCAAGATAGCAGATCCCCTTGTTTCCGTCCTCACTTTCTGGAAAAGGAAGTTGTCAGCAAGAGAAGTCAGGAATCTGTTTGACTTTTCATTTTTAGCAGAGTTGGACTTCCAACAGATGTCCGGGTAATTGAAATCTCCCATGATCACTGTATCCCTTCTCTTGGAGAACTTTGCAATCTGCTGTAGAAGTATCTCATCCAAGTCCTCTGCCTGTCTTGGTGGTCTATAGCAGACCCCCACAATAATATCACTGTTCTTTCTTACTCCTTTTATTTTTACCCAGAGACTCTCAACTGAGCTTCCATGCTCCGATTCACATATTTCCTCACAAGTATATACCTCCTTCACATATACTGCTATGCCTCCACTCTTTCTCATTTGCCTGTCCCTTTTAAATAAGTTGTACCTCTGAATCCTAATATTCCAGTTGTGTCATCTCACCAAGTTTCAGTAAGGCCTATTATGTCACAGTCTCCTTCCTTTATTAGGACTTCCAGTTCCTCCTGTTTGTTTCTCATACTCTGTGCATTAGTGTAGAGACATTGAAATCCACGTTTTATGCATATCGAGGGTTTAGTTTCCGTACAAGCCTGCAAGTTAACATTACCTAGCATATGCACCACTCTTTGCAAAACTTTAATGTTCTTATCCCCAGTTTCTAGCATCATTATTGTCTCGCTTCCCCATACAATTTAATTTAAAGCCCTCCTTATTAGGTTAGCAAAGCTGTTACCAAACACCCTTTTTCCTACCGCCGTAAGGTGCAAACCATCTCCTGATAGAAGACCAGCATCTTGAAAGCAGAAGCCATGGTCCAGAAATCCAAATCTTTCCTGACGACACCATCGTAGTCAGTTGTTTATTTGAAGTATTCTTCTTTCTCGTCCTAAGCCACGGCCTTCAACAGGAAGCACTGACGAGAACACAACCTGTGCGCCCAGCTCCTTCACCTTCTGACCCAGAGCCATATAGTCTTTCCTAATACGTTCAGGGCTATGACGGGCAGTATCATTCGTTCCCACGTGGATCAGCAAGAAAGGATAGTAATCCGTGGACTCGATAAGTCTTCCAATCCTTTCTGTCATGTGCTAGATGCGTGCACCCAGCAGACGGCAAACCTCTCGGGATGACTGGGTTTGATTCCCCACTCCCCCCCCCCCACTTACAGCTGCTGGAATGGCCTTGGGTCAGCCATAGCTCTGGCAGAGGTTGTCCTTGAAAGAGCAGCTGCTGTGAGAGTTCTCTCAGCCCCAGCCACCTCACAGGGTGTCTGTTGTCGAGGGAAAAGATATAGGAGATTGTAAGCCGCCCTGAGTCTCTGATTCAGAGAGAAGGGTAGGGTAGAAATCTGCAGTCTTCTTCTTCCAACACTCTGTGTCACAAAGTGGCCAGAACCCCCCCACAAACAAACAACCCCCCCAACCCCTCCCCCACTTTTTTTTGCCGAGGGTCAGGAGAAGTGGGTTGGCATGGTCTCTGTTCTATCTCTGTTGTATCTTGCTTGTCTCCTTGGACACTAATATTTTTGCTCTGAACAGCCTCACAGCTCTTACTAATCCTTGCCCTGGATGCAGCTGAACATGGACGAGGCTCTCTCCGTGTTAAGTAGTTTCTAGTTAGCGAGAGGTTAAAGGGCAAATATGTCCTGTTGGTGTCCTGCTCTGGCTGACATGAAACTTTGTTCTGCATGTTTCCTAAGGGAACAAAGGTTTATGACAGCCTGCTGTTGACTGAAAAGGTAAGTGACCAAAGTGCAAAGAGCTGCGTGCTCAGGTCTCAGAGTTTAGATTTCCAGGAGTGCAAGAGAGATTTATAGGAAGCCTTGCCTGATCTCAAGGAAACATTGCAACACAGTTTCCAGTGAAACTGTGAAGTAAATGTGTAAATTGACAACAGCATAAGGCATTGCAACTACACGACACTTCAAAAGCACTCCATACCATACCATACCAAACCTTTAATGGCATAATAGATTCAGATAAAAATACACAGAATATAAAAATTTAAACATTGGAGATAAAATCAAAATAAAACCGAGCTTACAGATACATTCAAACATGGTCAGAGTTAAATTTAAGGATGTCAGCCAGAAATTTTGCCACAGCACTCTTCTTGCAGAGTTTTACATCCTAATTATTAAAAAACCCAAATGGGGTGCCCACAGGGACTTGCAGGGGGAATCTTTGGGAGAGCTGGGCTGAGAAATGGGAGTCATTGGATCCCCAGCAGAGGAGGGGCACCGTAGATGCCTTTTCTGATTTGTGGAGCAGGCCCCCAACCCTTGGCTAACAGCCAGGGAGTCCAAGAGAGCAGATAGACAGGGCTAGCACAAGTGGCACAGCCACACTGGGGTCAGGTATGTTGTGGTGATCTCCCCGTCTGCTTCCAGTTCTCCCTCTCCTTAATTAGAATTGCAGGGGGGGTGACCTTGATTAATTTGTGGGGGGGGGCATGGCTGTATTTCCAGGGGGTTGTGAGAAGGCCTTGCTTTGCAGCCCTCCCCAGGCAGGTCGTGTGGTGTGGGGGCTCCAGCTGTCAGTTCCACTAGGCCTCAAAGACCAGGAGTCGAGTTGGCAGCCCCAACAGCGAAGGCCTTTGTTTGCTCGGGCCACAGCCTCTGCAGCCACCTTAACATCCACTGTGGGCTTCAGCTGGTGACTTTTGTCCTGCAGGACCTCCTGAGGTGCCCAGTTTGAGGGCTTAGGCCAGGGGTGGGGAACCCTTTTTCTGCCAAGGGCCACATGGATATTTATAACATCATTAGCAGGCCATAAAAAATTATCAACTTAAAAAAGAGTGCTCACCCAAGGGAGAACGATTTAGGCCAGCAAAATTAATGCAAATAATTGTTTTTCTATTCAAAGTCATGTGGGGAGAGCCTAATCTCACACACACACACCCGGCCCGCCGCCCGAGGCAAATGCAAAGGTCCAGGGCTTTTTAGTAGAAAAAGCCCAGCAGGACTCAGTAGCATATTAGACCACATTCCCTAATATTAGCATATTAGGTCACATACTCATTAGCATATTAGGCCACACCCTCTGGGATAATCAAGTGCAAACTGAACTGTGACAGTAACTTTTCCAGGCCCTGCAGCAATTCTGGCCAGCCAGCCAGGCCCCAGGGAGGCTGCCCCACAGTGCAACTGGGCCCTGTGATCCCTGCCTGGCCCTGGGGAGGCTGCTGCACAGCGCGGCTGGGCCCCATGATCCTCGCTGGCCAGCCAGGCTCCAGGGAGGTTGCCACAGGGCTCGGTTCAATCCAGCAATCCCTGAGGGCCACCCAAGTGACCCCACACCCACCCCTGGCTTAGGCAGAGGGAGGCTGGTGCAGTGGGCAAGCCCCTTTCCTAGTTTGAGGGCTTAGGTGCAACGGTCAAGCCTGGCTTAGGGGACCATTTGGAGTTGCGCCAGGCTGGTCTTCCCTAAAAGTGGGCCTCAGCCTCATTTTGCTTTCAGGAGCCTCTTTCAGCTGGGGCTGGCCCAAGGAGTTTTGTTACTCTAGGAGAATGCCTGAGGGCCCCGCATGCTGCCTTCACTGGGGCTGAAAATCACGTGATTAATGTGAGCTGGATGTTAGCAATGGCTACGATGTTGACTGTGAAGTAAGTGATATGAGATTAGCATAAATGTCCAGGTGAGAAAATAATTTGAATTGGATACTCCATTCTGACTGCGAAGAGGCATCAGAAATTGAAGGAACAGAATTAGCCAACTTTCTTTTGAATTGACAACAAAACCAAAATATCCCCTGGAGTGAGGTCTATTCAAGATGGTGCAATAAGGACCAGTAATTGTTGGATTAATTTTTGGACATATTTGGAAAGTTGGAGTGAGGACTTGAGCCTGGATGCTTTCACGCACACACATGTACATGTGGAGCGCTCAGTAGAGAGACTGTAGAAGAAGCGTGAAGCTTGGCAGATGCTGATATTTTGTATTTGTATATGAGTGCGATATTGTAAGAATTTAAACAATTTCAGTAAATTTGTTTTGTATATTTAGTTGTTGACTGGGTGAGGTATTTGGTTTCCAGATTTGCAGTCTGTTTCCCCATGGTCCGGTTTAGTTCTGTATTTACTGGGGCTGAGGCTTCCAAGAGGAGCAGACTGGGAGGCCAAAACCGCCCTGGCAAAGGGCGCCGCCCACAAAGGGAGGGAGGGAGGGAGGGAGCTTGCTGCGGGATGTCCCCTGGGCCCACCATGGACCGTGGCATGCCCTGCCCCCACTATGCAGGGGCTGGGAACAGAAGAAACACTTGTTGAAATAATAACGTGATCTGATTTTTAAATAAGCGGCTTTGTTTTCACAGATGCTGCATTTAAAATCCTGAATCCGCTGACGGTGCCGCACTTCTTTCGACTAAGTAGCAGCAATGCCTTGATACAGTTCTTGCTGGAGGTAATAGCAGTGGCAGGCTTGCCTAAGAAGGGCAGTGCTGGAAGTGGGGTGATTTCCGGGGGCGTCTGAAAGGGGTGAACTCTCTCTGTGTTGCAGGGCACGCCGGAGATCAAGGAGCATTACATTGACTCCAAGAAGGACGTGGACCGGCACCTGAAGTCCGCCTGTGAGCAGTTCATTCAGCAACAGACGAAGCAGTTTGTGGAGCCCCTGGAGGAATTCCTGACAAAGGTACTGGGAGGGTGGAGATTCACTGCGGCTTCTTGAACTGCAGGAGAGTTTGTTCTCAGGTTTATAAGGAGAACGAACACCTTCTCACGGGGGCTGATGGGCAGGGCTCTGGGAAAGGGAGGCTCCCTTCGACTCCAGCAGCCCTGGAGACGCCCTTAAGGCCTTTGGGGCAGGAGCTCTGGAGTGTCAAACCTCCCTCCATCAGACCCTCCAAAAGGAGCCCTGACTCCTGAAGTCTCCTTGGTCTCCCACCCGGCTCTTCTACTGCGGATCAGCCTGGCTGCCCTCATGGGAAAGAAATGTTGACTTCCCGTTTTTGAATCATTTCTGCTTTCCAGTAACGGCATTTCCTGGGGCCCCCAAGTCCCTGGGCCCCAGCAGTGACGTACTCTTTCAAGGCTTCTTGGGAAGCTTGCCTTAGAAATGGCTGCCAGACATTTTAGGCTGAGAGCAGGCAGGTACACCCCCCCACCCCCCAACCCGGCTGAACTGGCTGCCAGCCATGGGCAGCTTTTATTGGGGCTCAACTGATTGGGCTGAATAAATCCCTGGGAAATACCAATGAGGTGTTTTGGGGGGTATTTATTCAGTTTGGCTTCTGCCAAGGAAGTCCCTAGTGGCTGCCCAGAGGCAGGCAGCTGCAAACCACCTCTGTTCATCAGGCCAGAATGGCCCAGGCTAGCCTGAGGAAGAGCCCCGTGGCGCAGAGTGGTCAAGCTGCAGTCCCAAGCTCTGCTCACGACCTGAGTTTGATCCCGGCGGAAGGAAGCTGGGTTCAGGTAGCCGTCTCATGGTTGACTCAGCCTTCCATCCTTCCGAGGTGGGTCAAATGAGTCCCCAGCTTGCTTTGGGGAAAGGTAGATGACTGGGGAAGGCAGTGGCAAACCACCCTGTAAAAAGTCTGCTGTGGAAACATAGCGATGTGACGTCACCCCAGAGTTGGAAAGGACTGGTGCTTGCGCAGGGGACGACCTTGACCTTCAGCCTGCTCTCATCAGATCTTGGTCAGGCCTGGGAGGCCCACGGTTGCTCTGCAGAGGCAAATCAGGGCTCAGGCTTGCCTCATCTTGTCAGAGCTCAGAAGCTAAGCTAGTGGGTTGTGTTGGGATGTGGTTGCTGCACAGAGGCCGCCAACAAATCTCTCAAAATGTGGTGACCCCCCAGCCGTGAGGTCCAGAGCAACCTGGGTACTTGGCCAGGGTGTGCCAGTGATGGTCAGTAGCAAGAGGGTGGGAAATGCCGGATTTCCCCACATTGTGTGGACGTTGCCCCCAGTTGCTGAGGGTCCCTTTCA
The DNA here is from genome assembly GCF_032191835.1 of Heteronotia binoei. Taxonomy (NCBI): domain Eukaryota; kingdom Metazoa; phylum Chordata; class Lepidosauria; order Squamata; family Gekkonidae; genus Heteronotia; species Heteronotia binoei. Next base: position 1,546,669 of record NC_083228.1, on the reverse strand, counting down.
TGAGCCTGACCAAGCCAGGCGTGCCCATCTCCCAGCCCCTCTGCAGCACAGAGATGAGCTCAGCTTGCCAGGCCGGGTGGCTTTAGGGATTTCTGCATGCTGACAAAGTGCTTTGGACACGAAAGCTCTCTGGGCATTTTTTCCTTTCTGCTCCCCCTGTGCTGCCCCTCTGGCAGGTTTCCAGACCTCTGCCTGTCCGGCCTGATCACCTTGTCTATTGGATTGGATTGATGGATTGATTCTGCATGATCCACCAGTGAGAAACGTTAATAAATGAATGCTCTTTCATCAATGTTTTAGGTTTCTGCTTTGAAGACAATGGCTAAAGAAGGGGGCCCGACGTATAACCTCTTGCAGCAGCCGTGGGCTCAGCCAGGTGATCTCCTTTGCTTGCCGCCTCCGTCCTGTCGCTCCTCTGGCTTTGAGGAGATGGGGGGACTAGATCAAAGGCTGGGTCCTTTGGGGGTTTTAATGGAATCTTCCATTTGCAAAAGCATGCAGATTCAAAGGCTAAGTGCTGTTCAGGTTTGTCTTAGAACATCTTCTGTGTGTATCCAGAGCCAAGAGATCAGCGGTGGGATGTGGTCTGTGCTCCACTGTCCTGTGGAGGAGAGGAAAGTCAGGCTGAGGGAGCCAGAGCTTAGCGGGAAGGAGGCTGAGGTTGGGCCTTTCCAGTCTCCTTCCCCAGGCAGGGCCTTGGGGGGGGGGCGGGGGGTCCATGCAGCTCTGCCGGACCAGGAGACAGGAAGGCAGCTTTGTCAGTCTTTGTTTCTCTGAATTGTGTTTCCAGCAAAGGTCGGCGACTTGGTGTCTTCAACCTACAGGACAATAAAGATGAAACTGCCGTCAACGTTACGGAGCATGTCGCTGTATTTGTCCAACAAAGACACGGAATTCATTTTGTTTAAGCCAGTTAGGGTGAGCAAGTCTGTGTTACTGTCCCCCCCCCCCCCCCCCCCCCAGTCTGTTGAGAATCTGAATGTGGGGAATGGTTTGGACTTCTCACTCTTTGGGTGGCTACGTGGACTTGGATCCAGCAGCAGTTTCTGTGGATGGGGTGGATTTCTGTCTTCTCCACTTTCTCCTTCCCTCGTGTCTGAACCCCCCTTCCCTCCAAATGCTTCCCCCCAGGGACAGGATTGCCAGGAGTACTGGGGGGGGGGGAGTTGGCGGAACTTGTGCCTACTCTCAATAATGGAAGGCCTGCTGGATCCAGCCGTCTGGAATGCAGGGGTCAGAGTCTAGAATGGTTTGAGTATTCCATGACAGTTTATTTCTCCAGGGATTTCTGTGGGTGGCTGGGTCTGATGGTGCTTTCTTGGCAATTGCTTTAATGTTTTATAGAGTGTTTGTGCCCTTAAGCCTTACTAGTGCTAGCATTAGATTCAGGTGGGTTGCCGTGCTGGTCTGAAGCAGCAGAACAAAGTTTGGGTCCAGTGGCATCTTCAAGACCACCAACATTTTATTCTGGGTAGAAGCTTCCATGTGCACACACACTGTACACAAAATAAAACTTTGTTGGTCTTAAAGTTGCCACTGGACTCAAGCTTACTACTTGTCCTGATTTTGGGTGTGGCTCTCTTGTGAGTGATAGAGAACTGTGTTTTTGATGGAGGATTTATTGTTTTAATTGAGGCATCTTGTAATTTAAGAGGGAGGACAGTAGTTCAAATAAGGCTGAGGATTCTTTCCTGGGTCTGGTTTCTGTCTGCTTCTTTGAGCTGCCCAGGAGAGATCCATTCTGTGCTGCTCTCATGCTCTTCAAATCCGGCCAGAGCTCTAGACACTCAGCATAGTTCCAGCCGTCAGACTGTGTCCGTGTTGATCTTACGTTGATGGAAATTTATTTTTTCTTCATAAGAACAATATTCAGCAAGTGTTTCAGAAGCTTCACAGCCTGCTGAAAGAAGAATTTAGTAGCGAAGACCTCCAGATTGTCGCATGCCCCTCAATGGAGCAGGTAGATAATAGATTTCTCAACTTGATAAAAGCAAATGGTAAAACTGTTTGGGGCTTTACAAGCCATTCCCTGAAGAAGCAGTGCCTCAGGAAAGCTCCTCCCCTGCCATAAACACTCCTAAACTCTTGCTGTTTTCTAAAGCTGTTCTCTGCTCCCTTCGGCAAAATCCCATTTGAGTATCATTTGAGCCCAAAGCTCCAGGCCTTCCTCTTGGCATCCCGTGTGCGCCCCCTGCAGGCACAAGCAGCACCGAGGACCCCCCTTTGCTGCCACCTGCTTACCTTTAGTCTTGGGGTTTTATAGGCTGCTTCAGTCAGAGGAGGACAGGAAATAAGCGGCATATAGAGCAATTTGAACCCAAAGCTCCAGGCCAAGGGTACTTGCTCGCTGCTGAGCACATGCTAAAGGGATCTTGGGAGGCATTCTAAGACCGGGCGGTGGCAGCAGCAGTCCTTGTAGGAGCATGTGTACATGTCTTGTGGAGGGGTGTGCCGCTGTCACAGGAGGCCCACTGTGAGTGCAAAAGTGTGATGCGGTGGCTAAAAAAGCAAATGTAATTTTGGGCTGTATCAACAGAAGTATAGTGTCCAGATCACGTGATGTGATGGTATCACTTTACTCTGCTCTGGTAAGACCTCACCTGGAGTCTTGTGTTCAGTTTTGGCCACCACAATTTAAGAAGGATGTAGAGAAGCTGGAACGGGTCCAGAGGAGGGCGATGAAGATGGTGAGGGGTCTGGAGACCAAGTCCTATGAGGAAAGGCTGAAGGAGCTGGGCATGTTTAGCCTGGAAAGGAGGCAGCTGAGAGGTGACATGATCACCATCTTCAAGTACTTGAAGGGCTGTCCTATAGAGGATGGTGTGGAATTGTTTTCTGTGGCCCCGGAAGGTCGGAAGGTTGGACCAGAACAAATGGGTTGATATTAAATCAAAAGAGTTTCCTGCTCAACATTCTTCAGTGGAACAGGCTTCCTCGGGAGGTGGTGGGTTCTCCTTCCTTGGAGGTTTTTCAACAGAGGCTAGATGGCCATCTGACAGCAATGAAGATCCTGTGAATTTAGAGGGAGGGATTTGTGAGTTCCTGCATTGTGCAGGGGGTTGGACTAGATGACCCTAGAGGTCCTTCCAACTATGATTCTAATTTGTAAATGAAAATACAGAGCAGAGAAATGGCAGTAGATGCCAATGCTCCAGGCAGGGTTGGCCTCAACCTCTCATTCCCTCCTGGGTCTTGGAGCCCTCGGAGGGGCTGCTGGGCCTGCCTTTGGCAGCAGCTTCTGGCAGAGCAGGTTTAGAGGAAGCTGCTCTTGGTGGGGCCTTTCCACAGGCTGAAGAGAAGGCTGCGGAAGTGTTTGTGGGGTGGAAAGATGTGCTAAAGACTCAGGGAGAGCCCCAAACTGCAAGAGCCCGGAAATGGCTCCCATGGTCCCTCTCTTCAGCAGTCTGCAGATGGAATCACAGAGCTGGAAGAGGCTTCCAGGGGCATCCAGTCCAGCCCCTGCACAAGGCAGGAAATCCATAGGTACCTCCTCCCAATACACATCCCCAGTGAGCCCTGCTCCATGCCCAGAAGATGGCAAAACCTCCAGGATCCCTGGCCAAACTGGCCTGGAGAGAAATTGCCGACTGTCCCCAAAACAGCCATCAGCATTCCCCTGGAGGTGTAAGAAAGAACCAAGCCCTGGTGCAACCTCCCCGCTCCCCCCCCGCCCCCCACGACCTGCCCAATGCACAGAATCTGCTGCAGGATCAGGCCAGTGGAGGGGCTGGTGTTCCGGCACAGGAATGGGCAACAAAGCAGCCGGGAAGCTTGGGCACTGGAGGGATGTGGCTTGTTGAACCCAGTTTTCTTTCGACTCTCCAGTGAGGACCTGCAGTGCTGCCCACTTGCCCATCACTGGAGAGTGAAGCTCTTCTTCTCTTGCAGGTGAACCTCCTCTTGTCCGTGAGCAAGTAGACAGAATTGTGGTGCCGTCTGAACTTCCTTCCTTCCTTCCTTCCATCCATCCATTGCACAGGAAAAGGATCTGGGAATCTGCCGAAGACCCTCTGCAGGCAGCAGGCAGTTGCCCACCTTCTGGAAGGCCAGGCCTTGTGGAAGTCTTCTTGAGCTCCCATCGGGTGGAGCTTGTGCTGAAAACCCTCCAGTGAAAGAAGCAGGCCCCATGCCCTGGGGAGGGTCCCATCCAGCTGCTGAGCACAACCCTGCCTGGGAGGGAGTCCTCCCGTGGAGTGCAGACGGGGCCTGCCTGTGCCCCACCAGGCGAAGCTCTTCCATCTCCTCAGACACAGAACTCTTCGTAAGAGAGGCCACTCAAATGTGTCACTGCATATCACTGAAGGGAAAGGCACTTGAAGGTGCCAGGTCATGCTTAGCACATGGGCTTGTGAAATTGCCCTCTCTTCTTTGGGTACCTGCGAGTCTTCCACAGTGTTTCCTGCAGGGTCCTGTCCTGATGAATGAACTCTGCCACCGGCATCTCTGTGTGGTTTGGTATGTGCAGGATGTGCAGAGAAGACTGTGCAGAGTGACAGGAAAAAAGGTTGTGCAACTTGAGTGACAACCGCCAGGCATGGCTGAGCTGGGGAAGTTCCAGTCCTTATCTGTTCGTCTGGCGGGGGGGGGGGGGGGGGACAGGAAGGTTCCTGGGCTGAGTTGATTTGTAGGAGTGCTGGACCCCCCTGGGTTTGAGGGTGGAGCCAAGCAGGGGGGGGTCTGCTGTGAAAGCAAGAGGAGACCTCCCTCTCTTAAGGGAGGGGCAGGGGAATGGCCCCCGTGCCCCGGGAGGCCTTTATCTGTTACCGGCCTGTGAATTGCAGCCATTCAAGCTGGACATCTGCACAGCTCTGTCTGTCCTGACGAGTTAGCACTTCCCTAGCAGCTTGTACAAGAGTGAGACTGTTTCACACAACAGCTGACAGATTCATACATTTAGGTCATTCCTGCATGGAAGTGCCTTGAGGAGTTATGAAGTTCTTGAGAATACAGAGTAAGCTCTGTTTAAACTTTTTTTGGGGGTAGGAAAACCCCCCTTCATGTTGTTCAGGATTCCAGTTGAGCATGGTCGATGTGCTTTCTGATGGGGGAAGCGATTGGAGTGTTCTGCAGTCTGTCAGTGGCCAAGAATCAGGACGGTCACTGTCCAGGAACAAGCAGTCTGCTGCTTTCTGGCCTGGGTTGCTTTGGGCAGGGAGTGGCCGCCTGTCAGCTTGAGTGGGTCTCCTTGATCCTGGGGATCCACAAACACTTGTGCTCTTAAGTACACCTCACAGGATAGGAAAATCACAGGCTTTGAAAGCTCCACAGTGCACCAGGAGGAGGAGAGGCTGTGCCAGTGACAAGCAGGTCGAAGTGACAGACCAATAAAAGCAAACTCCTGGCGACCCTTGGATAGAGCCAGGACACTTGGGGGACAAGGGCTGCTTCCACGGAATGGAAATGCCATGAGGTGAGATGACAGTCCCAAGGAGCCTTTGGATGTGTCCGATGGGTCTTTTGAGTTTGCTTTTGTTGCTTCAGAAGCCACTCGCCCCCTTTAACACCACCCTGAGTGGCCTGGCCTGGGCGGAGGCTGGCTGCAGCAGACAGAACCGTGGACGGAGGAGCTACGGCTGCAATACAAATCTGTTTAAATGGTTGTAAAATAATGTCTTGTAGTATATATGTACATCTGGCAATTTTATATGGTTTTCATACGTGATTCTTGTCTGAGGTTAAGATGTGAGGGCTGGAAATCCAGCAACTGAACCCTCTCAGTTCAAAATTAGAATCACTTGGAAGAGAAGATGGGGGGGGGTGATCTTTGTACAGTGTCCTTGCTTGAATGCAGGCTTCTTTAAAACTGTACAGTTCCAAATATCTACCTATACAAATAGTGTACATAATTTAAAACAGATTAATTTAAGATCTTTATATTATTGACTAGAGTCCTGTTTTTAATGTGGTTTTTCTTTTTGAAATAAAAGCTTTGATTTCTTACTCTGGCCTTGGCTGTCTTTTAACGCCTGCAAGAGCAGCAGCCAGGAAGGCTGTGATATTGAATGGTGGTTGGTCCCTCCTCCGAGGAGGATGGGAGGCATCAATGGAGGAGTGCCCTTTTCAATTGCGATAGGAGGACTTCTCATATTTCTCATCCGGACTCAATATGCAGTCATGAAAAAGGCCTCAGTCCAGGGTGCTCTGAATGAAGGAAAACTCGAGCCTGTGAAGCCAAGAAACAAAATCTCCATCAAACCTAGGGTTGCCAGCTCGGGGTTGGGAAATTCTTAGGGTGGGGCTTGGGGAAGGGAGAGTCTGCCTTCCAAAGCAGTCAGTTTAGGGTATCCCCTAATGGGGTTTTTGAGGCAAGAGACAAATGGGTGGTCTGCCCTTGCCTGCGTCTGTATGGAGCCTGGAGAGCAGTCTCTAATTCTAGGAGATGACCTGGCCCCACCTAGATGTTGGCAACCCTCAGACTTCTACGCTGTGTGTAAGTCTTGCTGTGACCCTCATCCTGCTGGTGGAAAGAGAAACTGCTGGGCGGGGGGGGGGGGGGGAGAAAGAGAGAGAAGCCCTGAGCATGTAGAAACTCCATTTTTACACACCAAAGACGTGGAAAGAGTCCATGCTGGCTACAGCAAGTCCTGAAACCGCTGGGGTGGAGACCAGGCCCTACAAACAGCAGCCAAGTTCTGCAGGGTCTCTGTGCTTGCTGCCCCCAAAAGTTCTGTATCCTCTGTGTTACTAACATCTGTAAGGATATGGATTCAGGTGGCTCTCCTGTTGGTCTGAAGCAGCGGAGCCCAGTCTGAGTCCTTTCAGACCAATGAAGTTTAATTCTGGGTGGGACATACTAAAACAAATGACAAGATTACCCATAGGAAATGATGGGAGAGCCTCCCCATTGGATAGAATGGGAGAAAATGCCAATGGGAGAAAAGCCAATTGACTTTCATGGGCTCCATTGAAACACATTGAAGCACAGAAACGGCCACAATAAAAATCTGGAATGGATCTTCCAGGAAAGTCAAAACAATTTACAAGTGTCCTGGAGTGGGATTGTGGGGGGCGGAAGGGCACATTTCTAGCCCCTGGGATTGGCACAGGTTTTCTGGATATGAATTACCAGGGGGAAGGGTAGGTTGCCAACCTCTGGGACTGGATTGCCAAAGGAAAAGCTACTTTGCCAGTCTCCAGGACTGGATTGCCAGGGGAAAAGCTAGTCTGCCAGCCTCCAGGACTGGATTGTCAAGGGAAAAGGTAGTTTGCCAACCTCCAGGACTGGGTTGTCAGGGGAAAACGTAGCCTGGCAACCTCCAGAACTGGATTGTCAAGGGAAAAGGTAGTTTGCCAGTCTCTGGTACTGGATTGCCAGGGGAAATGGTAGTCTGCCAGCCCCCGGCACTGGATTGCCAAAGGAAAAGTTACTTTGCCAGCCTCCAGGACTGGATTGCCAGGGGGGAAAGTACATTGCCAGCCTCCAGGACTGGATTGTCGGGAAAAGGTGTGTTGCCAACCTCCAGGACTAGATTCTCAGGGGAAAAGGTAGTCTGCCAACATCGCGTTCTGATGCCTTTGCTGCATTACATCATTCAACATGTCTGTTCACCAAAAAAAGACGAGCGTTATTCTCCGTTTTGAATATTGACCTCTTTCAGCACAGCCCGGATCTTCAGTTTGACAAGTCTTCATGTTTAGAGACAAGTACTATGGGCACGGGCATGGTCTGTGCTCTGTCACTTTAAAATGTGATTAATTTCACTTTTGATATGTTTAGTTTGGTTATGAGATTTTTGTAAATTACACTTAGTTTTTTGTTGAGGCTGGTTCTTGCAGAGGTTTTTGTATCTTTACCCTGCTCCATATATCCGCTTTTCTCTGTTGTGTTGCAATCCCCAGGTGGGGGCAGGAGATCCCCCAGTCTGGAGGCCCTCCCCCTGCTTCAGGGTCATCAGAAAGCGGGGGGGGGGGAGGGAAATGTCTGCTGGGCACTCCATTATTCCCTTAGAGACTGATTCCCATAGGGTATAATGGAGAATTGATCCACAGGTATCTGGGGCTCTGTGGGGGGCTATTTTGAGTGAGAGGCACCAAATTTTCAGTATAGCATCTAGTGCCTCTCCTCAAAACACCCTCCAAGTTTCAAAAAGATTGGACCAGGGGGTCCAGTTCTATGAGCCCCCCAAAGATGTCCTTCCTTATTTCCAATGGAGGGAAGACATTTAAAAGGTGCGTGGACCCTTTAAATGTGATGGCCAGAACTCACTTTGGAGTTCAACTATGCTTATCACAACCTTGCTCCTGATGCCACCCCCAAAGCCGCCTGACTCCACCCCAAAGTCTCCTGGCTCCACCCCCAGAGTCCCCAGATATTTCTTGAATTGGGCTTGGCATGTCCCAGGATGTCACCTTGAATTCAAAGGGCAGCTGATGGTCAAAGGTCATCCTTCCAGGCCAAATGTCCTCCAAACCCCTCCCCTTCCCATGAGGTCACAGCCTCTAGGCAAATCATAAGGTATCCTCTCCCCATGTATGTATCAGGCCCCGAAAGAATTGCTGGCTGTCCCCAGCCCAAAGGATTGATTTATTCACATTAGCCTTTTATCCCGCCCTCTCCGCTAGCGGACTCAGGATGTCTGTCTAGCCTTGATCAGGGCTGCAGCTTTGTCTGTCCTGACCTCGGCCTCGTGGGACAGGCTCCTGCCGCGGCACTGCTGTTCCGCAAGGCCTGTGAATGGAGCTCTTCCACCATCTGCCCCTGGCTGAAGCTGACGCTCCGCCCATCACATGCGCCCCTTCTGATGTTCCTTACCAGGCTCAGTGCCAATACCTAGAACCAGGCAGTTATACATTTAACTTCTGCTCTTTTAAATTGAACTTTAACGAATTGAATTTATCTGATGTTTTCAACCTTGCTGTAATCCGTCCTGAGTCCATTTGGGGAGGGTGGGATATAAACTGAAATCATAAAATCAGGTGTGATTTGCCTTGAGTCTCAGTGAGAAGGCAGATGATTAATAGCCTAATAAAGAGATAATCAGGGCTACACTCATCTTGTGCAAAATGCTGTTGCAGTTTTTTTTTTTGTCCATGAGATTTAGGACTTGCTACAATGCAGGTTTACTTGCAATCCTGAACAGGGTTAAATATGTTGGAAAGTGCTGTTTGTATGACTTCATTTGACCGTGAGTTAGAAACAAGGGTATAAAACTGAAAATGCAAATCCCACAGAGGGATTTCCAGGAAAGAATCTGGATCTGGAGGACAGGTTTTACCAAGCATTTTCATACATCTTTGCCTCGAGTATTGAAGAGAAAATGACAGTCGGGGAGGGGGACCCCACCCTCCCAGTAATCTTAGATTTTAATTTGCTGCATTTAGTCAATCAGAGGTGTCAAACATGTGGCCCAGGGGCTGAATAGGAGGGCTTCTATCAGGCCCTCAAAGAACTGGCTGCCATCTGCTTCCTTCTCCCTCTCTCTTGCTTCCTTCTCCCTCTTAGCTTGCTTTGCCAGGCTTGCTCAATTGCACAGAAGCTTCAGAGAAAAGCCTCTATTTTCTCCATTGGCTGAGACTCCTCCTTTGGAGAAGAGGAATAGCTTGCTTTGCCAGGCTCTCTCAATCACACCACAAAGCTACTGAGCCAAGCCTCTCTTTCTTCTATTGGTTGAGGCTTCTCCCCCTCCTGGTCTCCTGGGGAAAAAAGGAAAGAGCCAGAGCTTCCAGATCACACAGGAGAAATACCAAGAAAGCACCATTGAGTGCTAATTTATTATGTTTTAAGTTTTTAAAATCTTTGTGTTTGTGTGTTTTATAAAGTTTATATCTCTGCTACCCGGCATTACATTTTGACTCTAAAAATGGATGACAGCGATAAGCCTGGGATTCCTTCAGACTCCAAAGAACCAGATGGTCACCTCAGACCCCATTGATTGTAAGGGAAAGGCACTTTGTCAAAAAGAAAATTAAGATGGCAATGATGTTTGGCCCCATTTGACCTTCAACAGGAAACGGGTGGTGGTGGGGCGAATGTTCCAGAAGCTGATCTGCTGCCCCACACACTTGGAGAGCCAGTTTGGTGTAGTGGTTAAGTGTGCGGACTCTTATCAGGGAGAACCGGGTTTGATTCCCCACTCCTCCGCTTGCACCTGCTGGCATGGCCTCGGTTTAGAGCACTGGTCCCCAACCTTTTTGGCACCAGGGACTGGTTTTGTGAAAGACCAGGTGGGAGGGGGCAATGGTTTTGGGATGATACAATTGTGCACTTTATTTTTATTAGTTTGACATGGTGGTTAAGAGTGCAAACCCTTATCTGGGAGAACCGGGTTTGATTCCCTACTCCTCCACTTGCAGCTACTGGAATGGCCTTGAGTCAGTCATAGCTCTGGCAGAGCTGTCCTTGAAAGGGCTGCTTCTGAGGAGAGCTCTCTCAGCCCCACCCACCTCGCAGGGTGTCTGCTGTGGGAGAGGAAGGTAAAGGAGATTGTGAGCCGCTCTGAGACTCTGAAATTTGGAGTGGGAGGCAGGATATAAACCCAATATTGTAATATATAATGAAATCATTATACAACTCATGGCTCGGTTGCAAACAGGCCACGGACTGGTACCGGTCCACGGACCAGGGGTTGGAGCCCCCGGGGTTAGAGCATTAATTTGCTGAAAGTTCCTGCTTGGCGTGCTAGGGCAAGGTTCAACACAGAGCTCTCTTATCAACTTTGTACTATAGCAGACAACGTTGCCCCGTTTACTGTGTCATGTGTGTGCAGACCCTTTGGAAGTCTCCGAAAACGAGCTGGCTGGTGATTCAGACCTTTAATGGGCTACTGGATAATTATTCTGCAACAGCTTGACTGCTCCTCAGTTCCTTCTGACAACCATGCCAACTGTGGCACATAACCAAATTCTCATCCAACAAAGACCCCCTCCCCCAGTGCACAGTGCCACACGCCCACCTGGCCAGGAAGAGAACTGGAGAATAAGGGGCGTTGGAGCTGCTTGGGGGGTGGGGGGGGGAGTCGTCTCAGATGTGAGCAGGAAAATGTGAGGTTTCACATGCCCCACATGAAGGTGGTTGAGGCTCCACAAATCAAAACTAGCTAAAGATACAACTAACTGTCACATCAGCTCAGACTATCACTTATTTGTACAAGAAACACACCTTTCAATAATTCAATAATTCCATTTATTAACTGCCAAATAATAATCCACTGCAAGGAAGAAACAAACACAAGAGTGACTTCTTCTTTGTAAATGTTTGTGTGTGTGTGTTGGTGTGTGTATGAACACGCCTATGTATTAACTAAGAATGGCATCCGTGTGAACTGGTTATACACAGCCAGTATTGTGAAAGCATTTTTGCCACGGGCTAGTAGTATTCTCCAGTACTATCCTTTTTGTGTCAGGTTTAAACATTGCTGCAGATAAGAATGTAAAATTAAAAGCAGTTTTAAAAAAATAGGATGTCCTTCCATTAAAAAATCTCCTACCCAGATCCACCCCGATTGTGGCCAAGTGTGAATCATTTTGACGGGGCCGGAGGGGAGCCAGTTCTCTGTGGTAGGTGCCCCAAACAATTTCAATGTCAACTCTTTACCCCGACAAAAGACTGCTTTTGAGGCGTAGCTGCAATGGTATAAATATTTGGGGGGCTGAACCCCATATTTCATGTGAACATACATGGCATAATTATTTCATTTAAATAAACATTGAAAAGTCCTTCTTTACTGCCTTTTCAATTAATTTAAATTATTTTTTCTCTATACAAGTTAAGTACATGGGTAAGTCTGTACAAAGGCAATTATACATATTTACAGTCATACTTCTGAAGCACAACTGGTTTCCTGGGCTGATCTCTGGAGTCAGCGAAAGAGAAAACCTGCTGTGTTTGAGGAATCCAAGAGCAGGGGCATTGTATCAAAAGAGTATTGCAACCAGGCGGACAAGTGAGTTAATTGCGGTTATTGTGAACAAACTGTATAAAAGCATCTGCAGAAAAATAGGTATTTTATACTTAGTAAATAAAGCTTGGGACAAAATTGCCATCTCAACTTGTGTGATGCGGACACTGTCGGGAGGTGGAGTCAGATGGAACCCCTTTCTTAAATTTTTAGAGAAAGACATTACAAAAAACAGCACTCGGTTCTGATTTCAAAAGGAAGTTCACTTTGGGAAGCCAGGAAATACACGCTCGAGAAACCCAGCTTGCTTGTACTTGAGGAGGCAGCCCAAAACCACATCTCAAGAACTGCTGCTACTAAATCCCCAAGGGCCATGCAGCAAAATTTTGTCTGCAGATTTCCAAAGCCACAAAGAATGGGGCAGGGGCGGGAGGAATGAAGCTGGCTGGCTTCTGGTAGCTCAGGCTGCAGGATTCGAAGTGCAAGAATTCTGTGCATGAAAAAGAGGGGCAGCAATGGAGTGCCAGTGGGCCCCTTCTGGTCATTCTGCCAACCCCGACCTGCCCAGCTAAGAGCCCACAGAGGAAACAGACCCTATCCCTGGTGGCTGTCTAGGGTTGCCAGCTCTGGGTTGGGACAGTCCTGGAGCTTTGGGGGTGGAGCCTCGGGAGGGTGGAGTCTGGGGACAGGAGGGAGCTCAATGAGGAATGTGATGCCGCAGAATTCACCCTCCAAAATAGACACCTCCCTGCAGGGAAAACGATCTCTGCAGTCTGGAAATCAGTTGCAATTCTGGAAGGCCTCCAGACCCTACCTGGAGGTTGGCAACCCTAAAGGATGTCCCATGCATGGCCTCAATGCACTTGGCACCAGGAAGCATTCTGGATGAGAGGATAAAGAAGCACTCCTACTCAAGATGACACTGCAGAATGCAGGCAAGTCTTTTCTACAGCGCCAGCCTTAGTTCCCCCAAAGAGAAAGGCCACCCGCAGGACAGACCTCTGGCAGAAGAGCCCAGGGACACTTTCATGGGCTGCCCTGAACGCATCTGTTTCTTCACCATCCCTCCACATACCGTCCAGAAGCGGAGAAATGCTGGCAACATGCATACCCCCCAGCAGGAACTCATTTCCATATTAGGCCACACCCCCTGATGTCACCATTGTTTCACATGGGCTTTTTGTAGGAAAAGCCCAGCAGAAATTCATTTACATATTAGGCCACACCCCCTGACACCAAGCCAGCCGGAACTGTGTTCCTGCTCAAAAAAAGCCTTGCCCCCCATATATTCTGTAGGATGCCTGGATACTATCCAGCAACAGACGACCACAGATCTGTTTGTCGATCACATCCACACCTCCGGTTTTCATCCAAAGCTCCTGTCTCAAGGTCACAGCTGTGTCTTCTGGACTAATTAAAACATGAGGGAACAAGTCCTCCCCCCAATTCCCTCTAAGCTGAGTTAGTGTGAGCTAGCTTATAATTTTTTAGTCTCCGGCTCACACATTCTTGTCTCTGCTCAGGAAAAATGGCCCCAGAGCAAACTAAACTATGCAGGAGCTCACAACTAGAATGCCAGGAGCTCATGAAGCAGAATTTTTGCTCACAGGACTCCACAGCGTTGAGGAAACATTTGTCACCACCAAGATCATTAACTGGGTTCTGTGGACCTTTGGATTAAATTCCATAATAGGATGCAATAAGTTCTGAGATTTGTTAATTTTGTGGCTTATTAATCTCTGATCAGAGAGGGAAGAAGAAAACAGAGAGAGGAGGAGGGGCAGGGGAAGGAGAGAAGCAGCCGCAGTGGAGGGGAAAGAGGCCGCCTCCGCTGCTGCAGAGATTTTATCAGGCACCTCCACATTTTCACAAGAACTGGGCTTTAAAAAAAGGATGGACAGCCAGACTGTGAAAGTGACCCCGCATCCCCCATCTGGGGAACCGCTCCATTGACCGACTGCCAGTTTGTGCAGTGAGGGATGATCCCTGGGAGGATTAACAGGATGTGCTTCCATACAGAACTGATCTCCAGAACCTCCATGTTAAGGTGCTGCCTATCTCAAAGCAGGGGTGCCCAACAGTCACCCTTTGGGCCACATGCGCTCGCAGTCCCAGCAACCTCAGCTGGAACCAAGATCCACTCCCTGTCCAGTCACTGAGGGCCTTGTGGTTGCCACAGCAACGGCAGCACCCTTGTCTGGCTGCTGGGACCCAAAGAAAGAGACCAAGAGCCACCCGACTGGTTAAGAGGCCAGCTTCCCCACCTCCCCTGACGTCTCACGCACACACGCACACACACACACAGCACTCGCGATCCCTATGGCCACAATGTCTTCTTCACTGTGCTCATTTTGTTCTCATCCAAAACGTCACGCCCCTCCTTTCCACTGCCCTCCCCCCCCCCCCCAGTTTTGCTGTGCAGGGCAAGACGTAATGTGAAGGCTTGCTTGTCCCAGGAGTCCTCGGAGGCTAAAGCAGATACAAAGGCAGCCCTGTCGACAGCTCAATGCTCTTCTCTCTCCTGCCCAGCAAACCAGCCCCAAAGGTGGCAAAGGGCTTTCCACCAGTCCAGTCCCAAACCACAGAACCACATTCCACGTCGCGCTTCTCCTCTGCTACATTCAGAAATCATCCCTTCTCTCCCCAAAACGACTCTGGATTTCCAACCCGTGTCCCTCCCTCTTCCCTGAGGAAAACAACTGTGGCTTCTATAAGGACACCAGTTTCACGTAGTTGCCTGGGAAAGTACCAAACTGTCTTGTTCGCCTGGATGTGCCTGTGGAGACAGACAAAGGAAGAGACTCAGCAAGAGGGACCCACAGGAGGAGGTCCCCAAGGTGGGATCCCCTTGGCCCAGGTGGCCAGTGGCTGGTTGGTACTTTATAGGATCATAGAGTTTGAAGGGACCTCCAGGGGCATGTAGTCCAACCCCCTGCACAATGCAGGAAACTCACAAACACCTCCCCCTAAATCCACAGGATCTTCATTGCTGTCAGATGGCCATGTGGCCTCTGTTTAAAAACCTCCAAGGAAGGAGAGCCCACCACCTCCCAAGGAGGAAGCCTCTTCCACTGAGGAATCGCTCTAACGGTCAGGAGGTTCTCCCTAATGTTGAGCTGGAAACTCTTTTGATTTAATTTCCACCCACTGGTTCTGGTCCTACCTTCTGGGGCCACAGAAAACAATTCCACACCATCCTCTATAGGACAGCCCTTCAAGTACTTGAAGATGGTGATCCTCTCCAGGCTAAACATGCCCAGCTCTTTCAATCTTTCTTCAGAGGACTTATTTGATTACAACCACTCCATGGCGGGGGCCTGCAGAACTTGATCCTATCAAGCAATCCTGCCCCCCTCACCCCATGTTGGAAGGGCCCAGCCAGAACTCCTTCTGGGGCTGGGAGGGAGAAGCGTCTGTCATTATTCTCTGCTCACCAACAAACCAGCCATCATCACATTTCTCCATGACATCTACGACATCCCCGTCTCTTAATTCCAGCTCATCATCATTTTGAGGGATGTAGCTGTACAACGCCTGGTAGCTCAGTCTGAAAAGACACCGATGGAGAGAGAGGATGGCAACCATTAATGCCAGTAAAGCCACAAGCCCTCTTATGCCTTCAAACAGAGGGCTCTCCGGCATTTTCGTTTCCATTGCTTATATCCTCCTATTGCTCTCTGCTGTTTTCTTCCCTTTTTTGCTCATCTTTTGTTCCCCCTGGTAGTTGATTTGATCACTGCATGCCCAGCATAAAAACCTGCAGGGAGCTACACCAGACTTACAGTGATGTAATACAGAATTTGCCCCTGCAATGCCAGCATGACAGAGACAACAACACATAAGAAAAGCCATGTTAGATCAGGCCAATGGCCCATCCACTCCAACACTCTGCGTCACACAGTGGCAAAATTGATGGACCTCTGCTCCATATTTTTATCTAAACCCCTCTTGAAGGTGGCTATGCTTGTGGCTGCCACCACCTCCTGTGGCAGTGAATTCCACATGTTAATCACCCTTTGGGTGAAGAAGTACTTCCTTTTATCAGTTTTAACCTGTCTGCTCAGCAATTTCATCGAATGCCTACGAGTTCTTGTATTGTGAGAAAGGGAGAAAAGTACTTCTTTCTCTACTTTCTGCATACCATGCATTATCTTGTAAACCTCTATCATGTCACCCTGCAGTCGACGTTTCTCCAAGCTAAAGAGTCCCAAGCATTTCAACCTTTCTTCATAGGGAAAGTGTTCCAGCCCTTTAATCATTCTAGTTGCCCTTTTCTGGACTTTCTCCAATGCTATAATATCCTTTTTGAGGTGCGGCGACCAGAACTGCACACAGTACTCCAAATGAGACCGCACCATCGATTTATACAGGGGCATTATGATACTGGCTGATTTGTTTTCAGTTCCCTTCCTAATAATTCCCAGCATGGTGTTGGCCTTTTTTATTGCAATCGCACACTGTCTTGACATTTTCAGTGAGTTATCTACCACGACCCCAAGATCTCTCTCTTGGTCAGTCTCTGCCAGTTCACACCTCATCAACTTGTATTTGTAGCTGGGATTCTTGGCCCCAATGTGCATTACTTTTCACTTGGCCACACTGAACCGCATCTGCCACGTTGACGCCCACTCACCCAGCCTCAACGGATCCCTTTGGAGTTCCTCACAATCCTCTCTGGTTCTCACCACCCTGAACAATTTAGTGTCATCTGCAAACTTGGCCACTTCACTGCTCACTCCCAACTCTAAATCATTTATGAACAAGTTAAAGAGCATGGGACCCAGTACCGAGCCCTGCGGCACCCCACTGCTTACCGTCCTCCACTGCGAAGACTGCCCATTTATACTCACTCTCTGCTTCCTATTACTCAGCCAGTTTTTGATCCACAAGAGGACCTGTCCTTTTACTCCATGACTCTCAAGCTTTGAAAGCCTTACTTTGAGAGTCCTACATGTCCTACTCCATTGCTTAATATATAATGAAGTTTGTTTGACCTCTATTTCTCCAATATTACCAAAAGGTTCTGAAAGCTCTGATGAAGAGATTGCTCTAGTAAATTTCATTCTGATGAGAACACAGAGACTACTAAGAAAATAGAGAAATGTTGCACTCAAGCGATAAAACTGAGCTCCATCTATGTTTCTCAAGGAAATGTCGGAACCTGATTTGCTTAATTGTCCTACTAGAGCTATAACTCTGTGCATTTAATTTTAGATTGTTTAAATCATTTTATGGTTTTATTATTCTTCTGAGTGATTGTTGTAGCATCTACATATACTGGCCATGGGCCATGAATAAAATCTGATCTGATCTGAACCACTCGGGGGAGTTAAACAGGGGCAGAACAACCCCCCCCCCGCCCCCCGCAAGCAGTAGGGACCGGCCAGGAGGAGCCGAGAGGTTCCCAGATGTCCTGTCTGTTCATGGCAGGGGCCTCTCCTTCCGAGCTCTGCGTGGCCCTGGGCTGCAGCCAGATGCCAACTGGGAGACCAGAGCACAAAGTGAAAAGGAGGGGCACAGCTGTGTCATGGACAGCTTGTTGCTGGGCTCAGCAAAAGACTCCATATGGCTATAAAGAAGCCCATGCTTCCGAATGGGAAGGCAGACAGGCTCCTCTGCACAACCACCTAAGGGAGTTTCCTATCAGAAATGAGAAGCATTGCAAACAGATCCCACTTAAAATGCTTTTCAATTGTGTCCTGTCAAGTTGCAGCTGACTTGCACAGTTTCTAAGGCAGTGGTTTGCCCTGGCCTGCCTCCACACAGCAGCCCTGGGCTTCCCGGCAAGCGCTACCCAGGACTGACCTTGCTGAGCTCTGAGGAGACTGGGCCAGCCTGGGCCCGCTGGGTCAAGGCAAGAGACATCCAGAGGTGGTCTGCCCTGGCCTGCCTCTGCACAGCAACGCTGCATCTCCTTGGTGGCCTCCCATCCAAGCGCTACCCAGGACTGACCTTGCTGGGCCATCCAGGCAGAAGAACAAGCCACTGAGTCCAACATTCCAGGCAAGAGGTGGGCAGAGGTGGTTGGCCACTGCCAGCCTCTGCATAGCTTCTGGCCCTCTTGGGCTAGAGGGGCTGCTCAGGCTTGCAAATCGGAACACCACAAAAACTAGAACCCATGCCTTCTGTATTAAGCAGGAGAATCCATCGAAAGCACCACAACGGCAAGCTTCTAGACCTGACTCCAGGACCAGGGGGATGGAGGCAACTTACGTGTCTTGTGGGGGGTGGCTCCTGTCGGGACTGGCTCCCAGCGGCAGGGCTTGTGGTTGCTGAGAAATGATGAGAGATGGTTTTTGGTCACTAAATGGCTGCTTGAGGCCAGAGGCCAGAGGCTGAGAAATGGCACTGCAGTAATGAACAGACTTTTCAGCAATGTTTATGATCTCATTGCAAACAGTTTCCTGGGAGGTCAAGGCAAGGCACAGCCATCCAAGGGGGGGGGACCCGGAGGAGAGTCAACAGGGGAAGAGGGAGGGGGAAAGAGTCAGTCAGTAAGAGACGAGACAATCCAGACGTGGCACAAAAGTCCGGTAAGGAAAGAGAGTTGTAGATCCAGGTACACAGTCCAGGCAGTGGAGCGGAGAAGAAGAAGAAGAAGAAATCCAAACGGTAAGCATGGAAAAAAACAGGCAAGATACAGAAGAATTTGCTGTTTAGTTTCAGGTTTTGTATAACCAAGTGACAGCAAAAGAGGTTGCAGTTAGTAGCCAGGGCCTCCAAATCACAAATGTCACCAGTTCAGTAAACATCTCCAGCATGCAGCAATCCACCAAAACCGCACCCCCCCCTCAATACTGAAGCTCTCCCTCGATAACATTTAATTCCTGCATCTCCTTTTTCTATTTGGAAACTTGTTTGGGGTGTGAGGGGGGGCCCTTCCCACTGCCCTCCCCAACAGCACAGAGCGACTTCCCAGGTCTCACAAGGAGCATCTCCAATGCAAGAAGCAGGCAGAAAGGAAGGATGAAGCTGCCAAGCTCTGACCTCCTGGGGGCAAAAGGATCGCTTAAGGCTGTGGCGGCCATTACTGGTTCAGGTGCCTCTGTGGGACTTTCAGCAGACCCACTGACCCCCTCCGAAGGAAGATCCCTCTTGCACCCTCCTTCCCCCCATCTCGCCCAGGCAAAGGGGGCCCCCACTGCACGGAAGGCGAGTGATGGAGGCAGGTCTCAGGGGAACTGGGATCTTACCACATAGCTCTTTTCAGACTCTGTGAGATCCGGTCCTGGCCTCAATGAATGATGGGAAGGCTGAGTGATCGCCCAAAGCGCATAACAAGGGGAGAGAGTTCAGCAGATGTGCCACCAAGTCAAAATTCAAAACCAAATGAACAAAGCGGAAACAGAACAAAAAAAGAAATGGAGAGAGGGGAAACAAACTTGATGTGAATGACATTGCCCACCAGGTTTCAGACAACAGAGCTTTAAACAATGAGGGCATGGAGACTGCAGCACAGGGGCTGTTGTGGCAGGCAAGGGAGCCACAGAAACAGGCGGGTCAAAGCAGAGAACTAGGGGGTGGACATGATGGACCAGCAACATGGTTCCAGACAGATGACTGACAATGTTATGAGGCAATTCCTGAGGAAGGACACAGACAACACAGGCACCAGGGCTTGAAGAGGGTTTGCCAGGAGACAGAAACGAGAGTGAAATGTGTGACCGACAGCTAGCGCCAGGAAGCATCTCCCCCAGATCTTTGGGAGGAGCCCCACTGGCACCTGTTGTCTGTTCCACTGACTGGAGTTGGCTTCAGTGTCACCCAACTGAGAGAGCCAGAGAGGAACCAGAGACAACTGGTGGGGGCCAAATGCAGTCAAAAAAGCATCTTGCCCTGTGGGAGAAACATCAAGGTGCCCCCAAGGGACAGGAGGGTGGGCCGCACTGGGAAAATGGGGTGTGTGTGTGTGGGGGGGGGGGTTAAGGCAACTATAGCCCTTCCCTTGGTGGCCGTTTTACCTTTAAAACACACCACAGGAGATCCAGTTGTGGATCTCCTTCCTCTCGCCTACTTTGACCTGAACCACCTGGAGCCAACAGAGAAGGTTATTGATGGGAAGACAGAAAACTAGGCACTCTTTTGAAGGGTAGATATGTTGCTGGCTAGCCCAGCCTAGCCTCCTGGATCACTCCAGCTGCCTTCTCCCCTGATCCCCCCCGCTTTTGTATAATATGGAAGATTTGCTCTGGCTATTCCTGTTCAGATATTTCGCCACCCTTCCTTTGGGAGACCAACGCAGTAGTAACACCAGAGAGGTCAAAGAGCCTGAAAGAAGAAGCCTAATTCACTTATATCTCAAATGGCAGCTGGGAGCAGACCTTTGTGTTTTGGGCTTCACTCTCCGCTGCGGGATGCTGCTTCCTCTGGGTGGGTGGGAAGGGCTGAAGGTGAGCAGGGTCCCCCCACCATTCCTACACCAACCATCTTAGGCTGCCAGACTCACCCCCAGCCTCTTAGGCCACGGTCACACTCACCATTAAATCCATCCCTAACCCCCCTGTCGCTATTATACCCCGCAGCTTTTTTACAACGAGACATCCCTCCATCCTTCAGTTCTAAGCAGTGTTGGTCCCGTCGCTGGTTGATCAAAGGTCTCAACCGGACCTCATTTTTTGAGATGGCATTCCACACTCGCGCAAGTGCAGTACGTGGGATATTGTGCTTGGCTTTTTTTTTTAAAGGTGCCAGAAAAGATGGGCGATCTGCCCCCCCCTCATTTAAACACCCCGACATGGTGTTTAAATGGGGGGGGGGAGCACGGCAACTCTCTTTGCTGTCTCTCCGCCTGGCGGGGAGACAGCAAAGGTGGGGGATCTTCCTCCCCCCCATTTAAACACCCAGAAAGGAAGGGGAAGCCCAGGAGTTCTCTTTGCTGTCTCTCCGCCTGGTGGGGAGACAGCAAAGGTGGATCATTTTCCTCCCCCCCCCCATTTAAACACCCCACCGTGGTGTTTAAATGGGGGGGGGGAGCACGGCAACTCTCTTTGCTGTCTCTCCACCTGGTGGGGAGACGGCAAAGGTGGGTCATCTTCCTCCCCTGGCAGGGAGACAGCAAAGGTGGATGATCTGCCTCCCGCCCCATTTAGGAAAGGTCCCCTGTGCAAGCACCAGTCGTTTTTGACTCTGTGGTGATGCTGCTTTCACAAAGTTTTCACGGCAGACCTTTTACGGGGTGGTTTGACATTGCCTTCCCCAGTCATTACACTCCCCCCCCCCCAGCAAGCTAGGTACATATTTTACCAACCTCGGAAGGTTGGAAGGCTGACTCAACAATTGCTGGCGCAATGATATCATTTGGAGTGGGCTCTCGCAGGGAAGCGGATGTGCGCTTGCAACAAGTCAGCTACAATGGAGCGTTCAAACATAGAAAGTACGCACGGGAGTCGTCGGAAGCATTCTTATTCTGGATTTAATGGACTATCAAAAAAGTCCGCGTCTCAGTCGTGGCAGTTCGGGACACGAACGAGCCAACGACCATTGCCAGATGCTGATGTTTGGACAACCACATAAAATCCGACATGCATCTGGCTTTCATCCATGAGCGTCTGACCTCGGCCTTATGCTCCAAGACATCAATAAAGAGACAGCCTGACACCCTTCACTATGAGAAGCCTTTTTGACTCAGAAGAGGAAGAAAAGAACTCAGACCAGTGGGCTTCTCACAGCAGCCTCAGGGGCCTGGACACAATGAGGAACTCTATAAGGGTTTCAGTTAGAGTTGCCAGGTCTGTGTTGGGAAATGCCTGGAGACTTTGGGGGTGGATCCAGGGAGGGGAGGGGCCTCAGCAGGGTCCAAGGTCACAGAGTCCACCCTCCAAAGCAGCCATTTTCTCCAGGGGAGCGGCTTCTTTTGTGCAATTAGGAATGCCATATAAATATAGAGGCTTATAAACCACTGAATGATGTTCAGTAAAATCTATTATTTAATAATCCAGTCCCTTTTCCTCCTAATTAACCATTGCGCTGTTTGCAGTATCAGAAAACCAAGTTATTTGCGTTGCTATGATATTTATGTTGGAGCAGGGACCCACGTGGAATTTTTGCCCTGAGGTCCATAGCGGCTCTCAACAACCCTGGGATCAAAGATAATACTAGCCAATTTAAGAAGAGAAGCAGAGATTGGATTTATGCCCTGCCCTTCACTAGCCAAAGGAGTCTCAGAGTGGCTTACAATCTCCTTTCCCTTCCCCTCCCCACAACAGACACACCGTGAGGTAGGTGGACTGAGAGAGCTCTGACAGAAACTGCTCTTGAGCAGAACAGCCTTGGGAGATCTTGTGGCTGACTCCAGGTCACATCAGCAGGTGTAAGTGGAAGAGTTGGGAATAAAACCCGGTTCTCCCAGAAAAAAGTCCGTGAACATGACCACTACATCAAACTGGCTCTCAACAGCAATCAAGTTAAGTGGGACACAGAAAGAGCAAGTTCAGGCCCTAGTGCTGGGCACCCCCCACCCACACTCCCTGAACCAACCAGGCCTCCACTCAAAGTCCAAGGACGGAAGGGACTTCCTTCACTAATATCAGAGACATGAGCCCAACATTGTACCATGGAGCCAATATTTCTCTCTTGGAAGCAAATGGCCAAGCATGAATTCCATTGACATTTTTTGTGCCCTCAAGGTACCTTTTTTCAAATGCTGTGTTGCCCCACAGTAAAGTCTAGACTTGACTGGGCCATCCCTTGAGTCTCCACAGCTAGCCCATCTTTGAGATGGCCTCCTTCAGATCATCCCACACAAGTGGCACCAATGGGAAAATGGGGGTGGGGGGGTGGAATCATTCTCCTCCCTGCTGTGACATCAGTTGACATCAGTTTTGACAAGGAAAGCAAGAGTCAGGAGTGCCTTCCATAATCAATTCCAACACACAACAAGAATGGCCATCCTTCCATCTATCATAGAACTAGACAACCAAATCATGACCTTATGAGCAGAATCAGAAATCTGGATCATATTCATGACCTTTGGACCACAAAGAGACAAGACAAATACAAGTTGCAGTCTTAAACACTCCTCCTAGGAAATGTGAGCTATTTCTCAAATTTCAGCTCTGAATTCCTAATGCTGTCCTTGTTGAACATGATATATTTCCTGCATTGTGCAGGGGGTTGAACTAGATGACCCTGGAGGTCCCTTCCAACTCTGATTCTACGAATGCATCAGGCATCTGTTTGTTTCAAGAATGCCCTGCATTGCTCTAGCTTCAGAGGACAGACATTTGGCATTTTGGACGTTAACATTTTGCTCTGTCTTAGGACACTGCAGAGTCTAGACATGCACATTTAGAATCACAGTTACAGAGTTGGAAGGGACCTCCAGGGACCTACAGAATGGCCAAATTCTGGGACCATCCAGACCAGTACAGTTTACACTTCTGACTGGCAGAACCTCCTCCAGCTCCTTCCGAAATAAGTGACCAAGGATCTGTACGCTGAGAGGGAACAAGGACTGCACCAGGGACTCTGTGCCACAAGCAGGCCGTGACACCTCCAGTGACCTGCAGGTGCAGATGAGCCGCTGCAGAGTTTGGAACTTTTTCATGGCCCCTCAAGGACAAAGAAGACAGTTTACATATTCAGCTACAATCGGTTACTAATTCATGTACATTAACCACAAAACATGCGCAAGCACAGGGTTCGTATTATCTGTCTTCTGACAAAACACGAACAGATGGGCTGACAGCAATGGGCTGGAGATCTGGGGTGGGAGTGGAGGCTGGAAAGGGCGGGGGAGTTGGGGAGGGAAGGCACCTCCGTGGGGCATGGTGTCACCGAGTCCACCCTCCAAAGCAGCCATTTCCTCTCCATAGTCTGGAGATCAGCTATAATTCAGGGAGATGTCCAGGCCCCATGTTGAGGTTGGCCACCCTAGTGTTGTATTACGGTGTTCTTCTAACTTATGCAAGAGAAGAGGGAATAGGGCTATAGCAATGTGGGGGTTTGTAATGCTTTTAGGGTTCCTTCCATACAGACTTTGGTTGGCCTGGCCTGGCTTTTAGATTCTTGCTAGGCCTGTTGCTTGAAAACGTTTCTGAAAGTCTGCTCTCACCTAGAGATAACTGGCAATGGCCTTCAAGTGGAGCTGTCAGCACCTGGGAAGCTGGCACTGAAGCCTCTTTTCTGGCTCCCAATTAACAGATTCTTTACAGCTGAGGGGAAGTGTCTAACCTGAGAACCAAGGTCAAAATGGCTGGCATTTGACTTCTTGGTACCCCTGGCAACGCCCTGTGAATTCTGATTGGCTCCTTGGGCCCGGGAGGCAGTCAGATTCTATTCCTATAGGTTTAGTTATGCTTTGCCTAGAAGTGGTCGAAGTGGCTGTTCATGGAGGCTGCTGCTGTTTGGGGCAGCTTGAACCACTGACGGCTTCCATTATGCCAGCGGCAAAAGGAGTTTCTGAAGGCTTCTCTTGGCCTGGGACTGCTGGAACATCCTCATGCCTGTTGGAACGGTGGTAACTATTCTCTGAATGAATTCATCAGCTGGATAAGCCGAGCTCTTTTATTTTTGAATCCTTCACAAGTCTTGTCTTTGTAAATATATTTGCGCTTCAAATAAACTAGATATATTTTAAATCCCGTGTGAATCTTGTCTTCAGAGTCTCAAAGCTAAGTCCAGAAGCCTCGACTCGCTCGACTACAGCTAAATTTAGCTTGGACACTCAGTGCTGCTAGTTCTACCTTGCAGGGTTGATGTTTTGAAGTAATTTCCCTAGAAGGCTACGGGGTTGGCTGTTTCTTCTAGTCGTTGGGAGCAGTCCAAAGAGCCTGATGGCAGACGACTGGTTTAGCCACCAGAGAGGGCCTCAAACCCCTGCAGGATTTGCTAAAAGGCCAGTCCCTGCTTCTGTTTTAAAAAGGAAATCAATCCCTGCTGCTGTCCTAGGCTTGAGGCAGGAGGACAGAACCCAAGACGGGGTTGCAGGTGTGTTTTCTGGAGAGAAGGCCCAAGCCTCAACTCCCTGGAAGATGTTTAATTCCAGGCTCCCCAGCTGAAAGTCAGGGTGAGACAGAATGGCTGCCCACAACAGCAGATATCAGAGTTACCCTGGGCCAGGTGGGCAGCTATCTAACCCACAACAAGGCAGCTTCGTATCTTGACATATTTTACAGGAGGAGGAGATCACGGTGTGCCCCACCCTGCCTGTGCTGCAACAGTCTCTGGAACGACCAAAAAGGAGTGCTGTGATGAAGACGAGATGCGTCCAACCCGTGGGATTAATAGGTGGATCAGCAAGCCAATGGCCAGAAGCGGCAGTCTGCCCTCCCCCTCCAGTGGTTTACCTGAGGCACAATGACCCTGCGGGTGAGTCTAGGAGGAGGAGGCTGGGCGGTGACAGCGGAAGAAGAGAGAGGAGCACACGGAGAGAAGGGCTTTGCCTCGGCCATCTTTGAAAGGAAAGAAAAGATGGTCAGCAAAGAGCAGGGTGGACAGGATGTCCTTGCGAAAAAAAGAACGCCTTTTCTCAAGACTCCGTGCAGCCTCAACACACCAACAGCCATGCAAAAGCAGGCATGCTATTAGCCACAGCATAGTGATGGAACTCTCTGTCTGGGGCAGGGATGCTCTGTATTCTTGGTGCTGCGGGGGGGGGGGGTGGACAGTGGGAGGGCTTCTAGTGTTCTGGCCCCACTGATGGACCTCCTGATAGCGACTGGGTTTTTTTTGGCCACTGTGTGACACAGAGTGTTGGACTGGATGGGCCATTAGTCTGATCCAACATGGCTTCTCTTATGTTCTTATGAAGCCGACCTATCCAATGCAGCATAACAGGCTAAGGCATTTCCAACGGATGGGACACAACAAGGCCTCCAACGCGGCTCCCCTTGTTAAAACCTATTTGTTTATCATTTCACTGATCCACAATCCCTGATCCCCTCGTCTGAGGAAGTGTGCTTAGAGAGCACACAAAAGTTTACGTTCTGAATAAAACTTGGTTGGTCTTAAAAGTGCCACTTGACTCCTGCTTTGTTCAACTGCTTCAGACCAACACGGCTGCCCGCTTGGATCGATCACTTTTATCATGTTTAGGATCCCTCTGTACTGAGCTCTTGGCAAGAACCAACCATGTAGGAGGGATGTGATGGACTAGGAAGCAGTGCCTGAAACCAGCGCTTTGAGTTCTACACGGGGCTTTTTTCTTTTGCTTACGGGTCTCAAGGTCAGGCCAGTCATCCACACAATGGTCACCTCCAGGACAGACGACTGTAATTCCCTCTAAGTGGACATGAAACTTGAGCCTGACCTGGAAGCTCCAACTGACCCAGAATGCAGCCGCCTGGCTCCTCAGGGACCCCTCAGGGGCACACATTCAACCTGTGCTGCACAAGCTGCACTGGCTTCCAGTTCAAAGTCTTTGGTCTTTCAGATCCTTTGTGGTCAGGGACCCACATACCTTCAGGACCCCCCAGAAAAACTTACTGGTGGTTCCTGGCCTGAGAGAGAGCCGGCTGTCCTCAACTAGCTCCCGCCTGGTGGTGAAAGCGACATTGCCACAAAGCTAACCGCACAGCCCGAGCCCCCCTCCGGCTCACAGAATCTCCCAGAGAGCTGGAAGGGGCCATACAGGCTGCTTAGCCCACCCCTGGCTCAAGGCAGGTCCCTCCCCCCATCCCCTGCCTGCTGCCAGGAGGGACTGGCGATCCTAGTGATGAATCTGGAGAGCTGCTGCCAGTCTGACTGGACACTACTGACCTCGATGGTCCAAGGACCTGATGGACTTCTATCCAGTATGAGGCAGGTTCAGGTACTCACCAGCCTCTTCCAGCAGCAACTTAGATTTCCTGTCTTGCTCTCCTTAAGAGAGGATGGCCAGAAGGTGTCCTGCATTCAGACCCTGAAGCAGATTGCTGGGTTACTGGCAAACCCTAATGATGCCTGCCTGGTGGGGGAGCAGGACCGTTTTGAACCTGACTGCACCTGAGGGTCCCTTCTCCCAGCAGATGGGGAAACAAAGCGCGGTCCCTCAAGTCCCATGTCTCTTTCTCCCTGGAGGGCTTGCAGAGTCTAAAACCCTCAACGATGAGGCCAAAAACTACGAGGTCTGGCAATGTTACGGTACCAACTGCTTCACTCAATTCTTCCTAGTCCACATTGAGATTTCCATGAGCAGGTCTCGATGAAGACGCAGCCTTTGATGCAGGGAGCTTCTCTGTAGACTTTGGTTTCCTACATTTGGTTCTATAGCAGGAACTGTGTTCCTTGTTCAAAACCTAAGTACAACCACCCTGATGAAGAGAAGGAAAAACAGTTTCCTGCAGGGCATTCATTAGTTTAGCAAGCAAAGTCTGCCACTGTCTAGCAAACTCGGCCCCAGGATTGTGGGTCTGAGTCACACAGGGCTAAATTCCTATTCCCATCCAAAATAATTGCCATTAGGCTGGAACTCTGCAAGCAAACAGGCTCTGGGGGACAGCTGCTACCAAATACTACGAGGCTCTTCAGCTGTGATTGGCTTTCACAGAGATCAGTAGTTCTGCACCCACAACCCACATACACAAACACGCTGTAAGACTGCAAGAGTACCACACACACATGCAGGAAAAGTACCTTTATAGCCCTGCTGAGATTCTCCTTCCATTCACCTTGCTTATAATGGCCCACGTCCCTTCTCTTGGGACCATCTCCCTGCTCCTGAATTAGCTTGCTCTCCTCAAAGGTCTGTGGCCAGCTAGCACACTGCTCCGGTCTGGGGCACCTCACCCTAGAGATGTCAGGCACGCCACGGCAGTCTCCGTCGGCTGGAACTCTGTCCTCACTGGCAATACTCTGACTGACTCCTCGGCTCCTCTGGGCCTTGTCTCGCTGGCCCAGGACACCACTGAGCTCTGAGAGGAAACTGTCGGGGCTGCTGACCACAGAGCAAGGAGAGCCGCTGTGGCTGATGTGGGGGGAAGGGGAGCTAAGCGACTTCTCTTCACTTGGCAGAGGGCTGAGGCTGAGGTGCTGAGCAGAGGCCTGAGGCCTGGAAGGACAGAAAGGCAGTGGGGAAAGGAAACCTCTGGAGCTGGGGGAGCTGGAGAAGCTGGACTGGGGAGGGCCAATGGAAGGCGACAGGCTGAAGTGACACCCGGTAATGTCAGGAAGAGGTGGCAAAGGAGGGGTGGTGGTTGGGGTGCTGCTGCGCGACACCCCCAGGGTCAGGGTAATCCACTCCGAGGTGACGGCCTGCAGCTCCGGAGACAGGGCCAGGCGGGAGAAAGGCAAAGGTGGAGGAGTCGGGGTGAAAAGCAGCTCAGAATTGGGAGACTTGAGGGAAACAAAATGAAGAAAAAGAGAGAAAGAGAAGAAATAAGCAGAAAAGGAAGGTAGAAAATGAATGAATGAATGAAAAGCATACAAGCAAGAGAATGGGGGGGAACTGTCAAAAAGTCATTTCATGGCACAGAAAAGCTGAGGCAAAGTGCTGGTCTGGAAGTGTGAAGCTGGCATTTTCTGAAGCATTGCAGTACTGAACATAACATCTGCAGAACTACTATGCAAGTTCTTATAGTGAAAAAAGGGGGCAGCCAAAGACCACCATCTGGGCCCTGGGTGCTCACTCCCCCCCACCCCCCATTTTTCTTCTTGGAAGACCCTGCATTGGCTGCCACATTTGCACACCCTCCAGTAGAACAGAATTTACTCAGAAACAGCACCGTGGGTCTCAGGAGGGAAACAAGAGGGGGGTGGGGGTGGCAAATGTTTGTGTAACAACCGGAGGGGCTGCTGGAGTGCAGGAGCCTTGATCCCAGAGGCAGCTCGGCCTGAAGGAGACCCTGAGCCCTTTCCCGGTCCTGCCTGAAACCTACCTGGGAGTTTTTAAAAAGCGACTGTTCTCCCTAAGGAGCTGGGGCCAGAAATTACACTTCCACCCTTCCCCCTCACCAGCACAGTGGCTAGAAAAAGGCTACTTGAGTGGAAACACCAGTGGGCATGAAATGGCCTCCCGTCTCCCTGCTTTATGAGGAATGGTTGTCAGCCGCCCCACCTCACATACAGCTTCTCAGCAGAGGAGGCTTTTCATTGTGAAGAGATGAGGGGAGGTGGCCAAGTTTGCCCTCAGGCTTCTACTCAACCCTTCTGCTGAAGCAGTGGGACCTAAAAAGACACAACACACCAGATGAGTTGCTGTCCCTGATTTTTGTACCCCTGCTCCATGAGGCTCTGTGGAATTACATGGGTGGGGGGGGACCGTCCCCCTTTTCCTCTCCACATGCCTTTGTGGTAAAAAGAGGACTTGGTTTGAAGGAACTCCTTGACAGGCCATCTGTGAAGGCCTCAGGTTTAAAACCCAGGAGAAACTGGAATAGCTTCTGTCCTTCTAAATTCAACTCCAGATGTGTATCATCCCAATTCAGATTGGGGCTGCCTGGTGAAGGGAGGGGGGTTAAGCCGCTGCACCTCTGCATGGTCTTCTCAATCCAAATTGGATCCTCATCCCTTTAATGAAAAAAAAAGTTAACGATGGGAGTCTGTTTTTGTTTGGGTTTTTTAAAAATATCTTTACAGAACAACATGGGGACAGCTTCTGTCAGTGGAACCACAAGGGTACTAGGGTTGCCAACCTCCAGGTCAGAGCTGGAGATCTCTCAGAATTACAGCCGACCTCCAGACAACATAAACTGCTTGTTTGTTTATTTAAAACATGAATTCCACTTCTCTTGGAGAACATGGCTGCTTTAGAAGGCAGACTGCCTGGCCCTGCTGAGGCCCCTCCCCTCCCTCTCCCAGGCTCCACCCTCCAGGTGTTTCTGTCTCTGGAGTTGGCACCCCTCGTTAAAACTCTTTTATCCCTCTGTGACCCAAACCCAAACTGGGGCAGCCATATGACTAAGTGAACTCTATGATCTCGGTCAAGTCTAGACTGTCTCTGCGCACACAAACAATCCATTCCTTCATGGCAAAGCTGAAGCGGTGCAGCCCTCAGAACACAATGAACAATGAAGTCTGGTTTGTCTTGGCAGGTATGACTGATTTCAGAATCAGGTTGTCAATACAGACCTTTCTCAGATCTCTCTGCTCAGAGATGCGGAACTTCCAATGAAAAATGTCATTGGATAAAAATGAGCACCAAAAAGAAAGAAAGGGGACAAAGAGCTATTTCTTGTGGCAGGAAGTGGTGTGCCAGCATTTCTTAAAATCATCCTAATTACCACAAGTGATAGAATTTTGTTTTTAAAAAAGCAACATGCCCTTGAAGGTCTTTGTTTCTGCTAAAGGGAAGAAGGAGAAGCAGCCACTGAGAGGGAACGCAGCAGCAGCAGCAACAGCAGTGCCCTCCGGTTCCAGCCTGAGCCAGAGGCCTGCCTGCCTTCCGACAGCCCTCCAGAGGCAGGCAAAGGATCCCAGACCCCTCAGAACAGGGCTGCTAGTGCCAGAACCTGCTTCTTTGTTATTTCCATTTTTCCTATTGTGGCTTTCTGTGAGCCCACTTCCACCTCCCGGCCTTTCTGTCATTCCCACTGTTAACTGAGAAAGTGCCAAAAGTAATTAGAAACCCCAAGCCTTTGCTAGGTAGTGGTGGGAAGTGGTGGGTGCAGCCTCCCAAAGATTGCCTCACAACCCTGGCCTGGGAGGTTGCATGGCCTCGCAAGATGCACTTTGGGTAAGTCCAGCACATGGCCCTCCAGGCTCTTGCGGCCAGGAAAGTACCTTTTTCTTACTTGGAGCTACACCCAGAGGCCACCAAAACCGTCGCCCCCCCCCCCCGCCCCTGCTTTCCAGCTTTACAATGACAGCCTCAGTGCAGGCTGCAAGTCTGCATGCGATGAAAGCAGCAGCCTGCAGATGTGACAGCAAGACAGAGGATGCATTTTGGTGAGATGCTGCACTTCCTTTGCCATTCAAGCATTTCCTAGGATTTTCTATAATTCAGGAGGAACCAGCTGAAAGTTCAAAACCAGCAGCATCAGCATCGTTCTGATGGATACAGTTGGGACTGGCACTGACTGGACAGTATCCATGCACCCAGCACTCATGATGGAAAACTATAATTTTGCCTTCTGGCTCAAACAGTCCTGGAATGATTCTGAAAGGAATGTGTATGGTTTGACAAAGAGCAAGTGCCGACCTGCTCCCCTTGTAGTCATTTACCTAAAGCAACCCTTTTGCTTTTCCCTGCCAAAAGCCTTTTCTCCTCTGTCTGCTCCACAGGAGGACAGTCACCATCCTGCTACTCCTAAACTGCTCCTCCAGGCCCCTTTGAGACCGAGGGGCAAAAAAAAAATCCCAAAGACCAATCTCTCTGACACTTTAAATCGTATCAATTTGAACCCAGCAAAGAAAACCTTGTTGGTCTCTCTAAGGGAGTCCTGGACTCAAATCCCCACCCCCTGAAACATAAAATCACATTGCGGCAGCGAAAGCAACTCCAGATCCCCTGCTGTGCTGGTATGCCACCCAAGGGCAGCTTTTTCCACACATGTGGACAAAGGGAGAAAAGCCTCAGTCCAGAGATTTGCAGACGGCACCTGGACCCATGCTGAGGGAGCCAATGCTTGTGAATGCCTCCCCCCCCCCCCCCCCCCCCCCGCTGGCCACTCAGCAGTCAGAGGCTGAGCCTACGGCTAGACAATGGAACCAGGTGCCTTCTGCTTTGCCATTGGCTGGGAAAATACAGACTCTCTACAGAGAACAGCTTTGCTATTGGCCAGATCTCAGGCAGGTACCTGTGGGGAAGCCGTCATGCTGCGGCTCGGAGAGTGGGTGAACAGCGGGTCGGTATAGTCCAGTGTGTTCTTTACGACAGGCCGCTTGAACACCTCGACATAGGTGACAGGGAAGATGCCTTGGCGGCTGGTGCCCGGGATTCTTCCTTCATACCAGTTCTCATCCACTCGCCGAAGCAGCGTGATTCTTTCACCCTGCAGGAAACAGCAGTTGGGCAAGAGGAAGAGAGGGATCAGCTGAGGCTCAAGATCAACAGGGAGACAGGCCTTCTGCGCTGCTGCCACTCCTCTTAGAAGCCCTGTTCTCCCAAGCAGCCATCTGCACTTTCAGGAGCAGCCTAACAGCCCAGGCTACTAGCTCACTCATCGGAGCCTGGAAGCTAAGCAGGAGAGGCCACAGTTAGTATTTGGATGGGAGGCCCCCGAGGAAGTCCAGGGTCACTGCACAGAGGCAGGGCATGGCAAACTGCTTTGAAGACCCCAGTCCTGAGAACGTCATGAGTCGGTTGCAACTAGGTGGCATGCAACTACTGTTACTCTCATCTGCACTTTCAGTTTGCATGAGCCTGTTTCAATGGATTCAGCACTTCATCTCCATTTTAATCCAGGCTTTCTGGCTGGCCAATCCAGAGACCACAGAATGCAAGATGAAAGCCCTCAGCCTCTGGCCCTACAGTTTCCAAGGCATGCTGGAACATGCAGGGAAGAGAAGGTGGGGAAGGGCCCAGTCACCTTGGCTAGTTTACAAAACCAAAAAGAATTTGAGAGGGATTCTAGTATCACCTGCGAGATCACACCTTCTAAAGTTATTTCTTATTTTTATTTATTTTGTGGATTTATATTCCCGCCTTTCCTGTGAATGGGCTCAGGGCAGATTACAGCATAAATTAGATAACAAAATCTATAATTAAAACTAAATATAATATATTAAAATCAAGAAGCAATAAAATAATCTACACTAGTTTCCCATGGAAACAAAAATTCTCCCTGGTTTTACAGGATCCGTCACCTGTACCTTTTTGAAAGACATTTCCACTTGAGTGTCCCCACTGAAACTGAACTTGGCAACAGCATCTCCATATTCCAGGACTTGCAACGGTGGCGTCTTCTTTGGCTGGCATTTTTCTGTGGGGGGAAGCAGCTGAAGACCAAAGGCAGACAGACGTCAGGGCTCTGAGCAACACTCACAATTCTAACCCACCAACTGTTTTAATAGAGAAAGAAGTACCTCTATATAGGACCGTGGGAAGATGCCCACTCGGCCATGGTGTTCTCCTTCATACCAGTTCTGGTCGATCTGCTTGTAAATGTAAACAATATCCCCCTTCTGCAATGGGAGTTCCCTGTTAATAGCATACGGGTAATATATTAACTGCTTTTGGATTAAAAATTGAAACATACAATTATGGTCCTAGTTGCAAAGTACCTTTTGGCTGCCATAACAAGCAAAAGACTAGCTCCCCTTCTTGATGTTTGACTGGTTTTTATAGCTGAAACTCCATGCAAATTTGCTATGCTGTACTTTTTATTTCTATGCCAATAAAGGTATTTGGAATTGGAATTGGAATTAAGGTCCTATCTCCAGGGTTTAAACTGGTAGCAATCTTCTTGGGGATTCCCTCTGAACTTCTGGCAGCTCTCCAAAAACAGGAAGCAGCCAGAGAGGAGCAGCCTGTCATGAAATCTCCTGTTTCAGGCTTTTCCTATTAAAGCCACACCTCAAAGGTGTACCTGGAAAGCAGCTGGGAGCAAATGCAGGCTTTCAGTTTTACTGCAGCGTGAGGGAAGCTCTCTGCATTAACACTGAAGAGCAAGAATGCTGTGCCTCACTCAGTTATCAAGTGCTCCTGTCTGACAGTAGGACTGATTTCCCACTCACCTTACGCTGCTCTCAGGTTCCTCTTCTCAGTGGGGCTTCCTTCCGATAGCACACTATCTGCCCCGGGGCTGCAGCAAGCGTTAGCATTTTTGTGCAGCAAACAGAAACTGGTTTTTAGCGATTTCTGTTTGCTACGTGAAAACACCGATGCTTGCTGCAGCCCCGGGGCAGATAGTGTGAAATCGGAAGAAAGCCGCACTGAGAAGACGAACGTGAGAGCGGTGTAAGGTAAGTGCGAAATCGGTCTAGGTGTTTAAAAAAACCCCACACAACCTTCCCAGCAGAAGGAAAAGCCACAAAAGGACAATAGTCTCACCACCAGAAGCTCCACGTTGCTCCTGAGTAGGCAAAAAACAGTGCTGGGCCATCCAAAAGCAAAGAGGACCAGGCCTTACCTCAAGATTGACCCCATATCAGAATTTACTGGCATAGAAATGTGCCTACGACACACACTTCTGCCTGAAAGGTGGTGTGGGGAAGGTGAACGTGACATGCCATTAGCTGGGGGTGGGGGCGGGGAGTGGCAGATACTGCCCAGCTTCAGTCAGGATTTCCCAGGGTCTCTGAGGGCTTCTGGACCATCTGGGTGTCTTCTCACCTCTTATTCTGCGCTTTCAGGGCAGCATCTCATGTCACAAAAGTAATGGGTGTTCAGATGTCTGCTGTGTTCTTTGTAATGTGTGGGAGGCATTTTTTACTTTGCACTGTTCAGGGTTAAGAGTCCTCAGATTTTTTTCAGCAACAGAATATTGTTTTCTCCTTGCAACAGAGGGGCTGTCCTGTGCAACACAACAGCACAAACTGCTGATTTGTAACCCCTAAACAAAAATCTGGAAAAGCCCTTAAGATGGCAGAGCTCAGGAATTGGCTGTAGAACAGAAAAGTGTTGAGTTCCTTTCCCAACTAGATTTGTCACTTGGGCATGGCTGGCGCATGTGGGTAGGTGAGGGAAGTGGCTGCCTGGGGCGCCACCTTGCCTACTGGTGCTGCTGGTCACCCTCTCCCCTCACCCTGCTGCTTTTGGCTTCCCGGGTTGCAGACTTGGGAAGCTGAGAGCAGCGAGATAGCATGTCAGCTTGTGCTCTCCTCCGAGCCCAGTTTCCTTTGCAAGGGAAGCCTGGCTTGGAGGAGAATACCCCGCCCCTCCGGCTGCTCTCGCCTTGAAGGCAAAAGCAGCTGGGCGGGACATTGGCGCTGCTTCTCCGAGCCTGGCTTCCCTTGCAAAGGAAACTGGGCTCGGAGGAGATTGCCTGCACAGTGCGCTCTTGGAGGTGCTCTGAGTCGAGACTGCCCTAAGAACAGGTTTTAGGGATGAGATCTGATAGACAGAATGCCTGAAGAACTATGGATGGAGGTACAGGAGGCCCTAAGAAGGGCAGTCTCGGAGTCCTGGCAGACCCCACTCAGCCTCCCTGGCTCTGCCCAAGAAGGCTGAGTGGGGGGGGCAGGGCTGCGGGTGAGCCATGCCTGCCCAGCTCTCCCCTGCCGTGCTGCTGTGCCTGCCCTCCCTGTGGGCAGGGGTGTGGCAGTGTGGCAGGTGTGGGGGGGGACGCAGGGCAGGTGCTGGCCTGGGGTGCCCGAGGCCCTAGCGCTGGGCCTGCACTTCAGGAAGTGTGTGTGCACATGGACTTGATGTGGAAAGGATGGTGGAAACAGCCAGCGCTTCTACTCACTTCAGTGTCTGAGCTTTGAAGTCAAACTTCGCTCTGGCAGCTCTCATCTGAAGGTTGAAAACAACACTGTTAAAATAACTGCCCAAGTTCCCTCCATGTGGTCTGAAACGGTACGGAAATGCATTTCTGCCATCCCAATGCCAAGCACAGACTGGGGTGGGGTGAGGGGCCACAGACCACACTGAGGTACTGATTTCTTCCACCTGTCACTGGAGAGTCAGGATCTTATGTAAAGGTTGAAGGAAAGAAACGACCCCAAGGCCCACTTCCTGGTATAAATAAAAACGGAAAGGAAAGCGAGCGCCAGGCAGGGCTTACGGAGAGGGCCGGCATTCAGCTTCTCCAGCACTTCAAAAGACAGGAGAAGCCGGTGCTGCCCAAGAACAGAGTGGGACCCACAAAATGAAGCCAGGTGTCACAGGCAAGGAAGGGGCAACTGCTCCTCTGATTTAAAAAAACACCCTTATTTTCAGTGTGCATCAGAAAGCAGCATAAGATAGGCCTTCTTGACTGAGGGCCCCTGGAAAGCCTGCTGCTAATGGCAGCTCAGCTAGCCTAATCCTGGGTTGCTGCCTGGATGGGAGACCACCAGGAAAGACCACCATCGGCAGCACTGGCAACTTGGCAGCACTGAATTCTTAGTAAGGACAACTGCTCCAGTGACAATGAGACCCACTGAATTTAGAAGCAGCTCCTCCTTTGATTGCAGGGCTGCGAGACTGTCCCTCTCCCAGCACTACACCCCCAATCTCCGCCCCACCCCCGCCAAGTCTAAGGACACCCTCCCCGAGTGCCAAGTGCACCCCTGAGCCAAGAGCTGCTATTATTGTCTCACTTCTGTTAATGGCCAGTTGGAAAGAGACAAAGGAGAGGAGGGAGTTCTGAGAAACAGGAACCTAAAATGAAGTCCAAACTTCCAAAGGAACACCCTTGGGGCCTGAGTGGGAAGGGGCGCATCTCAGCTTTTTCCGTGGCTTCACGGGCTGCATCCAAGGACACCTGGGCAAACATCCCACCCGCCAGGAACGCACAGGAACACAGTTCCGGCTGGTTTGGCATCAGGGGTTGTGGCCCTGAAGTTCTGCTGAAACAATGGTGATGTCAGGGGTGTAGCTTAATATGCAAATGAGTTCCTGATGGGCTTTTTCTGCAAAAAAAGGAAGCCTTGCTGCACACCCTGTCACTGGCAGGCAGAAGGAATTTCCCAGCCCTGCTCAAGCAGCAGGAGCCTGCTGGGCTCTGACTTTATTGGCTGGTGGGCACACTTGAAAGATCTTGACACTTCTCCTGTCATTTACTAGAAACTGTGGCTTGGGGTCTTCAGTTCTTCTGAATTATGCCCCCCTGAAAAAAATACCTCTCTCCTTTATCTCTTTCAAAAGAGAATTAAAACACTGGTAGTTCATTTTGTTTAAAACAACCCCCAAAACTTGAAACATGCCAAGATACAATTCCATTTTCTACCTTGACATGAGAAGAAATGAACAAAGAAAGGGAAAGAAAGAGCAGCACTGTCTGGTTAACTGAGACGGTCACTCACACGGCCAGAATCAACAACAAGGCAATGAAGTTTCTAAGCATCAGGCACAGACAAGGAGAGAACGGAGCATGACGTGATGCAGAAGATGTAACAAACGCCCTCTGATTTGCTTGCTATCGCTGATATTTAAAGGCATGCACCAGCAGTCTTATTTAAGCAGGCATGCTTTATCATATACAGCTCTGGACAGAGAGATTAATTCATTTGAACAAGGTCAAAAGCAATTTCTAAGTGAAGCCAGAATGGGGAAAATAAAATAAAAGAGAAAACAAAACAAAACAAAACCAACACACTTCTTGGGACAGCTAATGTCGGCCTAAAAGCACAACGCTATGAGAGCCAAGTATGATGTTGGGTCAAGCAGCAGACTGAGGCGACCAGAACAGACCTCTGACCCAGATTTTCTCTTTGCAGTATCGTCTACATTTAGGAGGTCCCCAAACCGCTCATTAGTGATAAATTGATGGTGCGTAGGAATGACCCCCGTGTGCCTTCTAGCTGCAATATCGGCCTCTTCTTGCTCACGCTTAAGCCGTCTCTGGTCCTCTAACAGTTTCTGCCATAAAATTGCATAAAATGGGCAGTAAATCATCTAATTTATGGCATTTGCAAATTGCCAGCAGATTATTAACAGCAACCAATATAGATAGATAGACATCACTGTCTCCAATATATCCCACCAAATATAATAGAAAAGCTCAGAGAAACCAAACAGGAGTAAATACAAGTGACTGCATGCTGGACCAGATCAGCCACTAACAACTCTGCAAAAGAGGGCCA
Organism: Heteronotia binoei; assembly: GCF_032191835.1. Lineage (NCBI taxonomy): Eukaryota > Metazoa > Chordata > Lepidosauria > Squamata > Gekkonidae > Heteronotia > Heteronotia binoei. The sequence goes on along the minus strand of NC_083228.1, from coordinate 1,509,308 downwards.
CAGCAAGCCTGGGGTCTTTGTGATAGCAGCCCCTGGCTTGAACAGCCCTTTGGAGAATTAAACTAAACCACAGAGACTCTCTGGCAGTGTAACTCTGCAGGCCTCAGATGTGCCGGGGACTGAGCAGGTCCTCTGGCTGGCTGCGGAGGAGACCAGGATCCTGGGACAGAAGCAACCTTTGGTCTGATCCAGAGAGGTGGCTCTTGCATTCTTATCCAGACACGCCCCAACGTGAAGGGTGTGCCCAGCTGGTTAACTTGCTTCAGCCGACTGTTTGCTTAACCAAAGCAAAGCTTTAGCAAGGCATGAGACTGCAGCCTCCAGGCAATCCTCAGTCAGAAAACAACACTGGCGACAGGGAGGCCAAGCAAACTGCAAGCAGAAGTTGGTTCCTTTTTGTCCAGACCCTCTCAAGGAGATAGAATCTGAACAAATGTTGGGAGTTTTTCCCAATCGCTTTGCTGTAATGACTTGGTATAATTTCTGAGCCCATTTTTGGGTATAACTAAACTGGGGCACATTATAGTAAATTACCTGCTTGCCGTCCTCTAGTGCAGTGGCCTCCATTCAATCTTTCCTAACTTGGAATCCACCTTTAACCCCCAGAAGCCACCAAAGTGCAAGCCCGTGGCGGGAAAGTCACATGACAGACAGAGGGGGACCCAATGTTAGGAGCTGGGCAGAAGACCAAGAGAGCCAGGGGCAGGACACACAAGCTAAACGCCAGGAGGGATCCCACAGTAAGAAATACATCAAGGCGATGCTCCCTTTAAGCCAGGGGTGGCCAAACTGCGGCTCAGGAGCCACCTGTGGCTCTTTCACACATATTGTGTGGGCTCTCAAAGCCTCCACTGCCCTGTTGGCCAGCTTGGAGAAGGCATTTGTCTCTTTTAAATTTCTTCTCCAAGCCAAGCAAGCTGACAGCTTGGAGGATGCATTTAAAGTTGCTTTCTTTCCACCTCTCCCTCCAATCTGTTTGGCTCCTTTTCTTCTATGTGGCTCTTACGTTAATCAAGTGTGGTCATCCCTGCACTCTAAGAGTCTTGTGAGCAAAAATTCTACTTTGTGAACTACTGGCATGAAAGTTTTCCTGAGCTAAAACAAAAATGTGTGAGCCAGAAGCTTAAAAACTGTGAGTTAGCTCACACTAACTCAGCCTAGAGGGAACACTGGTCATGAGGGAACCTTCTCCAGCACCTTGACCCAGTGTCTGGGTGCAAAGAGAGTGGACTCTGCACACAAAGCTGGCAGCTCTACAAGGGCTCTGTGACCCCACAGGCCGTGGTCTGAGACCTACAGATTGAAGGCCACTGTCCCAGCAAGTCTGGGAGCAAGAAAAGGGGGGGGGGGGAATGATGGCTGGTAAGTTCTTTCTCAAAGGAAAAGTACAATCAAACCAAATTTCACCTTCATATAACAACTAACAAGTTACAGCTCCTCTCAGCTTGGTATAGTGGTTAAGAGCTGCGGATTCTAATCTGGAGAACCCAGTTTGATTCCCCACTCCTCCCCCATGTGCAGCCAGCTTGGGTGACCTTGGGCCAGTCATAAGTTCTCTCTGAGCTCTCTCAGACCCACCTACCTCACGGGGCGTCTGTTGTGGGGAGGGGAAGGGAAAGGAAGGAGATTCTTCTTCATTCTCCTAACTGGAGGGCCTTCTTCACTTGCTCCCTAGTTTTGCTACAGCTTGAGTTCACTGGTTCATCAGTTATACGTCTTCCAGTTCCTGGTATTCTGTATCCATTCCCTGCCCATGACTTAGTCTTAAATTGGCCGTTTTGAAATGCAAGACACTTCTTTAAGCCACCTGTGCTAATCAAAATCCTAAACAAAATCCCTGTTTAAGAGTAGCTTTGCTTCTGGCCCAACCCTGTTCCCCAGCCCTGTCTCCTGCACACTCTCCACTTTCTGGAAAAAAAGGCAATTATTCTGGATTACCTCTTTATCATCATAGCGCCTTCGGAGAATTTCTTCTGGACTCTCCATGTAATCGAGTGGTGCAAAATGCCTGGGCGATTCTGAATCTACTTGAAAACAACACAGTTCATTAAACACAAATGGCTTCAAGCAGCAGATCCAGAAAAGAAACGGGGGGAGAGGGAAGCTTTGGTTCCTGCTGCCCAGTTTGCAAAGAAATGTCAGTCACATCTGTTTCCCTCCCCTTTTTTGGGGGGGGGGGGTGCATTTGTCTAAAGGCTGGGTAGGGCAAATTAGAGCCAAAGTAAGGAGCAACCCTTCCCCAACCCCACAAGAAGACTTAAAAGAAAAGATTTGTCATTTACAGAATATGATATAACACCGTACCATTGAGGGAAATTGCATCACTGCATGCAAAGACACATATGCACGCATACACACAAAGGCACACCACGCACACACCCCAAGTATCAGAAACGCCATTCCTTAAAAAGACACCTGGGCTTATTCATTTAGTTCTTTTGGAGGCAAATGGGAAGGGATCTATAGTTGGCCTTCATCAATAATTTCCATCTGTTGCCTCTTGAGAGAAGGGCGGTAGAAACAATTCCTCCCAAGCTCAGACATATCCTGAAATGCAAGGCTAAGCAAGACACGCCAGGCCAAGAGACACGGGGAAGAGGGAGGGAGGGAGGGGGGACAGAAAAAAACAGAAAGGACAAGCCAAGTGGGGACGGATGAAGGAACAGAAAAATACACAAAAAGGCCACCTCGAAGGTATGTCCTGAGTTCCCTTTGCGGGTTGTTGTTTGGGTCCAAGTTGTGGTATAAAGCATAAGGAACAACATTCCCATTATTAAAGGCATCTGGAAAGTCCGCGAGGGAAACAGAGCTATTTCGGCCACTCTCTGGACCTGGGAAGGGGCTCAGGCTTTTGACAATGTCAAAGGAAGAGAGGCGCATGGGAGCGAGAGGTTTCTCTGGGGAAGGGGAGCTGCCCCACCATCCAGCCAGGTGGTTCTGATTCTCAGAGCTGCAAGCCGGCCAGTCTCCCGGACACTGCAAAGGAAAGGTCTTCCTGGCATGGGGTGGCCAGGGCTTTTTCAGCCTGAATGGAAGCGGGCTCATGAGGTAAACATTCCTGGGGAGCAGGCAGAGGTCTCCAGATGGGTCTCCTCTTCCATACTGCTGCTGCTCATGCCTCCGGATGGTTGTGAATCTCGTGTAGGAAGCTGGGCAGGCCCCTTTGCATTTGTTTGCTTTATACCTCTGCGACTCGTTGTGGCTGCCTCCGCTGTCATTGGACACGTTAGACAAGAGGTCGGTCCTGTCAGTGCTGGCTGAGAGTGTGTCCACGGGAGCCACATCACTGAACTCGGATGCCGCGTCCTCCGTGTTGCTACAAGACTGGGAGGAAGTGTCGTCAGCCAGGTGGGGGATCTCCTTGTCTTCCAGGTGGGGTTTGGGAAAATCCAGCAGATACTCGGCTGAGCGGGCAGAACTCAGGCAGCTGTTGGAGAGACTAGGAGCCGGGGATTTGCTCTGGGCACTGGAGAAGTTGAGGGCAGGCATCGACCGGGATCTTTGGATGAGCAGCTCGAAGGCGGTGACCCGTGAGGAGACGGTGTGCTTGGGGATCTGCTCCAGGTGCTCCCGGCTGGGGGCAGGCTCCCTCTTGTCGCTCAGCTCATTCTCAAACTGGGAGGCGAGGTTCCTCACGCTGCAGGACGAAGTGGTGCCCAGCTGGATCCCAGAGCGGTTGATCTGGTGCATGTTTCTGTACAGCAGGGTGAACTCAGCCCCATTCTCCCAGGAGCCTTTCCTGAAGCCGGATGAACCATACTCTTGCAGGCTCTGAGTGCTGCAGGATTTGACTGGGCCCTCCTGCCTCGGTTTCATCAGCAAGTTCTCAAAGCTCTCCCCTGCATCTGTCTGGAAGGCAAACGAGTGGCGGAGGTTTTCACAGCTCTGTGTTTTCTCATGAGGCAAGAGGTGACTTTTCTGGTCCTGCCCAGAAAAAGGTGGAGTGGCCAGCCTGGGTTTGAATTTGGACGGAAGTACTTCAGCAATACAGACTTTTGCGGCTGATAAAGGTTTCTTATGGATACACGGGCGGCCTAGTGTACTGGCATTGCTAGGGTTAAGGGTTCGACTATTAACTGAAGAGGATGCAATCACATGAGCATTCCCACCTTTACGATCCACTGGAAAGCATGCAGAATAAAATAAACACAACCTGTTAGCTTAAAGTGTGGCAAAAGTTCTTGATCAAGGGGAGGTGGCGGGCAGGGGAGGGGAGGGGGAACAACATGCTTTGGGTTTCGAGCAGTGCAATCTTGAGGGAGGCAGCCTTGTTCCAAAGGAACACAGGGGAGCAAGGAAACAGCCAAGCTGCGCTGCTGCACAAAAGGGAACAGCTGCAGTTCAGGAGCACAGCAGGGGGTCTTCCAAGCTAAGGAGAAAGGCCACACTGAGCCAGTCCTCTAGGGGCAGGCAGGTCCTCCTGTAGGTATCCAGAGATTAAGGATTCCTAGGGAAAAACCAGTCCGCGCCTGCAGCCTGACCAGCCGAGCCCTTGGTGCAAAATCCCCACACAGAATTCATAGTCCTGCAGTTTTATTATCTGCCGTGATGTAAACAGTACACACACGCAAGCTTTCTAGTTAGAGTAATGCTTTCATCAGGCTCCACGGAAAAGTAGCAAACTGCTCCCATCGCAGTTTCCTTGACTCCCTTGGGCTTCCAAGATCTTGAAGGCATAAATAGACCCAAATATCTCCAGTACATTTTTAAAAATGATGAAGGAAAATAACAGCTTGCCACTGGTGGGTGAGTGCTTCTCTCACTTGCCCTTCAAGAGAATTCCAGGGAATTCGGCTGGGAATTAAAATTTGCCACCTTGTCATGCACAAGGGCTGGTAAGTTGACAGGTCAGCTGTCCCTGGTCAAGGCACTGCATGCACTGAAAGCTGGAAAGGCTTGCGATTGATGACTAAGAAATAACTGCCTAAAATAAACTTGTATCCAAATGCAAGGCTGCTCTTCAAATAACTGGAATTAGGCTGACTCATTCTGCCCAGTGAAGACGCAATTCTAATATTTCATTCCCATTCTATCAACTGGAGGTGGTCCCATAAAAGACATCATAATTATTTCATAGTCTACAATCTATGGGACCAATCTGGGCATTTTTATGAGGCCTGGGGGGACACGGCAGCAACCCGGTTACAGCTGGACTAGGAGTGGGGGGCAAAGCTCCTGTTACGAATCCTGGAAAGCTCAGATTCAATGCAATTTAATTTGTCTAAACAGCAAAGGTGTTGCTAAATTACAATGGAAAATCTGGAACCCTAACAGGAGAACAACAGGAACAGAAGCAAGCAAGCAAGGCCAGATTATTTCCTTGATCTCTAAGTTCCTATTTTAAGGCTTCTCAAGTGGGAGATTCAAATTCTTTCCCCAGCCAGCAAACAGTTTCACAAGCGAACTGCAGAATAACCCAAAGCACCTGCCTTTGTGACATGCTTCACATGTTTTAACTTTGGCACACTGAACACAAGCTACCCACACAGGCAAATCAGCTAATGGTAGGTTTTGCTGTGTTTTAGGCAACTGTTAGTAATATTATTACCACCCCTGTGTTAGTGCCTCCCAGAAAGCCTCATGGCACAGAAACAGGAAGTGAGGTCAGCAGACAAAGCAGTGCTGGATTGGTTGGCAGCCAAGAAGAATACCAGGAGGCTGGCCAGAGAACGGGAGGGGTGGACCACTGGCAAAGGAGGTGGGGGAGAGGGCTGTTGTGGAGTCATGAGAATGCTAGAGAGAAAGGGAGAGGAGAGATGGCAGATATCACAGGAAGAGAGAACGTGCAAGACAGAGAGAGAGACTGGGCTATGTTTGGAAGAGGCCAGGATGCAAAAGGGCAGACGGCCAACCCAGCCATAAGTGAATCGGTCATCCCTTCATATCTTCAACAATGCCACAAAGGACATTTGGCCTTGAGTCCCATGGAGATCTATGCTGGTTGCTTTCTTGATTCTCACATTTACAAAACTCCTGCGCTTAAAATCCCCAAAACTTTGGGATCCACCTTTCCAGACCCCCCAAATGCACAGTGATACCTGCCTGGTCTACTGGAATGAAGGGAGAGAGTTGTGAGGTGCTCAAACAGCCAATGCCATCTCCCTCTGCTGTTGGGAAAGGGCCATTGTGCTCATCAGTCTTCCCTTACTTAAAAAAAAAAATCCTGCCATGTTTAAACCCTGTATCCAGGAAATGCTCAGTTTTCAGTTGTAGGGAATGTTAGAAGTTTTTATTTTTATTTTTGCACAGAGGAGCATTCAGAAATGTTACCCCATCCACAATGCGAAGTGGCACAGCCCCTGCTAATCACCTCCAGGTTCCAAATGTCTCATTTTCTTGCCGGTATAAATCATTCTCGGGGCACACCCGAGATCCAGATCTACATTCAGCTAAGTCAACTTTTAAAAATACCACCAATGCCAATCAGGGCATGAGGAAGCACAAGCTGTTTGTTGCCTCAGCAGTCCGCCTACCTTTAGTGGACGCTGAACTGGAGGGCCGCTTGAGACCGCTCAGCCCCTGCAGAGGGATGTCTCCTCCTTCCAAGACACTCTTGTAAATCTGCCTTTCGTTTTCCAGCCCGGCAGAATCCCCGGGACTTGTTTCCAGCTCTCTCTTGTAGGACTGATAGTTGGGGGAATACGATGAGCTAGAAGCAAGGAGGAGAAAGAGGGTTCATTGTCTTGGTGGTAAGGGGAAAGAGTTATAAAACTGTAATACCACACCAATGCATATTCTAGCAGTCCAAGAGACTAATGCAAGATTACTGGACTACAAACCTCTGGAATAAGTAAAGCAAGCATCTTTCCACAATTGCAAAGGACTTCATTTATTTATCTGCTTGCTTAAAACATTGAAACGAGGCTTCTCAGCACACTGCTTTCAACTCTAGTCCACCTGCTAGAAGAGATTTTGCAGGGGTGGAGGCTGGAGAGAGGAGGACCCTCAGCAGGGCACAAGGCCATTTTATCCAGGGGAACTGATCTCTGCCGCCTGGTGGTTGGCAACCAAAAAAGACACACCTGCTGTTCCCACTGCCCTGCTGCCCATGTGCTGGAAGGCTGGAGGGAGAAGAGGCGCTCTTGGGCCACGCAGAACTGTTCCCTGTGTGACAAAGGCAAGTCCCACCACAGCCGACTTCTCTTCCTCATTGGCTGGAGCACAGGGGGAATCACAGAAGGCTCCCCACAAAGGCCATCTAGTCCAGCCCCCTGCTCAGTGCAGGATCAGCCTTGAGCATCCCCTACAAGGGTTTGTCCAATTGCCAGTGCGGGGGGGGGGAGCTCACCACCTCCCTCAGTAGTTGATTCAGAAGCTTTTCTTAATATCCAGCCAGTTCCTTCCTGCCCTTACTTTAAACCCATGATTGTGAGTCCTCTCCTGTCAGCTCCCTGCCCTCCTTCAAGTGAAAGGAAAGGTCCCCTGTGCAAGCACCAGTCGTTTCCGACTCTGGGGTGACGTTTTCACGGCAGACTTTTTACGGGTTGGTTTGCCATTGCCTTCCCCAATCGTCTACGCTTTCCCCCCAGCAAGCTGGGGACTCCTTTGACCGACCTCGGAAGGATTGCAGGCTGCGTCAGCCTGAGCCGGCTACTTGAATCCAGCCCTTTAAATACTTAGAGAGCCATGATGTCCCCCCTCAGCCTCCTCTTCTCCAGGTGGAACCTCTGGGACAGGTGGCTCCCAAGGTTTCCCCCAACAAAGTAAGTGGTCAACCTGCCCTTGATTTCTTTTCTCTTTTTTGCAAGGGCCTGCATTGTGAACTCAAAACCTGAGATTTTAGAAGGTGTAAATTCTTTTCCGGTGGTGGAAAAACTAATTTCCCTTCTCTCTGATGTTTCTTACAGAGTAGCCTTGACAACCAAGAAATTACATGTTAGAGCTGCATCTAAAAGCTGAAATACTTTATTTGTATGCTTTATATGCTTTTAGCATTAAAATGTTATTGCTTTCACTGTAGTTTGCTTATATCCCCTTTTGTGGGTCCTAATTGTACTGGCCTGTGGACTCACACAGAATTTGCTTCCGATGCACTTAAAGCCCGAATTCCGTATCTGGGACAAAGGCTGGAGCCAGGCACAGGGATCCTGGGAACTTCCCTTGTTCACGGTTTGGTTCTGTTTTGTTGCACCAGCCATTCCTTTGCTTTCTCCCATTCAGTGCTCTGTTTCAACTACTCTCACGCTATATTTCCCCCTGTCATTTGCTAAGTTTGAGTCCAATGGCAGCTTTAAGGCCAACAAAATTTAATTCTGGGAATAAGCTTTTGTGTGCATGCACACTTCTTCAGATACCAGCTTGAGTCCAGGGCCACCTTTAAGATCAAGAAAGTTTAATTTGGGGTATAAGTTTTCGTGTTCATGCAACGAAGTTTAATTCTGGGTATGAACCTTCATGTGCACTTGGCCTTAAAGGTGCTGCTGGACTCCTACTTTGTTCTGTTGTTTCACAGCTACACAGCTGCCCACCTGGATCTAAGCTAATTTGCTAAAAAAACGTAGCCCAGAGTTTCTGGGCAGAAGGGCTCTCGCAATGCGTATCCCTCTTGCTGTGATTTGCGCGGCTGGCTCCTCCATGGGCTATCCTTGCAGAAGCCATGAAGAAGCACCCCGCAGGCCCAGTTTCTGGGGTCCAGCACGACAAGGAAAGCACAGCAGCTCACGCTGCACAAATTAAGGACACTCAATCTAGGCATTTACTTGCCAGGAGTAAAATTCTCCGGAGAGCTTGACTGAAGCATGGTAGGAGCAAATGCAAAGCAGGCGTTTTGCATAAAGAAACTGAAACCCCATTCCAAAAAAGACAGGAAGGAAAGAAGAAAGGAAGCAGCATCCACTGCAAGCAGGCAAGCTTTTACTATACTGTTCTGCAGGCCTTGTTTGTCACACTATTCCCAACCCCTCATCTCAGCAAGAAAGGTGGATTATCCATGAAGTACAGTAAGTAAACAGATACATCCGTTTTTGTGGGGATCACAGCAGTCAGAGCTACAAGGAATCCTCCATCTGTGTTTTTGGTACCCACAAATGCTTCTCTGGATTAGGGCGCCCAAGTAAGTTTACAGATTCTAACAATATACAGAGGCAAAACAGACCATGCAAAGTTTGAAAGCACGCAAGGTCAAACATGTAAAATTAATAGACCTCAGAACAGTTGGGGTCTTCTTCCTTGATCTCTCCCTATCCAAAGAGACCAAATGCCTCTGAACAGAACCCTTGGCGTCTGCTTGAGCCAAACTCAGGATTCCAACATTTGGTGTAAAATTAAAATTGCATATTAGACATCAGAGCTAATAGTCCCCTCCCCCTTCCTGCAGGGTCGTCCCATTATAGTCACATTTCAACCCTCATGAGCAGTGAGCGAGGAATTATCGAGGAACCACCTCCTCCCCCTTTCCAAACAGACCAGCCCCCAGTACAGCAAGTCTGAACACAGCCCATGGAAGGGGCAGCCCACCACGTTTCTGTCTAGGCACGAGAGTAAAAAGATGACACAACTGAACTTCACTGTTTGACGTTGAAAAACTACAGGAAACAAGAAAAGAAAAGAAATGAGCCGGGAGCTGGAGGTGAGAGGAAAGAGTGAGTTTCGGACCAGAACTGTGTCTTAAGGAGTCCAGCGCATTTCAATCATAGTCCCCGGCAGCTGCAGCAGCAATCGAAAGACAGGCTTCCGTGGGATTCTTCCCCCTGCTGTCTTCTGCCTCTCCCCCACTGAGCGACACAGAGGCAGTAATGCCAGAGCAAGCAGAAACAGACTTATCCCCCAGGACCGTTATCTCCGCCATGCTAACTACCCAGGAACTTTTAACACAAACCCCAAAGAACAGCTTTGGAAACTTACTGGGGTGAATGGTCCGAAAACGCCTCCAGTGGAGTTGAGCCTGCTGTACTCTGCAAGAGTCCAAACAAAGAAGTCATTGAGACGCGCATTTCCTTGCAGGACAAAAGACAAAAGATGGCTGGAGTGTTTCCCTGCCTTTAGCTCAAGCCTTGGCCTTGGCATGCGCTGGCCCTGGCGCCAACAGCTCAAGAGGCTCCTTTGCAAGAGGAAAAAGTTTTGGCACAGCCCATGCAGCTCTGTGGCAACTAGACTCTTGTCTGTGAATGACTCAATGCAAAGAAATCCCACATTTTAAAAAGCCTGCTGGTAGGGTTGCCAGCCTCCAGGTGGGGCCTGGAGAGCTCTTGGAATTAGAACTGAATTCCAGACATCTTTCACTGAAGAAAACAGCAACTTTGGAAAGTGGCATTGTACCCCACTATGGCAACTATGGCAATGCCACAACTATGGCATTGTACCCCACTGAGGTCCCTTCCCCAAACAACAGCCTCCCTACACTCCCCCCCACCCCCCAAAAAATAGCCAGGAATTTCCCAGCTCCAAATGGGCAACCCTGCCTGCAAGGCCTGAATGCAGGATGCTCAAAATGACGTTTCCTCTCTTCCTTCTGCCCAGCAACACTTCCAAATAGTCCACGTCTCTGGGCACAGGAGATGAACAAGCACATCTCCACCAAGATGCTCACAAGGACCGTTTTGGTGCTGGGTCTTGTCTCCTCTTGTCTCCACTGCCGTTTGGTGGCAGAACCAGCCAGCTCAGCCTTGGAGCTTCATCGTTCGCAGTGGCTAGAAGAGAATGTCTGCCTTTCTACAGCTTCCTCTCCTTCCTACCCATTTTGTGCAGAATGAAATGAGAGCTATACAGAAGGAAAATGGGTCTACTCAGCCACTTCTGCACGCTGCAGAGGTTTCCTCTGGTGTTTTCAAATACAAGGGAGGGGGGATAATTAAAGAGTAAGCCAGAGGACTCAAGGAGTAAATCCTCTTGCGCTTGTTTTGACAAACCAGGCAGATCAGAAGGCAATGAGGGCAAGAAGGAAATCCCCAGATTCTGGGGATTTTTGGTAGATTCTGCTACAGAGATGGGACATGTTCAGGAACAGAATCTGCCCCCCCCCCCCTCGCCAGCAGCAGGAGCAGCCAGTACTGCCCCCACCCCCAGGGAAAGGCCAACAGGACTGGTGCCCACTCCAGCTGCCTCAAGCCTGCTCATGTGAAAAGCTGCAAAGGGGCTTTCGAGCTTTCTGTGCCCTCTAAGCCAGCTTGCTCGAGATTCTCCCCCACCCTCCTTTGCTCTGACAGCAGCATGGCCAGGCTAGCGGCACGTTCTTTCCCACAGCCCAGCAGATTACAGCAGGAAGGGGAAAGAGAAGGAACTGGCAGCAGGAAATGAAAGAGGAAGTACCTTCGGCAGCTTCCTATTGGATACTTTATAAAGCTTCTCCATCTTTTCTATATCTGCCTCTAACTCAGTCTGGTAGAGGTAGAGGTCTTTTTCTAGATCAGTCTGGTTAAAGAAGGAAGAAGAGGAAGAGGAAAACAATGCTTAGGGTTAGGGAAAACAAAGAAAGGTTAATTTTGAAGAAAAAACACAACAGAGCCTTTTGCTCTTCAAGACAGTACTCCGTTCCTTCCAAAGCTAAAAAATCTATAAATTCCTTCAGGTTTAGATTCACTGCTGAGTGTGTTAGGATCTTAGTGTTAAGCCACAAATATCATCTTTTAAAATCACTGAAAAAGGCAGGCAGCACAGCTTGGAAACTCTCATTAATACAGTTAGCCCCGAGCGCAAAGAAGCTGCCATGACTGGAAGCATATTTTTCAAAAGACGGTTTTAAGTCTCTTTACAGCCCACGCCGTTGTCTCATGGGCACAAGTGGATCCCTAGTGAAAGGACCATTCGCACCTATCTATACACATTGCTAGAGACCAAAAGCCAACACTGCACACTCACACACAAACATAACCATAGTACAACATATGTTTGAATTACCTTTCTATCCTCTCTAGTAAGGATAGAGCAATCTCCAGGAGTATAATCCCATATCTTTTTTGGAGGCTGATGGAAAGCAGAGGAGGAAATGAGGAAATGAAGATAAGGAGAGACATCACAGAGAATATGGAAACTGGATTAGAACAAAGGGGGAAATACATTAAGGGGGAACTGCATCAACACCAGAAATAAAATTAAAGGGGGAAAGGAAAGAAGGGGGGGCCTGCTACAGCACAAACACAGAAGATTGTGGGGGGAGGGGGGGACATGCACTCTTTCGCGGCTCTCGGGACTCTCCGGCAAGCTGCTCCAGACTGGAACATTTGGGAGGTAAAAGCATTCAAAACACAATGGTTTTTAAAGTAAAGAGACGGAAGCAAATTAATTTTTAAACAAATCTTTTACTCATTTGCCCTCTCAAAAAAGGAAGGGCATGACAAGGTTTTAAAAAATAAAAGTAAATTGCAGGTTTGTCTTTTTCGTTTAAATCCCCTGGTACTTTCCGAGGCCTTGAATACATACCATGTTCACAAAGGGCTGGGTTTCCGGAGCCGGCAGTGTGGGGCAATGAAAATGCAGAGTTATTCATTTCACCATTGGGGCTCCTTAGTGATCTTTCAAGGGGACAGAAGGTGGGATTAACTTGGGGAAACTGATTTCGAACTCAGGAAAAACTGAGCTGGAGCAAAGGCGGCTCAAGCTTTGGATGGTCCCCAGGAAGAGTGGCAACTGGGGAGGAGAAACGTTAGCTGCCAATCAAAAAGTGCCCATGGGGCTTGAGCGCCTTCCTTCACTAGACGGGCCAAGGTCTTCTTTTGGGGGGATGTTTGCAGCCTGGTAATAAACCAGTGCAAATCAGGGGGAACCTCCGTAGTCACAATATAAAACAGTGCATAAAATGAACATGAAATCAGAAAGTGTGTGAGGAATCGCAGCAGCCTACCTATTACAGGAGGGCATGCAGTGAAGGTCCCTATCATAGAGCAGTGAGTTTGTTTTTTAAAAAAATGGCCACCTTCATCCTCCACATCTGCCCACAAGATCCACCTAGAAACCAAGTCTGGCTGCGATGTATGGCAGCTTGCACATGCTCAGAGAATAATGTGCAGAGTTACCGCTGAGAGCAATGCAATCAAAAGCTCCCACCAGCCTGGCTTTGCTCAAAAATGAGTCGCCTTTTGTTTTTGAGGGCAGGCTGCCTGCACGGGTTCAAATCCTGCCCAGCAGAGATGCAGGCCTGCAAAAGGCAGGAATACTGAGGAAGCAGGGCCACCAGCAAGGCCATTTCCTTTTGTGTTGTTTGCTGTAACCTTAGGGCTCAGCTTCATGTTAGCACAGGTTCTATGCCGAAGTCCAGCTGCACATGTGCAGAGTACCAGGGAAAGGCCAAAGGGCCCAAATCCCTGCACAAGGACCTCTCAACTGCAAAGGATTCCTCCCTCCACCCTGCCCAGGCTGCTTTATCACTTCCCATGCTGCACCTCATTTCCTCCAGAATCATCCCAAACTGCCCCTCAAGCTCCAGGCAGCAATAAAAATGCGCTTCCATCTCCCCTATCTGTCTGAGCACCCATTCCAGGCTGCAACTTTCCAAAATGGCCGGTCCTTTCCCTCCTTCTCAAGGTCCCACGCACTCCAGCCACCCTCCAGAATCTCAGCCCTCAGCTTTTAAAACAAGAAGCTGGAAATCACAGAAGTCAAAGGGGATCGCCTTCCTTCCTTTCTTCCTCACAAGCAGACAAAATTAATGCTGCCTGGTCTTTAATTAAGAGGATCTTGGAGCAGTGTGAAAAGTAAACAAGTACCTGCCCCATGGCTCCCTTCTAAACCACAACTGTTAGAGGACATTCAATACACGAAGCAATGCACACGGATAAAGCATTGCAATGGAATTAGCCTTTTGATCCCATTCCCCATAGAGACTGTGCAGGAACTGGGGGGGCACACTGGATGCTTGGGGTCCTTCCGGCCACTCTGCTGGTGGGAATCAACTGGACATAACACGGGTGTGTGTATGTGTGTGTGAATGAAGGCATGACTTCATCAGAGGAGTGTTCCTGCAAGAATAGCGGCAGTGCTCGGAGTGAGAGGCAGAGCAAACGGTGGGGACTGGTCACCTATGAAGACTCTCCTGTCTTGGAAGTCCTTCAGCATGACAGATAACAGCCATCTTGGTTCTTGTTAGGCAATGGGGTTGAAGGGGAAAGTTTATACATGCCTGGAAACAATATTTCTGTTTAACAAAAAGAGCAAACTGAGCACCACCAGAACTCCCACACTCTTCAGAGGTGAGTTTCGAGCCCAGTAGCACCTTCAAGAGCAACATAGTTTCCAGGGCAGCTGCTTTGGAGAATCAAAGTTCTCCTCATGAGACTCTCTGGACACCTGGCTGGCCTCTCAGGTGCTGCTGGACTTGCATCTTGCTCTTTGGCTGCCCTATGGAACTGTCTCCACTGGTCAAGAGGCTTCCAAAGAATTGCAAGTGGCCACATCTCAATGGCTGGATGCCCAAATGAAAACCTTCTGTGTCTTCAGGTCATAGAGAAGGGAGGCAGGGCCAGCCAGTGTGTGGGTGGAGGCAAGCTTATTTATTGAGGATTGCATCTATCGAACTTACCGGCTTCCCAAACTCCAATTCCGAAAAGAATTTATACCAAGGCTCATTCTTTAAATCTATCTCTTCTGGGCTTATATCCAGAGTCTAAAGGAAGTGGCGGGACAGGAATGGAAGAAAGAGAAGGACAACATTATGCAAAGAATACATAGGAAAGAACTGCTGAAGATGCTGCATTCTGCATTTTTCCCCAAGGCCTCATCAGCATTCAGAGAGCAGCTTGAGTGAGAGCAGCTGCTAGCAAACAACCCTATTTCAGCACCGCAGATGGAGACATGGGGTTTTAGAGAAACTGAAGGACTTTCCCAGTGTGGTCTTTCTGTGATATTTCCAGTGGACTGACACCAACCCAAAGAAGTAAGAAGAGAGCAGTAGATTACGCTAGGGTGATTAGAGGCCCTTTCTACAACAGAGAGCCTTTTGATTGTCCCTGTGTTTTTGTGCTGGGTGACCACCAGTTTTCAAGAGCAATAAAACAGCTAGACTTGAGTCCAGTAGCATGGTAGAGACCAAAGTGATATTCCAGGGTTGTATCAGCTTTCGAGTCAGAGCTCCCCTCATCAGATAAAAAGGAGGATGCCCAACGGCTTCTACCCCAAAACCTTGTTGTCCTCTTAAAGGGCTCCTGGTCTTGAATCTGGCTGTTCTACTGCAGACCCACACGGCAGCCCTCTGAAATGGACAGCAATAAAATGTCTTCTCTGCACATTCCCTGTTTCTGAATTTCCAATTCCCCAATTTGTGAAGCTTCCGCTTCAGACTACAAAAGGCAAGTGTCCAGTATATAGATATCAGCATATATAATTCAGGATCTAAGAGAGAAACATGAGCATAAATCCTAGGGGCATTTCTGGGGAAGAAGGATCCAGTGTGCAACCTGTACAATCTGCAGAGAGAGAGGCACTGGGCACATTTAGCCTCCATCTCAGGGGTGACCCCAAGGAGCCCTGAGCAGCAGCCGTTCACTGGAAGGAAGTCAAGGCTTGCACAATGGCAGCACTGTGGGGAGGATCCCCAGCAGTGTCTGGAGGGTGAGAGGAGCCCCAAACCCACCTCATCCATTTAGATCCCAAGTGGGGCAGCCCTTCTTTTATTCCATGGCCACAGTTACTGCTAGGGATGAACTGGACATGAAAACTCCGTGGGCGGCAGCTGAAAGCATCACCTCTGTGCACACCTAAGACAGGCTGTTGGGCCTGGCTGGGAAATCCCTGGAGATTTGGGGTGGAATTTGGCAAGAGTGGAGCTTGAGAAGCAGAGAGAACTCCGCTTAGAGTCTGCCCTCTAAAGCTGCCAGTTTCTGCAGGGGAGCTGTTCGCTGCAGTCTAAAGACCAACCATAATTCAGGCTCCACCTGGAGGCTCGTAGTAACTCTGACTCTGGGCCTCTTCCTTCTCTGCTTCTAGTGTGGCAGCAGATTGTCAGCTCTTCCTTCCCAAGTCAGGAGGGCAGCAAGGACTGTGGCGTGCTTGAGAGTGCAAAGATACATGATAAGTTCTCAATCAGTACCTGACCCTCATCTTCGTTAATGGCAACAGTCCCACTGGAAAGAGAATTACTGAAATAAAATTTCTTCTGGAGTCCGTGAAAAGCAGAATATGTAGCCAAACAAGGGCATACATTGAACAAATACAAGATGCGACCAAAGTCTAGCCATTTTGTTTGAGCATTCAAGGCAGCTGGCTCTCCAGTGGCAGACCAGCCTTCTCTAAGAAGCTGCAGGCGAAAGGTTTTGTTTGGACTCTACCCTGCCCTCCTCCCAGCCCCACACCCAGACATTCCCTGCAGAAGACAGCATCTTTAACAGCACATGGATATGTGAGAAACCCTGCTCCATAAAACAGCAAACAGAAGGAAGGGCGGAATTCTCAACTAAAGAGGACACAGTCGGAGAGGGCAGGCTGCCAAGCATGTGGTCTCTATAGAGAACGGATACAGAGGCACTCTGCTTTGTTAGATCACCAACACTCAATACACAAGTCAATGCTAAGTGTTCAGACAGAAGTAACAAGACCAAACAAAAAAGAGATTCCAAAGGGATAGTTTGTTAGTCTGCTGCGGCAAACAGAGAAAGGAGTCTTGCCAGCCTTATTGAGGCAGAAGCTTTTGTGGACTGGAGCTCTCGAGATTGAAGGGCTATGAAATGCAGGATTATGCAGACAATACATAGCTGGATCGCACCCACTAGCCCAACCTCCGAGACCTGGACATTCACCTGCATGTCTGCAACTAGTGATATAGCACACGGGGTCTTTTTCATGAAAATGGGACCCTGCTTTTTGAAATGTTCCTGGGCAGACAGAACAGCCAAACATGCAGGGTGCAATCTTGCTCCCTTCTATGCATGTACAATTGTACATACTTGTAAAATGCTTATAGAAAACTTCTCTCTCTAATACTTTCTCTAACACTTCTGTGCAAAATTCAAATTACCAGCAGTACTTGGAAAAAAGAAAACTATCTCAATTCAAACCCAAATGAATTAACTCAATAAATGTAAACAGTCAATTGTACTTCTCTTGTATCCATTTAAGCTTTGCACAGGAATGTCAGAGACATTTGGATGTCACAATCCCATTGTTTGCATTTGTTTCTCTGTACATATATAAATGTGTGTGTATACACACACACACACACACACACATATATATATATGCTAACTCAAGAGCATTCCCTAAAAATGGCTGATGAAAATAGATTCTATAAACAGAGATGAGCAATGAGGCAGAACTCAAACAGAACCATTACCAAAATATCAGGAATAGGGTTGCCACACACACCAGCTGGAGGAGGGGGATCCCCTGTCACCAGGCCCCACCCCTGCCGCCATTCCTCTGGCCAGCAAGGGGACTTAGCAGGAGCAGCAGAGAGGTCCAAGCTACAACAACATCACTTCTGGTACATGTCATCACATTGGCTACATCACAGGGATACCCTGGAATCTGGACAAAAACTCTGCTAGGAATCATTTTTAACACAGAGTTTTTGCCCAAACACCAGAGTGTCATGGCAATGACACAACATCAACATGATGACATCACTTTTGGCACACACTGGAAGTGATGACACCAAGTTGCCTGAGCTTCTCTTCCACTCTTGGTAAGTTCCCCCTCCCTCCATCCCACCCCCCCACCCCTGGTTGCCAGGAGGGAGCCAGCAATCCTAACTAGAATGTAAGAACATAAGAGAAGCCATATTGGATCAGGCCAGTGGCCCATCCAATCCAACACTGTGTCACACAGTGGCCAAAAAAACCCAAGTGCCATCAGGAGGTCCACCAGTGGGTCCAGGACACTAGAAGCCCTCCCTCTGTGCTCCCCAAGCACCAAGAATACAAAGCATCACTGCCCCAGACAGAGAGTTCCAACAATATGCTGTGGCTAACAGCCACTGATCGACCAGGAAGGACAATTTCAAGGCCCTGGCTCCTGGATAACAAAATCCACCACCTCAAAAGAAGAAAATGCTCTAGAGATAACCACCACTTCAACAGAGGCAAGGACAGAATTTTAATTCAAAAAGGCCATTTGGTCCCCACAGATGATAGGAGGCTACTGATATCCATCTACCATAATCCAGGCTAGGACAATGTGTCGGGAGCACACAAAACACACAAATATGCATTTACACACATACACTTTTTGTCAAAACAGAATAAAAATATACCAGTGTTAAATTTTCTAAACATATGCATTGCCTCTGTTAACCTAACACATAAACAACAGCTGTTTTGCCTCTCTGCCCTTCTCCAGCAAGAAAAATCTGGTCTGACAAAAGACACAAAGCT
This sequence comes from Heteronotia binoei, assembly GCF_032191835.1. Classification (NCBI taxonomy): domain Eukaryota; kingdom Metazoa; phylum Chordata; class Lepidosauria; order Squamata; family Gekkonidae; genus Heteronotia; species Heteronotia binoei. Next base: position 1,491,072 of record NC_083228.1, on the reverse strand, counting down.
GCCTGGCACTGAACCAGAGCATCAGTATTGTCTGCCGACACTTTCCCTGGCACTTGTCAAGTGTTTCCAAGAAGTAGGTGGAGCCAGGTAGGGCTGTTGCCCAGCATAGCTTCTGATAGGCTACTAGAGATATGATGAGCGGTAGAAATGAAAATAACATTGCTTCAGCAGCAACTGCCAGTGTTGGTTTTACTTCTTTCCCTGTGTATTTTTAAAATTACCCCTCTTCTCCTTTGTACCTGGACTTCCTCTGAGGGTGCATATGAACATAAGAACATAAGCCATGTTGGACCAAGCCAATGGCCCGTCCAGTCCAACACTCTGTGCCACACAGTGGCCATAAAACCAGGTGTATGGATCCACTTCACATGGCAGCCAATTTGTGGCAGGACCCACTACCCTGTGCCAGAATTTCAAAGGTGCCCACAGGCTTTAAAAGGTTCTCAGTCAGGCAGCGTCTCTCCATGGTGGTCCCGGGCTTTCAAGTCACTTACAATGTGTTCCTTTCAACTGGAGGCTGGGATTGAATTTGGGTTTCTGGATGCTAAGCAGATGTTCTACCACTGAACCACAACCCTGCAAAGATGGCAAAACTAGGTATTTAAATATCTTCACCACAAACGAGTTGTGGAGTGTTGTGTGCGAAAATTCTACTTCATGGGGCAACAGACCTACTAGCATTAAAGTTGTGAGCAAGCCTACATTCGACTTTGAGGGGAGTCAGAATGAGAAATCTTGACTGAACACACGATGACCTTAATTCCTAATCAGGATCTTTTTGGATTAGACTATACTGACTTTATTTCTTTGATCCTCGGTTGATACATGCAATTTAAAATCAAGACAAGAAAGTGGTTTTAAGATTAAACCCACCCTCAATATTATATCTAAAGAGTATCTGAACTTCTTAAAATAAATTTTGGTAACTGTCATTGACTATCTTTTAAAATGATCACAGGAATAACATATTGTGAAATGACTTCAGAGAAAACCAGTCACTGGGCACCACAGCTCACTCAGCCTGGAAAAGCCAAGGAAGAACCTAATTCTGATATAGCTTAATGTTTAAATTTGAATCTCATCAAATATCCCATATAGTCCAATCGTAGGGTGCTAACTCTGGAGTGGGAGATTTGGGGGTGCAGCTTAGGGAAGGCCGGGTTTGGGGAGGGGAGGGGAGAACGCAGTAGAGCCCACCCTCCAAAGGTCAGGCATTTTGTCCGGGGTAACTGATCTCTGTAGTACATTGCCCAGAGACTTGCTGTGGCAGGGATTGGGCTAATAATAATAATTATTATTATTGAAAATAAAATTCCAGATAGTCACAGAATAAAACAAAATTAATTTCTTTTTAATTATCCTTTCCCTTTATCCCAACCCATCCCCTATGCTTGTGTGTTTGTGTGTGTGTGTGAGAGAGAGAGAGAGGAGATCAAGTCTCAAAGTAGAGTAGGGCAATCTCAATGTAAACTGTGCTTGCCAGAAGAATTCTCCCTCCTTCCCTCTGAAGAAGCATGTGCACATGAAAGCTTACACATGGAATAAAACTTTGTTGGTCTTAAAGGTATCACGGGACTTTGACTTTGTTCTCTCTCACATTCGGTTCCTCCCTTTCCCTTCCTCCTCAAAGGAGCGGGGGGAGAGGAGACCTCAGCCAATGGGAGGAAGGGAGGCTTGGGTTTGTATCTCTCCTGTGTGACTGAAGAAGCCAGACGAAAAAAAAAAGCTGCAACAGCGGGAAGGAAGCAGGAGAGAATTTTGTCGCCTTGTGCTTAGCCAAAAAGCAGTGTGCTAAGGGCTAGAAATTAGTGTGCCAGAACATGCTAGCACAGTTAAGTGGGAACCCTGCACACCAATGACCAAAATGGAGATCTGTTTCATCGTTCCAGCATGAGGGGTCACTTCAAGGACAAGATTGGGATGGGGGGCTGTTCTGTCACCTGGGCTGTTCTGCCCCCAACAGCTTCTTCCCAGACATTTCCCTCCCAGCTGAACTACTTCCAGTATAAGAAGCCCAGAGAGAAAACCTGCTTAAGAGAAGCCGTTTCGGGGGAACCTGTAGGCAGGGCAGAAGTCCAGCATCCCACTGGTGAAGCTGCCTTCTCCTGAATCAGACCCCCCTCAGTCCATCAAGGCCAGTCCTGTCTACTCAGACTGGCAGCGGCTCTTCAGGGCATCTCAACTGGCCTTGCTATTTTCATATTCCTGTCTGCTGAAATGCCTTTGGGCCTTCAGAATGGGGAGGGTGCCTGGGCCTGCTTCACTCTGGCTTGACTCTTGTCCATTGCAACAGTCGTAAGTATCTGTTTCTACCCTGCAGAAGGGAGCGAAGCCTCAAGGCCGCTTTATGTCTTCTCAGAGACAGCTCAGACTGCTTAATGTTTAGGGAATGGAAGGTGTTGGTGAGAAGCAGTTTGTGCTGCTTTCCGCGGGCTTTTCCGCACTGTACTTCTGGCAGGCTGCTTAACAGCCCTCAATAAGGTATAAAGGACTGCCCACACCAAAGGTGAGCCAGTTCTGACACAAACGTGTATTGCTGCTGTTTCTGTCACTAAAACCAGCTTCCTGACTATGCTGGAGATGCCAGGGATTGAATCTGGGACCTCTTGCATTCCAAGCAGAGGCTCTGCCACTGAGCCATGGCCCTCCTCATCTCCCCCCCCCCCCAACAAAAAAAATTCCCCATTTTAAATTTACACACACACACATTCTAGAAATTAAATGGCAAACTGCAAGCAGAGCCTAACACATTCTTTTGTTGTGCAGACATCTTTCTAAAGGATGGAAAAAAGGTCTGACATCTCACAGTGCTTTAAAATCCCAGGAGCTGTCTGGCACAGGCTCTCGGCTAGAGAACGCTGCTGCCAGGAGATGCTACAGACTGGAGCAGGGACAGGACTAGAGGCCTTCTAAATGCAGCGCAGGTAGTCTACCATGGAGCTATGGCTGCTAGAGAGGTGCAGAGCACAAAGTCCACCCGCTGCACGTGGCTCCGCCCAGAAAGGACAACTCTTTCGAAAGCCCCCCTCAAGGCATCAGATGATTGCCACAGGGCAGGGGAGGGCACAGAAAGACCAAACCCAGCCTGAAGCTTCCTGTTCTTGCTAAGAAAACTGAAGGGTTCTGAACCCAGGCAGCTGCCTCTAACCCACTGAACAACATTAGGAAAGGATTCCTGCCTCCCTCCCTCCAACAGGTTGTGGTGTCAAACACAGATCGATATGTTAGGCAAGTGACCCACAATCAACACACAGAACGTTCACAAGGGGAAAGACTTTTCAGCTGTTCTGCCAGCTGTTTTTACAAGACTGGGGATATTAAGATGTTAAATATCACTGAGACAGAAATTCCAGAGCAGGTTCAATGTCAAACCGAACCCCATCAAAGCAAGCCAGCAGCACAAGAGAAGGGAAACAAAACACGCCACATAGGATAAAATCTGTATTACCAGTTTCTCGTTGTTCAGAACTGAAGACCTTCCTGGCTGGTATTCGTAGATGCTTTTGGGTTCTGCACGGTACTTCCGCGTGTCCACCTTCTTGTCTGGAGGCTCCCAGTCATTCCTGGGAAAGAGAATCCGCTTCATCATTGCTACCAGGGCAGTTTGCCATGTGGACTAACTCTTTCCTACTGCAGGAGAAGAGGAAGGAAAGGAAAGGTCCCCTGTGCAAGCACCAGTCGTTTCCGACTCTGGGGTGACGTTGCTTTCACAATGTTTTCACAGCAGACTTCTTACGGGGTGGTTTGCCATTGCCTTCCCCAGTCATCTACACTTTCCCCCCAGCAAGCTGGGGACTCATTTTACCGACCTCGGAAGGATGGAAGGCTGAGTCAATCTTGGGCCGGCTACCTGAGCCCAGCTTCCGCCGGGGATCGATCTCAGATCGTGAGCAGAGCTTAGGACTGCAGTACTGCAGCTTTAACACTCTGTGCCACGGGGAGAAGAGAATCCAGTCTAAGTAGAGTCCAGGAGCATCTTAGAGATCAATGGCATTTTCAGTATAGAACCCTCTGAAAGTTAAAGCTCTCTTCCTCAGAGACAAGTTTTTGAGAGTCAGAGCTTTGACTCACTAAAGCTCACCCCCCCCCCCCCCAAATCTCATTGGTGTCTAGGCACTGCTGGACTTTAAGGCACTATAATCCATTCCAGGCTCCTCAGATGCTGGTGATGGAGCTCTTTTGTGTTTGAAGTTTGCTGGGGGGCCCCACAGGACAGCTGATCTGCACAGAGGATTTCTTTTCCTACTCTGTTCCTGCTTTGACAGTGTGCAGTTCCACTGGACCTTCTGAGCTGCAAACCTCCTTTGTCTTTAGAAGCACATTCACAGTACCTGGATCACCCCCACCTTTATTGCCAGGCCTTTCCCAGTTTCATGGGGACTGCCAAGAACAGAGAGATGACCCATCCAGTATTAGCTGCCATAGCTCTGGGGTGCTGTTCAAGATGCTGGCTGTTTAAAACCTGAACAGTTTGCACCTGGCACACCTCACAGGGCTGCTGTGAGGAAGAAAAAGGCCACCTGTGACAGAATTTGCACACTAAGGGTGCACACTAAGCAGGCTTGCTCAGATGTCACTTCCATTTAAATCAATGGGAATTGTTTCCAAGTAATTGTGCTTAGACCTAGTGTGTTTCAGGATGCCCGGGAATAAAGGGGAAACATGTAAGAGTAATAGGGGGATTAAAAAAAAAGAAGAATCGGGGGAAATAACCCATTGTTGCTATAATCCACCTGCTCTGCCTTTGGTCTCAGATAGGCAAGAAAGAATGGATTACTTTTTAAACAAAATAAATAAGAATAATGATAATAGAATAATGGAAGCCAAAGCGTTGAAAGAGGCCATAGAGGGACCAAATGACTGTGACTCTGGAAATGCCTGGGAACTCTTCACGAAGTGCCTTACCTCTCAGGACTGGATTTCAGAGATGAGGAACGGGCCGGCAATGGGAGAGTGGCTGATCTCTTGACCACCTTCTCGGCGTCAATGCTGGTATTCTCACTTTTGGAACGCGGCACTGAAGATGGAATTCTTGCTGCAAAAGGGAGAGTTTTTGTACAGTCATGGAAAGTTTGGAAGCAGAACAACAAGAGCTGATGTTATAAAAGCTTCTAGGTTTTTGAACTCTGGAAGAAGCCCTGTGATTCTGCCAAGGGATGTACTTAGCAGTCCCTCTGAACTTTGTCTTTTGCACAACTGCAGAATCCTTAGCAATTTAAAAGTCCTTTTCAAGTGTTCAAACACTGACTACTTACTGTCTTCATGAAAGGAGTAACGAGGAAAATAGGAATCGGAATCTTCATCTAAAAAAACAAACAATAATTTGCAGTCACTTTGGGTGTCTTGTTGTGCAAACAAAGCTGCTGAAGGCTTTTCCTTCCGTTCCTACATAAAGCTTCGGGTCAATTCTGATGCCACCTTAGTAGCAGGAGACAAGGGCAGGAGACTGGTGACCCCCAGGGTGGTGTAGCAGTTAACAGTATCAGACTAGGCTCTGGGAGACCCAGGTTCAAATCCCCGCTCATGCCACAGAAGTTTCCTGGGTCCAGTCACACACTTTCAAACGAACCAACCTCATGGTGTTGTTGGGAGGATAAAAAGGAGGAGAAGAGAATGATGTCAGCTGCTTTGGGTCCCCACTGGGAAGAAAGGTGGGGCGCTTTGGTGGGGAGGGCGGGATAAAAATCGAAATAAAGAAACAAGTAAAGGCCAAACAATCCTCCGGTTCACAGGCCCCCTCTCCTCAATCCTGCGATTCCCCCCACCGCCACTGTTTCATGGGTTTCTACCTGGTGTAACTGGCTAACTATGGCTTGGAGGAGAAAACCAATGCTGGAAACCACGATCAAGAGACGGCTTCAAACTCATTCCAGATCAGATGCCAAGTACAAATCATTACGCTGCTGGTTTAGATATAATGGAAAACTTGTGGTTTGCCTCCAGAAATGCTGAGGAGAGGCAGGGGGATGCAAGGTCCATGAAGGGAGGAGAAAGAGCAACACTTCACCCTTTCCTTGCCCCACACCAACCTAAGAATTACCCTACTGGGCTGAATCCAAGGTTCAGCCTGCAACAGTAGCCAACCAAGATGGCATGATGCAGGCCCGTAGCTATGGGGGAGCCTCTGAGGGCCCTGCCCAACTCAGGGTCCCCAAGCCAGCGTTGCATCTCTCCCTCCCCTCCTGCTTGGTCAAGTAGAGGGGAAACCAAGGCAGCAGCTCTTTGTGCTTCTCGCAGCCAGTGTTTCTATGAGAAGCATGGAGAGCTGGCCTGCCAGTCCCGTCTCTCTTTCCCCACCTTAGGAGGGGAAAGCGAGAGGTTGGCTGTGAGAAGCACAGAAAGCCAGCCTGCTGGCCCTGCCTCTCTTTCCTCTCCTGCTCAGGAGAAGGAGAGGAGAGAGAGGCGACTGTGGTCTCCCAGCTTCTTGCTGTTGGCTGGCTATGAGAAGCAGAAAGACCCAGCCTGCTGGCCCTGTCTTTTTAGGGGTGGGGGGGAAGGCTTTTTGAAAACTCAGGTGCCCCCCCCCCCAATTTTTTTTAAAGCCCCCAACCTAAAAAAATCCTGCCTACACCCCTGGCATGATGACAGTGTTCTAGGCCACTTGTCCCCTAGCAACTGCCTCTGAGCATGGGTGCTGGGATGAAATATTAACAGCTGTCAATAGACCTATCCTGCATGAATTGGAGAGTCACCCTAAACTTATGGAATTTATCCACTGCCACAGTCTGAGGTGGTGAATTCCACATGTCAGCTGTGAGCTCTTTTGTGCATCGTGAATATCCTGCACCACCCATCAGCTGTCTCCAAAGCGCACCCCAGCAGCTGTTCTGCCCGTGGGGTTTCAGATAGGCTTGCCGGAATCCAGCCTGGTGAGAGCCCCAACTGGGGGCTGGCAGAGCCCCAGGAATGCCTTTGCTGCACCGCACACTGCTTGGATCCCTGGCTCACCCACATGCCAGTCATATCTGAGGACACCCTCAGCCAGAAGACCTTCCAGAAGAGGCCTTCTCCTCTGCCGCTCACAGCTGCCTGAGCCACAGAAAAGAAGCCAGGGAAGCCTTCCTAGCATGGCAGGAAAAAAGCCTCCTCCAAGAAGGCCTGTGTGGTCTCGGAAGAGCTCTTTCTTTAAGAGGTTACTCTTGAACATGCTTATTTTTAAAGAAAACGCAGACCCCTACAGAGTAGACCTCCAGGCAAGGAGTGCTTGCTGTGGCCAACTGCTCAAGGAGCCCCTTCCTCCCAGCAAAGATCAGGCCTCTCCCCTCTGCTGGTACTAACTGGGGGGCGGGGGGGGGGACCTCCACGGGGACTGCCCAGTTCCTGCTGTCTCTCCTTGAGGAACCAGGATTCCTCTCTGCATTTCCTGAGAGCCTTTTGCAATCCCTCAACCACATTTCAGGCATGGCAGGAATAGTTTTGGAAGGCTGGTTTGGAGCAAACGAAAGAGCGCAGCCTCCACTTGAAGAGAACAGCCTTGTGTGCCAGAGCGGGCGGGCCGGGGCAAGCAGGCGGCTCAGCACGCGGGCAGAGAGGCAGTCCACGAACCCCTCAGTCAGCAAATGGAGGAGCCCAAGCCCAGGCTTAATGAAGCCAGAAGGAACATTGCGAGTTGCTCACGTCCCCTGGCTGCTGCAACACCACAGTGAGGGAGCGCTGGAAGGCTTGTGCCAGTGTCCCCTGCCATAACCACAGTCTCCAGTTCAAGACTCGGCCTCCCTCTGCACATGCAGGCCAGAGCAGGAGGCAGAAGCCCCTTCTGGGATGCTGAAGAAAGCACAAGGGAAACAGACCCCGACCCTTCACAGCTAACTAGATACGTGGTACGTTGCTGCAGGCAGAGCAACAACAGTGGCCTCCCACCACCTCTGGAAACAGGGCAACATCTATCCTATGCTGCTTATTCGTGGCAACAGCTGCTGCCAATGTTGTGACATCAGTCAAACAAACACCTGAATTGATGTGACCTCTCAACAAGTTGCCCCCCAGGCTCGGGAGTTTCCTCAACGGCCACGATGCTGCGAACAACCACGGCCACGGCAAATAGCACAGCAAGACACCCCCCTACCTCCCATGCACCAGCACCAGCACGGTCTCCTGGCTCAGTTAGATGCAACAGCAGCCCAGCATCACAAACTGCCCAGGAAATCTCCACTCAGCCACAAGGCGTGCTGGGTGACCTCAGGTCAGTCACAAGATCACAGCCTAACCTACCTCCCTGGACGGTTGTGCAGACCAAGCAGGGCACAGGGAGAATCACATGTGACACTCTGAGCTCCCCAGAGGACTGGCAGGACAAACTTGCGTAGACAGACAGATTGACCAGCTGATGCTCTGAAGTACATCTGTGAGTCCTGGATGCCCATTTCATCTGAAGACCTCTAATCTCCACACAGGAGGCCTCATCCTGGCTCAAGAGCTTGCCCTGACCTTTTGACACCAACTTTTTGAGGCCTCTCTTGGCCTTGATGTATGCAAAATCCTTTTAAACTCAGCCACACCCCTTCACACATGCAAACTCCCCCACGGAGCTACCATCCTTCTTGCAACCAGTGCTTAACAGACAGGATACGGCCAAACACAGAGGAGCTCAGGCTGGCTCTGGAGACCATTTTGCCTAGCGGATGCGGAGAAAAAGAGAACATACGAGTGGCTTTAAATGTGGCGAGAGGGAATGACGTCCAATAAGCCAGGGGGAGGGGAATGCTCCCAGCTGTTCACCTGGGGCTGAAGCACAGGGGGCTTTGGGGAGCCACTCTGAGTCTCAGCAGTTTGAGGAGACTCTTCAGTTCTGAGGCTGCATTCAGAAATGCCACGAAGGGCCTGACCCCAAACCCAGACAGGCTCCATGGACACCTATTAGTTTCTCTCCTTGCAGTTATACTCTTGTTTATGACAACATTAACAAAGCAGTCCATGGAGCCTGGGGGGGGAATGCAAGACAAATTTTGAAAATGCACCCTTGGTTAAATACTGTCTTTCAAAATGATTAGGTAAATCAGCACCACGGGCCCAATCCACTAGGAACGCTCCACTGAAATGAATGGGGGGGTTGTGAAAGAGAACAAAACGCTGGACTTACTCAGAGGGTTTCTTCCTGTTGCTGGATTGGAAGGTGTTTTTGTCGGGGATGTGCCTCCTCTTTGCTCAGTGGGCACGGCAAACACAGACCTTTTGTTTTTTTGCGAAGGTTTCCACCGCTTTCATGAAGAGACTCAACACGCCCCTCACCCCAAAGTTCATGTCTTGCCAAGCTTCTGACAAAAATGGGATCCAACCTTCAAGATGGCAACAGCAGATGGAAGCTGACTCGTCTCTGGATACCTTTAGCTGGAGACAGGACAGGTCTGAAGAAGAGGATTACTCAGCCCCCTGGGCAAGCGCCAGCCCAGGACAGTGGAAACCTTTGCAAGGAGATCCAGGTATGCCTTGTGCCCACAGAGCATGGGGGAGGCACAACCCCATGAGTCCACAGAGGGAAAAGGGGCATGTTCTCAGACCAGTCCTGTTCCATTCAATGCAGACTGAAGCTTGGTGGATTGGGCTCTCCACACGCAAGTAACCACTGCTGCCGGTACACAGCTTGGTACTTTGGATTAAGCACACAAAGCCGAGCAGTTCCAGGTCTCAAAGCTTTAGTCAGGAGGCTACTAAGGAAGCTGAAAGAGCAGGTCAACAAAGCCAAGGAAGTCGCCCAGCAGTCAAGGCCACAGTTAACAGGCAGCAAAAATCATTAGGAGAAAAGCAAAGGGCCACTGGCCACTGAAACAACTGTAGCTGGGAAATGAAAGGGAAAGAAGCAGCGTTTGTGCAAACAGGAAAGCGGATCAACCTGGACTAATTACCTTCAGATTTAGGGCTAGGAGTAGACACAGGAAACTGGTAGGTAGGAGTGTAAGGATTTTCTTCTGCAGCAGAGAAAAGCAGTGGGGTTGGATAGCGGCCATACTAAACTGGTGGAAACACATCCCTCCCCAAACATCATAGCACAGTTAAGTTTCATGGCTTACTTTGGTCAGAATAATATAGTATGTCATGCTCTCAAGAGATTAATGGTTTAATGAGGAAGGGGACACACTCTGTCTCTCTCGTTATCATCATACAAGGAGGCTCGCCGAATGCCACTCAGTATCCAACCATGCCAAAAAAACCAGGCAGCTCTACTAAGCACACGCTAGTTGAACACAGAAGAGAAGGGTTAAACCAAACACAAAGCAACAGAGACTCTGACCAAGCATGTGGTACCTTCAGGCTTTGGCTGGGTATCAGGAAGTTCAGGGAATTTGTAGGTGGGGCAATAAGGGTTTTCCTCAGGAGGGTCTGTGCAGAAAAAGCACGTCAGAAGAGAAACAACACAGAGCAAAGATTTATAGGGACAGATGGACAGGTCAGCAGGAACGGAAGTCCCTCCTACCCAGAGAGCTGCATGTTAATAAGGTGATAACTCCAGAAAAAAATGCAAGTGCGGAGTGCTTTGTGGGGTCAAATATGGGTTAGGGTTAGGCCCAATGCATGTCCTTCTCTCTTCCCCTCTACAGCAACTCCTTTCACAAGTTCATGACTGAGGCTGCCCCTTACCTTCTTCCCTTCATCTCTAACTGCCATCAGCGTTCAGGGAAGGAGGAACTCAAGGAAGTGGGAAGCAAAGAAAGCTATGGGAAGGGTGAAGCCAGTTGCACGAGAAGAGGAGAGCAGGGGTCCCAGTTCCTCCTTCTCTTTTCGGTCCAGCTGCAACAGGAATGTTCAACACCTTTCGTCTCCGTCTCTGTAGAAATCAGGCCTCGTTTTGGGCTGAAGCTCACAGGAGCAGAGCTCTGGAATCTCTAAATTTTATCTTGCTCTTTCTCCCCCACCCTTTTCCTGCCTAAATGCAGCTGTTGTTCAACCCCACCCCCCCACGAGAATTTTGCTGAACTCTAAGATTAGACAAACTTTCTAATACTTTCCCCCACAAAAAATGGGGAAATATCCAAAACATATAAAGCAGACAGATGGAAATCTTCCTCATGCCACTGGGGCCACAGAGGAGAAAGTAATTTTAAAAGTATGATGGGAGTAAGGTTTTTATTGTGACAATTATAATTCCAGAAGTATTTTAAGGTATTGTGTTCAGTTTTGGGCACCACATTTTAAGAAGGATGTAGACAAGCTGGAACGGGTCCAGAGGAGGGCGACGAAGATGGTGAGGGGTCTGGAGACCAAGTCCTATGAGGAAAGGTTGAAGGAGCTGGGCATGTTTAGCCTGGAGAGGAGGCAGCTGAGAGGTGATAGGATCACCATCTTCAAGTACTTGAAGGGCTGTCATCTAGAGGATGGGGTGGAATTGTTTTCTGTGGTCCCAGAAGGCAGGACCAGAACCAATGTGTTGAAATTGAATCAAAAGAGTTTCCGGCTCAACATTAGGAAGAACTTCCTGACTGTTAGAGCGATTCCTCAGTGGAACAGCCTTCCTCGGGAGGTGGTGGGCTCTCCTTCCTTGGAGGTTTTTAAACAGAGGCTAGATGACCATCTGACAGCGATGAAGATCCAGTGAATTTGGGGTAGGTATTTGTGAGTTTCCTGCATTGTGCAGGGAGTTGGGCTAGATGACCCTGGAGGTCCCTTCCAACTCTATGATTCTATGATTCTAAGGTAGATGCTGAGGTGATACAATTTAGTATACCTTCTGGTGATGTCAGAGGTGTGTGCCATATGGAAATGAGTTGTGCTAATGAGCTCCGGCACCTCCTTTTCCTACAAAATGACTCCTGGTAGAAATTATCTCATTCATCCAGTTCCAAGGCCAGAGAAAGGGGAGGCAATCAAGAAACAACTCCCCTCATCTCCATAAAACCAAGACAGGCTGCACCACACACACAGGGCTGCCGGAGGGAGTGCACACTGGGACGCTGCAGAGACGCACAGTCAGCCCATCCCTAGAGAAAACATGATGTCAAGATGAATCCACGTGATGTTCTGTCAAGTTTCTTCCTGAAGTTTTCCAGACTCAAAGCATGATCTGAAGCAGTCACACCCCTCAAAGGCCACTAACACATACATACAAATAAGAGAAGGCAAGTTAATAGTACCTTTGGTCAGTCTGTGGATCTGCTTGAACATAGTCTTGTACCAATCCTTTGATCGGTCTGTATTCTAATTCAAACGAAGAAGAAAACAAAAATACTGGTGTGAATTCAATCTGCCATTCTAGAAAATATTGTAAGCTTACCTTAAGAACACGTATTACATGTGTTACAGATGGAAAAGATCTCAGCTCTCCTCTGACAGGTCTACAGAACTCCTCCAGTGTTGCTGGATACACTACATGAAATTTAGGATCAGGAACTCGATCTGTTTAGCTGTTCTAGTCTCACAGAAGTAAAGTTTAATGATACGTAAAGATGATATCCCACCAGCCACAGCAAAGGTGTTCTTCACGCAGCTGAAGGCAGGCCCTGGCCTTTGGCCTGCTCAGTGGTAGCCCCCCAGATGCAGAACTTCCTGCCCAAAGAGTTCCACTTGGCATCATTTCTCCTTCCTTTCCATCTTTTTAAATTTCCAAGAGCATTTAGCTGAAGTATGTTTTTAGCAGGTGACTTTCACAGATTTCTCACTAGCAGTTTCACAGCCCTTGGGCTTCTGCTTTCCCCGACTCAAGTGACTGATTCCCCACCAGTTGCTTTGACCCGCAGTTCCCTCCAATTTCCCTCGTGGCTTCTTGCTCTTGTTCTTTAGAAATCAGGAAGCCTCAAGGGGAATTGGAGGGAACCATGGACCAAAATGCACCCACAAAGCAACTGGTGGGGAATCAATCGCTTGAGCTGGTTGAGGAATCGATCTTTGTCTTGCATTCTTTATCTTTAATATTTATGGTGCTTTGCTGGTTTTATTTCTTGCTATGTTTCAGTCTGCATTTTCCTGCAAACATTCAGCTTATAATTCAGATATACATCCAGGGCAGAAACTTTCTCCAAGGAGAAGGATCCAAACTTCAGAGCAAACAACAGCTAGAGGAGAGAAGGATCACAGTGGCAGAGCATCTGCTTGGGAGGCAGAAGGCCCCAGGTTCAATCCCCGGCATCTGCAGTTGAAAGGATGAGGTAGTAGCTGATGTGAAAGACCTGCATCTGAGACCCTGGAGATGCACTGTCAGTCTGGGTAGATAATGCTGACCCTGATGGACTAAGGGTCCAATTCACTATAAAGCAGTGTCATGGAGACATGTCACCTATCGTTCTGAATGGTCTGCTGCAGTGGCACTTGCTCTGCGGCTTGCAGAGATTCACATTCATAATTACCTTCAATCAAAAGAGCTACTTGATTATTTGATGTCTTGTGCACCGCCCACTCTCTCCACAGAATGAGGCACAGCAGTTCAGACCAGAGAGTGAGACTGCCAAAACATCCAGAGAAGAACTAGCTGGGTGTGGCGAAAGGGGGAGTAACATCATCACCTTGCTATTTTATTCTGTGGCTGCCATGGCACTGTTTTTACTCCCTCTTCTCTGTGGCCAGTTTGCTCTTCCTTCTGGCAGCCACCCAGGTGAGACTGCAAAGAATTGTGGGAGGCTGTTGAAGAGGACAGGCCCTTTACTTCCATCCCTGGTCATGAGGTCCACATTTCAGGGAGGCTCACACCTTACCTGTCCTCCAGTTCCTTTTGCAGCAGCTGCTTCAAGGTATTACTAGCAGCTAACTACACCCCACAATGGCCTTGCCCACTTTCCTGGAACAAGGGTGTATACCCTCTCTAATTCCATTTTACTTTTTTGCTGGTTGTTAGAAAGGATGGCTGTTAGGCCACTCCCAAGATAATATCTCTGCCTGTTTTCATTACTACTTTCCTGAGATTTTTATCTAAGAAAGCTGACTTGTTTTTCTCAGGCACTAGATGCCAGGTACAAGATATGGCCTGGCTCCTCTCAAGAGTTTAGGGATGTAGCTTGGATGACAATATTCTTGACTTGCAGCCAGCAATTAGGATGTAAGATGTTTAGTTTTAGGCTATGTATCTCATCTTGGGTTCTGGCTAGCTTCGCCCTCTCGGTGTGTTTGATGGAAGTTTACTCTATTTCTGTAAGTTTGATCGTTTATTAAAATCTCCTTGTAAGCAAACCTGGATCTTGCATGCCATTTTCCTGGAATTGCTGTGAATTCTGGAGTTTCTGGCTAGGGCTCCAAACAATAGGGCACACTGGGCAACAGTGCTCAGAAGAGCCACAGGTGGCGAGTCAAAGAGACACGCGTGGCTCCTGATCCTCTGAATGAGTCTCACTGGTCTACAGATAGGTCTAAATATGCTGAACAGTTGGAAAATTTAAAAACTGCTCCCCCCCCACCAAATAAACTCTAGAACAGTTCACAGAAATCAAGAAATGATCACCATAGTGCATTCATTAAAAAAGACATGCTGGAGATCCAAGTTAGAAGAAGAAGACCACAGATTTATACCCTGCCCTTCTCTCTGAATCTCAGAGCAGCGTACAATCTCCTTTATCTTCTTCCCCCACAACAGACACCCTGTGAGGTGGGTGGGGCTGAGAGAGCTCTCACAGAAGCTGCCCTTCCAAGGACAACTCCTACAATAGCTATGGCTGACCGAAGGCCATTCCAGCAGGTGCAAGTGGAGGAGTGGGGAATCAGACCTGGTTCTCCCAGATAAGAGTCCGCGCACTTAACCACTACACCAGACTGGCTCTCACCATAAAACTACTTACCATTAAACCAGAATGAAAAAAGGAAATACATTTGGGGCCTCCCTTTTTCATGCCAGTTCCAATGGAGAAATTCAGAAATGTGGAGGTATTTAATACTGTAACATTTTACATGATCTAGCAATTGTGGGGTTCAATGCAGCATGAAATAGGGGCATTTCAGCATTGTCATTTTCCTTGCCTTGTTTCTTCTCTTGTTCCATGTGCATTCTGCTCCCTCTAGCTATGGATTCAACATCACATCACTTTATGTCCTGCATAAAAACCTGAAGTTTAAATCTGCAGGGAGATAATGCTGGACATAAACTAATGTAATACTGAATTACATAAGAACATAAGAGAAGCCATGTTGGATCAGGCCAATGGCCCATCCAGTCCAACATTCTGTTTCACACAGTGGCCCAAAAATTTATATATCCTCTGCTCCTCTAACCCCCTCTTGAAGCTGGCTATGCTTGTAGCTGCCACCACCTCCTGTGGCAGTAAATTCCACATGTTAATCACCCTTTGGGTGAAGAAATACCTCCTTTTATCCGTTCTAACCCGACTGCTCAGCAATTTCATCGAATGCCCACGAGTTCTTGTATTGTGAGAAAGGGAGAAAAGCACTTATTTCTCTATCTTCTCCATCCCATGCATAATCTTGTAAACCTCTATCATGTCACTCCGCAGTCGACGTTTCTCCAAGCTAAAGAGCCCCAAGTGTTTTAACCTTTCTTCATAGGGAAAGTGTTCCAAACCTTTAATCATTCTAGTTGCCGTTTTCTGCACTTTTTCCAATGTTATAATATCCTTTTTGAGGTGCGGTGACCAGAATTGCACACAGTATTCCAAAAGAGACT
The DNA here is from genome assembly GCF_032191835.1 of Heteronotia binoei. NCBI lineage: Eukaryota > Metazoa > Chordata > Lepidosauria > Squamata > Gekkonidae > Heteronotia > Heteronotia binoei. Next base: position 1,475,540 of record NC_083228.1, on the reverse strand, counting down.
GCACCATCGATTTATACAGGGGCATTACGATAATGGCTGATTTGTTTTCAATTCCCTTCCTAATAATTCCCAGCATGGCGTTGGCCTTTTTTATTGCAATCACACACTGTCTTGACATTTTCAGTGAGTTATCTACCATGACCCCAAGATCTCTCTCTTGGTCAGTCTCTGCCAGTTCACACCCCATCAACTTGTATTTGTAGCTGGGATTCTTGGCCCCAATGTGCATTACTTTGCACTTGGCCACATTGAACCTCATCTGCCACGTTGACGCCCACTCAGCCAGCCTCAACAGATCCCTTTGGAGTTGCTCACAATCCTCTCTGGTTCTCACCACCCTGAACAATTTAGTGTCATCTGCAAACTTGGCCACTTCACTGCTTACTCCCAACACCAAATCATTTATGAACAAGTTAAAGAGCATGGGACCCAGTACTGAGCCCTGCGGCACTCTACTGCTTACCATCCTCCACTGCGAAGACTGCCCATTTATACTCACTCTCTGCTTCCTATTAATTAGCCAGTTTTTCATCCACAAAAGGATCTGTCCTTTTACTCCATGGCTCTCGAGCTTACTAAGGAGCCTTTGATGAGGAACTTTATCAAAAGCTTTCTGGAAATCAAGGTAAACAACATCTATTGGGTCTCCTTTGTCCACATGTTTGTTCACCCCCTCAAAGAAATGTAACAGGTTAGTGAGGCAAGATCTTCCCTTACAGAACCCATGCTGAGTCTTCCTCAATAACTCGTGTTCATCAACGTGCCTACTCATTCGGTCCTTGATAATGGTTTCTACCAACTTTCCCGGTATTGAAATCAGACTGACTGGCCTGTAGTTTCCCGGATCGCCTCTGGAACCCTTTTTAAAGATGGGGGTGACATTTGCTACCTTCCAGTCCTCAGGAACGGAGACAGATTTCAATGAAAGATTACATATTTTTGTCAGAGGATCCACAAGTTCAACTTTGAGTTCTTTCAAAACTCTTGGATGTATGCCATCCGGACCTGGTGACTTATTAGTTTTTAATTTGTCTATCAGTTGTAGGACCTCCTCTCTTGTCACCTCAATCTGACTCAGGTCTTTCAGTACCCCTTCCAAAATAAGCGAATTGACCACTAGAGGGAGCAAAACCTGTGTAGAACAGATCCTGCCCCTGCCCCACACCAAGAAACAGGAACTTACACACAAGGAAAATGAGAATGCAGAAAAGCCCTAAGTTGCCACAAAGAAGTCCAGTTTCATCATGACTGAAAAGATTACTTAATTTCTAAGTGCTGAAGATGCTGAAACCCAGCTGCACATGGAACAAGGTGTTTACCCGTAATGGAATGCCCACATCATCCACTGAGGAATCAAAGGCCTGCTGTGAACTCTTCAGCTCCTCCATGGCTCGCCTCTGACTCTGAGACTGACGCTGGCTGGGCTTTTCTTGGACAGGTGCGTGGTTTACTTTATCCGCCAATAGAACCTCCGACACAGGCTCTGGAAACGGGGAAGGGGGTGTTTAATCAACATGACCTTTACTGCCACCAAAGGGCACCCAACACCAACCATTCCAAACACTGGTGGAACATTGATGAGTCTGACTTTTTTTTCAGGAGGGTCACAAAATTTACAACATCACTAAATCTGCCAGAAATTTTAGAGATGAGAACCACCCATTTGTGTAGCAGCATTTAACACCTACACAAGAAATCTGAGATCTAAACCGAGATGGCTGTATTGACTAATCCAGAAGCTATGCCCGGGTCCTCAAAGCACCACAGAGGAACACATGGGCATGATTGCTACCCTGAAACAGGGCTATGAGTAGCCCCCCGCCCCCCCAAGTGCCAGCTGTGACCATTTTTCCTGAAGGATTTTCAGGGGTGAGAGAAGGATGCAGGACTTTACAGTGTGCCTCATCAAAGTTTGCCAAGTAGAGAGAATTCTGTCAACACAGCATGCAACTAGAGAGAGACAGCAGAAGACTAATTAAAACCATGCGCACCACTGCGATATCCAAAGCCAACCAGAAGTGTAGGCAGCTGAATGGAGGACTGAGAGCAGCTCATGCAGGAGAAGCCAGAGCAGTGATCCGAGAATACCCAGAGCAGACCCATCCCGAGCTACTTGCTGGTTCAGGCTGAAGGAGGGAGGCCTTCAGCCATCCTGTGACTGAGAAGGGGCTGTCTTGGAAATGCTGTCTGTTAGCAAGGAAAGGCACATGGTCTGTTCTGCACCTTCCGCCACATCTTTCTCCTCCCTGAAGGTCCAGCACCCTGGAGGTCCCTTCTCAGTCACAGAGGTCCATGACTCTGGAGGAGCCTTCCAACTCTACCATTCTATGACTCATCCAGGATGCGACAAAAACTGCTTTTGGTGAGTCTTTTTTAAAAACTGCAAACTAAAAGGCTGAAAACAGGGCTGGAGAAATGGCATTCCATGACTGAGTTCTGAGGTTCACAGCCTCAGTGACAGAAATGATCATGTCCTAATTACCATAATATGCCATTCTAATATTTATTTTTATTAAAGAAGAGTGTGTGCCTGTGTAGAACCATGGCTCCATGAAAGAGCCTCCATCTGGCATCCAGGTTCAGTCCCCAGCATCTCCAGTTAAAGGGTCTGGCAGTGAGTGATGAGAAAGACCTCCGTTGGAGACCCCAGGGAACTCCCATGGGCTGAGTAGACAGGACTGGCCTTGATGGCCCAAGGGTCTGATTCAGTAGAAGGCAGCTTCATGTGTGTGTTCTAGGGAGAAGAAGGACTGTCTCCAAAATCTGGTGGCCTTTCTTAGTCACAACACTTTGGTTTTGGTTTCCAAAGGTTAGGCTTCGTGGCCACTCCCAAGGAGCATGCTTTTGCCCTCTTAAAGAAAAATAACTATACAATGAACAGCCCAGGTTGGAACAGCCTGGCTGGAGCTTCAGAGAAAGCACTGAGTTCAAAAGTCTACAGAGAAATTAAAGGTCTGAGTAGCAGGCCAGTGGAGAACATTTCAAAGAACTGTATATTTGATAACCTCAAGTGGTTAATCAAGAAAGGAAAGATCTTGGGAGAAAGAGTATCACTCTCTGGGAGACTGTGCTGGTATTCTTAACATCCAGGCTGCAAGACTGGGCACCCTTGAGTGCTGCTGTGTGGTATATGATGTCATTTAAAGCTACAGCCAAAACAATCATGGGGCAGCAAAAGAGTCAATCCACCTTCCAAGGGACAAATTCCAGAAGGGAAGCCATGCCAGCCTCTGCAGTGGCGGCCCCTTAAAGACTAACAGGTCTGCAGTGGCAAAAGCTGCTATCAGCTGCAGACCACTTAGCCAGAGACAGTGCACTCAGCCAACGGAAGGAAGGGGACAGGCTGGCAAATGGCTGGGGTGGGGAGTGAGTGGAATGCCAGAAGAGCCAGTAGTGCAAGATGGGATTGCATCATCTTTTGCAACGCTTCTTTGCTTGTGTGGCACTTTGTTATGGAATGCTGAGGGAAGCTGAAATGTCCCCTCATTAGATCTTCAGTCTTTCTAGTTGAAATACCTGCTTTGCATCTGTTATGGCAATAGACAGCAGTCACTGAGACTCCACAATAAGAAGAGCTGGTTTTCATACCCTGCTTTTCTCTACCCAAAGGAGTCTCTGAGTGACTTACGATCACCTTGCCTTCCTCTCCCCACCACAGACACCCTTGTGAGGCGGGTGGGGCTGAGAGAGCTCTGAGAGCAGTGCCTGTGGAGGAGGAGTGGGAATCAAACCCAGCTCTCCGGATTAGACTCTGCCGCTCTTACCCACGACACCACACTGGCTCTCAAGTTGCTGATTACTTTCTTTAGCCTGGAGATATTAATTTGCTAGGATCATATAGCAATGTACTGTTATTTTCAAATTCTGCTATGTTTCAAATTCTGCTATCTTTCTACCAATACTAATTTTTTAAAATGCCAAAATACTGTTTGTTGTCAAATTTTAAAGGAAATTTCAGGTGAGGTTGAATTGTTGAGGAGATACTTCTGTAGTCAAGTAGAAAAGAGTGGCCCTCTCACTGGAGGAAGAGAAGGGCTGCAAAGAGGGGAGGGGGGGGACCTTTCCTTCGTATGGCTCCAGATCAGCGCTGTAAAATGTGGGCCTGGCAAAAAGAACTGGCAGGTGAGACTCCTCTCATCATTACATCTACAGACTGAAAAAAACCTTGCTGGATTTCTGTAAAATCCAGTCTGCAAAAAGTGCTGAAGGCCTGCTGTGGAAAACCATGACAGCCCTGTCCAGAACCGACCCAGAAGGGCCATCAGTCATAAAATACAGTGGCTGGCTTACTGCAAGGACAGGATACCTCAGTAGAGACAACTGGTATTTTTCTCTTTCAAGGTGAGAACAATATCTGTGAGACTGGGTGGACAGGCCTTCTCCTTTGCTCCGAATGACAGGAATTGGCCAGGCTGAGGCTGTGTGTGCAAGGGGTGAGAGGCTGATTGAGCCAGCCAAGCCCCTTAGAGCAGGTCTGGCAGTGGTACCTCCCCCTGCCCCTCTTTAGTGGCAGGGCCCCTGGCATCCGTGGGCCTTACCAAACATGTCCTGCTCTTTTTAAGAGACAGAAAACACCCACTGCTCCAGAGTCACTGAACTGCCCTTCAGAGGTAGCTCTTCAAAGGTGAGTTTACTACAGGCATTCTGCTAGAGCACAAGGCTGTGCCTTCCTGGAGCAAAAACACAGCAGCAGCAACAGCGGTGACTATCAGAACAGGAAGGAAGAAATGGGGCAACATTCTGGGCATCCTACCTGTCAGGCTACTAAGCCTTTTTTGTTGCTCTGTGGTAGAGAAGAAAACAACAGACAAAACAAGTGTGTGAGACAGGCATGGCAGCAGCAAACACTCGGGAGTCTTGCAGTGACCACCTCAGGCATGGAAGCACACACAACACCCCCCTTCCGCAAGGATTAAGTGCTTAGGTGTCCCCTCCCCCCATTTAATCCTGCTTCCATCAACTTCCCACCAACGCCAACCCCCCAGCCCCAACAGCTGCATTGGCTTCAAGTCACCACCATGATAACCGTGAGTGAGTAACATGTTTGCATAGCTGACTCTTGACATTCTTAAAAGCTAAAATAACTTAAAACAGATTTTCCAAACAGCACAGCAAACACTGCTTTGGAGGCATTAACATTACTGTTTCCCAGCCACCAGCATACAACTAGTGTATTTATTTTGCTATCAGGAGTTTCACAAGTGTTACCTGTTACAATCCTTACAACTACCGTATCAAGTAGGTCACATGATGGATTCAGCAACCCAGGTATTGTTCCTCTATTACCAACAGGGACTTGAGTAGGGAGATTGTGCCTTGCTTCTGTCCCTTTAAAATGCTAAGACAAGATTCAAACCAGGGATCTCACTGGGCAGTTCTTACTCAGCCGGACCATCTCACCAGGGTGTTGTGAAGATAAAAGGCAGGAGGGGAGAATGTTATATGCTGAGGCTAACTCCGGGGGTGGGGTTGTTTCCAAAACCAGCAGGCAAGGCCTTGTCCATTCGGGAGCACAACCCCAGGGGGAGGGCGGGGGGGGTGGTGGACCACAAGCCGTGAGGTTCCAGTGGCCTGAGGGTTTTATCCTAGTGGCACATTCTGGATCCCTGATATTCACTCTACATGTGCATAAACTACTGAACCAGCTTCAAGCCCTGTCCTTTTCTAAGGTACCTATCCTGTTCATCCAAATATGAAATAAGTTGTTTGTAAAATATAGTCACTCTTGAGAGTTAACACAGAAAGTTGGCTGAAGAGATGAAAACTAATGCTCAGGAACACTTACCCTCTAAAAATAATTGAGTTTTAGGCAGTGACAGGTTACACATTCCCTCAGTACAAAGGGGTTTTAGAAGGCCCTGACCTCTCCCTTGGTTACTGGTCCAAGAAGGGAATGAAATGGCCAACATTGCCTGCATTTGTGAACAGAACTAATCATTATTAATGGAAAACCTCCTCTCCACCTCTTCTACGCAGCCTGGCCTGCAGGTCTAGGTGTGTGCTTGGCAGGAATCCTGACCCACACAGTCTGCCAGCTTTATGTTCCCTGGAAAGCTCTGTGCTCAGAAGATCAGAACTTACGGGTGGTTCCTGGCCCAAAAGATGTCCAGCTGTCCTCAACAGGCTGTCCACAAAGGCCCTGGCTCCTGCCTGGTGAAACTCTCTGCCTGGTGACATCCACGCCCTGTGGAGCTTAACACAGTTCTGCTAGGGCATGCAAGACAGAAATGTCCCACCAGGCCTCTGGTCGAGGACAGCAACAGTCCCATCGCACCTGGCCCACATTCCGCCTCTTACGGAGGGAGAGATACACGGAATGCAAACAGTTGTTATAATTTATGGCTTTTATCCTGCAACAGCTTAATTAAGTGATGTTTAACTTAATTTATTGTACATTTTAACTTGATGTGTGTATTGTATGTTTTGATTTGATGTACCCCACCCTGAACCCTCTGGGGAAGACCAGCTTATAAATCAATCAAACAAACAAACCTTGATAGGAACTTCAGAACCAAGGAAGAAAATAGCAAGTTCCAAAAGGAGTAGCCCTGCATACACACCACAGTGACTGTGCAGACCATCGCAGCATAGCACATGTGGGGTTTTCCTTTGTACGTGAATAGGAGACTTTTCTGCATTCTCATTTCCCTCACTTTTAAGTTCCTGCTTCTTTGGGGGATTGGGGTGTTCTGTCCCACGTGTTTTACTCCCTCTAGTAGCTGATTTACTATTACATTAGTTTGTCCAGCATAAAAACCTGCAGTTTAAATCTGCAGGGAAATATGTTGGATATAAACAAGTATAGTATCAAATCAGCCACAAGAGGGAGCAAAACAGGTGCAAAACAGTACATCCTTCTCCTCCACCCCAACAAGAACATACAAATGAGAAACTAAGAATGCAGAAAAGCTCAAGAACACCCAGTTTAACCCCCCCATTTATAAAGTGTGTTTCTGGCTCTAACAAATAAGGCTGCCAAGCTCCTGCTGGGGTGGGGGATCCCCCAGTTTGGGGGGACCTCAACCCACCGGCATAGAGCAGGCTGCCGGGGGATCCCCACCCCAAAGAGCCCCATCGTCAAACGATGTGCCCTGTGTGATGATGTCACCCAGAAGTGATACCATCACACAGGGCATGTTGTGCCAGGGACACTCTAGGATTCACAGCAAAAACTCTATGGTAATATAGAGTTTTACCACAAATCCTAGAGTGTCCCTGGCACAGTGTGCCCTGCGCAATTATGTCACTTCTGGGTGATGTCACTGTGCCCCATGGGAGTCCCCTGCCACAGCAGCAGAGGGACTATGGCGTGTACAGGGCTGATTTCTGGACTTACTGAAGGGGCCTGATAGCCCATTATGTCTGTCGAGGTGGCAGAAACTTGGTCCGTGGTTGACTCCTTTTTGGAAACTCTCTGAAATGGCTTGGGCATAAAAGACTTTTCTAACGCTGTAATTTTGGCACTCTGTTTTAACACCTTGTTCCAGATAGCACAGCCATTGTTTTCCTGACTTAATCTTGTATTTTCCCACATTTTAAGCCTTCAGCCAATTTAGGAGTATTTTCTTCCTTTTATGTTCAAAAGCCACATGAAGTCAGATTTCAATTTCATTTTTAAAAGCATGCTTTCTTTTCAGCCATACCCACTCACTTTCCATCATTACCCCTTGTAACACTATGGTCTTTTGAACACCAGGGTTTTAAGGAATTCTGACCACTCAAATGATAGCAGGGTGGGGGGGTGGTCCTCTGAGGAACAGAAAAGAGACACAAAGGGCAGGGAGGTTGAGGGGAATCTCTGGGCACCTCCCCTGCTTTAACAGAGGCCTCTGGCACCAGGTCCTCACAGCCTGCTGGGACTTCCTCCCTGAAAGACTCCTTCACAGTTCCTTGAAGAGTGTTTAGAGGCTGCAGCTACTGCAGAACATGGCAGCTAGAATGCTGGTCAGGGCAAGCTATAGGGAGCATCTGACCCAACATGGCAGCAATTACACTGGCTAACAATCCACTCCCAAGCCCAATTCAAGGTGCTGTTTCTGACCTTTAAAGCTCTGCATAGCCATGGGACTAGGGTATCTGAAGGGTCATCTTTTCCCATGCATTCCTGCCCGGGAATTAAAATCACAGGAAGAGGCCCTCCTGACTGCCCCATCAGTTAAAGAAGCTTGACAGGTAGGCACCAGAGACAGGGCCTTTTCAGTAACAGCCCCACAATTATGGAACAACCTCCCCAGGAAGGTGCTTCTGGCCCCCTCACTTCCCATCTTTAGGAGGCAGCCGAAGAGTGTTTTTGGTTATGTTAACTAGCAGTCCTGAGCTATGAGTTTAGATGTTGGTTTTATGCTTTTAATGTTTCATTTTCTGTGTTTTATCTATGTTATAAGCTGCCTTCAGCTTCATAAGGAAGAAAGGCAGCTAACAAATGTTTAAACAAAACAAAAAAAGTGGGAAGGCAAAATTCAAGAAAGGAGGGAAACTGCAGGAGCAGCAGCTCACTTTGACTTCATTTGTTTGAATATTTTATATATACCTCATTTTAAATTATCTGATATTTTGGATGTTTGCCGCCTTGGGGACCCTACGGGTAGAAAAGCAGCACACAAGTGTTTTAAATGAAATCCATATTAAATAATGAAAGAGCAGCCCTGCCCAACGGTGGATTCCCCAGGGGGTGCACTCCGGATCTCTGCTTAGTGGCCCTCAAGGGCCCTGAAAGCTCTGCTGTTGAGACACAGCGAGAGAGACACAGCTCCTGGACAGCCAGTGTGGAGCAGTGGTTAGAGTGTCAGATCTGGGAGGCTTGGGTTCGAATCCTCACTCTGCCAGGGAGCCTTTCTGAGTGACCTTTGGCCGGTCATGCACTTCCAGCCTCACCTACCTTCATGGGGTTGTTCTAGGATAAAATGGAGGTTGGAGAACGATGGAAGACACTTTCAATGCCCACTGGGGAGAATGGCAGGGTAACTATATAAAGACAGGGATGCAGAGGCTCACAGAGGCCTGCTATGTCACAGATCTCACAGTACCCGCCCCCCCACCGAATCAAAGGACATGCAGCCCATGCCTGTCATGGGTCACAGTGGGACCTTCTGGGAAACCATGGGTCACTCCGACGCCACAGCCCAGAGAGGAAGGACATCCCGCTTAAAGTGGGAGAGGAGGTCTCATCCGTTACCTCTGTTGTGCTGCAGAAGAACAATGGTGGGGTTGACGCTGGTGGTGGGGGGGTAAGCAGAGGGAGTTCTGCTGCCCAGCGTTAAGGAGCTGCTGACGCCGGTGCCGCTGCTGAGTTTGGGGGCTTCGTTGAGCACAGGGCAAGGATCCTGAAACAGAGAAGGCGGGTACTGCCGTTATTGCCTTATCCACCTGGCACTTCTGCAGGGCTGTGAATGAAGGACAAATAGACCACAGAAACTTTGAGTGTAACGCGCAAGCTTCAGAAGTCACTGGGACAAGGCATTTTGCCCCTTGCAGTTAGTAGACATGAGAAGACAGGAGGGTGATGAAATTCCTTCATGCTGGACTCTGGCCAGGAGAAGTGCCACTGGACTGAGTCATTGTATTGGACACAACATCCCCTCGGTAGCAAGAGTGAGCTATTCTGGATGTCCAGAGAAGGACAGGGAGAGACAGGCAGATGCACACGCAGCACAGACACACAGACACTCACTCCATCTCCCTTTTCAACAGAGGAATTCCTTTCACAGCAAGCCACCAGGCATGCAAAACTCATGCAGTCCCCACATGAAACCTGAGGTCCGACCGCTGGCAGATCAGGGAAATAAGTTTAGCACCGTCATTTGCAAGCTGTTAGACAGCAGGACGCCAGCGAGATCAGAAGTCTGTGAGGGACAGGTGGAGGAGCGGGCCCAGCAGAGACACAGGAGAGGAAAGCAGACCCCTCGGCCCCCAGCCCCCAGCCCAGGGTTTGGATACGGACTGGCCAAGCACACCCCTTGGCAGAGCCCATTTGCTGAGGTCCTGGTTTTCTATGAGGCTCTTGGTGGTGGCAGCCAGGGCCTTTTTCTTTTCTTTTCTTTTCTTTTTTTAAAAGCAGGAACGTACAGGAACGCAGTTCCGGCTGGCTTGGTCTTAGGGGGTGTGGCCTAATATGCAAATCAGTTCCTGCTAGGCTTCTTCTAAAAGAAAGCCCTGTACAAAACAGTGGTGATGTCAGGGGATGTGGTCTAATATGCAAATGAGTTCCTGCTGGTCTTTTTCTACCCAAAATGCCCTGGTGGCAGCAGAGTAAAGAAGAGTAAGGAACAAAGCAAGATGAGAGGAATCCCTGGTGGCAACAGAATCAGGGCACACCAGTGAGGAGGTTGGAGGTATAGCCCACAGGCATTTGACCCTCCCTATCCCTGCAGTCGATGCTCACCTGCTTGGCTCATGAGCTTTTGTAGGGGCCAGCCAGGGGTGGGAGAGGTGACCAGTGGCAACCCAGGTGGTCTTGCAATAGGAAGGCAGGGCTCAATAGCCCATCCTACTGGGTGACCTCGGGCTGGTCACCCCTCTCCTCCTGCTTTAGGGGAGGGATCTGGGGCTCGTAATTTTATTTTTGGGTTTCACTGGGGATGTCTTGATTGTTATTGGAAGCCACTTTGAACCAGGAGGAAAGTTGAGGTATAAATCTTGTAATGAATAAATTTGGGTATTCTGTGCTAGGGAGAGTTACCTGGCAGCCCTGATTGGGCAGCAGATGGAAGATAAATAGTGCATACGTGCATGCACATTTTTGTGTTACACAATTTCCGCATGCACACGCGCACACACACAGAAATGGTGGAACATAAAGTGTGCACACATGCACACACATATACACCCTTTTTAATGCAAAGACTTCAAACGCTTTTAACATTTAGTGCTGCAAGAAATACTGGGAAGTTTCCATCCATAGAGGAATGAGCTCACATGAACAGATGAGGCTGCCTTATAGTGGACTGGACTCTTGGTCCCTTGAAGTCATTACAGTCTCCTCGGCCTGGCAGCAGCTCTCCAGAGTCTCAGGGGGAGGTGGTCTTTCCCATCACCTGCTACCTGATCCTTTCAGCTGGAGTTGCTGGGGATTGAACCTGGGACCTTCTACATGCCAAGCAGAGGCTCTGTAAGCTATAAGTTAATGCTGACATGGATAAGACTTCTATAACCACTCTGCCCAAGCTGGGATTTCCCTAGAGCCATCCCTGTGCCAGGACGTCAGGTAGCCACCGCCAGTCAGAGTGGATATACTGGACAAGACAGCTCAATTATTTGAGTGCATACACAGCAGCTTCATATAGTTATGGTGGGCATAGCTTAGAACAAAGCTGGAGTCCAGTAGCATCTTTAAGACCAACTGGACTCCAACTTTGTTCTATTGCTTCAGACCAACATGGCTCACCACCTGGATACAGCTCAGAATATACATTCTGCAGAAAGAGAGATCCACACTCCCTCCATAGCACCTCCAGTTTAAAAAGTTTTAACCGGCAGTTTTTAGCAGTCCTTTGATTGCTGCTAACTTACAAGGACTGCTAGTCTGACTTTGTATGAAGGGGCTTCACATGCTCAGAAGTGGAAGACAGCAAAGCATTCCACAAGATGTCCACTGAGATTCTCTAGAGGGGAATTCCTCAAGTTCTCAGACTGTGGCAAAGTAGGACAAAAACCATCTAAGCATGACATCTCAAGACAAACCAGTTTTGAAGGCAGAACCATTTTGAATGGAACTGTGCTTAGAGAACAGTGAGGGGCCACTAAAGACCACAAGCACAATTCAGCCTGCTACTTTGATCAATGGGGGAGATCTATTTTGTACCCTGCTTCCTCTAGCATTCCCGCTATTCAAAAAGACAAGTCTTGTCATCACAGTAATGGATCAACCAGGGATTCCAATCCATTTCTGTGATCCCAAGTTCTATTAAGCAGCAGTGCTCATTCCTCAGCATCAGATTCAAGTGGGGAGCCGTGTTGTTCTGAAGCAACAGAACGAAGTCTGAGTCCAGTGGAACCTTTAAAACCAGCAGAGTTTTCTTCTGGGTGTCAGCTTTCGTGTGCATGCGCATGGACGTTTATACCAAGAATTAACCTTAAAGGTGCCGCTGGACACAAACTTAGTTCTTCTGCATCAATTCACCTAGAGCAAAAGGAGAGAGTCTCTTTGTACATGGAGTCATCTGCAGCCTCTTCTCCTTTATGCAGGCTATATTTACTTATGCCAGGAATCCGTTTTTGGATTCTTTGACCTGTAGGGGTTTTTTTAAAGGAGGAACGCACAGGAACGCAGTTCTGGCTGGCCTGGCATCAGGGTGTGTGGCCTAATATGCAAATGAGTTCCTGCTGTTTTTTTCCTACCCAAAAGTCCTGTGTGAAACCATGGTGATGCCGGGGGTGTGACCTAATATTGAAATGAGTTTCTGCTGGGCTTTTTCTACAAAAAAAGTCCTGTTGACCCAGATCTGGTTTGATTAAGTAGACAATTTTGCTATCCTATTTGTACTTTGAAATTTTTAAAAGATGAATGCTCTGATTCTCTGGGGAAAATGTCAGTTTAATGCACCAAGAGGATTAAGTTACCCATTGTTGGTCTTAAAGATGCTAATTGACTCCTACTTTGATCTAACAGAGTAGTTTGGATACGTTGCATCTACTTTTTATGGAGAACCTAATTATTAGCAGACAGGCAGTTAAGCATTTACAGCAGAAGATGAAGGGATACTGCAGTGAGGTCACCTGAGCAGATCCCGTTTTTGTTTCCCTAGAAAGCGGAACTGAGCAAATGTGTGCTGTACGGCCCCATGTAGTCACTTGGTCATCAACAGCCATACTGTGTGCATCAGTGGTGAGTCTCAGCTAAAGAAGCTCCCGTCATGCCCAGTGGCACCCTCAAGATCAGCAAGGTTTCCAGGGCATCAGCTTTTGAGAATCAAGGCTCTCTCCAGCAGACGCCTTCGTCAGAGCTCTGACTCTTGAAAGGGCCCCCCTGGAAACCTCACTGGTCTCTGAAGTGCTCCTGGATGTGAATCTACCTGTAGTTCCACTGCAGATCAACATGGCTGCCCTTTGAAACAATCCTTCCTCCTTCCACTACCAAAAGTTAAGGCATATTTGTAATTCTTACATAATTAAACAGAGAGCCACCATGGCACAGAGATCAGAATACTAGACTAGGATTTGGGAGTCTGAGGTTCAAATCCCCACTCTGCCATGGAAGCTCGCGGGGTGACCTTGGGGCAATCACATACTCTCAGAGTAGCCTACCTCAAAGGGTTGTTGTGAGGATAAAATGGAGGGGACTGTGGGCCACTTTGGGTCCCACTGGGGTGAAAGGCAGAGTATAAATATAGTAACTAACAAACTAAAGAGCATCTTTGATTGAGGATCTGCACATTTGACACTGCAGCAGTCATAAGAAACAGGCAGAAGTGTCATATTATAGACTCCCCTTGGTATATAATCTAGTGAATGACAGTTTAAGAAAGACAACTACAATCACAGCCAAGAGGTATCCAAATAGGGCAGAGAAGAGGAAGAAACTGTAGCCAGGATATCCAGCTGAAGAGTCTACCAAGCAGAGAAGGCAAGAGATATACACGACATGCAATGCAACAGGACGTAAACAAGGTTTCAGTTGTCATGCTGCTGGCAGGGCACTTCTTGTTCAAGGTTTAGTATGCCAATGAGAAAAGTCGTGTAATCTGGGCACATACATTTAGCAGGACAGCGTGCGGCAAGGCTTACTGTGCGCACGGCAACTCCCATGCTCTCGGGCTCCGGGACTCGGCTGGAGCCTTCTGTGATGGGAGGGACCAGTGAAGGTGGCGGTGAGAGTGGCGGCAGTTTCGGGCGGAGGTGGGGCACAGTCCCAGAGGCAGCAGCAGCAGGTGGCTGGTAATGGTGGGGGCCCTTCTGAAGGTGAGGGGGAATGAAATCATCTAAGGTTGGGAAGGTCAGGTGCGAGCTGGCAGGAGAGGCTTCAGGGCAGGCTGAGCTTTGCCCAAGAGGTACCAGAGGTGGTGGCGGTGTGCCCGAGCCGGCTTCTTGCCCTCTGTCTGGGTGAACCTGGTGGAGTGGCACTACTATGACCTTAGTCTGAGCTGGGGTGGTGGCGGAGTAAGTGGCATCCTGTGGGAGATAAGGTGGCGTTATGCTGTGGGGGGAAACCTGGACCATCGCAATCATGGAGGTGTGGCAACGATACATGCAAGGACCACAAACCTCGTACGCGACGGAGCAGTCTTTGCCCACCAGCCAAAATTGCTCATACAAACCTGGCATTTCCCCCCCAACCCCATCCCTAGTCCATCATCAGCCTTCCAAATTTAAATCACACATTCTGATGCTCCTCGAGGACAGCTTGGTTTCATATTCATCTATAACAGGAATATTTACATAACATCTCAGCCTTCCTCTCCCAAGAGCTGCTTTTCTCTTGCAGACACACACACACAAACACACCACCTTTGAGGATGGACAACAGACTGCTAAACAGACCGGTGGCCAGGTTCTCAGACCTGCCCAGACTGGAGCTATTAAGAGAAAAGAACTGATGTGTTAATGCATTGATAGAGCAAGTCATAGAAGAACCATCAGCCTGGTGGGAAGGAAAAAAAAGAAGGTTACGAAAGAAATCAGGTACCCTTCCACATCCCTTCGCCTTGCAGGGACGTTGCTGTGGCAGATGCTGCTGGTGTTGAGTAACATAGGAGTCCTTCCTCATCTCGCCTTCACTGCCAGTGGCACATGGGGGGGGCTCTACCTCTGGGTCCTCAACAGCCTGGGGGGTCCAGGAAGGATGGCTCTCACCATAACTAACTGCATCTCCACCGAGAACAATATTAAAGAATGGCCTGGGAGGGACGGGAGGAGGAGGAGGAGAAGAGGGAGGAAGAGGCTCTCTGGTATCTATTGCAGAGGAAACGTAGTTGACGGCTGGTGCCACAGTGACCTCAGCTCCAAAACGGGTGCCTTCTGTTTGGTCATGTGCACAGGCAGTGGAATTTTCGGATGCAGCCAAGCAAGTGTTGTTAGATAAACAAGCTACATATAGACGGCTGACCTTTTTCTCTGCTCTAGTTTCCTGGTTGGATTTCAGTCCAACTCCACTACTAGGATCTGCCTCTGCAGGATCCTGTTTGTTTTGGTACTCAGAGGATGCATCTGGTAACAAGGAGCTACTTCCCACAAGCGATTTCCCAGCATGCACCCTGTCTATGTGGATCACATCTGTGGGTTTGTGAGGCGCTGCTCTGAAGGGCCTGGGGGAGGAAGAAAAATTCCGCCTGCCGCCAATCGTGAGTGCCGACGATTTAGGGGCATTCAGGTACACACAGTCCATGATAGGCACAGGCTGCAGGTGGGTTATTTTAGTGTTGGTGCGAGGGTGCCAAGCAAAGCTCTCCTCTTTCGGAGGAGTGGGGCGGGAAGGAGTCTGTTCGGTTGAAGGGACAAAAAAGGGGGGAGGGGAGAGAAAATAATTGAGTTGGTCATTAGACTGGGGTTAACAGCAAGAAATGAAAGTTTAATACGGTATCTGGCACAAGACAATCACTCCAGTCCACGTCTGAAACATTTTCTAGTGCTTTCATGATAAGCTTGGCATTTGACAATATTCCTGTCTTTTTTTTTGGCTGCAAATCTGACTTTTATTTCAGCGTGAAAGTTCATCACACTGAAATCCACCTGAGGCACTGTGGAGTAAACAGGAGATCCTATGTTCCCTAAAGCTTGACTGAGAAACCACCAAAGCACCAGGGCTTCCACACGAGCTAAGATGGGTTTTTACTGGGGAGGAAAGTCAGAACTGAACCCCACAACTTTCAGTGGGCGTCCTCAGACTTTTTGATGAGGGATTCACTTTTAAACTTACTGTGCCTTTCAGAACCTGCTTATAAAGTAACAAGATGTGACTTCTTTCCTCTTCCACAATATAAAATGCAGAACAAAATTTGAATCCAACGGCACCTTTAAGACTAACAAAATTTTATTCAAGGTATAAGCTTTCATGCGCATGCACACTTTTGGTGCATTCACATGACACTAAATAATGCATTTTACAACTGGATTTTTGCTATTCTTACCCAGTAAATATCCAGAATTAAAACGCATTATTTCGTGTCCTTTTGTGCATGCACAAGAAAGCTTATAACCAGAATTAATTGGTCTTAAAGGTGCCACTGGACTCAAACTTTGTTTGATTGCTTTAGACTTGCATGGCTGCAGGAAGCTCACATCAGTTACCACTGAACACATTTATATATTTATTTTTCGTATTTATAAACACACAGCTTTACTGGCCATTCTGCACATTACACAGAGGCATACCCAGATTTGCTGCTTAGCCTCCTGCAATCTGCCTAGGGGTACCAGCCTCCAGGTAGGACCTGAGGATCCCTTGGAATTACAGCTCATCTGCAGCCTACAGAGAACAGTTCCCCTGCAGAAAACGCCTGCTTTGGAGGGTGGCCTGTATGAATTGTGCCCTGTTGAGATGCCTGCCCAGGCTCCATCCCCAAATCTCCAGGAGTTCCCCAACCAGGCTCTGGAAACTCTACCTCCCCCCCTCCCCCCAATCTCCAGAACCTGGCAGCCCTAAGCCTGCCTTTGAGAGAGTCGCCACGCACTTTTGAGGACAGCCCCTCTCAGGAAATCTGGACAGAGGGATTCGTTTTCAGATCAGGTTTTTATTCAGGTGGGCGGTGAATAATCTGAACTTCTGCAGAGGGCTCCTGTTCAGTCTGTCCAGAAAACCCAGAGGGATGGAAGTGCTTGCTGAACAAGTCCTACAAAAGCCGTGCTTATGTAAAGGCAAATGATATCTTTTCACATCCCGTCACTTTGTGAAAAACATCTTCTCAACATTACAATGATGAACATCTTTTCTGCAATCCTTTCCCTTAGAAACAGTCCATGCAATGAAACCTACTGATACAGAAACTCTAATTCTACAAAAGCCAAATGAAAGGCCTTCATTGTTCAAGTTCCCCGTAGAGAGCAAGTTAGGTTTTTATTACGAAAACACCCTGGTTAATAACCCCATTTACACAGAACACTGTTTTGTGGTCTAATAAAAAGACACAATTACATAAACCTGAAATTGCATTGCATTGCTTCTATTTCTGTAAGTAATTAACCGCTAGAACACAAATAGCTAGAATTCTCTTTCTTTCCCTCACACAAACACCCCACATAACATATACATTTCACTGGCTGTGGATATAAAGGTAGCAAGAGAAAATAATATTGTTATAAGAGATCCTGCTTAAAAACATCATGGACATTTGTTGTATAACTTTTTTCTACCACATAAGCCAAGTATGTCTGCAGGTTTTAAAAAGTTAAATGATCATTATTGACACTAGGCAACCTTCCCCATAGCTGCCATATTAAGGCATTTGGAATACCGTAACAAATCCAAACTGTGAGGCATTTGGCAACATTTGCGGCGGGGTGGTGTAGTGGTTAGGGTGTCAGATGAAGACTAGAACCTTGGACAACCCTCTGCCATGGAAGCTTGCTGGGTGGCCTTGGGCCTGTCACAATCTCTCAGCCTAACGTACCTCACAAGGTTGTTGTGAGGATTAAGTGGAGGGGGGGAAATGATGTGAAAAGCCACTTTGGGTTCCCGATCAGGAAGAAAAGTGGGGGAAATATATATAATTAACATTCTACTAGATTTTTCCTGGAAATTTTGGGGTAGGTGCCCTAAATTAATCCATCCTTGAGAACAGTGCCCTAAATTAATCCATCCTTGAGAACAGTGCCCTAAATTAATCCATCCTTGAGAACAGCATCAGCCACAAAGTCAGAAGCGGCTCACAAAAGGAAGCCACCTAATTCAGCTCAGTTCAAAAGACCAGAATATTCTATGCCACAACAGCCAATGCCTAGGAGCTGAAGTTTTTCTCTTCCGATTTAATGTTTCTCTTTTTAAAGTTTAAATTCTTTCATAAAGGCTGTTCTTGTTCCTCACAATATTTAAATATTTGAAAATCTGAAAACCAATGAACAAAAATTGCCACCTCCTTTGGCAAAAGATGCCCAGTCTTGCCAGCCATTCTTCTTGAGGTCTTTGTCACCTGTGGGGCGACTTTCTGAAGTCCTGTCCAATTTCCTAACAAACCTGGAATTGCAATACCTACAACAATGTTACTCAATAACATTTTAAAATTATTATTGTTGTTAGATCATCTATAATTGTAGACGTTTAATTTTTTGAAACACTGCAATTGCACATAACTTTCCTCCATTGCTGGTCAGAATCAAATCCAGCTCCAGCAGAAGGCTCCAGGGTTAGGGGAGAGCAATCCACCTTTTTCTTTCTGGCCTTTTTTCTGTTCAAAATTGCTTCCACCACTAAGGGGAAACATGCAGGCAGGGGTAAAGGGATGTCAAAGGGGAAAAAAACCCAGCTTGAAAGGGTTAAGCAACCCCCTTCCTCATAGGTGTAGCTTCCAAACGCAGCTTTTAGTAAAAAAAAAAAAAAATCTTTGGAAGGAAATTAAATGTGACCAAGACTGGCCATCTGACTGATTTTTAAAAATCTGGCAAACATAAGTCAACCATTGGTCAGTGGATTAAAAATGTCTGACTTTATCAGCACAACAGAGGAAGATGAATTATCTGGTTTGATACTTTATGCCAGGGGTGTCAAACTCATTTGTTATGAGGGACAGATCTGACATAAATGAGACCTTGTTGGGCCGGGCTGGGCTGTGGGTGTCATAAAATGTAAGGCCAGGTTGTGGACACAGCAACTTTATAAAGAACACAAACATGATTAAAGGTTTTTTTAAACTTTAAATAAAACATGCTTAAAAGATTAGCACTCTTGCAATATTTTATTTAACAATCTCTGACAAGTTGTCAGTGACAACTGAAGGAAGCAACAGAGGGGGAGAAGGAAGCAGACTTGATTGTGGGCCTGATAGGAGCCCTCCGGGGGCCTGATTCAACCCCCAGGCCACATGCTTGACACCCCTGCTTTATGCTGTCTACAAAACCCAAATGAGTTATCTCTTACTGGGAAACAATGCAATTTTTAAAAATTTCAAGGTAACGTTAGGTTAGGCTTTTTAAAACATGAACTTTTATCCCAGGACACCAGGGGAAGCCAACAATCACACTTAAAAGGATTTAAAAGATTACATTAAAACAGAAGTAAAGCAAAATACCAGCAACAATTAGGAACCATTTTTGAAGAGCAGGAGCATTCAATAGGCAACAGGCCAATTTTCCCCCTGCTACTCATGATCCTCCTGCTATTTGGTGTCAATACAGCAAGACAAATTTTCCCAGCTTCTGTACACATGGAAGAAGTATCCTAAAAGAAATCTCCATGATGGTGCAATGACATTTTAATTAATTTCAGTTCTACTGGAGATTAGTTTTTTACAAACTGTTCTAAATTGTCGATTTTAATTTGATGGTTTTATTAATCTTTATGTATTTCACTGTTTTGTATTGTAAGCCACCTTGAATTCCTGTAAGGTCAAAAGGTGACTAATAAATATTTTAAATAAATAATTCTGGGCACCTGGCAGAGTGTAACAAAAGGGCACCATGCACATGGTGAGGACTGCAGCTAGCATGGCCTCCCTTGACGCACTGTTTGAACACCCAAACTGTAACAGGGTTAGGTTTGCCCTGATGTCTACAGGACTGGGGGGGGGGGGGGGGGATAGCCCTCATTGCTGCTCTTGTAAACAATCAGCACCATAATAAAATAAAATCAGAATATAAAGGGCTGCCCAGTGGCCTTCTTAGCTCCAAGGAATATTGGACCATAGTAGATGGTGGATAAACAGTAGGTGGTCAGCTGAGAGGCATGCCAAGCCTACATATGTCTGCGTGGAATGTCTGGTGTGCCCTGGTCTGGATGCCCCTGGCTAGACTGAGCTCCTCAGATCTCAGAAGCTAAGCAAAGTTGGCCCTGGTTAGAACCTGGATGGGAGACCACCAAGGAAGTCCAGGGTCACTAAACAGAGTCAGGCAATGGCAAACCACCTCCGTTTGGATCTTGCCTTGACCTGAATGGCCCAGGCTGGCCTGATCTCATCACATTTTGGAAGGTAAGCAGGGTTGGCCCTGGTTAGTTCCTGGATGGGAGACCAAGGAAGTCCAGGGCTGCTACAAAGAGGCAGACACCTCTGTATGTCTCTTGCCCAGAAAACCCAACATGGGGCTGCAGACCATAAGTCAGCTGTGATTTGACAGCACTTTCCACCAATGTCTAGTGTGGCTTTTGGGTATCATGTTGGGTTTCCTCAATTTTGCTGAAATTAATGCAGCCATCCTGACCCGCTTACATGGTATTAACAGGTCTCCATTCTTCACTGAATGGTGCAGTAATCCTCTACGGAGGCAGTAAAGATAAGTGGAACAGGATGAGAAAGAAACCCAGGCCAGGATTTACTTGCTTCACTTTATTCACAAACAGCAATCTCACCTGCAGAATCTTCCTTTCTTTTGAGGGGAATCTAGTGCCATCTTAAGAGTGTCTTACTGACGCTCATTCCAGTTACTTTTATAGGAAGCTGCTTCAACTGTTGTGCCAGTCACACTGAAAACAGCCTTTCAAAAAAGCCATGTACAGAGGGTAGCCTCAGCAAGCTCTTCCATTTCCACATCCGTTGGCTTCTAGTTAAAAGGAAGCCATTCTAACATATAAGATGCAGCAAGCAATTCATCTTGAACAGATTATTACAAACCATACAAAAATGCTACTAAGAGATCTCACTGCATGGCCCATCAGTTAAATAGGAACACTTCATAGGGATGTTGAGAGAATTGACAGATCGGTAATGTTTCACTGGACATTAAATGTTCTGCATTATTTGTTTACAACCTCCACATTGTTCCCAACAGTCACCCTTTAAAATATGGAATTGCTCCTCCTGCTTTACAGGTGGGAAACCAGCTAAAACCTTCTCTTTGCCTTAACAAGTACCAGGTTATTATCCCCACCTTGCAGAGCAGCAGCTTCCACAAGTATGGAAAGAGGTCACGGGTCTCTTGATTTTTCAGTGCTCTGACTCGAGTGAGCTCTCAATGCATGCACATTTTTGGAAAGGTGCTTACCTGGGGTTTGGTCTCAGATGGGATGTTTGGCCGCACACTCCGATAACCCTTAGAAGCCAGAGCTGAAGGTGGAGCATCCCCATTAGAGTCAATATTAGGTGACAACCTCCAGTCACCTGCAAAATGAAGAATGTCAGACCACCGTGGTGATAGTTGGAGGCTTAAATCCCAGTGGACAGAGCTACAAACAGCTTAAAGCAGCCAAAAGGCCCATCGAGGACACAAGGAATGAAGGAAGCCATTGGGAATACCTGGTTACGCTTTTCCTGCTTCTATACCTGACACTTTTAGCAAGCATTGGAGGGAACAGAAAATGAAATCCCAAAGGCCAGCAACTGTTACATCAGGAGAGTGCATGTACCAATCAGAGTTAAGAAACTTCATTCTGTGCATGGAATACTTTCAGCCGGGGCTGCCTAATTTCCATAGAAACGGGCCCTTAAACATGATTCCCTTACAGACCCTGACCTTTGTAAACACAAGGCAATTCATTCAGGGTGATGAAGAAACAATTGTTCATTGACATTTTATTCCCGAGTGGAAAAGGCAGTCAGCGGTCTCCGTATGGGGCCCAAATGCCAAAGAGTACTGGACATCAATATTTAAATAGTGATGTTGGCGGGGAGGGGAAAATAGACCTGTCCCTATTAACCCTGCCAGGGGAGATGGCAAAGGGTGCCCCAAACAAACATATTTAGAAACGGCAGCAGGACATGTGCCATCTTTATAGGGCTCCACGGAGAAGTGTGACTCCAGGTTTGCTATTTACATGCAGGTCACACTGACATAGTGGCAAGAAACTAATACTGGAAACCACAAACAAACAGAGTCTCTTTTTGACAGCAGGGAACAAACTGTGCTGCTGCAGCACAGCAAGGGGCTTGAAGCAGATCCAAGGCTAGTTCAACCCTCTCCTTCTCTTTCTGCAAGTTTCTGCATCCCATTTTGGTGCTGTTGATGTCCAGCCCCCTGCTGACCTACCTTTCAAGTCACCCTGCTTTCCTCAGCAATGCACCTTCATCCGTGTGATGGGAAGAGTCAGCAGCACAAGTGACCTTTGTGGGCTCATTTCATAGTAACGAGGCATTTGTCATTGAGGCTGTGGAAGTGTTTTGGAAAGCACCAGCAGATAAACAGGCTGATTGGTGAAAGGGATGGGAAGGGCAGAGTAAAGGAGGAACCAAAAGCAAACAGGGAGTAGGAAGGTGGGTGGGAAGTTTCAAAAGGGGTGTTGTTTGGGAGCAACACAGACATTTGTCATTAAGTGCTGGATATACAGAACAAAGTCTGAGTCCAGTGGCACCTTTAAGACCAACAAAGTTTAAGCCTGGAAATAAGGTCTTGTGTGCACATACACTTCTTCAGATACAATAATTTCTATACCAAGAATTAAACTTCGTTGGTCTTAAAGGTGACACTTGACTCAAACTTCCTTCTGTTGCTTCAGAGCAACACAGCTGCCCACCTGAATCTGCTGGGCATACAGTTATGTATAGGAAGAGAAGCCCTGCTGAGTCAGACCAAATGACTATTTGGTGCAACACTCTGTGACCAATCAGATGCTTCTCGAAGGACCACAAGAACAGTGTGGACGCAACACCTTCTCAGGTTCATCTGCTTCCCCACATCTGGAAATCAGAGATGCCCTGCCTCTGTATATGGAGGTTCCACCTGTGGATGCTAGGTGACAGGTGCTGATAGAATCTATCAGGAATTTGTTAAATCCTCTCTTAAAGCCATCTAAGCCAGTGGCCATCATCTGTGGCAATGGCCTCTGTATGGTACCTATGCATTGTGTGAAGAACTACTTCCTTTTGTCTCTTTGGCAACTCCTACAATTCCCACTGAGGAATGAAAGCCACGAAGACTTCTTTATCAAACAGTGTGTCCTCTTCGGTCTCTGCTCAACACCCATGACCCAATTAGGTTGTTTGGCCATTGCTGGTCTCCTATAATTATACAGTTGCTATTTAAAGGGCACCAAAGTTCTGTGACAAGGGTGTCAACTTGGGATCCTGTTCCATTTTCATTGACCACAACAAAATGCCACTGCGGTGACAAAATACAACCACCTCCAGGCAAAATACGCTTTGTCCCCAGGAAGGACACAGAGCATTAAAGGGACACACACAGTTACAGAAGGTTGGAATTCATTTCTACTTTTAGCTGAAGCTGAATCAAGATTTGATTTGACTTGGAAATCTGATGAGTTTCCAAATCAGTGACATCAAGTCTGAAACAGTACATTCTGAATGTCTAAAATGTAGATTTTGTCAGATGATTCAAATTCTGAGGCAAATTTGCATTATGTCACTGAAACTTGCCTCAGGACATCACAATTTCCCTCCCTGTCACATTCCACTGGTAAGGCTTAAGTCTTTAAGGTGGCATCAACTATCTCACCTCAGTTTTTGTTGTTGTTTTTTTACATCTGAATTCTAAAATCTATGCTTTAAAAATGTGGTAATTTCAAGAAAACAAAAATTTTAGACTCAATTTAGGAATACATTTTGCAAGAAAACAAATGCCTTCACTGAAGGGAAAGAAGATTAAAGAATGATACATTTGGCACCCAGGCAACCTCTTTTATGACTGGACTTACTTTCGGACTGCTGAACCACCTGTGGACAAGTTGGACTGGCACTAGGATTTTCCTCGTAGGCCAGAGATGCTCGAAGAATCACAGCCCCCTTACCAGCACAGACTTTAGCAGGGTCCAGGTCTACAGAAAAACACACAATGTATTGAGAGAAATGTCAAAGCATATTATGCTAGAGCAAGATGCTGCCATAATTTTAGCACAGTTGCCTTTGAGCAAATGGATGTTGAGGTAAATTAGATTCCTGATGCTGAGGTAATTAATTCCAAGCTTTAAAAAACAATGAAGTTATTTATGAATATGTAAGAGTCAAAATTTCCAGAGTCAGTCAATACAAGTACAAAAAGGAGAACAAAACCAGAACCTATGGAAATCAAAGTAGTGGTCCAGTAGCACCTTTAAGACCAACAAAGTTTTATTCAGAATATTTGTATGCATGCATATTTCTTCAGACACGGAATAAGGTACAGTGAGTAGAGCTACATATATGTTAAAATATAGTGAAAATGGGTTTAGTATATGTAACGAGATAAATAGCCAATTTGAGTATGTCAGTACAAAAAACATTATTCTGATACACAATTCTAAAAAAGAAATATGTTGGAATATTGTGGTTATACAGCTATACTTAGTGAGAACAGGTTTAGCAGCTGTAATGAGATAAAAAAAGCAATATCCCTATAGCCGCCCTGAGCCATTCGTGGGAAGGGCGGGATATAAATCTCAAATAAATAAATAAATAAATAAATAAATAAATAAATATTCATTCCTGGGAAGGTGTTTGTTCCAAGTTTCACAATAATTTGTAATTCAGCAATTTCCCTCTCCATTCTGTTCTTGATGTTCCTTTGCAGTAAAAGAGCTACTTTGAGGTCACCCATTGAATGTTCTGGAAGGTTAAAGTGTTCTCCCACAGGTTTCTCAGTTTTGTAATTCCTGATGTCAGATTTGTGTCCATTTATCCTTTGGCGGAGGTTTGTCCTGTTTGCCCTATGTAGAGAACTGAAGGGCATTGTTGGCATTTAATGGCATATTAATGTTGGAAGATGATCAAGTGAATGAGCCTGAGATGGGGTAATTAATGCTGTTAGGCCCAGTGATTGTGTTCTCTGGGTGTATGTGACAGCAAACTTGGCACTTGGGTTTACTGCAAGGTCTGTCACTGTCCAATAGAGGCTGTAAATTGCTGACCATACGATACGTTGAACTGTTTTCAGTTATGTGTGACCATTAGTGGTGTTCTGTTATTGTTCTGTAACAAGACAGACCCAAAAAAGCCAGTATCATCAACAACTTACAACCTCTATTGGACAGTGACAGCTCTCTTTCAGAAGTATGGGGCAGGGGTAAACCTTTTCTTGCACACAGATTTTTTTCCAGACCTGTTTGGCAAGGGATTCTGGAGGGTTTTTTGCTGTCTTCTTGGCATGGAGCAGGATGTATTTTTGAATTTCCTGCATTGTGCAGGGGGTTGGACTAGATGACCCTGGAAGTTCCATTCAACTTTTATGACTCTATGACTGGAAGAAAGCTATTGGGTTGCAATTGTTTTAAATTACTGGTATTAAAGATTTTACGTGTATTTCTTGTTACACATCACCTAGAGCCAGGCATTGGCTGGGATGAGGCGATTCACAAATGTAAATAATAATAATAATTCAGAAGGATTGGTTTAGCTTCAAAATACAAATTTTAAATGAAAGAGAAGTGCAAAATGCTGCAGCTCAGCTATTACCTGGAGCTAGATGCATATTGCTCCTATTCTACAGGAACTCCACTTTCTGCCCATCATTTACCAGGCTCAGTCGAAGGTATAGGTTATCACAACGCCCTTCATGGCCTTGGAGCCACCTATCTGCGAGACTGCCTTTCCCTCTCTCCCTCTCATCATAACAACTTTGCTCATCTGAGCAGGGCTTTCTGCAGGTGCCAACCTGCAAACAGACAAAATCAACAACTGCCTGGACACATTGCCTTCTCTGTTGTGGCCCCCACTGTGTGGAATGGCTTGCTCAAGGAAGTACTCCCTTCTGAGGAAAAGACCTTTGACTCATGAAAGCTTATACCCTGAAAATCTTGCTGCTGTCTAAGGCAGGGGGATCAAACATGGGCTGGAAGCCACTGAACAACTGGTCGTTACCTTTATTGCCAGAAGACAGAGCTGTGCATTATGTCCCATATATTGTCCCAGTGCTAAAGAGTAATGGGCAGTGGAAGTGGGAGGGGGGGGGCATCAGGGAAATACTGTAAGGAAGTACTATAACAGTGTTCAGGGCTTTTTTTTGTAGCAGGAACTCCTTTGCATATCAGGCCACACACAGCCTGATGTAGCCAATCCTCCAAGAGCTTACAGTAAGCCCTGAACTAAGAGCCCTGTAAGCTCCCGGAGGACTGGCTACATCATGGGTGTGTGGCCTAATATGCAAAGGAGTTCCTGCTACAAAAGAGCCCTGAGAGTGCTAATATTTTATATGCATGTTTGTATTTTGAGTAAAAAATAATATTGTTAATTGAGTTTGCCTGTGTCCTTCATAAAGTTAAAATCTCTGGTACCTGGCATTACACAAGGCCCAGCCCATCCAGCCTGACAAAGTGACATTTCTGTCAGATCTGGCCCAAACAAGTTTGTCACCACTGCTCTAAGGTGATACTGGACTTGAATCCAGCTGCTATATGGCAATCCAGAATGGTTCCCTCTGAAACGAACATACTGGTGAGTTATTAAAGACTTATATTTAAACAAGGTCCACTGTGGAGAAAAATAAAACAGGCCGTCGAAAGAGGGTCTTGGTGAGTGCCCCCCACCCTCACTGTCCTCACACCCACCCAAGTGAATCTGAACAAAGCAGGAGTCAAGTTGCACCTTTAAGACCAACCAATTTTTATTTAGAACGTAAGCTTTCGTGTGCTCTTAAGCACACTTCATCAGACAAGGAATCCAGCACAGTGAGCATACATACATACAAAGCTATGTATGGCTTTGCTCACTGTGCTGGATTCCTCGTCTGATGAAGTGTGCTTAAGAAATTGGTTGGTCTTAAAGGTGAAACTTGACTCCTGCTTTGTTCAACTGCTTCAGACCAACACGGCTGCCTGCTTGGATCCACCCAAATGAAGGCATTCACACACTCCTCATCTCAAGGGGAGCTGATCTCTTCCTCCTGGAGAGCAGCTGTAATTCTAGTGATCTCCAGCCCTTGCCTGGAGATTGGCAACGGTGGTTCCCCAGAAGGAAATGGCTGGTTTGAAGGGTGGAGTCTATGGCATTGTACCTATCTGAGGTCCCACCTTTCCTCAAACGCCACCCTCTCCAGACTCCACCCCTTAAATCTCCAGGAATTTCCTAACTTGGAGCTGGCAACCCTATATCCTTCTCTTTACCTGCCTCACTTCACTTCGCTCCCACCTTTCTGCAGCCTCTACACAGGAAAAGGACAGTCTTTCTCCACAGTGGATGGGGTCCGAAAAGGTTACATTATTCTCCTCTGCCCCCCTTTGATCTGCGCAACAACCCTGTGAGGTAGGCTAGGCTGAAAGTATGTTAAAAATCACCGAGTCAGCTTCCACAGCAAGAACCTGGGTCTGGCAGACTCCACTCTGAACCCCTAACTCCTATGCCCTCCTCAAACTCCACCACAGAATCTCCAGAAATTTCTCACCAACCTGGAACTGGCAGCCCTAGGACTGGCTCCAATGAGTTCTCCCTCAGAGGCCTTTAGTGATACCTTTCAGACCAACTGTCCCGCCTCGGGACTCGGCCAAGGGGGGGGGGCTGGCTCCCCCACGGCCAACCCCCCAGCCAAGGTTGTCTTCCCTGCGGCCAACTCCCCAGGTGAGCCCTGCCAGCAAAGAACCCTCCCAACGGGCGCCGGGACTGCCCGCGACACCCCCACTCACCCCAACGAGTGTTGTGCCCCTGCTGCCCCCCGGGGGTCTCCTTGTGGCCAGCCCTCCTGGTGGCTGTGAAGGTCTCAGAATTGGATAGGGGCAGGGTTACGTCACCCAGCCTCCTATCCCTGGTGGTGTTCAGGGCTCCTTACGACTCTCTGGGTGGGCAGCCCTCCTTTCACAGCCATCTCCTTCCTCCCTGACCTCCCAGCGTGGCTGCTTTTATTCCCCTTTTTGCTCCACCCCCCTTTTCCTGCCCTCTCCCTGGGCTGGCCCCGCCCCTCCTCATAAGCCCCCGACGCCGATCCCTGGTGTCCTGGGGTGGTTTCCTCTTCTGGATCATGGGCTGGTTCCCTAGCGGCCCAGGGAAGGCCTCTCTGACTCGTCGTGGGCCAACTCTGGCTCTTCCCATGCAGCTGGCCAGCCTCCTCCATGTCGGGCGGCCGCGGGGCCTGGCACGGCCGCCGTCTGGCTCTCCGGGCTCCTTGAGCCTCGTTGGGGTGTTGCAGGTGGTCCCGGCGCCCATTGGGAGGGCTCTTTGCTGGCGGGGCTCACCTGGGGAGTCGGCTGCGGAGAAGGCGACCTTGGCTGGGGGGTTGGCCACGAGGGAGCTGCCCCCCCCTTGGCCGAGTCCCGAGGCAGGACACCAACACTCTCTGATAACATGTTCGTCTTAAGCACAGGGCTTCAATCTCTGTCTCTTGCTTTCCCTCCCTGTCTCTCTCTCTTTGTATCCAGTCTGCTGCTACAGGACGCCATTTCCACACACACACACACACACCCCGTCTCTGGCTGTTTTCCTTCCAGAGGAAGAGAGGGAGGAACCCTCAGCCAATCAAGAGATGACTTTCTCTGGCTCTTTTCCTCCTTCTCCCATCCTCAGCTAATTGAGGGAAGGGTTTCTTTCTCTCCTCTACGAAGCAATGCAACAGGTGGCTCAGCCAAAGTTTGCCCTTTACTGACAGAATCAGCTTGGCTGGCTGGCAACAGCCACTCAGGCAGGAGAGAGAAGCGGATTCAACCATTGGCATGCAAGTACTCTTGAGAGATGGTCTGATGGGCCAAAGGTTGATGGAGTACACCCCCAACTAGTGGAAGAGCCCCATTTTGTCAAGACCAGCGGGCTTTTATATCTATAGGATGCTTATTTGTTAAGTTCAATATACCATTTAGAATCACTGTCTATGTTGGTACCTTTAGTGATTTCTGATTTAGGAGATTCTTTAAAAGAAGCAACTGGTATCTTCATGGCTCAAATCACCCAAACAAGGAATTCTCACCAACCAACTACCAGACTATGAAATCTGAGGGTTATAAAGCAAGACAAAGCAGGAGAACTATTCCAGCGACAGGTGGATGAACAGCAGAGGCTTGATATAAGAACATTTGGGGAAAAAGGAGATACCTGTCGGCAACACTAGGCCAGGAGAACGTTTCACTTTCTTCACAGGGATTATTTTAACAGCAGAAACAGAGCGTGAACATAAAGGGACATCATTCACTGCAAACATAAAAGTACAGAAGATGGTGCATCCGGAAGCGAAGGACATCAGTGTGGGAACAAACATGCCACAAACTTTCCTAACAGCATTAAGAACTTGGCAGCTGATAACAGCAGGAAATTTCAAAGGCAACAGCAGTTTGGAGGGGAGTGATATCATCACTAAAGAATAGAATTTTCCGCTGCCTCTGATTCACAGCGGCTGAATGCAGACAGCCTCTCTGGGACGACACAGGAACTCCCCACAGCCGGATTTAAATTGTGTGTTCAAACGTGCACATCTGGGTTCCACCTCACTCCCACCCTTATGCCATCCTCTGGTGCCTCTCTGACCACTTACTAAGTGGTAGGAAATCTCCTAAGTGCTTCTGTGCCGCCTTTCCTGGCTGCCTGAACGGCCAGGGAGCACCAGGGAAGTTTCCCCCATGCGTTTGAGCGGTCTGACTGCTCCTCTGTCCCTTTTCCAGCAGCAGGGGCATCTCAGACTGTGCCAGCTTTTTTTCTGAGCCAGGAGGCTGCTGCCCCAAGCTGCCCGTCTGTACCCAGCCTAGGTGTGCATTATGGGGACTGCAGCACTGCTGCCCAAAGCAACTAGTTCTTGGCTGCCAATCTGTATTTCAGAGAACAAACAAGGGTATTTTATAAACAACGCTGGCTAAAATTTTCGCTTGGATGAAGCAGGATATGTTACATGCTCCCTGCCCCACCCCAAGGCACTTAAACATTTACAGCTCTTAAACTTCTGGAGTGGTGCTGGCTTCAGAAATAAGAAGGTGAAGTATATTTGAGAACATCAGCAGCTGCGAATAGGAGAAAGGGGCCAAAGCATCAAACAGAAATCAAAATGATCAGTAGATTTAACCTAATATTATTGGGATCAGGTTATAATTTCAGTGTAACATTATGTGGTATTTTGTTAACCTGGACATTTTCAACTTTACATTGGAGAATTCTGCTTGGTCTGCTTGCATTTTTAAAAAAATTATCAACTCAGTCCACAAGGAAGTTCTCCTGCACAAGCCCTACTGAAGCCGGACAAAACCCCTGCTCACCCTTGTCCCACTCTCATCACTATCCTATCCTTAGCTGTTTACAACTTTGTTTCCTATCCCCCATCCTTGGCACATTCGAATGCAGGGATCCCCAACTTTTTTGAGCCTGTGGGTACTTCTGAAATTCTGACACAGTGTGGTGGGTGAAAACATAAAATGGCTGCTGTAGGAGGTGGAGCCAGGCACAAAAAGGCAGTCAGTTTTCTTTCAGTCACACAGTGAAGATCCTTATGCTGTAGTGGCAGTGGCTGCCAAAGCAGTACTTTTAACAATCCTCACAGCCAACTGAATCTTCAGCGGCTAATCAGAAGCCTTGCTGGCCATGTGACAGAAACTAAGAAACACATCAGTGTGTGCCATGGTGCTCACTGGAGATCCCTGTTCTAATGCAGCCGTATGGATGTTGCACCAACCTTTATGCCAAGGAGTGGTTTTGCCTCTTTTTTGCTGAGCCAGGGGAAAAGCAACAGCTCTGGCTAAGCAGACAACCCTGAATGCATGCCCAATCCCAAGAGAAGTTGCCCCTTTTGGACTTGGAAAGGTATGCTTAGGATGTCCTAGCCAGACCACAGATGCTCCATGTGCAAGAAAAAGAGGTGCTGGAGCTCATTAGCACAACTAATTTGCATCTCATTTGCATATGCCACACAACCCTGAAATCACCAGAAGGTGTATTGAATTATATCAGCTCAGAAACTTGGTGGGATGAGGAGAACCAGTGGGACACAGTGATTCTTGGATATAAATTATACTAGAAGGACAGGGAGGGAAGGGTTGGAAGTGGAGTGACTTTGTATGTCAGAGAGGGTATACAATCCAGTAAGATTGAGAAGGTAGATTTGCTTCTGGAAATGCTTGGGTCAAAATAGTGACCCCAAATGGAAGCTTAACTCTGGGAGTTTATCACCCACCGGATCAAAAGCTAGAGGATGATTATAAAATAATGAAAGAATTAAAGGTAGTGGCTAGACATAATAACTGTGTCATAATAGGTGATTTTAACTACCTGCACTGATTGGGTCAATATGTGTTCAAGCTGGGAGAAAGTGATTGAATTTCTAGACACTCTCAATGACTGTGCGATGGAGCAGAAGGTCATAAAACCTACCAGGGGAGAGGTGATTTTGGAATTGGTCCTAAGTAATGCCCAAGACCTGGTGACAGATGTAAAAGTGATTGCACTGCTTGGGAACAGTGACCATAACGTTACTGATTTCACCATTTGTATAACTAAAGTTGCCCAAAAAGACCAACACAACCACTTTAACTTCTCTGAGATGAACAAAGTAGGAGTCGAGTTGCACCTTTAAGACCAATGAAGTTTTATTCAGAATATAAGCTTTCATGTGCTCTAAGCAGACTTCATCAGACAAGGAATCAGATATTCTGAATAAAACTTTGTTGGTCTTAAAGGCGAAACTTGACTTCTACTTTGTCTACTGCTTCAGCTCAACACGGCTGCCCACTTGGATTTCTCTGAGATGAGGAGGCATGTGAAGACAAAACTGAAAGCAAAGGTAAAAAGGGTCAAAAATCCTTGGGGAAGTTTGGACACTATTTAAAACTACAATCCTAGAAGCTCAGATAAAATATATACTGCAGGTTAGGAAAGGCACAAATAGGTACAGAAAAAGGCCTGCATAGTTAACAAACAAAGTAATGGAAGCTGTAAAAGGTAAGTGGTGGAAAACTACTTCAAGTGAGGTTAATAAAAGGGAACACAGGCTGTGGCAAATCAGATGCAAGTCTGTGATCAGGCAGGCAAAAGGGGATTATGAGGGGGATATTGCAAAAAACATAAAGACCAACAATAAAAATGTCTTCAAATACATTAGAAACAGGAAACCAGCCAGGGAGGCAGTGTGGCCTTTGGATGACCAAGGGGCAAAAGGGTTACTGAAGGGCAATAGGAAAATGGCTGAGAAGCTGAATGCATTTTTTGCCTCCTATGATTGATAGACAATTTAAAAACTGAAAAATCATGAGGCCCAGATGGCATACATCCAAGAGTTCTGAAAGAACTCAAAGGTGAACTTGTGGATCTCCTGACAAAAATATGTAATCTTTCATTAAAATCTGCCTCCGTTCCTGAGGACTGGAAGGTAACTAATGTCACCCCCATCTTTAAAAAGGGTTCCAGAAGAGATCTGGGAAATTACAGGCCAGTCAGTCTGATATCAATACCAGGAAAGATGGTGGAAACTGTTATTAAAGAGAGAATTAGTAGGCACACTGAGGAACAAAAGTTATTGAGGAAGCCTCAGCGTGGATTCTGTAACGGAAGATCTTGTCTCACTAACCTATTAAGAGTTCTTTCAGGGGGTGAACAAACATGTGGACGAGGGGGACCCAACAGATGTTGTTTACCTTGACTTCCAGAAAGCTTCTGATAAAGTTCCTCATCAAAGGCTCCTAAACTCAATAGTCATGGGGTAAAAGGACACGTCCTCTTGTGGATCAAAAACTGGCTAATGAATAGGAAACAGAGAGTATAAAAGGGCAATTTTCACAGTGGAGGGTGGTAGGTAGTGGGATACTGCAGGGCTTAGTACTGGGTCTGATTCTTTTTAACGTCTTCATTAATGATTTAGAGTTGGGAGTAAGCAGTGAAGTGGCTAAATTTGCAGATGACACTAAATTGTTCAGGGTGGTGAGAACCAAAGAGGATTGTGAGGCACTCCAAAGGGATCTATCAAGGCTAGGCAAGTGAGCATCAATGTGACAAATGAGGTTCAGTGTGGCCAAGTGCAAAGTAATGCACATTAGGGCCAAAAATCCTAACCATAAAACCATAAATGACCAAGGAGGGACAGGCGCATCTGGCTGCTGTTGTACACCATAGGTAGTAAAATGAATAGCTTAAATGGGATTGCTTTTTTTAATGACGTGTAACTGCTTCTAACATGCTAAACTATTAAACAAAGCAAGCAAACCAGCCAACCAAACTCCTGCTGTCTGTGCTACTTGTGGGCCTCGTGTTCTAGGTCAGCATTCCATACTGTACACTAGGTGCCATTTAGGATGCGATGGATCTTATTCTGAACATGGGAAGGGCAGACAAGGTGCTCCTTCCATAGGATTTAGAGCCCCAAGCACTTTTGACTAATTCTGGCAAATTTCTGATTGGCTTGAAGCAAGCTTATGAAATTGCTGAGCAGAGAGGTTAAAACGGATAAAAGGAAGTACTTCTTCACCCAAAGGGTGATTAACATGTGGAATTCACTGCCACAGGAGGTGGTGGTGGCCACAAGCATAGACACCTTCAAGAGGGGTTTAGATAAAAATATGGAGCACAGGTCCATCAGTGGCTATTAGCCACAGTGTGTGTGTATATATAAATTTTTTTGCCACTGTGTGACACAGAGTGTTGGACTGGATGGGCCGTTGGCCTGATCCAACATGGCTTCTCTTATGTTCTTAAGCTTAGTGATTTGTCTGCCATGGGCTATTTCCTGCATCAAATTCTAGGAAATATGAAGACAACCTAGTCACTTTCATGCTACTTGGGTGCGTGTTCCTTGTGCCCTTGAAATATGAGCTGAATGAAATTTGATCATTCTGCAAGATCCCCATTCTAATGAACAAGAAGACACAATTTTATTTCAATTTACCTGATTTGCAAATTAATGTTTTCTACTGACAGAAGCTTGCAAGCACAAAAACAGCGCAATTGTACCAGTAAGCATGGGGAAGGATCACAGGGATAACTATCCCACATCTATTCACTTCAACACACCTTTCTCTTGTCCATTGCTACTTGATACTAATCCATTCACCACAGTGTTTCCCACATCAACATCTTCATGTTCTGGAAGAATAACAGAAACTATCAGTACAGTGTTCTCAGACTGCAAATGTAAGCACAGTAAGACTTCCAAGAGGGTCCATGCAGTGAAGACAGAAAACACAAGATTCAAGATCAGGTTGAAATACATTTATAAAATCTTGTGATTACCGGGAGAGGGGGGAGAGATAACAACAGAAGAACAACCATTTCAGTATTTTTCAGTTTGCAGGAATGATATTGGGTGACCTTCCCAGATTTTTAAAAAAAGGGCAAAGGCAGTTGTGTGGGGTGGTGACTACAGTTCCTAAAGTCCCAACTGAGCGGGGGAGGGAGAACAGATCACAAACAATAGCTTGTTTTTTCCAAAGTAGTAACTAGAAATCTCTAACACTTATGGGACAAACCTAAACAAAGGTACACCATTCAAGCCCACTGACTTCAATGGATCTAGAAAAGTGTAACTCTGCTTTGGTTTGCACAGTTAGGTCCACTCCTTGACTGAAGGAAGTCTAAGTTCACAGAACTGGAATGAGCAGAGATCCTTCCATTATTTTTCCCTCCTCTTCCATCTCCCTCTCCTTCTTTTGCCATCTTCTTTGTTTCAAACTTTAAACTGGCAGGGAGCTTTTAAAAGCTTTCTGAAAAAAGATCACAAGGATGGTATTATCAAGAAGCTAAGCACAGTGGCAAAGGACAACAACCAAAAAGACATTTGCTGAGGTTTTTTCCCCAGGTCAATGTATCGATTAACAGATTTAATCTAGAACTTCAAAAGCAGGAGTTGAGGAGGGGGGGAATTGAGAGAGAGAGAAAAGAGAGGCAGAGAAAGGGTATATAAAGAGAGTGAGACACCAGATTAATGACTCCTATTTCTATTTTATTCACAGACACCAGGTCTAGCATCTGTTAAAGGTGAAACTGATGGGCATCTAGTCAAACATGGCTTTCCTCTTTGGAGAACACATATTGGTCCAAATTGATTTTATGAATGTCTCAGGGTTCTTGCAAGTTTCTGACAGGGGAAACAAAAAAGAAAAAAGAAAAGAAAAGGGCAAGAGGACAAAAACAGAGATCCTACTTACCAGAAGACATGGCAGCAGCAAGACTTGGCTTTTGCACGTCCAAGTTCTGGTTCTGCCTAGATAAATGAGAAATGAGACAGCATGTGAGAGTCCACCCCTAGCTCCCCTACCTGCACACAAACACACCCACAGTGAAGAGGGTATCCATCAATGTCTGGTGATGTGAAATTAGTTTTGCATTTTGTGTTGAGAGGGAACACTTAGCAAAAATGGGGCCTAGAGTTCTCCTGGAAGTACAAAGATAGAAGCAAGGAGCGGTTCACATCTGGCTCACAATGAATGGGCCTCTTTGATTCCTGGACAGCAACTTGGGCAGAAATAGTCCCCTCCAT
Source organism: Heteronotia binoei (assembly GCF_032191835.1). Lineage (NCBI taxonomy): Eukaryota > Metazoa > Chordata > Lepidosauria > Squamata > Gekkonidae > Heteronotia > Heteronotia binoei. The sequence continues at coordinate 1,440,239 of NC_083228.1, read as the reverse complement.
CACTGTATGTGCGTATTGTGTGAAATTCACACAAAAAAACATCTTAAATTACCTTTTGCCCTCAGAGGGGAATGCACATGAAAATGCAAATAAGAGAGAAAAAGGAGTCCTACTTCTGGAACAAGAGTCCCATGGCACAGAGTGGTAAAGCTGCAGTACTGCAGTCATAAGCTCTGCTTACAACCTGAGTTCGATCCCGGTGAAAGCTGGGTTCAGGTAGCCGTCTCATGGTTGACTCAGCCTTCCAACATTCCGAGGTCGGTAAAATGAGTCCCCAGCTTGCTGGGGGAAAGTGTAGATGACTGGGGAAGGCAATGGTAAACCACCCCGTAAAAAGTCTGCCATGAAAACGTTGTGAAAGCAACATCACCCCAGAGTTGGAAACGACTGGTGCTTGCACAGGGGACCTTTCCTTTATCTTTTTACTTCTGGAACAGAAGTCATTTATTATAAACATTTCTATAACCTCGGTGGGAAGGGCGGGATATAAATCAAAATATAAATATATAAATAAATATAATGCTTTGCCTGGCCACCCAAGCAGCGAACAATTCAAACATTAAAACAGTGTATAAAATATTTAGAACAGAATAAAACATTTGAACACATGAACACACAGGCACACAATAGGCTAGTAAGAGTTAATGAGGGGAGTGTAGAAAAGGCTGTGAAACTACCACATCCATTACATACAGAACCTCAGCTGAAATGACTCAAACTCCAAACTTCCCAAAGTGATGTCTGCTTTCCAAGTGAACTCAGGTCTAGAACTACAGTTTCAGACAAGGAAAAACAGTGGCGCCCATACGATTCACACCCACTGTCTAGACCAACCCTCTGTGTGCAATGGGCACTAAATCAAGGCAAAAATGCATCAGAAGTGGGGAGAAATTTCAATTGACCAAATTGGTTTAAACATCCCATTCAAAACAGTCTGACTAGAAATTTAACTTTTACAGGCTGGTTCTCTGGATCGTCACTCCTTTTTAGAAATAAGACACTAATGTCAGAAATGAATTATGAATTTCTCTCTCTCTCTTATTCTGAATTATTATTTTAGAATCTCTTAAGTGTGTTTAGAAACTTGGCATTTTCCTAACCACCTTCTAAGGCAAGTCAACAAACCCATAATTCCTTTTCATTCTAGGATTTATTTATATCACCCTAGGGTTGCCAGATCTGTGTTGGAAAATACCTGGATACTTGGGGGTGGGGGTGGGAGAGGGCAGGGTTTGGAGAGGGGCCTCAACATGGCACAATCCCCTAGAGTCCACCCTTCATTTTCTCTAGGGGAACTCATTTCTGACAGCTGAAGATCAGTTATAAAGTGGGAGATCTCCAGGCCCCACCTGGAGGCTGGCAACCCTACCACCCTTTAAGCCTGAGCATTGTGGATGCCTCATTCAAAACCTGCACTGCAGCTTAAACACAGGATGGGAAAACGAAGGAATACAGAGTGGTCATTTTTAACCAAACAAGGAGAAAATAAAACATAACTGAGTAGCTCCAGAAGCCAAGGTGAAGGAAGAAGTCTGCCTCTTTCATATTTAGGCTCTAACTTAAGTCCTCCAGGAAAGTCTGGAGGTCTCTGGATTAGACTAGGCAGACCATGACAGTTATTGCTGAGGTAGTACATGTGGTGAAGTCCTTACAGGCTCTTCCTCAAGGCATCAGGGAAAAAACCTTAGATACACTGCAGAGCAAATGGTCCCTGCAAGAAGATGGCTGCCTTTCAGTCAAGAAGTCTCCTCAACACTCCACAGGCTCTTTTCTCTGGAACTCTTTCTTTCTCCGCAGAAAAACACTCTTCACCTCAGGCAGCCCCCCTCACCCAACCCATGCAGACAAAGAACCTTCCTCTAGAAAAGAAGACTTAGTCTGCAACCAATCACTAAGGATCTGGGCAAGGGGAAAGAGTTTCCTAGTCTTTCTGGGTGTTACGGACAACCCAAGCTAATCCAAGGAGGACAGGACTCCAGGACCTTTGTCAACCAAACAACCATGGATGTGATGAAGAAGACTCCAATAATCCTCTCTGGTTTTTTTTACTGGTGTTAGGGTTGCCAGCCTCCTCGTGAGGCCTGGAGAAAAAACAACTACTCTCAGAATCTCCCAGAAAAACAACTACTCTCAGAAATCTCCTGTAGAAAATGGCTGCTTTGGAGGGTGGACTATAGTATTATAACTTGATGAGGTCAAACCCTGCATCTCCAGGAATACCTCCAAATCTCCAGGAATATCCCAACCTGGTTAGGCAACCCCAAAAAGTCAGTATAGACATGCAATTTTAGTGGATTTTTAATCACTCAGGAACTTAACTTTAGACTCTTATTAGCAAGTTAGAACAGTGAATGGATTATTGGGAGGGAAGACACTGATGAAATAATTAGCTAGTGAGTATTGTATTAATTAACTACTAGGTTGTATTGTGACATGTGTAACTATAACATAGGTAAAGTGGTCTTGGATAAGGTTCAGTAGGGGAGGCAATTATGGAGTCAGGGATCCCAGTAACTGGGGTGTGTGGGAGGTAAGGCAATGGGGCAAGGTATTACAAAGGAAGGAGGCGGATGCGGATATATGGATATACTTGGTCTCCACCCAACCTTCAACCCATCCTGAGACATATTTGTAGTGGCACTAGGAGAATAAATCTTTCTCCAGCACTGATGATGGCAATGCCAAGTCTCTCAAAAATTATGTTGTAGCTCAAAAAGTGTCAAGTGTGGTGAAATTCCACTGATAATTGATTGTTGTAGAGTCCTGACTAAACCTGGTCTGTGAAGTGTCATGGAGGATCCAACTTTGTTAGCTTTGTTTTTCTTTCCCTTCCCCCCATCTTGCTTTATGGCTTAAAATTAGAAGTAGTGAGAACTGAAACTAAGTAATCAGCACCTTCCCATACATTCCTGTAAGGGAGTACGAGACATCTGGGGAAAGCAAGGACGAAGTCCTGATAACACTATGGGAACGTAGACATTTATGATAGTTTATGTGTGAGTGCTACCCCACACCCCCATCCCTTGGAATCCTTTTGAAGTAAGCCTTAAAAGTATTGTATCAATGTATTGTTAGCATTACTCTCAAGAACCTGTTCTACAGAAAGTATCGGTCTATCAATAAACGTAGTCTTTGTATCAGCTTTGACTCGTCATTGAACCCGCATGCTTGACAAAAAAATGGACCTGGCATGTATGACTGAGTCTTGGGTGCAGGTCAGCAAGACAGCCATCCTGGAAGAACTGACACCCCCCCTCCCCCCCCCCCCCCAGATTTCAGTCCTCCATCAGTCCTGGACAAAAGGTGGAGGGAAGTGGCAATACTCATCCTAGAGTCTTTTTCCTTTAGGTTACTCCCCACACCAAAGATTGTGTTGGCTTTGATTGTGTTGGCCTAGCATGGGACGCTGATGATAGTTTGACTGTCTGGCTGGTGTAGTAACCACCAAACACACCAGCAGATACCCTGTTGAGTCTGCTGGAGGCAGTATCAGGCTGGGCCTTGGAATTCTCCAAGCTCTCAGTCCTGCGGACTGCAATGTCTGTGCCGACGAGCCCACAGGCTGTGGATGTTGTGTTGTCCATGGCAGCACTGAGACTCTCTCAGATTTCATCAGCTCCCATGCACCAAGCGGGCCACATGTTAGATCAGACCTTTGGCATGGGGATAAATGTGGACCTGGATGCCATGGATGCTCTCTGGCTACTCATTAGATGTGCTGGTAGAGTACTGGCATAACCATCTCTCTGAAGCCATCAATGAGATTGCTCCACGACACCCTCTTTGCCCCCACTCCAAATTAGCCCCTTGCAATACCTTGCAGCTACAAGCAATGCAGTGGGAACTGAGATGGCAGACTTGTGATAAAGCTGCAAGAACATCTTACAGGGTGTTTATGAAAGCCTATGAGGAGGCAGTAAAAGCTGCAAAGAGGAGGAGGTTGTATACCCCACCCTTTGCTACCCAAAGGAGTCTCAGAGCGGCTCATGACCTCCTTTCCCTTCCCCTCCCCACAACACCCTGTGAGGTAGATGGGGCTGAGAGAGCTCTGACAGAAACTGCTCTTGAGCAGAACAGCCTTGAGAAAACTTGTGGCTGACCCAAGGTCACATCGCAGGTGCATGTGGAACAGTGGGGAATAAAGCCCGGTTCTCGCAGATAAGAGTCCGTGCACTTAACCACCACGCCAAACTGGCATAGAAGGATTTCTATGAGACTTCCATTATTTAGAATAATCTGATCATTAACATCCCTTTCACAAGGAACCCAAACAGACAGAAATGTGGCAATTAGCTGTGAGGCTCTGGGGAACAATTTTGCAGATAGACACTTGTTATACCAAGCCCTGCCAGCCAACACGGAGCACAGGATGTGAACTGGAGGCCCCTTGGCCATCTCCAGGCCCAGCAGTGGACCTCTTCAACTGACTCTCCCAGGACAAAGATGACAGGATCCTGGGCTCTGTGAAGCCCACCACTGATCCTGCTAACTACCACTCAACTTCTGTTTCTGGGCAATGTAGTTGAGAGAGAGGCAGCGGAACACCTTCAGGCTTTCCTGGAAGATTTCTCTTCCCTGGATCCATTCCAGTCTGGCTTCTGCCCTGGCTACACAACGAAGATGGCACAGGTCGCTCTCACAGATGGTCTCTGTAGACAGCTGGGTCAAGGCCAGTCAGCACTGCAGTTATTACTTGATTTGCCAGCAGCTGACTCTTATCTGGGAGAACCGGGTTTGATTCCCCATTCCTCCACCTACACCTGCTGATGTGACCTTGGGTCAGCCACAGGTTCTCTCAAGGCTGTTCTGCTCAAGAGCAGTTCTGGGAGAGCTCTCTCAGCCCCACCTACCCCACAGGGTGTCTGTAGTGGGGAAGGGAAAGGAGATTTGTAAGCCGCTCTGAGACTCCTTTGGGTAGTGAAGGGCGGGATATACAGCCAATCTCTCTCTTTCATCTTCAGCAGGGCAGGCAACTGGTACCCTATCTTTCGTCCCGCATCTTAGCCACAGTGATCCATGCAACAGTTACCTCCAGGCTGGATGACTGTAACTTGCTCTATTCAGGGCTACCCTTGAAACTGACCCAGAAACTTCAGCTGGTCCAGAATGCATGGCACATGTCCTCACAGGGACACCATTAAGAGCACATATATATCCAGAGCTCTGCCAGCTACACTGGCTCCTGCTTGAAAGTTTTAGTTTTAACATTTAAAGCCCTATGTGGTTTGGAACCAACATATCTGCAGGTTCGTCTCTCCCGGGATGCCCTTCAAAGTGTGTTACGCTCTACAGATCAACATCTCCTGGTGATCCCCAGCCCCCAAAAGATCCACTTAGCCTCAACCACAGCCTGAGCCTTTTTGCCTCTGGCACTGGCTTGGTGGAACACTCTCCCAGGAGAGATGTGGGTGGGACTCTATGCCATTCCACAGCCTGTAAAACAGAGATGTTCCACCAGGCCTATGGTGGAGGCGGTGGTAATCCATCTGAACTGGCCTCCCACATTCTGCTCCGCTGCCATAATTCCTTGTCCACTCACCTGCCTTAGCACTTTATCATCTACGACCCCACATACATATTTCAGTTCAGTTGCTGATTGTGCTACAGATTATCATCCATTGGTTAGTATTAAGTAATATTTTATATGTTTTAATTATGGTATTATGCTTAATCATGTTTAAATTATTGTTTTTGATGCACTATATTGTAACTTGCCCTGAGCCTGCTGTGCAGAGGAGGGGCTAGAATCAAATAAATAATGGTGTCCTGCCACTGAGTGGCAAGAACATGGCACAGATCTATGTGAGTTTCTTGTTGTGCCTTCCATTATGGCTTTGTTTCGTCTCTTCCTTCTCCCTCCTGGGCAAAAAGCAGCTTTTCTGAGTGGGGACAGCAGAGCTTTACCTCAGTCCTGTGCGACTGTTTTTGTGTTATAGTATTTATTCTATAGAGAAAGAAAGAAAGAAAGAAAGAAAGAAAGAAAGAAAGAAAGAAAGAAAGAAAGAAAGAAAGAAAGAAAGAAAGAAAGAAAGAAAGAAAGAAAGAAAGAAAGAAAGAAAGAAAGAAAGAAAGGCTTATATTTGAATATAAGTTACATTTGCATATAAGTTGGTGTACAACACTGCAGGGGGTCTTGTCTTACATTCAGGGTCACTTTCCTTTTGAATAAATAACATAGATGGTAGAAATGTCAGTCTGCCTGCTGAATGGGTGCCTCTTACATTTGTGCTAGGAGGGGCTCTATGGTGCTCAACACACTCACACTGCAGTGAGCTCCAAAAAAGACCAGTGGCTAGATTTGCGCTGCCAACCCTCCACAACACAGGGTCACTTACTAGTCCGACTGCCTTAGCGCCTGCGTCTGCCGGGTTGTTCATTCTTTCCCAACATAACCCTCCCCCTCCAGTTCTTTCCAAATGATGCTAATAATATGTTTTCTTTTAAATCATGCTTTATGTGTTATTCTCACAGTGAGAAATGTTTCTTTCACTCCTTTTACTTGTGATGTACTTTGCCACATGGTGGCAGTCTAGACAAGCTTTCTGGCTCTCCACATCAAATCCACTCCCATTCCCCAGGTCTCCTCCGAGGTCTCCTCTGTGCTCAGCAGGAGTTTCAAATTCACTACTGCATTTTCAGGTACTGGAAAACTAAAAAATTAACTGCCTGAGGGGCTGGGGGGAGGAGGAGAAGTTGGAGTTGGTTTTTATACTCCACTTTTCACTACCTGAAGGAGTCTCAAAGTGGCCTTCCCTTCCTCTCCCCACCACAGACACCCCACAGGTAGGTGAAGCCGAGAGAGCTCAGAGAGAACTGGGACTGGCCGAAGGTCACCCAGCTGGCTGCATGTGCTCTTAACCACTACACCACACTGGCTCTCGTCTAAGTCTCCTAAAAATCGATGGATTGATTAATATTAGGAGCTCAACAAGTCTAATAATTTTCTTACATCTCTATAGATGTTAAATTGCTTAACATAAATAATCTGTTATCATCTCTGTTACCTCATTTGCAAATGCCAGTGTGATTATCTGCATATTTTTGAGCTTAGCATAGAAATGTCACAACCTAAGTCTTTTTACACATTCTTCACAATAATGTTCTTTCTTCACTCTTTGCATAAAAATCTTGCAAACTGGGAATTCACTTAATGCATCTGACAAAGCTGGCTCAGTCTCAAAAAAGCTTATGCTACAATAAATGTGTTAGTCTTTTAAGATACCACAAAATCCTGTTTTTTATTTCTCTTAATTAACAACTGTCTGCCCTCAAGTGGCAACCAGCTCTTCATGGTGACCCCGGGACTGTGGGCTTTTCGAGACAAGGGATGAGCAGAGGTGGGTTGACACCGCCTGCCTCAGTGTCGTGGCCACGCTGCCTTCCCTTGGCAGTCTCCCAACTCAATATTAGCCAGAGCTGACCATGCTTAGCCTCCAAGCTCTGAAGAAATCAGGCTAGTCTGTAGCTATTAGGCTGCAATTTTTACTAGTCTTAAATGCAAGTGGGGATGCTGCTAACAAATTCTTCAAAAATTAACATCACCACCTGCTAAACTACATGTTACACTTTCCTTGGTTCTGTTTCAGCTCCTGCACAAATCAAACATTTGCTGCTGTGAGTTCTGCACTTGGAACAAAATTTCCAGGAAAGCAGAGGATGATTCAGATGGGGACCACAGTGTGTGGGGAGTGGACACTTAAGCCTTCCTTCCCCTGCATCTGATTTTCCCAAATAGAAGCTGCTGGGGGGAGGGGGGCGCAATATTTCTCCTAAGGTACTGGTGGCCTGCTTGTTAAGGTTCCTCAGTAGGGCAAACAGCACCTCCTCAGTCAGGTTAAGGAAATGGTGCAGGTTTAAGCAAATTCTCCCCATGCACTGTTGTCCTGGCTGTCCAGTTTGGCCCCTGTTGGCCTGAGAATGGAGTTCAAAGAAGAATCTCAGAGCACCTTCCTGATTGCCAGGGAGGATGTGACAAAAACGTAATAGGTTTTTAGGCCTTACATTTTTCATGGTTGATATCAGCTCGATAGACTCTCTAAATCAGAAAAGGACGGAGACAAATAATGGAACCGAGATAGCTGGGTCTGTCTTTCTAGGATTGCAAGCTGCTCTGTTGCATGGTCTAGGGCATCTCTCTGCAGACGCTTGATCACCCTTATTTACAGAGCCGTCCTTAGCCACATCTGTGAAGCGCTTCCAATGACAACTACACTGTGCAGCCACCTGGGGCATATTTGCAATTTTGTTTACAGAAAACGAAGGGATTTATACTTTCAAATATCACCAATATGCCCAACAGTACAGTGTTATATGATAACTAAGATAGTGTGATTTAGGAATAGTAGAATAAGTTTAGGTTTGATGGGAAAGTAAGTATTGTCACATCTCACGTTTCCCCAAAATTTTCACACATATGACACCTCCTTTAACTTTAGTGTCACATGCCTCCATTTTTATCCTCTGACACCAAGGCCGAGGTCAGACGCACATAAACTGACGAGATGGGCATGGATGAAAGCCAGATGCATGTCGGATTTTATGCGGTTGTCCAAACATCAGCATCTGCCAATGGCCGTTGGCTCGTTCGTGTCCCGAACTGCCACGACTGAGACGCGGACTTTTTTGATAGTCCATTAAATCCGGAATAAGAATGCTTCCGACAACTCCCGCGCGTACTTTCTATGTTTGAACGCTCCATTGTAGCCAACTCGTTGCAAGCGCACATCCGCTTCCCTGCGAGAGCCCACTCCAAATGATATCATTGCACCAGCAATTGTTGACTCAGCCTTCCAACCTTCCGAGGTCGGTAAAATATGTGTCCAGCTTGCTGAGGGGGGGGGGGGAAGTATAATGAACGGGGAAGGCAATGGCAAACCACCCCGTAAAAGGTCTGCCGTGAAAACTTTGTGAAAGCAGCGTCACCACAGAGTCGGAAACGACTGGTGCTTGCACAGGGGACCTTTCCTAAATGGGGGGGGGGGGAGGCAGATCGCCCACCTTTGCTGTCTTCCTGCCAGGGGAGGAAGATGACCCACCTTTGCCATCTCCCCGCCAGGTGGAGAGACAGCAAAGAGAGTTGCCGTGCTCCCCCCCCCATTTAAACACCATGTCGGGGTGTTTAAATGGGGGGGAGGATCACCCACCTTTGCTGTCTCCCCGCCAGGTGGAGAGACAGCAAAGAGAGTTGCCGTGCTCTCCCCCCCATTTAAACACCATGTCGGGGTGTTTAAATGGGGGGGAGGATCACCCACCTTTGCTGTCTCCCCGCCAGGTGGAGAGACAGCAAAGAGAGTTGCCGTGCTCCCCCCCCCCCATTTAAACACCACGGTGGGGTGTTTAAATGGGGGGGAGGAAGATGACCCACTTTTGCTGTCTCCCCGCCAGGCAGAGAGACAGCAAAGAGAACTCCTGGGCTTCCCTATCCTTTCTGGGTGTTTAAATGGGGGAGGGGCAGATCGCCCACCTTTTCTGGCACCTTTTTTTTTTTTTAAGCCAAGCACGATATCCCACGGTACTGCGCTTGCGCGAGTGCGGAATGCCATCTCAAAAAATGAGGTCCAGTTGAGACCTCTCATCAACCAATGACGGGACCAACGCTGCTTAGAACTGAAAGATGGAGGGATGTCTGATCAGGAAATTCGTCGTAAAAAAGCTGCAGAGTATAATAGCAACAGCTTAGAGATGGATTTAATGGTGAGTGTGACCGTGGCCCAAATGTGGAAGAAAAATACTTTCCTGAGCTGGCAGAAATCAAATGAGAAGAGCCAGGCTGGCTACTCTCACTAAGCCTCAGAATAAACTAGATCTACCTACCTCTCTACCATCTTAAAATGCCTTAATTATTCCACAATGAAAATGTAATCTAATACTATTTAAATGTCAATGAGTTTTATGCCACTTGATGCCCATCTTCCAGTTCCCATCGAGACCAGGAGTCCCTGTTGCCCTACCCCAGCTACACTAGAGCTCTAGGCCAGCTTTTGGGGCTCCGTCGTCTGCGCCCATCACACACACTGCCCGGAAGTAATTCTCTGTTTCCAGTGGGACAAAAAAGAACACACAAAAGTGTTCTGGCTCTCAGAACATTCCATCAGGCTTACATCATGGGGCAACAACAGTTAAAAGAAGCAAGTGGGCAGCCGTGTTGGTCTGAAGCAGTTGAACAGGTATAGTATATACCATATATACCATAGGTCTACCACTACACCTGATCCCCTCATCTGATGAAGTGTGCTTAGAGAGCACATGAAAGCTTACATTCTGAAAAAAACTTGGTTGGTCTTAAAGGTGCCCTTGACTCCTGCTTTGTTCAGTTAGAAAAAGCGTCGCCTACAGTGTGAAATAATTATTTCACAATCCTCCAGCTAATCAGTGAAAGCAGACTTAATTACTGATACATATTAATAGGTTAATGAATTAACATATATTTAAATGCCAGCTGCGGAATTGAAAAATGCCACCTTTCATGAGGATGCAAACTATTTCTCTCCAGGAAAGTAGAACTGGTGACTCTGAATTCTGGGAACAGGCACTCTGGCTCCACCAAGAAGCTTTAAGCTTTGTGTGAATTCCCTGGCTGCTGTTTTAACACATCTCATTGCAATGAGGTCTATTCCTGACAGCCCACTGGAGGCTGCAGCTGGTCCCAGACCTCTCCAAACAAAACCGTAAGGAAGGCATAAGTGTTCAGGGCTTTATCTCATTCACACTTTACACAATTTAGAGGCACACTAACAAGAAAAGGTAATAAAAAGGTCCCCTGGGGTGGAAATTCTCCCGCACACCATCCCATTCAGATGAACAGAGTTGAATGGGGTTTGCACAGGACTTCCTGGTGGGTTTCACCCTGAATCAGATTCCAGATGTGCTATGGCAGCAGCAGCAGCGGAAATATTCTGAATGACAGAAGGGCTGCAGAAGGAAACACACTGGATGGGGATTCACTTGCCTGGAAGCCTCTCCCCACCCCGCCTGAGCACCACCCTTCTCTCTGGCAGTGTCTCCTTACAGGCAGGAGGGTTGCAGGAGGGCAGCAGCTGGCCAGGCAAAGGAAACTCCTCACCCCGCTATGATCCATCAAACCCTTCATGTGCACAGTGTGGCTGTAGCCTCTTACAACCTTCCTCAGTCAATACTGTTATCTGCAAGTGGGCTGGAAGCAGACAGAGAGAAAGAGAAGTCTGTCCAAAGCCAGCTTATGAGTTCAGGGCCATACTGGGGATCCCCAGGTTTGTTTACAGTTTATTAAATTTATTAAATATCCTGCCCTCCCCGCTGAAGCAAGCTCAGGGTGGCTCACAACTGATAACTCACAATAAAACAGTTCAACCTCATTAATTACATCATAGCTAAGATAAACATTAAAACAGTCAGGTGCTAATATCATTTAATGTCATTTAATTTTTGATGGTGTTCTATAGTTATTAGATATCATTCGTTACTACTATATCGGTACTTCAGAATCAATCGAAGGCCAGCCAGAATAGTGTTGACTTGAAGGCCTTGCGGAACTGGGCGAGGTCCCGCAAGGCCCTAACCTCCTCCGGCAACTTAGGTATGCCAGGTGACTTCGGGAGCCAGGCAAACAGTGGGTGTGACATCACCCTATCTCTCTATGTCACATTTGGGTGAAAATCCAAGTGTAAATGCACCTGCCAACACTCTAGAATTCTTTGGTTCTCTATGATACTACAGATTCTAGGGTGCTGTCTGACACATCAATGTGGCATCCAGGTTTTTATACCTGGAAGTGATGTCAGCACATAGCATGATGTCATTTCCACTACCCCACACTGTTCTGTTGGCCATCTTGGCAAGGACGGGGGTGGGGGGCAACGGTGGAAGAATGCCCACCCAAAGCGGGCATGTGACAGCCCTAGGTCTACCATTCCAGCTTTTTGACACGCACGTCAGGGCACTTTGGCAAAACACTCTGCAGCAGCAGCACTTCCACTGAGGTGAACTTCAGAAATTTCAGACATCTCAGAAGTGTTCTGGGATGCATGAATGCAGGCATGGACATTTATATGTGGGAGCACTCACACACATCCAGCTTTCTGATACTGATTCAGGTAATTTTTTTTAAGGGACTGCTTTGTAACAATGCACCAGAACAAGAAATTAAATCATGCAACACAAGCTGGTTAATGATGCACAGGGCTAAACGCAACGCCAAAGGACCGAGCAGCCAGCATTTTAGTTTGCTTCCTTACCTCTGATCTGCCTTTTCCGTCAGAGGGGCCATATCTGCCCCCTCCCCTTTAGCCACCAGGGAGAGAGCACCAACTGCTCCGTGGCCTCTCTGCGTCCCTCTCAGCTGCTCAGGTGAAGGATTAGTTTGAGGAGGCTCCTTCCTGCTCTTCTCACACACTTAAATACGTTCCTCCTCCCACTGCTCAGCTTTAATTAGTCCGGGATGCCTGAGTCATGTTGTTCTGTCACTTGCCTGCTTGACAACCAGCCGCCTCCCCGCAGCATGCCTGACATTCATCTCGCTATGACATCATGCAGACACCAACCATTTCAGCAGATCTGCATGGAGCCTACAGAGAGGGACATGCCACAGAAAGAGAGGGCAAAGGAGGGAGGGGGGCAGGAGGGCCTCCATAAAAATAGTTGTCTGGAATATGTAGAAGGCACAGCTCAAGGGAAATAAGCAGCCTCACCCTGGAGTCGAGGAGGGGAGGCTTACGTGACTGACATCTACATGACTGGCATCTACTACGGGGTGCCACGGATCCAATTTCAATGGGAAGGGCTCACAGCGATACTCCATTTCCTCACTTGGCAGCACTGACACAGAAGGCAGAGCCCTTCGTGTTTTGCAACTGACAAACTGGGAAGCCGACACCCCAACAATCCTATTGGTTTCTAAGAGGCAATCTAGCTGTTCTCCTGCAGACCAACACAGCCACCTTCTGAAACTATCCATGCTTTGCTGTCTCTTTACTCGTGGGGGGGAGGCCTTTGAGGCAGAAAGCCACCACCAGTGCACACATCTACACGCTTCCAGCAACCATCTTGAGCACACCACACAATCATGGACTATAAGTCAAGCACTACATTACAAACTCATTTGTTTCCATTCCTTGGTCAGGGATTCACACCTGAAGGACTCATGATACTAGTACCCAGCCAAAAAAGTGTAAAATGAGGCTGAGGAAGCCAGACTGATGTCCAGAAATAGCCTCTTATGAGACAGGTCCCAAAGTGGTCACAGGTCATCACTGATTACCATCTACAGGGCCCAGCTCAAACCATGGCAAGTCGTCATCAGTGATCTCACATGAACACACGAAGCTGCCTTATGCTGAACCAGGACATCAGTCCTTCAAGGACAATTTACTTGGACCGCCAGCAGCTTGGACTCCAGGGTCTTTCTCGTCACTTATTCCTTGATCCTTTTTAACTAGAGATGCCAGGGACTGCACTTGGGACCTTCTGTGTGCCAAGCAGATGCTCTACCATGGAGCCACAACCCTACTCAGAATGAATGATAAACTTTATCTTGGCCTAGAGGCAAGGAGGCCTTTCCCTGCCCCTAGACAGCTCTAACCTAGATCAGCTTCTTACAATGGACGGCCTAACAAAGACACAGAATCAGGGACCACACCCTATAGCAAACCACAGTGCCAACACTATCCCCATGCACATTCCAGCAGCACAGCTATAGGACCTAGTAACATCTGCTAATAAAGTTTTGGGCTCCTCCACTTGTTTGTCCCCTGATGCAGTATGTCCGTTCTCAGTGCTCTTTATGTGGAACTGTCATATAGCAGGGGAGCAGGGAGGGCCTCTACCGGCTGCCACCTCTGGGAAGGGTCTGTATGGGGGCCCCCAGATCACTCATCCAACCCCTCTGTCTTTCCTATTAGCCTTTTAACCATGACTGAAGAGACGTGAGGACCCCGGCAGTATGACAACAGGTTTATTATAAGTGCTCAAAAACAGTAAGTGGCTGGTAAAAACTTTTAGTGAACAGTGAAAATAAAAACAGTAAAGGTTGGTACAAAGAAGTAAAAGCCCTGACACGACTAACTAGACATTCCCCTCCTCTGATTCCAATTGACTCAGCCTCCATGGATGAGGGGTCTCTCTCTCCCCAGCTGCCGCCTCCCCAGAGAGAACAACTTCCCTTTCTACAGGGGCCTTTTTATTTCCTTCCTCCCAGAGCCCACCCCTCTGGGCAAGTTATCCCTCCAAAATGCTGCCCACCCAAGCAGAGGGACAGAAGGGATCCTGGGAAACGCAGGCCCTGTAGCTACTTCTCACACAGGCTTCCCTGGAGGCTGCAGGCCTCACTAGATCTAGGATCATGACAAGAACAGACAGATCAATTCCTGGTGGTCTGTAAGGAGAGAAACGGGGAGCATGCCCCTGGTCCTCTTTGCAGAGTTCAGTACCATCAGCCTGGAGATCCTCATGGGGAGGCTGTGAGCTGGCGCCTGTGCTCCAATGGTTCCACTCTTTCTTGAGTGGCCAATCCCACCCTTCTCCCCAGGGGGGACTCAAAGCAGCTGTTCTCACACAGCTACTTCTCAACTCCAGCTCAGGCCCACGGCATTTATGCTATGGGATGCCACAAGATTCCATCTTGTCCCCTATGCTGTTTACTGTCCACATGAAACCACTGGGAGAGATCGCCAGGGGATTTGGAGAATGGAGCCACCCATGTGAGTGTGATGTACTGGGTGGAGTGTCAGTCAAGGATCTGGGAGAACCAGGTTCAAATCCCCTGTCATGCCACGGAAGCTCGCTGGGTGATCTCGGGCCAGTCCCACACTCTCCAACTAGCCTGCCTTGCAGGGTTGTTGTGAGGATAAAACAAAGGAGGGACCATCTGCTTTGAGTCCGCATGGGGGAGAAGGGTGGGATACAAATGAAGTGAACTCATATGCAGATGACCCCCAGCTCTGTTTCTGCTTCACAGCTGGGCTAGGCGCATCTGTGGAAGCCCTGATCAGGTGCCTGGAGATTGTGGTGAGATGGATGGACCAATTAATGGAAACTCAATCCAGACAAGGCTTCTTGAGGACTGAGGAATCAGCCTGTCCTGGGGGAGGGGGGCTGAAGGATCAGAGTTTGGAGGTTCTGCTGGATTCTGGCCCACAGTTGGACTCTTCCATAGCATGCCTTTTATTAGCTTCAGCTGATACACCAGCTACAGCCATTCCTCAAAAAGCATAACGTAGCTACAGTGATCCATGCTCTGAGTAATCTACTTGATGTGGGTCTACTTGAAACGGTCTGGAAGCTTCAGCTTGTCCCAAACGCAGCAGTCGGGCAGTGGTGTGGGGCAGGATACAGGGATCGCATCACCCCAGTGCTGAAAGAGCTCCACTGGCCAACCATTTGTTTCTGGGCACAATTCAAAGTGCTGGTTCTTACCTTCAGAGTCTCAACTGACCAGGGCATTTGAAGGATCGCCTCCTCCCCTATGAGCCAGCCTCCCCCCCTTCAAAGCCCTGCTTTCCGTGCCCTGCCCCACCCCCACTTTCAGGGGTAAGGTGGGTGGCAACCAATTGTGGCACCTCACTTATGAAAACCCCTTTCCCTTGAGTTCTCTGGTACCTGCATTGCTGTCTTTTAGGTGCCAGGGTGAAGCATTTCTCTTTGCCCTGGCTAGTTTAAAGGGTTTAGCTTTTAACACTTTTAGAATCAGAGTTGGAAGGGACCTCCAGGGTCATCTAGTCCAACCCCCTGCACAATGCAGGAAACTCACAAATACCTCCCCCTAAGTTCACAGGATCTTCACTGCTGTCAGATGGCCATCCAGCCTCTGTCTCAAAACCCCCTAGGAAGGAGAGCCCACCACCTCCCAAGGAGGAAGCCTGTTCCACTGAGGAGCAGCTCTAATGGTCAGGAAGTTCTTTCTAATGTTAAGCCGGAAACTCTTTTGATTTAATTTCAACCCATTGATTCTGATCCTACCTTCTGGGCCCAGAACTAGTCTGCTAATTGCTATTTGAAGGTGTCTGTCGTCTGTTTTTATGGTCTTATGTTTTTCTGCTAGGCTGGGATCTTCATGCTGGATTTTAATTGGTAGTGGAAAGTGCCATCATGTCACAGCTGGCTTATGGCAACCGCTACCCCTCTTGGGGCTTTCAAGGCAAGAGACAAACAGAGGTGTTTTGTCAGTTGCTGCCTCTACACAGCGGCCCTGGATTTCCTTGGAGGTCTCCCAGCCAAGGAGTAGCCAGAGCCAACCCGCTTAGCTGCTAACCTGGGCCATCCAGGGCAGAAGAGACAGACCCATGGCAGCCCCATCCATGGGGTGCTCCACGCAAGAGCTGTTTGGAGGTGGTTTTGCCATTTCCTGCCCCTGCGTCACAACCCTGGACTTCTCCCAACCAGGGCTGACTCTGCTTAGCTTCTGAGCTCTGAGGACCCTGGGCTTGCCTGGGCCATTCAGGAGTTTAATTCCTATACTTTAATGTTTTGTGGTTATTAGTTTTATTTTGTAAGCTGACTTAGGCAGGTTCCTGAAGAGATGGCTCACTTGGGGTGACTCCAAAAATTCCCCCGGGTTTTTATTTTTACATCCAGTAGAGTTTCTGCTATCCTGGCATTCTATACTGTTTTCCCACAGTACAAAAGGAGTCGCGAACTGTCCTTCACTACAAATTTGGTGCAATAAGGTGTGGGATGTTCTGCTACAGGATAAACTGACTACCACTATTGCTATGATGGATAATACTAAAGCGGGAGATTGGTTTCTTCAGAAGTGGTTCAACTTCCTTGAGTATGTGAACAGTTCTGATACTATTTTCGGGAAACTACCCGCAAAATATGTAAACTTTATGATATACTGATACTCATTGGATGTATTTCAATGCTTTTTGACTGTCTGATTCATGTGTATAATTCGAGAAGTTTTTCTACAACGCCTAACTAATATGACCAGATGTGACGGTAATCATATGGATGTGGTTTGGACCCCGTATGGGGGTGTGTTATTTGTTGTAATTTATTGAAACTTTTTTGAATAAAATTTAAATTATTAAAAAAAAAAAAAAAACGAGTCTAAAAGGAGTTGCAGGTAGTCCCCAGGAAGGTTTTTAAACCTCTGAGATGCTGCAAACTGGGCATTCTCAAGTTTCAGATGTTAAAGTTGTGCACATTAACTCTGGCAATAATAGACAGTTAATGGAGTTGGAGTACACAGCACTGACCGCTGCAACCATGACCTGCCACCTCTCTAGGAGGGAGATTATTTGGATCAGGAGGGAGGGGGCAGGGCATCACACGCCTGTTTCCTGTTACAGGAATCCCTATTAGGACTTCAGTCCTGCAGGAGTTCAGGATATCCTTTAAAGGATTTCATTTAAAGCCCTGGCTTTCAAAACCCAGAACGGAAACATGAAACATTACTTGGGATTTTAAAAGCACATTGCTTTGAATTTCCTTGTCACTGTACACCAGGCGCACTCCTGAACACTCTCTCTCTCGTGCTAAAATTATTTCACTCTTTTCTTTCTGCTCTCCCCAAATCGACTGAGGAGTTTAGAGTTTCTTCCATGTGCAGGACTGCCTCATGAGCCATTTTCCTGCTCTCTGACTATCTGGGCAACACCGCAGGGCCTTGACAAGAGAAGTCTTCCACACTTCGGGGATTACATTGAGGCACCTTCACACAAGACAGGGGTCCTCTTGAAGATCTTGTGAGGGAAAGGCCAGCTATTTAGTGTTTGGAATAAAGTTCCTTGTTCCACATAGAAGTTTTGGCCTAGAGACAGTGTGGTGTAGTGGTCAGACAGCTGGACTAGGTCAAATCCCCTCTCTGGGTGACTGTGGGCCAATTCCTCTCACTCAACTATCTTGTGAGGATAAAATGGGGAGGGGAGAACAATGGAAACTGTGGATTCCCCCCTGGGGAGAAAAGTAGGGTACAAATGAGAAAAGTAAAATAAGTCCAGGTAACAGCTTTCTATCCCTGAGTCAAAAATGGTGGAGAAACATGTATGTCTCTCAGATCTGATCCTCATGGAATTGCCTTTCTGCCTGCCTAGCAATCACTCTGTTCTAGAGGTGGCCACACTTGCTTAATGTAAGGGCCAAAAAGAAATAAATGTCAGATGTTTGAGACCCAGAAGACACAAATGGCAGATGTTTTAGAGGGAGGGAGGGAGGGAAGGAGCCCCACCTGCTGGGTTGCAACACGCCACCTTTTGGAAGGATGTGCTGCTTGTGTGCATGCAATGGTGCCATGTCTCCTGCTCCTCTTTGCAAATATAAAGAGAGGAAGAGCAATACAGTGGAAGCAGGTCACTCAACGGTGGCGAGAATTCCTCCTTTGGCTGATCCATTATTACTGTACACCTCCCAATGCTCAGTTGGCACTTTCTGTCCCAGGAAAAGTTTTAACTCTGGTTTCCTCCTTCTTCCCAACTCAGGGAAGTCCCAGATGATTACAAAGGCTGAGGACCTAGAGCAGGGTTCCCACCCAATGTGGTGCCTGTGGGTGCCACCACATCAACTGACACCTTTACTGGGGCCGGCCAAGTGTGGGGTGGGAGAGGGGGGGTGCCCAGCAAGGCTTCTGGATCAGCTGCTGGAGATTTGAAGCTGGTATAAGACTTCCAAAAATCTGGGATTCCAATCATAAGAAGTGATTGATAAAGGAAACAAAACATGTTTAGAATCCGGACACATGTCTCTTTGTCTTCTTCCAGGGACACTGGGCAACCAGAAGACTTACAGTCTGATCTAAAGGACTTTTGTATACTTTGGTGCCTCTGGTTTTTTGGGAAACTGTTTTGTGCGCTGCTTTTTTTGAGATTTGAACAGCTTGTGAATTTCTTCCAGGGGCACTTGGCAACTAGAACATCTACAATTTGACTAGAAGGATCTCTGGGTAGTTTTGGTGCCTTTGTTTTACCAGGAAAATGATTTTTTGAACTGCTCTTTGTAAATTGTGCGGCTTGGGATTCTTGTTATTTTATGTGTACTGTGCCGTTAAATAAGCCATTGTGATTTGGTATAATGTTTTGCCTGGCTCTTACCATGAGCAGTTGTGAATATCTATATAAATATATATATGAATGCTTCTATGCACATTTTGAATATTTGAATAACTGTATGATGGTTCTACTCCCCAGTGGTTTCTATTTCCTACTGGTATTCAGACTGGGGTATCCCTTTATTTGGACTATAACAGTCAAAAAGGCTGGGAACCCCTGACAGAAAGGGATGTTCAAAAACAGTTGAACTCATCCTCATAATACCAAATTATTAATCTCAGTTTTATTGATTAAAACTGGACCCCATGGTCCACGGAATAACTGATAGGTCAGTTTTGAACCAATAAAGGGACCACCCCAAGGTACCATCTACTGTTGGCCTGGTTCATTCAAACATGTAAATTAATAGGAACTGATATTGATCTTTGGCAAATGATGCTAGAGAGCCACTGGGTCTGGATCGATCCTTCTTTCTGATATGACTGTGCATGATTGTTGATAGCCCGGCATTAAAAGGTGAATTTTGCCTTGTGGAGGGAAGTGCTCCATCTAGGGTTGCCAAGTCCAATTCAAGAAATATCTGGGGACTTTGGGGGTGGAGCCAGGAGACTTTGGGGGTGGAGCCAGGAGACATTAGGGGTGGAGCCAAGATCAAGGCTGTGACAAGCATAATGGAATTCCAAAGGGAGTTCTGGCCGTCACATTTAAAGGGACCACACACCTTTTCAATGCCTTCCTTCCACAGGAAATAATGAAGGATACAGGCACCTTCTTTGGGGGCTCATAGAATTGGACCCCATGGTCAAATCTTTTTGAAACTTGGAGGGTATTTTGGGGAGAGGCACTAGATGCTATACTGAAAATTTGGTTCCTCTGCCCCAAAAAACAGCCCCCCCAGAGTCCCAGATACCCGCAGATCAATTCTCCATGATTTTCTATGGGAATAAATCTCCATAGGGAATAATAGAGTTCCCAGCAGACATTCCATAAGAACATAAGAGAAGCCATGTTGGATCAGGCCAACGGCCCATCCAGTCCAACACTCTGTGTCACACAGTGGCAAAAATTTTTATATATACACACACACTGTGGCTAATAGCCACTGATGGACCTGTGCTCCATATTTTTATCTAAACCCCTCTTGAAGGTGGCTATACTTATGGCTGCCACCACCTCCTGTGGCAGTGAATTCCACATGTTAATCACCCTTTGGGTGAAGAAGTACTTCCTTTTATCTTCCCTCCCCTCCCCTGCTTTCTGACGACCCTGAAGCGGGGGGAGGGTCTCCAAACCGGGAGATCCCCTGCCCCCACCTGGGGATTGGCAACCCTAGCTCCATTCTGGCTGGTGGGACTCCTTCACCCTGGGCCCCTGGGGGAGCAGCCTCTGGTGGGTCATGATATTTCTTGGCCCTCCCCCCATACATGCGTGTTTCCTCACAGGGAGAGTGTGGGGCAGCCTAAATGCCCCAGGGAACTTGACGCCTCCTGCTTAGGGGGCCTGTGGGATTGTCCACATATGTGAGCTCTCAGGGCCCAAGATTGGCCCTTTCGGTTATCTAGCAGTTTATTCAAGGTATGAGCTCTCATGTGCATGCACCTTGACTAAACTTTTGTTGGTCTTAAAATTACCCCTGGACTCAAGATCTGTTCTACTGCTTCAGACCAACAGAGCTGCCCACCTAGTACTTTGCACTGTCTGTGTTTGTGCCATAAGGATATTCGAACACCCATCTGTAGGGAGGCCTTTCAAAAGATCTTATCAGGCACTGGAGCTAGAAACTCATTTTTTAAAAAATTAAAGGTGATATCCTCAGAAAGCCACACGGATGAACACAACGGAAGACATCATGGAACTGTGCCACAATACGGGCCATTTTTAAGAAGACCTTGTGAATGAGTTTTGCTGACATTAAGGTCTTTGCAGGCAACAGATTTTCAGACTCCTGGAGCATTAACTGTAATGGTCACTGTCCATGGCACAATGCTTGGTTTTTTGAGCCCTTGTCTCTGGATGAAGCAGATTGGTGGCTTCGTGTATTGTTTTTCAAGCTGTGCTCAGGAAAAACAAAAATTATTCCTTAGAAATCCCATTGCTGCTAACACAGGTATATATTTCTAGGCAGCAGTCGGAACACCTACTAACTAGATAGTGATGATGATTATGATGGGTAACACTTGCCTTTTCCACTTCACAGCCCAGGGCAACTATGGAACTGTTTTTAATATTTTTTTTTAAGAATACTATTTTTAGTTATGAAAGGAAGGCGGATTATCCTCTTAATCACACGTGTTCATCGTTTATGAATATGTTTTCTTCTTTAAAAATTTCTTTGAATAACACACAAGCATATGAAGCTGCCTTCTCTTGAGACAGACCTTTGGTATCTCAAGAGTGTCTTCAACACAGGTTATCTGCCTTGAGTTCAATGCTTTTGGGAACTACCCCCCCCCCCCATTTCCCCACAGAACTGTGGTGCATTCATGTACCTCTGGGGGTTCCCCAGCTTCACCAGTTTGGTGTAGTGGTTAAGTGTGTGGACTCTTATCTGGAAGAACCGGGTGGAATGGCCTTGGGTCAGCCATAGCTCTGGCACAGGTTGTCCTTGAAAGGGAAGCTGCTGTGAGAGTCCTCTCAGCCCCACCTACCTCACAAGATGTCTGTTGTGGGGGAGGAAGATAAAGGAGATCGTGAGCCGCTCTGAGACTCTGAAATTCAGAATGGAGGGTGGGATATAAATCCAATATCTTCTTCTTCCAATCTTTCCCAAACTGTCTTCACTCCAAAGTTTTGGAGAAAACTGCAGTAAAGCATGGATGGAAAATCCAGACTTTCTGGTCTACATGGCAGCCCTCATCCTCTCTTTGTGGTAGCCATTCCCTTCAACCATCCCCTCACTGCTGAGAGGAAGCTTTTTTTTTTTTTAATGGAATTATATCATTGTGTTGACATACTATTATATCAATAGATGTAAAGTTCTTTGAATTCTTGGCTTCCGTTTTTAAAAAAGTAAGTCTCTTAGGCTGAATTCAGACAGTCAATCTGGGCTGCTCCAGGCACCCCCCCGCATCCGGATTAAAGTGGCACATTCAAATATTCACCTCTGGGTCCCGCCTCGCTCCCGTCCTTATCTAGTCCTCCAATGCTTGTATGTCGCTTCAAGAAGCCACCAGTTACTAACTGGTGGCAAATCTCTGAAGCACTTCCCTGCTGCCTTTCCCAGCCGTCTGAACGGCCCAAGAGCTCCAGGGAAGCAGCTCCCAAGCACACGAGTGGTGTGACCCCTCCTCTGGGGCACACACAGCCCATCCCTCTTCTGGAAGTGGGGGGCATGCTGTCTGACCACTCTGGGGCAACTCAAACTAGGTCAGCTTTCTCCTGTGTTGGGAAGCTGCCACTGCAAACTGCCCGTTTGTACCCAGTCTGTGACCATTCCCTTGCAGATGTGTGCCTTTTTCTTTTTATCTCTGCAAGGAAGGGGGCTAGCCACTTACCCAAATAAAAGTTGGGAACTCTATAGAAACTGGTACACCCACTGGTTCAGTGGTATATTAATGTACCAATGTTCTAGTGTTAATCCTAGGACCTTCTGCATGCAAAGTTTCTCCCTGACATGTTTCCTCTCTTCAACACTCAAAGTCCCTTGTTTTGGTTTTTAAAAGAGGAGAGGGCATACTTTCCCCAAATCAGCCAGACTTTCCCTTCAGACACAAATCTCTCCCTGACTTTTATTTACATTCTGATGGTTATAAGATTCATGATGAAGCCAACTGTGGCTGCTGCCATTGTTGAGACAAAGGGGAAAGGGCTCCACAAGATTCTGGATAGTGCAGTATAACGTCATCAAAAACCATCATTCAAATATGACACTACCATTAAGCCTACTGGAGGCCAACACCAAGAATTTCTGTTTACTGAGTCATCCTTTGTGACATATCCATTGTAGCACCTCCGCCCACAAGAACCAGACTTTGGAAAGGGAGATCACATGATCCATGTCACCTGTCATACCTCAAGCTGCCTGTCGTTAAAACACAAGCACAGGGCAGGCAGGGCATTTTAAAGTTTGGTCTTCCCTAGAGGAGACTCTCCCGTCCTCCCTTCACAGTGCAGAAGAAAAACAGGTTGCTTACCTGTAACTGATGATCTTCAAGTGGTCACCTGTGCAGACACACTCTTGGGTTCGATGTCCTGCACAAATCCCACCTTTCCAAAGCAGCATCAGCGTTTCTTTTCCCTTGGGCGAACCCCTCCCCCTGGCCCGGCTGGAAGTGGCCATTGCGCATGACTGGGTTCAGGGGGAAGGGACCACCTCCCACTCAGTTTCTTCCAGCCGCTGCTATAGTGGTTTGACAAATGAGCCAGCAGTGGGGAAGGCTGGGTGGGTCGTGTGTGACCGCACAGGTGACCACTCAAAGATCATCAGTTACAGGTAAGCAACCTGTTTATCTTCTTCGTGGTCCCTGTGCAGTCCCAAACTTGGGTGAGTAGCAAGCTATGATGCTGGATGGTGGGTGCTGGTTATGGTAATAGAAGCTGAAAAGGGAGTAGAGGTTAGAGCATATTATTTGTGTGCCAGACGCTCACCTGTTGTCCCAGTCGTGATGTCACTGCAGGATGGACTGCAGGATGGAGCATCCAAAGGAGGTGTCTCTATGTGCGCAGACATCTAGGGAGTAGTGCCTTGCGAACATGGATTGGGACGACCACATAGCGGCAGCGCAGACATCCTCCAAAGGGATCCCCCACAGGAACCCTGAGGAGGTGGCGACTGCCCTGATGGAGTGTGCTCAGAGCGTGTCAGGTAAGGGCTGCTTCGCCAGTTTGTGGGACAGCTTTATTGTGTTTGTCACCCATTTTGATAGCCGCTGGCACAAGATGCGTTCCCCTTTCTGTGGCTTGCCGTAGGCAATAAATAGTCTTTGGTCATGTCAGAAGGGACGGGTCCTGCTTAGATAGAAGGCTAGGGCATGGCATACGTCCAGGGTGTGTAGTGCCCGTTGTAGTTGGTCGGATGGTTCCTGGAAGAAGGTGGGTAGGACCGTCGGTTGGGAGAGGTGAAATGGTGACACCACCTTAGGGAGGAATGCTGGGTCCGGTCTCAGGACCACTTTATCTCTGTGAAATATCCTGTCGGGGGGATCACAGCGGAAGGTGCAGATTTCACTTCTCCTCTTTGCTGAGGTTATTACTACCAGGAATGTTTTCCATGACAGCAGGTGAAGTGGTGAGGATGCTAATGGTTCGAAAGGTTTCCCCATGAGCTGTGTGAGTACTAACGACAGGCTCCAGGTGGGGATGAATGCATCAGAGAGGGCTTCAGGTGCATCAGGCCCTTTAGGAAGCCCTTCAATATCAGGCAGAACACTGTCCAGGTGTCCACTGGGGGGTGAGATGCCGAGATTGTGGACAGGTGGACCTTGATGGAGGAGACACTGAGGCCGGAATTGGATAGTGTTAGTAGGTAGGACAGGATCATTGGCAGTTTCGGGTCGTGGACTTGTCGTCACGTGAAATTGGCAAACTGCTTCCACTTTGCAGCATATGATTTTCACGTGGATGATTTCCTGGAGTTCAGGATTATGTGGCGGACGGCCTTTGCGAGGTCAAAGGATGTATCCTCCTGGCCGTCAGGCAGAGAAGTGTCGGGTTGTGGTGTAGTAACGCCCCGTTTTGTTCTGTCAGGAGGTCCTGTTCCTCAGGTGGAGAGGTGGAGTAGGCTCGGGAACCATGGCTGGCGTGGCCACCAAGGGGTTATTAGGATGCAGTTCGTATTGTCTGTCATGATCTTCTGGATGGTGCGGGTGATTGGGCAGGAGGAGTGGGCGGGAAGATATAAAAGAGGGTTCCCGGGGGGGGGGCGGGGCGTCGCTCTAAGATGGCAGACATGCTTTGAGTTAGCTCTGCTCTCTTTGCCTCCTTTCCTTCAATAAAAATCGCTATGGACATCACCAAAAGGCACAAACAATGAAGAAAAGTGCCCGGAAGACGCCTAAACCATCAAAACAACCAGTTAAGTCAGTTGAAAACTTTTTTCCTTCCTTATCTTCTAAAACCATTGTGGGAGAGACAGGGCCCTTAACACCAGCTAAAATGGCCCCCGTTACTAACTCTTCCCAAACAGAAAATGTCTCTGACAAGAATGGAGGCCCAATAACAAAGAAAGATCTGTTTGTTTTCAAAGAGGAGATATGTAATTTCTTTACAAGCTCAATGACAAGCTTGCTCCAGCCAGTTAATTTAAAACTAGACTCACTAGCAGCTGAATTAAAGGAAACTTCTAAAGTGGCAGAAAATGCCACTGAAATGCTCTATGCTGCACAAGATGAAATAAAATCACTGCAACAGTTTGAAATGAGGGCGTCAGAAAAAATCATGATGCTGGAAAATCGCTGGAGAGAAAGGAACCTCAAAATTAGGGGGGTGGAGGAGGGCGCGGAAGATAATACTTCCCTAACCAAACTGGTGGTGGAATGGCTTAACAAATGCATGAAAAATGATGGCATTTCGCCTAATAACATATCTAAAACATGTAGACTGGGCTCAAAAGCATTGGGGAGAAACAGACCGAGGGACATCCTCATGCAATTTAGTTCCCTGGAGGCTCGAGACGTTATACTCTAAGAGGCACGTAAAGCTGACTTCAAATTTAAGGGGAAAAAAATCCTTTTCCTCATGGACCTTTCTCCAGAAGCTATAAAAAAAAGAAGACAACTGAGAATGGTGTCTACGAAGCTGTTTGAAAAAAAGATTAAGTTCCGCTGGAGTCCAGCCTCTGACATCATGATCTTCAAAAATGGCGCGCTTTTCCAAGCGTCTGATGGCATTACGGGGAAGGCTTTACTAGCAGCTATGAACATCGCACTCAACCAAGAAGAGGAGGAACAACTGCTTGCAGTAGATAAAGACATAACCTGACTGTATGCTGTTTTCAAGAACTGGTGCGGTCCCCATCAATTCGCTTTGGTGCCGGCAATTGCCAGTTGTTTTTTTTTTTTTTTTTAGGATGTCGATGTATGAGGAGCCGAAAGACAATACCTGCTACTGACCAAAGCTGCCAAGACCTATAAGTTCTGTCATTATATTTCTTTAACTTTATATATGTTATTTCTATGTCTTAAGTATGCTGATTCACTTTAAACCGCTCTGTGCAGAAGCGGCTCTTCGGGCATCGCCATTACTGTGTAAAGGGTAATTGCAGGACGTTACCTACCACTGACTACAGTCACTAAGCCTTCGAAGTAC
Source organism: Heteronotia binoei (assembly GCF_032191835.1). Classification (NCBI taxonomy): domain Eukaryota; kingdom Metazoa; phylum Chordata; class Lepidosauria; order Squamata; family Gekkonidae; genus Heteronotia; species Heteronotia binoei. The sequence goes on along the minus strand of NC_083228.1, from coordinate 1,414,035 downwards.
TGCTATTACATTGCTTTAATTTTACTTATCTCTTTTTTAAGTCTCAGGTTTGCTGGTTCACTTAAATCAGATCTGTGCAGTAGCTCTTCTTGGGCACTGAGTTCTCTGTTTCAGCAAGTTAAGTTCTGTAGGCTTGATTTTTGAAGATAGCACAGGTTGTTAATTATAATATTCTCATTGTTTAAAACACATAGTTCGGTTTAAAACCTCCAGGAAATAGTGATATCCTACTCTACTAGTAATGCATGTATTCTAGAAGTGAATTATTATTATTTAATGACAGGGTTATTCCTGTTTCTACTGTGTTTATAATTGGAGCAAATATTTTTTTTATAGATGGAGGGGATAACAAATAGGTTGCTGTAATAATTTTATTAATTAATTATATTAAGTAAATCTTACTGAACCTACTGAACTCTGACAAGCCAAAGAGTAGTCCATAGAATTTTGTAAAACAGTAAAGGGAGGGGAGAGAGCACTTATTTTGAATTCCAACAGATTTATAGTGCCCTCCTCGTATTCAAGTGTAATTGTACTTGGCCTAAGGTTTGGTGCAATTATACTCTCAGTTCCTTCGTGTGAGCTTTATGTTTAAAGGCTCTCTTAACCCTCTCCATAGGTAGAGGGGTGGAACTGAATCCCATTATTTGAGGATTTTGTAAATTGTTAAATAGTTTTTTCTTTTTCTTTTTACTAGAGGACATAGTAAAGGTTTAAAATTTTGTTTATTCTGGTTGTATATGAATCTACTCGGACAAGCTGTCAAGTTGAACTATATTTAAGAAAGTTGAAGTAATATTGAGTACAAAAATGTCTAACCACATAAAAATAGTATCTTGGAACTGCAGAGGTCTAGGAAATTGTATCAAGGTTAAAAGAATTTCAAATCTTATGTATAAAAAGAAAGCTAACATTTTGTGTCTACAAGAAACTCATTGCAAGAAAGTGAGTGATCCCATCCTAAAATCTAAATGGTTCTCGCAAAGCTTTCAAGCACCAGGCTCATCCAAGGCGAGAGGAGTTGCCATACTGATATCTAAAAATATCCCCTTCCATTATGAAAAAACTTTAGTTGACCCCCATGGTAGATTTCTGTTCCTTAATGGTATTCTTGATGGCTCACCTTTAACTATAGCGTCAGTTTATGCCCCAAATAATAACCAAATGGAATTTCTGGAAACTGTTTTTTCAAAATTAAATGAGTTCAAGAAGGGAGAAGTAGTGATTGGAGGTGACTTTAATCAAATAGATGATCCTAAGCTAGATAAAACCTACAAAAACAGATTTGAGGCGACAAGGGTACAAAGCAAACCTAAACTGCAATCTTTGTTCTTAAAATATGACTTGAATGATGTGTGGAGAACACTGAATCCAGGTGTAAAACAATATTCTTTTTTCTCTCCAGTCCACAACATCTATTCTCGTATTGACTACATACTCATGTCTGTTGGTTTGCTGAGGCATACAACTGAGGCTGAAATTGGCTCCCAAACTTTGTCAGATCACGCAACTATTTCAGCGTCCATTGACTTACATAACAGAGAAGACACTAGCCACTCATGGACCTTAAATTCTTTATTATTAAACGACCAAAGTTTTTGTGAATTGGTTATTAAGCAGATAGAAGAATATTTTCGTTTTAATACATCATGTGGGGTAAAACAGGAACTTGTGTGGGATGCATTTAAAGCAGTCATGAGGGGTAACCTCCTCTCTCTGGCGACTCACTATAAAAGGGAAAAACAAAAAACTATAAGTGAACTACAAAACAAGATTAAAACCTTAGAGCTGAGGCATATGCGATTTGGTGGGAAAAAAACCTTTAAAAAGCTAGAATTTGAACGCAAAAAATTAGCTGTATTGGAAACTTCCCAAATCCAAAAACAATTAATGTATTTAAAGCAGAGGTATATTACCAAATCTCCCAAATATCTAAAACTACTAAAAAATAGGATAGTCAAAAAACAGAATTCTTCGTTGATCCATGCTGTAAAATCCTCAAAAGGCGAGATGCATTTGAAAACAAAAGAAATAACGGCACAATTCCTAGAATACTATAAAGAGCTATACAACTCTAATAATCCACAGATGAGTAACATTGATGACTTCCTTAATAAAATTAATTTTAAAACCAAAATATCAGAAGAACACTTAAGTCTTATGGAAAAGCCTATTGAGAGTACAGAACGGCAAAAAATCATAAAGACTATGAAAAATAATAAGGCCCCAGGAAATGATGGCTTGACATCGGAATTCTATAAAAAAAATTTACCTAATATTTTGGTTCCTCTCCTAGATACATGCAATTCGGTGCTTGCCAGAGGTTCTATGCCTGATTCATGGAAAGAAGCAAAAGTGATAGTTCTCCCTAAACCAGATAAGGATAGACTAAATGTAAGTTCTTACAGACCAATCTCTATACTCAATCATGACTTTAAAATTTTTTCCTCTACTCTAGCTGCCAGACTAAATAAAATCATTCCTAACTATATTGATAAAGATCAAGCTGGGTTTATCCCGGAAAGATCAATAACAGACAACATAAGAAAAACTCTGAATATTATAAATTTTTGTAGGAACACTAAAACAGAGGCAGTCATGCTTTCTCTTGACGCCGAAAAAGCCTTTGACAAGGTGGAAATTCCTTTTCTGAAAGAGGTCCTAAAGAAAATGGGATTTGGCCCCAATTTTTTACGCTCAATACAGGCTATTTATGAAGAACCCAAAGCTTTTTTGTCCATCAACAATCATAATTCCCAGAGCTGGACACTTTCCAGAGGAACTAGACAAGGATGCCCCCTATCCCCAATTTTGTTCGCCTTGTCTTTAGAACCCCTAGCCATGGCAATAATATCTGACCCCGATATAACGGGAGTGCTTATTGGCTCTCAAAAAACTTCCTACAAATTAAGTCTGTTTGCTGACGACGCAATTTTTTACTGTACAAATCCTCTGCTTTCTTTAAATAAACTAATAGCCTTAATTAAAGACTTTGGAAGAGTTGCAGGTTTCACAATAAATTTTCAGAAATCAGAAATATACCCTATTTGGCTAGGTCCTGACCTAGAATCTAAGTTAAAACGCGAATTTCACTTTAAATGGGTGAAATCTCACTTTAGACACCTAGGTATTTTAATTCCTCTGGACCTGCAAAATCTTTTTAGAGATAATTTCGATCCTCTGTTAAAATCTATAACAACAACTTTTAAAGATTGTGAGAAACTTTCATTGAGTTTATTAGAAAAAATAGAACAAATTAAGGTTTTTGTCCTACCAAAATTTTTATTCTTATTTCAGAACCTCCCCATTGTCATTAAACCAGAGATTTTTCAAAAATTGAAATCATTATTTTTGGATTTTATATGGGCAAAGAAAAAACATAGGATAGCCTACTCGTCCTTAGTGAAACCTTTGTCACAAGGTGGGCTAGCACTTCCAGATTTAGAGAAATATTATTTGGCGGCTCAACTAAAATATGTTTTGCTATACGCTGTTCCTCAAATTGATAAGGATTGGGTACGTATAGAGCAATTCTTTATTGAACCAAATTTATTGTATGAAATAATTTGGAACAAGCCTAATCCACGTAATTCTAGTCTTCAATTGAATCCTTTTCTGAAATTAACCCTGAATATTTGGGACAGATATAGAAATTTATTAGCACCCCATCCCTCTCCAGCAACAGTTTTCTTGGGGCAGGACTGGTTCCCTGCAGCAAAAGACAATTCAAGTTTTAAGAACTGGAGAGTGGCAGGTATACTCAGATTTAAACACCTAATTATAAATAATTCAATGAGACCATTAAAGAACCTGGAAAGAAAATATCTATTTCGGGCCGACTGGTTGCAATACAATCAGTTACATCATTTATTGCACAACCCAAATATTTTGTCTCAATTAAATAGACCTTTGAAAGCATTTGAAGAAGCCATAATGGACCCGATACCCAAAATGAAAGGAAAGACTGCTGTTATCTATAAAGAACTAAGTAATTTAAACATGCCTTTAGACAGCTCAATTATGAAGGCTTGGAACAAGGATTGTGGGACTACTATCAGTTTAGAATGTTGGTCTAAACTCTGGTCATCTTATTTATTTCATACCCCCATATTGAATTTGAGGCTACAAAACTTTAAAATTTTCTCCAGATGGTACCTGACACCACTACAGATTTTCTACGCCAAAAGATCAAAAGATGCCAAATGCTGGAGAGGGTGTGGCTTCCAGGGCTCATTTATTCATTGCTGGTGGGAATGCCCTGTTGTGATGGAATTCTGGAGGAAAATTTTGCCCACTGTTGAATGTATAATTGATCACAAAGTGCCCTTCACCCCCGACTCAATTTTGCTTAACCTTTGGAAAAATGGGGAAATGCCTAAGCATAAACATGAATTGGCTTCAATGCTTATTTTAGCCGCAAAATTATTAATAGCTCACCATTAGAAAGCCCCTGTCTTGCCTTCTAAACGTAATTGGTTTCTAAAAATTTGGGACCTAGTAGTAATGGATAAGCTGGCTACTACCATAAAAAATTCTGAAGCATCAGATAAAGGTCTAGATAAAAACATGTTTGTAGAGAAATGGTTTCACTTTTTTGCTAATGTACAATCTGAACAAAAATCATTGTGTAAATTACCGGATAAGTATTTAACTTTTGCTTTATATTAGAAATACACTCTGCATATTGTATTCATAACAGGATGGCTTGTAAGGTAGATTCTATGGTTATTAGTATTATAGTTGATGTTTGTTGGAATGTATTTTTGTTTTTAATTAATAAAAAGTTTAAACTCCCCCCCCCCAAAAAAAGAGGGTTCCCGTCCACGTGTGGATGAAAGCATCCCCAAGGGAGCCTCTCGCTTGGCCTCCCCGACTGAAGAAGAGAGGACATATCATGTTCTGGGAGTTTGCAAAGATGTCTACACTCGGCTGGCCCCATTGTGAGAAGACAGGTTGTATGTAGGAGTCGTTGAGTTCCCATTCGTGGTTGTCTAGTGTTGCTCTGCTGAGGGTGTCCACATGGGTGTTCTGTAATCTTGGTACTTGGACCGCTGAGAAGTGAATGAGAGGGCATGGTGGGTATGGTTTGGAGCGTTGCAATGGTGCCCATTGTCGTGGCTTGTAGTGTTTGGATGGTCTGGGGGCATTTAGAAGCTCATGGAAATAAATTCAGCTGGCACGCGTATTTATGTTATGGGAAGAATAAAATGGATGGATTTTTCTCTCACCATTATATTAGAAATAGTTTATTAAATACTTGGATAAAATATAAAAAATATGGAGACGAGAGAAAACCACTGTGGATAGTGCCAGCAGAAGTAATAAAAATAACAGCTGAATCCGATGAAGAAAGAGCGATGTCATGAATCAACTGCTCAAGATTCAAGGAGACAAAATTGAATTAAAATCTTCAGAAGAGTTAAATAATAAATATGACTGGTTTCAAATGCAACAAATTAAAAGCTTGATGGAAAATGATATTAAATCGGACGGAATTAGACGTAAGCAAACAGAATTAGAAAGAGTCCTGCTAGAGATAATGAAAAATTGATATATAAATATATAAATAATTTATATATAAAGTATATAAATTATTATTGAAATGGTCTACAGAAGAAGAAGTAGTAAAGTCTCAAATGGTCAAATGGGCAATCAATGTGAATACAAATGGATACATGGGAGCACCTTTGGAAGAACTCGATGAAGATCTCAACTTGTCAGAGTATCAAAGAGAACTGTTTTAAGATGATGTATAGGTGGTATATGACTCCGAAAAAACTGGCTAGGATGAGTAAGAAAATGTCAGATAGATGTTGGAAATGTAAAAAACATGAAGCTTCTTTTTTTCACATGTGGTGGACTTGTGAAAAAGCGAAAGAATTCTGGATGATACAACAAGAAATCTCCAAAATTTTGGGTTATGACTTTAAAAAAACTGCAGAGACTTTCTTGCTTTGATTACAATTAGAAAAATTTCCAAAGGAAGACAGGACATTAATTTGGTACTTGCTCTCAGCTGCTAGGACACTGTATGTGCAGCTGTGGAAACAAGAAAAAATACCAGAGAAATGGGACTGGATTATGAAAGTTTTATCGTGGAGTGAGATGGACAAACTAACTAGAACTCTTAGAGACTATGATCTAGATATATTCAAAAAGGAGTGGAAGAAATTTAAAGGCTATATGGAGAAAGAGTGGGATGTAAAAAGACATTGGACAATTTTTTAGTATTGATGAGGGAAAAAAAATATATTGAACTCTGATCAGTTAGTGGTACCTTTAGTATTGAACTTAAATATATAACTTCGGGGAAGTCAAACATGGGAGGGAGGGGGGATTGAAATACCATATGGGTTAGTACAGGAAATTTATAATTAAGTTTTGTAACCATATGTTATCAATAAATTGTTAAAACACAAACAGCCAAGATCTGACAAGATCAAACTAGTCTGACCCATCCTAGTCAGGATGATCCAACCCACCGAGATGTGAAATTTCCAGAAATTTTGAAGCCATTTTGAAGGGGCTGTCTCAACCCACAGGGGCCTTCCAGGGACATAGTGGCACCATCAATACTCAGATTTATAGATGACAAGGGAAGAGCCACTGAACTGAATTTTGGAGACAGATACAGAGCAGGCAAAGCAAAGATACTGGAAAGGTTCCCCCCTCCCCCTCTGTGCCTTTTCCCAGCCTGCCCCTTGAACCACACAACTACTGCTGGTTCTTTCACAACAGAGTGCAAGATACCGCAGCGACCCAAACAAATACAAATACCCAGTGAAATTACTTTTCTTGGAAAATATTCCTAAAATAAGAAATAAACTGCTTTTTATTAAGATCCCTCAGGCAGGTGAATGCATTCCCTGCTGATTTCTTCTCATTTGGAGAGAAATGGGCATTTGAACAATCAAGAATCTGATGTATACACCCTCCCCCCAAAAAATGTTGCTGGTCTCTAAGGTGCTGCTGGGCTCAAATGTAGCTGTCCTTTCCCACACCAACATGGCTACGGCTGAAGGAATCTGAAGAACCTGCCAGAGACTTTTGAGAGCCTGCACATCTCCACCTCAGGCTCCACCCCACAATCTCCAGCAATTTCCCACCCTAGAGTTGGAAGTCCTACCATCATATTGTTTATTTAATGAACCTATGTCCCTATAGTTGTTGTGAGTCATGCCCACTGTAATTTCTAGATCAGCCCCAACGTTTGTGGGATAACACTCCACCCATCTACTTTAAAATCACTCTAGCTCCACTACCAACATTTGATTCCTGCTAGCGGTGAGGCTTCTTGGCTCTGTTTAAGAGCTTTGACAACTCTCAAAACATTTAATATCCAAAGTGGTAAAATATTAGAGGACGTCTGCCACCTAATGGGCAAAAGTGGACAACAGGGAGGGGGGAACCAGAGAACTGTGAGGTACTCCAGAGGAATCTGTTGAGGCTGGGCGAGTGGGCATCTAAATGGCAAATGAGGCTCAATGAGGAAGTGCAACGTCATACACACAGGAACCAAAAATCCTACCTAGAAATATACATTGATGGGGTCTGAACTGGCAGTTACTGACCAGGAGAGAGATCTTGGAGTCACAGTAGATAACTCACTGAAAATGTCGAGACAGTGTGCCACTGCAATTAAAAAAAAAAAGGCAAATGCTGTGCTGGGGATTATTAGGAAGGGGACTGGAAACAAATCAGGCAGTATCGTAATCAATGTTCCCTCTAAGCTGCAGAATCTTGTGAGCAAAAAGTCTACTTTTGTGAGCTACTGGCATTAAAGTTGTGAGCTACTGCATACATTCATTATTGTGCTCTGGGGTTATCTTTCCTGAGCTAAGACAAAAATGAGTGATCTGGAAGCTAAAAGCCTGTGAACTAGCTCACGCTAACTCAGCTGAGAGGGAACAGTGATCATAATGCCCATGTATAAATCTATGGTGCAGCCTCTTTTGGAATGTGCACAGTTCTGGTCACTGTACCTCAAAACAGATATGGCATTGGAAAAAGTGCAGCAATGGGCAACGACAATAATTAAGGGGATGGAACACCAGCACCTTCCCAATGAAGAAAGGTTAAAAGATAGGAGACTACTTAGCTTGGAGAAACAACAACTTGGGGCAGGGGAGTGGCATGATAGAAGTTTACAAAATGGAGAAGATAAAGAAGTACTTTTCTCCCTTCCTCACAGTGCAAAAACTCAGCAGCACTCAACAAAATTAATTACAAGTAAACTTAGAACAGATAAAAAGTAGTACTTCTTCACCCAAAGTCACTAACATATGGAATTCACTGCCACAGGAAGTGGTGGCAGCTATAAGCAAAGACAACTTCAACAGGGGATTAGAAAAAACATACGGAACAAAGATCCATTAGTGGCTGTTAGGCACAGGGTATACAAGGAACACGCTGTCTGGGGCAGTGACGCTTTGTATTCTTGGAGATTGGGGGGGGGGGGGCAGGCACTTCTGGTCCCACGAGTGAACCTCCTGATGGCACCTTGGTTTTGGCCACTGTGTGACACAGTCTCTTGGACTGGATGGGCCATTTGCCTGATCCAACATGGATTTTATGTTCTTAAGTGGGGACTTTTAACCCATGGTGCGTCAGGAGAGTAAATCAGTGTTGGCAAGCAGAAATCTGAGCTAGAAAGCGCTCTGCATCTCCCCCCCCCCCGTCATCTCTGTTACAGCCACATGGAGTGCTTTCAATCGGCACCCCCACCCCTGTAATTAGTCACTTCCTTCTCTCCTTAAAACAATTACAGCTGAAGCAGGGCCCAGAATCTCCCAAGCAACAGCCCCCCCCCAAAAAAAAAAGTTGTGAAAGAGCAAAACACGTAACTGCACTTCTCCCCACAGCACCACAAGGTAGTCCAGGAACAAGCAAGCACTCCTATGCCAGCTCAGCTAGTTGTCAACAGGGCTTTTTTTGAGCAGGAACACACAGGAACACAGTTCCGGCTGGCTTGGTGTCAGGGGGTGTGGCCTAATATGCAAATGAGTTCCTACTGGCTTTTTTAAAAAAAGCCCTGGTTGTCAAAAAGTTCCACTGAAAATGCTGGTACCAATCGGCTTCATGACTACTTTGGTCCACTGGTTTCACAAAGCAACAACATAAGATGGGATGCTGAGACTGAAGTTAAGGGGCCATTCTGTGGCATTTCCCCAGATCCTGCTGGGGTCTCCTGGAGCTCCTATTTGCCCTGCACAACAAGCATGCAGGTTTAGAATCATAGAGTTGGAAGGGACCTCCAGGTCATCTAGGTTTCATACAGGGGTGCTGCTGGGGATGATGGGAGGCAGCCCTTGGACGAAAGGCCTGAGACTAGGAACACCATATGGGGAAAAGGATCCCTGCCCCACACCAAATCTCTCTCACACAGACAGAAAAAAGTCTGAGTCCACTGGCACCTTAAAGACCAAGTTTAATTCTGGGTAGAAGCCATCTGAAGAAGTATGTGTGCTGTACAGTATGTGCACTGAATATAACATGAGAAATATGTGATACGTATATTTAAAATGATGGAATGTGGATTGACTGTAACTTGTGAGTAGGGCCAGCCAGGGGCACAAAGAGTGGGTCTGCAGTTGGAGGAGGGAATGGGGAAAGTGTCCATCAACACAAGATGATCTAGGAATCCAGCTTGTTAGCATAACTGAGTAACATCTTTTATGGGGGTGGGGATTGGCGGCATGGAAACCTTTTAGTTAAAAAAAAAATCAGTCATCACAAGAGCCATATCATGATTTAATTTACTGTTGCTTGCAAAGTTATATTATATGCAGTTTCCCATATGAATTTAAGAGATACCCCCTACTGGTGTTTCCTTCAGGCACAAAGGTTTCCAGAGCACCCATTTTCTGGCCTTCCCCCTCCCTCAGCAGCCCAAAACACACACCCCTCCTGTTCCTGAGTGGGTAGACAGGAAAATCACACACGTGTTTGCAAAAATGCTGGTTGAGATCCAAGCCAATACCACATCATATTTTGGGTAAGTAAAGCTAATGGTTTACAGTGTTACTGATGTAACAAACAAGAATTTGAGCAGACTTCGGAGGATGGTGGAAGACAGGTGGGCCTGGCGTGACTTTGTCCGTGGGGCTGCAAAGAGTCGGACTCGACTGTGTGATTGAACAACAACAAAGCTAAAGGTAGTCCCTTGTGCAAGCACGGAGTCATTACCAATCCATGGAGTGACGTCACATCAGGATGTTTTCTTGGCAGACTTTTTATGCGGTGGTTTGTCATTGCTTTCCCCAGTAGCCCTAAGCAAAAGATACAACGGCCATCATCACCCAGAAAGCTTCTGCAGCACAGTGAGGATCTCACCTTGCATCTCTTGGATCCTGTCCAACACCCTTGGTGCCAGCAACAGAGGGTGCCAGTTTGTTTCCGAACTCAGTTCCAAGTGCTGGTGGTAACCTCTAAGGCTTTTCCGACCTCTCCCATGGGTTGCCATGTGTCAGCTACGTACAGTATTCAGGTTGCCACCTGCTGGCTGCTCCCCCACTTAGCGTGGCCCATGTGGGGCTCTTCCATCTTGGCCTCTGCAGAAGAGATAAGAGGAGCCCCCCCCCACCCATGGGAGATCTTCAGGAGGGCCTGCAAGGCCTGCTTGTTTACTAGGCCTCTTGAGGGGCTATGAACAGCAGACAGGTTTTGCTGGGTGGCCTTATTTGGAGACTGGGGGGTTTTTTGCCTGATTTTAATCTGTTTTAATTATTACCTGTAAGCTATCTTGACCCAAGAAGAAAGGCAGGTTACAGAGGTTTAATAAAGAAGCTCCTAAGGGAAGAAAAGCTCTTGTTTTCAGTAGCAACTGCCTGAATCTCAGGCTCTGAGGGAAGACCTGGGACAAGGAGGATCAGCTAGTGGAAGGGCTGCTTGGGGAGGGAGTACTTCCTCCCAACCAGCCATTTTCTCCAGAGAAATTTATCTCTGTCATCTGGAGACCAGTTGCAACTCTGGGCACGGCCGGCCCTAGACTGTCTGGCATCTTAGCCAAGGCTAACTTCTGGTCCCCCCCCCCCGCAATGATAATATCACTGAGTCACTTGGGGCACTCAATTTTGCTCCCCCAGGAGACCGGCGCTCTAGGCAATTGCCTAGTTTGTCTAGTGCAGGGGTAGGGAACATTGGCTCTCCAGATGTTTTTTGCCTGCAACTCCCATCAGCCCCAGCCATTGACCATGTAGGCAAAAAACATCTGGAGAGCCAATGTTCCCTACCCCTGGTCTAGTGGCAGGGCTGGCCGTGACTCTGGGATATCTCCAGGTCCTACTGGGAAGCTAGCTACTGGGGCAATAACACACCACGGTAAGCAATCGTGTGTAGGACAGCAAATGGTGTTTCACAGGAAACGTGGAAGGTTGACAGCAGCCCATTAGCAAAATCCTCCAACCCACCTACCTTAAACATGAGTGGTGATGCTTCATGGAGCTAAGTGTTTGACTTTCTTCTCCCACCCGGCCCTGCTACCCACACCACCGCTCTCTTGACTACACTCTCTAGCAAATGTGGAGCAGTGACTTGCAGGCTGTGGTTATGCCCTTCCCTGGGCCAGAGGAAATGAGCTCATCTGCAAGGAAATCAGAGGTGCTGGAAGAAAAGGCCAGGCACGGAGGGAACTTTAAGCTTACCCTCACTCTGGGGACAAATAAGAACTTCACTCTAGTGATGCTGCCCAGGGGTTCCTTGAATACGTAACATTATGTCAACAAAGGGTAGGATTTGGATAAAATGTTTATATCTATTGATTTTTGGTTCTGCTATGTGATCTCATGCTGCCATGACAGGCCCCTGATGCTTCTCCACTTCCAGGCAGATTTTCCTGCCAAAAATATTTATATTTCCCCTCAGTGACTGAGCTGCCCAGTAGCATGTATTTCTTTTCTTTCTTTCTTTTTAATTTTATAAGCCTTAACTGCCCCACCCTGTCCCAGATATTAGTTGAGGCTTATGACAACCCAGCACAGGAACTAGAAGAAATACAGGAGCCGTCTTGCTTTAAAATGCCCTCGTGAAATGGCACCCGAGGCAAAATTAACTTTCAACACAGAATAAAGATTTTAATAAACAGGAAGGGAATATATAAATATGAGGATTCAATAGAGGTTGCTGAGGTAACGCTTTCTAATATATACAGAAGTGAGGTTTTTGAACACACAAAATAGGGTTTTGGTTATTATACATTTCAGCTGTTACACAGAATCTTAAATACAGATTCTGAGAGAATTGCTTTGTCTTAATGCTTCTTCCAGGTTTCTCCCCCATGCTGCCATCGCCAAATCGCCCCACCGCCTCCTCCCTCCCCCCTCCCCTTCTGCAGCGCCATGCTGCTCTCTGCTGCCACTGCCGCCCTCCCCCCAGCATGCTCAGAGAAGCACTGCTAGAATCATTCCTACCCTTTTAGACATGGCCCGGGCATCTCCATGCTCTCTCCTGAGGCTTCGCTCCCCCCTCACTTGCCCAGAATCTACCACAAGACTTCTTGAGAAATTGCAGAAGAAGCTTTAGTGACGACACACAGAGCAAACATAGCAGGTGTACACAAGGCTACTGACCTTGCCAGACTGTCTTAATCAAAACTTACATTTCAAATATAGGTTATAGCTTAACAGCCCATCACTCTTCCCACCTAAATGTCTCCCACTCAAAAGGATTTGAATTAGTTCCCAGACTAAGGAATTACTCTTCTCCAAGGTTGCATTCCATCTTGCAGACATCTTTCATTGGTACCTATACTTTGTTACCAGGGAGATGAGATTAGGCCCTTACTTTCCACATTTGCTCATCTTCCCCCGTGGCCTCCTTTGTTACCAATGCTATTCTACTTAAAACTTTAAAAGAATACAATAAATACATATGAAGGTTAGTGAACACTGGTATTTTAGTACAGTCATGAATAAATAGGTGTAGGTACATATAGGAACACAGAAAACAATACTACTCATCAGCAATGATAACAGTATTAGGAAACTCAATAGACAGTTTCTAAACTATGAATTTGAGACCAATTCTTGTCAGGGACTTGTACCTGAGAGGTGCCAGCCAGATGGAAACCCTGCATAATTGCATCGGATCCTGCAGGGCCCAGATGGTATTGGGCAGAGTTCCATCAGGCTGGGACCAGGGTCAAAAAGGCCCTAGTCCTGGTTGAGGACAGCCAGGATCTCTTTAGAGCTGGGGACCACCATTAAGTTGTGGTCTAAGGAGTGCAGCACTCCCCCATTTTGGTGCAGTGGTTAAGTGCGCAGACTCTTATGTGGGAGAACTGGGTTTGATTCCCCACTCCTCCACTGGCAGCTGCTGGAATGGCCTTGGGTCAGACCTGGCTCTTGAAGGGCAGCTTCTGGGAGAGCTCTCTCGGCCCCACGTATTTCACAGGGTGTCTGTTGTGGGGAAGGAACGTAAAGGAGACTGTAGGCTGCTTTGAGATTCAGAGTGAAGGGCGGGGTAGAAATCCAATATCATGATCATCATCACAGAGGAGATGGTCCTGTAAGCGCATTGGTCCCTGACTGCTCAAGGCCTTATAGGTCAACACCAAAACCTTGAATGTGACTTGGTATTCCACTGGGAGCCAGTGTAGCTGGCGCAGCACAGGATGTTTATGTGCCATCCTTGACATTCCCATCAGGACTTGTGTCTTCGCATTCTGGACCAGTTAAAGCTTCCAGGTCAGTCTCAAGGGCAGGCCAGCATAGAGTGAGTTACAGCAGTCTAACCCAGAGGGGACCGCTGCATGGGTTATCATGGCCAGGTCAGACCATGACAGATAAGGGGCCAATTGCTGAGCTCAGCATAGATGAAAGAATGCCCTATGAGTGATCTGGGCCTCCAGAGTGAGGGAGGGGTCCAGGATCACTCCCTAGCCCCTGACGGATTGTGCAGGTGTCAGTGACACTCCATCAAGAGCTGGCAATCTATGCCCCAGTCCTGAAGCCCCCCTCCTAAACTTCGTTGGTCTTAAAAGGTGCCACTGGACTCAAACTTTGTTCTAAAATTGTTGGTTTCCTGTAAGCAGGATCAGCTTCTTTTAAAGTTTTTCCTATATAAACTTTTCCTGGTTGCAGAAGATTCCGAGTTCTTTTCAAAAACAGAACCCTTGTCATGCCACCCAGCTAACTGAAAATGCACATGAAGCAAATTCTATTAATATGGTAGTTATTAGCACAGGACAATGAAGATGAGAATCTATTACTCTTTTATTTGTTTTAGGCCAGTGCTTCCAGAGGGCCACGCTCAGGGCCCATCACTGGCGTGAGGGGACATGTTTTTCAATTTAACCTCCCACCTCACCGCTGCCATTTGATCATATGGTCCATCTTACCTTTCCCTGGCACAGAGAATGTATCTTGTAGACCAGAGAACAGACTTTATGTGCATAAACTAGGTGGTTCCAGTTTCCTTAATTCAAAAAGGATTTGTGTATGAATTCACCAAACTTTGATCATCGTTCTCTTGTTTAGACACTTGGCAGACTCATGGCCATTTTGTTTTTCAGATTATTCTAATACTTTTTGCCATGCTCTTTGAACTAATCGCATAAGCCAGACAAGGCCACTTATACTCAAGAGCTTCCCAAATATGGCTATTCACGGCCCAAGAGATGAAGTCATGTTTCAGACATTTTTGAAGGGGGAAAAAGAACTGTAAACTTTTCATGCTCATAAAAATAACAACAGGAGGGAGTGTGAGAGATGCTTCCCACTGCCAAATTAAATCAAGTGAACACATGGGCACATGGAGTGGCACAAATGCCTTGGTTCCTCCACAGATTGCCTCAGCATCCTTGCAAATACTTTGCTTTTTAAAAATAGTTTTCTTGCTACTGAACTCCGACTCTTTGCACTTAACTTCTCTCTTTGTAGGCAGCAGCACTTCTTGTTGCATGGAGCGGGGTGGGGATGCCCACACGGAACTGAAGCCGGGAGGCAGACTAGGGGATTACTGGCAAAAGATGCTGTTTGATCAAAGGGGGGGAGGGGCAAAGTCCCATCAGGCCCTAAAATGGTTGGGGATTTACAGCATGGGATGTTCTTTGTGTCTCATAATCACAGTTCACCAAGGCAGACCCCTGACCAGTATGAGAGCCAGTGTGGGGCAGTGGTTAAGTATGGGGACTCTAATCTGGGAGAACCGGGTTTGATTCCCCATGCAGCCAGCTGGGTGACTTTGAGTCAGTCACAGTTCACTCAGAACTGCTTTCTCCAGAGCAGTTCTTGAAAGAGCTCTCTCAGTCCCACCTACTTCACAGGGTGTCTGTTGTGGGGAGGGGAAGGGAAAGGAGATTAGAAGTTGCTCTGAGACTCCAAGTGAAGGGCGGGGTATAAATCCAATCTCCTCCTCCTTTTCACTCTCCTGCCCTCCACCCTCCCAGGTACCCCACGGGCAAGACTGACAAGGGAACTAAGTGGAGCGTTCCCTCTCCCACAACCACTTGGGGGCAACACAAGTAGCTCCCAAAGAGGGAAACACACAAACACACACACTTTAGAAAGGTTATGTTGGTGCTCAGATTCAGCACCAGAGGGCTGCTCACCTTGACTTTCAGAATGGGGGATGATGCCGGGGAGGGGGGGGACCTAATAATACTCATTATTTGCTGCATTGAGCCGGGTGCCCTTCCAATGCTGGCCTGTGGCACCATGAGGGCTGCTCAGCTAGCCATCCTGTTTGCTGGATGATGCAATGGGTCCGGCCTTTTTTTCTGGGGAATGTGGCAGAACAGAGTTCCGGAACCTCTTTATGGCAACAAAATTCTCAAAAAAATGTTTGCAAGTTCATGAGAAGCACCCATGTGTTTCTCTTTCATTTCCCTCTTGAGAGTTCCGGAACCTCTTTTTCCAGAGAAAAAGTCCCATCTAAACTTATCAGCATTTGTATAAAGGTGAGCCTGGAAAGCCATTTTGATGGACTTCCTTATTCCCAAAGACCAAGGGGGGGGGGGGAGATTTCTAAATGCCAGGTAGAGGTCTTCTGCTTGCCAGCCTCTCATGGGAAAAAGCATTTCATCACACCCGAATAAAACTTTGTTATGTTTCAGTAAAATGCTGCCTTGGGTTCATTCTCATGATCTTCTGAGTTCACCGTGGCCATGAAAATAAACCCTCAACAACGTTATCCACAAAATCCAAATTCTGTAATAGAACTGCCTAAATGACAGAAGTAATCACTCTCTGTTTTCACACAGACTGAAAAAAGTGGCAGAAGAAGAAGAAAAAAGAGAAGAAACAAGGACACATGAAGAGAGTCAACAAATGCTGCATGATACAGGAAAGATTTCTACCAACTGAAAAGAAACCAGAGTAGACCCAATACAAGAAAAGGAAACCATCCAAGTGCCCTTTAGCTTCCTTTAGATTTCAATCAAATGAACGCCCTCTGAGGATACCGTCAGCCATATTAGCTTCCTTTGGTCTTTATCACGCTTCCTGCAAGACCTAGAAACTTGCTTTTTTCTATTTAAAAAAGAGAGATTAAATATTCAGACAGCCTCGCCCTGAAGCAGTCTGCACCCAGTTGCATCACATTGGCTGCAAGCAGTACATCAGCCAGTCACAGCCCACAAGAGCAGCAGTAGTGGGCGCCAAGTGGACACAGTGCCGTAACTCTGCAGGAGTCCGGAACATTCTGTAGCAGACCTCCAGTCAAGCTCATGAGCATGTCTGTGACAGGTCTCTCTCGAAATCCCCCACATATTCTGCAGGCTGATAACTGAGGGGTCTGCAAGACAGAGTCCAGCCACTCTCCTTGGGTGAAGATGAGATTAATGTGCCACAATGTGGCTCCGGGTCACGTAGCTGAGGTCAACAGATCACTAGCAGAAAGAGAGGGGGGCAGAAAAGGCTCCCTGTTTAGCAGAAGACAGGCTATATTAAGGGTGGCCAAACTAGCATAATGTAAGAGCCACCTGGAATAAATGCCAGATGTTTGAGGGAGGGAGGGAGGGAGGAAGGAAGGAAGGAAGGAAGGAAGGAAGGAAGGAAGGAAGGAAGGAAGGAAGGAAGGAAGGAAGGAAGGAAGGAAGGAAGGAAGGAAGGGGTGGAAAGCTGGCTGACTGTAGAATCTTCCCTTTCCTATACCTGAAATTCAATAAAACTTTTATTTGGGGGGGAAAAAAGCTGGCTGGCTTGTTTTGGAGAAGTGATTTAAAGAGACAAACGCCTTCTCCAAGCCAGCCAACAGGGCAGTGGGAGCTTCAAGAGCCACACAATATGTGTGAAAGAACCACATGTGGGTCCTGAGCCACAGTTTGGCCACCCCTGGCTATATTATGGTGCCAATGAGTACAGCTGCAAGCCTGTCCACAAAAATGCATCCCAAAAAAGCAAATCCTGCAACTGTTTGCTCACATATGGAAGCTGATGCGTGGAACAGAAGAGTGTTAAGTGACTGAAGAACTGCTTGGTACATGCATGACTTGCAAAGCCTTTTCCAGCGCAGTCCAGATGATGGCAGGACTGATGTCATACAGTTATCTGGTGGTTTTTCAGATACTTGACCTGCCATTTGCCTTCAAACAGAAGAGCCTGGAATCTAATCATGCATAGGGATTGGTTTGGGATGATCCAAACCAATTCAAGGTTGTTGAATGATCCAAATCAATGCTTCAAGGTCCAAACCAATGCTTCAAGGTTATTGAATGAGCCAAATCAATGCCAGCAAAGCTGCTGGTTGGGTAGCAGATCTCCAGTTGTTCTTCTGTAAAAACGGCTTATTAGCCAACTCACAGATCTTATCAGCTCTCAAAGCCAAGCAGGGTCAGCCCTCATTACTCTATGGGTGGGAAGGAAGTTCAGAGCTGCTAAGCAGAGGCAGGCAACGGCAAACCACCTCTGGACATCTCTTACCTTGAAAGCCCCATGAGGTCACCATAAGTCAGCTGGGACTTGACAACAACAACAAAAGTAGCAAAAATTGTTTTGGAGATGAATGTACTGGCAAAGCATTTTTGCAAACTAACAACCTGATTTGGGGCACTTTTTCTCAGTACATCCCACAGAGTTCTACAGGACTTTAGATCCAAGCGGGCAGCTGTGTTGCTCTGAAGCAGTTGAACAAAGCAGGAGTCAAGTTTCACCTTTAAGACCAACCAAGCTTGGTCAGCCAGTTTGGTGTAGTGGTTAAGTGTGCAGACTCTTATTTGGGAGAACCGGGTTTGATTCCCCATTCCTCCACTTGCACCTGCTAGCATGGCCTTGGGTCAGCCATAGCTCTTGCAGAGGTTGTCCTTGAAAGGGCAGCTGCTGTGAGAGCCCTCTCCAGCCCCACCCAACTCCCAGGGTGTCTGTTGTGGGGGAGGAAGGTAAAGGAGTGGAGGGCGGGATATAAATCCAATATCTTCTTCTTCATCTTCTTACATTCTGACTAAAACTTGGTTGGTCTTAAAGATGCACTTGACTCCTGCTTTGTTCTACAGGACTTCAGTATGCGATCTGTTGCCTCCCAGCGCTACCAAAAGATGGCAAGATAATCCTAACTGCTGCAAGGTTACTGAGTTCCTGTGTGAGTGCGTGCACTGTGTGGGTGGGAGGCCTGGTGGCCCTGCTTCTCCAGCACAATAAATCACTGTGGCACAGAAGCAATGCTGATGCAAAGCACAACTTGGGAAAATTTCCACTGTTTTTCACACCCAGCTGTGCTCCTGAATCTGAACATTTAATAAGAGGCAACAACAACAAAATCACAGGGAGTTAATCTAAACTTGCCTGTGTGCCTTTATGGAGACACTGCAGGTAGCTGTCAAATTGTGCTGGTGCTGGCTCTCGCCATCACTGTTATCTTGCCTTCAAACGGATCCCATACTTGGTTACAAAGTTAGGATTTTATTGAAGAGAACTAAGCACTGGAAGAGGCAAGATAACAGTGATGGCGAGAGCCAGCACCAGCACAATTTTATACACGTAAAACAAACATCTCACAAAGCCACAATTCACACCGTTACAGGCACATCTGTCTTCTCACCATCACTATCAGTAGAGAGGATGCCTCCCTACTTCGAAGGCCATGCTGCTCGGCTTCAAAGGGTCCCAGTGTGAGAATGTGCAGAGACATAACATAACTCATTCTACAACCCCAAATGTTTTGGATACCAGTGGGGCAAGGTTAATTACTATTCAAGCATTTTGGGTCAAGCAAGGGTTACAACATGGAGTCAGTTTGGTTCAGTAACAAAGCAGTTCTAAGTCATAGTAAAAATACATTGCAGCATTGGTCACATTATAGGGAACCAGCAGTAAAGATACAAGTTCTGACATTTCAGCTTGTTCTCCCCTGACCACTTGCCTCCCATGTCCAGGCACTGATTTAAGACAGCGATGGCTTCATGGATGAAATATAAAGCTCGGTGTCATTAGTGTATTGAAGTCATCCAGCCCCAATGCTTCAAGTGCCCTGATACAACAGCAACGCTTATGGGCTTGATACACAAGGAGGCAAAAAGTATAGCGCTCAGCTCACTTTATTATGATTACTGGAAGTAAGACTGGCTCACTGGGCCAACCACATACAGTTCTAGTTCCCACGCTGATGCGCCACTGGATCATTTGAAGCAGCTGGGGGAGTCGCAACTAGTCCAGGGAAGCAAAGATCTGGATCCCGCTTCCCACTGTCTCTGTGTCCCCAAGCTCAGTCCCAAAGGCTCCCAGGAGCCAGACAGGAACTAGCAAATGTGACTCTGTCTGCATAATATAAAGATAGATGAAAAAATGATCTAATCCCCTTACTGCAAAAATAATAGGAAAAATATCTAAAGACAACTTCAGAAACTCTACAGAAGTTCTAACCACAACAAAAGATGGCACAGCTGCCGACTGGAAAAGGGAGATGACACCAGTTCTAATAGAAACTGTTCCAGAGGCTACGGCCAACTGTGCTCATATAAAAAATGACGCATTTTGTTATAACACATGGAGAAATGCAGAAAAGGAACACAGTTAGTGAAAATGGGATTTTTCTTACTGAGTAGTGGAATGATAAATACCAAAATGACATTCAGCCATCTGCTTTGTTCTCAGACATTTGGTTTTCATTTCTAAAACATCCACGGGCTTCCTCTGTCGGCATGTGAGGAGGAGTCTGGCTCTCCAAGAGTCTGGCCCTCCGCAGTGGAGGAACACAGGCTGCTTCTCTGCCCAGCCACTTTGGAGACTTCAGCCCTCCTCCTCAGCCAGGCCCAAGTCCAAGCTCACCTCACAGCGCCAAAGTGGAGGCAGGTCAAGCACCACCGAGCCCTGCTGGCTGCTCTGCAGGGAGAGGCACTTCTTGGAGGAGAAGCTCCACGCCTTCTCCCTTCCTTTCCAACAGCCTGAGCATCTGCCTCCCTCGGCACCTCCCCCAGCCCCTGCCAGGAAAGTGGGTGCAGCCAGTCTAAGGGCGAGCTGGAAAACTGAGGCCTTTTCTGGAATGTGCAGAATGCTAAAGGGTGGGGTGAGAAGCCATCAAAATCAGGGGTGAGACCTGTAAACAAGAGTTCAGCAAACACCAGGACTGAACTGCTCATATAAACAACAAATATTAAGCCAAATAAGGGCCTGACTAGAACCCTGCTTCTTTCCCAACGTAGGAATTGGGGCCATGTTTGCTACCAGACTCAGCCCTACACATTGTTTCATCACAAACACAGCAATAGGCTTTGAGCCCCACCACTTTGGGGGATGCAGTCGGACATGCAAGGATGCAGGTAAGAAATAAGAAAACCACCTAAATCTTGTTTGAATGTTTGCTTCCTAAGTAGAAAAATTTATTACCAGAAAAGACGACACCTATTTCTGGCATTAGAAAGAGTGAAACACTGTCTATAAACCACTGAAAAGATTTCAACTGTTGAAACACCTGTAATAAGCATAATATATGCATGAAACTGAACTACATACAAGCTACATACAAACATTTTGGTGATCATATTAGAGATTATTTGATAAGTTTCTCTTTGCTTATCACAAATACAGGTTTCACATAATTTATGAAAAAGAAGGAAGACCACATCCTAAGTGTTTGCCCGGCCAATCTATTTTGCAGGAAACGCCAGGACATGCTGAACATCTCCACAGCTCACCTTTAAGAAACCCAAGATCCAATTTCTATTGGGATCAATGGTGTGAAGAAAGCAGGGACAACCTCAGCTGTCAGTGACAGACGAATGGTACAGTCAAAATGCCGCATTTTGCTTCGCTGTTACATCTAAACCAGGGGTGTCAAACTCATTTGTTATGAGGGCCAGATCTGACATAAATGAGACCTTGTTGTGTTGGGCTGGGCTGGGCTGGGCCGGGCCATGTATGTACAAGATTAGGTAGCAGAGATATAATTTTTTTAAAGGACACAGACAAGCACGATTAATTTTTTTTAAAAAACCCTTAAAATAAAACATGCTTAACACATTAGCACTTGTTGGTCTTTCTTTGTATTTCTCCCATGTGCTTTCTTTGTATTTCTCCCATGGGATCCAGGGAGCTGGGCAAAGGAAGCTCTGGCTCTTTCCCTCCCTCCCCAGGGACCAGGAGGGGGAGGAGCCTCAACCAATGGAGAAAATTGAGGTTTTGCTCTGTAGCTCCTGTGTGATTGAGCAAGCCTTGCAAAGCAAGCTGAGATGCAGAAGGAAGCAAGAGAGAGGGAGAAGAAAGCAGACAAGAGTCAGTTGCTTGGGGGCCTCATTCGGCCCCCTTGACACCCCTGATCTAAACTCTAAAAACCACCCTTTGTGAGCAGCCATCAAAAATGTAGTTCATAAACCACAACGTACAAATATAGGAAACCCACAAGACAAATATAGGAAACTCACAAGACCCACAAGATCTCAACCTTCCCCCTCCCTCTCTGAGCCACCCCCTTGCCAGGCAGCCCAACTGCCTGCTGTACCCTTCCTACCTGCCCCCCTCCCACCATGGTTCCCGCCTGCTGGGCCTCCGCCTCCATCAGAGTGGCTCACACAGTGGCACAGAAGGCAGGGTGCCTCACCCACCCCACTGTGCTGGCACCATCTACTCCTAAGCTGTTTTACCAAGAAAACAACATGGCAGGAAGGTATTAGCCTGAACTATTAAGCAAAGCTTACAGTGGAGAATTTATCAAAGGAAACTGTTTCACACTTACACACTTATGGGTTCTCCCTTCCCAAAATCTCCTGCCCTGTCCTCAAACCACATGCAACATCTGTTTCACAACCCCCTTAATGTGTTCCCATGCCACAAGAAAGAGGATGCATGATTTTTCAGCCAGGTATATTTCTTTACTCAGTTCCCTCTACTTGCACAATCTGGTGTGCACTGCTTTCCACATGGAAGCATGCCTCCTCCTGCATGTTCCATGCATCAGACTCCTTGAGACCCATTTCCATAATCAGGCACAAAGCAAATAAGCAGCATGTGCTTACTCAGTGAAGCATACACCCAGGAATCAACAGTGGTCCTAGTGGACTTCTGGAAAGCCCCCACACCCGACTTATCCCCATATCAAGGGTGCCTGCAGCCATGTTGCCCTCATGCTCTTCTCTGACACAAAATCACACTCCACTGAGTAACAGCACATGAATCTCGGATGCCCTTATAGCCTGTCGCTGACACCCAGGGCTCTCCTAGATCCAGAAGTCTGAAAAAAGACAAGAGAAATCTGGGACAGACATAGGGGTCTTTACTAATGGCTCAAGATGGATGGGACCTAGTTTGTTCCCCCCTCCCAAGAGTTATGTCTACAAGGGTTGCCAATATCAGTTCTATACTGAAGTATACACCTAGCGACTCAAGCAGACAAAAAAAGAAGAAAGAATTCAATAGAATCCCTGCAGTCAAAGTGGAATCCATTCCATTTCAGGTACCCACAATCCCTCACAGAAACTGCTTGAGGATGGGGTGGAGGGACAAACTAGATCCCACCCATCTTGGGGATCAAAGCTGTATATGCTCACTGGGCCTTCCAAATGACAGAAATGAAACATGAGGACTAAGTAACATATTTTGTGTCCAGTGGCACCTTTAAGACTAA
Source organism: Heteronotia binoei (assembly GCF_032191835.1). NCBI lineage: Eukaryota > Metazoa > Chordata > Lepidosauria > Squamata > Gekkonidae > Heteronotia > Heteronotia binoei. The sequence goes on along the minus strand of NC_083228.1, from coordinate 1,391,046 downwards.
CAAAGTTTAATTCTAGGTATAAACTTTATTAAATTTTGCCATCTTGTGAGCTTGGAGAAGAGATCTCAGAGGGTGAGTGAGGGGGAAAATACTTGTGAATTTCCTACATTGTGCAGGGGGTTGGATCCTGGAGGTCCCTTCCAATTCGAAGATTCGGTGATTCTATGAAATTAATTTAATAAGCATTAAACTTTGTTGGTCTTAAAGGTGCCAGTGTCCGAGTCTGGCATGTGCTGGTGTTTCTTGTAAAACAGACTGGCCAGGCAAACAGTTAGGATGTGGTTTTTTTCTTCGTAAATTAAACTTCGTTTGTCTTAAAGTGCCACTGGACTCAAACTTAGTTCTGCTGCTTCACAGATCAAGAAGAAGAAGAAGATATTGGATTTCTATCCCGCCCTCCACTCCGAAGAGTCTCAGAGCGGCTCACAATCTCCTTTACCTTCCTCCCCCACAACAGACACCCTGTGAGGTGGGTGGGGCTGGAGAGGGCTCTCACAGCAGCTGCCCTTTCAAGGACAACCTCTGCCAGAGCTATGGCAGACCCAAGGCCATGCTAGCAGGTGCAAGTGGAGGAGTGGGGAATCAAACCCGGTTCTTCCAGATAAGAGTCTGCATACTTAACCATTACACCAAACTGGCACAGATCAACACTGTGGCCCCCCGAATCCATGCGGAGAAGGTGATGGCCATGGACCATGGGGTATCATTATCCCACCAGGTCATGAAAAGAGAAGACCCAAATCCTGAAACAAGCTCTAGCATACTCTTGACCTGACACTGCGCAGAGGAGATACACTGGCATGCCTGGCATGGAGGACTGCCACACTCCATCTTTCTCAGCTACTATCTGTAATTCCCCAGGGTTCCTTCCAGCCTAGCCTGGAATTTGACCCAGGAGGCAATGGGGCAGCCCCATCTGGAGGCAAACAAAGGCAGGTAGGTGGTCCCACCTGGAGGCAGACAAAGGCGGATAGCCCTATCTGCAGCATTCAGCACCAAGGTACTGCAGGAAGTGTGATCAAACCAGCACAGTGCAGAGTGCCAGACCCAAGTCAGGAGAGACCTGGGTTCAGAGACTTTAGCCATTTCAGAATGACAGGCCAGTTGCTGTAATCTGCCCAGACTACCTCACAGGGTTATTGTGAGGAGTGTCAAGCATGGTAGCAATGAGTACCGGTGGGCATTAAAGACCACTGGGACCAGGAGGCTTTTGTAATAGCCCCATCCTCCTCTTACGATGGGAGTAGGATGGCTAGCCAAGCACGAGCCAGACATTCGCTGGGGAGACAAGACGATTAGAGTTCAATTATACGAGGTGTCAAGCCCATCATTGGAATAAGGAGTGGGACCCCAATCCGCTGCCCCAAAATGAGAAGGTTTGCTTGACAATGGAGGAAGTCCAGATGGTCCCTAAGGCTTATCAAGACTTAAGAGGGGTTTAAGTGAACAGGGAGCCGATGAATTCCCACCCCATAGGGACACGGACTGTGCCATTGAATTGATCCCGGGGCAAACCCTGCCTAAGGCAAAGCTGTACTCGATGGGGTGGGCTGAAAAGGTGGAACTGAGGAAGTTCCTAGATAAGAACCTGAAGAGAAGCTTTATACGACCCACCACGGCCCCCTATGCAGCCCCCATCCTCTTTAGGAAAAAGAAGGACGGCTCGCTTAGACTTTGTACTGATTTTCGGGGGATCAATGGGATTTCCACTTCGAATGCATATCCAATACCCCTCATCAAGGACTTAGTACTGTGTCGGAGGGGAAGATCTTTACTAAGCTGGACTTGAGAGATGTGTACTTCAGGTGCGCATCAAAGAGAGGGACGAGTGGAAAACGGTGTTCAATACACCAGTGGGACAATTTGAGTACCTAGTGATGCTATTTGGGTTACAAGGAACACCGGGAGTGTTTATGAACTTTATCAATGAAGTGCTGAGAGAATATTTGTTTAAAGGGATGGTGGTGTACCTGGATGACATAATTATCTATTCCCAAGACCTCCAATCGCACATGTGAAGCTAGTGAGGGAGGTCCTCAGCACACTGCTAAAGCATAAGTTGTATGCTAAGTTGTCTAAATGCGAGTTCCACAAAACCGAACTCGACTATTTGGGTTTCAGGGTATCTGGGCAGGGATTGGCTATGGACCCAAGTAAGGTTCAAGCGGTATTAGATTGGGCTCTCCCAAGGACATGTAGACAGCTCCAATTGTTCCTCGGGTTTCCAAATTTTTACCATACCTTCATACCGGGGTTCACCCAAATAATGTTGCCCCTCACTGAGTTATTAAAAACAAAGGGGAAGGGTCCAGACTCCAAAAAAAACAGGAGCGAAGCTAAATTGGATGCCGAAATGTCAGGAAGTGTTCAATAAGCTCAAAAGGCTGTTCACAAGCGAGCCAGTCTTAAGCCACCCCAATGAATTAAAGCCTTTCATTGTGCAATGTGACGCTTCCAACGTCACTGTCGGAGCCATCCTCATGCAAAGGGACGAAGAGGGGAGGCTGAAACCATGTGCCTATATTTCTAAGAAATTTTCCCAGGAGCAGAGAAATTGGTCGGTGTGGGATAAAGAGGCTTTTGCCGTGACCTATGCTTTAAAAACATGGAGGTCCTGGCTGGAAGACGCCAAACTGCCCTTTGAAATTTGGACCGATCACAAAAATTTGGAGGCGCTCACCGGCCGCCGTAAACTCACTGAAAAGCAAATTAGGTGGGCGAGATTTTTCTCTAAATTCGATTTCATGTTGAAGCACATCCTGGGGACAAAAAACTTCTTGGCAGATGCCCTGTCGCGCCTCCAGCAACACAATAGCCAGAAAGAGGAGGTGGTGGACTCCCTGATCTCCCCCTCTCAAGTAGCTGCCATGGTAACCACATGGTCTACAGCGAGGCAGAATCTGCAGACGGAGAACTGGGAAGGGAAACGACTAACCACCGAGAACGAAAAGGAAGGGGAAGACCACCCAGGTGAAGTACAAAAGGGAGAGGATGGGTTCTTGTATAAAGATGGCAAACTCTACGTCCCTAAGAGCCTCCGCTCAGAGGTCCTACAATTTTGCCGTTCCAACAAGTTGGTCAGGCATTTGGGGTATGTAAAGACACTGCACCTAATTAACAGGCAGTTCTGGTGGCCATCTATGAAAAAGGACATTTCTGAGTTCGTGGCTTCTTGCCCCATTTGCTTAATGGCTAAGAGAAGAGGGGGAAAGCCCCCTGGGTTGTTGAAGCCTCTAGAAACAGCCACACATTCTTGGTCTGTAGTGTCAATGGATTTTATAGTCGAACTACCAGTCTCACAAGGGAAGACCGTAATTCTGGTAGTAGTGGACACCTTTTCCAAACAGGCGCATTTCATTCCTTGTGCACAATTGCCATCTGCTAAGAGGCTAGCTTATCTGTTTTTCCACCATATTGTGAAACTCCACTCATTCCCCAATAAGATCATTAGTGACAGAGGCCCACAGTTCATTGCCAACTTCTGGTTGGAGTTTTGCAAACTGATGGGTATAGAACAGGGGTTGAGCTCAGCGTACCATCCACAGACGGATGGACAAATGGAACGGATGAACGCACTTTTAGAACAGTATTTACGGTGTTATGTGAGCCACCAACAGTCTAATTGGGTGGACCTCTTGCCGTTTGCCGAATATGGTTACAACAACAGTGTACATAGCTCAACCAAAGCTTCCCCCTTTCAGATTGTAAATGGATACGAAGGCAAGCCTGTCCCCTTGTTGCCGGGGGGAGAGCGAGCCCAGGACCCCACCTCCTTCGAGCAATGGTGGGGTAAATTGGAGGGCAGCTGGAAGGGGATCCAAGAGAATCTAGAACTGGCCAAGGAAGCTTATAAAAAACAATATGATAAATCCCATGCGCCCGTGTGGGATTTCAAAGTGGGTGATTCCGTGTTTGTGTCAACAAAAAACCTTTCATTGAATCAGCCTTCTAAGAAGCTGGCTTATAGGTTTATGGGTCCATTCAAAATCAAAAGGGTAATCAATAAAGTGACAGTAGAATTGGAGTTACCCAAGATGTTTAGTAAAATACACCCTGTCTTTCATTGCAGTCTTTTGCGAAGAGACCGGGGTGGTACTCCTGGGCACCCTCGACCACCAGCTCCACAACCTATCCAGATTGGGAATCAGAGTCATCATGAAGTAGAAGAAATTTTAGATGCTAAAGTGAAACGTGGAGTGTTGTATTATCTGATTAAATGGAAGCATTTTCCTACCAGCCAAAATGAATGGGTAGCAGAACAAAATGTCTTAGCCCCTGATTTGGTAAACAAATTTTATAAAGCATTCCCTCAGAAACCCCGACATTGATGTTAAGGGGGGGAGTATGTCAAGCATGGTAGAATTCCATTGGTAATTGATTGGTTTAGGGTCCTCCACAAAGCTGGCCTGTGAAATGTCACGGAGGACCAAGGTCTGTTAACTCTGTTATTCTTTCCCCCTCCCCCTCCTTACTTTATTGCTTGCAAAGTAGAAGTAGAGAGAAACGAAACTATCTTGAGAAAAAGTAATCAGTACCTTTCCATACGTTCCTCTTAGGGAGTGCAACACATCTAGGGAAAGCAAGGACGGAGTCCTGATAACGCCATGAGAATGTAGACATTTATGATAGTTTATGTGTGAGAGCGCATCCCTCGCCCCCACCTTTTGGAATCCTTTTGAAGTAAGCCTTAAAAGTATTGTATCAATGTATCTTTAGCACCACTCTCAAGAATCTATTACACTGAAAGTATCGGTCTATCAATAAACGTAGTTTTGTATCAAACTCGACAAGTCATTGAAACCACATGCTTGACAAGGAGATAAGGTAGGAAATTACCAGAGTCCTGAGCTTCTTGAACACACATCATGACGTGTGTTGGGGCAGGGGGTTGTGTCTCCACTGCAGTTTAAATTGTTATCCTATTTCCCTCCACTTTTCTCCAGGGAACACAAAGGATCCCCATGGCGCATACCCAGCACTGTGACGATCTCGGGCGGGGGGGGGGGGACTTCCAAGAGATGGAGCCATAACTGCATTCATGTCAAAAATAGAAACAAAAATTTACACCCAGAGAATATTATTTTTGACAAAATAATAAGGATACATACACAGAAAAAGCAACTTTAAGAGTATCAGGGCTGCCTCTTGGTGTTCTCCTGGGAATTTTGCTATTTGCTGAGTTTTGCAAAGGCACTCCAGAGCCACAGTATAAAAGGGAGCTACCAGAAGTTCAGTTGTATCCAATCTTGGGGAACGCACAAAAGAATGCAACCCCCCCCCCCCAAAAAAACCCTTCTGTTTGCTGTACAGCTCAATAAAAAACCAGAACATTATTCATGATGCCATCCTAAGCAGAGTTACCTGCTTCTTAAGTGCATTGAGGTCAATGGGTTTAGAAGGGTGAAACTCTCCTCAGGATTGCATAGTCAGCCCCTTCTCTGCATGCAAACAAACCAGATTAGACAAAGAGAAAACAAACACACAAAACCAGTCACACATATGGAGACACCGCAGCCCATGTTCTTAACGGCATTTTTGCCTAAGCAAACATCAAAAATTCCATCATTGCATATTATTTCAATGCAAAGAAATAAAACTGCTCCAGATCTGTCTGTTAGCACCATTTACCTTCTGTCCTTAATATTCTGTAAGACATACTAAAAAAGGGGAGAGGAGATTCATAAAGGAGAGCAGAAGTTGAAGAGTTAACCGTGCAGAACAGGCACCTCTTTCGATGCAGACTAAATGCAGCATTTCCAACTGGACTAGCCTCCAAATGCCTAAAAGATCCAAGTTACACCGAAGGAAGACGAACAACCACAAAGACTGCTTTGGAACTTCAGGAAGTTCTAAATACTCACTCAGCTAGGCCAAAGACACGTCAAAATGAAAATCCAGAGGAAATGAAGAGAAAGAAAAAGTAATCAAGAATTCAACTGGCGGAGAACATGATGTTTCCCCTTTTTTGGAAGTGTGCAGCTACAGGCATTCCCACAATGCAAGCCCAGAATGTTACACGCCAGCAAAGCCCTTTGCTCGAGGTGTGTGTGTGTGCTGGGGGGGGGGGTGCCATTAGGGGAAATCCTTCCCATTGGCTGAAGTTCAGCCCCCTCATTAAAATACAGAGTGGAAACAGCTGTGAGAGAAAGGCATGGAATGGTCCGCAGCAGCGTCTCCTGAAATTCTTGGCATCTGGAACCTTTTAGCAGCAGATTCCCAGTAGTCAGAAAGTTCACTGCTTTTAAAAAGTTTTGCTTCATCATCAGAGGGATGGGCTGGCAAAGAATCTGGATCCAGCAACCACTGACACATCTTATGCAACTTCACAGCCCAGAGACTTTTAAAAGTTACACAACTCTGTGCTAGTGAACACATCACTGCTCCAAAACCAGAAATAATATTGATTAAAAACCCTAATACAAGAACCAAGCATTAGAACAGCTCTGGGATCCAGGAGACAGCTATCTCCTGAAGCCACCAAACAAAATTCTGGAAACATGCTTCATAGGCTCCGAACACTTTGCAAACTCTGCAGACTATTTAAGGTCTTGGAGGTCATCATGTTGGACGTCCCTATCAGCTAAAACAGTAACCCCTCCCCACTTTTAAATGGTAACCAAAGCTCATTGCAACTCCAAGTCATCTTGTTTAAGAAGCACCAATTCAAACCCCTGATGAAGAGAATTTGAGGCCCCCTTGGCTGTCTTTGGATTCAGTGTCTGACTACTTCAGCTGACTCTCTCAGCTGACATCAACAGGATCCTAGGTGCTCTTAGGCCGACCATGTGCCTCTTAGACGCATGCCCATCATGGCTAGTGAAAGCCATCAGCAATGGAATACTTGTTGGACATTATCAACCTGTTGTAAGGTTTTGCCCAGAAGCTGTCACAAGACAATAAATGCAAAAGAATCATTTAGCAAACACTTGTAGCAGGTGCATGCGCGTACAAGACTATTTTCTTGCCAGACTAACATTAACTGGAAGTCACAGTTCAGATACAGCTTACAGGTTAACGGCCCATCAATTCTCCCACCTGAACGTCTGCCACCTAAAAGTCTTTGAATTAATTCCCAGACCACGGTGTTGCTTTTCTCCAAGGTCACATTCCAGTTCTGCAGACATCCTTCTGCTGGTACCTATCTTTCGTTACCAGCAAGACAAGATTAGGCTCAGACAAGGCCCACAACAATCTACCCTCTATTGGGGCCCCATACTATTCCTCATTACACTATAAAACTATAATGAATATATATAAAGGTTAACCAACACTAATATTAAAATACAGAGATTAATACAATAATAAATATACATGGGTACATACGTAACTATATTAGACACTACAGCTGAAAATATATGTATGAATACATGAATATATATAGATATGTAAATAGGCATAAGTAATTATACAAAAATATACGTATGTGGATTCTGACCATTCATAAGCAATGACAATACTAGCAAGAAAACCACTTGGTTGTTTCTGAATCATAAGAACATAACAGAAGCCATATTGGATCAGGCCAATGGCCCATCCAGTCCAACACTCTGTGTCACATAAGAGAAGCCATGTTGGATCAGGCCAATGGCCCATCCAGCCCAACACTCTGTGTCACATAAGCACATAAGAGAAGCCCTGTTGGATCAGGCCAGTGGCCCCACCAGTCCAACACTCTGTGTCACACAGTGGCCAAAAAATGTACCGTATATACATATAAATATATATACACAATGTGGCTAATAGCCACTGATAGACCTCTGCTCCATATTTTTATCCAACCCCCTCTTGAAGCTGGCTATGCTTGTAGCTGCCACCACCTCCTGTGGCAGTGAATTCCACATGTTAATCACCCTTTGGGTGAAGAAGTACTTCCTTTTATCCGTTTTAACCTGACTGCTTAGTAATTTCATCGAATGCCCATGAGTTCTTGTATTGTGAGAAAGAGAAATTCTTTCTCTACTTTCTCCATCCCATGCATTATCTCGTAAACCTCTATCATGTCACTCCGCAGTCGACGTTTCTCCAAGCTAAAGAGCCCCAAGCGTTTCAACCTTTCTTCATAGGGAAAGTGTTCCAACCTTTTAATCATTCTAATTGCCCTTTTCTGGACTTTTTCCAATGCTATAATATCCTTTTTGAGGTGCGGTGACCAGAATTGTACACAGTATTCCAAATGAGACAGCACCATCGATTTATACAGGGGCATTATGATATTGGCTGATTTGTTTTCAATTCCCTTCCTAATCATTCCCAGCATGACATTGGCCTTTTTTATTGCAATCACAAACTGTCTTGACATTTTCAGTGAGTTATCTACCACGACCCCAAGATCTCTCTCTTGGTCAGTCTCTGCCAGTTCACACCCCATCAACTTGTATTTGTAGCTGGGATTTTTGGCCCCAATGTGCATTACTTTGCACTTGGCCACATTGAACCTCATCTGCCATGTTGACGCCCACTCACCCAGCCTCAAGAGATCCCTTTGGAGTGCCTCATAATCATCTCTGGTTCTCACCACCCTGAACAATTTAGTGTCATCTGCAAACTTGGCCACTTCACTGCTTACTCCCAACTCCAAATCATTTATGAACAAGTTAAAGAGCATGGGCCCCAGTACTGAGCCCTGCGGCACTCCACTGCTTACCATCCTCCACTGTGAAGACTGCCCATTTATACTCATGCTCTGCTTCCTATTAATTAGCCAGTTTTTGATCCACAAGAGGTCCTGTCCTTTTACTCCATGACTCTCAAGCTTACTAAGGAGCCTTTGATGAGGAACTTTATCAAAAGCTTTCTGGAAGTCAAGGTAAACAACATCTATTGGGTCTCTTTTGTCCACATGTTTGTTCACCCCCTCAAAGAAATGTAACAGGTTAGTGAGGCAAGATCTTCCCTTACAGAACCCATGCTGAGTCTGCCTCAATAACTTGTGTTCATCAATGCGCCTATTCATTCTGTCCTTGATAATGGTTTCTACCAACTTTCCTGATATTGAAGTCAGACTGACTGGCCTGTAATTTCCTAGATCTCCTCTGGAACCCTTTTTAAAGATGGGGGTGACATTTGCTACCCTCCAGTCCTCAGGAACGGAGGCAGATTTCAATGAAAGATTACATATTTTTGTCAGAAGAGCCACAAGTTCAACTTTGAGTTCTTTCAGAACTCTCAGATGTATGCCATCTGGACCTGGTGACTTATTAGTTTTTAATTTGTCTATCAGTTGTAGGACCTCCTCTCTTGTCACCTCAATCTGACTCAGGTCTTTCAACACCCCTTCCAAAATAAGTGTTCTGGAGCAGGCAAACACTTCTCATCTTCCACAGTGAAGACGAAGGCAAAAAAATGCATTCAGCTTGTCAGCCATTTCTCTATCCTCCTTCAGTAATCCTTTTACCCCTTGGTCATCCAAGGGCCCCTCTGCCTCCCAACCCTGTCAAGAACTTGGTTGTGCTCCTGGACTTCTCTTTATCAGTGGAGGCTCAGGCTGCACATGTTGCCAGGCTGGTGGGGTTTTTTTCAATCTCTCCAGGTCAAGCAGCAGGTCAACCCTTCCTCTCTAGCTCTGACCTTGCCACAGTGATTTAGCAACCGCTAGATTACTGTAATTCACTCTGCGTAGGCCTTCCTTTGAAGTTGATCCAAAAGTTACAGCTTATTCAGAATGCAGCAGCGCAGGTACTAACACAGGGCTGTCAAAAGTCCAGTCTATGGGACAAATATGGCCCATGCAGGGGTCAAATCTGTCCCCTCCCCCCAAGTAACCTCCTTCTCCTGCTTCCTTTCTGGGGCTTCTGCTGCAGTCACGACTTACCTTGCTTTTCCCCCAGCTCCCTCCATGGCTCTTTGTTTTCTGCTTCCTGTCTCTTTCCTCCCTCCACCCCACCCCACTCTCTCTCATGCACACACAGGCACATGGAGAGCTCCGTGGGTGCTTCACGCAGGAGATACACAAAGGTAAGCCTTCCTCTCTCTTTCTGTACCCCCCTCTCTTTCTTTGACTCTCTGCCCCTCTCTGTCTCTGCCTCTCTGTCTCTTTCTTTGCCTCTCTGCCTCTCTCTTTTCGCCACTCTGCCCCTTTCTCTGCTCCTCACTCTCTGCCTTGGATTGGTTCTTATATTCTGGAAAATGGAGTGATTTCAGATGCCAAATGATAATTGGTAAGGAGACCAAAAAACTACCTCTCAATTCAGTCCAGGAGGATGCATTGTCTTGAGGTTCATTATCAATTGCAATTCAGCAGTTCCTTTTCTAATCTCCCTTTGAAATGTCTTTGTAAGAGCACTGCTCCTCTTAGGTCAGCAACTGAATGTTGTGGTTTCTAATGTCAGACTTCTGTCCATTTATTCTTTGCATCTTCCCAGACTGAATCCTCCTGGATGGAACTGAGACTGAGGTTCCTGTCTTGTTACCAATGCTAGTATTTCCAGTTTGGTGTAGTGGTTAAGTGTGCAGACTCTTATCTGGGAGAACCGGGTTTGATTCCCCACTCCTCCACTTGCACCTGCTGGAATGGCCTTGGGTCAGCCATAGCTCTGGCAGAGGTTGTCCTTGAAAGGGCAGCTGCTGTGAGAGCCCTCTCCAGCCCCACCCACCTCACAGGGTGTCTGTTGTGGGGGAGGAAGGGAAAGGAGATTGTGAGCCGCTCTGAGACTCTTCGGAGTGGAGGGCGGGATATAAATCCAATATCTTCTTCTTCTTCTTCTTCCATGCCTATTACACCTCTGCATATCACCCCTAATCCAATCAAGTCATTAACCTTCTATTGCCATTTGACATCTGAAATCATCTTTGTAATGATTATATCTCTGGTATGCATGGCTTGGCCCAACGAAGTGACATTTATGTCAGATTCGTCCCTCATAACAATTGAGTTTGACACCCCTGTACTAATGGGTACCCCAATGTTAACACATATTCAACCTGTGCTCCACAAGCTGCACTGGCTTCAAGTTGACTGCTGGATCCACTTCAAGGTTTTGGTTCTGATTTTTAAAGCCCTTAACAGTCTGGGACTCATGTACCAGTATGTCCCTTGAAGAACTTTATACTTGGGGGATCAAAATCTACTGGCAGTCCCTGGCCCAAAAGAGATCTGGCTGTCCTCAACTAGAGCTAGGACCTTCTCAGCTCCGGCCTGACGGAATCCTCTCCCTAGTAATCTCCGCACCCAATGGGACCTAGCTCAGTTTCTCAGAACATGTAAAACAGAGATGTTCCACTGGGCCTATGGCTGAGGACAGCAATGGCTTAGTATTACCATTCTGTTATGCTTCCTCTATGCCCAGTTTACAATCCAATCCACGGAGGGAGTAAAAATTGCTATGCCATTGTTATTGGATCTTACCTGTTATTAATTTCCTTATTTTCCTATTTATTGTATTTTAACAACTTTATGTTTTTAATTCTGATGTATACCACTCTGAGCTCTTCGGGGGAGGGCAATCTATTTAATGAATTAATAAATAATAATAATAAACTATTATGGAGTTTGAGATCAAGCTGCTGAATGAGAGGGGGCTTCAAAAAGTGGTGGGACTGGAACAAACCCCAGAGAAGAAGAAGGGAAAATAATGTGTACTCCTCCCTTGGGCTCCTGGCTCAGTCCCTACTGATGGGCTGTGGTTCAGTAGCATGCAGAAGGTCCAAGGCCCAGTTCCCAGCATCTCCAGTTAAAAGGGTCAAGTGAAGATAATGCCAAAGACCTTTTCTCTGCTTGAGACGCTGGACAGCTGCTACCAGTCTGAGCAGCAAGACTGGCTTTGGTGGACCAAGGCTCTGATGCAGCGTAAGGCAGCTCTACTCACAGCAATAACATGAGTGGCTCCTGTTTTGGCTTCCAGTGGGGCTCTCTGCATTTGTCTTCCAGCATCATGACACCATCTCCCAGGAGAGGAACTCCGTCTGAAGGTGAAGCCCTGAAGCACCAGAGAGCATGGCCCACAAGGCTGAATGCTCCCCAGGAAGTGACGGCCTGAAGGCCAGCTGGGCCTTAGCACAATAAGAACAAGCATGACTTTCTCCTGAATTCTTCTGGATCTGACATCACCATCTGCCCACAGCTACAACTTAAGCAGCCTAGAGTTCAGCAGAGAAATAAGGCAGGTTTTTTTCATGTTTCCTTTTCCTAAAACAAAGCCAATGAATTTTACCCCTGTGCAAGTGTTTTGTGTTATCTCTTCTGTAACACAGGTCCAGGAAAGAGAGCACTGAACTTGTCCTCATTCTGCTCTGCGACCAAGTTGTGTAAGCTTCATCGCAGCATGACAACTCCATGAAAGCCATCCCTTCCACTGAAAAGCACATGGAGACTCACCTGTTGGGCAGGAACACACCTGAACATACTGCATCAGACCCTTGGTCAGACTGGCAGTGGCTCTCCAGGGTCTCAGGCACAAAAAGGTCTTTCCCCTCCCTACTGCTTGGTCCTTTATTAAACTGGACATGCTGGGGACTGAAGCCATTCAAACAAACCTGTTGCATGTATTTTACAATACTCAGTTATCTTCTGCCAGCAAAGACAGCATGTTTGAACCACACTCAAAGCAAGCAGACGGCCAGCCGGTTCTGAATGCTTGTTGTCCGGATCACTCCATCCCAACAGATCTCTGGTCAAGTCACAATCAAGGAATGCTGCCTCACAGCCAGGCAAGCTCACAAAATCAAAAGGACTGCTGATATTCTCTTTTGGGGGCTGGGGCTGGGGGTGGTGGTGGGGGGGGGGGTTGAGCCTTCCTGTCACTGTGAGCACATACCCCAAGCAGAAAATTAAACACTTGCTTTTAAATAAATATTTGTTTAGCTATCAAAAGACAAAACTATGAACACAGCAAGACCTATTTACTACCACTCAAAACACCCCTTTCTATGTGAGTGTGTGTGGGGGAGGATTGTAGTGGGTGGACAGTTGCTAAATCTCAACACCATGTTTCAAAAGTCCCGAAAATTCAAGAGAAACTGGGCAAGAATGTGATTGTTGCACACAGCTCAATGCAAACTTGAGATAATGTTGGCAAGGGGGGGAAGTTAATATTACTATATTCTCCTTCTGGAACAGTTGCACGGGGTTCAAAGTTCAATTATTAATTCACTCTCCTGTCTACATCAGACACAGAAGGTATTATGCTACTGAAGTTGGCTTGTCTTAAAACCAAAGGCCTCACTTTCTTGTTAAAACGATGCTGCAAGCTGCTGTTTCCATACAGATACCAATCTTCCTATCCAATGCCATCTAGTTCAGTATATAACTATTTGCAATGCAAATAAACACTTGCAGGCTAAAACTCTTACATGTAGTGTGCATATGTTGGTAAGAGGGCGGATGTTCCTTATGTTAGCCGAGATTCAGGGAACCATTGTTATAATTGCACACGAGAACATGAAAGAAAGGCATAATCTAAACACATAGAATGTGAACCAGTTTCCTCATATTTCATAGATGTTTATGTTGTTGGGAATTACGATATCAAGATTCCAATGAGTAAAATCCTGCAAATAATCGAGGGGGAGGTGCCATCTTACACTTACATCTTTAACTTGTTCATAAATGATTTAGAGTTGGGAGTGAGCAGTGAAGTGGCCAAGTTTGCGGATGACACTAAATTGTTCAGGGTGGTGAGAACCAGAGAGGATTGTGAGGAACTCCAAAGGGATCTGTTGAGGCTGGGTGAGTGGGCGTCAACGTGGCAGATGCGGTTCAATGTGGCCAAGTGCAAAGTAATGCACATTGGGGCCAAGAATCCCAGCTACAAATACAAGTTGATGGGGTGTGAACTGGCAGAGACTGACCAAGAGAGAGATCTTGGGGTCGTGGTAGATAACTCACTGAAAATGTCAAGACAGTGTGTGTTTGCAATAAAAAAGGCCAACGCCATGCTGGGAATTATTAGGAAGGGAATTGAAAACAAATCAGCCAGTATCATAATGCCCCTGTATAAATCGATGGTGCGGTCTCATTTGGAGTACTGTGTGCAGTTCTGGTTGCCACACCTCAAAAAGGATATTATAGCATTGGAGAAAGTCCAGAAAAGCGCAACTAGAATGATTAAAGGGCTGGAACACTTTCCCTATGAAGAAAGGTTGAAACGCTTGGGACTCTTTAGCTTGGAGAAACGTCGACTGCGGGGTGACATGATAGAGGTTTACAAGATAATGCATGGGATGGAGAAAGTAGAGAAAGAAGTACTATTCTCCCTTTCTCACAATACAAGAACTCGTGGGCATTCGATGAAATTGCTGAGCAGACAGGTTAAAATGGATAAAATGGATAAAAGGAAGTACTTCTTCACCAAAGAGTGATTAACATGTGGAATTCACTGCCACAGGAGGTGGTGGCAGCCACAAGCATAGCCACCTTCAAGAGGGGTTTAGATAAAAATATGGAGCAGAGGTCCATCAGTGGCTATTAGCCACAGTGTGTGTGTGTGTGTATATATATATATAATTTTTTTTTGCCACTGTGTGACACAGAGTGTTGGACTGGATGGGCCATTGGCCTGATCTAACATGGCTTCTCTTATGTTCTTACACACCGCTTGACCAGTGTTCCCTCTGAGCTGAGTTAGCGTGAGCCAGCTCACACATTTTTGTCTTAGCTCAGGGCAGATGACCCCAGAGCACATTAATCTATGCAGTAGCTCACAACTTTAATGCCAGTAGCTCATAAAATAGAATTTTTGCTCAGAAGATTCTGTGGCTTAGAGGGAACATTGCCCTTGACAGATAATCTTATCTGAGTCTCATCTTCCTCTGCCAATTCTTGTCCTATTGCCCTGAACATCCCTCACATTTGCATTATCAATCGTCAAAAGGCCCAGAAAGAGGCAGTGCTGGATTAAACCCTGTGGAGGCCCCTAGGCAGTCAAAATCTCAGGGCCTGCTCACAAATTATTTCAGAGTCAGAGTGCCCACCCCACAACCCATAGCCCCCACGTAATTGTAACATCCTTCCATGCCAACGATTACTTTCATGCTGGACACCAGGTTGGGGGGAAAGTAACAACAGAAGGGAGGATGTGGTGGGGTCAGCTGCAGGTAGAGGGGTTTGAGGTTCTCCTCTCCTTGCCTCCTGGTCTCTAAAAATATCAGGCTCCCCATACATAATTTCATACATGAGTGGGGCAGGCCCATGTTTAAATATATGGATGTGTCACCCTTATGTCTGTCAGACCCCAGAGTCAAGGAACACGCAGATGGTAAAGTCAGACATTTATTCCCAACATCATAAGGCAATACAACGGTTTGCTGAAACTGGTGTTCCAGCTCAGAGGCACTTCATATATACCCTCGGTGGACCGTTATCAATTCAAGCGCGGCAAAAAGCGGTGGGTACTTTTGACGGGCAGCCTACATCCCCTCCCCCCCACTGCATTCTAGGTGCAATATCTAATGCGTCCTCTGGTCTCCTCCAGCCACGACCTTGGTTGCCATGTTAACAAGCTGCTAAGATAACTATTAGGGATGTGCCAGGCGGGTAAAGCAAAGCAACAAGCTATATGTCTCAAAATGGAATGCAGGCTGTCTCACTCAACAGTTACAGATTTGTTCATGGTCACTCTTAAGAACAATTACAAGTTGTTATGTGGCAAGAGAATACAATCTGGGGTGGAGTCTTGACAATGTCTAGGTTCTCTACTCTAGATTACTGTGAGATTCCTGCTTTGACAACATTCTCTGAGTCAAAGAAGTGGAGGGCTTCAGCATAGGCTCAAGCTCTTTTAACTTTAGGGCTGGGTACATCTTTTAATGCAGGGCTTTCAATCATACAGCCTGAGGGTCAGATCCAGCCAGTCCAGGGCTTTTATCCAGCCCATGAGCATATGCAAGGGAGGGAACATGAGATGTGAGAGAGGGAACAGGACGCTGCTTGGGGGAAGAAGCAGGCAAGCTGCTCCAATCATGGCTTTAGTGTGTGATGGAACAACCTCCTCTCTAGCAGTTTACTTCAATGTCAGCCTCCCTAGTAAGTAGGGAGTTGCCGCAACTGCAATTACAACAGCCTCTTCTCCCTCCCTTCCTTCTCATGGCACATGGCATAGCAGCTCTTTTCTCTACCAGAACTGGACAATGCCCAGCAAAAGTGGTGTACCAAGGGCAGCGGCGGGACTGGGGGGAATGGACCACCTCAGGTGCATTCAATGAGGGGTGCTCTGAAGGCCAATGGGGAGGCTTTTCATTGAGGAAGAGGAGGAATGGGCTGCGAAGATCAACGATTTCAGAGTCCAAGGTATCGGTACCAATGATTGAAGGCTATGAATAAGAGGCTCTGGTGTCCTGAAGTGGTGCCTGGTCAATGGAAGTCAAAGGCGGAATGGCAGGGGTGATTGTATGAGTCGCAGAAGCTGTCAATTTTGATGGCTGAAGGGCTAGTTCAGATGGAGTATATGTGGCCAGAGCTTACTGGAGACAGGGTGGTTGTTGGGAGGTCACTTGAAGGTTCCTGAAGGTAGAGGTGGGACCAGTCAAGGAGCTCAAGCTTGATTGTGGTGAGGTGAGGTGAGGTGGAGCACTGGCATGATTGAGCCCAGGATCAATGTGTAGATCACAAGGGCGAATGTGATAGATCATGATGGGAGCATCTCCTAGGATAGTATTGGAATTGGCATTGAGGGGTCGGTGATCTTGATTCTGAGGAATACCTTCATCAAGCATAGTCTCAGTGGGACGTATAATAATGATGAGTGGATTCACTCCAGGACTGGGACTGGCTGTAAGACTGATGGTGGTGCATCGCAACAGAGGAGTAATGATGTCCTCGATCCTTACAAAGTTGCAAGGAAATCGGACGGTAGGTAGTTGTACACTGATGGAGATTTGGATGGAACGTGGACAATCTGCACCAGAAGTAATTGAGTCTGAGCCAGAGTGTAGTGTATCGGCAGCCACAAGCGCCATGCGCAGAGGCGACTGGGCCGTCCCAGGCGCCTCCAGCGCGGGGCGCGTAATCCCCGCCAATCAACAGCTGCGGCGGGAAGTTTAACAAGTCAGGATTGGCCCGACCTGCCCAGTAGGTTGTACCGGAGATTGTACATAAGCGGGACCCGGCCCACGAGTTCTCTCTCTTGCAACGTGCTCCTAATAAACTATGTTGCCCTACTCTCGTCTCCGCTTCGAGTACGTTACACTGGCGACGAGGATGGGATTCTAGCCTCATCGGCTACATCGGAGACCAAGGGCACCACCAGGCCACGACCGCCGCCGCGGCCACCATGGCCAACCAGGGCGGAACCCCGGTCACGTCGAGCCGTTTGACCCCGCGAATCCAGAGGCCTGGGAATCCTACCTGGAACGGGTCGAATGCTACCTGAGGGCCAACAAGGTCACGGAGGACAGCATGAAGAGGGACGTTCTCCTGAGCGTCTGCGGGGCGGCCACATTCGAGATCGCCAAGGGTCTCTCGGCCCCCGCCCGCCTCACGGAGAAGTCCTTCGCCGAGGTCAGCAGACTCCTCACCGGCCACTTCTTACCTCAGCCTTCACGGGTGGCCTGCCGGTTCCTGTTCCACAGAAGGGACCAGGCGGCCGGAGAATCGGCCGCCGACTACTTGGCGGCCCTCTGGAGGATCGCCGGGAACTGCAACTTCCCCCAGCTGGAAGACACCCTGGCCGATCGCTTCACGTGGGGCCTCCGCGATGAGAGGCTCCAGCAGAAGCTCTTCGCCAAGGAAGAGCTCACCCTCCAGAGCGCTTTCAACGAAGCAGTGGCATTCGAGAGGACCTCCAGGACCTTTCCCAAGGCCCGGACAGACGCCGTCCACCACGAGGAGCTGGACCACGACCGCCCGGAGGAGGGAGAAGCCTACCAGCTGCGTCGCCCAGCCGGGCCACCCAACAGAGCAGCCCAACGCCCCCGAGCACCCGATCGACCACCAGTGTCGGAGAGGGTTCCTGCCACCAAGTGCGCCAGCTGCGGCGACCCCCACGACCGGAGAGACTGCCAGTACCGGACCTGGGACTGCCGGAGCTGCGGGAAGACCGGCCACATAGCCAGGGCTTGCCGAGCCAAGCCCAACCGCCGGAGGCCGACCACACATCACGAGTCGGCGGAGTTCCACTCCACAGACTCCACGTCCCTTCAGGTACTGAACTTGCCCCTCGCCACCCCCGACAAAATTAAAATGGCGGTCCTCATCGAAGGGAACCCCTGCCAAATGGAGGTGGACTCAGGTTCCTCCATTTCCATTATAGCGGAGGAGACCCTGAGGAAGCTGTGCCCCCGCCAGCGGCTTCAACTAAGGCCGGCGGACTTCATACTCCAGGACTTTCAGAAGAACCCGGTGCAAATTGCAGGGTGGGCGCGGGTGCAAGTCGAGCGGGGGCCCTTCTACGGCCAGCTGGACATCCTGGTGGTAAAGCGCCAGCTTACCACCCTGCTAGGACTGGTGTGGTTCAAACCCTTGGGGATCCGCTTGGAGGGGGTGGGGCAAACCCTAACGCCCAGAGGGTTCGGGGAAATATGCCGAGAGTTCCCGGACGTGTTCGATGGGTCCCTAGGGAGCTACAAAGGGCCGGCCATTTCCCTGCCACTAGACCCCACGGTCAGGCCGATTAGGCTCAAGGCGAGGAGGGTCCCATTCGCCTTGAAGCCTAAAATAGAGGCAGAGCTAGACCGCCTCACGGCCCAAGGTGTCCTCGAGCCGGTGGACTACGCCACCTGGGAAACCCCCATCGTAACCCCCATCAAGCCAAACGGGGAGGTGCGGATCTGTGCCGATTATAAATGCACCATTAATAAGGCACTACAGGACAACCCCTACCCAGTGCCGGTGGTGAGCCACGTCCTGGCCACCCTAGCGGGATCTAAGATATTTGGGAAGCTAGACCTGGCACAGGCCTACCAGCAGCTCCCAGTAGACAACAAGACGGCGGAGGCCCAAACGATCGTGACGCACAGGGGGGCCTTCCGGGTGAAGAGGCTACAGTTTGGGGTTAGCGTCGCTCCGGGGATTTTCCAGAGCATAATGGACGCTCTCCTTAAAGGGATCCCAGGAGTCCAGCCATTCTTCGATGACGTTTTAGTCTCCGCCCCGGACCCCGAAGAATTCGGCAACCGCCTTCGAGAGGTGCTCCGCCGGTTCCAGGCAGCGGGGCTCAAGGTTAAGAGGGAGAAATGCTTGCTGGGGGTCCCACGGGTGGAGTTCCTGGGGTTCGCTGTTGACGCGGCAGGAATCCACCCAACGGAAGAAAAGACCCGAGCCATCGTGCAAGCCCCGGCCCCCACGTGTAAAGCGGAGCTACAAAGCTTCTTGGGGGTGCTCAACTTTTACCATTCATTCCTCCCCCACAAGGCAGCCCTGGCAGAGCCCCTTCACCGGCTGCTGGACAAAAAAGCCCCTTGGGTTTGGGGCAAACGACAGGCCGCCGCATTTCAGGCGGTCAAGGACGTCCTGGTGTCCAATGCGGTGCTCCACCATTTTGACGAGGGCCTCCCCGTCATCCTGGCCTGCGATGCGTCGCCTTATGGGGTGGGAGCAGTCCTGGGGCACCAGCTTCCGGACGGGAGGGAGGTACCGGTCGCTTACTACTCCCGCACACTCACTCCAGCCGAGCGCAACTACGCGCAGATAGATAAGGAGGCCCTGGCAATCGTGGCGGGGGTCCTCAAGTTCCATGAGTATCTATACGGGAGAAGGTTCACCATTGCCACGGACCACAAGCCCCTCTTAGGTCTACTGGCCCCAGACCGACAAACCCCCCAAATACTCTCACAGCGCGTGTTGAGGTGGAACCAATTCCTCAACTCATACACGTACACACTGGTCCACCGGGCCGGCAAGGCTATGGGTCACGCGGACGCGCTCAGCCGTTTGCCGCTTCCTGAAACGGGTCCAGACCCCGCCCCCGCACACCAGGTCATGCTGATGGAGAGCCTCCCGGAGCAGCCCCTCCACGCAGCGGAGGTAGCCAAGGCCACACAGAAACACAAGACACTGGCGCGGGTGCTCGACTGGGTGGTGAGGGGCTGGCCAGAAGGGAACATGGGGGAAGAATTCAAGCCATATAAGACCAGGCGGGAGGAACTAGCAGCCGACAAAGGGTGCCTATTATGGGGAAGCAGGGTGGTGGTCCCGCCCCCGCTGCAGAAGCGGGTCCTGGAATCCCTACACGAGACCCATCCCGGCATAGTCCGAATGAAGGCGTTAGCCAGGAGCTACGTCTGGTGGCCGGGGATGGACGGGGAGATTGAGACCTGGGTTCGGAGGTGCCAGACATGCCAGGAAACGCGGCCCGAGCCTCCCAGCGCCCCCGCGACACGGTGGGAGTCTACCAGGAAGCCATGGTCGAGACTCCACCTCGACTTCGCGGGGCCATTCCAGGGGCAGATCTTCATGATAATCGTGGACGCCTACACCAAATGGCTGGAGGTCATTCCCGTAGGGTCCACCTCGTCAGCCGCCGCAATCAAGGCGCTGCACAGGGTCTTATGTACACACGGTATCCCGGACACCATAGTCTCCAATAACGGGACCGCGTTCACCTCAGCCGACTTCCAGGCGTTCCTCCAGCGATACCTGATTAGGCACATAAGGTCGGCCCCCTTCCACCCGGCCACCAACGGCCAGGCAGAGCGGATGGTCCGCACAACAAAGGAAGCCCTGAGCCGAATTGTACAGGGCGACTGGGACCACAGGTTGGCCGCGTTCCTCTTCGATAATAGGATCACACCCAACCCGGTCACAGGGGTTAGTCCGGCAGAGCTCCTCATGGGGCGCAAGCTCATAACCCGACTGGACAGACTACATCCCGACCGGGCTTCAGACACCCGCGAGAGTCCAGAGGTCCGGGACGCGGCCAGAGGTTTCTTTGCGGGCGATCACGTATACGCCCGGAACTACGCAAGGGGCCCCGACTGGGTGGCGGGCCGAGTGCTACGAGTAACTGGGTCCCACCACTATGATATATCCACGGAGGGGGGCCAAGTATTACGGCGGCACAGAGACCAGTTGCGCCGCCGCACGCTACCAGAGGAACCAGCAGACACTGAGGGGGAGAGAGCAGGGGTGGAACCGACTGGAGACCGATCGGAGGACGCGGCCCCAACACCAGTTATACCCCCGCTAGAAGCGCCGGGGCCAACAGAGCCCGAGGGACCAGCAGAACCAGACCCGCAGCCCCCGTCTGCACCACGATCCACAGACGCACCGACAACGGCGACCGCGCCCCCTCCACAGGACCTCCCCAGACGGTCCACCAGGGAGCGCCGGCCTCCCGCGTATCTTAATGTTCATTAATCAGGGGGGGGAGGGGTGTAGTGTATCGGCAGCCACAAGCGCCATGCGCAGAGGCGACTGGGCCGTCCCAGGCGCCTCCAGCGCGGGGCGCGTAATCCCCGCCAATCAACAGCTGCGGCGGGAAGTTTAACAAGTCAGGATTGGCCCGACCTGCCCAGTAGGTTGTACCGGAGATTGTACATAAGCGGGACCCGGCCCACGAGTTCTCTCTCTTGCAACGTGCTCCTAATAAACTATGTTGCCCTACTCTCGTCTCCGCTTCGAGTACGTTACACAGAGCAATCAAGGGTGTCTGTTCCAGTGTTGGCAAACCACACACCCCTGATGTAGCCAATCCTCCAAGAGCTTACAGGGTTCTTAATACACAGCCTACTGTAAACTCTTGGAGGACTGGCCACATCAGGGGTGTGTGGCCTAATATGCAAAGGAGTTTCTGCTACCAAAAAGCCCTGGTTATACCCAGTCTTCCTGCTAATTGCGTTTAGACATTAGATAGCCCAGTAAAGAGTACTATCGCTATTCTGTTGCTCTTGGAAAATTCCCTTTCACAGCTTTATTATATTGATACATACCTACAATCCAGCCTAGAAATCGGAGTTATTGGACATCAATAGCTCAGAAACCAAGAAAAGCCAAATTAAGTCCACAACCTGGACTTAAATGGATAAAATCAGATATTTAGGGGTTCAATAAGAGATCACAAGGACGGTGGACAGGACGGTGGCTCAGTGGTAGAGCATCTGCTTGGGAAGCAGAAGGTCCCAGGTTCAATCCCCGGCATCTCCAAAAAAGGGTCCAGGCAAATAGGTGTGAAAAACCTCTGGTTGAGACCCTGGAGAGCCGCTGCCAGTCTGAGAAGAAATACTGACTTTGATGGACCAAAGGTCTGATTCAGTATAAGGCAGCTTCATATGTTCATATGTTCACAAACGGCTAAGACATGATATGATTCAGTAGTTCAGGAAACTGTAGAGACTGTTGTGTGCTAGAAAAACTGCAAGAATATTTCCTACAAAGACAGGTACTCTGGTGAAGTTCCTATTTTTTCCAAACCATTTCCTTTGTTTATTGACTTGAAAGAAATTAAGAGTTAGCAGAAAATGTTTTCTGTGGGCTGCAAAACATCCCTGGACACAGGCATCTTTGTGTTTCCAGATTTTTCATGTTGTTATGGTTCTAGTCAGCCGATTTGGAGCATGTTGTTTATGAAGGTCTAAAATGACAGTGGTTAAAAGTGTGAACAAATATCAGAGCACTCAACCACGTTGCTAAAACAGGTGAGGAAGGAAGAAAAAGATAATTGGCTACAAGGTTAATCTTCTGCGGGGGGAAGTTTTTGCTTTTTTCAGTCAGGCCGAAAATAGAATGAAATTGTCCACCCATTTTCATTTCTGGAGCTACATCTAATACAATTAGTAAATGTAATTTTTTTTTTCCGGACTGGGAAAAACACGAGGTTTTTTTAAAAACATATTAAGAACTCTTGCCAGAAGTCAGCTGTGTTACTTGGGAAGAAAGAAGCATGTTTCTGGAAGGCCGGTCTCTATCATTTCAGAGAAGACACTTTGTCCATCCAAAAACGTAACCTCTACAAGCTGAAGGAGCTAACAAAATGGAAATTCTGGATACATAATAAGTGCCCTTGCCCCTTTTAATATAACGGATAGTTCAACTGGAATTCTAAGAAAGATTTCTATAAAACAAGTTGGGAAAGGAAGCTGAACCGAATTTATGGTGTGTTTAACAGCTCTTCCATTTGCCTTCTATACAGGAAGCAAAACACAAAGCCATGTTTCACCGGCTCTTGACTTCAATTATGTAAAAAGAAAAGATTATGTACAAATAGCTGCTGTAAATGCTTGCCAATAAAGGCTATTTTTTCCCCAACTTTGGAAAGCTTATATGCAGGCACTGAAACCAGATGTTGTTAGCTGTTTCTCAAATCTGTGAGGTAAATATTAGATTAGAACCAATGTTTGTCTTACTTATGTCAGGTGGAAGTAAATTATCCTTTTCCAATGAGATTACTTATTTTGAAGTTGCTGGTAGCTGCTAAAATTCTATTTGAAGATCCTGGAAGTCAGAAACTTTACTGTAATCCGAGAATGGTTACAGAGATGGACAAAAAACCAGGACAGGATTACATGCAGAAATGGATCAACACCACCCTGTTTCACTGGCAGAATCATGTTCGATCCTGGCTGAAGCTGGGTTCAGGTAGCCAGCTCCAGGTTGACTCAGCCTTCCATCCTTCTGAGGTGGGTAAAATGAGTCCCCAGCTTGCTGGGGGGGAAGTGTAGATGACTGGGGAAGGCAATGGCAAACCACCCCATAAAAAAGTCTGCCGTGAAAACATGATGTGACGTCACCCCAGAGTCGGAAATGACTGGTGCTTCCTACCTTTACACAAAGTATCTTGTCACAAAACGTAAAACTGAAATTAATAAAATATTAATAATTTTAAAAGAAAGGAATGAGGAGTGACAGACTCCAAAAACAAAAGCTCCAGGAAAGGGATCCCTAGCAAGGTGCCCCGTAGGGTACCCACCAGCACCTTTTCGGGAGCTCACCAGGCCAGGGAGGGGTTTTGCCCACTAAAGCTGTACAGATTTTTTTCCAGACGTTTCTTTGGCAGCAGCTGCCGCCACAGCACAAGGATCTGCACTGTATGACTGAAGGTCAGCTGTGGCAACCATGAAGTGGTAGCCATTTTGTTGCTGCTGTACCCACCATGCCATGTCAAAATCCCAAATGTGCCCATCGGCTCAAAAAGATTAGGAACCCTCAGACTCAGAAGTCAAAAATCCAAGAACAACTATGTTGCAACAGAATAATCAAGACAGGTGTTGCATTTCTTGCAGGGGAGGGAGCTTGGGAATATCTTTGTAACACCTGAAGTAACTGGTCAGAGTTTCAGCTCCTCCTGTGCTACTGGTATTTTGCCTGGCTGTGGATTTGGATTCATTGGATCAAAAAAATATTGGTATTTCCCAATATTCCCGAATCACAATATCAGTATGATTACAGTAAACAATCGGGAAAACCAAATTTATTCAGCTTTTAAAAATGCCTTCCCTTTACTTGCCATCACACCTCCACAAGTGAGGAAATGCCTTCTCCAATTTGAGCCACTCAGCAGTGGCAACATGAGTCTCATATAGCTGGCCCAAATAAAGCCAAATACTATCGACTCTTATGCTGGCCATCTATAACAGCAGCCAAATCAGACTGTCTAATCTGCATTCAGCTGACTAAATACCCAGAAGATACCCAAAAGGTATTTTTGGGGTATTTATTTGGTTCAGTTTATACCAAATGCTCTAAAGTCAACAGCCATCCTTAGCACTGAACAGCAGGGATTCAGTTCCCCAAAAATGGAAGGTGAACCTAGATTTCTACACTTTTAAGTTATTTTACGATGAAAATAAAAATTGTGTTCTCAGGCCTTGTCTGGTTTCTTGCCTAAATCCTACAGATGCTATCCACAGAAGCACTGGAGTCTGCTACAAGCCGCAAGCTTTGTTCTAGGCAAAACCTAGAAGCCTGACGGTTGCTTTTTTGAAGACTTTGACACACCACATGTAAGTCTTGGGACTTCCAGGGCTCTTCACTGACGGCAGGAGGCCCAGAATCCTGCCAGACATGCGTCAGCCTCTCGTTTAGGAGGGGTTAAATGCTTTAGCTTGGAGAATTCCGGGAGATTTGGGGGAGGGGGCGTGTCTGGGGAAGGCAGAGTTTGAGGAGGGGAAGTATCTCAGTGGAGATAGGATGCCATAGAATCTGCCCTCTGAAGCTGCCATTTTCTCCAGGGAAACTGGTCTCTGTAAGTCTGAAAATACACTGTAATTTCTAGAAAACTCCAGGTTCTGCCTCGAGGCTGGCAACCCTAGTTTTGTGGCCCATCCAATGAAACAAGAGGCTGGGTGTTTCTGTGGTTTTAAGTGAGAAGAAAAACACAATACCAGCTGGAAAACAGTATTTTGAAATTAACAGCTCTGTTTCATGAGAAATAGTTTAACACGCCTTGCCTGTGGAAACTACAGGGTGTTGCTTGCTGGATTAGGCCCAAGTAGTCAAGCATTCAGTTTCCAACAGTGGGCAGGCAGATTCCACTGGGCCTCCCAGCAGGACCTTCCAGCCTTCCCAAGACAACCACAGAAGTTATTAGCCTTTGTTAACCTGTCCTGGATGGCCCAGGCGAGCCTCATCAAATCACAGAGCCTAAGCAGGGTCAGTCCTAGTTAGTACTCAGATGGGAGACCACCAAGGAAGTACAGGAGTGTCTCTTGCCTTGAAAACCCTAGTTGCCATAAGTTGGCTATGACCTGACAGCTCTTTCCACCACCATTTTTCTAGCCTCCTGGTCAACATGTACTAGCAATCACAGACAGCATGAAAGAGACTAATTTTCTTCATGTCTAGCAAAAATTCTGATAGGTGCTGGTGAGCAAGAATTGCCTTCAGGCAATCAGATCAGCAGCTATTTAGAAGAAGAAGAAGAAGATATTGGATTTATATCCCTCCCTCCACTCCGAAGAGTCTCAGAGCGGCTCACAATCTCCTTTACCTTCCTCCCCCACAACAGACACCCTGTGAGGTGGGTGGGGCTGGAGAGGGCTCTCACAGCAGCTGCCCTTTCAAGGACAACCCCTGCCAGAGCTATGGCGGACCCAAGGCCATTCCAGCAGCTGCAAGTGGAGGAGTGGGGAATCAAACCCGGTTCTCCCAGATAAGAGTCCGCACACTTAACCACTACATCAAACTGGCTCAAGCTTGCACAAAGGTGACCACAATTCCATTTTCCCCTAGAATTATTTGCAGTTAAAATGTCTGTACAAATTTAGCATATTAGGTGTTGACTTGTGTGAATAAATGCATTTTCTCCTGGGAGGCTGGCATGGAGCACAGCCTCCAGTAGCATTTTAAAAGTCCCCCCCTCTGGGCAAAGACCTGGGAAGATAGGGGGAGTCTGTGCAATTGCTTTCCGGCTTCCCTTTATACATAAGCTAATACATCTAGCTAGATAATGGGTGAGTCAAGTACTCCCCACTTCTTCTAGCAGGGAACAGAGGTCTGGAGGTATGAGAAAGGAGAATCACCAGGAGAAGCTTCTCTGGCCTAGGCTGACCTGGTCAGCAGGGCAGGGAAAGGGGGACGATAAACCTCCTGGGAGGGGAGGCGGGGCGTCACTGATTCATGGCGGACGCGTTTTAAACTAGCTCCGATCTCTTTCCCTCCTTACCTGCGTTAAAGACACTATGAATAGCTTCAGTCGTCCCGAAAAATGAAAAGAGGTGCAAGAAAGAATTCCGGATCAGTTAAAAAGGCAGCTAAACCGGTAGAAAGTTTTTCTCCCTCTACTTATAACAAAAAATCCCCGGGTGATAACAGCCCTTCACAGTGGAAAAATGGTGTCCGTTACTAACTCCCCCCGTTTTGATTCCAATAAGGAGAATGACAGAGCTCCTATTACAAAAAAAAGACCTAGCTACTTTTAAAGACGAGCTTTGTATGTTCTTCACGAACTCAACAACCAACTTATTGCAACCAGTTAACGTCAAACTTGATTCCCTTGCAGTAGAATTGAAAGAAACCTCTAAAGTGGCTGAAGATGCCACAGAGATGATTTATGCAGTGCAAGATGAAATAAAGGCCCTTCAAAGTTTTGAGATAAGGGTGACAGAGAGAATTATGGTGTTAGAAAATCATTGGCGTGAGTGAAATCTGAAAGTAAGGGGGGTCGAGGAGGGTGCGGAAGATAATAAAACAATAACAAAACTAATTAATGAATGGCTTGAAAAGACTGTAGATCTTGAGGGTTTTTCACCTAATGCCATTAGTAAAGCATATAGAATAGGGTCAAAAGCCCTTATAGGGAGAAACAAACCCAGCGATGATGATGATGATGATGATGATGATGATAATAATAATAATAATAATAAATTTTATTTGTATCCCGCCCTCCCCGCCTAGGCGGCTCAGGGCGGCTAACAACATTTCATACATTTACATAGATAGGTAAAACTTTAAATTTAACAATTAAAAAATTAAACATATAAAAACCAGTCAATAGAATTAAAATACATAATTTAAGTTAAGTTAGATGTATCTGGCAGCAATAAAAATATTCTGGCGCTGGTTCTGCCAATTTAAATATTCCATAATAATATTATAGATGGCGATTCCTTTATTCCTAGCAACTCAGCATTCGATATCAATGTAAGCTTGTCTGAAGAGGACGGTCTTGCAGGCCCTGCGGAACTGGTCAAGGCTCCGCAGGGCCCGCACTTCCTCCGGAGGGTGGTTCCACAGTGCAGGGGCCGCAGCTGAAAAGGCTCGTGCTCTGGTGTTTTGGAGCTTGACCTCTCTCGGCCCGGGGGTGGTCATTTTATTTTTTCCCATTGACCTCAGTGCCCTCTGGGGTTCATATGGGGAGAGACGGTCCCTTAGGTAGGCTGGTCCTCGGCCATATAGGGCTTTAAAGGTAATGACCAACACTTTGTACTGGACTCGGTAGATAATTGGCAGCCAGTGCAGTCCGTGCAGCCCCGGCCGTATGTGCTCCCGTTTCGAGAGCCCCAATAGTAGCCTGGCCGACGCGTTCTGCACCAGCTGCAGCTTCCGGGTCCGGCACAGAGGTAGCCCCAAGTAGAGGGCATTACAGTAGTCCAATCTTGAGGTGACCGTTGCATGGATCCTCTTGCAATTTGACTCAATGGAGTGTCGAGATGCAGTTCTGCAGGAGGCGTGAATATATGACTTTAAATTTAAAGGGAAAAAAGTTTTATTCCTTACTGACTTATCACCTGAGACATTAAAGAAGAGGTGTTTACTTAAAGTTGTATCCTCAAAACTCTTTGAAAAGAGAATTAGATTTCGATGGAGTCCGGTGTCAGACATCTTGGTCTTCAAAAATGGCGCGCTTTTCCAGGCTTCAGACGGTATCAAGGCAAAGCGCTACTGACAGCTCTTAATGTTCCGATCACCCAGGAAGAGGAAGAAATGCTGATGTCTAACTCTCAATAGGAAAATTAGCCTAGTTAAAATGTTTTCATGACGTTGTGCCCAACGAGGATCTTTAGACTGTAACAAATACTATATTAATCTGCTTTCGTTCCGTTATAGAGACCGGCGACAAATAAGGATTCGTGATGGATAAGAGAAGTTCTTTTATTTCCACTGAATCTACAGGGGTGTTTATGCTGATGTGAACTTTATAAGATCTTCCAGGGTTTAAATTGAACCTGACTGATGTCAATTTTTTCCTATGATCTAAGTCATTATATTATAATCCATTGCTTAAAATGAAATATGTATATACATCTAGGATAAGCAACTTTAACTCCAATCATTAATTATAAGTAGTCTAGTTTAGTGCTTAGAACAAAATTGATTATGGTTAGAGAGTTTAATCATTGGTATTCTTGTTTAAAGTAGAAAGGTCAAGTCAAATATGCCTTTCTTAGATAAGTTCTTAAAGTTAGATTTGTATGATATGAAACACAAAATGCAGTAAAGATGTTTTGTTCAGTAGTTTTATTGAGATGGGGGGATAGTTGTGGGGGGGAGAGGAGAGTGAAAAGGAGGGGGGTGGGGAAATAGATGGAAGAGGGGTAGAGAAGGGGGGAGGGGAAGGGGAGAAGGAGGGGGAGGAAAGAGTGGGGGAGAAAAAAAAGAAGAAACATTTTTTGAGAGGGGAAAAAATAAAATAAATTTAGTAATATTTTTATATATATATATACACACACACATATATGTGTGTATATATATCATTAATTCAAAGTTAATTTATGATAATAGGTGTTTGTTTTGTAGGTAATACTTTATGGAATAATTTAATGAGCCTGCTCTTATTGATAATTATTGTAAGGAAAACAATATTACTTTCTTTGTTGGATTTACCAGAGTGATATTGAATAATTATAGCTTAGGATTTAGATTGTGATGTTTAGATATATTTCTAACCTATAACAAGGCAGAGTATAATTTTAAATACAATCTTGTACTGCATATTAAGGGGGAAAATATTTGTTTACAAACTTACAGAAGGCTTATTGTTAATAAATGAGTAATAGACCTATTGTTTTTAAAGATAATATGTATTAATTGTGAAACAACTGTTATTTGGTAGATATATTTTGATTTTCTAATGCTAAATTCTGTTTATAGATTCTTATTGACTAATCACCTGAAGTTACACCATTTCTAAGGGCATATCGATATATAACCTAAATATTGATTTTGTTTGAGTAATAGATTCAGTTTTGACAATCAAATATTTTTCCTAACTAGATCTTGTTTCTAGTATAGGATCTTTAAGTTTAAAGGGAAAAAAACAAAACAAAAAAACAATATAATGATAATATAGGAAAGGATTGATATTAATTAAAGATGGAATATAATGTAGATCAAAGAAAGAATCTAATATAACATTCTTTATACTGCTAAGAGTTATTCATAGTAAAATACTTGAAGATGGAGGGAAGAGTGGTTATTGTAACTAAGCTAAATTTAATAAAATGGCCCTCACATTAATACTTGTATTTGTAATAATTTGTTAGTTATAGTTCCTTAAGGAGAGTATTTTAATTAATCTCTCCTAAGCCTCTTATTCTTTTGAGGAGTGGAACTGTGTCCCACTAGTTGAGGATTGTTATATAGTTAGTAGTTTACGAAGAAGTTATCTTGTTTGTTAAATTTTATTAGTAAGCTATCCTGCTAGATTGCTTACAAATAATTAGACACAAAATTAGTAATAAAAATGTCTAAACTTATTAAAATAACTTCGTGGAATTGCAGAGGGTTAGGGAATCCTATCAAGGTTAGAAGAATCTCAAATCAAATGTACAAGAACAAAATAAACATTCTATGTTTGCAAGAAACCTACCTTAAAAAAACATATGAACCTCTTCTAAAAACAAAGTGGTTTTCTCAAAACGTCCAAGCCCCAGGCTCTTCCAAGGTGAGGGGTGTGGCCATTCTAATTTCAAAAGGTACTCCTTTCCAATGTCAAAAATCTCTAGTTAATCCACAAGGTAGATTTCTTTTCATCCAAGGAGATATGGAAGGTATCCCAATAACAATAGTGACATTATACACCCCAAATAATAATCAAATAGAATTCATAGAAAGCGTCCTGATAAAATTAAATTAATTTAAACAAGGTGAAATTGTGTTAGGGGGAGATTTCAACATGATAGTAGATCCTAATATAGATAAGACGTATAAACATAAGACCTTAATGAAAAATAAAAACCATGTGTCAAAATTACAATCTTTATTTTCTAAATTTGGCCTCCAAGATGTCTGGAGACTGCGAAACCCTGGAGTAAGACAATACACTTTTTTTCCGGCGGTGCACGATACGTACTCACGGATTGATTATATACTCATGTCTAATAATGTAGTACAACAAACAATCGAGGCTGATATAGGTTCTCAATCTATTTCTGACCATTATACTGTTTCAGCCACTATAGAACTAAATAACTTAGAAGAAGGTAGTCATACTTGATCGGTAAATACTTTATTGATACAAGAGCAGAGTTTTTGTGACACAACTGCAAAACAGATAGATGAATATTTTCACTACAATGCCTCTTGTGGTGTAAATCAGGAAATCGTTTGGGATGCATCTAAAGCGGTTACTAGGGGCAACCTCCTGTCTTTGTCAGCACATTACAAGAAAGAAAAACAAAAAGCGATAAGGGAATTGCAAAACAATATTAAAAATCTAGAACTAAGAAACATGAGATTTGGAGGTAAAAAAACGCTACGAAAATTAAATTTTGAACGTAAAAAATTAGATCTTCTTGAAACTACCCAAATACAGAAGCAACTTCTTTATTTAAAGCAAAAGTTTGTAACTAAATCGCCTAAATATTTAAAATTGTTAAAACATAGGGTTATGAAAAAAAATCATTAATTCATGCCATTAGATCACCACAGGGTTCTATTCATTTAAAAACCAAAGAAATTATTACTCAATTTTTAGAACATTTAAAAAATTTATATATGTCAAGTAATCCGCAAAAAGCCAATATTGAAGCATTTCTTAAAAAAACCGAATTTAAAAATAAAATTTCAGAAGACCATCTAAAGTTATTAAAAGAACCGATTAGTAATATTGAACTGCAAGAAATCATTAAGAACATGAAAAACAACAAAGCTCCAGGAAATGATGGTTTGGTAATAGAGATTCTTTTTATGATGTAAATATAGCAGGATAGCGATAATTATAATTAATGTTTTGGTTGTTTATGTTGGTTGTATTATATATATTTTATAATAAAAAAAATTAAATGTTAAAAAAACAAACTCCTGGGAGCCAGGAGGAAGCTCTTTCTTTGGGGTGCTCAGGCAATGAGAGGACACTTAACTCCTGAGGCAGCCATACTGGCTATGTGTTCGCCCGGGAGACTGTGAGCAAGCTTCAAGGCAATGGAACTCTGTAGAGAACCAGACCAGTTAAGTTACAAGAGCCTGTCCTATTTTATCATTAGATAGGGCATGTATAACGAGAGGGACAGAGGATTTACATTTTTTATCAATTTATTTTGTTTTACTTGTTCAAATCTGGCCATGTGCTAAAAGTAAACATTTTCTTTTCAAAAAATGCTTTAGACTTTTGAAGCGGAGAGTGGTTCTCTGTACCACATAGACCACCATTTTGAACAAGCTATCTGAAAAGGGGCTCCAGGCAGGTTGGCAAGCAGCTATTCCTTCAAGGGCACCCAAAGCATTAACCTGCTCTCATGGCGGCCAGGTGCTGGGCAGTGGGACTCACAGGGGCAAGGCCTCAGGACTTGGAAGGGAAGCTGGGGGTCCTGACCCAGTGGGAAACTCCTAAAACAACCAGGTGGCAGCAGAAAGCTACCTTGAGAGTGGAAGAAAAGCCCTTCGGGGGAGTTGGGAGCCCCTAGGAGGGCGGAGTGAAATGGGGCCTGAAGGCCAGAGCATGCTGGTTCTGCCCAGCTAAGTTCCCTGCTCACATCAGCAGAACTGGGTTGTGGTCTCTGAAGATCTCCTCAGGCTGAGATACCAACTCTGCAACCCAGCTGGTCAAACGTGGGCTTTTCAGAATAGGGAGGTATCCCTCTGAAGATCCAAACACAGTGTCTGTGATATATTTCTGATTTAAGACACTCCATGGGCAGGGTATTACTAAGTTGGTGTCTGCCATTACATAAAAACACAACATATAAAACCCAAGAAAGAGTATGTTTTTTTCTTTCAAAAAGATTTTCATTTATATTTTCATTCATGTTTGCAAACCTGACTTGTCCTTGTCAGGCGATGGAGACTCAAGCCTGTATTCATTTGAGACAATGTAATACTTTATTAGAAACTCATAGCTTAAAACAGAAATTGAGACTAATACCTTGGCAGGGGTGTTTCTGGGTCTTATGGAATCTACATCAAAGCAATATCTGAACAAAGACAATATTCTCAAAACAACAGGGAGTGAAGGTGCAAACTTTCACACGAGAGCCTCTGCTTATCTCCTAGCCTCTGGGAAGATGCTGGCCAGCGGCGGTATCTATTAACGGTCACATTCCTTTGCTCTCTTTACAACCTAAACAAAGTTAACACTTCAAACGTCCCGTTTGATATGCATGGTGACTACAATATCACAAAGGCTAGGGGTTAGTATAGAAAAGTCCATTTGGTTAGTATTTTATAATTTCAGTATGATGGAGTTACAGAGCCTGACAGTCCTGACATGAATGGCTCACGCTCAACCAATTTTGTCTGTCCTCAGAAGCTAAGCAGGCTGGCCCTGATGAGCATTCGGACAGAGACCACCAGAGGCAGGGAATGGGCAGCAGCTGCCCCTGCTCATCTTCTGCCCTGAACACCCACCAGGGTTTCTGTAAGTCGGCTGCACCTAGACGGCATTTTTCACCACCACCAGACTTAATTACACTAATGTTCGTCAATCCCTCATATGATTAATTGAACCAGGCCACAGACTCAGTGAAAGGAAGCTGGAGTAAGCATTCACTGGGGGACTTCCTTTGTGTTCCGGAACATTCACACTGCCTTCCCTCACACCCCTGCATCTGAAGCCACAAACGCCAGCCCTTGTGCCGACTCCCCTGCTCCAGGTCCCCCAACACCCTCAGCACCCAACTCTGGATTTTCTCCAGGCTCCAGCTCAGACATCCCCCAAACAAACTTTCCTTCTTTCCAGCTATGAAAACATTCATGTTTTATAAAGTTCTTGGAAAAGACGAACTGTTTGGCTTTGCTGTGAGAAGAACAAGCTACTGCAAACTTCAGAGCACGGAGTTATTTTGCTCATTCAGAAACTTAGAAATAACAAACGGCATCTGAAAAGAGAGAGCATTTTGTTTATGGCTCCTTCCATCAGGAAACGCCCAGAAACACAGCCCAGTTCATCAACAAGTACATCTCCACCTTTCTTTTTGGCTGGGCAAGTTGGATAAGAATGGAGGAAAGAATGCCTACTGATGGTTGCATGTTCCACGGATCTGGGGGTGGAGATCCTCCCCTTCCTGCTGTGTCATTCCCACCGATTACAACAAAACTATGTTTAGTGGAAGTGATAAGCAAGATATATAACAATGGAATGAACTGCTCATTCCAGTTCCCTCAGTTGGTGAGGCAGAACAGTCAAGCTCAAACATCAGCTCGGAGAGGGGAAAAGGGATCACAAACCTTCACTGCTTTGCCCTCCACAACAGCAAACACAAACCTGGATGGAAACACCAAAGTGCAGCACTATGGGGGAGTCCATCTCTTCTCAAAATAGATAAATAAGCCCAGCACAGGAGGAAGCAGCCTTGCCCTGCATCAGGCCCCTCAAGGTCAGTATTGTCTACTCAGACTGGCAGTGTCTCAGGCAGAGAAAGGTCTTTCACGTCACCTACAATCTCATCCCTTTTAGCTGGAGATGCTGGGGATTGAACCTGGGACTTTCTGCATGCCAAGCAGAGGCTCTATCACTCAACCAAAGCCCCTCCCCAACTAAAAGAAAGAATCCCCATTTTAAAGCCCAGAGCAGAGATCAGGTTGGCAGAACCAATTAATCAATAACCACCCATTCATTCACTGCTTCCAAAATGCACAGGGAGCTCACGTAGGGGGGCAGCTCGAATTCCCAGTTCAAATTCCAGCTCATTGGCTGCAGACCTCTAGCAGGTTTCTCCCAACCTAACCCACATCACACAGTTGTAAGGTCATGCCTGGAAAACAACCCCAAGACCTCCCACTGAGGTCTTTTGGAGAGTCCTTTCACTGCCAACCCAAAACTGCTCATGGGATAAACCAGATCAGATGGCTCTCTAGTTGCCCCAACCGTTTGCTTAAGATGAAATACTAGACCACTCAGAGTAAATCATGTTTCTGTGGGCAGAGGGCATTTGGTTTTAGTACTTTTTATTTTTGGTTTGTTAACTGTCAGTTAAGCTGACATAGATAAGACGTTGTGTTTCTTTTGAACTCCTGTTTGGTTTTATTGATTTTATCTCTAAATTACCGTATTTTTCGCTCCATAAGACGCACCTGAGCATAAGACGCACCTAGTTTTTAGAGCCGTTTGTGTGAATTTAGAGGCATTTGTGTGATTTTTTTTTGCTCCTTAAGACGCACACACTTTTCCCTCCACTTTTTGGGGGGGGAAAAGTGAGTCTTATGGTGCAAAAAATACTGTACTTTTATTTCCATGCCAGCCAGCATCGTGCAGGGGCCACAGTGTCAGGTAAGGATCCAGGAGAACCAGGTCTACATCCCCCCTCTTCCGTCACAGAAGCTGGTTGGGGGACTCAGGGCCAGACACACACACTGGCCTTGTAGAGCTGTTGGAGAAGGAGGAGGGAGGCAGTATTTGTGAGTTTCCTGCATTGGGCAGGGGTTGGACTAGATGGGGTTGGACTAGATGGCCCTGCAGGTCTCTTCCAACTCTATGATTCTATGAGGAGGATGAGAGTCCTCACTTCGGCAGCATATATACTAAAAAAAAAAATTGGAGGAGGAGGAGATTGGATTTATACCCCGCCCTTCACTACCCAAAGGAGTCTCAGAGCAGCTGACAATCTCCTTTCCCTTCCCCTCCCCACAAGTAGCTACTCCTCTAGCTTGGGAAGAGCCATGGGCCTTAGTGGTTAATAAACCAGCTGGATTTAAGAAATTGTGGTGTTTTATACTTAAGATTAGTTTCTTACAAGAAAAGACTATTTGGACATTTCTAATGCTGTGGTGACTCTTTTAACTATTATAATATTGTTGCAGACCACAGCAATGTATAGAACTTATTTTACCCAAGTGGGCAGCCGTGCTGGTCTGAAGCGGTAGAACAAAGTAGGAGTCAAGTTCACCTTTAAGACCAACAAAATTTTATTCAGACTTTCGTGTGACACAAGCTTTCGTGTGTCCATGCACACTTCTTCCATTTGTTTTAAGTTTGTTATTCATAAAGTTGAAGTATCTTTATATGCTCTTAGATTTGAAAACACCTTGACAACTAACTACAGACCTAAAGGGCAGCCCTACTTGAAGCCCAACAGCATGGCCAATTGCTCCCTTGCACAGTTATAGCCAGGTCCAACTCAGAAAATATTTGGGGACTTTGGGGGTGGAGCCATGAGACTTTGCAGGTGGAGTCAGAAGACTTTTCCATTCCCTAAAATAAATAAATAAAACTATAGCAGCATAGTTCTCTGGAATAGTCTTCATTCCTCATTCCCCAGCAGCTGCAATTCTATTAAATGAAAGTGAACACACACTCACAAAGCAGCCATAACAAACAGAGTTTGCAAGCACACATTTTTGTGATCTCACTTGGGCTTTACTCACAGGAGCTGCTGTATTTCCACCAAAGTTTTCAGACTAACGCATGCAAATGAAAATAGAGAGAAGTGGCGTTTTCCACCATCCCATAAACAGGTTCCTATACAAATACGTCTGGAACAATGCAAAACAAGGACAGTGATCTCTCTCTCTCGCTCTGGCTCTGGCTCTTATAAAAAGACCTCTGAAACAAAAGCAAAACAAGACTGTGCTATCACTCACCCACACAGGGCTCTGCTGCTGGCCCCTCCTGATGCAGTTTTCACTTCCTGCTCAAATTTAAAGGCAGACACACACGTTCTAAAACCATAAGGAGTTTGCTAACCTGTAGGGATCTGAAGATACATTCTGGCTGTTGGGGCGGGGCTTCCCCCCCTCCACCGGCCAGCTGGGCAAGGTGCAGCCTGCAAAACCAGGGGATCCCCCCCTGGGACCTGGGAATTGGCAAGCCTATAGCAGAGACAGTCTCAATAAAGAACATACCTTGGGCGATATTTATCAAAGATGACAGTGTAGCCTCAGGAGATGTTCCAATCTACCAGGAAAAAAACGAAAAAGAAAAATATGTACAACAAAGCCAGTACATAAAACAGTAATTGCATGATAAAGCAGTGAAATACTGTTAATTCTAAGGGGGGGGGGGTGGACAACTCCCCCAGGCCTCAATGAGAGCTTGATTGTTTTCTCCTAATGTTATTTGTTATAGGCTATCACTATTTGACTCCAAATTGGCTTCAATGAGGCAGCAACAGCCAAGGATAGCTATCAATTAAAGCCAAAGTTGCCTCCTTTGTGGCTATTATTTCTCAAAGGGGAAGAAAGGGTGCTGGGCTTCCACTTGGAGCATCGAGTCAGGACCGGAGCATGAGGTGTTCTTAGTGCCTAAAGATGCTAACATTAAAAGAGCACAAACAACTGAGGAACAACTCAGGTTAAATAAGGAGAGTCTAGAGCTGGTCAAAGTGCCAAAACACCCCAGAAGCACTCAGGCTGTCTTAGTAATTGGACAACTGGTGCTTTACAAACAGGGGCTGTTAGCAGATCCCAGCAAAGTCTCCTCTTCTGCTATTTCCCAAGAGCAGCTGGACTGACAGGCACACATTTTGCCTCTAGTCTGGCAGCTGCATGCAATGGGGACCGTAATATGGACAGACAGGGACCTGTAGGTAGTTCTCAACAGCAGGAAATTATAGCTCAAAGGAAGCTCCTCATAAACAGGCTGTGAGAGAAAGAACTCAAAAACCACCCTGCTGGATCAGACTGAAAGTCCATGTAGCATAGCATCTGGTTGCCCACCCAAGACATCCTGAGAGACCTGGAAAGCCTTTGGGTGGGGTACGACTGCCCTCCCCACACTGTTCATCCTTCTCACCTCTTAGCTAAGTCACCACCTCGTGTAGCACTTCATAGAATCATAGGATCAGAGTTGGAAGGGACCTCCAAGGTCATCTAGTTCAACCTTCACCCAAAGGGTGATTAACATGTGGAATTCACTGCCACAGGAGGTGGTGGCGGCTACAAGCACAGCCAGCTTCAAGAGGGGATTGGATAAAAATATGGAGCAGAGGTCCATCAGTGGCTATTAGCCACAGTGTGTGTGTGTGTGTATGTATATGTATATATATTGGCCACTGTGTGATACAGAGTGTTGGACTGGATTGGCCATTGGCCTGATCCAACACGACTTCTCTTATGTTCTTATGTTAACCTCCTGCACAATGCAGGAAACTCACAAACACCTCCCCCTAAATTCACAGGATCTTCATTGCTGTCAGATGACCATCTAGCCTCTGTTTAAAAACCTCCACGGAAGGAGAACCCACCACCTCCCAAGGAGGAAGCCTTTTCCACTGAGGAATCGCTCTAACAGTAGGAAGTTCTTCCTAATGTTGAGCCGGAAACTCTTTTGATTTAGCCCATTGGTTCTGGTCCTACCTTCGGGGCCATAGAAAACAATTCCACACCATCCTCTATAGGACAGCCCTTCAAGTACTTGAAGATGGTGATCCTATCACCTCTCAGCCGCCTCCTCTCCAGGCTAAACATGCCCAGCTCCTTCAGCCTTTCCTCATAGGACTTGGTCTCCAGACCCCTCACCATATTTGTCGCCCTCCTCTGGACCTGTTCCAGCTTGTCTAGATCCTTCTTAAAATGTGGTGCCCAAAACTGTGGAGGAACATCTGTTTGGCATGCAGAAGGTCCCAGGTTCAATCCCTGGCATCTCCAGGCAAAAGGTGTATCTTAAAAGACCTCCACCTGAGACCCTGGAGAGTAGGGCCTCTCCCCTCCCTTTTGAGCCTGCAGCACCTGAGGCATTCTGTTCCACCCCGGGGAGTGCGGCCACAAAATGGCCATAGGACATGGAACCTGCCATTAAACAAAGATCCTTGTGCTGCTGCCAAAGCAACATTTTTAAAAACCACAACCAACTCTCCAGTGACTCATCATAAGCCCTGCAGGGCAAAAGTCCCCCCCCCCCCACCAGTCTTCCCGATTTCTAAAAACACTTGGTGGGCACCAAGAAAGGTTTTGAAGCCCCCCCCCATGACACACACAGTGGGGACCCCAAGAGAAGACAATACTGACACTGATGGATGGATGGTCTCATTCGGTATACGGCAGCTTCGTGTGTGTTCACTCAACTTTGCCAGACCTCATGATATTCTGGGACTGGCTGATTTGTTGCTACAACAGAGTCTCCGGCCCTGCAGTCCACATGGCAGCAGTCAGTTGGTCCATGCAGTCCAGTGGCAAATAACTGACACAGCCCAACAACAGCACAATGTCGACTGGTGGGCAGAAGCAGAGGCCAGTCTGCAAAGGGCAGGTGCAGGACAACCCCAAACGCAGAAGCCCCCTCCCCACCTGGGACAGCTCCAGTGGACGGCTCCATGCAGACGCAGAAATGGCACAGAAATGAATGCCAGTCAGAAGTGCTCCACCTGCTGGATTTATCCTGTCACCAGCTGCAAAAAGACGCACGCATCGCCCATGCTCTCCTTACCAGTTGGGCAGGAAAGCAGCACCTGGTTTGCCCTCCGTCTTTGTTGGTGGTGGGTGTTTGTTATGACATTAGCTGAAGCCCAGGCCATGGGGGGAGGTTTGATTTACAGATGAAAATTAAGCAGGGAGCGAAGAAGAAAAGCGGAAAAGAGGACATGCCCATGCACACAGAGAGACTGCAGAAGCCATGAAGTCACTTATCTCAGTAGCCAAACCTGAATCTTTTATGCAGAATCCATAATTTTAAAAAAGGCAGTCTGTGCCACGTATGCCTTGCAATGCAAACACCA
The DNA here is from genome assembly GCF_032191835.1 of Heteronotia binoei. Taxonomy (NCBI): domain Eukaryota; kingdom Metazoa; phylum Chordata; class Lepidosauria; order Squamata; family Gekkonidae; genus Heteronotia; species Heteronotia binoei. The sequence goes on along the minus strand of NC_083228.1, from coordinate 1,351,716 downwards.
CCGAGCCTGCCTTCCTCATCGTTTCTTTGCATTACATGGTACACATCAAGTAATATCAATATTAATATATTAGTGTCACACCAGCTATGCTGCTCACGCAAAACTGTCTCCAATTACTGTTTGTTGCTGTGTTAATAATTAAACTGGCAGCTTCCCCCTGATTTCCCCTCCGATAGCGATCTGGAGCCCTTCCAGAAGAAAGAATGGAACTTGGGCGGCTGCTGTCTGGCTGGTGAAACATCTAACCCTGAACGAGCCACACGCTGAAGCCCAGAGGAAGCCAATGACAGCAGGGCAGGATTTCAGTCCCGGTCCTTGTTTTGATTGTGGCCCTGGCAACAGATTTCTCCTTTCCCCAAAGGAAGTTGTGGTGAAGGGGATGTATACAAACACACACACAGAGAAACGGAGAGAATCAGCCAGGCACAGGACACAGTTGCAATTTGCTGCACACAGAAATAGATGGGGAGCACAGCAGTCAAGAGAAAGTTAATGTCTGTTATAACGGGACCATACAGGGAGGGCTTTAAACAGAGAAGGCATCTATGTCCAAAATGTCATGTTTGAGAGGCCATTTTTATAAAAGGCTTAGAATTGTAATATAACAGAACAGCTCAGGGGGGCACTTTTATAAGAGAAAAGGATTGTGCCCTCCTGCAATTCTTACAGTATGTAACCTCCCTTTCACTTCATTGTCTTCTGCCTTTATAATCCACTTTCTGTATTAAGAATCCATCCCAGAGTGGGAAGGGGCCTTGCAGGGTCCAAGCCCCTGCTCAGAGCATCCCTGACAAGAGCTTATCCAGCAGCAGCTTAAAGACTGCCAGGGAGGGGGAGCCCACCACCTCCCTAGGCAGCTGATTCCACTGCTGAACAACTCTGACTGTAAAAAATGTATCCTAATATCTAGTCAGTACCTTCCCGCCCTTCATTTAAACCCATGAATGCGAGTCCTCTCCTCTGCTGGCAACAGGAACAGCTCCCCGCCCTTCTCTTAAGTGGCAGCCTGTCAAATACTTAAGAGAGGTATGTGATGCCTTAGACAGTTATTCTTTTTGCACTATTTTCCATTTCTGTAATCCTACTGCAGTGTTTATTGCAGGAGCTACCCAGGCTTATAGGATGTCTTATGCTGTCTGATTGAGTTGTTTTATCATCTGCCTTAAGTCGAAAGAAAGCGGGCTATCAATGAAGTAACTAAATGAGGCTTACAAGATCTCCTAGGGAAAAGGTCAGACACGGAAAAACAACACTCTCTGGGTGCGTTCACACTACACTAAATAATGCATTTTGCAACTGGGTTTTTGCTATTCATACACAGGAAAAATCTAGTTGCAAAACACGTTATTGAGTATAGTGTGAACGCACTATCTACTTAGTGAGTCTTTCTAACTCACGCTCCAATTCTCAGTCTGCAAAAATGATGTTCACCAAACCTTAAACACACTTTAGTGCAGCACTTGAGAAAGCTCAAGCTATGTCATAAAACAAGAATACCTTCCCAGATCTGATTCATCATTATTCACAAACCACAACCACTTAGGGGGTTCCCATCACCAGATTGGAAAATACCTGGCGATCTGGGGGTGGAGACTGGTAAGAGTAGTAAAATGTACCAGGTTCAAAGCATGCGGACGCCCAAGACATAGTGAGTTCAGCTCTTTATTCAGTGATGCAGCATAGGGAGATAGGAACAGAACTGTCTGGCAGGACCAACGGCCCTGCTTATATGAATGCAAACCTCCCCACCCAAAACCCATTTCCATCATCCCATTACACACAACTATAGGTTAATAGCTGGCCTAACGATCCCTGATGGGCCTCCTTCCTGAATCCCATTACCATCATCCCATTACACACAACTATAGGTTAATAGCTGGCCTAACGATCCCTGATGGGCCTCCTTCCTGAATCCCATTACCATCATCCCATTACACACAACTATAGGTTAATAGCTGGCCTAACGATCCCTGGTGGGCCTCCTTCCTGAATCCCATTACCATCATCCCATTACACACAACTATAGGTTAATAGCTGGCCTAATGATCCCTGATGGGCCTGCTTCCTGAATCCAGGTGGCTCTTGTTTTAGGGTCTCCAGCTCAGCCAAGTCTCTGCTGGCCCTAAGGCCAAACACCAGTCCCAATACATAACAGATAGAGTTTGGGGAGGGACTTCAGTAGAGCACAATGCCGTAGAGCTCACCCTCCAAAGCAGCCGTTTTCCCAGGGGAACGATCTCTGTAGTCTGGGAATCAGTTGTAATTTCAGTTCCCCAGGTCCCACCTGGAGGCTGGCAACCATACGACACACACTGCAGTGGAATATAGTTCAGCCCTCAGCAACCAACTAAGAAGGAGTCAAAGCAGACATGAGAGGTCAACAAAGCAGCTTTGAGGGAGGGGATATTTAACCTTTTCCATTGAGCCAGTTACTTATCTGCATTCTTTCCCAAGCCCTGATATTTATCCCACAAGAGAAGCACACAGACATAGGCAGAAATAACTTTAAAGAGGGATTAGACAGATTCTGAGGACAGGCCTATCCCTGGCTCCTAGCCAAGGTGCCTAAAGGGAGCCTCCACATTCTGAGACAGTCAGCCCTCTGAATCCCAGAGCCAGGAGGCAACTCTGGGGAAGGCCTTGGCCTCCATGCTCTGTTGTCGAACCTCTAGAGGAACGGGTTGGCCACAGTGAAAGACAGGAGGACAGTGGACTAGATGGACCTCCACTGTGACTCTTCTTACATTCTTCTGCAGTTTGTTTCCCCGCTGTGGCACACATCATAGCTTTGAGTGGGCAATTCAGATGTCATACATACATGTGCCCTTTTGTCAACGGTTTCCTTTAGCTGTATTTGATTTTGGAGGACTTTTAAAAACTGTTCCCAAGCTGTGTTTGTACAATCTCTCTCTCTCAGCACACATCTAGCCAAATGATATTATGATTTCATTGTTTCACAAATGCAAAATGTCATACTTATAGAAGCAAAAAGCTTGAGTATCATTATTTACTTCATTAGGTGCGACCTCCAATCATAGAATCACAGAAGCACAGAGTTGGAAGGGACCTCCAGGGTCATCTAGTTCAACCCCCCTGCACAATGCGGGAAATCATAAAGGAAAGGAAAGGTCCCCTGTGCAAGCGCCAATCATTTCCGACTCTGGGGTGACGTTGCTTTCATGATGTTTTCACGGCAGACTTTTTACAGGCTGGTTTGCCATTGCCTTCCCCAGTCATCTACACTTTCCCCCCAGCAAGCTGGGGACTCATTTGACCAACCTTGGAAGGATGGAAGGCTGAGTCAACCTTGGGCCAGCTACCTGAATCCAACTTCCGCCAGAATCGAACTCAGGTCACCTCCCCCTAAATTCACAGGATCCGCATTGCTGTCAGATGGCCATCCAGCCTCTGTTTAAAAACCTCCAAGGAAGGAGAATCATGCGCTGAAATGCATGTCCTCCATAACAGACTTGTTCCTTTACAAATAAAGCAAGTTGAAGCTGAATCTGTCAAAGATGGAGGTTCGGGGGGGGGGGTTGTATCAGGAGCTCCTTTGCATATTAGGCCACAGCCCTGATGTAGCCACTCCTCCAAGAGCTTAGAGGGCTCTTACTACAGGGCCTGCTGTAAGCTGCAGGAGGATTGGCTACATCAAAGGTGTGTGGCCTAATATGCAAAGGAGTGCCTGCTAAAAAAAGTCCTGGGAGGGGGAATGGGATCAGAGCACAGGTTACCCACTCTTGATGGGGCACCATTAATACCAGCGCCGTTTGTTAAGAGCCCGGGAGTGACACCAGATACCTCCCTCTTTCAATTTACTAATACTGTTTAAATATTTACATTATTCCAATTCAAATCTTCCCAGAAAGCTCTCATCACTGAAGGAAGCTTAACTACGAATGTATCTGGATTGATCAACCACAGGCCTGGACTGTGTTCTGCCTGCAGAAAGGCTGTTGCACCCAGGCCCAGAAGAATCAGCCAGTGAGGAAAGCAAACAAAGAGCTGTCGGGTCCCTGTGTCAGAACTGGAAGAACTCCAAACGAGGCCCAAGACTTGTTACAAAGTATAGGCGTTTATTGGGAACTACAGAGCTGAAGGTACAGGATAACACTGATGCCGAAAGTTAGCATTGGATACACTTTATGCGATTCTGGTGACAACAATAAAACAATCTTTCACACGGCTGGAGACAACGGTCTGTTTCCCAGGGTTTGTTATCAGTAAGGGAGGATGGAGTCCTGCTGAGAGAGTCTGACCGGCCCAGCTTCAAAGAGCCACCTGCAGATGTTGACCAGAGGCTATCTGTCACCCTTCAGTGATCACAGTTTGTTTGAAATGCACAGAGATGTTAGTTAGTTGCTGGAACAAGGTTGCATGGGTTAGTGTTTGGTTACAATATGGAGTCACATAGGCTAACAGCATATAGGAAAGTTACCAGTTCTGACATACTGCCCCCCCTAAGCTCTCGCCCTGGGTTTGTGTGGGTACAGCAGGTGGAATTTCTTAAGCAATTGCGGCGCAGACACATCGCTAGCTTTGACCCATTCGTCACAGCTCGGAGGGAAGTACTTCCAGCGGATTAAGTAGTACAGGACCCCCCCGCTGGACCTTTGAGTCCAGAATCTCCTGGACCTCATGGTGGCTCTGGCCCTTCACTCGCGTAGGAGGTGGCTCGGGAGGGCGAGGGTGCCAGGATGTAGCCCCAGGATCTTTGCGAAGAAGGCTGCAATGAAAAACAGGGTGGATCTTACTCAACAGTTTTGGTAGTTCTAGCTCCACTGTCACGCTGTTAATCACTCATTTTATTGTAAAGGGACCCAAGTATTTGTAGGCCAGCTTGCGGCAAGCCTGTGGCAGGGGGAGGTTCTTGGTTGACAGAAAGACCTTCTCCCCTTCTTTAAACTCCCACTTTCCCTTAGGTGCCAGGCTGGCAAACACAGCTTTTTAACCCAGGCTTATAGAGGTTTTCTCTTACCAACTTTTAAATGATCTGCTTCTATTTGATGAAAGAGCCCCGTGGCATGGAGTGTTAAAGCTGCAGTCCTGCAGTCCCAACCTCTGCTCCTGACCTGAGTTCGATCCCTGGTGGAAGCTGGGTTTTCAGGTAGCTGGCTCGAGGTTGACTCAGCCTTCCATCCTTCCATCCTTCCAAGGTTGGTAAAATGAGTACCCAGCTTGCTGGGGGGAAAGTGTAGATGACTGGGGAAGGCAATGGCAAACCACCCCGTAAAAACATTGTGAAAGCAACGTCACCCCAGAGTCAGAAACAACTGGTGCTTGCACAGAGGACCTTTCCTTTCCTTCTATTTGATGGCCCCCTTTTTATGCTGTTTATGTCTAATGCCTGGCTTTGGGATGAGGGCAGCCAGGTGGTCTCAGCAGAAATAGATCTGCACCTCAAAGACCAACGAGATTTTTGAGGTATCCAACAAAAGGAACTTTGACTCTCGAAACCACCTACCCAAAAATTTTGCTCATCTCTAAAGTGAACTGGGACTCAAATCTAGCTATTTTTATACTGCACGTTTTGGTCACGAGCTGCCTCAAGCAGCACTCTGAAAAGAATAACAATGAGTCCCTGTCCTTTTTGAGCCTGTGGGCACCTTTGGGAACTCTGACACACAGCAGTGGGCACAATCCAAAAATGGCTGCCACAGGAGGTGGAGCCAATTACAAAATGGCTGCTGCAGGAGGCTGCACCAACCACAAAATGTCAGGGGCCTTTTTCCACCTCAGTGTTCCTGCTGTTTCCCAGCAAATTGATGCTCTGGCTTGTAGCACCCATTCTGAAAAAAGGCATTTATTTCGCAGAATTTTTTCATGAATTCAGATCCGCCCCTCCCCAGGTGTTGCACACTTCCTTTGGAAAGGGGTTGCTGCAGGCATCTCATCATGTACTTTGTTAGCAACAGAACCTCCTTTCTGTACACGCGCAGTCATCTCATAACAGCAACCTCCAATTCTGGCCTATTTATTTATGTCCTTGTGATGTTGTCCCCTCCAGCTGAACCCAAACAGATGATAGCCTCAGCATGTTATTCCTTTAATCTGTTAATAGCATCTTTATTATTCTGTATGCTAACTTGCTGCTTGTTTGAGGAAGTGCGCATGCACACAAAAAAACTCACCCCATGAATAAAACTGTCTTGGTCTTAAAGATGCCATTGGACTCTAGCTTCAGACCCACACCGCTGCCTGCCTAGTTATAATATCATAACATTGTTTTTTTAAAGGCTGGATATATCATGGGGAACATCACGGCTGCCACCATTTCAAAGGTGTCCTGCTCTTCCTTATTTGCCAACTAAGAAACTGGCTGCGATCATCGAACTGGATACACCAATTCATAACAGTGCTATTCAGTAATTATGAAGCATACTAAATGTGTCCTCATGTACTTCGTCAGCAACGGAACCTCCCTTTTTTGGCATATGCAGTAATGTTAGAACATCATAACACTGTAAAACATGAAGGAAACACACAAAACTTTGGAGAAGAGAAGGGAGGATAATGAAACAGTACAAAAGCATGTGGTGTCAAAATTTACCCACCCACCCATCTCCCAAAAAAATAGAAAGGAAAGGAACTTCACGGATGCGTAATTCCATGGAGAAGGCTGCAAGAAACCTCACTGCCTATTTGTCCCAACATTATAACATTGCTATATTATAATGGAGAAAAATCATGAAATAACACAATTGATTATACTTTTAAAAATTAGCAGATTGCTCAGGGGACAACCTGAGGGGGGCAGGAAAGGGGGTGAACATTTGTCACTGATGACACAAAATGGTGGCCAAAAACAAAATTTTAAACCAGAAATTCCTCACTGGAAAACTGCCGGTTCAAATTCACAGAGGGAAAAATAGCAGGGAAAGCGGATCAGGAAAACATGGGGTAATAGAGCACTAAATATGGATCTACTCCTGGGGAGGCAAAAAGTTGTGAGGAAAGTTTTACAAACTTTGATTACTTAAGAAAGCCAGCACAGAGGTCTGAGCTTGTACAGAAACAGTCAGGGAGTCAGGCCACATATAACTCTAATAGTACGTCCTCAACATCCTGTTTAACAGGATGCCTTTTAATCTGCGCAGCCGATCCCCACCCTCCGCCTTTCTAAAAGCACCTGGCATTCACTGGTAAGGATGACAGTGGGCACCACAGGGCCCAGGGACACCACACTGGCAACCCCTGTTCGAGATACATAGTTAGGTTTTTAACTGGGTGGGGCATTAGAGAGACAGCACAGTTGTCTCCCTGCTGTAAAGAGAATCCCAAACTCACATCACTAATGGAGTTTCTATGTTAATATCCATGCCACAAAGAACTATTTATGTCATTCTTTTAAATGCACCGGCTGAGAGAGCAGGACTGCCAATGCACACAGCCACAAAACACTGTTTACTTACCCCCTAGTAAAATAAGGAGGGGGGAGGCTGTGTTCCATCTGTTTCCCCAAAGTTAGGTTTCCCAGATGTGCTTGACAGAATGCAGAAAACACATTGCACCACTTAACTTTTGTCACATATTCCAAAGGGTCCTTTTGATGCCAGGGCTGGCTTTTAATAGCTGCCAAAGAGATAAATTTCTCATTCCCCAAAATAAGCCGCTCCGCCATGCCTGACACACAGAGAGACAATGCTTCATTCTTCCTATTATGGCAGTCAAGCAGGGCATTTCGCTCCAGACTCTACAAAGACCTTATCAACCTGAAAAACATTTTCTTCAACTCTCTTCTGCCCGCTACTTATATAAAACCTACCAGTGGGGAGTTGTTTCCGTGTGCCCCAAAAGGTCAGACCAGAACCAACAGGTTGAAATTAAATCAAAAGAGTTTTCAGCTAAACATGAGGAAGAACTTCCTGACAGTGAGAGTGGTTCCTCAGTGGAACAGGCTTCCTCCTCAGGAGCTGGTGGGCTCTCCTACTTTGGAGGTTTTTAAACAGAGGCTAGAGGGCCATCTGACAGCAAGTTCTGTGAACTTAGGCAGATCATGAGAAGGGTTCTCGTGGCCCTTTCTTACACACCCAGGGAAATGCTGCTTTCCGCTTCGGGGCAGTCAGCAATTTTTTCTGGGTCAGTTTGGCCAGGGATCCTGGAGGTGTTTTGCCATCTTCTAGACATGGAACAGGGGTCACGGGAGGGGGAGGGTATTTGTGAGTCTCCTGCATTACGCAGGGGGTTGGACTAGAATTCTGTGATTCTACTGCAGACCTGGAAAAGGAGACTTTGTTGTCTGCATAAATTACCTGGAGCCAAAGAATGACCAAGTGGGTGCAGGAAGCCATGGAAGCCTGCTGGGTAACCTTGGGCCAGTCTCACACACACACACTCAGCCTAAAGTCTGAATCCAGCTGGGGCACCTTTAAGACCAACAAAGTTTAATTCTGGGTATAAGTTTTCATATGCATGCAACAAAATGCATCCAACAAAGTTTAATTCCAGGTATAAGATGCCGTGTACTTGAACACAAAAGCTTCTACCCAGAATAAAACATTGTTGCTCTTAAAGGTGCCCCAGCTGGACTCAGACTTTGTTCTGCTGCTTCAGTCCAACACGGCTGCCCCCAGAATCTACCCTCAGCCCAACATGCCCGACAGGAGAGAATGTTGTAAGCAACTCTGGATCCCCACTAGGGAGAAAGGGAGGCCATAAATGAAGGAGGGACGGTGGCTCAGTGGTAGAGCATCTGCTTGGGAAGCAGAAGGTCCCAGGTTCAATCCCCGGCATCTCCAAAAAAGGGTCCAGGCAAATAGGTGTGAAAAACCTCAGCTTGAGACCCTGGAGAGCCGCTGCCAGTCTGAGTAGACAATACTGACTTTGATGGACCGAGGGTCTGATTCAGTATAAGGCAGCTTCATATGTTCATATATGTTCATGAAGTTTTTTAAAAAGGTAAAGGTAGTCCCTTGTGCAAGCACCAGTCATTTCTGACTCTGGGGTGACGTCTTGTGACGTTTTCACGGCAGACTTTTTACGGGGTGGTTTGCCATTGCCTTCCCTAGTCATCTACACTTTCCCCCCAGCAAGCTGGGTACTCATTTTACCAACCTCGGAAGGATGGAAGGCTAAGTCAAACCTTGAGCCAGCTAGCTGAACACAGCTTCTGCCGGGATCGAACTCAGGTTGTGAGCAAAGAGCTCGGACTGCAGTACTGCAGCTTTACCACACTGTTCCACAGGGCTGCCTTAAATGAAGTAAACAAGCAAGTCAGATTTCTCTTCAAAAAAATTAAGGGAAACATCTGCCATAGGAAACAGCTGCTGCTTTATTTGCAAGGGCCTGCATGCCTTTATTTTCTGTCTGCACTCTGAAAAAAAACTTTAATGTGTTACTTGTGTTCGATGCCCGGCATTAGAGCAGGAAATAAAACACTGGGTGAGCCTGCTTTTGAGGCATGAAGCTATATATCTGTAAGGGTGGTAATGCTTTCTTTTCAATTCTGTGAACGTTTCACTCTCAGAAGGCTCCAATCCCACTTCACAGCTTCTGGAGAGCCACATCCGCGATGAGCACCCACCAAAAGCGCCGCAGCTTAGCTGTTCCTCTTTCAAGGTGGGAACCACCTGCCATCCACAAATCCCACCAGTCAAGGACTTTGGCCATTTCACTGAAACACGAGGCAGCTGCCACACTGCTGAGAATGAGGCTCACTGCCATACACCTTTACTTCAGAGTAACTACTACTGTGTGATTTCCTCCTAGAGGACTGGGCTTAAAACCTTACGTGCCAAGGAGGACCATCATCCCTGCCTCCCCATCTTTTCTGATCACATCCTGAACTGCTTTGTCCCCACCTGCAGAAGATGGCCGCCCTCAACATCCGAAGAGAGAAAGTGCCAGGGAACCAGAAGCCTGCCAGAGCCTACACCTAAGTAAAATGTGTAGCTTCAAGTGTGGCAGGCTGGGATTTAGCATGTGGGTTTGTTTTAGGAAGCAATTGGCTAGCCTGATTTCGTCAGATCCCGGAAGCTAAGCAGCATCAGCTTGCTTAGTACGTGGACTGAGACGTGCAGTTCTGTGGTCGCCTGAACAAGATCCCTCCCCCAGCCATCCTTACTTGGAAGGGTACAGAGTGGGAGGAAGAAGCAGTCCTGGAAATGGGCCTTGCCCACAAAGCAGGGAGGAGAAGAAGGCAAAGGGTCTCCGTAAGAAAGCCAGGCAGTGCATAAACTACATAAATAAATCTTGCACATTACTTCCCTCAGCAACAAGGCCAACATCCACACCACAGCGGTAACAGAGAAACACAAGTCTGTGCAGCTGCAACCACTAAAGACAGAATGCATAAGCAGCCCCAAAACACCTGTCTGCTCCAGAAATCCGCTTCTCCAATCCCACTTCCTCACTGCCCCAGAGAAGGGAGCCAACAACGTGTTCCACAGCAACCAAAATGAACTGACACAGCCAAACAACCAACGTGAGGCTGAAGGTGGGGACTGACCCTTGGGGCACATCTGCTCTCTCCTGTAACAAGTACCAAACAGAAGTCAGACAGTCACAAAATGCTTCCTGGTTTCTGACCCCACAGTACTGTAAATGGTCCCACAAGACCTCTGGTTGCCCCTTCAGATTTTCAGCTCACCTGGATTCAGAAAACTGGTCTGGGAGGGAAGGCTGGCTGGCCCATGTTAACCTTTTGCAACTGGAAGCACTTCAGTGTGCCTCCCCACACACTGGGCAGCTTAATGGGCCGTCAACACATTTCCTTCTGGGTGGCACCTGCGTGGCCACACCAGCCCCTCTCAAAGCTCATGGGAGTAGCTCAGGGATGTCCCAGGAAGTGTTTGATGGCACTAGAGATGATGGCAGAAATAGGGGAAGATCGCAAGCAGAAAGTGTTTCTGCCTGGGGCCTAAAGCATGACTGCGCACAGTGGGGATTCCCTCACCTCAGCCTCTTGACAAGACTTGTAAACTTGGAGATGAACCTACATTGCAAATATGAGTCAGCTTCTCTGCAAACCACGCTAGCTGTAGCATGGTGGATGGTTACATCTGCCTCAGCCCTAACCACGGATAATGTTAACATCTGTTGGTTTAATCACTGTTTGTCCTTACATAGGAAGGAAATGGAACTGATGCTAGAAAGGGGCCCCACAACTGATGTTCAGCTTGCAAAGGAAGATTTGCAGGGAGCCAGAAACAGCTCCAGGCCAGGTCACAAAAGACAGGGTAGCTGGAGAATTAGGCATGGTTCCTATGCTTGATCCTTCCCTGACCCAGGCCACCAGACCCACAGATTTGAGCTGTCCTTAAATCTTTGAATGTCACTAAAATCATGGCTATGCCTAAAAACAGGTAAACATTTAAGCCAAACTTTTAGTCAACTGGTATGCAAATGAGATCTCTCTGGCATCCAACCCTGAACAATCATCTAAAGAACTGATGAGTTTGTTAGATTCATGTTCAGAGGGGGTCCGGATAAGATCAACTGATTGATTTACTTCAATTATGCTTCTCTCTTCTCCCAAATGGGAACCCAAAACAGCTTCTATCATTCTCTTCTCCTCTGTCATACCCCACAACACCCTGTGAAGAAGGCCAGGCTGAGTGTGCAACTGGCCCCAGGTCACCCAGAGAGCTTTCATGGCAGAGTGGGATCGGAACCAGGGTCTCCCAGATCCTGGGCCAGTGCTCTAACCACTACACCATCAGCTTAACTGAGAAAGTAATTCTAAGAAAGTCTACTCGGAGTCTACTATAAAGAGCCCCGTGGTGCAGAGTGATAAAGCTGCAGTACTGCAATCGGAGCCCTCTGTTCATGACCTGAGTTCGATCCCAGCAGAAGCTGGTTCAGGTAGCCTGCTCCGGCTTGACTCAGCCTTCCATCCTTCCAAGTTCGGTAAAATGAATACCCAGCTTGCTGGGGCGAAAGTGTAGATGACTGGGGAAGGCAATGGCAAACCACCCTGTAAAAAGTCTGCCGTGAAAACATCACCCTAAAGTCAAAATAGACTGGTGCTTGCACAGGGGACTACCTTTACCTACTCAGATACAAGTCCAGTTTCTTCAATGGCACTCACTCCCAGGAAAGTGTTCTTAAAACTGCAGCTCATGTCAAAATTAATTGGTTTAAACATGAAAAAGAGAAAAAGGGAAATGAACTTTCAGTATTCACCAGTACCCCATGGAAATAATCTCCAATGAAATTAAAAATAGGAATTTATTGAAGGGCTGTCATATAGACAACAGTGATGAATTGTTTTCTATTGCCCCAGAACCAACAGGTTGAAATTAAATCAAAAGTTTCCAGCTAAACATTAGGAAGAACTTCCTGACAGAGCAGTTCCTCAGTGGAAAAGGCTTATTCGAGAGGTGGTGGGCTCTCCTTCCTTGGAGGTTTTGAAAGAGAGGCTAGATGCCCATCTGACAATAATGCTGATTCTGTGAATTAGGCAGATCAGGAGAAGGAGGGCAGGAAGGGGGTGGCATCAGTGCTTCGGTCTCATGGCCCTTTCTTGCACAGAAATGCTGGTTGTCACTTTGGGGTCAGGCAGCAATTTTTCTCCAGGTCAGTTTGGCCAGGGAACCTGGAGGTTTTTGCCCTCTTCTGGGCATGGAACAAAGGTCACTGGGGGAAGGTATTTGTAAAGTTCCTGCATTGTGCAGAGAGTTGGGACTAAATGACCCTGAAGGTCCCCTCCAACTCTATGATTCTATGAATTTGGATCCCATGAGATATGACTCAGATCCATGTAGCTATCCAAAACTATTTAAGAGATCAAAAATCTTAGCAAATACAGAAGTCATCCTATATAGGTAGAGTCTCAACTAACAAAATCACTGTTCTCCCTAAAATTCTTTTCCTGTGCATCTCTATTCATCAACGTTCCACTGGAATCTGCAGTCTGATTATTTGATTCACAGCAAAAACTGGCTCACATAGACGAGTCCTACCTGTGACAATGCACAAACAGTTAATGGCATGGAGGAAATACATTTCTTGACATGTAATATATTTAACACACGTAACATATTTTCATATTTAAAAATGTCTTGCAAAAATCTGAATTATAATGAGCTACATTTGGACTTTTAATCCTAAAGTTATTTTGCTTTGAAAGATGCTGTAACTACTTCTGATTTGGAACCTGTCAGCTAAAATGCACACTGCATTTCTGGAAGGAACAAGCAAGACCTCCTCTCTATGAAACACTGAACAGTTTTGTAAACTGCTCTTTATGTCTAAATTGAAATGTTTTTGTTTCTTTTGTTTCAGGATATGTCCACATCAGTTTGGCAGTCTTCTGTGTTTGGACTTTATTGTTCTGGATCGTTCCATCTGAACTTCCTGGTTACTGTCCAGATTTAAGATCAGCTGGGGAGAGATCCCCATTCAGAGCCAGCCTCCAAGCTCCGACTATCCTGGAATGGAGCAGGGCACTCACGGAGTCACTGCAGCCTCTCAGAAGGATCCCCTGCCCTTCGGCGAGGACGCCAGCAACCACCCCTTCGCGCCATCTGCTCTACACCCAGTGAGAAAGGGCCCCCAGTCACCCCTCCTCCTCTCCGCCATGGCTGAGGGACTGCTAAGCCTCTCTGTTCCTAACTTAGTGCAACACCCACATTGTCAGCTGAAATCTCTCCTGTTAAAGTTTTCCGGCCTGCTGAGCGTCAAGCTTCCAAAACTCTCTGATCTTGAAACCATCCTTAACATTCCCAAATTTGGCAGCCTGCCTTCAGGGACAAATCATTCATTTTAAAAAAGCAGAAAAACATGGGGGAGACCAACACTGCCACTCATTAGAATTTCCACATTAGACCTGAGCCATACACAACAGAGGCAATGACTTCATGCTCAATGAAGCGACCCTTCGATTGTCAAAACAAATGGAAGCCTGACAGCACTTGCTGGTAGGCTCCGAGGTACTCAGACCCACACCTTGTGGGAATGGCTGCACACTGACTTTGGCGGTGAAGCAAATACAGGTCCCATCTCTCCAGGGGTGAGCTCAGCACAGAGCATGGTAACACCACCTTCTCACCAATACTCTGCCCCTGCCTTTACCAGCTAACCTTTACCCACAGTATATAAGGATCTGACCTGAAGCTATTCATGACCAATACTTAGAATCATAGAATCACAGAGTTGGAAGGGACCTCCAAGGTCATCTAGTCCAACCCCCTGCACAATGGTACTTGCTCTACCAGACACTCCACGTTTTACTATAGCTCCAGGGAAGCAAAAACTGGATCAGTTTCAGGCCATGTATTACTTATGGCTTTTGACAGGATGGATCCAGGCAGGGCCAGCTCGCCCACTAGGCAAACTAGGTGGTTGCCTAGGGTGCTGGCAGGGTGGGGGCACAAAATTCGGCCTTCCCCCAGGCATGTGCCTAATTTGCCCCCCCCCCCATGCCTTCTCCTCCCTCCCCCCCCCCAGGTCTATTTCAACGCCTGGAACGGCGATCGAGTGCTGCTCCCGGGCTGTCTAAAGGCACCCCCCGCCGATCAGCTGATCAGCAGGAAAACCACGTTGCATGCTCTCTCAGCAACTGGGTAGGCCAGCGGCAGCGTAAACAAACCACGTCCCAAAAGGGCACCGCTGCTGCTGACTCCTCCTCACTTCTTTCCCATCCAGGAAGTGGGGAGGAGGGAACAGCAGTGGTGCCCTTTGGGATGCAGTTTATTTGTGCTGCCGCTGGCATGCCCAGGCACTGAGTGAGCGGGTAGTGTGGTTTTACCCACCGATCAGCTGATAGGCGGGGGGGGCGGGGGGCGGAGCCACCTTTAGACAGTCCGGAAGGTGCTCAATCACCCTTCTGGACATTGAAATAGACGTGGGGTGGGGAAGGGAGGGAGGAGGAGGCACAGGGGGAGGAACAGGGGGCGCTGTAGAGGGGGGCGGCAGACCACCAGCTGGATCCCTCGGGCTGGTGCTGGATCCAGGTAAGCTGTTTATGAAGGCCTGTGAAAGGCACTGGTACCTTTGGCCACCTGCTCTTTGTTCAAAATGAAGCCATCCTCTGTTCACCTAAAAGACCCCGCAGCATATTCCTGAGTGGCTCCTTCATGCAAAGATCACATTCACTTTTCAGACAAAATTGCTTGCTCCTGAACAATATCATGCTCATTCTACACACAAGGCAATGAATTGGTGCTGAGGCTTCACCTACATACAGCAGATATTTTAAAACTTCATTAAATAAGATGTTTTTAGAAGCATTTGTTAAGGTAAAAATACGCAGTACATTTGTGGGAACACTTCATTAGTAGATTGATACTTGCCAATCTTCTAGAAGTTTAAGGTGGGTACATAAAGCTCTTTCTCATTTTTATAATCACAACGACCCTGTGAAGTAAGGGAGGTAAATCCTGTGCTGCCACCACCACCTAGTAAATTCCATGGGAACCCAGGAATCTGAAGCTGGGCTTCCGTGTCCTGTTTCCCCCTCTAATCCCATATGGGATTATTCTTTCTAAAAGCTCAAAGGACTCAGTGCGTCTCCCAAAATGCAAGTCCTGCAAAACCAATCTGCAATTGGAGAATTGAGCTGGAATCTTCATGTCACCATTAGCAATGGGCTCTCCACACAGAAATTAGCTGGAAAAAATTCTGCTGATGTAAACTGGAACAGACCCCGCCTCAAAGCTGGCTCTGCAGAGGCATTGGGATGGCAACGTAGCGGATTCTGATCTTTGCCAACTAATTGAAGGCTCACTCATGTAATAGGGGAAACCATCTCCAGGGGGGGAAACTCCTCGGCTTTTCAGAAGTGTTTGAATATTATTGTTTTGACACAATGTTAACAACTGAGGCACTGCCATCCCATGGATTTGTGTGGACTGAGAATCTGCTGGCAAGATACCCATGGATAAGCCTTGGCTGAGTAAACACAACAAATGAAATCCAGGGCCGCAGTTCTCAATCTTCAGCAACCCAAGAGCCCCAGTTTTAAGGTTTTCCATGGACCTCAAGCCCTTCCCCCTCCCTCCCTGGCACCTGCCATGGGGCAGAGATCCTCCTTTCTAGGCAAAGCTGAACTATTCAAGAGGGCTTTTCTATTATGCAGCTAACAGGACTACGCTACACTGCACAAAACAGTTTACAAACTTCTTTGGACAAATGGTTAGAGACCATGGTAGCCTAGACTACTGTGTTGACCTGCTGTAAGCAGGATCCTACTAAAGTGGCATTTGCAGCATTTAATACTTATGTTTTGCTTCAGTTTTGTTTTTAGATCGCTGGTTGGTTCTACAATGCTAATCCTATTGCAATGTTTGCTGAATGTCCCCATCTTGCCGATTGTCTTGTCTTACTCTGCATAATCCACCTTAGGTTCCAGGAACGAAAGCAAGCTATAAATAACCTCAATAAATAAATACATGTTCAGAGGATACATCAAGCTGTGCATGTCCCACAGAGGCTTCTGTGCTCTCATGGCTCCAAAACATGATGGCAAAAACCACATTAAAGGAAAGGAAACGAAAGGAAAGGTCCCCTGTGCAAGCACCAGTCCACATTACTACTTTAAACCCAACTTCAAGTAACCTTCTTTTTGTCAAAGGCAGGTCTCAGAAGCAGCTGAATCTACAGGGCAGGAGTGGCCAACGGTAGCTCTCCAGATGTTTTTTTTGCCTACAACTCCCATCAGCCCCAGCCAGCATGGCCAATGGCTGGGGCTGATGGAAGTTGTAGGCAAAAAAACATCTGGAGAGCTACCGTTGGCCACCCCTGCTATAGGGCATGATCCAAAAGGCCCTGACCCAAATTTTAATTAATATCATCCCATGCTTGGAAAGAGCCCCGTGGAGCAGAGTGTTAAAGCTACAGTACTGCAATCCTAAACTCTGCTCATGGCCGATCCCTGGTGGAAGCTGGGTTTTCAGGTAGCCGGCTCAAGGTTGACTCAGCCTTCCATCCTTCCGAGGTCGGTCAAATGAGTCCGCAGCTTGCTGGGGGGAAAGTGTAGATGACTGGGGAAGGCAATGGCGAACCACCCTGTAAAAAGTCTGCCATGAAAACATTGTGAAAGCAACGTCACCCCAGTGTCAGAAACGACTGGTGCTTGCACAGGAGACCTTTCCTTTCCATGCTTGGAAAGGATTTTGAAACAGAGACAGCCAGAAATGCCTCTGATGGCTAATAACTTCCTAGACCAGGGGTGGCCCAACTTGCTTAATGTAAGAGCCATATGGAATAAATGTCAGTTGTTTGAAAGCTGCAAGACATGAACGTCAGAGGGAGGGAGGGAAGGAAAATAGATTGGGGAAGGGAGGGCGAGATAGAAAGAAAACAATTTTAACTTTAAATGCATCCACCAGCTGGCTTGGCTTGGAGAAGTGATTTAAAGAAGCAAAGGTCTTCTCCAAGCCGGCCAACAGGATGGTGGGGGCTTTGAGAGCCACACAATATGTGTGAAAGAGCCACAGGTGGCTCCCAAGCCTCAGTTTGGCTACCCCTGTTCTAGACAAAGGACAGTGGACCACAGGAGCCCCCAAAAACATTCAGAGCTGCTTGCAGAAACTAAAAAAAGGCCAACTGGTCAGCTGAAAACAGCCACTGGTGGCACCTATGCTAAAATCCCTTGCCTTCGAAAACAGAGTCAGTCAGTTCCGTTTCATACCAGAAGTATCAATGGCTACTGAATTATTAGGACTGCCCCAACTGGTGCTGTTTAACCAATTAAGAATTCTTATCCATATTTCCCAGCAACCTATTCCCAAGTCTTCTAGCCAGTGTTTTGAGGTGACTGGGATGCTCAATGTCTTTAGGCAGGGGAAAGCTCTAGGGCTCCCACTCTGCAAAAGACTGGCAAATCAGTCCCCACCCTCATGCCTAGAAAATTAAAAGGGATCCATTTTCTTGTTAGCAAGGTAGGCATGGGAAGGACTTGCCCTCTGTCTTTACAAACAACTAACTGAGTCAGACCCCCTTAGATCCCAGTTTGAGAAACATCCACAGGACAACATCCATATGAAGAAATGGATGTGAATTCTGCATTCTAAACTGATGTAACAAGCAAAGTCAAATTATGACTTTTGAAAGTGTTTCTCCCAGCACTGTTGGGAGCTGAGGAAATGCAGACATTAACCAAAACATAAGGTTCTTTAATACTGTTATGATATGTGATCTGACCTTTTAAAAAGAAGGACCTTTGGAAATAATCATTGGTACTCTGGTAAATCACTGATGTCACAGTTCAACTAAGACAATGGGAGTGGGAAAGAACCAGATGATAACGTGACAGGGACGTCGTTCAAGGTTCTGGTCTTGACCCTCAAAGACCTGGGATCAATATACCTGAAGGACCCCAAATCCCTTCTCAACTCACCCACCATTACGGTCCTTTTTGGAGGCCCTGCTTCAGATGCCCCCCCACACCTGAGGCTTCTGGGGGGGGCAACTCAGGAGAGGGCCATCATCACCCTCAGCAGCTCTGCTCCCTGTTGCCATCATCCACCAGTCAGTGAAGACTTTCTGACCGATTCCTCACTAGCAGTTTGCTCCACCTCCAGGCTTCTACTTTCCCCAGCTTAAGCAACCGATTCCCCACCAGTTGCTGTGTGGGTGCATTTTGATCTCCAGCTCCCTCCAATTCCTCTTGTGGCTCCCAGATCTCAAAAAAAAAAAAAAAAAAAACCCAGGAGCAGGAAGCCGCAAGGGAAATTGGAGGGAACTGCAGATCAAAATGCAGCTGCACAGCAACTGGTGGGGAATTGATCACTTGAGCCGAGGAAAGCAGACACCTGAGGGCAGAGCAACTGCTAGTGAGGACCTGGTGTCTGTTTAGCCTGACACGCCCTCAGTGACCCCCTCTTTCCTACTCAATGTTTTAAATGTTCCAATTTAAAAAAAAATCTGTATGTTTTTATCTCTGGTCTTAAAACATGTTAGTGATGTGCTGCTGTTGTGGCTGTTTGAATGGCTTTAAGATGTGGTTTTAATTTGTTCACTGCCTTATTAGTACCTGTGAGAACAGAAAGGCAAGACACAGACACACACGGCAGTTTCTATCCAGAATAAAAATGTGTTGGATGCACTTTGTTGCACGCACACGGAAGTTTACAGCCAGAATAAAACTTCATTATTCTTAAAGTGCCACTGGACTCAAACTTTGTTCAGGCAGACTTTTGGATAATTTGCCTCCTTCCTCCCATCCTTTCATTAAAAACTCATCCCTAAAATTTCACAGAACTGTGAAACCCCATCTGAAGATGCATTAAACCCCCTAGGAACCCCATCTGAAGATGCATTAAAATGCCATGGTGAAGGAACAGCAAATCAGAAAATCTGGACTTTCAGCCTTATAGACTTGCCCTCTCATTCCTCCTCTCCGCCCCCCCCCCCCCCAACGATAAGAGGCTGCCCTAAACTGCTAGATGCCAAGTGCGTCCTCCACGCCTGTTTCCTCTCTGTTTCTGCTTGGCCACTGCAAAAACATCAGATGCCGAACACATGACAGCCAAAAATAACCATGTGATGAAACTATCTGATAAGAGTCTGAGAATTCAAGTCATTCTTGGAACAAAGGGAAAGCAGCCTGGAACATTCCCTCGTCCAATGTAAGCAAAAGGGAAATTATAAAAGGACGGGAGGGCCTCTCTCTCTCTCTCACTGCTTGCTCGTGGGAGGTGTTAGCATTGTTAACGGAACTTCGATGTGAGTTAGAGCTCAGAAACTTGATACATGCACAATCCAAGCCACACACAGGAACTATTGGGGGAGGGAATCATGGATGGCACATTTGTCATAGTTCTCCCTTAAAAGGCTGAAAACGGGGAACAAAAATCTGTAGTGTGGTGCAGTGGTTACACTGTCAGAATAGGATCCGGGAGAACCAGGTTCGAATCTCCCCCTCTGCCATGAAAGCCCACTGGATGACTCTGGCACTCACAGGCATGGCTGCTGTGAGGGTAAAATGCAGGAGAGGAAAACAGCATAAGCCAGTTTGGCCCCCCCTCTGGGGAGAAAGGCAGGGGGGGTATAAGGGAAGGAAATAAATACTATCTAGCCACTCACTCTCTCCTTTAACAATGGACTCATTTGACCAAAGATCTCAAGTCAGGCCACAATGGATTATTCCCATATTAGTTCATTCTTGTTATTCTTAAATTTTTATATTTGTTTTATAATCTGCTTTATTTCTAGATTTAAAATTAGCCCTGTTTAATTCTCCACCTTTAATTAAAATGGTACTATTTTAATTCTATCAACAGCCATTAATTTCCTTAGGATTGTATCTAAACATTTCACTCTGTATCAATCGCCCCATGGACAATCCATAATACATTCTAGCACAGAGGAAGCCCAGGCAAACTTGAGGCACGGGCAGGGGCGGGGGGGGGGTGGTGGTACAGCAATTCCTTTACCTCTTCAGACTTGGTTTTTTGGGGAGGCAGCACTTCTGGCTGCAACCAGGAATACATGCCTGAGCTCTCAGAAGGCAAATGTCACTTAACAGCATCCTTACAAACATGAAGTGGTCTACAGAACACTTCAGATCATCTGAAGGGGCAGCCCAAGAAAGCCTCCCTTCAAAATGCTCACCAGCAGCAGCGACTCGGGCAGAATCTGTTTCCCACCCCCCGCCCCCAATGCTCATTCTGGAGGAAGGCACATCAGACATCTCACAGACATACCCTTCAGACAGGACGAAAAACGTTCTACACTCATCCAAGGATATCTTTAAAAAAATAATAATAATTACCCCAAGCAAAAATAAAAATTGTAGCAACAATGGATGGCAGGTGTACAGATAAGTAATGTTTTAACTGCTGCTTTTATATTTCATGTATTTTCTAACTCTGCTTTTAAATTGTTTTCATGAGGTGTGTTTGGAGGGAGGACTGATTTTAATGGATTTAAAATGTGGTTTTATCATGTATGTTTTAAACTGTTAGCTACTTGGTGAGCCTTGTGGGGGCAGAAAGGTGGGATACAAATTTTATCAATAAATATATTGGTAATTTACAAGGTTTTGTGAATAGGTTTTTTTTTAAAGACCCAGACTAGCCAAAGAGCAGCAGCCCTTTCAAGGACAACCTCTGCCAGAGCTATGGCTGACCCAAGACCATCCCAGCAGGTGCAAGTGGAGGAGTGGGGAATCAAACCCGGTTCTCCCAGATAAGAGAGCTCTGGCTGACCCAAGGCCATTTCAGCAGGTGCAAGTGGAGGAGTGGGGAATCAAACCCGGTTCTCCCAGATAAGAGAGCTCTGGCTGACCCAAGGCCATTTCAGCAGGCGCAAGTGGAGGAGTGGGGAATCAAACCCGGCTCTCCCAGAAGAGAGCTCTGGCTGACCCAAGGCCATTCCAGCAGGTGCAAGTGGAGGAGTGGGGAATCAAACCTGGTTCTCCCAGATAAGAGTCCGCACTCTTAACCACTACACCAAACTGGCTTCAAGAGGGAGTCCACTCCAACAGGTCAGGGACCACGAAGGGTTTATATGGCACTCAATGTCCCTTTTGGTACAGGCCTTCTTATGTAAGGATATTTGTTCATCACTGCTGCAACGTTCATCACTTTCATTTCCCATGTGCCATTTTAATATGCGAACAGATGGCCTTTTCTTTCTTTTTTTGCTGAAAATGGGTACTACTAGTCTTCTTATATTTCTGCTATTTCAGAGACACTGTGCCTTTGGATGATTAAAACAGCCATTTTGGCTATTAGTCACAACATTACAAAGAGCAGTTTTCTTGCATTTGCTTTCTACTTTGAAAAACAAGCAAATGAAAGCCACAACAAAAGGCAGAACTTTTTTAAATCATAAAAAGTACCAAATCTCCAAGACACTGTCACACTTTGCAGTTATTTCCTAGGAAACTTTCTTAGATTTCTTGAAAGAATATTCAAATGCCATCTTATTCCTCTGAAAGCAGATGAGGGATTATCTTGGTTCAACCACAGAAACCAAGACCCAACCCAGGATGGACAAACAAGGTCCCCTCTGCACACGGAGAGTTCCAGCTTCAGAATTTAGTCTTGCCTCTAGCAATGTCAGGGAAGATAAAACATTTCAGCAGATCAGATGACATCATGTTCCAACCAGCATTCTTGGAAAGGAAAAGAAATCCACAAAGTCAGAGCCGGCCAGTTCCTTTGGGGCTGCACTTCAGCCACAGAACACTGGAATGGTTTATATCCACAAGGTTCTGGGAAAGCCACAGCTTATTAAATAAATTCTACTGGCACATCTGTACAACAGAGGTTGTTGCTAGCTGCCAATCACAACCCCCTGCATTTCTCTTCTTGAAGTTCCTCTGACCTAGTCCTCAGTGCCAATTTGGCCTTCATTACTGTGACTAGGTGATAAGCACCTGGTCATTTTAACAGGCTGCTGGATCAAGTGCTTAAAAGCTGTTATTCTGATCCCTTTAGTTCCCCCATTGGGACTATTTAATGCATATAGTTTGAACATCCGCATAAGGATAATTCTTAATATGATTACAGCTGCAAAATCACTGTATATCCTACAAACAGTTCTTATATTTCAATCATACACATATTCCGTAACACAATGCAAAAACATACATAACAGTCACTCACAAAATTCAACAGGTTCAGTCATATGCCAGCGTATACAATTATTTCATCATCTTTCCATTTGTCCCCCCAATAGCTTAACTCCATAATTTAATCAGCAATAAGTCCACACTTTTCCAATAGGGGGATAAAGGACAGGAAATATGTTCAGCCTTCACAAGAAGCCCATTCCAGATATTCCAAGACATTTCAATTCAAATCTTCCTCAGTTTTCAGGCTCAGTTTTCCGTTCCTTCATACACAGACACAAAGTTCATAGCTTTCACAAATGTAAGTTGGGTTCTCCTCTTGAACTCAATTTCAATTCCTATAGCCTAGTTCAAACACTGAGACCCCTTCAGTGTGTGGCAAGATCACTGATAGCAAAAAAACAAAAACAAAACAACCCCTGGAAAAAGAGTGCTGCTGCTCACAGAGGTGGCCGTAGGGCATCTGGCGCCTGAGGTGAGGGCGTGGATGGCGTGGCAAGGCTCTGAGCAGTGCAGAGAGGCTGCATGCCACCCGGCTGCCATCACTTCATCTTCCAGAAGTGCAGCAATGGTAGCTGGGCAGCGTGCAGCCTCTCTGTGCCACTCAGATCCTTCCAGCGCCACTGCACATGCCCTCCCTGCCCTCTGGCTTTGCCCACAGTGGGCAGAAGGGTGCAGGTGGCAAGGTGGGGCGGGTGCCACAGAAAAGGCAGGATGGTGACTGGGCAGCGGGTGGCTTCTGCCCAGCTCTGAGAGGAACTCTCCTCCCAGGCAATAGCAATCAACGGGAAGCAGGGAGGAGGGCCCAATTCAGCACCCCTCTAGCCCATGCCCTAGGCAGCCACCTAGGCAGCCTAGTGGACAGATCGCAATTTGCTTAATATCAACTTCTAGATTCCAAAGATTTCAGACACTATTAAAATTATCAGAACTTGTTCAACTAAGAGATAGTTGTATTTTAAAAGTGTCTTTTCCAGACAGCTGGAAATCCTTTTCCAAATTTTGGAGGAAGTAGACAGATATGACTCTAGACTTTGAACAACTATGCCCCGTTTATATTTAACAGGGTAAGAGAACTGTGTATATAGATAGGAAAGGAAAGGTCCCCTGTGCAAGCACCAGTTGTTTCCGACTCTGGGGTGACATTGTTTTCACATTTTCATGGCAGACTTTTTACGGGGTGGTTTGTCATTGCCTTCCCCAATCTTTTACACTTTCCCCCCAGCAAGCTGGGGACTCATTTTACTGACCTCGGAAGGATGGAAGGCTGAGTCAACCTTGGGCTGGCTACCTGAATCCAGCTTCCGCCGGAATCGAACTCAGGTCGTGAGCAGAGTGTTCAGACCACAGTACTGCAGAACTGCTGCTTTACCACTCTGCGCCACGGGGCCGCTGTATATAGATAAGACAGTGTTTAATTGAGTGATTGTTAGATTAAACTTTACAGATGCACTTATAATAATGTAATTATTGTTTATTTACATTTTTAGGGTGAGCGGTCTCAAAATAAAAAATGACTCAACGTTGTAAATTTCTTTCTGAAATAAAAATTATCTTATGGGAAAAAGCTCAGTCTCAGTCCGCAGCTAGTGATTTTCTATGGAAAACATTCTTCAAGGCCTTGGACATTTCCTTCCTGTTATGTATTGTGTTTCACTGGGTTCTTGGTGCCTGAGCTTGAAACAGGAACTCCTTGCAAACCAGGATCCTAAAGTCCAGAAGAACTGGCCAATCAGGATGCTAGGCAAGTAACAACTTGTAACAAAGAGATGCAAATGAAGTATACTGGAGTGAGCCAATAGGAGTAACTGTTCCCTGCTAGGGGTGTGTGGTTAACCATGGCCAGATTGTATATAGTTGCAGCTTTGCATGTGCTCCTCTGTGACTGTTTCTTCTTGCAATGAAGTGTTCTTGGTTGATTCAGAGCTGGCTGAACTCACTTTATTTCACTTTCCCATCCTGCCTTTTAAGGCCAAAGTCCAGGTGTGTTCAGAGTGCATAAGTATCACCAAATTACACTGGCAGCCCCTGCCTCCCCGCCCCCTTTAGAAAGCTGCTGCAGGCCCATTCATTCAGCACATTACTTGACAACCCAACCAGAAACCCCAAGTCTTGTTCCTTTCAAAAGAAACCCAGGTGTCAAGTGCTGCACAATCCCCATCAATGATCACCTCTATGATGTAATCAAATAAGGTTTATTCATTAAATGAAGATGTTACAGTTCCAAGACTGTGTCTTGGTGAAACGGAGCCCCCAGGCTCAGGCATACAATTACAGCCTTGGGTCCAGATCGTTACATGTTTGAAACTTCAGCCGCCTTCACATATGAAGGATGTGCTCATGACAAGAAGCGTTCTTGACACCAGGCCTCCTTCCGTAATGGTCAAGCATGCTGCTCTGAAAGCCATGGTTTCCAGTCAACGTTTTACTCTCTTCCCTTTGGGGGGAGAGGAGGCCCTCTTAGGTTTCTTTAAAATTTCCTCAAAGTTTGCTAAGTTGTTTGGAGCCCTACTGGCAGTTAATGTGGCCATGTTCAGTTAAAACAGAAGTATTTTTATGAGCTAGTGTAAACTCTTCTTGTTCTTCTTTCCCTTGAGCAATCCTTTTATTCCTGAGTCATCCAAAGGCCCAACCGCTTCTCTGGCTGGTCTGCTTTGGATATATTTGAAGAAAAACTTATTGTTTGTCCTGATGCTTTTAGCAATCTGCTCCTCAAATGCTCTTTCGCACATCTAATTATCAACTTACACTTCTTTTGCCAGCACCTGCACTCTCTTCTATTCACTTAACTGGGACGGACTTTTTACAGCAAGGCTTTTTGCTTTTATGGCCTTCTTGACTTGGGTTCTTAACCACGCAGGCATGCTTGCAAGATTTGGCAGTACCTTTCCTAACCTGGGGCATGCATCATGTCTGGGCATCCATTAGTGTGATTCTAAATAACTTCCAGACACCCTGTAGGGATTTGACTCTCCTCAGTTTCCCCTATCAGCTTTCTTCTCCTCAGTTTTCCCTACCAGCTTCCTTCTAACTAGACACCTCATTTTTGTAAAGTCTCCTCTTTTGAAATCAAATGATGCTGCACTGGACTTGAGGAATAACTTTCCACTGACAAGAATGATGATAGTCACTGTTCCCAACTGGTGCGTGCAACTACATCTACATCTCACCACCAGGTCTCCAGCTCCACTTAGAACCAAGTCCAAGATCTCAGTCCAAGATCACTGCTTGGCTTTCTGTGACCAATTGTTCCCAGGGTACAGTCCTTTATGATGTCTATGAACCTCATTTCTGCAGCATGACTCCAGCACACATTTAGCCAGTAAATGGGAGGGCAGCTGAAGTCACCCAGGCTGGATATAGACGACCAATATAAGCTGCCACAGGGATCGCCCATGTCCAGATGTGCACATCTGGGTCCTGCCCCATTCCCACCCTTACCTTGTTCCTCATCATTGCCATGCTGCTCCCAAAAGCTACCACACTGAAAGTGGTAGCAAATCACCAAGATGCTTCCCGGGCGCCTTTCCAGCCAGGGAAGCAGCATTCAAGCACACAAGCCGTGTCAGTGTGGCCCATCCTTGTTCCAGCAGTGGGCCCTGGGGCACTTTCATTATGCCGGCTTACTTCCACGACAGGTGGCTGCCACCCCAAGTTGCCTGTCTGTACCCAGCCCCAGGATCAACATTATCTGCTCAGTCACATCCCTCGTTTTCTTTCCTTCTCCATCGAGATCAGTCTCAGTCATTCTTTCTGGTGGGCAGCCATGCTGGTCTTAAGCAAGAGAATGAAGTTTGCACCCAGTAGCACCTTTAAGACCAACCAAGTTTAATTCTGGGTGTAAGGCTTTGTGTGCATGCTTGGTTGGTCTTAAAAATGCCACTGGACAAACTTTGTTCAGCCACATCTGTGCAGTGTTAAGACCTCAGCTCGACAGGGAATCATTATGGGGTTATTTCTGTGTGTGTGTACTATCCAAATACCTCTTAGCGAGGCATGACAGATGTCAAGTAATGTTTAAAGAAAGGACAGAACACTATGTCCCCAGCAAATGCTAATCAAGAGTGTGGAAGGGTTCTGCTCTCAGTTACAAAAGGCAGCCACAGTGAGAGACTCCAGGCACCTCATGGCCAGAGCCCAGTAGGAAGCGTAACACGTGCTCAAGGCTCCGAGGGCAGGGCCGGCACATCCATTAGGCAGCTGCCTGGGGCGCAGCCAGGGAAGGGGAGTGGTGGGTTGGGCCCTCTCCCCACCCTCGCCTCCACGGTGAGGGAAATAGCCAAGCCCAGTGGCACAGTGCAGCTCCTACACCCAGCTGCCATTGTCCAGCCGCCATCGCTCCATCTCCCAGCTTCTGGAAGCCAGGAGGTGAAGCGACAGTGGCCCGAAGGCAGGTGCACACACTCTGAGGCGCAGGAGTCACACCACACCACCAGGCTTGCCAGGGAGGAAAGGTGCAGGTGGCAGGGTGGGGCAGCACCTTGCCTGGGGCATCGAACCTGTGCCAGTACTGCAGCACCGGTGCTGCCAGAGGGGAACTGGGGTGCACAAAGGTGGCCATTTCAGTGCCTGCGGTGAGAAGCCTCTGGATTGGTGAGACTTGGTTGGGACACCTTCTTGCCTGGCTGCCTTCTCCCAACTGCACTTCAAAGCTCCATCATCTGACCCTGGGCTGAAGCCACTGCCCAGCTACCCCCACCCGCAGGCCCAGTCTGACCTAGATGCACTGCCGTGTGAGAGTTCCTCACCACTCCTGCTCTTGCCAGATAACCGTGTTGCCCTTCAAAGACCTGGAAACAATCTGGGTCTGAAAGAGCATCTGAAACTTAGAACAGAAGAAGAGACGGGCTGGATATTCTGAATTAACTTGGTCAATTCCAGGCAACAAAATAGGGCTCCGGTTACTGATCTGCGGGCTGGAACAGCCTCCAGCACAGGAACCAATCTGTCTTCCCTTCAACGTCACTGTTTTAAATTAACAGTGCTTGGCAAAGCCATTTTTTTAAGCTCTTTGTAACAGCATTTAATACTGCTGTGTGTGCTGAAGAAATGGTTTTCTGTTTATGTATAAATTGCCTTTCGACAATATTTTTCAAAGTTCACTTGGAATATAAAATCAAAAATAAAAGCCATCCCAACCCGGCTGCATATCTGATACAATGATTATAATACAAACACAAGTCCTGATTGCAGAAAACAGCAATGTACCTTCCCTACATAACGAGGCGGGGGAGGGGGGCAGGCAGCCATACAATGTGCAGGAGGGACACATTTATGACTTATTTATCGTATTTCTATCATCTGCTTTCAACTAGGGAATTCCCAAAGCGGTTCACAACACTTTAAAATCGCAACATTAACTATTGCTTCCCCCTCCCTTCCCTCCCCTGTGGCGCAGAGTGTTAAAGCTGCAGTCATAAGCTCTGCTCATGACCTGAGTTCGATCCCCGGCAGAAGCTGGGTTTTCAGGTAGCCGGCTCGAGGTTGACTCAGCCGTCCATCCCTCCGAGGTCGGTAAAAGGAGTCCCCAGCTTGCTGGGGGGAAATGTAGATTACTGGGGAAGGCAAGGGCAAATCACCCCGTAAAAAGTCTGCCGTGAAAATGTTGTGAAAGCAACATCACCCCAGAGTCGGAAACGACTGGTGCTTGCACAGGGGACCTTTTCTTTCCTTTCCTCTCTTCACTCAGCTCTGCCTGCCATTCGCCCTCCACTCTTTTTGAACATGCGGACAGAAGGACATTAGCACAGAAGGGCAGCACAAAAAAATGGACAGGCACAGAAAGGAGATTCACAGACTGATGGGATTCTTACTCTAACCCAGGGGTTTCCTTCCCAGTCTTTTTGAGCCTGTGGGCATCTTTGGAATTCTGGCAGGGCATGGTGGGCACAGTCACAAAATGCCTGCCATAGGAGGCACAGTCAGCCAAAGAAGTGACTGCAGCACCATAATTTCCGTCATCCAGTGACAATCTTTGTGCAGCTGCTGCCAAAGCAATATTTACAAAAATCTGTGCAACCAATTGAATCTCCAACAGTCAGTCAGAAGCCTTGCTGGGCAAAAGCCCTACCTGGCTCTGCCCACATCCTAAAAACACTTGGTGGGCACTAGAAATGGTATTGGCGGGTGCCATGGCACCACTGGGGACCCTGGCTCTGCCCTATCAGGGAAAGTTCTAAAAACAATCACTCCCTGGGATTCCATAGAACAGTTCAACCTTTGGCTTCAAAAATCTCAAAAGCAGAGTTAAAAGCCTGCCTCAATTCTCATACAATATCAACTTCTACCGGCTGTGTTTATGAAGTTCTTTGCAGGTTTTCAGAGACAATGGCGGGGTGGGGTGCATAACACATACACAGCTCTCTTTGCAGGCTCGGTTCAGACCTGTGCTCAAAACAGCAAAGCCTCACGCCTTCAGATGAGAATTAAAACTTCAGGATGAAGCACAGATACCCACAGATATGTGGACCGGTCTCCATAAGGTATAATGGAGTGAACATTCAACCCCCCCCCCCCTATTTTCTGATGACCCTAAAGCAGGGGGAGGGCCCCCAACTGGGGATTTGTCAGAACTTTCAACAGACTGTTGCAAACATATTTCCTGACAACCTTGTTGGTCTCTTAGGCGCTAGAAGCTCAAAGGAAAGATTGCATGGTATAGAATAATTACACAAAATAAACAGTTTCCATTTAAGCACAGGATTTAAATTTCCTGACCCATTAGTAGAAACTTTGGCTTGGGGCTGAAAAGCCCTTCAAGGGGCATCTCAAAACCCCCACCCCAGTAGATCCCCAGGGTTGTAGTTTGGAACAATGAAGCTGCTCCATCCTTGTGCATGAACACGAAGCCGAGAACACAACTCCTGGACAGCGACTTGCAGATTTCACACTGAAATAGCCCTCAGAGGCCAGGCCCATACATGGAATGATATGCTTCCCCTGCAGCCACAAGCCAAGTTCAGCTCTGGAATGACATCTGAAGGAATATAAACAATTCAAAGCAAAATGCAAAGCAGAACAAAGCAGATGGGGCTGCATACAATCATGCCTTATTCAGTGCCAAATTAAGCTGTTTATTTCTTTATGCAAGAGTTCTTGCAGATTTATCAGTCATAAACCAAGGTATAATCCCACCTATCAATTTCACACAAGTGCTGTCAAGTCCCAGTCGACTTGTGGTGACCTCAGCAAGGGGCTTTCCAGGCGAATGAGAACCAGAGGTGGTTTGCCATTGCCTTCCTCTTCCTTGGTGGTCAAGCTATACCATACTGCCTTCCCTCCTCTACCAATATTGGACCTGCTAAAATTAATGAGAGGCCTCATTTGGGGGTGGCCAAAAGTGCTGCAAAATCATGGCCAACAAACGGTAGTGACATCATAGGATTTTCAAGGAACAGATGTTCAGAGGTGGTTCGTGCCTGCCTGCCTCCACGTAGCAACTTTAGACTTCATAAGAACATAAGAGAAGCCATGTTGGATCAGGCCAACGGCCCATAAAGTCCAACACTCTGTGTCACACAGTGGCAAAAAAATTTATATACACACATACACTGTGGCTAATAGCCACTGATGGACCTGTGCTCCATATTTTTATCTAAACCCTTCTTGAAGGTGGCTATACTTGTGGCCGCCACCACCTCCTGTGGAAGTGAATTCTACATGTTAATCACCCTTTGGGTGAAGAAGTACTTCCTTTTATCCGTTTTAACCTGTCTGCTCAGCAATTTCATCGAATGCCCACGAGTTCTTGTATTGTGAGAAAGGGAGAAAAGTACTTCTTTCTCTACTTTCTCCATCCCATGCATTATCTTGTAAACCTCTATCATGTCACCCCGCAGTCGATGTTTCTCCAAGCTAAAGAGTCCCAAGCGTTTCAACCTTTCTTCATAGGGAAAGTGCTCCAGCCCTTTAATCATTCTAGTTGCCCTTCTCTGGACTTTCTCCAATGCTATAATATCCTTTTTGAGGTGCGGCAACCAGAACTGCACACAGTACTCCAAATGAGACCGCACCATCGATTTATACAGGGGCATTATGATACTGGCTGATTTGTTTTCAGTTCCCTTCCTAATAATTCCCAGCATGGCGTTGGCCTTTTTTATTGCAAACGCACACTGTCTTGACATTTTCAGTGAGTTATCTACCACGACCCCAAGATCTCTCTCTTGGTCAGTCTCTGCCAGTTCACACCCCATCAACTTGTATTTGTAGCTGGGATTCTTGGCCCCAATGTGCATTACTTTGCACTTGGCCACACTGAACCGCATCTGCCACGTTGACGCCCACTCACCCAGCCTCAACAGATCCCTTTGGAGTTCCTCACAATCCTCTCTGGTTCTCACCACCCTGAACAATTTAGTGTCATCCGCAAACTTGGCCACTTCACTGCTCACTCCCAACTCTAAATCATTTATGAACAAGTTAAAGAGCATGGGACCCAGTACCGAGCCCTGCAGCACCCCACTGCTTACCGTCCTCCACTGCGAAGACTGCCCATTTATACTCACTCTCTGCTTCCTATTACTCAGCCAGTTTTTGATCCACAAGAGGACCTGTCCTTTTACTCCATGACTCTCAAGCTCCATGACTCTTCCTTGGTGGACACCCCTATCCCAGTCCCAATCCTGCCTGCAGCTTCTGTGATTTGATGAGATCAGGCTAGCCTGGGCCATCCAGGTCAAGGCACCTTCTACTGAGCTTCCAGGAGGGGATTTACCACCTGCAAGACAGAAGGAGGGTGTGGAATTGGCTGGAAAGAAGTGGGTGGGGCCAGGGCCAGCTCCCCCACTAGGCAAACTAGGCAGTTGCCTAGGGCGCCGAGAGGCGGGGGGTGACAAATTGGGCTCTCGCCCCCCCTCTGGTGTCCCAGGCTAGTGCTTAGCTTGCCTCCCTCCCCCCCCACCCCGCCACCCTCCAGGCCACTGCCACCGCCCGCTGCCCCCCAGCACTGCCCCTGCCGCCCCACAGCGCTCCGCTTGCCTGCCTGCCGCCACTTTTAGTGGCAGCACTCTGCTCACTCTCTTTCCCCTGCTTGCTGAGGCTAAAAGGAAGCTCTGCCGGCTTCACAGCTCACGCCTGCGCGTTTTGTCTCTTAACAAAATGCGCAGGCGCAAGCTGCGAAGCCAGCAGAGCTTCCTTTTAGCCGCAGGGGGAAGGGAGTGAGCAGAGCGTCGTCGCTTTTAGCAGCAGCGGGCAAGCAAAGAGAGCGCCGGGGCAGGCGGGACGTGGTGGGGGGGCACTGTTTGCCCTAGAGCCGCCCCTGGGTGGGGCATTTGACCAGCAGAGCTTGGCCACTGGAGATCTGCCAGATGAGTGTGTCTTAGCTAACTCAAGATCTATAGTTGTGAGTATTGCAGAAAATATTTTATAACAGTATGTCCATATTAAAAAGCAGCCCGTTAAACAGAGCTTCTGCCTGAAATGCTGAAGAGCTACAATCAGAATTAAGCATAATCTCACCCTCAAAGTGGCTCAAAAAGGCTGGGACCCCTACCGCAACCCATTCCCATTCCGAGATGGGGAGGGTGGTCACCACTCCTCCCACTACAGAATACATTGCAGAATTCCGCCTTCTACTGAGCCAGACCATTCATCTTGTCCGATGTAACCCTTTTTGATTGTCAAAGGCTCTCTCAGGCAAAGGCCTTCTTCAGCCCTGTAACTCTTGTCTATTCTGGCAGCTGCTCTCCAAGGGCTCAGGCAGAAATCGGAGACTATCTCATATAACAGACCAAGGATTTCTTGCTTACAAATTACATTAAACACCAAGAACCACATGGAGGAGATGATAAAACAGCTGAGATCTGCTGGACCTGAGGCAAACCTGAGGCAAACTTATTGGAAAAGACCTTTGGCTCTTTCAAGCTTCATGCAATGGCTCTCCAGTTTCCTGGATAAAACCGAAAATGGAATTAGCAGTGAAATGCTACAGAGCTGGCTACTTTCCCCCGTCTAAACAAAGTATGAACATGTATACAATTTATGCAACATGTACCAGAACAGACAACATGGCAGCAAACCTATAAACCGCCAAGAGTTTCCAACAGGGAGCTGCTCCCTGACCACTGGTCAAGGGCACTGTCCCCTGCACTTCGTACTTAAGATTGCTTTTTTGGTCCTGCCAGAAAGCCTTTAGAATCCATCCCATCCCAAGGCAATTCAGACTGTCTTATGGTGCTTCTTGCATCCTTTCTAGATCAAGATGAGTCGCCGTGTTAATCTGTCTGTAGCAGCAGAAAACAGCAGGAGTCCAGTAGTACCTTAAAAACTAATGAAATTTGTGGCAGGGCAGGAGTTTTTGTGAGTCACTGAAGAAGTGAGCAATGACTCACAAAAAGCTCCTACCCTGCCACAGATTTCATTTGTTTTTAAGGTGGACTCTTGCCGAGCGCAGAAGAATAGATGCTTTGAGTTGTGGTGCTGGAGAAGAATCTTGATAGTCCCTTGAACTGCAAGAACATCAAATCAGTCAGTCCTAAGGGAAATCAACCCAGACTGTTCTCTGAAAGGTCAGATGCTGAAGCTGAAGCTCAAATACTTTGGCCACCCAATGAGAAGGGAGCACTCCCTGGAGAAGACCCTGATGCTGGGAAAGACAGAAGGCAAAAGAAGAAGGGGATCGCAAAAGATGAGATGGCTGGACAGCATTACTGATGTAACTAACTCAAATCTGAGCAGACTTCAGAGGATGCTGGAAGACAGGAGGGCCTGGCATGACTTGGTCCATGAGAGTCGGACTTGACTGTGTGACTGAATAACAATTTGCCTCTTTTTTATCCCTTCTGGAGAAGTTGCTGTGTACAAAGTATGCTACAATTCATGCTCCAATAAGCACCCCAACTTGGAAGGCCAAAACCCTCACATATAGTCCACTGAAAAATCAAGCTTCCCTTCTCATAATCTAACCAGTCCCCTGCACTCGGGAATTGCAGATATGTTCATTTAAAATGGGGCCCATTCCAAGCTTATCTGGGATTCACATGGCATTCATCACTGATCATCACGTTAGGCAGCCCAGTAGCTGCTGCTCAGAACATACTCCATTGCTACTCCATTTCTACTCAGAACATACTCCTTTACTGACTTAAACAATTGTCTAGGATGAATCACAACTGCCCTGAACTGTTTTCACTCCTGTCTCACTCACGAGACTCCCACCTTTTGGGGACCCACTAACTGGAACCACCTGCTGCTCTTCCATCTGTGGGTAAAGTTGAGGGGGGGATAACACAGTCACTGTGGCATTTGCCTTGTTGTGGATGACATTTGCCTGCTGTCTTGCACGTGAGTTTGTTTCCCTTCCTGGAGTTGTACCCCTGCCTTCCTCCTCAAGGAAATCCATGTTGCTGGCTGGAGAATATTAGCACCTGCAAGCAGACAGTCAAGGGACAAAGACGCACGCTGTGCTTGGGGTATCCAATGGCATCCAAGAATCTCACTGTGACACCTACTACTTATAGAATAACAGAATTACAGAGTTGGAAGGTACCTCCAAGGTCATCTAGTCCAGCCACCTGCACAATGCAGAAAATTCACAAATACCTCCCCTCAAGTTCACTGAATCAGCATTGCTGTCAGATGGCCATCTAGCCTGTTTAAAAACCTCCAAGCAAGGAGAGCCCACCACCTGTGCCACTGAGGAACAGTTCTGTCGGGAAGTTCTCCCTTTAGCCAAAAACTCTTGATTTAATTTCAACCTGCTTGTTCTGGTCTGACCTTCTGGGGCAACAGAAAAACAATTCTGAACCCTCCTCTATATGACAGACTTTTAAGTACTCGAAGATGGTACTAAATACTTTACATATCTGAAGATGGTATAATGATGACCTTTTTGTAGAGTCCCTCAATAAGAAGTACAAGTCTTATCATTTCACATCAGAATATTTTTATTGTATGGCATAAAAATATACATGCATAGAGTTCTTGTCATTGCTTGTTTATATGTTAACTTTATGCAACTCAGTGGTGGTGGACGAAGTCATTTCTTAATGCGTTGCTTTCTAAACTGGCTTCAATATTAAATTTAATGGATGGAGATTTAAATGCAATTATAGTATTATCAGAAATAGGGTAGAAATCAGTGTGGGGTCAGGAGTTAGCTTTTTGTTGTAGCAACAACAATTGAGGGATGATGATGATGATGATGGAGGAGGAGGAGGATTTGTCTTCAAGAGGTCTTGCCAGACCAACCTGGTTTCCTTCTTTAATCAAGTAACAAACTTACTGGATTATGGGAATGCTGTTGATGTGGTTTACCATGATTTCAGTACAGCTTTTGATTAGGTTTCCCATTACATTCTGATGAGCAAACTGGAAGACTGTGGACTGGACTACAGGACAGTCTGGTGGTTAGGAAAATGGTTAGGTTAAATTTGGTGGATAGGAAAACCCAGAAAGGTGTCCAGTGAGGTGCCACAGGGCTCAGTTTTGGGTTCTTTTCAACATTTTTATAAATGATCTGGATAAAGGGGTGGAAGGGCTGCTCATAAAATTTGCTGATGATACCAAATTGGGAGGAGTAGCAAACACCCAGGAAGATGGAGT
Source organism: Heteronotia binoei (assembly GCF_032191835.1). Classification (NCBI taxonomy): domain Eukaryota; kingdom Metazoa; phylum Chordata; class Lepidosauria; order Squamata; family Gekkonidae; genus Heteronotia; species Heteronotia binoei. The sequence goes on along the minus strand of NC_083228.1, from coordinate 1,316,711 downwards.
TAAAATGCAACAAGATCTGAATCATCTGGAGAAGTGGGTGGCTGTGAACAGGATGCAATTCAACAAAGATAAGTAAAAAGTCTTACATCTGGGCCACAAAAATGTGAAGTACATATACTGGATGGGGGATGCACTTATGAGAAGTAGTGTGTGCAAAAGAGATCTTGGGTACTAGTAGACTGTAAACTAAATATGAGCAGTCAGAGTGATGCCGTGTCAAAAAAAGGCAAATTCAAGCCTGGGTTGTATCAAAAGGCTATTGCGTCAAAATCACAGAAGTCATAGCTCCGCTGTCCTTGGTCAGGCCACACCTGGAATCCTGCATGCAGTTCTGGAGGCCTCACTTCAAAAAAGATGTGGACAATATCAAGCGGGTGCAGAGGAGAGTAAGGAGGATGATCAAGGGCCTGGAGGAAGAACCCTCTGAGGAAAGGCTGAGGGCCTTGGGAAGGTTCAGTCTGGAGAAGAGGAGACTGAGGAGGGACATGATTGCTCTCTTGAAATATCTGAAAGGCTGTCATTTGGAGGAGAGCAAGGGGCTGTTCCACCTGGCAGCTGAGGATAGGACCTGAAGCAATGGGCTCAAATTACAAGCAGAAAGGTAGTGGCTGGATAATAGGAATTTTTTTTACAGTCAGAGTAGTTCAGAGGTGGAACCAGCTGTCTAGGGAGGTGATGAGTTCTTCCCCTTCATTGGCAGTCTTCAAAACGTGGCTGGATGATTATTTATTGGAGATGCTCAAGGCTGATCCTGCATGGAGCAGGGGGTTGGACTAGATGGTCTGCATGGCCCCTTTCAACTTTTTTATTATTATTATTATTATTATTATTATTATTATTTGACTTGCTTGATCGCCTTAGGCCAGGCTCTGGGCGATGTACAGCAGATAAAACAATACAAAAATTAAAATTCAAGTTAAAACATTTCAGCACGTTGAGCCAATACCATTCAAAAAACCCCTAATTAGGTTCTCCTTCTGGGCTACCAGGGCATATGAGGGGGCAACTTCTGAAGGGGGCAGACAAAAGAGGCCGGTCTGGCGGAACATCTCTGCCTTGCAGAATTGCATGAGGTCCTGCAGGGCCCGGATGTCGTCTGACAGAGAGTTCCACCAGGTAGGGCAGAGATGGACCTGGCTCTAGCTGAGGACAGCTGAGCATCTTTAGGGCCAAGGATCACCAGCAGATTACTACCAGAAGAGCGTAATGCTCAGCCAGGGACACACTTTCATTATAGCTTTAATAAAAATGTAACAAACCAAAGAGGTTAGGATTAGATTTGAAGCAATAATTAGAAACTGTGATAATTGATGTACAAAATTCGGAAGACTGAAAAATTAATCCAGCTCTTAAAATTTTGGGGCTGGCTCCCACAGCCAAAGAAACCTGTCGAGGCCTGCCTTTGGGCATTGTATGGTTGCCTAGGCGATGCCACCTCTCCCCCCACACACAAACCACAGTTGCAAAGCCGCAGGGTGAGAATCTGCACGCCCAAAATATGCACAAACCAATGCAGATCTTTTGATAAGTGGCAAGCTTTCCCCCCACCCAGCTCTTCAATTATGTTGCTTGTAATCTGTAGTCAAATTATGATTCCGGCAAAGACAAGTTCATCCATCACTAATTATAGCCGTCGTTTGGCACAAATATGGAACTGATGCCTGAAGATGAATGCTCTGGATCATAATCTGCGGCTGAGAGGGGATTCTGTGCTAGTCAAATGCTGGTGATACGTGACCACTGCTGTGGATACATCTGCACATCTCAAAAGTCTACCATCATTAGGTACAACTTGAGAAGGAAGGGGGGGGCTGGCTCAGTTGAAGAGCATCTGCTTGGCATGTAGAAGGTCCCAGGTTCAGCCCCCAGCATCTTCTATTAAAGGTACCAGGCAGGAGCCCGGAGAGCTGCTGCTGGTCTGGTCTGAGAAGACAACACTGACCTGGATAGACTAATGATCTCATTCAGCAAAAGGCAGGTTCATGTGCGTTCATGTAAATTTTGGAACACAATGGCTGATACCAGATGGGCAGTTTAAGTCGCCCCAGGGAAGGCAGCAGGATAAAAAAGCATGTACACACGCACACATCTGCCTGCTATCCCCATCCCGAATGCGGCCTGTCCTGGGCCAGATTGAAGCCACCTAAGAAAGCTACCACTTTGAAAGTGGTACCTAAATTCTGAAGCAGCTCCAAGGCGCTTCCCCATCTGTCTGGACAGCCGGGAAGCTGACAGGTGCACAAAAGCTCTGGAAGCTCCTCCAGGGTGCACACAGCCCATCCCTGTTCTGGGGGCAGGCCACGTGCCATCTGGAAGCTCCTGGCCACTCCTTTTCTGTCTGGTTCCCTTTCGGTGCGGCTTGATGCCACCTTGAGCTGGCAGTCTGTTCTCAGCCAATGATTCCCAAGCCTGAACACACAAGGAAACATAGTGGTTCAATTCACGTGCCACAAGAAACCAAGTTAAAGTAAATAGGCTGAATGTGATCATCCAAACACAGGCAACTGCACTAAGTGTGGTTAGTCAAGCTACATCAAACCAGGCTTCGTCGGTCAAAACTCTAAACTTGGGGTCCCGGGCTGTAGCCCACTACCGGGCTGTGGCCTGTTAGCAACTGGGCCTTCACTCCCTGTCCGGCCCCTCCTGGCGCCATCCCCCCCCACTTGCCCTTCGCAGTCCCCCACGCACGAGGCACCATGGCCTGCCATCTTTGCTCCCCAGCACCACAGCATGTTCCGCCCCCCCTCCCCTTCCCCTGCGAGCAGAGGAGCCAGGAGGCTTGGAGACAGCCTACCCGCTTCGGCAGGCCCCGGCTGAGTCAGTTGTTTGAAGAGCAGGCTGGAGGAGGAAGAGTTTCGTCCCCTCCCTCACTTCCAGAACACAGAATCAGCCTGGTTCCTGCTGAAGCGGTAGAGTTGAGCCTCATCGCCCCCCCCCCCCCTGCAATCAGAGAGGCGATGAGGCTCGACTCTACTCCTTCAGCAGGAACTGGGCTGATTCTAAGTTATTTGAATAGCATTCTTCTCCCCACCCCCTCACTTCCAGAAGTGAGGGAGGGGGCAAAACTCTTCCTCCTCCAGCCTGCTCTTCAAACAACTGACTCAGCCGGGGCCCTGCCAGCGGGTAGGGCTGTCTCCAAGCCTCCTGGCTCCTCTGCTCGTGGGGGAGGGGGAGGGGTGGGCTAGGGTTGCCAATCCCCAGGTGGGAGGAGTCCCCCCACTTCAGGGTCATCAGAAAGCGGGGGAGGGGAGAGAAATGTCTGCTGGGAACTCTATTATTCCCTATGGAGACTTATTCCCATAGGAAATAATGAAAAATTGATCTGCGGGTATTAGGGGCTCTGGAGGGGCTGTTTTTTGAGGCAAAGGCACCGAATTTTCAGCATAGCATCCAGTGCCTCTCTCCAAAATACCCCCCAAGTTTCAAAAAGATTGGACCAGGGGGTTCTATGAGCCCCAAAAGAAGGTGCCCCTATCCTTCATTATTTCCTATGGAAGGAAGGCATTTAAAAGGTGTGTGATGGTGTGTGATGGTCAAATCCCCCTTTGGAGTTCAATTATGCTTGTCACGCCCTTGCTCCTGGCTCCACCCCCAAAGTCCCCAGATATTTCTTGAATTGGACCTGGCAACCCTAGGGCGGGTTATGGCAGCGGCAGTGGCAGCAAAACCGGTTCCTGGTGCCAAAGAGGTTGGGGACCACTGCTCTAAACTATGGTTTTGCAAGATGGACAAAACAATGTCCTGGCTTGCTTCTCCATGCCACCCTCCCTGCAATGCAGGCCTGGAGAGCAAGCAGCAGGGTCTCTATGGAGGAGGAAGGGGAAAGAACAAAAGGGAAGAAACCAGCATTTCTTGAGCACACCCATCTTATCCGCAAATTCTGGCTTCACAATTCATCACAGTTAATATAAACTGTTGTTTCATATTACATCTGAATCAAGGCTATTTGCAAATGAGTTTCACATGTGCCCTTGGTTCTTGAATAATCTATGCACTGCAAACCTATGATGTCCTGTTTATTACATGCCAGTATGACAGGAAGCAGCCAGTAGATCTCATCTGTGACACGTCAAACCTCTAGGATTCCTTGTCTCTCAATATGCAGTGTGTTCATTTGGCCCCAAGTTGATATGCTGGCATTTCGGACCTCACCACAACCACAGCCAGTGTGGTGTACTGGGTAGAGCATTGGACTAGGCTGGGAGACCCAGGTTCAAATCCCCATTCTGCCATGGAAGCTCACTGGGTGACCAGTCACATCCTCTCAGCCTGACCTCTCCCGCTGTGTTTTTGTGAGGTTGAAATGGAGGCGAGGAGAAGAAGAGTGCAGGCTGCCTTGGGTCCCCTTTGGGGAGAAAGGTGTGGTACAAGTGAAGTCATTAATAAACACGCAAGGAACCAATAAGAGCATTTGCCAAAAACAAAGACTCCTGCACGAGAGACTCTACTTAATTACTTAAATTTAGCTTCTAATAGCTTGCCTTCCAGCTGTACCAACTCCAAACTGTGACCAAGGCTCACGTCTGTTAGTGCCGCTTAACCAGGGCTTGGACATTTCTGACCGGGCTTGTGCTCAGGGAAGAGCGTAAATGAGGAAGAACAGGTCTGCTCTGTCCGGCCGCTTCCCTTCAGTGGGCAGCGCTCTCACCACTTCTACCCAGCCCATCTTAATCTGGGCAATACGGTCCCCACACACCTGCGCCCGCCCTTTATCAGCCAGCTTTATCAGCTCAACCGTGAAAGAACACCACAGTCACTCCCTGCATTTTTGTGTACACACACACACACACACAGGCTCCTACACTAATCCACTTTCTAAATGGGAAACGTATCATGACAGCAGACAGGGTTTGCGCTCTGAAAGGATGTCGCTCAGGGGCTGGCTGGTTTGTTTTTACAAGCCATTGCTAGGCAAGCCCATTGATGCTCAATGACATGTGCAATATTTCCGTATGGCTTTACTGCAACCGGTTCTTCTGACCTCTTCAACAACTTTAAAGGAAACAAACCTGTTAGGAGGCCCCAGTCTGCTTACTGTTCCTTCTAGGCCAATTCTGCACTCAACTGGCTCAGGGACTTCCTGGGTTTTTAAAAGGGACCAGGGCCTGAGTAGGGGGGACATTATGCTGACTGACTGGACGGAGTCCTTGTGGCTGCCATGAAGATGTCACTATTTTGAAATGCTGCAGGGGCCCGACTGGGCAGAGCCAGTCCTGTCCTCCTCCACCTTCTCAACTGCCAAAAGTTTCAGTCGCTCTCTTTCACACTCACACCCCCCACCCCTTGCCTGCAGCTGTTTTGGCACTTGAAAATGTATAGAGAGAGCTAAGAGCACCACACTGCAGGTCCAAGTCAGGATCCGTTCCTCACATATTTTTAAATGGCAGTGTCACGGCGCCCATGCAGATGCCTCCACGTCTAGTTTGGCCCTGAGGCCTCGTTCTCCCAAAGTCATAATGCTTCTGTTGCTTCAGACTGGGAAGAGTCACCAAATCCAGGGGGAGATTCATAATTATACAAAATTAGCAAGACATGAAAAAGGTGCAGTTCAGCAGGAACTGTCTTCTCCAGCACTTGAGCTCCTTATCTAAAAGGGATGTTGTCTCAGGAGCAGCACTTCCAACCAATCCGCAACACAGAGTGGATTCACTTTCAGCGAAGGTTGCAGCTCCGAGTTGGGAAATATCTGGAGATTTTGGGGGTGGAGCCTAGGGTGGGCAGGACCTCAGCAGGATATATTGTCTGGAGATCTTCTGTAATTCTGGGAGGTCAGCAGCTGTCCCTTGGAGGTTGGCAACCCTACTTGAGGCAGAAGTAGGTCCCAGAAGCTGCTTTGGAGAGAGTCTTGGGGGCTCTTTAAAAACTAGCTGCAAAGGGACTCTTGTGGAAGTGAATCCAACAATCAGAGCAAGGCACACTTTTTAAAAAATGTGGATCTTATAGAAACAGGTATGCTGGTACACCGAGTATAATTGAACATATGCCCAAAAGATAAGTTGTACAAAGTGTCTTGCTACACACTCCCAGATCCATTTTTGGTTGCCAGCCTCCAGGCAGAGCCTGCAAGTCCCCTGGAATTACAGCTGACCTCCAGCCAACAGAAATCAGTCCTCCTGGAGAAAACGGCTGCTACGCCCTGCTGAAGTCCCTCCCTCCCTCCACCCTCCCACCCTTCTCAGGCTCCACCCTCAGATCTCCAAGGACTTCTCTACCCAGAGCGGGAAACCCAGATGCATTCTCCTCTCCAGCCATAACAGAGGTGCAATCATTCCTTTTCATTCATCCTTCTCGAAGGCCCCCAGATTGAGATCCAAATGCCCTGAGACCAGGTTCAGGAGCCAGAAAGCAAATTAAACTTCAATTAGACTAGTGCACAACTTAATTTTTACAGACACTTTTATGGAGGTGTTAATTAAACACAGGTGCTTGAGCTTCTTGAAAAAGCACTCCAAGGATTTCGGCGCATCCCAAGGCAAGAGCTGCCTCCTGGGGAGACAACTCTGCTTTGCAGGCCCTGCATTCAGGTGGGATGGATGCCAAAAAATAACCTTTTAAATATCACACAGGTAAGTGCAACCCTCTTGTGGGGGTGCAGTGTTTAATTGGCCGTGGCTCTCCCAACTGTACTATAAATCCTCAGGTGCTCACAGTGGAAACGAGATAACAAGATCCAATTCCAGTGGTGTTAAAATTTGCTGTCAGAGGTGTGGCAAATGGTGTTATGTTGAACTGACCTGCTTTTCATCTGTAGTAGGCTCACTATACTGACATTAGACAATTGATTTCACATTACATATAATTACATATTTCATTACATCATCTAGAGCAACATCATCTAGAGCTATCATCTAGAGCAACCCCCTGAACAATACAGAAAATCATCTAGTCATCTGGTCAACCCCTTGCAAAATATAGAAAAATCACAAATACTTCCCCCCCCCCCACACACACACACAAAGTGACCCCTGCTCCTTGCCCAGAAGATAGTAAAAACGCCCCCAAAAAACTCTCCACGATCCCTGGCCAAACTGGCCTGGAGAAAATTGCTACCTGACCCCAAAGTGGTGAACAAAACAGCAAGAAGGCATGTAAGAAAGGGCCACGAGAACTAAGCACTGATGCAACCCTTCTTGCCCTCCTTCTCATGATTTGCCTAATTCACAGAATCAGCATTGCTGTCAGGTGGCCATCTAGCTGCTGTTTCAAAACCTCCAAGGAAGGAGAGCCAAACACCTCCCGAGGAAGCCTGTTCCACTGAGGAATCGCTCTAACGGTCAGGAAGTTCTTCCTAATGTTGAACCAGAAACACTTTTGATTTAATTTCATCAACCTGTTGGTCCAACCTTCTGGGACAACAGAAAAGAATTCTGCACCATCCTCTATATGACAGCCTTTCAAGTACTTGAAGATGGTGATCCTATCACCTCTCAGTCCTCTCCTCTCCAGGCTCAACATGCCCAGCTCCTTCAGCCTTTCCTCGTAGGACCTGGTCTCCAGACCACTCACCATCTTTGTTGCCCTCCTCTGGACACATTCCAGCTATCCATATCCATCTTAAATTGTGGTGCCCAGAACTGAACACAATACTCTGAGTGAGATCTAACCAAAGCAGAGTCAAGTGATACCATCACTTCACGTGATTCAAGGTGATATGATCACCATCTTCAAGTACTTGAAGGGCTGTCATGTAGAGGATGGGGTGGAATTGTTTTCTGTGGCCCCAGAAGGTAGGACCAGAACCAATGGGTTGAAACCTCCTTCCTTGGAGGTTTTTAAACAGAGGCTAGATGGCCATCTGACAGCAATGAAGATCCTGTGAATTTGGGGGGAGGTATTTGTGGGTTTCCAGCATTGTACAGGGGTTGGACTAGATGACCCTGGAGGTCCCTTCCAACTCTATGATTCTATGATTGGGACACTATATTTCTGTTTCTGTTGATATAGCCCAAAATCGCATTTGCCTTTTTAGTCACCAGTTCACACTGCTGACTCAGGTTAAGACCCCTAGATCCTTTTTATGCAGACTACTGCCAAGACAAGTCACCCCCATCCTATAATAATGCATTGGATTTCTCCTACCTAAATGCAGAACTTTACATTATGGTCGAGGACCTGCCTACCTAAGGGACTGTCTTTCCCCATATGAGCCCCAGAGAGCACTGAGGTCAGCGGGGAAGAACAAGCTGGCTATCCCTTGGCCAAAGGAGGCGAAACTGCAGAACACCCGCGCACGGGCCTTCTCTATCGTAGCTCCACACCTATGGAACCAGCTCCCGGAAGAGGTGCGGGCCCTGCGGAGCCTTGACCAATTGTGGATCGCTGATTGAAGGACTGATGGATTGATGGATTCGCCTCAGTGACTTTCGCCATCATGCCAACTGACAGAATAGCACCAGAAATGCCTATTGTTAATTTATTGTCAATTTTAAACTAGAATGATTTTAAGACTAATGTTGATTTTAAAAGTTTGTATAATTGTTGTATGGACATGTTGTTAGCCGCCCTGAGCCTGCCTAGGCGGGGAGGGCGGGATATAAATAAAATCTATTATTATTATTATTATTATTATTATTACATTTATTCTGGTTAAAATTCATTTTATTTAGCCCAGTTTTCCAGCCTGTCAAGATCATCCGGTATCCTGATTCTGTCTTCTACCATATTTGTTATCCCTCCACCTGCAAAGTTAATAAGCATTCCCTCTATTCCTTCATCCAAATCATTTATATATTAAATAAAGCAGGTTCCAGGACAGATGCCTGAGGCACTCAAGAGGATGAGGAGCCATTCACAAGCAGTCTTTTGATGCAATCTATCAGCCAGTTACAGATCCACCTCACAGTAAAAAGATCAAAACCGCATTTTACCAACTTGTCAACAACAACATTATGTGGAACCTTATCAAAAGCCTTACTGAAATCAAGACAAACTTGATTCCCCTGATCCAGCAAGGGAGTAACTTTGTTAAAAAAAAAAAGAAAAGAAAAAAAGAAATAAGATTAGTCTGACATGACTTGTTCTTGAGAAACCCATGTTGGCTTTTAGTAATGACAGCCATCCCTTCTAAATGCTCAAAGACTGACGATTGATGATTTGTTCTAAAACTTTACCAGGTACCCATCGATGTGGTTCATCTGGCCCCGAAACTTAGTTTCATTTAAAGAAACTAGGTTACCCCTATGCCAATCCGATGCTGCAGCTCCATTCCCCCACCATGTGTTTGGTTTTTGCCATGTTAAGCACATTTTCCCTCATAGGAGAAGGCTGAGGAAAAGTAGGAATTGAGCACTTCTGTCCTTTCTTCATCACCTGTTATGATAGATAGGCTTTATTTGGTATGATTAATTTATATGGGATTTGATTTAACTCTTAGTTTTGATATATAGCACTTTAGGGTGAATGACAATCCAGGTCCACGCAGATTTAGAAACAAACCCCTGGAATACGGAATACCAGTTATCTCCTCTTCCCTTATCTGCCTGGCTTCCACACTGTCAGACGTTGGAGCTCAAAGTAAACGGACCATCATTTGTTGCAAAAGTAGTGGCGTTTATTTGATATCTCAGAGTTCTGAATAGGCAGTTATTGGAACTGATAGCAAGTATTGAAACATACATGGGTTTTAAGGCCTTACATCAAAGCATTTCCTTGAGGCTCGCTATCTTCAAAGAGCTGTTGCTTTGTTAGTGTTATGCAGAGGAATTCACAGCATGGGTTAGCAACATTTCTAAGACTGTTCGATATGCAAGGTCTTTTGCTTCATAGTTAGTAACAAGTGTTTAAAGAGAACTCAAAAGCAGTTCTTGAAAGAGCTCTCTCAGCCCTACCTACCTCACAGAGGTGTCTGTTGTGGGGAGAGGAAGGAAAAGGAGATTGTAAGCCACTCTGAGACTCCTTCAGGTAGTCCAATCTCTTCTTATAGATCAATAAAATTTTATTCTAGCATAAAGGTTTGTGGACTTGAAAAGAGATCTTCAACCTTTTTGAACTGAAGACCCACTGAGAACATAACTAGAAGTCATGGCATCAGGTCCACATGACAGGAAGAGGAAGAGGCAGAGTTATTGAGACCCTGGTTTCAAGCCCAGGGTCATAGCATCTGTAAGCCAAACCACCCCTCCCTCACAAGAGTTAATGTGGATGGGAACGGGCTTATTCCATCCTGCAGGTGCTTTCTGCCTACACAGCCCTTATCCTCTTCAAGGCCAGAAGCTGGTAATCAGCTTCTTGTGAGAACCTGCAGCGCATAGGATGAGACGGGAGGAATCAGGGGTGATGAGGTAATTTTCTAGAGGGTTCCAGCAAGAGCGTGTTTTGATTGGATGTCATCATCACCTGATGCTGCTTGGTAAAAAACTATAGTTGAGCTAAGAGTCCGGGGAAAGGAAGCTCGTTTGGATTCTGATGGACTGAAGCCCTGGACTATGATATGCTTATACTGCAAGAGACAGCAACGCAGAGAACGCCTGAGTTACCACTTTGGAGACTTGGACTTAAGGTCTGTGCCATCTAAAACAGGTCTTGAAAATGTATTTGATAGTTAAGCCAGTTTTCTTGAGGGGGAGGACTACTGTATGGTTTTAGAGCATTGTGTTGCCTGTAGATTAAATCTTTTGCTGTGACAGAAATTAAATAAAACTTCCTATCAATTTAAAAACAAAGAAGGGTTTGGTTACTTTTGCACAAATGCTCTGGAAACCCATGGGGTTCAGCCTTGGACTCGACCACATCCGACAACGAGAGCAAGAGGAAGGGAGCACAAGTCAAACACCACAAGGCGTGCCAGACTGAAGACAGGTTTAAGATCAGGGTCATCAAGGAATCCACTCCACTAGTGATCTATTCCCCCTCCCCATTTTGCTGCCCCTGTTCTTTGCATGCCGCAGGGCACCTTTGCTGTCTGCAGGTCTGCATTACATCCAGCGGGTACTTGTGAAAAGTATCAGAAAAGATGGCAGCTTGCTACAGGCTCCACAAGCCACCGGAGGGTGCCAACCCACAGACGGACGATCATGGAATTAGAGCCCACTGTTTCAAAAATAAGAGGCTCTTCACTATGCTGTCTAATACGTCCACTCCTGCGGAATTATTTATTCATGATTATCTTTTGGATATTTGACTGTATTCAGAGCATTCAGGAGTCAATAGATTGCAAAGGCGACAAACATTAGAAAATAACAAAAAAAAATTGGGGGGGATATAAGCTTTCAAGAGCCACTGGATCGCATCCCTTCATCAAAGGGATTGTGAGGCATCTCTTAAAGATAGTCTGACTCTCAGAAGGTCACCCCGCCCCGCCCCCCCCCAAAAAAATCTTGCTGGTCTCAAAGGTGCTCAAATCAAGCTGTTCCGCAATGCAGAATTTCAGGAGCTGGCTTCTGCAACCACGAGGCCTAGAGCTCTGACTCTCATGGTGCCAATTTCAATGCAGCTCACTCTCTGGAAATATCTGAAAGAGGCAAAAATTTTAAGAGCCATTGTAACTAATGTAAAGGGAATTAATTTAAAACATAAAAATTAAGAGGCTTTTTAAGGTGAGGGTAACAGAATCCTACATTATCCTAAGTAGTCATAGCTTTTAGATATAGAGAAATTTAATTTCAAATGATCCAGGTACATAAAAGGGCACTGGGGACAGAAAGTTCCGAGCAGAGAGTCTGGCTGATGACATGGGGCTGCCACAGTCAAGCAAGCCCAAGCTGTTTGAGCCCCTGACCAACGGAGGTAGTCAAGGGTGGGGGCTGAGGCTCTTGGCCAATCAGATTACTAAAGAGGATAAAGCTTTGTTGTATGAGAAACAAATTAACTGGCTTCTGAATTAGAAAAAAATCCCTTTAATTGGATGAAGTTCCTCACCTACATAGTGGACAAGGCTGCAAGGCCTTCTGGGAAGATCATGGCTATTTATAACCCGGGCTTTCAAACTAAAAGCAAGCTGGCTTCCGAAAAGCTGAACAGGTCCCATTTACTGGACAGAATGCAGCTCTGGGGGTCCTCTTCTGAAAAAAAAACACACACCACGTGCCGGGCTTTCCATTTTTGTCCACCTGGGCCCATGTTTGCAGGTCTTCCAACTGTTTTTTTTTCTTTTATGCTCCTGCACCTTTAACAATAGCCATATCTGCAGAAATTAAACCCAGTTTGAGTCCAGTGGCACCTTTAAAGCCAACAAAGTTTAGCTTTGCGCACTCAGACTTTGTTCTATTGCTTCAGACTCCTGTTCTATTGCTACCCCCCTGAATCTTTCAGAAATTAAACAAGCGAGGAGTTTCCTGGTACAGACAAAAAGAGAGAAAGCAAGCATCTTAATCTCTGTCTGCCTGGCAAAGGCATAAAAAACCACCAATCTTCTGCACATTTAGGCTGCTCTTATTGTGGTGGTGGAGAAGGCGCCGGATGTATTTGAAATTGGCACCATGATCATCAGAGCTCTAGGCCTCATGGTTGCTGATGCCAGGTCCTGAAATTCTGAGGCCAGCATTGCATTTGAAGGGATCCCTCCTCCAGGACAAGATTCTTCCACAGAAACCCAAAGTGTACATAGATATGTGAACTCTCAAATCATGGATCTTCAACCTCTGATTTAATCCAGTGCATCTCTAAGATCATGTTCACCACGTGCTGAGTTGCTTAAGAGCAGGGGCAGATGCCTTCTAGGCAGGGGTCCTTTTTCAGGAAAAAAGGTGCAGGAGCTCAGTAGCATATCTCATGTGCATATGCCCTGGGATCTGTGTACAGCGGAGAGAGAACTCCCCACTGCATGCAGACCCTGGCTGGAGGTTCAGGAGCTGAGCTCTTGAGGGCTGCTGAATTCAAGGCCTGCTTCTAGGCAAAAAGAGAATGAGTGGTTTCCAAAGGTTTAGCAGCAAGGCTAGTCCTAGAACAGGACAGATGCAGTCCAGATTCTCTTTAGAAAGGTGCCCAAATGCTACTCTAAGTCAGGTCATACACAAGGGCAAAGGGCGTTTCATCTCTCAGGCTGCATTCAGACACCACGTTGGTGGTGAAAGGTGGCACTGAGTTGAAGCTGACTTACAGCGACCCAGTAGGGTTTTGAAGGCAATACAGTGGTGGTTTGCCAATGCCTGCATAGCAATCCTGGACTTCCTTGGTGCACTAACCTGGGCTGACCCCGCTTGGCTTCCAGAATCTGATGAGATCAGGGTCGCCTGGGAATCCAGGTCAGAGCTTGGATGCAATTAAATGCCACAGCAGGCACAAAGGTTCACCATGCCAGTGCACTGCCCTCCTCTCTTCTTGCACGAATCATGAGAATGAACTTTTAAAGCCCATGAGGTCTGAATCCAGGCAGCTGGGCAAAGGGGAGGTTGTTTGCCCCCCCCCCCCCCGCCAAGAAGCCAGAGTTCTAAAGAAAGGTTCAGCAGTAGCTTGACAACGAAGGGAGGGGGCAGGATCTGCATGCAGACATCAAGAGCAACGGGAGTTTGTTTTGATGCTCTGCATGTCAAGGAAGGAGGAAAGAGAGCACACAGCCACATTCCACCCTTCGTGGCAAACTGGAGTTCCCTTTTCAGACCTCAGAAGGGACTTCCATCTTCCTCTCCTGCCCAGTAGCAACATCGCCACTAATGGCTAATAGGAACCACCACAACTCAGTGCTTGAGCAGCCAGAATGGCCACGCACTGAACACAAGGAGCAGCCAGGCCAGACGTGGACAACGGCCCCTGAGGGAAATTAGGCCCTCGACTGTTTAACACCCATAAAACTGTTTACCTGAATTTCTTGCAGAGGGAAGCTGGAGAGAGCCCATACCTATTAAAGAAAGCCACAGTTGGCTTCAGCAACTGATCCATTCTGTATGCCATACGTTCTTTGATCAACAACTTGATGTCATCTGAAATATCCCAGCTGGCCATAATACATACCTCTCCAGTCCAAATATATGACCTTTCATGTTTTCTTTTCCAGTTGGTCGCAAAATTGAATGCCACAGGAGTTAACCAACAAAACATTTTTACAGGAGCACACACCTACAATTGCCTAGCTTGCCTGGCAGATAATTTCTCTAGGGCAACTTCCCCTTTGCCACTGGGTGTTATCCTGTACCAGATGCCTGCATACTGAAGGAGAGGGGAGTGTAACTGGATGTAGGGTAACTAAATAATGGTTCCCTAATGCTGTGGAGGGCAAAGGCATACCCATTAAAATGTTTTGAAGAAGGCATCTATAAAACTGATCCAGGCAAGGGTTTGCAGGCTACTCCTCACTGGCACTGTCCCACAGTTGCCCATGTTACTCACAATGGCAAACACTTCTATTTAGTAGCTCTAGTTGTGGTTCAGCGCAGTGGCATTAGCCTTTCCAAGCTACAGGTACCTGGAAAACAGGTTTGACCAACACATCATTTAAAGATGGAAACCTCTGTACCAGAACAGGAGACTGAGGGAGGACACAATTGCTCTTTTGAAGTATTTGAAAGGCTGTCACTTAGAGGAGGGCAGGGAGCTGTTCCTGTTGGCAGCAGGTGAGAGGACTCGCAATCATGGGTTTAAATTATGGGTGGAAAAGTATGGACAAGATCAGGGGTGTCAAACATGCGGCCCAAGGGCCAGATCAGGCCCATGAAGGGCTCCTATCAGGCCCATGAGCAACTCACTGTCATCTGCTTCCTTCTCTCTCTATTCCTTCCTTCTGCTTTACAGCTTACTTTGCCAGGCTTGCTCAATCGCACAGGAGCTACAGAGCAAAGCCTCTATTTTCTCCATTGGCTAACTAGCAAATGAAGCAACTTGTGTATAAAAGCTTGCCATACTCAGCCATTTCATGTTTTCCCCTGGGTCTTACACTCAAAGCACAGACCATGAGATTTCTGTAATCAATGTCAATAAATCAAAAGTAGGTTTGCAACTTACACCTGAACAACATATTCAGGATTGTTACAGCACAGACATTGCCTCCAGGTTCAGATGCAATAATTCAGAGCAAGGAGTGCCAGTTATCAGAAACAGTTAAATAAACAAAATATTGAAAGAGTACTAATCTTTTAAGCATATTTTATTTTAAGTTTTTAAAAAATCTTTGTGTTTGTCTGTGTCCTTATAAAGTTTATGTCTCCACAACCCAGTATGACATTTTATGACACACATGGCCCAGCCCGGAAGGTTCTCATTTATGTCAGATCCCCCCCTCATAAGAAATGAGTTTGACACCCCTGGACTAGATATTAGGAAGACTGTTTTTACAGTAAGAGTAGATGAGCAGTGGAATCAGTGGCTAGGGAGGTGGTGAACTCCCCCTCCCTGGCTTCACGCAGCAGCTGGATAAACACTTGCCAAAGATGCTACTTCAGGTTGACCCTGCACTAGACTAGATGGTCTCTATGGCCCCTTCCAGCTCTATGATTCTATAATTCTGTGATCAACAGTAAGACAATAACAATTCCAGATCCCCCAAAGATACCAATCCAAATAGAAATAACTACTGTGGAAGCTGTCTGCACAGCCCATGTGGAGTTCAGATTGCATTCAAGGTTTGGCAGGCAAGGCCAGATATGGGAAACTCTCCTCAAATTAACAGAATCTCACCTTTCAGAAGAGCAAGATGCTATCTGTAAAATGCTCCCAACTGGTCTGCTGAAACATTCCTGTTACTCGGTTGTTGCAGGAATTCCAGAAGTGCCCCCCCCCCCCCCCCAGTAAGCATATCCTTTATGAGGAAATTCATTATCTCAGCAATGCGCTGCAACATGGGAAATGTGACTGCCTCCCTGTGCACAGGGCGACTGGAGACGGAAGTGCCACATGTGGTGTGGAACAACAGGAGCCAAGGGCTATCTCCTTCTCCTTCCCTCTCCCGCACTGCTGCCAGAACTTTCCAACTTTCTCATTTCCTCCTCTTATCGCTTCAGTGGAAGATTTCCAGAGGGATAACCACGTTAGTATACTGCAGCAACAAGAGACCAGAGTCTTGTAGCACTTGAGAAATTAAATGTTTTAAAAAGAGAGAGAGAGAGAGAGAGAGAGAAATTAAATGTTTTTATTCTACCATAAAATGTTGTGAATGAAAACTTAAGTTGGAATAAAAATAGAGGTGGCAGGGGACTCCTGTTCACTCTTCAGGATAATTCATGTAGCTTTTTGAAAACAGAAAGAAGGGGAAATAGAGCAGAGCTGCTCATTCACTCATAAGGACATCCCATTTCGTGATTTTCAGTGGCGGGGGGGGGTTGTTTAAGCTTCACCTTTATCTTGTCTGCATCTCTGCTCGTGGTTGGGAATTCTGTGGGATAGGGAGGGGAAGCGAACTTTGTTCAACAGGCTATGCCATCATATAGCATTTCAAATGCTAGTATAAGCTCAAAAGTTAAAAAAGAGCCCTCTCCTGCTAACCCACCCAAACAATTGTTGGGGGATAGGATATGGAACTCAGATCCCCAGGCTTCAGCTCTCCCGGCTGCCACCATCTGGAGTGGCCCCAAACAGAAAATGTTGTGACAAATGTTCTCCCACCCCCTTATCCAAGGCATCTCTGACACAATCACTTTCCACATCTGAGCCATGCTGAGAGAGAGTCACAGGCTGTCTGTGTGTCCAGAGACAGATGTGGACTGCAGGTGGTCTCAAGGCCCGCATTTCTTTCCACAGACCTCATCCTCCTGTTCCTAAAGGTAATTATACCATCTTCAAGCAGTACAAAAGAGCCCCATGGCGCAGAGTGTTAAAGCTGCAGCATTGCAGTCCTAAGCTCTGCTCACAACCTGAGTTCAATCCCAGCGGAAGCTGGTTCAGGTAGCGGGCTCAGGTTGACTCAGTCTTCCATCCTTCTGAGGCGGGTAAAATGAGTCCCCAGCTTGCTGGGGGGGAAGTGTAGATGACTGGGGAAGGCAATGGCAAACCACCCCGTAAAAAAGTCTGCCGTGAAAATGTTGTGAAAGCAGAAACGACTGGTGCTTGCAACAGGGGACCTTTCCTTTCCTTTCCTCAAGCAGTACAAGCTGGTTTCTTTGGATGGGGTGGGGGGAGAAGGATTTCACATTACTTTTCAACATCAGCCAGGCAGCATACTAGCGAACCAGACAACTCATTTCACCCAAAAGACAACATCAGAAATACATCCTGAATAGCCACAGCCATATAACTGAGATGTACACAAAAATAATGTGTATTTTTAAAATAATGCACACAATTTTTTTAAAATTTTATTTATACCCCGCCCTCCCCGCCAAGGCAGGCTCAGATTAAAATATTAACTTAAAAATAATGTACACAATTATTTTACCTAACCTTATTCATTGCAACAGCACAACCGGGCAGTGATCACATCACTCTATGGAATGCTGAGGACAAATGGGGGCTTGTCCCCCCCTCCTCCACATCACTGCCTTCAACCCCACTGTCCTCTCCATCCTCCTTTGTGCCAGGTCCCCCCTCCCTCCTCTCCCAGAATGCTGCTTCTACCCACCTGTTTGGGACCACCATAGAGTCAGGAACACAAAATGCCACCCAAGCTTTGGACTATTTAAAAAGGGTCTGCACACAGCAGGCACTGCTTTCACTGGGTGGGATTTTAACCATTTTTCTGTTTTCTAAAAAGTGAACTTTCCTGCATATCTAGGGGGTATACCCTGAAAATAATCAAGAAGGGATCAGAACAGATGAACATCATCTAAAGAGAGAAAATGGGAGGGAGAATCAGCCCGCTCAAACCCTTGAAAAAGATCTGCAGGGCAGAAGTACAAATCGCAGCCGCGTCCCATGAGTCTTTGCTTTCTCCCCAATTCTAAATGGTTTTTCCTGAAAACTGACTAGAAATTATTTCAGCTATAATTTTCAGGGGAAGTGGGGGGCAGAGGGAATGTGAATTTCAAATCTGTTACTTCATCACAATGCCAAGTTAAATAAAAGGCCAAGAACAGTCACTTTTTGAAGGCTTTTAAAGTTGAAAGGCAGGACATAAATTGTTTAAATAATTAAAAAAAAAACCAAACAAACCCGCTTCAAAAGAAACTTTGTAGTTTGTGAAAGTAGGCCCCGTTGCTAATTAGCGTGGCCACATTCAGGTTCAAGGTTTTCTTCCCCAAACCCCCTTGTTTGCCTTTTGGCATAAAAACCTCATCAGATTAACTTCACTGGGAAATGTCACACCATGTTCTACACGCTGTGCTCACAGGAAGACGGCTGAAAACGAAATGTTAACAAAAGCACGTAAGCAGTAGGATCCCTTATCTGGGGCTGGAAGCCCTCTCTCTTCCTCCTCTCTAGCACAGCCGTTTTCAATCACTGGTCCGTGGACCTGCGCTGGTCCCCGGTCCAGTCTGTGCAAGGAGGGAATCAGAGCAGCACCTCCTCGAGTCCACCCCTTGTGAAGCTCTCCCCACTCTGCCTCCTGCCGAAGCCGCTGGGATGGGCTGGCTGGAGGGAGGCAGAGCTGCCTTGCTTGGCACCAGAATGGAGCAGCCTCCGTGCCCATTAGCTCACCCCAGGGCTGGACATAGGGGCGAGGGGGGTGGGGGTTCCTGCCCCAACTGGCAAAAAGAGGGGGCTATGAGTGAGGAGCATCACGTGGATGGCTGCCAGTGCCTTCCAAGAAAGCACACCTGGTCTGCAGCTCTGCTCCTGTGCACCAGCGTCCAGCCCGCACCCAGAGATCCAGCCAGGCCCCTTTCTCTGCTCAGCCTGCCTGGGCCCTGCTGGGCTCAAAGATCTTTGCGTCAACAAGTTGTGCAGAGCGGCGGCAGCACACAGTCCACTGTGCATGCAGCGTACATGTGTGTGCCACCAACTTGGGTCTGTGTGTGCAAGCATGCATGTGCAGAGAAGAGCACGTGTGCTGCCACCGTGCTGTGGACACAGTTTAGAGGCCCTGGCTGGCCCATGGACAGACAAGGGATTTCCCGCCGTGGCAGTCAAGGTGTCTGGAGTGAAGCATCCGGCCCCCAACATCAACGGTGAGGTGAGTCTGTGAAAGCAGTGCCCGGCTGCTTGCAAGTCCCATCCTTGGCAGACTTGCTTGTAGTTTCACTTCACCCTCCGTATAAAGATATTTGTTTTCAAGTGGCAGCAGTGAAGGGGGGAGGGGGAAATTGTATTTCTTCACCCATAGTGAACACAGGTAAACACATGCACCTGTTTGTAAGAATGAAACTGGAGGCGGCAGAAAGTGCTGTCATGTTGCAGTCCTCTTGTGACTACCCCAGAGGGTTTTCAAGGCCAAGCTGCCTCTTTGTAATAGCCCTGGAATTCCTGGGCAGTCTCCCACTATTTCATGCTAACTTTATTGGAATTAAATATTGCTCTCTAAACATTTCAGTTGCATTCTATGGCTTTTATTTCTGCCTTAGTGGTCCCCAAATAATTTTTCTATTTTCACTGGTCCCCAAGTGAGAAAAGGTTGAAGAAGAAGACTGCAGATTTATACCCTGCCCTTCTCTCTGAATCAGAGACTCAGAGCAGCTTACAATCTCCCATATCTTCTTTCCCCACAACAGACACCCTGTGAGGTACGTGGGGCTGAGAGAGCTCAGAAGCTGCCCTTTCAAGGACAACTCCTGCGATAGCTATGGCTGACCCAAGGCCATTCCAGCAGGTACAGGTGGAGGAGTGGGGATTCAAACCTGATTCCCCCAGATAAGAGTCCGCGCACTTAACCACTACACCACACTGGCATTACACCAAAACCACTGCTCTAGTACACTTATTCACATGCACTCTTGTGCAGAGAACCGAGATAAGTTTCATATGGAAGACAGTCCACTGTGAGCAGTAACAGTTATTAAAATAACACACAAGTGGTGAGGTGTGCTCTGCGATGAGTCTGGCAGCTCACATGCCAGAAAGTGTGAGCAGAATTCAACTCACACTGTGGAGCTTTCTCTCCCCACCCAGGCCTGGCAAAAAGCTGCACTATCAGAGGACCCTCTCCCTGCAACACAAGGGGATGGCAGAATTGGCTAACAGACATACATCTGTGATAACGTTTGCAAGCACAGAAAAGACGGGCCATTAAGAAATTAATTATTGCCAAACATCCGCCATATCTCTCCCCAGAGGCCAGCCATCCATCACAGTGTGATCCTGGGCTCTCATGACAGGAGGGTGTGCTTGGCATGCAGAAGGCCCAGTCCCTGTCAACAACTGCAGTTTAGAAGACCACAGTGGACGATGTGAAAGAGCCACTACTAGTCAGAGCAGTCAATAGCAACTGAGGACCTAACACAGTATAATGGTTTGAGTCTTCTGGACTCATATATGGTCATGCAATCCACCAACACTACCTTAAATTCTTTTAGCTTGCATTCCTAAATGTCAGCACAGCTCTATGTATCTTAAATTTGTTCAGGGAACTAACTGTACAAGCACAAATGAAGGATTTCATTGTATTTGTTCCTTTACCAATGATTTTTCTCCAGATGAACAGAAATCATCCTATCCAATCAGCCCAAATCCAGCTCAGCTTCACAGCATTTCCTGTGGTCCAAAACAGAACCATCATTGAGGGTCTGCCTCTTCTTATTCTTCAGGAGCTGCACTTAGTGGGATGAGGTCACTAAGGATACCACAACTATTTGCCAGTACCTGAAAGACTACTGAGATGTCTGTCTTTTCCCCAGCTGCAACGCCACAACACTGATCTTACCCACTGACTAGACTCCTAGTCATTAGAAACAACAGCTTTTAAAATGAAGATTATCAAGTGATACACATAAATTAACAATCTTGCTGTTTACAGGAATACCAACATAATGGTGAACCATTTCTCTTAAGCACAAAACCACCTACAAAAGCCAGCACCCATCCTTAGAAGAAGGGAATCATGAGCCTGCAAGCTGAGAACACAGGAAATTGCATGGGACAGTAACTTACCAGAGTCAAAACTGCCTTCAAAATGTAACATAACCCAAACAGTGGCAGATGTTTAAATGATGCATACAGTCAACTGAACAAATTCAATTTTAGTTGCCTTTGGTGCTATAAAAGAGAACCACAAAGGTTCACCTTGAAATGATACAATAGCTGCACCACTGGAAGATATTAAAATATTAACTGATAAATCTGCCTATTAAATCACTGAAAGAATACTACCTTTTTATGCATTGGTATATTTGGAACGTCTATTTCAATGCCTTCTACACAGGGTTACCTTGATCACAGATCAGAAGGTTTTATGAAATTTAAATACCACATTAAAAACGATGCTCAGAGCAGGGAACAAAACTAGCTTTAACAGCAGCCCAAGAGGAGTAGCCAATTTAGATACCAGGGGGGCAAAAGAAGTAGGGAGAAGATCTCTTCCCCCCCACCACCACCTGCACCTCTCAGGAGTCTCCTGGGGTGCAAAAACAGGGAGAGGATATCCCCCCCCCCCATCCTATCCTATCCTGCAGTGCAACCCCTAGCGTTGTGCCACAGTGGCGGCCCAATCCCTCCATTCTATCCTATGAGCCCAGAGGAAAGAATGGAGTCCATTGTATCTCATGAGCCCATAGGCTAGAATGAAGTCCATTCTAGCCTATGGGCCCATAAGACAGAATGGAGGGATCACGGAGCCGCTGCTAGAAAAGTGGTTTTAAATTTTAAATCCCTTCTCTGGAGTGGTGCCACAGAGGCGGCCTGATCCCTCCATTTTCTCCTATGGGCTCACAGGATACAGTCTATCTTATGGGCTCATAGGATAGAGTGGAGGACGGGGGGTCTAGGGCCAGCCCTGCAAAGGGTAAGACAAAATGGAAGAGAAGAGAAAGACGTTAGCTGCTTTGCATTCCCACTGGGGAGAAAGGCAAGGTATATATGAAGTTCATAATAGATATGCTATCCAAGTGTCCCAGCAAATGTACTTGCTCCCTATCCAGCCCAATCTCCTCAGGCCCCAGAAGCCCCAGCCAGTCCGTGGATGGGAAATCCAGGTTGCTAAGCAGAGGCAGGCAAGGGCAAACCACCTCTGTCCATCTCTTGCCTCGAAAGCCCCCTGGGTCGGCAGCAATTGGATGGCATTTTCTGTCCCCACTTGTTTCCTGCTGCCTTTTGGGGACTGATGCAAGTTACTGGTTAAAACTTTCCAAGCGCTAAAGAGTTCAACATGTCCGTTCCCTTCTGTCCCTTCATGACCACAAAGGCTGACAGAGGACAGCCTCTCACGCTGACTGCCTCCATGCCAAGGCTGCTGGAATTCTCTGCACCTCAGCGGTGAAATGATCACTCTCCCCCGGGACACTGGGTGTGCCTCGCCCTCCGCATGGGCCACCAGGCAGCTGCATTGCTTGTTAAATTTCAATCCGGTGTCCGTAGCCAAAGGCGGGGTGGCGTTTCTACATGTGTTCCTGACATACAACGATATGCATCTCACACTATTCTGCTCCTTGATGTCTCATTCCTGTCCCGATTGTCACAGTTCACTAATAAAAAAGGACAGCAAGTATTGAAGCCATTTCACCCGCTACTGGAAAGTAATTGTAAAATACTAAACAGAATCCTTTAATAATTCATTTTTCCAGGGACAGAAGAATATTGCCCTTATGGATGGCAAATATGTGGTGGGAAACAAAACAAAAAAAACATTTCCAGGGGACAAAGGGAATTCCTGAAGCTTTTCAAACCCCCTCTCCGACTTTGTATTTCTATCAGGAGATGCTGCAGCAAAAAAAGTCCTTCCATCAACACTTTCAGTGTCCTTTTCAGCCCTATGTTTCTTGTCACAAAACATATTTGACTGAATGTTGTCATATTTCTCCAGTTCTCCCTCTAGAATTATTTGTTACACCAAAGCAGGCCCATGGGTGGTTTTCTTCTCTTGGAGGTTACAGAAGCAGAAACATTACTCAGCTTGACGGAAGCCTCCAATATGGCTGCTCAGACTGTGAACTATCAAATCCAGAATGTGCTTAGCTATGAAATTTTACCTTAAGAATATAAGAGAAGCCATGTTGGATTAGGCCAATGGCCCATCCAGTCCAACCCTCTGTGTCACACAGTGGCCAAAAAAGAAAGGAGGTTCACAAGTGGGGCTAGAAGCCCTTCCATTTTGTCCCCACCCCACAAGCACCAAAAATACAGAACATCACTGCCCCAGACAGTTCCAATAATATGCTGTGGCTAATAGCCACTGATGGACCTCTGCTCCTTATTTTTATCCAATCCGCTCTTGAAGCTGGCTATGCTTGTAGCCGCCACCACCTTCTGTGACAGTGAATTCCACATGTTAATCTCCCTTTGGGTGAAGAAGTACTTCCTTTTATCCGTTCTAACCTTACTGCTCAGCAATTTCATTGAATGCCCACGAGTTCTTGTATTGTGAGAAAAGGAGAAAAGTACTTCTTTCTCTACTTTCTCCATCCCATGCATAATCTTGTAAACCTCTATCCTGTCACCCCACTGTCAATGTTTCTCCAAGCTAAAGAGCCCCAAGCATTTTAACCTTTCTTCATAGGGAAAGTGTTCCAAACCTTTAATCATTCTAGTTATCCTTTTCTGGACTTTTTCCAATGCTAAAATATCCTTTTTGAGGTGCAGTGACCAGAATTGTATTCCAAACGAGAACACATCATCGATTTATACAAGGGGCATTATGAGAACTGTAACAGGTTAGTGAGGCAAGATCTTCCCTTACAGAATCCATGCTGAGTTCCCTTACAGAACCCGTGCTCAATAACTTGTGTTCATCAATGTGCCTCCTCGTTCTGTCCTTGATAATGGTTTCTACCAACTTCCCCGGTATTGAAGTCAGACTGAATGGCCTGTAATTTCCCGGGTCTCCTTTGGAACCCTTTTTAAAGATGGGGGTGACATTTGCTACCTTCCAGTCCTAGGAACGGAGGCAGATTTCAGTGAAAGATTACATATTTTTGTCAGGAGATCCACAAGTTCACCTTTGAGTTCTTCCAGAACTCTTGGATGTATGCCATCCGGATCTGGTGACTTATTAGTTTTTAATTCGTCTATCAGTTGCAGGACCTCCTCTCTTGTCACCCCTATCTGACTCAGGTCTTTCAACACCCCTTCCAAAATTAGCAGTTCTGGAGCGGGCAAATACTTCTCATCTTCCACAGTGATGACGGAGGCAATAAATGCATTCAGCTTCTCAGCCATTTCCCTATCCTCCTTCAGTAATTCTTTTACCCCTTGGTCATCCAAGGACCCCACTGCCTCCCTGGCAGGTTTCCTGCTTCTAATATATTTGAAGAAATTTTTATTGTTGGTCTTTATGTTTTTTGTAATATGCTCCTCATGGTTCCTTTTTGCCTGCCTGATCACAGTCTTGCATTTGTTTTGCCACAGCCTGTGTTCCCTTTTATTAATCTCATTTGGCCTAGCTTTCCACCGCTTAACGGAATCCTTCTTACCTTTTACTGCTTCTGTAACTTTGTTTGTTAACCATGCAGGCCTTTTCTTATACCTGTTTGTGGCTTTCCTAACTTGTGGTATATATTCTAGCTGAGCTTCTAGGATTGTAGTTTTAAATAGCCTCCAAGCTTCCCCAAGGGTTTTGACTGCATTTACCTTTCCTTTCAGTTTCCTCTTCACATGCCTCCTCATCTCAGAGAATTTACACCTTTTAAAGTTAAAAGTGGTTGTGCTGGTCTTTTGGGGCAACTCCCTATTTATACATGGTGAAATCAATAATGTTATGGTCACTGCTCCCAAGCGGTGCAATCACTTTTACATCTCTCACCAGGTCTTGGGCATACTTAGGACCAAATCCAGGATCACCCCACCCCTGGTAGGTTCTGCGACCATCTGCTCCATAGCACAGTCATTGAGAGCGTCTAGAAACTCAATCTCTTTCTCTTGACCAGAACACATATTGACCCAATCAATCTGCAGGTAGTTAAAATCACCTATTATGACACAGTTTTTATGTTTAGCCACTATCTATTTAATCCTTCCATCATATTATAATCATCCTCTATCTTTTGATTTGGTGATAAACTCTCATAGTTTCCTTTTGGGCCCTCTATTTCAATCCAAATATTTGTAAAAGGGAATCTAATTCTCTAACCTCAGTCTTACTGAACTGTATACCCTCTCTGACATACAGAGCCACCCCACCTCCAACCCTTCCCTCCCTATCCTTCCGATATAACTTATATCCAGGAATCACCGTGTCCCACTGATTCTCCTCATTACACCAAGTTTCTGAAATTCCCACAATGTCTATGTTTTTCCCCAACACTAAACATTCCAACTCCCCAATTTTACTTTGAACACTTCTAGCATTTGTATACAAACATCTACAAGTTAGGCAAGTTAGGCCCGCAACCTTCCTCCTGCTGCCTCGAGACTTTGGCAGACAGTCCATACTGTTTATCACCATCTCAGTGGACAACTCTGATCCATTACCCAGTAGAAAAGTAACAGCTAAAATACCTTAAAATACATGCCCTTTGCTTGTGGTACTTCCAAAGCACTAGATACTGTCAAATAATAAATATCACAGCCAGCCCGCTCTCAGACAGCAAGTTCCATTCAAAGATGGCAATATTCAAATATCTGAGGGCTCTTAGCAAATGAGAACATTCAACAACAAATGGGGAATTTGGGGTGGGGGCAAATTTACCTCAGTTCTAAACAAAGTTTGAGTCCACTGGCACCTTAAAAACATCAGAGAAGCCATGTTGGATCAGGCCAATGGCCCATCCAGTCCAACACTCAGTGTCACTCAGTGGCCAAAAACACCCAGGTGCCATCAGGAGGTCCATCAGTGGGGCCAGGACATAAGAAGTCCTCACACTGTTACCCCTCCCAAGCACCAAGAATACAGAGCATCACTTGCCCAAGACAGAAAGTTCCAACAATACGTTGTAGCTAATAGCCACTGATGGACCTCTGCTCCAGATGTTTATCCAATCCCCTCTTGAAGCTGTCTATGCTTGCAGCCGCCACCACCTCCTGTGGCAAGGTGAGACCACCTTTAAGACCAACAAAGTCTAATTCTGGGTATAAGCTTTTGTGTGCATGCATACCCAGATTAAGAGTCCCGTGCCACAGAGTAGTAAATTGCAGTACTACAGTCCAAGCTCTGCTCATGACCTGAGTTCGATCCCAGCAGAAGCTGGGTGTAGGTAGCCGGCTCATGGTTGACTCAGCCTTCCAAGGTTGGTAAAATGAGAACCCAGCTTGCTGGGGGGAAAGAGTAAATGACTGAGGAAGGCAATGGCAAACTACCCCATAAAAAGTTTGCTGTGAAAATGTTGTGAAAGCAACGTCACCCCAGAGTCAGAAACAACTGGTGCTTGCACAGGGGTGCTTGCACCTTTACCTTTATACCCAGATTACCCAGAATTATTACCCGGAATTAAACTTTGTTGCTTACACATGATAGCAAATACTCAGAATTAGACTTTGATGGTCTTAAAGGTGCCGCTGGACTCCAGCTTTGTTCTGGAGCAACAGACCAACATGGCTGCCCACCTGAATCTAATCTCAGTTCTAAGCCTGCAGAAGTGAATAGCAGCTGTCACAATATCAAAATGCAAAGTGCTGGTCTTCACGGCAATTTCATTCACCTACCAAGTTCAGATCTCGGGTTCCGTGAATGATCTCCACCATTTTGCGACAAACATTTCTTGACCATTCTACAATGTGACCAAGTGACAGAAACAAAGAAATGAGCCAAGAAGAAGTCGGGTTTACTGTTGAACTAGAATCAAGAACAGGGTTCAGATCCCATTCAGCCATGAAGCTCACTGGGTAATCTTGAACAAAGTCAGAGTCCAGGAGCACCTTTAATACTAACAAAGTTTTATTCAGAATGGAAGCTTCCATGTGCATGCACACTTCATCAGACAATGAAATGGGGTACAGTAAGCAGAGTTACATATAGCTGGTGGGCAGTGATTAAGCATGCAAAATAGTACCAAGTCAGAATCTATGCCAAAATAGTATAACTAACAAACTGAAAGAACTGAAACAGTTTGGTTTAGATACCATTTGTTGTGCTGGACAACAGCAAAGTCAATGAACAACAGGTGATTTCAAAGCAGCTATTTTACTGCAAAGGAACTTCAAGAACAGAATGGAGAGGGAAACTGCTGAATTACAAATTATTATGAAACTTGGAACAAACACCTTCCCAGGACTGAACAGGGATATTGGGTGTTTATACTAAAACCATCTTCCACTATATTCTAATGTATTCTTTTTTTTGTATTGGCAAACTTTAATGTTTCTAATGTATGCTACTCAGGGCCGGATCTAAGGGGGGGCAGAGGGGCGGGTGCTTGCCCTGGGCGCTGATGGAGGGGGGGACAGCAAATTGGGTATGGAGTCCATTGTATTCTATGGGACCATAAGACAGAATGGCCCATAAGGGGGTGCCATTTTTTAGATTTGCCCCCCCTCAAAACACATGTCGATCCGGTCCTGATGCTACTTGTTAAAAAGTAAACTAGCTGGACAGTTACACCTCTGAGAAAAACACGTTCTTAGTTTAACCCAGCCTTGAGGAGCCATAGAGCAATTAAAAGACTCTACATTTATTGCCTGTGACACTCTCACAGTCGCTCTTCAGTTCTGACGTGTTTATTAACTTTGCTGCTCTGCTGCTTCAGACCAACATGGCTGCCCCCTTGGATTTATCTGGGAGATTTTGAGTCAGCCACTCTTTCTCAACCTCACCTTCCAGACAGGGTCGCTGTTCTGAGGATAAAATGGAGAAGGCAGAGCAATGCGAGCTACCCTGAGTCACAGGGAGGAAGGGCTGGATAACAATAGGCTAGACAGGCAGGATGTATCACATTTGCCTCCTTCCCTCTTTTTAAAGGAGCTAAGTATCAGGGGTCTCCTGTAGGCGCCTTTGGAATTCTGGCACACGGTGGTTGGCACAACCACAAAATAGCTGCCACAGAAGGAGTTGCCACACACATGGAGGAAGCCCAAGTGCAGAGAAGAAGGGGCAATTTTAAAAATACAAAGAGGATTGACATAGAATAAAACCCAAACTGTGGTGTTAGCTGCAATGGAAACAACATTATTTTATTGGCTGTTGTAGATTCTGCGGGCTGTGTGGCCGTGGTCTTGGCATTGAGACCTGACGTTTTGCCAGCAACTGTGACTGGCTTCCTCAGAGGTGTAACCCAGAAAACTGGAGTTCTCTCTGGGTCTGAGAATTCCAGTTTTCTGGGTTACACCTCTGAGGAAGCCAGTCACAGTTGCTGGCAAAACGTCAGGTCTCACAATGCCAAGACCACGGCCACACAGCCCGCAGAATCTACAACAGCCAATGGACTCCAGCGGTGAAAGCCTTTGACAACAGAACATTATTTTAATCTACACATCCAGTCAGAAGCCCCGCTGGGCAGCAACCTCACATGGCCCCACCCAGTAGGCACCATGTCAGGGGCCGTGAGCTATGTAGCATGCTTGAGGGAGTGCCATTTTGTCCTCTACAACTCTGAAGGCATCTTGCTCAAAGTCAGAGACTGAGCTTCCCAAATGAGCAGGAACCTGAACACAAGACTCATGCACCCACCTGCTTCCAGCCCTCGATCTACATCTCAAAATCCAAGCAGCCTAATCTGCATACTATGGCAGTGATGTGCATGTTAAAATTTCTGCATTTTGTGCCAGTTGGAACAGGTGGCCTGACCATTCTTGGACCATCTTGCCAGGATGGTTAATCTCACCTTCTAAAGCACAGCGTGCAGGGAAGAGACAGGGCAGGCTGCTGTGTCCTTCTGCCTCACCTATGCCTATGGTGAGGCAAGACAGGGAATCAGAAAATCCATGGCCGAAAATCCTACAAATCCACCTACATACACAAGAGGAAAACCACACACAGAGCCGGAAGCAGCTTACGTTTTTATTTTATCTGCTCACACAACTTAGTATGCCTGCTGCATTCCAAAAGAAAACACAACTTGCCTTCTCAGCCCATCTTAAGGGGCTGCAGTAGTCAAAGATGCCCCCTCACTCGCTCCCCTGCCTCTCCCTCATTATGTGCGTGGCTTAATCAACTGTAGTAATTGAGTTGGATCAAACAGCTTTTCCTCTTTTCCAACCCCCCCCCCCCCCCGTTCCACATGGTTTTGCTCCCATGGTCACCATCAACACCATCTTTTTGGTAGTCAAAGACGACCAGCAGAGGAAGGGAAGAGGAGGAGGGTTCAGGGTCCTGACAGCACAGGTGAGGGACAAGTGAGCAAACAAAAAGGACAGGCCTTGGGGAAGGGCACCTAACGCAGTGTCCATTGGGGCCCAAGACTTGTGTTGCAGGGGGCCCACTCAGCTTAGTAGTATCCACAAACTTGACAAACATCTTCTGAACTTCCTCATCCAAGATGTTTTGTTGTTGTTGCTGTTCAGTCACACAGTTGAGTCCGATTCTTTGTGACCCCGTGGACCAAGTCATGCCAGGCCCTCCTGTCTTCCACCATCCTCCGAAGTCTGCTCAAATTCATGTTAGTTATATCAGTAACACTGTCCAGCCATCTCCTCTTTTGCCGTCCCCTTCTTTTGGCTTCGGCCCTTCCCAGCATCAGGGTCTTCTCCAGGGAGTGCTTCCTTCTCATTGGGTGGCCAAAGTATTTGAGCTTCAGCTTCAGCATCTGACCTTCCAGGGAACAGTCAGGGTTGATTTCCCTTAGGACTGACTAACTGGATCTTCTTGCAGTCCAAGGGACTCTCAAGATTCTTCTCTAGCACCACAGCTCAAAAGCATCTATTCTTCTGCGCTCGGCCTTCCTTATGGTCGGTCTTCCTTATAGTCAGCCAAGATGTTAAACAGCCCAAAACAGAATGCCAAGGCACCCCACTCATCACCTCCCCTTCCTCCATGAACTACCACCCTTTGGGTACAATCAACCATCCATCTAACAGTAATGAGGTCCAGTCCATATCTCACCACCTTTTCAACAAGAACATCATGGGGCACCATATCAAAAGCTTGACTATAACCAGCTCATGCTAAAGCCAATTGTGTCCCTGTGCCTCCTGTGAGATAACTAATTGAGCAGCAGTTTGTAGTAACAATGAAGAGAAACCCAGCAGATTTCACAGAGTAGCAACGGCACAGAGTAGCAGGTTTTCATCATGACTAAAGACAAATTTATGCTGTAGTTCAAAGAAAATGTGCTGAATTGTTACTATTATCGTACCGGCCAACATTTTGTCTACGTAAGTAGGAGGCACTATTGTTGTACACATTTGTGTGCAGGGAGATAGAAGAACACAGCTTTTCTCTAATAAAGAGCACATGCTGTCCTCTCACCCTCTGGGCCGACAAGGCCAGCTCTGCGAAAGCCCTAGAACACCGGCTGCCTGCTTGGCACAGCTTTTTTCCAAGCAACTAAAATAATCAATACATCTTGCACATACTGTGCATAAATAAAAACTTCCTTCTTCCATAGAAGCCAATAAGGTTATGTAAGGTTTTTGAGGTTACAGAAGACTTTGGCACTGTCATACAGGCTTCTTGATGGCGACACCAATTATGAATGGCGTTCATGACTAAACTGTATTTTTGCAATAATACACATAGAGAGAGATCACTACTTTGCTTCCTGCTTTTGTTCAGCTTAATGGCCACCAAAGATTCACTGCCACAGTTAAGGAAATCTCTAGCTGCACTCAGGGCAACAAAAAGAAAAGAAAACTTCAGGGGGCTTTGCAAATATTTCCAAAGACACCAGGAACTATTCCCAAGGCCAAGAGTGTTTGCAAAGAAGCACATGTACCATGACAACACCTAAGTGTCCCCTTGTAAAGTTATGATTTGGAAGACTCCCCTGTGCAAAGGCTCAAGTGTGCTCAGAGTGAAGGAATATGGTAAAGGGGGGAGAACAGATTATCCCCCGGCCATATGAAACATGTCCCCAGAGGCTAGCTCCTGCCTGAGGCAGGCTCCGACACCCAACTGCAGCCCAGCCAGCCAGCCCTTCATGACTATAAAGGCTTCAGCATCACCAGGGACAGAAGCATGTGGCCAAGGCACCTCCTGAACGAGGCCAACGTCGAAGTCAACAGCAACAGAGGAGGGAACAGAGATTCACCCACTGGAGTTGCAAGGAAGGCAATGCAGAAAGTAGCTCTGAAGCATATCCTCCAGCGAGCACTGTCTTATCATAGAGCTGGAAGGCACCTCCACCCAGGGTCATCTAGTCCAACCCCCATCTTTTGCAGGTCCCCCTCTCATCTCACTCTTTTCAGAGGTAGAGCTGGTCAACATCTGTACTACTTAGAGTGCCTCCCCATGAGTTCTTTTGTTTTTTCATCTGTTTGTTCTTAACTATTACTATATTTATTTCTTCAATGGGATTTTTTGGAACACCACAATCCCCAATAATGTTTTGTCCCTTCATAACTAATCTGTTTGATGTGAAGGAATGGATGAGGTCACCTGGCAAGTTAAAATAGACCCAGCAAACTTTGCAAAAGCTCAGCTGGGCCGAACTTTGAGAGGGGGGGGGAAGCAAGACTCCAGTCTGTTGTCCATCTATGGCAATATGAAACACCCTTATGTTTGGGGCTTTATGAAGATGATGCACAAAAAATGTAAACATCAAAGCCCTCAACTTTGTCTCCCAGACACAGATGTCTTAGATCCCCTCTATGCATGTGTTTTCATAACACAAACAACCAGGGAAGAGCTCACAGTTTTCAAAATGCACAAGCATTTGTAAACCGAGGCTGCACTCTGCAACTCTTTGGTGCACCCCTGGCTGCAAGCAAGCAAAAATCTTCCCTTCTCCAATGTGAGGCTCACTGACAGCAGATAAATCTGTACTTTTTTCAGAGTTATAGTCCTGGCCAGGGGCAAAGTTAGGGAACCACAGGCTCTGGATTCTATGGATTTTATACAGCAATGTATACATCACAGACAAAGCAGAGAGAGAGCCTTCAAAGGTGTCTTCACCCTCACACCCATCTCCAAAGATAAATGCACACAGCACAGCCAGTATCTGTGTATGCTTGTTCAGATATAAGCCTTACTGTGCTCCAAAGAGCTTGCTGGCTACAGGCTGCAGGGGGGCTGAGAAGTCTGTGAGCTCACTGAAGGCTCCAATATTCATCCCCACATCCAGTCTACAAAGACCTCCCCCCACCCACAAATTCCAGCCTGCACATGGCTTGGCTTACTGTCTGATTGGGCACTAGCCTCCATTATGAAAAGGGGCAGTTTCACATCCTGAGCTTTGGCTGTTAGGATATGGGCACCTTGATTTGTGAGCCAAAGTTCCAGAATCTGGCTTACATTAACAAGCTAGGGACACATTCTCATGGCCCTCCTCTTGTCAGAGCAACAGAAACAGAAATTGCTGGTTATTATTAAACAGCTGAAGGTAGCATGGGTTCTGGAGGAAAGGCAGAATGCCATATCCTGATCTTGTCAGATCTCAGAAGCTATGCAGGGGTGGGAGACCACCACGGAAATCTCTGCAGAGGCAGGCAACAGCAAACCACCTCTGCTTCTTCCTTGCCTTGGAAGCCTCTGACCTGGGGTCACTGTAAGTTGGTTACAACTTGACCGGACTTCAAAAAAACACACACAACATTGGTTGTGCATTAACCAGCCACAGTTCTCTGGAACCTCATTCAGTTCCATAAGGCCAGTAAGACCACACTCTTCCGGCTTGCTTTCAGCTGACCCTTGAGATTTATAACAGCAGGAGGAATCCAGGAAATATTGATGCCGGAGTAACTGGGTAATACCAAAATGTTATTAGCACCAACTGTTTTAAATTGTTTTATTAACTGACTGATTTGACTACTAATTAGATTTTATTACTATTGCTATTATGACCAATGTTGAAAGCCACCCTGAGCCTGCCTGGGCAGGGAGGGCGGGGTATACATTTAATCAACAAAACGAAACTTCTCTGGCAGGCACAAACATACTCAGTTTTGATATTCCTGTAAGGAAGGCAATCCCAAGCAGCTATCATTGTATGTCAGAAACATTAAAATATGATCTTAGGAGACACAGCAGGAAATGATGAGGAAACTTGCCATGGTGAGACTTATTTTTAACATCTGTGGCATTAGAATGCTCTTTACGGGCAAAGGTTGACAGTTAGGGACATACAGGGACAGCCAGTCTTTCACATTTACTGCTCAATGGCAGTTTTCTGATTTGGGTCTACCAGGAAATATGCTCCAAATTCCAGATAACTGCCAAAGTGTGTGCATTTAAAACTCTTTAAAAACAAAATTAAGAGCTGCCAAGGTCTGGAAGAAGGATGAACCATGACAACCAACAAGACAGCCAGCTCCACATAGGAAGGACTAATGAAGCTCTCAGGAAAATGATGGCAGCAGAGGAGCCCTGCTGGGTCCATCCTCCTGTCTCACACATGCTGGCCAACCAGTTCCTCTAGACAAGTCGAGGCCTTCCCCTGAGGTTGCCTCCTGGTTCTGGGGTTTGGAGGCTGACTGCCTCAAGATATGGGGGGTCACCTTTATCACTATGACTGATAGCTACTGACAAACTTCTCTTCCACTAATCCCCTTCTAAAGCTGTCTACACCTGTAGCTATCACTGCATCCTCTGGCAGCGAATTCCACACTGAATAAGATGTATTTCCTTCTGCCCATCTGAACAAAGTACATCCCACTGGTTGGGAAGAAAAGACAGGAATTGCGGATTTTAGCTCTGAAAAACTCCCCTGCCAATGGGAAAGATGCAAATGAATGTGCATGCAGCACCCATCAGAAGAGAGGGGAAACATCGCCACATCTCTGGAAATATATTGTCTGTACAAGCCACCCTTCGTTCTAATGGCATGAGTGGGGGGGGGGGGCTGTACACCAATGACTTCCTTCGCTATTCAAGCAACTTAGAATTCTACTGATATGGGGGGTGGGAAGCAAGTTTTCTTCAGGTCATATTGCAAGGTCTCAGAACAGAGCACAAGACTTCATCGGCCTCCCAGAAGAGAGTCCCCAAGCACGGGCCCCCAAAGGAGGCGCAAAGCCCATCTTTGCTGTTGTAAAGAGACTAGAGCATCTTGCTGGCAAAGGCAGCAGAGACCCCCCTCCTCAAGGCCACGAGGAGGAAGATGCAGAGAAGCAACGCAGTGGGAGCCAGATGTGAAGACCTCTCCCCCCCCCCCCCCCGCCGGTCACAGTTTCAATGGAAGTGGGGAAGGGGTTAATTGGGATGCCGAGGAAGCCTCCCCAAAGACCTTTCAGCTGCAAAGGGGGGCTGGCCTCCCCAGCCCAGGCTGGGGGATGGAGGGCGGGAGGGCAGCAACTTCTCCCAAGTCAGCTGGCCCGCCGGCCGGCCAGAGAAGCCTGCAGGATGCCCCCGCCACCTCCGGGCGAGCAGACAGGCCCCGGCAGCAGCAGCGACACCCAATCCCCGCGGGGCGGGCGGGGGGGAACCGGATCTGCCCAGGCCGGGCCGTCTCCTCTTCAGGCCCTGCAAGCCTCATGAATAAGTCAGCGGCAGGAGCCTGCCCGCCTGCCCGCCGCCGCCTCCTCCGCCTCCTCCCTCGCAGCTGCCGCCGGGGCTCCTTTGTTTGCCCGCCGCCCGCCTCCTCGCGGCCCCCCCCCATCCCGGGCATCTCCCGGCGCCGCGGCGGGCAGGGAGGGGGGGGGACCTTCTGCTCCTTGCTGCCGCTGCCTACCTGGCGCCTTCCCCCCGGCCGCCTCCTGCTCCTGCTGCTGCTCCTGCGCTCCGCCGCCGCCGCCGCCGCAGCTCTGGCCGCTCCCGCTGCCGCTGCCGCCCGTGCCCAGAGCGCCGCCCGCCCGCCCGGGGAGGAGGCCAATGGACGGCGGCGCCTCCCACCGATTCCAAGGGCCGGAGCAGGGAGGAGGGCGCCGCCGCCGCCGCCGCCTGGCACACAAAGCCCCGCCGCCTGGCCGCAGCTGCCCCCCCACACACACCTGGAAGCCCCCGGCGCCCGTCTCAGAAGCAGCCTGCGCCGGCCTGCCTGCTGCTGCTGCTGCTGCTGCTTCAGGCCAGCCCACCGGCATCTCCCCTGCGAGCCACAGGGGCGCTTGAAGCCCCCGCCCCACTGGCAGGTCTCTCTTTAAACCAGCAGGTGGCTTGGAGAATGCAGTTAAAGTTAAAGCGGCATTCTTTCCACCTCTCCCTCTCCCATCTATTTGCCTCTCAAACACCTGATGTTCATGTCTTGCAGCTCTCAAACATCTGATGTTTATTCTGTGTGGCTCTTACATTCAGCAAGTTCAGATTCCCCACAAATGTCCTCCTGAGGTAAGAAGAGTATTTTAAATAACATTTTAATGCTGCCTTTCCTTCCACCCAATCAGGATCCACAAGGTGGCAAACATAAAAAAATTAAAAACAATTTAAAAGACAGTTAAAATTATAAAATCAGTTTTAAGAAAATAAACAAGACTAGAAGGAATGCTAATAACTGTTCTTGGGGGTCTGCCAGATGAAACAGAAGTGAGGGATCCCAGTGGAGGGCAGCAGACAAATCTCCCTGGAGTTGACATTCCAAAATGTTGTTGTGGTGGCTGAGAAGGGCCTTGCTCAGCTTGCCCCATCTGAAACCCAAGCAGGGCCTCCCAAGATGACCAGAGTGTAGGAGGGGTAAACTGATATGGGAGGAGGCAGCCCCTCCATGTGTTAATCCCAGGCCATAAAGGGCTTTAGAAGGATGCTCTTGGCTATGGGGTTTAACCTGTGACATAGCAGCTTTGTACTTGTTTGCCTGACACCTGAACTGGAATTTTGGGCAAGAATTTTGTTTTCCCAGCCCTTTTCCATCTCACCCACCTGTTTCATGCTGTGCTATTTGTACTGTGGATTGTTCTTTATTGGCTGTATGTTGTTTTAATAATACTGTCATTTGTACCATTAAGATTCCCATGGCACAGAGTTATAAAGCTGCAGTACTGCAGTCCTAAGCTCTGCTCATGACCTGAGTTCGATCCCAGCAGAAGCTGGGTTCAGGTAGCCAGCTCCAGGTTGACTCAGCCTTCCATCCTTCTGAGATCAGTAAAATTAGTACCCAGCTTGCTGGGGGGGAAAGTGTAGATGACTGGGGAAGGCAATGGCAAACCACCTCATAAAAAGTCTGCAGTGAAAACGTTGTGAAAGCAACATCACCTCAGAGCTGGAAACGACTGGTGCTTGCACAGGGGACTACCTTTAGCTTTTTAGTTTGTACAATGGTTCACTTGCAAACTGCCTTGAGAACTTTTTCTTTGGAGGCTGTTGAATTTGAAACAGAAGTCTGGTGGTATTTTGAAGGAGTAACAGCCATACATTCCTTCCAGTATGAGCTTCTTCAGATGTTATGAAGAGGAAATCATATTCCATGTTTTTATAGGAAAGATAAGCCGGTGGGGGCAGAGAGAAGCTTGGTATGAATCCCATCATAAATCCTACAGGTATGATTCTCTGTGTCAGGGTCTGGAATGGACTGGTTTGTTACACACAACAGAAGATGACAGGGGGCAGAGATCCAACCTTTCTCCCACTGCAGTAATCTAACCCAGATGTCCCCAGGATATGCACCACTTTTCTGCCTAGGAAAAACCACAGCTGGCTAACCAGGCAAAGCTGGCAAAAGGCTCTTTTGGCCACAGCTGCCACCCACTTATTCAGCTGCAGGCCTGGGTCAAAGAGCAGCCCCAGACTACAGATCTGTTCCTTCGGGAGGGGGGGGTACAACCCCATCCAGAATGGGTTGCACCTTAAATCCTGGATCAGGCCTTCCACCCACCAGTAGCACCTCCTCTTCTTGGGATTAAGGTCCAGTTGATGAGCCCACATCCACACGTGTATTTAGGAAGGTTGATAAGTAGACTGACAGAGGGTACAATAGACAGACAAGCAGAAGTTAAGGGCTGAATAATAATAATATATTGGATTTATATCCTGCCCTCCACTCCAAATCTCAGAGCGGCTCACAATCTCCTTTATTTCCCCCCACAAGAGACACCCTGTGAGGTGGGTGGGGCTGAGAGAGCTCTGACAGAAGCTGGCGGTTTACACCAACCTGGGTTTATCAAGAGGGTTCTCTTCTGGTCTAGTAAACCAAGTGGGGAGTTCTGTAGGAGCTGGTAAAGTTAATCACAAGACACTGTTAACCACCTAGTGTTTTGAGATAAGATTTAGATATGCCACAGAAATATTTTGTAAGGTATGGCACAAATTAAAAAGTGTGTGTTGTGTTATATGATTTTGTAATGTTCCGTCATGGTAAAAAGATCTCACAGTACTTACAATTTCTCTGGCCTTCACAGCAAATGATAAACATCAGCTTTGTTGTTAGAAAAAATATGAGAAAGACTGATTTGCCTTAAAGCAGCAGAGGAATATTTAAAATAAAATCCAAACCATCCTTGTTGATTTCTTGGGATTTTTTCTGCTGTCTCCCACTCATAAGATTGAAGCCTTACAGCAGTTTGAAATGGTGGTTAAGTGCTTCTTCTCCCTTGTGAAGTAATTGGTTTCCCACCTACTTTTACATCAACTAGAAAAGATTTATAATCCATCCACAGCAAGCTCAAAATCTTTGCAAAGTGCACAGGGGGGAGGGGGGGGAGTGCAGAAATTCTGTTTAGAATGACTGAAGAAACCAGCCTAATAATAAAAAGTAGAATGTGTCAGATTTTTAAATCATCCTTCTCCTTGCAGTGATCTAAAAATATCCCAGCCAAGAGCAGAGCCCTGATGAGGACCCCCCAGCAGCCGCTCTCCCAGCACAGAAGGTGCATCCTATTCCTCCACTCTGAAGTGTGGGTTGTTACCTTCCTTACCAAGCAACACAGAGCCTGGTGTTCCACTATCAGAGCCAAGGACCAAATGGGATGCCTTCAATAACCAACTAGTCCAGAGGGTCTGGTCAGAGGAGTCCAGTCCCAAGGCAGTTTGACTGACTCTGACAGTCTGCAATTCTCTATGGCCATTTCGGTAGCAATTTGAATTTGTTCCATAGAATCAGAATTGGAAGGGACCTCCAGGGTCATCTAGTCCAAACCCCTGCACAATGCAGGAAACTCACAAATACCTCCCCCTAAATTCACAGGATCTTCATTGCTGTCAGATGGCCATCTAGCCTCTGTTTAAAAATTTCCAAGGAAGGAGAGCCCACCACCTCCCAAGGAAGCCTGTTCCACTGAGGAACCGCTCTAAGGTTAGGAAGTTCTTCCTAATGTTGAGCCGGAAACTCTTTTGATTTAATTTCAACCCATTGGTTCTGGTCCTACCTTCCGGGGCCACAGAAAATAATTCCACACCATCCTCCATATGACAGCCCTTCAAGTACTTGAAGATGGTGATCATATCACCTCTCAGCCTCCTCCTCTCCAGGCTAAACATGCCCAGCTCCTTCAACCTTTCCTCATAGGACTTGGTCTCCAGACCCCTCACCATCTTCATCGCCTTCCTCTGGACCCGTTCCAGCTTGTCTATATCCTTCTTAAAATGTGGTGCCCAAAACTGAACACAAGACTCCAGGTGAGGTCTTACCAGAGCAGAGTAAAGCGATACCCATGGCCGGTGCATGGGAGTAGGGCAAGTAGATGGCCGCCTAGCTCACCACCTCTCCTCATGTGCTGCGTGCGTACTCCTTGCAGCCTGCCTTCCCCAATGGAAAGCAGGCTCCATGCACCACAGACGCTGCCTGGCCGGTTTTGCATTCCCCGGGTCTGTTACAGACCCTGGAAACGTGAAAGCAGATGGCGCCTGAACAGTGCACTCCTCGGAGCCCAGCAGGGATAAATTAACTAACTGTAAAAACTGAAGAAGAGCCAGTTACAGTTTCTAAAACTTGGCTCTGTTGAAGTTGTGTGCTGCCACTCATTCTTCTTACTCTCCTTTAACAGAGCCATGGGGTGGGAGCCATAGCTCAGTGGCAGAGCATCTTTCTCACATGCATAAGGTCTTGTCCCTGGCACCTCCAGCTAAACGGATCAAGTAGTAGTATCATGAATTTTATTGCTTAATTTAAAAAAAAAAAATTTAAAATTTAAAATAAAAACTGTAAATTAAAATGTAAATAGTTTCAAGTTTCTTCATTTCTCCCATAATTCTCTGTTTTTTAAATTTCTGGGGGCACTAGTGGGCAGCTCGCCTAGGGCACCAAAAACCCTAGCACCGGCCCTGGCGATCCCATCACTTCACGTGATCTGGACACTATACTTCTGTTGCTACAGCCCAAAATAGAGATGTGCCTCTTCTACTAGCACTGTGGTCATGCTACATCAGGTTCCCCTGTAAGGGTACCAACCTCCAGGTAGCACTTCGAGATCTCCTGCTATTACAGTTGATCTCCAGACAACCTATCACACAGCAGGGGTCTAGGAGGGCCTTCTGCTGGCTGCCACCACTCTGGTAAGGGTCAGCATGGGAGGACCCAGACCACCCAACCACCCTTGTCTTCCTTATTAGTAAATATCTCTTAAGGAGATGTGAGGACCTAAGCAGTGTAACAACAGTTAATTAGTGCTCAAATAATAAGTGGGTAAAACCAGAGAAATATATATACACAGTAAGGGAAAGGAAAGGTCTCCTGTGCAAGCACCAGTCGTTTCCGACTCTGGGGTGACGCTGCTTTCACAACGTTTTCATGGCAGACTTTTTACATGGTGGTTTGCCATTGCCTTCCCCAGTCATCTTTCTCCCCCAGCAAGCTGGGGACTCCTTTGACTGACCTCGGAAGGATGGAAGGCTGAGTCAACCTTGAGCTGGCTATCTGAAAACCCAGCTTCCACAGGGATCGAGCTCAGGTCATGAGCAGAGCTTAGGACTGCAGCTTTAACACTCTGCGCCACAGGGCTCTTCCCATATACAGTAAAGCTGGGTGCAAATAAACAAGCCCTGGCACAGCTAACTAGACATTCCCTAAACTTACCACCTCCCTTGGGCGAGGGATCTCTTCTACTGCCTGTTCCAGAGAGCACGCCTTCTCTGTCTGCAACCTGTTAGAGAACTTCCCTGCCAGCAGCCTCTTCAGGCCCTTTTTAGCTGCCTCCCAGGTCCCACCCCTCTCTGGGCTAGTTTCCCTCCAAAACCTTGCCACCCAGTCAGCGGGACAAAGGGGATCCTAGGAGGTGTAGGCTAGGCTTTCTTTAAGAACTCCTAGGCAGGCTTCTCTGGAGCCTGTAGGCCTCACTGGGCCCAGGATCATGACACAACGTATCAGTTCCTCTGGGAAAATGGCTGCTTTGACAGGTGGACTCTACCGCATTATATCCTGCTGAGGTCCCTCCCCTCCCCAGGCTCTATCCCCCAAATCTCCTGGTATTTCTCAACCCAGAGCTGGCAACCCTACCAATGTGGCACTGGAGGACTGCTATGGTGCCCTACCAGTAGTTCCCTGGCACCCATCAAGTTTTCCAGAAGTTTTTACTTATGTCACTTATTGTGGAGCTATTGTAAGGCAGGCCTTGTTTTTGGCTCCCTGCACTCAAATGGAAGGGTTTTCCACTGGAGGATCAGGAAGGCTGCAGAAGAAGAAGACTGCAGATTTATACCCCACTCTTCTCTCTGACAGTCTCAGAGCAGCTCACAATCTCCTTTATCTTCCTCCCCCACAACAGACACCCTGTGAGGTGGGTGGGGCTGAGGGGGCTCTCACAGCAGCTGCCCTTTCGAGGACAACCTCTGCCAGAGCTATGGCCATTCCAGCAGGTGCAAGTGGAGGAGTGGGGAATCAAACCCGGTTCTCCCAGATAAGAGTCCGAGCACTCAAGTAGAGCATGTGGGCTTTCCTTAGACTACATGTGGTTCTGTCTTTCAGTTTGTATTTAGATCATTTTTACGCTGTTTTCCCACCCAATTTAGGGTGACAAAGAGAAACATTAAAACAAGCTTTAAAAACATTAATATAGAACATGGGACTGTGAGTTCCTGTGTACAGTACATACCGTCTGTTAAATTTCTGCATCATTTACATGTGCATTTCAGTCCTGTTTCAGATTCCTGTAATTCAAATCTTGTTGCACTGTTTATTGGGTGTCCCATCCTGTTGACTGCATTTTACTTGCACAGTGTAATGCATCTTCAGTCTCAGTGAGAAAGCCAAGACAATAAGTGACATAAGTAAAAAATAAAATGCATCCACCTGACCTACCTTGCAGGGTTGTTATGAGGATAAAATGGAAGAGAGCAGAACAACATTGGCTGCTTTGGGTCCCCATGAGGGAGAACGGTGGAGTATAAATGAAGTAAATAAATGAATTAATTAAAAAGAATTCAGCAAAACACAAACACATATGCATAAAGTTGTTGTGGCTCAAGGATACAAGCACTTTTTAGGAAGCCCAACTGATAGTCCCCAACTTTTGGTTAGGAAATACCTGTGTTAGCCCCCCAGGACCCTCATCACGCTGAAAGTACAGTTTGGCATCTAGACAGAGGAAGCCCAAGTACCCTTCATTTTAACAGCACCCCAAAAATCACACATTCTGGGCGCTGTCTGGTCTGAAAATGAAACCAATATGGTTCTGGTGTCACACAAAGGGGATGCCAGCAAACATAGGCCAGAGACGTTTCTGGACAGCGATTCTGAAAACTGCAAAGTTATGGGTTTGTCCACTAACAACCCCGTCTCCACCTTGAAAACACACACAATGGCAATAATGGGTCTCCAGGAAAAGGACATTGTTTCGCCTAGGCTAACCACTTCCCCACCTGGCCTGACCTTTCCTGACCTGTTTACCATAATTATGAAACCACTTTAACACCTTTCGCTTTCACAGTTTTCAGCCATCCCTGGTAACTTCCCTAACCTACAGAAGTGGGTTGTAAAACAACCATTAACAATATCACAAGTCTCCCCAGTTCTTTGTCTGTTCCTGGGAACACATACAGTTTTTCCCCCAACACATTGTTTTATCTGTAGCTAATCCCATCAGGTATTGTTTTATGAGGGCAGTCACATCAGCATGCCTTCAGGTAGATTTTGGCCTATAACTGGACATTGGTGTATGTTCCGTATCATTCCTCACACCCAGAGCGCTGGCTTTTTCGTCACCACCTCCTTGGACCTCACCTCTTCTGAACAGGTAACTATCAATCACCACCACCACCCCGCTCCTTCCTGTATTTCTAGAAGCATGTGTATTTTAGCATGTGCATCTCTCTCTCTCTCTGTGTTATTTTAGTATTTCCTCTTTCAATAAAAAGAACCTGCCTTGGTTAAACCACAGCTGGGTTTATTTCTGAGAGTTTCTATAAGGGAAAAATTCCTGTAACCTTTGGTGGGGATTTCACTCATTACCCCCCTAGCTAGCTCTGTTTCCTTTGCTAATTCCCCCAATCAAAAAAGGAGACAGCCCCTTTGGGTGACACCTGGAGATCTGGGGGTGGAGTCTGGGGAGGGTGGAGCTTGGGGAGGGGAGAGACCTCAGCAGACCATAAAGCCAACGAGTCCACCCTCCGAAGCAGATTGGGCATCAGCTGTAATAGTGGGAAATACCCAGGTGGCAACCAAGCCATCTGAGATGGACTAGAAGAGGTTGAATGTATACCCCACCCTTCACTTGGAGCCTCAGAGTGTCTTACAATCTCCTTTCCCTTCCCCTCCCCACCACAGACACCAGTGAGATAGGTGGGGCTGAGAGAGCTCTGAGAAAACAGCTCTGCAAGAACTGTGGCTTGCCTAAGGTGCTGCATGTGGAGGAGGAGGAGTGGGGAATCAAACCCGATCAGAGTCAGCACACTTACCCACTACACCAAACTGCTCTGACTAAGCAACCAAGGGCCTATAGCAGGGGTGGCCAACAGTAGCTCTCCAGATGTTTTTTGCCTACAACTCCCATCAGCCCCAGCCAGCATGGCTGGGGCTGATGGGAGTTATAAGCAAAAAAAATCTGGAGAGCTACCATTGGCCACCCTTGGCCTATAGGATGGGCCTGTCAACGAGCAGACACGGCCCAGCTCAGACTACCAAATAGCGGGGACTGTGGCCACTATTTCTCTTGCATCCTCTCTCTCTCTCTCTGAGTCTGATACCACATACTGTTGCCAGTATTCATCTGTCGCTCCAATGAGCAGCTCAGGATCCAACTGAGCCTTTGGCAATAGCCTTTTGTTGCCCCTTCCGCGAGAACAGGAGGGCAAGCCACTTGCCAGTATCTGGCCATGCCAAACAGGGCGTTTGCAAGCAACCCCAGCTGAGTGTTATCATTATATAAAGAGATAAACTCAGACTCATTGGCTTTAGGCAAAAAAAGCCCTAAATGAAGGAATGAATGAATGAATTTTGAAGACTTCAAACTTTGGGCAAGTGAACTGGAATGTTCCCTCCACACGTGCTTCTCATTTGGACTTCCCAGGCCCATTTCCCTCCACATTTCTCAGATTGTCAAACCAAATCAAACTGATGTGAAGAAGGCCATTAAATTGCATTGCATGAAGGAAGGAAAACAACTGAGCAATATCATATATACATATAACTTTGTAAAACACATTAATTAATGGGGGAAACACCCCTCTCTTGTTCCATAATCATCACTAATATTAATCATATTCAAGAGGTCCGTCCCCTCTTGAAAAAAACATCATTAGACCCGGCCCAATTGGCACATTATCGGCCGGTCTCGAATTTGCCCTTTTTGGGCAAACTTATCGAGAGGGCAGTGGCGTCGCAGCTACAGACTTTCCTGGATGACACTTCCGTCCTTGATCCCCTTCAGTCCGGCTTTCGCCCGGGCCATGGGACGGAGACGGTGCTAGTCGCCCTAGCAGATGACCTGCAACGGCATCTGGATCGGGGTGGCTCGGCGGTGCTGATGCTGTTGGACCTATCGGCAGCGTTCGATGCGGTCGACCATCGGTTGCTGGCCCACCGCCTCACCGACGCGGGGATTCAGGGGTTGGCCTTGCAATGGCTTTCCTCTTTCCTTGAAGGTCGGGGACAGAGGGTCGCTATTGGGGATGAGCTGTCCCGTAGGCACTCGCTTGATTGCGGGGTGCCTCAGGGTGCGGTTCTTTCCCCGATGTTATTTAACATCTATATGTGTCCCCTCGCCCAGATTGCCCGAAGGTACGGGCTGGGCTGTCACCAGTATGCTGATGACACCCAGCTTTATCTGCTTATGGACGACCGGCCGGTCTGCGCCTCACAAAATCTGGACCAGGCATTACAGGCTGTGGCTGGGTGGCTCAAGCAGAGCGGGCTGAGGCTAAATCCGGCGAAGACAGAGGTCCTTTGCTTGGGCCGTCGGGGTCCGGGAAGAGAAATACCCCTTCCGGTTTTTGACGGTGCGACGCATAGAGTCAAGAGCCTGGGGGTACTTCTGGAGCCTTCCTTAACAATGGAGGCCCAGATAGCAGCCACTGCCAAGTCCGCATTTTTCCATCTTAGGCGAGCAAGGCAGTTGGCTCCCTTCCTGGAGCGCGACGATCTAGCAACAGTGATCCATGCTACAGTCATCTCGAGGCTGGACTACTGCAATGCCCTCTACATGGGGCTGCCCCTGTGCTGAACCCGGAAATTGCAGCTGGTGCAGAACGCCGCCGCCCGGTTGTTATTGGGGCTCCCAAGGTGGGAGCACTTTCAGCTGGGACTTCGGGCTCTGCACTGGCTACCAATACCTTACTGAGTTCGGTACAAGGTGCTGGTTATTACCTTTAAAGCCCTATATGGCCTAGGACCTGCCTACCTGAGGGACCGTCTCTCTTCCCACACGTTCCCCAGCGAGCACTGAGATCGGGAACTCAAAACCTCCTGGTTGTCCCCAGGCCAAAGGAAGCCCG
This sequence comes from Heteronotia binoei, assembly GCF_032191835.1. Classification (NCBI taxonomy): domain Eukaryota; kingdom Metazoa; phylum Chordata; class Lepidosauria; order Squamata; family Gekkonidae; genus Heteronotia; species Heteronotia binoei. The sequence continues at coordinate 1,272,136 of NC_083228.1, read as the reverse complement.
TTTGAAAGCCACAAGGGACAGGGCCTTCTCCGTAATGGCTCCATCTTGGTGGAACCAGCTGCCGGAAGAGGTAAGGGCCCTGCGGGACCTTACCCAATTCCGCAGGGCCTGTAAGACAGCCCTCTTCCGGCTGGCCCACAGCTAACCGGCATCGAACATCGAACACTGAACACCGAAATACTGAATCTGAAATCGAACTTGAATCGAGTGTAGCTTTAAGGCCGCTGTATGATTTTAATGTTTATGTATATAATAATTGTTTAGATTTTTAACTATAAATTATGAAATGTTAATTTTAATGCTTAATTTTATATTTTATGTTAGTTTTACATGTTGTAAGCCGCCCTGAGCCACCTAGTGGGAAGGGCGGGATATAAATCTTAGATAAATAAATAAATATTTAATAATTATAATTTTCAAAGCACCCTGCCAACAGGTTTACAAGATAAGAATGATTAAATGGCAGGAAGAGGGGGCAGGAGGAGGCAGGGACGTTCACTGGCACTGGGGCGCAACTGCAGGTTTGCCGCTTCTGATGAGTTTGGCAGTCTCTTTGGGGTGTGTGGGGGGAGGAAGCTGAGCAGGGCGTAATGGCAGAGAGGGTCTCCCTTCCAAAGCAGCTGTTTTCCCCAAGGGGACTGATGATCTCTGTAGTTTGGCCAGGAGATCCGTTATAATTCCAGAAGAGGGTCTCCAGGGTCCCCCCTGGAAGGTGGCAACCCTCACCCAGAGGCTCCTGCCTGGAGCTTGGCCACAACAACCAGGGTGTGTGTGTGTGTGTGTGTGTGTGTGTGTGTGTATGAAGCAATAATGTCTCCTTTTTGCAGATACAGCTCTCCAGACTGAAAGAGACTGCTGTAACCACAGGGTGCAGTCAGGACTATTTTTATACATCTGTGCAAGGGGATGGATGTCGTTATTTTCTAAAATAAATCAACATTAAATCTGAAGCTTTGTATCAGGAGATGGAGTCATTCAACTTCTATATATGTGACAGGAAAATCCATCCTTATTGTCATCATTGCAGGCTGCCTAGTTTTCCCTTCCTGTCTTTTAAGGTTGCTTTGGTGTGTGGTTGTTTTATTTTAAAAGGGTTGCATAGATTTTTATACTCTTTACTATTTAACACAAAGAGTGATTAAAATGTGGAATTTGCTGCCATAGGATGTAGTGATGGCATGGCAACAGGAATAGACAGTTTTAAGGGGGGGGGGGGTTAGACACATTCATGGAGGTCTATCAGGTCTATCAGAGGCGACTAGCCAGGGTGACTGAGGGGAACCTCCTCATTCAGAGGCACGAATCCCAGAACCAAGATGCAACACCAGGGGAAGGCTCGGCCTCTGTGCCCTGCTGGTTGTTGGCCCTCCGAGAAACTGGTCTATGTGAGGCAGGATACTGGTCTAGACGAACCACTGGTTTGATTCAGCTGGACTCTACTTACGTTCTTATACCAGATTTGCACACAAGCCTTGGAGGGTCAATGATGCTGTAACATTAAGTATATGTACTCGAAGCCAGGGAAAAAGAGATATGGCAATTCAAAGTAAAAATAACAAGACATCATCAAGGTTAAAAACAGTGTCTATAGAAAGTGAGACCTCCCAGTTTGAAATAATAGTCCAAAATAACCCAGTCAAGACATTGTAATTTTGATGTCTAAGTTCCAGGATGTAAAACAAATAAAAACTATTTTGAACTTCAAAAATATTTTTTAAAATGTAATGTCTAATTGTGAACACACTTTACTCAGCATAAACCCCTCTGAACAGGCCTGAGGAGGATTCTAGCATCATAGGGTTGAAAGGGACCTTCAGGGTCATCTAGTCCAACCCCCTGCATGATGCAAGAAATCCACAAATACCTCCCCCCCCCCCATGACCCCTGTTCCATGACCAGAAGATGGCAAAAAAAACCCCTCCAGGACCCCTGCCCAAACTGGCCTGGAGAAAAATTGCTGACTAACCCCAAAGTGGTGATCAGGATTTCTTTCTTTTTTTCTTTAGATTTATATGCCGCCCATTCCACAAGCGGACTCTGGGCAGCCTGGGCGTGTAAGAAAGGACCACAAGAACTAAGCAATCCTTCCTGCCCTCCCTCTCAGGATCTGCCTAAATTCACAGAATCGGTTTAGGATTGGTCATTTTAAGTCAAGTCATATTCATGTTTCATTTGCCACTCCCACTGGCCGCCTGTGTTCTTATTTGGAATTGCATGATTGGCTCTCGTGCAATTAAGAAAAACGAACTGACTGAGCTGTTGCCTTAGCACGGGCTCCAAATAAGAATCCAGTGGAAGTGGCAAATGAAACACGAATCAAACTTGGAACTCGTGTAGCCGCACCTGTTGAACAGAGGACTGCTACCTCTACATCTGCAAAGCAAGGTATGCCTGCGCCTTTCAGAAAACAGGACTTCAGGACACCAGGAACATATATACCTTAAGAACATAGGACTATACATGGACTTTATTGGAACCAAACAAATTGTTCATGAATTTTGAATTTGCTCTTGAGTTATATGAATTTTGCTTTGAAATATGTGTGAGTTCCAATGAAATGCATAAGTGAAAAACAAAAAAGTGTATAAGAAATTATTTATGTGTATAAGTATTCGCAGCGTTTCCTCCATATTTTTATTAATTTCTATACTGTGGTTTCCAGCTTTGTTACAATCCCCTTTGGAGGCCCTCCCCACACTTCAGGGTCATCAGAAAGCGGAGGGGTGGGGGGGGGGGGAGAAATGCCTGCTGGGAACTCATTCCCTATGGAGACTAATTCCCATAGGAAATAATAGAGAATTGATCCGCAGGTATCTGGGGCTCCGAGGGGGCTGTTTTTTGAGGTAGAGGCACCAAATTTTCCGTATAGCATCCTGTGCCTCTCTCCAAATCACCCTCCAAGGTTCAAAAAGATTGGACCAGGGGGTTCAATACTATGAGCCCCATAAGAAGGTGCCCCTGTCCATTATTTCCTATGGAAGGAAGGCATTTAAAAGGTATGCAATCCCTTTAAATGTGATGGCCAGAACTCCCTTGGAGTTCAATTATACTTGTCACAACCTTGTTCCTGGCTCCACCCCCAAAGTCTCCTGGCTCCACCCCCAAAGTCCCCAGATATATCTTGAATTGGATTTGGCAACCCTATTTGGGGGTGAAGCCAGGATACTTAGGGGAGGTGGAGCCAGGAGACACTTTATTTATTTATTTGCCTTAGATTCATAACCCCCCCCCCCACTCCAGAAGCGGACTCAGGGCAGTGGAGCCAGGAGCAGGGTTGTGACAAGCACATTTGAACTCCAAAAGGGATCGCAAACCTTTTAAATGCCTTCCCTTCATTGGAAATAATGAAGGATAGGGACACCTTCTTTTGGGGACCATAGAATTGGATCCCCTGGTGAAATCCTTTTGAAACTTGGAGGGTGTTTTGAGGAGATGCATTGCATGCTATGATCTCCAGGAGGCAGAGATCAGATCACCTGGAGAAAATGGCTGCTTTGGAATAGCATTATACTCCATGGAATCCTCAAACTCCAACCTTCTTGGGCCCCACCTCCACAATCTCCCCAGGAATTCCCCAACCTGGAGCTGGCCATCCTACATGAACACCTATTTACATCTTCTGCAGTAAAGGCATCAAGCATTTTTCTATATTGCTCTTTTTCTGATTTGTTAGCTGGGTCCTACGATTCCTGCTTTCCACCCTTTGAAATATTTAAACACATTCATAATTTTTATTTGTTTTTATATCCTTCCCAGTTTGCCTATCAGACTTTCTTGACTCCCTCACTGTAGACTTCCATGTTTTCTGCCAACTGCCACTCAGACTTGTTGCTACATGAATCGTATGTGCAACTAGTGTGACTTAACAGGCGTTCTTCTTGCAAGAGGGGCAAACTCCAGTGTAATCCTAGCAGTAAGTCTCTCTCTGGAAAGTGGAGGCGTTTTCTTGAGCTGAGGTGGGGGCATTTCAACAAGCAGCCCGCCCCACTGATTAAATCAGAGTTGATGAGTTTGCATGAAAACATTGTGCCAGGGCCAGGAATCTGACCTGGCTGTCAGCCAAAGGGGAAATGGGAACCAGATGTAATTTTTGTTTTTACAAGAAGGGGGCAGGGGTGGGAGGGAGAACGAGAGATTTTATTTCTTTGTTTCTGCAAAAGTTATGTTCCCCAAATGAACTCTTGAAACAGTGACATGCCACTGCGCAATACCAGCTATTTAGAATAAGTGGCCATTATTTAAAGTTGACTCTTTGAATGCAGAAATCAGTATTTCACTGACATCATAGCTGTCAAATGAATTCAATGTGGTGGTAGCCTTACTTACTATAGGGTAGGAATGTGGTAATTTGAGGTTAATAGGAAATGGAAAGTCAATAGAGGGGAAAACAATGGTGGTGCAGGAGAGCTACAAAATGTGTGGTTTTGTGGAGATCCCAGAAACTCTCTGTTGCGCCCTCATCTCATGCATGTGTCTTTAAAGAAAAGACTTGCCAATCTAGACTTCAGAAGTAGCTCCAGAGTTAGGTGTACATACATAAGTATTCTCACATGACTTTTCCATGTGTATTCCAATGTGTGAGTGTGGTTCTATGTGCTCCTCTAACTTTGAAGGTAATAGAAAAGGCAGCTTGCAATGTCTTTCTCTAAAATTATGGTTTTGCCTTTAGTTTTTAAAATACAAACACAAGATAGCAGATAAATACCAGAAGGTAGAAACTGCTAGCAGGACGACAGCCAGCATTGTACAAAGATTATTTCCTTGGCTGTGACTGAAGCAAGCATCATACACTCACACAGGGAGACCCAGCCGAAGAAGAGGTCAAGGTGTCTGGAGGAAGGAGGGGGGAGGATGTGTCACGTTTATTGTCTCTTCACCAGGTGAGAGCAGGTGGGTTTGTTTGTTTGCTCAGAGCCAGATGAAAGGTGGGTCTGAACTTTTGCAGACCTTTGTGTTGGGTTCATGGGTTGTCTCTACGGGTTCTTTGGCTGTCTCACCTGCAGGTGGACGTGATGGGGGGAGCGGTGGGGGGAGGGAAGATGGTGTGGTGGGAGAAGAGCAGGCACCAGAGAAGGAAAAGGACAACAAACATTTGCCTGCTGTTGCCCTTCCTGGCTTTTTTTTCCGCCCAAGAGTGATTCTGGTGGCCACATGCACAGCCAATGCTAGGTCAGTCAACATCCAGGACTGAATTCCAGATAAGGGGGCTCGCTTGGCGTTGATCACTGGGACTTGGCCAGGGGAGGGGTCAGGCTTCAGATTCAGTGGGAGCTCACAGGAGCACAGCTCCTGAATCTTTCTGAGAGTTCCACCTCCTCCTTCCCACCTTGTCCATTGAATAGAAGGTGCAGCTGCATAACAATCCCTGGATGAGCTCCACCACCTATTTTTCTACAAAATGACCCCTGAGAGGGCTTAAACTCTTCCGACTGCATCCCATGGTGTACGCCATGATGCAGCAGCACAGGCCTGGCAGTTGGGGAGGGGGTGTCAAAGTCAACAGTGATTTCCTCCCCCCTTCCCCTGCCAGCACGGTGCCTCATCCAGAAGACATGTCCATTATTGAGGCTCTGCACCAAGCACTGGGATCATTCGCACGACAAGACTGGGATTCTGTTCAGGTTCCAAAGGGGCATCTTCCCTGCAAGAGTTGATGGAGGTGGTCTTGGGGAAAGTGTTGAAGACTTCTAGGCTGGTTGTCCTGAGGGGCTTCAGCATCCATACCAAGGCGGCCTGGTCAGGAGCAGCTAGATTTTCATGGCCTCCATCACAAGCACAGTGACAGGCCTGTCTCGGGGAATGCCTGGCCCCACACTTTGTGCCACTTCCATGTTTTTTCAGTAGCACCCCCATGTCCCTGCCCCCAGTTTCTGGCTGGCAACCTGTGCTGTTGGGATGCTGATATACAGAGATACCAAGATGGGGATCCCTCCCCTCCACTGACCTCTGCTTCCAGCCATTTCCCAAACTTGAGTTGGCAGCCCTACACGGAACACATATAAGCCAGAACCCCTGCCGCCTTCTCTCTGCTGCTGAACAGCTGGCCAGCAGGAGGGGTTTACCCCCCCCCTCCAGAAGGGAGGACCACCCAACATTTCAGCAATCTGCCTATGGAACTCCAGTGTGACATGCCTACATCACTTCTGGGGGCATTGAGGCAGTTTTTGGGGCAAAAACTCTATGGTAGAAGCTAATTCTAATACAAAGTTTTCGCCCCCAACAACCAGAGCATCGCCTCAACATTCTGGATCTGCCTATGTCACTTCCAGGTCATGTTGGAAGTCACATTGGCATGTTGCTGAAATATGGAATGAAACTCCCTGTTAATGGTAATCCCCCCTCCACCCCCCTCCAGCTGCTCAGAGGGACCTAGAAGCCTTACATGTAAGTACAGAGACTGCAGAGAAGCTTCATTCAGAGCAGGGTTTAAACAGTTCCAACTTTTGTATTTAATGCAGGATTCTAAGCCCCTCTGCAAAATCCCATCTCTGACACCATGTATTGTAGAAAAAGCCCAGCAAGATCTGATTTGCATATTAGGCCACACACCCCTGATGCCAAGCCAGCCGGAACTGCATTCCTGTGCATTCCTGCTCAAAAAAAGCCCTTTGTGTTAGTCTGAAGAAGCTGGTGTATATACAGCAGCTCCTGTGAGTAAAGCCCCAGTGAGATCACAAAAGTGTGTGCTTGCAAACTCTGTTTATTTTGGCTGCTTTGTGAGTGTGAGTTCACTTTCATTTACTGGAATTGCGGCTGCTGGGGGTGAGGAAATGAAGACTATTCAGGAGAACTGCACTACTATAGTTTTATTTATTTATTTTAGGGGATGGGAAAGACTCCTGGCTCCACCCCCAAGTATTTTCTGAGTTGGACCTGGCAACCCTACCAGGGCCAGGTGAGTTGGTTGCTGGTCACCTCGCCCAGACCTCAGCCATGTGACTGACAGGGCAGCTGTGGTTGGCATCGCTCATGTGCTCATCTAGCCTTGGCAGTGTTAGGGTGGCCAGACCATCCCGGGCGCCCGGGAATGTCCCGGTTCTGGCCCCCTATTCCCGCCTCCCGGGCTGGCTATACCGGGACCATTTAGAGGTCCCGGTTTAGCCAGCCCCGGAGGCGGTGGGCCGCGGGCGCCGGCGGGGAAGGCGGCGAGGGAGGGAGGGAGCGTCCCTGCGCGTGCGCAGGGCCCCTGCACACGCGCAGGGACGCTCCCTCCCTCACTCGCCGCCTTCCCCGCCCGCGCGCGGGGCCCAGCGGCGGTGGCGGAGGCCTCTCCGCGGCCTCCGCTGGTCGCTGGAAGCCCTCCAGAGACTCTGGAGGGCCTCCAGCGACCAGCGGAGGCCGCGGAGAGGCCGCGGAGCAGCCGGCGCTGGTCCCGGAAGGCCTTCCAGAGACTCTGGAGGGCCTTCCGGGACCAGCGCCGACCAGCGAAGGCCTCTCCGCGGCCTCCGCTGGTCGCTGGAGGCCCTCCAGAGACTCTGGAGGGCCTCCAGCGACCAGCGGAGGCCGCGGAGAGGCCGCGGAGCAGCCGGCGCTGGTCCCAGAAGGCCCTCCAGAGACTCTGGAGGGCCTTCCGGGACCAGCGACGACCAGCGAAGGCCTCTCCGCGGCCTCCGCTGGTCGCTGGAGGCCCTCCAGAGACTCTGGAGGGCCTCCAGCGACCAGCGGAGGCCGCGGAGAGGCCGCGGAGCAGCCGGCGCTGGTCCCGGAAGGCCTTCCAGAGACTCTGGAGGGCCTTCCGGGACCAGCGCCGACCAGCGAAGGCCTCTCCGCGGCCTCCGCTGGTCGCTGGAGGCCCTCCAGAGACTCTGGAGGGCCTCCAGCGACCAGCGGAGGCCGCGGAGAGGCCGCGCAGCAGCCGGTGCTGGTCCCGGAAGGCCTTCCAGAGACTCTGGAGGGCCTCCAGCGACCAGCGCCGACCCGCGGAGGCCGCGGAGAGGCCGGCGCTGGTCGCTGGAGGTCCTCCAGAGACCAGCGGAGGCCCTCCCCGGCCTCCGCAGCCGCCGCCAGCCTCGCCATCAGCACCAGCCGCCGGGAGGAGAGGCCGTCACCCACCCTGGAAGAAGGTAAGCAGGGAGGGTGGGGGCCAAAAGCGGGGGGGGGCTGGCGGGAGGGGGCGGTCTTCCTTCCTTCCCTCCCCCCTCCCTTCCTTTCTTCCTTCCTTCCCTTCCTTCCTTCCTTCCTTCCTTCCTTCCTTCCTTCCTTCCTTCCTTCCTTCCTTCCTTCCTTCCTTCCTTCCTTCCCTCCCTCCCTCCTCCCTTCCTTCCTTCCCTCCCTCCTCCCTTCCTTCCTTCCCTCCCTTCCTTTCTTCCTTCCTTCCTTCCCTCCCTTCCTTCCCTCCCTCCCTCCTCCCTTCCTTCCCTCCCTCCTTCCTTCCTTCCTTCCTTCTTCCCTCCCTCCCTCCTCCCTTCCTTCCTTCCCTCCCTCCCTCCTCCCTTCCTTTCTTCCTTCCTTTCTTCCTTCCTTCCCTCCCTCCTTCCTTCCTTCCTTCCCTCCCTCCCTTGCTCCCTCCCTCCTTATGTTCTTATGTGACACAGAGTGTTGGACTGAATGGGCCACTGGCCTGATCCAACAGGGCTTCTCTTATGTTCTTATGTGATGCAGAGTGTTGGACTGGATGGGCCACTGGCCTGATCCAACAGGGCTTCTCTTATGTTCTTATGTGACGCAGAGTGTTGGACTGGATGGGCCACTGGCCTGATCCAACAGGGCTTCTCTTATGTTCTTATGTGATGCAGAGTGTTGGACTGGATGGGCCACTGGCCTGATCCAACAGGGCTTCTCTTATGTTCTTATGTGACGCAGAGTGTTGGACTGGATGGGCCACTGGCCTGATCCAACAGGGCTTCTCTTATGTTCTTATGTGACGCAGAGTGTTGGACTGGATGGGCCACTGGCCTGATCCAACAGGGCTTCTCTTATGTTCTTATGTGACGCAGAGTGTTGGACTGGATGGGCCACTGGCCTGATCCAACAGGGCTTCTGTTATGTTCTTATGTGACGCAGAGTGTTGGACTGGATGGGCCACTGGCCTGATCCAACAGGGCTTCTCTTATGTTCTTATGTGACGCAGAGTGTTGGACTGGATGGGCCATTGGCCTGATCCAACATGGCTTCTCTTATGTTCTTATGTGACGCAGAGTGTTGGACTGGATGGGCCACTGGCCTGATCCAACAGGGCTTCTCTTATGTTCTTATGTGACGCAGAGTGTTGGACTGGATGGGCCACTGGCCTGATCCAACAGGGCTTCTCTTATGTTCTTATGTGATGCAGAGTGTTGGACTGGATGGGCCACTGGCCTGATCCAACAGGGCTTCTCTTATGTTCTTATGTGACGCAGAGTGTTGGACTGGATGGGCCACTGGCCTGATCCAACAGGGCTTCTCTTATGTTCTTATGTGACAATACTGACTTTGGTGGACCCAAGCACTGATTCAGTGTAAGGGAGCTTTGTGTTTGTGACTGGAGTGGACAATACTGACTTTGGTGGACCCAAGCACTGATTCAGTGTAAGGGAGCTTTGTGTTTGTGTCTTCTGGTGCAATTTTGTTCTCAGATCCTGTATTTACTTCATCAGTATATGGGATAAGGCACTTTCTCAACTGTGCTGCATAATGCAGCCTATTTATTTTGTCCTGTTTGCTCTGTTGGCTCTATCTGCGCCACCTTCATCACTTTCGGGGTGTGGATCCCCCAGTGGGGTGGTCTCCCGACTCCCTCCGCCGGCTGTTTCTGATAGCCCTGCGCCCCCTCTTTCATTTGATATGTGTCCCGTGCGGGTGCCACCCTCCCGCCGGGAGATGCCGCAAAATGAGCCCCCTTGAGGCTTATGGCGGCAGGGCTCGGGGGAAGCGAGCTAGACTGCTGTTCTTTTGAGGGGTTATAGAGTGTTTCGAGCCCGTCCCTGTGGCATCGGTCCCATCGTTGTAGGGCCCAGGGGGCCGGCGCAGCGGCCCGCTGAAGCAGCCTGTCGGTCACTTCCGGGTTCCTGTCCTGCATCTCGTCCTGTGTTATTAGTGACAGGCTGCTTCGGCGGGCCGCTGCGCCGGCCCCCTGGGCCCTACAACGATGGGACCGATGCCACAGGGACGGGCTCGAAACACTCTATAACCCCTCAAAAGAACAGCAGTCTAGCTCGCTTCCCCCGAGCCCTGCCGCCATAAGCCTCAAGGGGGCTCATTTTGCGGCATCTCCCGGCGGGAGGGTGGCACCCGCACGGGACACATATCAAATGAAAGAGGGGGCGCAGGGCTATCAGAAACAGCCGGCGGAGGGAGTCGGGAGAGCACCCCACTGGGGGATCCACACCCCGAAAGTGATGAAGGTGGCGCAGATAGAGCCAACAGAGCAAACAGGACAAAATAAATAGGCTGCATTATGCAGCACAGTTGAGAAAGTGCCTTATCCCATATACTGATGAAGTATATACAGGATTTGAGAACAAAATTGTTTCTGGCGGTGATATTTGGGGGATTTTTGGGGACGTCACAGGAAGTGCTGTGAAGTCACTTCCTGTTTCCGGCAGTGGCATTTGGGGGAAATGATGTCATTTGGGGGAAGTGATGTCACAGGAAGTGATGTCACTTCCCGTTTCCGGCAGGTGACGCGGGGAAATGATGTCACAGGAAGTGGTGTCACTTCCTGTTTCCGGCGGTGGCATGACGTCACCGGAAGTGACGTCACTGGAAGTGACGTCACTTCCTGTTTCCGGCGGCGGGCGCGCTTCGCGCGCGCACCCTTTCCTCCCCCCTTCCCTCCCAAGGTGTCCCTGGCTGGCCTTCAGACATTATGGTCACCCTAGGCAGTGTTCTGAGTAATAACTGGGTTGCCAATCTCCAGCTAGGGCTTAAAGATCTCCTGGAATTACAACTAATCTTCAGACTATAAAGACATTTCCCTTGGATAAAATGGCTATTTGACAGGTGGACTGCATGGCATTATACCCTGTTAAAGCCTCCCCCTCCCCAGGCTCCACCCACTCTCCACACCTCCAGGAATTTCCTAACCCAGAGTTGGCAAACTTATGTTGCATTCTGTGTGTGTGTGTGGGGGGGGTCCCAATGGTGTATTCCCTCCTCCCTACAATTTAGCTTGTGCATATCACAATTTAGAAGACTGTAGAGCAGGCAGGCAGGCAGGAAGGAAGATGGGGGAGGGAGAGAGGGAAAGGTGGAAAGAAAGCATCTTTAAATGCATTCTCCAAGCTACCAGCTGGCTTGGCTTGGAAACGTGATTTAAAGAAACAAATGCCTTTTCCAAGCTGGCCAACAGGGCAGTGGGGGTTTCGAGAGCCACACAACGTGTGTGAAACAGCCACATGTGGCTCCTGAGCCACGGTTTGGCCACTCCTGCTGTAGAGGTTTGCCTTATGTCAGTCTCCTGCAAGACAAGCTCACCTCCCACTTTGCCACATGCTTGACTTAAGAAAACAGTATAGAAGGTAGAGATTACTACTCTGTGGATACATGGGAGTTCTTAAAAATTAATTTGTGAGATGCAGTTGGGGCTGAATACTTATTAAAATAAATTTGACTTGAAATAAGATTCCTCACTTGGTGAATTCAGTGGGATGCCTTGAAGCACAGAGAACACTTCCTCCCCCTCAAGGTTTCTGAGGCTTGGTTCAGGCATATGGCTCCTTTGGGCTATGGTTGGGCTGTCTGGGGAGGCCAGCCTCCCGGTGGGGCCTCCAGATCTCTCCAGACACCAGGTCTCAGGAGGAAATGAGGGGTGAGTCTGTGGCCTCAGTTCTCCCCAAACCCCACCTTTCTCAGGCCCCACCCCCCAAAACCTCCAGGAATTTCCCAGCCTGGAGTAGGCAAGACCCTGTGTGTGATGATAATTCAGAGTTGATAAACTGTTTTATCTTAACAAATACTGGTTTTGTTTCCTTCTCTCTGTAAGCTGTGCAAGGCATAAATAAAAAGGACATTGCTCAAGAAGGCAGATGAGATTGCAATGGTTTCTATGGAAACCCAAGTTTGCAAATCATTGCTCTGAATTATATGAAGGAGTCGTCTGAGTTGATTTGACTCAAAACATAACTTTGATTAGCAACATTCAGGCTGACTGAGTGAATAGATCTACGTACCTTCATTTGTTGTTGTTGCCTTATGAAAAAGTCATTTGATGGAACTTTGCCATTTTTTGAAAGTGGAAGGCATTGTTATATAGAGGGTTTGGAGAAAGAGGAAGTAATCTACATCCTGCCAGTCCGCTCCACTCAGCCAAAACTCCACCAGTCTTTCTCTAACTCAAGCGGCTCTTCTCCCAATGGTGTTGAGTGGAGTGGCTGCCATCTCCTGAGCAGTCCTCAATTAGCAGGCCTATCTCTAATGCTCAGAAAAGGGTCACTTTATTGATAGACTTATCACAGCAGTATGACTCTGTGTCAGACTCAGATTTGGCTTTAACCATTGGGGCCAGATCTACAGACCCTCTCCCAGGCTGTTGCAAGCCCACCAGAATTCAGAGCAAAAAAGCCTGCACAAAGCAAAGGTAACAGTTTCTCACCCAGCCTCACCCCCCCACTGCATGTTAGCAGGTGCCAAGACAGGTAAATTGTTCAACAGTAGTAAAGATCAGTTTTAGAAGGAGCTAAATGATGCTAATACACTTGTTAACAAATAGTGGATATTGATATAATACTGTACATAAATCAGTCTCTTCAGCTGCAGTATTGAAAGCCTGCCCAAGTTGCCAACTGATTAAGCTATTTGCTCTCTAAAAAAAACCCTTGAAATTAACTCTATTTAAAGAAAACTGTTCTAAATAATTCCATGCATGCAGCTGTGTGTTGGATATCTCTTTCTTAAAGATAAAGGTGAAGTCCCCTGGGCAAGCACTGAGCTGCAAGCACTGAGTTCCCATGGGGTGATGTCACATCACAACATTTTCTTGGCAGACTTTTTAATGGGGTAGTTTGCTATTGCCTTCCCCAGTCATCTATACTTTATCCCCAGCAAGCTGGGGACTCATTTGCCAACCTCGGAAGGATGGAAGACTGAGACAACCTTGAGCCGGCCACCTGAACCCAGCTTCCACTGGGATTGAACTCAGGTGTGAGCAGAGCTTGGGCTGCAGTACTGCAACAACCCACCATGGGACTCTTTTCTTAAAGGTATAAAGCACAATATAACAACAAAGTCATTGTGGGCTGAAACCATGTATAATACTTCCAAGTTTAGATGCACTTTAAATATAATACTTTTAAAAGATAAAATAGGCTCTGAATAATTGCAGAACCATAAACACTTAAGTCATACTGAGAGAAAATTTTGCCAGCAAAATTCAGAAGGCTTTTGCATCTGGTTAGAGAAGAGGCTCAGGATGGCCTTGCTCCTAATATAAATATAAACATTTAAGTGGTATTGAGAGGTAAGTTTATTAATGATATTCAATAATACTCATTTCAATTCAGTTTCATGTTGTGTCTCATTTTAATAACCAGGTGTTTATTCTAGGATAATTTCCTGGAGACTTCCTAATTGCCTGGATAATTTCCTGGAGAGCCAGTCCGGTGTTGTGGTTAAAAGCAGCAGACTCTAACTTGGAGAAGTGGGTTTGATTCCCCACTCCTCCCTACATGCAGCTGCTGGGTGACTTTGGGTCAGTCACAGTTCTCTCAGAACTGTTGTCTCCAGAGCAGTTCTTGAAAGCACTCTCTCAGCCTCACCTACCACACAGGGACCTAGGTCAGACGCACATAAACTGGGCATGGATGAAAACCGAATGCATGTCGGATTTTATGGAGCTGTCCAAACATCAGCATCTGGCAATGGTTATTGGCTCATTTGTGTCCTGCACTACCACGAATGGGATGCGGACTTTTTTGATAGTGCATTAAATCCGAACTAAGAATGCTTCTGACGACTCCCGTGCATACTTTCTATGTTTGAACGCTCCATTGTAGTCGACTCGTTGCAAGCGCACATCTGCTTCCCTGCGAGTACCCACTCCAAATGATATCATTGCATCAGTGATTGTGTGATCGATAAATCTGGTAACTGCTTCTATGGCCAGTAACACGATCAATTTTTTAAACCAATCCAGAAATGATGTTTTAATTCCTGTGCAATTTTTCTGCTTTTTCCTGCACGCGTTGTGCTCAGATTTGGAGGTGTTTAAATGGGGAGGGGGAAGAAGATAGCCCACCTTTGCCATCTCCCCACCAGGCAGGGAGATGGCAAAGGCAGTTCCCGGGCTTCACCCCCCCACACTTTAAACATCCAGGCAGGGTGTTTAAATGTGGGGGAAAGGCAGATCACCCGCCTTTGCCATCTCCCTGCCAGGTGGAGAGACGGCAAAGAGAGTTCCCATTTAAACACCCCCGCAGGGAGGAAGATGTCCCGCCTTTGCCATCTCCCCACCAGGCAGAGAGATGGGAAAGAGAGTTCCCGTGCTCCCCCTCCCTGGCTGGGTGTTTAAATGACCGGGGGGGGGGGGCAGATCACCTTTGGTGGCACTTTTTTTTTTTTTTTAAAGCCAAGCATGATATCCTATGGTACTGCGCTTGTGTGAGTGTGGAATGCCATCTCATAAAACGAGGTCCGGTTGAGACCTCTGATTGGGGTGATGGGGTGTGAACTGGCAGAGACTGACCAAGAGAGAGATCTTGGGGTCATGGTAGATAACTCACTGAAAATGTCAAGACAGTGTGCGATTGCAATAAAAAAGGCCAATGCCATGCTGGGAATTATTAGGAAGGGAACTGAAAACAAATCAGCCAGTATCATAATGCCCCTGTATAAATCGATGGTGCGGTCTCATTTGGAATACTGTGTGCAATTCTGGTCACCGCACCTAAAAAGGATATTATAGCACTGGAAAAAGTGCAGAAAAGGGCAACTAGAATGATTACACTCCCTATGAAGAAAGGTTGAAACGCTTGGGGCTCTTTAGCTTGGAGAAACGTCGACTGTGGGGTGACATGATAGAGGTTTACAAGATTATGCATGGGATGAAAAAAGTAGAGAAAGAAGTACTTTTCTCCCTTTCTCACAATACAAGAACTCATGGGCATTCAATGAAATTGCTGAGCAGTCGGGTTAGAACGGATAAAAGGAAGTACTTCTTCACCCAAAGGGTGATTAACATGTGGAATTCACATGTTAATTTTTGGCCACTGTGTGACACGGAGTGTTGGACTGGAGGGGCCATTGGCCTGATCCAACAGGGCTTCTCTTATGTTCTTATGTGACATAGAGTGTTGTTCTGGATTGGCCATTGGCCTGATCCAACATGGCTTCTCTTATGTTCTTATGATTTAATGGTGAGTGTGACTGCAGCCAGGGTGTCTGTTGTGGGGAGGGGAAAGGAAAGGAAACTGTGAATGGCTCTGAGACTCTGAGTGAAGGCAGGGTATAAATCCAACCTTCTCTTCTTCTTCCTCCTCCTCTTCCTCCTAACACTATTGATAGAAAAGAGTAATTTCATTTAAGCATTGGGTAACTTTCATGAATAATAGTGAGTAACTTTCTTGCATGGAGATTATATGCCAACAATCGTATTATACATTTTTTGTTTATTCAGTGCTATCTATTAGTGTTCGTTGTGAATTTGAAGAAGATCCTGGGAAGATGCTTAAAGTCCTGGATTTTCACTGAAACCACCTTTGTTGTTCTATCAATATAGACTGTCAGTTGCTGCACCTGCTTTTGTTTGCCTTGGAAAGACTAGTGCCACAGCCTTGGCTGCCTAGTTGCCGCAACTAAAGGTATGAGTTTTTGAATTACAGCACTGACAGTTTTGGAATTATTATGGAATTAATTTTGTTTGTGTTCATTACAATCAAAATATTTATGGAATACTATTGGAGTCAGCCTTATATCACATGTATTGCTTCTGTTCATTCCTTTGGATTAATTGTATAATATTGTGATTGAATTGTTAAATCTGTGAGAAAAAACATTAAGATTTTTTATAATTACCATCATTTGGGGGTGGCAGGGTACGTGTATGCGGAGGGCAGGGGGACAGCCATTTAGGTTTATTGTGAAGAGAAGAAGAAGAGAAAGAGGAAGAAGAAGATGATGATATTTGATTTATATCCCATCCTATACTCTGAATCTGAGTCCCAAAGCGGTCACAACCTCCTTTATCTTTCCTCCCCCACAACAGATACCCTGTGAGGTAGGTTGGGCTGAGAGAGCTCTTGCAGCCTCTGCCCTTTCAAGGACAACTTTGTGAGAGCTATGGCTGACCCAAGGCCATTCCAGCAGCTGCAAGTGGAAGAGTGGGGTAGGTATTTGTGGGTTTCCTGCATTGTGCAGGGGATTGGACTAGATGACCCTGGAGGTCCCTTCCAACTCTATGATTCTATGATTCTAAACCCAGTTCTCCCAGATAAGAGTCTGCTCACTTAACCACTATACCAAACTGGCTCTCCATTCTGAGTTCTCTGCCTTCTGTCTGAAGTATAGCACTTTTTCCTGGCTAGGTCAAACGTCCCATTTCTCCTGAAGTGGGTCCTGAATTTACTTCCGCAGTAGCTCTAAGGAAGTGACTGGTGTTTGCACAGGGGACTACCTTATTTTTAACTATAATTCTGCCGCAACCCTGCGAATAATCTCTCTTCTTGGTTCTACTCCTCATGCTTGTATCAAGGCAGAAATACCTGCGTAGCTCTGGCAAGCCACCTTCTCCCACCTGCTTCTTATGTCCCCTGCCTGCAGCATGATGACTGGACAGAACCAGATGTTACAGCTGTTACAGCTGCAGGTTGTGAGTTCGATTTAAGGTAGTTTTGGGTTGGTCTGCCGTAGCAGGTTGGAGGCCAGGAGCATCGGAAGGACCAACTAGAGTTCCAGGGAGGAGCTTTTGAGATCCAAGTCAAAGGGAGCTTCTCCTCTGGAAATCTCCTTGATCTTTCAAGTGCCCCCGGCCTTGGATCTTGCTGATGTAAGGTTCAGGTTCTGACTTTGGGTTGCTTGGGTACATAAATGGAGACTGGGGATGTGGGGCTGAACCTCCTCAAGGTGTGAATAAAACTTCGTTGGTCTGAAAGGGGCCCCAGCTGGACTCAAACTTTGTTCTGCTGCTTCAGACCAACACAGCTCTTCACTTGGATCTGCCTCCACAAGAGGCTCACAGTTATCCTAGGACAAATTACAGTGATGGTTAATGGGACTCTGGATGCATGACCAGGTAGCCTTTCTCCCTGTTATGGTGGAATTCTGATAAAGGGAAACACTGTTATCACATCTGACAGAAGTGTTCTGGCAAAATGGTCTAACTGCATCTTGAAAAATCAGTACAAAACGGGGGGGGGGGGGGCATAGATCATGGGATGAATGGGAGAAGCAATCTTGAAATTGCATTCCTCTTCCTAATCCTGTCCAAAGTGAAACATTTCTTCCAACATCAACAAAAAAAATCCTAATTGGGGTAGGATGCTGAAACCATTGCCTGGTGGGGTGCAGGCAGGGAGAGGCTGGAAGGAGCAGCCCGGCCAAGAGCAACAGAGAGGAAAGTCAACCCTTGATGGATGGCCCAAGGTTCAGGAGAAGCTCTCCCACCCTGAAGCCCCTCCCCAAACAAGAGCAAGGAGAGAGCAAAACTCGAGACACTCCTTGCCTGCTTAAGTGTTTTGAATGCTTCAGGAGCACATCACCTTTGAGTAACTTCAAGAGCATTTTAAGAATTTAAATTTATTTTAAGATTAAATTAATTTTAGCAAACTTTCTGATCCCAGAAAAGGCTAAACAGGAGTTGACAACATGGAGTTGCCCTATCCTGAGGCCAACTTTTGGTCTCCCAAGTCAGTTCCGTCTCCTCGGGGTGAAGCAGGGGCTCCCAAGGGTCTTCAGCATCCACTGATCCTTTCTTCAAACTGGAGGTGCTGCCAGGGTCCGACCTGCTTCAGGCAAACCAGGTGCTGTTCCATTGGATTGTGGCCCCTTCTTCGGGGAGGAATTATGAAGGAATTACCCACGCATGCAGTTATTTATTTTATTTGTGGATTTTTATTCCACTGTACCTGCAAATGGGCTCGGGGCAGATTACAACAAGATTAAGCACAATTAAAATCAATTAATAAATAATAAATAATAAATAAATTAAAACCATCTTATTTCAGAGCAGGAGACAAAAATTGATTGAAATTGTTCGTTTCAAAGCTGGGAACAGTGTATCAGTAGGATGTCACCAAACTTTAAATGGGCTGTCTAAGGATGGATGGCTCAGCAAGGGAGGCTGATTGGGGGCAGGGGATCCCCCAATTTGGAGCCCCTCCCCCTGCTTCAGGGTAACCAGAAAGTCCAAGGGGGGAAGTCTGCTGGGCACTCCATTATTCCCTATGGAGACCAATTCCCATAGGGTATAATGGAGAATTGATCTGCAGGTGTCTGGGGCTCTGGAATGGCTGTTTTGGGGGGTAGAAGCACCAAATTTTCAGCATAACATCCAGTGCCTCTCCCCAAGATAACCTCCATGTTTCAAAAAGATTGGACTGGGGATCCAATTCTATGAGCCCCAAAAGAAGGTGCCCCCATCCTTTATTATTTACAGTGGAGGGAAGGCATTTAAAAGGTGTGCAGTTCCTTTAAATGTGATGGCCAGAACTCCCTTTGGAGTTCAATTATGCTTGTCACAACCTTGCTCCTGACTCTACCCCCAATGTCTCCTGGCTCCACCCCTAAAGTCCCCAGATATTTATTGAATTGGACTTGGGAACACTTGGGTGATTTAAATAGGAGTCCATTGCCTCATTTTGAAGGAGCAAATGTATACAGACACTTCCCTGGATCCTCTGCCAGGCCTGTTGTGTCCATTACCCATAATGCACAGTCCTTTCAATACAAGAGGTCCCCATTGTCTCAGGCTTTGGTTTGGCCACTGTAGGAGTTGTCAGGTCACAAGGGCTTTGTCTGCAAGGCCCTTTGTTATCAGAACCCCACTTACTTCTGTGATGCTACCGACTTTCTGAGGAATCTGTAGTCCAGTGACAAAATACTGGGCACTCCCTAAACAGAAGAATAAATGGACACAAATCTGACATTAAACATGGCAATATTCAGACACCATTGTGTGAAACATTTTTCAGGGGTTAATATAAATGTTACTGGGAGGGAACTTCAAAGGAAGAATCCAACAAGAAATGGCTGAATTAGAATTCATTAACAAGTTTAAGACCACGTATTGACTCCACCAGGTCTTAACAAGGAATGGGAATTATTCATTCACTAGAGCTGCTAATATTCTGCACAACCTATCCCTTATGTATGGATGTCAATTAGTTCAGCTGTACCTCTGAAAACTTCATTTGTATTTGCTTATCTTGCTTATATTTGCTTAATCTCCTCCTTTGCCTTTCTAACAAATACTGAGAGTGATCTCTCCCCATTCAAAGTGAGCTGAACAGTCTTTCATTGACCTTGTTATCAGCTGACCTGGATTTTTTAATATCACCCCTGTTGTGACTCTAAAAGCATAGCAATAAATGTGCTTCTGATGAAGTGAGCTGAAATGCAGAAAAGCTCATGTTGTAACAATAAAGTTTTGCTAGTCTTTAAGGTGTCATTTTACCTTTTAAAGGTGTCATCAGGCTCCTGTTTTGTTTTGTCACTACACACTAACACAATAACCCATCTGGAATTAACAGTATGAACTATTGTTAGGAGGTGGAAGGTCAGGCCCAGCCTCTGCAAAACTATTTCTTGGCACTCACAGGAGAAAGAGAAAACAACAGGCCTCCTTCCTGAACTTCTGATAGCATTTTTAGCCTTAAAATAGCCCAGGCTCTCTCTTGGTGGCTTTGCCTGATGTGTTTACAAAGGAGATTGCTCAAGGATGGAATGGAAGCATTTCGTTCCCTTTCAAAACAGTCTTCATCTTCAGTGTTTACACCGAATGCAAATTCCAGTACAGGACCTCATCAAATGCAGGCAGAATAAGACTCACGCAGTGGTGCGCCATCAGCTACTCTGTGAGCAGTCACTGCAGGTGAGAGACTTGGGTGCTGATTCACAGAGAGCCCCCCACCTGGTGTGCTGCTGTAACAGTTAGGTGCCGTTTGCAGATTCCCTTCAGTTGTGCTTCTTCAGACAGATCCTGGTTTGGATCACCACTGTGGCACGTGTGGGAAAGTGGCTTCATCCTCCCGCTCCCCCCATGTGCCTGGCCTGAAACTGGTCTCTGTGGGCTGCGCTTTGATTTGCTGGGGCATCTCATCCATGCACATATGGGTTTCCTGAATGGGCCGAAGGGCATGGCCAGTCCTGCTAGCAAGAACAGCATGGGAGGGAGGCCTGCAAACGCCTCCTCCCCCTCTGCAGCGCTCCATGGCCTGACTTCATGTGTTCTGGCCCATCGTTGCTGTGCCTCCTGAAGCTGGACTTTCTGATCTGTTCAGGGCTGCAAGTAGAATAGATATGGGCACAGAATGGGGAAATGGTGGTTCGTGTTGGTTCATGGTTCATTTGATTGCCCAAACTGGTGCTTCGTTTCATTTCATGATTCATATGGTTGCTCAAACTAGTTAGTGGTTCATTGGTTCATTTGGTTCAGGAGGTATAAAACTCACTCTTCAGCAGGCTCTCCTCCACCCACCCTCCAGGTTGGAATATCCGAGTTACAGCTCCCCAAAGCAGGGGTCCCCAGGACAGCTCACCTTCGGCTCTCTTTGCAACAAAGTGGGAGCAGCAGAGTCAGGGTGCCTTCTCTCACAGAGCAAAATGGGAGCTCCATGATTGGCTCCCAGAGCAGCCGATCAAGTTATGGAAGTTTCTAGGGCTCCCAGAAGTCCACCCCCAGCATTGCTTAGGAATTGATTGAATCAGCACCAGGCTGTTTGGGAAAATGACCTGCAAAACAAACCAAATGAACCACCAAGGAACAAAGGGGGTTCATTATTCAGTTTGGGCATGGTGCAAACAAACCACAAATTGTGAGCAAGAAGTAAATAATAAAGCACCACACTTGGAAGCCACTTCAAAACACCTGAGACAAAGAACAAGGGTTGAAGTGGAGGTTAAACCTGCTCTGTTGCCTCCCTCTAGTAGCTCCTTGGCCCCTGCCACCGCCTAGTAGAGCAGAAAAATAAAACAAAAATTGCTGTCAGGTCAATGGGAAAACTCAAAAGTGACATCACACCATGGCCGACTCGTAGGAGTAGATGGCTGCCTCCCACAGACCCAGGAAGCTGAGAGTGGCGGGACGGCATGCTCAGAGGATAGTGGCCCTGGAGCGAGGCAGAGCAGCCCCACCTCCCCTTTCACCCGTGAGGCAGAGCAGCCCCGCAGCCCCCTTTTGCCTGTCCAAGACTCGGGTGGACAAAAGAGGCCTCGGTTCGACCCCCCATGGGGGTCGCAGGTATGGGGCGGCCGGGGGCAGCAAAAAACCCAGCACCACCCCTGCATCGCATTGCACTAAGATGCAGAAGAAACTCTATGATTTACCCACAGTGCTGACTCCTAGAGCTGCATGATGTCACTTCCTTGTTTACACTGGAAATGATGTCATGCTGCTGATGTGATTGCGTCCGTGTGAGCCCAGCCCCAGACTTCCAGCTGTTCTGAGCCACTGTCTGCCAACCAACTGTGACCCACACTCAGCTAACAGCCTCTGATGAGGTCTTGGTATAAGAGGAGATAACCCTCTACTGACCAAGCTTTCCTAAAGAGGGACAACTTCCTTCTGTCATTAACTATAAGTGTCCAGGATCTACTGAGAACAATGTTCCAAAAGGTAATGGGTATGGGGTGTGGCTAGCTGGTATCTGACTGCAGCCCTAGGAAAAAATAAATGAAAAATAGAAGTGTTCCTTTGAAAATGTGAAAAACAGCAACTGGTTATGGTTGGTCAAACTTAAATCCCGAGTGGTATTTTCCAGGAAAAATAGCTATTTGCTTTTTGTTAGATGCATGCACTAGCACAGCCGTGGCCTTCATTGTGTGGGCGAAGTGCCGTTGAATTTCAGCTGTCTGATGGTGACCCCAGCTGTCCAGGGCTGTCCAGACAAGGGAGAAGCAGAGAGGTGGTCTGCCATTGCCTGCCTCCACAGAGCCTTTCTTGGAGGTTTCTCTGCCAAGCACTTCTGACAGCTGAGGAGCTCAGGCTGGACCCTGCCACCTCCCCTCCCTTAATTAGAGTAACATGTAATAAATGACCCAGAAGGTTCATCTGCATTACAAATGACCAGTTAAATAACCACATTTTCCCTTTAGTAATTAATTCCTTCATCAGAGTTTGTGTGTGTTGGGTTTTGTGTCTTTTCCTTTCCGAATAAATACCAGGATCCCGGCCTATAGTGAAGAAGAGTGTTGTATCTTTTGATGGTGAGCAGGGTCAGCTGTATTTAAGGGATGAAGATGCATATAGAGGAAGACTCAGCATGGGTTATGTAAGGGAAGATCTTGCCTCACTAACCTGTTACAGTTCTTTGAGGGGGTGAACAAACATGTGGACAAAGGAGACCCAATAAATGTTGTTTACCTTGACTTCCAGAAAGCTTTTGATAAAGTTCCTCATCAAAGGCTCCTTAGTAAGCTCGAGAGTCATGGAGTAAAAGGACAGGTCCTCTTGTGGATCAAAAACTGGCTAATAGGAAGCAGAGAGTGAGTATAAATGGGCAGTCTTCGCAGTGGAAGACGGTAAGCAGTGGGGTGCCGCAGGGCTCGGTACTGGGTCCCATGCTCTTTAACTTGTTCATAAATGATTTAGAGTTGGGAGTGAGCAGTGAAGTGGCCAAGTTTGTGGATGACACTAAATTGTTCAGGGTGGTGAGAACCAGAGAGGATTGTGAGGAACTCCAAAGGGATCTATTGAGGCTGGGTGCGTTGGCATCAATGTGGCAGATGAGGTTCAATGTGGACAAGTGCAAACTAATGCACATTGGGGCTAAGAATCCCAGCTACAAATACAAATTGATGGGGTGTGAACTGGCAGAGACTGACCAAGAGAGAGATCTTGGGGTCGTGGTAGATAACTCACTGAAAATGTCAAGACAGTGTGCGATTGCGATAAAAAAGGCCAACACAATGCTGGGAATTATTAGGAAGGGAACTGAAAACAAATCAGCCAGTATCATAATGCCCCTGTATAAATCGATGGTGCGGTCTCATTTGGAATACTGTGTACAATTCTGGTCACCACACCTCAAAAAGGATATTATAGCATTCGAAAAAGTCCAGAAAAGGGCAATTAGAATGATTAAAGGGTTGAAACACTTTCCCTATGAAGAAAGGTTGAAACGCTTGGTGCTCTTTAGCTTGGAGAAACGTTGACTGCGGGGTGACATGATAGAGGTTTACAAGATTATGTATGGTATGGAGAAAGTAGAGAAAGAAGTCCTTTTCTCCCTTTTTCACAATACAAGAACTTGTGGACATTCAATGAAATTGCTGTGCAGTAAGGTTAGAACGGATAAAAGGAAGTACTTCTTCACCCATGTGATTAACATGTGAAATTCACTGCCACAGGAGGTGGTGGCAGCTACAAGCATAGCCAGCTTTAAGGGGAGATTGGATAAAAATATCGAGCAGAGGTCCATCAGTGGCTATTAGCCACAATATATATGTGTATGTGTGTGTGTATACACACACACACACATATATATTGGCCACTGTATGACACAGAGTGTTGGACTGGATGGGCCATTGGCCTGATCCAACATGGCTTCTCTTATGTTCTTATATTCATAAAAGAGAAGAACTGAGTGTGCCATGATCTGATCTGCTCATTCTAGAACTGTTTAGAAGTGGGAGGATTCAATGGCCAATCCACCTCTAGGCTCTACATCTTGTGGGCAGAACAGGAGAGTCCTTAATAAATGCTCCCCACCCTCCCTTTTAATTTTGTCAACTGACATTTGTTCCTGAGGGTCCAGTGCTATGATTGGTGTTTGACTGCATTTAGCAGAACGGCTTGTGCATGCAACGTGCCTACATTATAACTATGCAAGACAAATATTTTACATCATGTGTATGCAGAGTCTAGCTTTTACTCACTTTTAGCACTTTGGGGCTTTATTGTTCATCCCAATCTGCACGCGGTGCCAGGAGAATGCATTCCATCCCCCACCCCAATGCCCGTCACTGCAAAATCTGGGAGCTCAGAGTTCTCTCTTCTGGGACTAGGAATGTTGTTACTTTGTTAGGGAATGCCAAGGTACTTGGAGCAGGAAGCAGGAGAGAGCCCTATCAGAGGTTGCAGAGCCAGCGTTTTCCCTTTAAAGGCCCTGGGAGTCACCACCAGTACAAAAGGCAGTGCCTGCTTTAGCTCAGCAAAGTGGAGTATCAAGGAATTCGGAATAGTCTGGGCGCCAAGAAGCCTATTCAGCAGGGGTTGGGGAAGGCACTGCTGTGGGGCGGACAGTGAGCTGCAGAGCTCACATAGAACAGGGCACTGTTTCCTCCAGCCAAGATTCCTCATTAACTTTTCGTTCTAGTCCCAGGAATGTTCAAAGCTTGGACACTTTGTTCTTGTTTGAGAGGAAGACGAAATAAGCCTTCCTGGGCACATGGGGTGAAGTGGCTCTATGGAGAAGGTGGGATTTGGAAAGGTGGAGGCAGAGAAGACTTCCAGCCAGCCAGCACCCGCCTCTTACAAAGGGGACTGACGGTGTGCAGGAGACTGGCAGTTGTTCTCCACGCGAGAGGATTTTAGCTTTAGGCTCAGTCCCCGCAGAGCACAGGTGTCCTAGCAAAAGCAGATTGCTAAACTGCCTTCACTTTTTGGGGCCCTCTGCAGCAAATGTCAGCCAACCATCTCAGATCCTTCTTCGCAGCCTCTCTTTGATACCAGAGACCAGGCTCAGAGCAGGGTGAGAGAGGTTGCTAAGTGGCCTGGGCCAATGGGCCCCTGAACATTAATGCCTCTGCTCCTCAGTGCCGGACTAAACCCTTTGGAGGCCCCTAGGCAGTCAAAATCTCATGGGGCCCCTTGCAAATTATCTCAAAGTTGGAACACCCGTCCTGCCGCTCATGGTCCCCACTGCAGCCTGCAGGCCCCTTCTCCAAAGCCCCTTGGACAAAGCTGTGGGGGAGAGGCAGAGAGAGGCAAACTTGGCAAGGACACCAGCAGCAGCCGCACCAGGCAAGCTGGGCAAAGAGTGGCTCAGTTGCTGGCTGCGTGTGCAGGCTGGGAGGGCTGCAAGCAGAGGGGGAACCAGGAGGGGGGAAGCCAGCCCAGGACCCCTAAAGGTGTGGAGGCCCATAGGCCAGTGCCTACATGGCTTAATTGTTAATCCAGCCCTGCTGCTCCTTCCCTGGCTACTTTTTGGCTGGCTGGCAGGCAATGGAGAGGGTGGGCAGCCCTGGCGGCAGGTGAGATCAGTTCACAATGCCTGGCTGTTCTCACATCTAGATGGATGGCTCAGTGGTTGAGGCAAGAGGCATCTGCCTGAGCCCCCAGAACTTGCTCCTTTGCACAGGGGGTTACCAGAGACAGACTGGGAAATTCCTGGGGATTCCAGGGTGGGGCCTGGGGAGAGTGGAGTTCGTTGAGGGGGGGGGGCTCATGAGGTTGTGACCCCCTTGAGCCACCCTCTGAAGCCATCCTGGGGACAGATTCACTCCCATAATCAGCTGTTCGTGTTCTGGGGCTAATACAATTAAGGACAAGAGTTGCTTAAGTGGGAACTCGCCTTCCATAAAAGCTAGGGTTGCCATGTGCCTTCTGGCTAGTGTTGTCATGGCAACGAGCACGTAGTCAGACTTATAGGTTGGACTTCGGAAAGGCAAACTTTAATAAACTTATTTTTTTTTTTAATTTTATTTATATCCCGCCCTCCCCCGCCAAGCAGGCTCAGGGCGGCTATGAGAACTATGGTGGGTAAAATCCCATGGTCAGAAATGCTTAGGAGGAAGGGGGTTCAGGAGGGGTGGGAGTTTCTTAAAAGCGAAATACTGAAAGCGCAATCACAGATGATTTGTATGAGAAGAAAAAATGGAAGAAGCCTAAAGAAACTGAAGTGGCTCCATAAACAGCTCTCTAAAGACCTGAGAAATAAAAAAGACTCCTTTAGGAATTGGAAGGAGGGCCTTATAACCAAGGATGAATATAAACAAATCACCAGTGCTTGTAGAGAAAAAGTTAGGAAAGCTAAAGCTCATTATGAGCTTAGGCTGGCCAAAGATGCTAAAAACAACAAAAAAGGGTTCTTTTCTTATGTTCAGAATAAGAAAAAGAGCAAGGACATGGTAGGCCAATTGTGAGGGCAAGAAAGTGAAATTGTAACAGGTGATGAAGAGAGGGCGGAACTGCTCAATTCCTACTTTTCCTCAGTCTTCTCTTCTGAGGGAAACGGTGCTCAGCATGGCAAAAACAGAACATATAAGGAGGGTATGAAGTTCCAACCTAGAATCAGCATAGGGGTAGTACATAAACACCTAGTTTCTTTAAATGAGACTAAGTCCACAGGGCCAGATGAATTGCATCCAAGGGTTCTAAAAGAGCTTGTGGATGTAATTTCTGAGCCTCTGGCTATTATTTTTGAGAATTCTTGGAGAACAGGAGAGGTGCCGGAAGATTGGAGGCGGGCAAATGTTGTCCCCATCTTCAAGAAGGGGAAAAAGACGATCCAGGTAACTACCGACCCGTCATTTTGACGTCTATACCTGGAAAAGTTCTAGAACAAATCATCAAACAGTCGGTCCTGGAACATTTAGAAAGAATGGATGTGATTACTAAGAGCCAGCATGGTTTTCTCAAGAACAAGTCATGTCAGACTAACCTGATCTCTTTTTTTGAGAAAGTGACTACCTTGCTGGATCAGGGGAATGCTGTAGACATCGTGTATCTTGATTTAAGTAAGGCTTTTGATAAGGCTCCACATACTATCCTTGTTGACAAGTTGGTAAAATGTGGTTTGGATTCTGTTACTGTTAGGTGGATCTGTAACTGGTTGACAGATCGCACCCAAAGAGTGCTTGTGAATGGTTCCTCATCCTCTTGGAGAGGAGTGACAAGTGGAGTGCCTCGAGGATCTGTCCTGGAACCTGTTTTTTCACCATCTTTATCAATGATTTAGATGAAGGAATAGAGGGAATGCTTATTAAATTTGCCGATGATATGAAATTGGGAGGGGTTGCAAACACAGAAGAAGACAGAAACAGGATACAAGATTATCTTGACAGGCTGGAAAACTGGGCTAAAATCAATAAAATGAATTTTAACAGGGATAAATGTAAAGTTCTACATTTCGATAGGAAAAATCCAATGCATGGTTATAGGATGGGGGAGACTTGTCTTAGCAGTAGTATGTGTGAAAAGGATCTAGGGGTCTTAGTGGATCATACACTGAACATGAGTCAACAGTGTGGGAGCTTCCGGTTGATGGCGGAGTGAGGCAGAGTTCCATTCCCGAGCTCCGGGAGGAACTCTGTTTGAGGGATATCTGAGGGGGCTTTCCGTTTGGGAAGCACCCCTTAAGGAGGCGTCTGGGGATGCTCCGAAGCTTGGGGGGCTTTCTGGATGTGGGGGTGGAGCGGAGGCTCCACACTCAGTACCAGTTTCCCCCTTGGCCGGTACCCCTTCAACACCTCGGTGCTTAGCTGTGCCACCGGAGAAAGGGATTGGAGGGGGAGCATACTAAACTCCCTTGGAAGAATTCCCTAAAGCGACTAATTCGTAAGAAGGAACCCGGTACCTCATTGAACAGCAAGCACCGGCGTTGCGGGTGAGCGGAGACGAGGTGAGCTGAGCTGTGGCGGTGTGGCTTATGTGCGCTGACAGATGGTGGATAGCGGAGGAAGGCGGCGAGGGCGGCAGAGATGAGGCATGGCGGAGCGGCGGAATGGCAAGTCCCAGACTTGGTGAGTGAGCGAGACTGAACGAGTGGCCGAGGAAGCGTTGGAAAAGTTTTGAACAGTGTGTTTGACTTTGAAGCCGGGAATTTAAGAGGGATGGATGGAAGTTGTTAAAAGGATGAGAGACGGAGACGGAGAGAGACGGAGAAAGTTTGCTGCGTGTGGATTGAAGCGGGGGCAATGGCGGACGGGCTTTACAGGAAGATGAGCTGAGGGGGTGAGCCGTGGCAGTGAGACTCAGAGAGATCAATCGGGATTCCCCCCCCCCTTCTTGCTACCTTGCTATGTGTGTGTGTGTGTTTTTTTTTAGAACAATAGGCTTTTGAATCCTTTTTCTTTTGGGAGAGAAACGTTTTGGTTGTTTGAATTACACGGGAGACGGGAAGCGGAGTATAGAAAAGTTTAAAGGGGGAAGTAGTGGTTCTTAGCAGCGTTTGCTGTGGCCGCTCTTCTCTGAAGATTTGGGGTTGGTGCTGGCAAGCGGCTTGAACAGAGAACTTTGAGTTACTGAACATCTGTGGTGTCTGTGGGTAGAAGCAAGAAGCCTAGAACATGGGAGGATAGAAACAAGAAGAAGGAAGAAGGAAGAAAGAAGAAAGAAGGAAAGAAGGGACTGTGTCATAACTGAGTAAAACTTAATATTAGCAGTTTTACTTTTCAAGATTTTTCATTAGTCTGTAATTTTTCCTTTCCTTTCCTTCCCTTTTTTACCCCCCCCCCTTCTACTTATAAAATCAAGTATATTAGTTTGCATAACTGTAATTGTAATCACAGAATAATTGTTTCAAAGGAATGGAATTTTAATGAACTAAACGTGCTGTTTTGGATTAATAGTCTGCATTGGTAGGGGGGCAGGGTACTATATAGAATTAATTACAAGTGCTCATGTGGATTTAGTAATGAATTGACCTTTTGAATTATTGATTATAGTGTGATAGAATTGTTGAGTTCTTGATTTTCAGGTTTTTTGATTTCTTGATTTAAAATTTTTAAACCTAATTAAATTGTTGTTTTCACTGTTTAATGAACTAACTGGGAAGTTCTGATTGACTGGGAACAAAGTAAGAGGTGTCTGTAAGTGGAATTATTAACAGATCAATCTATTTAGATTAATTAGACACAACTTGTGTTGTATATTCAGTACTAGTATATCAATCGTAATCTGTATAGTTAGAGTACATAAGTAGTTATTATGATGGATACTAAGATTAAAAAGTATGGGCAAGGTACTCCCCCAGCGGGAGGAAGCAAAGTTGTGTCAGTGGCTGTCAATCAAGATTCTTTGGAGAAACTCCAAACTATTGTCATGGCCGGGTTCAAGCAGAACCAAGAGGCCTTAGAGGGCTTGAAAACAGATTTGATGGGTCAGATTAAGAAGACCAACGAACAGTTAGTAGAGTTCCAGAAACAATTGTTGGCCAACACACAACAAGTCCACAATTTGACGGCCAAAGTGGAAAAGCTAGAAGACCGAGAGAAATTGACAACTAGCACAGTTACAGAAAACCCAAAAAGTTTGTGGGAGTTAGAAGAAAGAGTGATAAGACTAGAAATGGAAAAAGCTGCGTCCATTTTACGCTTTCAAAATTTACCGGAGGAAAGAGACGAAAATATAATTAGTAAAATTTTGGATGTCCTAATAATTGATGACGAAGAATTACTGGAAGAAGGCCAAAAGGATATCCTTTGGGCCAAAAGGGTTTCTTCGAATTACACAAGAAAATTCAATCTCCCACGTGAAGTACAAGTTAAGTTTGTTCGTGCGGAAACTTCTGAGAGGATCTTGAGAAAAGCAAGAGAATGTGAATTGGATTGGAAAGGAACCAAGATCAAGGTCCTCAAAGAGATACCGTGGAGTGTACGTCAGAGAAGATTTAAATTTAAAAAGCTTTCGTCCTGGTTAACGAAACATTCAATCCAGTTTAAATGGCTCATTCCACAAGGTTTGTTTTTCACCTTCCAGTCCAAGAGATATAATATCACCATAGAGGAAAAGATGGAGGACTTCTGTGCCGCGTTCTTGAAGTTAAACGGTTCTGAGTCAGGAGAAGACCAGGAAGAAGAAGAAGCTGGCAAGAAACCTAGTGGGGACGAAATGGCTAAAAAGAAAACTGAAAAAGTAAAAACAAGACTTCAGAGCAGGAAAGACCAAGCAAAGATACCAGATAGTATTGAACCAGCAAAATGAACTCCAAGGCTGGAGTTAAGATACTTTCGCTGAATATTAACGGATTGAATGAACCAGGGAAAAGAAAGAGAACTTTTCAACAGCTGAAAAAATCAGATTCACAAATTATCTGCTTGCAGGAGACTCATATTAAGAAGGACAACGTGAAGTATCTAGAAAATAAGAAGCTTGGTGTATTGTACTCTTCCTGTGATCCCTCAAAAAAAAAAAAAGGGAGTAGCCATATATGTCTCACAGCATATAAAATCCAATTGCTTGTACTCTGATGAACAAGGAAGAATCATCATTGTGGATCTGGAGATTAATGATACCAAAATAATTTTGGGGAACATCTATGCCCCAAATGAAAATCAGGAAAAATTTTACCAAATATTACAGTCCAAACTAAGAAAATTTGATTCGGAAAACTTTTGTATCATTGGAGATTACAGTGCAATATTTGACATTAAAATGGATAAAAAATCTGAGGACCCTCAAAAAAAGAAAATCTGGAACTTACTACCCAGATCCTTCATAAACATGGCTGATGAATTGAACCTGGTTGATGTTTGGAGAACTAAGAACCCGAACACCAAAGACTTCACGTTTTATTCACATGCACATAAATCGTGGTCTAGAATAGATATGTGTTGGTCATCAGTGAACTTAATTTTATCTATAAACCAAGCAGACATTTTACCTCAAACTTACGCAGACCATAGCCCAATTTTATTAACTTGGCAGAAAAAATCAAGAAATTCTCGATGGTCCTTAAATTTACAAATTTTAAGAGAAAAACAATTTTTGGAATCAGCAAAAAAAGAAGTTAAAGAATTCTTTACCCTTAATTTGGAGATAGATACAAGGATGCTGGTGATTTGGGATGCGTTTAAGGCTTTCTTCAGAGGGATTGCCATTAGATACTCAATAAAGAGGAAGAAAGAACAAATGAAATCATATAATGAACTTTTAATCAAATTGAAGACCTATGAGAAACAACAGAAGACTACCAATTTAAGGGAGACCAAGGCCAAGATTATTTCTATTCAACATCAGATTAACCTCCTCTTAGCAGAAGAGATCGAGAGAAAACTGAAATGGGCGAAGCAGAATTATTTCGAAAACGCAAATAAAGTTAGTAGATGGCTGGCTTATAGATTAAAGAAAGAAAAGGAGAAAAAGATTATAAAAATGCTGAAAAATCATGAG
This sequence comes from Heteronotia binoei, assembly GCF_032191835.1. Taxonomy (NCBI): domain Eukaryota; kingdom Metazoa; phylum Chordata; class Lepidosauria; order Squamata; family Gekkonidae; genus Heteronotia; species Heteronotia binoei. The sequence continues at coordinate 1,241,016 of NC_083228.1, read as the reverse complement.
AAGGAAGATGTTTTCCAAAACTCCCAAATGAAAGATATTATTCAAAATTTTTATCGGAACCTCTACAAAGAACAAAAGATTACAAAGCAAAAGCAAGAAGATTACTTAGAAAACGTTAAAATGAAACAGATAACACATGAACAACAAACAATCCTGGACAACCCCATCACAATCCATGAAATAGTTGAGGTGATCAAGAATCAAAAATGCAACAAGACTCCAGGTCCAGATGGTCTCCCAATTGAATTTTTTAGAGCCTTTGAAGATATTTTATTGATACCATTTAAAAAAGAGAGTATACAAAATACTGGAGAGATTCCAGGCTCCTGGAAAGAAGCCCTAATTACCCTAATTCACAAAGAAGGCACTGACCCATCAGAAATCAAGAACTATAGACCAATTTCGCTCTTGAACAGTGACTACAAAATCTTTGCAGCAATTCTTGCAGGCAGACTAAAGAAAGTGATTGCCGGTCTAATCCATGAAGATCAAACGGGTTTTGTCCCGGGACGCCTTATGAATCAAAATGTAAGACTGTTATTAAATACTATTGAATATTACAAAGATCACCCCGATAAGCAGTTTGCAGGAATTATGGTTGACGCAGAGAAGGCCTTTGATAATGTGAATTGGAATTTCATTAGAGGTACGTTAGCAGCTGTTGGATGTGGCGAAAAGTTTTGTAAAATGGTTGCAGCAATTTATTCAAAACAAGCAGCGAGGGTCAATTTCAACGGAATAATGACGGACCCAATAGAAATAGAACAAGGTACCAGACAGGGTTGTCCATTGTCACCTTTACTTTTTATTTTAACATTAGAATCCTTAATTAAGAAGATCAGAGATGACCCAAAAATCCAAGGAGCCAAAATGAAAAATGAAGAATTTAAGACATTAGCTTTCGCGGATGACCTAGTTTTCATTTTGGAACAACCAACCTCATCAATAACTCTTTTGAAACAAAGACTTAAGGAATATGGGGAAATTTCGGGATTCAAATTGAATGCATCCAAAACTAAAATCTTAACGAAAAACATGGATAAAGCCCAGATTCAACAATTAGAAGATCTTTCAGGGTTCAAGCACGAAAGAAAAATAAAGTACCTTGGTATTTATTTGACCAATGACTTAAAGACTTTGTACAGAGACAATTATGATAAAATATTGAAGGAGATTCAAAAAGACTTAATTAGATGGAAAGACCTCCAGATATCACTTTTAGGCAGAATTGCTACAATTAAAATGAACATCCTCCCAAGAATTTTATTCCTCTTCCAAATGATCCCAATCATTCTCCCCAAAATGTTTTTTCAACAAATAAATGGGATGACCAAGACCTTTATTTGGCAGGGCAAGAAAGCCAGAATAAAATCGAAAGTGTTGCATGATAGCAAATTAAGAGGCGGACTGACACTTCCTGAATGGAATCTATACTATAAGGCCTGCTGTATAACGTGGTTAAGGGATTGGTGTATCCTGGAGAACAAGAGATTGTTAGTCCTGGAAGGGGCGGGCCTGGGGGAAGGCTGGCATAGCTACATGTGGTATCGTACCCCTACTAAAGCCAGTCAGTTTCTTAGACATGAAATAAGAAGATCCTTACACAGAACTTGGCTGGAAATTAAAGTATACTATTCTCACACCCCAATGTGGTTATCTCCAATAGAGGCCCTGACACACCCAAACCTGTACTCTTGGGAAATTCAACAAAATTATGGTAGTTTACTAGATAATCAAAACGCCTTGATAGAAGAAGAAATTGTTAAATTGGATTGGTGGGTGCAATGTCAGCTCAAATCAAGATTTCAAAAGGACAAAGAAAAAGGATTTACAAATAAACCAAATGAATTAGATTTACTTATGGGGACTAAGCAGAAGCTTATTTCCAAGGCTTATGACTGGCTGCTTCAAGTTAAGATGCAAGACGAAATCGTAAAAGAATCTTGGATACGCTGGTTAAAAGACTTTGGATTCAATATAGACTTGGCCGAGTGGGAAAAACTATGGGAACAGAACTTGAAATTAATAAGATCTGCAGACTTCAAAGAGAACCTTTATAAAATGGTATACAGATGGTACCTTACCCCGGACAGATTGGCCAGAATATATCCTAAATACTCGAACAAGTGTTGGAAATGTCGAGAAGCTAAAGGATCTTTGTTCCATGTTTGGTGGCAGTGCGAGCATGCCAAAAAAATTTGGGCCCAAGTTAATATATGGTCGCAAAATTTTTTGAAGATATCCATTTGCCATGTTCCTGAATTGTACCTCTTAAACATTTGTAGACAAACCATCGCTAAAACAAAGTTGAAATTACTGCTGTATATAGTTACAGTAGCCCGAATATTATATGCCAAGTATTGGAAGATTAACAAGATACCCAGTAGAGAGGAATTTGTTGCCAAATTGTTAGAGGCTGCCGAATCAGATTTATTATCCACAAGATTAAGAGATGGTAACGTGCAAAAATGTCAAGAGGAATGGGATCCCGTTTATAGCTGGGTGAAAAGTATAGGTTTTGACATGGAGTAATAGAAATTTACCTGATCCTCTCCATCCCTTAGTGTGAGTGGGTTTGTATTATGGTTGTACTTTTGTGTTTTTTCTTGTTTTGTTTTGTTACATTGTGCGGTTTTTTTTTCCCCTTCCCCTGTTTTGCTGGCATGCTTGTAACTCTGTAATGTTCATTTGCCTACTTGTTTATGTTTATTTTTCTTTTCTTGTTCAATAAAATTATAAATTCTTCTTCAAAAAAAAACCAAAACAGTGTGATGCAGTGGCTAAAAAGGCAAATGCAATTTTGGGCTGTATCAACAGAAGTATAGTGTCCAGATCACGTGATATGATGGTATCGCTTTACTCTGCTCTGGTAAGACCTCACTTGGAGTATTGTGTTCAGTTTTGGGCACCACATTTTAAGAAGGATCTAGACAAGCTGGAATGGGTCCAGCAGAGGCCGACGAAAATGGTGAAGGGTCTGGAGTTCAAGTCCTATGAGGAAAGGTTGAAGGAGCTGGGGATGTTTAGCCTGGAGAGGAGGCGGCTGAGAGGTGATAGAATCACCATCTTCAAGTCCTTGCAGGGCTGTCATATAGAGGATGGTGTGGAATTGTTTTCTGTGGCCCCGGAAGGTAGGACCAGAACCAATGGGTTGAAATTAAATCAAAAGAGTTTCCGGCTCAACATTAGGAAGAACTTCCTGACTGTTATTTCATTTTTTTCATTTCATTTCATTTGATTTATATCCCGCCCTACCCCACCAAAGCGGGCTCAGGGCGGCTCACAACATAAAAATTCTAACAATAAAATTCAAGAATTAAAATACAATAATAATTTACATAATTAAAACAACTAATATATCAATACATCATTCAGTCTCAGTGTGCTATCTTATAGTCTTCCATCAGAATATTTCAATGTTTCAATGCCGGTCAGTTATAAGCCAACCGGAAGAGGACTGTCTTACAGGCCCTTCTGAATTGTCCAATGTCCTGCAGGGCCCTGATCTCTTCCGGTAACTGGTTCCACCAGCAAGGGGCTGTGATCGAGAAGGCCCTGTCCCTAGTTGACTTCAACCGGGCCTCTTTTGGCCCAGGGATTACAAGCAGATTTCTAGAGCCGGATCGCAGCACTCTCTGGGGGGCATATGGGAAGAGACGGTCCCTAAGTAGGCAGGTCCTAAGCCATATAGGGCTTTAAAGGTAATAACCAGCACCTTGTTCCGGACTCGGTATATTATTGGCAGCCAGTGCAGTCTCCGGAGGCCCGGCTGAATGTGCTCCTGTCTAGGGAGCCCTAATAACAGCCGAGCAGCGGCGTTCTGCACTAGCTGCAACTTCCAGGTTCAGCACAGGGGCAGCCCCATGTAGAGGGCATTACAGTAATCCAACCTTGAGGAGACCATTTCATGGATCACTGTTGGCAGATCGTCCTGTTCCAGGAAAGGAACCAACTGCCTCGCCCGCCTAAGATGAAAAAATGCGGACTTAGCAGTGGCTGCTACTTGGGCCTCTATGGTTAAGGCAGGCTCAAGTAGTACCCCCAAGCTCTTGACCCTGTGCGCCATTGTCAGTGGCACACCGTCAACAGCTGGTAGGGGAATTTCCCCTCCCGGACCACGGTGACCCAAGCAAAGGACCTCTGTCTTCCCTGGATTTAGTTTCAACCTACTCAGCCTGAGCCATCTAGCCATGGCTTGTAATGCCAGGTTCAGGTTTTCTGGGACACAAGTCAGGCCGACCATCCATGAGTAGATAGAGCTGGGTGTCATCAGCGTACTGGTGGCAACCCAGCGCATACCTCCAGGCAATCTGGGCAAGGGGGCGCATGTAGATGTTAAACAACATTGGGGAAAGAACTGCCCCCTGAGGCACCCCGCAATCCAGCGTGTGCCTCCGGGACAACTCACCCCCAATCGCCACCCTTTGTCCCTGACCATCAAGGAACGAGGAGAGCCATTGCAAGGCCAACCCCTGAATCCCCGCGTCGGCAAGACAGCTAGTCAGCAGCTGATGGTTGACCGTATCGAACGCTGCCGATGGGTCTAACAACATCAGCACTGCCGAGCCGCATCGATCCAGATGCCTCAGTGGAACAGGCTTCCTCGGGAGGTGGTGGGCTCTTCTTCCTTGGAGGTTTTTAAACAGATGGCCATCTGACAGCAATGAAGATCCTGTGAATTTAGGGGGAGGTGTTTGTGAGTTTCCTGCATTGTGCAGGGGTTGGACTAGATGACTCTAGAGGTCCCTTCCAACTCTATGATTCTATGACTCTAAGCCCAAGTGGATTGGAGACATGAGGGAGCAGCCATTAGCAACAGTATGAAGTCACTTCTAGGAAAACCCAAAAGTGAAGCCATGCCATGTTAAGAATCACTGGAAACTCTATGGTAAAACCATAACATTTTTGTGACTCCTACTGAGTCACAAAACCTCTGGGTTTTCCTGGAAGTGATGTCACACTGTCGCTGCTGCCTGCCCCAGGTCTCCACTCTACCCCACCTCCTGCTGGCAACCAACCACAAACCAAACCATTTAGACTTCTGTGTTCATAGATTTTGATTTTTCGTTTAACTGCATTTCCAAAGAGCAGCCTTTCATGCAATTCCTCCCTTCATTCTGGCCCTGCTGCTGGAGTGCAGCTGCTGGAATGACTGTTCCCTCCCTTTGGTGTAGGCTGAACTACTTTTGCAGCAGGGGTTGATTTAGAACTGTGGGCAAACGTAGTTTCCCTTGGGACTCCAAATGCAACCATGACCCTCCATCTCTACTCCCACCAGGTGGCGGAATCCTGCCCCTGCAACCTCAGTTCCCAACCCTCTAGTGCTGAGATGTCGAAGGGTCAGATCTGGCAGAAATTTCACTTTGTCGGGCTGGATGAGCTGGGCCATGCGTGCCATAAAATTTAATGCCAAGTACCAAAGATTTAAACTTTATAAGGGACACAGGCAAACCCAATTAATGATATTTTTAATTCAAAATGCAAAGACAAGTAAAACACTCTTTTGGTATTTCCTTACAGGATTTCCCTGATGCCTGCCCTCCCACTTCCAGTGCCCATCTGCAAAGGGCAGGATAGAAATGTGAAGAAACAACAAACAAATATTTATTAGCACTGGGACAATATAAGCTACATAATGCCCAGCCTCTGTCATCTGCCGGTGGGCTGCATGTTGGACAATTCTGCTCTCGGGTCAAGGCAAACATGACTACCCACCCACCCAAAAGCCTGGCATAGAATGGCATTCTGTTCTCCTGCCTCTCTGCTGGCATCTGGTGGAAATAGCCTACAACTGCACCTTGCTTTCCTTTGCCTTCTACTGCCACCTAGAGGGTCTGAGAGCTGACCCCCTGGATTCAGAGAGTGAATTCAACAAGCACACAATCTAAGGCTGCTTGTCTGCTTAAGGAAAGGAAGGAAAGGTCCCCTGTGCAAGTACCAGTCGTTTCTGACCCTGGGGTGATGTTGCATCATAACGTTTTCACAGCAGACTTTTTACGGGGTGGTTTGCCATTGCCTTCCCCAGTCATCTACACTTTCCCCCCAGCAAGCTGGGGACTCATTTTACCCACCTCGGAAGGATGGAAGGCTGAGTCAACCTCAAGCCGGCTACCTGAAAACCCAGCTTCCACCAGGGATTGAACTCAGGTCATAAGCAGAGTTCAGGACTGCAATACTGCAGCTTTAACACTCTGTGCTACAGGGCTCTATTTGTCTGCTTAAGGGGCATAAAAATCATGTAGCTGGAGTTCTGTGAGTGGTGGTACCCACACGGTCACCCAACACAACCTGTCCTTGTGTGCCCCACAGCATTTGTGACTTTAAAGCACCAGAGGCCTGGATGTAATATCCCACCTGATATCACACACAGGGCCCTAGACACAGGTAAGAATTTTCCTGGGCACTCTTGGATGGGAACAGCCAGCTGCCTGGATCCTCCAAGAAGTGGAGCGATCTCACCAAAGCCTCCGGAATTCTCCAATACTTTGGGCAGAGGACAGATCTGGATTTTCAGGCCAAGAACTCAGGTAGGACAACCAGCCTATTCTCTGGACATTGTCAGCAGGAAGATGGCAGAAACCTCCAGGATCCCTTGGCCAAACTGGCCTGGAGAAAAATTGCTGCCCCCAGTATTATGACGCCAAAGTGGCCATCAGCATTTCCCTGGACATGTAAGAAAAGACCACAAGAACTCAGCACTGATGCAGCCCTTCCTGCCCTCCCTCTCATGACCTGCCTAATTCACAGAACCCTCCTTGCTGTCAGATGGCCATCTAATCTCGCTTTTAAAAGGAAGGAGAGCCCCCCCCACCCACCCAAGGAAGTCTGTTCCACTGAGGGACCGCTCTCACTGTCAGAACTGCTCTAGCTGCCAGGGAGAAGGTAGCCAGCCTGGGGAAGGGCCTTGCTGATGGAACTCCCTCCCCTTCCCAGTTCAGGGGCCAGGGGCCCTCTTTGGTGGCAGGATGGTGGGGGTGGGGAAGTCTCCTCTCATGCTGGTTCTGCTCCTGCTGGTCTCCTCTCATGCTGGTCTCCTCTCATGCTGGTTCTGCCACCAACCCTGCAGCCCCAGGTTGCTCTGTTCTGGACAGGTGGCAGCAGGTTTTATTGGGATCATACATTGCAGCATTGCCTTATTTGGACACATGAAGCTGTCTTCTACTGGGTCCATCAGGGGCCGTCTTGTTTACCTGATCCTGTAACTGGAGGCGTGGGGGAACTGAGCGTAGGATGGGAGCTTAGCATGGGCACTAATCTATATACCCTCTCCTGAGCTGTTGTAAGCCCACCAAAATTCAGAGCAAAAAGCCCCTGCAAAGCAAAGGTAACAGACAGCCTGGGGACCGTCTGCATGCTAAGTGAGCACTCTGCTGCTATGCCACGGCCCCTCTCCCCTGGCTTATCTGACATTTCGCTTTCTCGCTCTGGACCTCCAGTGTGGCAATAACGGTTACTTCTTCATTAAGTATCTGCCTTCCTTTCAGCCCTTTCCTTTTGAATAGGATATTATATTGAACTGTGCATGTGTTGGATTCTGCACACACAGAGGATGCTCTATGCATGACAGGCCTGCCTTTGGGCGACAGTGGCACTCCATAAAAAGCCGCAGCTGGGAGGACTCTGGACGGATGGGAGCCCTGTGGGACCTGGAAACCTCGTTCACAGAAGCTGCTATCTGGCCAAAGGGAACTATCAGCTCCTAAATAGTCCTTAATAATGAGGCCTCTGGCTGAGATTCAGAAAATGACACATTACAACAGGTATGACTCTTTGTGTCAGATCTGGCTATATATAACCCTTGGAGTCAGATCTATATACCCTCTCCTGGGCTGTTGCAAGCCCACCAGAATTCAGAGCAAAAAGCCACTGGAAAACAAAGGTAACAGTTTCTCACGCAGCACCCCATTGCATGCTAACAGGTGCCAGGAAAGTCTCTGCTAGGAGAGATTACGTCCTTCAGTTCCAGACATGAGCCTCTCTACTGGGGTAGAGTGTGTACTTCATGCGTTACAGGCAAAAGCCAAAGCAACAGGCAAAAGCGACCCTGCACATCTTCCCCCAACATCCCCATCAGAGTTACAGACTAGAGAACAGGGAGGCCTGCAACCCCAGCAAAGACATGGCAAGGCCCCTGGACAGGAACGAGAGTTATTTGAAAAATGTAACCTCTTGTTTGGCCATAATTGGAAAGATGCAACGCTTCCAAGGCTTGCTGACTAAGCAGCCCTCAAATGCTATTTGTCAACCAGCTCTTGGACTAGGATAGAAACTGTTATGTGCTGGACTTTATGTTTGGTGGGGAGCTTTTGTGCTAGAAACTCTTTGATACATCAACAGATCTGGACACTAGCAGTTACCAATGAGCAGTCTTGGCACGAAACTTGACTGCCGTGATTTGGTATGAGGATCTTGGATGTGGTTCTTTTCCATGTTTATAAGTGAGGTTGTTGCCCCGCCATTTTGTCTTAGTATGTAGTTTCCAATAAAGCATGTTTCTGTTTGAACTCCAATGCATCGAACCCAGTATTTAACAGAAACACATCTCAAGAGGAAGGAATCCCTCTGTTAACAGCCGGGGTAAAGAAAAATGTTCTGTCTGTCTGTCTGCCTGTCTATAATTGAGATTTGCATACTGCCCTTTTCTGAATTCATAGAGCTTAGGACAGTTAACAACATAAACGGTACAATTTAAAATCTAATTGAAATAGCTAAAAATAATCAGAATGGCATCAGAGCGTTCATACAACATGTATTACTGTCTCATAATAAGTGTGGAAAGCAGAGTGGGGAGAGAAAGGGAGCTCCAGGTAAGAGGAGGAGAAGGAGGAGATTGGGTCTACCCCGGCCTTCACTCAGTCTCAGAATGTCCTTTCCCTTCCCCTCCCCACAACAAACACCCTGTGACATACGTGGGGCTGAGAAAGCACTTTCAAGAAGGGCATCTAAGAGAACAGCTCTGCTGAGAGCTTCTGGCTGACCCAAGGTCACCCAGCTGGCTGCGTGTGGAGGAGTGGGAAATCAAACCTAGTTCTCCCAGTTAAGAGTCTGCTGCCCTTAACCACTACACCAAATATTTACTAACCTTTATATATACTCATTATATTTTTTACAGATTTATGTAGGCTAGGATTGGTAACATATAAGACCATAAATGAGGTTAATGTATTGTGGGAAGCCAGGGCTTAATCTTGTCTCCCTGGGAACAGATTAGAGGTACCAACTGAAAATGTCTGCAGAGCTGGAATGCGACACTGAAGAAAAGCAACACTGTGGTCAGGAAACTAATTCAAAGGGAGAGAGTTAGGCGGAAGAAGTGCTGGGCTGTTTAATCTATATTTGGGCTGTAACTTTTGTGTATTGTCAGTTTGGCAAGACAAAGTAGTCTTGTGTGCACCTGCTACAAGTGTTTGCTACCTTTTGCATTTATTCAAGAAGTCTTGTGATAGATTCTGGGCAAAACCTTACACAACGATCATCTTGGACTGTGCAGGAAATTCACAGCTCCCTCCCTCCTTCCCATGACCTCTGCTCTATGTCCAGAGGAAGGCAAAACACCTCTAGGATTCTTCAGCCAATCGGGCCTGGAGGAAAATTGCTCCCTGACCCCCAAGTGGCCACTGGCAGCCTTATCCTGGGCAGGTAAGAAAGGGCCACAAGAGCAGTGCACTGGCACATCGCCTCCTGCCCTCCCTCTCTCAATCGACTTAAATTCACAGCATCTCAGATTAGAAGAGGCTGTACCTAGAACACAGGCCTCCTCCCCTGCTCCATTTTCTCACAACAGCCCTGTGAAGTAGGCTAGGTTGGGAAGACATGATGGGCCCAGACAGCTTCTATAGCAGAAAGGAGGATCTGAACCCAGGCCTCCCAGCATCCTGGTGATCCAGCACTCAGGTCAGTTCTGCCCTAGACCTTGAATCCTGGTTCAGCCCTGTCCCCAAACTGACGTTCTACACTTGAGTCATGGAACCACCTCTATGAGTTTATATAGGAAATCGGTTTGGGGAGGGGGCTGAGCCAGGCTTGTCCTCTGGCCTTGAGCAGGGGACCTTGCTTGGCAATTTGTGTAGAGGTTAAGAGTGTTTGCTCAGTGGGTGTTTGGTGTTTGCTTCTGCACAGCCTGAGCATCATGAAAGCTGACAGGGCAGTTCAGAAGAGAAGGGAGCCGAAGGAAAACTTCAGGTCTGACTCTGCACAGCCGCATTCGGGCTTCTTTGGGATGTGCCCACAGCCGTTTTGGCTGGACTTCAAAGGCAATTTGTCAGCCTGGCTGACGAGTCCCTGGCAGGATATGCTTCACGATGAGTCATCCCTTCTGCAGGGCAAAGAGTGCAGAGAGGGCTGTCAGGGAGAGAAAGAGAGAGGAAACATTTCGAGCCTGGAAGAGGCTCCAAAGTGTGGAGCGGAGGAGCCTTCTGACAGCCAAAGAATGTGGAATTTGTGACTCATTTTTGATTCCCCACTCCTCCATTTGCAGCTGCTAGAATGGTCTTGGGTCAGCCATAGCTCTCACAGAGCTGTCCGTGCAGAACTGAGAGCCCTCTCAGCCCCACCTACATCACAGGGTGTCTGTTGTGGGGGAGGAAGGGAAAGGAGATTGTAAACTGCTCTGAGACTCTGAGATTCAGAATGAAGAGTGGAGTATAAATCCAATATCTTCTTCATCCTCAGTGGAACAGGCTTCCTCCTTGGGAGGTGGTGGGCTCTCCTTCCTTGGAGGTTTTGAAGCAGAGGCTAGGTGGCCACCTGACAGCAATGCTGATTCTGTGAATTAGGCAGATCCTGAGAAGGAGGGCAGGAAGGGCTGCATCAGTGCTTCGTTCTTGTGGCCTTTTCCAGAGAAGTGCTGATTGACACTTTGGGGTCAGCCAGCAATTTTTCTCCAGGGATCCTGGTTTCCCCCCTCCCCCCCATCTTCTGGGCATGGAGCAGGGGTCACTGGGTGTGGGGGGAAGAGGTTTTTGCAAATGCCCTGCATTGTGCAGGGGGTTGGACTAGATGACTGCAGAGATCCCTTCTAACTATTCTCAATGTCCTTGTAATCCCTGGCAGAATGGTTTGGAGGCCTGTTGGTGGCATCCCAGGAATGTGTGTTGAGGATTTTGTGGCTAGGCCTTGGGGATCCAGGCAGAGGGGCTTGCGGGGGGCGGGGGGGAGCCTTCCTGGCTTGAAGTGTTCTCTTCTGTGAAGGGGGCGGCGGGAGGGGGGGGGTCTTCTGCACTTGTTTTGTCCGGGTTTTGAAGCTGAGAGACAGGGATGGATTCAGAGGCCTCCTTTCCCCACTGCAAGATGGCTTCTTTTTTTCAAAAATTCTTTCAGAAAACGTAAAACTTCAGAATTTCCGAAAGGGGGGAGGCTCATAAACGCCAGGCAAATAGGGGATGAAGCCAGTGGCGCTGGCCTGCCTGCCTGCCGCACCGCAGTTGCTGGGAGGGATCTGACAGCCACGCGGAGCCTGCGAACTTCGGGCGAGGCGCCTCGTGCAGGGGGCGGACTAGGTGGCCCGTGGCGGGGGGCGGGGGGGGGGAAGCTGAGGGCGCTGCTGGGCCTGGCCGCGGGGCGGGGCGGCGCCTGAGCTGGCTGGCTGGCTGGCTGCGGCGCGGAGGGCGGAGCGCGGCGAGGGGGGCCGGCCGGCCGGCAGGGGCAGGAGCAGCGGCGGCGGCAGAAGGATGAGCGGCGGCGGCGGCGGCGTGGGGGCGTCGGGGGCGCAGCGGCAGCGGGTGGCCGTGCGGGGCCCGGGGCCGTGGGGCTTCCGCCTGGTGGGCGGCAAGGACTTCGAGCAGCCGCTCACCATCTCGCGGGTAAGGCAGCCCCGGCGCGCGTGCAGAGTGCCACACCCCCCCCCGCCCCCCGCGGCCTCCCCCGACCCTGCCTGCCCGCCTGCCTGCCACGTGCGCCCAAGCAGCGCGCCGCCCTCGGGCCGAGCAAAGCGGGTGGGGACACCCGGAGCCCCCCCCCCCCCCCCCGCCCGCCCGGGGCCAAGGTCTTGCTGCGCCCCCCCCCCCCCCCCCCGCCCCTCGCAGAGCGCCGCACAGCCGGGCAAGGTGCGACTCCTCGGGGATGCCCCGAGACAGAAGCCCCCTTTTCCCGCTGGACACGCAAGGAGCAACACGGGGCACTGGCCGGCTCCTGTGCCCGAGCTGGATGCGAGGCCAGGAACTCCTTAGAGCAGAGCTGGTGGGCTCGCCTTCCTTGGTTTTTCAAGGAGGCTGGATGGCCATCTCACACCAATGAGGAGGATCCTGTGAGTTTCCTGCGTTGTGCAGGGGGCTGGACTAGATGACCCTGGAGGTCCCTTCCCACTTTATGATTCTATGACCATTAGAGCGATTCCTCAGTGGAAAAGGCTTCCTCCTTGGGAGGTGGTGGGCTCTCCTTCCTTGGAGGATTTTAAACAGAGACTAGATGGCCATCTGACAGCAATGAAGATCCTGTGAATTTAGGGGGAAGTCTTTGTGAGTTTCCTGCATTGTGCAGGGGGTTGGACTAGATGACCCTGGAGGTCCCTTCCAACTCTGTGATTCTATTTGGGAACCCTTTCAAAGTCACTCAGCAAGTTGCAGCAGAGCAGCTGTGTGACTCTGCCAAGGCACAATTTTTGTGGGCCTCGACCAGAATAAACCTATTAGTCCTAAAGGTGCTTCAAAACTCTTGATTTCAGAAAGGCTTTGACAACTGAGCATGGGAAAAAAAACCCACAATTTTTTCTAGGCATATTATCTGAGGGAAGTGCGATGGTTACCAGGTATGGAAGGACTTATCTCCAAACTGGAGATGAGGGAAATGCTGAATCAAATGAAATTCATTTCCATAAATATAATTGCAGAAAAGACTAGGCGCAAATGGGTTTTTGTAACTTTGAAGCTGCGCAAGCAATAAAACTGAGATGGGTGGATTTGTTCACCTACAATAACCTAACAGCTTTGCAAATAAATTATAAGATACTGGCTTTTTTATTTTTAAATTTTACTTTTATAGCATGGCCAAGATTCTGCTTTATGTGTTCCAAAATCAAAGTTTAATAAAATCATATTTTCAAAATAGTATTTTAAAATATTTCACAGCGGTAAGGGCTTTAAAAAGAAATCTAAAAGTAATGTGAAAAGCTACAGATTTTGTAACATGTAACTTTGTATCAATGATTTAAAGTCCTCCTTTTTATGCAAATGAAAGAACCCTGGGAGGGAAAATGACTTTGAGACCCACCTGTGTATGGTATTGTTAGGGGCGTTCTTAGGGGGCGACGGGGATTCCAGAGATAATGTTTTGTCCGTCCCATTCCCCCCCCCCCCCTCAGCTGATGGCCTCTTGAGCTTGCCTGTGTGATCTTCATGCCCTTCACCAGCCCCAAGTGAGCCATCTTGCCACCTGTCCATGTCGTGAAGGCCCTGCTGATCAGGCAAGAGAGAGGAGGGAACGGGGGCTTGGCAGGCCCTGAATGCCACGTGGCACCCCCAGCAAGCAAGTGGAATATATGTCTTCATTTATGCCCTGCCTTTCTCCCCAGGGGGAACCCAGAGTGGCTGACATCATTCTCCTCTTCTCCATTTTATCCTCACAACAACCCTGTGAGGTAGGTTAGGAGGAGAGTGGGTGTCAGGCCCAAGGTTGCCCAGCAAGCCTCCATGGCAGAGTGGGGATTTGAACCTGGGTCTCCCAGAGTAGGCTGCCACTTTAAGCACTAAACCGAAATGTGTACCCAAGAATCCTTATTCCTTTGGGATTTCAGCAGGCAGAATGTCCAGCTTGGTGCCTGCAGACTGAGGGGAGGTGTTTGTGGTGAGAGAGGTGCTATTCAGGTGGTGAAAACCGACCGTAGCGGTGAGCATTCTGTGTGCAGAACGTTCTTAGAGCCAGTTTGGTGTGGTGGTTAAGTGTGCAGACTCTTATTTGGCAGAGCCAGGTTTGATTCCCCACTCTTCCACTGGCAGCTGCTGGAATGGCCTTGGGTCAGCCATAGCTCTGGCAGAGGTTGTCCTTGAAAGGGCAGCTGCTGGGAGAGCCCTCTCAGCTCCACCCACCTCACAGGGTGTCTGTTGTGGGGGAGGAAGGGAAAGGAGATTGTGAGCCGCTCTGAGACTCTTCGGAGTGGAGGGCGGGATATAAATCCAATATCGTCTCCTCCTCCTCCTCCTGTTTCCAGAGCAGATTGCAGAAATGCTCTGGGCTTTGAGCTGAATCTCATGCAGTCCTGTCCAGAGAGGACAACCCAGTCAGAAACACTGGCGGGAGGTGTGGCCAGAGCAGGGGGGTGGGTAGGCCTTTCCCTCCCCACCCCCCATTGTTTTTGAAGAGGGTTAGGGTCAGGAAGGGCTGAGTGAAGTTAAAGGGCAGCAGGGAAGCCTGGGTGCCTTTTTTGGATGTTTTGCTGGCATGTTTGGAAGGTTTCTTTTTCCCTCCTGAAAATTATTTGTGGCTCTGGTGGCCTGTGACAGTGATCCAGTGACACAAGTGATAGATTTGGGGGGACAAACACGATCAGTGGAGGGGCTGAAGAGGCAGGCCCTGCTTCTCGCCTTCTTCTGCACTGCTTCACTCCCATAGTTGATCGGGCTGGCCCTAGACCCTTGGTGCCCTAGGCAAAACTAACCACTTGTGCCCCCCACATTCTATCCTGTGAGCCCTATGAAGTCCATTGTGTCCTATGGGCCCATAGGATAGAATGGAGGGATCAGGCCGCCACTGTGGCATGGCACTAGAGACGGAGTTCTAAACTTCAAACCTCTTCTCTGGGGTCATACCACAGAGTCAGCCCAATCCCCATAGGATAGAATGTGTGTGGGGGGGGAGAAAGCCCCTGCCACTGCGCCTCTCAGGAGGCTCCTGAGACAGAAGTTGGGGGGGGGGGATTTCAAACCAGGGGTGCAAGAGCAGAGAGAAAGCCCCCACTGCCAGCACTTCTCGGAGATTCCCGAGCGGGGGTGGGGGGGAGATCTGCTGCTTCTCGGGAAACTCCCAATAGGTGTGTGTGGGGGGAAGATCCTCTCCCTGCTTTTGCACCCCTTAGGAGAAAGAGAAAGCCACCAGTGCGTCTTGGGAGACTTCCAAGAGGTGTAGGGAACTCAGGCAGCCACTGGGCAGCTGCCTCACCAAGCCCCACCCACCTCACAGGGTGTCTGTTGTGGGGGGAGAAGACATAGGAGATTGTAAGCCGCTCTGATTATAGAGAGATGGGCAGGGTATAAATCTGCAGTCGTCTTCGGTAGGAAGCAGGTGAACAGGAGAGGCAATTAGTGCTTCTTGTGGGGCAGCCTGTGGTTTTAATTGCTTGGCAGTCTTAATGTTTCAGCTCAGCTTATGGTAGACTGGAGGGCATTTGTTGGCTTGTGTACATTTCCCTGAAGAAGATTTGCACAATCTTCTTTTTATTTATTTGGGAGAATCAGTAGGACAATAGGTGCAGCTAGGACAAGTTAGAAAATGTGAACGCTGCCATCCCAGATGGTGCCACAGACGGCATTCTCCAGTGTTGAAGCTTTCCAGCATGTAGCAGAAACATTAGATTTGCAGTCAGGCCTGCTTTGGAACTGAAAGGAGAGAAGCTTTTTCACCTGGAGGCTAAACTGGAATGCTGTGCTGTTTGCCAAAGGAAACAATGGGTGCGGCTTGTGAAATCAGCCCTGGGGCTGGGCTGAGTGAGCTGCTGAGAGATAGCTCCTTTGGTGCAGCTGGACTGAAGGGGAAGGGGAAACTTTGTGGGTGTTTCTGCAAAGTCAGAGGGAACAACCTTGCTGCAGCATGTGGACCCTGAAGAGGGGATTTTGCCTTGGCTGGAGGGTAACAGAAAATTGCTGGAGTTTGCCACCAAAAGCTGGTGCAGAAAAGCAGGTGGGGAGACCTTGGCTTAGAAAGAGCCTTGAGGAAGGAGTCTGTAGCTTAAAGCCTCCATAGAGGAACATGAGATGCAGAGGTGATAGATGAAGGATCTCTGGGGCAGGGGAACTAAAGCACCCATTGGGATTTCCCCCCACATGGCATAGGGTTGCCAGGTCCAACTCAGGAAATACCTGGGAACTTTGAGGGTGGAGCCTGTTCCCATTCCCTCAAACAAACAAACAGTGCAGTTCCCCTGAACGAAGTCTTCATTTCCTCATATTCTTTTTTGCCTTCAAGGGATTCCCCAGCAGCTGGACTTTCACTAAACAAAAGTGAAATTTGTCATATCCCTGACAATCCCCTTCTTTGCTTGGGTAGCATTTCCAAGCATGGCTTTTCTGAGGGACACGCACTCACCAAGCAACCAAAACAAACAGTTTGCAAGCCCTCACTTTTGTGATTTCACTGGGGCAACAGCATAAATCGCTTTATTCACTGGAGTTGATACATGTAACCATCTGCTGTGTGGCAAACAACTTCTTCAGACTAACACAGGGAAATGTAAGTAGGAAAGATGGCAGTCCAGGGGGTGGAATTTTCCTCCATCCCATAATCAGGCTCTATACCATCCATTTTACTATTCAAATGACTTCTAAAACCAATGCAAAACAGAGGGACTGGGCTCTCTTTCTCTCACGCAGTCACCGGGAAGAGCCACCTGGCTCTGTCTGCTCACCCCATGCACCATTCATCCAGCTGAGATTTAAAGGCACAAACATATTCCAGAACACATCCCATCCCCTCGTCTGAGGAAGTATGCATGCATACAAAAGCTTACATTCTGAATAAAACTTTGTTGGTCTTAAAGGTGCAATTTTCAGGCAGAACAGATCAACATGGCTGCCCACTTGGATCTATTCCAGAACACGGTTTGCTTCTTCTAAATTCACCAGAATTTAAAGGCACATCACGGCTGTTGGGCCAGAGCTTCCCCCTGCCTGCAAAACTGGGGGGTCCCCTGCCCAAACCGGGGAGCTGGCAAGCCTAAGTGGGGAGGCCTGTCTGAGACAGGAGTTTCCACTGGTATGCCCTGTGCTTGATCTGATAAAATGTGTGTTCTGAGTTACTTAGATCTTGTCTGGCTGATTTTGGAATTAATATGGATTAATTACTTTTGTCCTTCATCTCTGATTTGGGGACTTCAACGTGGTTCTCCTCCCAGATCCTGGCCAGACAATCTAACC
This sequence comes from Heteronotia binoei, assembly GCF_032191835.1. Classification (NCBI taxonomy): domain Eukaryota; kingdom Metazoa; phylum Chordata; class Lepidosauria; order Squamata; family Gekkonidae; genus Heteronotia; species Heteronotia binoei. Next base: position 1,223,956 of record NC_083228.1, on the reverse strand, counting down.
CCTACGTTTGTTTGTTTGGATTGTTTTTCCAGTTTCTGTAATTCTCTCCTGCTGGCCTAGGTGAATGCTGGTTAGTGAATGAAACATTAGAGACATGAATACAGATGGGGGATGAAGACATAGATATTTGCAGAATGACTGAAACCCTGATGTACGAATTGTGAGGGCAGGAATTGTGATACACAGCGGGTTGCAGAGGTGCCGCCTGGAAGAAGTGTGCATGAAACAAGTTCTTAGTCGGTGCCTAGTTCAGGACTCTTGGGGCTTTTTGTGCAGTCTTCAGAGGAGTTTTTGGTACCCCGTAAGAGAAGAAAATCTTTAATATTCCTTATAGAACTGTGAGACTTATTCTCTTTCGATGGCATTTGGGGTAAAACCTGAAAAGGATTTTTGTAGTTCTCATTTTTTGGAATACAAGAGATGGATGGATGGATAGATAGATACAAAGATACATAGACAGAGGATTTTGATATATTCTATGAAATTGATATACATTGGAAGTATTTTCATAGTGAATGGACTGAGATTATAAACAATAATTTTTGTAAATGTTTGTATTATTGTATTCGTTATCTGGGGTTATGATCGTTCCAGCGTGTCCTATCTGGGCACTGCAGCCTCATCTCTGGGCCAGTAAAATAGAGACCTGATTTTCTGCAGCTCAAAGGAGAAAGGAGGGCGTGGTGTGTCTGGGGGGCTCCACCCACAGCTGCTCTGGGCAGTGGGGGCAGCACTGAGTTCCCCGTTGAAGATGGTGCAGGGCAGGTGGCTGCTGAGTGCTGCGTCCCGCTAAAAGGCTTTCCCACTAAGCCAAGGGAAGCCTTCCAGGGCAGCTCAGCAGAGCAACAAAGTGTGGTGAGAGAGGGCTTGAGGGGGGAGGGGACAGCTACCCAAACCACCATTGTGTCTACATTTTAGTGCAAATGCTGTGGGAAAAGTGGGGTCGGTGGCCACATCCAGGAGAGCAAAAACAGGGAGGGAGGATGGGCAGAGTCCCTGCCCTGCCAAGGGTGGGTTGCATTTTGACCCCTCTTTCCCCTTCCTTCCAGGTGACTCCAGGTAGCAAAGCTGCAGAGGCCAATCTGTGCATTGGAGATGTCATCATGTCCATTGATGGGGAGGACACGGAGGGCATGACTCACCTGGAGGCCCAGAACAAGATCAAGGGCTGCGTGGACGAGATGGTTCTGACAGTGGGCAGGTAACGTGGCTTCCTTGACTGCAGAGGTGAGGCAGCTGGGCTGGGGTGGCAGCCCAGCCTCCGCTTGCCCTCTTCATTAAAGGAATCCTCCTCTTCTATGAAGATGGGATTTGTCAGATGCTTCCAACAATAGCCCCATGTTTGAGATTAAAATTGTGGGGCTGTCGCAAGACTACTGGATGCTGTGACTCAGCCTTAGTACTTCAGGGATTCTCAGTCCTGAAGGAAATTTGGCTGGGAGATGTTTGTGCTCAGTGGATCACATGTGAAGTTTGTTCCGGATGCCCCACCAACAGAGATAAGAAGCTGCCAGTGGGCTCAGTCTGGGGTGGGTGGATGGAGGGATGCTGGTGAGCCATTTGGCTGGAGAAAGGGGAGCTGCCTTGGGCCCTTTGGGTCTCACCCTGAAACACCAAATGTGAATAACCTGGCCGGGCTAAACCTCTGATGTCGGACTGGAGTGCAGCTTCCCCAGCCTCTCAGCCCTAGCGCCACCCGACACAGGGCTTGGGGTGCGTGTGTGTGTGTATGTCATCTATATATTTGTATTTATATCTTGTCTTTGTCCCCTGTGGGAAGCCAAAGCCGCTCACGCCATTCTTGCCTCTATTTTATCCTCACAACAACCCTGCTTGTTAGGCTGAGTGTGTGTGTGTGACTGGCCCAAGGGCACTCAGCAAACTTCCATGGCAGAGGGGGGATTCGAACCTGGCTCTCCCCAATCATAGTCTGAATCACTCACCATATTGACTCAAGTTGAATGGTGGCACTAATGGTAATCCTGCCACACTCTGCACTGGCATTGCAAACCATATGGTTTTGTGGGGATGGACAGTTTGCCACAATAAACCATGATAAAAGGAAATTAAAACTCTGGAACTGAATTCTATGCTAAATGCAAAAATGTTAGGTATATAACTTAGGACGCTCTGTGAGAGCTTTAACTAACATACATATTGAAAACAACATTTTAAACCACAGTATTTTTCACATATTAATTTGGAATTATTTTACAGTCCATTTTACAATACACAATGTTTTCCTTCGTTTGTAGGACTTCCTGAAGTCCAGGGCACCAATGCAGGTGTGATTGCCCTGTGGCATTCTGCCCCACTGAGCTCCTTCCCCTTCTCCAGCCCCGCCCTTCCCAGGCTGCTCTCCCAAATCTTCTGGAATTTCTGAACCCAGAGGAAACACGTAGAGGGTCCAGCCTGGTACATTTTACAAGACAAGCGCCCAGACTGAAACTCTAGCTGGTGGGGGGCGCTTAAGAGGGAGACCCGTAGGAGAACGTGCCACACCAGCAGCAGGGCCCGCACGCGCCTGTTCTCTAAACCACAAAAGGCTGCTCCAGGAAGGGGAAACTTGTTATGCGCATCCAACTTTTCCCTTTCTAAGGGCAAAATGAGCATTAATGAGGGAACCAGCGGAAACAGAGAGAATGGAAAATGGTTTGCAAAAAGTTTGAGTGCAGTGGCACATTTAAGACTCAACAAAGTTTAATTCTGGGTATAAGCTTTTACCCAACAAAGAGTTAAACGTTATGAGTCTAAAAGGTGTGCATGCTCGTGAAAGTTTATGCTCTGGATAAAACTGTGTTGGTCTTAAAGGTGCTGCAGGACTCCAACTTAGTTCTTTTGCTTCAGACCAACCGGGCGACCCGCCTGGATCCCACTCAAATAAGGAAGGGTCTGTGAGTGCCTTTGCCAGCCCAGCAGCAGGCCCCCGGGACTGCTCAGTTTTACATTTGTTGACCATTTTCTTTGGTATTAATCCCTAAACGCTTATGGAAGCCACATTTTCCATCTTCTGTAAGGGGATGTGTCAGCACCTGCTCTTTTCCTGCCGGGCATCCAAGGAGCAGGGCGTGCCAGCTGCACCACATCTTGGCTGGTGTCCCTGATTCAAATCACGTCTGGGGTTGTATGAGGAGACTTCCCTGGGTAGGCAGGTGCCCGGGGTTGCCACTTGCCCTGTGGTTTTCCTTGCACTTCAAGGGACAGTGAGGAGCAAGAAAAGGCACTTGAAGTGGAACAAAAAAAGAAACTAAAAGGGAGGGTCCCTCTTGCCCCTTCCTTCGTTCCCAGCACCAGGGAGAAGGGAGAAGCCATCCTGCCCCCTCCCTGTGCCCTCAGGCCCAGCCAGAAAATTCAGAAGACTCAGTGGTGCCCACGGGGCTTGGCTCAGCCCAACATGTATGGCCCCAGCTCTAAATATAGAGTAGGAAGTTGGCACCAACTCTGGTGTAATCAGGGCTGCCAGTCTCCAGGTGGTGCCTGGAGATCTCCTGGAATTACAGCTAATCTTGAGCTGACAGAGATCAGCCCCTGTGGAGAAAATGGCAGCTTTGGAAGGTGGACTCTCTGTGGCATTATACTCTACTGAGGCCCCTCCCTTCTCCAAGCTCCACCCCCAAAATCTCCAGGCATTTCCCAGCCCAGAGCTGGTAACCCTCAATGTCACTAATCTTGTTAGATCCAGTTCCTGCACCTGGATGCTTCCCACAAGCTGCAGCCTTCAGGTTTTCAGGTTGGAAAGATTTGCTGACACACATGTTCAGGTGAGCTTCTACCTGGGCGGTCACTCTTCTTTCTTTTCAGCATGACTGGTCACCAAAGGAATTATTTGCCCCAGCATGGGGACCCCTTAGGAACTGGGTTGTTTTCTTGCTTCTCTCACAAGGTCATGGTGCTTCCATGTCCCTCCAGGGTTTCCCAGGGCTTTCCTGCGGCCTTTCCCAAATCTGGTTTGCTGTGGTGTTTGGGGAAATATTGCATCAAAGAGGGCTCCCATGTGGGCAGGAGTTCCCCTGGGCCACCTATAATGGAAAACTTGATGGGATGTTGCTGTGTAATCGGGAAACCCCAGGAAATGAACGTCTTTGGAGTGAGACTGCTGGCAATTTAGGAGGATGGATAAGTCTAGAGTGAGACACAGGGTGCGGTCACACATACTAAATAATAACATTTCAGTCCACTTCAGAAACTGTTTGAAAGTGGATTTTGCCATGTCACACAGCAACAACCAGTTGGAAAGGGCCTTGAAAGTGTGTGTCTGTCCCCATCGCCTTCCAGCAGAGGAGGAAGTGCCTTTTGGGCTGTGGCTGTGAATTTGTTGCTTCCTGTTCTGGCTTGCTCTTGAGGAAAGGCAGTCTCTGCGGAATGTTTTGGATGAAGATGGTCAGGCTGCAGCCCTGAGAAGCTGTTTTTGAGCTGGACCATTTTAGTCTAGAGAGAAGTTGTGACCATCTGCTCACCAAGTCCCTTCTCAGAAGAACCCAAAGAACCCTTTCCTGGGAGTAAAGCCCATTGAATAAACATGAGAAAGATTTTGACTGTACCTGTTTGGGACTGGTCTCTGTGCTGGTTCTCCTTACGTTCAGGCTGGAGGTTCTTGTAGAGTCCAGATCTCTCAGGCGCGGGTGGTGCCATCCAAGGAGAGGGGGATAGTTTTGAGTATCCCATGCAGTAAACAGGCACCCCATCCCTGTGGGCAAAAGCGGGCCCTCTCAGAGGTCTCCCGGGCCACCTGTTGAGCTCCCCAGCCACAATGAAGTCGGAGCTTGTCACATTTCAGTTCAGACAGGAATACACAAAAATCAATTGTGACACTTATCAGTGACTGACTGAGCCTCCTTCAGCAGGGAGGGCAGGATATAAATCTAATAAATCAAATCAGATGCCCCCAAATTAACAGATGTCTATATTTGGAGGCCCCTTTTGAGCTTGAGGCCCTAGCTAACCCCCCCCCCCCCCGCCATGTGCACACACACACACCCTGTGGGCAGAAGCTCCCCGCCCCCATACACACCATGTTGGGTCAGTTGAGAGATGCCGCTTCCCCCTTGAAGCCTCCCCCTCCCCTATATGGACGCTTGCTTTTCCTTCCTGCCCCCTGTAGAGATTGTCGCCTGCCCGCTGAGGGCAAAGATCTGGCTTCCTAGTCCAGGCATTTCTCTCCCCGTCCCCTGCGATGCTGGAGGCCACAGGACTGGAGCTACATGTTTTTTGAGGGGGGAGCAAAATTAAAAAATGGCGCCCCCTTGTGGACCACTCTATCTTATGGCCCCATAGAATACAATGGACTCCATACCCAATTTGGTGCCCCGCCCCTGTCAGCACCTGGGGCAAGCGCCCCCCTCTGCTCCCCCCCTGGGAGGCCAGCAACTCCTGCACAACATTGTGCAACAAATGCCGGGGCTAATCTGCAGGCGTGAGGCAGCACACAGCAAAAGGAGCTGGGAGGGGACACGCAGCCTGTCTTTTGCAGAAATAGCAGCGAGCAGCCTTGGTGCACACAGCACACAGGCTGCCTCTCGGAGTTGGCCTTGCAAGGCTCTGGAATGAAGGCAGCTCATTCTCGGAGCACCTGAAGAGTTTCCGAGAGTGAATGCAGAGAGGCAGAGCAGGCTGTGCTTTCCCTGCATTGGCCTGCCATCGGCACAAAGCACAACGGAAGCTTCAAACACACACTTGCGCAGCTCCTCATGCTGAAAAAGTAAAAAGAAATAACCCCCAAACAATACAGCCAGGCAATATTTGGGCAAGAAGTGATCAAGATATACTCGGCTTCTATGGCATGCCACAGGAAGGGTGGGGGCATTCCGAGTGGGTTCAGAACTGGGAACTCAAAATAGAGGCTGGTCTGTTTATGTAGTCTGGGAATGCCTGACATTCTGTTGACTCTCTCTCGCCTGTCACTTTCCGGAGAATTCCCTGTAGCCCTGGGAAAAACCTGTGCCGTCCCAGCCAGCCTGGCAGGCCGTGTCTCTCCCAGCCTATATATGGACATGTGGTCAGAGCAGCTGGTCTTCGGCCCACCATTGTTATTGATGGCTGCAGGTGTCACTGCTGTCCAGCACTGGGGACACTTCAGGGGGCTGCTTCCCTCAGAAGCAGAGGTCATCTTTGGCTCGAGGTTCTGGCTGCTGTGCTCTTGGGACCCAGCTTCCAAGGTTGACCAGAAGGAAGACTGGGAGAAATACAAGGAAATGAGGCAGTCCCACCCCCTCCATACCAATTTCAAAACCCTTGGCCAACCCCTCACCATCCTGACTAAAGTGTGTGGGTCGCTTCAGGCACCATTTCCAGGTGCTTTGGTGAAAACACATTTTGTAGGAGATGCACCAAAGGACCTTTGAGAGAAATGGAATACCAGGACTTGCATTTTTCTTCCTCCCATGTGGTGAATTGCAGATGAGATGGGAGGGGGCAGTTTAGATTTTGGAAAGGGTGAGAGTGGAGACTGACACACACCTCAGCTCCAGGAGAGGCAGGTGTAGGTTTGCTGCTTAACCTTACAGCATATTCAACACGTCAGTCTGGTCTGTCCTTGACTGGCAGCAGCTCTCCAGGGTCTCGGGCAGAGCAAGGTCTTTCCCATCCCCTACAACAGGGGTCCCCAACCACCGGTCCAATGGCCTGCTAGCAAGGCAGAGCAGCCCCAACTAAAGAGGCAGCATGGCGGAAGGGGCAGCGCTGCTGTGACCTTAACCCACCCCTCATTTATAGACCTCCACCAATCAGCGGGGATCTTTAAATGGGAAAGGGAGGCAGAAACAGCCCCAGTCTCCCCCCCCCCCCCACATTTAAAGACCTCCATGGGGGGCATGGATGTGGCGTGGGCAGGGGGGCAGCCTGGGGTAGCAAAACCTCCAGCACTGCCCCCCCCCCCCCCGGTCCATGGAAGAATCGTCTTCCACGAAACTGGTCTCTGTTGGGGGCCTCTGCCCTCCAAGTGGAGATGCTGCCAGGGATTGACTTCTGCTCTCTGGAGTCTCAGTCTTTCCCATCACCTACGACTTGATCTGGAGTTGCTGGGGATTGAACCCAGGACCTTCTGTATGCCAGGCAGGTGCTCTGCCACTGAGTGGTGGCCCTCTTTGTATTTGTTTCCTGGGCAGCAAGGCATGTCCTCCTGTCTGATGCCCCCCCCTTGATCTCTCCTGTAATTGGGTTGTTGTTTGAGGCAGGGAATTATTTTGCGGCAGGTACCAGGAAAAGGAAGCCCCACCCTTGCAGGCCGGGGGCAATTTGCTTCCTTGTTTGGAAACGGAGAACTTTGAGCAGGGCTGGAATGGAGAGGCAACCGTGGCCCAGCCTTTTCTATTTTAATCTCTGGCGGGTGAGCCAGCCTTTGGAATCACTCTTGGTATGCTCTTTGTTTCTTCAACTTTAAGGCTGACAGGACTGAAATGCCGCACAGGCTGCATCATGCAGAGGCAAGCGGCTGGCCAAGTCACCAGAGTTGCCCAGTAATGGGCAGGCAGGAACCCGCTGGATGGGTTACTGGGGCATGCCAGACCTGATCTGTGCTCCTGCCCTTCTCTTGGGCCCCCCCGCAACATCTTGAGTTTCTCCCTCCCCCATCTTCTTGGTGCCATGCTGCTTTTTGCCCGCTAAGGTTGCCATCCTCCAGGTGGGGCCTGGAGATCTTCCAGTATCACAGTTTATCTCCAGGTGACAGTGAGCAGCTCCCCTGGCTGCTTTGGATGGTAGACTCTATGGCACAGGTGGCCAAAATGTGGTTCAGGAGCCACATGTGACTCTTTCATACATGTTGTGTGGCTATGAAAGCCCCCACCACCCTGTCACAGAGCCACATGTGACTCTTTCACACATGTTGTGTGGCTCTAAAAGCCCCCACCACCCTGTCGCCCAGCTTGGAGAAGGCATTTCTCTCTTGCAATCACTTCCCCAAGCTAATCCAGCTGGCGGTTTGGAGAATGCATTTAAAGTTAAAGTTGCTTTTTTCCCCCCTCCCATCTGTTTGCCTGCCTGCCTTGTGGCTCTCAGACCTCTGACATTCATGTTTTGCAGCTCTCAAACATCTGATGTTTCTTCTATGTGACTCTTACATTAAGCAAGTTTGGCCACCTCTGCTGTATGGCATCATACCCCTGTCAAGTAGCGGGTTCAAATTGGAGTTGAGGTTGCTACAAAGACTGCGTTTATTGACAGACCGATACTTTGGCTCAAGCCCTTGCTTGAGAAGAATGAAAGCAATGCATTGATACACAACTTTTAAGATACACTTCAAAGGGATTCCTATGGGGAGGGGAAGCAGGGGAGCGTTCTCACATAGAATATCAAAACTACATACATTCCCAGGGCATTATCAGGCATTCGGCCTTGCATTGCCCAGATGGCTCATCCTCCTGTAGAAGGATTCATGGGAAGGTGCTGATTGCTTTGTTCCCTCTAATTAACAGTCATAAAGCAAAGAAGAGCCAGGAAAGAATAATAAACTAACAACATTTGGTTCTCTGGGATTTTACCCAGACCTGCTTTTGTCAGGCCATAAACCCATCAGTTACTGATCAGTATTAGCCATGCTCGACAACCCCGCCAAGGCCCCTCCCTTCCCCAAACCCCACCCCCTCCAGGCTCTACCTCCAAAATCTCTGGAGCTGGCAGACCGAAGGGGAATAAGCCTACTAAATAAATAAATTAAAGCATAAATGTTGCCCATTTCCTGTTATGGGACCTGTTAGGGCAGTGAGGGAGGAGGCAGTCCCAGAGACCCCCTGGTCTCAGACTATTTAGGGCTCCAGAGTGCTGGTTCTTCGCTTTCAGTAATGCTCAGGGATCAATGGGATGGTGGTGCAGATGATACAGGATTGGAGGGAAAACCTCTAAGCAGCTTGTTGCAGTTGATATCAGTCCTGGCATTCGACATCTAACCTTGGATCCATGACACTCCCCACGTGGTCTTCACTCCCCTATGCAGAGTGTGTTACAAGATACTAATCTGGATCTCACTAAGGCAGAAGTAACTGGGCCAACTCTGCTCTTTCTACAAGACTGCCATCCCCATCTGTCAGAAAGCATTCCTGGACAGCTAGAAGCAGGGCTGGATTCAAGAGTGTCCCCCCTCAGGTTAGCCTTTGTCGGAGGGTCCTGGGTGTTCCCTCCCCTCCAGGAATAGGATTGGGGGGGGGCATTTGGGGCTGCTGTAGGAGGGAAGAGACGGGAGGATGGTGCTCTGTGGGCAGAAGTCTGTGCACCGACAGCAATGTTAGCCTGGATCCAGCCCTGAATATGAATGGGCAACAAGATGTAGGCATTATCAGAGAGCAAGCATTGTGTTTAGTCAATCTGTTACATGCTTTAGCAAATCTGAAGAATGGTAGAAGTTCACCACCTGATATTCCATTTTCCAGAACTCAGTCAAAAATCTGGTCTCCCTTGGTTACTGAAGAAGGGAAAACCAATCCATACAAGATGAACTTGGCTTCCCAGCAACAAGTAAGTAGCAAGAATTGCACTCTGTTCCTTCTTGCTAACCTTTGTCCTGTGCAGTCTGGTGGTAGCACAGATTCCTTTCTTGTGGTTGGTTATAGAGAGACAGAAGAACTCTGGGACAGCACTGGTGCAGGGCCAGGTATAAACAAGGGGTCAAGTCGTGTGGGGATGCGCTAAGTTCTTAAATTGTCATCTGCAATGGAAGAAACTGATTTGGCAGCGCTTGTTCCATATATTAACTGGTGAATCTTAAGTAGATTCCTGTACTTCTTTATTTTTATGTTCTGATGTACCTTTGCTATCCAACGGAGAGGAATTCACTGCCAGAGGATGTAACGATGACTACAGGTACAGACTGCTTTAAAAAGGGATCAGATAGATTCTTGGAGAAGAGGTCTATAGGTGGCTCCTAGCCAAGGTGTCTAAAGGGAGCCTCCACATTCTGAGGCAGTCAGCCTCTGAATCCCAGGGTCAGGAGGAAGCCCTCGGCCTCTCTGCGGAACTGGTTGGCCACCGTGTGAAACACGAGGCTGGACTGGATGGGCCCTCCCTGGTCTGATCTGGCAGGGCTCTTCTTCTTTTTTAAAAATTAAAAATAAACTTTATTTAATCAAAATGCATCATGACAAATAAATAAAGATTAACAAAAGGTAATTAGTAAGATATGCAAATAAACGAAGTATAAGGAGCATCTCAACATAGAGCAAATAAACAAACTTGCAAATATGATAATAAAAATAGTGTTAGCATAGACCAAGATGCACCAGCCTATAATATTCTAGTGGTCAAAATGAGATAACGCAGGGCATAAAATAAGCCAGAAATAAATAACCATGTGCTCAATAGTGGGGATACCTGAGACAAAAGAAAAAGAGAAAAAAAGAAGAAGGAATATCTTATTAAGAAAGACAAGTAGATAAAGAAGAGAAATTAAATTAAATTAAAAATGTAGCCAAGAGTGATATGTCCGGTTTGAAGGGAGAAGTTGATGCTGTGACATAAAGTCCAGTACAGGAATCCATGTAGAAACAAATCTGTCATGGGGGCCATTGGAACCAGAGTTAGCACGATCCATGACTGTTGTAATCTTCTGCATGACAATTTGGTCCCAAATTTTGTCAACCCACTCCAGCCTAGTTGGGGGTGAGGAGGATTTCCAAGACGATGCAATAGTAAGATGTGCAGTAGCCAAAAGAATATGAATTAAATCCTTATGATAAACATTTGCAGTTGACTCATCCCATAAATCTAAAAGAAGTAGTTCAGGAGAGAAAGACAGTATTTGTGAAGTTATTAAAGAGATTTGTTGCAAAACATCCGACCAAAAATGTTGAATAGAGGGACACTCCCACCAGCAGTGAAAATATGTGCCAACAAGACTGCAGTTCTTCCAGCATCGTGGGCTGAGTCGCAGATTGATCTGATGAAGTTTTCTAGGATGAAAATACCAGCGTGTCGAAATCTTAAATAATTGCATTTTAATATTGAAAATTGAAGAAGAGTTTGTAGGGGAGTTCCAAATTTTTTGCCACGAGGTAGAATTAAGATCTTAATGAGGTATTAATGAGGAATTAAGATCTTAATGAGGTATTAAGATCTTCTTCCCAAGCTCCCTGAAAGTATAATGAAGAAGAGTCTGATTCAATCAAGATTTTATATAAGTTCGTTAAAAGACCCTTGATAGGTGTAGATGTAGCCAGAAGTGTTTCGAATTTTGTGTAAAACCTTAAAAAAGTTCCTAATCAGGGCTCTTCTGATGTTCTTATGAAGGCAGATAGAACTGAATTGCAAAATCCAGCCTCTTTCTCAGGCTCTTGAGGCACAGAGACAACTGTGGGCTTGCTCTTGCCAGAAGACTGGCCGGTATCTCCTGTTCAGCACTTTCCCATCAGGATACCTTGCCCCAACTGATAGGGCAGATAAACGTTGGGCATTCTGCTGAAGACCAGAGCAGCATCTTGCCTGCTGTTAATTCTGAACACAGTAATGGGTGACCTCTTCCGTTCCCATCCAAAGAAGCATTCCCAGAGGCTGTGGGGAAGGTGAACCCATCCCTTCAGGGGCTTGTGAATTGGCAGTCTACAAGGAGAGACATGTCCTTTGTTTAACCTAGACTTGTAAGCAATACAGCAATGAACAGACTGCTTTTATTACCTTTTATTGGTTTCCCATGCAGATGCTATCCAGACCAAATGTTCTTTCAATTTGTTAATTTCTCTGTTTTGCCATTGGATTCTAACTTTGTACCACTTTGCATTCTTAACCATTGCCCACCAGCTATAAGTAGCTCTGCTCACTGTACCCCATTCCATTGTCTGAAGAAGTGTGCATGCACACAAAAGCTTCCATTCTGAATACAACTTTGTGCTCCTGGACTCCTACTTTGTTCTATTGCTTCAGACCAACATGGCTGCCCACCTGGATCTATCTATGTGCTTCATTTATGTACTCGTTCGTTGAACCTTCTTACAGCAAATGTGATTCTGAGGTGGAGTCTGGCGTTGGCAAACGTCTGGAAGGATAGTGAGACTAGACCAGGAGCCAGGTCATCCGTTGCAAGCAGCCACCTGCTCTTCCACTGTTGGCCTCCTGCCCTAGTATCACAGCGCTTGACCTGCAGATCCTGCAAGAGGGTGTAGAGCAGCTGCTTGCCATGCAGAAGGTCCCCGGTTCAGTCCCCAGCATTTTCAGCTATAAGAATCAGGTAGCAAGCAATATGAGGGACAGAGACCCTGGAGAACCGCTGCCGCTCAATACAGATGAAGGTCCTGACTCAGGAAAAGGCAGACTCGCGTCTTCAGGAGCCAGAAGATCTGGTGATTTATGTCAAGGATGCAAAGAATTTCCTTCCTCTTTCCGAGTTCTGAGGAATATGATGCCTTGGGCAGTCACCTGCCTCTCCCTATTCAGCGGCACAGATCGCAGCAACAGTAATTTAGGGGCAGCAGGAACTTCCTTCTCGCCTGCCCTTCCAGCCTCAGTGCCTTTCAGCAGAGCCAGTTCCCACATTCAGCAGTGAGTGTTGCAAAGAAGTGAGCTGATGGGCTGGGCTGGTTCATGTGTTTATTTGGCCCAGAACTCACTTTGCATGTGGAGCAGAGGACACGCCTCCCAGAAGCCTGCTGGCCTGGAACCCAGAGCTATGCACTCCTTCCAGCTGACTTTGATGGAGAAGGACAGCCTGAATCAGGGTTTTGCATCCAGCTCCTTAGTGGCACAGGTGGAGTGGGCCTCTGCTGCTCTACCTGGCAAAGAGGCTTTCCAGGTCCCCTACTTTTTTGAGCCTGACACCGCATGGTGGGCACTGCCACAAAATGGCTGCTGCGGGAGGTCAAGTCAACCACAAAAAGTGTCGGGCACCATGTTGGGAACTCTTGCCCTTGGGAATGGCATGGCTTCATACGTGAATCAGCTCAGATGCCACTTGTTTGGATGGGGAAACAGCTGGGGCATCAAGAGCCAGGAAGGACTTCGCAGTCTAACCTTTCTGCTTTATGTTTGAGTCGTCTTTTAGCAAATGTCCTTCACAATGAGACATGCTGAGGAGGCGTGAACTGAAGGTCTGGGGTCATTTGTGGGTTTTTTCTAGCTCTCCTGCCATCAGAGGAAGGAAATGACTGAGAATGTTTGGGGCACTGGCTCCACTGTTTGCATTTCTTCTGCAGTGAAAAGACATTACGTTCAGTACATGTTTGCACTTGGTTTTTGTTTATGTGAATGAGTGTGAGCTCCAGACAGAGGATAGAAATGGTTAAAATGTACTATCTTGATAGGGAGAATGTAGATAATTTCTTAGCATTGTAAATGAACTGTTTTATATCTCCTGTTGGGGAAAGATATTTTAGGCATCAGCTGCTGCTACAGACGGTATATATTTTGGGGAATGGCGAATAGCTTTTAAAAGAAAGTTGGAGGAAGGACAATCTCTCTGCAGGTTGATCAGCAAATGTACATTTGAGATCTGGCCCCTGTAGCTGGCTGTTTTGTTCAAGGCCTGCCATGATGGGAGCCCGTCTTCACAACTGGCAGTTGGGTGAGTCGGAGACTGGTAAGGGGGAGGCTGCCAAGTTAGATTTGCTCATTTTCAGTGTGAAAAAGATCCCTGTTCCTAAAAGGTTTCCTCCCCTTTGTGTCTCTCAGAATAGTCGTTCGGGGCCTAGAGAGAAGACACAACATGTAACTTAATGGCTGAAGAAGTGTGCTTAGAGCACACGAAAGCTTCCATTCTGAATAAAACTTTGTTGGTCTTAAAGATGCTCCTGGACTCCTGCTTAGTTCTATTGCTTCAGACCAACATGGCTGCCCCCCTGGATCTATTAACAGGAGGAATTTGTTGCCCCAAGGGGGGGCAGCTGGTGGCTTGAAGGGCTAAACAATTTCACAGGCTAGTGGGCCACCAGAGGTTAAGAGCCACAATGGCTAAATCCCCATTCAGAGGGAAGGAGATTCCAGTGCTGGGGTTAATGGAAAAGGAAAGACTTCCACTGTGACTTCCTCCTCTTGAACCGTATAGAATTTGATCCTGCCATCCCCAGCACTGAAGGGGGGATTTGGGCTGACAGTCAGAATAATTTCCCTTGGAACTTTGGCGCCCAAAGTGATGCAAAGGAGGGCCAGAAGAAGGAAACCTGCTCTCTGACAGTTGGATGCACGGCTTTTCCCCAAGGTTAGACTGTTGGTGTGGTGTTAGCCTCTGTGGATGAAAGAGAGAGAACAGGTGAGGATGGTGGGGTCGTGGCTTGATAGACAAAGGCAAAGCTTGTGCTCCGGGGCTGCTTCACACTTTGCTGTAGTGACCAGCGGCGGAAGTGGACTGCCAGGTGCTCTGGGACCCTGTCTGACTCTGCCGCAGCCAGAATCCTTCACTGAGCTGCGCATCAGCTCGAAGCATGTGGCCAGTCTGTATGAACATCTTTGCACTGCAATTTGCATGTGTCTGTGCCATTGGGCCCCATGCACTGCTGCGTGCACCTCCTGGGTGCTTTCACTGCGCTGATGTCATCTGGCACCGTGATGCCTCCCTTTAGACAAGCCATTGTGCCCATTGCAGGAGATAGACAGTCCCTTCTGCGGGGCGTGTCAGCACTTGTGGCTGTTGGTCTGTGTCTTCCCCCTGTTAGCAAGGCCTGAACCAGCATTGCCTGGGAGGGAGCAGAGCAGTGGAGACTTTCTTTCCTTCCTCCCAGCCTCAGATTGACTTGCCAGGCTGACGTCATGGCTGTGTTGACTTTCCTGAGCCTTTCCTGTTACCCAAAGCCTGCATGTTACATTCTCTAGGGATGAGGTAACTGTTGCCTGTTTTGTGTATCTGTTCCCATGGAAGTGTGAGAGAACTGAGGGCTCTAGAAACTGGTTGGGTTGTGGACTGACCTTTGATAAGGCGGGTGAGCTGTTGGCAGAACTGCTGAGGGAAGGAGGTGGGACAGCCCTCCAGGGCAGGGGTGCATGGAGAACTTCTCCAGCTTGATTCGTCTCTAGTTTCAGTTCTATTGCCTGGATGTGAAATGCTGAGGATACTGAGGAAGTGGGAAGCTACTTGGGCTGGTTTTCCACCCCACCTGGAAACTTCCCACTCATATTTCAAAATATTCAGAACTTTTTTTCAGATATAATTAGGAGGAAGTTGTTTTTAAGGAGTTGGGTTTTAAGGAGCGTTTGCAATTATTAAGAATCAAAAACTGAGTCAAAAGAGTTTCTGGCTCAACATTAGGAAGAACTGAGAGGGGTTCCTCAGTGGAACAGGCTTCCTCCTTGGGAGGTGGTGGGCTCTCCTTCCTTGGAGGTTTTTAAAGAGAGGCTAGATGGCCACCTGACAGCAATGCTGAGCCTGTGAATTTAAAAAGGTAAAGGTGCAGGCACCAGTCATTTCCGACTCTGGGGTGATGTCGCATCACAGTGTTTTCACAGCAGACTTTTTATGGGGTGGTTTGCCATTGCCTTCCCCAGTCATCTACACTTTCCCCCCAGCAAGCTGGGGACTCATTTTACCGACCTCAGAAGGACGGAAGGCTGAGTCAACCTTGAGCCGACTTCCTGAACCCAACTTTCCCTGGGATTGAACTCAGGTCGTGAGCAGAGCTTGGACTGCAATACTGCCACAAGGCAGAGGTATTTGTGAATTTCCTGCATTGTGCAGGGGGTTGGACTAGATGGCCCTGGGGGTACCTTCCAGCTCTGTGATTCTAAGAGGCCTGTTAGGCTCAGCATTACTTTCAGGAAAACCTGGATTGGCTCTTGGGGCAATAGTCCCCAGTAAGGATGTCCACACATTAACCATTTCAGATTCTTTTTGGGCTCATTTAAAGAAAGCCCCACCTTGTTTTTTAAATTGGTTATGAAAGCCATTTATTTGAGTGGTTCAGTTCTGTTTCCATTTACCTGGCTTTAAGTGGGAAAGGTGTTTTCTGGCTGTCACTTAATTGGAATCAAGTTTTCAGAAATGCTTACTGGGTGGCATACAAGGAAGCATCCCTGTCTGAGACACAAAGAACATTCTGTCCCTCTGGCCCCTGTTTGGGGTTCATAAACAGCTTCTGCTGAATGAATTGTTGCTTCTTTGATTGGCTCAGGTATAAGAGTGTTGTGCCAGATTGTACAGAGCAGCAGCAGAAACCTATGGATGTATCAGGGGGAAGGTGAACAAGGGGGGTTTGAAGAATTTCACTCCCTAGATTGGCAGGTGATTTTCATCTTAGTTCAAAAGGTGCACAGCTGTGTGTGTTTGAGGTGTTCAGGTTAAAAAACCCAGACTTTCTCAGGACCTCCACTGTTCTTGATTTGTCCCAGAGCCTATTTAAAGTGGTTTCACCATAGCTTGCACTTCCCCCACAAATAAACACAGATTTTATTGGCGTGTTCCTTAAACCAGCTGGCTGCGTCCCCCCTGCATGTCCAGTGCTTGTGACTGATGCCTCTGCTCCCCTTGCATGCAGGAAATGAGGCACATAGGAAGTGCACATAACCGGAGTGCTGCGCCTTTCACTGCTGCCACTTCTGCTGGCACTTCGCCCAAAGTCATCACATCTCAGTACAACAGCCCAGCAGGCCTGTACTCCTCGGAAAACATACAAACCTTCAATGATGCTGTGGAGTCAAAGTCATCCTTGAGTGCCCAGGAGCCTGCCAAAAAGTAAGTGGTTCCCTCCCCACCCCACCCCTTGTGCTTCCTTAGCTCTATTACGGAGGAGGACAGTAGTCAATATGAGCATGATCAGGTTACCATTTATCTGGAAAACCCCTTTTTCCTTTCAGGTTGGTTACATAGCTAGTGTGTGCCTGTGAGACCAGGCGCGGCTTTTGGAGAAGACAAAATTAAACTAATGCTTGTCCCTTTCTTTGTTCGCCAGCAGCCTGTGCCCTTTCAGCGTGCATTCAGTGTGGGGTACCAGCCGCTAAAACCCTCGCTCAGGTGCCTCCAGCTTTTATTATGAGATTATTGTGTTTTCATTATTTTTGGCTCTCTGTTCAATGGAAATGGGTCTGTCCTCTTCTTTACAGAAAGGTCTGATGATTTGAATGTCAACCTTTGTTTGTCAAAAACTTAGATGGACAAGATGGACTAAACCTACTAGACAAATTGGTTCTTCTCCATCCCTGACAGTTTACGACAAAATAAAGAAATATGCAGAACTGTGACATTGGCGCTGGAGCCACACAGCTGTTGCATTTGCAAAAAACAAATCTCTTCCTACATGTTTTACTAATGGAACATACTAGCAGAAGTTTGCATTTTGTTCCTGATCATTGTTGAAGTCCTCTCTATTGACCTGGCCATTGATCTACCTTATCATTTTATGATGTCAGATGTCAAAGTCTGCCAGTTGGGTGGTGCATCCCTTTTCTGCCAGGCTGCTGGCCCAGTCCAGCCTCTCTGAAAGAAGGTTCCTTAGGAGCGTCCTTTGTGCTGACGATCAGGTGAACCTGGTGGAATCAGCCCCCCCCCCCCCCCCACCATTCGCTCCTCTGGAGGGAGGCCCCTCGTCACAAGCCCATTCTGTCTTCCTTTCCAGTTGGCCTTCTGCATTCTGTAGAAATCTGGGCCACTTGGACAGTACTGAGATGCTTATAGACACATCTACCACATCTAAATTGGGTTGCGGAGTGGCAGCATTAAAAGAGGGTTAGGCAGAGTCAAGGAGGAGAAGTCTATCAGTGGCTTCTAGCCATGGTGACTAAAGGGAACCTCTGTGTTCAGAGGCAGTCAGCCTGTGAACAGCAGTGCCCAGGAGGCAAGATCCGGGGAAGGCCTCGGCCTCTGTGCCCTGTTGTTGGCCCTCCAGAGGAACTGGCTGGCCTCTGTGTGAGATGGGATGCTGGACTAGGTGGACCCTCCCTGGTCTGACCCAGCAGGGCTCTTCTGATGTTCTTATTTCTGAGTTTTTTCACTAGAAACAGCATATAAGTGAGGAGAGCTAAATCCTGCCTGTTCCCCCTCTGCACCTTCAGCACTTTCCTTTCAGCCTCGTTCGCTGTCAGTACTGGAGTCAGGCTGGGGGGGAAATCCTTAAAAGCAGCAGAATGCAACGAACTAAGGATTGGTGCTGAAAAGGATTCTTATATTAACTTCTTCCTTCCCTCCTTTCTTCCTCTGACTCCACTCCAAATCTCTGTGGACCTCCCTGCCCCTTTTTTGTCTGCTCCTCCTGAGCAGTCTGTTGTGCCCCCCTGGCGGATTCCAGGCCCCCTTTGCAAGGGTCTATGCCCCTCTGCAGCCCTCCGCCTCCCCCCTCCAGAGGCGGCACAGCACCTCATCCATCCCGAACCCAGCCAGGGTGAGCGTAGAGCAGCTCAAGGAAGTGGCCCAGATCTGCCCCAACAGCCCTGTGGAGGTGGACATTCCCGGAATCCAAGTGCGGCATGTGCAGTTTAACTCTCCTTTGCAGCTCTATTCACAGAGGAACATCCTGGACACTTTGCAGGGGCAGATCTCTTCTGTTAGTCCCACTCTCCCCAGGTAACTGGGCCTGAACCCTGAGGCAGCCTGCAAATGGCTTCCCCTCAGCTGCTACCCATTTCTCACCCTCCTGCACTTGTTTGTGACAAAGAATCTGAGCCTTTTTGGTGACAGACGCATCACTGCAGACGGAGGCTTGGGTCACTTCTGATGTAACGTTTCTAGCTTCCAGCCAGTCGAAGGTATTGTTTCTGCTATCTGCATGCTGGACTTGATCTGAGAGGGCTGAATTTGTTCCTTCCACCTCTGTGTTCCTGGGATGACCTTACTGTCTGTGACAGAATCATGGGGAAGCATTCAAACATGCAGAAGCTTCGTTGTGGCTTAAGTTAAAGCATACTGGGTGAAAAAAACGAGCCATACAGGACCCAGTGGGAGAAACATGGATGAACACTTGGCTGTGAAAGGGAAAACGTTATGTTAGAACTGGCCCTTGGTGCATGACTCCATTCTTGGAACCTTTTTCTATGCTGCTTTTCTCTTCCTGTCATGCATGATGTGACACTCAGGTGCTTAGATTGACCAGAAACTGGTTTGCTCGTATACACCAGAAAATCTGTTCCCTGGAGTTGATCAGGGCATTGTGGCTTCCTGTCTCAAGTGGAGCCACTCGGAGAAAGGTTTCTGAAGGCCTTCACTGGGATGTACATTCATATGCGGGAGCAAGCAAGATACACTTGGGGTATTAATGGATCAAAATGAGCATTGAATGGTGCCCAGAAACAAACTGGAATTGAAGAATATCTCTAAATATTATAGAAATACTTGGTGAGTTCTCGTCAGTTATCAGTCTGCCATTTTCTGAACCACTGGGAGTTCTCAGACAGTCTTCAATGGCAAAGAGGAGTCTTCAATGGTAGAGAAGTCAAATAGACAAAGCAGCCATTATTTATTTATTCAACTTATATCCATTAGAATATGAAGTGGGATTATCTGTGTGAAAGACTGACTTAAAAAATACAATTGGTAATATAAAAGACATTGCTAGATGTGAACCTGAAATTTTTAGGAAATGCAAAGACATGGTGTAAATATGATTAATAGGTAGTACATATAGGTAGTATCGCTTTCTTAGGTTTTCTCTCCCCTTCCCCTTGTCTCAGTTTTAAATTTGAACAAGTAGTGATGATAACAGCCTTATGGAGTAGACAGTGTCTTCTGTGTGCAGATTTTATTGTTGTTACTGAATTAAGGTCCCTCATTAAGTGTCTCTGAAAGATACCCTGGTCCCAGAATTGTTAAGGGTTTTAAAACACTGGAAGCCAGGGAAGACCTTGACATGTTGGAGAAATATGATCCCAGCCCCCTGCCCCCATTGGCTGCCATTTTTGGAACAGCTGGATTTCCAAATAAAGGCAGCCCCATATATGAGGCATTGCAGTAGTTAAGCTGGGATGTTTCCAGAGTCCAGAAGAGGAGGAGGCAGCTGGTGGATTTTTATCCAGCTCTTACTCCCAAGATGCTGAGGCTGGCATCCCTGGTTCTTCCCTCCTCCATTTTATCTTCACAACAACACTGTGAGGTAGGCTAGACTGAGAGAGAAGTGACAAGATCTACAGGGGTAACAGGAAGCGGGAATTTGAAGCTGGGTCCCCCCAGTCCCAGTTGAACACTCAAACCACCACACCCCATGGGAGGTGGGAGAGGCCAACGAAGACCACTCATGCAGTCCGTTTTGAAGAAGAGGAGATTGGATTTATCCCTTGCCCTTCACTTGGAGTCTCAGAACGGCTTGCAATCTCCTTTCCCTTCCCCTCCCCACAACAGAGACCCTGTGTGAGGTAGGTGGGGCTGAGAGAGGTCTGAGAGAACTGCTCTTGAAAGAACAGCTCAGAGAGAACTTGTGACTGACTCAGCAGCTGCATGTGGAGGAGGAGCAGGGAGTCAAACCTGATTCTCCCAGATTAGAGTCCGTGTTCTTAACCACGACACCAGTATATCAAACTGACCCTTGAAGTGCAAGGATAGCATAGAGATGTGTAGCGTGCCCACTGGAATATGCCTAAGTTCTCTCCCTGGCTGCATGAGGGAGTGAGTAATTCAGATGTACAGGTGTCCTAGAGGCAAAACAGAACGTTTAATTCTTTCTTAAGCCTAGTTTGTATATGTGCTTTTTTTCCAAGGGTGACCAGAGCATGTGAATGGGCTGTCACAGCAGAGGCCACACATAGAACATGCATGTTGCTGCAGCACAAATCCTTTCCCCCACATTTTGGCACATTCATCTCGGCATTATCAAATGATGCGCGGTAATCAGTCTACTACTCAGTTGCCTCCTGTGGAGTTCGTGGGCAGGGCTGGAGGATTCCATCCAGTTTTGTGAATCCCTCTGTGTTGAACATCGCGCCTTTCATGGGTCCTAGAGGGGTCCCTGTTGGCCTCATGGCCTGCTCACCTGGGCAGAGGAGCACCAAAGCGGCAAACCACCTGTGTCTCCTCCCGGGTGCATGTGAGGATGGCGCCAAGGGGGCAATGGGAGCGCCTTCTAAATCCTTCTGCTATTCAGTTCAGTCTTCCTCCTTTCAGCCGCAGTGTGTTAAGGCCCAATTGGGGGGGGGGAGCCTCATTCACTCCTGTCTGGAGCAGCAGCCTGCTCTAGAAGGCGCCATGTGGCAAGTCACCCTTTCCAAACAGGATTTATTTCCCAATCACAACTGAATGTGCGGCTTTCCCCCCTTAAATATTAATGAGAGCTGAAGCCTCCTGTTTATCCTTTTCTTTTAGATTTGTTCCCAAAAGACATAGTTTTAATATACTCCCGAGCATATTGTTCTTCCTGCTGTCAAGTCACAGTTGCCATAGGGGAACGCCAGCCAGGGGCTTTCCAAGCAAGTGAGAAGCAGAGGCCGTTGCCGTCCTCTGCAGAGCCCTCCTTGGTGGCCCCCCATCCAGGTACTGGCCCTGCTTAGCTTCTGACATTTGACAAGATTGGGCTGTACGGTAGCATTCCTCACGGTGCACTGCAAACTGCTTTTCCCAGTCCGACCACAGGAGCACAGCTCTGGGCAGGCCAGCCTAAAGCAGTGTTCTGCGTTGCACCCTGAATGCGAGAGTCTCTCACCAGGCTTCATTGGGCAAGGCCTGCTGCAGTAATTAATGTGTTCAGCTGCAACTGGAGAGTAGGTAGCCCTTGAAACAAAACAGCCCAAGAACATGCTGGAAGGAATCAATGGCTGGTTTTTGCCGTGTTAGAACATCGTTTGAAATCTCACTGCAGCTTGCTTGGGTGAACACATTCTGTGCATCTCCAGAGATTTGGGCTGCGTCTGCGTTTTCTGATGAGATTTTTTCTTTTTGTAGTACAGTTATAAATATTAACAGTGTTTGCTTTACATTTTTTTCTTAGTTTGGACCAACTGCACCAGCCTTCTAGTAATTTAGTAATTGACAAGGACTCAGAGGTTTACAAGATGCTGCAGGAGAATCAAGAATCCAATGAGCCCCCCCGCCAATCCACCTCATTCCTTGTTTTACAAGAAATTTTAGAAACTGGAGAAAAAGGTAAAGTTTTTTGGGGGTGAGGGAAGTGTTGCACATACATTGTGCAGGAAATGAAGTGCATGAGAAATAAACCCTTGACTGGGACCACATCTAAAGGAACTATAACCAGAAGTGTTGCAGCACTGTGGAGACAAAGCAGAGGACCCCCCAGTAAACATCTGAAGGATGGGCAAAACTTATGCTGAAATATTTTTTTCAGTCATTAAGGCACTACAAGGCATTGGTTTTTTGTTGCATCAAATTAATAAAAGTACCCCATTTGAGTCAATATCTAAGAGAAGAGATCACAGCATATAGTCTTTTACCTGGATGAACCTTGGGCTCTCTCTCCTCACTTACTTTGGTGGTCCTGAGCTTGGTTCAAGTGTGCCTCCAGTCAATGTGACTCCCTGGTTTTTGTTTTTCTGCCACACTTTCTCCTTTCCCAAACAGCTGTCCTATCTCTTCCATCCTGGAGATGCACAAACCATTTCTTTGGCAGGAGATGGCTGGGAGAGATGGAAAAGTTGAATTTCAGGTGTTTCTACCCATCTGGAGTCACAGTGTTTGGAATCTGTGTATGCAGAGCTAAGCGCAGAATGTTCCAGAACCTCAGTCTCGGAAGTGGTGCTCCTCTGTCCATCATGAGAGGGTAGACCTGAATGGGGGGTGGGAATAGAGAGAACCTTCAGGCAGAGCTGGTTAATAATTGTTCCATTGCAACTAGTGAAATATTCTCCTGTTGTGGAGGATGATTGTCCTATTTGCTCATAAGAACATGAGAGAAGTCATGTTGGATCAGGCCAGTGGCCCATCCAGTCCAACGCTCTGTCATAGTGGCCAAAAAATGAGGTGCCATCAAGAGGTTCATCAGTGGGGCCAGAACATTAGAAGCCTTCCCATTGTTGCCCCCACCCAAGCACCAAGAATACAGAGCATCACTGCTCCAGACAGAGAGGTCCAATGATAAGCTGTTGCTAATAGCCACTGATGGACCTCTGCTCCATATGTTGATCCAATCCTCTCTGGAAGCTCTCTATGCTTCCAGCTGCCATCACCTCCTGTGGCAGTGAATTCCATGTGTTAATCACTGGGTGACAAAGTACTTCCTCTTATTGATTATAACCCAGCTGCTCAGCAATTTTATTGTGTGTCCACGAGTTCTTGTATTGTGAGAAAGGAAGAAAAGGAATAGCAGAAGTTTCAGATCCTTAGTAACTATCACATCCCCACACCCTCTCCATTTGCCCCACACATCACACTTCCCCCTTTGTCTCCTTGAGGCTGGCTCCCCCCCTTCTCCCCACACACACAATGCAGGCCTAAGCAGAGTTACACTCTTTCAAGTTCACCAGAGTCAAGTGGAAGAGTTTCCTCATGGTGCAAACAGCCCCACTGTCAAGGGTCAAGGCAATGAATCTGGGTGACGGAACTCAGCTTGCAAACCTCCAGATGGGGCCTGGAAATCTCCTGGAAATGGGGCTGATCTCCAGATGACAGAGGTCAGTTTGCCTGGAGAAAGTGGCTGCTTTGGAGGGTGGGGGGGTGCTCTAGATGGCATTATTAACGCTCTGAGTTCCCTGCTCGCCCTGGGCTCCACTCGCAAATCTCCAGGGACTTCCAAACCCTGAGCTGGCAATAGGGTTGGCAGACCCCCTGGTGGATGCAGGGGTCCCTCATCACCAGACCCCATCACTGATCAGCTGACCGGTGGGGACTTAGCTGGAAAAAGACTTTGCAGTGACGTGCCTGTGTCTCTTCTGTCGTGACCCAGAAGTCACATCATCCTGTCACTGACATCAGGGCGACACTCTGGTATTTGGACAAAACCTCTGTGGTAGAAGCCAGATTCTGTAAAACAGTACTGTTCTGCTGGGCCTTTAGTTGAGGTGGCAGACGTCCAATCCATCTCAGCCTCCCCTGCTTGCAGTGCTGACGCTGTGATTTGCCCTGCTGAAAGGAGAACGGAGCGTCATCAGAAAATGGGTTGCTGTTAACTACCATCTAAGTCAGCATCTTGCAGAAGGCCCTACGGACTGCCTTGAATTGTTGCCATCTTATTCTGGTTAGACTGGAATTTGGCTTTTATATTTTATTTTAATGTTAGCTTTGCTTAAATTGTTTGTCCTGTTTCATTTTAATGCTGTTTAATGAGCAGTTATGACCCACCCTGAGCCTGCTTGTGAGGAGGGGGAATAGAAATCCAATCAGATCAAGAAATAAATAAATGCCAAATTGCTGCTGATGACATCATGTTGCAAGTGGCATAGACCCGTCACCACAGTGTCGGCTGGGCCCCCCCTCCGCCATCCCCTGCCAGTTGCCAGGAAACATCTGGCTACCCCCATTGGCAGCCTTGTGGAACGGAGGAACACTCTGGGGCCTCGACTTCCCAGGGGCACACAATCTCTGCCATTTAACAGCCCTTAACTTCAACATATGACTGGGAAGGAGGGCTCTGTAACGAGCACAGGCACAGAAAACCTCCTTTTAACTTATGGCAAGATTTCCTTTCCTTTACCTGCACAGTAAAGCAACCCAAGTGCTGATCCAAATGAAAGTTTGGGTCTTGTAGGGCTGAAAGAAGCAGGGCATTGGTAGATCCGGGGCTGGATCATCCTGTCATTTTTAAAAGACTAAAAGCTGTTGAGAGGAGCTCAGCATTCGTGGGAAGGCAGCAGGGGAAAGGAAGGTTTGATCCTTTCACCCCCACCTGTGTGGCTTTGCTTCTCAAAACTGACCTTCAAGGATTCCTGTCTTTGTTCCTTTTCAGGGCTTGAGGCTGTGGGAGTGGAGAGAGAAGAAGTGGGTTTGAGTTGGGGATCAAGTGGGGCCTACTTATTTAACCTTTTTGAAATGCTGGGGAAACACAGTCATGGGCAAGAGTTCCCAGCCATGATGCGGCACGTCTCTTCTGGCAAATATATATTATTAACGATTAACTTGTCTTCATGCACGGCTTCTTAATTCTTAACCTGCAACAGAATTTGTTCTGGAATAGTGAGAGATCCATTACCTTGGCCTCACAACGATCTTGAAGACCACAGCTGTTTAAGCAGCATAATGGATTGTCATGTTGATATCACCCCCACAGCATCTCTCTCTCCCGCTCAAATCCTGCCATTCTCTTTACATCCCTTGGGACTCCCCTCCCCTCCCACTTCTTCATTACAAAGCAAGGCAGAAGATCTCTCCAGCAATGTTCCAAAGAGGTATCAGGGCCAAACCCCATGCTCCGTGACACGCGCATGTGTCAAGGGTCGCCCCTCCTTGTGCCATTGCTCTGACTGAGCTCCCTGGACTGAGGTTACAATCCCTGTGAGTCAAGCTAGATGGGACACCCAGGGGTCTACTCTTCTTTTGGAGTGCCATTCAAGAGGGCTGTAGGGACCCAGTTCTGGTTGGGACCACCACAGTGCCTCCCCCATGTCATTTCTCAGAGCTGAAACATGCCCCCCAGCACCATTTCAGGAGATCAGGAAGATCATTTCAGGAGATCCCCAACACTGTGGTGAAATCAGGCCCCGGTGGTGGTGGCTGTGAGGCAGCTTCTCCTGGCCCGAGTGAAGACCTTGAAGGCGGCATCTCCTCTGCTTTGGCCCTCTGTTCTTCTCCCGCGGTGGGAAGTGGCAGTGCTCACAGCAAGGCTGAAATTCTATTTTCTGGATAAAATGTATATTTGCATAAATC
The DNA here is from genome assembly GCF_032191835.1 of Heteronotia binoei. Taxonomy (NCBI): domain Eukaryota; kingdom Metazoa; phylum Chordata; class Lepidosauria; order Squamata; family Gekkonidae; genus Heteronotia; species Heteronotia binoei. Next base: position 1,198,389 of record NC_083228.1, on the reverse strand, counting down.
TTCTGGGATACAGGAAAAGGCTGGGCAAAGGATCTGTGGGGAGGACCATGAAGGTGATAATAGGCCAGACCCAAGTAGAGATTGTTTTTGAATTCTGAGAATCAGCATTTCTTCATACCTCTGGCCTAGAATTACCGTATTTTTTGCACCATAAGACTCACTTTTTCCCAAAAAAAATGTGGAGGGAAAAGTGTGTGCGTCTTAAGGAGCGAATACTGCAAAAAAATTCACACAAATGCCTCTAAATTCACACAAACAGCTCTAAAAACTAGGTGCGTCTTATGCTCAGGTGCGTCTTATGGAGTGAAAAATACGGGTACCTCTCTTAAAAAGTTGTGAATTCCTTTCCTCTACCTATCCCTGGAGGATATAAGGAGACCATTTTCTCTAGGAATGTTTAAACTTTTTTTTGTTTGCATTCTCTGTTTTGTAAATCTGAGAGCATATCTGCTTCCTCACATTCAGAAATGAATGCTGCCACATTACTGACTGAAAATATGTTTTTAGGGCTGAATTTTACTATACACTGTATATAGTTGCAGTATGTGGCCGAGTTAGAACATAATGGACCTTGTTTCAGACAAACAAAACTGCCTGGTAACTGGGATTCCAGACAGAACTCAGAATGCTGGACTTCCCATCCTGGGATCTTCCTATCAGAAGAGAGAACTGGCTCTCTCTGCCCCAGTCTTCGGGGGGGGGGGGGGGGCACCTATCAGCACAGTCTTCTCTGTGGTGGCATCTTGACTCTAGAATTCCCTTCCCACAATGATGAGTAAACTTCACAGTTTTATTCCCCAGGCAGCCTGCTAATTCCCCCCATTATTGATTCACCCCAATTGCTATTTTTTCTGGTTAGATTTTAATGCAACTGGTTTGTTTGTAGAGGTTTTCCTAACAACTATCAGCTGCTGAATTGTCTTTTTATGCAGGACCACTTGAGTAATTAACAGAATGGGACATTTAAAAGCAGCAGCCCCTTCTTGTCAAATTGAAAGGGGTTTCTATGTGTAGTGAAAATAATGTGTCCCTTTTTAAAAGACTCCACATTGGCCACCATCAAAGCCTGCCACCAAAAATTTAGACTTTGGATCTGAGCATGACGGCCTCTCTGCCCTGGTGAAGCATTTCTGTCCCCAGGCCCAGCTGCATTCCTTATCCTTCAGCAAAGAAGTCTTCCTGCTCTCAGACTGCGGCTTCCTGTCCTACTCTGTAACATCCTGTGTTTGAATGTTCACAGGAGATCCTGACAAGCCTTCTGGATTTAGAAGTGTCAGAGCTCCAACTACCAAAGTAGCAGCATCCATCGGAAATGCTCAGAAGCTGCCCATTTGTGATAAGTGCGGCTCTGGCATCGTGTGAGTATTGGCACCCAGACCCCATGGAGTAGTGCAGAAGCTGGTCCCTGTGGGAGGTGGAGACATCTCTCACTCATTTATTTCATTCATGTTCCACCTCTCTCCCTACAGCAGTTTGCATCAGTCTCCTCTCCTCCAGTTATTTTCGTGAGGTGAGGCTGAGAATAAGTGAGTGGCCCAAGAGTACCCAGCAAGGATCTGTGGCAGAGGGGGGATTCAAACTTGGGCTCTCCCAGATCCTACCCAGTGGCCTAGAAAGTGGGGGCTTCAATGTCCATTCACAGATTAGAATGTTCCCAATTGCATCCACAAAGGGACAGTTCACCCCAGGTTATTTGGGGAATGAATGTTCTACAAAGTTCCCAGCATGCCCGCTGATTGCACAGATGCACCACATTTCAGCAATCCCTCTCAAGTTGGATCATGGGATAAGAAAGTTACATATTTCGTAAGCAGCAGCAAGTGATCTCACTCCATGCTTTGGAAAGGTCTGTATGGAGTCAGTACCGGTAACTCTTAATTCACCACAGAAGGCCTCCTCTCCTTGTTAGCAACACCCTGGAGGCCAGCAAAGAAAGTGACAGACACCTGCAATGTCGCCTGTAATCGTCTAGACTCTAGGCCCAGCAGATGTTTCCAAGTTCTGTGTTCTGGAGTACGAATGAGACAATTTCCAGGGTGCTGCCAGGTCATCCATTCTTTGGCAGTCCCTTCCATTCCAGAACAGCCTGGGGCTGGGAAGGGAGGATTATTCTGAACATCTTGAGGCGCCCAGATCAGGAAGTGGAGTACAGGAAGGCCTGCAACTTGCACATTTCCCTCATCCTTCTACCAAGGAGCTGAGGGCCACATGCGTGGATCTCCCCCCCCCCCCTTCAGTTTGTCTGCACAAAAAACCTGTAATAAGGTCAAGGAAATCTGGTAATCTAGGGGAGGGACAGTGGCTCAGTGGTAGAGCATTTGCTTGGTAAGCAGAAGGTCCCAGGTTCAATTCTTAGCATCTCCAAAAAGGGTCCAGGGAAATAGGTGTGAAAAACCTCAGCTTGAGACCCTGGAGAGCCGCTGCCAGTCTGAGAAGACAATATTGACTTTGATGGACCCAGAGGGGTCTGATTCGGTAGAAGGCAGCTTCATATGTTCATATCTGCAGAGGTCCTAGGACCATGGCCTTACAGCATCCCTCTTGCTTTATTATTGCATGACCTGGTGAAACTCTTTAAAGGAGACATTCCACAAGTCCATTTTGTCTTGGGGTCTTTGAAAGCCACAGTGCCTCCTAGCCTTTTTAAAGCCCCTTTTTAGCTTACAGGTCCTCATTCTGCAGCTTGTGGAGAGCCATGTGACCCTGTGTGCCACACCAAGCATAAAAGAATTAATATTCAAAGCTTAACCAAGCATTGCTGAAGCTTTTTTCAGTTTCCTGATTGCACCTGAACACGGAAGGTCTTCTTTCCCCCGAGGCAGCCCTTGGACGAGGGGAATTGCTTCCCTCTCTGGGTTCTTGTTCCCTCATCAGCATGAGGCAGAGCAGCTCAGGGGAGAAGAGCACTGCTGCCAGCAAGGCCCAGAGGAAAGGAAACAGATGGAGAAAGTGGGGCACATCACCCCCCCCCATTGTGACTGGCTTACTCTTTTCCTGAGGGGGCAGCCACAATGGTGGTCTTCCTCTCTTCTCTGGGGCCAGCTTGATCTCCACCTGTAAGCTAAAAAGAGGCTTTAAAAAGGCTAGGCGGTACCATGGCTTTCAAAGACCCCAAGATGAGTGCAGAGGCTGTGGAGAAGGGCAGGCTGTCTTCCCCAAGGAGATGGGTTTATCAGGAAAGCTCATGGCTTACCCATCCTCCAGTTCCTGTGGCTGTTTCAAGGTGGGAACAACCTGCCAAACACAGACCACACCAGGCACTGAATGCTGTGCTCACCTTCCAGCGTCAGAGCGTGCCATGCTGGGAAGAGGGCTGAGAAGGGCCTCTGTGTAGACCACTTCACCCCACCTAACACTGGCTAGAGCATTTCAGAATAAGTTGGGACATGTTTTCGACAGGTGGTAGCCAAGAGCAATTTTTGTTTAGCTTTAGCCAATAAACAGCCTTGGCTGAAATATGGATGGGAGTGCAAGGAGGCAGGCAGTGGTAAATCACATTTGAACATCTTGTCTTGAAAACTCTCTGGGGTCACCATAAGTCAGCTGTGATGGCAATAAAGGACAACAGAACAAGACCAGTCTGTACACAGCACTTTTCTCAGAGGTTCCCAGTCCTCACCTTTGACTCTGGTCCTGTTTTCTCCCCAGAGGTGTTTTTGTAAAGCTCCGGGACAAAAACCGCCACCCCGAATGCTACGTATGCAGCGACTGTGGAACCAACCTCAAGCAGAAAGGGCACTTCTTTGTGGAGGACCGCATCTACTGTGAGAAACATGCTCGGGAACGGGCCACACCACCTGAGGGTTATGACGTGGTCACTGTATTTCCACAGTGAAACGGGTGGTTCACCACTGACATATGCCAAAGCGCCACTGTCTCCCACCTCCAAATTCTTCAAGCCACACAAATATTCAGCAAGGCTTCTGCAGTGGACCTTTTTGGTGGCTGCTGCCAGACTACTGTGATAGCACAACACACACATTTTTAAGATAAACATGATAGACCTTACCAAATTGCCTTTTTTTTATACCACTGCTTCTCACTGTCAGTTGTTGAATACTGTCAGTCCACAAAGCCAAACTAACACCCAACTTCCCTTTCTGGTTCAATAAAGTGGTTGATTCAAACTTGTGTTGGCTGTTTTTGTCTGGGGTGGGGTGGGGTGGTTCCCTCATCTGGCAGGTTGGAGGTTCTTTCTTGTCTGAAAGCTAGATGGGATTTCAAGCTGTCTTGGGGAAAGTGGTGTGGGAGTTTAGCACAGCTGTCATTCCCATAGTACAATTAGTTTATAGATTTATTTCTTTGGTTTCCCCCAGATTTAATTTGCCATTTTTAAACGTTTTTTATTAGCCCTCTGCACATACAAGCAACATCCAAAACCTGGCCTGTGGCAGGAGGTGGGGGGGGGGGTGGGTCCTCTGGCTTGTTTGCCTTTAGGGCTGCCGCAGTCTGAGGGGAATTCATAAGCACAGTGCCCTCACCCGCCTTTCCTTTTGCATCCCAGAAGGACCACTTAAACAGCCATTGTCCACGGAGTGTGGGTGTGTTTGAAATCACCAGCATGTACCAACATTGAGTTCTGCTGCCGACTCCAGTAGGGATAAAGCGAGAGGACGCTGTCGGCCTGTCATGCAAGTCCTCTATGAAACTGCAGTCAAAGCTCTTGCCACACAGAGTCATAAAATTGGAAGGTACCTCCAGGGTCATCTAGTCCAAGCCCCCGTACAATGCAGGAAATTCACAAATACCTCCCCCAATCCTCTGTAAAAGCAGCTAGGGGGAACATGCACCTCACCAAAAGTCTAGCTACAAGGTCATTGCCTCTATCATTAACATGGAAGAGTCATTTTTATTGTTTTGCATAACAAACCAGGACCAAAACAGATGTCAAACGGTGAACACAGGAAGAGCGAGCCAGGAGGGTCATGCCAGCTGCTGCCGGGCACTGCCCGCTTCAGCGGCCCCTGGTTCTTCCAAGTGTTAGATAAGAAGTACAGAGCCTCAAAACCCAGACTTAAAAAACACACGAATTCAAAAAAGGTAGTTAAAAGAAAACAGTAGCTTCAGAAAAGATCTTCAGCTTGCTTGCTGAAGGTAACCTTTTTTTAGTGGTGCCTCTAAAAACAAACAGTCCAATTGCAGAAGACGTCTCTCCAGCAGGGTCCTAAGGAGTTCGCAAGCCTGTCCCTCTGCAGCCACCGTGCTGCAGATGTGCCGCTGCTCCAAAACTAAAGTTCATACTTCAGGTTTAACGCAAATAAATTCTCTTTGCAGTTACCAAAAACTAAAGTCACACCTGGTGAACAAGGAACATGGGGACTCTCTTCTGTCTGCATAAAACCACCAGGAATCAAAACATTGTTTAAAAAGCAAAAGCTTTTCTAAGCAGGACTTCCAGAGAACTGTACATATTGAGCAGCTTAACAGGTGCAATGAAAGCCAGAAAAATTATGTCAGTTATTTATCAACAAGGAGCTCCCCCTAAAAGCCACTAATTAGGCCAATTTAGCTAAATTACATTTTACAGTCTTCTATTATCACTTAAGAATACTATACTCAGAACCAAGGTCGAGAATGCTGGAATATGTCCATCTTGGCAGAGTTCTTTCTGAGTTCAGATCGATCGGGTGCATGTTGTCCTCTGAAGGCAAGGTGCTCCTCTTTCATAGTACACTTTCTATGCCGGCATCTTCCGTGGTTTCCAAGACAGTGAAAACTCCCTTTTTCTGTTTAAGCGGTACAGTCATTTTCATTTGATCTAGAAGGGAAAAATAATTCTGAGGTCTAAGGCAGTGGTACTTACTCCACAGCTCCTGCACAGCCACATTCAGAACTGCCAACAGACAAAAAGGCCACATTTACTTCCATCTTTGGCACAAGGCAAGCTCCTTAAGAGAGACCTCACAGCTTACCTGTCCCTCTAGCAGCAACCGTCTCAAGGTCAGAACCACCTACCAGCCCCGAGTCCCTCAGGGTGAGGACCCTGCCCACCTTCCTGGCGCATGGGGCAGGTGCCACATCAGGGAACAGTGCTGAGAAGAGCCAGAGGGCACAGCAAAGAGCCACTGAGAAGGATGAAGCTTCTTCTGAAGGATGCAGATGGGTTTGGGTTTTTTATCAAGCTCAAACACCCCCCATCCTTTTCTAAACCTCTATGCGTTGGTGACACTTTTTTCCCCCCGGTTTAAACTTTTAATAAAAACATAATTCTACAAACATCAACTATAACAATAGCAATATCTATAACACAAGCCATCCTGTTTTGTATATGATATACAAAGTAAATATCTAATAAAAAGCAAAATCTAAGTATTTATCTGGTAATTTACAAAATGCACTTTGATCAGATTGTATATAAGCAAAAAAGAGAAACCATTTCTCTATAAACATATTCTCGCTTCCTTTATCAAATGCTTCTGAATTTTGTTTGGTACCAGCTATTTTATCCATCACTATTAGGTCCCAAATTTTTAGAAACCATTTTCGTTTAGAAGGTAGAACTGAAGCTTTCCACTGATGAGCTATTAATAATTTCGCTGCTATAATAAGCAGAGATGCCAATTCTTTCTTATGTTTTGGTATTTCCGAATTATTCCATAGGTTAAGCAATATTGATTCAGGGGAGAAGGGCACCTTGTGATCTATGATACGTACAATCGTGGGTAAGATTTTCTTCCAGAATTCCAAAACAGGACATTCCCACCAACAGTGGATAAATGAGCCAATATGGCCACACCCTCTCCAGCAGTTAGCATCTTTTGATCTTTTAGTATAAAAAATCTGCAGTGGAGTCAAGTACCATCTGGAGTAAATTTTAAAATTTTGTAGCCGCAAATTCAATATAGGGTTGTGGTATAAATATGATGACCAGATGTTTGACCAATTTTCTATTGTAATTTTAGCCCCCCAATCCTTATCCCAAGCTTTTACTATTGAGCTTTCTATATTCATTTTAAAGTTACTTAGTTCTTTATAGATAATCGCAGTCTTTCCCGTAAGTTTAGGTTCTGAATCCGTCACGGCTTCTTCAAAGGCTTTCAAAGGTCTATTCAATTGGGACAAAATATTTGGGTTGTGTAATAAATGGTGTACTTGATTGTATTGCATCCAGTTGGCCTTAAAATGGAATTTTCTTTCTAAATTTTTATTCGATCTAATTAAGTTATTTATAATTAAATGTTTGAATCTAAAAATACCTGCCTCTCTCCAGTTCTTAAAACTTGCTTTTTCCTTTGCAGCTGGAAACCAGTCTTGCCCCCAAAAAACTGTTGCTGGGGAAGGATGAGGCACTAGTATATGCCTATATTTGTCCCAAACATTCAGAGTTAACTTCAAAAATGGGTTCAATTGAATATTTAAACTACGTGAGCTAGGCCTGTTCCAAATTGTTTCATGTATTAAGTTTGGTTCTATAAAAGATTGTTCTATATGAACCCAGCCTTTTTCTGGGTGTGGAGTCGCATATAACAAAACATTTTTTAATTGAGCCGCCAAATAATATTTTTCCAGATCTGGAAGCGCCATTCCGCCTTGAGTTAAAGGTTTCACTAAGGTTGAATAGGCTATCCTATGTTTTTTCCCTGCCCATATAAAATTTAGAAACAACGATCTCCATTTTTAAAAAATCTCAGGTTTAATAACTATGGGAAGGTTTTGAAATAAAAATAAAAATTTTGGTAGAATAAAGACCTTTAGTTGCTCTATTTTTTCTAATAAATTTAATGAAAGTTTCTCACAGTCTTTGAAAGTCGTTGTTATAGATTTTAATAGGGGGTCAAAGTTTTCTCTAAATAGATTCTGTAAATCCAAAGGTATTAAAATTCCTAAATGTCTAAAGTGGGATTTGACCCATTTGAAATTAAATTCGCTTTTTAACTTGGACTCCAGATCAGACCCCAACCAAATAGGGTATATTTCTGATTTTTTGAAATTTATTGTGAAACCTGCGACTTTTCCAAAATCTTCAATTAACGTCATTAATCTAGTTAAGGAAGGTAGTGGGTTTGTACAGTAGAAGACTGTATCGTCTGCAAATAAACTTACTTTATAGGAAGCATTTTGAGAGCCAATTGACACCCCCTTATTTGAGGATCAGATCTTACAGCCAGGGCTAGGGGTTCTAAGGACAAGGCAAACAAAATTGGGGATAGGGGACATCCTTGTCTAGTTCCTCTTGATGTCCATCTTTGTGAATTATAGTTGTTAATGGACAAGAATGCTTTGGGATCTTCATAAATAGCTTCTATTGAACATAAAAAATTAGGGCCAAATCCCATGTTTCTAAGAACTGTTTTTAAAAAGGGAATTTCTACCTTATCAAAGGCTTTTTCAGCATCAAGAGACAGCATAACTGCCTCTATTTTAGTATTCTTATAATAATTGATGATGCTCAGAATCTTTCTTATGTTGTCCGTTATTGATCTTTCCGGAATACAACCGGCTTGATCTTTATGAATGTAATTAGAAATGATTTTATTTAACCTGGCTGCTAAGGTAGAAGAAAATTTTTTGAAGTTGTGGTTAAGGATAGAGATTGGTCTATAGGAAATTACATTTAATTTATCCTTGTCTGGTTTAGGTAGAACTATTACTCTCGCTTCTTTCCATGAATCAGGCATAGAGCCCTTTGAAAGTACTGAATTGCATGTTTCTAGGAGTGGATCCAAGATATTAAGTAAAATTTTTTTTGTAAAATTCAGACGTCAATCATTACCTGGCGCTTTATTATTTTTCATAGTTTTTATGATTTTTGCAGTTCAGTACTATCAATAGGTTTTTCAAGAAAAAAGAGGTGTTCTTCTGAGATTTTAGTCTTAAAATTAATTTTTTTAAGGAATTCATCAATAGAATTCTGATGAGGATTATTAGAGCTATATAGATTTCTATAGTAATCTAAAAATTGTGCTGTGATTTCTTTTGTTTTCAGGTGCATTTCACCTTGTGAGGATCTTATAGCATAAATTAACGAAGAGGTCTTTTTTTGGGATATTCTATGCTTCAATAATCTCAGATATTTAGGAGATTTAGTGATATATCTCTGCTTTAAGTACATTAGTTGTTTCTGGATTTGAGATGTTTCAAGTACTGCTAATTTCTTCCATTCAAATTCTAGGTTTTTTAAGGTTCTTTTGCCTCCATATCTCATGTCTTAGTTCTAGTGTTTTGATATTGTTTTGTAAATCACTTATGGTTTTCTGTTTTTCTTTTTTATAGTGAGTTGCTAATGAGAGGAGGTTGCCCCTCATTACCGCTTTGAACGCATCCCAGACAACTTCTTGCTTTACACCACACGATGCACCCCCTGACACCAAGCCAGCCAGAACTACATTCCTATGCATTTCTGCACAAAAAAAGCCCTGGTGCAAACCATCAAGGCCTTTTTGATGGCGACCTAGGAAGGAGCTCAGGTGCTAGAGCTCCCGAGTACCGGGTTCTACTATCCATCAACCACTTACGAAAACCCCCGACAGGCTGGCATTTGACATTGGCGAGGAACGAGACATTGGAGACTGCAGGAAACTGGAGGCTACTGGGGGCCACCGACGCCGACGCTCCCAGTAACAACAAACCGAGCGCGGACCGCGCGGCCTACCTGACCGCGAGCACAATCGAGGCGGCGGAGCGGACCGCAGTCGATCGCGGCAGCGACGTAGACGCCCAGGCCAGGATTAAAATCGACATCGTGGTCCGGCGGCCTGGTGATCCGGCGACCGAGCGGCCGAGCGGGGACGAGTGCAGGGAGAGCAGGGCAGACGGAGTGGAATGGAGAGCGGAGAACAGGGCGAGTATAACGAGAGACCCCTGTGCTTGCGAAGTGGGAGTGACGGAGGAGTAGCGGCGAGCCGGGAGAGCAGTGGGAGACTCCTGACGCTTGTAGAACAGGAGCGACGGGAGGAGCGCCAGAGCGACGAAGGGGCTGACGCCCAAGAGAGAGCCTTGATGCGGGTGACCCGGGTGCTTCTGCCTGAAACCAACAACTGGCCGTACAGGCATAATAGGGCTCCATATGAATTGGTTGTCCCTACAGGCAATACAGGAGGGGCTTTACGGCGCGGCGGGGAGTACGAGGGGGGTTTTTACCCACCACGGGCTCACCAGCCTGCGTGAGATACAACGAATAAGCCCCAACCACGAGATCTTTATTTGCACCCGGAGCCTGCAATTTTTCAGAACTATCTGGCGCGTTTACATGACTGGGCACAACCACTGACACTTGGCCCTGGACCCTGCACTGTGCACTTTACTTTACCCTGTACTGACTGGCCGACTATTGACTGTAATTTGAGCGGCAACACTTTATCATACCTATCGGTGGCTGCTAACCCACAAGGAGCGTCCAAACTGCACTCACGTCGCACTTTAAGAACTGCCAACCCACTCCGGAATTCAGTAGTTAAAAATTTAAATTATTACTAATTAACTCATTGATTGATTATTGTATATTTGAATTGGATCATAAAAATATTGTTAGCAAATTGATGGGAATTAGGGAGGGGTAAATTAATTGCTATTGGGATTATTTTTATCAAATATATATAAGGATTGGAGGGGGTTTTGGGTTAATTGGTATTAGGGTTAGTTAGACGGAGTGAGGAGGGTGTGTAATTAGATACCAGCCTGATAGTGGTTTCATTGCAGCTGCTGCCAGCGAGGAATGGCTGGCTCAGGGATTCCGGTGCTCCTGGGGAGGGGGAGGTATGGCGGTGTGAGCAGACATTATAAGGGAGGCGGACAGAGACAAGTCGGTGCTCGGCCCCCCTCCAGCCTGCGGCCCATCCCAAGGGTGACAGGTAGTAGGACCAGGAGTAACCCGCCTCCGTCATTGGTGTTGTGCAACGCCAGGTCCATCAATAATAAGACCTCAATTCTCCGAGAGTTTATGCTCGAGCAGAATATGGACCTGGCTTGCGTGACCGAGACCTGGATCCGGGAGGGTGATACAGTGGCCCTCTCGCAAACAGCTCCCCCAGGTTACTCGGTCTTCCACCAATCGCGGACTAGCGGGCGGGGGGGAGGAGTGGCATTATTTGCACGGGAGGCTTACTCCTTTAGGGCGCTCCCGGCCCCAAAGATTGAGGGCATTGAATGTGCCAGGCTGGCGTGGGGGGATGAAGAGGGGTTGGCGATTTGGCTGGTGTACCGTACGCCTAACGCACCGGCCAACGCCTTACCGTCCCTGCTCGAGGCGGCGACAGGCTGGGCGCTGGAGCACCCAAGGCTGATAATCCTGGGTGACTTCAACGTCCATGCCGATGACCCGTCCTCCAGCCAGGCGACGTACCTAGTGTCTTCCATGGCGACACTGGGACTCTCTCAATTTGTTGCAACCCCCACCCACCAGGCCGGACATATGTTAGACCTGATCTTTGCGGCCGGGATTGTAGTGAGCGATATAACCATAGAGGTAGTGCCATGGTCGGATCACTTCGCCCTCAAGGCCCGCGTAAATATGCCCCCCCGAACCTGTTTAGGCGAGGAGCCGATTATGGCTCGCCCGCGGAGCCAAATGGACCCGGAACGGTTCCAGATGGCTCTGCGGGACTCCTGGTCCTCTGGCGATTCCCTTGATGGCCTGATTGAGACCTGGAATAGCCGGCTCTCTAGGGCCATCGAGGAGATCGCACCTCGGCGCCCTCTGCGACCTCGGATTAAGCTGGCTCCGTGGTACACCCCGGAATTACGCCAGCTGAAACAAGGCCTTAGACGGCTAGAGAGGCAATGGCGACGCACTCGTGACGAGGCGACTAGAACATCTTATAGGAAGTTTATGAAGTCCTATGAGATGGCAATCAAGGCCGCAAAGAAAACATACTTTGCGGCTAGGATTGCATCCGCAAATTCGCGCCCAGCCCAATTATTTAGAATAATTCGGAATTTGACTATATTGCCTCAAGGCAATTCTAAAGCTAAGGAATTGGAGATTGGCTGCGAGGCTTTTGCGAAATTCTTTGCGGATAAGGTCCAATCGCTCCGCCAGGACTGCCCCGCCAATTTGGAGGCAGTAAGTGGACTCGAAGCCCAATGCGTGTCTTCGGATTCAACTCTGGATTGCTTCGACCCGCTCAGCTTGGAGGAAGTCGACAGAGTTCTTGCCACTGCACGCTCCACGACTTGCGATCTGGACCCTTGCCCCTCCTGGCTAATTAAGGCCTGCCAGGAGGAACTAAGATATCCTATACGGGATATTATAAATCGATCCCTTTCAGAAGGTGTTTTCCCAACACCTCTGAAAGAGGCATTGGTCCGCCCTCTCCTGAAAAAACCGTCATCAGACCCGGCCGAATTGGCACACTACCGGCCGGTCTCAAATTTGCCCTTTTTAGGCAAAATTATCGAGAGGGCCGTGGCAGTGCAGTTACAGGAATTTCTGGAGGACGCTTCCGTCCTAGACCCATGCCAGTCCGGCTTCCGCCCGGGCCATGGGACAGAAACAGTCCTGGTCGCCCTCATGGATGACCTCCGACGGCAACTGGATCGAGGCGGCTCGGCAGTATTGCTGTTGTTAGACCTATCGGCGGCGTTCGATATGGTCGACCACCGGCTGCTGACCCGCCGCCTCGCCGACGCAGGAATTCGGGGGCTAGCCTTACAGTGGCTCTCCTCCTTTCTTGAGGGTCGGGGACAAAGGGTGGCAATTGGGGGGGAACTGTCCCAGAGGTACCCACTCGATTGCGGAGTGCCTCAGGGAGCAGTCCTCTCCCCGATGCTGTTTAACATCTTTATGCGCCCCCTTGCCCAGATTGCACGGAGGTATGGGCTGGGTTGCCATCAATATGCAGATGACACTCAGCTCTATCTATTGATGGGCGACCGGGCTGGTGATGTCCCAGCAAATTTGGACCGGGCACTACAAGCCGTGGCTGACTGGCTCAGGCTGAGCGGGCTGAAGTTGAATCCGGCGAAGACTGAGGTCCTTTGTGTGGGCCGCGGAGGACCGGGAGGGGAGATTACTTTACCGGCCTTTGACGGAGCGCCACTGGTACCGGTGCGCAAAGTCAAGAGCCTGGGAGTGCTACTGGAGTCCTCCCTATCAATGGAGGCCCAAGTAGCTGCCACTGCTAGATCCGCCTTCTTCCATCTTAAGAGGGCGAGGCAGCTGGCTCCCTTCCTGGAGCGCGTCGACCTAGCAACTGTGATCCACGCAACGGTCACTTCGAGGTTAGACTACTGCAATGCCCTCTACATGGGGCTGCCCTTGTACCAAACACGGAGACTCCAGGTAGTCCAGAACGCGGCGGCCAGGCTGTTGGAGGGACTACCACGGTGGGAGCCTGCATGGCCTGGGCTGCGCAACCTGCACTGGCTGCCGGTTGTCTACCGTGTTCGCTATAAGGTGCTGGTTATTACCTTTAAAGCCCTATATGGCCGAGGACCTGCCTACCTAAAGGACCGCCTCTCCCCATATGTACCCCGGAGAGCACTGAGGTCTGGTTCCCAGAATTTATTAACAATCCCTGGGCCAAAAGAAGTTAGGCTGAAGGCCACTAGGGAGCAGGCCTTCTTGGTGATAGCCCCTCGCTGGTGGAATGACCTTCCAGAGATGGTGCGAGCCCTGCGGGACCTGAACCAATTCCGCAGGGCTTGCAAAACATTTCTTTTTCAGTTGGCATTTGAGACATCTTGTGGTATTTGAGACAGAACCTGATAATGAACGAACAGATATTTAGCCATCTCATATACATCAGGACTATATTATTTTAGCACCTATTTTATATGTTTTATGTATTTTAAATAACTTATTTGTAATTAATGTTTAAATTGCTATGCTTTATGTGAATCATGGGACTCCCATGCCTGTTATATTGTTTATTGTTTAATGTGAATCATGGGACCCCATGTCTGTTAGCCGCCCTGAGCCCGCCTGGCGGGGAGGGCGGGATATAAAAATAAATTATTATTATTATTATTATTATTATTATTATTATTAAAATGAAAATATTCCTCAATCTGTTTCATAGCCGTATCACAAAAACTTTGATCATGTAGTAATAAAGAATTTAAAGACCATGAGTGGCCAATGTCCTCTGTGTTATACATATCAACTGAAGCTGATATGATTGAGTGGTCTGACAGTGAGTGAGATCCAATATCAGACTCAGTTGTGTGTTGTCGTAAGTCATTAGACATGAGTATGTAATCAATACGAGAATAATTGTTATGTACTGGTGAGAAAAAAGAGTATTGCTTTACACCTGGATTCAGTACTCTCCAAACATCTTTTAGGTTATATCTTAAGAAAAGGGATTGTAATTTGGACGTGGCAGGCACCCCTTTCACTTCAAATTTGTTCTTGTATGTTTTATCTAACTTAGGATCATCTATTAGGTTAAGGTCTCCCCCAATCACTACTTCTCCCTGTTTAAACTTATTTAGTTTTAAGAAAACAGTTTCTAGGAACTCTATTTGATTATTGTTTAGGGCATAAATTGACGCTCTTGTCAAGTTTTATTAACTATGGTTTTAATTTTACTATGTAAATGTTTTTAAGCTGAATTTATGTGAATTACAATGTTGTAAGCCGCCCTGAGCCACTTCGGTGAGAAGGGCGGGATATAAGTCTATATATATATATATATATATAAGTCTATATAATAAATAAATGCCAATCCATCAAGACCACCTTTGATAAACAGAAATCTACCATGAGGATCAACTAAAGTGTTTTTACAATGAAAGGGGATAGTTTTTGAGACCAGAATGGCAACTCCTCTTGCCTTGGATGAGCCTGGTGCTTGGAAGCTTTGTGAGAACCATTTGGATTTTAAAATGGAATCTCTTGAGTTTCTTGCAAACATAAAACGTTTACTTTCTCTTTATACATAAGGTTTGAAATTCTTTTGACCTTGATACAATTACCTAAGCCTCTGCAATTCCATGAGACTATTTTTATGTGTTTAGACATTTTGTGCACAATACTGCTTCAACTTTCTTCTATATAACTCAACAGGACAGCCTTTATGTATAGATTCACTAAAGTACAAGATAAAAGCTTTAAACTTTAAAAACTATTTGTATATGTACAAAATCCTCAACTAGTGGGATTCAATTCCACACCTCTGCCTGTAGAGAGGGTTAAGAGAGCCTTTAAGCATAAAGCTCTCACAAAAGAACTGAGAGTATATCAACAAAATTACTTTTATTCTAACTTAGGTGGAGGGCACTTTAGCAAATGTTAAGATTTTAAAATGTGTGCTCCTCTTTCCTCCTTTACTGTTTAAGAAAATCTATGAACGACAATTAGACTTATACAAATTCATTAAATTAAAATAGAGGAATGGGTATTACATTTAAATGACTTAACTACTTTGTTTCTGCTATTTGTTTGCCGAACTTTATGCATTAGAGGTAAATGTAAAGTGATACATAAAGGATTTTAAGGTATATTACCAAACAGTCTAATATGCAAACAAATTTAAGTTGAAAAAACCTTGTAAAAAATGAATGTAGAGATCATATCTCAATTACATTGTTGGTGTTACTTAGCACAGTTGAGTAGTTTACTTACAACTCCAACAGTCATGTAATACTCACTATCCATGAAATAAGAATATATGATCATTTTATAACCAAAGAAATAAATAACAACTAAAAAAACAGGTTGCTTACCTGTAACTTATGATCTTCGAGTGGTCATCTGTGCAGTCACACACATGGGTTTTTCCGCTGGAACGAACCCGACCTCGGAGAATTCAAAGCTAGCCTTAGGCGTTATTTTTGGCGCGCACTTCCTCCCGCCCTGGGGAGCAGGCATCCACTGCGCATGCCTGGAGCGGGGGGAAGGCGCTCCACCCACCAGTTTCTTTCCAGCCGCTGTTAAGTGCAATATAGTCTAAGGGATGTAGAATCGCAGAAACAGCAGCGGGGACTGATGGGTGGGCGTGTGTGACTGCACAGATGACCACTCGAAGATCATAAGTTACAGGTAAGCAACCTGTTTATCTTCTTCGTGGTCTCTGTGCAGTCCCACACATGGGTGACTGATGAGCTAACCTGCACGGAGGTGGGTGCTGTTTCTGAAAGAGAAATTTCAGAAGTTAGGTTATACATAACAGATGAGTAAAGGTACTCCCACTCACCATTGGAGAGCATGGCATCTCAGTTGAAAATGGAGCGGAGTACGGCTTGCCCGAAGGAAGAATCTCGCCTTGCATGAATGTCCATGGCATAATGCGTGGCAAAGGTGGACGATGAAGACCATACTGCTGCTGCACAGATGTCTTCAACGGGTATGCCCCTCGCAAAGGCGGAGGATGTGGCTAGTGCCCTAGTAGAGTGTCCCCTTAGAGGTTCTGGAACTGGTTGTTTAGCTAACTTGTAACAAAGTGATATAGCCTCAACCAGCCCCTTAGACAGTCTCTGTATAGAGAGTTTCTGTCCCTTCTTGTGGGTTCCGTAGGAAACAAACAATGCGGTATCTTTGCGGAATGCAGCAGTCCTGTCCAGATAGAAGGCAAGGGCTCGACGCACATCGAGGTTATGGAGGGATTTCTGTCCCGAATCCGAGGGGTGTTGGAAAAAAGATGGTAAAGTGGTTACACTTTGGAGGTGGAAGGGTGACACCACTTTAGGTAAGAAATTTGGGTCCGGCCTCAGAACCACTCTGTCGTGATGAAAGACAGTGTAGGGCGGATCAGATCGAAAAGCGCAAATGTCACTGGCCCTTTTAGCTGAGGTGAGTGCAACTAGCAGGGCTGTTTTCCACGATAAAAGGTGCAAGGGGATAGACGCCATTGGTTCGAAGGGGGGCTTCATCAATTGACTGAGCACGACAGATAGACTCCATGTAGGGCAGAGTTGCCTAGTCGGAGGTTTAAGGTGGAGAATTCCCTTCAAGAAAGATTTTGTAACAGGATGTGCGAATACTGTACGGCCCTCTATGCTCTGGTGGAAGGCGGAGATGGCTACCAGATGCACCTTGAGTGAGGAGTAAGTGAGGCCAGATTCCGAAAGAGAGACGGTGTAAGTAAGGATCTGCGAGATGGAGGAGGACGCAGGGTGGAAATTATTGCGCTTGGCATATTGAGTAAAGCGTTTCCATTTAGCTGTGTAGGATTTCCTAGTAGAAGGCTTCCTGGCGTTTAAAAGGATGTGTCTGACATCGTCAGGAAAACCTAAAAACTGATCTTCCAAGCTGTTAATTTGAGGACTGAAGGATTGTGGTGTAGGACCCTGCCCTTCTGTTGTGACAGAAGATCTTGCACCTGTGGGAAGCAGTGATAAGTCCTGTTCGATAGGAGGAGCAGAGTGGTAAACCACACCTGGCGCGGCCACCAAGGAGTGATCAAGATACAGTTCGTGTGGTCCAACTGCAACTTCTGAATTGTCCTTGTTATGAGCGGAATCGGTGGGAAAAGGAAATGAAGTGGGCCGTTCCACGTTTGTAGGAACGCATCCCCTGGTGACAGGGAGGATGGGGGGCCTCTCATGTAGAAAATGTCGCATTGAGCGTTGTCCGGGGACGCAAAGACATCTATGGTTGGGGCACCAAACACAGTGAAGACAGGGAGGAGATACTTCCTGTTGATTGGCCATTCGTGATCGTTTATTGTCATCCTGCTCAGAGTATCTGCTTGCGTATTCTGCACCCCTGGTAAGTGCACTGCAGTCAGATGGATTTTGTGAGCGATGCTCCAATGCCACAAGCGTAGTGCCATCTTGCAGAGACGGGAGGACGCAGTCCCTCCTTGCCGATTGATATAAAACACAGTCGCCACATTGTCCGATGTTATTTGTATGTGGCGACCGTGCAGAGATGGCAGGAAGGATTTCAGTGACCTGTGAACAGCAAGGAGCTCGAGACAGTTGATATGCAGGAGCTTTTCGTTCGCTGTCCACTGACCTTGGACCATCAGAGAATCGAGGTGAGCTCCCCACCCCCACCTCAATGCATCTGTGGTGACAACAGTTGAAGGTGATTGTTTCAGGAATGGCATTCCTTGTAGAAGATTGTGCTGGCTTGTCCACCACTGTAAGGACGGCAGAATGTGGTTGGGAACTGAAAGTAGCGTCCGTTGTGATTGCCTCTGTGGGTGAAAGGTCCTGACAAACCACAGTTGTAGAGGCCGCATGTGGAGCCGAGCATATGAGAGAACGGCGGTTGTTGCTGCCATCAGACCCAGCATGCGCTGAAACACGAGAGCTGTTTGTGTCGGATGGGAGATTATATTGTTGGCCAGGGTTTGGATATTTGTAACCCTGTCTATGGGTAAGTATGCCATATGGTCTGTGGTGGATAGATATGCCCCGATGAATTGTATTGTCTGCGAGGGGGAGAGTTGAGATTTTTGGTGGTTGACCTGCAACCCTAGAGTAGCGAGGAGGTGAAGTGTTATTTGAATGTGCTCCTTGAGCTGCTCTTCCGAGATTCCCACCATCAACCAATCGTCTATATAGGGGTAAAGGGCTATGCCCCGCTGACGGAGGAATGCTGCTACCACTGCCATACATTTTGTGAAGACCCTTGGGGCGGTTGATAGGCCGAAGGGAAGTGCCCTGAATTGGTAGTGGGCATCCCCTATGGCAAACCTCAGGAATCTTCTGTGGCAGCTGTTGATGGTAATGTGGAAGTACGCGTCCTGCAGGTCTATCAGTGCCATCCACGCGTCCTTGGGAATGAGTGGCAGTGTGGACTGTAGGGTAATCATGCGGAATTTTGTGGGACGTATGTATTTGTTCAGTCTGCGTAAGTCCAGGATTGGGCGCTGGCCCCTGTCTCTCTTCGGTACCAGAAAGTACCGGGAGTAAAACCCCGTGCGATGGTATTGGGAGGGGATTGGCTCTATGGCCTGTTTGGCCAGAAGGATGTTGATTTCGTCTTGTAGAGCCTGTGAGGGGGGGGTTACAAGGAAGTGCGAGTTCTTTGGTTGTGAGGTGAACTCTATGAAGTAACCCTTCTTTACAATTTGCAGTACCCAAGAGTCCGTTGTTATGGACTGCCACGTCGGTAGGAAGGGAAGGAGTCTGGGAGTGGAGGGGGTGAAGTCAAAGAGACTGTTTGGAGTGGTCTTTTTTGGAGCTTGCGGTCTTTGGCGTTGTTGAAAGGGCTGCTTTGCAGGGGGTGCCCTCCTTCTCCAGTAATCAGATTGCTTTGGAGATCTAGTGCGCTTGTAAAAGGGGGTTTTCCAAGGTCTCTGCCTGTTACCTTGAGGTTGCTGTTGGGTTACCCCCAGTCGTTTTGCTCTTTTCCTACTGTCATCCACGGTGGTAAGGATGTCATCCGTGGTGGCATTAAACAGGCCCTGCCCATCAAATGGGAGATCTTCTATTTTATACTTAATGTCCTGTTGTAAGGAAGACGAGCGAAGCCAGGCGTGTCTCCTGAGAGCTATTGCGGTCGCCATTGATCTGGATGTGCATCCAACTGAGTGGCGAACAGTGTTGATTTGTTGCTTGCTAAGACGATTGAGCTCTCTTAGCAGTTTGGTGGCCTGTCGTTGTGATGTTTCAGGTAGCGATGGTACCAGAGTGGTGAGCTGTGCTGCAATGTTGTGTGCATATGCCGCAAAATGAGCCATGTAATTATTAATTTTTACTGATGCTGTGGAGATTGAATAAAGTTTTCTCCCCAGTGTATCCAGTTTACGCCCCTCTTTCTCTGGTGGTACAGGGTGGCGTGTTTGCTTAGTTTTTGACGACGAATGCACAATCATAGAGTTAGGTGCTGGATGATTAAACAAAAATTTTGACTCCGGGGCGTGAATTTTGTACAGTGACTCGACACGTTTGGACGTTGGTGGTATAGAGGCTGGCTTATCCCAAGCCTCCTTTAGGGCCTCTAGATGGACTGGAAGCATGGGTAATGATGAAGTAGCAGGTAGGTCTGCATTGATCAAATCGTGGACGACGTCGGTAACTTTAGGAAGGTCGGTGGTTAACTTAATGTTCAAAGCTGTGGCCATGTCGGTTATGAGGTCCAAATAGGACTTGGCCCCTTCTGAGGGAGAGAGATCTGCAGGCTTGACTATGTCAGAGGCTGGGGAGGCCGGCTGAGATAAGGACTGTGAAGAGTCTGAAGCCTCAAGGTCTGACTCGTCTTCGTCCCGTGGATCCTCTGGATCCGGTGGTAAGGGCGGTTTAGTTTGCTTGGATGTTGACGGTGTAGGAGAGACTGGAACCCGATGGCGAGGCGATACCGCATGTTCAGAACGAGATGACAGATGGCATTGGTACCGTGCTGGACTTTGCTGTTGTTGGTACCGTGCTGGACTTTGCTGTTGTTGGTACCGTGCTGGGCTGTGCTGTTGTTGGTACCGTGCTGAATCCTGTGGTTGGTACCGGCCCAAGTCTTTCTGCTGCTGGTACCGTGCCGGGTCCTGTTGTTGGTACCTAGTCGAGTCGTGTCGTTGATACCGGTCGTGGTACCGTTCTCGATGTTCCACATCCTGGTGCCGTGGGTCACGGTGCCTACGGGTGCGGTAAGATTCTATAGAAGGGGATCTTGACGGCGTATAGCGCGGGTAGGAGCAACGAGATGGAGAGCGTGATCTGCTATGGTACCGACTCCCTTCGTCTCTACTGAAGGATCGCTCACGGTATCGTGTGGTCTTCTCCCAGTATGGGGATGTCTGGTACCGGTGCTTCATTCTGGGGGACGCAAGATGTCTGTCCCTAGAGAGTGATCTTCCGTGACGCCTATCGGGTGCGTGGTCTCGATGGCGTGGAGAGTCGAAGCGGAGGGGAGACACCATAGCGTCCTTGTAGGTACGAGGGACAGTAACGTCCCGGAAGGAATCAAGGTCGAGCTGTTTTTGCAGTTGCTGTTGCTGTAGAAGTTGTTGCTGTTGCAGTTGCTGTTGCTGTAGAAGCTGTGAAGATGGCTGGGTAGGTTCCTTCGCCAAGAGGTCCTCCGGCAGGAATTCCTGTATCGAAGGCGAACGAGAGCCAATTCGTATGACCTCGGATTCGATAGCATCTACCGGAGTCAGGACTGGAGGCGGCGTTGGAGCCGTGAGCACTCGGAGTGAAGAGACCGCTAAGGCGGCTTTCGCATCCGAAGCCGACTGGTGTGGCGAAGATTTCTCTTTACCCGTCGATTCACCATGTTTTTTCTTGGAATCGTGGTGCTTCTTCGGGTGTTTTGAGGGCTTAAGCTTCCTGGGAGTCAGAGCCACAGAAGCTGCCTGGACCGTACCGACCCTCTGAGGTGTGAGGGAAGGTGGTGACTTCTGAGGATCAGAAGATTGAGACATAGCCGGACGCAGAGATTGGGTCAGTAGGTGACTGTTCAGTCTAGCGGCGCAGTTCTTTCTAGCTTGTTTGCCGAACTGGGCACAGTGAGCACAAGCGTCAATCCTGTGGGTTTCGCCCAGGCAAATCAAGCACAAAGCGTGGCCGTCTGAGGAGGGGATCTTAGTCCCACAACGGATGCACTTTTTAAAAGTGATTTTAACTTCTTTTCCTTCCATACGCCCGGGGGGGAAGGGGGGGGAAGGAGGAAAAGGGAAGAGATAGAGGGAAAAGGAGAATATATAAAGAACTCTTTTTTTTTTTTTATACTATACCAGACAGAAGTAAACGGAGCAGAAAAACGAAGAAAGAACGTTAGCGGTAGCGGAGGAAAAAAACAGTTGAGGAGGCAAGTTGAGAGGAGACGCAACGAGGAAGGACTATCCCGGTCGGCCGTCGGAAAGAAACTGGTGGGTGGAGCGCCTTCCCCCCGCTCCAGGCATGCGCAGTGGATGCCTGCTCCCCAGGGCGGGAGGAAGTGCGTGCCAAAAATAACTCCTAAGGCTAGCTTTGAATTCTCCGAGGTCGGGTTCGTTCCAGCGGAAAAACCCATGTGTGGGACTGCACAGAGACCACGAAGAAGATTATATAGAATTCATTAACTGTTTTGTTTGGAAGACTACCTTAATATTTTTAACTAAAATTTCCCTTGCCTTTCCTAAACTATATCTTCTCAATAAAGTGCTTACTCTGCCAAAATTCATTAATTCCAAGTTCAACAACAATGATATTTCCTAAGTCTAAATCTTGTTTAATTAATTAATATCTATTCAACAAATCAATTTTTATATCCTTAAATACTAACATTTCTAATGAATTGGTATTTCAGGTTAAACGGAATACATTAACTGAGCTAAGTAGTTTTCATAACAAGATAACAACTCTTATTATATAGAGGCATGCATTAAAGACCACAGGAAAATAATAAAAACTAACTTATAGACTTGTTGGTCTCTCACTATTGGTTTGTAATCAATAACCCCCTAGCTCAGTAAGAAAGTTTTTTCCAACTATAAGTGCTACCCTTCAAATCCAAAAAGAAAAGAAAAGAAAAAACCGCAGTACAAGTCCTACAAAATTAGTAATGCTGGTGGACAAAAAGCCGCAATAACATGGGACAGAAATAGTCTAGCTCTTCAGCCCTGGGTGCAAAGAGTAACGTGTTATTTCACGGGACGAAAGTAGACTAACTCTTCAGCACTGGGTGCAAAGGGTAACGTGTCCCAGTGAACCTAAACTTAAAATAATGAACAAGTAGTAAAAGGGCTTAATTGCAGAATTTATAAGCCTGGCGTCTGCTTCCAATATCAGGAATTGGCTTTCGGCTCTTTTTGCTTCAGCTTCCTGTTGAAGTTCATGGCCGCTGCTGGAGCGAACTCAGGACAGCCGATCAGAGTCTCGCATAAAACAGACGCTAAACCAGGACGAAATAACAAAAGAGATTAATGCTCAGTATTGAAAACAACACACAGTCAGGTCATGTCTTTATCAGCCAAAAGCAGGTGTTCCTCTTCTTCTTGGGTGACTGCGATGTTCATGGCTGCTAGCAAAGCCCTCCCCGTAATGCCATCAGACGCCTGGAAAAGTGCGCCATTTTTGAAAATCATGTCGGAGGCTGGACTCCAGCAGAACTTAATCTTCTTTTCAAATAGCTTCATGGACACCACTCTAAGTTGTCTTCTTTTTTTAAGAGCCTCTGGAGAAAGGTCCATAAGAAAAAGGATTTTTTCCCCTTTAAATTTGAAGTTGGCTCTTCGTGCCTCTTGGAGTATAGCATCCCGGACCTCCAGGGAACTAAATTGCACGAGGATGTCCCTTGGTCTGTTTCTCCCCAATGCTTTCGATCCCAGTCTATTTATGTTTGGATATGTTATTTAACGAAATGTCATCATTTTTCATAGATTTGTTTAGCCATTCCACCACCAGTTTGGTTAGGGTAGTATTATCTTCCGCGCCCTCCTCTACCCCCCTAATTTTGAGGTTTCTTTCTCTCCAGCGATTTTCCAGCATCATGATTTTTTCTGTCGCCCTCGTTTCAAACTGCTGCAGTGATTTTATTTCATCTTGTGCAGAGTAAAGCATTTCGGTGGCATTTTCTGCCACTTTAGAAGTTTCCTTTAAATCAGCTGTTAATGAGTCCAGTTTTATATTAACTGGTTGGAGCAAGCTTGTCATTGAGCTTGTAAAGAACTTACATAGCTCCTCTTTGAAAACGAACAGATTTTCCTTTGTTATTGGGCTTTCATTATTGTCAGCATCATTTTCCATTTGGGAAGAGTTAGTAACGGGCGCCATGTTAGCTGGTGTTAACAGCCCTGTATCTCCCGCGGTAAGTTTAGAAGTTAGGGAAGGAAAAAAGTTTTCAACTGACTTAACTGGATTTTTTGATGGTTTAGGCATCTTCCGGGTACTTTTCTTCATTGTTTGTGACTTTTGTTGTTGTCCATAGCGGTTTTTTTAGTGGTAAGGAGGCAAAGAGAGCAGAGCTAACTCAAAGCAGGTCTGCCATCTTAGAGCGACGCCCCACCCCCCTTTGGAGACACTTTTTTATGCCAGGCTATAATTATTAGACAAGGACCCGAGACAGCTTTTGAAACTGGGGGTTAAATTAAAATAGCAAAGATAGTGTTATAGGGGTTAGAATTGAGGCAGATCTTATTCAGTAGACTGAACAGAATTAAATTTATTTATTTATTTTATTTATTCCGTAACTTATATCCCGCCCTTCCCACAAGTGGCTCAGGGCGGCTTACAACAAACAATAAAACAATAAAATCGGAACAAGTTATTACATTTAAAATCAAGCATTTAAAAACCTAAAAACCTTAAAATTTTACATTGAAGCTATACAGTATAATCACAAAAATCTAGAAAGCTACATTTGTCCAGTCATCTGTTTGAGTCATGGCTTTTTCGGTAGAAAAAGCTCAGCAGGAACTTATTTGCATATTAGTACACACCCCCTGATGTCACCATTGTTTCACACAGTGCTTTTTCTGGGAAAAGCCCAGGAGGAACTCATTTGCATATTAGGCCACACACCCTGGTGCCAAGCCAGCCAGAACTGCATTCCTGCTCAAAAAGCCCTGGTTTCAGTGAAGAATCATAAGCCACAGGATAAAATTAAAACCATCTTAAAGAATTTCTGCTATAATTCCTTTAACTATGCTATATTCTTAAGCAACAGCTACCTTGGGGAGGGCAACTTGCAAAACAGATGACCAGCCACATCAAGGGCAGGATGTTGTCACAGAATCCTGCTGCTACTTATCATTGTGAGAGTGCAGACTGGGTTGGAAGTTCCACACTGAAAATGCAGATTTTTGCTAAAGCTGGAAAAGATTCTGATATCACCAAAGGCATTCCTATGACTTGCTAAGAATGAACAATGAAATCTAATAAATTAAAATGGATACCCTACACAGATTTTGAACACTTTGAAGAGCTGCAGGAGGGCTTTGTTACCAGGTTGTTTCCAAATGAATGTTAACGAGGTCATGGCTTACCCCTCCTTGCTCTAAGGTGACACTCAGACCCCCCCCCCGGGCATCTTTTCTTGGACAAAATAAAGGAGTTGAGCTCTCCCTCTATACATGGAGTTTCACACTTCAAATGCGCTGCTAGAGAGCCACTCAATGCTCACAGGAAACATAATCTGGACTTACCAAGAAGGTCACTTCTATCCAGCAGTAGCTCTAGATCTTGGTCAGATATAACTTTCTCTCTGGATCCTTTAACTTCCCTGATGGCATGAAGAACACACATTTAAAGTACAAACATGAAAATCAGTCCTCAGAATAAGAACATAAGAGAAGCCATGTTGGATCAGGCCAACGGCCCATCAAGTCCAACACACTGTGCCACACAGTGGCAAAAAATTTTATATACACATACACACTGTGGCTAATAGCCACTGATGGACCTGTGCTCCATATTTTTATCTAAACCCCTCTTGAAGGTGGCTATACTTGTGGCCGCCACCACCTCCTGTGGCAGTGAATTCCACATGTTAATCACCCTTTGGGTGAAGAAGGACTTCCTTTTATCCGTTTTAACCTTTCTGCTCAGCAATTAACCTTCTTGCAGCTCCCCCTGCCCCAAATAATATGTTTCCTGTGCCAAGAAGCCAAACCAAGGATGCTCTTCTTCCAGCCAGAGGGGAACTGACCTGTCGTAGTCCCTGGATTGCAGCAGCTCCATCAGTTCCTGGGGATCTAAGCAGCTCTTGTTCGCACCAAGTCTGCCCCCTTTAAATTGATCTGGAAGACAGACAAGAGGGACCATCCTGCCATGTTCTACATTAGTTTCTTTAATGCCCTTGGTTGACTAAAGTTGTGTCTTCTCTCAGCGCTCTCCCCGGAAATCAAAAACACAGACAAGGACCAGAAAGCAGCATCTGCAGCACTTTTTGCTCTGGCCTCCAAAGCACAAGCCTGGCACGAGGAAGCCTCAAAGAGAAGCATTTGTCGTGCAAAATCTTGTGTGACAAGGTCCTGTGGACAAAGGTGTCTTCCCTTCGGCCTGGCATCAAGAGGGCTTTTTACTAAATTACACCCCCCTCCAACAAAGAATTGTTTTCTTTCCCTAGACGCTCCAAATTCAGCAAAAACTTCTCTTTTGTGGAAGAAGTCTTTACATGTAGCCACCCAAATTCCTATGACTCTTGACAAGCCAGTAACCAAAAGCTTTAAAGTATGCAGAGAAGAATTCATCTCCTGTGCTCAGCATCAGGTGGTTCAGGTCTGGGTGGGATCTGCCCTGGGCCCAGCCCACAACCACTTAAACCCAGAGGGTCCAAAAGAAGGACTGGCTGTGTTGCCTCCCACCCCCAATTATCTTGCAACTCTGGGGACAGTTGTCAAGTCTGCTATGAGTTACTCAATATCTGTATTAAGTTTGGTTCTGAAGTAAAGGAGTCTGGGTACTTTACAGTGTACACCGGGGGCTGCTAGCCCACTTTCCTGCCCCCTCACTAGAAAGGCCTTTGTTGTGTAACCTGCTTTGAAATGCTAACGTGAACAAGATAGTGGCGCCTTCCCAGCCTTGTTCTCTGTGGGGAGTATGGGGTGTCAAGGCTTCGGCCTGGGAACGAAAGAAGTAGCATCCTAGTGTGAAGATGTGTTGCATAGATTGCCCCCCCCCGTAGGAATCCTTTAGATTCATACCTTAAATACTGGATTAGTGCATATGTATTTCAGTCCTTCAATCTCTGCCATGGTCTCTAGTTCTGATTACAATAAACTTGTTACTCTATCAAGAGACTCGTTATTGAATTCAGCCGACTTGACATTTTGAAGGACTCCTCTATCTTGGAGTTCAACCTTTCCGGCAACTGAAAAGGCGATGTCCGAACAGTCTCCGGAGAATGGAGGATTCCCAACCAGAGTGGAGGGGGCCGAGACACCCTGGCACATCCATACTGCCAGAAGGACCGCGGCCTCCCCTCCACAGTTTCAGCTGGTGGTGACCCCACGGCAATACCAGCCAAGGACCTCCACTACGCTGATGGATCAAGCCCCGGTCCGACGGGAGGCGATCATGACCCGCCACACCAAGCGGGTCCAACTGGCTGAGGCCGCCGCCGCCCACCCGGGCGATGCGAGCGAAGGCGCCGGAGCCGTGGGGGCGCAAGCCCCCGGGAGTGGAAGCGAAGGGGCCGAGTGCGGAGCGGATGACGGAGGGGCGAGCCCCAAGGACCAGACCGATGAGGAGTACGAGGCGTTTTGCGCGATGGTCCACAGGGAGATCGACGGGGCGGTGAGAGACCTCAAGGACCAGATGCAGACCCTGACCGCGCAGCTGGGCAGAGCGCTGGGGGTGACTGGGGCTCGCCAGCAACAGCCAGCCCCGACGGGTCCGCGGGGACCCCCGGTTCAACAGGGCCCCGCCGCCCCTCCACCCGGAGCGGCCCCGCAAGCCCCAGCGGCGCCCCCTCCTGCCCCGGTCAGACAAAGAGACCTGGGGGGAGGCCGGGAGCTGGACGCCACGTTCGACGGGGACCCGGAGGAAGTGAACTACTTCGCGATCCAGGCGAACAGCTACATGCACTACTGGGGGGACTCATTCCCCGATGAGATGAGCCGCGTGGACTACCTCGGGTCGAAGCTACGGGGCGCAGCGAAGAAGTGGTATGTGAGCCTATGCGAAACCAACAGCCCGGTCCTCCACTTCGTAAACACTTTCGTGCAAGCCCTGCTGACCCAGTACGAGGACCCCCTGCAAGAAACCCGAGCGCTGGCGGCGCTGCGGAACATGAAGCAAGGGGCCCGATCCATCCGAGAGTACGCGGCCGACTTCCAGGCCAACGCCGCCCGGGCTCGGAACTGGAACGAGGTGATGAAGATCGAGCACTTCACCAATGGGCTGAACCCGAGCATCCTGGATAGAGCGCTCACGCAAGCCCGCCCCGATACCCTGGTGGGGTGGATTCAGCTGACGGGGGAGGTGGAGACCAACCTGAAACGAGTGGCGATGCTGTGCCAAGCACTGGCCGCCGGCAGGGGAACGCCGAAAGCAAGCCCCGGGAAGGCTGAGCCACCTAAAGTCAAGAAGCAGGCGGTGGCTGCCCCGGGGGGGCCCCGACGTTGTTTCCGGTGTGGGGACCCCAACCATCTGGCCTCCGGCTGCCCCCAATCAGCCACCGGGGCCGCCCCACCGCAGGGAGCCACCCGCCCGGGCACCCCCGGCCCCAAGAAAACCACCGGCCGCCCTAAGGACACGGCGAAGAGCAGCGCGCTCCTGGTGCAAGACGACCTACAAGAGGAGGAGGTGCGTCTGTCAGAGGAGCTGGCCGAGCTGGCGTGGGAAGAGGAGCCGGCGGGAAACGACGCCGACCTGCTTTGAACGGTGCCAACCAGCAGGTCGACCGAGAGGAGGCACCGCTAACGGTGAGACCCACGGGAAGGTTGTACTTTATAGTGGTCAAATTGTTGAACCCAAAGCTAAAAAGGTTCCTACAGATCCGGGCCCTCATAGACTCGGGCTGTAATAGAGAGCTGATTTCCCCCAAGGTGGTGGAGGCTCTGGGGTTGAAACGCTTACAACTGCCCCACCCCATGCACCTTGAACAGATGGATGAGTCAGTAATGGGGGGGGAACCCTGCACGCAAGAGACTGAGCCGTGCCCCCTGGGGATTGAGGACCACTGGGACTCAGAGACGTTTGTGATCGCGCCCGCCTGTGGCTACCCCGTGGTCCTGGGAGTGGGGTGGCTGGAGAAGCACGAGCCCCTCATCCGCTGGAGAGCCCAGACCATCAGATTTCCCGACCCAAGTTGCAACCAGCACCTTTGGCAGGCAGCATGGGGGCCACGAGCGCCAGCCGCTCGGGAGAGGGCGTGCGTCCTGGTGGAAGAGGTGCACCATGTCCCGGACGCCTACCGCGACCTGATGGAAGTATTTAGTGAGCGGGAGGCCAACCAGCTACCCCCCCACAGGAGCACAGACTGCGCGATAGAACTAATCCCCGGGGAAAGCCTTCCCAGGGCCAAGCTCTACCAAATGGGGTGGGCTGAGAAGAAGGAGCTGCGAAAATTCCTAGACTTGAACTTGAAAAGGGGGTTCATCAGACCCGCGACGGCCCCCCACACGGCCCCCGTGTTGTTTAGAAAGAAAAAGGACCACAGTCTTAGGCTTTGCACTGATTTTCGTGGGATTACCGCGATTTCCATGTCAAACGCCTACCCCATCCCCCTCATCAAAGATTTGCTAAGCACGGTGGCGGGGGGGAAGATTTTCACAAAGCTTGACCTGCGGGACGCGTACTTCCGAGTGCGCATCAAGGAGGGGGATGAGTGGAAAACGGCGTTCAACACCCCGATGGGGCAATTTGAATATTTAGTCATGCCGTTTGGATTGCAAGGGGCACCTGGGGTGTTCATGAATTTCATAAATGATGTATTGCGGAAATTTCTGTACAAGGGGGTGGTGGTGTACCTTGATGACATCATTATTTATTCGCAAGACGAACAATCCCATGTGAAACTAGTGAGGGAAGTGTTGGCCACCCTGCTGAAGCACCAGCTCTACGCCAAGCTGTCTAAATGCGAGTTCCACCGCACGGAACTAGACTATTTGGGCTTCCGGGTGTCTGGGGACGGGCTGGCCATGGATCCAGCTAAAGTTCAGGCAGTTCTAGAGTGGGCCCCCCCGAGGACACGTAGACAGCTCCAAAGTTTCATCGGATTCTCCAATTTCTATAGGACATTCATTGAAGGGTTCGCCCAGATCGCTCTGCCCCTAACAGACCTCCTGAAGACGAAGGGGAGGGGGGAGGAGGCAAAGCGACCAGGGGCCAGGCTGAATTGGACACCGACTTGTCAGGCGGCTTTCGACCGGCTTAAACAACTGTTCACAAGCGAGCCGGTCTTAAGCCACCCAGATGAGCGGAAGGGGTTTGTGGTCCAATGCGACGCCTCCGATGTCGCCGTAGGAGCCATTCTCATGCAGAGGGATGAGGAGGGGAAGCTGAGACCCTGCGCTTACATTTCGCGAAAGTTCTCAGAGGAGCAGAGGAACTGGTCAGTGTGGGACAAAGAGGCTTTCGCTGTCATGTTTGCACTGAAAACTTGGAGGTCCTGGTTGGAGGGAGCCAGGGTGCCCTTTGAGATATGGACGGACCACAAAAATCTAGAGGCACTAACAGGGAAAAGAAAATTGAGTGAAAAGCAAATCAGGTGGGCGGGCTTCTTTTCCAGATTCGACTTCACCCTGAAGCACATCCCAGGGACCCGCAATTTTCTAGCAGATGCCCTGTCCAGGCTCCCACAGCATGAGAGCCAGAGAGAGGAAGTGGTAGATTCCCTGATCCCCCCCACACAAGTGGCGGCTATGGTCACTACCCGCTCGCAGAGGAAAAAGGAATTGAGTGGGCTAAGCAAAGAACGAATCACCCTAGAGGCCGAACGGGAGGGAGGTGGGCGGCCGGAGGGGTTGCAGAAAAGAAAAGACGCTCTTTGGTACAAGGGGGAGAAACTGTACATCCCGGAAACATTAAGGAAAGAAATTCTCCAACTATGTCACTGCTCCAAATTAGCTGGGCACTTCGGCTATGTAAAAACCTTGCACTTAGTGCACCGGCAGTTCTGGTGGCCGTCCCTAAAGAAGGATGTGTCGGACTTTGTAGCTGGTTGCCCGGTGTGTGTGATGGCAAAAAAGAGGGGGGGGGAACCCCCGGGACTCCTACAGCCTCTGGAAACAGCAAAACGGCCATGGGCCATAGTGTCCATGGACTTCATAGTCGAGCTACCATCCTCCCGGGGGAAAACAGTCATACTGGTGGTAGTGGACACGTTTTCAAAACAAGCCCACTTCATCCCCTGCAGCCAATTACCCACGGCCAAGAAGCTAGCGACTTTATTTTTCGACCACGTGGCCAAGCATCACTCCATCCCTGACAAGGTCATAAGTGACAGGGGGCCTCAGTTCGTTGCCACCTTCTGGCGGGAGTTTTGTAAATTATTAGGGATGGAACAGGGGCTAAGCTCTGCCTATCACCCCCAGACGGACGGACAGACTGAGAGAGTGAACGGGGTGCTAGAGCAGTACCTACGGTGCTTTGTGAGCCTACGCCAGTCAGACTGGGTGGACCTCCTCCCCTTCGCTGAATACGCTTACAACAACAGCGCTCACAGTTCCACAAAAGCATCTCCCTTTGCAACAGTGTTTGGGTATGAGGGAAAGCCGATCCCCATGCTGCCAGGGGGGGAGGGATTGACGGGCTCAAGTTTCGAGCAATGGTGGCAAGGTCCCAGCCAATGTTGGCCAGCCATTCAAGAAAACCTGAAGCTGGCTAAGGAGGCGTATAAAAAACAGTACGATAAAAGCCATGTGCCAGTCTGGGACTTGAAGGTGGGGGATTCCGTATTTCTGTCAACAAAAAACCTGCCTCTGGCACAACCGTCTAGGAAATTGGCTTTTAAGTTCTTAGGGCCATTCAAAATCAAGCGGGTGATCAACCCGGTGACAGTAGAGTTAGACCTCCCCCCTGCCCTTGGTAAAGTCTACCCTGTTTTTCATTGCAGCCTACTGCGCAGATCTCCGGGGCCGTCCAAATGGCATTCGCAAGATTCACCAACCCTCCCCTCGAAGGGGGAGTGCCGGAGCCTCTCGGGGCCCGAGTTCCGGAGCCATAAATGTGAATCGCCCTCCTTGCAAGGCCGCCCGGCAGGGGGGGCCCTAGGGGGGGGCAGTATGTCAAGTCTGCTATGAGTTACTCAATATCTGTATTAAGTTTGGTTCTGAAGTAAAGGAGTCTGGGTACTTTACAGTGTACACCGGGGGCTGCTAGCTCACTCTCCTGCCCCCTCTCTAGAAATGCCTTTGTTGTGTAACCTGCTTTGAAATGCTAACCTGTGAACAAGATAGTGGCGCCTTCCCAGCCTTGTTCTCTGTGGGGAGTATGGGGTGTCAAGGCTTCGGCCTGGGAACGAAAGAAGTAGCATCCTAGTGTGAAGATGTGTTGCATAGATTGCCCCCCCCCGTAGGAATCCTTTAGATTCATACCTTAAATACTGGATTAGTGCATATGTATTTCAGTCCTTCAATCTCTGCCATGGTCTCTAGTTCTGATTACAATAAACTTGTTACTCTATCAAGAGACTCGTTATTGAATTCAGCCGACTTGACAACAGTCACTGCTCCAACGGCTTACTCCCTCTCTGGAAACCTCTGTGCGCTTTCCTCCCCTTTCTTCAGCCCCTCCCCAGCAGATGTTGGGACATGGGCACTGGCAATGCAGCAAGCATATCTGGCCTGGTCATGCAGAGATTCAGCTGGGCTGATCAGAGCACAGAACCACCTGAAAGGGCAACGGCTCTCACAAGAAGCCAAAGAGATCATTTCGGGGCTGATAGGTTCACTAACTTTTGTGGATGACCAGTTTCTCCAACTTCCTTTTGGCAGCTGCTCTCTCCACAATCTTCTGGTCAATGGTGTTTGCGGTTACAAAACGGTACACAACCACTGGCTTTGTCTGGCCGATTCTGTGGCAGCGATCCTGGGCCTGAATGTCAGACTGAGGATTCTATGGCAGAGAAAGGAATGCAAGGTAAGTCACCCTTTGAACCTCACGTTAAACTTCTGCTGAGTTTTTGAGTAATGCTGGATTCTCTGCATGGGAGTTCTCACTGCAAAGATTCCTTTTGGAAACAACAAAGCAGCCAAACTATTCGAGAAGACCAGCATCACCGACAACAGATCCAACGCCTTATGGAGAAGATTCAGCGCAACTGTGTCCAAGTCCCTCTATTTCTAAACCTGAGAGGGCTGTTCCACACTGCACAATGCACAGGAGGACTGGATCTGCCTTTGAGTGCTGTATTTATATTAAACATTTATTCAGAGATAAGCCCACCTTCACACTGGCAAGTTATCACCAAGAGCAAACAACAACCTAAAGACAAGTATCAGCTGTGTTAAAATATATAGGTGCTTGAAGAATGACAAGACTGCAAAATATGCGATCTTGTTATCTTACAAATTTGATTATATATTGAATTAGGTTTTTATTATTCATTGTATTGCCTATCTGATTTGTTGTGTTCTTTTGAGTTTGTTTTTATAATATGTGAAACTGAATTTATTAAAAATTTAAAAACACACACACACAAAACTGTTAAAATAATCAATATCAAAACAGCGCCAGTTGCCAGAAACCTGCCTTTGTGGCAGAGTAGGGTAAATAACAGAACCTTTACGTTTCAGGAACCCCAGCTTTTGAACCTCACACTCTTTCTGCAAGAGGCATAACTGGGCCTGTGTGAACTTAGTCAGGTAGGCATTTCTCGGCAAGCCTCAACAGTCCCAAAAGGGGGGGGCACGGTCCTAATGCTCTGTTCTGGCACCTGGCTCATCACAGCCTGGCACTAGAAGAATACTGCTGAAACTGCCACAAGTTTCAGGAATGGACTTGGGGTCACTGCCACACAGAGGGGACTTTGTAGCTCCCTGTGTGTGCAAGAACTCAACACATAGCCCTCTGGGCTGGGGCTCACAACTTATGTCTGCTGGTGTGCAAAACATACCCAGTCACTGTCATAAATGATGACTGTGTCGGCAGCCGTCAAATTGATACCAAGACCTCCAGCCCGTGTGCTCAACAGGAAGAGAAAAACTTCTGGATCCGTGTTAAAGTTACGCATCTACAAAAGACCGAACAAGCATCTTTAAGGCATAAAAGACAATCTCCTTCAAGCAAACACAGTACACAATGGGAAACATGGTTATATTGTATTTTGAAACATCCAGATATGTATTGTCTCTTTTAGCCATATAATTGATTTTATTTACTTCATTTATACGCCTTTTCTTTTCAGTGAGGACTCAATGTGGCTTAATAATTATCCTCTCCTCTATTTTATCCTCACAATAACCCAGCAAGTTAGGTGTCACTGGCCCAGGGTCACCCAACAAGCTTCCATGGCAGTGTGGGGATTCGAACCTGGGTCTCCCAGATCCTAGTCTGACACTAACCACCACGCCACACTGGCTCCCAGAAGGCAGAGGGGCATGCTATTCTTTGTTCTCAGCTTCCTTCCTCACTACAGCTGCAAAAGCGCATGGCAGTTTTAAGGTAAGGTAAGAGTGCAGTTAAGTCAAAACCTAATCATGGCAACCCCACGAAGTTCCACCTCCTGGGGTTTTCCAAGGAGAGAGATGAGTAACGATGGCTGGCCTTTGTCTTCCTCTGCATGGCAAGCCTAGTCTTTGATCTCCTATCCAACTATTGGCCGCGGCTGATCCTGCTTAGGTTCTGATGTGATCAGGCTACCCTGGCTATGGGCTGCTACATGGAAGCTCTACCTGCATCATTTTGGGACTAACACTTAGCGCTTGCTTTCTACTGCAATACCCTGACTAATTTTTATCCACAGCCTTCTATCTTCTGTATTTTGACTGGGGGGGAGGGGTTCCCTATGCTGCAAGAGCACCTTCAGCCTAAGCCTGGGAACTTTCAGAACTCAGGAAAGAGTAGAAGATTTGCTGTGCCCTCTTTCCCCTTGTCACTATATCAGAATTCTGCCAAAACTGAATTTCATTTGGCAAAATCAAATAACTACAGAGTTTTGAGGTCTCCACTGCAACCTCAGCTACTTTCACAGGCTCAGTTTGTCAGGAAACTCTTGGGCTTAACTTCACCACGCTCACCTCTTCACACACCATCTAGCAGCGCAGTGCTACTCAGAACCAAATGCTTTCCAGATCATGCCCTACAAAGAGTTACTCCAGTCTAGGCACAGCAAAATCCACTCACTGCAGCTATACCAACTCTCACATACTTGCTTGGAAAATTTCTATGCTGCCTCTCCAGAGAAGCTGCCCAAAGCAGTTTACAAATTTAAACATAAACCATACATGTTAACTGTTAAAAGCAGAGATTCAGCCACAGCATAAAAACTGAAATCACGGAGCAGCTTCAAAAGAGTATTAAACACATAAGGTTAAAGGCAAACTGTAAAACAAAGCTGAAAGAGCAAATAATCATTTAAGTTTTTTGGGAAAAAATGTTTTAGCCTGGCTAAAGAGTAGTGTAGGCACTCCAGGCAAACCTTAAGGGGAAGGAAGTACCACTAGAGAGGTGCCACCACTGGAAAAGCCATTGCTTGCCTCTCCTCTGAAGCCAGGGGGAATAGAGAGCAAGAACTGGGAAGCAAATCTTAACTGGCAGGATGGAAGGAAGTGGTCCTTCAGGTGCTCTGCCCCACGCCATGGAGCTCTCTGAATGGAGTCTAGAAGCCTATGCAGATCTTTCAGCACACCCTGTCACCAAGTCCCCTGCCCTGACCTGGATAACCCGATCTTGTCAGATCTCAGAAGCCCTGCCCTGCTAGTATTTGGATGAGAGGAGGCAAGTCATGGCAGACCACTACAGGTTCCCATGAGTCAGCTGTGACTTGCTGGCCTTTTCCACCACCAACCCCCCTCCTGTGCATCTCCCAGTCAGGCTTCTTGCTTTTCTGCATGGCTGACAAATTATTTGCTGCAGTGTGTGAAGGAGTGTCAGAACTGCCAAGTGCAGCGGCCAAGGCCTTTCAAGGGAAGGAGTCACCTACATTTTCCTCCCTTTCTGCATAGGACATGGTCCCATCCAGGCGGCTGAACTGGTAGTCCCTCAGATAGCAGTAGTCCATCAAGATGTCCAGCATTTTGGTCATCTGTGAGAATACCAGCACCTACAGAAAAAAGATGACAAATTATACCTTTCACTTAAGGGCATTTTTAGTGTGTTCTGTCACAACCAATGAGCAATACCTTGTGGGCCCGCTTCTTGAGTTCTGGCAGCATGCGATCCAAGAGCAAGAACTTGCCTGAATTCTTCACTAGATCCTCATCAACCTTGATGTCAGAAAAAACAAATTAGATCCATTTTAGGGCAGATGGTCTGGTCTGCGGTGGAAGAGCTGGATTCAAGTCCAGCAGCACTTTAAAGACCAGCGAGATGTGGGAGGTTATGATAGCTTTCGATCTCAAAAGCATCAACCTTGAAAATCTTCTTGGTCTCTAAGATGCTCCTGGACTCAAATCTGTAATTTAATGTCACATTCATTAAATGGAATTTGCATTCTGGGGCAGGGGTCACCAACTTGATAGCAGAAAGCGGATGGGACCAGCTAAGGCACTTTCCTCAGAGGGCTACTGCTTGGTTATGCAGATTAATCATAGAACCATAGAGTTGGAAGGGACCTCCAGGGTCATCTAGTCCAACCCCCTGCACAATGCAGGAAACTCACAAATACCTACAAATGTTTCACTGGCAGCTGCCAACACAATGCTGTTTTTATTCTCTTTCACTACTTCTCGCCAGCAAATATTTTTAAATTGCATCCCTTCTCCCCTGAACTTGAGCATTCTCCAAGTGTCTATGTTTCTCCACCTCATCCAGCTGCCATGCTGGGTCAAAACTCCAAAGGTGCCCACAAACTCAAAAGAGCTGGGGACCCCTGCCTTAGCAGCTGGATTCCAGGGTGCATTCCACTCACACACAATGCACAAGTACCCACAGTTTCTGCAACTGCCCACAATGCACCTAATGGTGCTTCAGAGGGTGACTGCAGGCATTCAGAAACATCTTTGGGGCAAAGGGGGACACTGCACAGGATCAGAAAGGTGGAAAAACCCTTTTCTGAAAGAAGAGCTTGATGGCTCAAACCTCAAATTTCCTGGACTTCCTGATGGCCGTGTCTTACAACAGCAGTGCAGCATTCCAACTTCTGGTCCATTCTAGCTTGACTTCCTTACTACACCTTGGGATGTGATGCACATTTTGCACACACACACAACCCAACAAAAGGCAATTGTGCCTAACTCCAGAAAACAGTAAAGGAGCTGCCAACTTCAAAAGTTGCTCATTTACTGTCTTAGTAAATTATGCCTTTGTGTGTCTTTAGGAGAACCAAGTTTTGGCAGGTTAAAGCTTTAAGAGAGCAGCTTTTGGACAGCATAACACAGGCTTAGGGAAAGGAAGTCTCTGCCATGGATCGAGGGAGGGGGGCTTAAAGCCTTGGAGTCTCTCCGGCTGACCCAACATCTTGCACACACCAGAGTTCTCATGGGAGTGGGGAGGACTTTTAAAGGGTCTGGGCAACATGGAGCATACACTATAAAAAAAGGAAGGAGGCCAGCCGAGGAGAAGGCTCAATGGTCCAGTTCAAGCTGTTATGGAGGGGAGCTGGCTAAAGGGAGAAATCTTGGTGATTCAATCCCCTTCCTCCTTACTTATGAAGAAGAGATCAATTTATACCCCGCCCTTCACTCAGCGTCTCAGAGCAGTCACATTCACCCTTTCCTCTCCACACAAGACA
Source organism: Heteronotia binoei (assembly GCF_032191835.1). NCBI lineage: Eukaryota > Metazoa > Chordata > Lepidosauria > Squamata > Gekkonidae > Heteronotia > Heteronotia binoei. The sequence continues at coordinate 1,161,365 of NC_083228.1, read as the reverse complement.
TCCTGTGATGCAGGTGGAAGTGAGAGTGCTCTGAGAGAAACTGTGACAGGACCAAAGTCACCCTGCTGGCTGCATGTGGAGGAGGAGTGGAGAATCAAACCCAGTTCTCCCAGATTAGAGTCTGCTGCTCTTAACCACCAAACCAAACTGGCTCTACACTGCTGGCTTCAGTAATCCAACCAGTCCAGAATCCTGTTTTGTACCGTAGCCAAAGAGTTCCTCTGGAGGGCCAACATATGGGCACAGAGGCCAGCCTTCATAAGAACAGCTCTGCTGGATCAGACCAGTGGACCATACAGCCCACCATCTGTCTCACAGTGGCCAACAAGTTCCTCTGGAGGGCCAACGTTGCCTCCTGGCTCTGAGATTCAGAGGTTTAGTGCCTTTGAACATGGAGATTCCTTTGTGAATATATCTTTAATGAGCACAGATGTTTTAAGGATAAATGCATACCAAACACTACAGTGTTCTTGGCTGCAAGAAGAGACACCCACACAGGTCTACAGGCGTTCTCTGCAAATTATGCGCTTCAGAGAGAATGAGAACACACACCCTTCCAATTAACAGTAACCCATTACCTTAAACTGCTGGGTGGCAGGGTCCAAAGGATATTCAATGAGGTATGGATGGTTGCAGCACTTCCTTAACACCATCATAATGTTCTGCAGCTTCAGGTTGATTTCTGAGTCCGAAGGCACGTTCACTTCTATCACAGGCCTTGCAAAAGGCAAGTTTGTAAACATGACACCATGAGTATGACTCAAACACAGATCAAAATCAGGGAGGGGGCATGGCTCAACGTTAAAGAGTATCTGCTCAGCAACCTCTGAACCTCCAGGTTAAAAAAAGATCAGGCAACAGGTGATGCAAAAGCCCTCGTTGTTCTCTGAGTCTCTTGGAGAGCCTCTGCCTGTCTGAGCAGACATGCCTGACCTTGATGGACCAGTGGTGCCATTCAGTATAAGACAGCTTTGTGCGTGTGTTATCCTTGCTCTTAATTACAGGGACTTCTAGAGGAGTCAGTGAGCACAACTCTTCAAGACACTCTTACTTCAACTGTTGTCTCATTTGTACAAAATTATGTTTTATAAAAACTGTCTGTCTCTAAGATCTTAGTAAATCCTAAATGAAACCAGACACTCCGTAAATGAATGAAGCCAGATTTAGGATAAGCACCTCTCCTTTTCAACTTCCTCTTGCCTTTTGCTGATCAGTACTTCCAGTTCATCAGGGAAATCGTTTTCACCAGGCTCACGATAGTTAATCAGCTTCCGACTTCGACGTTTTGGTCTGCCTGCAGAGTTCAATTCAACCACTGGCTCCTGGAGGAAAGAAAAGTAGCTGTCATGACTGCCATTTCCCAGGTGCCAGTGGGAAGAAAGCAACCATTAACAGGGTGCATTGTTCTTCAAGAAGGCGAGTGCAACTGACCACTGGGTTTCCGCTAGCTTCCATAAAGGCCGGCCAGGGGCATGGCTCAGTGGTACAGCATCTGCTCGACATGCAGAAGGTCCCAGCTTCAATCCCAAGGATCAAGTAATAGTTGATGTGAAAGACCTTTCTCTGCCTGAGACCCCAGAGAACTGCCGTCAGTCTGAGTAGATAATACTGGCTTTGATGGAACCAATGATCTGACTCAGGATAAGGCAGCTTCACGCGCATATTGCACATGTAAACAGGATTAAGCCCTTGACTTCTATAGAGGCTGCTGGTCCAAATTGGACTAGGAACAAAATTTCCCACCTGTCAGACACAGTGCCTGGATTTAGTCATCTGGTGCATGGCCAGTGCCACAAAACTCTGCACCATCCACCAGAAAGAATACATTAAATGTGCCTAATAAATGGATCATGCTTGATAGAGGGGCTTGGTTTGAAAGAGGCACATAAAATTGGACTACAGGATGATCACAAGCAAATGTCCAACCTCCAGTGGCAAGAATCTATATTCACAACAGCTTCAGGACTTCAACAACGTGCCTTGAACCGTTTCTGAGCAGTTGCCTGTTCAGAAAGAGAAAAGACTTTGATGTAAATGTACTATATAAAGGATTTATATAAATTGAAGGAGGAAGGATTTGAAGTTGTCTTTCATTTGGATGGTGCTTGAAATTACTGGAAAAAGGATTGTGGCCTGTACCTTGCTGGAAGGATATGAAGTCGGCCTCCTTTGACAATGGGACTCTGCTTTGTATTGTGAACTTTTAGTGCACTGAGACATTTTTGAGAGCGTTCCATAATCTAATGTATGTGTGTATTGCTTTTCACCTATAAATTTGGAATTATAGTGCATGAAATATTAGTAATTGTGGTCCTGTGGGTTGTTTCTAATTTGCAACCTTCAGGTGGTGGCTGGAGATCTCCTGGGATTACAACTAATCCCAGGCAACAGAGCAGAGGAGATTGGATTTATAACCCCGCCTTCACTAACCAAAGGAGTTTCAGAGCGGTTTACAATCTCCTTTCCCTCCCCACAATAGACACCCTGTGCGGTGGTAGAGCTGAGAGAGCTCTCCCAGAAGTGCTCTTGAGCAGATCAGCCTTGAGAGAACTCGTGACTGATCCAAAATCACATCAGCAGGTGGAGGAGTGGGGAATCAAACTTGGTTCTCCCAGATAAGAGTCCATGCACTTAGGTACTACACCAAACTGGCTCTCAAGAGGTTAGCTTACCTGGAGCAAACAGTCGCTTTGGCAGGGGGACACTACGGTATTACACCCCACTGAAGTCCCTCCCCTCCCCAGTCTCCACCCTGCAAATCTCCTGGAGTTGGCAACTGCACTGCTTATGCTTTACAGCTTCTCAGACACTGTGCAGAAGAGCACCACAGCAAATACCTGGTCATCCTCCAGCAGCTTCCGAATTGTCTTGTTGACAATAGCAGTGTAAAAAGTTTCCTGCTTCTTTACAAGAGGTGCGTAGACGACAACTTCACGCTTGGGAGGAACCTCTAAAGCAACATCTGATTTCAGTCTTCTCAGTAAGAAAGGGGTCAAAATCTAGAATTTAAAGATTAAAATATTGCACCCAACTGAGTCAATGTCACCCAGCGAGCTTCTGCAGCAGGAGGGGGATGGGGCGGATGCGCCAGCTCTGAGTCTGGACACAGAACCCGCTCAACAGAAACGCTTCGTATTTTTATTACTGGCTCAATTATTCAGCAAATACACTTTTCACATACCTATGCACAAATATTAAGAGGGACGCTGTAGATCGAAATGCACAGGGATGCATACTGTGTGTAGATACGCAAGGGCGGGCACACTCATTTTAAGCGCACTCTATTGTAAATACAGATTCAGGTGGGTTGCCATGTTGGTTTAAAGTAACAGAACAAAGTTTGAGTCCAGGGGCAACTCTAAGACCAACAGTTTTATTCAAGGTATAGGCTTTTGTATGTGTGCACATGGAAGCTGACACCCAGAATTAAACTATGAGGGTTTTCTAGGTCCCAGTGCTCTCAAACTTTGTTCTACTGTAAACAGAAAAAAAGAAGAATTCCAGACAACAACAACAAAACCATGAATGTATTTTCATCTAATCTATGACAACTGATACCTGGTGCAACATGTGCAAGATGTTCTGCTCTCTTTCTTTAGCAACAATATCTTCAGCAGTTTCAGAAATACTACTAATGTCAAACCAGGACTCAAAGCTAGGAGGAAAACAAAGGGATAGATTTTTAAGAAAAACGGCTAAGATGTAATCATTTCCCACATTTTAATACATTCTGCTACGGTAAGAAGAGTTCTCCAGACTATTTGACTCACATTTGCTTTTGCAAGTCAAGACCCTGAAGAGACTGCATATGACACAAAACATCTAGGTACATGCAATGCAGTCATGGTCAAAAACTGACTGGGTGGTCTTGCTTGGTGAAAAGGCAGTTTAGCGAGTCCAGGCTGCATGAATAAGACTGCAAGACTGGCCTGGAGTCCCCAGCCGTTTTCTGCCTGCAGGCCCTGTTCGAATTCTGATACACAACGGCAGACACAGTCACAAAATGGCTGCTGCCACAGCTTCATGTTAAAAAAACCTGCATAGCAAATTGATTCTCTGCTGGCCAGTCAGAAACCTTCCTGGGCAAAAGTCCCATCCGGCCCACCAGCTCTACCAGGAATGGTTTGGGGAGGCCCCAGGGCTCCCACAGACACAGCATCGGGGACTCCAGTAGCAGTTTGTGTAGAGACCCCACCCAATACAACACTTGCCTTCTCAAGTCATCAAAGACATCTGGCAGCAGGAAGTTCAGCAGGGACCAAAGCTCAGACAAATTGTTCTGCAAGGGAGTGCCAGTTAACAGCAGCTTATTGTCTGTCCTAAACTGTTTTAATTCCTTGATGAGACGACAGTTCATATTCTTAATCCTGTGCCCTTCGTCCACTATCAAGTACTTCCAGTAGAAGTTCTGGAGAAAAGAAGCTTCGGGTTATTTTAAGGGGGTCAAAGCACAAACAAAAGCATGCTTCTTTTTGTTCCCATGTTTTGTGATGATTATTGTACTTCACAAAGAAGTGAGCTGAGCACATTTCTGAAAGTATGAAGAGAAGGTGGGGAATCTGCTGCCTGGATTTGAATGACTAAACCAGATGGACCAGAAAAGGCCTGCAGTTCTTTCTCTGGAGAAAAGTTTTTAAAGTGTCATAAATGAGATGGTTTCGTTTTCAGACGCCAGTGATTCCCATAGGAAATCTCAAGAGATGTATTCTTCCTTAAAGCCTAATATCTTGAACCTATGCCAGGAAGGTAAAAAGACAAACTACTTATTCAAACCACATGTAATTAACATATGGGATTCTCTGCCAACAAGATATAGTTAACTATCACTATTTTACTTGGCTTTAAATACAGATTTGACAAATTCATAGAAGATTCATCATAACCATTAGCAGGGGTGGAATTCTAGCAGGAGCTCCTTTGCATATTAGGCCACACATCCCTGATGTAGCCAATCCTCCTGGAGCTTACAAAAAAGAGTCTTGTAAGCTATTGGAGGATTGGCTACATCAGGGGTATGTGGCCTAATATGCAAAGGAGCTCTTGCTAGAATTCTACCCCTGACCATTAGTAACTGTGGCTAAACAGAATCTCCATTTTCAGAGGCAGGACAACATGGAATGCCAGGTGGTGGAAGTCAACAGAAGAACAACTACTGCCTCAAAAGCCCAGCTGATAGTCATTTTGACAAACAGGATACTGGACTAGACAAAATCATCCCAACGTTCTCCGGGACTCTTTGGACCGCAAGAACTCAGAAATGTAAAATTTCCTGCAATTCTGAAGTTGGGGAGGGGGGATAGAGCTTGGGGAAAACTGGAATATTTGCAATCCTCTTTCCTGCAAAACCTAAATTGTATTTGACTGATCTAAAAGATCATTTATCATTTATAACTTAGTTAACATAAAAATGTACCATTTGAAGAAGACTTGGTTTTTATACTCAGCCTTTCTACTACCTGAACAAGTATCAAAGCAACCTATGATCACCTTCCTTCCCTTCTTCTCCCCACAACAGGCACCCTGTGAGGTCAGTGGGGCTAACAGAGCTCTGAGAAAACGGAGACTGGCCCAAGGTCACTTAGCTGGCTTTGTGTGGAGAAGTGGGGAATCAAACCCGGTTCTCCAGATTAGAGTCCATCACTCTTAATCTCTACACCACACTGGAATGTAAAAGTATAAATAACTTCATTTTCTACACAAAAAAATAATAAGTATTCCTAGTATCTGAGAAGAAGTTGCAAACCATTGCATAGTATGCTACCATAGCACATATATCTTTAATTCTGCCATCTGAGAGATAGAGGGAAATAAAATCAAAAATAAATTTAGTAAACAGAAGTGTATTATTTGGATGCAAACTGTCAGAGCCACAATAGTAGGACTACCAGATTATTTCGGTATTAAACTAAACATTATAACACTGGAAACACTTTATCATCATTAAACATATTATAGCACATAAACTGTTGGCAACACACACAAACCAAAAAAGTCTTTGCTTTATATGTCTACAATGTAGGTTTTTTAAAAAGTGTTCTATAAAATCTCCCAATTATTCTACAGGATAAACTGAAAAATCTACAAAGCCAGTTGCCCCACTTCAAAGAAGAAGATGCTGTAAAGTCACCTCTATGTTTGAGAGGAGATGGGTGGCAGAATCTCAAGTAATTACTTACAATAACTGATATACCCACCTCCAATTTTGACATTTCCTTCACTGTTTTGAACCCGGAATTGAACCCAAACAAATGGCTACCCTATAAACTAAGCTTATTGTTCCTGTTTGATTCTTGAATCTGTTAATCATCTTTATTATGCTGCATGATAATTACTGTTCATCCTTTACCTATATGTATTGACTGGTAATTTCCAGTTTTGTTTGTCTAAACTCTCGCTTTCTCTATATAATGGCTGAGGAAATTATTTTTCACAAGAGCTTATACCTTGAATAAAACTGTTGGTCCTAAAGATGCCACTGAACTCAAGCTTTGCTCAAAAAGAGCAGGAACTTCATAGGATTTTTGAAAATACTCCCCCAAATTTCCCAACAGAAAAACTGAAAAAGTGTCTCTGGTAAAACTGTTATTTCCCCCCATTCCCCCCTCCGCCCGCCTTCACAGCCGTAGTCAGCCCAAGCTGACATGCTTGGTCTTTCATAAGGAGAGAACCCAGGAACTGCCAAAGAAGTCCACACTGCAAGCTGATGGGAGTTTTTCTGACAGTAATTTAGACAGAGAAAGAACATAACCTAAGCAAAATATATGAGGACAACCTTGCAATTCTGAGGGGGGTGCTCTGCATTTGAAAGCTAGGTAGCAACAATCATTCCACATATCCCCCCCCCCAATGCTGCAACCCCCACCACTATGTCAACCCACAACTCCTGTACACACAAATACGCCACGCTTCCACAAAGCAGTGTTGTGTGTCACAAATGAGTGTCATCATACCCTTAAAAGTTTCTTTGAAGGGAGCAGGTAACACATACACCCCTGCACAGCAAATCCAAAAATAGAGTCACAACTTCAGTTAAGCATCTAATTAACAGATGAAAGTCGCCTGCTTTTGAATGACTTGGACGGGGTGTGTGTGTGTTTATATATAGAGAGAGAGACAGACAGACCCCAACCAAGCAATGCCAGCTGAAGTTTCTGGACAACTGCTGGGACAGAGGAGATTAGAGGCTGGTTAGGAAAGGCACATTATACAGCCTCCTGCTGGCATGATGAAAAGGAAAACAATGCCACAGCAGCCCACACCAGTCTCACTGAAATGCAACTATGCAAGATGTGAAACAAATAACGATGACTGATGTGGGGGCGCGGAAGATAAGGATAACCAAAGCACACAACAGTTTGCGACAATCACCACCTGAACAGTAAAAAGCAAGTGAATGACACGTTCCAGTAGGAGAGATTTTATGAGCGAGAGCGCCATCAGTTCACAGCTGACTCATAGACATCTGTGGGGTCTTCAAGGTAAGAGATGTTCAGAGGTGGTTTGCCTGTGCCTGCCTGCGTGTGGCGACCCTGGGCTTCCTGAGTGGTCTCCCATCCAAATACTGACCAGGGCTGATCCTGCTTCGGGTGTGCTAGCCTGGGCCACACCCAGGTCAGGGCAGCAGGGATAAATCTTCAGACAGAGGTTGCCCCATAGACCAATTTGAAAGGACCTAAATTTTATATAATTTCGCCACTTCAAAAATGTTTAGGTGCTGAATTTTTTTTCATTTTCTCTAAAAAAGACCTGGTGTCATGACTCAGGGGGGGGGGGGGGGTCTTACCAAATTGCTGCCACCTTTCTGGGTTAAGGGTTCCCCCTGAGAAGGGAAGGCTCAGAGTTCCTTCCCAAGTCCTTCAGGCCTCCCTTAGCTAGGCCAAATAATGGACCAGGCAGAGTAAACAACAACAAAAAGCTTTATTCCAGTGCAATACAAATTAACAAGGTGCATTAACCAGTAAAAGGGTGAAGGGAAAATAAACAAAAGCCCTAACGTGTCTATCTCTACAGTCCCTACTCTAATACTACACTTACCTCCCCCCCCCCCCGCCTTGAGTAAGGGCCTCTCCCTTGCTTCCGGCTCTCCAGGCAACAGCCTACCTCCAGCTAAGCCTCCCAGGGAAAGAACCCCCACTTCCTGAGCTTGGCCTTTATATTCTCTTCCCAGGCCACACCCCTCGCTGGGCCTGTTTCCTTCCAAACCCCTCGCTACCCAATCAGAGGAACAGAAGGGATTCTGGGAGATGTAGGCTTTCCCCAGTAACTCCTAAGCAGGCTTTCCTGGGGCCTGCAGGCCTCGCTAGGCACCTGGACAAATGTAAACACTCTTTACCATAAGCACTGATAAACTGAAAGCATTACTGAAATGTACGTACTGTCAGAACTTGTAACTTTCCTATGTGCCATTAGCCAGACTGACTCAATGCTGTAACCCGATACTAACACACTGTGCCCGGCTTCAAGCCACTAACACAAATTCCTCTGCATTTCAAACAAACTGTGATCACTGGAGGATGGCAGATAACCCCTGGTCAACATCTGCAGGTGCTCTTTGAAGCCAGGCCGACCAGGCCTTCTCAGCAGGACTCCATCCTCCCTCCTGATAACAGACCCTGAGAAACGGGCAGTTGTCTCTAGCCGTGTGAAAGATCGTTTTATTATTGTTGCTACGACCGCATAAAATGTAACTAATGCTAGTCCTTGGCATCAGTGTTATCCTGTACCTTCAGCTCTGTAGTTCTCAATAAACGCCTATACTTTTGTAACAAAGTCTTGGGCCTCGATTGAAGTTCTTCCAGTTCTGACATTATAACACTGATGACCTTTACACTGGGACTTATCCGAACTGGCAACCTGGCTGGATGGCAGCAAAGGCTCCAGACAACGGAGAGCCCAGCGCACCACCGGAGGAGAGGCCACTAGAGCCTGGGGTGACCGCGGTGAGACGCAAAGTCAAAGACCCGGCGCACTTCTCCACGGACGCCTTCCCCTCGCGGAGTTGGAGCCCGCGGAAATCCATCGCCCTCATGGATGCGGCGGATGAGAGATACCGGGTGCTCGCGACCGGAGCGGGGGGAGACGAATGGGACCTTGACCGAGAAGAGGGAACGATCCCCGGGAGCGGGGACCAGACCAGAGCGCTCCGCAACGAGCTGTTCGACTGGGTGAGAGATATCCACGACCAGGTCCACCAGTCGCGCGTGCAGATGGCGGAGGAGATGCAACAACAGCTGGGCGCGATCCGGGACCAGATCCGAGCCCTGCAGGGAGCCCTACCGGTCGCACGGGCCGAACCCCCCGCCGGCGGCCCTGGCCGCCCCAGTAGACGGGGGAGGAGGAGGCCCCGCCTGGCCCCCGCTACCCGCCCCACCGGTCCCAGCGGCACCACCGGCTCCGGTCGCCCCGGCAGTTCTGATCGCCCCGGCGCCAGGCCCCACCGCTCCGCCTCCGCCGGCCCCGGCGGGGCCACCACCAGCACCGCCTGCGGCACCCAGAGGGGGCGACGGCAGGGGGACCTGCGAGCTAAAGATCACGTTCGACGGGGACGAGGTGGAGTATTTCACCATCCAGTGCAACAACTTTTTCACGCACTGGGGAGCGAGCTACCCTACAGAAGCGAGCCGCGTAGACCACATCGCTTCCAAACTCAAGGGTGCCGCGAGAAAATGGTATGTGGGACTGTACACCGGGCGGAAGCCCGAACTGGCCACGGTGGCCGACTTCCTCCAGGCGATGCTACGGCAGTACGGGGACCCCTGAGGGAGGAAAAAGCGATCGAAGCCCTCCAGAGAATCGAACAGGGGAACCGCACCACCCCCGAATACGCCACCGAATTCATGACCCACTGCGCGGTGGTGAGGGGCTGGAGCGAGTTGATGAAATACTCGGCGTTCAAGAATGGCCTGAACGCGAATATCCTCGACAGATGCTACCACCAAGGGAGACCCGACACCCTAGTGGGCTGGATCCAGCTGGCGGGAGAAGTAGAGACGAACCTGCAGCACGTCGGGATGCGCCGCCAGCAACAACTGGGGAAGAAAGGGGGGAAGCCAACCCCCTCCGCAGCCAAACCAGAGGGGAAGAGGCCACCAGCGACCTCCACGCCGGTCGGGGCCGGCAGGAAGTGCTTCAGGTGCGGAGACCTGGGGCACATCGCCGCCAACTGCCCGGTGAAGCCGGCGCCAGTCCCCCCGTCGCCCAAGCCTTTCGCGGGCACCCCGAAGAAGGGGGGAGGGCGCGCCAAGGAGCCCAGTCGGGGCGTCGTCGCTGCATCCATGGCAATTGACGAGGAAATTACCACCATTGCGGAGTCGAGCGAGGAGTCGTGGGAGCCCGAGTTGGCGGAAAACGACAACGACCTGCTTTAATCGGTGCCGCAAAGCAGGTCCGGGAAACGCCGGCACCAATGACGGTGAGAGTTACCGGGGAACTTTTATTTATGGCAGTGACTTTACTAAACCCCAGCTTAAAACGCTTCATGCACGCCCGAGCCTTAATAGACTCCGGGTGCACCAGGGATATCATCACCCCGCGCCTAGTAGAGGCCCTGGGGCTGGCCCGATCCCCCCTGCCTCACCCCATCCAGTTCGAGCAGATGGATGGGTCAGTGATGAGAGGGGAGCCGTGCACTCAAGAGACCCAGGCCGTGCCGGTAGGGACCGAGGACCACTGGGGGATAGAAACATTTGTAATAGCCCCGTCCTCCTCCTTCGATGTAGTGGTGGGGGCAGGGTGGCTGGCGAGGCACCAACCTGACATACGGTGGGAGGAATAGATCGTGCGGTTCCCAGACTGGCGGGGCGAGCATCACCACTGGCGGACAGAGTGGGGGCCCAAAGCGCCACCTCAGAATGAGAGACTGTGTCTGACCATAGAGGAGGTGAAGTCGATCCCGAAGGAATACCGGGATCTGAAGAGGGACTTTAGCGAGCAGGAGGCAGATGAATTACCGCCGCACCGCCCCGCTGACTGCGCCATTGAGCTAATACCGGGGCAGGAACTGCCGAAAGCTAAGCTCTACTCGATGGGCTGGGCGGAGAAAGCGGAACTGAAAAAATTCATAGACAAGAACTTAAAGCGGGGGTTCATCCAGCCAGCCACGGCCCCCCACGCGGCCCCCATGTTATTCCGAAAGAAAAAGGATGGCAGTTTGAGACTTTGCACAGATTTTCGTGGGATAAACGGGATTTCCATGTCCAACGCCTACTCAATCCCGTTGATAAAAGACCTGTTGAGCACAGTGGCAGAAGGCAAGGTGTTCACCAAGCTCGACCTCCGCGATGCGTACTTCCGCGTGCGGATCAAAGAGGGAGACGAATGGAAAACGGCGTTCAACACGCCGATGGGACAATTCGAGTACTTAGTGATGCCCTTCGGGTTGCAGGGGGCGCTGGGGGTATTCATGAACTTTATCAATTAAGTGTTAAGAGAATATTTGTACAAGGGGGTGGTGGTTTACCTTGATGACATTATTTACTCAAAAGACCTCAAGTCGCATGTACCGTTGGTGAGAAAAGTGTTAACCACCTTAATACCAAAACAAATTGTACGCTAAACTGACCAAATGCGAGTTCCACAAGTCGGAACTAGACTACCTGGGTTTCAGAGTGTCGGGGGAAGGGCTAGCGATGGACCCCGCAAAAATTCAAGCGGTTTTAGATTGGGAACCGCCTCGAACCCGATGGCAGCTACAATCTTTCCTCGGGTTCGCAAATTTTTATTGCGGGTTCATCAAAGGGTTCGCCCAGGTCATGGTACCCCTTACCTAGCTCCTCAAGACAAAAGGGAAGGGGGAGGAGGTGAAAAAACCTGGAGCGCGCCTGGCCTGGTTGCCCGATTGCCAGCGCGCCTTTGACGAATTGAAAAGACTATTCACAAGTGAACCGGTCCTAGCCCACCCCAACGAGCTAAAACCTTTCGTGGTGCAATGCGACGCCTCCGACGTCGCGGTGGGGGCCATATTGATGCAAAAAGACGATGAGGGGGGGCTCCGGCCATGTGCGTATATCTCCCATAAATTTTCAAACGAGCAAAGAAACTGGTCAGTGTGGGATAAAGAGGCATTCGCAGTCACGTTTGCCCTAAAGACATGGCGGTCATGGTTAGAGGAAGCCCGAGTCCCGTTCGAGATCTGGACTGATCACAAAAATCTGGATGCACTAACCGGCCGCCGCAAGCTGACCGCGAAACAAATACGGTGGGCGGGGTTCTTCGCCAAGTTTGACTTTGTGCTAAAACACATCCCCGGCACCAAGAACTTCTTGGCCGACGCGCTCTCGCACATGCCCCAACATGACAGCCAAAGGGAGGAAGTAATAGACTCCCTCATTCCCCCCTCTGCAGTGGCGGGGGGAGTCACCACCCGGTCGGGGAAGCAAACGGGGTCCCCGGAGTCGAAGGAGAGGGAACGCTTCGTGGCCGAGACGGAAGCGGAGGGAGGGGAGCGGCCCGAAGGCATTGAGAAAGGAAAAGGGGGGCTCTGGTACTACAACGGGAAAATCTATGTGCCAAAGAGCTTACGGGGGGACATTCTAACGCAATGCCACTCCAGCCGCCTGACGGGGCACTTCGGCTACATAAAAACACTGAATCTGCTCAATAGGCAATTCTGGTGGCCACAGCTAAAAAGAGACGTGTCGGAGTTTGTAAGCTCTTGCCCGACATGCATCATGGCAAAGCGAAGGGGGGGGAAACCGCCCGGCCACCTAGTCCCCCTTCCTACCGCAAGCAGGCCCTGGGCGGTGGTCTCAATGGACTTTATAGTCGAGTTACCTCCCTCCCAGGGGAAAACAGTGATCCTAGTGGTGGTGGACACATTCTCTAAGCAAGCCCATTTCATCCCCTGCAAGAAATTGCCCACTGCCAAGAAGCTGGCCCAGCTATTTTTCAATCACGTGGTCCGCCTCCACTCATTCCCCGATAAGGTCATTAGTGACTGCAGGCCACAGTTCGTTGCCAACTTCTGGCGGGAGTTTTGCAAAATTGCCGGCATAGAACAGGGGCTTAGCTCCGCCTACCACCCACAGACGGACAGGCAGACGGAGAGAGTGAACGGGCTTTTAGAGCAGTACCTACGGTGTTACATCAATTACCAGCAGTCGAATTGGGTGGAACTGTTGGCCTTTGCCGAATATGGGTATAACAACAGCCTGCACAGCTCCACCAAAACCTCTCCATTCCAAATTGTGAATGGGTATGAGGGGAAGCCCTTCCCGCACCTCCAACTACCAGCGGGGGCCCCCGAACCAACTTCCTGTCAGCAATGGTGGGAGGGAGTATGCCAGGGGTGGAAGGTGATTCAGGAAAACCTGAATGAGGCCAAAGAGGAATACAAGCGGCATTTCGATAAAAAACACTCCCCCCAGTGGGAGTTCAAGGAAGGGGAAAAGGTGTTCCTGTCAACGAAGAACCTCCCCCTTCCTCAGGCTTGCCGCAAACTGGCCTACAAGTACTTGGGCCCATTCAAGATAAAGAGGGTGATCAACAGTGTAACTGTGGAACTAGAACTGCCCAAACTGCTAAGTAAGATCCACCCTGTTTTTCATTGCAGCCTTCTTCGCAAAGATCCTGGAGCTACATCCTGGCACCCTCGCCCTCCAGAGCCACCTCCTACTCGAGTGAAGGGCCAGAGCCACCATTAGGTGCAGGAAATCCTAGACTCCAGGGTCAAGCGGGGGGTGCTGTATTACCTGATTCGATGGAAGTACTTTCCCCCGAGCTGTGATGAGTGGGTCAAAGCCAGTGATGTGTCAGCTCCACAACTGCTTAAAAAATTCCACCTACTGTACCCGCACAAGCCCAAGGCGAAGAGCTTAGGGGGGGCAGTATGTCAGAACTTGTAACTTTCCTATGTGCCATTAGCCAGACTGACTCAATGCTGTAACCCGATACTAACACACTGTGCCCGGCTTCAAGCCACTAACACAAATTCCTCTGCATTTCAAACAAACTGTGATCACTGGAGGATGGCAGATAACCCCTGGTCAACATCTGCAGGTGCTCTTTGAAGCCAGGCCGACCAGGCCTTCTCAGCAGGACTCCATCCTCCCTCCTGATAACAGACCCTGAGAAACGGGCAGTTGTCTCTAGCCGTGTGAAAGATCGTTTTATTATTGTTGCTACAACCGCATAAAATGTAACTAATGCTAGTCCTTGGCATCAGTGTTATCCTGTACCTTCAGCTCTGTAGTTCTCAATAAACACCTATACTTTTGTAACAAAGTCTTGGGCCTCGACTGAAGTTCTTCCAGTTCTGACACGTACCCAAAGCAACAATTAACACAGCGTTAAGAGCACATTCATGCATGACACCTGCCCGCAAAGCAAAAGGTTTTAACATGCATATGTATTTGGGATCATATTAGGGATCCTGCTGGGCTATATTGATTAAACCACAATTTCTTACACACCTGAAGAGAATGCCTGTCTCTCATGGCTATTTCAAAAGAAGTGATGACCACAGGATGGACATTCAGAGACCCATGCCTCTTTCGGATCTTATGAAGCCTCGCACGTCGCTCTTGCTGGGTGCCGTGATACAGCATTATGGGGACCTTGAAAAAATGAACACATTGATTTGCAGTATAGCACAGGACACTGAGACAGAGTCCTACGTTAGCAATTAAGTATTCCGGCTGATTGGCAAACTGGAGAGCGCACCGATGTTTTAGACAAAGCAAGATGCGATTGCTGCACTGGCACCAGACATGTTGTGGGGCTGTGGAAACTTTTTCATGTCTAAGGAGACAGGTTATTTCTCTGGATATCCTGCAATCACATTTCAATCGAGGGAATGAATGGCTGCAAACATGGATGCAATCAGTTCCAACCAATATCCATAACCTGATAAACACCGAGAGGCCTGCAGGATTTTACTTGCCACGTGAGAGTACTGAAGATGGCTAACAGAATATGAACAGGCTTTGGCAGCTGTGCAGACCGGTTGTTTCAATGGGGCAAAATACCAGGACCTGAATGCAATTGTGGTGCAGCCCCCCAAACTATCTTCCATCTGCCACAGGAATCTGAGCATTGTGCTTTCCAGGGAGATGTAACGGAGCTCTCTGCATTCCCCCCAGTTGTGACTGAGTGGACTGAAAATTTAGATATTAGTATTTAGGGGACTGCCCAATCAGTCTGTGTTCTTGTATCAACTTAGTTTTGTATTTTATATTACTGTATGCCATATGATAAATTATAAATAACCTGCAGCATTTACATTTGAGCCCAGTAGCACTAATGAGATTATCCAGGCATATGCTTTGGAACAGGGGTGGCCAAACCGTGGCTTGGGAGCCACATGTGGCTCTTTCACACATGCTGTGTGGTGCTTGAAGACCCCACTGCCCCGTCAGCTGGCATGGAGAAGGCATTGGTCTCTTTAAATCACTTCGCCAAGCCAGTCAGTGGTGGCTTGGAGAATGCATTTAAAAGTTAAAGTTGCTTTCCTTCCACCTCGCCTTCTCCCCATCTATTTGCTTTCCTTCCGTGGAGCTCTCAAACATCTACAGTTCATGTCTTGAGGGTCTCAAACATTTAATGCTTATTCTATGTGATTAAGCAAGTTTGGCCACCCCTGCTTTGGAGAGTCAAAGCTCCCTTTGCCAGATTTGACCCCAAAACGCCTTGTTCGTCTCTACGGTGCTGCTGGGCCCGTATCCAGCCAGTCATTCAATAAGAACTCAACCGATGCAAACCAGTGGGAATCTATTTTTCAAGTCTTCCCTGATGAGCACAGCAACCAACATTTCTGTACTACTTTTTAAAGAAAAAACATACCTCCTTTATCACACATACATGAGTCATGCTAGATGCCTGCCAGCTACGGTTTTAACTTTTAAAAAATGCTAATTATTTTTAGGAAGCATTGGCTGATTAGTAAGGGGTACCTCTTTACCATATAAAAAAAACTGGATTAACAACTACAACACTGCAGCCCTGAAAGACTACAAAATGCAATGCACAGTTTTTCTTATTACAATAAAGTAATTGTCAACTTGAATTGTTAACACCAGTTCTGTGTACATAATAAGATTTTACAGATACCCAAATACCGCGTATATAACAACCACCTTGCCAACAATATAGACAGGCCACCATGCAGTAATACCTTCAGAGATGCATTCAAATTGTAGATAGCTAGTCCAACAGGCAGTGTTCCCTCTAAGCTGAGTTAGTGTGAGCTAGCTCACAGTTTAGCTTTTTGCTCAGGAAAAAACTAATTCATGCAATAGCTCACATATTTAATGCCAGTAGTTCATGAAGTAGAATTTTTGCTCACAAGACTCCACAGCTTAGGGGGAGAATTGCCAACTAGTTGAAAAATAGATCCAAACCGTCTTGATAATGCTTCTAGCAGGGGACGTGACTTCACTCAACAGATCTGCTCAACGTTTTGATTCCAGAGCCACAAATGAAGAATCTTTTTCTGGTGGAATATTTCATAAATAATCAATCAACAAGAATTAATTTCTCAGAGCACCAGTCGAAACTGAAGTCAACCAAAGTTCATACAAGTTCTATAGCTGGCACTACTTCTCCTGAAGCATCCGCCAGGGCTTTGGGGTCTTGATGGGGGAGAAGTGGTGTGTGGCTCACCTAGGCTATCTCAGTTCCCCCCAGATCATAATAAGGTGAGAATAGGGAAGGGACAGGGCTATAGCATCAAGATCCCTCCCTTTCCTTTATCCACTTTCTAATGCTGAGGCAAAGCTGCCTTATACTGAACCAGCTCCTCAGTCCATCAAGGTCGTCTACTCAGACTGGCAGCAGCTCTCCAGGGTCTCAGACAGAAAAGGGTCTTTCCCGTCACCTCATATCTGACCCTTTGAATGGGAGATGCTGCCAGGGACCGCTGAGCATCTGTCTGGCCTCCCACATGCCAGACAGATGCTCAGCCACTGAGACACAGTCCCTGCCCTGGCTTCCAGAGGTCAAGGAGAAAACAAAGTAATGTGTTTGTTTCTTTTAATCAATTATATTATAAGCTTCCTTGAATTCTGCAAGGGAGAAAAGAGGCTAATAAATGTTTAAAATAAATTAATAATAAACAAGAGATGGCATTTTACCTCAGGAGCAAATCTTTTGAATTCTGCCATCCAGTTAGGAAGAGTGGACAGAGGCCCACACACCAGGAAGGGCCCCGTGACCCCCCTCTCCACCATCAGGGCCACTGTTGCGATGCACTGGATTGTCTTCCCTAAACCCATCTCATCGGCCAGAATACCATTGATGCCATTCTCCCATAGCATCTGTGGGCACAAGAGAAGGGCAAATTCATTCGTTTGCATCTACCTAGCAGACCATTTGAAGCCCTTATAATCCGCCAAACCCCTTTAACTCCTCCCCCAGGGCACTTCTCACTGGTTCGTGATGAGCAGAGATGGGCATGGCCCCAGCCGGCAGTTCTGGCAGCCCAGGCTGGGGGGGGGGGGGTACGGGTGCATCCAGGTCTGCCACGATTTCCAGTCAGTGGTCTGCCTTCATTACCCAAGTCATGACCAACAGGGAGGGAACAGCAGGTGTCATCACAGGCCAGCCAATCAGACTTTACCTCAAACCACAGCTCAGCTCTCTGAACCACATCTTGGCTCTGTCTGAATAGCATGTCAAAGTGTTCTAACAAAAGCAGGCAACAGCAGGGAAATTTTGGCACAGCAGAAGCTGGATGCCAACTGCACTCAATGCTCTTCAATGCCTATTTGAAAGCAGTGTAACAGGAGCCGAGCACGAATGCCCAGGCCAAATGGCTACATGAACACCTTTAACAGCTTTCTCTGATGCCACTCAAAGTTTTTAGAGTAAACTCATACCCTCAACCATTCCATGCCTTCCACTTGGTACCATCTCATTATCCCTCCAGAGAAGAGTTTGGGCTGCTGAAAAGGAACCGGCTGGTCATTAAACATCCGCGTCGGGTCAATGAAATGCTTGGCGCTGTGGCGCATTGCCTGTGCCAACCTGTTCTTAATAATGCTATTTGAGTCCCCATTATTTTGGAATTCCTCTGCGCACAGTTTCAGAGATGAGCTTTCATTCTATAAGAGAAAGTTTGCAGACAATGGATTACCCCATCCACATGTTGAACTATTAATTTTTGCTATCACTGATGCATTCTGCTTTAGCAGCTACGGTGAAAGCCTAACCAAGCGAATATGGCTCACTAACAAAAAAACAACCCTCAAACCTTTATGCAAAACACAACTCACTTGGAATACAAGCAAACATCTGTATCCCTCATGACTATTTATACACACCCCTATTTTATACCACTCAAATATCATGGAAGGGGCCATACAGGCTATCTAGCCCAACCCCCTGCTCCATGCACGATCAGCCTAGTCCAGAGCATCCCTGGCAAGTGTTTGTCCAGCCGCTGCTTAAGGATTGCCATGGAGGGGGAGCTTGCCCCCTCCCTCGGTAGCTGATTCCACTGTTAAACAACTCTTACATTAAAAAAGGTTTTCTGAATATCCAGTTGATACCTTCCCATCCTTATTTAAATCCATTATTACAAGTCCTCTCCTTTGCTGCTAACAGGAACAGCTCCCTGCCCTCCTCTAAGTGACAGCCCTTCAAAGACTTATAGAGAGCAAATTCTGTCCCCCCTCTCCACCTCCTCTTCTGCAGACTGAAATTCTCTAGTCCCTCAGCCTTTCCTCCTTGTGGGGCTTGGTCTCAAGGCTCCTGGTCATTCTCCTCGCTCTTCTGCACCTGCTCCATTCTGTCTACATCCTTCTTGAAGTGAGGCCTCCAGAACTGCACACAATACTCCAAGTGTGGCCTGACCAGTGCAGTGTACAGTGAAGCTATGGCATCTTGCAAGCTGGAAGTTATGTCTGTTAGCAAGATGGCGTTAGCCGTTTTTGCCGTTACATCAAACTGACTGGTCATATTTAACTTATTATCTACTTGTACTCCAAGATCTTGTTCACACACACTGGTAACCAGTATAATTTATTTATTTACCAGATTTATATCCCTCCCTCCTCTAATGGGCTCAGGGCAGCTAACAACAGTTAAACATCATCATCACTCAATGATTCTCAAATGCAATGACATTCGCTGTACTGGATAGTTTCTTTTTAAAAACCATGCTGCTGCCCAAGAAATGCAACCAATGAAAGCCAGGTTCAGAGTGGAAATTTACACAATTCTTTCTCTTAATATAGCAGTATACGCGCACAAGACAGTAAAACCAATATCCTTCAAAAGCAAGACTTGTGGTCCTAATACAATTGCTACTGGATTCAAATGGTGCAAAATTATAGAACAGGAATAATGAACTCTCTGCTGTTTCCACTGCAAAAGGCTAAAATGGCTTCCAATTGTGGAAACCCACTTCCATTCACCTCAAGGACTTAACTTGGTTGAGCAGACAAGCTGAATGTCATTGCAGTTAGTACATACACACTATTAACATTTTATTCATATGTGCCCAGAACTGCATTCAGGAACACTACCAAATACCCTAATCATAAAAAAGCTTTTTTCAAAAAAAGACACAACCAGTCTTCACCACAATTAAAAGAAATTTCAGAAAGAAAAACAGGTTTTCAATGACAAACTTTGTTTGCATTTACAAAACGCTATTGACAGTCTGATGAAATACAAAAGCCAGCCCCCAATCAAAATTTATAAACAGGATTTAAGTTAAATTGATATACCTGATTGTCTTCGGCTTTACTTTTTTTGGCCGCTGACAAAATTTCCTAGTGAAACCACACAAACACAAAAACACCACAGAGCAGAAGTTAAGACAATCTATGTAAAGAAGCTTGAAATTTCCCAACCCTTAAATTTAAAGAGGTATACTAAGCACAAAACAAAAGGGAACAGGTATTTAAAGACTTACACAGAGTAAGAACTATCATCAGGCCACTATAAATGGGGGTGGGGTGGGGTTTGGAGCCCATGTGATCTTCTAAGACTTCTTCCCCTTGTCTCCCTCTTGGCATTCCTAGGTTAGTTTTTTCAGTGTAGCGCTGGATAAACTATATGGGTCTTCATTTCCTCCCCCACCTCCACCTTTAAAAGCCCCTTTTGGGTCTCACTTTTGTCCATTCTTTGGAAGGAATGCAACTGTAAGATTTACCTCCTTAGACATGACATCAGAGATATTGTATGTTTCATCGTCTCTGGATCTCTTTTTTGCACCTGTAACAAAATATTATGTGAACTTCAGCAGCTGAATGTATAAGAACAAGAAAAACTGATCAATTGCTAGACTTTTTTAGACTTACCAAGTTTGCCTCCTTTTTCGCCAGTAAGTTTTTCATTCTATAAGGCACAGAATTTAAGAGGTATGTTAGCTTGCTAGTATGTTTCATACACATAACATTGATACTCCACATCACTAGCATGAACAATTATTCTCAGACTTTTTATACCCTTCAGAAACTGCTTTTGACATAAATGATTTCCAAATAAAGTTGAAATTATCCTTTTATAAAGTAGGAAGGAACCCTTGAAGGTGCCATTTATGTAGCTGTGCCCACCAAATGAGCTAATGCTGTCAGCTCTGGGTTGGGAAATACCTGGAGAAGGGGGGGGGGGTTTGAAGACTGTGGAGGGCAGGGCTTGGGAAGCGGAGGGACTTCAGAGGCTACATGCCATGGAGTCTACCTTCCAAAGTGGCCATTTTCTTCAGGGGAACTAAGATTGGTCATCTGGAGACCAGTTGTATTCCCAGATCTCCAGCCACCACCTTGTGGTTGGCAACTCTATCCTGGACTGATTCCAGAGTGTTTTCTCCATTTCAGCAATGCTAGACATGCACTTTAAAAAAAAAAAATCCACATATTGTCCTCTATTCATGCATAAATCTTAAACAGCCTGTTTTTTTCCCCTGAGGTTTTTTTTTAAATCCTGGAAAAAAAATGTTTCCCCATTGTCAGGATTTCCTTTCTCATTTGTCTAGAAGGAAAAGTATGGAACACCTTCTGTTTGAATCAAACACCCCCTCCTGCATTTTCACTGCCCTGGTGTCATTGATAACACCAACAAAATTGAAAAGTCATTAAGATGTTATTTCTCTATCACAATGCAACTGGCAAAGGTTTTTCTCTGCTTGTCTCAATTTGCAATTGAAAAATTCCTCATGTGCTCTTTCCCCTCCCACAAAGCACTGAAAGGCCAACTGGTCTTTTCAGGGTAGATTATCCAGTATCTTCCAGCAATTAGCATTACCAAAGGATTCAAGTACAGTGCTATCCTGGAGCAGCACAACACAAATGCAGCTTGATTCCCCCCCCCACCCGCCCAATGTAGCTTTGTGTTATTTTTGAGCCAGCTTTCTTTTCAAGGTGGCTGGAAAGTAATGACAGAACCATGATAACAGTGTGTGTGTGTGAATCCCGCTCCCCAGTGAAATCTGCATCTAGTATGAAAGGTAAGCCAAGATCTTAAAAAAAAAAGGTAGAAAACCAGGTTAAAAGCACAAAATGAGCAACAATTGCACCAGCAACATGACCACAACAGAAAAATGTTTTTGGCTAGAACCAGCCCTGATGACTGTTTGCCATGGAAGATTCAGCAACAAACTCATTGTGCCAGTTTACAGAAAGTATTCATCATCCTACATTTGTCTAATATTAAGCCATTTACCTTCATGGTTTTTAACATTTCTTTTCTTTCTAGTTTTTCTTTTTTCTGTTGCTCCTAAAAATATAAGAACAAAGAAATGGACACAAGACTCTGGTGCCATTAACTTAACAATCTAAAACTGAGAGAGGAAAAAAAACAAGCCATCCAAAAGTACACTGTGGTCACAGAATCCAGCTGAAAGCACTCAGTAATTTTTTATTTTGAACTTATTTTGGCAGATGATCTGAAAGGTCTTTAGTGTCTAGATCTGAAGTTATTTAATTAGACTTATAGGCTGCTCTCAGAGAGGGTAACATCATAATACATATAATAAACAATCTAAAAATCACATTTCTAATACAATAGGAATTTTATTCTAATACAATACAAATGAGCCAGTTTGGGGAGGGAGGGATATGTGCAATAAATAAATAATAAAATACATACAGTAAAATGATAAAATACAATCAAAAACACAACTAATAAATGGTGTAACATCTCAGGGGGAATAAATAATCTGAAAACTGTCTGGTATGAAGAAAAAGGGGAAGGGGAAATGGAATCAAGATGGAAAACCATAAGCCTGGAGGAACTACTCTTTCTTACAGGCCCTGTAGAACAGAACCCTGTGATGCAGAGTGGTAAAGCTGCAGTACTGCAGTCTGAGCTCTCTGCTCACGACCTGAGTTCGATCCCAGCAAAAGCTGGTTCAGGTAGCCGGCTCAAGGTTGACTCAGCCTTCCATCCTTCCGAGGTCAGTAAAATGAGTATCCAGCTTGCTGGGGGGGGGGGGGGGGGGGAGTGTAGATGACTGGGGAAGGCAATGAAATCACCCCGTAAAAAGTCTGCCGTGAAAACATCGACGTCACCCCAGAGTTGGAAACGACTGGTGCTTGCACAGGGGATTACCTTTACCTTTTTTTTTTTAGAACAGAACACTGGAACTTACCTAAAGGTTCCTTCTCTTCAGTGGAGGTGAAGTCACCCAGAAGGTGGATGACTGTAGTTTTCTGTACAGCCCTATGGAGTGAGCAGAGGCGAGTGGTGACCTAAGCACCTTTTAGATGACTTCCCTCCACTGAAGGAGAACTGATTTACATAAAAATTGATTCCACCTGAGATGCATTTTTAACTCATCAACCACAATCTTCTAAAGTTGGAGTCCAGAAGCAACCTCTAAGGCCAACAAAGTTTTATTCACAATGTAAGCTTTCATTTCATCAAACAATAGTATGGAATTAGTAGTCCTACATATAGAGAGTGGGCAGTGAATTGGCATGCAAAATAGTAGGGTTGCTATACAGAGAAAGGCAACAGTAAACCTTCTCTGTTCATCTCTTGCACTGAAAATGCCATGGTCCTGGGGTCACCATGAGTCGGCTGCAACCTGACAGGACACAAATATGATCTCCGTACAGAACAGGAAGCTTTGTCTGATGAAGGCTGCTTAAGAGCATACGAAAGCTTACATTCTGAATAAGACTTAAGTTAGTCTTAAAGGTGCACTTGTCTACTGCTTTGTTCTATTGCTTCAGACCAACACAGCTGCCTGCTGAGATCTACACTCAACTTAGATGTACAGACTTAGTCTAGCTTCTGAGCTTTGACAGAACACACTTACCTCCAGCTGCTGCTGCTCCATTTTGGTCAGCAAGAACTTTGAATAGATATTGCTTTTCTCAAGCAAGTGTTGAAGCCTCTTAAGGCGCATTTCACCTGAATCTCTATCCCAGGACATGCGAGCCTGCAAAGCAAAAGAAGACAATGACAACAGCCACCTATCAATTTTTTTAGTGCAGGCACTCCTGCCTAACTGACCTGGATGGCCCAGATAAGCCATGTTGTTGGATCTCAGCAACTTAGAAGAGTTAGCCCTGGTTAGTACTTGGACAGAAGATCACCACCAAGGAAGCACCAAGTCTCTATGCAGAGGCGGGCAATAGCAAACTAACTTTGTTCATCTCTTACCTTGAAAGCCCTACAGGCCTGCCATAATACAGCCACGACCTGACAGCACATTCCATTACCACCACCACACATTCCTGATTTTTACTAGTTCTGCCCTGAGGGTTCCCTGAAACTCAGGAGCTTAGAGGGCAGCTGTTGAAAAGCTAAGGTAGAAAAACCTCACTCTTAGATCCGATTCAACTCACTGTTCCAAAGAGCTCAACCCATTCTTTCAGTAGTACCCACTGAACTGCATTCAAATATCACATGCATTAATAAATGCTCTTGCCCACTAAAAACATTTTGCCGTTTCTATCATTCTATTAGAAGACACTTGAACTTCATTTCTGTCATTCAGCTGTCTCGAATTTAAAAAGAGATTTCACGAAGTATTCAGTGTATGAAGAAGATCCAAGAATCGGCTCCTTCCCAATTTGGGTAGGCACAGCGGAGGAGAAGTGCAGGCAGTCACCACCACACCACTGGCTTAAGCAAGAGAAAGCTGCCACCTGTAGTGGAGCATTACCCAAGAGAGAGCAACAGACCTCAGCATCTTCAGAGAAACAGGACCCTTCCAACACCTTTGACACGCTGATTACTGATGAAGACGCCACAGGACTTCTGGAAGTGATGATGAGCCTCCCAGAGGGGGGGGGGGTCATTTCACTGTTTCCCGCCCAGTTCTCCTATTGCATGGCGGGGGGGGGGGAGGGCTGCCTACCTGCTCCATGATCTGCCTCTCCTCCTCCCGCCCCTGGGCCTCCAGCTGCTGCTCCTCCTGCCGCATGGCCGGCGTGATCACGGCCTCCTCCTCCGTCTCGCCCCTCCTTTCTGCCGCCGCCGCCAGGAGCCCTGCAAGGGGGGGAGGGGAGGGGAGGCTCACTCTCGCGCCCCCCCGCTTTATTTGGCCCTCCGGCCGCCCTCTGCACATGCCCGGGGTCTCCCTCCCTCCTCCCCCTCCGCACCTGAGGCGCTCCCGCCCGAGGCGTCACCAGCGCCGCGCTCCACCGGCATGGCCGCTCCCCTCCGCGCGCCAGAGAGCGAGAGAAAAGTGCCGCCGCCGCTTCCCCCGGCGTGAAAACCGCGCGCTTTCCAAGCCTCGCGAGAAAAGGCGGCCGAGGGGCGTTCGAGATCTGCCCTGCGAGCGCTCGGCCAATCAGAGAGGCGGAAATCTCCCGCGGCCTCGCCGCCTGGGCGGGAGGGCGCCAAGCGGGAGCGGCCATTGGCTGTCGCCGGCGCCCCGCCCCGCCCCTGGCCGGCTGGCTGCACGCGGGAGTTCCCCGGCTGCTGCAGAGGTCGCTCTTTCCCGCCGGGCCGGCAGCGCCCTCTCTGACCCCTCCGTGGCTCTGCCCGCCTCCCGTTTATTCTCACAACAACCCTGCTAAGGAGGTCATGCGGAGAGCGACTGGCCCAAGGCCACCCAGCAAGCTTCTATGGCACAGGGCGGGGGGGTCTCCCTCCCAGGCCCCAGCCTCACGCTTTGCTACACCACGCGGGTGGTCTGCTGTGTGTGCAGAGACAGTGGAGCGAGTGGCACAAAATTCCCATTTCCCATTGGGCAACGGGGCTTTGTTTCTGTTTGCAGCTGGCGGAGATGAGAGTGAATCACAGTTGGATTTCCCCATGTTCCCTATCAGCAGCTGTCCCTTTAACTCTGCTAAAAGTGGCATAAGAAGTTAACAAAGACGACAACGGAACTGTTTTGTTATCCAGTGCTTTAAAAAGTTTCTATGGTGGTTTGTGGCTGCAGTAATCTTGAAGGATGCTGAACATAATGGGCATGAAAGTCACGTGAAGTTCTTTCCTTTTTTGTTTAGAAAAACACAACCCTCCCTAGTGTTGAGAGATCTGTAAAATGTTTGGATTCCATTGTCCCCAGACAACATACAATAGGGGTGTCAAACTCATTTGTTATGGGGACCGAATCTGACATAAATGAGACCTTGTTGAGCGGGCCATGTCAGGCCGGGCCGTGTGTGTACCTATTTAAGATTAGGTAGCAGAGATATAAACTTTATAAAGGACACAATTTTTTTTAAAAAAAAAACACCTTAAAACATCCTTAAAATATTAGCGCTCAGTCTTAAGGGTGCTTTCTTTGTATTTCTCCCATGGGGCCCAGGGAACTGGCCAAAGGAAGCTCTGGGTCTTTCCTTCCTTCCCCAGGGGCCTCAGCCAATAGAAGGAAGATTGGCTTGGCTGCATAGCTCTGCTCTGTGATTGAGAGAACCTGGCAAAGCAAGCTCTCCCTTCCTCCCCAAGGGAGGAGCCTCAGCAAATGGAGAAAATGTAGGTTTTGCTCTGTAGCTCTGCTGTGCAATTGAGCATGCCTGGCAAAGCAAGCTGTGATGAAGGAAGCAAGAGAAGGAGAAGAAAGCAGATGACAGCCAGTTGCTCGGGAGCCTGATAGGAGCCCTGTGGGGACTTGATTCGGCCCCCGGACTGCATGTTTGACACCCCTGGCAAACAACATAATGCCACGAAGGCATCAAATCTTAAAAATAGCACACCTATCAAAGCACAATTTAAAAAGCAAAAAAAAATCCGTCATGCCACCACCAACACAAAAGTCTCAGCAGTAGTTAAACCAGGGGTGGCCAAACTGTGGCTCAGGAACCACATGTGGCTCTTTTACACATGTTGTGAAGCTCTTGAAGCCCCACCGCCCCATCGGCTGGCTTGGAAGAAGGCATTTGTCTCTTGAAATCAAGTCGCCAAGCCAGCCAGTGGCTTAGAGAATGCATTTTTTAAAATGTATATTTATTATTATTATTATTCACTATCCATTTCTCCACATGCTTTCTGGTATCCATTTTACATTTTTCCCCCCAACCCACCCCCCTTAGTCTATACATCCTCTTCTTCTTCCAGCCAGGGACAAAGGACTTGAAGCTTCCACTGAATGTCCACTCTCCTTTCTTCCTTCGCACATTTCAGGTAGGTCCGCCACTTTTCTTTGATTCTTGATCTTCTTTCCTCCCATGATTCTTCTTGCGACATTCTCTCTCTCTCTCTCTCGGCTTGGCTTCGCGAACGAAGATTTAAGAAGGGTGCAATAGTCCACGTTTGCTGCAGGCTCGCTGGTGGCTGACAAGACCAATGCGGGACAGGCAGGTCCGGCCACAGTGGCTGCAGGGAAAAGTCTGATTTAGGGTTGGTCCTGTAGCAGTGCGATTCTTCCTCAATCTCCTTTTGTCCTCAAGACCAGCTATGCGTGTGTTCTCAAAGGAAGAGACAGCCTGGTGGATGGTGTGCCTCCATGCTTTGCGATCTGAGGCTAGGTCAGACCACTGGTGATGGTTGATGTGACAGGTGCTAAGGGATTTCTTCAAGGAGTCCTTGTACCTCTTCTTTGGTGCCCCTCTATTTCGATGGCCGGTGGAGAGTTCGCCATACAGGGCAATCTTGGGAAGGCGGTGGTTTTCCATCCTAGAAATATGCCCTGCCCAGCACAGCTGCGTCTTCAACAGCAGTGCCTCGATGCTGGTAACCTCTGCCCGCTTGAGGACTTCAGTGTTGGTCACAAAGTCACTCCAGTGGATGTTGAGGATGGTGCGAAGGCAGCGCTGATGAAAGCGCTCAAGGAGTCGCAGGTGATGACGGTATAAAACCCACGATTCGGAGCCATAGATGAGGGTTGTCATCACAACCGCTTTGTAAACATTGATCTTTGTGCCTTTTTTCAGATGCTTGTTGCTCCACACTCTTTTGTGCAGTCGGCCAAATGCGCGGTTTGCCTTTGCCAGCCTGTTGTCAATCTCCTTGTCGATCTTGGCATCTGAGGAGATGATGCACCCCAGGTAGCTGAACTGCTGGACTGTCTTCAGAACTGATTCACCCACAGTGATGCAGGGAGGGTGATAATCTTCCTGGGGTGCAGGCTGGTGGAGAACTTCTGTCTTCTTCAGACTAACTTCTAGGCCGAATAGCTTGGCAGCCTCTGCAAAGCAGGACATTCTTCTTGCGACATTATAGCAACTATATCTGACTGGATAAAATCAAAGAGATAGTTATGCCAAGTTCTTTCCTTCCATTTACTTTTATCCTTCCATCCTGCCGCTATTACCGCTTTACCCGCTGATATCATTGCTTTTAGTAAATCTTGATTATTCTTCCCTATTGTCTCATTCCCTAATATACTCATATGCATTAATTCAAAGTTAATTCTCGGCTCTACCTGAAAGAATTTCTTTATCATTCCCACTACCATTTCCCAAACTTTCTTGGCCTCAGGGCTCTCCCACCACATGTGGGTGTACCATCCCTTCTCTTTCTTACAGTGCCAACACTTAGGGCTCAACCCAGGAAACATATTGGCTTAAGTAAGTAAAGTAAAATTTTATTTGTATCCTGCCCTCCCCCGCCGAAGCAGGCTCAGGGCGGCTAACAACATCCACAAGCTAACAATACAATAGATAAAAACATTAAATTACATTATTTAAACACCAGTCAATACTTAATTAAAACATTACTAAATCTAACATTAACATTATTGTTTGACGCTATCCCTGTCAGTTGACATAATAATAACAGGGTCCCTGAACCAGATCATTTTGGCGTTTTCCTTGTTACAACTATAATTCAGCAATTCATGAACGCCAGCTTGAAGAGGGTGGTCTTTCAGGCCCTGCGGAACTGATCAAGGCTCCGCAGGGCCCGCACCTCCTCTGGGAGCTGATTCCAAAGGTATGGGGCTGCGGGAGAAAAGGCCCGAGCGCGGGTATTCTGAAGTTTAACTTCTTTTGGCCCAGGGATGGTCAGTTTGTTTTTCCCTACTGACCTCAGTGCTCTCTGGGGCTCATACGGGGAGAGACGGTCCCTTAGGTAGGTCGGTCCTCGGCCATATAGGGCTTTAAAGGTAATGACCAGCACTTTGTACTGGACCCGGTATACAATTGGCAGCCAGTGCAGTCCGCGTAGCCCCGGCCGTATATGCTCCCAACTTGGGAGACCTAGCAACAGCCTGGCCGCCGCATTCTGCACTAGCTGCAATCTCCAGGTCCGGCACAAAGGCAGCCCCATGTAGAGGGCGTTACAGTAGTCCAGTCTTGAGGTGACCGTCGCATGGATCACCGTTGCTAGGTCCCGACGCTCTAGGAAAGGGGCCAACTGCCTCGCCCGCCTCAGATGAAAAAATGCTGACTTGGCAGTGGCTGTTATCTGGGCCTCCATTGATAGTAAAGGCTCCAGTAAAACACCCAAGCTCTTTACCTGTTGCGCCGCCTTCAGCGGTGCACCATCAAAGGCCGGGAGAAGTATTTCCTTCCCCAGAGCGCCACGACCCACACAGAGAACCTCTGTCTTCGCCGGGTTCAACTTCAGCCCACTCAGCCTAAGCCACGTAGCAACAGCCTATAAAGCCCGGTCCAGATTCCCTGGGACGGAGGCGGGCCGGCCGTCCATTAGCAGATAGAGCTGGGTGTCATCTGCATATTGATGGCACCCCAGCCCAAACCTCCAGGCAATCTGGGCAAGGGGGCGCATATACATGTTAAATAACATCGGGGAGAGAACTGCTCCCTGAGGCACCCCACAATCTAGTGTGCGCCTCTGGGACCGCTCATCCCCAATCGCTACCCTTTGTCCCCGACCCATGAGGAAGGAGGAAAGCCATTGTAAGGCCAACCCCCTAACCCCTATGTTGGCAAGGCGGTGGATCAGCAGCTGATGGTTGACTGTATCAAATGCAGCCAACAGGTCTAGCAACATCAGCACTGCCACACCACCTCGATCCAGTTGCCGCTGGAGGTCATCTACCAAGGCGACCAGAACCGTCTCTGTCCCATGGCCCGGCCGGAAACCAGACTGGCACGGGTCTAGGACGGAAGCGTCATCTAGAAACCTCTGTAGCTGCAACGCCACTGCCCTCTCAATAATTTTACCTAAAAATGGTAAATTAGACACCGGTCGATAGTTTGCCAATTCAGCCGGGTCTGCTGTACATTTTTTCAGGAGGGGGCGGACCAAGGCCTCTTTCAGAGGTGTTGGAAAACGCCCCTCTAAGAGGGATCTATTTATGATGTCCCGTAAAGGACATCTAAGCTCCCTCTGGCAAGATTTAATCAGCCAAGAGGGGCAAGGGTCCAAATCACATGTTGTTGGGCGGGCAGCAGAGAGGATTCCATTGACTTCCTCCAGGTAGCCGGAGTTCTATACCATTTGGTGAAAAATTTCAGTTCCATTTCTCTAACCTTATGAATCTTAACCTTTTTTAAACCTTCCATTAACTTCTCCCCTGTTTGTTTCGTTATTTGGCCTTCTGAACTCCATGTCCGTTGAAGGTAGCTTATTGCTCCTTCGTTGCCTGAATTCATACTCCTGCATAAGATGCTTACTAATCCTTTTTTTGTTTTTCCCATTAATTTGTAAAACTTTTCCATAAGTTCTTCATTTAAATTACTCTTCTCCATTTCCTTCTTAACTTTAGTATACAATCCTGTAGCCTTAAGCCAATATTGTACTCCTACGGCTTCTTGTAACTCCTGTAATGGTTTTAACTTATCTAATATTAACAAGTCTTCTACCCTTCTAAATCCTTTAATCTTAAGTAGTTTGCTCCACCTGTGCTCCTTATCTCCCTCCATCAACGTTTCTAATGGTGTCCATCTAGATACCAGATTCAGCCATTTTGGCTGCCATTTCTTCCACACATTTAACCCATTTTTCCTTGGTCCCACGTTTAAATTAAGTTCCTTCGCCCCCATGTTCGTAAAGATGCCATGTTTTCCTACCCCATTATTAGCTTCATTCTCAAACCGTATCCATTTCTGATCCCCTTCCTTCTCTATCTCTAATAATGCCTTAAGCTGAAATGCTTAATATAATTAGAGAATGCATTTAACGTTGCTTTCTTTTTACCTCTCCCTCTTCCACCTATTTGTCTGCCTGCCTTCCTCTTGTGGCTCTCAAATATCTGAAGTTCATGCCTTGCGGCTCTCAAACATCTGACATTTATTTCAGGTGGCTCTTAAGCACCCCAGAGTTAGACCAACACAACTGTATAAAAGCAGCTAATGGCCCATTCCTCAAAGGTGGGAGGGAAGAGACTCCTCACTGTAATGCCCACCGGCAGACAATTCTGCACATGATCAGACCAACTACTGAGAAAGCCGCTGGTTGTTATTCTAGCTGTAGCTGAAGAAACCTCTCCCCTGCCACAAATCTGGTTAGTCTTTCAGATGCTACAGGACTCCTGCTTTTTTCTACAGCTAAGCAGGGTCAACCCTAGGCTGTCTGGCATCCTAGGCAAGACTAACTTCTGGTCCCACCCCCCCCCCCACTGATAATGTCACTGAGTCACACAGGGAACAGCCAATTCAGTGCCCCTAGAAGGCTGGCGCCCTAGACAATCACCTGGTTTCCCTGCTGCTAAGAGAAGCAAACATGCCCGAGGGATGGGATAGGAAGCAAGAACTGCCTGGAAGAATATAGTGAGCATAGTTTTCACATAGTGCTGGTCATTATGATCACAGAGTTAACAAAAACCCTACTTTGATCACTTTGCAGGAGAAATCAAGAAGGAATAATCAATATGTCTAGTTCTCAACATGGCCCCATATGCGGATGTTTATATTCAGAAACTGAGCCCATTGTGGAGAAAGGTTGGATATAAATAACATGCATAAATGCAGCTGAAGATGGAGGGGGCATGGAAGAGGCTGGTTGGTGGATGTGTAGGAAGAAGAAAAGGAAGCATGGAAAGGGGAGGTCAATGGGATTGCCAGGAGGAGGAAAAGAATAAATAGCGCCATCTGGTGGGCAGGTGTGCTTAGGGAGCCAACTGTATACACTAATGGTGGTAGCACTTGCAGCAGAGCCTGCTGGTATGATCGTTCCCTTGCACTTCATGGGATTTGCCTTCCAAGTATGTGCCAGCAGTGATAGAGGCTGCACTCTTTAGCAGTCTGATCTTGAGTGTCTTTAATTGGAAATAAATCAGTGTTTTTAATAGAATGTACCCATAATTACATATGCATAGGGTTACAGTCTAAGAGTCTCTGTAAATAAACTCTTTTAAGCCGTCTCCACTAGAGAGCAGTGTAACGTAGTATTTGAAGGTAGAGTCACGTGGGGAGCCCTGTCGGTCTGAAGCTGCAGGGGAAAAGTCTGAGTTTAGTGGCACCATCGAAGTTTAATTCTGGGTATAAGCTTTCATGTGCATGCACGCATATTCAAGGTATAAAATGTTGTTGGTCTTAAAGGTGCCACTGGGCTCGGACTTTTTTCTACTTTGTATTTGAGACACTTCTTTTCCTCTACCCTCTCCTTAGTTCCAGGGATATACATGATATCAAGTGGCGTCTGAATGTAATAAGATGAACAAGGACTTACTCCAGTGACAGAGAACAGCTGTTGGTATCCATTTACGTCCTTTCAAATAGCCATAGCCAAATTACACAGTCCCTTCTGTGATATTCTGACCAATTTCTTCAGTGGGTAGGTCTGCAGAATAGGCATACTATATATTCTTTGCCTAGCTTGCAATTGTAACCAACCAGCAGCATTTTGTACCAACAGGAGTTTCTTAGGTGACTTCAAGGGCAGACCTAGTCTATTGATTTAGGATTTCTATGAGTAGTCTAGTCTCAAAGTTATTATCATGGATCCACGTAGCCAGTTCAGCCAATTCAAGGTAGGAGGGTATCTTCTGATTTAAAATTGTGGTAGAAAGCATTTCTTGCAGCTATGTTAGTTTGCTTCTTTCGGAATAATACTGAGTATTGAGTGCAACTGTTAGTTAGGAGGTGGTGGCGGCCACAAGCATAGCCAGTTTCAAGAGGGGTTTAGATAAAAATATGGAGCAGAGGTCCATCAGTGGCTATTAGCCACAGCGTGTGTGTATATATAAATTTTTTTGGCCACTGTGTGATACAGAGTGTTGGACTGGATGGGCCATTGGCCTGATCTAACATGGCTTCTCTTATGTTCCTAAGTTAGGACTAGGCTCCTAAGTTAGCAAGGGTGAGCTGAACCCTGTCAAATGTGGAATGCACAACATCCTGCAAGACTTTGGCCTTCTCAGCTAGCTTGACCTCTCAGTTTCATCTTGTTCACTCTTAGCCCTTAACCACACCAGTGGCTCAAGACTTCTACAGCATCACCAGGTGATGTGGAGAGAGAGGGGAGTGTCATCAGCATATTGGTAACAATCTCCTTCAAAACCAGGACTTATTTCCCCTAAGAGCTTTATATGCAGACAATAGCAAGGGGGATAGAGATGAGCCTTGTGGAACCCCACAGGAGCGCTCCAATACTGATAACAATTTGTCTCCAGAAGCAACCCTCCATAAAGATCTCTTTAAAGCAATCTAAAGCACATCTGCTAATACCTGCTTCTGCCTCCAAACATCTCAAGAAGATGCCATGGTTCACCGTGTATCAACGGCTGCTGATGAGTCCATCAGGCACAGCAAAGAGGCAAGATCCTTGTCTGTGTTCAGACAGAGGTCATCAGCTAAAACCACCATTGCAGTCACTTCTCCAAAACTAGCAGGTCTGAACTTCTCAGGATCAACTGAAAGCCTTGCTTTGTAGATCAAGAGACAGAATGTCTTAAGGCAGGCAGCGGTTGTCCCCAAGGAATGGTTGTTTACTGTGCGGATCAGATATCCTAACTAGAGTCTGTGCTGGGCCACCTGAAAACAGCGACAATGTAGGATAAGAGTTTCAGTCCACGTTCCCACCTAATCTCTCCTGCTGATGTGAGGTGGGGGTAAGGGTAGGCAGGGGGGGGGAGGCGGGATTCCAGCCTGTCACTTTATGTCTTTTCATGAATTACATGCAGAACCATCAGACACCTCTCTGTACAAAAGGACTCTCAATCTGGTTTCTGGTATGTGAAAGCAAAATAGGAAGCCCCTTCCTACTTAATTTAGAGGGAGGAATGTGATGTATCTGGTCTGTTGGGCTTTGGGGGAGAGCAGACTCATTATGAGAAAGGGAGCGGGTGCTTAGAACGAACAAGGCAGCAGTGCTGATGCTTCACGTTTTGTATTTTCCTAATCTCACTGTTTGATGGGCAAGATTTCTGGGATCCTGACTGAAAAAACTGGGGTTCCAAAATGCCTATCAGTCTGCAGAGGCTGTAGCCATGACAGCCCGCAGATCTTTATGTATCCAAAGCATTTCAGTGTCACTTTTCCACCTGACAAGGACCCCAGGGCAGTGCACATAAAAACAATTAAAAACAGCATTTAAAATTTTTAAATAATTCAATAAAAAACAAATGATAGCAGAACCAGGGAGGAGGGCCAATAACAGTTACTGGAGGTGTGCCAAACACAACAACAGAAAATGATTTTGCTTATTGGCAGAAGATATCAATAAAGAGAGACAGATTAAGCTCCCCGGGGAAAGTCCCAAAGTTTTGGTGTCACAACTGAGAAGGCCCTTTTGTGGGTTGCCACCCTTTTATCCTCAGATGGCAGCAGCAACTGAAGGAGCGCCTCCAAAGAGGACCTGAGGGAGCAGGTAGGTCCATATGGGAGAAGCTGGTCTTTGAGGCGTGAGTCCCAGGATGCACGGGACTTTAAAGGTTGATGCCGGCAGTCAGTGGGTACCTCCCCCAGCCCCATGGCATCTGACTGGTCACTGGAAGCAGGAACCACTGCTCTGATTCAGCAGGGCCACTCTTATGTTCTTATATGTGAAGCATGGAGCAGAGTGCTGAACACTGCAAGGGAGGCCCGACCACATGGCAGAGAATATGCAGACGTTTGAATTATAAACAGCAGAACAAGGTTGTGATTTTAACAGTTGCTGGTGGGGCTTTTGAAAACCAGAGAGCTGTAAGAAGAACTTAATTGTAGGTGAGGGAGTATAAGGAGGTGTTTTGATAGAGAATGAAAGACTTGCAGGAGCAGACAATTGCAACAAGAAAGTACAAAGGCGAAACTAGAGGGAAATGATGGAGAGAGTTCCAAGGGCTCCGTGCCAAGATGTCAAGAAGGAGGTCAGGATCATAGCAATGAGGGAAAAAGAGGACTTTTGTTTTTCAGCAGAGGTATCTTCCTTTAGGGTCAATCCACAGGCCCTGCCAAGCTCAGCTCCTGAGGCATCCATGCATAGTACAAAAGGGGCATGAGGATGGGGAATCTATGGGGCCAGCTTTTGTGCCAGGCCTGTCTGAAAAGTTTCAAAAGCCTGTCCTGTCACTTCTCCATTGTAGGTTGAGAGGATTCCATTGCTGCGTTATGTCTGCCAGGGGCACAGCTATTGCTGCAGAACTGGAAATGAACCAGTGTCTAAGAGACCCAAAAGAAGGTGCCTCCATTATTTCCAGTGGAAGAAAGGCATTTAAAAGGAATGTGGTCCTTTTAAATGTGATGACCAGAACTCCCTTTGGAGTTCAGTCATGCTTCTCACAACCTTGCTTTTGGCTACAAATGTTTGGCACTGAACCTTCCTCTTCTGTTCTTCCTATGTTGTAATTTCCAGTCATTGTTTCACACACACACTAAATAATGCACTTTCAGTCCACTTTCAATGTACTTTTGAAGTGGATGCTGCCAGTTCACACAGTAAAATCCAGTTGGAAATTACATTAAAAGTGGATTGGAAGTGCATTATTTCATGACTGTGATCGCAGCCCTAGTTTGCAATGCAAATTCCAAAGCAGCAGACTGTACATTGGAAGAAAGGCTAGAGAGGGGCTTTAAAAATAGAAACCAGATCTGTTCCCTTCTTCTCCCTTCTCCCTTTTTCTTTTTTCTCTTTTCTTGGTTAGCCCTCAGTCAGTGTGAGTGGCTCCAGTGGGGGTGGAGTTTTTGACCCAAGCTATTGACTTAGGGTTCCTATGAGCAGGCCCAGCCCTGTTCCAGTGACAAAGTATCTCCACTCCAGTGAGAAAGCATCTAGAATGAGAGAATAAGCGGGTGAGTTTAGCAGATGTGCAAGTTCAGCAGCAGGGCGAGGAAGCCGGGCCCTAGTCTTTTCATGTCTATAATAGAGTACACTTTCCACTAATAAATCCACCTAAACAGGAAATAAGTGTCTTCTGTTACTCAAGATTTGTGAAGCAATGAGCTTCTAAAGGTGCAAAAGGAAAGAAAAGGACATTTGTAAAATTTATAATAGAGGTTTACAAAATTCCGCATGGGATAGAGAAGGTAGAATCTTTCTCACAATACAAGAACTTGTGGGCACTCAATGAAATTAATGAGCAGTAGATTTAGAACAGGAAGTACTTCTTCACCCAAAGAGTAATTAACTTGAGAGGACTACATTAACATATAGTTAACATTAACTACATTAACATATGGAGCAGACTACATAAACATATGGTCCATCAGTGGCTGTTAGCCATAAGGTATAGCTGGAACACTCTGTCTGGGGCAGTGATGTTCTGTATTCTTGGTGCTTGGGGGGTGGGCAACAGTGGAAGGGCTTCTGGAGTTCTGGCCCTGCTGGTGGACTTCCTGATGGCACCTGGGTTTGGGCCACTGTGTGACATGGAGTGTTGGACTGGATGGGCCATTGGCCTGATACAACATGGCTGCTCTTATGTTTTTATGTCTGGGGCAGTGGTGCTTTGTATTTTTGGTGCTTGGGTGGCAACAGTGGGAGGGCTTCTGAAGTTCTGGCCCAATTGGTGGACCTCCTGAAGGCACCTGGGTTTTGGCCACTGTGTGACACAGATTGTTGGACTGAGTGGGCCATTGTCCTGATCTAACATGGCTTTTCTTATGGTTGTATGATGGGAATGAAAGGGAATAGGATGGACATGAAGCCTGCAGCAAATAGTGGGCCATTGTCCTGATCTAACATGGCTTTTCTTATGGTCTTATGATGGGCCCAAATAGGGAAGGGAGTGTTTGATCTACAGGTGTAAAATTGTATTGCTGCTGTTGTATATATTGTTAGTTTTTGTTGTAAGACATCCAAAAAGCTTCTCACACCCTTCCCCAAAAATCCCATGTGGTGGGGTGGAAATATGTGGATACTGTATGATTTAGAGGAGGTGCCCAAGGAGGAGAGAATTGAGGTGGGTTTCACCTGAAATGAATGGTGTATGTACCTAGGGTTTAGAGTTGCCAGCTCTGGATTGGGTAATTCCTGGAGATTTTGGGAGTGGAGCCTGGGAAGGGTGGGATTTGGGGAGGGAAGGGGTTGAGTATTATGCCATAGAGCCCCTTCCAAAGCATCCATTTTCTCCAGCCATTTGCTCTGGAGATGAGTTGTAATTCCAGGAGCTCTGCAGCTGCCACCTGAAGACTGCCAACAGTAGGTTGCCTCTGAAGCTGCCACTCTGTTCAGGGGAATTGATCTCTGTAGTCTGGAGATCACTAACCTGCAGGTCTGTCGCTACGGGACGGAGGGATCTTGGAGTGCAGCCATGCACTTCCCCGCCCCAGCCCAGTAAAGACGAAGGTTCAAGGAGCCGCTGCACTCCGGGAGCAGCTCTGGATGAGGACACGCTGGCCGGGCAGCTCTTTGAGGCCCAGCGAGGCAGGGATCCTGTGACAGGGGAGGTGCCCTGCCAGCCCTTCTCCCACATGAGTGAGGCAGGGGTGCTCATCTGCCAGCCCAGCCTGGCAGCACCAGCTGTGACAGGCCAGCGGGCAGGTGGCTGACTCTCTAACTGAGGCTGAGGCTGCTGCCAGCCTGGAGGAGGAGTAGGCAGCTGCCCAACAGCAGCAGCAGCAGCAGCAGCGCAGTGGGCAGAAGGAGGAGGTGGTGGCAGGCATGGCTGGGGGGCGAGTGGGCGCCCTTTCCTTCTGTGGTGAGCAGGCCTGGTGGCAATGAGGCCACCTCCCTCTGGCTGGCTGCCGCCATCACCCCCTGCCCGTCCCCCCGTCCCCACAAGTCAGATCCGGGTGCCGAGTTCAGCACTCCCCCAGGACTGCCACCCTGGGCAACGGCTTAGGGCTGACCCTGCCCAGGAACTCCAGGGTTGCTGTGCAGAGGCAGGGAATGGCAAACCACCTCTGCTCACCTCTTGCCTTGACAACCCCTTTGGGGCGTTGCTATGAATTGGCTGCACTTTGCGCACACGGTCTGGAGACTGGTTGTCATTATGGAAGAACTCCAGTTCTGACCTGGAAGTTGGCAATCCTAAACTGTTATAGTTTTGTGTCCTGGGAATGGAGTGAACATCTCCTGGTCTTTGACAAGTTCAGTAGGATTATAAAGTGAAGGCTGAGATCAGCAATATTCTTTCCGAAGGAGTCAGGAGAGATAAAGGGGCCGCATTCCATCCCATTTCCTCCCACTTGTAAAGCTAACTGTGCCTGAAAACAACAACAGAGGGGTGGGAAAGAGGGCCTATGATGCAACCTTCTTGGCATTTGCTTCTCTCTCTCCGGAGGGCGCTTTGACAGCTAAGGTGGTTCCAGCCCCTCCAGTCCTCTGGGTTTATCAGCCACAGGAGATGCATTCCAGAGGGCTGCTCCCTTTTTAAGTCACAGCTGGCTGCGGGCCCGCTTGCAATCCTGCAGCCTCCTGAAGAACAGCCCGCCGGCTGCCGCTGGAGCGAGGGTTCGCACAGCCTGCAGGACTCCAGGCTGAGGAAGAAGACGCTTCTCCGCTCCTGGCCCCTGCCCTGCTTGGGAGGCTGAAGATGACAGGCCAGAATACGAGAGCTGGGCTCTGCTGATCTCCCAGGGAAGGGAGCCCCAGCATGATGGACGTGAGTAGCAGGAGGAGCCTCAAGCCCCTCTGCATTCCTCCATGGCACTGAAGGACGCTGTCCCATGGGCCTGCTCTTCCTTTCGCCAGATGTTTAACCCATCTAGGATGTTCAGTTGGCACCGATCCTTCACCATCAGTGCTCCATGGAGAAAAGGTAAGGGGCTGGAGTGTCTGGATGGCTTGCCGCTCTGGAAGATCCACCAGGAATTTTTGGCTAGCATTTTGGGGAGAGCTGCAGCAGAAGTGGGAGGTCCCAGGTGGCCTTTCAGACAATGCAGAAGGTATCTTTGGGTCGTTCAAGGCTGTTAATTTGCTAACACCTATTTTTCTGTGGCGCAGAGTGGTAAAGCTGCAGTACTGTAGTTGGAGCCCTCTGCTCACAACCTGAGCTCGATCCCAGCTGAAGCTGGTTTCAGGTAGCTGGCTCCAGCTTGACTCAGCCTTCCATCCTTCCGAGGTCCGTAAAATGAGTCCCCAGCTTGCTGGAGGGAAAGTGTAGATGACTGGGGAAGGCAATGGCAAACCACCGTGTAAAAAGTCTGCTGTGAAAACGTTGTGAAAGCAACGCCACCCCAGAGTTGAAAACAACTGGTGCTTGCACAGGGGACTACCCTTACCTTTATTTTTCTGTTGCTTTCAAATGTACTCTGTGCTTTCCCTGAAGGCATTTGCAGGACTTAAGCAATATTAGCATCTCCTCTGCTGAGATTCTAATCCATTGCAATATGGAGCCATCCTTTTCCATGGTCTTCTGGACAAGGCAGACGCCCTGTTAACATGTCACTGGTTAACAAAGCACATACAACCAGCAGGCGTATGCACATACCTGTTTGGAAGAAAGAGCCAGCATGTGTTCGCTTTACTAATGAAACCAGGACCAATACCTGGGTAAATGCATAATTTCAGCCACATGTTCAGCTGTACGTGTTTTGAATATAACGTTATAATTACTCAGTGCACATATAAAGAACAATCAAGTGTGCTCTGTGCCCAGACTGCATGACTCGTGAAGAGGGCTCGTATTAGCTAGATATGGGGCTGCAGGCTTTGCTTTCCAGGTTTCTGACACTTGGGGCACCCATTTTATCCTGGACTAGAAGAACTGGAGGAGGCACGTATCACTTTTAGAGTGTGTTCTTGATACAGTCTGTCTTCTGGATGGTCACATTGGAAAGAGCCTCAGAGCTCTGACTTGAGCAGAGATGCAATAAGCAGTTTCTGCAGGAGTGAATTGTTACAATGTGTCTCTGCATAAGAAATTACTGTAATGACTGTCTTTGGTGGAGGCAGATGACCAATGCCTGAATCATACAGAGATGCAGAATGGGGAGGGACACTTTGAACCTCAGTTAGTTAGTTTATTTCTTATGGAGCAGCAGTTCTGTGACAGTTTGAATCTGGTTTGGAAGTTACTTGTTTAAGAGATTGCCCTGTTCTGAAAAGGTGTTTTCTAAATGCAAAAGCCCCACGGGTGAACAAAAAACCTAGACTTAGTTCTCTATTGATGCCTAAACCAGACAATTTTTTTTTTGGGGGGGGGGTAGCACTCCCTAATTTGGAACAGCCCAGCTAAAATATTTAGTGTTATATGCCTCTCCCTTTACAGATAAAACCTGGGTTAAAATTGAAAGTTCTTATGTTTTGTCTTATTACCTTAATGAAATCATTTGGACTTCTTCTAGAGAAAGTAAGGTAAATATTCCTACTAACCCTTTTCTGAAACTTACCTTAAACTTGCGGGATAAATATAGAACTCCGTTAGCTCTATCTTCCTCTCCACTTGCTTTCTTTTTTGGTCAACCATGGTTTCCTGACAGTAACTCTACTTCTAATATCAGAGAATGGAGACTGAGGGGCCTGTTTAGATTTAAAGACATTTGTAACAATGGTCAAATGTTTTTGCAACAACAGCTAAAAAGGAACCACAGTATAGAGGTTTCATGACAGGGTTGCCAGTCCCAGCTGGGGGCAGGGGATCCTCCGGTTTGGAGGCCCTCCCCCTACTTCAGGGTCATCAGAAAGCGGGGGGGGGGGAGGGAAATGTCTGCTGGGCACTCCATTATACTCTATAGAGTAGTTCCTATAGGGTATAATGGAGAATTGAGCTGTGGATATCTAGGACTCTGGAGGGACTGTATTTTGAAGTAGAGGCACCAAATTTTCAGCATAGCATCCAGTGCCTCTTCTCAAAACATCCCCCAAGTTTCAAACAGATTGGATCAGGGAGTGCAATTCTATGAGACCCAAAAGAAGGTGTCCCATCCTTCATTATTTCCAAATGAGGGGAGGCGTTTAAAAGGCATGCGGTCCCTTTAAATTTGATTGCCAAAACTCCCTTCAGAGTTCACACCCTTGTCACACCCTTGCTCCAGGCTCCACAACCCAAAGTCGCCTGGCTCCACCCCCAAAGACCCCAGATATTTCTTGAGTCAGACTTGGCAACCTAGTTTCATGGTTTCAATATCATCATCTTCACCATCTTTTGCATTCTAATGATCTTCCTCTTACTACCTTTGAGAAAGCCTTAACGAAAGGTCCACACTTACAAGGCATCATTACCTTGCTTTATAAGGCCCTCGGTGATCAGATCTGGAAGGAAAAAACCTCACAACAAAAAGCTTGGAATAAAGATTGCACCTTAGCACTCACTGAAAATCATTGGTTACAAATTTGGTCATCACAGCTATTTAGCACCCATGCACTAAATACAGTTGCAAAATTTCAAGCTTTATTCCAGACAGTACATTACTCCATTAAAACTTTCATTCTGGATTTAAAGCAACTCCATTCTATTGGAAGGGATATAACACTGCAGCAACGTTTATACACTGCTGGTGGAGGTGCCCATTAATCTTGGCTGGTTGGGAAAAAGTTTTATTAACTATAGAAAAAATAACACAATTGAAAATCCCTGCAACTCCTGAATCAGTTACCTTAAAAGTTTGGCAACCACATGATATCCCCCCCCTCAAAGGAGAATTAATTTCACTACTATTGTTAGCTGCAAAATATAGCACAAAACTGGAAAACACCTAAATCTCCTTCAATGGAGCAATGGTTTGCTAAAGTGTGAGATATCATTTCTGATAAGTTAGCTTTTCAAATTTTGCAAAAAGAGTTTCCTGCAAAAAAGGAGAATTTTATTGAAAAATAGTTTTTATTTTTTAATATGTTTAAACAACTCAGTCAAATGCCAGTTACCTAAGAAATATACTGATTTCTATGGTACTGATGTGGAATAGCCTTGTTTACTTACAGATTTTATTTATATGATTTTTTGTTATTGTGATTTGTTTGTATTTTTCTTGTTGATCTAATAAAAGTTTTAAAATGAAAAAAACCCCACAAAAAAGGGGGAGGAAAAGCATTTTTTTGAATACTGTTTATGGGTTTTATTTTGCACAGATGGCACTGAGTTACCTACTGGACTATCACTGCAGTCCTAGACAGAGTTATGTCTTTCTAAATCCATGAAGGGTGTAACTCTGCTTAGCAAAGTCAGGTAGATTCGCACAGAACTCAACTCAAAAACCTGCCATCTGATGCTGTCCCTATGATTGACGGGATAAAATGTGTGGGCTAAACAACCCTAAATCTTGCCATGCTGATTTTGGAATTAATGTTTTTTAATTACTTTTTGTAATTTATTCCTGACTTCAGGAATTCAGACCTGGTTCTCCTAGATTCTAGCCCCTGCATTCATTTTTTGTTTGCATCATTTTTCCAGTTTATGTAAATGTAGTCCTACTTCATTATTGGTGATAGATCAAGATGGGTAGCGACGTTCGTCTATCTGCAGCAGTAGAAAAAGGCAGGACTCCAGTAGCACCTTCAAGACCAACAACATTTGTGGCAGCTTTCAAGGGTCACAGCTCTTTATTTGCTTTCTCATTGAATGGTTTTTTATATTTTGTAATCTGCCTCAAATATTAGTGTGAAAAGTGGACTATAAATGAAGCTGTTTATTCATAATAACATTAATAAGTGTGGTTTACTATGCAGGAAATATGGAAACATTTCCAGAGTCCAAGACCTTGCTGCAGGTTTGCTCCATGCCCAGTTATGACTTTTGCTAGGGAAGAATAATGTTTGTTCTGCCTTTCCATGCATGCATAGCTGCGAGGGTTTGTCCCGGT
Organism: Heteronotia binoei; assembly: GCF_032191835.1. Lineage (NCBI taxonomy): Eukaryota > Metazoa > Chordata > Lepidosauria > Squamata > Gekkonidae > Heteronotia > Heteronotia binoei. The sequence goes on along the minus strand of NC_083228.1, from coordinate 1,119,072 downwards.
TTCCTGGTTCTTTCCATAGAGATGCAGATGGCTGGATGGGAGGGTAAAAGGAGCCCTTTGTGCATTTCATTGAAGTGATCCATATGTATTTGTGCAGGCAATCTTCACAACAGGGCATTCGGCCTTAATTTTTTCATGCCTCTCCTTGTGTGGTCGTGCACTTATGGGTTCATACACTCCACTACTGTGATTTTTTTAAAAAAAGGTGAAGGAACACCACCTCTCTGCCAGGCTTATTCTTCATCTCAAAATGAAATATATTTGCATAACTTGCCTCATTGTCAGGGCTTCTTTTGAGCAGGAATACACAGCAACACAGTTCCAGCTGGCTTGGTGTCGGGGTGTGGCCTAATATGCAAATATGTTCCCACTGGGCTTTTTCTACCAAAAAAGTCCTGTGTGAAACAATGGTGATGTCAGGGGGTGTGTGGCCTAATATGCAAATGAGTCCCTGCTGGGCTTTTTCTACCAAAAAAGCCGTGCTCATCGTACTACAAATATACAAACAAACCTGACTTCTGAGACATGAAATTGTATTTGTTTATTTAAAACATTTTGTGCCTCCTTTCCACACATTCAAGGTCCACAAGGGGGCAAACATTAAAACATTTAAGAATGCAGTTAAAATGATAATGTTCAATTAAAAACACATAAACATACAGCACTAGAAGGAAGGCCAAGATGGTGCTTGGGGGGTCTGCCAGACGAAACGGAAAGGTCTTCACCTGCTGATGAAAGACATCAACAGAGGGAGACAGCTGGATCTTCCTGTGGGGGGAGTCCCAAGGTTTGGGTGCCACAACTGAGAAGGGGGAAGCCCAGGTGACCATAGAGCTAATGTGGTAGAAGCCTCCCGCCTATAAGCCACCTGTCCATCCACTATTGCCTCATTTCAAATTAAAATAAACATGAGATCCAGGGGTTCATTTCTCCACCCCACCCCAACTCCACTCCATCTGCGGATCCGGCCGAATTGGCAAACTACCGACCGGTCTCTAATTTACCATTTTTAGGTAAAATTATAGAGAGGGCAGTGGCGTCGCAGTTGCAGAGCTTTCTGGATGACGCTTCCATCCTAGACCCTTGCCAGTCCGGCTTTCGCCCGGGTTACGGGACGGAGACAGTACTAGTCGCCCTGGTAGATGATCTCCAACGGCACCTGGATCGGGGCGGTGTGGCGGTGCTGATGTTGTTGGACCTGTCGGCTGCGTTCGACACGGTCGACCATCGGCTACTGACCCGCCGCCTCGCCGATGTAGGGGTGAGGGGGTCTGCCTTACAATGGCTTGCCTCCTTCCTCGAGGATCGGGGACAAAGGGTGGCAATTGGGGGCGAGCTGTCCCAGAGGCGCACACTGGATTGCGGAGTGCCTCAGGGGGCAGTTCTCTCACCAATGTTATTTAATATCTACATGCGCCCCCTTGCCCAGATTGCCAGGAGACATGGACTTGGGTGCCATCAATATGCAGATGACACCCAACTCTATCTGCTAATGGACGGCCGGCCTGACTGCGTCCCAGAGAATTTAGACCGGGCCCTGCAGGACTTGGCAACCTGGTTGAGGAAGAGCGGGCTGAAACTGAATCCAGCGAAGACAGAAGTCCTTTGTCTGGGTCGGGGCGCTCGGGGAGGGGAAATACTTCTCCCGGTCTTCGACGGGGCACTGTTGAAAGCGGCGCACCGAGTTAAGAGCCTGGGAGTTTTACTGGAGCCTGCATTATCAATGGAGGCCCAGATTGCAGCCACTGCCAAGTCAGCCTTCTTCCATCTAAGGCGGGCAAAGCAGTTGGCTCCCTTCCTAGAGCGCCAAGATCTGGCAATGGTGCTTCATGCAACGGTCACCTCGAGACTGGATTACTGTAATGCCCTCTACATGGGGCTGCCTCTGTGCCGAACCCGGAAGCTGCAACTGGTGCAGAACGCAGCGGCTAGACTGTTGCTGGGACTCCCTAAATGGGAGCACATACAGCCTGGGCTGCGCGAACTGCACTGGCTGCCGATTACATACCGGGTTCGTTACAAAGTGCTGGTCATTACCTTTAAAGCCCTATATGGTCGAGGACCTGTCTACCTTAGGGACCGTCTCTCCCCATATGAACCCCAGAGAGCACTGAGGTCAGCCGGGAAAAACCTGCTGACTGTCCCCGGACCGAGAGAGGTGAAGCTGCAAAGCACCCGTAACCGGGCCTTCTCCTCTGTAGCCCCGAGCCTTTGGAACCAACTTCCAGAGGAAATGCGGGCCCTGCGGGACCTAGAACAGTTCCGCAGGGCCTGCAAGACCTTCCTCTTCAGACTGGCTTTCCCTGGTCGAAATGGAAATTGCGAAGGAAACCGCCATCAGAAAAAGTAAACATAGCACTAGCACTTTTAAAAATTAACTTAATTTTAATGTTTAATCAGATTTTAAGTAAATGCTGATAATGTTTAATGTAGTTTTAATCACTTGTATAATTTAACTCCGAACCATGTTGTTAGCCGCCCTGAGCCTGCTCCGGCGGGGAGGGCGGGATACAAATAAAATTTGTTGTTGTTGTTGTTATCTCAGACTTGCCAGTTCAGTGATGTTTTGCTAAGGAAGGAAGGAGGGAGAAGGAAGACAGGCAGGTAACTACTTCATTGTGGCTCGAATTAGGAGACATATGGGATTCCCATATAACCCTCCCATCCAGCCATCTGCATCTCTATGGAAAGAACCAGGAAACCGGGACAAACCCTCGCAGCTATGCATGCATGGAAAGGCAGAACAAACATTATTCTTCCCTAGCAAAAGTCATAACTGGGCATGGAGCAAACCTGCAGCAAGGTCTTGGACTCTGGAAATGTTTCCATATTTCCTGCATAGTAAACCACACTTATTAATGTTATTATGAATAAACAGCTTCATTTATAGTCCACTTTTCACACTAATATTTGAGGCAGATTACAAAATATAAAAAACCATTCAATGAGACAGCAAATAAAGAGCTGTGACCCTTGAAAGCTGCCACAAATGTTGTTGGTCTTGAAGGTGCTACTGGAGTCCTGCCTTTTTCTACTGCTGCAGATAGACGAACGTCGCTACCCATCTTGATCTATCACCAATAATGAAGTAGGACTACATTTACATAAACTGGAAAAATGATGCAAACAAAAAATGAATGCAGGGGCTAGAATCTAGGAGAACCAGGTCTGAATTCCTGAAGTCAGGAATAAATTACAAAAAGTAATTAAAAAACATTAATTCCAAAATCAGCATGGCAAGATTTAGGGTTGTTTAGCCCACACATTTTATCCCGTCAATCATAGGGACAGCATCAGATGGCAGGTTTTTGAGTTGAGTTCTGTGCGAATCTACCTGACTTTGCTAAGCAGAGTTACACCCTTCATGGATTTAGAAAGACATAACTCTGTCTAGGACTGCAGTGATAGTCCAGTAGGTAACTCAGTGCCATCTGTGCAAAATAAAACCCATAAACAGTTTTTCAGCCTCCAGCTCACACATTTTTGTCTTATTTATGCAGTAGTCACTAATTTATGCAGTAGCTCACAAAACTTTTTATTGTTTTAGCTGCTGTAAATTATTCAATGTATTTTAATATTTATTAAGCTTATTGTTTGAATTTTATGTTGTAAGCCGCCCTGAGCCCGCCTCGGTGGGGAGGGCGGGATATAAATCGAATAAATAAATAAATAAATAAATAATAAAAGTAGAATTTTTGCTCACAAGACTCCATTGCTTGGTTGCCGGTTTGTTTCTAAGTCCAAGGTTCTGGTGCTTATGATCTCCAAAGCATTCCGTGGCCTGGGGCTCACATACAGGGTTGCCAGGTCTGTGTTGGAAATTCCTGGGGACTTTGGAGGTGGGGCTGGGAGAGAGTGGAGTTTGGGGAGGGCCCCCAAAAGGGTACAGTGCTATAAAGTCCACCCTTCGAAGCAGCCCTTTCCTCCAGGGGAGCTGATCTCTGCCAGATGGAGAGCAGCTGTAAAAGCGGGAGATCTCCAGACTCCACCTGGAGGCTGGCAAGCCTACATCTCAAGGACCGCCTCCTTTTTTTCCATCCCTGTGCACCAAAAGCTATCTTCAGGCTGTCATTTGCAGGCTATTCTTACATTTATTTACTGACAAAATGCATCAGGGCCACCAAGGCAGCTAACAGGTTGGAAACATACAAAACCAGGGATTGCTTCCTGTGTAGCCTCAGATTTGGAGTGGGGGGGGGGGGGGGGCGCACAGGGCCTCCAAAGGTGACCACAGTGCTCAGGCAGGTTCCTAAGGGGACAGGTGCTCCTTCAGGTATGTTGGTCCGAAGCCTTGAAAGGTCAACCTCCCTTCCCCCCTACTTATGATGACCCATCTGCAACCGGCCAGCCAGGGCCTAGGTCTTTTCTATTGCAGCCCCCACTCTGTGTGTAACAGGCTTCCTTAAAAGGTGAGGGGAGCCCCCAGATGGGAAATCTTTGGCAAAGTGCAAATATTTCAATTAATAAACACACTACAGTTCCTGTCTTGGAACTGGGGGGCAAAATTGGTGGATAGTGGAAGAGTTCAAAACCCTTCATGCCCATAGACACACCACAAGTGCCCTGCCACATATTCAGCCCTGCATTAATGTGATGAGGGAGAGTAAGGGTTATATGGGAATCCCATATGTCTCCTAATTCGAGCCACAATGGGAGGGTAAAAGCTTAATAAATATTAAAATACATTGAATAATTTACAGCAGTTAAAACAATAAAAAGTTTTGTGAGCTAATGGCATTAAAGTTGTGAGCTATTGCATAAATTAGTGACTACTGCATAAATAAGACAAAAATGTGTGAGCTGGAGGCTGAAAAACTGTGAGCTAGCTTGCACTAACTCAGCAGAGAGGGAACACTGCTGGCAGCCACCAGAGTTTATTCACAATGGGCAAGAGATGTTCCTATTGGCCTGCCTGCGTGACCAGTCAAGCTGCTGTACTCTGGACCAGTTGCAGATTCCAGGCTGTCTTCAAGGGCAGCCCAACACAGAGCACATTGCCCTAGTCCAGCTCTGAGTTTACAAAAGCATGGATCAGCGTGGTTAGATCAGCTGAATCTGTGTAGAGTTGGTTTCTGATAGAAAGAGTTCTTGAACACTACCTTAGCCTGCTTTCCAAAGAGCAAGCCTGGCTCCATGGTTGCAGTCCTAGGGGGAAATTCCCGTGAGCCCCAACGGGATTTACTTTTGAGTAGACCTGCTTAGCCCTGACCCAGACAGCCCAGGCGAGTACAGTCTCATCAGAGCATGGAAGCTAAGTAGGCCCTGCGATTGGACTAGCCTGACCTGTATCAAGGTGGGCCTTGTCGGTACTTGGATGGGAGACCACCAAGGAAGTCCAGGGTCGCTGCTCGCAGGCAGGCAGGCAAGGGCAAAGCACCTCTGGACGTCTCCAAACCAGGGGGATCCCCTGCCCACAACTGGGGACTGGCAACCCTAAGTGCCCCCCCTCACCCTCCCTTGATCTTAGCCAGCAGATTGTATCAGCCTGTGTACTAGAGCAATTCCATTGTGTAATTAAAGCTGGGGACTGGGAAGTGATTGATTTAGATTTCAAGCTCGGCAGTTTGTAATTTAAAATAATGGCTGCAATCCACAGTACAAGCTTATTTTTCTTCCCACCATTTGTGATTGACAGTCTTCCAGCGTGTTTTCATTAATGAAAAGAAACAGGAAAAAAGCAAACCACAGAATTAACTGGGGGGGGGGATGACAAATTGAATGCGATTGTGTTGCCTCTTTCTTCCCCCTTGCTGCTGATTTCTTCCCATGACAACCCAGCCACCTCCCAGGTTGTTGCTCGCTGGGGCTGAGTCTGGCACTGCTGGGAGTGGCAGGGACACCAGACTCCAGGTGGAGCCTAGAGATCTCCCAGAATTCCGATGGATTGCCAAACTACAGCTCAGTTCCCCTGGAGGAAATGGCAGCTCCAAGGCATTTTGCCCTGCTCAGGCTCTACCCCCCAATCTCCAGGAATTTCCCAACCTGAAACTGGGAACCTTACTTTGAGGACGAGGCAAAAGCCCAGCTTGACCTTCTGGACGGAGCTGAGACGTCTGCATGCAAAGCAAGGCTTGACCTTCTCAAGGAAGAACCCGGTGCAAGTCCATTGGGTGTGATGCAAGTGTTGACGCAGCCCAGTCCACTGATCAAGGAGGGGATGGATTTGATGCCTGGAGCACATACCTGTGTTAGGAAGGGCAACGGGTTGACCAGACTTGCCTAGCACTCTGTATACATTAGCCCAGTGGCTTGATGAAGGCCAGAAGAAAGGCAGTGCTTATTTAGGACTATCACAATGGACATGGAACTTTTAGTTCTCACAATGTGGCCAGCGTCCAAGTAGCACCTGGAGTCGATCTGGAATGACAACTGATCTCCAGGCTACAGATATCAAAAATAGCTGCCTGTCAAATGGCTGCCTCAGAGGCTGCCTCAAAAATGTCTGCCTGTCAAAAATGGCTGCCTCAGAAGGAGGGAGGGAGGGCTGCTTCAGAGGGCTCTATGGCATTACACCCAGCTGAGCTCCCTGCCCTCCCCAGACTCCACCCCCAGATATCCAGACCGGACTTGGCAGCACCACAAATCATAACAGAGTAGGAAGGAGGAGAGGAGATTGGGTTTCATAGACTCATAGAGTTGGAAGGGACCTCCAGGGTCATCTAGTCCAACCCCCTGCACAATGCAGGAAACTCACAAACACCTCCCCCTAAATTCATTATACCCCATCCTTCACTCAGAATCTCTGAGTGGCTTCCAATCTCCTTTTCCTTCCCCTCCCCACAACAGACACCCTGAGAGGTAGGTGGGGCTGAGAGAGCTCTTTCAAGAACTGCTCTTGAGAAAGCAACTCTGAAAGAGTTATGACTGACCCAAAGTCACCAGCTGGCTGCTTGTGGAGGAGTGGGGAATCAGAGTCGAGCACATAACCACAACACCAAACTGGCTCTCCTCCTCAGCTGCTCTCTGTGGCTGCCCTGGTGTGCCAAGCTGATCTATGGGGTGCTGTAGGTCAGATGAAGGAAGAAGGCCCACAACAGGATCTGAGAGTGAAGAAAGGGGTGCAGCATTCAGGGCACAAGGTCACCCACATCTTGCTGCCAGAGCTACAGCACCCCACAGATCAGCTTGGCACACCAGGGCAGCCACAGAGAGCAGCTGAGGAGGAGAGCCAGTTTGGAAGAGCTCTCTCAGCCCCACCCACCTCACAGGGTGTCTGTTGTGGGGAGGGGAAGGAAAAGGAGATTGGAAGCCACTCTGAGGGAAGGATGGGGTATAATGAATTGAGAGGGAGGTCTTTGTGAGTTTCCTGCATTGTGGAGGGGGGATTGAACTAGATGACCTTTGATCCCCCATTGAGATCCCCTTTAAGAATTGTGCCTGCACAGCACACAAAAGCTTATACCCAGAATAAAACTTAGTCTTAAAGGCGCCACTGGACTCAGACTTAGTTCTACCACACATCTCCATCAGTCTGCTAAAAAGAACTCTTCTGGCTTATACAACCTCCTACAACCTCCGCTGCATTTTGCTCATCAAAACTGGGCTCCCCACTTTGATATTTCCATTTTAAAGAGGGTACGTGTGCTTTGAAAGGGCTTGCCTTCTGTCTTTTAAAATGCAACTGAAAGGAGTAGAGAATTCACGTTACCTGTTTAAGAAGGATTTGCACCAGAAAATGTAGACAGCCAGCATGGTGTAGAGGTGAGAATGTCAAACAAGCACCAGGGAGACCAAGGTTTGAATCCCCACTCTGCCAATGCCGGGTGACCTTGGGCCAGTCACACACTCTCAGGCTAACGTGCTTCACAGGATGTCTTTATTTATTTATTTAGGCCATTTAGATTCTGCACTTTCCCAAAATGGGCTCAGGGCTGATCACAACATTCTAAAAACAGTATAAAACAACAGTTAAAAACCAAATCAATGTGATCAATACAGTTTGATAGATCATAATAAGTTATAATAAGTTATAAATAAATGGGGGCTTAATTGGGCACATGTTATATAAACTGGGAGTCTAAAACAGTAGATAGAGTAAAATTCATATTAAGCGGAGATGGCATAGGACCAGCTGATGGAATAGGACTAGGGTTGCCAAGTCCAATTCAAGAAATATCTGGGGACTTTGGGGGTGGAGCCAGGAGACATTAGGGGCGGAGCCAGAAGCAAGGGTGTGAGGAGCATCAATGAACTCCAAGGGAGTTCCGGCCATCACATTTAAAGGGACGGCACACCTTTTCCATTCCTTCCTTCCATAGGAAATAATGAAGGATAGGGGCACCTTCTTTGGGGGCTCATAGAATTGGACCCCCCTGCTCCAATCTTTTTGAAACTTGGAGGGTATTTTGGGGAGAGGCACTAGATGCTATACTGAAAATTTGGTGCATCTACCCCAAAAAACAGCCCCCGCAGAGCCCCAGATACCTGCGGATCAATTTTTCATGATTTTCTATGGGAATAAATCTCCATAGGGAATAATAAAGAGTTCCCAGCAGACATTTCCCTCCCCTCCCCCCGCTTTCTGACGACCCTGAAATGGGGGGGGGAGGGCCTCCAAACCGGGGGATCCCCTGCCCCCACCTGGGGATTGGCAACCCTAGGTTTGACCCGGTCAGCCTGGGCCCATATCTGCTAGGATCCGTGGCTCACCCATTTGCTCTTGCACGGCCAGCGTGTGTGCGCGCACGCCCATGCCCTTCTCTGCACTCGAATGTGTTGCTCAGATTTACCACATACAATCCCTCCCTGTCTCCTTTTCCCTCCCTCCCTCTCTCCCCCTCATAAAACCAGACAGAACTTGTGACAGGCCATTTCTCACGCATCCCCCCCCCCCAGCGTGGAATGCCTGCTTCTGCCCATCCTGCTCGACTGGCGAGGAAGCTGGGAGGGCCCCCCGTGCCCTCGGAGTGTTCTTTGGGGCTCCAGCAGGCCTGTGAGACCGAGCCGCAGGAGGTCCCGGCAGGCCCCCGGGAAGGAGCAGCGTTCGCATCTGTTCTTCCGAGAAGGCCTCCCAGAGGAGTGAGGCGTGAGTGGGTGGGGAGCGGCGCCGCACACACTTGGTACTCGGCGAACCGCTTCTCTCCACCCAGGAGGTGCAAATGGATCTGGAAAGGTGCCCGGCACATTCTGGCCACCCTTGACATGACCTATCGCTGTGCTCCTTACTGGGTGGATTCTGCCCACAGCACGGCGAGGAGGCGCTCGGTCTGTAGGGAGACACGGGAAATTGCTATGGAGTCCCCGTCCCACCCCACCCCCCACCTGTGGCTGCCACCGTCTCCTCGCTTCCCTTCCGTGCGCTTCTGCTGAAACATTATTTCAAGGCTGGAACATCTGTGCTTTCTCTGGCTTTATCTCTTCCAGCGCAGCCCCTGCCTCCAAAACTGTCGGCTGGGGCCTCCGCAGTTGAGCCAAGATGAAAACGCCGCCCAAGGGAGGCAGAGCGGAGAGCCGTGGCGCGCTCGGGGCCTGCAGGAGCTGGAAGGGCCAGCCCTCCCCTCACGCGCACACCGCGAGAACACTCCTAAAATATTAACCGTGTTCCGACCGTGCCGGGGCAGGAGCGCCTCCTGCAAGAAACAAAAGCCTTCGAAGGGGCTGGGTGGGAATCTGCCCTTTGGGGATACAGGCTCCGCGGGGAGCGCGGCGTTTGGCGCTCGCTAATTATGGCGCGGTTTTATGCAGGGAGAATCCGGTCCCCTCATAAATCAGCCGCGGCTTCTCGTACTGCGAAGCATGAAGGATTTGGGGGTGGGGTGGGGGAGACGCTGGTCTGGCCGGCAAAGAGGGAAGAAGCGCTTTCTGGGAGGCGGGGAGGGCGGAAACAGCGAAGGGCCAGGCGCGGCTGCCGTGTATTTGGGGGTCTTCCTTTGACTGCTCTTCGAGGCTGAGTCATTGCGGGACTCCCCCCGCTTCCGTTTTTTTGGGGAGCGGGGGAAGAGGGTGGAAAACCTGGGGTCCCCTGCCAGGGCGGGAGGGTTGGGAAGCCTAAATAGGACGCCCACTGCCTCGGCCAAAGGCCTGGCAGAATAACTCCATTTTGCAGGCCCTACGGAAAGGTAACAATTCAGTGAGGGCCCAGATCTCTAAAGGGAGCTGATTCCACCAGGCTGGGGCCAAGGCTGAAAAGGCCCTGGCCCTGGCTGAGGCAAGTCGGATGTCCTTCAGGCCAGGGGCGGTCAGCAGAAGCTGTGTGCTGGATTGTACTGATCTCTGGGGCACATATGGGGAGGATTGTTGTGAGGATAAAATAGGGAAGAGGAGAACGATGTCAACCACTTTGGTCCCTGTTGGGGAGAAAGGCAGGGTATAAATGAAGTAAGGAAGGAAGAATGTAAAACGCGCCATGTATTGTGTGCAACAACCAAGTCACGTTTCTTTTAGTCACCAGTTTGGGATGGGTGTGTGACTAGCAGGAAGTTGGCCCCTTTGCAACACAGGACTGAGTTGTGGTGTGTGGGAGCGAATCAAAGAGTTGTGCTTCTCCTCCAAGGCAGCCAAGTAGCCCAGCTTTCTTTCTCACAGCACACAAGGCAGAGGTCACAGGAGAAGGGGGAAATGGCCATTGTTTCAGAAAGGAAATGACTATTTTCTTGGAGATGGTGGAAAATACAGATGTCATCATTTGTTAAAAATAAGTCTCTCTCTCTCTGAGGTGAAAAGGCTGTTTCTGTGGTCACGGAAAGGCTACCTGTTTGGAGATGAAGAGGGTGGATAACAAATAATTCAAGCCAAAAAAACTAGGAATAAAAGGCAGGAAATGGAAATGAGAGGCCTGGAAATAAGGGAGGGAGTCACAAGCTCTACCAGCAAAGGCTTCCAGCACCAGGTCGAGAAATTTCTGAAGATTTGGGAGTCCAGCCAGAGGAGAGCAGGGCTTGGGGAGGTGCAAGAACTCAGCAGGTTGTAATGGCACAGAATCCACCCTCCAAAGCTGCCTTTTTCTCCAGGGGAACTAATCACTATAGTCTAGAGATCAGTGTAATTTCCAGAGAACTCCAGACCCCACCAGGAGATTGGCAACCCTGCTCACAGCTTCCATGGCTGATCTGCACTGGCAGTGTTTGCGTATGGGCCCCAGAAAATAGGTCAAGAGTAGGCTTGCCAATCCCCAGGTCCTAGTGGGGGTTCTCCTGCATTCCCAGGCTCCTTCCCGCTCCCAATCAGCTGATCGGGGGGGAAGCCCCGCCCCCACAGCCCCCATGTGCCTTTCCACCTCAGAAGCTTCAGACTCCACTTGGAAAGGCTTTCTCTTTGGATGGTGTGTCTGCGTCTTTAAGGCTGAAGGTGGGTGGGGTGCGGGGCAGGCAGAACAACATGGCTGTGAAAGCAGCCCAGACCCTCTGTTGGTTGCACAATCTTTTCAGAGGTTGTTTGCATAGGAAAGATAAACTTGAACCTTTGGTTGCTCTGTGTTACTTTGAAGAAGTTGGAAGTTCAGCAACTGGGGAGAGAACTGAGAGTGCCTGCTTTGAGTAATTGACCAATAACACTGTGCTTGTGGCTATAGAGCCCTGGTTCCAGACGAATTACTATCAGCCTGCAGCTATCAGCCACCAATGAGAACTGTTGTCTTGTGAAATTGACCTAGACTTACTTTGAATTGAGCTGCGGTTCCAGAGAAATTAATCTCTTTTGTCGGATGAAGAATCGCATTCCAAACACAGATATTACCAGAAACGTGTCACAAACAATTCGTTTTCTGGATGAGAAACTCTGGCACCTTTATATAAGTTTTCATGTATAAATTATTATTTTTGTACCAGTGGACTATACATGGAATTTATGGTAATTTGAATGCATCTTCAAACATGTAGTGAATATTTCTGTGTATGTACGTTCATGATATAAGTGAAAAGTGATAAATTTTTAGGAGTAAACAAAAATAAGCATTATAGCAAACTAGTATTAATTGTGAGTAACAGTTATGTGTTGGCAGATTTAACACTTTCAGCATGGTTTTCCCCTAGTCTCCAGCTTTCCGTGGTTTTTTCCCTTCTATGAGCTCCAAAAGGAGGTGCCCCTATCCTTCATTATTTCTAATGTAGAGAAGGCATTTAAAAGGTGTGCAGTTCCTTTAAATGTGATGACCAGAGCTCCCTTTGGAGTTCAATTGTGCTTGTCACAACTTTGCTTATGGCTCCACCCCCAATGTCTTCTGGCTCCACCCCCAAAGTCCCCAGATATTTCTTGAATTGGACTTGGCAGCCCAATTCAAGAGGCAGCAGTATTTTTTTCCCTTTCAAGTCAGAGTGATCTCTACTCTCGGCTCTCTCTCTCTCGGCTTGACTTCGCGAACGAAGATTTAAGAAGGGTGCAGTAGTCCACGTCTGCTGCAGGCTCGCTGGTGGCTGACAAGACCAATGCGGGACAGGCAGATCCGGCCACAGTGGCTGCAGGGAAAAGTCTGATTTGGGGTTGGTGCTGTAGCAGTGTGATTCTTCCTCAATCTCCTTTTGTCCTCAAGACCAGCTATGCATGCGTTCTCAAAGGAAGAGACAGCCTGGTGGATGGTGTGCCTCCATGCTTTGCGATCTGAGGCTAGGTCAGACCACTGGTGATGGTTGATGCGACAGATGCCAAGGGATTTCTTCAAGGAGTCCTTGTACCCCTTCTTTGGTGCCCCTCTATTTCGATGGCCAGTGGAAAGTTCGCCATACAGAGCAATCTTGGGAAGGCGGTGGTTTTCCATCCTAGAAATATGCCCTGCCCAGTGCAGCTGCGTCTTCAACAGCAGTGCCTCGATGCTTGTAACCTCCGCCCTCTTGAGGACTTCAGTGTTGGTCACAAAGTCACTCCAGTGGATGTTGAGGATGGTGCGAAGGCAGCGCTGATGAAAGCGCTCAAGGAGTCGCAGGTGATGACGGTATAAAACCCACGATTCGGAGCCGTAGATGAGGGTTGTCATCACAACCGCTTTGTAAACATTGATCTTTGTGCCTTTTTTCAGATGCTTGTTGCTCCACACTCTTTTGTGCAGTCGGCCAAATGCACGGTTTGCCTTTGCCAGCCTGTTGTCAATCTCCTTGTCGATCTTGGCATCTGAGGAGATGATGCACCCCAGGTAGCTGAACTGCTGGACTGTCTTCAGAACTGATTCACCCACAGTGATGCAGGGAGGGTGATAATCTTCCTGGGGTGCAGGCTGGTGGAGAACTTCTGTCTTCTTCAGACTAACTTCTCGGCCGAATAGCTTGGCAGCCTCTGCAAAGCAGGACATCATATGCTGCAGAGCTGATACCGAGTGGGAGACGAGTGCAGCATCATCAGCAAACAGTAGCTCTCGGATAAGTTTTTCCATTGTCTTGGAGTGAGCCTTTAGTCGCCTCAGGTTGAACAGGCTGCCATCGGTGCGATAGCGGATGTAGACACCATCGTCATCATCTAGAACTACTGCGGCTCTTTGAAGCATCATGCTAAAGAAGATTGTGAAGAGAGTTGGCGCGAGAACGCAGCCTTGCTTTACACCTGTGCCTATTGGGAAGGGCTCCGAGAGGTCGTTGCAGTGTCTGACTTGGCCTCGCTGGTCTTCATGTAGCTGGATGATCATGCTGAGGAACCTTGTGTCAGCTTGTGTTCAAACTAATACTAACCAGAATGCCTAAACTGTTGTATGGCTTACTAACCCTGTGACCTGTAACTGTAATTTAGCTGTGAGAGCAAGAGGAGTGGGGGGGGGGGGAGAAGAGGAGCTTGGCGCCAAGAGCTGTAAAGGTGTTTGAAGTGCAAACTATGCGGCCAGCTCTCAGCCGCGGCAAGGCCGCCTGCGGGGGAGAGGGAACGGACGTAGCTAGCTATGCAAGATATCAGTGTGTGAACCCCGCACCTCTCAGAAGTAGAATGTGACTGTATTGTGGGAATGATTTAAACCCCCCAGCTTTGATCCTGGGCCATAAAGGCCAGCTAGTTTGTGTGTACCTTATCACTTTCAAAGAACTCTCATAGCAGTAACATGTATGTATCCAATAAATGAAACTTATTTTCAAACGAAAAGAGTCTGTCCATTGTTGGAGCGTCCATGAACCCTACGCTGACACCTTGGGGGACATCCTAAACGTTCCAAGATTTGCCACAGGCCTTTCCTGCTAACGGTATCCTGCCCCCCCCCCCCAGGGAAAGTGTATGCTCAATACATAGCCTCTCCTCTCCCGGTGTAGTGAACGCTGCGTGGTCACTGTCCGGCTATGCCTGGCAGATGGTCACTGCAATGTCCTCTCCTGCATTACTGCATCCGTGGCAACACCTTCCTGCTGGTCCCCCCCGTTTCTCACAGAGTTTGCCACGTCATGGTGCGACCGAATGTCCGGCGGTATAACCGGATGGGCAGGCTGGGCTCACCAACCTCGCCAGCCAAGAGAAGGAAAACTCTAACATCAAACCCGGGCAGATAGAGCTCGTTGATGTAACACCTACCACCTGGAGGACTCGCTGCCAGCGTCCCGGCTTACTGGGCCATGGCAGATGACCCCAAGGTGAAAGGGTGGAGCCAGTACTGCGCACACTGTGCTTCACCTAAAAATTCCTCTGCGCAGGCCAGAAGGGCATATCCACATCCACAACCCACAACACACCAAGTCCTGCAGCGATGGGCAAGGGGCGAAACGGCAGGTGGAAGATCTCTACTAACTTTACACAAAATTTACACAGTTTGTCTCCCCCTTAAAGCTTATGAGGGCAAGTAAAATTCTGTGTGTTGCTTTGTGTGCTGATGTCAGTAGAGAAGCCTCCCTGGAATGGTCTTTCTGTCATGGAGGATTTACCACCATCATCCCCCTTTCCTCTTTTATTGTCAGCCAGCAAAGTCAATGCAATCCCTTTCCCCTCTAAGACCGGATCAGCTTTCTCGTGTTTATTTGTATTTATTTATTTCTGTTTGTATCCTGCCCTCCCTGCGAAAAGGCTCAGGGCCCAAAGCAGTTTGCAGCATTCTCCCCTCCCCCATTTTAATCCACACAACACCACTGTGAGGCGGGTTAGGCTGGGAGTGTGGGATGGGCCCAAGGTCACCCAGTGAGTTTACACAGTGGAGAGGGCCTGTTGCTCCAACCCCTATACCATGCTGGGGGGATCCAGTACTGCCACACTGCTGATCTGGACGGACAACTGCAGCCCATCCAGGCCCAGTTATGGTGTATATAGAGGGGGTTGTTCCCTTTGAGATAAACAGGAATCTTAGAGCGCAGACAATGGCAAGGGACCTCATCCCAGCATATGTTTGTATGGCCCAGAGGCCCGCTGGGGTCTGTGTCAAGGCTAGGGTTGCCAATCTTCAGGGGGTGACTGGAGATCTTCCACTGTTACAACTGGTCTCCAGGTTGAAGAGATCAGTGTGAGCAAACAGCAAACACTCTCAAGCTGAGCAGGAAATAGCCCTCCCTTCCTTGATTCTGGCTTGCTATTTTTCTCCTTTCCTGGGCAACCATGGAGAAGGAGCCCTGCAAAATGTCAGGCTGGCAATCCTTTTTGTACCCTATCGTGCCCTCTGTCTATTAGGGTTGCCAGTCCCCAGTTGGGGGCAGGAGGTCCCTTGGCTTGGAGGTCCTCCCGCCATTACAGAGTTATGAGAAAACGGGGGGGGGGGGGGGGGGTTGAATGTCCACTGGGCACTCCATTGTACCCTATGGATACTAGTTCTGTTAAAGTATTATGGAGAATTGATATGTGGGTAGTGACAGACTTCACATTTCTGGGATCCAAGATCACTACAGATGGTGATTGTAGCCATGAAATTAAAAGACGTTTGCTCCTTGGGAGGACAGCTATGGTGAACCTGGGTAGTATAATAAAAAGTAGAGTCATCAGCCTGGCAACAAAAGTCCATGTAGTCAAAGCGATGGTATTCCCAGTAGTAATGTATGGCTGTGAGAGCTGGACTATAAGGAAGGCTGAGCGCAGAAGAATAGATGCTTTTGAGCTGTGGTGCTGGAGAAGACTCTTGAGAGTCCCTTGGACTACAAGAAGATCCAGTCAGTCAGTCCTAAGGGAAATCAACCCAGACTGTTCCCTGGAAGGTCAGATGCTGAAGCTGAAGCTCAAATACTCTGGCCACCCAATGAGAAGGGAGCACTCCCTGGAGAAGATCCTGATGCTGGGAAAGACAGAAGGCAAAAGAAGAAGGGGACGGAAAAGATGAGATGGCTGGACAGTGTTACTGATGTAACAAACACAAATTTGAGCAGACTTTGAAGGATGGTGGAAGACGGGAGGACCTGGCATGACTTTGTCCATGGGGTTGCAAACAGTCGGACTTGACTATGCAACTGAACAAAGCAAAGCAAAATCTGGGACTCGCAGGGTGTAGATTGGACCAGGGGGTCCAATTCTATGATCCCCCAAAGAAGGTGCCCCTATCCTTCATTATTTCCTATGGAAGTAAGGCATTTAAAAGGTGTGAAGCCTGTTTAAATGTGATGGCCGGAACTCCCTTTGGAGTTCTATTATGTTTGTCACTCCTTTGCTCCTGGCTTCACCCCCAAAGTCCCCAGATATTTCCTGAGTCGGACCTGGCAACCCTACTACAGATTATGGAGATCAGTTGCCCTGGAAAGGCTGAAGTCTGTAGCATTATGGTCACTCCTCGTTCCAGACCCCACACTCCCCTGGATCCACCACCAATCTCCAGAAATTTCCCACCCCCAAACTGCAACCCTCGTCTTTGGCCATGACCTTCTCTCTTCCTCTGTTGAGCTATCATGGGATGGGCCATGCTGTGACTGAAAGGGGGGCAGCTGCAAGAGGGGAGGAAACCTTGAGGCTGGGCCTGGACTTTGAGGCTGGCTATCTCAGAAGGCCTTTGCCTCCTGTCTCTGGGTGTTTTCCTAAGCATTGCCTCCAGGCACGTAGGCACCTGGCTGTGCTGCCTGGAGAGGAGGCTGCAGAAAGCCCTCTGCTTCTGCTCCTCTCCCTGGTTTGCAGGAGAGTCTATTGACATAATAATGCTTAAGGACTCTGTGCATTAAGAGAGAAATCCCTGCGAGGTGAGATCCCACAGTGTCGTTGTTCCCTAGAAAGGACAGATTTACTCCTCCATGGCACAGAGTGTTAAAGCTGCAGTACTGCAGTCCTAAGCTCTGCTCATGACCTGAGTTCCATCCCAGCAGAAGCTGGTTTCAGGTAGCCGGCTCAGGTTGACTCAGCCTTCCATCCTTCTGAGGTCGGTAAAATGAGTACCCATCTTGCTGGGGGAAAAGTGTAAATGACTAGGGAAGGCAATGGCAAACCACTCCATAAAAAGTCTGCCGTGAAAACATTGTGAAAGCAACGTCACCCCAGAGTCAGAAACGACTGGTGCTTGCACAGGGGAACTTTCCTTTCCTTTTCTTGGCTGTACTGCTTGGGGAGTCAGCAGCCCAGATAAGACGAAAGTGTGGGTCCTGTTTCCTGCATAGCATGCTAGCTTGTGTTAAGAAGCCCATCAAGCAATGAGCTGCAAAGTTATCCAAGACTGGGCTAAAATTAGGGCTGGGAGGCTCCAGGACACAGATCATGGTGTGCAGTGGAGGTCATGGCCCCAGGTCACGATGCTCACTCTTACAAGACAGTAAGAAAAAGTAAACATGAGAAACACAATGTATTGTTGGTCCCTGGGAGCTCCCTGTAGACTGGCCTCTCTTGCTCTTAGCACTTCCCCCAAATCCAGCATGGGCTTTCATGGGGGTGATGGTGGTAGAAAGTGCTCTCCAGTGGCAGCCAAGCTATGGCAGCCCCATCATGGGATTTCCAAGGCATGAGACATTCAGGGGTGGTTTGCCTTTGCCTCCCTCTGAGTAGTAACCCTGGGCTTCCCTGGTGGTCTCCCATCCAAGGACCAAGCAGGGCTGACCCTCCTTAGCAACCAAGGCTGGGTTAGCCTGGGCCAGCCAGGTCAGGGAATGGTCTTCATAGCTCTTTAAAGTATAAAATACGCTTGATGGTTTCTTCAGGTTACCTGGTCCAACTCAAGAAATATCTGGGGACTTTGGAGGTGGAACCAGGAAATTTTGGGTGTGGAGCCAGGAGCAAGAGTGTGACAAGCACAATTGAACTCCAAAGAGAGTTCTGGCCATCACACTGAAAGGGACCATATGTCTTTTAAATGCCTTCCCTCCATTTGGAAATAATGGATACAGGCAACTTCTTTGAGAATTGGACCCCTTTGTCCAATCTTTTTGAAACTTGGAGGGTTTTTTGAGGAGAGGCATTGGATGCTATGCTGAAAATTTAGTGCATCTACCTCAAAAAACAGCCCTTCCAGAGCCCCTGATATTCATTTATACACTATGGGAATTGGTCTCCATAGAGTGCCTAGCAGACATCCCCTCCCCTTTCTCATAACCCTGAAGTGGGGAGAGGGCCTCCAAACCAGGGGATCCCCTGCTCCCAACTGGGGATTGGGAACCCCAATTAGTTTCTTGAGGGGGGAAAAAGAAGAAGAAAGAAGAAGATATTGGATTTATATCCCACCCTATACTCTGAATCTCAGAGTCTCAGAGCGGTCACAATCTCTTCTACCTCCCCCCCCCACACACACACAACAAACACCCTGTGAGGTAGGTGAGGCTGAGAGAGCTTTTTACAGCAGCTGCCCTTTCAAGGACAACTGCTGTGAAAGCTACGGCTGACTGAAGGCCATTCCAGCAGCTGCAAATGGAGGAGTGGGGAATCAAACCCGGTTCTCCCAGATAAGAGTCCACGCACTTAACCACTACATCAAACTGGTTCTCAACATATCCTATGATATGAAGCATATCCTTTGAAGCAACATATCCTCTGATTCCAGCACTGTTCCCATTTCAGACAAATTAGTTCTTGACAAGTCAAGGGAGAAAAGCGGTTAAACAAAAAAGGAGAGAGAATGGGGTGAGGGACTCTGACAGGGTCGTGTGACTGGCTCTGGGGGGCTGCTTCTGCTCCCAGGACGCCTCCTGCCAGACAACAGCAACACCAGGGCACAGACTGGCCCTCCAGTTCACTGGGAAGAGTCCAGGGGGTGGCTGCCTGTGGTTGCCAACTGCAGGCTGGGAAATTCCTGGAGATTTGGGTAGGGAGCCTGAGGATTGGCAGGGTTTGGGGAGGGGCAGGACCTTAGCAGGGTGCATTGCCCCAGGCTCCACCTTTCCTCCAGAAGAGCCGGTCTCGTCTTGGTCATTGAGAGATCAAGTGTAATAGCAGGGGCTGGAGGGGGGGTGGTCCTCCAGGTGCCGTCTGCAGGATGGGAAAGCCTCAGCCTAAACATGCTGGGAGGAACCAGGCTCAGTTGCCCTGCTGGCGAGTGTTGCAGCCCTGCAGCTGCCCTGTTCTTGGGCTGGGATCCTGCAGAGAATTCTCACGGGGTGGCTCTGGGATGGGGTTGCTTGCTGCCAGTCGAGCACTTTGCCTCCCTTGGGCCGCCTTAGCCTGGGCTCTCTGCTATTGCCTTTCCTTCCTGCGGAGCGAGGATGTGGTCCTGGGTTCATGCCCTGCCCTGCAGAGCCCTCATGATTATTTCAGATAGGGTTGCCAATCCCCAGGTGGGGGCAGGGGGTTTGGAGGTCCTCCCCGCACTTCAGGGTCATCAGAAAATGGGGGAGGGAAATGTCTGCTAGGCACTCCATTATTCCCTATGAAGACCGATTCCAATGGGGTATAATGAAGAATTGATCTGTGGGTATCTGGGGCTCTTGGGGGTTTGTTTTTTGAGATAGAGGCACCAAATTTTCAACATAGCATCCAGTGCCTCTCCCCAGAATACCGTCCAGGTTTCAAAACAAGTGGACAAGGGGGTTCAATTCTATGAGCCCCCAAAGTAGGCACCCATCCTTCATTATTTCCAATGGAGGGAAAGCATTTAAAAGGTGTGCGGTCCATTTAAATGTGATGGCCAGAACTTCCTTTGGAGTTCAGTGATGCTTGTCACAACCTTGCTCCTGGCTCCACCCCCAATGTGTCCTGACTCCACCCCAAAGTCTCCTGGCTCCATCCCAAAGTCCCCAGATATTTCTTTATTTGGACTTGGCAACCCTTTCGGGGGGGGGGGGTCAGGCCTCCATTGCAGGAGGGCTTCTGGTGTCAGCAGATGCCTCAGCCATGTCCGACTCTCCCCGGCCCTGCTGGTCTTCCTTGGCTAGTGGCCTTGGCCCCTTGGGCTCTTCCTCTGAGGACTTAGCGGAGTTGCTGAGCTGGCTGGTGGGGCTCATAGTAGCTCATTCATGAGAACAAGGACACTGCCCATTTGGGCGGGGGGGGGGATGCTGAGATTTTTCAGGTGAACAAATTCCGTGGCAGAAATGCAAGGCTGCATAAAGAAGGGAAGCAACCTTTTGTAAGCATTCACCTGCTCAGGGGAGCGGAGGAATGGCATACTTTTCTTAGAAGCAAAACCGAAACCTCTCTCTCTCTCTCTCTCTCTCTCTCGCTCTCTCGCTGACTTGTATTTCAGGTTCTAAAAATTCTTTTCTGTGTTGCTTGGTATTGTGGTGTATTCATTTAGGAGTACTTTTCTCTAGGTTGCCGAATATTGTTCTGTGCTTCAAAAAGTATGATCTGGGCACAGCGACCCACACTCTGATTGTGGGACTGCATTTGGAAAGGCCCAGAAACTTCAACTGGTCCCAAAAAAAGCGTCTCACTATTGGCAGAAGTTGGTTACAGGGTTCGTGTCAACCTTCTGCTGTAAGATCTGCATTCACTGACCATTCATTTCCGTGCATAAGTGCCAGTTCTTCCCTGTTAGGCCCCACATGGCTTGTGGCTTATGGTACTTGAAGGACATCTGAGTCTTCTATTTATATATTTGATTTATTAGATTTATGAATCACCCAATCCCTGAGTGTACAGGGGGCAATGGTATGGACATACACTCATTGCAGGAGGAAAAATGTGTCTTTCAAACCCTTCTAACCAACTTTTTCCTCGCTGACAGGGAACAGCTGCTATAGAGATGGTGGAGAGATAAGACTACAGTCACTCACAAGACCTGCCGACCCTCTTGATTTCTTTTGGCTCTTGTATCGCCCAAGTTTAGTAACTTTGTCACTTCCCTTTCTGTTTTGGAACAGACACGACTTTTATTTTTTAAAAATCTGGCGATCCATCTCTTTGGTGCAGCTGGTGCTTTGATTTTTCCTTTCCTGGTCTGTGAGACAGGACAGGAAAGGGTGTGGTGGGAACAGGCTAGAATGCAGCCGGATGCCAGGTGTCCAGTCTGGATGCATCTCCTGTGACCTTCCCGAGCAATTTTAGCTGGTGCACTGGCACATTTCTTGCTTCTGGGATCAAGTGCAGGGAAGGAGTCTGCAAACCGTCTGGGCTTTGGCCCTTCCCAGCCCCTGTGAGCTGTGAAGTGAGCAAACTCTGCTTCCTGTGTCAGAAGGCAGATGTTCTGGGAGGGAAGGGGCCTCTGTTCCCTTCCAGAGGGACATGATTCAGTGAAGCCCCAAGTTGATAGAAAGATGCTGTGCATGTGGATGTGTGTGTATGTCTGAGTGAATGAGAGAAAATGTTCTTCAAGTGCCACAAAAGATGGACCTGGACTGTTGGCACTTGGAGAAGGGGCCACAGGGCTAGAGGACTTCAGCAGCTTCACATTGTTGTTGTTCAGTCGCACAGTCGGATCCGACTCTTTGTGACCCCGTGGACAAAGTCACACCAGGTCTCCTGTCTTCCACCATCCTCAGAAGTCTGCTCAAATTCGTGTTTGTTACATCAGTAACGCTGTCCAGCCATCTCATCTTTTGCCATCCCCTTCTTCTTTTGCCTTCTGTCTTTCCCAGCATCAGGGTCTTCTCCAGGGAGTGCTCCCTTCCCATTGGGTGGCCAGAGTATTTGAGCTTCAGCTTCAGCATCTGACCTTCCAGGGAACAGTCTGGGTTGATTTCCCTTAGGACTGACTGACTAGATCTTCTTGCAGACCAAGGGACTCTCAAGATTCTTCTCCAGCACCATAGCTCAAAAGCATCTATTCTTCTGCACTCGGCTTTCCCTACGGTCCAGCTCTCACAGCCATACCTTACTACTGGGAATACCATCACTTTGACTATACGGACTTTTGTTGGCAGGCTGATGTCTCTACTTTTTATTATACTGCCCAGGTTCACCATAGCTGTCCTCCCAAGGAGCAAACGTCTTTTAATTTCATGGCTACAGTCACCATCTGCAGTGATCTTGGATCCCAGAAATGTGAAGTCTGTCACTACTTCCACGTCTTCCCCTTCTATTTGCCAAGGTGTGATGGGGCCAGATGCCATGATCTTAGTTTTTTTGATGTTGAGTTTCAAGCCGACTTTTGTGTTCTCCTCTTTCATCCTCAACAAGAGGTTCTTTAGGCCCTCCTCACTTTCTGCCATTAGAGTGGTATCATCTGCATATCTGAGGTTGTTGATGTTTTTCCCGGCAATCTTAATTCTGGCTTCTGCTTCATCCAGGCCAGCATTCTGCAGGATGTACTCTGCATATAAATTAAATAAGCAGGGTGACAATATACATCCTTGTCGAACTCCTTTTCCTATTCTAAACCAATCAGTTGTTCCATATCCCATTCTGACCATTGCTTCTTGATCCTTAAACAGGTTTCTCAGGAGACACGTGAGGTGGTCTGGTATTCCCATCTCTTTAAGGATTTGCCACAGTTTGTTGTGATCCACACAATCAAAGGCTTTAGCATAGTCAATGAAACAAAAATAGATGTTTTTCTGATACTCCCGTGCTTTCTCCATAATCCAGCGAATGTTGGCAATTTGATCTCTAGTTCCTCTACCTCTCTGAAACCCAGCTTGAACTTCTGGTAGTTCCCGATTTACATACTGCTGAAGCCTAGCTTGTAGGATCTTTAACATGACCTTGCTGGCATGTGAAATGAGTGCAATGGTGCGATAGTTTGAACATTCCTTGGCATTACCCTTCTTTGGGATTGGAATATAAACTGACCTTTTCCAATCCTGTGGCCACTGTTGCGTTTTCCAAATTTGTTGACATAATGTGTGTATCAGTTTAACAGCATTATCTTTTAGGACTTTGAATAGCTCAACTGGGATACCATCATCTCTGCTCGCTTTGTTGTTAGTAATGCTTTCTAAGGCCCATTTGACTTCACACTCCAGGATGTATGGCTCAAGGTCAGCGATTTCACTGTCATGGTTGTCAAGGATATTGAGATCCTTCTTGTATAATTCTTCTGTCTATTCTTGCCACCTCTTCCTGATCTCTTCTGCTTCTGTTAGGTCCCTACCGTTTTTGTCCATTATCATGGCCATCTTTACACGAAACGTTCTCTTGATTTCTTCAATTTTCTTGAAGAGATCTCTTGTCCTTCCCATTCTATTATTTTCCTAATTGCTTTGCATTGTTCCTTCAGGAAGGCCTCCTTATCTCTCCTTGCTGTTTTCTGGAAATCTGCATTCAGTTGGGTGAATTTTTCCTTTTCACCTTTGCCTTTTGCTTTCCTTCTTTCCTCAGCTATTTGTAAAACTTCATCAGACAGCCACTTTGCTTTCTTACATTTCTTTTTCTTTTGGGATGGTGCTGATGGTTGCCTTCTGTCACGAACCTCCATCCATAGTTCTTCAGGCACTCTGTCTATCAACTCTAGTTCCTTAAACCTATTCTTCACCTCCACTGTATATT
This sequence comes from Heteronotia binoei, assembly GCF_032191835.1. NCBI lineage: Eukaryota > Metazoa > Chordata > Lepidosauria > Squamata > Gekkonidae > Heteronotia > Heteronotia binoei. The sequence goes on along the minus strand of NC_083228.1, from coordinate 1,095,495 downwards.
CATAAGGGATATGATTAAGGTCAAACCTGAATGGCCTAATGACTTCCCCAGTTTTCTTCAGTTTAAGCCTGAATTTTGCAATGAGTAGTTCATTATCTGAGCCGCAGTCAGCTCCAGGTCTTGTTTTTGCTGACTATAAGGAGCTTCTCCATCTTTGATTGCAGAGTATATAATCAATCTGATTTCTGTGTTGCCCATCAGGTGATGTCCACATGTAGAGTCGCCTTTTAGGTTGTTGGAAGAGGGTGTTCGCTATGACCAGTTTGTTCTCTTGACAAAACTCTATTAGCCTTTGCCCAGCTTCATTTTGTTCTCTAAGGCCAAACTTGTCAGTTGTTCCGGTTACTTTTTGACTTCCTACTTTGGCATTCCAGTCCCCTATGATGAGGAGGACATCTTTTTTTTGTGCTAATTCTAGAAAGTGTTGTAGGTCTTCACAGAACTGGTCCACTTCAGCCTCTTCTGCGTCAGTGTTGGGGCATAGACTTGGATTACTGTGATATTGAATGGTTTGCCTTGGATACGGACCGAAATCGTTCTATCATTTTTGAGATTGTATCCCATTACTGCCTTCCTCACTCTCTTGTTAACTATAAAGGCAACACCATTTCTTCTACAGGACTCTTGCCCACAATAATAGATGTAGTGATCCTCTGAGTTAAATTCACCCATTCCCGTCCATTTTAGTTCACTGATTCCCAAGATGTCGATGTTCACTTGCCATCTCTTGTTTGACTACAACCAGCTTACCTTGATTCATAGATCTTACATTCCACGTTCCAATGCAGTATTGTCCTTTGCAGCATCGGACCGTTCTTTCACCATCAGACACATCCACAGCTGAGCGTCCTTTCAGCTCTGGCCCAGCCGCTTCACTCTTTCTGTGGTTACTTGGACTTGCCCTCTGTTCTTCCCCAGTAGCATATTGGGCACCTTCTGACCTGAGGGGCTCATCTTCCAGCGCCATATCTTTTAGCCTTTTGTTACTGTCCATGGGGTTTTCTTGGCAAGGATACTGGAGTGGTTTGCCATTTCCTTCTCCAGTGGATCACATTTTGTCTGGGTTCTCAGCTGTGGCCTGTCCATCCTCAGCCCTCTCGCTACGTCAAGGCAGCAATCCATTAGAGGGCATCAAATAAGGGCACTCCCAAGATGGCCGCCTTGGATCTCTTGCCTCCACTCTGCCTGGGTGCTTTCAGGCTGGCCTTGGGCCAGTCACACTTGTTCATCCTGATCTGCCTCACAACTTTGTTAGGAAGACAAGGTAGAAGCACTTATGCTGTTCTGAACCTCTTTGGTCAGGTTGCCACCCTCCAGGTGGAGCTTGTAGTGTAGATCTCCTGAAATTACAACTGATCTCCAAATGACAGAGATCAGTTCCCTTGGAGAAAAGGGCTGCTTTGGAAGGTGGACTCTCTGTGGCATTTTATTCCACTTGAGTTCCTTCCCCTACCCAAACCCAACTCTCTCCAGGCTCTACCCCCAAATCTCCAGGAATCTCTCACCCCAGAGTTGGCAACCCTACTCTTGGAAAGTGAGGAATAAAAATGTGCTGGGTAGATCAAGTCTGGTGAAGTGGCTCAGGCCTCTTTCACTGAAAATACACCTCAAGGACATTTTAGGCATTTCATGATCCTTGCAAATGGGAATTGTGCAATAGTGTATGAAAGAGAATTGTGTGAATTGTATGAGAAAAAGATGCTGTAATGTCCTTTTGGGGGGGGGTACCAGAAATGATTTCACATCACTTTAGGGCTCTGTTTCCAGCAAGTCCTAGTGATGTGATGTCACTTTCAATTTGCCCTAGAAGTGATGTCATACAATGGGACCTCTGGCTCTTCCCCCCCCCCCTTCTGCTGCCACTACAGATGGCTGTGGTCAGCAGAAGTCGCCAACAGGAGGTCTCCTGCCATAGCACAATCCCCTAGGGGACCCAGAGGGTGGGTGGATACACAGCTTCAGGTGAACATAAGACCCATCAATCATTAAGCAGAAGGCTGACAAAATGTCAGGAGCCATGCCTTTACCCCAACATCCCCCCCCCCAAAAAAAAACCTAAGGGTTCTTTGTTGCTGCTGCATTGGATTTGAAATCTGGTTCTAGTTCTGCTGATCCAATCTTTGCAATAAACTGAGGTTCTTATTTTTCTACAGTATGTAAATTTATTTTTCATTGCAATTTTAATTGTTTCAAATTGTTGTTAGCAGCTCTTGAGAACCAGTTCTCTGGATGAGTGGTAGGAAATAAATGAATGCCACCCAGCTAGTGCAGTCGCTATGGTGGGTGCATATATGTGAACGCTGTATGTGTGTAATGTGTAGTGTGAGTTTTTGAATGCTGACAAGGAAGATATGAGAAGTTCAGCTTGGAAGGAAAACAGTTGTGCAGTTAAGAGTTCAAAAATGTGATTGTGCAGAATCCTTTGCTCTGCAATCATCCATTGCCAGAGAGGGAGAGGAGCAGCAAAAACAGAAGTCTCAGCTGCATCAGCTTCCCTTCTTGTTCTACTTGGGCCGGCAAGGTTTGGTTCCCTGTCTGAAGCACCAGGACAATATCCTCCTCTTGGTGATCCAAAGCACACTGTTGTTATGTTGCTGGGAGCCCCAGCAGGGCAGAGCAGTCAACAAACAATGTCGCGTTGTGAATAAGGGCGAGGAGGCTGCGGTTTTGAAAATTAATGCTGGTTCAAGCTGTGCCTAAAAAGCTGTAATCAGTTATCTGAATATCTGAGGTGTCAGCAAATTCTAACAGCAATGCAGATGTACATCAGTTTGGGAACATAATGTGCTTTTTATAACTCTGCTGAATTTTATTCCTACATGACAAAGCTTTATTGTTGTAGATAAATTCTCATAAATATTTATTGCAGCTAAGGTTGCCAGCTTTGGGTTTGAAAATTCTTGGGGATTTGGGGGGGGGGGGGGTTGAGCCTGGGGAGGGCCCAGTTTGGCCAGAAGGAATAACCTCATGGTGGGGGGGGGGGTGCAATGCCAGAGAGTCTACCCTCCAAAGCAGCCATTTCCTCAAGGGGAAATGATCTCTTTTGTCTGAAGATCAAGTGTAATTCTGGGAGATCTTCAGGCCCTGCCTGGGGCTTTGAATGACACCTCTAAGGGCACCGATGCCTCTGCTTCAAACCAGAGTGTTAACCATCTCACCAGAAGGTATATTTATCTCATTCTAATCCTCTTGTGACAGCGCACTTCCCACTTCCTGAGGTAAAGGGAAGTTCCAAGGGCATTATGACCTGGGGCGGTTTCCTTCTGGTGAAGGAGCACTGGAGATTCATCATGATACTTTGGAATAGATCCCAGTAGGCAGCTGTGTTGGTCTGATGAAGTCTGCTTAAGAGCATACGAAAGCTGACATTCTGAATAAAACTTAGTTAGTTTTAAAGGTGCCCTTGTCTACTGCTTTGTGCTGATACTTTGGAATGTTTTCTTTATTTGCAAATGTGCCCTGATGTGCATGACCTTCAGTCTGCTCATAGCCTGTTCTCTCTACATCTCTCCAGCAGCATTCAAACATTGCATCAAGTTGACACCAAGCCTAGCTTGTTCTCAGACAATCATGCCTCACCCTTCCCCCCACGGCTATAAGGATGCCCAAGGGCTGCCACCTCCGGCTTGGGAAATATCTGGTCATTTGCGGCAAAGCCTGGAAAGGGCAAAGTCTGGGGGAAAGGATGGGGCTCAGCAGGGATGTGACATCATATCCAAGTCAAAGATCAGCTGTTCCACTCCCCCCACCAACATTCAAATGTTCATTTCCCACCACAACCCACCCCCTGCCTTGCGTGCCAGCTTCTGTCTGCCTGGCTTGTTCTCTTTTTTGTCCCGCTCACCCTTTGACCGCCAGTGCTGGTGCTGGTACAGCCAGCTGGTCTCCTGTTCCCCTCAACCGCAGAAGAACCCCCCCCCCCCGATCTCTTCAGGCAGAGGCCCACTGGAGAATGCCGGCCAACAGCAGCCCCAGACCCCTCTCAGTCCTCAGCCGGTCTCTGACCTTTCGGCTGCGGTCACAAGAGCAGTTTGATCTGATACCATTGCAGTACCCTGGTGGGAGAAATCCAGGCCCAACCTGGAGGTTGGCAATCCTCTCCCAATTGTATGGATTCCTGGGCATGGGAGAGTATTCAGCTTTGTGGTCCGTTCCCCGCCACCCCCCCCCCCCGCATCCTGAAGTGATTAAACACCCCAGAGGAGACTTCCATGCACCAGCCAGCAGCCCTGTTGCTTCTAAGCACGTGCCAAGCAGAGAGATATCATTTACAGCCAGCCTGCAGGAATGCTACGTAGGTGGGGTGCTGAGCAGGGTTTCATAGAGATGAATCACTGCAGAAGGCAGAGTGAGCCACAAATCGCCTTATCATAAGATAGTCTGCTGCTGAACGTGCCGCATTGCTATGCAATGGATGCTGCCAAATAAGCAGGAAATCAAACACTGCACTTCTCTGAAATAATCGTCTTTTTTTTCATTTTTTGCAGCTGTCAAGAAGACCCCACCATTGGATGGCAAAGTAGTTCTAACAAACCTGAAGATCCTATCCAGTGAAATGGCTCATGTTCAAGCCCTTTCTCGCACCACAGACTCTGTAGAGGAACCCGAATCTCCCAAAGCAAGCATTCTGTTAGGGCATCAGGCTGACGTGGCCATCGTAAGGGATACTCCAGTGGAAACAGTGTACAGTGCCGCCTTCCCTGATCTCAACTCTGTAGAACCCAAGTGCCATCTTCCAAGGTTGGCCAAGTTTGAATCAGAGGATTCTGGCGTGGAGTTGCCTAGCGGGCCCAACTCCCTGTCGACACCCACCAGCTCTGAAAAGAGCTTTGTGCTTCACAGCAGAGACTCTTCCTGTGACTCCGGAGTGCTGAGTGCCTCTTCCTCTCCAGAGGCCGGCCACATGGTCATGAGAACGTGCAAAGATGCTGTAGATGCCTGCTTGTGCATTTCAGACTGCAGGAACCCAGAGGAACTCTGTGAAGGGCAAGGGGGTGCGAGAGCTACCTCCTTGGAGAATGTCCCTGACTGTTCAGAGGGTAGAAATCCTGAGCAGCCTTTTGACGGCATCCCGGGAGAGTGTTTGGGAGACAAACACAGAGAAGGGGTCAACATGTCACCTCTCTCCATCACTACTCTGGGAGAGAAAGGAACTAGAGGTGACCATAGCAAAGACAGCTTGGAGAGCCTTCAAGAGATGCCTCTAGAAGATCATCCTCTAAGAAAATATCCCACAAGTGACAGCTTGGATGAGTACATGGATGAATGCTGCAGGCTAAGTGAGGTAAGCACCCTCACAGCAATGTTGTTGTGGAAGGCATCCACACAACACCCACCTCTGTATGTCCTCCTGATGTGCTTCCCCCCGTTTTGCTCCAGTGTTTCCCAAATCTGATCTGGTATATTATTTGGGCACCACTTTTCTTGCCTCACAATCCCTCTCTGTAGCTACCATTCTCTCTCTCTTTCACACACACACACACACACACACAGAGTGGAGGGCTATTTTGGAGCTTTAAAAAGTTGTAGTTGACACATCACTATAACATTAAAACAATCTATTGCCATGATCTGTTAGTTATCAGCTTTCATTTTTAAAAAGTAAGCCTCTAAACCTTTTCATTGTAGAGTCACAACAGAAAAGGTGCAGTCTACACATTTCCCCTCATAACTCCACAACACAAAGGAATAGATACTTACTTTTGAAAACAGCATAAAACATAGTAGATTGTGGCAATAAAGTTATAATGCTGTAATGATGTAATAATTCCCACTTTTGAAAAATCCTCTGGTGGAGGGATGGGGAAGTGAACACATAAATACTGAATCAAACACATAAATACTGAATCCAACTCTTAGTCCATCAAAGTCAATATTGTCTACTCAGACTGGCAGTGTCTCTCCAGGGTGTCAGGCAGAGGTCTTTCACATTGCCTATGGTCTGATCTTTTTAATGGAGATACTGGGTATTGATCCTGGGACCTTTTGCATGCCAAGCAGTTCGCTGTGCCTCTGAGCCACAGCCCCTCCTGTGATGGCTGTGGGGGGCTGAGGCAAGGAAAGTGGAGTGAATACTGTTGAGAGGACATTCCATTGCCACTGTCAGGGCATCTGCATTCAGACCAGCAATGAGAGCTACTCAAGAATCGTCTCTGGGTGGAAGCTGCCTTATGGAACTTAGTGTGTTTCAAAATGGTTGCTGCCCTAGATTTCATTTCTCTGCTGATGTTCCCTTGAACTGTTTCCTTCTGTGCTTCTAATAATGGAACACAATGGTTCTTTCTATCATTATATATGTGACCACACCCCCCCTGTGTCTTTTTGTCTGCTTTCCCCCAACCTTAATAACAATTAGCACTTCAGGGGAAGTTGTTATTGAAGAACACGATCTCACTTCCAGCATCCAACCCGAGTGGTAAAAGAGCAGAAAGAAGCTAATTTGAACAAGAAAGTCTTCTAAAATCATTCTGATATCTGAGCATCGTAAACCACAGAGAAATTGCATTATTACTCACTGAGGCCATGTTATACTGAGTGGAAATATAAAACGGCGACCTGCGTTCTGATTTGCCCAACCTGTGCTGGAGGATACAAAACAGTGCAGGGAAGAAATTGTGCAATTGCATCACTTAGATTAAATTCCAGTGCCAAGTTAACTGTCAAAATGAAAAAAGGAGACTTCTGCTCCCTGAATCAAGTTTTAAGCCATCTGTGCCTTTCAGTATCAAACGGAGTTTAAATCAGCAGTTGAAGGGACTGCTTTGACCCAGTGGAGGGGCTCCAGTGGTGGGGAGGGCTCTTGGTGTGGCCCTGAGGATTTTGTTTCTGATGTCCAAACTGGCACTTCATTCTAATCCCCAAATCTCAGTCCCATAAACACTCTGAAAGTTAATCATGTTTCTCCAAAATGTCTAAAATGGGAAGGTGTGCTGAGGAAAGTCTGGAAAGCAGTTGAACTGACTTCCCTCCTCTCTTGCCTGTTCTCTGCCCAGAGAGGAAAAAAGACTTTTAAAACTCAGAGTGAAGATTTTGCTGAATTCAAACCTCCAAAGAAAAAAATACATGTCTTCACACCAACATTGGTTTAATTTGTCTCCTGAAACAAGAACCCCAAAGGGTCACAGCACCTAGAATCACAGTATGAAGGGAAAATGCTGTGCTAGCTCAAAAATAGTGCATCTCGCTATATAATCATCAATGCTTATTATAATTTTACAAACTCTCCCGTACACACCTCCATAATATATACGAAATATCCAGAACACCATGCAATATTCATTCCAATTGGCAATAGAAGAAAAGTCCACAAAGGACCAATATATGCAACTCTTTATAGGAATAGTAATCTACAATAATGACTCCAGATGTTCCATGGATTGAATATGTTCTGGATATTTTGTATATATTATGGCGATGTGTATGGGAGAGTTTGTAAAATTATCATACGCAGGGCTTTTTTTAGCAGGAATGCAGCTCTGGCTAGATTGGTGTCAGGGGGTGTGGCCTAATATGCAAATAAGTTCCTGCTGGGCTTTTTTCTAAAACAAAAGCCCTGATCATAAGCATTGATAATTATATAGTGTGATGCATTAATTTGTCTCCTGCCTTTTAAATGGATACATTCAGTCATTTTGGTCATTTCTGCAGTTTGCCAGACTTTTTTCATTCCTTCAATTAAACATTCTTGGAGACCTGCCAGTTTTTGGCTGTTATCATTTTTGTGGTATTTGATAGATCAGTAGTTATTGAGGATGGGAGCAACATTCTGTGAGCTACCAAGCGACTTCAGTTCAGGTTTTTGTTTGTGTGTTTGCCATTGAGTTGCAGCCAACTTTGGGAGACTCCATGGGGTTTTTTGAGGTTAGAGACTAGCAGAGGAGGTTTGTCATTGCTTGCCTCTGCGTAGCAAATAGCAACCCTGGATTTCCTTGGTGGCCTCCCCTTCATGCCATAAGCAAGACCAGCTCTGCTTAGTTTCCAAGACCTGGTGAGCTTGGGTTGGGCTGGGCCTTGCAGGTCAAGGCAAGAGATGAACAGAGGGGGTTTTGCTATTGCCTGTCCCTACATGGGGACGCTGGTATTGCTTGGTGCTCTGGCCAACCTGGCTTAGTTTCCAGGATCTGATGAGACTGGGCCAGCCAGGTCAGGTTTTTTTAGGTAATGATATACCCATTGTTTGTTCTGCTCCAGTTAAAACTCTTACCTGAAGACTGGATGCTACTGGACATGATCACCACATATGGAGATAATCAAAGGATTTCTTCCTGCATTTTCAGCATCTGTGCCCTTTATCTTTACACGCTTTATATAATTTATGTAATGTTAAATACCACATGTATAGATCTTGCTGTGTGATCTGTGGGTTAGAGTGAGATCTGTTTTTCCTTTGTTTTGGGGGGCGGGGGTGTTAAATGTTATTGCCCATGAATCGTGTTCACTAAATTTTAAAAAAGTATGTCATCAGATATGAATTTGCCAAAGTTTTTTGAAAGACCTGTCTGCAACCCAGCTAATGGATCAGGAATGCACTTTATTTCTTTTTTCATCACACCAAAGGTAGGCATGTGCCTCCCTTATAAGGGATTGCATAATGATGAGCTTTTGGATTTGCAAGGTTTCTTTTCCACAGTCGCAAGATTCCTCATGAGAGGAGAGCCAGTTTGGTGTAGTGGTTAAGTGTGTGGACTCTTATCTGGGAGAACCGGGTTTGATTCCCCACTCTTCCACTTGCACCTGCTAGCATGGCCTTGGGTCAGTCGTAGCTCTGGCAGAGGTTGTCCTTTAAAGGGCAGCTGCTGGGAGAGCCCTCTCCAGCCCCACCAACCTCACAGGGTGTCTGTTGTGGGGGAGGAAGGTAAAGGAGATTGTGAGCCGCTCTGAGACTCTTCGGAGTGGAGGGTGGGATATAAATCCAATATCTTCATCTACCTCACATGGTGTCTGTTGTGGGGGAGGAAGGGAAAGGAGATTGTGAGCCGCTCTGAGACTCTTTGGAGTGGAGGGCGGGATATAAATCCAATATCTTCATCTACTTCACAGGATGTCTGTTATGGGGGAGGAAGGGAAAGGAGATTGTAAGCCACTCTGAGACTCTTTGGAGTGGAGGGCGGGATATAAATCCAATATCTTCATCTACCTCACAGGGTGTCTGTTGTGGGGGAGGAAGGGAAAGGAGATTGTGAGCCGCTCTGAGACTCTTCGGAGTGGAGGGCGGGATATAAATCCAATATCTTCTTCTTCTTCTTCTCTTCCATGAGGCTGGGCCCTTGTTAGGGAAAGCCTGGCTGTGCAGGGTCTAGTGAGCTGCAGCCATCTGGCCATCTGCAATAGAATCAGCGAGGGGCCAGCTGAGTAGACCAAACCTGTGGAAGAGGCTGAGTATTCCAGAAGTCTCTGTTATGCCCCCCAGATGTGGTCAACCCACTGAGAGGACGCAGACAGGTACCCAGCAGTGGTGGCCGAGCATCCTAAGACTGGCAGGACTGGTGACATCGTTCACAGCATTATGTGAAACAGAATTCTGACTGTTGGCTTCAGTGGGCTTCGATGGATGTGATGCTGTGTGGGACTTGAGGGCCGTAGCCAGGATTTCATGTCTGGTGGGGCCCACAGCAGGATTTGTTGTTTGGGGGGGGGCACCCAGTTTGGTGGCCCTGGGCTCTCAGCACTGTCAGCTGCCTTGAGTTCCACAAGCTAACCCCCCCTCACCTGGGCAGTCACAGCAGCTCTGCTCCCCCCACCCCTTTCTTATGTGCCCCTCCCTCAGACTCTCCCCACCCCCCCTTGCACTGCACACTGTGTTAGGGAAGGGGCGAGAAAAAAGCAAAAGGCCAGCAGCAATGATGCTACTTGTTCAGAGTGCTGGTGAGCAAAGAGGACAGATCCAATGGAGCAGCCACACAATTGAAAGGGGTTTTGAAAGGATGGGCCCGGCCCCTCGGGCCCCACTGTAACTACAGGCATGAACAATGTTTTTGTTAGCTTTAGGAAGGTGTAGCTCTGTTTGGGGTGCACCGTTGGCTGCTTGCCTGCCATTTTGCCTAGTCCCTTCCCATCTAGCCCCCTTTCACTCCTGCCGATTTGCCTGGTGCCTTCCACTCGCTCCCCCTTCATGCCATGCAGTCCAATGGGGTGGTTCATCCCACTAGCGGGGATGGGGGGAGGGAGCCTTTAGTGCCTTCCCCTCCCCCCGTTCCTCTTGTTGGAGCAAACCCAAAACTGCTTGGAGAAGGGAAGAGCCAGCTAATCTGCAGCACTGCGCACAGCTGGCTCCTCGTGGAAAGTTCTGGAGCCAATTTTGTCTGAGCTTGATCCTTCACAGGAGATTTTGGTGCGTGTGACCCAAATGGTATAACAAAAAGTTCCACAATCTGGATGTCAGCAAACACTCCAAGGGAGTGATATGTCAGACCTTGGTTCTTAGCTGTAGCTGCTGTGTAGCTCCACAGGGAGGGAAATTGCCTCCAGGGTGGCCATAAGAGCTTCACCCCTACTCTTCTGAGGAGCACTGCTTCAGCGAACACTAGCTGTAGGTGAGTGAGTGAGTGAGTGGTGGCATTCCGGTCTAGTAGGAAGGGCCACGGCTCAGTGCTTTGCATGCAGAAAGTGCCAGGCAGGCTCAGTCCCCAGCATTTCCATTTAAAAGGATCACATACCAGGTAGGGTTGCCAAGCCCAACGCAAGAAATATCTGGGGACTTTGCGGGTGGAGCCAGGAAACATTGGGGGCGGAGCCAGGAGATGTTGGGGGTGAAGCCAGGAGCAAGGTTCTGAGAAGCATTATCCAAAGGGGGTTCTGGCCATCACATTTAAAGGGACCACACACCTTTTATATGCCTTCCTTCCACTGGAAATAATGAAGGGGAGGGGCACCTTCTTTGGGAGCTCATAGAATTGAACCCCCTGGCCCAATCCTTTTGAAACTTGGAGGGTGTTTTGAGCGGAGGCACCAGATGCTATGTTGCAAATTTTGGTGCCTCTACTTCAAATAACACCTCCCTGGCCCCAGATACCTGCTGATCAATTCTCCATTATACCCTATGGAAATCAGTCTCCATAGGGAATAATGGAGTGCCCAGCAGACATTTTCTCCCCACCCTGCTTTCTGATGACCCTAAAGCGAGGAAGGGCCTCCAAACTGGGGGATCCCCTGCCTCCACCTGGGGATTGGCAACCCTAATAGCAGGTGATGTGATGGACTTGTCTGAGTAGAGAATATGGACCTTGATGGGCCACTGGTCTGGTTCAGTGTAAGGCAGCTTCATGTGTGAATGGGGCTGTGGTTACTTGTATCTGCCAAACAGAGATCCCCCTTCACACACGAGGAGAAAAGCTGTTGCAACTGATGCTTCATGGGCACCATCACATGCTGAAGAAACATCCTGCATTTACTAATCACAGTGGTTAATGGAAAACAGTTCAAGATAACACACCGGATGAGATAGTGAAATATACGGAACAATCCTGGCCTTTCCTGTTTTTCAAGGTTCTTAGCAAAGCAGTCCACTTCCATGTGCACATTTTATCTATCCCATCATATTCCGTGGGTTGAACCTTTCTGCCATTCAGGTAGTGACAGCCAAACAACCAGGGCTGCTCTATCCAGGGGACAAATGCTAATTTCTGAAAATCAGAAGTTAAAAAGAAGATCACAAGATCTTTCATCCAAAGTTGGGATGACACTTGGTGAGATCAATGAGAATTTGTGATCCACCATGCTGAACATGACTTGTTTTGATGGACAGCATATCTGGGGGCCTGCCAAGGGCTCAATAAGCATCCTGGTTTGAGGTCTGACTGTAAAGAGGGAGCAAGTGAGGCAAGGTCCTGGCAGGTGAGCTATGTACAGCTTATGGAGCTATGAGTGTAAGGTTGCGCTTGGATAGTCCCCTGTGACTGATGCCACATAAAGCTGCGGTCAACAGTGTACCAAGCGAGTGTGTGTGTGTGTGAGAGAGAGAGAGAGGGAGGGAGGGAGAGGGAGCACATATGTGTGTCCATCCACAGGTTTATCTATTGCATTTAAAATCTTATGATTGGGAATGAGAGCATGGAGGTAATACCAGTATTGCAGGACTTCCAGAAGGAACAGAGCTTACTGGGACTGATATTTGGAGAAGAGAGCCCTGGAGACTTACTACATTTTTATAATATTTGTAAATATAAAGGTAGAGCATAGGTGGAGATGCACTCCTCATGAGTGAGTGATTTCCCCAGAGAAAGAGAGGGGAGGGGGAATCCTGCGCTCCAGGACAAAGTCTGCCTGCTTGTCTCTCTTTCAAATTGTGCTTTCCCCAAATTGGGTGGCGTCACTTCCTCCAAGCCCTGGTGGGCACTTGGTCCCGTTAAGGACAACTGAGGCACTATCAGCTGCCATTAAGACACATGATGGCTCCTCTTGGCATCTGGAATGGACTGAGCCACAGTGATTGCAGGCTGAGCCCCTGTTCCCTTTAGGTGACATCAGGATTTGCACATTTTTGCCCCTTTGTTCCCCCCCCCCCCGGTTGCCGAGAGATCCTGCCTAAACCCAATGATAATTGCCTTGTGTCTCCCGTTCTTTGTATTAGTGAAAAAAACAACAATGTTTGTTCAAGATTCAAAGTGGAAATAGTATTTATATCTGCAGGACTTTTTTTTTTTTTTAGAAAAAGTCCAGTAGGAATTAATGTGCATATTAGGCCACACACCCCGACATCACCATTGTTTCACACAGGGCTTTCTTTTGTAGAAAAAGCCCAGCAGGAACTCATTTGCATATTAGGCCACACCCCCTGACACCAAGCCAGTTGGAACTTTGTTCTTGTGCATTCCTGCTCAAAAAAAGCCCTATATATATGCTTCCAAGGTCCTAATCAATATATGAGAACATGAAGAATACTGGAACCCTAATCCCAAGAGAAAATGCCGGAAGTTTACATTATTATTATCATTTGAAATTTCTGTTCATTAACTAAAATGTGACATGGCTGAACACAAAGAGCGGTGCTCCCCCAAAACAGCAGCAGCCTTGCTGGAGATCACAAAAGAATGGCTTCCTTTTTCTCTGACTACAAAGGATCCCTTTCTGCCCCATAATTAGGAAGCAATTTGAGTGACAAAGGTCAGAGATTCCCCATTCAGCTGAAAAGGCAAACTGGAAGCTCACACACAATAGGGTTGCCAACCACTTGGTGAGTTCCTGGAGATTTCCTGCAATTGTGCCCCCCCCCCGGGGAAATGGCTGCTTTGGAGGGTGGTCTCTACCTCATCACATCCTCACTGAGCTCCAAACCCCAAGCTCCACCCCCAAATCTCCAGGAATTTTCCAACCCAGAATTGACAACCCTACAGCATAGCTCCAGTTTGAGTTGGGACTGGGCATGGAGCAGCTTTAACTGATCAGGAACTGCCCCACATGATCCTTTTAACAGCATGTGCTTCCCCTCTGAATCAGAGAGGCGCCCGGTTTCAATTGCTGGCGGCAATTCTCCTTGCCTTCCTGGCCCCAGTCCGAACCAGAGCTTTGCATGCATGCCAGTTGCCTTTTACAAACGTATGGGGATCCATGCCATTCCTTGCTTTGTTTTCAGCAGAATGCTTCCTGAGAACATAAGAGAAGCCCTGTAGGATCAGGCCAATGGCCCATCTAGTCCAACACTCTGTGTCACACAGTGGCCAAAAACCCAGGTGCCATCAGGAGGTCCATCAGTGGGGCCAGGACAGTAGAAGCCCTCCCATTGTGCCCCGCTCCCAAGCATCAAGAATACAGATCATCACTGCCCCAGACATAAGAATATAAGAGAAGCCCTGTTGGATCAGGCCAATGGCCCATCCAGTCCAACACTCTGGACGTTTTTGCACTCACCTTCCACCGGCGCGACCCCCCTCTTCACCGCGCAGGATCTGCGCGGATTTCGCACTAAACGCTGCGGAGCAGCCAGAAAAGCCAGAAGCTCCCGGCGCAAAAGCCGCTCAAACTGAAACCGCCAAAAAGCAGTTTGGCGTTTGTGCGGCTTTTGCGACGGGAGCTTCCGGCTTTTCTGGCTGCTCCCCAGCGTTTAGTGCGAAATCCGCGCAGATCCTGCGCGGTGAAGAGGGGGGTCGCGCCGGCGGAAGGTGAGTGCGAAAACGACCTCTGTCTCACACAGTGGCCAAAAAAACCAGGTGCCATCAGGAGGTCCATCAGATTGTTGTCCTTCAGTATTCCACAGTTTATTATCCAAGAAACCCAGAAAGGGACAGAGGACTGTTTTGTGTGGCATAGGGCACAGCAATACCACAGTCTTCAAGCCCAGAGCTGTACAAAAGCCCTGTTAGAAGCAGAAGAGTGCCTGCTGTCTCCTGCCTCAGTCTTCAGCGGCAGCACCATAGATTTAGGGAGACAGACAGCCTGGGCACAGGGCATGTTTTCCTTCCTGTTCTATGATACTATATTTCAAAGTAGAATGCTATTCTTAGGGACAAGACTTCCTTTCTTCTGGCTTCACACTTCTCTCTCCCGCACACACAAAAGAAAGAGCACACTCTCCATCTTCAGCACCATGGATGCAGTCTCCATCAGCATCCATCCAACTAGTTAGACTAGATCCTATCTCTGTCTCTCATCTGTACGATTTAGAATAGAGTTCCTTGATAAATAACTCTTTAGCTTAAACTGACAATTGGCTCCGTGTGACTTTGTATCACTGCTAGCAGGCACAGTACCAAGCTGCTGCTGCATGAAGCGTTTTAGTGCCCTGGCTGTAGCATACCAGAGAATCCAGCAAGCCTGACACATGGCAGGGTATTCTCTCCTGCCTCCTCAGTTTTCACAGTGTGCTGGAGCCACACAAGACCAACACGGATCCTTTTGTTTGCAAGACACAATGTTTGGGGGACTCAATATATAGAAACAGAAGCCCTGATTGAAGGGAACTATTTTGCAACCATTTAGGTTGTTAGCAGCACAATACTAGTATCAAGAGGGGAAATGGAAAAGTAGCCTCTGATACTTGCCCCATCTTTCCTGAGTTTAAGATTACCCTTAAACTTTGCCTTTTGCTATGAGTTCACTCCTGTTCTCGGCAGATGTTTTGATAAACCACATTCTTCGTATTGACGACACAGTTCT
Source organism: Heteronotia binoei (assembly GCF_032191835.1). Classification (NCBI taxonomy): domain Eukaryota; kingdom Metazoa; phylum Chordata; class Lepidosauria; order Squamata; family Gekkonidae; genus Heteronotia; species Heteronotia binoei. The sequence goes on along the minus strand of NC_083228.1, from coordinate 1,080,405 downwards.
GTCAATCAGGAACAGCTGAGCACAGCAGATTGCCACATGGTGGCAGCTTAGATGGGCCGCAGGGGTAGGGAACGTTGGCTCTCCAGATGTTTTTTGCCTACAACTCCCATCAGCCCCAGCCAGCATGGCCAATGGCTGGGGCTGATGGGAGTTGTAGGGAAAAAACATCTGGAGAGCCAACGTTCCCTAGCCCTGGGCCAGGAGTTCGATTTATTGAAAAGCCTCCTTGGTGGATTGCGACTGGAGAACCATCAGAAGGGCTCAGTCTGGCTTCTTCTGGCTGTATATTTTGGGTTTCTCTACGTGGAAGAACAAAGAGGGGACCCCCCCCCCCGGTCTTTCCCACTGTGGATTGGGATGATTTTGAATGGGCAAATGGCAGGCAGGGTTAAGCAGCCCTTCCAGGAAAAGGTTAACCATAAGACTAAGCAGCCCTGCCCCTTCCTTTCCCCCACTCTTCCTGCAATCTTCCAGTGCTGCTTTTCAGTGGGGATGGGGGGGGGGGAGGCCAGCTGCCCCTTTTCACATCAAACTGGGCTGCATTCTAAAACAGAAGATTCAAAGCCCCATGGGAAAAGTAGGGTTGCCAACTTCCAGGTAGGGCCTGGAGATCTCCCAGAATTACGATATTCACATTGTAGAGCTCAGTTTCTCAGGAGCTCATGGCTTGTTTGGGGGAGGGGTGGACTCTATGGCATTCTACCCCACTGAGACCCCTGCCCTCCCCAGGCTCCATCCCCCAAATCTCCAGGAATTTCCCAACCTGGAGATGGTAACCCTATGGAGAAGATGCACTAGAGAGGATCTTCGAAGAGGGCAACTTTGGCATTTTCCGTATAGGGATAGGAATTCCTGGAAGGATATATTGCTTTAAAGTGATTAGGGAGCGGACTTGTGTGATTACACAAGAGAAACATTCTGTTCTCGACATCAATTACATGTAGCCTCAGGTATGTCAAAAACGAAATTACACACCAGCCTGACTCCCGATAAGGAATACAGCAGTCAGTCAGGACAGACAGCTACAGATTAAACTCAAGGAATGGGCAGTGGAAGAATTGGTGCCTCTTCATCTTCAGCTTTGTGGGAAGGGGGAATCACAGTGGTCAGACGTGGCCAGAGGATGGTGGAACGTACCTTTGGCCAGGTGGCCGTTCCAGGTGCTTCTGGTTTGTTGGCTTGCCTTGGCAGAGCTTTCTTCACACTGTGCATAATTTTAAATACCTCTATGTGCCATGGATTCCTGAGCCTTTCCTCTTAAACTGTTCCAACCCCTTCTTTTTTTTACACCCTTTCCAGCACATTGTTGTTGTTCAGTCGCACAGTCAAATCTGACTCTTTGCGACTGATTCGATCTTCTTGCAGTATATATATATTTTAGATGTGCGCAGGTTTTTTTAAAAAGGCATTTTGGATACCGATCCATTCCAGTCCCTTTCCTAATAACCACTGGCACATATCTTTCCTTTTCACCACAGTCTCAGACTGAGTCATTGTTTTTACAGCCTCAAGATCTCTTTTGTGGTTAGCTGCAGAATTCAGACACCATCAGTTAGGGTTGCCAACCTACCGGTGCGGCCTGGAGATCTCCCAGAAGAATTACAGCTGATCTCCAGACTACAACGATTAGTTCCCCTGGAGGAAAAGGCAGCTTTCGAGGCATTGCACCTTGCTGAGTTGCTTCCTCTCCCCAAAACCCTGCTACCCCAAATCTCCAGGGATTTCCCAACCTGGTGTCTATATGCAAAGTTGACGTTCTTTCCACTCAGGGTCCATCTCTATACTTGAACCACATTTGCCACATTGAACGGGAGCCTTGTGCCCCCTTAAAGCCTCAACACCTATTCATTTTTGATGCATTACCCTGAAGATGGCAACCACTTTGGAATTATTCTCCATGTTTCCCGTCATTTAATTTGCAGAGATTGTTTTGCAGTACTTGGCAAAAGGCTTTGGTTTTCACTGCATGGAATTGCTGGAATTGTTGTTATCAAAGCAGGTACAATTCCTGTCCAAGCAACCCACTTGGGGTGCCACACTGGCAAGGGGAGACAACATGGCATCAGTACAGGGGGGCAGAAGGGTGTGCTGTTCACCAGGCATTGCCTCCCTCCAAGAGATGCTGTAGTCCCACCTGGAGTCAGCAAGAGCATCACAGAGGACTTTGGCTCACACTGGAGGAAGCACATGGCTGCCCACTCCCCTTGCTGTCTTGGTTTGGCTCCAAGACAGTCATTCGAGAGCCAGGGTGGCACAGTGGTTAGAGTGCTGGTTAGGATCTGGGAGACTCAAGGTTGAATCCTCCCACTGTCACGGAAGTTCACTTGGAAACCTTGGGCCAGTTACACTCTCTCAGCCTAATCTACCTTACCGGGTTGTTGTTATTGTGAGGATAAACTGGAGGAGAGGAGAAGAGAAGGATGTCAGCTGCTTTGGGCCCTCATGAGGGAGAAAGGTGGACTATATGAATAAATGAATAGAAATGGTAATATATGTGGAGCCAGTCCTAATTTTTGTAACTATATCACTTAATTAGTTTGATCATGGAATGCAGTTCATTTGTTCTGTTGTTTGGCTTTTCAGTTTGGTCTAGAAACTCTGCTTGTCTCCTGGAGTGCAGATATCATAAGAAGTATAATTCATACTTGAGTGAGAAGTGCCCTTCTGCTGGCTGTCTCCCATGGCACTCTAAGGAAAGGACTGGTTTGCTACAAAGTTTGAGATCCAGAGTTATATTTCAAACAATCTCAACAGTACAAAAGATTTTATAAATACCATGTTAACTTCGAGTGTCTTAATGTTTTGCTTCAAACCCTCCTTTATAATTTAGCTTTTGGGTTTTTTAAGGGCTTCCCTGCCCCTCCAATAGCAGAAAGACAGGAAAAAGCCAACGTGTTGGCATTTCCACAGAAATGCAAACTCTGGTGGGAAAGGAGACCGGGGGAGCTTCCTGCTTTTGTCCTGGTGCAACATGATCTTTAGAGCTGATTTCTTTTGTTTTGAAAGCATTACATTAGCATTACAATGCAATTTGGAAATAATTTTTTTTTAATTACTTGGTTTTGGTCTCACATAAAACTTGACAAAGGCAGCCAGTGAGGAAAAGTGGGTGGCAGCGTTGCCAGCCTCCAGGTGAGGCCTGGAGATCTGAAACTACAACAGGTTTCTAGATGGAGAAAATGGCTGCTTTGGTGGGTGGACTCTGTGGCATTATTCTCTGCTGGGACTGGGTCCCTTCACTCCTCAAACCCTGTTTTCCTGAGGCTTCACCCCCAAACCTCCAGGAATTTCCCAACCTAGAGTTGGCAACTCTGTAAAGAGATATGCAGCACAGAAAGCAGAGGACCTGAACTCTGTAGTCTGTCATTCCAGGAGTCTCTGCTTAGTCCCCAGACTCTCTTCCCCAGCAAGTGGGCAAACTGGGTCAGGTAGATCCACTGCACTAAACACAGACATTGGTGTTGGAAAGTGCATCCAGGCAATTTAAGACAACAACCCCTCTTGGGGTTTCTTTTGTGTAGCAGTCCTGGACTTCCTCGGCAGTCTGCCATCCAAGTACTAAGCAGCAGAGCTTCCCTGTTTAGTTTCTGAGATCTTATGAGTTTGGGTTGGCCTGGGCCCTCAGATATTATGTACACTTTATGAAAAATGTTTGACCTGACCACTTTTGCAAGAGATAGTTCTAACTGGGCCACATTAAGCTGCTCTGATTCCTTCTGCTGTCCTCTAATTCCTGTGGGGTGGGGTTTTCATTGCAGGTGAATCAAGGGAACACCAAGGCTCTGGGCTCAGGCCTGGGATATCTGGAGCACATTTGCCAGCTTATTGAAAAGATTGGACAGCTGCAAGAACACAACCTGCGCTTACAGAAGCAAGTCTGCAGTTTGCAGAAAGAGCAGAAGATGAACCAGCTGAAAGAGGTACTGAAAGATAAGAGCCCCACCCCCTGACCGTTCCATTCTCTCATCCCCCCAGGGCCACCCTCTGAGCCCCGACCTCTCCCCACACATATTGTCTGTATATTGTACTGAGGGCTGCCTGTTCTGCGTTGGGAGATACCTGGAGGTTTTGGGGGTGGAGCCTGAGAGGGCGGGGTTTGGGGAGGGGAGGGACTTCAATGGGTTATAGTGCCTTCAGTCATTTTCTCCAGGAGAACTGATCTCTGTCGCCTGGAGAGCAGTTGCAGACTTCTAGGAGATATCTAGCCACTGCCTGGAAGCTGGCAACCCTAAATGTACCATATTTGCCTTTCAGCTGACATGATGGCCATTTCCTGTGGGCTTTGTGATGGGGGGGGGGTGCCTTTCCTTGCAGGGAAGCTCCTTCAGACGAAAGGTTCCTTGGAAAGAACCTGGAAATTGCTGTGGCCTCTCCAAGAATCCTGCTGAGAATATGTAGACTTCTAGTGCAGTAGACTTCTGCATATGTAGACTTCTAGTGCAGATGTTCCTTCTAGTGCAGTAATAAACCAATACAGAAGTAACAGAGTGTAAACCCTGAAGAATACTTAATGGAAAACTTTGTACGGTCCATATAGTCTAGCATTTAGGGAGAGATTAATTAAGAGAAATATCCCAGAGAAATGTACTAGACTGAACTGGAAGCCAAACAAACGTCTTTATAAAAAGAAAGTTTATTATCAAAGGGGAAAGGGGGTGGTTAGAATGGCAAAGCAAAATATAGGGGAAAGGCACACAGGCTCACAGCACACAGACTTACAAATAAAAGCAATAAAATTGATCTGACTTGATTTGTTTCACTTTACGTAGGCTTGAGTAAATACGTCAGATCATGTGCAGGGCTCCTTGCAGTAACAAGATGCTGGAGGATGGTTCCAATTGGGCAGCCGTGTTGGTCTGAAGGAAGAGAACAAAGTAGGAGTCTAAAACCAACATGGATGGAAGCTTTTGTACGCACGCTTTGTCTGATGAAGTCTGCATACATACGAAAGTTTACATTCTGTTCTTAAAGGTGCTACTAGACTTCTAAGATGTTGGAGGAGGCTTTAACCTCTACCCAATCTGCTGAAGACTGACAATAAGGGGAAACCCCAAATATCCAGATATTTACGGTCAGTGGTATCTGAACTAAACCAGCCCTGTCCCCCCTGTCATAAAACTGATTGGCCGGTCGATCCAGTCGAATGCAAAGCCATGTCTCTGACCTCAGAGGCTCATCTTATCCATTAGAGAATTACTGAAGTGTTGTAGCTGATGATGATTCTGACATCCATGGCAAATAGTGGGTCTCGTCCCAACCTGTTCTCCCATTGTCTAAAAAGGATTAAGTTTGGCAGGATGACCTAATGTGGAATGGAAATAAAAGGGTATTCTAATCTAATGTGAACCCAGGGCGGGAGGGGAGACGGGGTCCAAGATGCTCTTGAGCCCTAGTAAGGCTTTAGGGTCTCTGTCACAGAGTTCTGTTCAGCAATCCTTAGAGGACAAATTCTCCTAAATATGTTTAGTTCTGTCTCCTGAATGTGTTCTGTTTTTTAAACATTGCTTCTATTTTTGACACAGTTTGGACTATTTTCTTCAATGAAAATGCAATTTTGAAATGTTGATAGGTATTTAGTTGAAGTAACTCCTTTCTAGTGCCTGTTTGTAAAACAACACCAACTCAAAACCAGAAGAGCTGGATGAGCCAATACAGTGCAAAGGTCAGACTGCTGGCCTGGGATCTGGAAGGGGGGTCCGTCCGGGTCAGACCCCTGCTTTGCCCTGGAACCTCAAGGGTGACCTTAGGCCAGGGACACACTCTTTGCCTACCCTACCTCACAGGATTTTTGTTGTGATGATACAACGGAGAAGGAGAAATATGCTGTATGCCACCTGGAGCTCCTCGGAGAAAATGTAGGATAAATATGTGCTCAAAATAAGTTAATAAAACAAACTATGCAAGAAATGATATGTAGGAACTGCAGGGCTGTGATGAATTGAGAAAATGGCCGCCTACCTAATGGGATGGGATAGTATATCAAATCAAAACAAGAAAGTATTAATGAAACATGAAGTAAAGCAGCTTTAATTTAATTTCACACTTGGAAGAAGAGAGAAATGTGGCTGTAAATAGGGATGCCAAAAGGTACAGGTGATCCTGTTCACAGATATCTGGCACTAAGCGCTGTAAGATTTATTTCTAATTTAGGATTGTTTCCTTCCTTCACCTTGGGACTGAGAAGTAGCCAAGTTTGCAGATGACACTAAATTGCTCAGGGTGGTGAGAACCAGAGAGGATTGTGAGGAACTCCAAAGGGATCTGTTGAGGCTGGGTGCATGGGCATCAACATGGCAAATGAGGTTCAAAATGGCCAAATGCAAAGTAATGCACATTGGGGGCCAAAAATCCTAACTATAAATACAAGTTGATGGGGTGTGAACTGATGGAGACTGACCAAGAGAGAGATCTTGGGGTCGTGGTAGATAACTCACTGAAAATGTCAAGATAGTGTGCAATTGCAATTAAAAAAAAGGCCAATACCATTGTTGTGTATCATGCTGAAGGAAGCACCACGTGGCACAGGCGACCAGGGGAAGTCCCAGATTGCCGGGCGAAGCGCGCGAAGGCTCTCCGCCAATCACCATCAGTGGCGGGAAGTTTGACTGGCCAGGATTGGGCTGGCCAGTCTGGGGGCCGTTCCGGGATGAAGCATATATTAAGCGGGTCCCGGCCCATGGCAGCCATTCTTCTTGTGATGTACCAACTAATAAAGTACATTGCCTTCAACATGTTTAGTCTCCGAGTACATTACACTGGCGATGAAGGTGGGATCTAGCTAGGAAGGCATCCCCGAGGGGAACCTGACCTGGCTGGAGACGAGGAAGGCACAGCACCGCAGAAACAGAGAAGCCCGCCACCACCATGGCGAACTCTAGTGTAATGACGGGCCATCTGGCGGAATTCAACCCAGACCATCCCGAGCGGTGGGAAACGTATACCGAACGGGTCGACTGCTACCTGCGGGCTAACCTAATAACAGATGACAACAGAATGAGGGACGTCCTGTTGAGCATCTGTGGCGAGGCAACCTTCGAGATCGCACGCGGTCTCTCTGCCCCTGCGAAGCTCACCGAGAGGACCTACGGGGAGGTTGTCAGACTCCTCACGGGGCATTTCTTGCCCCAACCATCCATCGTAGCCCGCAGACTCCTGTTCCACAAGAGGGATCAGAAGCCCGGGGAAACAGCGGCAGTCTACCTGGCCGCGCTCCGCCAGATCGCCGGGAACTGTGAGTTCAACAAACGGGAGGAGGCCCTGAGGGACCGATTCGTCTGGGGCCTCCGAGACGAGCGGCTGCAACAGAAGCTCTTCGCCAAAGAAGAGCTTACCCTCCAACAAGCCTTCAAAGAGGCGACGGCCTTCGAGAGGGCCACGAGAGCTTACAGCCATCCCAGAGGAGAGACAGTCCACTCGGAAGAAATGGCTCCGGAAGATCGAGAGGAGGAAGAGGCTTTCCAAATCCGGCGGCCACAAGGAACGGACTCAAGACACAAAGCAACAGAGAGAGCCTCCACCGTCAAGTGAGCAAGTTGCGGCGACCCCCATGAGAGAAGGGACTGCCCGTACCGCAACATGGACTGCTGAAGTTGCAGGAAGACAGGCCACATCGCTTGGGCATGCCGGGCCAAGAACAGCCGGCGGTGACAGTCAGCACATCAGGACTCCACCGAGGCTCACACGACGGCGTCTACCAGCCTGCAGGTACCGAACTTGCCCGTCTCCGCCCCTGAGAAGGTCAAGTTGACGGTCCTCATCGAGGGCAGCCCATGCATGATGGAAGTGGACTCAGGTTCCTCCATCTCAATAATATCGGAGGAAACCCTAAAGAAACTGTGCCCCCACCGAAGCCTCCAAACGAGGCCAGCCGATTTTGTTCTGAGGGACTTCCAGAAAAACCCGGTGCACATCGTGGGCTGGGCCCGGGTATGGGTGGAGAGAGGGAAGTTCAGGGGGTCTCTGGACGTCTTGGTGGTCAAGCGGCAGCTCACTTCCTTGTTGGGACTGGCCTGGTTCCAACCCCTAGGGATCCAGCTAGTGGGGGTGGATCAAGTGCAGGCGGGTAGTTTTGAAGACGTCTGCCGGGAATTCCCAGCCGTTTTCGATGGGTCCCTAGGGAGTTACAAGGGACCACCCATCACCCTGCCGCTCGACCCCATGGTCAGGCCGATCCGGCTTAAGGCGAGGCGCGTCCCGTTGGCCTTAAAGCCAAAGATCGAGGCGGAGCTGGACCGCCTCACAGCTCAGGGGGTCCTTGAACCGGTGTCATACGCAGCCTGGGAAACCCCCATAGTAACACCAGTCAAACCAAATGGGGACGTGAGGATATGTGCGGATTACAAGTGCACAATCAATAACGCTATCCAAGACAACCCCTACCCCGTTCCAGTGGTCAGCCATGTGCTGGTGGCCCTGGCCGGGTCCAAGATTTTCGGCAAGCTGGATCTAGCGCAGGCGTACCAGCAGTTGCTGGTTGACGCCAAGACCGCCGAAGCCCAGACCATCGTGACCCACAGGGGGGCGTTCAGGGTGTGGAGGCTCCAGTTTGGGGTTAGCGTGGCTCCAGGGATCTTCCAGAGTATAATGGACTCTCTCCTTAAAGGGATCCCCGGTGTGCAGCCGTTCTTTGATGATGTTTTAATCGCCACCCCGGACGCCCAGCAGTTCAGCAGCCGCCTGAGAGAAGTACTCCGTCGTTTCCAAGCGGCGAGGCTTAAAGTCAAAAAGGAAAAGTGTCTACTGGGGGTGCCAAGGGTAGAGTTCCTGGGTTTCGCCGTAGACGCAGCAGGGATTCACCTGACGGAAGACAAGACCAGAGCCATTGTCCAAGCCCCACGTGCAAGGCAGAGCTCCAAAGTTTTTTGGGGTTACTCAATTTCTACCATTCATTCTTGCCCCACAAGGCGGCCATAGCGGAGCCACTCCACCGGCTATTAGACAAACAGGCACTGTGGGTTTGGGGGAAGAGACAAGCAGTGGCGTTTCAGGCGGTAAAAGACCTCCTTGTCTCTAACGCAGTCCTCCACCATTTCGATGAGGCTCTACCGCTAGTCCTGGCCTGCGACGCTTCTCCATACGGGGTGGGCGCAGTCCTGGGGCACCAACTCCCGGACGGGAGGGAGGTACCGGTAGCTTATTATTCTAGAACCCTGTCACCGACTGAGCGCAATTATGCGCAAATAGATAAGGAGGCTTTGGCTATTGTGGCGGGGGTACACAAATTCAATGATTATCTCTACAGTAGGCGCTTCACCATCGCCACTGACCACAAGCCACTCCTGGGTCTCCTTGCTCCGGACAGACAGACCCCACAAATCGTCTCACAGCGGGTCCTGAGGTGGAACCAATTTTTAAATTCATACACCTACACCTTGGTACACCGGCCCGGGAAAGCCATGGGCCACACGGACGCACTCAGCCGCCTACTCCTTCCCTCAACAGAACCCGACCCTGCGCCGGCCCACATGATAATGCTCCTGGAGTCCTTGCCCGAGCAGCCCCTCCACGCCACGAGCAGGGACTGCACACTCGCACGGGTTCTGGACTGGGTGGTAAGGGGTGGCCAGTGGGCAAGCTTGTTCCAGCCCTTCGCATCTCGCAGAGACGAGCTGTCCTCGCATAAGGGGTGCCTGCTGTGGGGAAGTAGGGTGGTGATCCCTCCCCCGCTGCGCAAACAGGTCTTAGACGCATTACACGAAACCCACCCGGGGATCGTAAGGATGAAAGCCCTGTCCCGCAGCTACGTGTGGTGGCCAGGCATGGATGAGGAAATAGAGGGGTGGGTGAGACGGGGCCAACCGTGCCAGGAGTCTAGACCCGATCCGCCCAGCGCACCAGTCCACCGCTGGGAATCCAACCGCCGGCCGTGGTCCCGCCTCCACCTAGATTTCGCCGGGCCGTACCAGGGGCAGATATTCTTTATCCTGGTCGACGCCTACACAAAGTGGCTGGAGGTAATTCCCGTAGCATCCACCTCCACAGCAGCCGTGGTCAGAGCCTGGAGGAGGGCTTTTTGCACCCACGGGATCCCCGACACCCTGGTCACGGACAACGGGACCGCATTCACCTCTAGGGAATTTAGGGAGTTTCTCAGCCGGTACCTTATACACCACATTAGGTCCGCCCCCTTTCATCCGGCCACCAACGGCCAGGCCAAACGCATGATGCGGACCACCAAAGAGGCATTGAGTCGCATCATACAGGGGGACTGGGACCACCGACTGGCAGCCTTCTTGTTCCTCAATAGGGTCACTCCCAACACCGTAACAGGGTCAAGCCCCGCGGAGCTCCTGATGGGACGAAAGCTAATAACCCGGTTGGATAGGCTCCACCCGGACCGGGCCACGGATGTCCGCAGCTCACCAGAAATCAGGGAAGCCACGCGGGGGTTCTTTCCGGGGGACCCAGTGTTCGCAGAGAACTTCGCGAGCGGCCCTGAGTGGGTAGCGGGCAGGGTACTGAGAGTCACAGGGTCTAGGTCATACGAGGTAGCGACCGAGGGGGGTCAGATCCTGCGAAGGCACATTGATCAGATGCGCCACCACACCTTGCCCGAGGAAACCCCCAGCTCAGGGGAAGCGGTGAGCGGAGATGGGCCATCAATGGACACCCCAGCCACGGCATCGCCGACCCTGCCAACATACGATGCCCCAAGACCGGCCGATCCCAATCTGCCAGCCGAACCGGCCAGTACCCCGGCTGAAATGGAACTACAGAGGGAAACCCCCTCCACGGGGGCCACCCTGACACCGCAAGCGGCCCCAAGACGATCGACGCGGGAGCGCAGAGCACCTGCCTACTTACAAGACTATGTACATTAACTAGGGGGGGAGGAGTGTTGTGTATCGTGCTGAAGGAAGCACCGCGTGGCACAGGCGACCAGGGGAAGTCCCAGGTCGCCGGGCGAAGCGCGCGAAGGCTCTCCGCCAATCACCATCAATGGCGGGAAGTTTGACTGGCCAGTCTGGGGGCCGTTCCGGGATGAAGCATATATTAAGCGGGTCCCGGCCCGCGGCAGCCATTCTTCTTGTGATGTACCAACTAATAAAGTACATTGCCTTCAACACGTCTCGTCTCCGAGTACATTACAACCATGCTGAGAATTATTAGGAAGGGAATTGGGGAGGAAAAAATCAGACAATATCATAATGCCCCTGTATAAATCGACGGTGCGGCCTCATTTGGAATACTGTGTACAATTCTGGTTACCACACCTCAAAAAAGATTTTATAGCATTGGAAAAAGTGCAGAAAACGGCAACTAGAATGATTAAAGGGTTAGAACACTTTCCTTATGAAGAAAGGTTGAAACGCTTGGGGCTCTCTAGCTTGGAGAAACGTTGACTGCGGGGTGACATGATAGAGGTTTACAAGATTATGCATGGGACAAGCGGATTTCCTAAGACACAAACACATGGGGCTGCAGCCTAGGGTTGCCAAGTCCAATTCAAGAAATATCTGGGGACTTTGGGGATGGAGCCAGGAGACTTTGGGGGTGGAGCCAGGAGACATTAGGGGTGTGGAGAAGATCAAGGCTGTGACAAGCATAATTGAACTCCTCAAACCACAGCCCCCCCCCAGAGCCCCAGATACCCGCGGATTAATTCTCCATTATTTTCTATGGGAATAAATCTCCATAGGGAATAACGGAGTTCCCAGCAGACATTTCCCTCCCTTCCCCCCGCTCTCTGATAACCCTGAAGCAGGAGGAGGGCCTCCAAACCGGGGGATCCCCTGCCCCCACCTGGGGATTGGCAACCCTACTGCAGCCTGTTGAGTATGGTTTAGGAGGGCTGGACTGGTCAAGCACCTTCACATAGCAGAGTGCTCTTTCTGAGCTTCAGCGCAGCAGTATTGCCTATGGTGCAATGCCAAAGCAGCCATTTTCTCCAGGGGAGCTGATCTCTGCCAGCTGGAGATCAGTTGTAAAAGCGGGAGATCTCCAGGCCCCACCTGCAGGCTGTATGTATGCAACACAACCAAAGGTTATAGGGACCAAACAACTAAGATATATTTCATCAAAATTACAAAACTAACATTCAGAACAAGGCTTAAAGGCACAAGTCCCAATAGATATAATTCCAACAAGGAAGTCAAATTGAATACTCCTGCTTCAATCACTGTTCCAGCACAGGGTGCTCCATTGATAGCATGATCACGAAACTACAATAAAAAGACAAAATCACACCAGCATTTTGACGTCATGATTATAGCTACAAACCTTAATATTATACTTCAACATTCAGAATTAATTTACAGCAATATTTTCACTGCATTCCGCAGCTGCCAAAATGGCAATGAAATGTACAATCCTAGCCACTGCTCACGGTATGCAACAATAAAACTTTCACACCTAATCATACTCACAACTTCCAATAAGTAATAATAGAGATTCAAACTAGTCTCCAATGCAATTTCCAAACCAGCATGACGCTCAAAAAAGGCTCAAGGTGATCCAAGCAAGAGTATTCATGTCAGCTTCCTGTACGTTGGGTCTCCTTTTGATGAGCTATACCTTAGTTTTGGCTGTGTTGCATACACACTCTAGAAGTGACATTTCTCTGGTTCCCCCACCTGAAGGCTGGCAACCCTAGTTTCCTGCTCTGTGTTTTAAATGGACTTTTAGGTGTGTTTCATTTGCATTGTAACTTGGCTTTAATGATGCTTTTTTGTTTGGTTTTTATGATTTTTATGATTTTTAATATATGTTTTTATTACATATATTTTAAATCTGTTAGCTACTTTGCTGGCCCTGATGAAGGCAAAGAGGACAGGTATACATTATGTAAATAGATAAATAAATATATGCATAAATAAGTAAAAAATAAAATTTTGTGAATGAGGCTCATTTTCCAGATGATTTAAAATTTACTCTGGCGCGCCAGTTCCTCTAGAACCTCTTTTGTGAAGCCCATTCCACATTGCTTGGGCAAATAAGTGAAAATTAAAAGCCACCCCCACATCAAGAAGAATTCAAGATTGCATTGTATTCTCTTGTTTTCTGCAGGAGCAGAAAAGTTCTTTCTCTTATTCTGTTTTGTGTTTATTCCACTCAAGGTTGGGACAAAATAGCAGCTCACACAAAAACATGTATCAAGTTCCTTTCAGGAATAATTCCATAATCTGATTAATGCCTTGGGTACTTAAGAACAAACATTCTTGCATTTTCAGTTTATCAACAGGGAGGACATACAAATTAACATTCAGCTGCTTGTGCAAATTTTCAAATGTTCCAAGTCCGACAATGAATGAAGGGGTATTTTATTGGCTGTAGAGATTAATAACAAAGATTCCATGTGACAAGTGACATCCAGAGAAGAATTCAGTTACTTGAGTCTTGGTATGTCTTCATGAAGACATTCTTCAGATATATTAGTTGCAGAAGTACTATTGCAAATGTACAGGGATAGCCCAGGCAAGCCTGAACTCATCAGATCTCAGAAACTAAGCAGGGCTGACCCTGGCAAGTACTTGGATGGGATACAGGGCTGGGATGCAGAGGCAGGCAATAGAAGCCAGTCTGCCTCTCTAAATGTCCAAGCCCCCAGTAGGGGTCACCAGAGGTCAATCATCACGCAAACACACACTCATTTTTTAAAAAGGCAAATGGACAGGGAGTGGATGCAAAAGGTATACGGTTGCCACATCTGGGCTGGGAAATTCCTGGCAATTTGGGGAGGGAGCCTGGGGAGGGAGGGAGCTTCAACCGAGTATAATGCCACAGAGACCACCCTCCAAAGCAGCCAGTTTCTCCAGGGGAACTGATCTCTGTAGTCTGGAGATGAGTTGTAATTGGGGAGTCCTCACCTGGAGGTTGGCAGCTCTACAAGGCTGTGTAAGACAGGTTCACTTTGGCCCAGCGGGTCTTGGGGTTGAGGCTGCCCATCTCTCCCATGGAATGCTATCATCTGTGAAGATAACTGACAGTGCCAGTTTCTCCTTCTGACCAGGGCCCACATCTCTCCTCTCTCTTCTGGCGTAGGAGTACTTTCTGCAACAGTGTTCCTGCAGTGCTGCCAGCGTCTTGCTTGGTTCGCACCAGGAGGTGAAGAATGTCTTTGCTGGGAAGAGCAGGCCCCACAGTCTCTTGGCGCAGAATGGAAACGTGTCCGACCTCTCCAGCATTCCAGAAACAGGAGCCAGCAGAGGAAAAACAGGCTGCTGTAAAGGTGTATTGCTGTCTTTTGGAGAAATGGCCTTAACTGAAAATATGCTGTCTCTATGAAATAGGCCTTTAATTGCCTCACTCACTCAAATGATAGCCTCTCTAAGAATAGCCAGAGAGACACGAAAGCTTCTACCCAGAATAAAACTTTGTTGGCCTTGCAGATGCCACTGGGACTCAAACGTTGTTCTGTTGCTTCAGTCTAACATGGTGACCCACCGGAATCTTTCTTCTGAGCAAACATACTTAAAAGCTTGTCTGAAGCTGTGGTTGTTGCATAACGTTGGGGGGTGGGTGGGTAGAGGGAATAAAGCCCTCTATTTAAAAGCTGTGGGGAACCACAGTTTTTATCCAGTTCCTAGCAGATTGAGAAGGGGCAGTGGTTCTCCAGTAATAAAGGGAAGGTGTGTGAAATTGGTTTATTTTATTCACCAAAAATGGCATTTGTGTTTGAAATGGTCTCCATGTCATTCATTCCTCATCTCTGCCTCCCCTTCCTGTCCTGCCTGCTGACACCAAAGCTGCTTGGCTCTCTGCCTTCCCTGGGATGATATTACCAGGGGTAGCAGTTCCCACCTAGGGTTGCCAACACCGGGTTGGGAAATGCCTGGAGATTTGGGAGCCTTGGCTACATCAGGGGTGGTTGGCCTCATATGCAAAAGAGTTCCTGCTACAAAAGAAGCCCCAGTGGTGGTCTGCTTCTCGCTGCTAACTCTCAGCTTGTGCTTGCAGAGGGAGACCCATGTGTGGATCAGCTGATAATGGGGTCAAAGCTGCCAAATGGAAGGGGAAGTGTTGAAGTGGGGCATCTCGAAGGTTGTAGCACAACTGATGTTCCAGCTGATCTCCCAAAGGAGCCACTCATGAAAAGGGTAAGTGACACACAGAGACACGGCATGAACTTCCATGGAAGTGAGCCCTGTTTGTCAGATGCAAGAAAGTGTTAGCCCCCAGAAACTGCACAGAAAATCGGTTATTTTAAAAAATCTTTGTTTTATGGCATCAATGAATAAGCCATTGCAACAACAATCAAATAATAAAAATGACCAGGCATTTTCACAGGAAAAAAAAATAAAATTCATAATAATCATTTAAATCTCAAAATGAAATCACTTTCCAACTTTGAAATTTAGCCTTATCTGCCAGTAGCAACACTAATCTATTCTGCTCTCTCCTTCCTGGGACATGAGACATACTGGCCTTAGAAATCGTTTATGATCAGCCTCAAATCTAGGGTTGCCAACTCCAATTCAAGAAATATCTGGGGACTTTGGGGGTGGAGTTAGGAGACTTTGGGGGTGGAGCCAGGAGACATTGGGGCAGAGCCAGGAACAAGGGTGTGAAAAGCATAATTGAACTCCAAGGGAGTTCTGGCCATCACAGCTTCACCTCTCTTGGTCCGGGGGTGGTCAGCAAGTTTTTTCCAGCTGACCTCAGTGCTCTCTGGGGTTCATGTGGGGAGAGACGGTCCCTAAGGTAGACAGGTCCTCGACCATATAGGGCTTTAAAGGTAATGACCAGCACTTTGTAACGAACCCGGTATGTAACTGGCAGCCAGTGCAGCTCGCGCAGCCCAGGCTGTATGTGCTCCCATTTAGGGAGCCCCAGCAACAGTCTGGCCGCTGCGTTCTGCACCAGCTGCAGCTTCCGGGTTCGGTACAGAGGCAGCCCCATGTAGAGGGCATTACAGTAATCCAGCCTCGAGGTGACCGTTGCGTGAAGTACCGTTGCCAGATCTTGGCGCTCTACGAAGGGAGCCAACTGCCTTGCCCACCTTAGGTGGAAAAAGGCTGACTTGGCAGTGGCTGCAATCTGAGCCTCCATTGATAATGAAGGCTCCAGTAAGACTCCCAGACTCCTAACCCGGTGCGCCGCTTTCAACGGCGCCCCGTCGAAGACCGGAAGAAGTATTTCCCCTTCCCGGGCGCCCCGACCCAGGCAAAGGACTTCTGTCTTCGCTGGATTCAATTTCAGCCCGCTCCCCCTCAACCATGTTGCCATATCCTGCAAGGCCCGGTCTAAATTCTCAGGGACGCAGTCAGGCCGTCCGTCCATCAGTAAGTAGAGTTGGGTGTCATCCGCATATTGATGGCACCCAAGTCCGTATCTCCTGGCAATCTGGGCAAGGGGGCGCATATAGATATTAAATAACATTGGTGAGAGAACTGCCCCCTGAGGCACTCCACAATCCAGTGTGTGCCTCCGGGACCGCTCGCCACCAATTGCCACCCTTTGTCCCCGATCCTCGAGGAAGGAGGAGAGCCATTGTAAGGCAGACCCCCTCACCCCTATATCGGCGAGGCGGCGGGTCAGTAGCCGATGGTCGACCGTGTCGAACGCGGCCGACAGATCTAACAACATCAGCACCGCCACGCCGCCCCGGTCCAGGTGCCGTTGGAGATCATCCATCAGGGCGACCAGTACTGTCTCCGTCCCATAACCTGGGCGAAAGCCGGACTGGCAAGGGTTGTGGCATGAGGGAATCCTCAACGTACCTACAGTCACAGGGACAAACTCTTGGAATCCCACTGAAGTGACCTTCTAAAACAGCAAGCAGTAGAATATCTAGGTGTGCCTTCAAGAAAGTCTTTCTGTAGTCATAAATGACTATATCAGTGTGCTGGAAGAGTGAGGGGAGAAAGAAGTAGCTGCCCATAAAGGAGGGTTGTTTCAAGATTCCTACTCATCCATCATTGCTTTGGGCACTTTGGGAGGGAAGGAAGGAAGGAAGGAAGGAAGGAAGGAAGGAAGGAAGGAAGGAAGGAAGGAAGGAAGGAAGGAAGGAAGGAAGGAAGGAAGGGAGGGAGGGAGGGAGGGAGGGAAATAGATGGGGGAGGGAGGGAAAGGCGGAAGGAAAGCAACTTAAGAAAGAAAGCAATGTTGGCTGGCTTGGCAAGGTGATTTAAAGAGAGAAAAGCCTTCTCCAAGCCAGCTGATGGGGTGGTGAGGGCTTTGAGAGCCACACAATATATGTGAAAGAGTCACATGTGACTCCTGAGCCACACCCCTGCTGTAGAGCATTCCAAATTTCCACCTGTGAAACCCCAGTCTGAAACCAGCATGGGCTGTCTGTCGAGCCTGCGACCTGATGTGCCCCTGTAGAGAGTCCCTGGCAGAAAGAACTGGCAGATGGGCCAACTGTTGGGGGCAGGTCAGAATCAGAGGTTACCTGCTCGGGATGTGCCAGCATGGATCTCAGACACCTGTGAAGAACGTTTACGGAGCAATCCAAAAGGCAAAAGAAGAGAAAAGGGATATTTCAGGCCAGCATCTCAAGAGCTGTGTTTGCATCCGGAGTGGCCTAGCAGAGTATCAGACAAGGTTCCTGGGTTCAGATTCCCACTTCTACCATGGAAGCTGGTGGGGTAACCTTGGGCCCATCACAAACTCTTGGCCTAGCCCACCTTACAGGGTTGTTCTATGTGGCTTTGAGTCCCAGCTGAGGGGAATAGCGAGATATAAATAAATAAATAAATTCATTTTAAAGAATGCATGCATCCTGTGTAGCATAATAAAGGTGGACTACAGCTGATCTCAGGCTGTGCTTTTGGTATTCTGAGAAGAAGGAACTAGAAATGTAAGAACTGGTGGTCGATCCCAGGTCTCTCTGCTCCTAGGTAGGCCCTTTAAAAGCCAGCAAACACAGACAAACCAGGTAGTCCTTAATCACCTTAAAATAACATGGTATTAACATTTGAAACTGATCCCGGAAATCCATCCTACCCCTTATTAATTATGTTTTTTTCTCTTGCTGTGTCTAGGACTCGGACATCAGCCGAAGTGCCTCCGTAAGTAATTGAAAGAAAAGCTGCTTGTCTCTTGCCTTCTGGATTCCCCACTGTCAGAATTGTAAATGACTTGATTGTAAACTGTTTCGAGTGACACAACCTGTCTTTTCTCCTTCCAAGGGCCAATGCCTCCCTGTAGGAGCTAACGAAAGAGCTCATAGCCCATGAATTGAACCCCAAAGGGCAGTTATCTGTGGGTCACAAGGAGGCACTATCCTACTTTCTAGGGCTGGTGTGATTTCTCTTTAGACAGAAGGCACCATGTGGCAAGTGGGGGCACTCAGCGGTTCCAGCCCCCCGCCCTGCAGCTCCTCTGCAGTTCTCTTTATTGTATCATGATAGCCGTGTTAAGAGCAAAATAGCACTGTAGTGTATGGCGTTCGCAGAGCGCAACCAGTTCATAATGGCCACAACAGCAGAATGACATCAGTCCACCCCAGCCGCGGAGGTAACTGAGAAACATCCAGGTGCCTCCGTGCTGGGCGCAACGATCCGCCAATCACAGCTTGTGGCGGAAAATACGGCTGGTCGGCATTGGACCGGCCAGCAGGAAGAATAGTCCGGCAACTGTATATATGCGGGATCCGGCCCGCGTGCTCGCTCTCTCCATCTTGTATTGTACCATGGAATAAACTATGTTGCCCTACGCTCGTCTCCAAGTCTGGTACTTTACAGTGGCGACGAAGGTGGGATCCTAGCCTCATCGGCTACGACGGAGACCTTTGGCAACGAACGACCCGACACGACCGCCGCCGCCACCATGGCCAACCAGGGCGGAATCACCGGCTACCTCGAGCCCTTCGACCCTGCAAATCCAGAGGGCTGGGAGTCCTACTCGGAACGGGTCGAGTTCTACCTCCGGGCCAACAAGATCACCGACGCCGGAGCAAAGAGGGATGTTCTCCTGAGCGTCTGCGGGCCAGCCACGTTCGAGATCGCCAAGGGTCTCTCGGCGCCCGCCCGCCTGGCGGAGAAATCCTACGAGGAGATCATCAGGCTCCTCACGGCCACTTCTTGCTGCAGCCCTCACGGGTGGCTCGCAGATTCATGTTCCACAAAAGGGACCAGACCGCAGGAGAGTCAGCCGCGGACTACTTGGCAGCCCTCCGCAAACTCGCCGGGAACTGCAACTTTCCCCAGCTGGAGGAAACCCTGGCCGACCGATTCACGTGGGGCCTCCGCGACGAAAGGCTCCAGCAGAAGCTCTTCGCCAAAGAAGAGCTCACCCTCCAGGGCGCCTTCAGCGAGGCGGTAGCGTGGGAGAGGACCGCCAGGACGTTCCCCCGGGCCAAGACCGAGACCGCCCACCACGAGGAGCTGGACCCCGAGCACCAGGACGAGGGAGAAGCCTTCCAGACGCGACGCGCCGCAGGACCCGCCGCCCGAGCTCCACAGCGCCCCTGAGCCCACGAACGGCCGAGTCAGCGCACCAGCGAAAGGGCGAAATGCGCCAGCTGCGGCGACCCCCACGATCGGCGGGACTGCCAGTACCGGACCTGGGACTGCAGAAGCTGCGGGAAGACCGGCCACATAGCGCGGGCTTGCCGAGCCAAGCCCAACCGCCCGCGACCACCCGCACACCACGAGGCCGCAGAGTCCCACTCCACAGCCTCCACCTCACTTCAGGTACTGAATTTGCCCCTGACCACCCCCAACAAGATAACGATGGCGGTCCTCATAGACGGGGCCCCCTGCACCATGGAAGTGGACTCAGGCTCCTCCATCTCCATAATAGCGGAGGAGACCCTGAGAAGGCTACGCCCCGGCCAAGGGCTGCAGCTGCGACCAGCAAATTTCATATTGCGGGACTTCCAGCAAAACCCGGTCCAAATAGCGGGGTGGGCACGGGTGCTGGTGGAGCGGGGGTCCTTCAAAGGCCCCCTAGACATCCTGGTGGTCAGGCGGCCGCTTACCACCCTGTTGGGTCTTGCATGGTTTGGCCCCTTGGGAATCCGAATAGAGGTGGCGCGCACAGCCACAGCAGGAGGGTTCGGGGAGGTGTGCGGAGAGTTCCCCGACGTATTTGATGGGTCGCTGGGTAGTTACAAGGGCCCGGCCATCTCCCTACCGCTCGACCCGACGGTCAGACCGATCCGGCTCAAGGCAAGGAGGGTCCCCTTCGCCTTGAAGCCCAAGATCGAGGCAGAGTTGGACCGCCTAGTAGCCCAAGGGGTCCTGGAGCCGGTCGATTACGCCATGTGGGAGACCCCCATAGTGACTCCGGTCAAACCAAATGGAGACGTGCGGATATGTGTAGATTACAAGTGCACAATTAACAAAGCGCTCCAAGACAACCCATACCCGGTGCCAGTGGTCAGCCACGTGCTGGCAGCCCTGGCGGGGTCTAAGATTTTCGGGAAGTTGGACCTGGCACAAGCCTACCAGCAGCTCCCGGTGGACGCCAAAACGGCGGAGGCACAGACGATAGTTACCCACAGGGGGGCGTTCAGGGTGAACAGGTTACAGTTTGGGGTCAGCGTGGCTCCGGGAATCTTCCAGAGTATAATAATAATAATAATAATAATAATAATAATAATAATAATAATAATAATAATAATAATAATATTTTATTTTTATATCCCGCCCTCCCCGCCGAGGCGGGCTCAGGGCGGCTGACAGGCATGGGAATCCCATGAATCATAAACAACATAAACAATTTTAAATATCAATTACAGTAAAATTATTTAAAAGTTAAATATATAATAAAATAGGTGCTAAATGCTGTAGTCGTGATATCCACAAGATGACTAGTTGTCCATTCATCAAATTAGTCGGGTTCCATCTCAAAGGCCAGCTGAAAGAGACATGTTTTGCAAGCCCTGCGGAATTGGTTCAAGTCCCGCAGGGCTCGCACCATCTCCGGAAGGTCGTTCCACCAACGAGGGGCTATCACCGAGAAGGCCTGCTCCCTAGTGGCCCTCAGCCTGGCTTCTCTTGGCCCAGGGATTGTCAGTAAGTTCTGTGAGCTGGATCTCAGTGCTCTCTGGGGCACATATGGGGAGAGGCGGTCCTTTAGGTAGGCAGGTCCTCAGCCATATAATGGATGGTCTCCTTAAAGGGATCCCCGGAGTCCAGCCGTTTTTCGACGATGTTTTAATCGCCGCCCCGGACCCCGAGGAATTCCGCAACCGCCTCCGGGAGGTGCTCCGCCGTTTTCAAGCCGCTGGACTAAAAGTTAAAAGGGAGAAGTGCATGCTGGGGGTGCCGCGGGTGGAGTTCCTGGGATTCGCAGTGGACGCGGAGGGAATCCACCCGACCGAGGAAAAGACTAGGGCCATTGTTCAAGCCCCTGCCCCCACGTGTAAAGCGGAGCTACAGAGCTTCTTGGGAGTCCTCAATTTCTACCACACGTTCATACCCCACAAGGCGGCCCTCGCCGAACCCCTACACCGGTTACTGGACAAAAAAGCTCCATGGGTGTGGGGGAAGAAGCAAGCCGCCGCCTTCCAGGCAGTTAAGGACGTCCTGGTCTCCAACGCGGTGCTGCACCACTTCGACGAGCGCCTACCGGTCATCCTGGCATGCGATGCATCGCCGTACGGGGTGGGCGCTGTCCTGGGGCACCAGTTACCGGATGGCCGGGAGGTCCCGGTCGCATACTACTCACGCACCCTGACTTCGGCGGAACGGAACTATGCGCAAATCGACAAGGAGGCCCTGGCCATAGTAGCGGGGGTCCATAAATTCAACGATTATTTGTATGGGCGCCGGTTCACAATAGCGACGGACCATAAGCCACTTTTGGGTCTGTTGGCCCCAGACCGCCAAAACCCCCAAATCCTGTCCCAGAGGGTGTTGAGGTGGAATCAATTCCTCAACTCGTACACCTACACGCTGGTACACAGGGCGGGCAAGGCAATGGGTCACGCGGACGCTCTCAGCCGGTTGCCGCTCCCTGACACAGGCCCCGATCCAGCCCCAGCACACCAGGTCATGTCAATCGAGTCACTTCCGGAGCAGCCCCTCCACGCGGCGGAGGTGGCTAGAGCCACCGGAAAAAACAAAACCCTAGCACGGGTGCTCGACTGGGTGGTGAGGGGGTGGCCAGAGGGGGACATGGGGGAAGAGTTCAAACCCTACAAAATGCGAAGGGAGGAACTCGCAGCCCACAAAGGGTGCCTACTATGGGGGAGCAGGGTAGTGGTCCCCCCCCCCCTCTACAGAAACGGGTCTTGGAATCACTCCACGAAACACACCCAGGCATAGTGAGAATGAAGGCCCTGGCCAGGAGCTACGTATGGTGGCCGGGGATGGACGGGGAGATAGAGAACTGGGTCCGGAGATGCAGCACATGCCAGGAGTCGCGGCCGGATCCACCCAGCGCCCCGGCTACACGGTGGGAGACCACAAGGAAACCGTGGTCCCGGCTCCACATTGATTTTGCCGGGCCGTTCCAGGGACAGATCTTCCTAATCATTGTAGATGCATACACAAAATGGTTAGAGGTCATCCCCGTAGGGTCTACCTCGTCAGCAGCAGCCATTAGAGCACTACGCAGGGTCCTGTGCACCCACGGTATTCCGGACACCATAGTCTCGGACAACGGGGCAGCGTTCACCTCGGGGGACTTCCAGGCGTTCCTCCAGAGGTACCTCATTAGACACATCCGGTCAGCTCCCTTCCACCCGGCCACCAACGGCCAGGCCGAGCGGATGGTCCGAACAACAAAAGAGGCCCTGGGCAGAATAGTGCAAGGCGATTGGGACCACCGGCTAGCCGCGTTCCTCTTCGACAACCGGGTCATTCCAAACCCAGTCACCGGGGTCAGCCCAGCCGAGCTCCTCATGGGACGCAAGCTCACCACAAGGCTAGATCGGCTAAACCCCGACAGAGCCCCCGACATGCGAGGGTCCCCGGAGGTCAGAGACGCGGCTAGGGGGTTCTTCGCGGGGGACCCAGTGTTCGCCCGCAACTACGCTTCAGGCCCAGAGTGGGTAGCCGGGCGGGTACTACGGGTCGTGGGTTCCCGCCACTACGAGGTATCCACCGAGGGGGGCCAGATCCTACACCGGCACATCGACCAGTTACGCCGCCGGACTCTCCCAGAGGTACCCACGGAAACGAGGGAGGGGGCAGGGTCCGAGGGGCACCCAACGACCCCTGCACCAGCACCACGGCCACACACACCGGCAGAGGCGGACCAACCCTCGGACCCCGACCCACAACCCACCAACGCTCAAACCCCCGGGGAAACCCCAGATGCGGAAGTAGCCCCGGCACCACAAGCAACTCCTAGGTGTTCAACACGGGAGCGCCGGCCTCCCGCCTACCTCCAGGACTATGTCACTAACTAAGGGGGGAGGAGTGTAGTGTATGGCGTTCGCAGAGCGCAACCAGTTCATAATGGCCACAACAGCAGAATGACATCAGTCCATCCCAGCCGCGGAGGTAACTGAGAAACATCCAGGTGCCTCCGCGCTGGGCGCAACGATCCACCAATCACAGCTTGTGGCGGGAAATACGGCTGGTCGGCATTGGACCGGCCAGCAGGAAGAATAGTCCGGCAACTGTATATATGCGGGATCCGGCCCGCGTGCTCGCTCTCTCCATCTTGTATTGTACCATGGAATAAACTATGTTGCCCTACGCTCGTCTCCAAGTCTGGTACTTTACAAGCACCAAAGTCTAGCACTACCTTGAAAACCTTTATTTCGATATGGGCTTTCAAAAGCTTCTGGGCACTCCAGAATGCTCACAAAAGCTCCTATTGGACTAAATGTGGCTTGCCTTTAAGGTGCTGCTGGACTTTGGTTTGATTGCAGTTCTCTTGAGGCAGAAAAGCTCCAGAAATATAGCTGGTTGAGCTGTTCTCCTTCAGCTTAAAGGTAAAGGTAGTCCCCTGTGCAGTTGTTTCTGACTCTGGGGTGACGTCACATCACGACGTTTTCACAGCAGACTTTTTATGGGGTGGTTTGCCATTGCATTCCCCAGTTATCTATACTTTACCCCCAGCAAGCTGGGTACTAATTTTACTGACCTTGGAAAGATGGAGGGCTGAGTCAACCTCGAGCCGGTTACCTGAACCCAGCTTCCACCGGGATCGAACTCAGGTTGTGAGCAGAGAGTACTGCAGCTTTACCACTCTGAGCTTAGCCAGTGGCAATATCCTTGCTGGGCTGAGAGCTCTTCCAGTTCCTGTGCAGTTCCCCACAATGCTTTGCCAGCACTTTCTCCCCTCCTGGCCTCTGGAAGCAGTTCTGAGTGGGGGGAGGGCTGCCACATTCCCTCCTCCTCACAGCTGCTCTCCTGTCTGAAGAAAGTCGGCTGCTAAGTGTCTGCCTTGAACATTGTTTGAGAAAGGGTAGAATGCCACTTTTCAGGCGGGTGGGACATCTTCTTTAGGAGAGGGGCCACGACGACTCAGTGGTAGAGAATCTGCTTGGCATGCTGAAGGCCCCAGGTTCAATCTCCAGCATCTCCAGCTAAAAGGTTCAGGCAGGAGGTGATGTCAAAGACCTCAAGCAGCCTGAGACCCTGGAGAGTTGCTGCCAGTCTGAGCAGACAAGGCTGACCTTGATGGACCAAAGGTCTGATTTGGTATAAGGCAGCTTCACGTGTTCTCCTCATATTGCAGTACTGTGTCTTTGTGCCTGTCCTGCAGGGCGAGAGTCATGCCTGGGGAAGAATGAGAGATCTTGTGCGAAAGTCCAGGGGACGCAACCAGAGCAGACTGGGGCTCTCCTCGGTGGCCTTGAAGAGGTCCTGCCCTCAGCTCTATAGGTGAGCAGTCTAGGATCTGAGGGCTCTTTTGAGCTGCTGGCAGGTGCGGGGGGGAGGAATTTCAGGAAGACCATCTCAGTGCTGCGCTGTCAGAGAAGCTAGTGAGCTGCAGGAGCTGGGCTTGGGTCTCTTGAGTATACCCAAGTTCAAAGCTGCTCTCCTATCTCTCCATCCACCCAGGAATCAGTAGGCACCTGAGATAATTTCGGTAACTACCTCTCCCATAAAACTGGCCTATTCACTTCTCTTAGAGTTAATTGTAATGTTAAGGAGTACTGGATATTTAGAATTCTAAAAGATGACAGATTTATTTATTTTATGGTTTAAAAACACATGTTAGCTGCCTTTCTACCTTGTGGATCTCAAGGCGGCTTAAAATATAAATAAGACAAAGTTTATTTTTAAAAATGCATAAAAGACCACAATTTAAAATATCCAATGAGGACTGCCAATAAATGAAAACTTTTAGTCAAATGTGGCCCATCATTGGCTGCTTCTTAAAGATCAAAAGTGTGTGTTGGGGGGGGGGGGCAGACATTCCATAATTGTGGGGCTGCCAGGAAAAAGGCCCTGTGTCATGTGCCCCCCAGATGAGCTTCTTTGGTTGGTGGGACATAACTATAAATAAATAAGAACCATAGCAATAATAGGAGATGTGCTGCTAACTCGGTCTGGTCCCCAGAGAGAAGTGTGTTCTGTGACTCAACAATGACCTACAGCTCATGGACTTTTCTCCTGCCTCCCCCAGCACCTTTTCCCAAGAGGGATCTCCGTTTCTGGCTCTGGGGATGGGCAAGGGGGGAACAGCTTGTGTTGTTTGGGGTTTTCAGTGCTGTGAGCCCCACCCAGAGTCTCTGCGGCTGGGGACTGTGCCAGGTAGATTCCAGGAACAGGCTGCAGGTGTCTGTCGGTTTCTGATGGGATGAATCACTTGCTTGCCCTGGCTCCCTTGTGGCATGGGCACATCAATAAGCCAAATATATCTCTCTGCACATGGGAGTCTGCAAAGCGGGCCAGCTGTAGCTGCAGGGATTTTTTAAATTAGTTTTGCAACTGGAAAGAAAATTGGGCCAGCCCAGACCAGCTTCCTGCTATTGTTTTCACAACTGAAAGAAATGCGAAGCCGGAGGAGATCAAAAGAGGCCCTCTCAGCAGCAGCAGCTGGAGATGACATAAACACAGCCCCCCCCCCCCTGCTGAGCTCAGGGCCTCCCCAGCTTCTTGCTGTTGTCTACGACACCCCCCCCTCCTGATTGGGTTTCAGGTTCCTCTGAGCAGCTGGGGGCAGGTGAGGGGGCATACTGGTGACCACCATGAGTAACCCCCTGCCAGCCAGCTGATTGGTGGGGGGCAGGGAAGTGTTTCCAACTCTGGGTTGGGAAATTCCTGGAGATTTGGGGATGGAGCCTGGGTTTTGGGAAGCAAAGAGGGGTTTTATACTGCAAAGCAGCCCTTTTCTCCAGGGGAACTGATTTCCATCATCTGGAGATCAATTGCGATTCTGGGAGATCTCCAGGCCCCACCTTGCTGGCAACTCCAGGCAGAGGCCAGGGATTCCCCCCCCCACACACACACACACTCCTGCAGCTCTAATTTCAGCAGGCAGAGCTGACCCAGCTGCTGCTGGTCCAAATCAGCCCTTTCCCATCATCCCATGGGAAACCATGAGCTTTTCCCACCTTGGATTTTAATGTAGGTTTTTTTTATCATTTCATGGAAGCATTTTACTGTTTTTGGCTTTAAGAGCTTAACTAAAAAGTGTTTTTTTTAAAAAAAAATCAAACAATGAACAAGTGCGGAGAGTTGCGTTTTTGAATGCACTGATGTAGGAATTAAAAGATAGCTCCCTCCACAAAAAAGAAAAGCGTAAACAAGCAGGAGGTGTGCTGAAATGCTTTCCCTGAGAGGCTAGACATTTTTGGAACTTTGAAGAATGCAGTTCCCGCCCCCGCACTCTGAAGTTGTGGTGGGGCCTTCAGTCTCCCCCCCCCTACCCCATAACAAGCTGCACCCTCCTTTGGCATCTGTTGTGGGCATCAGTTGTGTATCTGAGTGAGAACTACATAGCCTCCCTCTGGAGTGGGAAATTCCTGGAGTTCTGGGGACTGAGGGCTGGCAAGGGTGGAGCATGGAGATGTCCTAGAAGGATAGCTGCTAGAGTGGGGCCGTGGCTCAGTTGCAGAGCCTCTGCTTGGCATGCAAAGCCAAAAGCTCCCTGGTTCAGTCCCCAGAAGCATCTCCAGTTAAGAGGATCAGGCAGGAGGTGACGTGAAAGACCTCAGCCTGAGACCCTGGCTGGAGAGCTGCTGCCAGTCTGACTTTGATGGACATCAGAAGAGCCCTGTTGGATCAGACCAAAGGCCCATCTAGAAGAGAATTCTTTTCACACTTGAAAGCCAGTTTGGTGTAGTAGTTAAGTGTGTGGACTCTTATCTGGGAGAACCAAGTTTGATTCCTCACTCCTTCCCATGCAGCTGCTGGAAAGGCATTGAGTTGGTCATAACTCTTTCAGAGGTGTTATCAGAGTTTGAGCTCTCTCAGCCCCACCTACCTGTTGTGGGGAAGGGAGATTGTAAGCCACTCTGAGACTCCTTTGGGTAGTGAAGGGTGGGGTATAAATCCAGTCTCCTCCTCCTCCACACAATGGCCAGCTAGCTTCCACCATGGGTCTGATTCAGTATGAGATGCTCCACGTGTCTAAAGAGATCAGTTCCCCTGGAAAAGATGGCAGCTTTGGAGGGTGGGCTCAATGGCATCACATTTCTGACGAGGTCCTTCCTCTCCTCAAGCCCCGCCCCATCTCCACTCCCAAATCTCCAGAAATCTCCCAACCTGGAGCTGGCAACTCTAGCATGAATGGAACCAAGCTTTGATCCCAGAACCTAGCCTTTCCACTGCTTGAGTTTAAAGGTTGGCAAGGAAGGTTTGGGGTTCAAATCCCTGCTCAGCCACAAGGTTCACTTCAGGGGGGTGCACTGACCATTCAGCACCTCCCAGCTTCACAGGACAAGAGTGAAGGAGAGGGAGGGCTACTCTCTGCTCTGCTCCTGAGCCTTCTGGACAAGGGGGCTGAGCATTAGCAGGACAGATCTCGTGCTCATGCTGGCCTGTTACTTCCCATGCCTCTTTTCAACACTTTTTGTTCCAAACCGAGTTTTGTCTGTGGCTGCTTTGTCCATTCTATTTGTGTTTGCTTGACAGTCACCACAATCTGTTTGGGAATGTTAGTCTGGGTGGAAAATCCCAGGTTGTCGCTGTGTTCTGCTTCGCACCCACAGAGTGTAACGCATGGCATCTCCCCCCCCCCCCCACTCTGTGCATTCAGGCCTGATATTGCAACTTTGGATCTGAGCCAAGCGGAGAGGACCTCCATGATTGCTTTGGGACTGAGCTCAAGGAATGAGAACACCTGGCCTTTCTGAGCAGAGGGGCTGGTGGGAGAGGAGCCCCCCTCCAGGGGCTGTGAGGAGGATGTTCCCCTGCCCTTTGGGCTGCCTCTTGGATGTTGGTCTTAAAGGTCACACTGGACTCAAATTTTGTCGTGTTGCTTTGGATCAACATGGCGACCCAGCTGAAGCAGCCGGGTTAGTTCAAGGGAAGAGGAGAGCCCCTGCTGGAGACCTGAACCTCCACGGACACCTTAGCAGCACTTAATGGACCAAGGAGCTGGAGGTGAGTGAAGGAAGGAAGCCCCTCAGAATCACTTCTTGGCTTGAGTGGAAAAGGGAAGGTGAGAAACAGGATTTCCCAAAGACTCTGAAGAGAGCAGCTCAGATGCGATCTTTCCGCAAATGGTTTTCATCTGCCAAATTAGTAGTTAGTCTGCCCAGTGGCTTACTCAGATGTAATATAATTCTTTTATGATCTGTAGAAATGCTGGCAATGAAAACCCAAACCAAAAACATTTATTGATACCTTTGTATTCTGTGCAGTTCTGCTTCAGGGATGAGGACGTTTTGTGCTTAGAAGGTTTGGTCCTGTTAACAACTCTGCTCCTATTTGGCAAAGGGAGGAAAAGAAATTATGATAACCCCATGTTTCTTCATGAATTTAAAATGTGTATGTCCAAGGCTTTTTTGGTAGGAAAAGCAAGTCCAGCAGGAACTCATTTGTATATTAGGCCACACCCCCTGGAAGTACCATTCAGGAGGTTCCTTTCCACAAATTGACACAGAACAGTACAGTGCCCATAGCTGCATTTCATGGATGTGTGCTCTCACACAGCCTAATGAGAGACCTTCTTTCATCCCCCAGCATGACCAGAGAGAGAGCCATGTGTGGTGGAGCGGTCAGCAGCAGGCCCAGCTTCTCTCAGGAGGGGGCACTGGTGGGCAGCTCCGCATCTCTCACTCTCTTCACAAACCCATTGGAGGCTGGAGGCTGCAGAAAGGATGGAGTGCACGGTCTGGGAGCGCATGGCTACCTAGTGCCTTCCCTCTGCCAGAGACCATTTTTTGTGCCAGAGCCCTGGCCAATCCAGCTGGAACTGCGTTTCTGGGCATTCCTGCTCAAAAAAAGCCCTGTGTATGTAAAAAAATTGTCACAGGCTGGGTGAAGTTGGGAGCAAAGTCCAAGTCCAGTCCAGGGTTGAGCCAGGGAGTTCCAACCAAAGCCAAGTCAGGTAGCCAAGTCAAGTGGTGAAGAGCAAGGTCACTGGGAGCTGAGGGTCAGAAAGCCAGAGAGTTCAAGCAGGAGCACAAGAGCTGGGGTGGGTGCTAGTCCGGATGCAGCTTGTTGCTTCCACGGAGAGCCCAGCCCCAAGCAGGGGCTAAATGGGCCTCCAGCGATCCTTCAATTAGCAAGCAGTGGGGCTTCTGTTAGTACTCAAGGCTCAACAACCACCTTCCCCGCAGGTGTGCGTCCCTCTGGTGGGTCGCTAAGTCTTGGTGGAGTTGCTCCTTCAGCCAAGCTACCTATGGGAGTGAGTCTGGTGGGCTTTCTGCTTGCTGCTGTGCCTCTTCTACTGCTGCTGGGTCAGGTGTAGGGAACGCTGGCTCAGACGGAGGCAAGCTGTCAGCTCCAGGAGTGTTAGAGGGGTCAGCTGCAGGGTCTTCTGTAAACTTGGGCAGGGGTCCTGCATGGTCGTCGCTGCTCATGGCAAAAATATTGATCAACAAAGTTACTTCCCAAGCAATCTCAGAAGGGGAGAAGGGTTAGGCGGTTCTAGAAAAATCCAATGAGAATTCTGTAGCACTTGAAATGCCCGCAAAACTATTGCGGCTTATGCCTTTGTGAACTAGAGGCCACAGTGTCAGGTGAATGACTTCTTACCTGAACAGACAGGTATGCATGAGGATATGCATGCAATCACAGGTACAGACTGAGTGTTGTCATCAGTGGCCACCACTTTTTGGCACTAATCTTTCAGGGCTTGTACTGATTTCCCTTTTTTGGAGCAACAGAAGTAGCTTTCCTCTTAGTCACGCCAGTTCTGATCCTGTGGCTGTATCGTAATGGTGCTTTGAACATAACAGTAAAGGGAAGAAACGTGATGGTGTGTTGGTGGTAGTGAGCTAGCCTGTTTGTTTCTTTAAAGAATCAAAACAGCCAAGTGTGCTGGGCGGAGGTGTAGGGGTAGCGAGGGAGGCAGAGAGAGAAAGAGACAGAAAATTTGAGGTAGAAAAGGTTCTGAAAGGGCCACAGGAGAGGAGCTGCTTGGCTTGAATTTGCCACTTTCCCTGACATCATGAATACTTCCGCACTAGAGAAAGGAAACTGCTGGTCTTGGAAAATAAATCTCCCCCCCCCCCCCAAAGCCCCAAGCTACAATGACAGCACAGGCATTATTCAGTAGGAGCCAGGACAGTCAACAGAGTCATTTTCACACAAGCGTAAAGGAAGCGGAGGGCCTTGTGATGAAAGGGAGACATTGCATACCCCCAGTCGCCTGGAAGGACATGGGAGTGATTTGTACACCTCACATTGGGAGACAACTTGCATGTGATCTATTGTATCCCCTTAAAAAGGAAACAGCTATAATAGCCTTTAGAGCTGCAGTGGACGGAGTCCCTGAATGCTTTTTATTTTGCTGCAAAAGTTTCTGTATCTGAAATAAGCAGAAATGGAGTTCTTGCAACATACAATAATAGTATTTTGACTGAACACTGAACCAAGACGGGAAACAAAGGACAGCGCTTTGCATTCCCTGGGGTGGTGTAAATAGCCATAAGTTATCATTCTAAATAGATTTTTCTGGGGAAATAAATCCCATTTTGTCTTACTTTCTTGCCAGCATGTTTAGGATTGCTTCTATGAAGAGCATCCTCTGAAGTGATCAGAGAAGCCTCAGGCTGGAATTCACTGAATACAAAAACAAAACAAAGAAAACCCTGTAGGGGTCAAAGGTTGATATATCAAACAGGAATTTTGCTTAGCTTTTTGTCAGCTAAGAAATATCAGAAGAGCCCTGCTGGATCAGAGTCCAGCATCACAGTGGTGAGTCAGTTCCTCTGGACAGCCAACAACAGGACATAGACTTAAGCCTCCCCCTTATATGTTGCCTTCTGGCTCTGGGATCCAGGGGCTTAGAGCCCATGAGTGTGGAGGTTCCCCTCAGTCAGCAGGGCTACTAGCCACGGAGAGACCTCTCCATGAATTTTTCAGTTCTGTTTCTAGGTAGGAACAATATTTTGAGCAGGAGATTGCCCAGGACATGTCTCTAATCCAGCATTTGCTCAGCTTTTGATTCCCCGCCCTTTGTCCGAATTTCAGAGAGCTCTGGCACAGGCTGCTCTCTCTCATACCCATCTTCTGTGGCTAGCAGTGTCCTGGCTTTGCACAGAGAAGACCTCCTGTTCCCTTTTCAGCTCCTCCACGTAAAAGGAGGGCCGTGAAAGAATGCTAAGACCCCAAAGATAGGGTTGCCAGCTTTAGCTTGGGAAATTCCTGGGGATTTGAGGGCAGTGTAGGGAAAGTTAGAGATGCGGGAGGGGCTCAGCAAGGATGTGATGCCACTAGGATATTTGAACAAAGTTGGAGTCCAGTGGCACCTTTTATGATCAACCGAGCTTTATTCTGGGTATAAGCTTTCGTGTGCATGCATGTTTCTTCAAATATACTTAAACAGAAGTTCATTAATGATCTGGAGTCCAGTCAGAGATGGGGGGATGGGTGGACACCCAAAACATGGGTGGCTCAGCAGCTCCTGTCACTCCCCCCCCCCTTACTGCTGCTTGTGCAGCTCTTGGGTCTCTCTGCTCCCTGGGGCTGCCCACCTACCCACAATCCCATCATAGCTCAGCTGAGCTTCCTTCCAAATGGAGTGAATGATGAAACAGGTCAGCTGTATTGTTCTGCAGCAGACTGAGAAAGCTGCCCTCAGAAGCTGCTCTCTGCTCTTCTTTGCCATGCATGTCTCCAGCAAAATGGAATTCCTTTGCGAATGACTGAAGGTAAAAATTCAAGCCAGGCTCTGGGTGAGTGTGCATCTGCCCAGGATAAAACACAAAGGGTTGAGATTTTTACCCCCTCACCCCAGCACATGTGGATCCTGGTATGTTATGGGGAATGTCCTATCAAGGCAAAACCACAGACTTGGACAACCTTTGCTACCTTGAAGGATGAAGCCCCTGCAATTGCACATGGAATCACAACACAGCATTTGACTTGCAAAAATGTTCTAAAAGCAATGTAAGCTGATAAAACATTTTGTTAACTCTTATATGCATAGCTTTTACTAAAACGGACTTGCCTCCTTTTTATGTTATATATTCTCATAAATATATTTATATAATACATACTATACTGTATATTAAAATACATGTAAGATGCCTGCTGAATGCAGCGAGATGCCTGTTCTCTTATTGCATGTGTTTGTTCTCACAACCTGAAGTAAGGAAGTGAAATTCCTCTTCCTCCGCACCCTGTATGTATCGCAGAACACCACACACACGGCACTGAGAGATCCCCCCCCCCCAACTGTGCTGAGCTGGGAAGCTTAGCTGCTCGAAAAGGGGGGGGCAGCCTTCTGTGGTGGGGGGTGGGGGGATACTGGCTCTTGCTCCATTATTCACGTTGGTTCCAAATTGTCCAGGAAAGTTCCAGGGGTGTTTTGGAGGGAAACGTGCATGAGGAATTTTTAAATGGAAAAATACTGCGTGGGGGAAATGATTAAGTACCACCAGGACTCTGTTTGTAGAAAAAGCCCAGCAGGAGCTCATTTGCATATTAGGCCACACCCCCAATGCCAAGACAGCCGGAACTGTGTTCCTGCTCAAAAAAAGCCCTGAGTGCCATCTTATGTGCTTTGACTTCCCATTTTCTCAAGTTGCTTTTCTGTTTAAAAGTGATGCTGGGAGTTGCTTTTACTTGTTAAGAGGTCATGTATTTCGCCTCTAAGGTTGAATTTTCAGGGCCCCTTCAAAGCTCTTTTTGGTGCTTCTCCACTTACTGTGCTCAGTTCTAAACGAGCTTCCCGTGAGTTTCTGAACTGATCAGTTGCCATGCAGGGCGGGTGATTCATAATTCCATGTCAAGCTTTATTGAAAAGTGTGTGTGATTTCTGTCTTAAGAACACTCTGTCTTAATGTTCTTCAGATTTTATGACAGGCACATTAAAAAGCTGCCCCCCACCCCCATATCCAGATCTTAAAGGTGCCTGACTGGACTCAAACTTTGTTTTATTGCTTCAGACTAACACAGTGACCCACCTGAATCTATTCTCAAGAATTACTGTGAATCAGCCCTGATTCAGATTCAGAACTAGAATAGGACTACTACAGGCCATCCTACATTGGTTGAGGTGACTGTGGAGACCAATGGCGGGCGGGGGGGGGGGATGACCGGCCTGGGGATTCCAGTACTCCTGGGGAGGGGAAGATATGACGGTGGGAACAGATTGAAATGTAATGAAAGGCGGTGGAGACATGTGGGTGCTTGGCCCGCTTCCAGTCTGTGTCCCATCCCAATGGTGACAGAGTGGGGACAGGCTGAATTACCCACCTCGTCACTGGTGTTATGCAATGCCAGGTCCATAAATAATAAGACCTCAATCCTTCAGAACTTCCTGTGTGAACAGGATATGGACCTGGCATGCGTGACTGAGTCCTGGGTACGCGATGAGGAGACAGTAGCCCTCTCCCAGGTAGCCTCCCCAGGATACTGTCTTTCACCAGTCACAGACTAGCGGGCGGGGGTGGGGGGAGTGGACTTGTGAAAGAGCGAAAAAGTATTGGCAGATGATCCAACAAGAACTTTCTAGGAACTTGGGATATGAATTCAAGAAAGCTGCAGAGACTTTTCTGTTGGGATTACAAGTGGAAGAATTTCCAAAAGAAGATAGAACTATAATTTGGTACTTGCTTTCAGCTGCTAGTACACTATATGCGGTTATGGAAGCAAGAAAAAATACCAGAAAAATGTGATTGGATTGTAAAAGTTATGACATGGAGTGAGATGGACAAATTAACAAGAACTTTAAGATACTATGATTTAGAAGATTTTAAAAGGAAGTGGGAAAAATTTAGAAGTTATGTAGAAGACGAGTGGAAAGTAGAAGGACTTTGGACAATTTTTGATAATGATTAAACTTTAGAAGAAGAATATTAATTTCAGTTCTTAGTAATTAACGGTACCTTTTAATGTTAGTAGTTTGAGTAAATAACACTGGCAGGGGTCAAGTAATGGGGGGAGGGGTGATTAGAAAGAAGCATATGGGATAGATGAAAAGAAGTTATTAACGGAAATTGTTACCATATGTTATCAATAAAATTGTTTAAAACGAAGTGGGATGTGGGAGAGGGTTTGGCGACCGCCCAATGCACCAGCCAGCACCTTATCATCCCTGATGGAGGCCGCAACAGGCTGGGCGTTGGAACAACCAAGATTTTTAATCATGGGCGATTTCAACGCCCATGCCAATGATGCGAACTACAATTGGATGACGGACCTAGTGTCATCCATGGCTACGCTAGGACTCTCTCAATTTGTAGCTACACCCACACATCAGGCCGGGCACATGCTGGATTTGATCTTTGCGTCGGGGGTTACAGTGACCTGAATTACTGCAGATGCAGTGCCATGGTTGGACCACTATGTCCTGAAGGCCCACATTGATGTACCACCCCAAACCCATTTAGGCGACAAGCGTATTTTAGCTTGACCAAGGAACCCCTAATGGACCCAATACAGTTCCAGAGGGAACTGCGGGACTCCTGGCCCCCTGGCAACTCGCTTGATGACATGGTTGAGTTATGGCAAAATCGGCTCACCATGGCCATTGATGAGATTGCTCCTCGGCACCCTCTGCGCCCCCACGCAAAGATGGCACCGTGGTATAATGCGGATTTGCTACTGATGAAATGGGGGCTCAGATGACTAGAGAGGCAATGGCAGCAGACTCACGACGAAGCAACCAGAACATCTTAGAGAGAGTATATGAGATGGCAGTCAAAGCCACAAAGAAAGTCTACTTTGCGGCCAAGATTGCATCCGCGAATTCATGCCGGTGCAATTATTTAGTATTATTCGGACTCTTACAACTCTGCCACAAGGCAGACCAAACCATAGGGCATTGGAAATAGGCTGTGAGGCTTTTGCGACATTTTTCGCGGATAAAGTCTCGTTGCTCTGCCGCAACCTCCCTGCCACAATTGAAACAGTAAGTGAACTTGAGACTCCGTGCCTGTTTTCGGGATCGGCTTTAGACAGTTTTACAACACTCAGCTTGGAGGAAGTTGACAGAATCCTCGCAACTGTACGCCCAACAACATGCAATTTGGACCCTTGCCCATCCTGGCTGATTAAAACATGCCAGATGGAGCTCCAATATACTGTACGGGATATTGTAAATAGGTTCCTCTCGGATGGGCTTTTCCTAAGACCTCTTAGAGGCAATAGTCCATCTTGAAAAAACCAACGTTAGACCCGGCCAAATTGGCACACTACCGGCCAGTCCCAAATTTACCCTTTTTGGGTAAGATTATCGAGAGGGCTGTAAGGAAGAGAGATTTCTGAAGGACGCTTCTGTTCTAGACCCACACCAGTCCGGCTTTTGCCTGGGCCATGGAATGAAAATGGTGCTGGTCGCCTTAGTGGATGATCTCCAGCGACAACTGGATCGAGGCGGGTCAGCAGTACTGTTGTTGTTGGACCTGTCGGCGGCGTTCGACATGGTCAACCATCAGTTGCTGGTTCACCGCCTCACCAACACGGGGATTCAGGGGTTGGCCTTGCAATGGCTTTCCTCCTTTCTCTGTGGTCGGGGACAAGGGGGGCTATCGGGGGATGATCATCCCAGAGGCACCCGCTTAATTGTGGGGTGCCTCAGGGGGCGGTGCTTCCCCCGATGTTCAATATCTCTATGCGCCCCCTTGCCCAGATTGTCTGGAGATTTGGACTGGGTTGCCATCAGTATGTGGATGACGCTCAACTTTATCTGCTGATGGATGGCTGGCCTGCCTCTGCCCCAGAAAATTTGGCCCTGGCGTTACAAGCCATGGCGGAGTGGCTCAGGTTGAGTCGTCTGAAGCTGAATCCAACAAAGACAAAAATCCTCTGTCTGAGTCGCGGTGGCCTGGGAAGGGAAATCCCTCTACCAGCCTTTGATGGGGCGCCACTGATATCGGTGCTCAAAGTCAGGAGCTTGGGGGTGCTACTGGAGCCCACATTAGCTATGGAGGTCAAGATAGCAGCCACTGCGAGATCCGCCTTTTTCCATCTTAGGCGGGCACGACAGTTGGCTCCCTTCCTAGAGCACAGTGACTTAACAACAGTGATTCATGCAACAGTCATCTCGAGACTAGACTACTGTAATGCCCTCTACATGGGGCTGCCCATGTCCCGAATCTGGAAGCTGCAGCTGTTGCAGAATGCGGCAGCCAACTGCTGTTGGGTCTCTCTATTCGGGACCATATACAGCCGGGGCTATGGAGACTGCACTGGCTGCCAATAGTATTCCGGATCCGCTACAAGATGCTGGTTATTACCTTTAAAGCCCTATATGGCTGAGGGCCTGTCTACCTCAGGGACCATCTCTCCCCATATATTCCCCAGAGTACTCAGATCTGGATCACAAAATCTATTAGAAATCCCCGGGCCGAGGGAGGCGAGATTGAAGGCTACCAGAGAAAGAGCCCACTGGTGGAACCAACTCCCAGACGATGTTAGAACCTTGCGGGACCTTGCCCAATTCTACAAGGCCTGCAAAACAACATTATTTCGAATGGCCTTCAACCAAAGTATATAGATGCCTAACATCATGGCATGGAATTTAGCACCAAAACTGTTTTAAAATTGCATTAATTTAAATTGTAAATTGTTTAACTTTAACTTACATTATTGTAATTGTTTTTATTGTTTTACTGTTTTATTGTTGATATTCAATGTTGTTAGCTGCCCTGAGCCTGCTCCGGCAGGGAGGGTGGGATATAAATACGAAAAATAACATAAATTCCTCGCAGAAGAACATTTTCCAGCCCCCCCACACAAAAAATCCACCCAGAAGAGGAACACCTTCCTTTCCAAGTGTTCTTTATTATGCACAAAGAAAAGGACAGCAGGGAGGATGCTCTACTAGCCTACGCTGCTGTTCCCGCAACACTGTGCTTCACTCTGCACTGGAAGCTTCCAGACTCACAAATGGAGTGTGGCTTTCCAGGCCACAGGAATGGCCATGATCCAGCTCAAACAACTTAAGATCAGGCAAGCAGGGATGGCAGCTCTCAGAGTTGCAGAAAAAAGGGCGTTATTGGGGCGGAGGAGCTGAAACCATGGCTGTGAGCGGTGGCTTGTGGATCAGCTCTCAGTCGAACGTGTAAGAAAAGGGTAAAGAGGCCCAGTATCTCCAAGGAGAGGAAGGAAGACATTTCCACTTCAGGAAAGAACAGCTGTCCCTGTTCCAGGAGTTTTGCCACAGTTCTGGTCAGGAGAATGTCACTGTATGCATTCTGTGAAGCCAGGGATGTATTTTCGGACTGCTGGGGCATCCGTGAAGAATTCCAGAATGGGAAAAAAGCCCATTATAGAAAGGGCTTCCCTCATCGTTTCTCCAGTTTTTTGTACTTTGCTTCTGGAAAAAAAAAAAAGCAAACCCCCCCACCCCCGTCAGTGCAAG
This sequence comes from Heteronotia binoei, assembly GCF_032191835.1. Classification (NCBI taxonomy): domain Eukaryota; kingdom Metazoa; phylum Chordata; class Lepidosauria; order Squamata; family Gekkonidae; genus Heteronotia; species Heteronotia binoei. The sequence goes on along the minus strand of NC_083228.1, from coordinate 1,042,683 downwards.
TCCCAGACACGACAGCATCCTGGTGGCCCTTGGGAAGGAAATCTGAAATGCTGGAAGGTCCTAGTTGGGTCTGCAGCATGGTGTGCTGAGGTGCTCTTGTCCCCTCCCACCCTATCAAGTGCTGAAACTGCAGAGCCCCTACCCTGCCATGGCTGTTCCAGCACTTGAAAAGGTGTGTGTGTTGGGGGGGTGGGGGAATGACACGAGCATCATACTGTGGACCCGAGCAGGACTGGGCCCTCACCGCATGTTTACATGACTTCAAAATGGCAGCAGCATTCTCATGGCAGCCACAATGAAACCTTCACATCTAGTTTGGCCCTCATACCTGGAGTCAGCAAGTGAACCATTTCAGGTACAACTTCAAGGATCTCTACTTGAGCCTCTGGAATTTCCACCACCCTGCTCTGCAGAAATCCCATCAACAGCCTGGCCAGACATTTCAGGTGTGCCTCCCAGGGAGGACAGTGGGAACACTTGCAAGGGTTAGTCAAGCAGGCGGCTCAGAACCCCCTGGGCTCCTGGCAATCCTAAGCTGCTGTGGGAAGGAACGGTTGTCCTTTGGATGACCACAGGTTGAGCTCCCACAGGCAGCACCACTGTGGCAGGAAGCCTGAGGATGCAGACACTGTGATTACAGCAACTGACACACAGCCCAGCCCCTCCTTTCAGAGCAGGTGTCCCCAACGCGGTGCCTGTGGGAGCCTGTCAACGCTGCTCCTGGTGCTTTGAGAAAGTGGGGCAGGGCAGCAGAGCTTGTGATGGGCAGTGCAGATTCAAAAGGCATCCTGTTAAGCAGAGTTTCTGCCTGATATCTTGAAGAGGTGCGATCAGAGTCATTTAGCGCCTGTCTGCCTGATCTCTTCTGGCTGGCTCCACCTCCCACTGGCAGCTGTTTTGTGACTGGGCCCTCCGCCCCACATCGGAATTCCAAAGGTGCTTGCAGGCTCAGAAAGGTCGGGGACCCCAGTTTTCGAGGGGGGCTGACAAGAGCACTGGCAGGCCCCAATACCCTCCGTGTAGGGCCCCTGCCTGGTGTTTCTTTTATAACCCCAGGTGGAGCAAACCGGGAGGCGGGGAGGGCAAAACTCCCCCCTCCTGCATGCTGGCTTGGAGATGGGAAGAGGGGGAGGGGTGGGGTCCCCAGTTGCCCACCCACATCTGAAGGACGTACCAAGCTTCTTTGAATAGGCATCCAGCTTGTAGGCCGCCTGCTCCAAAGCTGCCACTTGCTCCTCAATCAAATTGATTTGATCCAGGTACGGCTGCAAGCCAGCGTCTGGAGGAAAGGGGCACACAAAACAGCAGAGATTGCTTTTCACCTTTAAGAACATGACCAATATGCAGACTTGGCCACAGTTTCAAAACCACAAAAAGTGATGCCTCCCTCACTGGCAGTGGTTCTCCAAGATCTTTCCTAGGCCTGTTCCTAGAGAGCCAGACCCTGCAGATGCCACTTATTGATCACAAGACTTTCTGCAAGCAAAGCTATTATCTCTGTACAATCCTAACTCCTGTGCTGTGAATGCCGATGAGTGTGCAGCGGAGCCATCACCCTACAGAAGCCTCTGGGAGAGCAGGGAGTTTGTGGGTCGGATCCTGCCCAGATTTCTGAGGGTGCAAGGAGGCTTTGCCAGCGTTTGCCTATTTCTCCTTCGTAGGGCAGCCTTAACATCCTCTGAAATGTTGTTCTGGGAAGGCAGGGGACCCGGGAAGGGAAACTGGAGGTCTCCTATGTTGGGGAGGGGGGGAGGGGAGCTGGCAAAAATCAAGCTCCATTCCCTGGACTTCTGGAAACTGAGATAGGACTGAGCCCACAGACATAGCACTGCTAGCTCCTTATAATGCTCCAGTTGCCTTCGCTTGGATAGCCCAGGCTAGCCCAATCCCCTTGTTCCACCGCTTGCCTTGAAAACCCCACTGGGGTCAACATAAGTTGGCTGCAACTTGACAGTCCCCCCAAAAGCTTTAGTCAAAGCCACACGAGCAGCATGCCTAGCAAGAGCTCCCTTTTCAGTGCTTGTCACAGCGGCTCTTCTTCTTGTCTCTCGGGCCCACAGGTCTGGCGCCAGGGCACGAGGCTTCTGTGGCGCATGGCCATGATGCACTAACAGAATCTTGTGAAAGACTGAGGTTGAATGCAAGCCTCAAAACATTCAAATGACTTAGTCTCTCTCATCTTACATTTCTGATTCAAGTCTTTCAGGTTTCTGCTGATGTTTATAGCGATATCTTTCATCTCCAGGTATTTCAAACTCGTGAGCTTGTTCATGTTTTCCAGGAGTCTGTAGTCTTCACTAGTAGCTTCATAAAGGGGGAAGAGGGCAGAAAGGAAGAGAAACAACAATTCAGAGAGACAGGCATTTTGTATGACACAGTAAGCACCAGGGCTGCTGTCTCAGTGGGTTGCTTGCCCAGTCACTCACTACAGCAGGCCTGAAAAACCCACAACAGTTCCAGCAAGCATCTTTTTTTAAATTTAAAAATGTAAAAGTAAAATTTAGCAATTCCAGCATTAGTTTACAATACATTCTTAAGCATTCCTCAAGATAAACTTTGAAACATAACTTTCCTATCATAAAAGACAAACATTAAAACATAATGACAGTCTAAATTACAGCTAGCGATTTTCCTTCTTCACCTTCTTCTACTTCATTTAGGACCTCTTGATATACTACTTGAAAAAATTATTATTACATGCTGTAAACTCAAATATCAGAAACCATTTAGCAATAAAATTAGACATACTGTCTGCAGAACTATTTTGAAGTATTCTTGCTGCTATTTCCCTCCTAATTAATCGCTCCCATATTTTATTACACCATAATTCTACTGTAGGGGAGATTTTTCTTTCCACCTAGTTGCAGTTGCCAATAAAATTAATTAACTCCTCTTTTGGAGTTCTGGTGTATAAGGCACTCGATATCTAGAACCCCCCCCCCCCATCCCCAGTTTGCACTATTCTTGCCAAAGTTTTCTAATCATGTCACAGCTCCACCAACAGTGATGGTAGGGTCCCAAAACACTACACTGTCTCCAACACCTGGGGCTGCGTTTGTTTATATAAGATTCAAACGGGTAAGATAATTACCATCTGTTATTAGTTTAAAGTTTAAATATCTTATATTTATTGTTAATTGTGGATAAGGGGATAAGGGGGGAAAGAGTAGATGACTGGGGAAGGCAATGACAAACCACCCCATTAAAAAAGCCTGCCTTGAAAACGTCGTGATGTGACATCACCCCAGAGTTGGAAACAACTGGTGCTTGCACAGGGGACTACCTTTACCTTTTACTTTAAAACATCCATGGGTCAGTTAACTGGAAAACTCCTCTTTTCTATTAAAAGCGAAGTCACCAGGGAGAGGAGAATACATGCCCAAGGAAGACACCAGATTTTCAGTGAACTCCTATGAGAGTCAGAAGTGCTCCTAGGTAAAGCACACCTTTGTTTAGGCTTCCCATAAGTTTACCTGTCAGTTCACCTGTGAGGTAAATGGCCATTTTGTTGAACATATCCTTACAAAGTTCATTGATATCTGCCTCTGCCGGTTCAGTGGCTTCTTCTGCTGTTTCAATACCAGGATCCTCTGTGCAGATTTGTAAGCATCATATAAAAGAGGGGGGAAGTTACATCACAGAGCCATCAGAGGGGTAAGTTACATCACAGAGCCATTCACCTGTAGCTGCGAGGTTAGATACAGAAAGTGAATGAGGCCATTCCTCAAATGCAAAGAATTTGGGGATGGTTTGAAACTCCTTGTTTTTTTAGCACAGAGGTTCTTTGTATTCTAGAGTTAATATTGCTCAATTATGCTGTTACAATTCCATGCAGAAAATCGGTAATACCCTAACAATTACAAATACTGAATATCAGAATATCAGAACAGCACTGCCCACATTGAGCTATTTCGCTTCACTACAACTGCCTGCAGCATCACATGCATCAGTCTCACTCAGTGGCCATTATGGTATCATTTCACTGTATAACTAAGAATTTGGTTTTGATTTGACCTGCACAGCCAATAAGGTGAATGGATATTGGGATTGTTATATGTATGTGAGTTTTTATTTCCCCTCCCATCACAAATCAACAATGTACTGGCAATGGCCTCCACGCATTGTTATTCTGTACAGAAAAGAGGAATCCACTGAAATGGAAAAAATAAAGCAGTTTCTTTCTTAGAAAACTTTCCATCCCACATCTCTGATTATGATTCTTTGATGGTTATATATATATATGGTTTGATCAATGTATAATGTATTTTCACCTACACGTTTGATGTTGCATGCTGATTTATACAAAAATTGGAAGAACCCCGCCCCCCCCCCCCAAAGAACACCATTATTCCTAAACATTACAAGGTCAGAATTAAGAGACGGATGCTGAGGACTAGATGTTTGAGAACTAGGAACATGTAAGAAACAGAGCATTAAACGGAGCAGTCAAAACACTGTTAATACAAACAAAACTACATTAAAATTCTCTTACGTATACCCACCACAGAAGCTACATTTGTGTATCACTGAGGTTTGTAAGAAAGCAAAGGAGTAAAATGACCTGGGGACAGCCAGGAGGCCCAAACACACTGGGGGGCGGGATCCTAGGGCCAGAGGCTACAGATACACTGGAGAAAGGAATGCATTCTACCAGCTGAGAAGAGAGCCCCCCCCCCCGAAGCAGCCATTTTAACTGGAAGGAGGGAGAACTGATCTCTGCAGTCTGGGAGAGCCCCAGGTCCCGCCTGGAGGCTGGCAACCCTACACTTGAACGAGCCCACTTATACCTTAAATAAGTTAAAAAGTTCGAAATAAAACGGCCGGCTTTGAGAGCCCCACGGGCTGCCCCTGCACCAAAGGGCCCTCCCCTCCCCTCCCCTCCGCAGGCGCCCAAGCGAGGCTTCCGAGGCAGCGCCTGCTTCCCCAGGCCTGTTGGCAACCCCAAGCACTGAGCACGCTTTTAAGGCACGGAGTTCCTAATTTTAAGCGCCCGCCCAGCACCCAAACAGATGCGCGTTGCACTCTTCACGCGTTCCGGGGTTCACACGGGCAGCCTCCCGCCCCCTCGGCGCCCCTCCTTACGCCTGGCGACAGGCGGCGGCCGACTCTCCTCCGGGGCCTCCTCAGGGGGCGCCGTCGCCATGACGACCAGCCCCCACCGCCAGAGAACGACGCTACTTCCGGGTACCCCTCGCCATGGCGGTCCCCTGCCCCGCCGCGCGCCTCTTGAGCACGCGCGCGAGCAGCCTGCTGGGTGATTGGCTGCGGGGTGTGGCTTCCGAGGTTGAAGAGGCTCGAGTGCTCTTTTTGCACCAAAGACTTCCGGGCGTTTTGGGACACCCTCCCTTTGTTGGAGTTGGGGAAAGAGAAGGTGAAAGAAATCATTTCTCTTTCGTTGCCGATGGCCGGAGATGCTGAGAGCCGGCCTCCGCGAACGGGGAGTGGGGTGGTGGGGCTGGGAGAACGGGGCGTAGCCCACGACAGCCTTGCAGAGTCTAAGACCAACAAGAGCTTAAGGCTGGGTATAAGCTTTTGAGTTCAAAGCAGGAGTCAAGCGCCACCTTTAAGACCAGCGAAGTTTTATTCAGAATGTAATTTGTGTTCAGTTACACTTTAAAGAAGTGAAAGCTTATACCCAGAATTAAACTTTGTTGCATGCATATGAAAGTGTACATACCCAGAATTAAACTTTGTTGATCTTAAAGGGGTCAAGCATAGGAATTTCAAAAGAACCAAGCAATGATTTATTCGTTTATTAATAATCCATGTTGTCCGGGGAAGGACTAGTCTGTTAGGGCTATCACGTGCACAAATCTTTTAAGTCTTGAATAAAGTCAATGGAACAAAAAATAAAGATCCGATTATTCTCACCCTCAGTGGTGACGTTAGATCCATGACCTCCTACTTAGCACCTTTCAGTGCAGGCCGTCCTCGTTTTCCGCCAGCTCCTCTTCCCAGGACATTTCACTCAGCTCGTCCAGGATGATGGTTTCCTCCTCGGTGATGGTTGGAGTGGTGGTGCTCCCTTTCGCCGATTCTCTAGCGCGAGCTGGGACCTTCTTCGGAGTCAGGGGGGGCCTCGAGGTCTTTCTGGGCAATTGACAGCCAGGTGATTAGGGTCCCCACATCGGTAGCAATTGCGGGGCCTTCCTCACATCAGTCTTTGCCCCTGACCGAGACTCACGTTCCCCCCTTTCCCCCTTGCTGCTGCTGGCGCTGTAGGGCCACTCTCTTCATATTGGTCTCAACCTCCCCCGCCAGCTGTACCCACCCCACCAACGTGGTGGGGTGCGCCTGCTGGAGGGCCTGATCCAGTATGCTCGCGTTCAGGCCCCTCTGGAACTGCTCTATTTTCATCAGCTCGTTCCAACCCCGGACTTTAGCCGAATTAGCTCTAAACTCAGCAGCATACTCATGCACCGACTTTGATCCCTGCTGCATGTCCTGCGAAGCGGTTAAGGCTCTGTCTCTTGCAGCAGGTCTTCGTATTGGGTGAGTAGGGCTTGCAGGAATGCCGCTACCGTATCCAGTTCTGGGCTTTGGGTCTCGTACATACCATCTCTTGGCAGCCTCTTTGAGCTTGGACCCCAGATAGTCTACCCTGCTAAATTCATCTGGAAACATGTTACCCCAATAGTGCATGTAACTATTGGCCTGGATAGAGAAGTATTCTACTTCTTCCGGGTCCCTGTTGAAGGTTGCATCGAGTTCCCTGCCCCTTCCGTAGTCACGGGGGGCTGGAATCGCCGGCGGTTGGGCCGGTACTACTGGTGGTGTGGGGAGCGGTGGGGCCGGCACTGGGGGTGGTGGTATCGCTGGTTGAGTGGGGAGCTGTGGCACTGGGGGTGGTCTTCCCCCTGGTATCCCTCTCAGGTCCCCTGGCCTCAGCAAGCGATCGATCTGCCTCCGCATCTCTTGGGCCATGAAAGCGACGTTGACCTGGATCTCATCCCTCAAACCTTTCGCCATGGTGGCCATCTCTCCCCTCATCGTCTGGCTCACCCGGGCCCTTGCCCCTGTCTTCACCCTCGGAGTTGGAACCCCCCGGTGCTCCTCCGTCGTCATCGGGAAGGGGCTCCCTCCAGTCATCATCCTCCCTGGGTGGGTTGCCCTCTTGCTCACCTCCCGGGGCTCCATCGCCCCTTCCTCCATGGGTATGCCTCGTCAAAATGGCATCTCGTCGGGCTGGAGCTGCTTCCATCAGGGTGGTTGATGTTCGTGGTTCCCACTTCCTTGGGGTGTTGAACAGCTGCTGTATGTGTAGAGGGGACCCGTGCCCCTCGACTCTCCTCGCGTCTAAAATGTGCCATGGAGGGGGGGCGCATTTCTATCTTGTCTCCCAGTGGATTAAAAGGTTTGCTGTTATCTGGAATTCCTTCAGCCATTCGGTTTGAAAGTTGCCATGTCAGCTGAACCTTAACGTGGATCACTTTCAAAATGCCAAGCATAGGAATTTCAAAAGAACCAAGTGATGATTTAGAAACAAAGTATTGGTTTATTTATAATCCATGTTGTCCGGGGAAGGACCAGATTGAAAGTGATACAGTATAATGTATAGTAGTTGGCTTTAAGGGATACATCAAAGAGATACCATTGTTCGCTAGGAATTCTAACACAGGCATGTAAAACGCTACAATCACAGGTTCGGTTATCTTTTGTGGTTAGCTATATCCTGGGTCCCAGGCGCAAGCCTGGGAATCTTCCCTGGGAGGCACTATCTTCAAAGCTGGCATTCTTGCATTTGTTACAAGAGGTGCGAACTAGAGAATGGGTTGCATGCTTTGATATGCACCAGCAGAGGGAAAGGATAAACAATACAGCTTTATGCTTGACAAAAGGTACCACTGGACTCCAACTTTGTTACATTAAACTTTGTTTGAATTGATCCAGGTGGGCAGCCGTGCAACTCACAACAGAACAAAGTTGGAATCCAGTAGCACCTTTAAGACCAACAAAGTTTTATTCAGGATGAAAGCTTTTGTAGCTACATCATTTGGATGACCACATATGCATGCATACATACATAAATACATACATATAAATTCTATTAACAAGGGTTTTAGAATTTAAATGAGAAATTGTTTATTGATGAGTGTGTGTTGGTGCCTTTAAACATGAGCTATGTGTAACACCCTGTATGTAATTTTAAATCAGCCCTGATAGGATTGAATGTTAGAGCAGTTGCCTGGAAAGATACACAAAGGAATTTTTGTGGAGGTCTTTGGACACCACAGGTAATATGTATTAAATCCAAATGTGAAATTTTTCATTCATGAGTGTGTGTTGAATATTTCTAATGTGTTACGCCCATATTACCTTTAAATCAGCCCTGCCAGGGTGGGATGTTACAGCAATTGCCTGGAAAGATATACAAGACTTTGTGGAGTCTTTGGACATCACAGGTCATGTGCATTATACTAACAAGGGTGTGGAGAAATGCCATTTTAATCCATGTTGGTGCTTCATTGGGAGGGATTGCTAAACTGCCAAGCAGGCTTGGGCCTAGCCTTCCCCTCCTTTCCCCCCCTCCCTTCCAGAGCCAAACCAACAACTCTAGGGGGAAAATCTCCTAGAGAGGCAGGAAGTTCTTTTGTTCTCTGCATGTGAGTTAGGAGGAAGAGTTTTTCAGTTCTCAGCTGCAGCTCGAAGGAAGAGGTTGCCAGTGGGGGAGCTCCTGCCTGTGCATGCGGCCTATTCAAAAGAGAATGAGGCCTCCAGGCAGTAAGACAAAGTAAGTCATCCAAAAGGGCAGGGCATGTTTAGATCAGGGCCAGCAGGATGCGTTTATAATCAACTTTTCTTTGTTATGCTGTGTGCTCTGCGGGTGCTGTGCTAACTTTTTAAATGCAACTGTTTTTGTTTTGTTTTTCTTTCCCTTTCTTTTTCTCTTGTAAATAAATATTTTTTCTGTTTTAAATGCTGGCAGTCAAACTCTGTACCACATAGATCCCCAACCGCTTTAGGCCACGCTGTTTTATAAAGGGGGCCCCGGGCAAGGGGAAAGCATGCAGTTGGATAAGGTGCCAATCCTCCAGGGGTGCCCCAAAGAAGTGCTGAGGTCTCTGTGAAACCCAAGTACAGGGTGGCAGAGGACCTTGAGGCCTGGCCTCATAGCTGGAGAGGGGGATTGGGGGTCCTGTTCCTCTCAATCTGAACCCCTAGACTGAGCAGGTGGTGGCAGCGAGCCCAAGGGGCAGGAGGAGAAATAGCTCCCTCCAGGAGTTGGCGACTCAATAGGGAGCTGACGGGACCGGGTCTGAAGGCAGAATCGGGCCGGTTCCGTCACAAAGGGTTTTAGAATGTAAATGAGAATTTGCTTATTGAAAGCTGTGTACTGTATTTCATTTGTAGCAAGCCTTTGAATTGCTGGCTCATGCCACCGTAATGACCTGGAAAGTAACATCACAATGCATGAAATAACTGAGGCATTGAAAAAACAGAAACCCAATAAGGCTCCCGGACCAGATGGTCTGCCCATTGAAGTCTTCAGGGCTTTCGAGGAGAACTTACTTGCCCCTTACAAGTATTTGATAGAGGAGATCCAGGAAACTGCCAATCTTCCCTCCTCATGGAGTGAGGCTTTGATATCATTAATCTACAAGAAAGATTTGGACCCTATGGACATACGTAATTATAGGCCGATCTCGCTCCTGAATGCGGACTACAAGATCTTTGCAACAATCTTGTCTAATAGACTGAAAAAGATTGTCCATACAGTTATCAATGAAGACCAAACAGGGTTTGTCCCTGACAGAGCAATACGGCAAAATACAAGATTTCTTATAGACATCCTAGAATGCTACCGGTTACACCCAGGGAAGCGGTTCGCCGGAATTGCACTTGATGCCGAAAAAGCGTTTGATAACGTTAATTGGAACTTCATTGTAAAGTCAGACCAGGCCATGGGATGTGGCCCGAATTTTACGAAATTAGTCCGAGCTATCTATTCCAACCAAAGTGCTAGGATCAATATCAATGGAAATCCTACAGACTTGATCAAAATTGAACGGGGGACCAGACAGGGGTGCCCACTGTCCCCCTTACTATTTATCCTCACTCTTGAATCATTATTAACAAAAATAAGAGAGGAAGATGGAATACAAGGGGCCAACATCAAGGGAGAAAAATATAAGGTTCGGGCGTATGCAGACGATCTACTCCTTACACTTGAAGACCCAGTGACCTCAATAGACTGATGAAAGTATTGGAAGAGTATGGGAAAATTGGAAGAGTATGGGAAAATTTCTGGTTTTAAGGTCAATTTTCAGAAAACGAAATTCCTGGCGCAGAACATGACCAAGGAAGAGATAGAATTATTGGAAAAGAAATCAGGATTTAGCTATGAGAAGAAAATTAAATATCTGGGTATCCTCTTCTCCAACGACTTAAAAACTCTTCAAAGGGACAATTACAATAAGATCCTTACAGAAATTATAACAGACCTAAGTAAATGGAAAGATTTACAGATTTCATTGATTGGGAGAATAGCCACTATTAAAATGAATATCTTGCCAAAAGTTCTATATTTGTTCCAAACAATACCGATTATTCTCTCTCGATCCTTCTTTGTCCACCTGAATAAGCTCATCACCACATTCATATGGCAAAATAAAAAGCCCAGAATAAAATTGAAAATATTGCAAGACAGCGTTTCCAGGGGAGGGTTCGCTTTGCCTGACTGGAATCTATATTATAAGGCCTGTTGCCTGGTATGGATGGCAGATTGGTTTTCATTGGAAAACAAGAGATTATTAATACTAGAAGGCACCGGACTAAGTAGAGGCTGGCATCATTATTTGTGGTATTCCCCTCCCACCAGAGATACGAAATCAGGAAATCACTATATAAAGTCTGGATAGAACTTAAAAGTATGATTTACTCTAGAACACCTCTTTGGCTATCTCCAATGGAAGCCTCCAGTCATCCAAATCTATACGACTGGGATGCCAGTTTTAATTATAGAAACTTATTAGATTCGGACTGCAATTTGACTCTGGATAACGTTAAATTGGACGGGTGGCTGAAAAACCAAATTAAATTGAAATTTTGGCGAGATAAAGAAATGGGTTTCACTAAAACAAATCTCAAATTTGACAACATAATTGAGGGGAAACAGAAGCTTATTTCCAAACTATACAAATGGCTATTAGAAATCAAATTAATGGGCGAAGTCGTCAAGGAAAGCTGGATCAAGTGGCTGCAAGACTTTGGGTACAGCGTTGAAATGGAATACTGGGAGAAAATCTGGAGTCAAAATCTAAAGCTAACAAAATCTGCACTCTTTAAAGAAAACATCTATAAGATGATATATAGGTGGTATTTAACACCAGAAAGACTAAGTAAGATCTATCCCAATTATTCTAACTCTTGCTGGAAATGTAAAAAGGTGAAAGGATCTCTTTACCATATTTGGTGGAACTGTGAGATAGCAAAAAAATATTGGGCTTTAGTTAATACTTGGACACAGAAAATATTAAAAATTAACATTTGTCACACCCCTGAAATGTATTTATTAAATGTATGTAAAGAAAATTTATCTAAATATGACAAAAAACTACTGTTACATGTAATTACCACTGCGAGAATCCTTTATGCTAAATATTGGAAAAACTCCCAAATGCCAACCAGAAATGAATTTGTACAGAGACTGCTAGAGGCTGCAGAGATGGATACCCTTACTGTTAGATTAAGAGGAGGCAACTTGCAAGAATGTAGAAAGACTTGGAATAAGTTATATCAATGGATAAACAATTTAGGTAGTTAAGGAAATAAGTACCTCTTTAGAAACTTCCTAGATGCTCCTTGGTGGAGGGGGGTGGTGGGGGGTGATATGGTGTTTGGTGGGGTCAGGTTTTGTTTTTGTTTTTTTTCCTTCCCTTTTTATGTATTACAACACAATATTTATGGAACTATGGAACGTTTAATTGTATATGGATTTATGAAATGTTTAATAAAACCTGCCTTTTACAAAAAAAAATGAATTGCTGGCTCATGAAAAAGCAATTTATTGTGAAACGTGGCTAATATTAGCTAGCTAACATCAGCTAACATCTACATCTCTGAATCAACCTTTTTAGATGAGAACTAGGTCCAACAGAGATGGAAGCATTGGATGCTTGAAAGGGAATTTGAACTTTGAAATTCCATCCATTTTTAGAATTTGGATTTTAGATTCTGTGGACTCTTGGTTCTGTTATCAAACCTGTTCATTCTTCTGAATATTATATTGCATATTTTGGAGCATTCCATGTTCTATAGTTGTTGTATATGAATGAAAATTACTGATTATTACTAATTATTATAAGTTTTATTTGGAATTCATACAGTAGTTTTTGCATTCCATCCAGCCTCCAGGTGGGGCCTGGAGAACACCTGCTTTTCCAACTGATCTCCAGCTGGCAGAGATCAGGTCCCCTGGAGAAAGCTCCCAACACACACCTGGCAACCCTACCTCTGCCTTATATATAGACGGGCAAGTCTGATATGCTCATCCCGTTCCTGCTTGACAAAGTGTGCCTGCACACGAAAGCTCACATCCTGAATAAAACTTGGTTGGTTTTAAAAGTGCTGCTGGATGCCAACTTTATTTGAATTTGTTTGTGTATATATAGAATTTAAGCTACAGATATATTTTATCAAAGGGGGTAGGAACTGATTGTTATTAGAGCATAACATTAACATGGCGTACTTTAAATTTTTATTAAATCTAATCACATACTGTTTGGGTGGCTGGAACTTTTAAATGGAAATTCTTCTGCTTTGTGTTTTTCCAGAAAGCGCTCATTATCACTGGTCTGGTCTTCCATACCCTCCTTGGTGCTTGAGAAGGACGTATATTTTGGACTGAAAAAACTGAAGAAACCTGTGAGGTGGATCAGGTGTACAGGGTTGCCAACCTCCAGGTGGCACCTGGAGACCTCCCACTATTACGGTTGGCCTCCAGAAGACCAAGACCAGTTGCCCTGGAGAAAATGGCTGTTTTGGAAGGGGACTCTGCAGCATTATATCTTGCTGAGGTCCCCCCAAACCCCGCGCTCCCCAGGCTCCACCCCCAAATCTTCAGGTATTTATTTCCCACCATATGAGGGGCTCTGAGAAGACAGTGAGTGGGGTGGGATGCTTAGCTTTAGGAGGTTGGGTTGCCACCCTCCAGGTGGGGTAGTGTCAAGTCGGCTGATTCAATAATGAGTCTTCGTTGAAACAAAGCAGCTAGTTTATTGATACCATGGTTCTCGACTACAGTTAGATTGAAAGACTAAAGATCATACAGTAGAATGCAATCATATAAGGTACACTTCAAAGGGATTCTTGAGGGAGGGGTACTATGCAGGGCACATTCACACAGTGATGTTACAATTTCTTTCTCAGGCCGGGTATGGCCTTGAGCGTCTCTTGGCTCCAACCTCCCCCGATGCCCAGCCTGAGAAGGCCCGATAAACTGCTTCACATATTCCCATTTCAAAGCGGGGCTACATAACAAAGGAAAGGAGGGAGGGAGGGAGGATAGTTCAAGCTAGCAGCAATTGAATATAGTATGGCTTTACCCAGGGTGCTTTTCCCTTGAACCAAAGTTTAGGCATAGACTTGACCAGAGTTTTAAGCAGACTTGACATACTGCTCCCCCTAAGCCCCTTCCACCGCCTGTGGCGCTTGATGGAAGTAGTTGGCTTTAGAGTCCAGGCTCTTGCGGACCTTGCAGTGGCTTTGGGTCCCCACTAGCGCTGGAGGAGAGGCTGGAGCTCGAGGATGCCAATTCGAAGAGCCGAAGTCTCGGCAGAGCAAGCTGCAATGAAATACAGGGTGTATTTTACCAAGAGCCGCTGCCAATTCTAACTCCACAGTCACCGGGTTGATGACCCTCTTGATCTTAAAGGGTCCCAAGAATTTATAAGCCAGCTTTCTGGAAGGTTGGGAGAGAGGTAGGTTCTTGGTTGACAGAATCACAGAATCCCCCACTTTGAAATCCCAGGCGGGGACATGGGATTTATCATAGTACTTCTTGTAGGTTTCCTTAGCAGCCTCCAGGTTTTCCTGGATGGCTGGCCAGCTCCCACTCGGTCCCTGCCACCATTGTTCGAAAGAGGAAGGTTCCTTATCGGGCTCCCCCCCCCTCCCGGTAACAGGGAAATGGGCTTCCCTTCATACCCAAATACTGTGGAAAACGGGGATACCTTGGTGGAACTATGCACGCTGTTGTTGTACCCATACTGGGCGAACGGGAGTAGATCTACCCAGTCTGATTGGCGGTGGTTGATAAAGCACCTCAGATACTGTTCCAGAATCCCGTTCACTCTCTCTCTCTGTCTGTCTGGGGGTGATAGGCTGAACTTAAGCCTTGCTCTATTCCCATCAGTTTTCAAAACTCCCGCCAGAAGGTGGCAACGAACTGCGGCCCGCTGTTGCTAATGACCTTATCGGGGAACGAGTGGAGTTTCACCACGTGATCAAAGAATAAAGTGGCCAGTTTTTTAGCCGTGGGCAACTGAGTGCACGGGATGAAGTGGGCTTGCTTCGAAAAGGTGTCTACTACCACCAAAATCACTGTCTTCCCCTGCGAGGGGGGTAGCTCCACTATGAAATCCATAGACACTACCGACCAGGGCCTCTTGGCGGTTTCTAGGGGCTGCAGGAGCCCTGGTGGCTTTCCCCCCCTCCGTTTAGCCATAATGCAAATGGGGCAGCCCGCCACATACTCTGACACATCCTTCTTGAGGGAGGGCCACCAGAACTGCCTGTTGACCAAATGAAGGGTCTTAACGTACCCAAAGTGGCCCGCTAGTTTGGAGGAATGACACAGCTGTAGGATTTCCCCCCTCAGCGCTTTGGGCACATACAGTTTCTCCCCTCTGTACCATAAACCGTCTTTTCCCTTCAGCACCTCCTCTGGCCGCTCCCTTCCTTCCCTTTCTGTTTCTATGGCCAGTGTTTCTCGGCTGAGCCCTTCCAGTTCTCTTTTCTTTTGCGAGCAGGTCGTGACCATGGCCGCCACCTGGGAGGGCGGAATTAGGGAGTCTACAACCTCTTCTCGCTGACTCTTGTGCTGTGGGAGTCGGGACAGGTCATCCGCTAGAAAGTTTCTCGTTCCGGGGATGTGCCTCAGCGTAAAGTCAAATTTGGAGAAGAAACCCGCTCACCGGATCTGTTTTTCACTCAATTTTCTTTTCCCGGTTAGGGCTTCCAGGTTTTTATGGTCCGTCCATACTTCGAACGGTACCTTATTTTAAATAAATATTTTATGTTTTATTGACTCTTATACAACTGGCCATTACAGCATATGAATGTTGGAATTACAAATAACCCTTCCCCCCCCCAACCCTCCCCATCTTCTTTTAGTCTTTTCCCCTCAGCCAAGGGCACAAAGTCTTGATCTTCCACTGAATGTCCTTCCTTGTTTCTCCTGAGATCCACTCTAAATAAGGGTTCCATCTGGTCTCGATTTCCTTGACTTTATCTTCCCACGTGGAATCCTTGTTGATTGTTGCCACGATGTCAGACTGTATGTAATCAAACAAATAGCTGTGCCAGATTTCTATTGACCATTTACTTTTATCTTTCCATCCCAAAGCGATGACTGCCTTCCCTGCTAGTATCATTGCCTTGACAAGGTTTTGAGTGGGTCTACTTAGTGCCGGACTTCCTATTGTGCTTAACAACATCATATTAAAGCCAATGGTTAATGGTACATTGCAGACTTTTCTAATAAATTGAATAATTTCCCCCCAAAAGGGTTTAACCTCTTCACACTCCCACCACATATGTGCAAACCAACCCTTAGATTGTTTGCAATGCCAGCACTTGGAACTCATTCCTGGGAATATATTGGCTATTTGTGCGGGAGTTTTGTACCATTTTGTGAAAAATTTATATTCCAGTTCTTTAAATTTGATTACTTTAATCCTTTCTAGTCCTTCCAAGATTTTCCCAGCCAACCTCTCTGTTAACTGACCTTCATGACTCCAAATCTTTTGTAAATGTACTATTATTTTATCTTTATTTGAAATCATTTTCCTGTATAGTAACCCCACTAGACCCTTCCTTTGTTTGGCCATTATTTTATATATCTCTTCCATTGGAGCATCTAACCAAAGCTCTCCCTTTTCACTAATCTTCTTAACTCTCTTATGCAAGCCTGCTATATTTAACCAGTATTGATTACCTAAATCTTCTGTAATTTCCTGTAAGGGTTTTAGTTTACCACCCCTAAACATATCGTCCACTCTAAAATAGCCTTTGTTTTTAAGCCTTTCCCACCATTTTATAGCATGCACCTCCTTAACAATAGCTTCTAGGGGGCTTGTGATGGAAAGCTAGGGGTTAACCAGAAACTGAAGACGCACAGGGCCTGCGTCAGGTGACCTGAGGGTGGGGGCAAAGTGCTCGGAGCTCTCAGGGAGAAAAAAATGGTTGAGTGACAGAAACTGCTGAGGCAGTCATTCAGTGAGAAGTCTGTCAGTGTTGGGGCCTGACAGAGACTGAGTGGGTCAGTTCGTGCTTGACCGAGGCTGGGAGGGCAGCTGATCCTGTGAAGGAGCTTGAGAGAGTGACGGGAAAGTCTTCCAGAGACTGCAAGCTCGACAAAACCAGCCAAGAGGGCTGTGTGTGTGTGAGTCAGTCAAGACCTGAACAGTCACAGACACCTATAGACAACTCTGAAGACCTAGTGAGGTGGTTGAGGGAGTGGATGTGGGTCTGAGACACCAGAAGGACTGGCAATAGTGGCTCCAGTCGAGGGGTGAGACTTGGCACATCATTCCCAAGAGGCCAAGCCTTTGCTAGAGGTGGAGAGAGCAAGTTATAGGGAAACTGTGAACTGTGTAACTGAGAGACTCAAAGAAGGAAGAAAAAGTGATTGTAAAGCCTGAAACAACTGAGCAACGTGTTAGCCTGTGTAAATATCTCCCATATCCCCAGTTTAAAGACTTTGTGTTATAATAAATCTGTGGTTTGAGTTAAAGTTCTCGAGAGCCTATATTTTTGGGAAGAACAACCAAAGCTGCTGTGGTCCCCTAAGAAGTAAATTCTATTTCCATCAGATAATAACCAAGTAAAATACCCCGAAGAGACTGAGTTAAAGAAATCCAGTGAGGCCGTGAGGCGGGCGCTGCCTTGAAACCTTTCCTAGCCACTGTGGGTACCATTTCATCCAGGTTTCTAATGCTGCTCTTCTGGGCCCTATAGCTAATTTTAGATCTTTTGTCGACACTGTGGAAAAAATTCCAAATCTTCCAATACCACTGTTGACTGCATTCTCGAAATTAATCCACTTCTGTACCTTATCCTCACTCAGATCTAGTAACGCTCTTAGTTGGAAGGCCTCATAATATTTACTTAAATCTGGGATCCCCCAGCCTAATTCTGATTTAAGGTTGTATAGAATTCTCTTATGAAACCTACAGTTTTTATTATTAAAAATCCACACTTTGATTGCTTTATTCCATTGTTCAATTTGATTTTTCCTCAAACCTAAAGGCAACGTTTGGAATAAATACATTAACTTTGGTATCAAGAACATTTTAAGAGATCTTATTCTAGTTGATATCCCTAGTATTTTATGATTCCATTTATTCATATCTCTCTTTATTTTCTTCCATTTTGTCCATATTTTTTTGCAGGACTATCCCTAGATATTTAAGTCTCTTGGCTCCCATTCCTATGTTCGTAATCCTATTTATTTCCTGTTTTTCCTCTCTATTAACATTAAGGTATAGAATTTCTGATTTTGCCAAATTCACTCCGAGCCCTGAACACTTTTCAAAATCATCTAAAATTATCTTAATCTCTTTAACTCCGTCTTTTGGGTTAGACATAATTACAAGGATATCATCCGCAAATAAATTAATTTTCATTTCTTCATTACCTGACTTATACCCCTCTATTCTCCCCGCATTCCTAATTCGCACTGCTAATTGCTCTATAGCTATTATAAATATGAGCGGGGATAGTGGACAGCCTTGTCTTACCCCCCCTTGAATTGGAAACGCTTGTGAGTGGTCAGTGTTGACTCTAACTTTGGCCTTACCTCCGTTGTATATTTCCTGTATAGCGTGTAAGAACCGTTCCTCTAAACCTATCTTCTTTAATATTTGCCACAAGAATTCATGTGAGAGAGTATCAAAGGCTTTATAAACATCCAACTTTAACAGAGCTATTTTTTTCTTTTGGCCATGGTGCAATACATTTAAGATGTTTCTAATAGGATGGGCAATAGATCTACCCTCAATAAAACCGTATTGGTCCCCTTTTATGATTAATGGGATAACTCTCTTAAGTCTATTTGCTAAAACCTTAGCAAAGATCTTATAATCTTGATTTAGTAAACTAATGGGCCTATACGAACCTACTTCTTCCGGATCTTTCTGGGGCTTTAATATCAAAATTATTTCTGTTTCCTTCCATGAGTCCGGGGCTTTCTTTCCTTCCAAGACTTCGTTAAAAACTACCTGCAATTCCGGTGCTATAATTTCTACCATTTCTTTATAAAAGTCAGAAGTAAAGCCATCCAGCCCTGGTGGTTTACCTTTTTTGAGCGCTTTTATTACTTCCTTTATCTCTTGGAGTGTAATCTCAGCACCCAGTGAGGCTTTTGCTTCCTCCTCTATGATTAGCTTAGGTGCGTCCCACACCTCCGTTATATTCTTTTTCATATATAATTTTTTATAGAAGTCTTCAAATGCCTTAGTGATTTCCTTAGAGTTTTGAGTTGTATTATTATTAATTTTAATACTTCTAATTGATTGTTTTGCCTTTTTAACTTTCAAATAATTAGCTAATCTTTTTGCTGTATTAATGCTATTCCTCTGGAAGTCATTCCTAACCATTATTTCCTTTTTCCACATTGTTGCCATATCTAGGGCCTCCAACTGTTTTTGAATCTCCTTAATTCTAATCTTTAAACTAGGATTACCCTTTCCCATTATTTCTTTTTGTAACACCTCCAATTCATTAAATTTTGTTTGCCTTTTTTATACCATTCTCTTTTTATGTCTTTTTCCTTCCTAACCAAATGGCCCCTTATTACCGCTTTAGCGGCGTCCCATAATATATTAGTTGACACAGTTCCTCTATTTTCCTTAAAATATAATTTTAACTGTGTCATTAAGTATTCCCTATCCTCTTCTTTTGCCATTACCAGGTTATTATACCTCCAAGGTCTATTTGTCGAGGGAAAATTTAGTTCTAATTCAATACTTAGAGGGGCATGGTCAGAAATCAAAATTGGATGGGTCTTAATCTCTTTAACCACCATATTATTATTTTTTCCCAAAATTATATAATCTAAGCGGGATGCTGTTTTATGTCTACAAGAAATATGTGTCGGGCTGGGTCTCGTGTTGGTAAACTCATGAGCGTCCTTCAAGCCCCAATCTCTTAGCTTAATACTATTATTCTTGGTTATGTCCGTATTTAAATCGCCCACTACAATTAGTTCGCCCTCTGAAAACTGTTGTATCTTCTTAAAAACCAAGTTTAAGAATTTCCTTTGTCTTTTATTTGGTGCATAAACATTTACTATAGTGATTTTTATGGCTTCCAGCTTAAACTTAACTAACAGGTATCTACCTTCCTTATCTACTAATTTTTCCATGTTCTCCACCTTAATATCCTTACGAATCAATGTAGAGGTGCCTCTAGCTTTGGAAGACCCTCTTGCTTCTGCTAAAACCTGCCACCTCAAATCTTTTATCAATGGTTTTCTATCATTTATTTGTTTGTGAGTTTCCTGTAGGCACAACAGATCTATTCTTTGTTCTTTAGCCATTTTAATTACTCTGAATCTCTTAAGATTTGATGTTAGACCATTCACATTCAGTGAAAGGATTCTTAAAGATCTATCCATTCTCTTTATTTGTAACAAACTTGGGCCCTAATGGCTGAGGGTATTTTACTATACTTCTAACTGAAAACCCACCCCCCATTCCCTTCCCCTGTGGCACAGACAACTTTCTGGATGAGACCATCATCCTGTCTTCCACCTTCCAGGGGGTACGCACCCCGCCCTCCCCTTCTAACTTCTAGCTAAATTTACCTCAAAATGTTTTGTACTTCCCTTTAGTAGTCCGTTCTTGGCCTTTTCTCTTGTCTACTTGAGCTTCCTTCTCCCACATCGAGCTCCACATCGAGCTCTGTTTCTTTTTCTTCTTCCTCTCTCGGGTCTCTCAGGTCGTCTGTGGCAATGCCCAGGCGAGTGAGGAGATCTCTTGCTTCCTTAGGGTTGTGGGCCACCAGCCTTTTTTCGTCTTTAAAAATAATTATAGAGGAGGGGTACCCCCAAGAGAATTTAATCTTATTGTCATATAGTTTTTGCCCAAAGGGTCTCATTAGCCTTCTCTTTCTGATGGTTTCCTGGCAGAAGTCTTCTCTCACCCAAACTTTCCTTCCTCTAAAAGAAAGGTCTTTCCTTTTTTTCAAAGTCTTGAAAACTATCTGCTGAGTCTTTTCCCTTGAAAATTTAATTATGACTTCCCTTGGGGCACCCCCATCTTGTCTCCTTTGCAGTCTATGAGCTCTCTCAATATCCTGAGATTGCAGAGTAACTCCTTGCTCACCCATCCAGTCTATAAGAGTTCCTTCCAGGAGTTTATTATTTATTTCCTCTGAAATTCCACCCAGGATCAAATTCGCTCTTCTGTTACGGTCAGAGAGCTCTGTAAGCTGTGAGTTCAGCTGGAGTATTTTCTGTTTGTTAGATAAGGCAAGCTCATTAGCCGAAATTGCAACGTTCCATGTGTCCTTAAGCTCTGCAGTCAACTCTGAAACAGCATCTCTGACTGATTTAATTTCAGATCTTATCTGGTCCTGGGACGACATTATTAAAGCCTGGAAGGCAGTAATTTGCTCAGATAACTCTTTAATCGTCTTAGCCATTTTTTTCAGGAGTTACGCGCGACCACTGAGTAATTAACCTGGGCGTTGCCTCGTTAATTTGATAGTAAAAGTTGTTTTCTTACCCTCTGGGACCCCAGAAAGGAATTCTTATGTTCTTCAGACCTTCGTAAGTAAGCTCCTTCTTCAAATAGTCTTGCCAAAAGGCTATTTACATTCTTTTGAGCTATTTAAAATTCCAATCCGAAGGGGAGGACGAGCAAACAGCCGGCTTGGTTAATGCATGCGTACAGACCCACTTCGAACGGTACCTTAGCCCCTTCCAACCACGACCGCCAGGTCTTCAGGGCGAACATGACCGCAAAGGCTTCTTTATCCCACACTGACCAGTTCCTTTGCTCCCCCGAGAATTTCCGGGAGATGTAGGCGCATGGCCGCAGTTTCCCACCCCCATCTTTCTGCATGAGTATGGCTTCGACGGCTACATCGGAGGCGTTGCACTGGTCCACGAAGGCCCTCTGTTCGTCGGGGTGGCTCAGGACCAGTTCGCTCGTAAAGAGGCGCTTTAGCTCATCAAAGGCCGCTTGGCACTTCGGGGTCCAATGTAATCGGGTGCCCGGCTTCTTTGCCTCGGGCCCTTTCCCTTTGGTCTTTAGGAGCTCAGTCAAGGGCAGGGCTATCTGGGCGAACCCCTCAATGAAGGTTCTGTAAAAATTTGCGAACCCGAAGAACGATTGGAGCTGTCTATGTGTCCTCGGGGGGGGGGGGGATTCTAGTACTGTCTGCACCTTCGCTGGGTCCATGGCCAACCCACTTTCCGACACTCGGAATCCCAGGTAGTCTAGTTCCGTGCGGTGGAACTCGCACTTAGAGAGTTTAGCATATAGCTGGTGCTCCAGCAAAGTGCTGAGCACCTCCCGCACTAACTTCACATGCGATTGCTCGTCTTGGGAATAAATAATGATGTCATCCAGCTACACCACCACCCCCTTATACAAAAACTTTCTCAGTACATCATTGATAAAGTTCATAAACACTCCCGGAGCCCCCTGCAGCCCGAAGAGCATGACTAGGTACTCAAACTGTCCCATGGGGGTGTTGAAAACCATCTTCCACTCATCCCTCTCTTTGATGCGCACTCGGAAGTATGCATCTCTTAGGTCCAGCTTGGTGAAGATCTTCCCCTCCGATACTGTGTTTAGCAAGTCCCGGATGAGGGGGATGGGGTAGGCATTGGACATGATCGCGTTAATCCCGCAAAAGTCCGTGCAAAGTCTAAGCGAGCTGTCCTTCTTCTTGCGGAATAGTACCGGGGCGGCGTGGGGGGCCGTTGCTGGCCTAATGAAGCCCCGTTCCAAATTTAAGTCCAAGAACTTGCGCAGTTCCTTCTTTTCCACCCACCCCATCGGATATAGTTTGGCCTTCGGTAGGTTCTCCCCCGGGATCAGTTCTATGGCACAGTCCGTGCTTCTGTGGGGGGGTAGTTGGTTGGCTTCGCGCTCACTAAACACCCCCATCAGGTCGCGGTAGGCGCTCGGCACGGGGTGGGCTTCCTCTATTAACATGCACGCACACTCCTCAGCTGCGGGAGCGCGCGGGCCCCAGGCCGGGTCCCACAAGTGATCTCTACACAGGGGGTCTAGGAACCTGATGGTCTGGGCCCTCCAGTGGATGCTGGGCTCATGCTTTTCCAACCAGCCCACCCCCAACACCACCGGGTAGGAACAAGACGGGGCAATGACGAAAGCCTCTTGGTCCCAGTGTTCCTCAGTCCCCACCGGGCAGGGTTGGGTTACTCGGGTGCACGGCTCTCCGCGCATCACGGGCCCGTCCATTTGCTCAAACAGCATAGGGTGAGGTAGCTGCGAGCTCTCCAACCCCAACGTCTCCACCACTTTGGGAGATATTAGCTCCCGGTTACACCCTGAGTCCACTAGGGCCCGGATCTGGAGGAACCTTTTCAGCACAGGGTTCAGCAACTTTACTGTGACAAAGCACAAACGTCCCGTAACTCTCACCGTCACTGGTGCCTCTTCCGGCACAACCTGCTGGTTGGCACCCTTTAGAGCAGGCCGGTCTCGTTTCCTGCCGATTCATCCGCCCAGGCCAGGTCGGCCAACTCCGCCGACAGCAGTACTTCCTCGTCCAAGGGCTCCTCAGATGCCGCCACACTGCTTTTTGCCGCTTCCTTAGGGCGGCCGGCCGGCTTCTTGGGTCCTGGGGTGCTGGGTTTCGACCCCGCTGGGGCGGCTCGCGGGGCCGGCGGGTGCGGGCAGCTGGAAGCCAAGTGGCTCGGGTCCCCACATCGGTAGCATTTGCGGGGCCCCGCTGGCGCCCCCCCCCAGGGCTTCTTGGCCTCCGCCTTTGCAGGGGCTGGCTTGTGTTGGCCCTTCCCCGACTGGTGTTGGCGTTGCATCGCCACCCGCTTCAGGTAGGTCTCTACTTCCCCTGCCAGCTGTATCCACCCCACCAGGGTGTCCGGACACGCTTGCATAAGGGCCTGATCCAGGATACTGGCGTTGAGGCCCCGGGTGAAATGCTTGATTTTTATTAGCTCGCTCCACCTTTGCCACGTTAGCCCTAAACTCGGCAGCATACTTGCGGATCGATCGGGCCCCTTGCTGCATGTCGCGCAGCGCCGCCAGCGCGCGCGCCTCTTGGAGCAGGTCTTCATACTGGGTTAGTAGGGCCTGCAGGAAGGTTTGCACATAGTCCAGGTCGGGGCTCATAGCCACCTCTTGGCAGCCCCTTTCATCTTCGACCCCAGATAGTCCACCCGACTGAACTCATCGGAGAAGGTGTTCCCCCAGTAATACATGTAGCTATTCACCTGGATGGCGAAATAGTCCACCTCCTTGGGTCCCTGTCGAAGGTGGCGTCTAGCTCTCGCCCTCTCCCCATCGGCGGGAGCGGCTGGGCAGCCTGGGCCGGAGCCTTCGCCGGTGGAGCCGCTGGCGCTGGCGGGGCCGGGTGAGCTCGGGCTTGCGGGGCTAGTTGGGGTCTTCGAGAACCGGCCACACCGAGGGTGCATCCCAGTTGGGTGGTCAGGGTTCGCACCTCTTCCCTCAGCCCCTGGACCGCTCCGTCCACCTCCCAGCGCACCATCGAGCGGAACATCTGGTAGTCCTCCTCGTGCATGTCTTTGGGCATCGGCTCCCCTCCGCTGGCCCCCGCGCACTCTGCGCACTCAGCCTCGTCTTCCAACACCTGGACGACGACGATGCTGTCCACTTCCCCAGGCACGGTGGTGCCTGGGTTGGTGGCCTCGGCCATCCGGGTGTGACGGGTCATGATGGTCTCCCGGCGGATCGGTGCCTCGTCTATGGTTGTGGTTGAGGTCCTCGGTTGATACTGCCGGGGTGTGATTACCAGCTGGAACTGGGGAGGGGATGCCGCCGCTCTCCTGGAGTCTAGGATATGCCAGAGCGTCTCGGCCTCTCCGTCTTCGCTGGGAAACTCTCCGTTGTCCGGAATCTTTTCGGCCATCGGGTTATAAAGTTGCCGGTACGGTTGCGTCTCGAAGGAGAGTCTTTCAAAATGTCAAGTCGGCTGATTCAATAACGAGTCTTCGTTGAAACAAAGTAGCTAGTTTATTGATACCATGGTTCTTGACTACAGTTAGATTGAAAGACTAAAGATCATACAGTAGAATGCAATCATATAAGGTACACTTCAAAGGGATTCTTGAGGGAGGGGTACTATGCAGGGCACATTCACACAGTGATGTTACAATTTCTTTCTCAGGCCAGGTATGGCCTTGAGCGTCTCTTGGCTCCAACCTCCCCCGATGCCCAGCCTGAGGAGGCCCGATAAACTGCTTCACATATTCCCATTTCAAAGCGGGGCTACATAACAAAGGAAAGGAGGGAGGGAGGATAGTTCAAGCTAGCAGCAATTGAATACAGTATGGCTTTACCCAGGGTGCTTTTCCCCTGAACCAAAGTTTAGGCATAGACTTGACCAGAGTTTTAAGCAGACTTGACAGGTAGGGCTTCTAAATCCCCCTCTCCAGCAGCAAGTGATGTGGCCTGTAATTCTGACTGATATCCAGAATGAAGAGGGCAGGCCACCTGGGGACTGGGTTGCCCGCTGGCAGGGCTGGCCCTGTCAGTAGGCAAACTAGGTGATTGCCTAGGGTGCTGGCCCTTTGGCACCCCGATGTGACTGGGACGCTATCAGTGTGTGTGTGGGTGTGCCAGAACTTAGCCTTGCCTAGGGTACCTGGCAGTCTAGGGCCAGCCTGGGCATCTGGCAACAGGTGGGACATCACCAGTTTCTAGTGACTGCCAGGGCTCCCCTTGTCTCTCCTGGGTAGCTCCAGAAATGTCAGGCAGTGTATGGTCAGAACTTCCTGTAAGTAGGTGAAGCCTTACTTTTCTTTTTAATCTTCTCCCTAGGACAGTGAAGAGGCTGCAATTGCCTGAAGGTTTTCTGCCATAAGCAGGCGAATGGGAACCTTCCCTGCCTAGAGGAAATGGAAGCTTCTGAGTGTGAATTCTTGGACATCACGTGCCTGCTGAGCCCTCCTCTCCCAAAGTCCACACTCTCCAAGCACCATCCCCACCCCATAGGGTTGCCAAGTCCAATTAAAGAAAAATCTGGGGACTTTGGGGGTGGAGCCAGGAGACATTGGGGGTGGAGCCAGGAACAAGGATGTGACAAGCATAATTGAACTCCAAGGGAGTTCTGGCCATCACATTTAAAGGGACAGCATGCCCTTTTAAATGCCTTTCTTCCATAGAAAATAATTAAGGATAGGGGCACCATCTTTTGGGGCTCATAGAATTGGACCCTCTGGTCCAATATTTTTGAAACTTGGGGGGTATTTTGGGGAGAGGCACTAGCTGCTATACTAAAAATCTGGTGCCTCTACGTCAAAAAATAGCCCCCCCAGAGCCCCCAATACCCATGGATCAATTCCCTATTATTCTCTATGGGAATCGTTCTCCATAGGAAATAATAGAGTGCCTAGTAGACATTTCCCTCCCCCCCCGACGCTTTCTAAAGGGGGGGGAGGGCCTCCATACCAGGGAATCCCCCCTCCCTGCCCCCTCCCTCTCTCTCACACACACACACAAATACTTACGGTACTTGGTCTTCTTCCAGCAGAATTTGCTCGCTGTGAAAACGAAAGTAAGGCTGCACAGGAAATGAAAGGGAGGGGCCGTTCCTGTTTCCTGTGCAGCCTTAAAGGGACACATTTTATAAACGGATCCCAAGCTGTAAAACAACATGATGCCTACAGGTATGTTCTCTCTCCCCCCAGATTTTTTAAGAGCGGGGGAGGAGGCTGAAAATTCAGGGGTCCCCCGCCAGGGCAGGAGGGTTGGGAAGCCTACCACCCCAGGAAATTACCTGAGCCAGACTTGGCAACCCTAGGTCAGTCAGCAGTAGTTGTTCACTTGGCATGTTGATCCCTGGCATCCCCAGGGTAAACTATCAGGGAGCAGGGAATCAGAAGGACCTCTGCCCGAGGCCCTCCCCACCCACCCCCACAATAAAGCTACTGAAAAATGGAGTAGAGACCTTGATAGTGTAGGGGTCTGAGTGCGTTGCCAGCTTCATCCTGGACAATACCTGGAATTTTTAGGGATGCCAGCAGCCTCCAGGTAGATCTCCTGGCATTATAGCTCATCTCTGCATGACACAGATCAATTCCCCTGGAGAAAGTGGATGCTTTGGAGGGTGAACTCTGTGACACTGTTCCCCATTGAGGTCTCTGCCCTCCCCTGGCTCCATCCCCAAATCTCCAGGAGTTTCCCAACCTAGATCTTGCAACTTTATTCCCCCTTCCCCCCCCCAGTGGCTGGTGGGGGGAGACCAGCAACTCTAGGGGTGGTGCTTGTGGGGAGGGATTTCAGGTAGAATCTGTGGTATACCAATGTCTCCAGGGGAACTGATCTTTGTAGTCTGGAGATCAGCTGCAATTCCAAGAGAACTCCAGCCCTCACCTGGAGGCTGGCAACCTTGGGGTCTGAGTCAGGTAGGGAGCTGACTCTCCAGCTTCAGGGAGACACCTGCCACTTCTCAGTGCTTTTAAAAATCATGCCAGTGACATTATAGCACTTCCTGCAAAGGCTCAGAACTCATGTTGCAACGCCATATGGGCACTCTATGGCAAATACTGGAAGTGACATCGTGCCACACCATTCCCATGCCTCCCCCACTGGTTGCAATCCTAAGAAAAGCAAAAAACTATAAAAATAACGAGGATATAACTCAAACTGGAGAGCCAGTATGGTGTAGTGGTTAAGTGCGTGGACTCTTATCTGGGAGAACCGGGTTTGATTCCCCACTCCTCCACTTGCAGCTGCTGGAATGGCCTTGGGTCAGCCATAGCTCTCGCAGGACTTGTCCTTGAAAGGGCAGCTTCTGGGAGGGCTCTCTCAGCCCCACCCACCACACAGGGTGTTTGTTGCAGGGGCAGAAGATATAGGAGATTGTAAGCCGCTCTGATTCAGGAAGAAGGATGGGGTATAAATCTGCAATTCTTCTTCTCTTCTTGCTACTCTATATTTTGAAACAAACAATTTATTATCAATATTATTGACAAAAAACACCACACTAGATGCTAGATTTTAACAACATTGGCAAAATTACAAGAGGGTTGATGTTACAGCAACAGCAATGGATTGCCTAGGTAACTGTGCTTAGCACAGACATTTTGAATCTGACAAACGGTAACCCCTAATGGAAGACTGTTGATCTCTGAGGCTCCAACTGCGGCTGGCTATACAACAATTGTAAAAACTGGAGAGTATCTAAATATAACTATGAAGGAAATACTGGGTATTCCATGATTGAATTCAAGGCTTTACCTAGTGTACTGCAGCCTCAAGGTGAATGAAATGGGTAGTTCCCTAGGCAATCCATTGCAGCTGCTGCTGTTGCTGTAACACCAATCCTCTATTGTAATTTTACCAATGTTGTTAAAATCTGGCATCTCGTGTGGTGTTTTTTGTCAATAATATTAATAAAGTTTGTTTCAAAGTATAGAGTAGCAAGCCAAGCCTTGTATCAACAGTTGTTACTTTTATAGTTTTTTTCTTTTGTTACAATATCACTTTTCTGTATAGCCATCTCCATCTGTATAGCGATGGTAAGAAGGCAGCTTCTTGTATTCATGTGTAGAACCAGGAAGGCTGGGCTCCCACACCTTTCTTAGCCACTGGGAGCCCTTGGGCCAGTTGCTCTCTTTCTCTCAGCCCAGTCTATTTCACAGGGGAAGTGATGCATGGAATTTAAATACTCCCTGATGACTGTGCAGTCAGACATCTTGCCATTACAATGAGTAACTTTTTGAAAACAGGCAGTATCAGTCAATAAAGCTGCCTCTTTGTGTGTGTGAGGCCACATTCAGGCTCTCCTTAAAGGTAAAAGTAAAGCAAGCACCAGTCGTTTCCTACTCTGGGGTGACGTTGCTTTCATGACATTTTCATGGCAGACTTTTTATGCGGTGGTTTGCCATTGCCTTTCCCAGTCATCTACACTTCTGACTCTGGGGTGACATCGCATCAGGACATTTTCATGACAGGCTTTTTTTACAGGGTGGTTTGTCATTGCCTTCCCCAGTCATCTACACTTTACCCCCAGCAAGCTGGGTACTCATTTGAAGTATAGCCACCTTCAAGAGGGGTTTAGATAAAAATATGGAGCACAGGTCCATCAGTGGCTATTAGCCACAGTGTATGTGTGTATATAAAATTTTTTGCCACTGTGTGACACAGAGTGTTGGACTTGATGGGCCGTTGGCCTGATCCAACATGGCTTCTCTTATGTTCTTATGACCGATCTTGGAAGGATGGAAGGCTGAGTCAACCTGGGGCTGGCTACCTGAACTCAGTTTCCGCTGGGATCAAACTCAGGTCGTAAGCAGAGTTTGGACTGCAGTACTGCAGCTTTACCACTCTGTGCCATGGGGCTCTTAACCTCTCCTTACCTATGAATAAATAGTTATTATTACGATTTCAGTTTATTTATTTTTAGATTTTTGCAACTGATATACAGGCCTTGAATTCAGCAGGAGCTCACAGGAGCACAGCTCCTGAACCTTTCTGAGGGTTCCTCCTCCTCATTCCCACCTTGCCTACTGATGCAGCTGTATAACAATCACTGGATGAGCTCCACCACCTATTTTTCTACAGAACGACCCCTGCTAATATATATTTGAACATGGAAATAATTAATACAAAGATTGTATATTTTAAAGCATGAGATTTCTTTGTTATTAGCATATAATTTAAGGACATTTCCATAAGTAGCAAAAATATGGATTTGGGCATCATCCCTTGAGATCTTCAAGCTGGGATCTGAATCCAACATTAGTAAAATGTTAGTTTGAAAAGACAGAGGCCATGATCCAACTCTAGTCATGGGCTAGTGTATAATAATAACTGTTACAACAACAGATGTAGGGTCATCAACTTCCACTCTTACTGATACTTGCTATTCAGATTCAATGTGATACATTTCCTGGAAAATACAATGGCTGCAGAGTGAAATCCAGATTCAAACAGGCAGTGGTTAACAATCAAAACAGAAGGCATGTTTCAGAGGTGTATTCCCTCTTACCAGCAAAACAGTCAATTTTAGATCTTTAGGAAGCTGAAACGGATCACCAGGTGAAGCGGTCACTGGCACTGAACTGGGGAAAATGTTCCGCCCAAAGCAGCATCCCCAGCACTGAATGGCACCCTCCAAACAGCCCCTCTCTTGGATCTGTGAAGGCAGCTGAAAGAGGCGAGTCAGGTGAACTTTTTCATGAACCGGAGTTTGGCGTAGGCGATCACAAGGAAGATGACCATCATGCAGAGGAGGGCAATGATATTCTCCCACATGGCCCAGTTATTTAGCTCCACTCCCTGGCTGCAGAGATATTCTTCACCAGAGCAACTGTTAAAAAAACAATTTGCAGATTTGGAGTTATTTGGACCAGCGTGCTATCTCTACAAAAATAACCTTTTCACCAGTCCCAAATGCAAACGTTTCTTACTAAGCCAAGGCTACAGCTGACATTGTCATTGTGACAGTAACTTCCCCTCTTATTCCCCAGAGATGTCAGTTCTGCTTTGTACTTGCTTCTGTTTTACTGGAAACCTTCTTAAAGGTAAAGGTAGTCCCTTGTGCAAGCACCAGTCGTATCTGACTCTAGGGTGACGCATCATGACGTTTTCACGGCAGACTTTTTACGGGGTGGTTTGCTATTGCCTTCCCCAGTCATCTATACTCCCCCCCCCCCAGCAAGCTGGGTACTCATTTTACGCACCTCAGAAGAATGGAAGGCTGAGTCAACCTGAGCCCGCTACCTGAGCCCAGCTTTCGCCAGGATCCAACTGAGGTCATGAGCAGAGCTTGCACTGCAGTACTGCAGCTTTACCACTCTGCGCCACGAGGCTCGTGGAAACCTTCCTGCTGTCTTGCAAATCCATTTTGAAATTAAATCTGTTATGGTTGGAAGATATGGTGGCCACCAAGTCAGAATTTTATTCTCTCTGCCTCTGTAGAAATGTTATTCTCTTTGCCCCTTTTTGATAGGCTTTTTTACCACAGAAAGATGACTGCTTCAACAGAGTTTTCCAAAGTACAAAATACATATGTTCAAGAGGAGCCATAAGCAACCCCAACTTTAAGACCCCCTCATTTTTGTGGCCCAGAATGCAAGAGGCTGACACTTACATTTGCCCAGGCTGGGGGATATATTGGGAACAGCTAGTCCACAACCTGGATTCACTGACGTTGCCGCAGAAATCCAAGCCTCTAAACTCGTTCGCTTCAAGGGCCTGTGCAGGAGACCAGAGACCAAATGAGAGGAACACAGATGAAGAGGAGAACCCCTCTTTATTTATTCTCCATATTTGCCTTTTTTTGAAGCCAGCCTTTCTCACTGAGATTCAAGGTGGATTGCGGGATATAAAACAGCAGACAGCATAAAACAGACAATGGACCGCGTAATATGACTGAGATTACAGAATTAGAGAACAGCGCAGACAACAAACAATCTATACTAGGGGTGGCCAAACTGTGGCTCTTTCACACATCTTGAAGCCCCTTCTGCCCTGTTGGCCAGCTTGGAGAATGCATTCAAAGTTAAAGTTGCTTTCTTTCCACCTCTCCCTCCCCATCTTCCTTCCTTCCTGTCTTGCAGTTCTCAAATATCTGACTTTATTCTATATGGCTCTTATGTTAAGCAAATTTGGCCACCCTTGATCTAAATGGAGGCCTACTCCACTCAATACAGAATTTGGAATTATCAGGTACAAGACAAAGCAGTAAAATCAGGTGACAGCATTCTGCAATAATCTTTTTAGTGGATTACAATCCTGTTCTGTAAAAAAAAATCTGAGCATTTCTAATCTTTAACTACCAATTCAATATTGGTAGATTTTAATAAATAATAAATCATTTTATCCAGAACAGCCTTTTACTATTTATTACCACTATCCTGGGCTCTTTTTTTGAGCAGGAACACACAAGAATGCAGTCCCAGCTGGCTTGGTGTCAGGGGGTGTGGCCTAATATGCAAATGAGTCCCACTATTTAATACAAGGACATGAATTTAGCTTTGCCTGCTCTGATTTAAATATCTTAAAAGGTCTTAATTTTCAGAGAGTGGTGGTGTGCTTGATCTCTGAAAAACAAGGCTCACAGCAATCATGATTCCGTTTGGAAGTATTGAATGTTGCATTCAAATAAGTTGCTTTACAATATCTTCTTGCCACAGGGCCAAAACAGGCTTGCCAGCCTCCAGGTGGGGCCTGGAGTTCTTCCAGAATTACATGACTGATCTCCAGACCCGTGGAGAAAACGCTGAGCCCCCTTCCCTCCTCCAACACCACCACCCCAAGGTCCCACGTCCCCAATCTCCAACTGTGGGACTGGCAACCCCAGGCACTCAGCATGTGGCTGCCCAAACCAAGAGACCTGTTTCTCCTCCGCTCCTCCCCGCACTGCCCAGAGAGCTGCCACTTCATTTCCAACCCCCCATCAATCCTGGTTCCAGAAGAAACCAGCCAAAGGAAGCACGTAAAAGGCGCCTACGAACCGTCAGACCGTATCTAGGAATGCTGAAGTACTTCAGCCAGTTCAGCCAACCCATCACAGAGGGAAGATTCACCAATAAGCCTGAAAAGATCTAGAATTTTTGAAGGGAAGAAAATTTATAAGTCAATATATTCTTCAGAAGACTCTCCTTGGCCAAAGAAATGCAGTCAGGCCGAGAGAGAACTACCTATCAGTACCCTCCCCCTCCTTCAGCAGCCATTGATGGTGTTCCTGTGGAAGAGGCATTTCAAATACAGACCTTCCCCCCCAAAAAAACATTTTATTAGAGAATAAACCCCCCAAAAGTACATATAATACCTTAAAAGTGATATACAGAAAAACTGGCAATGTAACAATGTACAGACTTCCAGAAAAATGCACATGTTAACAGGGAGGCTCCCAAACTGGCATGACTGACAGAGTGGGGCTTGAAGTTCTACATTTAAAACCGATCTCCAGACCTCAAAAAACAGTCCCCCTGGAGAAAACGGAATATTTGGAGGGTGTATTCTATGCTGTTGCACCAATATTGAGCTCTTTCCTCTCCCCAAGCTTTGCTCTCCCCTGGCACTGTCCCCAAATCTACAGGAATTTCCCAAGCCAGAGTTCCAGCCCTGATTATTGATTCAGACCAGGCTTACCAACATGAAAACAAAGCAAATTGTGATGATGAGGTTAGCGATGGCCACCACGTTCATCCCGGCAGAGATGGCCAAGGCCATAGAGGTGGCTGTGTAGGACACGAGCACCAGCGTCAACATGAAGAAGAAGAACTTCCCTGCTTCCGCTCGATAGCCTAAAAACAGCAGGACAGAGAGCCCAGTGAAGCAGGGCTATAGCCAGGATTTTAAAAGTCAGGGGCCTTTTAAAAGTGGGGGGCCCCCCTTTCTCATCCACTGCGGGGTTTGCTGTTTCTCAGAAGCTTCTGGGGGAGGGGCAAAACCTGGAGGCTCTGGAAGTGACCAAATCGAGGCAGCCCACCTTAAAACTTTGGCGCTAAGAAGGGACTGCACCTTCCAGGCAAGCAGGGAGGTTCCTTCCATCTCCCCCCCCCCCCGCCTGTTCCACACAGCTTCCTCTGCTTCCTGCTCCTCCGCCTCCATCTTTTGCTGCTTCAGTGCACTGTGCCCTACGCAGCTCTCCCAGTTCCGCCTGCTGCTCAGGACAAAAATAAAAAATAAAAATGGCTGCACCCTGGAGGGGTCCCTGGAAGTCAGGGCGCAATGCCCCCACGGGCCTGCAGTGAACAGGTGAGTGGCAGGGATGACTGCTGGAAAGGAAAGGCCTTCTAGGGAAGACAGGAGGGAGGAAGGGAGCCAAAAATTTCCCCAGTGGGACAGGATCACAGGCCATGGGGTGTGGCTGCAGCAGTTAGGAAGGGTCTCCGACTCATCCTTATAACCACTGAAATGACCGGTATCAAGCTAGGCTTGGCAAGTCCAGGTTGGGAAATGCCTGAAGATCTGGGGTTCGAGCTTGAGGAGGATGAGGTTCCAGAAGGGGGTAGAATCAGTGACCAAAACTCAGACTGCACTTCCCTGCACTGGTCTGATCTCCTGGCCTCATCAGCTGCACTGGGTAACATTGCTGCTTATTTCTGGACAAAAGTTCTTTTGTTGCCCGCTCAGAAATGGGGGGTTTGTGAAAGACTTCCCTCCCTAGCTCCACATATCTTGGAGACACAAAGCTGCCTTCTACTGAACCAGACCCTTCATTCACCCAGGACAGCATTGCCCACTCAGGCTCACAGGGGCCTTTCGGATCCCATCTTTCAACCTGGAGATGCTGGGGACTGGCACATGCGACTCTCCTGCTCCCCTGCTGAAACAAGGCAGTCAAGTCCCTGCTAGGGTCACAGTGCCAGGCAGGCAAAAACGTGGATTAGTTTACTGTGATGGAAATGGCTGCATGTGCTCACATTCACAAGGTCCTAGGGGGGCATCTCACTTCCTCCTCCCCCCACCTTTCTTTCCCTTCCCCTGAAAACTCCCATATCCTCACCTTTCCCTGCTGCAGGGTTGCCAAGTCTAATTCAAGAAATATCTGGGGGCTTTGGGGGTGGAGCCAGGAGACACTGGGGGTGGAGCCAGAAGCAAGGTTGTGACAAGGCTAATTGAACTCCAAAGGGAGCACTGGCCATCACATTTAAAGGAACTGTGTGCCTTCCCTCCATTGGAAATAATGAAGGATAGGGGAACCTTGGTTTGGTGCTCATAGAATTGGACCCTCTGATCCAATCTTTTTGAAACATGGAGGGTGTTTTTAGGAGAGGCATTGGATGCTATGCTGAAAATTTGATGTCTCTACCTCAAAAACAGCCCTCCCAGAGCATTAAATAAAATGTTGAGCATTAAAATATGAGAGTTTTTAAATGGTTACTATATTCTTTGTTCACCATCACAGTAGTTGTTTAACTTTTATTGTCTGTCCCACCTGGGGATTGGCAGCCCTACCCTGCTTCCTTCTCTCATTCCTACCCAGTATCCAACCAACCTTTTATCTGTCCCCACCTTCAGTTATATTTATTATTTCTTCTCTCGAAGCAGCCCTGTGAGGGAGGGTGTGACTGGTCCGAGGCCATCCAGTGAGCTGCCAGGGCAGAGAGAGGATCT
Organism: Heteronotia binoei; assembly: GCF_032191835.1. Classification (NCBI taxonomy): domain Eukaryota; kingdom Metazoa; phylum Chordata; class Lepidosauria; order Squamata; family Gekkonidae; genus Heteronotia; species Heteronotia binoei. The sequence goes on along the minus strand of NC_083228.1, from coordinate 1,008,208 downwards.
GCAGCTGAGTCTCCCAGATCCACGACTGGCCAACACTGGCCTCCGTGGGGCAGCTGGTGCTCAGCAGTTTCAAGCACTGAGGCATGGACAGGCCTCAGACTTTAAAGACAGCCTTGGGAAGGGCTGCTCCCGGTTCCCCTGCCTTTTACTAACAGAAACCAAACCTAGAATGTTGGCAAAGATATTGCGGCAACAGCCACTGAGGACATCCTTTTTGGTGTAGAGCCAGTTTGGTGTAGTGGTTAAGTGTGCAGTCTCTTATCTGGGAGAACCGAGTTTGATTCCCCACTCCTCCACTTGCACCTGCTGGAATGGCCTTGGGTCAGCCAGAGCTCTGGCAGAGTTTTCCTTGAAAGAGCAGCTGCTGTGAGAGCCCTCTCAGCCCCACCCACCTCACAGGGTGTCTGTTGTGGGGGAGGAAGGTAAAGAGATTGTGAGCCGCTCTGAGACTCTTCGGAGTGGAGGGCAGGATATAAAACCAATATCTCCTTCTTCTAAAGCTACAGGTGCTTTTTTATCAGTTGAGGGTTTTTTTAAACCCTCAGTTACAGTGCCAGCCCCCAGCAGAGGGGGGCTTCTCCCTGCTCCAGGCCTGTAGCTATGGGGGGGGGGAGCTGTGGGGGCCCTGACCCCTGACTTCCTGCCAGGTGCCCCTGACCTTCCCTTCCTCCCTACCCTCTCCCCCTTGCCACCCCTGTGGGGATGAAAGCTGAGATGCTGGGGGCTGCCCCCTCCCTCCCCCTCATGATCTAATTTGTCTTCTCCCACAGTGACTATCACTTTACTATTACTATTACATCTCGGGCTCATATATATGTTTTAATTTGTAAATGTGCCCACGCTACCTATGCTGTATTTTTATCTTATTGGCTTTGTTTTGATTTTATTATTATTTTACTGTTGGGTTTTAATTGTTATTTGTAATCTGCCCTGAGCCCTCTCATAGGAAAGGGTGGAATATAAATCTACTAAATAAGTAAATCAAATGCATGGGGGCCATTTACAGGATGGGGGGAGGGAGGGGAGGTAAGGCACCCCGAGTCATGCAGCAGTGGACAGGGGAGGGGAGTTGCTAAGTGCCCCCTGACTTTTTTACATGCCCCCCCCCAAACTTTTAAAATCCTAGCTACAGGCCTGCACTGCTCTGGCCCAGCTGGCTGGGGAAGCTCTTCCCCTAAACAGGGATTTCACCACACAATGTTCCCAACACACTTGCATCACGTGGAAGCGGCATCATTGCACTGGGGACGATGCGCAGGGGATGCTCTGGTCTTGGCCAAACTCTGTGGTTTAAACCCAATTTAACATAGAGTTTGTCCAAAAACCAGGGTCCCCTGTGCAATGTCCCCAATGTGATGACATCACTTCTAGGTGCCAACCCTCAGAACATCCCCCCCCCCCAAAAAAAAAAATCCTACTGCCAGGCCAGTGAGGGGACCTGGCGACCATAACCCTCAATGTTTTTTCTTTTTTTCAGATTTCAGATTTTTCTGCAAAGTTGGGACATATTTGGGGTTTGTAGAAAGACACTGCCCCAATAACAGGCAGGGAGATGGGTTGGAAGTAGGGATGCCAGCCTCCAGGTTGGGAGATTCCTGGAGATTCCGGGGGTGGAACCTGGAGCAGACAAGGTTTGGGGAGGCCACAGAGTCCGTTCTGCAAGGCGGCCATTTCCTCCGGGGGAACTGATTTCTCTGTCATTTGGAGACCAGCTGTACTTCTGGGAGATCTCCAGCCACCACCTGGACACTGGCAAAGCTACTTGGAAGGGGAAGGCAGAAGGAGGGAGATGCTGCTGGCCTGCCCCTTCCCATCCCCGTCACACCTCTGCAGCAGTGTCCTTACCGATCATCCAGTAGCTGATGCATGAAAAGACAATAGCCGGCAAGGTCCTCATGGGGAGCAGGTCTCCAAACATCAGAGCCAGGAAATAGGCTGACACACGATAATAGCCGCTGGTATACTGGTGGCTGTTGGGACAGAACAGGATGCGGCTCACATGCTGGACGGGAGGGAAAGAACATTCGGCCAGATTCTTGGCCACGGTTGCTCTGTCTTAGCATTAGATTGAGGGCTGATTTACACATTTCACAGTACAGGCATGCAGACTCTCCAGAAAGGTTTACCTGGAGTTCTCTGCAGGGAAATCCATTTGAAAACCAGAATTGTGGAATGCTTTCCCAGAGGCCACAACGGCCCTGCGGGATCTCTCTACTTTCTGCAGGGCCTGCAAAACTGAACCGTTCCGAAAAGCCTTTACTATCTAACTGGGAGAGGACTGCCACCCCACATCATTATAGAGCTACAATACCACATGATCACCATCAGGAAAGAAGAACCCACCTAAATTGAAGTGGCACAGTACCACGGAATGGTTTGAATTGTAACTATATTTTATTGATTTTAAATTGTAAATATAAATGCCTGTTAGCCGCCCTGAGTCCGCTTGTGGAGAGGGCGGGATAGAAATTTAAGGAAATATATAAATAAATTTCCCAGATGCAGCCCATCCTCTAGGCAGACCTAGGTGGCTGCCTAGGGCGCAGACTGGGGGGTGACAAATTGGACCCTGCCTCCTGAGTGATTGATATCTCCCAGGAAGAGAGGCCCTCTGGGAGCTGGGAAGAGGCTGCGTGCTCCCTGGCCACCTCTGTGGTGCTCACCCCACCCCGCTGCCCACCCCCTATGGGCAAAGCAGGAGGGTGGGGAGAGCATGTGCGGCAGCATGCCAAGGCACAGAGAGGCTGTGCTCTGCTGCTATCGCTCTGCTTCCACTTCTGGAAGGCAGAGCAATGGCAAGTGGCCTCTCTTCGCCACTCAGAGCCTTGCTGTGCCACCGTGCATGCTCTCCCCGCCCTCTGGCTTTGCCTGTGGGGGTGGGGCCTTGCCTAGGGCGCCATACACCGTAGGGTCACCCCTGCCACTTCCCAAGTACATTGGAGGGGCTAGCGTGATTCAAACTGGGATCACAGATGGTGCTAAGACAGAGGAGCCGTCCTCCACCTGAAATGGCTCCAGGAAGAGTGTTTACCCTACTGGGAAAACATTACATGTGGAGCCCTCAGCAGCTCCCCAGGGCCATTGCAGGTTGGGAAAAGAGTGCCTGCAGAAAGGCTCCTTCTCACCCGGCACTCCAGTCCCCAGCACAGAATTCCAGGGGCTCCAGAGCTCTGGCAGCAGCCCCGTGTTTGTCGTGCAGACACAGAAACGTCTGAGCAGTTCCCTTTCATCCATTTAGATAAGGCACCCCGAACCTGGTGTCCAGAGCACCAATGAGTCGGTCAACCCCTTGCCAAGTGCTTGGAGAAAGTGGACAGAGCTGGGTGGGTCTTTGGCCCAGCAGAGCATGTGGCTGAAATGCTGAAGAGGTACCGCTAGAGTTACAGATAACCTCAGTCCCTGACATTTTAGTTGCAGCCACTACCTGTGTCAGAATTGTGGTGTGTGATTTTAAAGAAATTATTTCTTTCTTTAAAATTCCCCTATTGGTCCAAGCCTTCCATAAAGATTTCTTCCCAATTCTTATGTGTGGATTGGCCCATAATGTTGCTTTAGCATGCAAACTATTTTTTTGTGAGCAGGGCTTTTTTTGAGCAGGGAACACACAGGAATGCAGTTCCAGCTGGCTTGGAATTAGGGGGTGTGGCCTAATATGCAAATGAGTTCCTGCTGGGCTTTTTTCACAAAAAGCCCTGCTTGTGAGGAGAATTGATACTTACATAAACAGTTTCTTATCCCTGATGAACAGCTCAATGGAAGACACACTGGAGAAGCACTGGTTTGTGGTTACAAAAAACAAGGATCCAACTCTGAAAGAGGTAACCAAAACGGAGTCAGATGCCGTCATGAGTTCCCCTAGAAACAGATCTGTTTGTATTCTGTGCCAAAATGTCCCCAAATGTCATTGTGTTCAAGACAAATCATTTATGAATAAATAAAAGTCTTTCACTTGGAGTAAATATGTACATACGTTATTCTAAAGTTAGAACTATTTGCAGATTTCTGTGTTAGTTTGAGGTTTTTTGCCAGGGAGAACTCAGCAGAAGGAGGACAGTGATGGACAGCTGAGGAGCAGCTCCTGGTGGGTGGGAACATGGCAAGAATCCCTGAAAATACATGTTGTCGTACCGTACAAGGAAACCGCCTTCCCTGGACACGAGAACACTCAGTAAAAACTGCCTGCACCATTTCACAGGGCTCTGTCAAAAAGTGAGTTCTAGAAACTTTTTTTTATTTTATTTTTAAAGTTTAAATTACTAAGAATCTCATCCCTTGGTCAAAACCAAACCAAAACACCCAAGCATGTTGAAATCACAGGAGACCTGGCCTATAAAGTCACCAAAAGCTATGCTTGAACCACCCTATTGCTGGTACGACTAGGCCATTATCAATAGGATTGCCAACTCCAAGTAGGGGAGATTGGGGGGTGGGGTTTGGGCCTAGGGATCACCCTCAAAAGTAGCCCTTTTCTCCAGGGGAACTGATCGCTATCATCTGGAGGTCAGCTGTAATTCTAGGAGATCTCCAGGAGCCACGGGGGGGGGGGGGGAGGCGGGGATTGCAACCCTAGCCATCACCCAGTCCTTGTTTGCAAGGGCCAAGAACATTCTTCTGCTGCTGCCCTGCAGAGAGCCTTCCAAGGATCTTTTCGGCCCGAGGGATCCAGCTTGCTTGGGGAAACAACAGGAGAAGCAGCAGGTGTCACTGCTGACCTGACCTGGATGGTCCGGGTTAGCCTCATCTCCTCGCATCTTGGAAGCTAAGCAGTGTCAGCCCTGGCTAGTGTTTGAATGAGAGACCACCAAGGAAGTCTAGGGCAGGCAATGGCAAACCACCTCTGGGCTTAGGTTGCCAGCTCTTACCTGGCTGTCAGCAGGGGACTCCAGTCCTCTTTCTCAGAGTGCTTCGCACATGCAATCACCCAGCTGCCCCTGGAAACACAGCCTCTGTGTGTGCTTGTGCATGCACATGTGGGGGGAAACACCTCATAAAAAGCAGCAGGGAATCTGAGGGACATCACTGAAACAATTTGGACTTGCTTGTCTTTTGTTTTGCCTTCCTCCCTAAAGGAACCCAAAAGCCACTTACATCCTTCTCTTCTCCACTCTTTCATCCTCACAACAACCCTGTGAAGTAGTGTGAGACTGGCCCAAAATCACCCAGTGAATTTCCATGACAGAGTGGGGATTTGAACCTGGGTTTCCCAGCTCCTCGTCTGACCATCTAAACACTATACCACATTGGCTCCCCAAACAAGAGGGTCTTCATATGTGGTAATCATCCTGACCTGGCCTAAGAGGATCTTTGCAACTCAGATTCCAAGGTAATCCACATGAACTGCTTTGAATACTCTGAAAGGCTTCATCTCGCCCTTATCCATGGCTGTTACAAAAGATTCCTGATGAAACCCCCCCCCCCCGCCACCTAGAGTGTTGCCATTCTCCAGGTGGGGCAGCCTGGGGGCCTCCTGGAATTACAACCAGCATCTCCAGATGACAGAGCTCAGCTACCCTGGAGGAAATGGCTGTTCTGGAGGGTGGACTCTTGAGTACTGGACTCCACTGAGGCCTCACCCTTCCACCCAGAAATCTTCAGGGATTTCCCAGCTCAGAGCTGGCAACGCTTTTACTCCATTGAAATCAATGGGCTTGGAAACCTTGTTTCGGAGGGCACTGTGTTACTCTTTGGAAGTGTCACTGATTTTATGCCTCCCTCTCCCCTCCCAGTCAATGGATTTATTGGGACTGCCTGGTTGGGGTTTCTCCAAGGGGGGAGCAAGCTGTTTCAGCCCAGGGCTGAGTGGTTACCGATTCTGAACTCCGCTCTCGTTGAGCTTCACGCCAAAGAAAATGGCGCCCACAATGAGTGCCAGGATGACGGTCACCAGAATCTGGAAGAGAACAAGAAGGAGGAAGGAGGAAGAACTCCTTGAAGAACTTCAACACCCCAAAAAGGCCTGCCTGTTTCTGAAAAATTCAATACAAGTGAAAAGGTTTTTCATCAGCCCCAGATCAATTTTGTTAGCAAAAGGCAATTGATCTTTTGTGCTGCAATTTAAAAGAGAAATGCCAAGTGCCTCAAATGTATACGTAAAAGGATTAAGTTCTCCAGCAGAGAGTAAAGCTGGTTGCAAAAAGTCAAGATCCTAAAGCAGGGACTCCCCCACGTGGTGCCCTGCTGTGGTGGCAGCTGCCGGTAAACCTTTCCTGGTACCTGTCCAGTATTTTTAGAAAGTGGGCAGGACCAAGTCAGGCTTTTGCCCAGCAAACTGGGTTTCCAGCCCTGGGTTGGGAAATTTCTGGAGATTTGGGGGGGGGGGGGGTGGAGCTTGCAGAAGGTGGGGTTTCGGGAGGGGAGAAACTTCAGTGGGGTATAATGCCATATAATCCACCTTCCAAAGCAGGGCTTTTCTCCAGGGGAGCTGGAGACCAGCTGGAGCTGTAATCTGGAGACCAGCTGTAGTTCTGGGAGATTTCCAGCCACCACCTGGCTTTTGATTAGCCACTCGAAATTTGATTGGCTGTACAGATTTTTTCTGTGGTGGCAGGATCTTCACTGTGTGACTGAAGTATGATTGGGCAGCCATTTTGTGTCTGGCTTCACCTCTTGCAGCAGCCATTTTGCAGTTGAACTCATCATTCTGTATTGGAATTCTAAAGAGAGAAATGCTCACTAAAGGAGAATGAATGGTTCTTGTCTAGAATTGTTTCTGATTACTGGACATCTGGGGGGGGGGGGGGGCTCAGCAGCCAGTTGACTGAAGCCACTGCTTGGGAGAAAGAAGCAGTGGGTGTGGTTTGCACCTGCCACAGCTTCCAAGGTCTGTGCTACGAAGTTTTATTCATTTAAAACTGTATTCACCACCTTTCCTCCTCTTGTTACAGAGCAGCTTGCAAATAATAGTTAAACACTTCCAGTTACAACCCCAGAATCCAGGGCTGCGATGGGCAGTCTGAGGATGAGAAAATAGCAGGGGTAAGGGATGCTGTGGCTGCCTCTTGTTGCCTTCTGTGGTTGTGTGTCTGGGAGGCACGAAACTCCCATGGCATGGCACCAGGTGCCATCAGGAGGTCCACCAATGGGACCAGGACACTAGAAGCTCTCCCACCAGCACCAAGAATACGTAGCATCACTGTGCCAGTCAGAGAGTTCCATCTATACCCTGTGGCTAATAGCCACTGATAGATCTCTGCTCCATATTATTATCCAATCCCCTCTTAAAGCTGACTATGCTTTTAGCCGCCACTACCTCCTGTGGCAGTGAATTCCACATGTTAATCACCCTTTGGGTGAAGAAGTACTTCCTTTTATCCCTTCTAACCTGACTGCTCAGCAGTTTCGTTGAATGCCCATGAGTTCTTGTATTGTGAGAAAGGGAGAAAAGGACTTCTTTCTCTACTTTCTCCATCCCATGCATAATCTTGTAAACCTCTATCATGTCACCCCGCAGTCGACGTTTCTCCAAGCTAAAGAGCCCCAGGCGTTTTAACCTTTCTTCATAGGGAAAGTGTTCCAAACCTTCAATCATTCTAGTTGCCCTTTTCTGCACTTTTTCCAATGCTATCCTTTTTGAAGTGCAGTGACCAGAACTGCACACAGTACTCCAAATAAGACCGCACCATCGATTTATAAAGGGGCATTATGATACTGGCTGATTTGTTTCAGTTCCCTTCCTAACAATTCCCAGCATGGCGTTGGCCCTTTTTATTGCAATTGCACACTGTCTTGACATTTTCAGTGAGTTATCTACCACGACCCCAAGATCTCTCTCTTGTCTCTGCCAGTTCACACCCCATCAACTTGTATTTGTAGTTGGGATTTTTGGCCCCAATGTGCATTACTTTGCACTTGGCCACATTGAACCTCATCTGCCACGTTGACGCCCACTCACCCAGCCTCAACATGTCCCTTTGGAGTGCCTCACAATCCTCTCTGGTTCTCACCACCCTGAACAGTTTAGTGTCAGCTGCAAACTTGGCCACTTCACTGCTTACTCCCAACTCCAGATCATTAAAGAACAAGTTTCTCATCCCAGAATCTGGCTCCTTACTTGTGCCACAGAAGCCTGAGGATTTCGAATGAGGTTCTTGAAGGAGCGCTGCGAAACCCAGTAGAGCTGAGTGAGGAAACCATTGGCATAGGTCACTTGGGCTCCCAGCCGTAGCTTCTTCCCAGCAATGCCTTGGCCATTCTCCACTCTCTGGAGCTCTTTCAGCAGGTCCTGGTATTGACTGGAGGCCAGGTATTTCTTGTGCAGAGAGTCCACCACAGTTTTGGCCATGCCCTGCTCCTCCTCCTCCTCCACAGGATTCTCACCATCGGTCTCTGAAATGGAAGCACTCAGTCAGTGCAACTGATGTGCTGACATTCACATCCATTTCTCAGGAATGGGAGCACACCTTTGTTATTTTTTTATTACAAATCACAAAATATAAAGCACAGAAATATCACAGGCAGATGAGGAAAACCTCCCCAATCATATAAATACCAAACGATGCCTCAGCATCGTATCACTCAAAATAACATTCTGATTTGTCATTCTTCTCCTCCTCACAACACTGTTTTTCGTTCTCTAAGTTCTCTTAAAGGTTGGGATGCCATCTTTTAACCTCAGGGAAGACTGGGTTCCCATTCCTAGTGATGCTCCAGCATGATCCCATGGTCACTCTCCTCCATGTTCTTACCAGTGTGGTTTTTCACATCTGTTCCCTTGGACTTCTGAACACCTTTCCCGGCTGTCACGGCCGTAGAGTCACCGTTGATCACATCGAGGAAAAAGTCAGCTGGGTTGTTGAAAGGTTCACACTCATACCCTGGGGTGTGGGGGGGGGGGGAGAGAGAGAAGATAATACTGTTGCCCACTTCAAAACAAACTCCAAAGAGTTCAGGATTGCTGCTCTTTGCTTCTCCTCCTCCACAGCCTCTCTTGGAGTATATTTCATGTCTTTAGAGCTAAAATTAAATGTTAAATAGGAGGCCTTTAAAAAAACCATGAAGGCAACAAAATGTTGGTTTCTGATTACCTAGTATCAAGATCATGTCAGCTATTAAAAATACAAAGTGGCAAAATAGAATTGAAAACTGCTGAAAAGCTGAATAATAAATATGATTGGTTTCAAATGCAACAAATAAAGAGCTTGGTGGAGAATGATATTAAAACTGAAGGAATAAGAAAAGAGCATACAGAAATAGAAAAAGTTCTGCTTGGAGACAACAAAAAATTAATTTCAAAATTATATAAATTACTTTTAAAATGGTCTATGGGAGATGAAGTAGTGAAAAATTATTAAGTGGGCAATTAATGTAAATAAAGAAATACAGATGGAAACTTGGGAATATTTGTGGAAGAACTCTATGAAGCTTTCGATGTGTCATAGTATTAAAAAGAACTGTTTTAAAATGATGTATAGATGGTATATGACTCCTAAGAAATTGGCAAAGATGAATAATAAGATGCCAGACAGATGTTGGAAATGTAAAAAGCATGAAGGTTCTTTCTACCATATGTGGTGGACTTGTGAAAGAGCAAAAAAGTATTGGCAGATGATTCAACAAGAAATTTCTAGGATCTTGGGATATGAATTTAAGAAAGTTGCAGAGATTTTTCTGTTGGGATTACAAATGGAAAAATTTCCAAAAGAAGATAGAACTATAATTTGGTACTTGCTTTCAGCTTCTAGGACATTATATGCACAGTTGTGGAAGCAAGAAAAAATACCAGAGAAATGGGATTGGATTGTAAAAGTCATGACATGGAGTGAAATGGACAAATTAACAAGAATTTTAAGAGACTATGATTTAGAAGTTTTTAAGATGGAGTGGGAAAAGTTCAGAAGATATGTAGAAAAAGAGTGGAAAATAAAAGGACATTGGACAATTTTTGATAATGATTAAGTCTTAGAAAAAAGAAGAATATTAATTTTTGTTTTTATTAGTTAAGGGTACCTTTAAACATTAGTACTTTAAGTAAATAACACCGGCGGGGATCAAGTAGCGGGGGGAGGGGTGGGTAGAAAGTAATATATGGGATAGATAAAAGAAGTTATTAATGACGCAAGAAATATAATTTGTTACAATATGTTACCAAATAAAATTGTTTAATCATAAGATCATGTCACTGCCTTCAAGCAACCAACTCACAGTGAACGCACTGGGTTTTCCAGGCAAGAGACAAACAGAGATCGTTTGCCATTCTACTCCTGGCCCAGCTTTGCTTCTGAGACGGGGTGGGACTGGGCTCGCCTGGGGTATCCAGTCCAGGGCAAGCAGGCTGTCAAGCTGACCCCAGGAACCCAGTGGAGCTTTCAAGGCAAGAGCTCTTCAGAGGTGGCTTGCCATTGCCTGGTTCCATGTAGAAACCCTCCATTTCCTTGGGCATCTCCCATCCAAGGACTAACCAGAGCTGACCCTGCTTATCTTCTGAGCTCTGGCAAGATCAGGGCTACGTAGGTGGTATATAGACTGATATTTAAATGCCATTGCCAAGGCTGAACTCCACCATGTGAAGCAGAGATCAAAACAAAAATGAGAATCAAAACCCCAGGAAGATTCATATCAAATCTGGCACAAAGCTCTAGCAGGCATTCATTGCAGCGGGATCTGATGGCTCTATGGGTCACAGGCAGACCTATCCGGCAAGCAGCTCATCCCAGCTTCACAGCCTCTTGTGAGAACTCAGCAAACTCACCCACAGAACGAAAATACTCGAGGGCATTTTGGGCCGGGCCGTGGTAGAGAACCTTCCCCAAAGCCAGCAAAGTCAGGCTATCAAAGAGCTTGAAGATGGAATACCGGGGCTGGTGGATGGAGAAGATGATGGTTCTGCCTCTTCTGGAGAGCCTGTGAGGGAAGGGCAAGGCCAAAGGTTCAAAATGCCATCCACAATAATATGCAAGCCTTAAGAAACCTCTTGGAGCGGCAAGTGCTGCATGCAGAGATATGTGGGAAGGGGATGCAGTGAGTGGGTTTTCTCTGCTGCTGCTGTGCTCCCCTTCTCTGGATCTTGGCAGGAGAAAACCTGCTTCAGCTCACACAGTGCAACAAGTTAAGGCAGGGGAAGTTGCCCTTGCCCTCACACCCTGCCTTTATCAAACAACTGATTCCCTGTTTTATGTATGGACAGGAGGAAAATGCCCCTCCACTTTTCAGTGTAAAAAAGGCTCCTACAAGATCTTGGACCTCTGTTTTATGCAGAGACAGCCTGATTCTTCATTAGCAACTGATGTTCATGTCTCCCAAGCATGTGGATGTTTGCTCTTGCAGTGCAGACAGCACCTCTCTTGTTTGCAGGGCAGATAAGCTGCCTGTCTCTTGTGGGGAGGGGGGCCTTTCCCCCCTGCCTTCTCTGCAGTACTCCCTGCCTACCAATGTGTGGGAACAAAGCCTTCGATTCTGTCTCCTGAAGGGTAAGCGGGCTGGTTGCCTATGAGAGGAGCAGGGGAAGCCTCTCTCAGCCTACAGGTGCCCTCCTGCAAATAAGAAGCAAAGAGTTCCCCCTGGCTGGCAGGTGCAGCCCTGGAGAATGGAATAGTTTAAGTCAACAAAAGTCATGGTCATAGACAATTGTGCAATAATTGATGAAAAGTGGCAATGCTGTGCATAGAAATGCCAAGCATGGTGATCTTGTTTGTTGGGAAGATCAGCTAATTGTTCTGGTTGGGTGATGCCTCTGTCAATTACATTGCTACTAAATTACACTCTTCCTTTCCTGAACTTCCTGGGAAACGAAACCAACAGTGAACCACAGCACTGTCCGATAGAAGCGTTTCTCACCATTCCTGACTGTCAGAAATCTGAATTTGGAACATTTTATGATATTATTTCAGTGGATCATTGGACATTATTTCAGTGACTCTTTTCCATTTCTAAAAATGCAGTGTTTGAATTATTATTGAATTGAATTATTACAATACCAGTCAAACTGGGCTGTTTCAATTAATTTTCAGATGACTGTATGAGAGAAGCATCTCTCTCTCTCTCATTCACACAAACACAGGGTCTATTGATTTGTAAACAAGAAGTGGCAAACCAAAATTAAAGTTACATATAACAAAAGTTGTATTTATGCACAGCTTTTTCAGAGTGCTAAACTGAATGTATTCATAGTTTTCCATGCTACAGTTTTCTTAAATGTTTTAATAATGTACGGGAAGTTTATGTTACTACATTCTCTTGCCTAAATACATCTACAAGTATTCCAATAAATAAAATTAAATAAAGCTTTGAAGTTATTTGATTACAATATTTAGGTTACATTGTGGGTATCTGGACAAACCTAGATTAGCAAATGTAGATCTAAAATAGCTTGAAATAACTCAAGGTTACCACCATACATTTTCTGTGTGGAAAAAAAATGCAGATTAGAGGATTGTTTTCAGTTGAACTGTTTTTGACTATTCGGGGTGGGGGGGGAGGGGATGTATATCCAGCATGAAAAATGAACCCAGCATATTTCTGTGTTTTGATTTCCTTGGCAAACCAGGACAGATCGCAATAAAGCATTGGAAATGTTCCCAGTTAAAAATCGTTCACATTGTTAACTTTATAACAATTGAAAAAAAATGCCATGAAAAGTTGTCACAGTTGAATTTCTGCCTGTTATGCTGCTTGTAAAGGAACAGGCCACCTTCCAGAACACAGGTGGTGGTAACATGTATTCCAAGAGTCTTGTCCTAAGAGTCCCCCTCCCAAACACACATTAGAACCATCTCTGCAAACAGGGGCAAAGGGGACCTGAGTGGTGCAGAACTTCCTTCTGAACCTTGGCAATTGCAAGCTGTTTGGTTTTTGCCCAAATGAGGATGATCCCAGTCTGGGATTCTTGGGAGAGCCTGCAGCTAATTCCAGGAGAGCTGGTTCTTACCGCCTTAGCAGGAGAAGCACCGCATTGGCTGTGCTGGCATCCAGACCAGTTGTGGGCTCATCCAAGAACAGAACTGGGGGCTCTGTGATCAGCTCCATCCCAATGTTGGTCCTCTTCCGCTCTCCGCCAGATACCCCTCGGATCAGTTCGGTCCCTACCTGCACAACAGGAGTTTAAGGTGTCACCACCAGACAGCAGTTTAGACCCTGCAAGCACCACCCATTGGCCACCAGGAGCAAATGTTCTGAAGACCCCTGTCCCGTGTGGGAAGTGGGGCAATCTCAGAATTGGGGGGGGGGGGGCTGTGGCTCAGTTGCAGAGCCCCTGCCTGGCTTTCAGAAGGTCCCAGGTTCAATCCCTGGCAGCATCTCCAGTTAAAAGGACCAAGCATCAGGTGACATGAAATAGCATTTACCAGCTGGTGGATCCTGACCTGAAAGTGGGTCCCAGGTTTTAGCAGTTTTATTGATTTGTGCATGATCTGATTTTTGTGGGGTTTTTCAAAGCCAGCCACCACACCAAAAAGGCTGGGAAGTGCTAACAGGAAAAGCTTCAGCCAGAGACCTTGAAGAGCTCCAGCCAGTCTGAAAAGACATTTGCCTGGATAGGTCTGGAGGGTCAGATCCAGTAGGAGGCAGCTTCACGTGTGCTCAACAGCCCACAGTCTAGAAGAGCTTTTCAATAAGGAGCCTGGAGGTGGGGGGGAATATAAGTTTTCCTCTGCAGGGAGGTAAAGAACGGGGTGAGTGTGTAGCTTTTGTTTGTTTATTAATGCGATTTGTAGTCCACCTTTCTCATGGAAACTCAAGGCAAAGGGTAATGCAATGAGTATGATGAAAGATCTGGTAAAGCAATGTGATCAGACCAGGATCACTGGCATCTGGAACACCTCTCCGCACACCTTAGCAACACAACCTTGACAATTAAGTTTACGAAAGGAAAGGAGTCACTGAAAATATCATAGGATTAACAGGTCCTGGAGTCCTCCATCCATTTCTTTAACTTCTGGCCCCACTGCTACCTGTTAGTTCCTCTGTGCCAACAGATGACACACTTAACACAGCTGATGAGGTGGGACACAGAATTCATCAGAACAAAGCTAGTGTCCAGTGGCACCTTTAAGACCAAAAAAGTTTTATTTTGGGTATAAACTGTCATGTGCATGCAACGAAACTTAATTCTGAGCATAAGCTTTCATGTGCAGGCAACAAAGTTTAATTATACCCAGGGCTTTTTTTGTACAAAAAGCCCAGCAGGAACTCATTTGTATATTAGGCCACACACCCTGACATGACCACTGTTTCACACAGGGCTTTTTCGGGGGGGGGGGGGAGCCCAGCAGAAATATATTTGCATATTAAGGCCACACTCTGACGCCAAGCCAGTTGGAACTGCGTTCCTGCTCAGAAAAAGCCCTGATTATACCCAGAATTAAACTTTGTTGGTCTTAAAGGTGCCACTGGTCTCAAACTTTATTGCTTCAGCCCAACATGGCTTCCCACCTGAATCTACTGTTATATCAGTTAGTCTTTTAGTTGCCCCCCAAAGTCCTCTTTTCTATTTGAGGCAGGTATTCAAATCCCTGTACTTATTTGGTAAAAACCACAGTGGTGGGAAGTAGGCGGAGCACTTCCCGCAAAGGCTCAGAACTCATGTTGCAATGCCATATGGGCACTCTATGGCAAATACTGTAAGTGACATCGTGCCACACCATTCCCATGCCTCCCCCACTGGTTGCCAGCCATCAGCTGGCAATCCTAAGAAAAGCAAAAAACTGTATAAAAATAACGATATAACTCAAACTGGAGAGCCAGTATGTAGTGGTTAAGTGCATGGATTCTTATCTGGGAGAACCGGGTTTGATTCCCCACTCCTCCACTTGCACCTGCTGGAATGGCCTTGGGTCAACCATAGCTCTGGCAGAAGTTGTCCTTGCTGGGAGAGCCCTCTCAGCCCCATCCACCTCACAGGGTGTCTGTTGTGGGGGGAGAAGATACAGAAGATTGTAAGCTGCTCTGAGACTCTGGTTCAGAGAGAAGGGCGGGGTATAAATCTGCAATTCTCCTTCTTAAGCACCTTCTTCCTGCAAGCTGTGGTGGCCTTTGTGTGCTCAGGGATTCCGTTCTGAGCATCAGAATTCAGAATGCACTTTTGGCCATGCAGGTCTGGAGAGAACATGAGGACCGTGAAACGTGTAGGCAGGCCAGATGGAAGAGAGGCAGATTTATACACAACAAAGAACTTAGCAATGAAAATTGTGTGGGTCTTTGCAGGGAGGCTCTCTGGTGTGTCAAGTTTGCCACGAGCGCTTCAGGCTCCTGAGTCACCTTAGCATCCGCCACTTTGCTTAGCCCCAACTCGTTGATGATCTGGGCCACTCGCTCTTCTTTCTCTTGGAAGCTGATGGAGCTCGGGAGCCTCAGGGCTGCAGAGAAGAGCAGATTCTCCCGCACAGTCATTGTACCCATGACAACATCATCCTGAAAGCCACACAGCCCTGAGGGGTTAGAAAGCCTAGAAAAATCGGCTCCTAGGCCTTTAACAGGAACACAACAGGCAGAAACTAACTGCACAGAAAACCTTTCCTGGCATAGAAATCACATAGGAAAAATGTCACTTTGAAATCTTGGAATGTAAACTGGAGATTTTAATAGTAAGTTTAGAATACCACAGTTGGTAGGTTTTGGTAGGGTTACCAACCTCCAGGTGATGCCTGGAGATCTAGAATTGCAACTGGTCTCCAGACAAATGAAATCAGTTCCCCTGGAGAAAATGGCTGCTTTGGAGGGGGGACTCCAGGGCCTTATAACCAGCCAAGGCCCTCCCCCTACCCAACCCTGTGTTCCCAGGCTGTACCCCCAGTTCTCCAGGAATTTCCCTGCCCAGAGTTGGCAGCCCAGGTTTTTAAAGAACTATAGCTCCTATCCCTTGTAGCTGAGGTTTTCATATAACTTTTGGGAAATGATTAACTTTCCAGCTTTCACAGACATCTAATTTTATCTCACTGGGCTGCTAGATCGAGGCAGGGCCCAGGGCGTTCCAGACTTGGCCGCTGCTGTAGATGTCATCCATCTACTGGCATGACATTCTAAGGCTGTTTGTCTTTGGCGTGTAGGGAGGAGATCTCAGTCCCACTGTGCAGAAGTTCCTCACTACTCAAATATTTGGGGAATCTGCTTATTTATGTTCTGTAACCCACTCTGCCCCAGTGTGGCCATCTCTCAGCTGGTTTACTGTTCAAGCTGCCGCAGGTTTTATAAAGAAAGAGTGGCAAGTCCTCTCAAGACCAAACTTTCCCAACACAGAAATCCAAAGTTTGAGGGCTAGTGCTGAAATAAGTAGAGCTATCCACAAAATCATAACTGCATTTTCCCTCCTCTTTAACCAGGGCTAGATTGTCTGGCACCTGAGGCAAGACTAACTTCTTGTGCCCCCCCCCCACTGAAAACGTCACCGAGTCACATGGGTGTGTGCGCCCGAATTGGCGCCCTGAGAAGGCCGGTGCCCTAGGCAATCACCTAGTTTGCCTTTGGCAGGGCTGGCCTTGTAAATTATGATCAAGTTGCCAGTTACAAACACTATCAGAAATTCTGCTTCCAGATGGGATTCTGAAAATGCTCTCTTCCCCTGGCAGCATCAGCAAGTGAGACAGGGACAGGTGCCTCACACTTCTGCTCCACTCAGTGCTGCAGCCCTGCCTTCTCTCCTGCACCTGCACAGAAGCAACATTGATCACACTCCCCACCCCCTCTGCATAGCGGGGGCGGGGAGCATTTTGACTGGAAACATGGTATACCCAGGGCTTCTTTTGTAGCAGGAACTCCTTTGCATATTAGGCCACACACACCCTGATGTAGCCAATCCTCTTGGAGTTTACAGTAGGCCCTGTGCCTACTGTAAGCTCTTGGAGGACTGGCTACATCAGGGGAATGCAAAGGAATTTCTGCTACAAAAAAGCCCTGGGTATAGCAGAGTTACACCCCGTAGTAGTCTGGTTGTTGATACAATTCTGTGTGAAAACACCACTGCAACAGAGATTCCAGACGGCCCTGGGGAACTCCTTTGGTGGTTGGAAATGCTGCCAAGTTACTGTTGACTTCTGGGGACCCTGACCCTGTAGGAATTTCAAGGCAAGAGAAGTTCAGATGTTGCCATTGCCTGCTGCTAGGGCACCACTCGGGGTCTGCCATCCAAGTAGTAACCAGAACTGGCCCTGCTTAGTTTCCAAGATCTGACGAGATCAGATTAGCCTGGGCCATCTTGCTCAGAGCAGGTAATCTGTTTTCTGCCGTGGTGGCCAAACTTGCTTATATAAGAGCCACATAGAATAAGCAGATGTTTGAGAGCCACAAGGAGGGAGGGAGGGAGGGAGGGAGGGAGGGAAGGAAGGAAGGAAGGAAGGAAGGAAGGAAGGAAGGAAGGAAGGAAGGGAGGGAGGGAGGGAGGGAGGGAGGGAGGGAGGGAGGAAGGAAGGAAGGAAGGAAGGAAGGAAGGAAGGAAGGAAGGAAGGAAGGAAGGAAGGAAGGAAGGAAGGAAGGAAGGAAGGAAGGAAGGAAGGAAGGAAGGAAGGAAGGAAGGAAGGAAGGAAGATGATAGATAGATAGATAGGCAGGCAAGCAGGATCAAAGGAGAGGTGGAAAGAAAGCAATTTTAACTTTTCATGCATTCCCCAAGCTACTGGCTGGCTTGGCGAAGTGATTAAAGAGAGAAATGGCTTCTCCAGGGGTGGTGGGGGCTTTGAGAGCCACACAATATGCATGAAAGATCCACAGGTGGCTCCTGAGCTGCAGTTTGGCCACCCCTGATATGGACGATGCAGCGCTGCATAGAAACGACACAATGCCTCAGAAAGAAACTCTTCAAAATATGCTCCACATATTTGTGGATGCCTCTGACAAGTGGTATCTTTTGTGCCCAACCTTACGAGATGCAGTCAACTTCCTGGGGCTCCCATCAGAATTGCTGAGCGTATAAAAAGCTCTGCTCGTAACCTCTGCCACCTTTTTCTCCTGCTGCCGTGAGACACTAACCTGGACGACGTAGCCTGAGATGCACTTGAAATTGGGAGGCTGCAGGGCACCATCAATAAGGACCTCCCCAGACAAGCCGGCAGGATCCTTCCGGGCCGCCAGAACATCCAGGAGCCTGCAGGCAGGAAGGGGTTCTCCGCTTGTTAGAACATCTTTTCATTTTATTTATTTACTTCATTTATACCCTGCCCTTCTCCCCCATAGGGGCCCAGTGTGGTTTACATCCTCTCCATTTTATCCTTACAACAACCCTACAGAACCATAGTTGGAAAGGACCTCCAGGATCATCTAGTCCAACCCGCCGCACAATGCAGGAAATTCACAAGTACTTCCCTTGCCCTCCTTCTCATGATCTCAGAGTTGGGCAGAGTGTGTGCCTGGCCCAGGGTCACCCAGGGAGGTTCCAGGGCAGAGTGGGGATTCAAATTTGGGTCTCCCAGATACTAGTCCAAAACTCAAGCTGCAACATCACGCTGCCTCCACAGGATTCCTTTTGACCTAATGAGGCTTGAGGATGCTAACTGTAAAATCCCTGAGCTTGTCTGACCAAAAACTGGGAAGTTTCTCTACTCAACAGCCGATGGTTGGTGCATTATAGAATCATAGAGTTGTAAAGGACCTCCAGGGTCATCTAGTCCAACCCACTGCACAATGCAGGAAATATCTCCCCCACCCACCCCCAGTGACACCTGCTCCAAGCCCAGAAGACAGTTTGAAAAAACAACAAAAAACCTTTCCAGGATCTCTGGCCAAACTGGTCTGGAGAAAAACTGCTGCCTGACCCCGAAGTGGCTGTCAGCATCCCCCTGGGCGTGTAGAAAGGGCCACAAGAACTAAGCACTGATGCAGCCCTTCCGGCTCTCCTTCTCAGGATCTGCCTTAGTCTTCAACTGTCCTGACAAGCCGATTATAAGGGAAGGGTATCCCTTATAAGGAAACAGTTTGCGCCTGCCTTTATAATGAACCTGACTCTGTGCAACATACCCTGCTTCGCTGTTCCTATTATTCTTCATTACATTATTCCTTGATCTGTCCCCTTTTCTCTTCTGCAAAATCTATGACCAATAATGACCAAATTTTCTTGCTATCTGACAAGTCTCCTGAAAATACTGCATCTGTTGCTGAGTTCCTATCATGTGTATGGAAGCTAAGAGTTATTTAGACTTATTCTGTTTTCTATTTCAGTTTATTGCCAAGTGGGCTCTGTCCGCAGACATTTTTTATATTTATATTTATTTATAATTATTGGTGCCTAGCTTTGGATTTTTATTTCTGATTCTCTGTCCTATTATTGTCAAGACCTCAAGTCAAGGAATAACACAGTCCAATAATTCAGCAGTTTATTCCATAAGCATCATAAGGCAGGACACCATCTTTGCTAACCTCTTAGCCCAGGGACTCTCCTTTTAACCCCTCGCGCCAACCGTTATATTTTCAAGTGCAAGGGTGGCAAAAGAAGGGTGGGAACCCGGGGTTTTGGCAGGACCCCTCCCACCCCAAGTTTAAGAGTCCAGATGTCTAATCTATACTTCCCTAGCATCTTTTTTTATTTTTAGTGAAATATTTTTATTTTAGTGAAAAATTTAGTGAAATTAGAAATTAGAAAAATTTTAGTGAAATATACTGGATAGTTTTAATGTTAAGATTTTAAGGTTTTTAGGTTTTTTAAATGTTTTGACTTTTAAATGTATTAACTTTGTACCTTGTTTATTGTTTTGTCGTTGTTGTGAGCCGCCCTGAGCCACTTTGTGGGAAGGGCGGGATATAAATTATAGAATAAATAAATAAATAAAAATCTGACCTTGGAGAGGTGGGTGGAAATAGCTTGACTAATAAGTTCCCAAGATTAGCATGCAGAGAGATGAGCTAAGCAGGAATGCACCCAGGCAAAATGGTCACAGTACAAAAAACATGGCAAGAGGAATACAGAGATGACTCTTGACAATTATGCTATTAAAGGTCTGTGTGAAGGTGTGACATGCCCAAGTTCACAGAATCAGCATTGCTGTCAGATGGCCTCTGTTTAACCCCCCCCCCCCCCACACACACAAAGAAGAAGAGCCCATCACCTCCCAAGGGAGCCTGTTCCACTGAGGAACTGCACTGTCAGGAAGTTCTTCCTAATGTTTAGCCAAAAACTCTTGATTTAATTTCAACCTGCTGGATGCGTTAAAAGATGTTTCCCTCAAGGTTCCCACTACTCCACAATGTTACATCTACTCAGCAGGAAGGCAATAAACTGAATTAACGGGGTTCACTCCCAAATCAGAGCGTGCAGCCTTAACAGTGGGTTTTTTTAGTTTGTGTGTGCATTTGTGCGTGCAGTGCACACACCAGGAAGTCATGGCAACCTCTGGTGACTGACCCCTACTGGGAGCCCGGAGGATATTCAGAGAGGTGGCTGAACAGAGCCTGCCCCGTCCTCCTGACTGCTGGTATTCCCAGGAGTTCTTCTATCCAAGTACTTGCCAGAGCCAAGCCTACTTAGCTTCCAAGATCTGATGAGATTGGGCTTGCCTGGGCTATCCAGGTCAGGGCGATCGTAACAGTATTTTTGTGTTAACAACAAACATCCCTGTAGCTTAGCACACTGCCCAGCAGAAACACAACTGGGCAACTCCAAATATACTTACGATGATTTGCCACTGCCCGTTGGTCCCAGAATTGCATTCATGCCTGGCTTCATAATGCCGCTGAAAGGAAAAGAAGGGATTTCCATTTACAATAATGAGTTGGCAGGGAGTGGAGTGGAGGGGGTTAAGCAGAATGGATTATTTGGGGTCGAAGCTGAAGGGGGTGGCCAAACGGTGGTATGTGAGCCTGTACGAAACCAGGAGTCCAGAGTTAGACAACGTCGCGGCGTTCCTGAGAGCCCTACTGACCCAGTACGAAGACCCCCTGCAAGAAACAGGAGCCCTTACTGCACTGAGAGACCTACAGCAAGGGTCCAAAGCAGTAAGAGAGTACATGGCCGAATTCAGAGCTAATGGGGTAGAATGAGCAGATGAAGATAGAACAATTCCAGTGAGGTCTAAACGCGAGTATACTGGATCGAGCCCTTCAGAAAGCCCGCCCTATCACGCTGGTAGGGTGGGTGCAACTAGCAGAAGAAGTCGAAACTAACATGAAGTGAGTGGCTCTCCAGCATCAACAGCAGCAAGGGGGTAAGGGGGGACGTGAGTCTCAGTCAGGGGCAAAACCTGAAGGGAAGAAGGCAAGCCAGGCTGGCGGAGCTACCAAACTGGCTACCCCCAGACATCGCTTTCGGTGTGGCGATCAAAACCACCTGGCTGCCAATTGCCCGGAACGACCTCGAGGCCCTCCCCTTATTCCGAAGACCAGCGCACCCAAGGCAAAGAAAGCGGAAGGACGAGCGAAGGAGCCCGCGAAAGGGAGCTCTGCGTCGGCGACTTCTTGAGAGGAGGAAATTATCGTGGTGGATGAGCTGGGGGAAGACGCCTGGGAAGACAAGCTGGCGGGAAACGGGGATGACCTGCACTGAGAGGTGCCGAGAAGCAGGTCACGGAATTAACGGCACCACTGAAGGTGAGAATAACGGGGACTTTGTTTTTCATCCCACCCTCTTTGTTAAACCCTAGTCTAAAACGGTTTATACATGCTCAAGCTTTGCTCGATTCTGGGTGCACTAGAGACATAATCATACTCAAATAAGTGGAAGCCCTGGGACTCCCTAAGAGTCCATTACCGCACCCCATACAGTTCGAGCAAATGGATGGAACAATAATGAGAGGGGAACCATGTACTGAACAAACCCAAGCCGTACCAATGGGAATAGAAGACCATTGGGACACTGAATTGTTTATAATAACCCCATCATCATCCTTTGACATTGTTTTAGAAGTCGGTTGGCTAGCAAAACATGAACCCGACATAAGGTGGGGAGATCAGATTATAGATTTTAGAGACAGGAGGTGTAAGCACAACCACTGGAATGTGGATTGGGGCCCAGAGCCACCCTCGGTGAACGAGAAACTGTGTTTGACCATAGAAGAAGTAAAATCGATCCCCAAGGAGACCTAAAACAAGTGTTCAGTGAAGAAGAAGCCAATGAACTCCCACTCCATAGAGACACTGACTGTGCAATCAAGTTAATCCCAGGCAGGACCTCCCGAGAGCCAAACTATACTCTATGGGGTGGGCTGAAAAAGCAGAGCTATGCAAATTTTTGGATAAAAATCTGAAACATGGGTTCATAAGGCCAGCCATGGCCTCCCATGCCGCCCCAGTACTCTTCCGAAAGAAGAAAGACGAGGGGCTTAGGCTCTGCATGGATTTTAGGGGGATTAATGTGATTTCAACCTCCAATGCGTACCCCATACCTCTAATAAAGGATTTACTCAGTTCTGTATCAGAAGGAAAGATTTTCATGAAATTGGACTTGCGAGATGCTTATTTCCGGGTACGCATAAAAGAGGGAGATGAATGAAAGACAGCGTTTAACACGTTGATGGGACAGTTTGAATATTTAGTCATGTCTTTCGGATTACAAGGGGCCCCTGGAGTTTTCATGAACTTTATATATGAAGTATTGCGAAAGTACTTGTATAAAGGGGTAGTAGTGTACCTGGATGATATAATTATCTATTCTAAAGATCTACCATCTCGCGTGAGATTGGTCAGAGAAGTCTTAGACCCTCTCTGACAACCAACTGTACGCCAAATTATCCAAATGGGAATTCCACAAGATGGAATTGGATTACCTAGGCTACTGAGTATCCAGGAAAGGGTTAGCCATGGACCCAGCCAAAATACAAGCAGTAATAGAGTGGGAACCCCCGAGGACACATAGACAGCTCCAATCATTCATTGGATTCACGAACTTTTATCGTAATTTTATACAGGGGTTTGCTCACACCATGCTTCCTCTAACAGAACTCCTGAAAACAAAAGGGAAATGCCCTGAGGCCAAATGACTGGGGGCCAAACTAGACTGGACAGCCCAGTGCCAAGAAGCGTTCAATAAACTGAAAAAGTTGTTTACTAGTGAACCCATCCTGATCCACCCCAATGAGCTAAAACCCTTCGTGGTCCAATGTGATGCCAGCGACGTTGCTGTGGGGGCAATTCTGATGCAACCAGATGAGGAGGGGGCCCTTAAACCCTGTGCTTACATTTCCAAGAAATTCTCTCATGAACAGAGGAACTGGCCGGTGTGGGGCAAAGAAGCCTTTGCAGTGACTTTTGCGCTAAAAACGTGGAGATCTTGGTTGGAAGGGGCAAGAGCACTGTTTGAAATATGGACAGATCATAAAAACCTGGAAGCCCTAACTGGGTGCAGGAAACTAAATCTGGTGGGCAGGGTTCTTCGCCAAATTTGATTTTACGTTAAAATATATCCCTGGATCTAAGAACTTCCTAGCTGACGCATTGTCGTGACTTCCTCAGCACAACAGCCAGGGGAGGAGGTGATCGACTCCATCATCTCTCCCAGCCAGTTGGGGGGAGACGTGACTATGCACTCGAAAGCGAAGCGTGAGAAGTTAGAAGAAAATTGGGAGGAAGGAAGACTGATCTCCGAAGTAGAGAAAGAATGAGAGGCTAGACCCGAAGGAGTAAAAAAGGACAAAGGGGGATTCTGGTACAAGGACGGTAAGCTGTATGTGCCAGAAAGCCTCTGGAAAGAAGTACTCCAGTTTTGTCACGACAGCAAACTCTCAGGGCACTTCAGGTATGTTAAAACCCTGCACTTAGTGAATAGACAATTTTGGTGGCCATTCATGAAGAAAGATATTTCAAACTATGTTGCTTCTTGCCCAATATGTATAATCGCTAAAAGAAAAGGAGGAACCCCCCCCCCCGGGTTATTATGACCTTTGGAAACGGCCACCAGACCATGGTCAGTGGTCTCAATGGATTTTATTGTAGAGCTGCCGCCCTCGCAGGGCAAAAACCGTAATCCTAGTAGTAGCGGACACCTTTTCTAAACAAGCTCACTTTATCCCATGCATACCAATACCCAATGCTAAAAAATTGGCACAGTTATTTTTCCAACACGTGGTAAAATTACACTCGTTCCCGGATAAGTTAATTAGTGACCGGGGCTCTTAGTTCGTTGCCAACTTCTGGTGGGAGTTTTGTAAACTAACTGGAATTGAACAGGGATTGAGCTCTGCGTACCATCCCCAGACGGACAGACAGACGGAGAGAGTAAACGCCTTATTAGAACAATATTTAAGGTGTTTTGTGAATTATCAACAGTCAAATTGGGCAGACCTCCTCCTGTTTGCTGAGTACGGATACAATAACAGTGTGCATAGCTCCACAAAGACTTCTCCTTTTTTAGTAGTGAATGGTTACGAGGGAAAGCCCCTTCCCCTATTGCCTGGGGGAGCACTACCAGAAATACTGTCATCTTTTGAGCAATGGTGAGGAAAACTAGGGAAAGTGTGGAAAAGCATTCAAGAGAACCTGGAAAGAGCAAAAGAGACGTACAAAAAACATTATAATAAAAGCCATGCACCTGCATGGGATTTTAAAGTGGGAGAGACAGTGTTTCTATCAACCAATAACTTACCATTACCGCAACCTTCTAAAAAATTGGCCTACAAGTTTCTGGGACCGTTCCGTATTAAACGTGTAATTAATAAAGTGACAGTAGAACTTGATTTACCTAAGCTGTTTAGTAAGACACACCCCATCTTTCATTGCCGTTTACTCCAGAGGGACCCTGGAGCTATGCCTTGGTACCCTCGACCACAAGTTCCAGAACCTATTCCAATTTGGGATCAGAATCATCATGAAGTAAAAGAGATTCCAGATGCAAAACTGAAGCGGGGTGTATTGTATTTTCTGATTAGATGGAAATATTTTTCTGCAGCACACGAGTGGGTCAAGCACTCAAATGTAAAAGCACCAGAATTGATTAAAAAATTCTATGCCAAACATCCTGCAAAGCCCTGATGAGGGTCTTGGGGGGGGGGCAGTATGTCAAGCATGCATATTTCTGTGTGCCATGATGGTCCACAAGACAAAGAGCAGAACACCAATCCATCCTGCTCCCTCCTCTTTTACAACCAAAGGACAATAATAAATCCATCTGGCCCAAGGATGTTTAGGGTAGCCTTGCTGGTAACAGTGCGATGTGCCTCTCCCCCAGATTCACACAGACAGGTCTTATCTACTCTGAGAGAAAGTGTGAGAAATGGAGATGTTTTTAATAGACTACATTCCTTAGTAATAAAGAGATACTTTGTAGTAACCTTTGAACCCGTGACTCAAACTGCATCTGTATGCTATCCTTTGAAGCTATCCTATAAATTAACTATGTGAATCTGTATACGTCATTACTTCAAAGGATTCTGTCCTTGGCAAAGCTATGGAGTTTCTACAATAAAGCAACTTTTGATTCAATAACAAAAGACTGATTATTGGAAAATATCGATGCTTGACACCCACTCAGAGCCAACAGGCTCACCTGGAGGTTCAGAAACAGGGCACAGAGGCTGACACCTTCCCCTGATGCTGTCTGCTGGATCTGGGATTCAGAGGCTTTGTGCTTCTGAATGCGGAGTTTCCCCTCAGTCACCATAGCTAGTTGCCACTGATAGACACATCCTCCATGAATCTATCTAATCTCCTTTTAAAGCTGTATATTTCTTTGGCTGTCACTGCATCCTCTAACAGTGAATTCCACATTTTAATCACTTTCTGTGTATAGTAGTTGTTTCCTTTTGTCCATCCTGAACCTCCAACCCATCAGGAGTTCTAGTATTCTGAGAGAGGGAGAAAAAATTATCCTTATCAACTCTCTCCAGCCCATGTATAACTGGATAAACCTTCTATCATGTTCCCCCTTAGCTATCTCTTTTCTAACCTGACCAGTCCCAGACTCTCCAGCCTTTTCTCCTACTAAGGAAGATACTCCAACCCACTCCTCATCTCGGCTGCCCTCCCCTGTTCTTTCCCCAGATCTGCCATGTCCTTTGAAAGATACTTGGGGGACCAGAGCTGTATGAAGTATTCCAAATGAGGCCACCCCACAAATCCATACGAGGGTATTTACACTATTGGGCATTTTATTCTCAGTCTCTCTCCCACCACATACACACCAATTTCTGTAAAGGTGCATCAACTTACTATACATTCTGAAGGATTTTCTTCTCCACCACGGTCCGCTTGCCCGGGAGCCCATGGGACCGCTTGATGGAGTACTGGATGTTGTGGAAACTCACGACTGACCCCCGAGGGGACCGGAGAGATTCCCTGGTTGGCACTGAACGCACAAACGTGCCCACTTGTCCACCTTCATCCCCGATGGTCTGCTGCATCTTTGCTGCTGCATCTTTGCTCCAGGTGCTAAACTCTACAGGACCCACGCTCACAAAGTCCTTGATGTTATCCACAGTCCCCATCCCTACGAAGTGCCTGAAAGGTTAAAGTGTTTTGAGTTCAATTTTGAACACGTCATTTGCACCTGAATTTAACCACCGAAGCGCTTGGGAACTGGAGGATCATCAGCAATTTTGGAACCTCTACAGCAATGTTTGGGTGCAGAATTCATTAGGACTGTCTCCTCTCACACTGCTTCATCCCAGTGGGGGACTGAAGGCTGAGGAAGAGAGTGAGAACTGGCTTGTCTTATGGAAGGAGCAAACAGACTGTCTCCTTCCTTGTTCAGGAGGAGCTGAAGGTTTGGTCAGAATGCAAGGGCTTAGGAGAACCACACACTCAACAGACACCACCCACTCTGCCGCTTCCATTTGTTTCAGGGGGAAGTGGGCATGTGTGGGGATGCCAGTCTCCAGGTGGGGCCTGGAGTTCTGGAATGACAACTACAGGGATCAGTCCACACCCCCTCCCCCCCAACAAAAGGACAGCTTTGGAAGGGGGGAGTCCAGGTCATTAGTCCCTCCCCTCTACAGGTTTTACCTCTGAATCTTCTGGAATTTCCTAACCCGCTGGCAATTCTAGTGTCCACTGGACTATTTCTAGGAGCGCAGTCAGTTAAAACCTACACAGGATTTTGCTTTCCTCATCTCAGTATGGAAATTTCACCTGAGAGGTGGCGAAGCCCAGAAGAACAGCATGGACAATGCCTCAGACTTCATCCCCACCATGAACTCATCTAAGCAAATCCTGCCATTGCAAAATGGAGGTTTTTATTGATTTGTTTCTCATGATTCCCTCTGCCTTTCCCCTCAGAAGCTCAAGAGAGCACCCAGGGATGATTCTTCCCTCATCCGCTTTATCATCACAACAACCCTACGAAGGAGGTGAGGCTGAGGGAAAGTGACCTGCCCTAGTTGCCCCTTGAGCTTCGATGGCGGCGGCGGCGGGGGCGGGGGGGGATTTAACCCCAGGGCTCCAGCACCCGCAGCCTCCGCACGACAGCCGCTGCCTGCCTTACCCGTCGCAAAAGTGGCCGAGAAAGCCTCAGAGCGCCATTTGCTGCCTTCCAGCCAAGTCTCCCTTGACAGACCCGAGGAGCGCGCTCTTCTCGCCCTTCTGCAGAGAGCCGCCGCCGCCGCCGCCAGATGCGAATCGTGCCCTTCTCGCCTTTCGGGGCGACTCCCGGGTGCCGCCCGCCCGCCCGCCTCCTGCCGCTTCCCCGGCGGGTCTCCCCTCCCCTGCCGAGCCGTCGAGCGGGCGGCGGGCAGAGCGCAGGGGCTGGGCGGCAGCAGCAGCAGCGCGTCAAGCTGGGCGCGGGAGGCCTGGCGGGCGGCCCATTGGCGCCGGAGGTCACTGGAGGAAAAGGCGCCGCGGCCTCGAGGAACCCGGAGCGGCCGGCCCGCAAAGGGCGCGCGAGGGCCGGCATTGGCAGGGTCGCAGAAAGCGCCGCCTCCCTGCTTGAAGCCCTTGCGATGCTTCAGGGTATTTCTATGAAGCCAGCCCGTGCAGGTCAATGGACAGTCTTCTCTTCCCTTATATCCCATGGACCAGCCAGCCAGGCTCTGCGATTGTTTGCTATGGACCATCTTATCATTCGTCTTGTACATCCCCCAGGAGATCTCCAAGCACCTCCTAGGGACTAGACCCCAGCTGGTGAGGTAGATTCTGTGGCATTAAATCCCTGCAGAGCTTCTTCCCCTCCCCTAATCCTGCTCCAAATGTCCAGGAATGCCCCAAACTGGAGCTGGCAACCCAGCACCATAGCCAGTGTGGCTTTGTGGTTCTCGCCAGGACCTGGGGAAGCGCAGGCTCAACTGTTCCCTCTGCCATGAAGGCGAGTGACCAAAGTTGCTCTCAGCCTCACCTACCTCATAGGGCTGTTGTGAGGTGAAATGAGGAGGAGGGAGCTCCTGGAGTCCTTGGAGAAGGCTGGGATAAGAATGGACAGGTTGAAGGAGAAGCCCCAGGAAAAGAAGCCCCATGTGTCAGCTTCTTCAGGAAAGAATATTTATTTTACTTTATTTAATTTTATACCCTGCCTTTCACTGGGCCAGCAGAGACTCAAAGCAGCTTGCATCTTTCTCCGCTCCTGTGTTTCATCCTCACAACAACCCTGTGAAGTCGGCGAGGCTGAGAACGTGTCACTTGCCCCAGGACACACAGCAAGTGGGAATTTGAATGTGGATTTCACACTCTAGGCTGACACGTGAACCATTGCTCTCCCTTTTTGCAGAAAAACGGAACACTGAAATCTGCAGCATTTGCTTCTGCAGTGACGGTGTGGCTGCAAATCCAAACAGTTTAGCTATGGGAGGGTGGGAGGAGGTTCAGGAAGGTGCTTGCTTGGGATCATAGATGCAGTCCCTCCGAGAGCAGATGATGCGGCAGGAACCATTATTCCGGATCTCTAGCAAATGGAAAGAAGGCCGCAGGTCATGTTTTATGTTTCAAGGGGAAATGAGGATTATGAAATCAACCCATAAATCCTGGCAAGCTTTCTGTTTCTCATTAACTCCCAGTACAGGAGCAAAGACCAGCTTCGTTCTGGTTCCTCCCTGTGGCTTCGAGAGGAGAATTCGGTGCAGCTTCCTGTCTCCAGTTGAGAGCGGTGGGGGTGGGCAGCTGTGTTGGTCTAAAGCAGCAGAATGAAGTGTTGAGTCCAGTTGTACAAAGACCAACAAAACTTTATTCTGGGTATCTGAAGGAGTGTGCATGCATCACAGGGCACCCAACAAAGTTTCATTCTGGGTATAAGCTTTTGTGTGCATCCAACAAAGTTTGCAAAGTCTTAAAAGGTGCCACTAGATCCAAACTTTGTTCTGCCTCCACCCTAGTAAGAGTGATGAGTGTGCACTGGATTTCCCACCCCTTTTAACCTCACATCATAAGCAAGGCTTGCAAAAACCCACATCGCTCCCATTTCAATACTATCAGTGGTGGTACCCAACAATGGAGCATCAACCGTCTGGCCAGCAACATTTCTTCCCCCTGACAAAAAGCCCATAAAAATGAATGGCTGATCCAATTTTGCTGGCTCAGTGTGACTCAGCAGAAATGGGTCGTATTTTGCCACCCAAGTGTGTGAGCAGGAGAAATGCTGATGTCCTGCAAGCTTTTTCCTTGCTTCTGCATGTCATTCTGACCTGCTGAGGGGCTGGGTGTTTAGTTTAGTTTATTGTTTTATATCCCGCCCTCCCCACCAAAGCAGGCTCAGGGCGGCTTCTCGCGTCTATGGCCCTATCTCCTACGACTCAGCAACTTTTATGTCTGTCAGCATCATCCTCAGCAGCTGAACTACACTGGGAGGAAGAAAGGTCTGCTAGCCCAGCACCCTCGGAAGCTGAAAGCAGCTTCCACCCAGCTGTTGGGCAATGGGCTGCCAACTCTGAGCCTGGGGATCTCTGGAGATCTGGGAGTGGAGCAGGGCTGCCAGTTCTGGGTAGAGAAATCTCTGAAGATTTGGGGGCTGGAGCCTGGGGGTAGGGCTCGGTTTGGGGAGGGGAAGGGCACTAGTAGAGTATAATGCCATTGAGAGTCCACCCTCTAAAGCTGCCATTCTGTTCAGGAGACTCACCTAGTCTCTGTATTTTAGAGATCAGTTGTAATTCCAGGAGGAATTACAGAGGTCCATCAGGTGCTAAGAGCCACAGCATATTGCTGGAACTCTCTTTCTGGGGCAAGTGATGCTCTGTATTCTTGGTGCTTGGGGGGGGGGCAACAGTGGGAGGGCTTCTAGTGTCCTGACTCTGCTGGTGGACCTCCTGGTGGCACCTGTTTTTTTTCCTGACACAGAGTGTTGGCCTGGATGGGCCATTGGCCTGATCCAACATGGCTTCTCTTATGTTCTTATGTGACACAGAGTGTTGGACTGGATGGGCCACTGGCCTGATCCAACAGGGCTTCTCTTGTTCTTATGTGACAGAGTGTTGGACTGGATGGGCCACTGGCCTGATCCAACAGGGCTTCTCTTGTTCTTATGTGACAGAGTGTTGGACTGGATGGGCCATTGGCCTGATCCAACATGGCTTCTCTTATGTTCTTATGTGACACAGAGTATTGGACTGGATGGGCCACTGGCCTGATCCAACATGGTTCCTTATGTTCTTATGTGACACAGAGTGTTGGCCTGGATGAGCCATTGGCCTGATCCAACAGGGCTTCTCTTATATTGTTATGAGATCTCCAGGCCACACCTGGAGGTTTGCATATCTAGTCTGGCTCCACCTTGGCTTTCAAATCAGAATAGTTTTAATGGAGGAGCCACACAGCATTGTCCTCCGGTCAGGGAAGGGACCATTCTGAGAAGCTGCTGCTTATTCCAGCCCTGGTGACCATGGATCTTGCAGAGAAATCAGAGGAAGGAAAGTATTATGCCACATCGTCTCACAGGATTAGTGCTCTCTCTTGGTATAAGCTGGGGTTGCCAGCTCCGGCGTGGAAAATACCTGGAGATTGTGGGGGGGGGGGGGGGAGCCTGAGGAGGGTGGGGTTTGAGGAAGGAAGAGATGTCAGCGGGATGCAGTGCCATAGAGTCTGCCTTCCATAGTGGCTATTTCCTCCAGGGGAGCTGATCTCTGTCTGCTGGAGGGAGATCAGTTGTGGCAACCGTAAACCGCAGCCTCTGGTCAAGGAGGAGGTGGTTGTTGTGCTGCTTCTGGCACAGAGAGGGGTTCAGAAGGGAAGAGGGAAACACAACCCCCTCTGAGGCCCAAGGGACCTGGGTGCCGAGACCCCGCTGCAGCTGGGGGTCAAGAGGAGGCTCCAGCCGGCCGGCCACAGGGCTCAGCTCCTCTGCTCCACTGCCTCCTCAGCCACCGAACGCCACAGTCAGGCAGGGTGGCCAGCCTCCAACATCCCGAGTGGAGGAAGCGGCTGCTTTGGAGGGTGGCCTCTGTGGCTCCTCCCCTCCCCAGGCTCCACCCCCAGCCTGGCACAAGCACAGACTAGCTGGCCATGGAGGGGAGGGGGGGGCTGGCCTCTGCAGTTGCGGGGGGGGGTCCAGCAGTTTCAGCAGCAGCACTTCTCTTTCTTACAAGTTGATCAATCAGGAAGAGTTGCTCTGCATGTTTTATCTGTTAGGGTTGGCAACCTCCAGATGGTGGCTGGAGAACACCTGGAATTCATCTCCAGACTGCATTGGTCGCTATTTGTTCCCCTTCTCTTTGGAAGGTGGACTGTAGGACATTATACCCCACCAAGGACCCTCCCCTCTCTAAAGCTCACCATCTTCAGGCTCCAACCTGGATCTCCAGATATTTCCATACCTGCTGTTTGAACCCTCCATTTTACTGAAAAGGTTTGCATAAGCTCCCCGCCCCTCCCTGCTTGGGCCAGTCGGCCCTGTGAGGCTCCCTCCCACCACACCCTTCCAGTTGGGAACCCGCCTCTTTGTACCCTCCTGGACAATCAGCTCCCTGGCTGCGCCCCTGCTCATTGGCTGCATTGGGCCCTTGCAGTTGTACCACACAACCACCTCATTTTCTCCCCTTGCCCTGCCCCTTGAAAGCCTCCCCCCCAGGGTAGCCTGGCATTTCTAGTTTAGCATGTCAGAGTAGGACCTGGGAGGAAAGGAAAGGTCCCCTGTGCAAGCACCAGTCGTTTCCGACTCTGGGGTGACGTTGCTTTCACAACATTATCACAGCAAACTTTTTATGGGGTAGTTTGCCATTGCCTTCCCCAGTCCTCTACACTTCCCCCCCAGCAAGCTGGGTACTTTTACCGACCTCAGAAGGACGGAAGGCGGAGTCAACCCTGGGCCGGCTACCTGAACCCAGCTTCTGCCAGAATGGAACTCAGGTCGTGAGCAGAGAGTTCAGACCACAGTACTACAGTCCTGCTGCTTTACCAGTCTGCTCCACGGGGCTGCTAGGACCTGGGAGACCTGGGTTCAGATCCCTGCTTGCCATGAAGATTGCTAAATAATCTTGGAGAGGGATTCCAGTGGGCAGCAGCCATGTTGGTCTGAGGCGACAGAACAAAGCTTGAGTCCAGTGAGGCACCTTGAAGACCAGCACAGTTTAATTCTGGGGAGCAGCTTCCATGTGCAGGCACACTTGTGCACATTTGGCATGCACACAAAAGCTTCTCCCCAGAATTAAACTTTGATGCATGCTCTAGATGACCTTGGGCCACTTACTCTTGCTCTCGCACTCTAATTTGCCCTGCAGGGTTGGTTTGAGGATAACGTTGGGGAAGAGGGAGCAGCATCTGCTGCCCTGAGTTTCCTGGAGAAAAGGAGGGAGAGCTGAATTCAAAGTGAGCTCTTGAGGGCAAACCAAGCAGTGCCTTTCCACAACATGGAGAGAAGCATGGAAGGAAGTAGGGTTGCCAGTCTCCAGGTGGTGGCTGGAGATCTCCCTCTACTACATGTGATCTCCAGGAAACAGAGATCAATTCATCTGGAAGAAATGGCCAATTTGGAAAGTGGACTCTAGTCTATGGCATTGCACCCCATTAAAATC
This sequence comes from Heteronotia binoei, assembly GCF_032191835.1. Classification (NCBI taxonomy): domain Eukaryota; kingdom Metazoa; phylum Chordata; class Lepidosauria; order Squamata; family Gekkonidae; genus Heteronotia; species Heteronotia binoei. The sequence continues at coordinate 975,506 of NC_083228.1, read as the reverse complement.
CCTTCCGTCGCCAAGTCTGCCATCTTCAGGCTCCACCCTTAAAATCGCCGGGTCTTTCTCCCCCCAGAGCTGGCAACCCTTGGAGGCAGAGGAGCCTCTCCCCCACTCTTGTCTCCCTCCCCTGCAGAGATCAATGGAGGAGAAATGCTTTCAGAACAAAGCAGGGAGTTTCTTGGAGCAGACTCCGGAGGCCCAAGAGTGTGGAGGCCAGGGAGGAAGCCCGCCCACCCTTCCTTCCTGGGGAAGGAGCCAGAGAAAGCACCCCCCCCACCCCACTGCTTCCCTTCTGTGGCTGGCTGATAATGGGCCGCATGGACGTGCCACTTCACCCCACAAGGAAGCTGACGGGGGGAGGGTTGCAATGCCAGCCTCTCGCTGGGGCCCGGAGATTGCCGGGGGTTACAACAGCTGGAGGCTGGCAACCAGAGGCCAGGACGGCAGATTCTCCTTCTGCCCTGGACAGTCACAGAATAGACTGAGAGCATTTAATCTGCCAGCATGCAAAATCTGGGCACATGGAGATAATAAGCAACCTCTGAAGCTTTGGAAAAGAGGGGAGAACAAGTGAACAGCTAGGGATGCCAGCAGCCTCCAGGTGGGACTTGGGGATCCCCAGGAATTACAGCTGAGCTCCAGACGACAGAGATCAGTTTCCCCTGGAGAAGATGGCTGCTTCAGAGAGAGAGTGGACTCCATGGCCCTCTGCCCCACTGAGGTTCCTGTCCTCCCCAGGCTCCACCCCCGAGTCTCCAGGAGGTGGCATTATTTATCCCAGCCCCCTTCCCGCCACCCCCATAGCAGGGCTCAGGGCTGGTCACAACAACAGTAAACAACGATTTCCCAGAAACTGAAACAATGAAAACATAATTACAACTATAAGGCCTAAGAACTTGATGGTGGTCTGCTCAATGAATAAAGATTCAGAGAAGGACTGCCAGTATGAGTGCCCAGATAAACCAAGTCCTGGGCGAGGGGGCAGATGGTGTAGTTGGACACCCATTGCCGTGGGTTGCTGGGTCCAACTCAGGATATGCCAGAAGTGACATTGGGGAGAGGGTTGCTGGTCTCCAGGAGGCAGCTGTGGATCTCCCAGGACCACCACTTGTCTCCAGGTTACAGAGCTTTGGAAGACAGGCTGTATGGCAACAGACCCCACCGAGGTCCCTCCCCTCCCCAAACCCCACCCTCCTCTGGCTGCACCCCCCAATTTCCAGATATTTCTCAACCCAGAGTTGGCAGCCCTAGTAGAGGATCCTAATCTAGGATTCACCAATAGAGTTTTTGGCAATCCCTAGAGTGTCACCCTCCAACATCCATGATGTCTCTTCTGTTTTTTCTCAGAAGTGATGTCATAGACTGGTGCAACATAGGCATGCCTCCTCATTCCCCTCATTTCCCCCCCTGCTGGCTGGCGGGCCACGAAGAGGAGACCAGGCATTGCCAGCCTTTTAAAAAATCAGCACAGCTGTACCTTTAACTGCAGGTGGAGACACAGGCTAGATGGCCATCTGACAGCAATGCGGATCCTGTGAATTTAGGGGGAGGTATTTGTGAATTTCCTGCATTGTGCAGGGGGCTGGACTAGATGACCCTGGAGGTCCCTTCCAACTCTATGACTAGATGACTTCCGTCTGTGTCCCTGTAGTGTTAGAAAAAACTGTTCGTTTACTTCAGACATGACATGTTCAGGGTGGTGAGAACCAGAGAGGATTGTGAGGCACTCCAAAGGGATCTGTTGAGGCTGGGTGAGTGGGCGTCAATGTGGCAGATGCGGTTCAATGTGGCCAAGTGCAAAGTAATGCACATTGGGGCCAAGAATCCCAGCTACAAATACAAGTTGATGGGGTGTGAACTGGCAGAGACTGACCAAGAGAGAGATCTTGGGGTTGTGGTAGATAACTCACTGAAAATGTCAAGACAGTGTGCGATTGCAATAAAAAAAGGCCAACGCCATGCTGGGAATTCTTAGGAAGGGAATTGAAAACAAATCAGCCAGTATCATAATGCCTCTGTATAAATTGATGGTGCGGTCTCATTTGGAATACTGTGTACAATTCTGGTCACCGCACCTCAAAAAGGATATTATAGCATTTGAAAAAGTCCAGAAAAGGGCAACTAGAATGATTAAAGGGTTGGAACATTTTCCCTATGAAGAAAGGTTAAAACTCCTGGGGCTCTTTAACTTGGAGAAACGTCAACTGCAGGGTGACATGATAGAGGTTTATTAGATTATGCATGGGATGGAGAAAGTAGAGAAAGAAGTCCTTTTCTCCCTTTCTCACAATACAAGAACTCGTGGGCATTCGATGAAATTGTTGAGCAGTTGGGTTAAAATGGATAAAAGGAAGTACTTCTTCACCCAAAGGGTGATTAACATGTGGAATTCACTGCCACAGGAGGTGGCGGCAGCTACAAGCATAGCCAGCTTCAAGAGAGGGTTAGATAAAAATATGGAGCAGAGGTCCATCAGTGGCTATTAGCCACAGTGTATATATACATCTCTGTGTATATATATATATAATTTTTTTGGCCACTGTGTGACACAGTGTGTTGGCCTGATCCAACATGGCTTCTCTTATGTTCTTATGACAGTTGAAGACAACAGGGCCCTAGTGGGGGGAACGTTGGGAGCAGAATTTTCCAAGAGGTGGGGGCAGCCGCAGCCTCAGCGGGTCTGGGTTGATTCTTTACCAAGAGCTGTTGGCCCAAAGTCACCAGTGAGCTTGGGAGGTCTGATCTGGGTTCCAGCATCCAGACCAAACTCTCAGGATAGGAATGTGGAGGATTCGCTGCACATCCTGGGTGGCTCCTGTTAGCTGAAGCTAAGTTGCCTCATGATGATCTGAACAGGACTTAACACATGACGTTTTCTGGCTTAAGGTCATAATGTTTATGAAACACAAGTGGCACCCAATCTCTGTAAAACTTTTTATGCCAATAGCTTGTTTTGTATATGGAGCACTCTGACAATCGGGCCACCTTTGTTTGTGTTTTGCACAAAAAAGGTTTTGCAATGGAGACTGACTCTTTTGTGTGTTTAAATACATTACCATTTAATGGAACCTCTCCCAGTAGGATAAGAGAGGTGACACGACATGTACTTCTGGAGAGGAAGCTGCCGAGATTTGCAAGAGCAAAGTCCAAGCTGCAGAAATCTAACGTAGCAATGGCTGCAACTTGACTTTCTATGACTGCAGCTGGATCCTTCACTTTCATAAATGTTCATGTTTGAAAAGTGGAATAATCTTGAACTAAAGAGAACACAATGGAGGCAGATAAAAACATGCACCCTCTGGGGAAAGTCAGCAAGAAACAGGCCAGCATCAGCAGCACGTATCATGCCTATTTCTCAATACTTTGTTTCAGATTGCTGTGATCCTTCCCAGCCCTTTTATATTGCTCATCTCATCCTGTTGATGACATTGAGTTGCCCTGCACAATCCACCTTGCTTCTCAGTGAGAAAAGCAGGCTATAAACAAGTAAACAAAGTGAATTAACTTCTGTCTGGATCTGTCCTTAGGACTCCAAAACGAATTCCAAGAATAGGATCTAATCCCCACAATGCACACATAGAGAGAGGCTGGTGTTTTTCAGGGTTCATAATGTGAAGATGGCGACATGTCTATGTGAATTGTGGAGGCCAAGGTGATAACATTTCTGCACACTGACAGGGATCCTGTGCCAGCAGTGCCTCCGCTGCCCCTCCCTAGGGAGCAGGGTTCCACCAGTCTGCAAACAATGGCTGTGCCTTTTCAGAAGATCTGCATGATGCCGCTTCTGTTGTGCAGTTTTCTGTTGTGACGTTTTCTTTGGGCATAGTGGTAGATCCATGTGCATGAGGGAGGGGAAGCAGCGTGCATGGAGGGGGAAGCAATGCAGTAGAATCCAAAGATTCCCAAATTCCTGGGTTGGAGTCTGATCTTTCTGTGCCAGTCTGGAATGAATAGGGATAATCTTCAGCAATCCACTTTTTGATGAGAGTTCCAGAACTGGAGAATCTGGAGCAGTTGCATTCCAGGTTTGACTCCCATCCACAGATAAACTGGCCAAAGGAAGAGCTAGATCCAGGTGGGCAGCTGTGTTGGTGTGAAGCTGTAGATTTTGAGCTCAGTGGCACCTTTAGAAAAAGACCATAGATTTATACCCCACCCTTCCCTCTGAATTGAAGTCTCAGAGCAGCTTATAATCTCCTTTATCTTCTTCCCCCACAACAGACACCCTGTGAGGTGGGTGGGGCTGAGAGAGCTTTCACAGAAGCTGCACTTTCAAGGACAACTCTGCAAGAGCTATGGCTGACCCAAGGCCATTCCAGCAGGTGCAAGTGGAGGAGTGGGGAATCAAACCCATCTCTCCCAAATAAGAGTCCGCACATTGAACCACTACACCAAACGCTCTCTTCAAGACTAACTGAAGTGTATTGTGTGCATTCACATTTCAGATATGTAGAAATGAAAGCTAATGTTTTGTGAGGAAAAGTCCCCTCTTTTCCCGAACATCATAGTCATCAGTAGGGTTGCCAGGGCGCCTGGAGAAGTGAGCTCACACACGTCTGGCCAGAGAGTGTGGGCAAAACTATCCAGGAACCTAAAGGGACTTATGTGTACAAGCAGCCACAAGTTATGCAGGCATTCTAACCCAGTACAGAGTGCTTGCTAACACACACTGACGTTTCCCCGTCACCGTATGGGCCAGCCATGGAGCGGAAGAAGCTGCGCTGCCACGGAGCTATCCAGGCGACCGGTTATGCAGCGCTGAACATGGAATCCACCGTGTAACGCTAACACCACTCGTAGCCATCTTCCCGCCAGGCTGGACTTCATTCCCTCATAGTGGAAGGCTCACGTACACACCCTGTGTCACCTTTAGCCCGCAAGCAACCCGTCTGCCCCATGAATGGATTAACAGCTCAACTGTTGCTCCTCTTTGTCTGGTAAAACCATGGACAAAGGCTCCTACCCAGAAGATAATGGGATAAGAGGAAGACCATCTCCTGTCAAAGCCAAGTCTTTTATCTATACCGGGGATACCTAGGTCAATATTTGATTCCCTATTGTCACCTTCCCAGATAAGCCCATTTAATCTTAAGTATTTAGCCATTTCCATTCTTCTGACACCTTAGAGCCGCCCCAGGCCCTGTTGCAATCTGGACATTCTTCCAGGTACCCAGGATCCAGGCAAGCTCATTGGTCAAGACAAGTACCCAATTAGGTACAACCAAGGAACTCGCCATTGGCTCTGCAAATGTCCAGCCTTCATGGTCATTGCAGAGCCTCCCCTTTCTCCTCCCTGATACCTCCCATCCCCTGAGGGCTCACGAGAGTCCTTATAACCTGTGGACTAGCTACCCACAGGTGTGCTTCTAGCAGTATCCCACCTTCCGCTGCATAGATCCATCCCCGATTCCTGATCAGTTTCGGGTCCTTTACCCATTCCCTCACTTGTCGCCATTGGAGCCTTCCTCGAAGACTACGAAAGGTAATATCACCCTGTATGTCCACCCTTTTATGTTCCCCTATCGATCTATCTATATTTCCTAGGACTGTATGAATGTGTGATTGTATATGTGTTTTAATCTTGTATGGAAGACTATATTTTTCTCAATAAATTGTAATTGGTTTTATTAAATTAGAGTCTCATAAGAACATAGGAACATAAGAGAAGCCATGTTAGATCAGGCCAATGGCCCATCCAGTCCAACATTCTGTGTCACACAGCGGCCAAATATATATATATATATATACACACACACACACACACACTGTGGCTAATAGCCACTGATGGACCTCTGCTCCATATTTTTATCTAACCCCCTCTTGAAGGTGGCCATGCTTGTGGCCGCCACCACCTCCTGTGGCAGTGAATTCCACATGTTAATCACCCTTTGGGTGAAGAAGTACTTCCTTTTATCCGTTTTAACCTGTCTGCTCAGCAATTTCATCGAATGCCCACGAGTTCTTGTATTGTGAGAAAGGGAGAAAAGTACCTCTTTCTCTACTTTCTCCATCCCATGCATTATCTTGTAAACCTCTATCATGTCACCCCGCAGTCGACATTTCTCCAAGCTAAAGAGCCCTAAGCGTTTCAACCTTTCTTCATAGGGAAGGTGTTCCAGCCCTTTAATCATTCTAGTTGCCGTTTTCTGAACTTTCTCCAATGCTATAATATCCTTTTTGAGGTGCGGCGACCAGAACTGCACACAGTACTCCAAATGAGACCGCACCATCGATTTATACAGGGGCATTATGATACTGGCTGATTTGTTTTCAATTCCCTTCCTAATAATTCCCAGCATGGCGTTGGCCTTTTTTATTGCAAACGCACACTGTCTTGACATTTTCAGTGAATTTTCTACCACAACCCCAAGATCTCTCTCATGGTCAGTCTCTGCCAGTTCACACCCCATCAACTTGTATTTGTAGCTGGGATTCTTGGCCCCAATGTGCATTACTTTGCACTTGGCCACATTGAACCGCATCTGCCACGTTGATGCCCACTCACCCAGCCTCAACAGATCCCTTTGGAGTTCCTCACAATCCTCTCTGGTTCTCACCACCCTGAACAATTTAGTGTCATCCGCAAATTTGGCCACTTCACTGCTCACTCCCAACTCTAAATCATTTATGAACAAGTTAAAGAGCATGGGACCCAGTACCGAGCCCTGCGGCACCCCACTGCTTACCGTCCTCCACTGCGAAGACTGCCCATTTATACTCACTCTCTGCTTCCTATTACTCAGCCAGTTTTTGATCCACAAGAGGACCTGTCCTTTTACTCCATAACTCTTGAGCTTTCTAAGGAGCCTTTGATGAGGAACTTTATCAAAAGCTTTCTGGAAGTCAAGGTAAACAACATCTATCGGGTCTCCTTTTTCCACATGTTTGTTCACCCCCTCAAAGAAATGTAACAGGTTAGTGAGGCAAGATTTTCCCCTACAGAACCCATGCTGAGTCTTCCTCAATAACCCGTGTTCATCAATGTGCCTACTCATTCTGTCCTTGATAATGCTTTCTACCAACTTTCCCGGTATTGAAGTCAGACTGACTGGCCTGTAATTTCCCGGATCTCCTCTGGAACCCTTTTTAAGCATCCATTATTTAACCCATTATTTAAGCATCACTCTCTGGTTGGTTAAACCTTGTATACATTGGTAAAAAGATTCCGAGTGAGCCAGGTGCCCACTTAACTAATTCCCCAACCTCGTTTTGAGGGCATTTAGGCTTACAGTTTCTTCTCTCTCTCTGTCTCTTTGAGAGCCAGTTTGATGTAGTGGTTAAGTGTACAGACTCTTATCTGGGAGAACTGGGTTTGATTCCCCACTCCTCCACTTGCAACTGCTGGAATGGCCTTGGGTCAGCCATAGCTCTGGCAGAGGTTGTCCTTGAAAGGGCAGCTGCTGTGAGAGTCCTCTCAGCCCCACCCATCTCACAGGGTGTCTGTTGGAGGGGGGGAGTAAAGGAGATTGTGACCACTCTGAGGCTCTGAGGTTCAGAGTATAGGCCGGGATATAAATCCAATATCTTCTTCATTTTCTTCTCTCTCTCTGTATTCTTACATTCTCTTTTTAAATTAAACTTTTAAAAATGATATACAAGTGCAGTCAAATATTCACAAAATACTTAACCCTTTAAATCCCCCCTGCCCCCAGACAAAAACCTACAATAGCACATCTATACCATTATCCCAGGATCAGACTCAGATAGGCGAAGTTCAAGAGGTAAGTGAAGCCTTACTTCCATTTTAACGTATCTGAAGATGTGTGCTTGCACATAGAGAAAACCTTGAATAAACTGTTATTGGTCTTAAAGGTGCCACTGGATTCAATATCTGTTCCTGAGGAACTGGTGTGAAGGACACTGGAAGGCCTATGTCCCTTCCTTTCTTTATCCTGGTTAAAAGTACTCTTAAGTTTATTCGAGAGACCTTCAGCATCTTCCTGAAGGACTGCAGCATCTTACAACAGCACAGTGGCCATTCTTAAGAGAAGCAACAGTTGATCACCAGTCCCAGACTCCCTAAGGTGGTAAGAAGTGTGATTGGAACCCATTTCATGCCTGAGGGCTCACTGCTTGCTGTGAAACTACCTGGTCCCTTCTCTTCCAACAGATGAAGCTCTTTTGCTCAATAATGGTGACTTTCACATCATCAGCAGAGGATTCTCAGGGGCTCAAGTTTAGGGCTGACAAGACTTATTGGGCAAATACCTGGAGGTTTTGGAGGTGGATCTTGTGGGTGGTGGAGGTGGGGAGGGGCAGGATCTCAATGGAGGATAATGCCACAGAGCCCACCTTCCATGGCAGCCCTTTTCTCTAGGGGAACAGATCTTTTCCCCCCAGAGAATTCTGGGTGATCTCCAGGCCTTGCCTAGAGGTTGGCAAACGCATCCAACATCTCTTGCTGGTTGTGGAAGGTTCCCGTTTGGAATGGTAGATGTGTGTCTTTTCTGTATTCTTTTGAGTTGAGAAAAACCAGCCTGGGTGTGTGTGATCAATCAAAAGGGCCCCTTGTTTTCCAGAGAGTGTTTGAAAGGCTGGATGGTTTCAATCACCTACTTGACCCAGTACCATCCAGAATCCCAACACCCGTTGCCTTCAATGGATTTTATCCAGCTGGACCAAGGGTGAAGATGGCACCATCACTTTGCCAGCGGTGCCAGCTCTGCCATCCTTCAGTGGTCCTTGTATCCTTCTTGGGACACAGCTGGAGTATGGGTTGTGCAAGGATGATGAGCTCTCAGTGTTGGTCAGAGGGGTTCAAAGGAGCAAGCAAGGCATGGCACAGGTGTGTCCAGCTGTCAGAACTGGCAGAACGTCAAACAAGACCCAAAACTTGTTGCAAAGTATAGGCATTTATTCGAGAACTACAGTGCTGAAGCTTCAAGATAACACTGATGCCTGAGCCTGGCATCTAGTTACATTTTATGCGGTCAAGACAGCAACAATAAAACAATCTTTCACACGGTTTGCAGACAAGTGTCTCGTTCTCAGGATTCGTTATCAGAAGGGAGGATGCAGTCCCGCTGAGAGGGCCTGCTCGGCCTGGCTTCAAAGGGCCACCTGCAGATGTTGACCAGGGGTTATCTGTCACCCTCCAGTGATCACAGGGTGTTTGAAATGCAGAGCAATTTGTGTTAGTTACAGAGGCAAAGCATCTTGTGTTAGTATTGGGTTACAATATGGAGTCAGTGTGGCTAACATCATATATGAAAGTTACAAGTTCTGACATACTGCCCCTCCCCTAAGCTCTTCGCCTTGGGCTTGTGTGGGTACAGCAGGTGGAATTTCTTAAGCAATTGGGGAGCCGATACATCGCTAGCTTTGACCCATTCATCACAGCTCGGGGGAAAGTACTTCCACCTGATGAGGTAATACAGTACCCCTCGCCTGACTACTGAGTCCAGAATCTCCTGCACCTCATGGTGGCTCTGGCCCTTCACTCGAGTAGGAGGTGGCTCTGGAGGGCAAGGGTGCCAGGATGTAGCTCCAGGATCTTTGCGAAGAAGGCTGCAATGAAAAACAGGGTGGATCTTACTCAGTAGTTTGGGTAATTCCAATTCTACAGTTACCTTGTTAATTACCCTCTTTATTTTAAAGAGCCCTAAGTACTTGTAGGCCAGTTTGCGGCATGCTTGGGGGAGAGGGAGGTTTTTGGTCGACAGGAATACTTCCTCCCCTTCCCTGAACTCCCACTGGGGGGAGTGCTTTTTGTCGAAGTGCCGCTTATACTCCTCCTTGGCCTCATCTAGGTTTTCTTGGATCACTTTCCACCCTTTGCATATTCCCTCCCACCATTGTTGACAAGAGGTTGGCTCGGGGGACCCAGCTGGCAGTGGGAGGTGTGGAAAAGGCTTCCCTTCGTACCCGCTCACTATCTGAAAAGGGGAGGTTTTGGTGGAGCTGTGGAGGCTGTTGTTGTACCCATATTCAGCGAAAGCTAATAGCTCCACCCAGTTTGTTTGTTGGTAGTTGATGAAGCACAGAAGATATTGCTCCAGGAGCCCGTTCACCCTCTCCGTCTGTCCGTCTGTCTGAGGGTGATAGGCTGAGCTGAGCCCCTGTTCCATTCCGGTGATTTTGCAAAACTCCCGCCAGAAGTTGGCAACGAACTGAGGTCCGCGGTCGCTAATGACCTTGTCGGGGAACGAGTGTAGGCGGACCACGTGGTTAAAAAATAGTTGCGCTAGCTCTTTGGCATTGGGCAACTTCTTGCAGGGGATGAAATGAGCCTGTTTGGAGAATGTGTCCACCACCACTAGGATTACTGTTTTCCCTTGCGAGGGGGGCAGTTCGACTATAAAATCCATTGACACGACTGACCAGGGCCTGGTTGCAGTGGGGAGGGGTACTAGGTGGCCGGGTGGTTTTCCCCCTCTCCGCTTGGCCATGATGCATGTCGGGCAGGAGCTTACGAACTCCGACACGTCTCTCTTTAAGTGGGGCCACCAGAACTGTCTGTTTAGCAAGTTCAGAGTTTTCACATAGCCGAAGTGCCCCGCTAGGCGGCTGGAGTGGCACTGCTCTAGTACTTCTTTTCTTAGGCTCTTGGGCACGTAAATTTTCCCTTTGTAGAACCAGAGTCCCCCCTCCCCTTTCTCTACTCCTTCGGGCCGCTCCCCCCCTCCGCTTCCGTCTCGGCCACGAATCGTTCTCTTTCCTTTGGCCCGGGGGCTCCAGTTTATTTTCCGGATCGGGTTGTGGCTCCCCCCGCTACTGACGAAGGGGGAATGAGGGAGTCTATCACTTCCTCTCTTTGGCTATCGTGTTGGGGCATTCGTGACAGCGCGTCGGCTAAAAAGTTTTTTGTTCCGGGAATGTGTTTCAGCACAAAGTCAAATTTGGCGAAGAAACCTGCCCACCGTATTTGTCTTGCGATTAGTTTGCGTCGGCCGGTCAGGGCTTCTAGATGTTTGCGATCGGTCCAAATTTCGAATGAGACTCGCGCCTCTTCCAGCCATGACCGCCATGTTTTTAAAGCAAACGTGACCGCAAATGCTTCCTTGTCCCACACCGACCAGTTTCTCTGTTCGTTTGAGAACTTGTGCGAAATGTATGCGCAGGGTCGGAGCCCCCCCTCATCGTCCCTCTGCATTAATATGCCCCCACCGCGACATCGGAAGCGTCACATTGCACCACGAAGGGTTTTAGCTCATTGGAGTGGGCAAGGACTGGTTCAGAAGTGAATAACCGTTTGAGCTCATCAAAGGCGTGTTGGCACTCAGGTGACCAGGCCAGGCGCGCGCCGGGTTTTTTCGCTTCCTCCCCCTCCCCCTTCGTTTTGAGGAGCTCCGTAAGGGGCAGCATGACCTGGGCAAACCCCTTGATGAACCCGCGATAAAAATTTGCGAACCCGAGGAATGATTGTAGCTGCCGTCGGGTTCGGGATGGCTCCCAGTCTAGGACCGCCTGAACTTTCGCGGGGTCCATCGCTAACCCTTCCCCCGACACTCGGAACCCCAGGTAGTCTAGTTCCGTCTTGTGGAATTCACATTTCCTTAGCTTGGCATACAATTTGTTTTGGTACAGGGTAGTTAACACATTTCTCACCAATGGTACATGTGATTCAAGGTCCTTTGAGTAAATAATGATGTCATCAAGGTAAACCACTACCCCCTTATACAAATATTCTCTTAACACTTCATTGATAAAGTTCATAAACACCCCGGGTGCTCCTTGCAGTCCGAAAGGCATCACCAAGTATTCAAATTGTCCCATCGGCGTATTGAACGCCGTTTTCCACTCATCGCCCTCCTTGATTCGCACGCGGAAGTACGCATCGCGGAGGTCGAGTTTGGTGAACACTTTGCCCTCGGCCACTGTGCTCAGTAGGTCTTTTATCAGCGGGATCGGGTAGGCGTTGGACATAGAAATCCCGTTTATCCCACGAAAATCTGTGCAAAGTCTCAGACTACCGTCCTTCTTCTTGCAGAATAGGACGGGGGCAGCGTGGGGGGCTGTGGCCGGCCTGATGAACCCCCGCTTCAAGTTCTTGTCAATAAACTTTTTCAGTTCCGCTTTCTCCGCCCAACCCATAGAGTACAGTTTGGCTTTTGGTAGTTCTTGCCCCGGTATTAGTTCGATGGCGCAGTCAGTGGGATGGTGTGGGGGGAGTTCATCCGCCTCTTGCTCGCTAAAAGCCTTTCTCAGATCCCTGTACTCCGCCGGGATCGATCCCACCTCCTCTATCATAAGGCAGAGCCTCTCATTTCGAGGCGGTGCCTTGGGACCCCATTCGGGCCGCCAGTGGTGGTGCTCACACCGCCCATCGGGGAAGCGCACAATCTGCTCCTCCCATCGTATGTCCGGCTGGTGCCGCACTAGCCACCCCGCTCCCACCACTATGTCGAAGGAGGAGGAAGGGGCTATCACGAATGTTTCTATCCCCCAGTGGTCCTCCGTCCCTACCGGAACCGCTTGGGTCTCGTGGGTGCATGGTTCCCTTTCATCACCGACCCGTTCATTTGCTCGATTAGGATCGGGTGGGGCAGGGGGGACCGGGTTAGGCCGAGGGCCTCTACTAGCCGCGGGGTGATGATGTCCCTGGTGCACCCAGAGTCTATTAGGGCTCGGGCGTGCATGAAGCGCTTTAGGCTGGGGTTCAACATTGTCACTGCCATGAATAAAAGTTCCCCGGTAACTCTCACCGTCATTGGTGCCGGTGTCTCCCGGACCTGCTTTGCGGCACCGATTAAAGCAGGTCGTTGGAGTTTTCCGCCGACTCTTGGTCCCACGACTCCTCGCTCGACTCAGCAACGATGGTAAATTCCTCGTCAATCGCCATGGAAGCGGCGACGGCGCCCCTACTGGGCTCCTTGGTGCGGCCTCCTCCCTTCTTCGGGGTGCCCGCGAATGGCTTGGACGGGGTGGGGGTGGCCGGAGGCTTCATGGGGCAGTTGGCAGCGATGTGCCCCGGGTCTCCGCACCTGAAGCATTTCCTGCTGGCCGCCACGGGAGTGGAGGTGGTTGGGGACCGCTTCCCCTCGGGCTTGCTGGCGGCTTGGGCTGGCTTCCCCCCCTTCTTCCCCAGTTGCTGCTGGCGGCGCATCCCAACGTGCTGCAGGTTGGTCTCCACCTCTCCGGCCAGCTGGATCCAGCCGACCAATGTGTCGGGTCACCCCTGGTGATAGCACCTGTCGAGGATGTTCGCGTTCAGCCCATTCTTGAAGGCTGTGTACTTCATGACTTCGCTCCATCCTCTTGCCGCCGCACAATGGCCCATGAATTCAGTGGCATACTCGCGGGTAGTGCGGTTCCCCTGTTCGATCCTCTGGAGGGCTTCGATGGCCTTCTCCTCTCGGAGGGGGTCCCCGTACTGCCGTAGCATCGCCTGGAGGAGTCGGCCACCGTGGCCAGCTCGGGCTTGCGCCCGGTGTACAGCCCCACGTACCACTTCCTTGCGGCCCCTTTCAGCTTTGAGGCGATGTGGTCCACGCTTCTTGCCTCCGTGGGGTAGCTCGCTCCCCAGTGCGTAAAAAAGCTGTTGCACTGGATGGTGAAGTATTCTACCTTGTCCCCGTCGAAGGTGATCTTCAGCTCCCGGGCTCCCCCCCCCCGTCGCCTACCCCCGGACCCCCGGGCCCGGCTGGTGGCGGCCCCACTGGTGCCGGGGCGGCGGGGCCCAGGGCCGGTGCCGGGAGTGCTGGAGCGACGGGGCCCGCCGGGACTGGTGGCACGGCGGGAGCTCCCGGAGCCGCGGGTGCTGCGGGTGGGGGCCCAGCCGGAGCTGGCACCGGGGGGGCCAGGGCTGGCGGCCCTGCGGGGCCTCCTCCTCCTCCGTCACCAGGCCCCACAGGCGGCGGGGCCGGGGGCGCCAGGACCGGTGGTGGCGTGGGCCCCCCTCCGTGGGGGCCGGCCGGGGCGGCCGGTAGGGCCCCTTGCAGGGCGTGGATCTGGTCGCGCAGCGCGCCCATCTGTTGCTGCATTTCCTCTGCCACCTGCACCCTGGACATGTGGACTTGGTCGTGAATGTCCCTCACCCAGTCGAACAACTCGTTGCGGAGTGCTCGGATCGGGTCCCCTCCGCCGGGGATGGTGCCTTCATCCCAGCCGGGATCCTCTTCGTCTCCCCCCGCGCCGGTGGCGAGTGCCCGGTACCTCACGTCTGCGGCGTCCATGGCGGCAGTGGATTTTCTCGGGCTCCAACTCCGCGAGGGGAAGGCGTCGGTGGAGAAGTGCATGGGGTCTTTGATCTTGCGTCTCACCGCGTTTACCCCGGGCTCTAACGGCCTCTCCTCCGGGGGTGTGCTGGGCTCTCCGTTGTCTGGAGCCTTTGCCGCCATTCAGCCAGGTTGCCAGTTCGGATAAGTCCCAGAATAATGGGATCAGTGTTATAATGTCAGAACTGGCAGAACGTCAAACAAGACCCAAAACTTGTTGCAAAGTATAGGCATTTATTCGAGAACTACAGTGCTGAAGCTTCAAGATAACACTGATGCCTGAGCCTGGCATCTAGTTACATTTTATGCGGTCAAGACAGCAACAATAAAACAATCTTTCACACGGTTTGCAGACAAGTGTCTCGTTCTCAGGATTCGTTATCAGAAGGGAGGATGCAGTCCCGCTGAGAGGGCCTGCTCGGCCTGGCTTCAAAGGGCCACCTGCAGATGTTGACCAGGGGTTATCTGTCACCCTCCAGTGATCACAGGGTGTTTGAAATGCAGAGCAATTTGTGTTAGTTACAGAGGCAAAGCATCTTGTGTTAGTATTGGGTTACAATATGGAGTCAGTGTGGCTAACATCATATATGAAAGTTACAAGTTCTGACACCAGCAGAGACGGAGGGAGTGTGGTTGTGGTGCCTCTGTTCCTTGCACTGCTTTCACTCTCCCCAGGCAGAGGGGGCTTTTGCGGCGCTGCTCTTCCCTCCTTGAGGGGGAATCAAGAAAAAAAATGTTGAGAATGTCTGTCTTGGTCACTATGAACTAGATACGTATACGTTGTATTGATTTCTCATCAGTGCTTACATGAATCTATTCAAACACTTAAGAAAATAAAAAGTGTTGTAAGCAGAATAAAAAGAACAGGAGAAATCAAGAAAACACGTTAGAAGATTTCTGTTCTGGTCACCATTGTATTGATTTCTCATCAGTGTTTACATGAATTCATTCATTCTGTTATGAGCATAAACAATCTTCTAAGCACAATTTAAAAAAAAACAGGAGGAATCAATAAAAACCGAGACATCTTTTGTCCCTGCTGCACATCTCAGAAAGAGATGCTACAGAAAACTGTGGGTTTGCCAGCTCTAGGTGGGGAAATACTACCTGGAAATCTGGAGGGGGTGGGGTAGAAGCTGAGGATGATAGACTTTGGAGATGGGCCTTCGTGAAGTATAATGCCGAAGCAGCCATTTTTTCCAGGTGAACTCATTTCTGTTGCCTTGTATCAGTTGTAACCAGTGAGGCTCATGGCTCTTGGGGAGGGAATTTGTTCCCTCTTCTGCCCCTCATGAACTGTCCCTCTTGTGCTGCACACCGATCTGTTCATACATTCCTGGAATGGCAGGTGGGTGAGTTCCTTTGGCCAACGACTAAACTCCTTCAGCTCTTGGACAGCCCTGTCTTCATGCCTGCCGAGGGGAAGGGCCAAGAAGAACAACAGGGCCACAGACCCTGGGCTCCCACAGACAACTTCCACAATAAAGCAACAAGGGCGTTCATTCTCTGTGGGATCAGGGGTCCGGCATATCCCAGTCCCAGGAGAGTTTCTTTCAAAGTAAATGGAATCTTATGGGAAATTCTGTTGCTTTACCTGAGGGAAAAAATGACGATATATAAACATTCTAAATGTGGTAGTCTAAAAGTTGCCTCCATTAAAGGGGAAAGGGCACCATCACGAAACGTCTGCCATGTCGGGTGTCGAGGCAATTCACCAAATGGTGGGAAGTTGCAGACCAGCCATCCTCCTCCTGGGAAGTTGGTGGTTTCTGGGTTCCCCAGCTCCCAGGGGATGGAGGAAAGCCAGCACAAAGGTGCCACAAGACTCCAGTTCCTCAGCTTGAAGCAGAAGGCAGAACAGCTGCTGTGGTCCTCTGCACCCCTCTTAGAACAACAACACCAGATTCCCCTGCCTGCCCTCATGGCCTCTGATCCCAGAGATCAACCCCGGCTTTCCAGGGGCTGGGCCCGCCCTCCTGTGATGTCATAGTGCCAGGGTTCTGGCCTCCATGGAGACAGAGAACTCTAAAAGATGCACCAGATGACCATTGGGCTCAGAGCAGACCCAAGGTCATCGTGTTCACAGCACAGGCTTCTCTCTGGCAGCAGAGTCTGATGTTCTGGCAGTGAGCTAGAATATGCTCCCCTTTGGTCAAACAGTAAGTCATGTACATCCTTTGGGCGCGTCTGCTGACCTGTGTGTTAGGAAGAGCCAAACCGTGTTAACTTCCCCTGTGAAACCAGGGTGGCCCATCACAATGGCATGCCTCAGGCAGCCCATGCTGGAAATGGGGGTCTTATTATGACCAGATCAGCATCCACTGGGACATCCCAGCAAAACCCTTTCCCTTGTTTGTCATGGCTGCATTTGGGACATGGGCAGACAGAGTATTCCTCTGCCCCCCCCCAAAAAAAAATGGACAGGGTTTTGATGCTGAAAGGACTGACAGATTCTAGAACATTGGTGGTTCGGTCGTGGATAAACAAAACTTTACCTAAGAGTTGGGATTGCTTAAGATAAGCTTGATATGTAACGCTAGAGAATCAATTTGCTGTTTCTCAGTGGGTGTTTTCGCACTTACCTTTTACTGGCGCGACCATCCTCCTGACGCCGGCGAATCTGCATGGATTTCGCACCAGAAGCGCCGGCGCACCCAGAAGCGCCGGCTACTTCCGTCGCTAAGCCAGCGCAAACGGAAATCGCAAAGATGCAGGAAAACGTTTGCGCTGGCTTAGCGACGGAAGTAGCCGGCGCAATGGGCTGCGCCGGCGCTTCTAGTGCGAAATCACTGGGTGTTTTCGCACTCACGTTTTACTGGCGCCACGACCCTCCTCACGCCGGCGGATCTGCAGTGATTTCGCACTAGAAGCGCCGGCGCAGCCCATTGCGCTGGCTACTTCCGTCGCTAAGCCAGCGCAAACGTTTTCCTGCATCTTTGCGATTTCCGTTTGCGCTGGCTTAGCGACGGAAGTAGCTGGCGCTTCTGGGTGCGCCGGCGCTTCTGGTGCAAAATCCATGCAGATTCGTCGGCGTCAGGAGGATGGTCGCGCCAGTAAAAGGTAAGTGCGAAAACACCCACTGCAGATCCGCCGGCGTGAGGAGGGTCGTGGCGCCAGTAAAACGTGAGTGCGAAAACACCCAGTGTCTACTGGGGGGTGGGCAGAATACACAGACGAAATCTCTTCCCTGAAGGAGAATTGATCTGAAATATTCTCCAAACATTGAAGGGCTTCTCTCCAGCTGTGTCCAGGTGGTTTGTTCTGCCAAAGGCTGAGATCTTGCAGCAGGAGGAGGGGTGAAGCAGGCTTGGGATCACCAGCTTCCTGACTGGTAGAAGGAAATGGCTGTCAGGAAATAAATGACTGTCAGGGTGAAGAGAGCAGTTGGGAGGTAGAGGGTTGCCTGAGAGTGACTCTTTGCAGGTGGCTTTGAATTGATGTGTCCCACAGTGTCCTGAATTTCACCCTTTCCGCATTTCACATCCTCACAGAAGATGGTGCTCAGGAACCTCCAGCCTTTCAAAAGATGTCAGGAAGATCTTTGGATGGTTTCCCCACAATGTGTCTGAAAGGACCCGGTAAGGGACTTTGAGAACCATTTGAGCCCAGAGGCTAGAGGGGTGGCAGCAGCCTGCAAAATGGCCTCCCTGGCTGTGGCACCAGAATGTTAGTGAGTTGGCCTTTGGAAAACAGCAGTGAAGAGAACCCTTGGGGGGGGGGGGGTTGGCGGCAGGTCAGGAGTGGGAAAATACGAGAGGTGGCAGGCACTCTGCATGAGTAGAAAGGGGGGGGGGTCACACTTTGTTTCAGTTTTCACCACCTGAGAGACCCTGGGTGGGCATCCATCACTGACCTCTTGGAAGCATGGGTTCTTCTTCCCCATTCCAGGACCACCCAACTCTCTTCCATCCCTCCCCGGTTTCTGTCCTTCCCAATTGGTCCCTCTGCTTCCCTTCTTTCCTGCACCCCTCCTGTCTCTACTTCCCTCCCCTACTACAAACCCACTGTCTGTCACTCCCTGATCACCCCACTCCACGTTTTATTTCTCCTCCTCCCCACCCCTCCCCTTCCCCCTTCTACCCATGGGGTGGAGGCCATCTTCTGGGCATGGATCAGATGTCACTGGAGGTGTGTGGGGGGAGGTGTTTGTGAATTCCGTGCATTGTGCAGGGGGTTGGACAAGATGACCACACAGGCCCCTTCCAAGTCTATGATTCTATGACTATGTGCATGCAAAGTGAGATTAAGCAAACCACCACCGGCTCCACCACAGATGTGCAGAGATATCCACCAGTGAGATGCCACCATAACTACATAAAGTAACCACAAAGCAGCCAGCCATGTGATGTGGGCAACTATACTCGGGGTGCGGTGGTATAAGGCATGAAAGCCTTCAATCTAGCTGAATCTGGACTGGGTCACTGCATAGATGGGAGATCTCCTGGGAGATTCATGGGCCACATTATGTTTTCCCCACACCCAATTCACTTTCCCTGAAGTCAGCAGCATTTTAAACGTCTGCAGGGGCCCAGTTCAGCTTGAGGCCAGAGTGTTCGGGCTACCTGGCACTGTGATGGGATATCTCCCACTGGGCAGTTTGGTAGGGTGGTGGTGGGAAATCAGTGTCATTCAGACACCACAACATCACTTTCGGTGTGAACCTGGAAGATACATCATTGCATCAGGGTGACGCTCCAGGGTTCCACCAAAACTGTAAAATCTTATGGTAGAACCTAGAAATCTGGCATCCCGGAATGTTCAATCCATGCATCCCAGCACCAGCAAGGGGCTTGGAAGACAACCACATGGCTTCCACAAAGTATACTTTGAGCCCGCATGATCTCATCCCCTAGATCTTTCCTGCTGAGGGGTGCTAAGGATGTAAAGATTGGCTTTGGAATCTCAAATCATGAAGATCTTTTTACGTATTGGGTTTCTCTAAGTACCAATGGCATTCAGCTTTGGTTTGGCTCGTGTTTCTCTGCTCTATTCTAAGACAGAAGAGAAAGAAACACTGCAGAGGAAACCAACCAGGAAGTAGGCAGACTCCAAGGAGGGGGTCCAGATTTAAGAAATGGCAGGGGAGAAGTCCAGCTTTTGCAGTGATGCTCCATCCTCTTTGAACGTGTTGTGTGCCTCCAGGGTCCGAACCACATGAAGTGTCCCCAGTCCTATGAAAATGTGGAGGCAGATTATAGCTCAGCCTCACCCAAATTTGAACTATCACCAAGAACTCTTGCCAGAAGCTGTTGTCTCAGTGAGAAGCAGGTGTTTTATTCATAAATGAATAAGCCAGGCAGTTTTGGGTTGTCAACTAGGGACCTCTACTGGTGTACTGTGAGAAATCTGCAAAAACCTTAACGTGGGATACATAAAGGATGATGTTAGCGTTCAAGGCCCAGAGTGGAGACTATTATAAAGTGCTTCCTTGGGACAGCCCCCCGTTTGATGCACACAGGCATCGTCAAAGCGTCTTGCTTCTTGGCACAAGTGCATGCAGGTTTTCCACACAGTCATGGACCTCTGGTGCCTTCTGGGGGGGGGGGGGATATTATCCTTGCCACATGCGGAATCTCCAGGTGGGGGCTGAGACATTTCAAGCACTCAGTTTGCATCTTTTTAAATCTGCGCATTGGCTTGGCTCTAAGTCAGAAGAGAAACCACCCAGGGCTGTGCGCATGCGGTTCCCTGAAAAAGACTTCACTCCTTTCCAGTAACGTTGTGTCTTAAAGCCAAAACAACAGGACAGGAATCCAAGGCCGAGCAGGAAGCACTAACCAAAGGATGGGATCGCACAAGAAAAGTCACAAAAGAATAGGACAGCCACAATCATTGCACATGACACGGAGCACGGCATACAAAGCAGGTCTAATCTACCCACCAAGCAACTCTGTGATGCCACCTGCTGCGTCCAAGGCATGACTTGAGTGGGGCTGCACTGATCCAAGTCAGAATAAATCTACACTAAATGCACAAAGGCACTTTTTAAATCTCATGATGGTGATGTACCCAGCAGCTCTCCTCCTCTTGTGTAAAGGATTAGACAGGAACTATGGGGGGATCAGAGGCACCCGGGAAATCCCACTGCTGGTAACAGCTATGAATCCAGCCTGGACGGGGCGGGGGGGGGGGGGCATGGCTCCTGCGCATACTGCACTGGGCTATGTTTGGAGACAATTATGAACACAACACAGAACATTCCAGATTACAGACTGCTGCTTCTGTTAGTCTTCTGGGCACTCCAAACCTGAGCCTAGAGAAAAGATGGGGGAAGAAACTCTTTCCACACACTCACGTTCAAGTCCTCCTCCTTCTAATGGCTTGGAACAATCCTCAGGTTGTGAATAACAATTGAGAAGGAGCTCAAAAGTGGAAAGAAAATGGCATTTTGGAGAATGTGCCTAAAAGCACAGAAGAGGTCTAGTCCAGGGAAGTAAATTTGGATTCATACGCAAGCGGAAAAAATGAGGTGCTTTTTCTCCAGAAATTCAGCACATCTTTTGGAAGGAGTCAAACATGTGACATGGAGAGCTCCACGAACACAGCCCCCAGAAACTATTTTTCACTGAAAATCAGGCAAGGTGGGGGGGGGGGGGATTTGGAGAAAGGGGAGAAAGGGTTATGCACCCCGCCCCCCCCCCCCCCGCATCATTTTCTGAATCTGAAATGACCCTGAGGAGCTGGTATTTGATCCCCTGGGCAAACATACACACGCTGATATTTTAAATAGTTGATTTTAGGTACTGATCCATCTTTCTGTATTAAACTTAAGAGGTCAATATGTTCTTGGGGAGGGGGACATTTTTTTTAATGCCACATCTATCTCAAAGGCTGAACAAGAAGGACGTTGTGTGCATAGCAGGCCTGGGTTGTCTCGGAGGCAGGAGATATCTTCCCACTCCATCTTCCTGAACAAAAGCAGCTTCCATTGAGGAAAATAATACTGTGCAGAGGCAATTCCAAATGGCAGATTTCCCAGAGACTTTAGATGTGGCCAGGATTGGGGTCATTTTGAAACATACAACAGCCAGCCATAAACTACAGATCCAGATCTGAGATCCCCCCCCCCCCCCCCCCCGCAATGCCCAGAGATGGTGTTTATTGGCCCTGTCTCTTGATTGCACGGACACAGACACGTAAGCTCAGTTATGGTGCTCGGCGATTTGTCTTCTCTGGCAAGCGGAGCAGAAGAGAAACAGTATCGTGGTGAAGTGATCCAGAAATGCACTAGAAGTTCATGTTGGGTTGTAGCGGGATGTTCTTGGCCATCTGAGAGCCTGGCAGCTCCGTCTTGGGCAGGGCGGGGTAGATGGTGCTGCTGGTATTCAGCAAGTTCAGGTTGGCCTTCTCCACTTTGTGCAGCACCTCCCTTTCTTCTCCTTCATCAAGGACCCACTCAAGGTTCTGACGGATCAGATCATCATGGCTGAGCTCTCCCTGCAAACAAAGAGAAGGGGAAAAGGCCTGCTCATTCGGAGGCTGACTGAAGACAGGACTGGCCTTGTAAGCAGAGTGATCAATTGGGCTCTTTCTTCCAAAAGGATATAGGGGGGGAGGGAGGGGCAGACATTCCAAGCTGAAACCAGGCCCTGGGCACACGTGTGAAAGGGCACCATGGCACAGTGATGGCACGCAGGCCTGGCGCATGGGAGTAGGACATGTTGGCAGATACCTTGGGCACCACATGCCCTACAGGTGCTGCAAGGCGCCCCCTCCCCACACGCCAGCTGGTGCAGCTTGGCCTCTTTCCCCCGCCCGAAACTGGGGCAGAGGAAAAAGGCAGCTTGGCCTTGCTTCCAGGCTGCCTCTCCTGCAGGGAAGACAGCCCGAGAGCGAGGATGAGCCCCTGCACCAGCTCCTTCCCCCACATGAGACTCGGGTGGAGGGAAGAGGTGTGGGAAGGTTGAGGAGGGAGCATTTGCATAGAGGGCTCCTCCCTGAAAACGATGCTGGGGGCCCTCTCTCACTGGAGCCTGCTGCCCTTCCAGACTTTGCTGGGGTCTCCTGAGGCTGGGGAGTCCTCGGCAGAGTGGGGGGGGGGGGTGAGAGTGACGGGTGCAGGATCACAGTTTGGCCTACAGGCGCAGGCCCCCCCAGCACCGGGCCTGGTGGCGCGTCTGCAACCCTGATGGTGTCCTATCAGGAGCAGCGAGCACAACATCTTCCCTTCTAGTGCTAACGGAGGAATTTTGGCATGGAGGAGATGATTCTTGCGACCGAGAGGCCGGCCTTATTTTGCACTCGTTCATGTTACTGTTGGTCGGGGCCAGCTGCCCTAAGCACACCTGCTGCCCCGCACAGCAAAGCAGGGCAGGGAGGGCACCCAGGAAGGGAGGCAAAGGCATGCAAGCCGGCCAGCTGGCGAGTTTCACTTCACCCCCTTCGAAGCCAGGCAGCCCCTGTGCAACCAGGGCATTTGCCTAAGGCACCGGGGGGCGGGGGAGTGCCCAATTCAACGGCCCCCAGCGCGGTGCCCTAGGCAAATGTCTAATTTGCCTAATGGAAGAGCCGGCCCTGCTGGTGGTCACTGTGCTTTCCAGAAGCCACCTCTGTGCCACATGAAAAACATATTTCATATAGAATGGAAGTCTCCGGCCCTTTCCACAAGGCAGAGGGCACAACTTGTGTAAATAAGGTTGCCACCCTCCAAACGGGACCTGGAGATCTCCTGGGATTACAACTGATCCCCAGACTACAAAGATCTGTTTCCCTGGAGGAAATGGCTGCTTGGCAGGGTGGACTCCATGGCAACGTACCCTGCTGAGGCCCCTCCCTCCCTCCCGTCCGCTCCCCTCCCCAGACGTTGCCATCCCTGGGCTCCACTCCCAAACCTCCAGGAATTTCCCCGATCTGGAACTGACAACCCTAAAGGACAGGCCACAGCCCCGGGGCGGGTGGGAGGCAAGGAGACCTGCTTTGTTCCTTGCTGGGGGGGGGGGTCCTTCTCCTTTACCTTGCTTCTTTCCAGGTTCTCCATCTGGAGGCCCATGGCTTCAATCTTGGAGACGAGGCTGCCGATGGAGTGTTCCAGCTGTAGCACCCGCCTCAGGAGTCTGTGGAGGAGAGGAAGGGCTGGCCTGGGGCTGGCAATGGACAAGGAGGGGCAGCTCCCCTGCTGCGGGGCTCCAGTGAAGGTGGCCAGAATGGGGACGGAGGTTCTCACTAGAGAACAGGTGAGCAGTCAGGTGCACCCCTGAGAGCAATTAAGCACTGGAGTGGACATTTAAAGTTTATCTTGATCTGCTTATTATTTATTTGTCCTGTTTTCCTCTTGAATTGGGGCCCAAAGCGGCTGATCACAGCTTTCTGCCCTCCTCCACCTTTCCCTCCCAACAGCAGCCTTGAGGCAGGTTGCCCCAGGTGTCCCCAATGTGTTACTCGTGGGCACCACAGAGGCTGCTGATGCCTTTCCTGAAACTGATGCTCAGCCGGTGGTTTTAGAAAGCAGGCCAGCCCAGGTGGGAGTTTTTCCTAATAGACAACTTCTGACTGGCCACTGGAGAGCTGCTTGGCTGTGCACATTTTTTAAAAAGCTGCTCCAGCAGCCGCATCTGCCACCGCAGCTCAAGGATCAACAGACATTCTGGGAGACCTCCAGGCTCCAGCTGGATCTCCCCCTCCCAGGTTCTGCCCCTCGTGACTCAGGAGACCTGGCAGCCCTCCTGACCCCAAGTGCTCCCCTGCAACTGCCTGCCTGAGGCCCTGCAGGAGGGAAGCCATGTCCCTTTGCCCTCTGCACTGTGAATACCCACGTGTGGAACTCTTCCTCAGATCCTGGGCTGGGCTTGTTTGCTCGATTGTGCTTTGCAAGGGTATCCTCCAAGTTGCTGTCCCTGAAAGATTTCCCCAAGTTCTCAATTTCTGCATTCAGCGCAACCTGGAAAGGAGATGAGAAGAGACATCTCGTCCTGGACAGACTACAGATACTTTTACTGCTGCTACTGATTGAAGAATCTACCACCATCCCCAAAGTCAAAGGGCCTCCTAAAGGGAGTCCCTGGAATCTGCTTCCTTAAATTTATTTATTCCCTTCATTTCTCCCCCCGCTTTTCTCCCCAAGGGGGACCCAAAAGCGGCTGATGTCGTTCTCCTCTCCTCCATTTTATCCTCACAGCAACGACCCTGCGAGGGAGGTCAGTTATGCTGGGATTGTGTGACTGGCCCAAGGTCACCCAGCAAGCTTTCATGGTAGGAGTGGGGATTTGAACCTCAGTCTCCTGGCCTGATCCTAGTCAGGCACTCTGACCACTCCCCACTCTGGCTCTCCTTTCAGCCAGCCTGACCTCATCACCTCTTGGGAGCGAAGCAGGGGCGGCCCCAGTCAGTCCTTGTGGCAGTCCCGGGTTGCTACACAGAGGCAGGCAAGAGCAAACCACCTTTGGGGTGTCTCTTGCCTTGGAAACTCCAAGAGGGGGGCGTCGTAAGTCAGCTGCAACTTAACCTAACTTTCTGCCATGCTCTCTTTGCCCCAGGACACCAGGCAAGAGCTCTCTCCCTCCACTCCTGGCCACCTGGGCTGGCCTCCGCTTTGGCCTCACCCTCTTCTCCTCTAAGTCATGCCTCATTCTCTTCTGCTCCTCTTCATCAAGAATCTGGTTGCCATCTTGATCAAACTTTGCAAAGGCTGCAGTGATCTCGTGCTCGGCGTGGCCAAGCCTGGGGAGACAGGAGGAGAGAGAAGTCAATACCGGCCCACACAATGTAGGGTTGCCAACTCTGGGTTGGGAAATACCTGGAGAACTGGGGGGGGGAGGGATTGAGGAGGCGATGACCTCAGTGGAGTACAATGTCCTGGAGCCCCCCCTCCAAAGCAGCCCTTTCCCCCAGGATAACCGACCTCTGCAGTCTGGAAATCAGCTGTAATCCCAAGAGATCTCCAAGCCCCACCTGGAGGCTTTGCAAATTTATACCCCAAAGGAAGATCTTGGCAAAACAGTTTTGGAATCCTTTTCATAAAGCAGCATACAATAAAATTGACTGCAGTCTTCCAAGCTGGAGTGGAGACTCCTGGCACACTTACTCTCTCAGGCTGTTTTTAAAATCCTCAAATTCGAGTTCTGTGGTCCCTTTCTGCAGGGCTTTCTGCACATCAGAGATCCGGTCCTTTTTCAGCTTCAGCCTCATGAGGGTCTTGTTGTAGCCCTGGAATCAAGGGAGGCAGGCAAACATTAGGCCTTGCTGCCATTTTGTATGTCATGCACAAAAGATTGCAGCAGCTGCAGCAGCAGCACACTGGAATGACACGCTGTGATGACAAAATCTAAGCCAGACATACAGCCCTTCGTTCCCACTGCTGCTGCTTTCACAGGTGAGTCAGGTGATGACTAGAGACAGAGCACTTTCAGGGGTGGCCCCTTGCATATGTACATCAGTTGCTCACTGGCAGTCTTTAAGCAATGGCTGGACAAACACTTGCTGGGGATGCTTTAGGCTGATCCTGCATGGAGCAAGGGTGTGGATTAGATGGCCTGCATGGCCCCTTCCAGCCCTTTGATTCTATGATTCCCCTTCCCTTTGAAGCTGTCTTGGCAGCCACTTGTCTTTTAGACACCAAGACAAAGCAAGTCTTTTTGCCCAAGCTTTCAACTAAGGGGCTGTATCTTTTCAGCCATGTTATGGGCTGCTTCTGTCTGTTTTGTGGATGTCTTTATGCTGCTTTTCTGTCTCTGGCTTAATGTTTTGTTTTCTGTGGAGATAAACTGATAGTGACTTTGTGTTTTTATGGTATTTTTACACGTTACAGGACTCAGGAGAGGCAACATAAGGAAGTTATAAATAAATAAAAGAACTGGCCAGGAAAAGGAGTTCACAAGATTTCCTATGCTGGAGCCCCAGCATGCTCCTAAGCATGTCTTAAAAGCACAGCATGATTGTGGATGCTCTGAGTCAACTGCAAAGAGAGTCCTCGCTTGCTGAAAGCGGTGATCAGGGAGGCAGATTTCATACAATTTTACTTGCTTGCTTGGCCCACCCACTGTTTTGTTTTGCACAGCTCACTCCTCAGATTGTGAGTGAACCATCAACTTGTCCGTTGACCCCCACAAGGAGCTGCAAGCTACAGTGTAATGGCTCTCTCTGCTTTTCTCAGGCACCTTTCATAAGACTTCCACAAAAGTCTCAGCTCCTTGGTAACCATCAGTGTCTGCAAGGGTGAAGGCATGTATGTTCACTCGATAAGCAAGCCCTGCCAAATTTAATTCAAGGTACAGGAAATGTCTCAGATGCCCTGGCTGGATGGCCCAGGCTAGCCCAATTTTGTCAGCTCTCTGGGAGCTAAGCAGGTTCAGACTTAGTACTTGGATGGGAGACCACCAGGGAATTCCAGTGCTGCTACACAGAGGCAGGCAATAGCAAACCACCTCTCTATGTCTTTTGTCCTGACGTGGGTGGCCCGGGCTAGCCCAATCTCGCTAGGTCTTGGGAGCTAAGCAGGGCCGGTCCTGAGGAGTCCTTGGATAGGAGGCCAGCATGGAATTCCAGGGCTGCTCCACAGAGCAGGCAACAGCAAACCACTTCTGCTTGTCTCTTGCCTTGAAAGGCTTTCGCTGCCATTAACAAACCTGCTTCAGTATGTCTGAGAGCTGCAATTCATTCTTCTGGTTTGAAAGCTCCTCCTTGACTTCTGAGTAGGTGTCATTGATTATAGCCAAGAACATGTTCTGTAAAGAGGGAAAGGTGTGATCACACCGACTTCATCCCAGCAGCTTGAGCAAACAAAGATAAAGGAGGGCCATTTGGTGAGCTCACTATACTTTCTTCATCTCAGGTTGGCTCCCCCTGCCCCTGCATCATGCCAAAGCCCCTCTTCTTCAGCAGTCCATCCCCAAGAGTAGCTGCCCAGAGAGCATCAGCACACCCAGCAAGTGGGGTTCAGGACAGACTGTCTCTGGAGACTCCATTTGACCATCATGGCTAACAGCTGCTGACAGACCGTCTTTAATGGATTTGTCTGGTTCTGTTTTAAAGCCATTTGTGGCATCTGAGTCCCCTGCTGATTATGCACTGTTGAAGTAGGTGTTTCTTTTTGTGTGTTCTGCACCTACAATCAAAGTCCAATCTCCTTTCCCTTCCTCTCCCCACAAGGGACACCCTGTGAAGTACCCCAATTTTGAGTACTTATGAGAAAGAGATAAATTATTTCTGTCTACACTATCCAGTGGTTAAAGAGCCTCGCTTGGAAGCAATTTGTAATCCTGTGATCTGTTTACAGCACACTGAAGGACAACAAAGCCCCAGTGAGTAGACTCTATGAGCCCTCTTCAAGAACCAACAAGAAAAAAAGAAAGACTCCTTACCAGCAGTACAAAGAAGACAAAGAAGACATAGGTGACAAAATATATTGGCCCCAAGATCCTGTTGGCATTGTCAATGGCGTTGTAGTCAAAGTCGCCAAGAATGATTCGAAACTGGGTAAAGCTGGACAATGGAAAGGAGGGTGGTCAGAAGGGCAGCTGAGGCTCTGCTCTTGTCAAGCCTCCCCCCCACCCCATTTAAAGTAAAACACCATTCCATAGAGAGAGCTGAAGTTCCAGGGCCCCTCCACAAAATTCTGCTCCTACCAATCTTGCCTATTTTTGTTACGCCCCCCCCACATGGTCCTGGTAAAGATCTGGGGTCCCACACATGGTGCCTGTGAGTGCCATGGCACCCCCCAGCACCTCTCCTGGCACCTTCTAAGTGCTTTCAAAAAGCCAGGTGGAACTCTTGCCCAGCAGGGCTTCTGAGTGCCCATGGGAGATCCGACTGGATGTGCAGCTGCCATCTTGGTGTCACACAAAATCTCACTCCTCTTTCCCAGGGTATTCTTACATTCCTCACCACCACCCTTGCACTTGGACTTCCTCTGGGGGGGTGTGGCTCTCCCTTTCATGGCAACCATTTTGTGGCTGACTCCGCCTTCCACAGCAGTCATTTTGTGGTTCTGTCCACCACCCTCTGTCAGGATTCCAAACTCACCCACAGGCTCAAACAGTTTGGGGACCCTGGTATAGACAAAGTATCAAGAACTCTAATATTTCATGGCTTCACACTCCTATAAGACGTAATATTGTCTAGGCAGTGGAGCATCACTAGCGCCCCTTGGGACAAGATCACAGGCCAGCAAGCCACTGAGGCAGAGCAAAGGACTGAGAACTTGGCTTTTTAAACTGTCATTGCTAATCAAGCTCTCTGCAGAAGGTTCAGCACCAGTTTACATGTTCGAGTTTGAAGAAAGGGAGCCACGGCAAGGCAGACGAAGAAGAAAAAAAATGGTGCAAAGGGAAAAGAATCTTTAATAATTATTCAGCCCCTTCTTAGGGTTGCCAAACTCCAGGTGGTAAAAACTAGGGAAGCCAAAGACTACATGCTAAAGCAGTCTCAAACTCACAATTGCAAAATGGATACAAAATGGGTACAAAATTCAGAACTATACATCTAAGTGCAATAAAGATTCAAACTCAATTTTTCTTCCACAACAGGTATACACAAATATAACGTAACCAGAGAATCCACACACATCCAACAGGTGAACCCAACCACTTCTTGTCTGTGCAGTTGGGAAATCTCAATTCACCTCAATGCAATAATAATTTCAATAATTATCCATTTTCAATTATCTGCTTCAGCTCCAACAAATAGCTAATGAGCAAAACTAGTCTACACAATCTTGTTTCACTGTTTTATCTAAGCTGTATAAAAATTATAATGAACAATTAGTATCATAGAATCATAGAGTTGGAAGGGACCTCTAGGGTCATCTAGTCCAACCCCCTGAACAATGCAGTAAACTCACAAACACCTCCACCTAAATTCACAGGATCTTCATCGCTGGCAGATGGCCATCTAGCCTCTGTTGAAAAACCTCCACGGAAGGAGAGCCCACCACCTCTCGAGGAAGCCTGTTCCACTGAGGAATCGCTCTAACGGTCAGGAAGTTCTTAATGTTGAGCTGGAAACTCTTTTAATTTCGACCCATTGGTTCTGGTCCTACCTTCCGGGACCACAGAAAACAATTCCACACCATCCTCTATAGGACAGCCCTTCAAGTACTTGAAGATGGTGATCATATCACCTCTCAGCTGCCTCCTCTCCAGGCTAAAACCCCCCAGCTCCTTCAAGCTTTCCTCATAGAACTTGGTCTCCAGACCCCTAACCATCTTTGTCGCCCTCCTCTGGACCTGTTCCAGCTTGTCTAGATCCTTCTTAAAATGTGGTGCCCAAAACTGAACACAAGACTCCAGGTGCGGTTTAACCAAAGCAGTTAACCTTTTCGCAAATACTACTGCTAAGACAAGTCTCCCCATCCTATAACCATGCATTGGATTTTTCCTACCTAAATGCAGAACTTTACATTTATCCCCGTTAAAATTCATTTTATTGATTTTAGCCGAGTTTTCCAGCCTGTCAAGGTCATCCTGTTTTTGTCATCTTCTGTGTTTGCAACCTGTCATGGGTGCTGGGGGCCCTGCAGAAGAAGCCGAGCCTGCAGAAGAAACTGTGCCCCTGCCACCTGCACCAGTGCCCCTGCTGGAGAAGATCCAAGGCCCCCTGCCTCGCCCTCTCGGGTGGCACGTGTGCGTGACCGCCTTCGTCAGGACCTCAGGGATCGGAGGAGGGCGGCACACTCACGAGCAAGACGCTCCCTGAGTCCTGAAAGGATTCTGGCCCTTCTAGGAGTGAGGGTGCTTGAGTCTCAGCAGGATCCTGGCTGCCCTCTGAGTCAGCAATTAGCCCAAATGGGCAACAGACAGCAGAGGGCTATATAGCCATGGGCTTTGAGAGAAGGCTTTGTGGAAGCAACTAGTCACTTACCTGACGTTTTAGCATCCACTTTGGCTTTGGACTTCAGCTTCTGGACCCCCTGACTTCGGCTTCTGAACCTCTGACCTACGATACCTGGACTGTGATTCGGTTTTGGCGCTTTGGACCCTCCTTGCTACCCAGCTACAGACCGTGGACTGCCCCTGGACTTCGCCTGGCCTGGCCCCAGCCCGTGACAGATTGCTTCCACCCCCACAAACACCCATTCCACAGGATGGATGCTGAAGCAAGTGGAACTGCAGGACTACTGGCTGCTCTCCAAGCCCAGGTACAGCAGCTGACACAGGCAGTAGTGCACTTGCAGCAACAGCCTGCGGCCAGTGCTCCAGCCAAGTGCCCAGTTCCCCCACCTGACAGATTTGGGGGTGCTGTGGAAGAATGTCCTGCTTTCCTGGCGCAGTGTCGGCTGTACTTCGAGCTAAGAGCACGGGACTTTCCCAATGACAAAACAAAGGTGTGTTTCATCATTAGTCTGTTAAAGGGGCAGGCGGCCAAGTGGGCCACACCCCTACTGGTTGAGTCCTCTCCCCTGCTGACTGATTACCAGGGGTTTGAGGCCCACCTGTCTGCTGCCTTCTCAAACCCAGTCCAAGCAGCTACAGCCAACCGGAAAATTAGGGCCCTGAAACAAGGCAAATCCTCAGTGGCTCAGTACGCCACCGAATTCAAGCTCCTGGCCCAAGACTTGGCGTGGAATGAGGCTGCCCAGATAGACCAGTTTACTGAAGGGTTGGCGGAGGAAGTCCTGGACGAACTGGCCAGGGTGGAGCAGCCACCCACGTTCCAAGGACTTATCACCCTCTGCCTCTGCATCGATGGCCGCCTGGAAAGTTGCCGCCAAGCCAAGACCAGAGGGCGCCAGCTCCATGCGCCGTGCCACTCGGCTCCTCTTCCGTCCCCAGCTAGTACCAGAGACGAGGTTGAGCCTATGCAGCTTGGAGCTGCTCGACCCCGCCTGACTCCAGAAGAAAAGGCCAGACGCTGCATGCAGAATCTGTGCCTCTACTGTGGCACGGCAGGCCACTATGCCTCTGGCTGCCCTGCTAAGCCGGATACCTGGACCTTCGTTGCCACCGCCGCCAAAAGGGCAGCCCCAGGCGTAAGTGGACCCTCCAGCCTGGGGCGACTAGCTGGGTCCTCCGAACAGCAGGCTGATACCCGGGGCCCGTTCCTGCTACCAGTCAAACTCCGTCTGCCCGATGGACGCTGGCTGTTCGTGTATGCCATGCTGGACTCGGGAGCGGCCCACTGTTTTGTAGATGCCGCCTTTGTAAAGCAGCATCAGATCCCAGTGCAGATGAAAGAGATTCCGACGCTGGTGGAGGCTATTGATGGGCGCCTCCTCCGTTCTGGCCCCGTCACCCAGGAGACCTGTCCCATCACGTTCCACGTCCAGCAGCACCAAGAACAGCTGCAGTTTGATGTCGCCCGCATGCCTCGCTTCCCGCTGATTCTAGGCCTTTCCTGGCTGAAGCTGCACAACCCCATCGTGGACTGGGCCCAGCAGGAACTACGCTTCCGAGACCCATGCCCCCATCTGACTCCTCCCACCACTCTAGCAGCTGGCATCCCGAGTGGTGGTCCTCAGCTCCCTCAGAAGTATGCAGATTTCGCCGATGTCTTTGAAGAGACAGGAGCTGATCAGCTTCCCCCTCACCGGCCCTATGACTGTGCCATTGATTTGGTACCTGGGGCACCACTCCCGGTGGGGCGTCTGTACCCAATGTCAGAGCCTGAGCTGGCAGCTCTGCGAGACTTCCTGGACAAGAACCTGAAACGCAGATTCATCCAACCCTCAACCTCTCCCCTGTCTGACCCAGTCCTCTTCGTGAAGAAGAAAAGTGGGGAGCTCCGGCTGTGCAATGACTACCGGGCCCTGAACAAGATCACCATCCGCGACCGGTACCCTCTACCACTGATCCCTGAACTCTTGGATCACTTAAAGGGGGCCCAAATCTACACCAAGCTGGACCTCCGTGGAGCGTACAATTTTGTGCGCATACGGCCCGGAGATGAGTGGAAGACCACGTTTGGGACGCGATACGGGCAGTACGAGCACCTGGTGATGCCCTTCGGACTGACCAACGCCCCTGCTGTCTTCCAGAGGTTCATGAATGATGTATTCCGGGACCTGCTCGACCGCTTCATGATCATATACCTAGATGACAACCTGATTTACTCCTGCAATCCTGCCCAGCACGCCGAGCACGTTCGCCAGGTCCTGCAGCGCCTACGAGCCCACGGCCTCTACGCCAAGCTGGAGAAGTGCGACTTTGACCTGCGTTCCGTTGAGTTCCTTGGTCACATTGTGTCACCGCAGGGAATACTCATGGACCCCAGAAAAGTGGAAGCGGTCCTGACCTGGCAGGCTCCTCAGAATCGCAAGGACCTGCAGCGGTTCCTTGGTTTCGCCAACTACTATCCGCAATTCATTCCGGCCTATGCATCCCTGACCACGCCCCTGACTCAACTACTCCACCCCAAAGAACCCTTCCACTGGTCCCCAGAGGCCGATAACGCCTTCTCCACCCTGAAGACCCGCTTCGCCACCGGGCCACTCCTGAGATACCCCAACCCCCAGCTTCCCTTTACGGTGGAAGCTGATGCCTCCAACGTGGCCCTAGGAGCAGTGCTGTCCCAGCGCGAGGAGCCATCCCAGCCACTCCAGCCCTGCTCCTATTACTCGCGCCAGCTCACTGCTGCAGAGAGGAACTATACCATCTGGGAGAGGGAGTTGCTCCCGATCAAAGCGGCTTTTGAGGTTTGGAGACATTACCTTGAAGGGGCTCGCCACCCTGTCCAAGTGCTCACCGACCACCGGAACTTGGAGCATCTCCAGACCACCCGCCATCTCAACCAGTGCCAGATCCGGTGGTCCCTATTCTTCTCCCGCTTCAACTTCAGGATCACCTACATCCCCCATACCCAGAACCGGAAAGCCGATGCGCTCTCGCGGAAACCGGAATATGCCCCTGCTTCAACTGAGACCGCGCCTGCTGCTCCCATCCTGCCACCCTCAGTGTTTGCAGCCACCTCCACTTCACCAGCACTTGTGGAGGACATTCGTGCTAGCCAGGCCAATGATCCCTGGGTCCAGCAACACCTCCAGGCACTCCAAGATGGCTCAACAGGCGAGTTCACGACTCGAGGCGGCCTCTTGCTACACCGCGAATGCCTCTATGTGCCGCCCGGGCCCTTGCGGGCAGAAGTGCTACGCCTGACCCATGACGCGTTACCCGCTGGGCATTTTGGACAGCATAAGACCACCCACTTGCTGACACGGGAATTCTGGTGGCCACGAGTTCGCTCCGATGTTGCCCGTTATGTCAATTCCTGTGACGTCTGCCGACGGGCCAAAGACATCCCAGCCAAACCCCCAGGATTGTTACAGCCCTTGCCCACACCCTCAGGACCCTGGGATACCATCTCAATGGACTTCATCACAGAACTTCCGCGATCCAAGGGTCAGACTTGTATCTTAGTGGTCGTCGACCTGTTTACAAAGATGACCCACTTCATTCCGTGCCCGAAACTTCCCACAGCTCAGGAGACGGCCCAGCTCTACCTGCAACACATCTTTCGTCTGCACGGACTCCCAGCCCACTTAATCTCAGACCGGGGCCCCCAGTTCTCCTCTCAGTTCTGGCAAGCCCTCCATTCCAGCCTGGGTACTCAAGTGCACCTGTCCTCGGCCTACCACCCACAGACGGATGGTCAGACGGAGCGCACCAATGCCACGCTAGAGCAATATCTCCGCTGTTACACCTGTCATCAGCAGGATGACTGGACCACCCTGTTGCCCCTAGCGGAGTTTGCGTACAACAACGCGGTCCATTCATCCACCCAAATGACCCCGTTTGCTGCAACCTATGGGTACCACCCTCGGTTCTTCCCAGCAATCCTGCCACCCATGAATGTCCCCGCCGTTGATGCCTACCTGCAAGAACTCCGTGCCAGCCAAGACTTGCTCCGAGAGCAGCTACAGCGGGCCAAGGAGGCATATAAACTGGCTGCGGACCGGAAGAGGCAAGAGGGCCCTCCAGTGCAGCCGGGGGATCATGTGTGGCTCTCAACTCGCTACCTGCGCCGGCCTGGTCGGTCTCACAAGCTGGATGCGTGGTTCATTGGACCCTACCCCGTCATGGAACAAGTAAACCCCGTCGCCTTCAGGCTCCAGTTGCCACCCCACCTACGCATTCACCCTGTGTTCCATCGCTCCCTCCTTGTCCCGGCTGCACCCCCTGACCCAGCTCGGCCTCCTTCCCCACCGCCACCACCACCGGTGCTGGTGGATGATGAAGAAGAATATGAGGTGCGCCACATCCTGGACTCCTGGTACCATCGTGGAGGCCTCCAGTACCTTGTGGACTGGGAGGGATACGGCCCGGAAGACCGGTCTTGGGAGCCCGTGGACAACCTTCATGCCCCGGACTTGGTGCAGCAATTCCACACCGACCAGCCCGACCTCCCAGGCCCTTCGACGGAGGGGGGCCCTGGGGGGGGATAGTGTCATGGGTGCTGGGGGCCCTGCAGAAGAAGCCGAGCCTGCAGAAGAAACTGTGCCCCTGCCACCTGCACCAGTGCCCCTGCCTCCTGCTGGAGAAGATCCAAGCCCCCCTGCCTCGCCCTCTCGGGTGGCTCGTGTGCGTGACCGCCTTCGTCAGGACCTCAGGGATTGGAGGAGGGCGGCACGCTCACGAGCAAGACGCTCCCCGAGCCCTGAGTTTTGAAAGGATTCTGGCCCTTCTAGGAGTGAGGGTGCTTGAATCTCAGCAGGATCCTGGCTGCCCTCTGAGTCAGCAATTAGCCCAAATGGGCAACAGACAGCAGAGGGCTATATAGCTGTGGGCGTTGAGAGAAGGCTTTGTGGAAGCAACTAGTCACTTACCTGACGTTCTAGCATCCACTTCGGCTTCTGACTTCGGCTTCTGGACCCCCTGACTCTGGCATTGACTTCTGGACCCCCTGACTTCGGCTTCTGAACCTCTGACCTACGATACGTGGACTGTGATTCGGTTTTGGCGCTTTGGACCCTCCTTGCTACCCAGCTACAGACCTTGGACTGCCCCTGGACTTTGCCTGGCCTGGCCCCAGCCCATGACACAACCCCTCCCAATTTAGTATCATTGGCAAATTTAATAAGCATTCCCTCTATTTCTTCATCCAAATCATTGATAAAGATGTTGAACAAAACAGGTCCCCGGACAGATCCTTGAAGCACTCCACTTGTCACTCCTCTCCAAGAGGATGAGGAACCATTCACAAGCACTCTTTGGGTGTGATCTGTCAATCAGTTACAGATCCACCTAATGGTAGCAGGATCCAAACCACATTTTACCAACTCGTCAACAAGGATAGTATGTGGAACCTTATCAAAAGCCTTACTTAAATCAAGATAAACGATGTCTACAGCATTCCCCTGATCCAGCAAGGTAGTCACTTTCTCAAAAAAAGATCAGGTTAGTCTGACATGACTTGTTCTTAAGAAAACCATGCTGGCTCTTAGTAATCACATCCATTCTTTCTAAATGTTCCAGGACCGACTGTTTGATGATTTGTTCTAAAATTTTCCAGGTATAGACGTCAAGCTGATGGGTCGGTAGTTACCCGTATCCTCTTTTTCCCCCTTCTTGAAGATGGGAACAACATTCGCCCGCCTCCAGTCTTTTGGCACCTCTCCTGTTCTCCAAGAATTCTCAAAAATAATAGCCAGAGGCTCAGAAATTACATCCACAAGCTCTTTTAGAATCCTTGGATGCAATTCATCTGCCCCTGGGGATTTAGTTTCATTTAAAGAAACTAGGTGTTTATGTACTCCCCTATGCTGATTCTAGGTTGGAACTTCATACCCTCCTTATATGTTCCGTTTTTGCCATGTTGAGCACTGTTTCCCTCAGAAGAGAAGACTGAGGAAAAGTAGGAATTGAGCAGTTCCGCCCTCTCTTCATTACCCGTTACAATTTCACTTGCTTGCCCTTGCAATGGGCCTATCATGTCCTTGCTCTTTTTCTTACTCTTACAGTTGTTTTTAGCATCTTTGGCCAGCCTAAGGTCATACTGAACTTTAGCTTTCCTAACTTTTTCTCTACAAGCACTGGTGATTTGTTTATATTCATCCTTGGTTATAAGGCCCTCCTTCCAATTCCTAAAGGAGTCTTTTTTTATTTCTCAAGTCTTTAGAGAGCTGTTCATGGAGCCAATGGCTTCATAGGAATCGTCTGTGATTGCGCTTTCAGTATTTCGCTTTAAGAAACTCCCACCCCTCCTGAACCCTCTTCCTCCTAAGCATTTCTGACCATGGGATTTTACCCAGCATAGTTCTAAGTTTATTGAAGTTTGCCTTTCTGAAGTCCAACCTATAAGTCTGACTACATATAGCTTTTCCTTTCCCTAAGACTGTAAATTCCAAAATCACATGGTCACTACTGCCCAGAGTGCCCACTATTTCCACTTCTTCTTCAATCCATTCTTCCTTGTTGGTGAGAATCAAATCCAAGATAGCAGTTCTTGGATTTTTCATATAAACTCTTATTTTGCAGAAATTAATCCTAATCAGGAATGCAACACATTCAATATTGTTACCATGCATTAGGTTACAATTTTGCAAACTGACCTATTGATGGTTCCCACTGAAACCCTACAATTCTTCAGGGTTTTAACGGGAACCATCAATGTGTCAGTATTGAATGTGTTCCTGTTTAGGAATAATTTCTGCATTTATTATAATGGTGATATCTCCAGGATAAGAGCTGATATAAAAACATAAGAGAAGTCACATTGGATTAGGTCAATGGCCCATCCAGTCCAACACTCTGTCACACAGCCAAAAAACCAGGTGCCATCAGGAGGTCCACCAATGGGACCAGGACACTAGAAGCTCTCCCACCAGCACCAAGAATACGTAGCATTACTGTGCCAGTCAGAGAGTTCCATCTATACCCTGTGGCTAATAGCCACCGATAGATCTCTGCTCCATATGTTTATCCAATCCCCTCTTGAAGCTGTCCATGCTTGTAGCCGCCACCACCTCCTGAGGCAGTGAATTCCCTGTGTTAATCACCCTTTGGATGAAGAAGTACTTCCTTCTATCCGTTCTAACCTGACTGCTCAGCAATTTCATTGAGTGTAAATATGAACATAAGAACATAAGAGAAGCCATGTTAGATCAGGCCAATGGCCCATCCAGTCCAACACTCTGTGTCACACAGCGGCCAAATATATATATATATATATATATATATATATATATATATATATATATATATATATATATATATATATATATATATATATACACACACACACACACACTGTGGCTAATAGCCACTGATGGACCTCTGCTCCATATTTTTATCTAACCCCTTCTTGAAGGTGGCTATGCTTGTGGACGCCACCACCTCCTGTGGCAGTGAATTCCACATGTTAATCACCCTTTGGGTGAAGAAGTACTTCCTTTTATCCGTTTTAACCTGTCTGCTCAGCAATTTCATCGAATGCCCACGAGTTCTTGTATTGTGAGAAAGGGAGAAAAGTACTTCTTTCTCTACTTTCTCCATCCCATGCATTATCTTGTAAACTTGTGTCCCGCCCAGCCCGGGCAGGGACTGCGCGGAGGAGACCCCCCGGCGCCTGCCAGCCGCTCCAAGCCCCCGGCATCGCCCCAAGAGCCCCCCCCACCTCTCCAAGCCCCTGTGGAGGCCCCACCCCTCACCTCGACTGACGGGGCGAAAGCAGCCACCCGAGCGGCGCCTCCCAGACGGCGAGCCCGGCTTCGAGTCCGTGAGGTCTGGCCGGGGCAAGACGCCGGAGAGCAAGAGGGAGAGCCATTCAGCTCGTCGCAGCACGAGACGCTCCCTTGCAGCACGCCGCTGAGGGCTGGGACGCCCGAGGCACGCTCAGTCAGCCCGGCCCCGACGCACCTCTCCTGGGCGTCTGGGGCTTTGAAGGGGGGAGGAGCCAGAGAGGGGCAGGTCCTGGGAGGGGGGAGGATGGGTCGGGAAGCATAAAAGGAGGGAGGGAGGAGGTCGCTGAGGAGAGCTGGCTGATGCGCAAAGAGGCTGCCTCGCGAGAGAGAGGGACAGGAGCCATAGCACAGCCAGGAGGGAACGGGGGCCTGCGGTGAAGTAACCCAGTGCCCACCCCCCTGTTTCTGAGACCTCCGGGGAACGCCCCAGAGTGCCCGGGTGGGGCAACGGCGACGCCGGGGGACCGGGAGGGGCACCAAAGACCTGACAACGTGGTGGAGGAGGCGGGCACTCTCCCGAGCCTAGGACGACCACGCCCCCATATTCCGGCCCCGCCCGGGTGGCACTCAAGCCGAGTGGCGACACCAACCATTGAGCCGGAGTCCAGCGAGTCGTCGACGGACGAGTCAAGTGAGGACTCCGTGATACACGTGGGGCGGACCGCCGTGGATTTGGCCCAGTTTGGGCAGTGGCTCGCAGACCACCAGGCGCAGCTCCTACGGGAGGTCACCCAGCAGCAGACGGCGGCCCAAGCCACCCTCGTGCGGGATCTTCACCAGGCGCTCCTCGCCCGCCCGGAGCCGGCGGGGCCAACACCATTCGGCGCCGGGAGGAGCCCCTGGCCCCCTCTAACGAAGCTGGGGGCGGAGGACGATGTCGAGGCATACCTGGAAGCGTTTGAGCGAGTGGCTGAGGCCGCTCATTGGCCCAGAGAGCAGTGGGCCTTTATTTTGGGACCCTACCTGACCGGGGAGGCCCAAGCTGCCATGAAGGCCCTGGAGCGGGCTCAGGCGGCGGACTATACAGCGCTCAAGGCAGCCATCCTGGACCGCCTGGAGATCACGCCTGAGGCCCACCGCCAGAAGCTGTGTTCCTGGCTGCCTACGGGGGAGACGCGACCACGCTCAGCAATAGCGACCCTCAAGGATGCCGCCACCCGGTGGCTCAACCCCACCACCAGCGACGGGCGGCGCATCGTGGAGCTGGTGGTAGTGGAGCAGCTGCTGCAGGTGCTGCCGCCGCGTACCCGCCATTGGGTGGCCTGCTGGAAGCCAACCCGTCTCAGCGAGGTCCAGGAGCTGTGGGAGAACTTTCAGGCCGCCGACCACCGCGGCCTGCCCTTCCGCGCAGAGGGCGGCAAGCCAGGGAAGGGCTTGCCCCCACCCGGCGGACGGGCCGCCCCAGGAGCGACACCCGGGAGGGCGCCCGGGGCCGGAGACCGGGGGGGGCCGGGCGCGGACGCCGCCGGCCCGTGCCACGCCGGGGTGGTGGAGGCCCGGAGCACGCCCGGCGCTACCCGGACTTGGTCTACGCCCCGGAGGCCGCGAGGGGGAGAAGGAGGGGCACCCGCCGCCGGAGGCCCGCCGTCCAGCAGGAGACATAGGGCCCTGCTTCACCTGTGGCCAGTGGGGCCATCTCAAACGCGAGTGCCCCCTGATGGAGTGCGACGTGAGCTGGGAAGAGTCCTGGCAGACGGCTGAGGTGGGGGCTCGCCCCCCCCCCCCCTGGACGATCCCGGTGTCCTTGGGAGGGCGGCAACTGCAGGCCATGGTCGACAACGGCAGCTCGCTGTCTATGATACGAGCCCACTTGGTGCCCGCCCCGCTGCCTGTCATCCGCACCGCCGCCATCCGGTGCGTCCATGGGCACATCGAAAGAAGCCCGGTGGTGTCCATCCCACTGAAATACTTAGGCCGCTACTGGAGCGTGCCGGTCGCCAAAGTAAGCAGCCTGCCCTACCCAATACTGCTCGGGCGGGACGCTCCGCGTTTTGGCGACGTAGTGGAAGCAGCCAACCCCGGCCGACCAGGCCAGCCTGC
Organism: Heteronotia binoei; assembly: GCF_032191835.1. Classification (NCBI taxonomy): domain Eukaryota; kingdom Metazoa; phylum Chordata; class Lepidosauria; order Squamata; family Gekkonidae; genus Heteronotia; species Heteronotia binoei. Next base: position 935,771 of record NC_083228.1, on the reverse strand, counting down.
CGGGGCCGGTTATGATGACGCCGCCCCCGCTGGGGAGACAGAGGACAGCGACCCCGGGGAGGGCCCGTCCAACGCAGAACGTCCCGTGGCGGGTGGCCGAAAGGCGTGGCCGGCGGACCCGCAGTTCGTGGAGGCTCAGGCCGAAGACGAAGAATTGGAGGCGCTGCGGCGGCACGAAGCAGTCCGAGACGGGGTGGTTGTAGACGAGCGCCGGAGCCGGCGCCTCCCTCGAATCATCCGGGAAGAGGGCGTGTGGTTCAGAGAGGTAAAAGGGCGGCTGGGCCCCGGGAAGCAGCTGTTGGTCCCTCACAGGTACCGGCCCGAGGTCCTGAAGGGCGCCCACGACCACCAATGGGCGGGCCACCAGGGGGTGAAGAGTACTCTGACCCGGGTGCTAGCCAACTTCTTCTGGCCTTCCGTAGCCCGGGAGGTCCAGGCCTACTGTCGCTCCTGCGGTATCTGCCAACGCCTCGCGTCTAGGGCCGAGCCGCAAGCCCCCCTAGCCCCCTTGCCCATAGTGGGGGTCCCGTTCGAACGAGTGGCTATGGACTTTGTCGGGCCCCTACCCCGCACCCCTCGTGGGGCCCGCTACATCCTGGTCCTCATGGACTACGCCACCCGGTACCCGGAGGCTATCCCCCTGCCCACCATGAAGAGCGCGGGCGTGGCCAGGGCCTTGATGCACTATTTCGCACATGTGGGGTTGCCCCGGGAGATACTCACAGACCGAGGCACACCCTTCACGGCGAGCCTCATGCGGCAGGTGTGCCAGGCGCTGCACATCAAGCAGCTCTTCACCTCCGTCCACCACCCCCAGACTGACGGGCTGGTGGAGCAGATGAACCAGACCCTGAAGGCCATGCTGAGGAAGACAGCATATGACCACCCCACTGCCTGGGACCTCTATGTGGACCCGCTGGTCTTTGCCATCCGAGAGACGCCCCAGGCATCCCTGGGGTATTCCCCGTTCGAGCTGCTGTACGGGCGGCAACCCCGGGGCATCCTGGGCCTGCTCGGAGAGCGGTGGGTGCAAGGCAGAGCAGTGCCGGGAGAGGCCCCGGAGGAGTACGTCAGGCAGCTGCAGGGACGCCTAGAAGACGTGCGGCGGGAGGCCCGGGAGAACCTCGCACAGGCCCAGGAGGTCCAGAAGAGGCGTTATGACAAGGGCGCTAGGGCCCGCGGGTTCCAGGCGAGAGACGATGTCCTGGTCCACAGGGGAGCGATGGGCCAGAGCCAGGGGGACCCGTGGCGGGGACCCTTCCAAATCACCCGAGTCCTGGGTCCCCTGACGTACGAGGTCCAGTGCGGGCCTCGTGCTCGCCAAAGGAAGACCCTCCATGTGAACAGCCTAAAGGCCTGGGTGCGGCGGGAGGCGCAGCCGGAGCAGGGGCTCGTGGCCGAAGATCCGGGCGAGCTCCCGGACGGAACCCTGCCCTGGACGACCGCGGGGGGCGCCGGGGGAGGCCCGGTGTTGGACGCCGCTCTCACCCCCAGCCAGCGACAGGAGCTGCAGAAGGTCCTGGCCGAGTGCCCGACGGTATTCTCCGACCAGCCGGGCCTGACCACCCTGGTCAAGCACCGGGTAGTAACCCCTGCAGGCCAGGTGGCACGCGCCCGGTGGAGGCCCGTCCCACAGAAGCGCTGGGACGTGATCGCCTGGGAGGTAAGGGAGATGCTGCGCCTCGACGTCATCGAACCATCACAGAGTGAGTGGCGCAGCCCGGTGGTCCTGGTGCCAAAGCCCGACGGCAGCGTGCGCTTCTGTGTGGACTATCGGGAAGTGAACAAACTGGCCAAATTCGATGCCTACCCGATGCCGCGGGCCGATATCCTAATCGACCAGCTGGGGGAGGCCCGGTACCTCTCCGCCCTGGACCTCACCAAGGGCTATTGGCAGGTGCCCATGCACCCGGCCGACAGAGAAAAGACCGCTTTCGCCACCCCACAAGGCTTGTTCCAATTCAAGCGCATGCCCTTTGGCTTGAATGGGGCTGCGGCCACATTCCAGCGGCTGGTGGACAAGGCCCTAGCCCAATGCGAGGGTTTCGCTCGGGCCTATATCGACGACATCGTGGTGTGCAGTCCCACCTGGGAGGCCCACCTGCTCCACCTCCGCCAGGTACTCCACGCCCTGCAGGCCGCCGGGCTCCACGCTAACCCGCGGAAAAGCCGCCTCGGCTTCCAGGAGCTAAAATATCTAGGGTTCCTGGTAGGGAAAGGCCAACTCCGACCCCTGCCCGAGAAGGTCGTCACCCTGGAGCAGCAGCCCCGCCCGCGCACCAAGAAGCAGCTACGGCGCTTCTTGGGATTCGCGGGCTATTACAGCAAATTTATCCCCAACTTTGCGGCAGTGGCCACCCCGTTGACGGACTGCCTGCGGAAGGCGTGCCCGAACGTCCTCCAGTGGGGGCCAGCCCAAGACGCAGCGTTTGAGGCACTGCGTACGAGCCTCTCCCGAGACCCCGTGCTGAGAAACCCGGACTTCTCCCAGCCCTTTGTGTTGCACACAGATGCTTCGGGGACCGGTATCGGGGCAGCCCTGCTCCAGGGGGGCCCTGGGGACGAACGCCCGGTCCTATTCATCAGCCGCAAGCTCCTGCCCGCCGAGCGGGCGTACTCCACCGTAGAAAAGGAGGCCCTGGCGGTCAAGTGGGCCGTCGGGGCATTGAAATTCTACCTCACCAACAACCCTTTCCGGTTGGTGGTGGACCACGCCCCCCTGCTGTGGATGTCGAGGATGAAGGACTCCAATGACCGAGTCCTTCGCTGGTATATGTCTCTTCTCCCCTTTTCTTTCACAGTGCACCATCAAGCCGGGGCCCACCACCGCGTGGCCGACTACCTCTCCCGGGTCTTCGAGGAGGATGCGGAGAAGCAAGGGACACGGGGGGGGTGTGTGTGTGTCCCGCCCAGCCCGGGCAGGGACTGCGCGGAGGAGACCCCCCGGCGCCTGCCAGCCGCTCCAAGCCCCCGGCATCGCCCCAAGAGCCCCCCCCACCTCTCCAAGCCCCTGTGGAGGCCCCACCCCTCACCTCGACTGACGGGGCGAAAGCAGCCACCCGAGCGGCGCCTCCCAGACGGCGAGCCCGGCTTCGAGTCCGTGAGGTCTGGCCGGGGCAAGACGCCGGAGAGCAAGAGGGAGAGCCATTCAGCTCGTCGCAGCACGAGACGCTCCCTTGCAGCACGCCGCTGAGGGCTGGGACGCCCGAGGCACGCCCAGTCAGCCCGGCCCCGACGCACCTCTCCTGGGCGTCTGGGGCTTTGAAGGGGGGAGGAGCCAGAGAGGGGCAGGTCCTGGGAGGGGGGAGGACGGGTCGGGAAGCATAAAAGGAGGGAGGGAGGAGGTCGCTGAGGAGAGCTGGCTGATGCGCAAAGAGGCTGCCTTGCGAGAGAGAGGGACAGGAGCCATAGCACAGCCAGGAGGGAACGGGGGCCTGCGGTGAAGTAACCCAGTGCCCACCCCCCTGTTTCTGAGACCTCCGGGGAACGCCCCAGAGTGCCCGGGTGGGGCAACGGCGACGCCGGGGGACCGGGAGGGGCACCAAAGACCTGACACTTCTATCATGTCACCCCTCAGTCGACGTTTCTCCAAGCTAAAGAGCCCTAAGCGTTTCAACCTTTCTTCATAGGGAAGGTGTTCCAGCCCTTTAATCATTTTAGTTGCCCTTTTCTGAACTTTCTCCAATGCTATAATATCCTTTTTGAGGTGCGGCGACCAGAACTGCACACAGTACTCCAAATGAGACCGCACCATCGATTTATACAGAGGCATTATGATACTGGCTGATTTGTTTTCAATTCCCTTCCTAATAATTCCCAGCATGGCGTTGGCCTTTTTTATTGCAAACGCACACTGTCTTGACATTTTTAGTGAATTATCTACCATGACCCCAAGATCTCTCTCTTGGTCTGTCTCTGCCAGTTCACACCCCATCAACTTGTATTTGTAGCTGGGATTCTTGGCCCCAATGTGCATTACTTTGCACTTGGCCACATTGAACCGCATCTGCCACGTTGACGCCCACTCACCCAGCCTCAACAGATCCCTTTGGAGTTCCTCACAATCCTCTCTGGTTCTCACCACCCTGAACAATTTAGTGTCATCCGCAAATTTGGCCACTTCACTGCTCACTCCCAACTCTATGTGATATGAAATGTTAATTGTTTGTTATAATTTTATACAACTTAGATAAAGCAGACAGTGACATGAGATTGTATAGACCAGTTTCACTCATTAGCTATTTGTTGGAGCTGAAGTGGATCACTGAAGATGGATAATTATTGAAATTATTATTATACTCACTGCCATGCTTGCATCATTGCAGCTAATGCATGACTGAGACCTCTGAGAGGGAGGGAGGGAGGGAAGGGGAGGGAGCACACTCACATGCATTTCACAAAGGTGCTGAAGTTTTCCACTTGGGTCCCAAAAAGAAGGTATCCCAGCTGTGCGTAGGCAAAGAAGACAATGAAGAACATGATAGCGAAGCCCAGGATGTCCTTGGCACAGCGAGCCAGTGTGGAAGAGAGCTGGGTCATGGTTTTGTTAAAACTGATGTATTTGAATATCTAGGGGAGAAAAGACAGAAGCAAATTAAAGCCCACCTGATCACATATGAAACTGCCTTCTTCTGAGCCAGACCATGGACAGTGTTGTCCACTGTGATGGGCAGTGTCTCTCCAAGGTTTCCACTGGAGATTCTGGGGACTGAACCTTCAGCATGCCAGACAGACACTTTGTCATCGATCCATGGCTCCTGAACATACATGAAGCTGCTCTTATCTGTTATTTATCCTGATACATTTTTGGTCTATCAATGTCAGTACTGTCTACTCTGACTGGCAACAGCTCTTGAAGATCCTAAGCAGAGGTCTTGCATATCACCTGCAACATTCCAAACCCAGACCTTGGTGAAGGAGTTCTTCTCAGTGCCCCTTCAGTTTTCCATCAATATGGGGAATAAAGATCTGAGCCCTCTCACCCCAACAGTGGCCCAAACCACCTACAACAGGCAGAGCATAGTGGTGGTGGGGTTAAGGGATCCAGAAAGCTACCTTGATCCAGGCGAAGAATAAATTGACAGCATTCATGTTGTTGTACTGGGTCTGCCAGAAAGCCAGAAACTCAAAGTCGGCATAAATACTGGGATTCTTCAGTAGCTGCCCCATCAGCCTGTTGACTTCCATGGTGCGGAAGATGTGGAATCCAATGGCTACAATAGAAAGCTGAGGGAAAGGGTTGGGATTCAGTGGCAGTTCAGCAGAGAGGTTTCTGCTAAGGGTTTCCAGAGGCCTTATGGGGACAATGAAGATCCACCCTCTGTCACCCAGGCTCAGGCCTTGTCATCCCAATACAACTCTGCATGGTGATGAGCCCCCTCTCTCTGTTCCTTTACACCCAGCAGAATTGTGAGGGAAAACCCCTTACAGAACATCGTAATCACCAACTTGGTTGCCAGAGCACCTGGAGAAGTAGCTCACCCACATCTGGCCAGAGAGTGTGAGTGAACCTATGCAGGGGCGAAAGGGACTTATGCAGTACTAGCAGCCATAATGCTACGAAGGCACTTGAGACTGGTACAAGAGCGCCCACCAGGAGAACAGAGGGCTTTCCGCCATTCTGTATGACGTCCATCTCGGCCGTGGAGCGGAGGAGACTGCGCCGCCAGGAGCTATCCAGGCAAACGGTTTTGAAGCAGTGACCATGGAATCCATTGTGCAGGGCTAACACCACACGCAGCCATCTTCCTACCAGGCCAGACTCCATTCCAGCTAAGCGAACGGCTCATGTACTCGCTAGATGTCACCTGTGATTGTAGGCAATCGACCCACCCCACGACCATCTTCAGCCAGAGCCAAGTTCCTTTGTGTAAACCGAGTGTTACCTTAGATAACAATTTGGCCCTCTATTGTCACCCTCTTAGATAAGTGTGATAAACTCAAGCACATCTCCACCCAGTGATTTCCCCCATTCTTCTCTATGCTGTCCCCTTGGAGCACCCCCACCCTGGTCCATTTCAACCTGAAAGTTCACTTAGGTATCCAGGACCCAAGCCTATTCATTGGTCAGGAATGGGCACCCAATTAGGTGCCACCAATGAACTTTCTATTGGCTATCGCAGTAGTCCAGCTCTTATGGTCACTGCGAAGCCTCCCCTTTTTGGGAGGTCATCCATCAGCTGACAACCTTCCTCCTCCCTAGTACCTCCCATCCCCTAAGGACTCAAGATAGTCCTTATAACCTGTGGACTAGCTACCCACAGGTGTGCTTCTAGCAGTATCCCAATTCCACTGTCTAGATCCATCCCCGATTCTAAGGCCAAGTTTCGGGTCCCCTCTCCCACTTCCTCGCTCGTCGCCGTTGGAGCCTTCCTTGAAGAAGAAGAAGAAGAAGAAGAAGATATTGGATTTATATCCCGCCCTTCACTCTGAAGAGTCTCAGAGCGGCTCACAAACTCCTTTATCTTCCTCCCCCACAAGAGACACCCTGTGAGGTGGGTGGGGCTGAGAGGGCTCTCACAGCAGCTGCCCTTTCAAGGACAACCTCTGCCAGAGCTATGGCTGACCCAAGGCCATTCCAGCATGTGCAAGTGGAGGAGTGGGGAATCAAACCCGGTTCTCCCAGATAAGAGTCCGCACACTTAACCACTACGCCAAACTGGCTCTCGTTCGGTAAATATCACCCTGTTCATCTACCCATGTGTTTCCCTATCTCTCTCTCTATTTTTCTTAGGACTGTATGTATGATTTTATGAGTATTTTATCTTGTATGGAAGCCTATATTTTTCTGGAATAAATTTTAATTGTTTTACTTAATTAGAGTCCCTAATATTTTTAAGCATTAATTTCTGGACGTGGAATCCTGTATCCACAGGTAAAGGATCCTGATTAAGCCACGTGCCCACCTGACAGCTCCCCAGCCTCGTTTTGAGGGCATTTTGGCTCACAGAGTAAAGAATTTTACTTCGCCAATGGCGTTTTGCTTGCAACTTGTCAGTTCAAATTCTGCTTTTGCAAATGTAAGGAAGAAGAAGACTGCAGATTTATACCCCGCCCTTCTCTCTGAATCAGAGACTCAGAGCGGCTTACAATCTCATATCTTTCCCCCCCACAACAGACACTCTGTGAGGTGGGTGGGGCTGAGAGGGCTCCCACAGCAGCTGCATTTTCAAAGACAACTCCTGCGATGGGTATGGCTCACCCAAGGCCATTCTAGCAGGTGCAGATGGAGTGGGGAATCAAACCCGGTTCTCCCAGACAAGAGTCTGCACACTTAACCACTACACCAAACTGGCTCTCTCATTAGGAACCCAGGACAGCCCAGGCGAACCTGATCTCCTCAGACCTTAGAAGCCAAGGAGGGTCACAAGGGGTGACTGCAAGACTGCTGTGACTTGATGGCACTTTCACCAGTGGTGATCTTGCTGTGCCACTGAATTTCTTCACAGAAGACATGGGGGTCCTGGAGCTGGCAGTAGGGAAGCCCTGTGGAGCTGATATATTGAGCCTGTTGAGTAGCTCTTAAATTGTGGGAATACTCTGGTCCCAGGAACACATCTTGCAAAACATTCATATTAGGATCTGTATGAGGAGGAAGCATCGTGAAAGCATGGTTTCTGAATGGGGGGGGGGGGGCGGAATGGGCCAGTGGAAAAAGATCAACACCCTCTCCAGTTTTTCCTCTCAAACTTGCTGTCTCTTGAGGCTGCTTTTTATTTAAAAAGAAAACTGAGGGAGACTGGCTTGTGTAGTTTCCCTGCTGTAATTCTGGGAATTCTCCAGGTCCCACCTGGAAGATGGCAACGCTGGCACCTGCACTTGCATGAGGCCTCTGGTTTTCCCCACTATCACACTGTTCTGTCATGCAAAGTGAAGCGTAGCAAATGGTGCCTGCTTAGGGGATTAGGGGATTCCCCCCACCCTGACCAGGACCTGTCACTGGAAGAGAATGGGAAAGAAAAATAACACCTCCTCTATTTACAGGAAGTTCTGGCAATTCCTAGAGCTACCTGGAAATGAAAGTGGTCACTCTAGGAATCACCAGAAACTGTGGCAAGAGCTCCCAGTAAGCTAACAAGCTTATTTCTCTAATAATAAAAACAATTCTCCTCTGGGTTGCTGCCCTCCCTCTTACAAGCCTCCCACTGTCTGGCCTTTCCTGGATCCAAGCCCTTCTGCAGCGGGCTAAAGCTAAGAAGGAAGGTTTATTTTTTAAAAAGAGGTTGTTAATAGGTTGCCAGCCTCCAGGTGAGGCTTGGGGATCTCCTGGAATTACAACTGATCTCCAGATTACAGAGATCTGGGGAGAATGGCTGCTTTGAAGGGTGGACTCTGGGGCATTGTAGAGGCCCCTCACCAAACCCTGCCCGCTGCAGGTTCTACCCCCCCCCCCCCCCCCGCAAATATCCTGGAATTTCTCAGCCTACAACTGACAGCAGTCAGAGAGAGAGAGAGACTACAGCCCACTCCAGGCCTGCCTCCTAGCCTGGCACCAGGGCTGCCCCCAATTGGCTTTTCCTTGCATGTTCTTTTTCACACAAATTGGTAAATCTTTTACCTACGGGGCCACAGGACATTCTTACATTACCTTAATCCTTCCACTCCCCCTGTCCAGTTACAAGTACAACTTCCACACTACAGCTTCCTAGAACACTTTCAGAAATCCTGCAAAGGCCGACCAAGGTCATCCCCCCTTGCCCTTGTGGGCTGAATCTGGAGAGGGGGGCTTTTTGAAGACTCCCTAGTGTGCCTGTCTCTCTCACAGGCCTCCTGAGTGCTCCACCCTATGAGTCTGCCCCATAGGGAATAGGTTAACTAACCCACTAACTCACAGGTGTTTGCATGTTTGTTTCTTTGCAATCCACCTCCTTCCTCTCCCTCCCTCTTCTTCCTCTCTCCTACTACAAATGGCCAGAAATCTCATCTCACCAAGATGACCACTATATCCAAGATGTTCCAGATGCTGGTGAAGTACCGAAGCTTGTGAATGTGCAGTTCCAAAATTTCTTCTATGACGTAGTAGAAGATGAAGACGCAGAAGATGATTTCACAGGCCACAATGAAGAAGTCCCAAGTGCTGACATACCGGAGGAGCTTGACTGTTCGGATCTGCCACGAGGGGATGGCTCCACCAGTGGCCGGGAATTCAACCACCAACCTAAGCGGCAGCAGGGAAAAGGAGGTGTTGGGAAATGCTGACACTGCTGCGGGTTCCCTTCAGGCACATCTGAATAGGATGGCAATTGGCAAGGCTCCACTGACACAGAATGTGAGGAAATAGCAAAAAGAAAATGCTGGCTGGTGAGGCAGAAGAAAAAGTTGGAGAGAGGCAGGAGGGAAGAGGACAGGTATGACCACTGGGCAGCCAAATGACAAACAGGGTTACCAACCTCCAGGTGAGGCCTGGAGATATCCCCAGCCCCAAAGTTGGGAATAGGACTGCTCCCAGAATTACAACTGATCTCCAGACTACAGAGCTCAGTTCCCCTGGAGAAAATAGCTCCTCTGGAGGGTGCACTGAATGGCATTATGGTCACTCCACCCTCCCCAGGCTCCATCTCCAAATCTCCAGGGATTTAGAATCATAGAATTGGAAGGGATCTCCAGGGTCATCTCGTCCAACCCCCTGCACAATGCAGGAAACTTACAAATACCTCCCCCTAAATTCACAAGATCTTCATTGCTGTCAGATGGCCATCTAGCCTCTGTTGAAAAACCTTCAAGGAAGGAGAGCCCACCACCTCCCAAAGAGGAAGCCTGTTCCACTGAGGAATCTCTCTGTCAGGAAGTTCTTCCTAATGTTGAGTCGGAAACACTTTTGATTTAATTTCAACCCATTGGTTCTGGTCCTACCTTCTGGGGCCTGGAGTTGGTAACCCTCAAACCATGTGGTTTCATGAGACCAGGCCATTAGTGGTTGGGTGTCCTCCCTGAATAGGCTTCGGGGAGGGACTTCAGTGGGGCACGATGCCATAGAGTCCACTTTCCAAAGTGGCCATTTTCTCCAGAGGAACTGATTGATGTTGCCTGGAGATCAGTTGTAATAGTGGGAAATTTACAACCCCCAAGGGTTGCAACCAAATAAAACAAACCACTCTGTGAAAAATGCTATTACAAAATATAATTCATACAAGGAAAAGAGTGCATTTCAGCAACCTCATAATTTTACATACCACATATGCATATTTATGCACATATATACACCATTGTGCAAATAGTCCAAAACATCATAAATCCATCATGTTTTGGACTATTTGCACAATGGTGTATGTATGTGCATAAGTATGCACATGCGGTATGTAAAATTATGAGCGTTTTCGCACTGACCTTCAAGTGGCGCGACCACCCTCTTCACAGCAGAGGATCTGCGCGGATTTCGCACAAGAAGTGCCGGAGCACCCAAAAGAGCCGGCGACTTCCGTCGCAAAAGCCGCTCAAACGTTTTCCTGCTTCTTGGCGGTTTCCGTTTGAGCGGGTTTCGCGACGGAAGTCGCCGGCTCTTTTGGGTGCTCCAGCGCTTCTTGTGCGAAATCCGCGCAGATCCTCCGCTGTGAAGAGGGTGGTCGCGCCACTTGAAGGTCAGTGCGAAAACGCCCTATGAGTTGCTGAAATGCACTCTTTTCCTCATATGAATTATATTTTGTAATAGCACTTTTCTCAGAGTGGTTTGTTTTATTTGGTTGCAACTTCATTCCTCTGTGTAGCCTATTGTGTATTTTCACCACCTAGGAGTTGGCAACCCTACTGGCAGTCCAAGTAACCCTGGGACTAGGCCACAAAGGCAGGTGGTTTAAGCCTTCCTCACATGTCATTTTCCTGACCCAAAGCAAGCCCGCTTGCCTCACACCCTCTTCAGACAAACTTCCAGCTGCCTTTACTGGCAGCCATCTGTCTGCTCCGTGGGACCATTTGGAGTGAGAACAGAGTGCTGAGGGCAGGAGAGAAGGGTTAACAATGCTCCAAATCAGGGTGCTGCATGCTGCCTATCTAAAAAGTGCTGGGAGCTCATTCCAGCTCTCTCCCAATGCTGTAAATCATAAATTGACATCAGCATAAAACTGATGATGCCATATCTACACTGGCTTAAGGGGCTGGAAATGGGGGAAGGTGGGGTAAGCTGGAGGGAGAGTAGGGGAGTGCTTAGCTTACTCCTGGTCCTCTGGTCCCCCAGCATCTTGAAGCTAGGACAGGGAAAACACACATGGAAGTCAAAGAAGAGACACAAGTCTTTCCCCAGTTCTCATTTTCTTCACTTAGATGGTCCTGTTACTTGGGGGGAGAAGTGGGTTTCCCCCTCTGTTCTGCCAGTGTTTTGCTCCATCTAGTTGTCAGTTCGATATCGGATTGTTTTATGCCTGGCATAAAACACCGTAGTTTAAATCTGCAGGGAGATATATGCTGGGCACAAAGCAATGAGATATCTATTTGATCACTAGAGGGAGCAAAAGGTGTAGAACAGGGAAATACCCTGAATAGGAGAGTCAAGTGAGGAAGATGAGAATGCCGAAAACCTCCTTCTGCCTGGCCTGTGCCACTGTGGCCGAGCATGGGATCCCAGACCAGCCAGAGCAGGCTACCAGCAATGTGGAAATGCCGACTGCTGCCTGGGGCTGCATCAGCCCGGCCCAGGGGCAGTTGGCCACTTAACTTGCAGGGAATGTTTCTGGCGGGCTGCTGGTGGTGGCCATGCCCCAGCTACTCTGGGCCACTTGCCTCCATTGGTCACAGAAGCCTGCTCACTATTTGCCTCCTCCTGAACTGCTGCCATTTGGTTGGAAGGAGCAAACGGGGAGCCAATGTCCACTGTCGTTGCCATGAAGTTTAACAGCCCCTAAAGTGCTGGCTTGCGGGGGCTGCTCAGCTCAGCTTGTCCCAGGGCCACTTTCACTTCTCAGTCTACTCCTGCTCTGGCCCTAAGAACACACACAGGCAGGGATTTGGGCAATAGGAAGACATGATGGAGAAATGGCACCTCAGACAAAAAGGGAGCAGTTTGCATAAAGAGCCAACTGGCTAAGCTGCGGGCTGCAGCACAACAGACGGCTGCTTGTTTGCCCTGAATCCCTCCAGGAGCCCCCCCAGACCCCCCCCCCAGAAGGCACTGCTAAATCCCTTCAGCTGAGGATGGAACAACAGCACCTCACAGTCCCTTTGGCAACACACACCCTAAAACTGGGATGGCAAAACATCTCATACAGGTAGCCAAGGGAGGTGGGACCTCATTCCTTAAAGTTTGACTGCTGCAAATGTCTCCCATGAGCAGGCCCGTAGCCATGGGGGGGCATGCCCCTCCTTGAACCTTTATGGCCCCTCCATTCCCCGGCCCCCACTCTCTCTGCGTCGCTTTGGTGGCCCCCCCACTCCGCGGGCGCCTCCCCCTCCCTCCCACCCAACTCACCAGCCTGGCGAAAGAGTGAAGAGCAGGCTTCAGGGGCTCTTTCAAGGCCCCCCCACCGATCACGCGGTCGGTGGGGAAAGCAGGGGCCAGCAGTTCGTATGTCAGCTTTCCAGCAAGTTCTGTGCTGGCCGCCCTAGTGCTGAACTTGCTGAACGTGTTGGAAAGCCGGTGTAAGAACCTGGCTGGGATTAAAGAGAGGCTTCCCTGCGAGGCTTGAGATGGGGAGTTCAGAGGTTTCCTGCAGCTTCCCCCCACTCCCGCAACCTGGAAGGGTTCCCCCAAACTTACACCCATGCGCCCCTTTCATGAATGAAAGCCAGTTTCTCATCTCCCCCCACCCCTCTAACTAGCAGGGAAAGGGAGTGGCAGAAATGCCCGCTCTTCACTCTTTTGCTGCGTTGGTGAGTTGGAAGGGTGGGTGGGTGGGAGGGAGGGGAAGGTGCTGTGCGGAGGGGGCGGGGCCACCAGAGCGGTGCGGAGATCGGGGCCAGAGCGGGTGCTGCCAGAGGGGGGGCCCTCCATCCAAAAATTTTTTCCTGTGGACCCCCCCATCTGGAATTTTCTGGCTACAGGCCTGCCCATGAGCCCTGCCAGACATGAAGCTACCTTTTACCGAATGGGACCCTTGGTCCATCACAGTTAGTGTTGTCTTCTCTGGCAGCAGCTTTCCAGAGTCTCAGGCAGAGAAAGGTCTTTCCCATCATCTCTGACTTCATCCTTTACTGCTGAGCCACAGCTCTTTCCTCCCCTCAGCAAGATGTGGGTCCTGATGAGTACTGGTGTCAGAATCCTTCCTTCCTCCACAGCTACTAGTGCCATCTCCCCAAAAGGGGCCAAAAGGCTTTCCCCCCATGGCACCCCATATTCCAGAAAGCTCCCTGCTCTGCAGGGGAGGAAACCAAGCACTCTGCTATCTGACATTCACGCCCTCTTGTTGCTTTGAAGGACCAAACATTAAAGCTGGACAGGCCAGCCAGGAAGCCACCTGCCTGAGCACGCAGAAGAGATTGATGTTGGCGTTATAAACTGAGAAGTCAATAAAAATCACACGCGTTCCCCGATCCAGCCACAAGTTCTCTTTCAAGACTTGAAGAGCTGCAATGCTTTCCACCCGGGTCATCCTCAGGTCTTCGTAATACCCTCCTCCACTGTAACTCGTCAATCTGCCCCAGTGAGACGAACCGTCAAGCTCTTCCTCTGTTTGGTACTGCCACCTGCAGAAGCGCAGCAGGGAAAGGGAAAGAGAGAGAGAGAGATGAAGGGCAGGAAGTAAATTCTAGGTCCTGCATGTTATGGGTGCAGAGGGTGAACACCCTTTAAAAGATAGATTCAGCTCCATAGCTGTGTTGGTCTGAAGCAACAGAACAAAGTTTGAGTCCAGTGGCACCTTTGAGGGCAACAGACTTTTATTCTGGGCAGAAACATTTGTGTGCATGCACATTTCTTCACCTAGCTTACAGCCAGACTTCAACTTTGTTGGTCTTAAAGTGCCTCTGGACTAAGACTTTATCCTTTAAAAGGTTTTGGCACCGGACAAGAGAGAGAGAGAGAGAGAGTTTGGGCTGAAGACAGTCAAGTCATTTCCAGAGCTCCCTCCAGTATTCCAGACATGGTCTATTGAGGGCTTTGAGGCTAAATATCAGTTATCTTGAAATGATCCCATAAAGCAATTTGTAGAACTACCCTGTTTCCCTGAAAATAAGACCTACCCAAAAAATAAGCCCTAGCAGGATTTCTATGCATTTGTTAAATATAAGCCCTACCCCGATAATAAGACCTAGTGATGGGCATCGCAAAAAATTCAGGATGGAATTCCGGGCCTGGAGAGTTATGATGACAATGTCCCAGAAGATGACTTAACTGTATTTGAATAAATGTAGAGTGTTGTATCTTACTTAATAAAAAATAAGACATCCCCTGAAAAGAAGCCCTCGTGCGTCTTCTTGAGAAAAAACAAATTTATTTTCGGGGAAACACGATATTAGGAGAGCTTCTGAAATCTGGCTCAGCTGAAGTTTCCAAATAGCCTTCATGGGTTGAGGAAATATGTAATAGTGGCAACTGATTTAATGGGACTTGTTAATGCTGTAAAATACCACTCTGACTTGGATAGCCCAGCAAGCCTGATCTGGTCAGATCTTGGAAGCGAAGCAGGGCTGACCCAGGCAAGTACTTGGAAGGGATGCGGAAGCTGGCCTATTAAGCCCCCTCTCTGAAAAAACATCCAAGCCCCAGCAAGGGTCACCAGAGGTCAACATGACTTCCAGGCATGCAAGTGCATGCACACAGAGAGACAAAGACGAGAATCAATAATGTAAAATACCTCTGAGCATATGCGGAATGAATTCTCTCACAATTAGATAGAAGCGGCAGAAGGCTTCACTTCAGTGCTGTCAAAGTGCAAAGTCCCTGAGCCAGACAAGATGTTATGGTGGCCACAGATCCCGCCCATGGCTATCATGGTCATTTTAGAATTTGGGCATTATAAAAAAAATGCCACAAGGGCCCAATCCTGACTGGACCTATGGCACGAGGGGACCAGGTGATCTTGTCCTCCTGTGTGGCTTTCCCAGTACTGAAGCAGTCACCAGGAAGCTGTTCTGGCCCTTGGAAGGGATGGGGACCCATGTGGCGTTTTTGCAAATGGCCAAATTCTTCTCTGGCCACAGATTTGCTGTGGCTGATGGAATGTCTACTTTGGCCCTCTCTCCATCTCTCACAAGAAATGGATCCTGCTTCTTCATTCGGGATACTTATTAGTACTGAGAATATAAGAATTTGCTTTGGACTTTAAAAATGCCACATGGACAGCCACTGCTTTCGTATTTCTTATGGACGAATCCAGGGATGTCAAATATACCGCCTGAGGGCTAGAACTGGCCTGTCCAAGGCTCTTATCCAGCCTGCAAGTAACCGGTCATTACCTTTATTGCCTGATGACCAGGGCCAGCATGTCCGAGTAGGCTGGGTAGGCAGCTGTCTAGGCCGCCACCTGGCCACAGAGGCACTCGGAGGCTGCTCTCCCTTGCCTCAGAAGGCTACCATGGCAAGGGAGGGCAGGTTCCAAGTGCACATGCTGCCCCCCCCCTCAGTCATCCTGGGCCTGTGCTTCCATTAAAAGCACAGACCTGGGAAGGCTGAGTTGGGGTGAGGTGTTCACTCTCAGAGACTGCCCTTCATAGGGAATCTCGGAGTGCCTCCAAGAGTGCATGTGCCGCTTGCCCACAGCCCACACTCAGCTTTCTCAGGCAGACCCAAGAAGGCTGAGCAGGGGCTGCAAGTAAACTGTGCATGCACAGTGCGCTCTCAGAGGTGCCGCTTGTCCCACAGCCCCTGCTCAGCCTTCTTGGGCAGTGCTGCTCACCCACAGCCTGGAGCCCACCCAGCTGTCTCCTGCTGCACCACTACCACTGCGCCTGCCCTCCCCATGGGTGGAGCGGCAGGGCAGGCGGGGGTGGGGGCCGGCCTGGGGTGCCAGAGACCTTAGCACTGGTCTGCTGCTGACAGAGGCTGGAATCATAGATTTTTTAAAAATTCCAATGCAAAAACGTTTGTAGCTTCTTTCTGTTTCATATCAACAAGCAAGTGTCTTCTAGCATATCAAGTACCATAAGAGAAGAAAGTAAGTTTGCATTCTTCCACCCTAATATCCCACAAACAAACTTATCCCATAGCATTTTTTTTTGCCACAGACTGTCATAAAGGCAACCTGGTGGGTTCCAGACCAAATCAAGCCTGACCTCTCCCTAGAAGCTAAAATGACCCAAATGAAGCTTTTGTACTTTGGCCACATTCTGAGAAGAGGAGTCACTGTAAAGGCAATCCTGCTAGGAAGAGCTGAAGGCGGCAGGAAAAGAGGAAGGCTCAAAAGGAGATGGAGTGACTCGGTCACGGAAGCCACAGTGGTTCTCCATCTGTTCTGGGGGGGAGGGGGTGCCATTATGATTGCAAAAGCCAATCCTAGAATCAGAAATTTCAAAGCAGCGCTAGAGCTGCAGATGAGACTGTTGATCTCCCACAATCCCAACTGATCTCCAGACTCTGGAGGACTGTTCCCCTGGAGAAAATGGCTGCTTTGGGGGCTGGACTCCATGGCATGAGGCCACACTGAGATTCCCCCCACCCGAATCTCCAGCAATTTCTCAGCCCTCAGTTGGCAACCCCAGTGATGTCCCCTCCTTACGCTGTTCCGTTGAGGAGCCCAAAAGGAGACCGGTCCTCCTCCTCCTCACTGTACACATCGTAGCAGCCAAAAATGTCTTCCTTGAAGTCCTCGTGCACAATGCAGGAGTTGTTCTGGACTTTCAGTTGCCGGAGCCGAGGGACACCAAGGAGCAAGTTCTCGTAGTAGATGTAGGACTGAGTGTTCTGGCCCAGCGACTCATTATTGTACCATTTGGTCCAATACAAATTATCCAATAAGGGGCCCTGAGCATACTGTGGAGATGCACAGAAAGGGGAAACATAGGCAGGTAGTTCAAGACAGCCACATCAACACAGAATGGGGACTGGATCCCTTTCCAACCTAAAGAGAAAGAAATCCTGCCAGGACGGTTGGTCTCTCTCATTTGCCTACATGGGACAGGAGGCATTGTGGGATTCCAGGAGAATCACACTCCAGAAATAGGAAGAGTTTGTGGCTCCTGTGTAACAGACTCAGCTAGGAAATGGAAGGCACTGCTGTCTCAGGAGTGGGAAGGGGAGGGGAGGGCATGCAGCATGAGCGTTGAGAGAAGGGCAACAAGCTGTCTCTTATGGGACCTGCACAGTAATGCACCATGGCAAAAGTGAGATGGGTTTTCTCAGGGGTCGTTTTGTAAAAAAAGAGTTGGTGGAGCTCATCCAGGGATTGTTATGCAGCTGCACCTACTATTCAATGGACAAGGTGGGAAGGAGGAGGTGGAACTCTCAGAAAGGTTCAGGAGCTATGCTCCTGTGAGCTCCCGCTGAACCCGAGGCCGGGGTTTTCTTCAGATACCAGCTTGCACAGCCAGCCAACTTGAGCTCACAGCGACTGATTTTTGCCCACAAGTGGTTCCATGGACCATGGGTGTCCAGAAATGTTAAAGTTTCCACAAATTGAAAAGGAAGTCAGATCAGTTTTCACATGCTGGACCTAGAGACCGCTCAAGATGGGAAGCTGTGTTAGTCTCTCTGTTGTGAGTGAGTCACAGATTTTGTTAGTCTTTAAGGATTCTGGCTCTTTTCTACTGGCCTTAGAGCCATGTTGGAGTCTTCAAGACAGATTGGGACTCCTTGCTTGGTTCATTTTATTCAGCGGTGTGACTTAGGAAACGCTGTGCATGCAAACTTCATTGATACTCACGGCCCAAAAATCCGCCATGCTCCCAATAGCCTGGAAGGAGATTCTGTTGTCTGAAGAAGATTGTAAGAAGAGATCAGACATAACTTTGGTGTAATAGTAGGCATTTGAACTTGTCATCCCATAGGTCACTAGGGAGAAACAACAACACCAACAGAAAATGGGTCATAATTCATTTCTGTTATTTACTCCACATTAAGAACTGGCTTCAAATAGCAAGGCTGGTATAGAATAGCCAGGTCTTATCCCAGAGCAAATGCTACCCATGTATGAACATATTAGGTTTGAATCACAGGAAAATCTTCAGCACGCAATATTCTTCCAAGGATACAGAATCAGAAATTCTACAACAAAGTCAAAATCTGGACCGCTCCGCCAAGAAAAATAGGTATTTTCTGTTTTATATTCTTGCAGACCAAGCCAATTACATCTACATGACAGTCAATTACAGTTTTGCGCCCAAAGCAAGGACACTGCAAGAGAAAGAGGAAAGCATCTGGGCCATGAGTGACTTGCCCCAGCCAGACCTGCAGGGTGGTACCCCAGGCCCAGCATCCAGCCTCTGCCACAGTTACAGGGCACACTTCTGCAGAGAATCCCAGGGCCAGTGGGCTCAGGGAGGGTATCTCTGCACCAGACTGCCCTGTTCCAGACACACATCGTCAAAGAGTTTCTCACATACAAGACAAACTGAAGTAACCTTAGGACATTAATGACCACAAAACTGAAGAGAGGAGATATGGTCACTGGAAGAGTAGGACAGAGGTCTCCCCCACTTGTTCCAGTTCTTTCCAGCAAAGTTCCAACTTTTTGATCCTCTGTCAGGCGGTGTAAACCAACTTCCTTTGGCATCACCCACTTTCCTCCCTCTGCACCTTCCAGCAGCCCCGCCCCGGTCTTTCCCAGGGTTGTGTTTGCAATTGACTGCCACTGCTCTGCAGAGCCTGGGGTGAAGGGCAGGGGGAGGGATCAGGGCTTTAAAACACAGTATTTAAAATGTCATTTAAACTCCATGCATGTTCATTTGTCGGTGCATTTGTTTTTTGTTTTGTTTTGTTTTTGGTTCTCAGCATCTCCAGTTAAAGGAATTCAGCTTCTTTACCCTGCAGCAAAGTCAGGCCTCCTTTGCTTTGTAGCCTTCACCCACTTAAAGCCAGCAGTTTAATTACATTACTGCTAATTATATTGGAAATCAACATATTTAGGGATCCAATTATGTCACCCGCTACCCTGCCCCAGTGCCCCTTCTCCTGCCCCCACCATCCCAGAATGTCTGGCTGCAAGGCTGGATCAGAAAAAGGAGGAAGGGGTCCCCCACAGGGGAGCAGCTGCTGCTGTTTTGGCTGGAAAGCCCAGGCCTCAAATGTCCCTGAGCATCCAGATATGCTCTCATCCCCTCTTCCCCCCTGCTCTATCAGGGCAGGCAGCAACCCAAGGAGAAAGAGTGGCAAAGATGGCTGACTTCAGTGGCCCAGACCTTGGTTGGGGAAGGGCACGACAGGCACGAGGCAAAGACAGACAATTGCTAGAAGACTATACATGATGGTGATTTGCCAGAGTGCCCACAGCTATCATCAAACATGGCAGCAGAGTGAACTTCTCTGTGACTGACTGTGGGAGGCAAAGAACTAGAACAAAGATTGGAAGACTAATAGGTGGGATAAGCAAGCTGTCTACATATCAGTTTTGTAGAGGTCCCAGGTGTTCCACACACCACTGATATTTGCGCTTATGGTGTTCCCTCCTTTAGAGCCATTCAGAAGCATGCTGAAGGAGAGATCTACCCCACAAGGTTGTTTTGAGCACTGCTAATCTCCTGCCGTTTGTTTCCCTCCACTGTTTAGTGCAGAGAATAATGGGGGGGGGGGGGGAACCTGTTGGGCCAATGGCACAACATAACTTCTGGGGAAGCCCTGTAAGTGTCATCATTGGAAATCTCTGGTAAAATCATAGTTTCCAGGCCTGGCAACTCTGGTTCTGCACATTTCCCCCACACCACTAGCCCTTGGGTGGTTGTGCCCTTATACTGCATGTTTGCTGGGCATGCACAGCTGCCTTCCTTTCCCTGTTTCACGAAGCCATAGAAGGACTGAGGGTCCCAAAAGGAGCAACAGCTCCTCAGAACTTGTGCTGGTGGGGGGGGGCTGCCTGCCACCCTGACTCTCAGAACAAAAGGCTCTTCCGTTCTGTGAGCGGGCTGGCTGTGCTGACTGACGCAGGCAAGAGATGCAATCTGTGAGAGGGATCTAACTTGCTTATCGCAGGCACACACATCCACATGCAGAGATGCAAGCACTCCCTTTGCTGAAATATCAATTGCTCGGTTTTCAGGGGAACTCTGACAGGCATCAACAAACTTTGAAAGCATCTGTTTTGCACAAGTCAGAACATTACGGCAGAAAGGGAAGAAGGATTGGCATTTTGTCCCCCTGCTTGCAAGCGATAAAGATCATCGGTGTGCCGACTCCATTGCAGAAGGCATGAAATATGACCTGCTGCCCTATGAGATACCCCAGGTGCTCCTTTGAGATAGCATTGAATCTTCCTAAAACAAACAACCTTTGTTCTGCCCATACAAAGTGCTTTAGTATTTTGGCACACAGCTGCATTAAATCTATCCCCAGAGTACAATAGGAATGGCCCTCTGTGTTATCAGCCCAGTCACCCTCCCTGCATTACCCCAGGGGGGCCTCATAGACTTCAGAAAGCTTCAAGGAAATCACTGACGTTCTTGAAAAACAGCAGCAGCATCACATAATTTGTATCCAATACAATTGCCTGCAATTTAGTTGGATGTTTTACAAAGTGCCTATTAACATGTAGTAGTGGAAAGTGACATCAAACTATAGCTGCTGGGGTTTCAAGGCAAGAAATGTCTGTCATTATAGGAACTCAAGCCTGGTTGAGCAAACACAGGAGGGACGGTGGCTCAGTGGTAGAGCATCTGCTTGGTTCAATCCCTGGCATCTCCAGCTAAAAAGGGTCCAGGCAAATAGGTGTGAAAAGCCTCAGCTTGAGACCCTGGAGAGCTGCTGCCAGTCTGGGTAGGCAAGACTGACTTTGATGGACCAAGGGTCTGATTCGGTATAAGGCAGCTTCATATGTTCATATGTTCTAGGGTGTCAGAGTAGACAAGTGGAGACTTGCGATACTACTTGGCGGGGGGCGCCCCATCACTGCTGATTCCACACATGGGTGAGTGGGGGGGGGACTCATGGTGGGGGGTCCAATACCCTGGCTACTAATGAGCGTGAGGTCTCCTGCCATAGTGCTGGTGCCCTCTGCCACCCCCTACCTGCTGCTGGCATCCTCGCTGGGCACTGCTGAGACTGGCACAGCTGCCAGTGTTGCTGGGCCTGGTGCAGCTGCTGTCATCTTCCACTGTGGCCCCTGAGCCTGGCAGTGCCCTCCATGGCTGCTGGCATCCTCCTCTGCAGCCAGGACCAGCTGCTGGCATCCTCCTACTCTGACTCTGAGGCCAGGTGAGGAGCGGCTGCCAGGACTCATCTTGCGAGAACATTGTCTGTGCGTGTGCAGACAATGCCATTTTTTGGAGGGGAGATTTAAACCCCCCTACACATTTTAATTTTGATTTCAGATTTTTCTGCAAACCTGGGGAGTCCCCCAAGTTTGCAGAAAATTGTTAGCCTCCATGTGGCCCCAATCTGCAGATTTAACTCTCCACAGATGGGGCCACCAGTGGCTCATAGAACATAGATTAATATCTATATGCTTGCCCCATTCAGTTTTGGAGAAGAGGGACGCTTATTAATTCTGCATTAATAATAATCATGTTGGGCCGTCAAGTTGCAACTGACCCTTGGTAACCCCTGGAGGTGGTTTGCCGCTGCCTGCCTCTGTGCAGAGATCCTGGTCTTCTGGGGAGTCTCCCATCCAAGTACTGATCATGCTGATGCTGCTTAGCCCCCAAAGTCTAATAAGACCAGGCTAGACTGGGCTAGCTTTGCATTAAACACTCCTGTCATTTCACCTGACCTTTAAATCTATAACCTGCCTTTCAGCCCCATGAGATCTTTTTGGGCCAGTGAGAGCAACCTGTCTGCAGGTAAAACTTTGTAGGCCACAAAGAAAGTTAAGGCTCTGCTTTTCTTCCTACCTTTAAATAAAAGATATATATTTATTCATCACATGTATATTGCTCCTTTCTACCCAGTGGAGATAATTATCCTGTCCTTCATTTTATCCTTAGGGGGAGAGCGTGTGACTAGCTCAAGGTCACCCAGCAAGCTTCCATGGCAGAGTGGACATTCAAACCTGGGACTCCCAGACCCCAGTCCAACACTAACCACTACACAACACTGGCTCGTAACAATTTCTGAGGCATATCTTCTGAACAAGCTGACAGAAACAGTGTTCATTTATGAAATGAGGAAAAGGAAAGGTCCCCTGCGCAAGCACCAGTCATTTCCGACTCTGGGGTGACGTTGCTTTCACAACATTTTCATGGCAAACTTTTTACGGGGTGGTTTGCCATTGCCTTCCCCAGTCATCTACACTTTCCCCTCAGCAAGCTGGGGACTCATTTTACCAACCTAAGAAGGATGGAAGGCTGAGTCAACCTCGAGCTGGCTACCTGAAAACCCAGCTTCTGCTGGGGATCAAACTCAGGTCGTGAGCAGAGCTTAGGACTGCAGTACTGCAGCTTTAACACTCTGTGCCACGGGGCTCTTTTTAGGAAATGAACAAGACCCTTAATGCAAACACAGAAAGGGACAGCAGAAACAGGCATTTAAGATGACTGACACACTCAAAAAATGCTGCCCCTCCAATGACTCCTCAGGAATGCTCACCTGTGTGATGATATTGCTCTGACTTGCTCTCCCTCTCAAATTACTTAACCTGGACTCAGTGAATTATCACAGAGTTAGATCAGTTCTCTTGGATACAAGACCTCTGGACCAGTCCTGACAGATGTGAACAATGGGGTCATCCAGCTGTTATCTTGGGGTCATCTTGGTTCCCACCAGTGTTCCCTCTAAGCTGAGTTAGCGTGAGCTAGCTCACAGTTTTTTTGCCTCTGGCTCACACATTTTGTCAGGCTCCTATGCGCTCCTCAAATTCCACCACAGAATCTCCAGGGATTTTCCATCAACCTGGAACTGGCAGCCTTAGTCAGCACTGGGCCCAATGCGTTCTGCCTCAAAGCCATTTAGTGATACCTTTCAGACCAACAGTCAGCAGCCCTAGTCAGCACTGGGCCCAATGAGTTCTGACTTTCTCTGCTGTCTCCCTCCTCCTTCCTCCCTCAGCCAATCAAAGGAATGTTTTCTTTCTCTCCTCTGTGAATCAGTGTGACAGGTGACTCAGCCAAGGGGAGGGGGGAAACAGGAAGAGCCAGTAACCGCCAGATCTAAGTTTGGTTGCATTTTACTGACAGAATCAGCTTTGCAGGGTAGCAACAGCCACTAAGGTGGGAAAGAAGAGTGGACTCAACCAATGGCACACAAGTACTCTCGATTGATAGTCTGATGGGCCAAAGGTTGATGAAGTGCAATCTCACCCAGTCTCAAAGAATCAGGAAGCTGGGATTTAATCTGGCTGTTCTACTGCAGACCCGCACAGCTACCCACATGGAACTTTTTTGGGGGGGGTGGGGAGGATATGGCATCAAAGGCCAAGCAGCCCCAGGGAAAAAATTACACAGAACTGGAAAAAAGGCAAGTATAGTGATGGGACAAGACACTGTTCTACCAAATGGTTATTTTCTTATCCCCCAAAACTAAAGCTTGAGAAAATCTGCCATAACTCTAATGGAGGAGAATGGACATTTATTCCTTCCCTTTCCCTGCCACTTTCTGATGGAAGTAGCTGTATGACTTGCTCACATAGGCCTCTGTTAGAAAGGTTACGCGGTGGAACAAGAGGGTTTGTGTAGAGGCATGCAACACACGTATCACTGGACCAGGATTGCAATATGACTTTTGTGGGCCCTAGACCCTTTTGCTATCATGAGCCCCTTCCTCCATTAAAAAGTATTTAAAATTATATTTTACGACTGTGTTGGTATGAAGACTGACTTTAGACCAGTGCAGCCAAAGTATGTATTAAGGTTGCTAGAGTCTTTGACCCTAAAAGCTCATTTTTTCCTTCTGATTTTAAAATAAAACATTTTTGTGAGCCCCTAAAAGTATCGTGGGCCCTCGACAGTATGCCCGCTCTGCCTAATGGATAAGTCAGCCCTGCACTGGAGAACACAAAACGCACGACTCACACAAACAGATATCCACCAGGAATACAATGTAGACCAGAAGTTCCCGCAGTGTGGTCTTCACATACAGCTCACGGTTTTCAGCAGTGTTTTCGGTCAGAGTAGTGCCCCACAGTCCTGGAGAAAGAGCAACAAAAGGGGCAAGTGATACTTGTGTATTTGAAGGTTTTCCTTCCTCTTGCTGGTGGAGGAAAGTGCTGTCAAGTCACAGTTGACAACGTTTTCAAGCCATTGCCTGCCTCTACTCCCTTGGTGGTCTCCCATCCAAGTATTAACCAGGGTTGACCCTGCATTGTGCAGGGGGTTGGACGAGATGACCCTGGAGGTCCTTTCTAACTCTGTGACCCTGCTTAGCTCCCAAGAGCTGAAAAGACTGAACTATCTTGGGCATCCAGGTCAGGCCTGATGAAAAACATGTGGTCAAGTCCCAAGAGACCCATGGCATCCCCACCCCTGAGGTGTCCCTTCCAGGCAAGAGATGAGCAGAGGGAGCTGGCCATTGCCTGCCTCCGTGTAGCTGCCCTGGACATCCTCAGTGGTCCCTGAGACAAGCAATGGCTGACCTTGGAGGTTATTGATGGTGGTGATGGGACTGACTCAGGCTGACCCCTCATGGGGTTTTCAAGGCGAGGGACAAACAGAGGTGGTTTGCCATTGCCTGCTAAGTTTTGCACTGCCATGGACCAACCAGGGCTGACCCTGCTGAGATCTGAGGAGAGGGGCCATCCAGGTCAGGGAAGAAGAGACCCTTCAGACTCACCTTCTCCTGCCCACCCCACCATGCAGAGGGCGTAAGGATGCCAGCTGCCTCCAGGTGGGACCTGGAGATCCCCAGAAATTACAGCTCATCTCCAGGCAACCGAGATCAGTTTCCCTTGGGGAAGAGGGATGCTTTGGGGAGTGGGCTCTGTGGCCTTGTCCCCCACCTCAAGTCCCTGTCCTCCCCAGGCTCCACTCCCAAATCGCCAGGAGTTTCCCCACCTGGAGCTGGCAACCTTACCCCACCCCCCATCAGGGGAGCAGGGGGACTGAGCCTGGGGCTTGGGGCACCGCTAATGGGAGGCGCTCCCTCCCCGTCTGTCTCCCGGGTGAGCAGCGGCATGGGCGGTGCAGTCCCTGGATCCGGGCCGGAGGCTTTGGGAGCCTTTCCTGGGGGGGGGGAGAAGCTGGCACCCCCCTGCCTGGCCTCCAATCGAAACCACTCATCAGCAGCACGCCCATCGCCAGCTCTTTGGGGGCTCAGCCGGAGTGCGGCCGGGGAGAGGGGCAGGGGGAGGGGGAGGAGCTCCAGGAGGCGGGGCTCAGTCCTCCCACCCCCTCCCCGGCCTTGGGCCCCTCAGCTGCCAAAGCCCCGCTCTCCTCCCACTGGGAGTTGGCAACCATTGTGGGGAGCAAGGAGGGAGGCCCTGAGCAGGGCTGCTGCTGCCGCCAGCCTCCCCGGGGAGCAGATCTCCGGGCTGCACCAGGGGTCAAAAAGAGCGAATTTAGGAGGCAAACCCTGCTGCAAGAGGGCCCAAAGCCCAGTTGCCCCCAGGCCACCCCCCCAAACTCCGGGAATTCCCCAGCTGGCAACCCAGTCTGGTGCCCTGGGCTCTCTAGGGCGGCGGGGGGGGGGGAACGGTGGCTCTCAAAGCCCCCACCACCCACCCCCAATCAGACATTCTCCCCTTCTTTTCTCTTCAGCAGCAGCAGACCGCTGGCCTGGCCAGCTTCACGCCCCAGCAAGTGGTCAACGGCCTGATCTGGGCTGGGAAACCCATGGAGATTCTCTTTTTTGGGGGGGGGGGTCTGAAGACAGTGGGGTTTGAGGGGAGGAACCTCACAGAGTCCACCCTCCAAACCAGCCATTTTGTCCAGGGGAACTGATCTCAGTCATCTGAAGACCAATTGTAATTCTGGGAGATTTCCAGGTCCTACCTGGAGGCTGGCAACCCTGTGAGCCCATGAACAGCTAATATTTGAAGGCCTCAAACACACAACCCATATGATTGAAAATCTAATATAATGCAATATCTAAAATCTAATAAAAACAAAAGAGATGTTTATACATTTCTGCCTACCTAAGTTACAGAAAGGTCCTGAAGGAGCCGAAGCAACAG
Source organism: Heteronotia binoei (assembly GCF_032191835.1). Classification (NCBI taxonomy): domain Eukaryota; kingdom Metazoa; phylum Chordata; class Lepidosauria; order Squamata; family Gekkonidae; genus Heteronotia; species Heteronotia binoei. The sequence goes on along the minus strand of NC_083228.1, from coordinate 909,723 downwards.
TTTATCTGGATTTTCTAATGCCCTGCACTTTAAATCTCACAATTTGGTGGCAGATGCTTTCCCTGGTTTTGTCTAGGGCCAGTGAGGCACTGGCTGCAATCACACACACTAAAATAACACACTTTCAATCCATTTTTAATGCACTTTCTAACTGGATTTTACTGTGTGAACTGGGAACATCCAGTTGAAAAGTGCATTGGAAGTGGATTGACAGTGCATTATTTAATGTGTTTGATCACAGCCGCCGTCTTCCCCTCCTTTTAAAACTGTAAGTAGAATCACTAAGGTTGTTGGATATTCTTCCTCCTCTCCCCCATCAGAAGAAGCAGGAAAAGGAAAGCTGGTTCAGTTCCCCACTCAACTATGAAGGCTGAAGCCCAGGAGGTCACCTCAGGCCACTCACCTGATCTCTCCTGACCTACTTCACAGGGTTGGTGTGAGGATAAAATGGAGGAGGGGAGAATGTCGTAACCTGCTATGGGTCAGGGTTTACATCGGGGGTGGGATGGAGCAGGATATAAATACATGAATCTAAACCCACACAGGAAGCCAGCCTTCACTTCTCTGCTTTAGCATGTATTTTGGATATGGTTTCAGGAGCAAGAAAATATCTTCTTGTACATACGTGAGCATTGTCCTCTGGGGTAATTACTGCTGATGTTTTTTTTTGGGGGGGGGGGAATTGAACTCAAATGAACTTGGATGCTTAGAATTGCCAGATGTCCACATCCTCCTTTTTGGTGTCTGTCCTCTTTGGGGCTGATTTTTTTAAATTAAGAAAATGTCTTCTTTTGGAAGGTTAGGAATGTTCCTACAGTTTAATTACTACAGCTTAAATAGTAGGAGAATTTAAAATGAGATTTGTCATAGTGATCACTTGTGTGAAGTTGTCAGGAAATATGTCCTTTTTTTGCTTTTTAAAATCTGCCCTATTAGCATACCGTGGCATTTAGCCACAGATGGTATAACCTGGGTAAGAGGTGGATACGTGGCCTAAAGACCTGGTTCTGAGCAGACTATTTCTTCAAAATGGGCTGAGAGTACTTGAAATTCCAGGAGATCTCCAGGTTCCACCTGGAGGCTGGCAACCCTACAAGTCCTCCATCCCCAGCAGCCCTGACTCTGGGTCCTGCTGCAGCTTATTAAAGCCTCCAGCCCTTGTCATGCTTTGTATTCCTGATGGGGCAGCTCCTGCCTCCCTGGCTGTTCTGCCACCAGGGAAAGGAGATGAGTTGGGAATATGCCCTATGGTTGCTTAGCAACTACAAAATATGCTTCCAGTTCCACCTGTTTGGCCCCTTGATCTTGCAAACCAATTGGCTCTCTGCTCAGAAATCAGCCAAAATGACATCTGATTGTCTTGCAGGAGAAGGTGGCACCAGAGTGAACTCGGGCAGCTCAAAAAGTGAGCCAAGTCGCAATTCACAAGAGAAGGCAAGTACCATATTTACTCAATATTTACATTTGGCCCTGAATGTAAGCTTAACCCCCATACACAAATGTTATACCCAAAAAAGGTTTGGGTTTCTTTAGTATAGGATAAAACTGTAACTGTTATCAAAGGCCCCACTGGCCCCACTCAATGCACAGCAGCCAAGAAGGTCTGAGCGCCTGCTCTGGCTGCAATGCCACTGAGGATGTTCTCCGCAGCTGAGAACGAAACGTCTGGAAGGAAAACTTTCTCCAGTAGAACACGGCACTTGATCCCGAAAGACTCTACAAACCCTAATAACTGTAACTGGTTTGCAAATGGCAGCCCCAGTAAGAGGCTAGATGAGAAGAGGTGCTTTGCCTTGGCCTACCTCTGCAGAGCCTTCCTTGGTGGTCTCCTGTCCTCTGAGCCTGCTTAGCTTCTGAGATCTGACAAGATCAGGCTATAGAGACCATACTGCCTTTCCCCCTTTATTTGAATAAATACTGAAAAAACCCAAAGCAAAATGAATGTGATCCGCTACCAGATCATGGAGGAAATCCTCCTCTTGGCCCCAAATAAAAGACTTTGAGCATGATGGCAGCAAACTGAACCCCATCTATGAAGCTGACGTATTGTCTACAGTTTATCATCACCCTCTCCTAGCTTCATAACGCTCCCCTTGTACCAGAATTCATGCAACCCCCCCCCTCAGCTTTTCGAAAGGCACTGTCACAAACAGTCACGAAAAGGCACCAGGGTCCGGCAGATGTGTTTGACATCATTGACTCCACTTTGTCTGCCTGTGATGCTCAAGTGAAATCAATATTCATCAGGTGGGCAGCCATGTTGGTCTGAAGCAACAGAACAGAGTTTGTGTCCAGCGGCACCTTTAACACCAACAAAGCTTAATTCTGGGTATATGGCTTCCATGAAAGCTTTCACCCAGAATTAAACTCTGTTGATCTTAAAGATGCCACTGGACTCAAATTTATTCCATTACTCATCAGTAATAGCTATGGCTGGGCCCTGCAGAATCAGGAAGCTCTGCCTGTCTTTCTGCTTTTCTGCCTGTTGATCATACAATACAGTTAACAAGCTACATTCACCAGTAGATACTTGAGACTCTATTGTGGTTCCACCAATTGTACAAAAATTACATTTTTGCTTGGCAGTAGATCTGACATATATGGCAGACAGACCTCCCCCCCCCCTCAGGTACTTTACCAATCCAGCCTCCCCCCCCCCCCCCCGACTCCAGAAGGTTACCTCGAATGCCTTTGAAGATATGCAAACAGCAACCAGGAAGGGACCTCTTCTCCTTGGCCCCCTCTGCTGCCTTCCTCTTGTCCTGGTAGGGCAGAGGGTCGCTCGGTTTCTCAATGTTCTCATAGGGGTTCTCCAGGATGGACTTGGGGTTGTAGATGGCCCGGATCTTCAGGGAGGAAGAAGGTGAGCCATTGTAAACAGGGTTGTCCCAGGCTTTCTTCCCCAGCGTCTCCAGCTCGTGCTCCTCTTGTGCTTGGAAGTGGCTCTCTGCTCGGTTGTTCAGGCAAGAAGAGCTCATGGCTGTATGACCCCAGCAGAAGTTTCCTTTTGGCCTCAGAGTTTTGTTCAGATGAAAGACTGGATGGAGAGAGGCAGGCAGGACAGCCAGGGGTGTGTGTGTGTGCAGGGGGGGGGGGTCACTGTGCTCTGCTCCCTTGCCTCTTTTATATCAGTCTGCTGGGTGGCAGCAGGCACAGAAAGGAAGGCCAGGCCATTGTTGGGAGCAGCTGTAAGATCTATTCTCTGAGGCTGGCAGGGGAGGAGGATCCCTGAATCCTTTCAGGCAACAGTCTGAGGCGGGAGAGCTGCTCCGATGTTGGTGTTGGCTTGGTCCTGAGACCTGGCTTCTCAACGGGGAGGGGAGGGGAGGGGAGGGGAGGGGGAAGATGCTCATTGGACACTTTGGGTTGCAGAGGGTGGTGGTGAGTGGCACCTGGCACATCCCCAAACACTCAGGGCCAGTTTTAAATAGAGCTGCACCAAAGGGAGTGTTTGAGATCTGTAAATCATGTTCTAGGTGTGTTTTCGGACACTAGCACTCAGAAGTGGGGCCCTTGTCGATGCAGTGCGAGAAAAGATGAAGGAAACAGCCTTGGTCCAAAGCAAAGTCCACGCCCAATCTTTTGCTAAGAGACCCCTTAAAAGAACACCAGATGGTGTGGTGTGGCAGCTCATGAATTCTCCAGAACTCTTCGTTCTGGGTTCAGCGCACAGACCTGGTGAAGAGTTCTGGAGAACTCCCACCCTCACTCACTGTGTTGTGTTTGGAGTTGATCTGAATAAAAGGTAGGGTGTGGCTTTTGGTTTTTGGTTCGGCGTAGGATTTTTTTCTCTGTTTTACTTGAACAGATACCATTTGCTAAAGCTGCAGTAAATGTTCAATTATGGCACATGGTGACCAAGATGCAGTAACCAAGTGAAAGGCAAAAAGAGTTTACTTCACAGTGTCACAACCTGGCCAGTATCGAACAGAGAATTCGGCTTAGCCATTCTTCTAAGCTGTTGTCTGTGCTGCAGAGGGCTTCCAGCTCCACTGCCCAGAGACTTGAGCAGTCTTAGTCCCAGGGGTTGCAAAGACATCCCACCTTTTTGAGCTGCAGTGTAGAAAAGTTTGGCCACAAGACTAGTTGGAAAAATGCATGCTTTATGGAAGACACTTGCCTGGCAGTTCCTGTTGGAAGGACTCTTTCCTCCAGTTCTCCTCTGTCGGCCCTCTCCCACTTCTGGGGGGATGGGGTGCCATCTCAGCCTTGGAACTGGCTTTCATGTGTCGGGCTGAAATCACCTTTCTGTTTTAAATTATCTCCAAATGCAAATATAAAGTCCTCCAGGCTAATGAACAGGGATCTTGCCTTGCCCATGTGGAAAACCAGGGCTGCCAGCTCCAGCTCAGAAAGTTCCTGGAGATTTTGGGGGTGGATCCTGGGGAAGGGAGGAAGCTCAGCAAACTACAATGCCAAAGAGTCTACCCTCCCAGGAAGCCACTTCTTCCAGGGTGAGCTCTGCTGCCTGGCAATCAGCTGTAGTTCTGGGAGAGCTCCAGGCCCCAGCTGGAGGCTGGCATCCTTAATATCTTGTAGATGAGTCTGTTAGCATACAGCCTTTTCCTGCTGACTCAGAAATGGCTGTCGTTCCAGCTGGCATTGCCAGCCTCCAGGTGGGGCCTGGAGACCTCCTGCTTTTCCAACTGATCTCCAGCTGGCAGAGATCAGCTCCCCTGGAGAAAAGGGCTGCTTGGAAGGGTGGACCGTAGGGCTTTGTCCCATGTGGAGGCCCCTCCCCTCCCTGAAGCCTGCCCTCTCCCTGCTCCACCCCCAAAGTCTCCAGGCATTTCCCAACGCCGACCTGGCACTCCTAGTTCCAGCACACAGCAGCCAGATTTTCAACATGAAGCAGCTGCAGAGAAAGCTTGGGTATCTATGAGAAACTGGTCTGGGGTGGAAGACGACAGTTGCCAACCTTCAGGTGAGTAACCAAGGAGAAACAGCACTTTGAGTGGGCAGACTGTTTATTTTTTCAACCTTCAGGTGAGGCCTGGAGATCTCCTGGAATTCTGACTCTTCTCCAGATGACAGAGATCAGCTCCCCTGGAGGAGCTGGCAGCTGTGGAGGGGGCTCTTGGGTGTTGTAACTGGCCGGGGGGGGGGTCCCTCCCCAGATTTCACCCTAGGGTTGCCGACCTCCAGGTGGTGGCTGGAAATCTCCTGCTGTTACAACTGACCTCCAGGCAGCAGAGGTCAGTTCACCTGGAGAGAATGGCCACTTTGGAAGTTTGGGTCTCTGACATTATGCCCCAAACTCTGCCCCGCCCCCCCCCCCATCTCCAGGTCTTTCCCAGCCTTGAGCTGGCCACCTTATGCCACTCCCAAATCTCCAGGAATTTCCTAACCTGGGCTGGGCAGCAGCCCTAACATCCTGCTCCTTTGTGGGAGCTGTTTTGCAGGCGGCTGTGATCCCTGTGTGGCTGCCTGGAAGGACCTGCCTGATGGCCTGGGGGTGGGGCAGCTCTTTAGAACAGAGACCCACCACTTGCTGCTGGAGCTAGGGTTGCCAGCCCCACCCCCGGCCACTGCCAGGTCCAGGTTGGGAAACTCCCGGAGATTTGGGAGTGGCGCCTGGGGAGGATAACAGGGACTTCAGTGGGGTACAAAGCCAGAGAGCCCACCCTCCAAGGCAGCCATTTTCTCCAGGAGAACTGGTCAGCTAGCTATGGTGGGTGACCTCTGCCCAAACATCTGCACTCCTGCCCTGTGGAACCCAGGCTGGGGGGCGGGGCCAGAATGGCAGGTGTGCCATGACATCACTTCTGGCTTCAGCCTGGAACTGCTATCACACTGATTTTAAAGCCTCCCCCCACCCCAGTGCTAGGCTTTCCTGCGCCTGAGGCCTAACTGCACTTTACCGCCCTCACCCCCAGTTTGAGATTCGTGTGCACGAGGCATCAGTGATGACGTCACTGACATGCCCCTCCCACTTCACCCAGGCTGGGCGAAGTCTGGAACATCACGCCCCCCCCCCCCCCTTCACCCAGGCTTCCTGAGCCCCGGAAAGCCTGGGCAAAGTCTGGATGGGATGGCAGCGGGTGCTCGCGGCCCCGCCCCCCTTTGCCTAGGCTTCCCGAGCCCCAGGGAGCGTGGGCAAAGTCAGGACTGGCTTAGGCATGCGGAGAGGGGGTGCCTTGTGGCCAGGTGGTGCCCAAGGCCACCGTCTAGTTGAGCTACTCCCATGTGCTGGCCCTGCTCCCCCCTTTCCTGTTGTGCCTGGGGATTTTCATCCCCTGCTGCTGCCTGGCTCCCTCCAATGGATTTCCCCCCTTGCCACCGAGAGAATCCCAAAGAGGAATTGGGAGGCTGAGGGGAGCAGAACCAGAGAGCAGCCGGCTGTACCAGCACCAACACCGAGGGCCAAAAGGTGAGTGAGACAAAAAAAGAGAACAAGCCAGGCAGACAGAAACCGACATGCAAGGTGGTGTGGGGGGGGGGGGCGCAAATGCATGGGTGGTTGGAGTGATATGAGGTGGCAAATATACATTTGAATGTTGGCGGGGGTGGGATGTAACATTACAAGGAAAGGAGCAGTTGGGGAGTTGGATACGATGTCATATCCCTGCTGACCAGCCACCTCCCCAAACTTCACCTTTCCCAGCCACTACCCACAAATTTCCAGGATTTTTCCAGGCCAAAGTTCGCAACACCAGCTAGAGGCCTTGCCCCCTCCTTCCCCACTCGCTGGGTGTGTGCCCTCTGAGCCCCCCCCCCTTGTCTGTGCTCTGTGGAGGAGGGCCCCCCCACTCTGGCAAAGGGGTGGCATGCCCGTGGGCGTCTGCACAGAAGTGTCTGAAAATGCTGCCATCGATTTATTGGGCAAGGCAGGAGAAAGCTCTGATGGGCCATTAGCTTGTGATGTTTGGGGCACAAAGAGAAACACAGCCCAGGCCGGGAAGCCTTCCAGAGTCCATCTAACATCTCGAGGGCTGGGCCAAGGAGACCTGCAGTTGGGTGGCTGAAATCCTTCCCAGCTTCAGGGGAACTGAAAAGAGTGAAAGGCAGGAGACAGAGAGCTCCTTGCCTAGAGGGCACACACCACATAGGCAGCTGCTTCTTTCATCCTGTGCTGATTTTGAACTCTGCATTTTGCTTCCTGCAGCATGTTGAGAAGTCCTGCACTGAGCTCCTACCGACTGCCTGCAATTGCTCGCATCAAGCTCTGCAGTGAAGGGGAGACCCCTGAATAATTAATGAATAACTCTATAAAATAATAAATGAAAATATGCTCTTGTCTTTATAAAGCAAAAAGGGCGTCTGATGTAATGTTGAAGAAGTTGCAATGTGATAAGAAACCAGACAGGCCTTCAGTGGGTGTGAGTCACAAATGTGTATTGATGGCAGACACGTTTCTCTAAGGAAGCTCCATGCTGAATAGATAAGCAGACACAATGGAAAACTACCAGGGAGAAAGGGGAGGGGGGAAATGAATCTGATAACTGTGAGGGCAGCCCGCAGGCCTGCTTTGCTTAAAACGGATGGTTTGAGAAGTGAGCGGGGGTTCGTTATTTTTGGGAGCTTTGCTGCTCAAATGAACCTTGCTATTGGTGCCAAGTAGTAAAATACCTCGTTCTCAATCAGTAAGTGTGCGGCCTCGTTATTCTACTGCTACAGCAGCCTTCCAGGCACCTCACTTGCAATATCTTGTCTTCAGGGGCGGCCCTTCCACTAGGCAAGCTAGGCAATTGCCTAGGGTGCTGCCCGTCCCTGTGGCATCGGTCCCATCCTTGTGGGACCCAGGGGGCCGGCGCAGCGGCCCGCCGAAGCAGCCTGTCACTAATAACACAGGTCGAGATGCAGGACAGGAACCCGGAAGTGACCGACAGGCTGCTTCAGCGGGCCGCTGCGCCGGCCCCCTGGGCCCTACAACGATGGGACCAATGCCACAGGGACGGGCTCGAAACACTCTATAACCCCTCAAAAGAACAGCAGTCTAGCTCGCTTCCCCCGAGCCCTGCCGCCATAAGCCTCAAGGGGGCTCATTTTGCGGCATCTCCCGGCGGGAGGGTGGCACCCGCACGGGACACATATCAAATGAAAGAGGGGGCGCAAAGCTATCAGAAACAGCCAGCGGAGGGAGTCGGGAGACCACCCCACTGGGGGATCCACACCCCGAAAGTGATGAAGGTGGCGCAGATAGAGCCAACAGAGCAAACAGGACAAAATAAATAGGCTGCATTATGCAGCACAGTTGAGAAAGTGCCTTATCCCATATACTGATGAAGTAAATACAGGATCTGAGAACAAAATTGCACCAGAAGACACAAACACAAAGCTCCCTTACACTGAATCAGTGCTTGGGTCCACCAAAGTCAGTATTGTCCACTCCAGTCACAAACACAAAGCTCCCTTACACTGAATCAGTGCTTGGGTCCACCAAAATCAGTATTGTCACATAAGAACATAAGAGAAGCCCTGTTGGATCAGGCCAGTGGCCCATCCAGTCCAACACTCTGCATCACATAAGAACATAAGAGAAGCCCTGTTGGATCAGGCCAGTGGCCCATCCAGTCCAACACTCTGCGTCACATAAGAACATAAGAGAAGCCCTGTTGGATCAGGCCAGTGGCCCATCCAGTCCAACACTCTGCATCACATAAGAACATAAGAGAAGCCCTGTTGGATCAGGCCAGTGGCCCATCCAGTCCAACACTCTGCGTCACATAAGAACATAAGAGAAGCCCTGTTGGATCAGGCCAGTGGCCCATCCAGTCCAACACTCTGCGTCACATAAGAACATAAGAGAAGCCCTGTTGGATCAGGCCAGTGGCCCATCCAGTCCAACACTCTGCGTCACATAAGAACATAAGAGAAGCCCTGTTGGATCAGGCCAGTGGCCCATCCAGTCCAACACTCTGCGTCACATAAGAACATAAGAGAAGCCCTGTTGGATCAGGCCAGTGGCCCATCCAGTCCAACACTCTGTGTCACATAAGAACATAAGAGAAGCCCTGTTGGATCAGGCCAGTGGCCCATTCAGTCCAACACTCTGTGTCACATAAGAACATAAGGAGGGAGGGAGCGAGGGAGGGAGGGAAGGAAGGAAGGAAGGAAGGAAGGAAGGAAGGAAGGAAGGAAGGAGGGAGGGAGGGAGGGAAGAGAGGGAAGGGAAGGAAGGAAGAAAGGAAGGAAGAAAGGAAGGGAGGAGGGAGGGAGGGAGGGAGGGAAGGAAGGGAGGAGGGAGGGAAGGGAAGAAGGAAAGAAGGAAGGAAGGAAGGAAGGAAGGAGGGAAGGGAGGGAGGAGGGAGGGAGGGAAGGAAGGGAGGGAAGGAAGAAAGGAAGGAAGGGAGGAGGGAGGGAAGGAAGGGAGGAGGGAAGGAAGGGAGGGAGGGAGGGAAGGAAGGAAGGAAGGAAGGAAGGAAGGAAGGAAGGAAGGAAGGAAGGAAGGAAGGAAGGAAGGAAGAAAGGAAGGGAGGGGGGAGGGAAGGAAGACCGCCCCCTCCCGCCAGCCCCCCCGCTTTTGGCCCCCACCCTCCCTGCTTACCTTCTTCCAGGGCGGGTGACGGCCTCTCCTCCCGGCGGCTGGTGCTGCTGGCGAGGCTGGCGGCGGCTGCGGAGGCCGGGGAGGGCCTCCGCTGGTCTCTGGAGGACCTCCAGCGACCAGCGCCGGCCTCTCCGCGGCCTCCGCGGATCGGCGCTGGTCGCTGGAGGCCCTCCAGAGGCCCTCCAGAGTCTCTGGAGGGCCTCCAGCGACCAGCGGAGGCCACGGAGAGGCCTTCGCTGGTCGGCGCTGGTCCCGGAAGGCCCTCCAGAGTCTCTGAAAGGCCTTCCGGGACCAGCGCCGGCTGCTCCGCGGCCTCTCTGCGGCCTCCGCTGGTCGCTGGAGACCCTCCAGAGTCTCTGGAGGGCCTCCAGTGACCAGCGGAGGCCGCGGAGAGGCCTTCGCTGGTCGGCGCTGGTCCCGGAAGGCCCTCCAGAGTCTCTGGAAGGCCTTCCGGGACCAGCGCCGGCTGCTCCGCAGCCTCTCCGCGGCCTCCGCTGGTCGCTGGAGACCCTCCAGAGTCTCTGGAGGGCCTCCAGCGACCAGCGGAGGCCGCGGAGAGGCCTTCGCTGGTCGGCGCTGGTCCTGGAAGGCCCTCCAGAGTCTCTGGAAGGCCTTCCGGGACCAGCGCCGGCTGCTCCACGGCCTCTCCGCGGCCTCCGCTGGTCGCTGGAGGCCCTCCAGAGTCTCTGGAGGGCTTCCAGCGACCAGCGGAGGCCGCGGAGAGGCCTCCGCCACCGCCGCCGGGCCCCGCGCGCAGGCGGGGAAGGCGGCAAGTGAGGGAGGGAGCGTCCCTGCGCGTGTGCAGGGGCCCTGCGCATGCACAGGGACGCTCCCTCCCTCACTCGCCGCCTTCCCCGCCAGCGCCCCACGGCCCACCGCCTCCGGGGCTAGCTAAACCGGGACCTCTAAATGGTCCCGGTATAGCCAGCCCGGGAGGCGGGAATAGGGGGCCAGAACCGGGACATTCCCGGGCGCCCGGGACGGTCTGGCCACCCTACCTCTACGTGAGTGCACAGAGGACGTGTCTGCATATAGAGCCCCTCCCCATGAACAACAATGCATGGCAACCAAGATGTATTGCCAAGCAGTAGAATTCCTTTTGCCTTAAAAAAGCACCCCATGGCAGCCATTTTGGAATTGCACCCCACACCCCATTCTCAAAGGTTCAGCAAGATTGGAAACCACCTACTATGCCTCAGGGAAGAGTTAGAGTGAAGCACAAGGCTCTAGTCTAGAAGGCTTGAGTTCAAATCTTCACTCTGCCATGAAACTTTCTAGGTGACCCTGGAGTAGGGTTGCCAAGTCCAATTCAAGAAATACATGGGGACTTTGGGGGTGGAGCCAGGAGACTTTGGGGGTGGAGCCAGGAGACGTTGGGGTGGAGCCAGAAGCAAGGGTGTGACAAGCATAATTGAACGTCAAGGGAGTTCTGGCTATCGCATCTTTTAAATCCCTTCCCTCCATAGGAAACAATGAAGGATAGGGGCACCTTCTTTTGGGGCTCATAGAATTGGACCTCCTGGTCCAATCTTTTTGAAACTTGGGGGGTATTTTGGGGAGAAGCCCTGGATGCTAAGCTGCAAATTTGGTGCCTCTACCTAAAAAAAACAGCCTCCCCAGAGCCCCAGATACCCGTGGATCAATTCTCCATTATTTCCTATGAGAATAAATCTCCATAGGGAATAATAGTTACCTCCCCTCTCCCCCCCGCCCCCGCGCTTTCTTTCTCTCACTCACACACACGCTTAACTGTCTCTGGTGCCTCCACAACGAGGTCTGGAACGTACAGGGGCTATGCTGCTCTCTTTTACACACATACTCACTTGTCTGGAAGAAAGCCAAACACGGTGAAGCCTACAGCCCTGTGAGGCAAGTTAAGCTGAGTGACAGGCCCAAGGTCCCCAGGGAGCTTCCATGGCAGAGTGGGGATTTCAGCCTGGGTCTCCAAGCTCCTAGTTAACTAGTAACACTGTAAGATGAGGAAGAAGAGGAAGAAGATATTGGATTTATAGCCAGCCTTTCACTCTAAATCTCAGAGCGGCTCACAGTCTCCTTTATCTTCCTCCTCCACAACAAACACCCTGTGAGGTGGGTGGGGTTGAGAGAGCTCTTGCAGCAGCTGCCCTTTCAAGGACAACTCTGTGAGGGATATGGCTGACCCAAGGCCATTCCAGCAGCTGCAGGTGGAGGTGGGGAATGGAACCCGGTTCTCCCCCAAAGACCAGGACACCAGCAGCGTGGGGACGAAGGCCACTCCCTGCGTAAAGGCGCAGGGCATCCTTCCGCGCCACCCAGGGCGGGTCCCCTTGGGGATCAGCGGCTGCCTTTCGCCGGCAATGGGCATGGAGGTGGAGGCTGCGCAGCTTGGAGGGCTTGTTAGCTGCCTTGCGGGTGAAGTCACAAAGCGCTTGAAGTCACACCAGTTTCCCCTGCAGGGGCCTCAGCCTGACGAACACACAAACACCCACTCTCTCTTCACTTATCTCCACAGGGGGACTGGCCTCACTTTCCTGCGCTATTCTTCCCTCACGGGGTCACTTCTTTTTCGGAAAGAGCGCGCAACCATTTGTCTGTTCTGCCTTCCTCACACCCGCTCGTCTGCCCTGGGGGTAAGGTGTTCCTCCCACGCCCCCCAAGCAATCTTCCTGTTTTTTCAAGCACGCGGCTCTCACCCCTGAGGAGACTGTAGCGCGAGATTACTCTCAGCAGCTGCGATACGGTCCTCCTCGTTGCTCCAAGGACAGACCCAGAGTGTCAGCGAAGGTTCATTGAAGCTCCCAAAATAAGCAAGCTTGATTATTTGAAACAAAGTTGCATTTATTGTATACTCCAAAGTTACTTCAGCATGATAGGCATTGGAAGCAGTTCGGGTCATTGGTATTTAACATTCTACATCAAAGCAATTACAACTAACCCCCCCCCCCCAATTCCCAAAATAAAGGCTGCTTTTGCATGTGAGACTTTTCACACGGTTCCCCCTTATCTTCTACAGTTGGTGGTTACATTTCCCGGCGGCAATGTCCTTGCTGCCTCTAGGGAGGAGGTGAGAATCTGCTGGGCAGTCTCCACTTCAAAGAATGCCTAACAACCTTTGATGTCCCTGGGAAGCTACTCTGGCTATTTCCTACTTGGCCCCCCTCTCCTATTCTACTAGCACAGGTTAGTGAGCATATATGTGAGTTAATCAATCTGGTTAGTAGTCAGCATTCAGCAATAGTATCAATGAACAAAGCCTGACACAGAGAGATGTGGGGCTCGCTTCCCGGCGCCACAAAGTCCCATCTGTGCCAACCGAGCAGGATCCGCCCTCTCCACCACCCCCACAGGGAAATTTCTCAAGTGCAAATGGACGCTTCCTCAGATGGACCCTGGCAAGCTTGTGCAGGGCTTCTTTTGCCCTTTGCAAAATCTGGAAGTGTTCTCTTCACTGACAGAGAGGAGAGCGCTTCTCCTCCCTCGGGAAGGGAAGGGGCAAGGAGATGCTGCTGCGATCGGGGCTGGGTGGGAAGGGCCGCCATTTCCCCCCACCCACCCCCGCTTTTCGAATTTTTGGCGAGCGGGGGGAGGAGGCTCCAAATCTGGGCCCCCCCGATTAGGCGGGGGATTTGGGAAGCCTACCTTGGAGGCAGGTCACCCTCCTTCAGCTTATCCAGCCCTGCCACAAGGTTGCTGTGAAGAGAAACAGCGGAGCAGAGAACTGTGGACGCTGTCTTGAACTCCTTGGACAAAAGACAGGATAGAAACAGATTCACAAGAGCTGGATTTGTATAGCATGATGGTCTTAAAGGAAATACTGAGTTACATGCATATGCCAAGCACAGGGTTGCCAGCTCTGGGTTGGGAAATACCTAGAAATTTTGGGGGGTGGGACCTTAGCAGGGATGTGATTCCATAGAGCCCGCCCTCCAAAGCTGCCATTTTCTCCAGAGGAATTTATCTCTGTTGTGTGGAAATCAGTTGTAATAGTGGGATATCTCTTGACCAGTGCCCCCCAATCTTTTTGGCACCAGGGACTGGTTTTGTGGAAGACAATTTTTCCATGGACCAGTGGGGTGGGGGGGGGTATGCTGGGGGTTTTGCTGCCCCAGGCTGCCTCCCTGTCCCGTCCCTGCCCTCCATGGGGGGTCTTTAAATGAGGGATAGGCGAAGGTTGCTGCCTCGATGTCCCGTCTGCCCACCAAGGACCCAGACAGATGAAATTGGTGGTGCTTTGGAGCTAGGCTGCGCTACCTCTTTCGTCCACCCAGGTCCCAGGTGGGCGAAAGGGGTGGCGAGGCTGCTCTGCCTCTTTCGTCGAAAGGGGTGGCAGCGCTGTTCTGCCTCACTCCACAGCCCGGTTGCTAACAGGCCACAGACCAGTACTGGTCCATGGTCTGGAGGTTGGGGACCCCTGCTCTAGACCACCATGCAACAAGCAAGCTGACTGTTATAATCTGATTACTGCTCAGGAACTATAACCTCTCAGGGTCACTGAAGAAAAGGAGAAGGAAATAGAGGAGCTGGAAGAGCCTTGACTATTTGTTGTCCAGTCACACAGTTGAGTCCGACTCTTTGTAACCCCATGGACCAATCACGCCAGGCCCTCCTGACTTCCACCATCCTCTGACGTCTGTTCAAATTTGTGTTAGTTACATCAGCAACGCTGTCCAGCCATCTCTTCTTTTGCCGTCCCCTTCTTCTTTTGCCTTCTGTCTTTCCCAGCATCAGGGTCTTCTCCAGTGAGTGCTCATTGGGTGGCCAAAGTATTTGAGCTTTAGGTTCAGCATCTTACCTTCCAGGGAACAGTCAGGGTTGATTTCCCTTAGGACTGACTGATTTGATGTTCTTGCAGTTCAAGGGACTCTCAAGATCCTTCTCCAGCACCACAGCTCAAAAGCATCTATTCTTCTGTGCTTGGCCTTCTTTATGGTCCAACTTTCACAGCCATACATTATTACTGGGAATACCATCGCTTTGACTATACGGACTTTTGTTGGCAGGGTGATGTCTCTACTTTTTTTATACTGCCTAGGTTTGCCATAGCTGTCCTTCCAAGGAGCAAACGTCTTTTAATTTCATGGCTACAGTCACCATCTGCAGTGATCTTGGATCCCAGAAATGTGAAGTTTGTCACGACTTCCATGTTTTCTCCATCTGTTTGCCAAGGAGTGATGGGATTTTTTATAGTGTAATAACAGCGTTGCCCAGTAGGTGGCAGCAAAGTGTCGCCAATGCTATTTCCACAAGAAAAAAGAATGAATTCAATGGCACCTTTAAGACCATGGTCGTTTTCGCACTCACCTTAATCAGCAGTGACGACCCTCTTCACCGTGCAGGATCTGCGCGGATTTCGCACTAATTGCCGCGGAGCACCCAGAAGAGCCGGAAAGTCCCGGCCCTTTTGCGGCGCAAACGGAAACTGGTTTTTGGCGGTTTCCGTTTGCGCCGCAAAAGCGCCGGGACTTTCCGGCTCTTCTGGGTGCTCCGCGGCAATTAGTGCGAAATCCGCGCAGATCCTGCGTGGTGAAGAGGGTCGTCACTGCTGATTAAGGTGAGTGCGAAAACGACCCATGACTTTTATTCAAGGTATAAACTTTCTTGTGCAAGCACACTTCTACATGTATTTCTATGGGCATTCATTCATTCATTGATTTTGTGAATATACAAATAGGAAGGATTTGCAGATGGCATCTTATTTCCTCTTTCCTCTTTCCCTTTCCTGAAAGCCCTCAAAGTATCTACCCTTTTCCTCCTTCCTTCTCTCTTTCTAGAGCTGCCAACCTCCAGGCAGGACCTGGATATCTCAGAGATCAGCTGGGCAATTCCTAGAGATTTGGGGGTGGAGCCTTGGGAGGGAGAGGTCTGGGGAGGAAAGAGACCTCAGCAGGGCATAATGCCACACTGCCCACCCTCCAAAACAGCCATTTTCTCCAGAGGAACTGGTCTCTGTCATCTGGAGATCTGTTGTGATTCTTGGAGATCTTCAGCCTGAACTGTGAGGTTCACAGCCCTAGTTCCCCTGGAAGAAATGGGTGCTTTGGAGAGTGAGGCAATATACCCTTCTGAGGTCCCTCTCCTCCTCAAACTCCACCCTCCCCAGGCTCCACCCCCAAATCTCTAGACATTCCCTAACCTGGAGTTGGCAACTTTGTCTCCTTCCCAGCCATTAGCCAACTGTCTTCAGCTGTCCCGCCCCTCTCGCCCTAGAAGCGTCTACCTAGGAAAGTCATGGCCCAGTTGTGTGGTCCCAGCTACTGGGCCAGGCCCACTTACATGGTAGGGAACTTCAAGGACTTGGGGGGGGTGCCTCACTTTCCCTATATCCCCCTCCTCTTTTCCTTCTCCTGGCAACCCCCATATCCCCCTCCCCTGTACCTATTTCATTCGTTCCTTCTCAGCCATTCACCGACTTACCTAAACCTCTGACTCCTAGAGCCAGGAGACAACATCAGGGGAAGGCCTCAGCCTCTATGCCCTGTTGTTGTCCTTCTGGAGGAAGTGGCTGGCCACTGTGCGAAACAGGAGGCTGATGGTCTAATCCAAAAGGGCTCTTCTGATGTTCCTATGAAGGCCTCAACCTCTCTGCCCTGTTGTTGGCCCTCCAGAGGAATTGGTTGGCCACTGTGTGAGACAGGAGGCTGGACTAGATGGACCCTCCCTGGTCTGACCCAGCAGGGTCCTTCTGATGTTTTTCTTAAGGGAAGGCCTCAACCTCTCTGCCCTGTTGTTGGCCCTCCAGAGGAACTGGTTGGCCCCTGTGTAAGACAGGAGGCTGGACTAGATGGACCCATACTAATCTGATTCAGCAGATCTTCTTATCTGCCTCCTATCTTCAGCTACATTTATTATTTGATTCATTTTATACCCCACTTTTCTCCACAGTGAAACCAAAGACGCTTACAGTATTCTCCTCCCCCTTTTTAATCCACACAACAGTCTTGTGAGGTTAGGCTTGCCAGGCCCAGGTTTCATAGAATCATAGAGTTGGAAGGGACCTCTAGGGTCATCTAGTCCAACCCCCTGCACAATGCAGGAAACTCACAAACACCTCCCCCTAAATTCACAGGATGTTCATTGCTGTCAGATGGCCATCTAGCCTCTGATGAAAAACCTCCAAGGAAAGGGAGCCCACCACCTCCTGTGGAAGCCTGTTCCACTGAGGAATCGCTCTAATGGTCAGAAAGTTCTTCCTAATGTTGAGCTGGAAACTCTTTTGATTTAATTTCAACCCATTGGTTCTGGTCCTACCTTCTGGGGCCACAGAAAACAATTCCACACCATCCTCTATATGACAGCCCTTCAAGTCCTTGAAGATGGTGATCATATCACCTCTCAGGCTAAACATGCCCAGCTGCTTCAACCTTTCCTCATAGAACTTGGTCTCCAGACCCCTCACCATCTTCGTCGCCCTCCTCTGGACCCCTTCCAGCTTGTCTATATCCTCCTTAAAATAGCTGCCCAAAACTGAACACAAAACTCCAGGTGCAGTTTAACCAAAGCAGAGTAAAATGATACCTCACTTCACGTGATCTGCACACTATACTTCTGTTGATGCAGCCCAAAACTGCATTTGCCTTTTTAGCCACTGCATCACACTGTTGACTCTTGTTCAGCGTATGATCCACTAAGACCCCTAGATCCTTTTCGTACATACTACTGCTAAGGCAAGTCTCCCCCATCCTATAACCATGCATTGGATTTTTCCTACCTAAATGCAGAACTTTACATTTATCCCCGTTAAAATTCATTTTATTGATTTTAGCCCAGTTTTGTAGCCTGTCAAGGTCATCCTGTATCCTGTTTCTGTCTTCTTCTGTGTTTGCAACCCCTCCCAATTTGGCAGCATTGGCAAATTTAATAAGCATTCCCTCTATTCCTTCATCCAAATCATTGATAAAGATGTTGAACAAAACAGGTCCCAGGACAGATCCTTGAAGTACCCCACTTGTCACTCCTCTCCAAGAGGATGAGGAACCATTTACAAGCACTCTTTGGGTGCGATCTGTCAACCAGTTACAGATCCACCTAACGATAACAGGATCCAAACCACATTTTACCAACTTGTCAACAAGGACAGTATGTGGAACTTTATCAAAAGCCTTACTTAAATCAAGATACACGATGTCTACAGCATTCCCCTGATCCAGCAAGGTAGTCACTTTCTCAAAAAAAGAGATCAGGTTAGTCTGACATGAGTTGTTCTTGAGAAAGCCATGTTGGCTCTTAGTAATCCATTCTTTCTAAATGTTCCAGGACCGACTGTTTGATGATTTGTTCTAAAACTTTTCCAGGTGACATCAAGCTGACAGGTCGGTAGTTACCAGTATCCTCTTTTTCCCCCTTCTTGAAGATGGGGACAACATTCGCCCTCAAAAATAATTGCCAGAGGCTCAGAAATTACATCCACAAGCTCTTTTAGAACCCTTGGATGCAATTCATCTGGCCCTGAGGACTTAGTTTCATTTAAAGAAACTAGGTGTTTATGTACTACCCCTATGCTGATCCTAGGTTGGAACTTCATACCCTTATATGTTGTTTTTGCCATGTTGAGCACCGTTTCCCTCAGAAGAGGGATCTGCTAGCCAGCTGGCCAGCAAGGGAAAGCCCTGCCCCAACAGCCATGATGTGCCTTTAGATCTTGGTAGGTGTAGAAAAAGATTGCAAACTCTTTGTGTTTTGGAATATGTGTGTCTTTCAGCAGGACTCAAAAGCTGGATGGGGGAGCAGGCAGAGCCATGTGGCTCTTTCCAGTGAGTGAAAGAAGAGAGCACAGTCTCACTGTTTGTTTCGCATTGGCTTGAGAAGTCATTTGTATAGTAAAATGTTAGTAAAAAATTAACTAGAACTTGATTAGGGATGGAGGAAAATTTCATCACCACCCTAGACCTCTGTCCTCCTTACTTTCATTTCCCTGTGTTAGTTTGAAGAAGTTGGTTGAAATACAGCAGATGGTTACATTTAATAACTCTGGTGAGTAAACTGCCCCGGTAAGATCACAAAAGTGCAACTGTTTAGTTTGGCCACTTTGTGTGTGTGTTCACTTTCATTCAGTGGAAGTGCAACTGCTGGGGAATCCTTTGAAGGCAAAAAAAGGAGGAAATGAAGACTGTATTCAGAGAAACTGCACTGCTGTATTTATTTCAGGGAATGGGAAAGTCTCCAGATTCCACCCCCAAAGTCCTCAAATATTTCCTGAGTTGGACCTAGCAACCCTATGTGAGGTAGGTTAGGCTGAAAGTATGTGACTGGTTCAAAATTACCCAGTGAATTTCTGCAGCAAGATGAGAATTTGAACTTGGGTCTCCCAGACCCTACTCTGAAGCACTGACTGCTATACTACACTGACTGTGGAACATTAGCAAGCAGGCAGTCATACAGGTTGGGTAGTAGAGGTTGCTTCCAGGCCTATGATTATCAGCCTCCAGGAGGGACCTGGAGGTATCCCAGAATTATACCTGAACTCCAGAGAACAGAGATCTGTCCTCCTGAAGAAAATGACAGCTTTGGAGAGTGGACTCAATGGCATTAAATCTGGCTGAGGCCTCTCCTTTCCTCTCCCCTCCCCAAACTTGCCCTCCTCAGACTCCACCCCAAAATCTCCAGGAATTTACCAGCCTATAGCTGGCAACCCTAGCTAGGCCTGGCCTCAAGGAATCTTCCCACAAAGGCCAAATAAGCCCAGAAAGGACCCTGTCCTCTCCCCCAACCTTTTTACTCACAAAACCCCATCCTGGAATACTGTGGCTGCCTAGCAAAAGCAACTGAGGGAATCCATTGCTTAAAGCGACATCTGCTTCTTTTATCATTTTTGAGTGGTAAAACTCCCAATGTATTTCACATTTTTCTACAAACTGGGGCCCTTTTCATGTTTGTAGAAAGCCCTGTCTTGCCCATTCACAGTCACTGGATTTAACTATTCAAAGATTTGGCCAGCTTCACTACTACTATGTAGATTTCTCAGATTCCTTCCAGGAAGAAACTTTGAGGAAGAACCTATGGTTTTAGAAAGTGAACTTGAAAGCTGCACCGGGAGAAACAAATCACCAGGAATAGATCACCTCCCTGGCAGTCTTTAAGCAGCGGCTGGACGAACCCTGGTTAGGGATGCTCTAGGCTGATCCTGCATGTGTTGGACTAGATGGCCTCAATGGCCCCTTCCTACTCTGTGATTCTCTGATGGGGTGTCAATAGAGCTATTCCAAACCACAGAAACAGAGTCCATCAAAATTTTGATAAGAATATGTATAAGAAATGCCAGATGTTCAAGATGGATTCAGAAAAGGAAGAGGCACTCAAAATTGTATTGCAAGTAGGTTACTGGTGCATGCAAAAGAATCTCAGAAGAAAATCAGCTTGGGTATCATAAATTACAGCAAAGCCTTTGACTGTGCAGATTATGATAAACTATGCTGGATTTTAAAAGAAATGGGTGTGCCACAGCATCTGATTATCCTGGTGCACAACCTGTATTCTGGACAAGAGGCCACTGTGAGAACTGAATACAGACAAACAGAATGGTTCCCACCTGTCAGAGGGCTCAGACAAGGGTATGTTTTATCTCCCTTTCTCTTCAATCCAGGGGTCACTTCACAGAAAAAGAGGTGCCTGAGCTCATTAGCACAACTCTTTTTCAAGACTCATCTGCATATGCCACACATCCCTGACAGGTGTACTAAATTATATCAGCTCAGCATCTACCTTAAAAGGCTTTCTTGAATTATAATTGTCACCTTACTCCCATAATTCCTTTTAAATTACTTTCTCCTATGTGGCTAAAGTGGCATGAGGAAGATTTCAGTCTGTTTTGTATGTTTGAGTTATTTGCCAATTTTTGTGGGGGGAAATATTAGTTTGTCAAATCTTAGAGTTCAGCAAAATTCTCACAGGGGTTTGAACAATGGAGCCCAGAAGCAAGGTTTTTTTTTGGTGGGGGGGATAAGAAAGGGCGCAATAAAATTTAGAGGTTCTGGAGCTCTGCTCCTGTGAGCTCCTGCCCATAATGAGACCTGCTTCAATCTATATGCAGAACGTATCATAAGGAAAGCTGGATTAGATCTAGATAAAGTGAAAACTGGTGGGAGGAACATTAACAATTTGAGATGTGCAGATAACAGCATATTACTGGCAGAACATAGTGAAGACTTGAAGTGACTGCTACTGAGAGTTAAAGCAGAAAGTGCCAATACAGGATTACAACTGAACATCAAGAAGCCAAAAGAATTTCTACTGGGGAATTATGTAGCTTTAAGGTTGACAGTGCAGAAATTCCATAGAGATAGATCAAGATGGGCAGCCGTGTTCATCTGTAGCTGCAGAAATAAGCAAGGGTCCAGGAACACCAGAAGGACCAAGAACACCTGTGGCAGGGGAGGCGCTTTCGTGAGCCACTGCAATCGCTTCTTCAGATATCTGAGCAGTGACTCACGAAAGCTCCTCCTCTGCGCCACAAATGTTCTTAATCTTTAAGGTGCTTCTGGACTTCTGTTCTTTTCTACTAAAGCAATTGAAATGGTTCAAGATTTCCTGTCTCTTGACACCATCAAGCCAAAGGGAGACTGTGCCAAGAAATCAGAAGGAGGTGGAGACTGGGGAGGACAGATACAAAAGAATTAGAAAAGAGCTGCAAGTGTAAGAATGTGTTGCTGGCGACCAAGATCCAGTTAATTCATGCTATAAATGTCAAGTCGGTGGATTCAATGAGGAGGCTTTGTTGATACAAAGTAGCTAGTTTATTGATATTATAGTTCTCGGCTACAAGGAGATTGAAAGACTAAAGATCATACAGTAGAATGCAATCATATAAGGTACACTTCAAAGGGATTCTTGAGGGAGGGGTACTATTCAGGGCACATTCACACATTGCTGTTACAATTTCGTTCTCAGGCCTGCTTTGGCCTTGAGCGTCTCCTCCTCCGATGCCCAGCCTGAGAAGGCTCTATAATCTCTTTCACATATTCCCATTTCAAAACACAATTACATAACAAAGGAAAGGAGGGGGGTGAGGAGAGTTCAGCTAGCAGCATTGGCATACAGTATGGCTTTTACCCAGGATGCTTTTCTCCTGAACCAAAGATTGAGTGCAGGCTTGACCAGAGTTAGAACAGACTTGACAATACTGTTCTCTGTTACTACATATGGGTGTGGAAGCTGGACAGTGAAGAAAGGTGAAAGGAAGAAAGGCGAGACCTCTGAAACAGGGAGTTGGAAGACAGCGTTATGGATACAGAAGGCTGCCAAAAGACAAGTCTAGATCAAATCAAACCTGAAGTCACCCTTGAAGCTAAAATGACCAAAGTGAGACTATTGTGCTTTGGTCACATTACGAGAAAACAAGAGTCACTGGGAGAGACAGTCATGCCAGGAAAAGAGGAAGGCCCAATGCCAGATGAATGGACTCAGCCCAGGAAGCCACAGGGCCCTCAGCCTGCAAGACTTTTTTTTTTTTATTTGAGATTTATATCCCGCCCTTCCCACCAGGTGGCTCCCACCAGGTGGCCTCTCAAGACCTGCACTCAGCTGTTCTTGAGAGGCTGTTTCGGAGGACATGAACTCATAAGGTCACCAAACATCGGAAGAGGCTTGCTTCCCATTCATAGAAACCCTCAAGGGCCTTACAAAAGAGGACTGGAAAAATCATAAAATGACAGCATAGAAGACTGGTTTAAAAGCCCTCACAAAATACATGGACGTGAGGAGAAACTGATTAAAGTCGGCCTGCTGCACTACTGAGCTTGGCCTTCAGGAGGCTGCAGCCTCTTCTCCGTACTTCGTGAAACGACAGACTAAGCATTCTCCAGGCCCACTGGGGCTCTCTCTATTGTCTACTTAGCTGGAGAGATTAATCCCCTGATCCGGCTGCTGTTGACTGAGCCAGCATTTTGCAGAATCAGTCCCTGGAAGCGTCCTGCTGAGAAGAAAGAGCCTCCTGCCTTGGGCCTGGAAGGCAAATGTGGGCTTTGGTGGCACTGCTGCTGAAGAACACTCAAGTTTGGTGTGCCATGCAAAAACACCTGTCAGCCTGGCACATTTTAACCCTGTCTGTCCACCGAGGACTGCAGAGTGGCATGTGTGGCTCTCCTCTCCTCCAGTTTCTCTTCACAACAACCCTGCGAGGTAGGTTAGGCTGAGTGATAAGGGACTGGCCCAGGGTCACTCAGGGAGCTTCGTGGTTGAGTGGGGATTGGAACTCGAGTCTCCCTGTTCCTGGACTGACACTTCACGATCACTCTGTAACTATACTCAGTGTTTACTTATTGATTTATTGCATTTATCTCCATGCTGCCTTTCTGCCACAAAAAAGTATCCAAGGCATAATTTTTTCATATAACACCATTAAAGACCGTTTAAAACCCACCAGACACCAGGAGTGAAACTAACATCTTTAGAAAGCCTTCAGTGTTCAAGGATAACCTACGTTATTACGATGTAATCTTCACAACAACCATGAACATAAGAACATAAGAGAAGCCATGTTAGATCAGGCCAATGGCCCATCCAGTCCAACATTCTGTGTCACACAGCGGCCAAATACACACACACACACACACACACACACACACACTGTGGCTAATAGCCACTGATGGACCTCTGCTCCATATTTTTATCTAACCTCCTCTTGAAGGTGGCTATGCTTGTGGCCGCCACCACCTCCTGTGGCAGTGAATTCCACATGTTAATCACCCTTTGGGTGAAGAAGTACTTCCTTTTATCCGTTTAACCTTTCTGCTCAGCAATTTCATGGAATGCCCACGAGTTCTTGTATTGTGAGAAAGGGAGAAAAGTATTTCTTTCTCTACTTTCTCCATCCCATGCATTATCTTGTAAACCTCTATCATGTCACCCCGCAGTCGACGTTTCTCCAAGCTAAAGAGCCCTAAGCGTTTCAACCTTTCTTCATAGGGAAAATGTTTCAGCCCTTTAATCATTCTAGTTGCCCTTCTCTGGACTTTCTCCAATGCTATAATATCCTTTTTGAGGTGCGGCGACCAGAACTGCACACAGTACTCCAAATGAGACCGCACCATCGATTTATACAGGGGCATTATGATACTGGCTGATTTGTTTTCAATTCCCTTCCTAATAATTCCCAGCATGGCGTTGGCCTTTTTTATTGCAAACACACACTGTCTTGACATTTTCAGTGAATTATCTACCACGACCCCAAGATCTTTCTCATGGTCAGTCTCTGCCAGTTCACACCCCATCAACTTGTATTTGTAGCTGGGATTCTTGGCCCCAATGTGCATTACTTTGCACTTGGCCACATTGAACCGCATCTGCCACGTTGATGCCCACTCACCCAGCCTCAACAGATCCCTTTGGAGTTCCTCACAATCCTCTCTGGTTCTCACCACCCTGAACAATTTTGTGTCATCCGCAAACTTGGCCACTTTACTGCTCACTCTCAACTCTAAATCATTTATGAACAAGTTAAAGAGCATGGGACCCAGTACCGAGCCCTGCGGCACCCCACTGCTTACCGTCCTCCACTGCGAAGACTGCCCATTTATACTGGCTCTCTGCTTCCTATTACTCAGCCAGTTTTTGATCCACAAGAAGACCTGTCCTTTTACTCCATGACTCTCAAGCTTTCTAAGGAGCCTTTGATGAGGAACTTTATCAAAAGCTTTCTGGAAGTCAAGGTTAGGCTGGCCCTATTGCACCCCCCCCCCTGAGATCTTGGGAGGGATCTGGGCTGAGGCTGAGCAAGGACTGTGCCCCTCCCCACCACAGGTGAGATTGGAACTGGAAGCAGTTCATGTTCTTTGCTGCTTTTCTACATCAGCAGCAGGGGAAATGCTAGAAACCATCCATCCATTAAAAGCAGACAACTCCTAACACATGCAGACAACTCCTAAGTACGTTGACTTATTCAGTGGGACTTGGACCTGATTGAGCTGTGCTTCCTGGAGGTGGGCCAAAGCACCCACTTGTGTGACTTTTTAAACTAGGGCAGTTCCTCTCCCCTCCCCCTGCCCCCCAATGAGAAGCAGTGACATGTGTTTTGCAAATCAGCCCAGTCTGCCCACTCCTCTCCTCCCTGCCCATGCAGAACTGCTTTACAGAACCTGCAGGCCCACTGAAGCAAAGTGCTGGGCCTGTGCAGTTGAAAGGACAAATGCTTTTGCCCCACTAGCAGAATCCAGTTTAGATCAGGCCCTGCAGCATTTATTGAAATTCAAAATCAGCATTGATTAACTTCCCTTCATAAATCCATCACAATACAGTAGCATTTGAGGTGGCATTTATTTATTCCGTGCTTAGGCGGTGCTCAAATTATATCCCAGACATTATCTCATTAATAATTATTAGAAGGGTTGCCAGCTCTGTGTTGGGAAAAACCCGGAAGTTTTGGAGGGTGGGATTTTGGAGGGGCCTAATGCCACAGAGGCCACCCTCCAAAGTGGCCATTTGCTCCAGGTGCCACCTGATCTCTGCCACCTGGAGATGAAGTGTAATGGTGGGAGATTTCCAGCCATCACCTGGAGGCTGGGAACCCTACTTATTACTAGTTTCTAAAAGTGGCAGACTCCTTGACAAGATCCGTATGTGTACCTGTCCTGGGACCTGTTTTGTTCAACATCTTTATCAAGGATTTGGATGAAGGAATAGAGGGAATGCTTCTTAAATTTGTAGATGATACTAAATTGGGAGGGGTTGCAAATACAGGGGTGGTCAATGGGAGCTCTCCAGATGTTTTTTGCCTACAACTCCCATCAGCCCCAGCCATTGGCCATGCTGGCTAGGGCTGCTGGGAGTTGTAGGCAAAAAACATCTGGAGAGCTACCGTTGGCCACCCTTGCAGTAGAAGACAGACAGAATACAGGATGATCTTGACAGACTGGAAAACTGGGCTAAAACCAATAAAATGAATTTTAATGGGGATAAATGATAAATGGGGATGAGTTCTGCAGTTCTGTGGACAAATGGAGCCCACAGGCCCAATTCTGATTGGGACCACAGCACACAGGGACAGGGATTGTGGGGAGGCGGGGTCTAGAGATGCCAACCTCTAGGTGGAACCTGGAGATCCCCTGGAATTACACAGATCAGTTCCCCTGGAGAAACGGGCTGCATTAGTGGGTGGAATCTGAGGTCCCTTCCCCTCCCAGGCCTCCAAAGTTTCCCAGCCTGGATCAGGCCGCCCTGTCTCCCGTCCTCTGCTGGTGGCCAGGGCAGGGTGGGAAAATACCTGGAGACTTTGGGGGTGGATCCAGGAGAGGGTGGGGTTTGGGGAGGGGCCATAAAGCCCACCCTTCCAAGCAGCCGTTTTCTCCAGGGGTGTGCTGAAATCTACAGCTGGCGTGGCAATTTAGAGAGACAGGATTCACTTAGGAATCCAGGACTGTGGCTATTGTGAATTGTAACACTTGGTGTAATATGATTGTGTATATAAAAGTTAGAGCAGTTAGAGTATATTGGTTTGTATATATGTATGGAAATTTAGAATATTTACGTAATCGATATTGTGTCTAACATTGTTTCTTCGGTGTTTACTTCCTCAGCCATTTTCTCCAGGGGAGCTGATCACTGCCAGCTGGAGATCAGTTGTAAAAACGGGAGATTTCCAGGCTCCACCTGGAGGCTGGCAACCCTAGGCCATGGTGGGAGGGTCATACAACCCTCCCTCTCACCCTGGTCCAAATCAGGCCTGTGTTGCCTGGGGAGTGCAGGACTCTTGAACCCATCCCTCAACCTGATTTGGGTACTTCCTGAGGGAAGAGAAGGTGCAGTTGGGACAGTTTGGTGTAGTGGTTAAGTGTGTGGACTCTAATCTGGGAGAACTGGGTTTGAGTCTCCACTCCTCCACTTGCAGCTGCTGGAATGGCCTTGGGTCAGCCAGAGCTCTCTTCTCTGGGAGAACCAGGTTTGATTCCCCACTCCTCCACTTGCACCTGCTGGAATGGCCTTGGGTCAGCCAGAGCTCTCTTATCTGGGAAAACCGGGTTTGATTCCCCACTCCTCCACTTGCACCTGCTGGAATGGCCTTGGGTCAGCCATAGCTCTGGCAGGGGTTGTCCTGGAAAAGGCAGCTGCTGTGAGAGCCCTTTCAGCCCCACCCACCTCACAGGGTGTCTGTTGTGGGGGAGGGAGATAAAGGAGATTGTGAGCCGCTCTGAGACTCTTCGGAGTGGAGGGCGGGATATAAATCCAATATCTTCTTCTCACTGAGTTCACAAAAGGAAACACAGCAGCCTTGAGGGCCCTGAGAACAGGCTGCAGGGTCACCAGTTTCCAGCGGAGGCCTGAAAGTTTCCTGAAATTCCAAATGAACTCCACACTATGGAGACGAGTTCCCTTGGAGAAAAGGGCAGCTTTGGAAGGTGCTTTGCTCCCTTCCTGAATTCTACCCTCCCCAGACACCTACCCCAAATCTCTAGGAATTTCCTAACCCAGGGTTGGTGACCCTGACAGGAAAGCGTGCTGCCGCAGGGCAAGGCTGAGAGGGGAAATCCCCATGACCCCCTGCTCTTGTCTACAGGCAACGAGTGCTGCTGGGGAGTCCCCCGCCCTGTGAACAGCTAAGGGGGGGACCACACCCGAATCTGTGGGGTTGCCAGCTCTGGGCTGGGGAACTCCTGGAGACCTTGTGGGCAGAGCCCAGGGAGGGCGGGGTTTGGGGAGGGGATGCAGTGTGGGGAGCTGGCACCTGCCCAAGGCAGAATGGCGTTGCTGGTGGCTTTCCGGCAGTTGTGAGATGTGGTCGCAGCCCAGGAGGTGTTGGTGGAGAACCTGAGGCGGCAGATTGCAGTACTGGAGGAGAATTCTGTCAGCAGGGTGGAATATGAGGCCATTGTGAAGAAGCTAGAGAAGGAAGAGAAAGAGCATGCAAAGACCAAGAGTTACCTGGCTAAGGATTCTGAACCACTGGAGTTTGCCCTTGGGGAGATCGATATTCTGTAAAAGCAACTTGAGAGGGAGACAAGCATTTGAGAATGCACTTTCCAATGTGAAAAACAGAGTGCTAAAGGAATCAATCCAAAAAGACAAGCTGTCCTTGAAAGGTTGTCCTTGAAAGGGCAGCTGCTGTGAGAGCCCTCTCCAGTCCCACCCACCTCACAGGGTGTCTGTTGTGGGGGAGGAAGATAAAGGAGATTGTGAGCCGCTCTGAGACTCGTCGGAGTGGAGGGCGGGATATAAATCCAATATCTTCTTCTTCTTCTTCTTCTTCTTGAAAATCAAATGTACTGAAATTGAGAGCCATATTCAGAAACAGGAAGACATTCTAAACTCTAAATGAGATAAAGGAGCTGCAGCGCTTTGTCAACAAACAGAAGCAAACCTAAAAAAACAAGCATCTGACTTCAAAATACAGAAACAGCAGAAATATTATATAGCAAAAGTTCTTTGGAAAAACCAAGAAGAGTGTTAATTAACTATAGCAGCATTCCCTTGTAAGCCATCTGTAAAGGTCAAAGGTGATCCATCTGTGTACCAAACTCCATAGTTTAGTTTTTGGATCTTTCTACAAATAATTTAAAAATCATTCCTAATACAGGATCCTGTGTTGTAATCTGTCAGGTGCTGGTTTGGTGAGCCTCTGAAAATGAAAGAGACGGCCTGAAAGACATGTTGCAACTCTTTAACTGTTGTTAACATCAAGTGGAATCTGTACACTAAAACTTACAAATAAATAATTGTAAGCTAAATAGAAAGCGGGGGGTGTCAGAACTGGCAGAACGTCAAACAGAGTCCAAACTTGTTACAAAGTATAGGCGTTTATTCGAGAACTACAGTGCTGAAGCTACAGGATAACACTGATGCCTAGGCCTGGCATCTAGTTACATTTTATGTGGTTAGGACAGCAACAATAAAACCATCTTTCACACGGTTTACAGACAAGTGTCTCATTCTCAGGGATCGTTATCAGAAGGGAGGAAGCATTCCCGCTGAGAAGGCCTGTTCAGCCTGGCTTCAAACGGCCACCTGCAGATGTTGACCAGAGGTTATTTGTCACCCTCCAAGGATCACAGGGTGTTTGAAATGCAAAGCATTTAGTGTTAGTTACAGAGGCAAAGCATCATGTGTTAGTGTGGGTTTGCAATATGGAGTCAGTGTGGCTCACAGCATATATAAAAGTTACAAGTTCTGACATACTGCCCCCCCTAAGCTCTTCGCCTTGGGCTTGTGTGGGTACAGCAGGTGGAATTTTTTAAGCAGTTGGGGAGCGGCTACATCGCTAGCTTTGACCCACTCATCACAGCTCGGGGGAAAGTACTTCCACCTGATGAGGTAGTACAGTACCCCTCGCCTGACCACTGAGTCTAGAATCTCCTGCACCTCATGGTGGCTCTGGCCCTTCACTCGAGTAGGAGGTGGCTCTGGAGGGCGAGGGTGCGAGGATGTAGCTCCAGGATCTTTGCGAAGAAGGCTGCAATGAAAAACAGGGTGGATCTTACTCAACAATTTGGGCAATTCCAGTTCTACAGTCACTTTATTAATCACCCTTTTTATTCTGAAGGGCCCCAAGTATTTGTAGGCAAGTTTACGGCACGCTTGGGGGAGAGGGAGGTTCTTGGTGGATAGAAACACCCGTTCCCCTTCCTTGAACTTCCACTGGGGGGAGTGTTTTTTGTCACAGTGTCGTTTGTACTCTTCTTTGGCCTCGTCCAGGTTTTCTTGGATTACCTTCCACCCTTTGCGTATTCCCTCCCACCATTGCTGACAAGAGGTTGGCTCGGGGGATCCCGCCGGCAGGGGGAGGTGTGGAAAGGGTTTCCCTTCATAGCCACTCACTATCTGGAAGGGGGAGGTTTTGGTTGAACTGTGGAGGCTGTTGTTATATCCATATTCTGCAAAAGCTAACAGTTCTACCCAGTTTGTTTGTTGGTAGTTAATGAAACACCGGAGGTATTGCTCTAGAAGCCCGTTCACCCTCTCCGTCTGTCCGTCTGTCTGGGGGTGGTAGGCTGAACTTAACCCCTGTTCTATTCCAGTGATTTTGCAAAACTCCCGCCAGAAGTTGGCAACAAACTGAGGCCCGCGGTCGCTAATGACCTTGTCTGGGAATGAGTGTAGGCGGACCACGTGGTTAAAGAATAGTTGCGCTAGTTTCTTGGCATTGGGCAATTTTTTGCAGGGGATGAAATGCGCTTGTTTGGAGAATGTGTCTACCACCACCAGGATTACTGTTTTTCCCTGCGAGGGGGGCAGTTCTACTATGAAATCCATTGACACGACCGACCAGGGTCTGGTTGCCGTGGGGAGGGGCACTAGGTGGCCGGGTGGCTCCCCCCCCCCTTTGCTTCACCATGATACAGGTCGGGCAGGAACTTACGAATTCCGACACGTCTCTCTTTAAGTGGGGCCACCAGAACTGCCGTGTTAGCAGATTTAGAGACTTCACATAGCCGAAGTGCCCCGCCAAGCGGCTGGAGTGGCACTGTTCAAGCACTTCCCTTCTCAGACTTTTGGGTACGTAAATTTTCCCTTTGTAAAACCAGAGTCCCCCCTCCCCTTTTTCTGTTCCTTCGGGCCGTTCCCCACCCTCCGCTTCCGTTTCAGCCACGAAGCGTTCTCTTTCTTTTAGTTCGGGGGTTCCTGTTTGTTTCCCAGACCAGGTGGTGACCCCCCCCCCCCGCCACTGCCGAGGGAGGAATGAGGGAGTCTATCACTTCCTCCCTTTGGCTGTTGTGTTGGGGCATCCGCGACAGCGCATCGGCTAAGAAGTTCTTGGTCCCAGGGATGTGTTTCAGTACAAAGTCAAATTTGGCGAAAAATCCCGCCCATCGTATCTGTTTTGCGGTCAGTTTGCGGTGGCCGGTCAGAGCCTCTAAGTTCTTGTGATCGGTCCAAATTTCGAATGGAACTCGTGCCCCCTCTAGCCACGACCGCCATGTTTTTAAGGCAAACGTCACCGCAAATGCTTCTTTGTCCCACACTGACCAATTTCTCTGTTCGTTTGAGAATTTGTGTGAGATGTAAGCACAGGGTCGGAGCCCCCCCTCGTCATCTTTCTGCATTAATATGGCCCCCACCGCGACGTCGGAAGCGTCACATTGCACCACAAAGGGTTTTAGTTCGTTGGGGTGGGCCAGGACTGGTTCCGACGTGAACAGTCATTTGAGTTCGTCAAAGGCGTGCTGGCACTCAGGTGACCAGGCTAGCCGCGCGCCGGGTTTTTTCGCCTCCTCTCCCTTCCCCTTCGTTTTGAGGAGCTCGGTTAACGGCAACATGACTTTGGCGAACCCCTTAATGAACCCGCGGTAAAAATTTGCGAACCCGAGGAACGATTGGAGCTGCCGTCGGGTTCGGGGAGGCTCCCAATCTAAGACTGCTTGGATTTTCGCAGGGTCCATCACCAATCCTTCCCCCGAAACCCGGAACCCCAGATAGTCTAGTTCCGTTTTGTGGAACTCACATTTCGCCAGTTTGGCATACAATTTGTTTTGGTACAGGGTGGTTAACACTTTTCTTACCAATGGTACATGCGATTCAAGGTCTTTAGAGTAAATAACGATGTCATCCAGGTAAACCACCACCCCCTTATACAGATACTGCCTTAACACTTCATTGATAAAGTTCATAAACACCCCGGGTGCCCCCTGAAGTCCGAAGGGCATCACCAGGTACTCAAATTGTCCCATTGGCGTGTTGAACGCCATTTTCCACTCGTCGCCCTCCTTGATTCGCACGCGGAAGTACGCATCGCGGAGGTCAAGTTTGGTGAACTCCTTGCCCTCAGCCACGGTGCTCAGTAAGTCCTTTATCAGCGGGATCGGGTAAGCGTTGGACATAGAAATCCCGTTTATCCCGCGAAAATCTGTGCAAAGTCTCAGACTACCGTCCTTTTTCTTTCGGAACAGGACGGGGGCCGCGTGGGGGGCCGTGGCCGGCCTGATGAACCCCCGCTTCAGGTTTTTGTCAATAAACTTTTTCAGTTCCGCTTTCTCCGCCCAACCCATGGAGTACAGTTTGGCTTTTGGTAGCTCTTGCCCTGGTATCAGCTCAATGGCGCAGTCAGTGGGGCGGTGCGGGGGGAGTTCATCCGCCTCTCGCTCGCTAAAGGCTTTTCTTAGATCCCTGTATTCCTCCGGGATCGATCCCACCTCCTCTATCGTAAGGCAGAGCCTTTCGTTTTGGGGCGGCACCTTGGGTCCCCATTCGGGACGCCAGTGGTGGTGCTCACACCGCCAGTCGGGGAAACGCACAATCTGCTCCTCCCTCCGTATGTCCGGCTGATGCTGTGCTAGCCACCCTGCTCCCACCACCACGTCGAAAGAGGAGGACGGGGCTATTACGAATGTCTCAATCCCCCAGTGGTTTTCCGTCCCTACTGGGACCGCCTGAGTCTCGTGGGTGCAGGGTTCCCCTTTCATCACCGACCCGTCCATCTGCTCGAATTGGATGGGGTGGGGCAAGGGGGACTGGGTTAGGCCCAGGGCCTCTACCAACCGCAGGGTGATGATGTCCCGGGTGCTCCCGGAGTCAATTAGGGCTCGGGCGTGCATAAAGCGCTTTAGGCTGGGGTTCAACATTGTCACTGCCATGAATAAAAGTTCCCCGGTGACTCTCACCGTCATTGGTGCCGGTATCTCCCGGACCTGCTTTGTGGCACCGATTAAAGCAGGTCGTTGGAGTTTTCCGCCGACTCTTGGTCCCACGACTCCTCGCTGGACTCGACAATGGTGGTAAAATCCTCGTCAATCGCCATGGAAGCGGCGATGGCACCCCGACTGGGCTCCTTGGTGCGGCCTCCGCCTTTCTTCGGGACCCCCGAGGGCGGCTTGGGCGTAGTAGGGGTTGGTGGTGGCTTCACGGGGCAATTGGTTGCGAGGTGCCCCGGGTCCCCGCACCTGAAGCACTTCCTGCTGGTCGCCACGGGGGTGGATGTGGTCGGGGACCGTTTCCCCTCGGGTTTGCTGGTGGTTTGGGCTGGCTTTCCCCCTTTCTTT
This sequence comes from Heteronotia binoei, assembly GCF_032191835.1. Classification (NCBI taxonomy): domain Eukaryota; kingdom Metazoa; phylum Chordata; class Lepidosauria; order Squamata; family Gekkonidae; genus Heteronotia; species Heteronotia binoei. The sequence continues at coordinate 877,362 of NC_083228.1, read as the reverse complement.
CCCAGCTGCTGTTGGCGGCGCATCCTGACATGCTGCAGGTTGGTCTCCACTTCTCCAGCCAGTTGGATCCAGCCAACCAGGGTGTTGGGTCGCCCCTGATGGTAGCACCGGTCGAGGATGTTCGCGTTCAGCCCGTTCTTGAAGGCGGTGTACTTCATTACTTTGCTCCATCCTCTCGCCGCCGCACAGTGGCCCATAAACTCGGTGGCATACTTTCGGGTGGTGTGGTTCCCCTGCTCGATCCTCTGGAGGGCTTCGATGGCCTTCTCTTCTCGGAGGGGGTCTCCATACTGCCGTAGCATCGCCTGGAGGAAATCGGCCACCGTGGCCAGTTTGGGCTTGCGCCCAGTGTAGAGCCCCACGTACCACTTCCTGGCGGCTCCTTTCAATTTGGAGGCGATGTGGTCCACACGGCTCGCCTCCGTGGGGTAACTCGCTCCCCAGCGCGTGAAAAAGCTGTTGCACTGGATGGTGAAGTACTCCACCTCGTCCCCATCCCCATCGAAGGTGATCTTCAGCTCCCGTGCTCCCCCCCCCGTCGCCCCCTCCTGGGGCGGCCGGTGGCGGTCTCGCGGGTGCAGGGCCCGGGGCCGGTGCTGGGAGCGCTGGAGCAATGGGGCCCGCCGGAGCCGGCGGCACCGCGGGAGCTCCCGGGACCGCCGGCGCCGCGGGTGGGGGACCGGCCGGTGCCGGTGCTGGGGGGACCGGTGCTGGTGGCCCTACAGGGCCTCCCCCTCCTCCATCACCAGGCCCGGCAGGCGGCGGGGCTGGGGCCGGCGGGGGTGTGGGTCCCCCTCCGGGTGGTCCTGCTGGGGCAGCGGGCAGGGCCCCTTGCAGGGCGCGGATCTGGTCGCGAAGAGCGCCCATCTGTTGTTGCATTTCTTCTGCCATCTGTATGCAGGACATGTGGACCTGGTCGTGGATGTCCCTCACCCAGTCGAACAGCTCGTTGCGGAGTGTTCGGATCGGGTCCCCCCCGCCGGGGGCGACTCCTTCATCCCAGCCGGGATCTTCTTCGTCCCCCCCCCCGCGCCGGTGGCGAGCGCCCGGTATCTCGCGTCCGCGGCGTCCATGGCGGCGGTCGACTTTCTCGGGCTCCAACTCCGCGAGGGGAAGGCGTCTGTGGAGAAGTGCGCGGGGTCTTTGATCTTGCGTCTCACCGCGTTCACCCCAGGCTCTAGCGGCCTCTCCTCCGGGGGTGTGCTGGGGTCTCCGTTGTCTGGAGCCTTTGCTGCCATTCAGCCAGGTTGCCAGTTCGGATAAGTCCCAGAATAATGGGATCAGTGTTATAATGTCAGAACTGGCAGAACGTCAAACAGAGTCCAAACTTGTTACAAAGTATAGGCGTTTATTCGAGAACTACAGTGCTGAAGCTACAGGATAACACTGATGCCTAGGCCTGGCATCTAGTTACATTTTATGTGGTTAGGACAGCAACAATAAAACCATCTTTCACACGGTTTACAGACAAGTGTCTCATTCTCAGGGATCGTTATCAGAAGGGAGGAAGCATTCCCGCTGAGAAGGCCTGTTCGGCCTGGCTTCAAACGGCCACCTGCAGATGTTGACCAAAGGTTATCTGTCACCCTCCAAGGATCACAGGGTGTTTGAAATGCAAAGCATTTAGTGTTAGTTACAGAGGCAAAGCATCATGTGTTAGTGTGGGTTTGCAATATGGAGTCAGTGTGGCTCACAGCATATATAAAAGTTACAAGTTCTGACAGGGGGGGGTGCAGTGCCACAGAGTACACCTTCCAAAGCAGCCGCCATTCTCTGCAAGGGGAGAGATCGCTGGCGCCTGCAGATCAGGCCTAATTTTGATTGCCAGCCCTTACCTGGAGGTTGGCAACCGAGGACACCTCAGGCTCACCCTCTAGGGCTGCAACTGCACGCATGAACCCACTTCCAATGCACTCCCCACCTGGATTCTGCCCGGCTCACACAGCAAAATCCAGTGAGAAAGTGCATTGAAAGTGGATGGAAGCTGCAGTATTTCTTCCGCGTGTTGCGTGTGGGCCTGGCGGCGGGATGAAAGCGCGGCTCTTCCATTCTCGCGCCTGTTCTCCAGCCCGCCTTCCAAGCCAGCCGCCTCGGCAGGTCCCGCCCGCCCCTCCCGCCCTCCCTCCCAGGAGCCGCGAAGCGCCGAGGCAGCAGCTCCTCCTCCTCCTCCTCTTTAGCCATTCCGGCTGCGGCGGCGACGAGGCTCCAGGGCCGGCGGAGCAGGACTCCCAGGCAGCCAGCGCCAGGGGGCACCGGAGGGGAGGCCGCTGGGGGAGCCGCGGGACCTCGGCGGGGGAGGGGGCGGCAGTTCGCCCACGTTGGCCCAAGACCCTGCAGGAAGCCACTTGCCTCTCTTGCTGTGTTGCTCCCACTCGGCCCTAGAGATCTCCTGACAAGTGACCTCCAGACTGCAGGGACCAGCTCCCCTGGGGGAGATTGCTGCTTTGGGGGGCGGACTAGTCTAGGGCATTGCGCCCCACTGAAGGCCCTCCTCTCCCCCAAGCCCCGCCCTCCCCAGGCTCCACCTCTAAATCTCCAGGAATTTCTCAGCCAGGAGTTGGCAACTCCAGTCCCGCCTGGGATTCCGCCCCCCCCCCCGCCGCCTTCCATCATGTTCTTTGCTGGGCAGCAGGAAAAGCTACAGAAGACTCCTAGAGCCTACAGTGATGGGGGGGGGGGCATAAGAACATAATTCCCTCTTCCATCCAGAGCCGCCATGTCCTCCTTTGCATTCAGGGCCCTCATTAGTGTCTGGTTAATTCTTTGTTCAAAAAAGCAAAAGCCAGAAACGATCAAAGAGGTGAAAATGCCATTGCAGCCTCCCCGTCAGGCTCCTGGGCTTTGGCTGAGGATAGTGCCTAGAGCAGGGGTGTCAAACGTAGCCCAGGGGCCAAATCAGGCTCCCCAGCAACTGGCTGTCATCTGCTTCCTTCTCCCTCTTGCTTCCTTCTGCATCACAGCTTGCTTTGCCAGGCTTGCTCAATTGCATGGGAGTTACAGAGCAAAACCTCTATTTTCTCCACTGGCTGAGGCTCCTCCCTTGGGGAGAAGGGAGGGAGGAAGAGCCAAGCCTCTCTTCCTTCTATTGGCTGAGATTCCTCCCCCTCCTGGTCCCCTGGGGAAAGGAGAAAAGAGCCAGAGCTTCCTTTGCCCTGGATCCCATGGGAGGAATTCAAAGAAAGCACTTTTAAGACCTGCAAGTGCTAATTTTTAAGCATGTTTTAAGGTTTTAAAAAAAAATTCTTTTTGTCTGTGTCCTTTATCTCTGCTACCTAATCTGAAATAGGTACACCCCTGGCCCGGCTTGACAAGGTCTCATTTATGTCAGATCCGGCCCTCATAACAAATGAGTTTGACACCCCTGGCCTAGAGCTTGCATTTGGTTCACTGCAACTGTCCAGTGTTGGTCATTGCTTATTGCACTACTTTAATTTTTTTAATATCTTAATTGAATGACTGGAGAGTCAGTCTGGTTAAGAACTGGTCAGCTGCTGGAGTGACCTTGGGTCAGTCATAGCTCCCTCAGAGTTGTTCTCTCAGAGGCCTGTTGTGGGGAGAGGAAGGGAAGGCCATTGTAAGCCACTCTGAGTCTTGGAGTGCAGAGTGGGGCATAAATCCAACTCTTCTTTATTTATAAATATTTATAAGTTTAACTATGCAAATTTAATTCTGATGTTTTAGAACTATTAGAATGTTGCACCCTGAGCCTTGTTAAATATTTAGAAATAAAGCAAACAAACAAATAGGTGAACATCCTTATTTAAAATAAGACCAGGAGTTCTGGGCAAAGGCACCCTTATGCTCTTTCATTGGCTGCCTCCTCTCGGTTACCAGATAACTTCTTGTTAGCGTTGCCAGACTCCTGGCGGGGCCTGGAGATCTCTTAGAATTACAACTATAGACTACAGGGATCAGTTCTCCTGGAGAACACGACTGCTTTCAAGGGTGCACAGCCTTGCAGAGCTCCCTCCTCTCCCCAAACCCTCCCTTCCCCAGGCTCCATCCCCAAATCTCCAGGAATGTCCCAAGCCAGAAATGGCAGCCCCACCTTCCTTGCATGGGAGAGCTTCCCATGGGCTTGTGCTGCTGGGTGTGTGATGTGGCTGGATGCAGTGGCCGCACAATGAGCACAGTGTTTCCTCGGGAGCTATTTGCTCCAGTTCAAAGACATCATTCCAGATCCCCAGGAGCCACAGATACGGGCCAAAGGAGTGGGCTGTGAGCTCATCCCTGGACCAGAGCGCCTGGCCAGAGTAAACAATGCTGAGCATTGTGCACCTCCGTTTACACAACACCGGCGTGGTCCATTCCAGCGCTCCCAGGGTGTTGTGGGCTGATGGAGACAAGGCCTGGGGACAGGCAGCGCTTCTAGCCTCGAGGAGCAGCTGGGAAACTGCCAGTGTACACAGAGCAGTTGGGGAACGCTCTTGCCTTGGTTGCACGTGCCAGCCCAGTGCTTTGGGAGGCTTCTGATAAGGAGGGGGGATTTCATCTGCCCCCAGGGAAGCACTCCCGCTGCCCCCAAGTAACCTCTGCTCAGTTATATGACAGCTGCCCCGTCTTCCTGGCTGCTTTACATAAATGAAATGGATTTTGCAGGGATTCCAGAAATTACCTGAAAGAGAATGAGGATGGAAGAGCCAGCAGGGAAGGAAGGGCGGCACAGCCAAAAGTCACTGGGACACTTTTGTCTCCCAGGACTTCATGCAATCTGTGCCCTGTAATTTGCTTTGGATGTGGCTTCAATTTATTACAGCTGTAATTTACTATGTTGTAACTCGCTAAGGGCAAAGTCATTTGTTCCTTGCTTTGGGGAGAACCTGGGGACTAGTTCTCATCAGAGGCGTCACTAGGGTGGGTTGCACCCTGGGTTGTAACTGATTCAAGTCACCCCCCCCCCATTGGGCATCACCCCTTTTGGAGGGCTACGTCACCCCCTCCGCACACAACCCCGCCCACTTCACATGGCCCCACCCTCATCCACCTTCTGGTCACATGACCAGCCCCCGTAATCCAAGATACCAGTTTTGCAGCATTTAAGTTTCCCCCACTCACCCACACGCTTTTCGCTGAGCCGGCGGCAGCGCGGCCCCGGTTTCAGAATCCCGGCCAGCCCACACACAGCAGCAGCGTTCTAGTCCCAGGGCCAGCCCCTTCCTGTTGGGGGGGGGTCATGGGTCAGTGCCTGGGGCCAATGAGAATGCTCTGGGGGAGGGCCGATGGCCCCCTTGGCCCCGCCCTAGTGATGCCGCTGGTTCTCATGTTGGTAGCAAACCTTTGTGACCTGGGCCACTTCAGACTGCACATGCAGGGTTCACAGCACACTGTTTTCACTTTGAAAAGTATCATGACAAGAAGAAAACAGGTGTGTGGGGAGGGTCTGGAGTCCTCTCAGAAGCACAACCAGTCTTGAGGCTGCAAAGATCATTTCCCCAGGAGAAAATGGCAGCTGAAGAGGGTGGACTCAGCTGCGCTGGGGGCCTTGTCGTTACTGTACCCTGGCTATTAGCCATCTCTGGTGTCATTGTATCTTGGCTCTTTGCACACTTTCCAGTCCTGTGCTGGGAATGGGGTCCCCAGTGTAGTGCCCGTGGCTACCATGGTATCCACTAATACATTTCCTGGCAGCAACCAAGTAGTTTTAGGAAGCAGGTGGGGCGGTTGCCCAGCAGGACATCGTGCAGATTAGAATAGTGTTGTTTCAGCTGCAGCTGCCACTACAGCATTCCTCTCTCCCAGCATGTTTTTAAAATTACCACTCTTCTCTCTTGTACTTGGGCTTCCTCTGGATGTGCGCCCCCCCCCCCCGCCATCTCATAATCCCAAAGGGGCGCACCTGCTATGAAGGGCTGGGGGCTGCAGTGCTAGGAGCTTTGGCAAAAGAGCCTTTGATTAGTTGCTTCTTGGGTGGGTCTCTACTCAGACTGGGGGTGTTCCTTCCTGCCAGGCGAGACCCTAAACTGGCAGCTCTTCAGAATGGGAAGCAGAGAGGGAAGGCTTTCTTGTGGCTGCGGGAAGTTTGGACCAAAGTGGAAACTGATGCTGTTTACATGGACATGTCTGAGACAAAAGTGCCCTCCCAACCATGTGTGGCAGCAGTCCAGATGTCTTCATTCAACAGCTCTCCCTAGAGCAAGGGCCCCCAACATAGAGTCCTATACTCACAGCATTGGAAAGCCCCTGCTCAATGCAGGATCAGCCTGACCAGTGTTCGTCCAGCTGCTCTTTAAAGACTGCCAGTGAGGGAGAGCTCACCACCTCCCTCGGTAGCTGAGTCCACTGTTGAACAACTCTGACTGAGATTCCGTACTCACGTTGGTCTGGGGTAGGCTTCCATTTTGGGGCGGAGCAAGCTGGCACAATTGCGCCAGCATTTTGCATGGGGCAAACCCGTGATTTGCCCTGCCGCAGTGTAAATGCCGGCACAGAGCAACTGGTGCGAAATCGGCAGCTTGCTCCACCCCGGACCAACGTGAGTGTGGAATCACTCTTACTGTGAAAAGGGTTTTCCTAATATCCATCTGGTACCTTCTCATCTTTAAACCCATTATTGTGAGTCCTCTCCTCTGCCACCAACAAGAACAGCTCCCTGCCCTCCTCCAAGTGACAGCCCTTCAAAGACTTCAAGAGAGCAATCATGTCCCCCTTCAGCCTCCTCCAGACTGAACATCCCCAAATACCTCAGCCTTTCCTCATAGCACTTGGTTATTGTCCTTGATCTCCTCTGCACTCACTCCATTCTATCCACATCCTTCTTGAAGTAAGGCCTCCAGAACTGCACACAAAACTCCAGGTGCAGCCTGACCAATGCAGGACTATGACATTTTGTGATTTGGATGTTATGCCTCTGTTGATACACCTCAAGATAGCATTAGCCTTTTATGTCACTGCATCACACTGGCTGCTCATATTTAACTTATGATCCACCTGTATCCCAAGATCTTATTCACACACACTGCTACCCAGAAGTGTATCCCCCATCCAGTATGCGGGTTGCTCATTTTTGTTACCCAGATGTAGATCTTGGCACATACCCTTGTTAAATTGGATCTTGTTCACATCTACTCACTTTTCCAGGATGTTCAGATCTCATTGAATTCTTGTCTCTATCTTACGGTGTGTTTGCTGCGCCTCCTAATTTGGTGTCATCTGCAAATGTAATGAGTAGCCCCTCCACACCCTCATCCAGATCACTGATAAAAAATATTGAAAAGTACTGGGTCCAGAACTGAGCCTTGTGGCATCCCACTGGGCACCTCTCTTCATTCAGATCAGGCCAGTTGGAATTCTGACCTCGGGTGCTGGGAGCAGAATGGCAGCCACAGGACATGGAGCCAAGCACAAAATATCCAGGAGTGAAGTTATGCATAACTCTAATGGTAACTCTTCAATACTGCAGGCAGAAGCTCCCTTTAATGGACATATAATTTAAAAACTACTTCCTTGCAGACACACATCTGGCCTTCCATCGGAGAGCTGTGGTGGCAGCTGCTGTCAAAGCAAATACCTGCAACACTAATGAGATCACTAATGGCCAATCAGAAACCCTACTGGGCAAAGTGCCACCTGGCCCCACCCACTTTCCTCGGTGAACCCCAGGAAAGTTGCCAGCATCCACTGGCACCCCACTGGGGGCCCTTCCCCCTGATCTTTCTCTTGCAAAGGGTTTTAGATTCAGGTGGGCGGCAGCTGTGATGGACTGAAGCTACAGAACAAAGTTTGAGTCCAGGGGCACCTTGAAGACCCAGAAAGTTTAATTCTGGATATAAGCTTTCACATGCACACAAAACCTTATACCGAGAATTAAACTTCCAGAACCTCCTTCCCCATCCTGCCAAAAGGCTATTCAAGGGCAGATGTTGGTTCAACAGCTCTGTTATGAAGAAGTCATTCTGCAATCTCCCAATGCACTGTAGACAGACATTTTACTCTGCTCTGGTAAGACCTCACCTGGAGTATTGTGTTGAGTTTTGGGCACCACATTTTAAGAAGGATATAGACAAGCTGGAATGGGTCCAGAGGAGGGCGGTGAAGATGGTGAGGGGTCTGGACTATGAAGAAAGGTTGAAGGAGCTGGGCATGTTTAGCCTGGAGAGGAGGCGGCTGAGAGGTGATATGATCACCATCTTCAAGTACTTGATGGGCTGTATGGATTTGTTTTCTGTGGCCCCGGAAGATAGAACCAGAGCCAACAGGTTAAAATTAAATCAAAAGAGTTTCCAGCTCAACATTAGGAAGAACTATGATCATCACCATCTTCAAGTACTTGAAGGGCTGTCATCTAGAGGATGGTATGGAATTGTTTTCTGTGGCCCCAGAAGGTAGGACCAGAACCAATGGGTGGAAATTAAATCAAAAGAGTTTCTGGTTCAACATTAGGAAGAATTTCCTGACTGTTAGAGCGGTTCCTCAGTGGAACAGGCTTCCTCCTTGGGAGGTGGTGGGCTCTCCTTCCTTGGAGGTTTTTAAACAGCGGCTAGATGGCCAGCAATGAAGATCCTGTGAATTTAGGGGAAGATATTTGTGAGTTTCCTGCATTGTGCAGGGGTTGAACTAGATGATCCTGGAGATCCCTTCCAACTCTTATGATTTTATGATTCCTGACCATTAGAGCAATTCCTCAGTGGAACAGGCTTCCTTAGGAGGTGGTGAGCTCTCCTTCCGTGGAGGTTTTTAAACAGGCTAGATGGGCATCTGGCAGCAATGATGATCATGAGAATTTAGGGGGAGGTATTTGTGCGTTTCCTGCATTGTGCAGGGGGTTGCACCAGCTGACCCTGGAGGTCCTTTCCAACTCTATGATTCTATGATTTGGTCAAGAAATTCACTTTTAAAGGAAGCCTTCTTCCTTTTTACAGCTTTCTTGTCTTGGTTCATTAACTGCACCGGCATCCTCCTGGATTTGGTGGTTTTGCCCAAGTTCAATCATGAGGCTCCTTAGGTTGGTTCAAAAGAAGCTTTTAATTATGAGGCTTGTTGCAAACATTAATGTAATGCTATGCATTTGCAAGACATGGTCTTGCCAGACTGAAATGAGTCAAAAGTTATCAGGCAGGTAAAGGTTACAAACTAACGGCTCCCCTTTTTCCCGTGCCCACCAAAAGTCTCTTGAATTAATATAAAGTCCATTCTCAGGCCTCAGTGTTACTTCTCACCAAGGTCACATTCCAAGTACTTTTCCTGTTTCAGTTGGTCCGTATCAGCGTTGCTCAGGGAGGCTAGATTAGAGCTGTCTCCCTGTGGGCCTTTTCCACCTGCAGGCCTAGTGCATATTTATTTATTTATTTATTTATTTATTTATTTGAGATTTATATCCCGCCCTTCCCACGAATGGCTCAGGGCGGCTTCCAACAATTAATCAAACATAAAATTTAAACAATTTCAAGTATAAAACAATTAAATATTTAAACAGTTAAAACTTTAAAACAGAATATTTCAATTTCCTGTAAACAGATGGCTGGCCAGTTACATCAGTTGTCATCCTAGCTAGGTATAGGCTAGCCGGAAGAGGGTCGTCTTACAGGCCCTGCGGAACTGCGCCAAGTCCCGCAGGGCCCTCACCTCTTCCGGCAGCTGATTCCACCATACGGGGGCCATAACGGAGAAAGCCCTTTCTCTGGTGGCTTTCAGACGGGCTTCTTTTGGCCTGGGGATAGTGAGGAGATTTTGTGTTCCTGACCTCAGTGCTCTCTGGGGAACATGTGGGGAGAGATGGTCCTTCAGGTAGGCAGGTCCCAGGCCATATAGGGCTTTAAAGGTAATAACCAGCACCTTGTACCGGACTCGGTATATCACTGGAAGCCAGTGCAGAGTCCGGAGACCCGGCCGGATGTGTCCCCACTTTGGGAGACCCAATAGCAGCCGGGCCGCGGCATTCTGCACCAGCTGCAGTTTCCGGGTCCGAGACAAGGGCAGCCCCATGTAGAGGGCATTGCAGTAGTCCAACCTTGAGGTGACCGTAGCATGGATCACTGTTGCTAGGTCGTCGCGTTCCAGAAAGGGGGCCAGCTGCCTTGCCCGCCTAAGATGAAAAAATGCGGACTTGGCAGTGGCTGCTATCTGAGCCTCCATCTTTAAGGAAAGCTCCAATAGCACCCCCAAGCTCTTGACCCTGTCCGCCGCCATCACCGGCGCACCGTCAAAAGCCGGCAGGGGGATCCCCCTCCCCGGGCCGCGGCGACCCAAGCAAAGGACCTCTGTCTTCGTAGGATTTAGCTTCAGCCCACTCAGTCTGAGCCACTCAGCCACGGCCCGTAGTGCCTGGTCAAGATTTTCCGGGGCGCAGACAGGTTGGCCGTCCATCAGTAGCTAGAGCTGGGTGTCATCAGCATACTGGTGACACCCCAGCCCATACCTTCGGGCAATCTGGGCAAGAGGCCGCATGCCAAATGTTTAAGGAAAATCAATGGGCGTTAATACTCGTGATTAAACCTACAATATGTGGTTAGTAAATCAGGAAGGCTAAAATACAATAAAAAGAAGTAAACTGTTAACGAGCAAGGATAACAATACTAACAATGAAGACAGCAGAGAAACACCAAAGCCATAGCTGTCGGGTCTCATTCCTGACAGTGGGAGTGGAAAGTGCTGTCAAATGGCCTCTGACCTACAGCAACCTTTTATGGGGTTTTCAAGGCAAAAGATATTCACAGGTGGTTTGCCATCAAGATTGCTGTGCTGCCTCTGCACAGCAATCTTGAATTTCCTTGGTGGTCTCCCATCCAAATATTAATCAGGGCTGGACCTGCTTAGCTTCCAAGACCTGATGAGACTGGGCTAGCCTGGGCCATCCAGGTCAAGGTAAAGGCCATACAGAGGTGGTTTGCCATTGCCTGCCTTTGCGTAGCAACCCTGGACTTCCTTACTGATCTCTCCTCCCCCCGCCAAGTACTAACCTGGGCTGACCCAGCTGAGCTTCTGAGACCTGACAAGATCACACTAGCCTGGGCCAGTCTGGTCAGGGCAGATTTGGTTGTACCTTTTCTCATTATTGTCTCTGAGCTTCCATTATAGTGGTTTTAAATACCTGGCCTCCAGGTATGCTGAGCAGAAGACTTTTCAGCTTCTTTTTAATTAATCCTCTCATTTTTTAGAAGTTTCATAGAATCATTGAGTTGGATAGGACCTCCAGGGTACAATGCAGGAAATTCACAAGTACCTCCCTCCCTACACATACCGTGACCCCTGCTCCGTGTCCAGAAAATTGCAATTTTTTTTTTTAAAAAAAAACCCTCTCCAAGATCACTGACCTGGAGAAAAATTGCTGACTGACCCCAAAGTGGCAATCAGCATTTCCCAAAGAAACCTCCAAAGGAGGAGGTTTCCCCTTCTGAAATTCACTGTGACCATGTTGGACTTTCTGAGTAACTTTCCTTTTCCAAATGTGAGGCATTTGATTGCAGAGAGTGACTAATATCTCCAAGTGGTTCAACAGCAGCGGATCCTGAGAAGCACTCAGAAAGGACTTGAGGGCAGCCTTTCTTCTATTCAGTTGCAACACTAACTGTTCTAAAGCATAACCACTTATTGTATCAAGAAATTCTGCCTCTTTGTTATGACGTGAATGTGCCAAGGCCATGTGGGAGGTGGCTGAAATCACCCATTATTTCAACACTTTCTCCTTTGGCTGCCTCTCCGCTTGCTTTTTCTGCCTGGAGCACATCATCCAAACTTCTGTCCGGGGACTCAGCTACATATCCACAAAACTAAGCTCCTTTGGGGGCTTGGTATTTCCCCCCGTAGTGATTCCATGGGGGGAGTTTATTCCTCTTGAGTTTGTGGCTTTTTGGACTCCTTGAGATACAAAGCTCCACTCTACATCCTTCCCCTGTCCCCCCGATAGTTAATATCCTCAATTATGCCATTAAAGGTCTGTGAATGTGTGTATGTGAATGAATATCCAGGTATAGCCACATGCCACTGGTGCTGTGCTTATACCCCAAAGAGCTAGATTCCCTTGGAGTATTTTCTGAGCTAGGTTCTTGTGATTAGCACATGTACACCTCTGCATTGCACCCTTCATCAAATTGCCATTTCATTCTCGGAAGAACCAGCCTGATCCGATGGGACATCCTCCTGCCAAGCACATGCCTTAGATCACTGCCTCATTTTTTCCCATTATTCTTCTCTGACTCCAGAAGGCTTTTATGCCCTTGTTCCATTTATCATTGAAATTCACAGCAGAAGGTGCCTTGACCACCACCACCAGCAAAGTTACCGTATTTTTCGGTCCATAAGACGCTCTGGACCATAGGACGCACCTTCCTCCTGGGGGGCGATACGCCGCCTCCGCCTCCAATCCCGGCGCTTCCCCTGCGCCTGCCTGCCTGGCTCCAGCTCTGCTTCCAGCAAGCGCTGGGATCGCTCCACACTGCCCCCTCCGCAAACCCAGCGCTTCGCGAGCACCGGCTGCAGAGGGGGCGGCATGCTTCCTCCGTGCCTGTTTGCCTGGCTCCAGCTCTGATGCTTAAAGAAAGCGCCGGGATCGGAGGGCAGAGGGAGCAATCCTGGCGCTTGCTGTAAGCGTCAGAGCTGGAGCCAGGAAGACAGGCACGGAGGAAACACGCTGCCCCCTCCGCAGTTGGTGCTCGCGAAGCGCTGGGTTTGCGGTGGGGGCAGCGTGGAGCGATTCCAGCGCTTGCTGGAAGCAGAGCTGGAGCCAGGCAGGCGCGGGGGAAGCACCGGGATCGGAGGCGGAGGCAGCGGATCACCCCCCCCCCGGAGGAAGGTACGTCCTATCGTCCCTTCGTTCCATAAGACGCACACACTCCCCCCCCCCACTTTTTTTTGGGGGGGGGTGCGTCTTATGGTCCGAAAAATATGGTAATTCATCACAACCTTGTGCGGGACAGTTTTCATACATGCAAAGCAGACCGGCAGTGGTTCTTGCGTCTCATGCAGAGCTCTTGTACATCACTTCCTACCTGGTCCTTTAACAGGAGATGCTGGGGATGGAACCTGGGACCTTCTGCATACCAAGCAGATGCTCTGCCCCTGAGCCACAGCCTGCTTGCCAGCTTCAAAGCAAATGAGCACTCCTCTGAAAGAGGCAAACAGGCAGCCCTGAGCATTCAGAAGAAGGATCCTTCCAAAAATGGGTGAGCCACATGTGTGAGGAGGACACACAATTGCTCGCCAGAGCATCTGGTAAATGGTACTTATCCCCAGTGAACTGTGCTTCTTTCAGAACAGCCAACCTTAGATATATTTGTCCCAAAGAACACTGCGAGGTGGGAGGTGGGAGGAAGCTGTGGAAAGGGGGAAGACGTAGCAGCAAGCAACGGCAGCCACCCACAGAGGCACGATAGGGAATGCAGGGGACCTCAGACAAGAGGACTCAAGGAAGTGACGCGAGAAGTAGAGGGGTGGTCAGGCCTGATGGGAACAGGGAATGATAGGGGAGATTTTGCCCACTCAGACAAACCTCACCTTTCTAGCCACATTTCATACACATCTTGCAAGTATACAAAGTAACGTAATGGTGTCAGTGCAACTTCTGGCACAGTAATTGGCTGAGCTGTTGTGATGTCATGGCATTATGAGTGTTAGTGAAGCAAAAAAGACATGGACAGTACACGTATTTCTCTCTCTTGAACACATAAACTCATCTCGCACAATATCAGCGTCCACTTTCCTAGAAAGGAACCAAAATTGTAGTAAGCAGAACTGGTCAGAAGGGCATTTTCATAAAGGGAACAGAGTCGTGGTTTCTCCCTTTTATTTCTGTGAAGGAAAGGGCTGTGAGGGAAAGGACAACCCTCTTCCGGCTGGCCTGTAATTAACTGGCACAGGAAACTAAGTGTGGTTTTATTAGACTTCTGCTGCTCTTAATGTTTTAAATGTTCTTAATTATTTTAACTGTTTAAATACCTAAACTTAATTTATGTGGGATTCTATGTTGTGAGCCGCCCTGAGCCACTTGGTGGAAAGGGCAGGATATAAATCATAAAATAAATAAATAAAAATAAAGCAGAGGTGGCCAAACTGTGGCTCTTTCACACATATTGTGTGGCTCTTGAAGCCCCCACTGCCTCGTCAGCTGACTTGGAGAAGGCATTTATATCTTTGAATCACTATTTCAAGGCAAGCCAGCCAATGGCTTGGAGAATGCATTTAAAATAGCTTTTGTTCCACCTCCCTCCCTCTTCCATCTATTTTTCTTCCTTCCTGATGCCCACCAAGTGTTTTGGAAAGTGGGTGGGGTCTAGAGTTGCTAGGTCTGCGTTGGAAAATGCCAGGAGACTTTGGGGGGTGGATCTGGGGAGAGACCTCAGCATGGTGTGTGCAATTCCATAGAGCACCCTTCAAAGCTACTAATTTCTCAAGGGGAGCTGATCTCTGTAGCTGGAGATCAGTGGTAAAAGCGGGAGATCTCCAGGCCCCACCTGGAGGCTGGCAACACTAGCAGAGTCAGAGGGGGCTTTTGCCCAGCAGGAGATCTCATTGGCTGTGCAGATTTTTTTAAAAAAAACATTGCTTTGCCAGTAGCTGCTGTTACAGCTTAACGATCTTTACAGCATGACTGAAAGTCCAGAGAAGGGCGACAAAGATGGTGAGGGGTCTGAAGACCAAGTCCTCTGAAGAAAGGTTGAAGGAGCTGGGCATGTTTAGCCTGGAGAGGAGGCAACTGAGAGGTGATAGGATCACCATCTTCAAGTACTTGAAGGGCTGTCATATAGAGGATGGTGTGAAATTGTTTTCTGTGGCCCCAGAAGGTAGGACCAGAACCAATGGGTTGAAAATAAATCAAAAGAGTTTCCGGCTGACATTGGGAAGAACTTCCTGACTGTTAGAGTGGTTCCTCCCTCAGTGGAAGAGGCTTCCTCGGGAGGTGGTGGGCTCTCCTCCCTTGGAGGTTTTTAAACAGAGGCTAGATGGTAATCTGACAGCAGTGACGATCCTGTGAATTTAGGGGGAGGTGTTTGTGAGTTTCCTGCATTGCGTAGGGAGTTGGACTAGATGACCCTGGAGGTCCCTTCCAACTCTATGATTCTATGAAGGTAAGGTGTGTGTGTTTGTGTGAAATAAAATATTTTAAAACAACATGTTTATTCTAAAGCCTGTTAAGCCGAGCTTTTGCCTGAAGTGTTGGAGTCACTATTACAATTAAGCATTATTCAGCTGACAGTTTGTGATTGGCTCCACCTCCCGGAGTAGCCATTTTGTTGTTGTGCCTATCTCAGAATTGCAGATGTCCACCCATGTGGATGCAGTTCAACACAGATAGGCAGCCAAAGGGCAGAATTAGAGATGGTGTCAACTGCTTTGGTTTTTTTAAAGGACATTTTTGTTTCTTTGCTAAAGGACTTTTTGGGGGGGAAGGGGGAGTTAAATAAAATCCAGCCACTGATGCTGAGGTTTGAAGGGAAAAACAGACAGAGGAAGAGGTGAGCCCCTTCCTTGGGCCATTTTCCTTCTGACAATCACCACAGGTACATCTTGTTTGACAAAGTGTACATGCACATGAAAGTATCAGCTCTACAGCTATCCTCAATTAAAGGCACTCTCCAGTTTGTCTGGATAAGTCCTTTATTTGATAGACAGACACAGCCCCTTCCAAGTATCAGAACTGAATATTTCAGCAGGTGTTACAGGTCCCTTATCTGGGACCGTTACAATGTCCCACCTAAATTCAAGCCTTTAGAAATGCACCTTTGCAAGGGCAGTTTAGTTCTCACAGAAAAGTTAGGTACATACGGTTTGTAATTGTTTTGTGTTCATCACAAGATAGCAACGACCTTGAGAGTCAGACTGTACTGTCTCAGAGTGTGGGCCGCAACATTTTTGTTTTTGTTACAGAGTAGACAGTCCACTACAGCAAGTCAGCCTAACAGAACGTTAATTCAATACAGCAATTATTACATGGCAAGGACACTTGGCAGAAAGCTCACATCCTGATGTCCGGTGGCCACACTCCAGCCACCAGACTTCATCATCTCAGGCACGGTCTCAAGCCCCCCTTTAAGCCACAGGTGTACAGACACAGCACAAGACACTGGGTGGGAGATGAGACAGAGGGAGAGAAGCAAAGACGCCCCACCAGGAGACACCACAGCCAAGGCACTGACTGGGCAGCCTGGAGACAAGGGGCTCGCACCTCTGTTTTACCTGTGCCACAGGGGAGGTCATCATCAGGTCAAGGAGGCAAGGTGCCTCTCCTAACCAGCTGAATCCCGCCCAAGACAGGAGGTCATTGGATCTGTCAGGCAGATTGGATCACTGGACCATCCATATCTACAGGGCTACACCTGGGAAGGTGGTTGGGATCAGGGGAGAAGACATGTGGCCCCAGGGAATAAAAGAGCAGAGGGCCAGGAGCTGAGACAGGGCATGTTAAGTCCCGACCGAGAGCCAAGAGGTGCTACGTTAACCACCTGCCCAGGGCATACTGAGGCTCCACAGGGTGACCCAGCTTGAATTCTGTTATGTAGAGAAGAGTCTTCTTGCCAGGCTCATTGGAACCTGTAGGACTGAGCTTGGGGACTCGGGAACAAGGGGTGGGAGGATCCAAATCCCCGCTGCCCCGCTCCAATCACGAGCCCCCTGCTGGTTTGGATGATCCAATAACGAACCCAGCGTTGTACTGCATATAGTTGGCCCCGTTCCTCAGCCTTTCTTTGGAGCAGCCTCCTGCCATGCTGTATCTAATAAAGAGCTGGTGCTGATTGTCACGACCACCTCGCCTCTTCAATGCATCGAGCCCACTAGATTGTAAATTCCCGCCCTGGAGGTCTTCCCCCCAGTGGAGAAGTCATCAGTGACGGAGAAGCTGACAGATGAATAAAACTTTGTTGGTCTTAAAGGTGAGATTGGATTGTAAGCATGTAGACTGTTCAGCTTCTACAGACAGGAATGTGATCAAATATGGGGAAGGAGTGGGGCTTCACCTCAGAATCAAAGACACACACTGCTCAAAAATAAGATGAAATAGATGGTAATCACACTGATTAATGCAAACGTATTACAGGGAACCAGAGAACGGCAATTAAAAGAAATACATTCAGTGAGCACAGTATTAGAATTCTCCCACCCTGACAAATTCCCTACATTAAGATAAGCATCTCCCTTCTCCAGGGCTGGCCCCATGCTTCTCTGCAGAGCTCTGTCCTATCAAGGGACAAGAGAGGCCTGCCCAATGTAAAGGATGCAACAGATTTATATCAAGGGATTCCGCACTTGCAGGAAGGGACAGGTCACAATATGAGCCATTTCCATGTCACATTCTAAAGTCTTCCTGGTGAAGGTGACAAGGCACCTGCTTTTTTCACCCTGAGGCGATGGTGCCTACAGAGAGCAAAGGCAAGCCTGAAAGGGCCAGCAGATGAAGGGGGGGGGGGGGCGGGGAGCATCTCTGGCAGGTGTGCCAAACCACTGGCTGCCCAAACAAGAGGAAACAAACATCTCCTGCTGCTGAAGCAACTCTGGAGGGTCATTGCCCCTCTGGGGAAGTTCTCAGGCTGCTCTCCCAGTTTACTTCCAGGTCCTCCGGGGGGGGGGGGGGAGACAAAAGGAGTGTGGGAGGGGCAATTTTTAAGGGAGAAATAGCAGGTTGGGGAAAGGTTTAAAAAGCCCCTTTTCCCTCATGTTACTCTTCCCCTTCACATTGTGGCACAAGCCACGGCATTTGATAATAAATCCAAAAACCCCAAGGGGGGGGGATTACAGGGCACACAAAAGGAAACTCTTTTTACAATGGAAAGTGATTAAAATATAGAATTTACTGCCAAACGATGTAGTGATGGCCACAGGCACAGACAACTTTAAAAAGGGATTCATGATGGAGAGGTCTCTCAGTGGCTACTAGCCCTGGTGACTGAGGGGAACCTCCACCTTCAGAGGCACTAAGCCTCAGAATCCCAGAGCCAGAAGGGAACATCAGGAGAAGGTCTCGGCCTCTGTGTCCTGCTGTTGGCCCTCCAGAAGAACTGTGTGAGACAGGATAGTGGGCTAGATGGATGACCGTTGGTCTGATCCTGCAGGGCTCCTCTTTTCAGGGGAAGGTCTCTGCCTTTTTGCCCTGTTGTTGGCTCTCCAGAGGAACTGGTCAGTCACTGTATAAGACACGATGGCGGACTAGATGGATGACCACTGGTCTGATTCTGCAGGGTTCTTCTTATCAGGGGAAGGCTGCCTGTGTGCCCTGTTGTTGGCCCTCCAGAGGAGCTGGTTGGCCACTGTGTTAGACAGGATGCTGGACTAGATGGATGATCACTGGTCTAATCCAGCAGGCCTCTTCTGATGTTCTTACAGCAACAGGGACCTTCTAGTTCTGTCCTAAAGAGTCACACAAGGAAACCCTGAGGCCAAGCACACACACACACTCTCTCTGTGTCTTCTCAAGGCCTGTAGAAACCAGCTGAGCCAGCCCCCTCACACACTGGTTCATCTTGAACATTAAAAACTACTTTGAAAACTATTGTCTGCAAGCTTCAAGAGACCAGGTAATACAGAGAGGGGATGCCTTTCATCTGCCCACAGTGAATGTCAAACTCAGGGGCAGCATTTTACAATTATGGGGCATGCAGCGTGTACTTTTTTCTTTTTTACAACCTGCGGGGAGGGGAGGGCATATGAATAAATGACACTGCTTTTTACTAACTCAGGTCACCATAGCGAAGTTTTGTCTGCTGTGGCAGGTAGCAGCAGGCTAAGTGGCTGGATGGGTCTCTCCCCTTATTCCTACTGTCTCTGATAGTTTTAGCCAGGTGATAAAAATGAGTCCAACTGTCTGCAATACACCAGAATCTATCAGCTGAACAGCAAACAGTAAATGGGAAATATTCCATCTGAGATTGGTCAAATTCTCTTTTTGCAACAGTGTCTAGACCAAAACCAAGCCAAAGAAGTCACTGACCCCCTCCCAGTGCTCAGGCTGCAAAGAGGCCGGGCGCTGCAGAGCACTTCCTGACTATGGTGGAGGGGGGAGGGAGAAAAGCTCTGGTCTCCTAACTGTTCAGCCGCCCCCTGGACTCACTGATGGGGATTACAAGTTAAAAGGTAAATTAGTTGGATGGGAATATAAATACCTTCCTTTTGACCCAGGCTTAATACAATATAGTCATTAACAGACATGCTCAAATTTTGACATATTGCTGTTTTATTGCTTTTGCATGCTCATGCTACTCAGATCAAAGGTTTGCTCAATTTGTTAATTTTACTATTCTGTCATTGAATCTTAAAATTTGTACCATTTTGCATTGAGCCACTCCCTACCAGGTAGTTTTACTATACTGTCCTTGGATCTTAAATTTGTACTAGTTTGCATTCTGAGCCACTGACTACCAGCTATGTGTGGCTCTGCTCACTGTGCTGGATTCCTTGTCTGATGAAGTGTGCTTAGAGAGCACACGAAAGCGTACGTTCTGAATAAAACTAAGTTGGTCTTAAAGGTGCAACTTGACTCCTATTTTGTTCTACTACTTCAGACCAACACGGCTGCCCACTTGGATCGATCAACAGTACATCTTGCCACACGCACCCCCTTTCATTCAGTATGCCCAGTGGACAGGGGAGACGTGGACCTCCCCTCCTTTACCTCCTTGCCAGCCACTGGAATAAGGCCTGTCCGGGGCGAGTGGCATGGAAGGCCAAGCTGGTTGGCTGTGATGCCAGAGGGCAAAGGCTAGAGAGAGACAGAGATCCCAGAACCCACCAAGGTTCCTAACCTGGCTGGAAATCGGCAGGGCGTGGCTTGGAGTAGCTCCGCACAGGCCTGCCCTGTGGTGCACCTGGGAAGCCCCAGCCAAGCCAGCTTGTGCTCACCATGAGGTGAGAGCTGTGATTTGCTTCTGACACCCTCCAAATCACAAGGCTGGATTTGAGACCCAGTGTGGTAGTGGTTAGGGGACTGGACTAGGTTCTGGCAAACACAGCTTCAAAACATTTCCCTTGTTTCTGCTTGGTCTGCCGTGCAAGCTGGGGCCAGGCACACATGCTCAGAGTTGTTGTGAGGATAAAATGGAGCCCCCACCTGGGAGAAAGGCAGAGGGGGGAAACAAACCAACCAATCAAATTCTGTCCCGGCTCAAGCTCAGACATCACAGGACTCCCAGAACTCACCACATTCAGGCCTGAATTAAGACTACCTGAGGACCTACCTACACTATTTCAGGTTTAACGCCCAGGAAACAGAAATTTATTTTTTAATGCAGAAGCCCCCCAATAGGGTCACCAATCCCCAGTTGAGAGTAGGGGATTCCCGGTTTGCAGACACGCCCCCCCTCGCTTCAGAGTCATCCGAAAGCAGGGTGGGGGAAGAGAAATGTCTGATGGGCACTCCATTATACTCTATGGAGACCAATTCCCTTAGGGTATCATGGATAATTGATCTGTGGGTATCTGGGGCCCTGGGGGGGGGGGCTGTTTTTTTTAGATAGATGCACCAAATTTTCAGCATATCATCTTATGCCTCTCCTCAAAACACCCCCAAGTTTCAAAAAGAGTGGACTTGGGGGGTCCAATGCTATGATCCCCCAAAGAAGGTGCCCCTATCCTTCATTATTCCAAATGGCCAGAAGGCATTTAAAAGGCCAGACTTCCCTTCGGAGTTCAATCCTGCTTGCTCCCGGCTCCATGGCCAAAGCCCCAAGATATCTGGCAACCCTAGCCCCCCTAACCGGAGGCCTCCAGGCAGCGCCGGGTCTCCGCATGCCACCTGCTCCCCCTTGGCGGGAGACGGGCGGGGGAGAGTAGCCAGCGCAGGAGGGAAGGCTCCCCAGTCCCCCTCCCGAGCCGGGCCGGGGGGGCGCGTGGCCTGCGCTCTCCTCCCCCCCCCCCCCCGCCGGCCGGGCGGCGCAACAGCAGACCGCGCGCAGCCAATGCCGAGGAGGCGTCGAGGTGGCACCAAAGGCGCGCCAGCCAATGGGCGCCGCGCGCCGCCGGGCCAAAGGCTCAGCCTGCCTCCTCGCCGGCGCTTCTGCCGCTGCTGCACCTCTCCGGCAACCGGCTTGAGCCGCGGCGGGCAGCCAGCCAGCGCCAGAGCCCCGCGGCAGCGCACAGGCCCGCCCCTGCCCGCCCCTTAAATAGCTGCCCGAAGGGACCGGCCCGCACACCGCGCACCACCTCCGCTCCAGCCCTGCGCCTGCTGCCTCGCCGCCGCCGCCGCCATCCGCAGCATCCGCGTCCCGGCAGGAGAGCCAGCCAAGCAGCAGCTGCAGCGCCCCCCGCCCCGCCAGCCAGCCAGCCATCGCGGCTCGCCAGAGAGATGCCGGCCAATCTTGCGCAGGCGGAGGTGAGCGCCTGGCCGGGGCGGCGGGTGGCGGGCGCGGAGGGAGGGGAGCCCCTTCTTCGGGCCGGGCCTTGCGGGCAAGAGGGGCGCGGCTTCTCCCTGGGGCAGGACGGGGCAGAGGCTTCGTGCCCGAGATGCCCTCCTGAAGCCAAGGCCCGGCAGCAGCCGTGGCTGGAGGGAAGCGGCCTGGCCGGGGGCAGTTTCCGCAGCGCTTGGCAGCGGTGTGAATTGCTGCGAGTTTTTGAGTGGCATTAAACTCTGCATCAGGCAGGGCACAAAGGTTTGCCTTCCTTGAAGCAGAGGAAATTTCAGGCTTCTGGTCTGCCAAAAGAAAAAGGTTTTGCCTTTGTTTTATCTTCAAGAAATTGGAATGATCCCGAGCATTCATTCTAACACAATGAATACGGGAAATGGTTGCCAACTCGGGTGGGAAATTCCTGGAGGTTTGGGGGTGGTCCTCAGCAAGGGTGTGATGCCACAGAGTTCAAGCAGCCTCCCGCCCCCCCAGGACTTCTTTAGTTGAGAGATGAGTCGTGATTCTGGGAGATCTCCAGCCTTCTCTCCCTGCCGCGCCCCCCCCCCCCCCCATTGGCTCCCCTGGGCAGGAGGCAGAATATTGCGGCAAGCCCAAGAGGAGAGATTGCGCAGAGCCTTTGTTGGACATGCCTGCTGGCCTCTAGAGGGCAGTGTTGCTAATGGGGGGTTGCGAATGGTCGTCGCACTGCAATTCTAAACAGGATCACACCTTTCAAAAGTCCCTTTAAGTCAATGGGAGATAGAAGGATGTGGATTGTGCTTCCACAATGAGATAGGGCTCCGATGTGCCTAGCCACTTGTTAGTTTCTGGCCACCTTTGTGTGATGAAGCAGTGGAAGAATACACACCAGTCTTTCTTGGGACAGCTGTGCTGCTCTCTTCCCCCAGGGCACTGGGTCATCTTCTAGGCCACACCCCCCATCTCTCCCCCCTCTCTCAGTGGCTTTGCTGGTGATTGATTGGGCCACATGCAAAAGAACTCTTTTCTGGATTGATTAGTCCAGAATAATAGCTAATAGAAAGGTTTCTTTAATGGAGGGACCACTTTGGCTAACTGGAACCAAGCAGGAAGAAACTGAAGGGAGGCCATACAACCATATTGCGAGCTATTCAGGATCCCCCCCCCCCTCGAGGAGAAAAGGGGGTAGGAATAAAGTGAAAAGATATTTCATACGTACATTTAGCTCTGTTTGCAGCTTTCATTAAGTGACTTGCTGCCTGATTCAGCGCATGTTTACTCAGAAGCAAGTCCCGCAGGAGCTGGCTTGCACCTGTTGCCTTGTGAGCCTCCTCAGTTCTAAGCTCCCTTCCCTCTGTCAAACTCCTCAGTTGCTACTTCTAGGTCCCCTTCTCTCTCCCCCCCCCGCCACTTTTCTCCTAGTGGCCTTTGCTGGGGTCTTCCTGGAAATGATCTGAATTGTTCCACCTTGCCAGGTCCAATTGGACAGCCAGCCCGGCTGATTCTGGATCCTCTCCGGAGCTTTGACAAACTTTCGTTTCTTTTCTTCCCAGTTCCCTCCAGTTTACTCCACCACCTTTGCTCCCATGGCCCAGAATGGGGCAGCCAAGGTAGAGAAAGAAATCCCCACCTATGAAGACTTGGGAGCAGAGAGGGGCATGACAGATGACATTTTTGATGAGACCTATCAAGAGAAGACTGGCCCCAAGCCTGCCGCCGTCTATGTCTGGAGGAACATCATCCTCATGGCTGTGCTCCACATAACTGCCCTCTACTCCCTCTCTGTCATTCCTGCTGCAAAGTTCGCCACCTTGTTGTGGGGTAAGCAAGGGATTTCTCTCTCTCTCTCTCTCCAGAATTGTCCAGTTCTTTTGTTCTCTCCTTTGCCCTTTTGTTCCGCTCAGCAGGATTTCACTCTTTTCAGCATAATGGGCAGCTTTGCTCTCAAAGGGATTTGGGGGAGGTTAATTGTTGCCTGTGAAAATGGAAATGGGCTCTCTCTCATAGGCTGTTGAAACAGGTTGAAAGCTGTATTGGAGCCTATAAGGAGGTGCCTCTCCAGGGCAACTGGAAGATCTACCCGGGTTCCCACCAGCTTCTGAACCATTAAAAAAATCCTGAGCATCCTTCTCTTCAGTGGGGGCAAGACAAAACAAAGAGGGAAGAGAGAAAGAAAAAGAGGCAATAGCAAGTTGGACAAGAGAAGAACACAGAGAACCGAGACACTTGATGTGGACACTGCACAGAGCAAAGCTTGGACATAACTCGAGAGGTCAGCCAGGTCTCTCCATAGGAGTCACACATAACAAAAGAAATTTGCATAGCCCTCTGGAGGGAGCAGAGGTGTGACCTAACCACTTCTGGATGACTTCCCTCCTACTGAAGGAGAACTTTCCTTTCACTTTGCCTCCAAGCAGTCTTCTGTGGACTGAGTCTTGTTGGGAGGAAGGGGAGAATGCCCAGGCTTTGACCTCAAGGCCTCCAACCTAGACCCACCACCTCCCAGCTGGCCTTGCCTCAGGACCTGGGGCTGCTGTAGTGGGCTTGCAAGACCTGGAAGAGGCCTGCCTCTAAGGCAGCTGCTTCTGGAGCAGATCCTGGCAGCCATTGAGAAGACTGGAGTAGTGCTGTTGGGAAGGATCTTGCATCAAGCAGGTTCTTCTGTGGTCGCTGAGGCAGTTGAAATATGGCACAGGGTGCTCCTAGCAGGCAGAGAGTATAAACATCCCTTGAGCAGGAAGTGTTTTTAATTAGCATTTCATTAGCAGCACAGGAGTTGGAAAACATAGGAGATCTTTCTTGAATAAAAGTTTTAATCAGTTATTCGACTAAAGATAATTAGGCCCAGGGTTTGAACCTCTCTGGTTCTTCTTGCCCAGGGCCAAAAAAATTAGTGATTTTAATGTTTTGGGCTCAGAGCATTTGAATCTTTCTTCCTCCTTCTTTCTTCCGCCTCCTCCTTCTTTCTTCTTCCTCCTCCTCCTTCTTTCTTCCTTCTTCTTCTTTATTCTTCTTGGTGTGACCAAACTTGATCAACATAAGAGCCACATAGAATAAATGTCAGGGTCACAGGACATGAATGTCAGATGTTTGAGAGCTGCAAGACAGAGAGGAAGGAAGGCAAACAGATGGCAGAGGGAGAAGAGGTGGAAATAAAGCAACTAACTTCAAATGCTGGCTGAAGAGGCAATGTGGGTTCTGAGCGCCACACAATATGTGTGAAAGAGCCAGATGTGGCTCCTGAGCCTCTGGTTGGCCACCCCTAATTCAATTTAAAATTTCTTGGATGTTTGGCCAAACTAATTTATCTACACTTTTCATTACATTTTTTTCCCCCTCAATTCAAGTCATATTTTTATTGGCATAAAAAGCATTTGACACCAGGTGGCTGGGTGAGAGACCCAGTCTGATTTTTTACCTAGGTGTTTGTTGCCCCTTTGGGTCTCCTGCTGCAAAATTAAAATGTGTAGCTTTGTTTTGAAATAGAGTAGCTTCTGCCAAAATGAAATTT
This sequence comes from Heteronotia binoei, assembly GCF_032191835.1. NCBI lineage: Eukaryota > Metazoa > Chordata > Lepidosauria > Squamata > Gekkonidae > Heteronotia > Heteronotia binoei. The sequence continues at coordinate 852,630 of NC_083228.1, read as the reverse complement.
ACAGTACGATCCTAAGCCCGTTGACTACAATGGACTTAGAAGACTGACTTTGCCCGGGACTGCACAATATTAAAGGAATATTGAAGGGAATAAGGAACAAGAATGGAATCTGGGCAGTTCCTTTTATTAGAATCAATCGGATGACACTCAAAGCATTGTGTGGACGTTCCAAGTGCAGCTTCCCCCGGCCATGGCATTCAGGCTGGATCTTGCCAGCATTCTCTGAGGGATGGAAGCTGGCAACTAGCTTTCCTTCCCCACTGGGTTGGGTGTCCAGGGACGACATGTTCCCTGCCAGCTCCATTCCAGCCATATCCTCCAACCTTTGTTCTTTCACTGCACGGTCAAGACGTCATCTCCTTCCAAGCTGTGGCACTCCCAGACTCTCCCGCAGCAGCCAAAATTGCTATCCCTTTTACCATGCAAGGTGTTCTGGAAACTAGTGCAGAGGTGCAAGGGTGTGTGTGTTTGGGAGGAAAGGCAGATCTTACAATGGGGAGTTTTCAGCTGGATGATGCCAAAGCACAGGTGTGACTTCCTTTTGACTGTCTCTTTACCTATTGCAGGAATTGTGTGCTTCCAAGTAAGTGGTTTGGGAGTCACAGCTGGGGCACATCGTCTTTGGAGTCATCGGTCTTACAAAGCAAGCTTGCCTCTTCGGATCCTCTTGGCTATTGCCAACTCCATGGCTTTTCAGGTAAGAACGATGCAAGGCAGGAGAGCAGTCTTCTCAAATTCCAGGCAGTTTGGTAAGGCTGCAAGTCACAAGAGGGGAGGTCCCTTCTGTGTGGGGACTGGTGTAGACAAAAGACATACGGGGCAGTGGTTAGAGGGAGGTGGGCAAAGTCCATAAAAGCTGGCAGGATGCAGTGCTGGATCTCTCTGGTCTACCTGCCTGGCCTCCATTCTTTTAACACCATCGAAGCCGTTTTCAAAAAATGATAAACAATTTAACTGAAAGAATATAGCAGAGAATGGTTTGCCCCAGAATGTGGCTTGCTGGTTCGTATGTGGTCCGGGGTGTGAAAGATGCAGGTCCAAGTCCTGGCTTATCATGGAGTCCCCGGCTTGTCACTCTCCAAGGCCACGTCAGTCTCAGTTCTCCTTCTGTAAACTGGGAATAATTCAGCTTAAATCAAGTATAACAGCTTGTTGAAGAAAGTCAGGTTGTGCAATACAGAATATCATTCCTGCATTCGACCTTGCGGCTGTTTCGTCTAGAATGATATCTTTGAGTGGGCCAGGGATCACCGTGTCCACCACAAGTTCTCTGAAACGGATGCAGATCCCCACAATGCCACTCGGGGCTTCTTCTTCTCCCACGTTGGCTGGCTGCTGGTCCGCAAACACCCAGATGTCATCGAGAAGGGCAAGAAACTGGACCTCTCTGACTTGAAGGCAGACAAAGTTGTGATGTTCCAGAGGAGGTGAGCAAAGCGTGTGTGTGTGTGTGTGTGTGGAGGGGGGGATGTCAAGGACATGGAATCTATGCTGTTTTGCATGCATTCAAAATTTTGTAAGTGTTCACAATTCAAGATCTGATTGCAATTCTGAATATTCTAAAACTGTAGTCTGAGTTTTTGGCACCTGTGATTTTGAAGCTGAACCTTACTGAAATTTGTACATTAAGACAAATAGTTATTGTGGGCTGAAGTCATTCACAGATTGAAGTTTGGGAATGCTTGTGTGATTTCCCCAGCCCCTCCCTCCACATCAGTCTATGGCAACCAGTCCTCTTGTCTTGGCAGGTACTACAAGACGTCAGTGGTGCTGCTGTGCTTCTTGTTCCCTCCCTTTGTGCCTTGGTACTTCTGGGGAGAAACCTTTTGGACCAGCTTCTTAGTGGCCGCCATCCTTCGCTACACCCTTGTCCTGAATGCCTCCTGGCTGGTCAACAGTGCTGCCCACATGTACGGCAATCGGCCCTACGACCAGCACATCAACCCCAGAGAGAACCACTTTGTTGTCTTCGGAGCTTTAGGTATGTGAGGTGGTGGGAACTGACCTGGAGCTGTTTCCTCTCACAGGTGTGACTGGGAAAGGACCCTTTGTCTTTAAGCTCTTTGGTAAGTTCCAAGTAGAACTGCTGGGGGAGTCCTTCCTTGTTCTTGCCAATGCACCCCCCCCCAGCTGTGCTTGTTTCCTGGGTTCCTGAAGGGCAGAACTTGCTGGGAAACTAGCCAGGCCAGCCATATGCCACAAACAGAACCCCCAAATTAAGTGAAAGAAATGGGTGAAAATTATGGCACAAAGATTGCTTCTTTGCCATAGTGTTTTGCATACTTCTTTACTTGAGGATGCTGAATACGAAGGAATTATTCAGCAACCAATACGGTAATTTTTGGTTAGTGTGCTGAAGATGTACTATGAAACATCTGTCAAGGTGGGGATGGTTTCTTCCTACCATTTACTGAATAATTGTATTAGTATAAGAAGAAAACAGCGGCTTCTCTGGGACCTGAATTGGGACATTTTCTGCAGGTGGATTAAGATAGCAGACAAATACTGCACTGAGTTTGGGTTTAATTGCATTTAGCAGCAACACAGGGAAGTCTCATGGCTCAACTGCAAGCAGGTGGAGCTTCAGTGTCAGGCTGAGGTCCAATATTGACAGGAGCCATTTTTGCAGAGCTGCTTTGATTTGCCATGAAGGTTAGCATCCATCCTGGATGGAGTTGCAGTTTCTCTTAAAGAGGAGGGTCCATTGTTCATTGATCCAGCACCTCTCTGGGGAGGGGCTGTGGCGCAGTGGCAGAGCATTTGCTTGGCATGCAGGAGGTCTCGGGTTCAATCCCTGGCATCTCTCCAGTCCAAAGGGCCAAGCGGTAGGTGATGGGAATGCCTGAGAGCCACTGCCTGTCTGACTATGCTGACCTTGAACTGATGGCCTCAGAAGGGAACCTTAGGCATGGCTTGGATGCTGGAATAGCCTGCAGGTGCTTTCCCTGGCTTTGATTGGTGCACCTGCTGCAACCTCTTCCTGGAAAAAAGTGGTGCTACAGTTGTCCATGCTTTAGTAACATCAAGGGCTGATTACAGTAACAGGTTGTAGAACAAAGTTAGTCTTGCTGTCCTTTGAAAGTTCTCACTTCTGTTAACTCTGTATGTCAATTGACTGCTATTTACATGTCTTACCTAATGTCTTATTCCAATCTTAGCTGTATTTATTGCTCAGTTCACTTAAGGATCTTGGCTCTAATTAGATCTTCCTGGCAACTAAACCCACCCCCCTCCATATGTAATGTTCTGTTTCAATGAATATAAAGGTGTGTACATGTATACATGCCAAGTCTCTTGAGTTTTTGCTTATACCCAGTGTTGAACTTTGTGGGTCTGGAAGGTGCCACTGGGCTCAAACTTCGTTCTTACATCTGTTTGTCAACTCTCGTATTTGTATGCTAACGTACTGTCTTAATCCAATCTCAGCTATAATCACCCAGTACTTATGGATTTTGACTCTAACTGGCTCTTTGTGACAACCAGACCCCACTCCCACCCCCTATATATAATGGCTATATATAATGGTTTCACTGTATCCGAGGAAGTGTGCTTGCACATGAAAGCGGATATCTTGAACAAAACCTTATTGGTCTTAAAGGTGCTGCTGGACTCAAACTTCGTCCTGCTGCCTCAGGCCAACGCAGTTATCCCATCAGAATCGAGACTAGGTTGTGCATTTGCCACATGGAGAAATGATCAACCCAAAGTGCTTCAGTGAAGCCCCTCCATTGAAATGGCAGTCACTCTGCCAAGGACCTGGTTTGAAGGTCTCAAAGGGTTTTGAGTTAATGGTGGAATTCCCTGTCCTTGGAGTGTTCTGTGCTATTGATGTTTCTCTCAAATTCATCTGAGCATCTCTCTTTCAAACGGATGGCAAAGCATTGTGAGGATGTTGATTGGGCACTCAAAGGACTTTATTGGGGGCGGGTTGTAATCAGTTCCCCAGCACAACATGGGCCTGGGAACTGACAAGTAATTCCCTTGACTTTGCCCTGCCGTATCTGGAGTTTATCAATTTTGTGATTGATGGGCGGGATATAAATATTCTGAATTATGCAATTCCACTCCTGGAGAAGAGCCTTGAGCCGTGTTCACCATCAGACTGCCAGAATAGCTGGAATTTAGTGATGTTTCTAAGACAGGACATGGGGAAAGGGCTGTGGCTCAGTGGTAGAGCATCTGCTTGGCATGCAGAAGGTCCCAGGGTTCAATTACCAAGGTTCGATTCCAGTTAAAAGGGCCTGGCGGGGGGTGATGGGAAAGACCTCACTCTGAGACCCTGGAGAGTCGCTGCCAGTTTGAGTAGGCAAGACTGATTTTGATGGACCAATGATCTAATTCACTAGCAGGAAGTTCTTACGTATTTGTGTGTTTTGAAACTGCCTGGTGCTATAGCTGCCCCCCTGATCTTGGTGGGTCAATTTGTGTCTCTTGAGGTTTATTCTTCAGCTAGGGTCTTTATTTGGCCTTGATCGGCATCTATAGACTGTATTTTATATTTGGCCATTGGATCTAGATTCACCAGATGCTGTTCTCTGATAAACTTTACAACAGCTTCTTTAGTGCCCATTTCATTCACTCCTTGTTCTGTGACAACTGATTATGCAATAGTAGTTGCATTTTCTCCACTTGTCCTTCTCACCCCAGTCTTTGTGTTCTCCCTCTATTCCCTCCCCATGTAGAGTTTTTAGATTGTAATCTTATAAGGTGGTTTTGTCATTTCATTGTCAGGCTGTAAAGCACGATGCATATCAGTGACACCATACTAATTAGTGTGGCTACCTCAGTGGTTTCTCCCATCTCATGTGGCACAGTCATCACAGACAGAACTGGCCCAACTGTTCCATGGGCTTAGAAGTTGAATTCTTTGAACTATTTATCCTGGGCTATTCAATTTCTGAACAGAAATTCTGTTCAGAAATTAAATAGGCCAGGATAAACAGTTCACTGGACTCACAGTGGCACTAACAAAGTTTTATTCAAGGTATCAGCTTTCACATGCATGCACATTTCTTCAGCTACATGAAAGCTGATACCCTGTTGGTCTTAAAGGTGCCACTGGACACAAACTTTGCTCTGCTGCTTTGGACCATCTGAATCTATTCAATTTCTGCTCTGGGGTGCTGAGAACTACTGCCTCAGCTTCTAGAAGACATTCAACTAGACTACCTTTAGAAATGCTGGTACCCGCTGCAGGGTTTGTGTTCCCTTGGTGGTAATATTTTTATATTATTATTGAGGGACCATGAACCCAGCAGTGGAATTGGTGTTTCCAAATGGAGTCCCAGAAATAAGCCCCTGCTCAGAGTCAGTAAGCTGGTTAGAAATGTATGTGTCATTTGTGAGACCACTGTTGGTTGAATATTGAAGATTAATTGGTTGGCAAAGTGCTGACATCCATCTCAGACTTGGTGAACTGTGAAAGGTCACAGCAGCTTTACTTTTGTGGGCCTAGAAGACAGCATTCTGTGGCCATAACTGAGCCTTTGCTTACTTGTAATTCTTCTGATTGAAAGAGAAGACACCAGGAAACAGGGATGCGTGTTCCTCTTGAGCAAACAACATGGACCACCTCCCCTTCCTTCTGAACTCTTTATTTAAGATAACCAGCTCTCTTGTGCCTCCTTTGTTGTTTCTCAAGTGCTGTCCTAAGGATGTTTGTAGAAGGAGGCACTTATCCCTCAGTTACCCCGGAGAAATAGCTGGTTTAAAACACTGCTGAACCAGAAAGCAAAGGGGAGTAGGGTGGGTCTGCGAAGGAATCTTGCTGGCTCTGCTTGTCCTTGAACGTTTCTCCTCTCTCCTTCTGTTCCCAGGTGAAGGCTTCCACAACTACCATCACACCTTCCCCTTCGACTACTCCACCAGTGAGTACGGCTGGCGGTGGAACGTCACGACAAGTTTCATTGACCTCATGTGCTACCTTGGTTTGGCAAGTGACTGCAAGAAAGTAGGCAAGAAGACTGTTCTGGCACGGAAAATTCGGACTGGGGATGGGAGCCACAAGACTGGCTGAAGGCCCACAGCCTTCCCCTCCCATGCCCTCAGCTGCCCTCTCATCCTTCACATCCTTCAAACAACCTGGGCAGGTTTCAGTGTTCCATTCACTAACTACCAAGCAATGCTCTCAGGATGCTTTAAGGTGACAACTCTAACCCCCTCCCCCCACAGTTCTCTCTTGTGAACCAATGTTTTTGAAACCCATAACTTTCTCTTTCTCAGTCTAGGAACTGTCTTTCTCCCAGCCTTCTTGGCAAAAAAAAGAAGAAGTATTTTCTGTTTCTGTCCCTCTTTTCTCATTAGGAGCTGGTAAAGCATCCAGCACCAGCTGACATCCCTGCAGCCAATCAGAGGGGTCAGCATGGCCGCACCAAAGCTAGGGACTTCCTTCCTGAGAAATCACAGTAGTGCATGCTTTAGGCTCCTAAAGCTGGAGAACAGTCCTTTCTTTCTTTTCTTCTTGAAGAGCAATTCTTGTGCCAGGGGTTCTGGTGCCTTGTGGAGACTGAGCAGAGGGATGGGTGTTGTGAAGGTTAGAGTAGGAATGGAAAGACAGTACAGCTGCGGGGGGGGGGGGGGCTGCTCTCCCCGCCCCCTTGCTAAAGAGCTTCTGAAGGAAGCAGAGGCAGTGATCATACCCCTTGATCAACTGAGGCCATGGTTTCCCGGGAGGAGAGTTGCTTGCACGGATTCTCTTACTGTCGGGTTGTTCTTTTTAATCAGGGGAAGAGACACCCAGGGTTAATTACCTCAGTATTTGGGACTGGTGAATGGCAGGAGCCCATAACAGTGTGGCACCCCGAGGGTAACCAGATTCACAGAGGAACTTCAGTGCAAGAGGGAATTTGGGCAGGTGCCGTCAATTCCTTTATTTCAGAATCCCCTTCTTTCTACCCTGGCTCTGGGTCACACAAGATAAGAAAAGTCACGCCTGCACAGTTTCCCTCTTCCACGCTTTTAAAGGCCCAGAAGCTTGGCTGTCCTCTTTTGCATCTGGCCACCCTGATGACAAATGTGGTCTTTCAAAGACAAGCTGCCCTGTTCATGGCATCAACACTGCATGAGTGTTCCCCTCACAGAATTCAGTGGTGGAATCTGTGGCCCATTTATCTAATTATGAATTGCTCATCAGCTAACACAGCTTTTAAAAAATCCAATTCGATCGAAAGCAAAACGCAGGCAGAAATGAAGGTGATGCCAGCCAAGTGCCCTCAAAGTCAGTTGCGTTGTGGTGTCAGGTTGCCCAAGTAGCGGAAGCCTCAGTTTGCATTCCACCATAGCATTCCTGCTCTTTCAGAGGCCAGCACATGTCTCAACACAGGTATCTTAAGGCAACCAGTTCCTTCCCTTTGTGATCTGCAGTGTGTGGGGAAATGCCTGTACAAGAGCTGGGCGACTGGCCCAAGCATGTCTTATGGCACCTGCTATTTCTGCTCTTGCAGCTAGAAAGGTTGAAGGGGTAGTGAATTTATGACTTCTTGAATTTTGTTCACTTGATGTATGTATGGCGGTTCACTTGTTTTGCCAGGCCTGCACACCATAGTTACAAAGGTTGACGAGAGCAGCATGTAAGAAAAGGGCTCCCAACACAATTTTGGGAAGCACATTCCCCAAAAAACACGTTGATAGACATAATTTTGATGGCTGGAGGGGTGAGGGTGGGGAGTTTGTTTTCTGGCTCTGGAAATAATTTCATCCCAGAGAGTACTTACTGGCATAGCACCGGTGCACCTTCAGGAACTCATAGCCACTGGAGGCCATTTGTTTTGTTGGCTCTAAAAGGGGCTAGGCAAGGCAAATGACTGATATGCTTCTGAATCCCGGGCCCATGTGTGAGAGGGGTAAGAGTGGGTTTCATCCCTTACTTGAGGGCTTCTCAGAAACATCTGGGTTGGGAGCAGCATTCTGGTTGAGATGGCCTGACTGGGGAGGGCTCTCTGGTTCAGTTTGTACTTGAGTAGAATTGCTGCCAAGGTGTGCAGATGAGGAGACTTGGCATCAGCTGTGGAGGCTGCCCTCCCGCAGGCTCCCGGAAGTCAAGCATAACAAGCCTCTTGTAGCTGAGGCCCTGCTGGGCCACCTGGGTGTCTTCATCATCCCCAGGGAAGTGCAGCCACCTTTGGGCTGAACCAGCTTGCCTTGTGAAGAGCCAAAGCCCCAAGCAGGCCTCCCTGTCCTGCACATGCCCCGAATGCAGGCTTTCCCTCCACTTCAGTGCATCTTTGGAGGAGAGAGCTTGGCTGCCTCTGGACACAGCACCTTTGCAGGCGGCACACCTCTGATTTCTGGGGCATGCACCTCGAAAGCAAAAGGTGCATGAGGCAAAGAGGTGTTTGGAGAAGGCCAGGGTTGGCTGCGCTGAGCTGGAGCCTGTGTTGCCTCCCTGTGCTGTGGGTGAGACGGGCCCAGCTCCCACTGAAGCAGCTCTGGAAGCTTCACACAGGGTTTCTCTCTCTCCCAAAGTCGTGGTGCAGGCCCCTCAGGAGGATTCAGCAGACATCAGGGCGGGCTGCCTGATTTGCTCTGCATGACGATGTGCTCAGCTAAGTGTGGATCGGCTTCTTTGGGGAACTGAGCCCAGATTTCATGCAAAAACATTGTAACTGGGAGAAAGGGGGGGTTGGGGAGGCCCAAAGTGTTCTCCAAAAGGGTCCTTGTCTTTTTATGACCGCTTCAGTCCTTTTTGCTGACCCCTCAGTGGCTTCCTTGGTGCCCCCCCCCTTAAGAGAACTTGTTCTTGCTATCTACTGGCATCAAATTTGGGCACATCAGAAGAGAGAGAAATGCTTCCTCCAAACGGGAGAATTTTCCCCCTCCACGGAACAGTCCTTTGTGTCCAAAACAAGGCAACCATGATTAGAAAGAATAGGTGTCCCTCAGTTCTATTTTTTGTTGCTGTTTACCTGTCTCATCATGTCAGAGGCCAGCAAAGGATACCTTTCTCTGCCTCCTGCAGGCCCCCCCCCCCCGCCTCCCTGCAAATCCCACCTCTATGTCCACGGTGGAGCTCCTGAGCGTGATGGAGTCTTGGGTTCGAACCTTGCCTGTGCAGCCCAGACTGGGTGGATCTGAAGTAACCAAATGGCCCCAGGGGTGTTCTAGGATACTCTGTGGGGCAAATGAGGAAATGTTTTGGGGTGCCTTAAGCTTTTCTTGAACAGACATAGGAGTATCAACAGACTCTCCGCAGTATTTTATTTTCAGCTGTGCTAAATTATTTTTTAAAGAAGACTTTTCAGGGGTATTTTATATTAATTATTTACCTGCATTCAATTGTGGGTAAAGGGTTTTTTGTTTTGTTTCAAATATAGAGAGTTGATTTTTCTGATAGGTTAAGAAATAGTGGTATTGCTTAAAAATAACTGTAGTTTCTTTCCTGTTGTATGTGGTACAGATTAGCTCTGAGATGCATTCTTGGTTGGTGTGTGTGTGTGTGTGTGTTGTTGTGTGGCCTGGAATGAACAGTTGGTGTTGATCAGAACCAGTTACAGTCACAGCCTGGAGACCGGTGGGGATCTGCTTGGTGCCTCCATCACTTAATGGGTCAGCCTCCAGCCTTAAAAGGGATGCGCACCTGACTGCTTGCATGCCCTGAGGGGGAAGCCAGCGAACACTGGGAGCACTGCAACAGAAGCCATTTTGGCAGCTAAACACTTTGCGCCAGACTGGCCGTTGATTTAAAGCCTTCTTCAAGTAGCAACAACACTAGCAAACAATCAGATTGCAGCCGGCAAGTGGGGTTCCTGCCCTTCTTTTTGAGACTGGGAGACAATGGCTGTGAAGATTAATCTGTGAATTGTCCGTGCTCTGATGCTCTTGGAATTGTGCATAGGGTTTTGTTTTGGTTTCGTTTTCTACTTCTGATATTTCCATGTTTTGTGTACTGAGAACGATTTCTACTAATATGGAACTGAATATCTGATTCTGCTGAGCTGAAGCTTTATTTGTTTACAATAAAAATGGCTGATTTTCCAATTTGAGAGACTGTCTCTTGGCATTTCTTGGTGGGCTGGCGGGGGTGGGGGGTGGTTAAGGACATCCTCCCATATCTTAGCAAGGGCTTCATGGAGACCACAGGTCCTTGTTGCCAAACTTCATGGCAATGGGGCTCAGGATTCACAGTGTTCGGTTCTTCCTGGTGGCTCCTGCCCTCTTCTGCCCCCCATCGCAATTTTAAGCTCCCATTTCAAGCTTGCATTTCTTTTCAACTGCTCAATTCTCCTGCCTGCTTTGCTTATGGGAAGGGGCTGTGGCTCAGGGGATATCTCCTTGGTATGCAGAAGGTCCCAGGTTCAAGCCCCAGCCTCTCTACTTAAAAGGACCAGGCAGCAGGGTGTATGAAAGGTCTCTGGAGAGCAGTTGACAATCTGAGCCGACAGTACTGCCCTTGATAGACCAGGGGTCTGATTCCATTCAAGTCAGCTTCATGTGTTCATATGCATGTCCCAGAGGACTGATGCCCAGTCTGCCATGAAGAGCCGCTGTGGGGGGTGGGGGGGGCAGACCTTCTTAAGTGGCCTTTTGTTTGCCACAGCAGTCCTGGTTCCTGTACATACAAAGACGACCCTGACCTGGATAGCCTGGGCATCTCCATTCAGTCTCATCAGATCTTGGGAACCAGGCAGGGTTGGCCCTGGGGAGACCATCAAGGCAGCCAGGGTGGTTTCACAGCCAGGGAACGACAAGCTGGCTCTGCCCCTCACTGCCCGGGAAACCCCAGAAGGGGCTGCCATAAGTTGGCTGTGACTCAGCAGCACTTTCCACACAGAGCCTGGCAGAGTGTTCTGTCACTTTAAGGCTAGCCATGGCTGTTTGCCAGGGCCACGGGTGCCAAGCACAACACTTCACGTCATCTGCTCAGCCAGTGGCTACCAGCCAGGCCCCAGTCAAGAAGTTACTCCAGTTCAGTCACCTAAAACTGCAGAGTGGGAGGAAGCTGGGAAGAAACTTCCTCCTCCTCCAGTGCAAGCTGTTGACTCAGCTGAACCAAGATGTTGCTGGAAAAATGAAGCGCCCTGCCTCACCTATACCCCACCCCACAGGTCTCCTGCAGGTCTGAGGTGTCCTCCCTCACCCACAGCTCCTGCAGAGCTGCTTGTAAACAGAGCCCACAACTGGATTTCTGCCACGACAGGAGTGCCAATTCCTTGCCAGTGCCTTTGATGTCCAACCAGAGGCAGGGTTCTCTGCTCCTGGGGGGGGGGGCAGAGACAAAGGAGGAGAAGGACTCCTCTGCCTGAATCAGGACTTGCTCAGCAGGACAGATTTTAACAGGCTTCCTGTAGAGGAAGGAGAAAGCTGCCCCTTAAAAAAAGCCCCCCTCTTCAACCTGACTTAGGAGTGGAAGCCCCAGTTTCCTCTTTTGCACAAAGGCCAATTTATTTATTTATATGATTTATTTAGTTTATTCCATTAATCTTGCCAGTTACCCCCAAAACCCCTTCCCTGTAGGGTTGCCAACATCCAGGTGAAGCCTGGAGATCCCCTGGAGTTTCAATAGCTTTCCAAATAACAGATAATAGTTCCCCTGGAGAAAATGGCTCCTTTCGAGGGTTGACTGTATAGCATTATATCCTGCTCAAGTCCCTCTCCACCCCAAACTCTGTCCACACCCGACGTTCCAGGAATCTCCCAACCCAGCTTTGGCACAGGGTCTCTGCTATTAAGTACCCACGCTTGGCATCTTTTGGAAGGCAGCCAGTGACAAAGGCAGGGGTGACAGCAAGAAGCACTTGCCCTCCCCCCTCCCCATCTCATTAGACCCAAAGAATTCCTTTTCCTTGGCATAACGCCATCTTGTTTTGTGGTTTTATTGTATTGTGGTTTTAAAATGGTGAGACCTTTAGTGATATGACCCATCCTGAGTCTGCTTGTGGGGAGGGCGGGAAAGAAATTGAATTAATAAAATAAAATCTTTAGGCAGCCTAATTAGAGCTTGACTAGACACATCCTGGCAATTCACAGGTTCCAGTTTGAAGTCATACGAATTTTAATCAATTTGTTTCCTGCTCTGAAGCCAGATGGTTTTGTTTTAATTAATTTAATTGTTGATTTACTGATTTTAACTGTATTTGATTCTATTGTAATCCCTCCTTGGCCCATTTGTGGGACGGGGCAGAATAGAAATCCACTAAATAAATAAATGAAACCCTCTTTTTGTACTTTATTAAATAATAAACTGTATAATAGACCATAACAAGAGGGTTACATGTTATATCTAAACTGTGGTTATAAAAGATACAGTTCGAAGGACTGAGTAATCATTACAAAGGAATGAAAAAACCTTCCTGAAGTACAGGAGCAGTTTGGGATGAAAAGCCCTACAATAAACAGCATACAAAAGCCATTCTGTACAGCTGTCTTAAAGAGTGCAAGAAGTGATTCCCCCCCACCTCTGCAGAAAGGGCCAGCTTCAGGGCGTCTAGTGCTCAAGGTGAGGCCCTGCCCCGCCACCCCCCTGCCTGCCCCCTTCCTCCCTCACCCCCGGTGAGGGTGAGTGCCATGGTGGTGGCACAGCTCCTGCACCTCAGAGCTTGTGTGCTGCCCGCCATCACTCAACCTCCTGGGTCTGCGCTTCTAGAAGCTCCTGGAAGTAACGGCAGCCAGGCAGCGCATGTGCTCTAAGGCGCAGGAGCCGTACCATGCCGCTGCGCTTGCCTATTTCCCTTGCCAAAGAGGGAGGGCCCATATCTGTGCCCCCCAGGGCCATGCCCTAGACAGCCACCTAGGGCTGCCTAATGGATGGGCCAGCCGTGTCTGCAGACCTCAGGACTTTGCTAGCAAAGAAAAATGCTGGGCAGCCTTTGGTGAGACTCAAGTTTTGATTCGGTGCAATCAGAACAAAAGCAAGTGTTTTTCTGGCATCTTCCTAATCTAGTGGTGGAAGCTCTGCAGAGGGAGGAGGGAAGATAAGTGGAGGTGCTGCTCCCTTGGTTACTCACAACAAGTTTGTGCTCACATACACCTAATAAAAGTGATGAGTCCAATTCTGTAAAGAGCAGATTGTGACAGAACAGAGGGTTATGACAGAGGCCCCATGTGGAAATGAAAAGCCCAGGGACGTGGCCAGCTGCCTGCTAGAGCTGGAAGTGACTCAAGCCTCCCCCACCCCACCTCACTCTTTTTCTGGCCACAGCAAGAAGCCAACAGATGACTAGAAAAGGGTGACCCACCCAGCAGTGGGTGCTTGCCAAAGAAAGAACCTGCAGCCTGATCACATGAACACCTGACCCCACCTTGTCCATCAAGGTTGGCATGGTCTACTCTGACTGGCAGCAGCTCTTTCCCATCACCTGCTAGCTGATCACTGTACATGGAGATGCCAGGGATTGAACCTGGGACCAAGCAGATGCTCTGCCCCTGAAATATTACTAAAGGGATTCACATTTCAATGGGAGGGGAAATCTAAGCAACAAGAAATCTAAGCTGCTCTGTTGCTCTTGACAATTTTTCAGCACAATGTAGCCTTGCCATCTCTGGGTTAGGAAATTCCTGGAGTGGAGCAAGGGGAGGGGCAACCTCAGTGGGACTTAATGTCATAGAGCCCACCCTCCAAAGTGGCCGTCTTCTCCACGGAAACTGATCTTTGTCATCTGGAGAGCATTCTGGGAGATCTTCAGCCCCACCCGGAGGCTGGCAATGGAAGTTAAACTACTACTGTGATGATAAACAAAGTTTATAGTAACCATTTAAAAACCTTCATATATTTTAATGCTCCACATTTTAAATTTTGCATACTTTATGTTATAATAAAAATCCAATTTAAATATCCATTCACATATTTCATATTGTAAATTTTGCATACTTCATGTTGTAAGAGGTCCAATATTAACATTTCCATATTGCAAAAACAATCTATGAGCACCCAGATATAGGCCCAGTTCATCAGTAGACTTCCTCGGGAGTAATGCCTTTCTATGTTTTTTCCAGGTGTAACTTCCACTAGCACTGACCAATGTTCATGATTCTTCTTACCACATCTTATCTTTCAATCACTCCAAGACACTTAAGTATGTACATTTTTCATATAGGAGCTAGAGCCAGTTCAAACTGATTCATTTAACCCTTCTGGAGTTTGCTGGCCTATGGCCCTCTATGAATATATTCAGCAAGCTGTTCTTTAGAGGGCCATTTGCTCTTATTTTCTTTATAATTAATTTTAATGTCGAGCAGGCCCTTCTTTTTGCAGAAATTTTCGCTCAAAACACTTAAGTGTATGCTTTCAAACATGCCAGTACTGTGCCTATCCTGAATTCAAAACCTCTTAGAATTTATGCATTAAAATTAATTAGAAAGGACTAATTTAATCAACTGGGGCCTCTGCCGGCTTGAAGTCCCACAAGACGCTCATGTTTCATTGAGGCTGTGGAGTGAGGCTCCCTGGCATGAGGTCTGAATTGCAGGAGCCTCTCCCCTTTTTGAAACAGGAACTAGGGAGCCTGGCTCCTTCTACAGTGCTGAAAAGGAGAACTGATCCAAACAAGTGCTTTTTCCTGTCCATGATCTCCCTTTCCAAGGCAGACCAGGATGCAAAAGCAAATTTGCAACCTGGAATTAACTCAGCAAGATCTAAAAATAAGGTAATGATTACCCTGGAGACTTCACAGAGGTGTGGGCTCTTCTAGCTTAGATGTCTATTCACTCTTTCTTCTTGCCAAAGCGCTTCTTAAAGTCAGTCTCAGAAACAAAGACGACTCTCTCATCGTCTTTTCTTTCACTGTCAGACGACTCTGGAATTCTTCTTGTCTCTGTCTTTCGGAAAGGAAGAATTGATCCATAGGTTCCTCTTACATAATGAAGGAAACAGAAGGATCAGTCTTGTCAAAAGGAATCCAGAATGCAGCATACAGGGTTTTCTGAATAGAGAGCACCTTGGTGGCTGCTCCCCAAAAGTGATCTTGTGGTAGATTTAACACAAAATAGGAAGCGTCCATTCCACAGCATGGTTTGCCAAGTTGATTTGGGGGGGGGGGGGGGGTGAGCCCAAGCAGAGCTACTCAGGTCTAGAACCACTAAAATCAATGTTGGAGTAACTCTACATAATCCACTATGGGGCATTCTATAACCACAAGGAAGAAGGTACTGGAAGTCAGGCTGCCAACTCCAGGTTGGAGATCCCA
The DNA here is from genome assembly GCF_032191835.1 of Heteronotia binoei. Taxonomy (NCBI): domain Eukaryota; kingdom Metazoa; phylum Chordata; class Lepidosauria; order Squamata; family Gekkonidae; genus Heteronotia; species Heteronotia binoei. The sequence goes on along the minus strand of NC_083228.1, from coordinate 837,511 downwards.
GGGGGTTATTCTGAGGAGGGTGGGGTTTGAGGAGGGAAGGGATCGAAGCAGTGTATATACTGCCATAGAGTCTACCCTCCATAGCAGCTATTTCCTCGAGAGAAACTGATTTCTGAAGATTAGTTATAATTCTGGGAGGTTTCCAGGACAAGCATAACTGCTACCATCAAAATCCAACAGAACAGAAGACCCTGATGAAAGACAGGACCGCAGTCACTAACTGGGGAAGTGCTGAGAGCTTGCATGCTGGAGTGCCCCAGCCCAAAACAGTGCTCAATTGTCACAAAAAATTGGGTCCAGATGGCCAGTTTAAGCCGACACAGATATGGCCCACAGATGGATTAAAAAACCAAGTTCATAAACGCACATCTGCCTCGGTCCTGCTCCTGTAGTCACGCCGTCCTCCAGTGTCTCTGAGGCAGCTCAAAAAGCTACCACTTTGAAAGTGGTAGCAAATCCTTCTGCTGCACATCATCTGCCTTTCTGGGTCTCTGAATGTGGGTCCAGGCAAGCAAGGTGGATTGGCGGTGTGAACCCGCCAGGCTGCCCCAAGCTACTTCTAGCTTTTTAAAAAAAACCCTAGCCACTGAATGCATGAGTACATATGCGCACGACCACTAAAATATATGGGGGGAAAGAAACCTGAACCATGCTAAGGGGGTGGTGCGCAAGAACTGTCTGACTGCTCCAAAGTGCCCCCCACATGGGATATGAGCAACTCGCGTGGGAGCATCTGACCGGGAATAATCCGCTCCGTTTTGAACCAGCCTGATTTGGGACGCCTCCCGTGAGCCAGAAGCTTCCAGTTTGGACCCAGCCTCTTTGAGATGGAACCCAATTCCAAGAGCAGACTTTTCTATGCTCAAACTGCAGCTCAGGAGCCACATGTGGCTCTTTCACACCTATTGTGTGGCTCTCGAAGCGCCACCACCTTGCCAGTCGGCTTGGAGAAGGCATTTCTCTCTTTAAATCACTTCTCGAAGCCAAGCCAGCTGTGGCTTGGAGAATGCATTTAAAGTTGCTTTCTTTCCATCTGTCTCTCTTCCCCCTCTCTTCCTCCCCTTCCTTTCTCCCTTCCAGCTTTCAAACATCTGATGTGTATTCCATGTGGCTCTTACATTAAGCCAGTTTGGCCACCCCTGCTCTAACACATCCAGCTGATTAATGACAAAGACCTCTGTGGTCTTTGCAGCCCTTGGCAGGAAGGGACTGAGACAGAGAACTCCAGTGTGAGCTGCTTCTATCCATCCATCTCAGGGCAGGTAGCTGTTTCTCACTGCTCCCATCTTCGTCTCACAACCCTGTGAGGCAGGATAGGCTGAAAGGGAGCAGATGGCTCAAGGCCACCCAGCAAACTCTAGAGGTCAGTGGAGAGGCCTGCTGTCGTGAAGTCAGGGAATGTCTATGTGCTCTGCAGATGCTGAATGTCAGGAAGGGCCGCACTGTTCCTGACTGATCACTGAGCTCATCAGCACACTGCTGAGTTTGCAGGGAAGGGTCACACAAAACAGCAGCACTGATTTCACACTAGCCTTGCTCTGTGGCAGGCTTCCCTTTTTCTCTGGAGCAAGCTTAGTGATTTCGCACAAGCTGCTCCACACTGTCATTTTTGTCGACCCCTGATTTGACGTGTGGCAAAGTAAACCTGAAAAACAGGCTTACATTGCCGCACAGCAAATCAAATGGGGGGGAAATGAAAAATGGTGGCGCGGAGCAGCTTGTGCGAAATTGCTAGTTTGCTCCGGAGAAAAAGGGAAGCCTGCCACAGAGCAAGGTTAGTGCGAAATCAGTCCAGTTCTTTTCAGCCCTGTTTGATTTGCAGTCTCTGCAGTCCCTTTTCTCTCTCTATATAAAAAATTCTTGCCAGCACAGAATGTATTTTGTGCATCTAACAAAGCACCCAAAGAAAATTTCTGCCGCAAACAATTGGTTATTATTCTTTTAAAGTGCTGCGCAACTTTCCTTATGATTTGAAACCAAGGCCTCCTGCGTCACAACTCCTTCCTTCAGCCACTGTGCGATCCCAAAGCAGTAGACAAGCGCACCTTTACTTCAGGTAGAGCTGCCAACCTCCCGGGGCAGATCTCCAGGAGAGAACACCTGATCTCCGGATTACAAAGCTTATCAACCCCCACCCCGTCCCGGAGAAAACGGCTCCCTTGGAGGGTGCCCCCCTCCCCAGCCTCCACTCCTGAAAGCTCCAGGAATTTCCCAGAGTTGGCAACCCTATGCAATGGCAGCCTCCTTCTATCCCGCCAGGCCAGGCCAGGGCAGGGCAGCCGCCGCCTTGCCCCGCGGAGAGCGAGGCAGGCAAGCCGGGCGGGCGGGCGGGCGGGCGTCGAGGGAGGGGGGTGCGGGATGGAGGTTACTGCCGGTCACAGGTTACGGTCGGCGATCACAACAACAGCCTACAGCGCCTGACCGCGTCTCAGCCAATCAGCGGCGCGGCTGCCTTGTCTGACTCCTGCTCGGCCAATGAGCGGCGGAGGCTCTGTTCCGCGGCCTCTTGTCAATGATTCACCGCTGTCTGTTCCCAGCTGCGGCGGCGCCTCTTGCCCCCCCCCGCCGGATGAAAGGAGAAGAAAGAATCCCTTCGCCCCTCCCACGCCCCGCCCCGCCCCCCCTGCAGCCGCCCCGGGCGACACGTGCGCGCGCTCAGCTGGGAGAAGAAGCAATGGGACCCTCTGAAAAGTCTGCCCCGGAAACGTCTCTGAACCTCAGAGGCTGTGGCCCCACACACTAAATAATGCACTTTCATCCACATTCAATGTTCTTTCCAACTGGATTTTAGTTGTGTGAACTGGCAAAATCCAGTTGGCGAGTGCACTGAAAGTGGATTGAATGTGCATTATTTGGTGTGTGGGGTCACAGCCTCTAGAGTCTCAGAGCGGCTTAGTCTCCTTTACCCACAACAGACACCCTGTGAGGTAGATGGGGCTGAGAGAGCTCTCCCAGAAGCTGCCCTTTCAAGGACAGCTCTGCCAGAGCTAGGACTGACCTAAGGCCATTCTAGCAGCTGCAAGTGGAGGAGTGGGGAGTCAAACCTGGTTCTCCAAGATAAGAGTCCAAACACTTAACCACTACACCAAAGACAGAACAGAGAAGAAGCTGGGAGAGGTGCCCCCCCCCACCCTAGAAAGGGGGCAAGGAAGTGGAAGGAGCACACCAGTGAAGCCCTTTCTTTAAGCGGAAAGGCCAAGGAAGTGGGGGTGGGGTTCAGTTAATCACTGTGATTACAGATTCAAGGGGGCAGCGTGTGGGTCTGAAGCAGCAGAACAAAGTTGGAGGCACCTCAAAGACCAACAGAATTTAATTCTGGGCATGAGCTTCCATGTGGAGGCTCAGTGCTTCAGATACAATGAAAGGATTACAGCTCAAAGGGCACTTTATGGTGGCCAGCTCTCCGCTGGGAAATTCCTGAGGCTCTGGGGAGGGGAGGGATGCTATAGAGTCCCCACCCTACAAAGCAGCTGTTATATCAGGGGAATTGGGCTCTATAAGTCTGGAATTTTATAGGGATGCCAGCCTCCAGGTGGGACCTGGGGATCCCTCTGGGAATTACAACTCACCTGCGGACATCAGTTCTAGATACAATGGATGCTTTGGGGGTGGAGTCTGTGGCCTTGTACCCCACTAAGGTCCCTGTCCTCCCTAAGCTCTATCCCCAAATCTCCAGGCATTTCCCAACTTGGATATGGCAACATTAGAATCGTAGAATCATAGAGTTGGAAGTCTAGTCCAACCCCCTGCACAATGCAGAAAATTCACAAACACCTCCCCCTAAATTCACAGGATCCACATTGCTGTCAGCTGGCCATCTAGCCTCTGTTGAAAAACCTCCAAGGAAGGAAAGCCCACCACCTCCTGAGGAGGAAGCCTCTTCCACTGAGGAACCACTCTAATGGTCAGGAAGTTCTTCCTGATGTTGAGTTGGAAACTCTTCTGATTTAATTTCAACCCATTGGTTCTTATTATTTTATTTTATTTTATTACATTAAGCTTATATCCCGCCCTCTCCGCAAGCGGACTCAGGGCGGCTCACAATATTACATTACTACCATTAAAACCAATAAAACATATAAAACATGATTACATATTTAAATTAAAGGTAGGACGTATTCTGGTCCTACCTTCTGGGGTCACAGAAAACAATTCCATACCACCCTCTATATGACAGCCCTTTCAGTACTTGAAGATGGTGATCATATCACCTCTCAGCCGCCTCCTCTCCAGGCTCAACATGCCCAGCTCCTTCAACCTTTATTCATAGGACTTTGTCTCCAGTCCCCTCACCATCTTCACAGGATTTTCACTGCTGTCAGATGGCCATCTAGCCTCTGTTCAAAAACCTCCAAGGAAGGAGAGCCCACCACCTCCCAAAGAGGAAGCCTGCTCCACTGAGGAATTGCTCTAATGGTCAGGAAGTTCTTCCTAATGTTGAGTCGGAAACTCTTCTGATTTAATTTCAACCCATTGGTTCTGGTCCTACCTTCTGGGGCCACAGAAAACAATTCCACACCACCCTCTATTTGACAGCCCTTCAAGGACTTGAAGATGGTGATCTTCAAGTTGCTCTCCCGCTTTCTCTTAATGTTAGGATTCAATTTGGTTTTGATACTCTGAGGAGGAGTCAGGAATGAAACAAGATTTGTGCAACATGGCCTGCGTTAGCATAGAGGTAAGACAAAAGATGCTGAGCTGGAGCAGGAAGGTAGACAAGCTTAGCCATTCATTGTGAGCCAGAGATGAAGACCTGGGAGATGCTTTACCTAGAACCCATTGGCTTTACATGTTTTATTGGGGGGAGAGGAGGAGTTTGCCTGGAGGATGCCTCTATTGTAACCTTGTGCATTGAGAACAAGGCCAGACAAGTTTCTCTGGCCTTTTCAGAGAGTATCTTCATTTGACCTGTTTCTGACAAGGAACTTCCAGTTCAGGTCAGGAAAATGGGGACCCCACTTCTTATGGGGTACTCCCATAAAGGTAGGCAGCGCCTTCTGATTGCAGTCCCACAAAGAAACCCCTCTGTCAAGAAGTTCTTCCTAATGTTTAGCCAGAAACTCTTCTGATTTAATTTTAACCTGTTGGTTCTGGTCTGATCTTCTGGGCAACAGAAAACATCATCCTCTATATCAGGAGTGGCCAACGGTAGCTCTCCAGATGTTTTTGGCTGGGGCTGATGGGAGTTGTAGGCAAAAAACATCTGGAGAGCTACCGTTGGCCACCCCTGCTCTATATGACAGCTCTTCAAGTAATTGAAGATGGCGATCATATCACCTCTCAGTCATCTCCTCTCGAGGCTATACATACCCAGCTCCTTCATCCTTTCCTCATAGGACATGATCTCCAGACCCCTCCTCACCATCTTTGTTGCCCTCCTCTAGACACATTCCAGCTTGTCTGTCTCCTTCTTAAATTGAACTGAACAACAGTCTAGTTGAGGTCTAACTGGACCAGAGTAAAGCTGTACCTGTCAGGCTCTGTTCATTAGTACTATTGCCAAATGCTGATTACTAACCATGTCAATTGATGCCGATGTGCTCACTAACCCAGGGGCAAGAGTGATAGAAAGGGGAGGGGGCGAAAGTAGAGCGTAGCTTCCCAGGAATATCAAAGGTTGCCAAGGGGACCACAGTTCAACAAAAACTGGAGATATATTGATTTGAGTCAATCTGCATCTGTTGGTCCACATTTTTTCCATAACAAATGTATCCCAAATCTTGTAACAATCTGATAACAACGGGAGTTTACTGCTTTTCCAAGCTGCTGCCATGACTTAGTGAACTATGCAATAAAGATCACTGTGGAAACAGTAATATTTATGTCTATTTCTTAATGCAGTAAATATGCTATGAACACAATGGTAGATTATGTATGTCTATTTATTAATGCAATAAATATACTATAAATAAGATGGTGGATTACTGATTACAATTGGTTCATGAAATTTCAACATTCTCCTTTATATAATAAAAGCCCTTTTGTGGTGGCAAAATGGAGCACCCTGATTGGTTGAGACTACACTATATCAACCTTTAGCCTGCCAAACCATCAATTACATTTAGCGGCTCCAGTCTGTTGTGGTTTAGTGGTTACATTTAGAATCATGGAGTTGGAAGGGACCTCCAGGGTCATCTAGTCCAACCTCCTACACAATGCAGGAAACTCACAAACACCTCCCCCTAAATTTAGTGGCTCCAGTCTGTTGTGTTCCACTGGCTGAGGATTGAGGCACTTCTTCACAGAGAAAGAAAGCCTCCCATTGCTTGGGAGACGGAGGAAGGAGGAAAAATGTCACAGAAAGCCATCTCTCAATTGGCTGAGGGCTCCTGCGTCTTCCTGGTGAGTGTGTAAAAGGAAGAGAAGCAGCAGAGTCCATCTGTCTTGGGGAAAGCTTCACCCCCTAGGCTTTCCTGTTAGTCTGAAAAGGTTGGTTGAAACACAGCAGATGGTTTGTGAGTGTGTGTGTGTTCAGTTTCATTTTGTGGAAGTGCAGCCAGCTTGGATGAGAGACCAAGAGGAAAGCTGAATAAGGAGGGTGAGTAAGCAGAGCCACCTGGGTCTTCCTGGTGACTCACCAGTGGTGAGTGTGTAAAAGGAAGAGAAACAGCAGAGTGTTTGCTTGGAGGAAAACTCCACCCCTTAGGCTGCTCTGCTTTTGTTTTCCTGTTAGTCTGAAGAAGTTGAAATACACCAGATGGTTATGTTTAGCTGTTCCAGTAAGTCAATTGCCCCAGTGTGTGTGCTGTTTTTAATCTGACTGCTTTGTGTATGCGTGTTCAGTTTCATTTAGTGGAAGTGCAGCCATCTTCTGGGGTATGGGGAAATGAAGATTGTATTCAGGGAAAGTTCACTGCTGTATTTTTATTTATGTTTTTGGGAGGAATGGGAAAGTCTCCTGGCTCTGCTCCCAGCTCCACTCCAAAGTCTTCAGGTGTTTTCTGAACAACCAAGCTTGGTTCTGTCAGAGGGGGAGGCCCTTTCCAGGACTATTTTGGCTTTTGAGGGAGAACCCATTGGGGCCAGTCCTGACTAGGGTGGTCAGCTCCAGGCTGGGAAATTCCTGGAGATTTTGTGGTGGAGTCTATGGAAGCCAAACTTTGGGGAGGGGAGAGGCCCCAGATGAATATAATGTCATAGAGTCCAGTCTCCCCTCCAAAACACTTACACACTTATGCTCTGATGCAGATTCTGACAGACTAGAGCCCTTTCACTACTCATTTGACACAAATGTCTCCTCCATTTTGTTGCAAATCAGGCAAGCACCATGGATGCTTGTGGTACTGATCTCCTGATTTCACTGCTGGCTACTTCCCACAACATTTCATGCCCCAAACTGGAGGACAAATGTATCCTGACTCATTCCATTGTGGAGCAATTACTATTCCAACAAGATAGGTTAGAAACCATTCCTGCCTTACATACTATGGCTGGCTGGCAGCAGGAAATCTTGCTTCCCAGCGCACTGAAATGTCCAAGACCTGGAGGAACAAATGGCCAAGGATGCAGAAACTGTTTTGCAAATTGGACAAGAGGCAGAACACTCTGAGGAAGGCACTGATGTACCAAATCCTGTGCAACATTGACCCTTCCACATCCAGCACTCATACCATCCAGCCACAGTGTGGGGACCAGCACACTTGTGATACTGGTCAGAATGGAGAAAAGATTATGAGAAGAAACCTTGCTTGGGAGTGGAGCTGGGAGCAGAGCCAGGAGATTTTCCCATTCCTCCCAAAAACATAAATAAAAATCTCCACATTGATGCATGGAATGAATGGCATGCAGGTGTGCTGCAGACAGGGTTGTGTTGAGGGTAAGAAGTCTCAGTGGCTGAGCACAGTGGCAAGCAGGGATGGTTGCAGCAGTGACCATAGAGCCGGGCTTCTGCCTGTTGCATGAAAACGGGAACACCGTGCACTCAAGGAACACAGGAAGCTGCCTTCTACCGAATCAGACCACCAGTCCATCAAGATCAGTATTGCCTCCTCAGACTGGCAGCAGCTCTTCAGGGTCTCAGGTCTTTCATGTCACCTGCTGCCTCGTCCTTTGAACTGTAGATGCCACTGACTCAACCCTGGACTTTCTGCTTGTCATGAGGGCTCCACTGCGTAGGTTTTTTATAATTGTCATAAAGTTCCTCTCAAAGTAACATAATAGCAAAGCAGTCTTCTCTGATGCAGCCTTTTTGACAGCTGTTATCTTTAGGGCATTGTGCAACTCAGAGCTTTCCCAAGACTTCAGGGTACATGGCAATGGGAATCAGTCCTCCTCCCTGGAAGAGAACAGATGTGAACTCTAGTGGGTGAGCAGCCCATGCTCTGAAGCATCCTCAGTCTGGGACAGCCAGAAGCAGAACTCACTGTGCTCCCTGCAGCCTCTGAGGACTCAGGGCAAGAATCTGATACCGTCCCACAGAAAGCCCCTTGGCTGGTGTGGCGCCCACTGTTCTCTTGGCACGCACAGATGATTTGGAGGTGTTGAGGGCAAGAAGTCTCAGTGGCTGAGCACAGCAGCAAGCAGGGATGGTTGCAGCAGTGACCATAATGCCTGCATAGAAATGACCATAAGAAGACTGAATTCATACCTGCACCCAAGGGTTGTTTTGTAGGTGGTGGAGCTCATCCAGGATTGTTCTGCAGTTGCAACTACCATTCAATGGACAAGGTGGGAAGGAGGAGGTGGAACTCTCAGAAAGGTTCAGGAGCTGTGCTCCTGTGAGCTCCTGCTGAATCTGAGGCCTGCCTACACCTATTTTCAGGGTCTCTTTCCATCCATTGCAACTTTATCTTTGCAACTCAGGTTGTGCATTTGGAAACAGTAAAGCAGGGCTTTTTAAAAAAAATGTTCAACCAGACATGATATGCAGTTTCAAGCTGGGGAGAGGGGGAACATACACAATTCCAATAAAACAGTGGTCCCCAACCTTTTTGGCCTCAGGGACTGGCCCCAGGGCCAGCAGGGTGGGGGCACCCAATTTGGCCTCCCCCCCACCCCCCGCAGCGCCTCCTCCTCACCTCAGTTTTCACCATTTTAAGGCTGGGGAAGAGGCCATGAAGCTCCTCTCTGGCCGACCCCCCCCCCCGCCAATCAGCTGATCGGTGGGGGGTTGGCCTGGGAGGAGCTTCATGGCCCCCTCCCTGGTCTTAAAATGGTGAAAACTGGGGTGAGGAGGAGGTGCTGGGGGGGGGGGCAAAGCTGCAGGGGGCGGGGCTGCAAGGCTGCATGGCCCATTGCAAGCAGGTTGGGGACCCCTGCAATAAAACATTTGTTCAGTTCAACAGTTCAAGCCATGCAGGTGTATTATGTTAGGAGATGGGGAAAGTGACTAATTCCACCAATGCAAAGAGTAAGGTCAAGAGTTTTTGCTCCCCTTGAGCCCCTGATCAAACACATCCTTTTCTCCTCCCCCACCAAACACCCTCCCTGTCCCCCTTCACAAAGTGCTCCTCAATGTCTCAAAGGGGAAGGGACGCAGTTCTAGATCAAGGGAAGCCCCCTTTCTTCACAAAGCGGTGAAAGAAGAGCACAGGAGGGAGTATAGCTTCTTGCACTGTGGGCAAGAATTACATTTACATACTACAGTGCCTTTCACAGTTTGAACGTTTTCCTTTTTGAAAAGCTGTGTGGTGAGGCACACGTGGGTCTGTGCCTGAAGACAAAGTCCCATCCCAGTCAGGCCAGCCAGGATCCGACTGGTTGAGACAGAAAGGGCCTCAGAGGAGCAGAGGTAGCTCTGGCAGCCCTTACAGCATGGATTCCCAGCTTCCAAGCCAAGACTGCACTGCACACTCTCTGAGCAGCTAGCCCAGACATCAGGAGCTCTGGCTGCCTTGACAGAATTGCACATCATCCTCAACATGAGGAAATCTTGCCCAGACTTTGACTGAACTTTGGTCTTCCCAGGATTTCAGAGCCAGCCTGGGTGCCAAGGAGAGGGAGATGTGTTGTGCATCACTGTCCCTGGGAGCTGGGAACTCCGAGTTCATTAAACTTTGCAGACGATAAGATGCCTGCCAACTGAGATGATGACCAGCGACATCTCCCTCTCCAGAGGCATATCTCGTGTTCTCGCTTGGGTCAGAGTCAGCAGGAAATGATCGAACGGGGCCAGCGTGAGCCTTGTTGCCACCAAGAGTTGCCAATATTTATTGGTAGAACTATTTTGAGTATGTGTCAAAAGAATGACCTTTCTGTACATGAGGTGATCAATCTGCTGTTTCCTCCACTTGCATAACAGTCTGCAACACTCCACAGCCTTTGAGCCAGCGGGCATCGCAGGGGATGGGGGGCGGGGGGGCACTTTCCACAGGGATGCCTGGAACCACTTTTCTCCCCCAGGGGCCATTCCACCCATTTGCATTTTAACACTTGATGCCTCGACAGGCTTGTTTTCTTCTTCCTTCCTTTCCTCCTTTTGTATTGTGACTATTAGACTGTGAACCACCATGGCTGGGTGATTAATATTAGGGCTACTTGCTCAGGTTTGGAAAATGTCTGGAGATTTTGGGGGTGGAGCCTGGGGAGGGTGGGGTGTGGGGAGGGGAGGGGCCTCAGCAGGGATGTGATGCCCTCCCAAGCAGCCATTTTCTCCAGGACAACTGATCATTTCAGGAGATCCCCAGGTCCTACCTGGAGATTGGCAACTCTATGTGGGGGGCATGTGGACTTTGCAACTTGTGGATTTGCACCGAATCAAGAAGCAAGTTAGATTATTGAGCATACACATAACAGTTACAGCTATAACCCCAGACCAACATAGATTGCCACCTGAATCTATTTTAAAACAGTATATGATATGTATATATGTATATGCACATATAAGTATTTGATATAAATATATGTATAATTGTAAAAGTGAATGGCCATGAACAATAAATTTGATTATTGATAAATATATGATAAAATGGTAAAATAAGAACACATACCATTTTTATGCCGGGCACCTAGGTTGGGACTGAGGGATTTGGAATTTTGTCTCTCGGGAGTGGGGGAGGGATCCTGGGAAAGAAGATCTGAGACCCTTGGAACGGCAGGTCAGGGTTAAAACTCTGCAAAAAGCCTGGAAGGTGGACCACATTTTCAAACCATCTCACACTCCTTCCAGGCTTCTTCCAGTGTATTTTAGCAGCAACCCACCCAGGGCTTTGTTTGTAGAAAAGCCAAGCAGGGACTCATTTGCATATTTGGCCACACCCCCTGACACCAAGCCTGCCAGAACTGTGTTCCTGTGCATTCCTGCTCAAAAAAAGCCCTGAACACACCCAATATATTTTTCAGAAATTTGGCTGCCATCACAAAGGCTGTAGTGTGGAATTGTTATCTGTGGCCCTGGAACCGACGGGTTGAAATTAAATCAAAAGAGTTTCCGGCTCAACATTAGGAAGAACTTCCTGACTGTTAGAGTGATTCCTCAGTGGAACAGGCTTCCTCCTTGGGAGGTGGTGGGCTCTCCTTCTTTGGAGGTTTTTAAACAGAGGCTTGATGGCCATCTGAGAGCAATGGAGATCCTGTGAATTTGGGGGAGGTGTTTGTGAGTTTCCTGCATTGTGCAGGGGGTTGGACTAGATGACCGTGGAGATCCCTTCCAACTCTGTGATTCTATGAACTTCCTGACCATTAGAGCAATTCCTCAGTGAAACAGGCTTCCTTGGGAGGTGGTGGGCTCTCCTTCCTTGGAGGTTTTTAAACAGAGGCTAGATGGCCATCTGACAGCAATGAATATCCTGTGAATTTAGGGGGAGGGATTTGTGAGTTTCCTGCATTGTGCAGGGGTTGGACTAGATGACCCTGGAGGTCCCTTCCAACTCTATGATTCTGTTATTCTAATCTACGTAGCTAAGAATTTCAGGATTTTCTATGGGCTGCCTTATTGCAATTCTACATCTAGGGTTCCACTAGCATTTCAGATATTTAAGGCACTACTATGGGCGGCTTCTGCACAGGATCCTTCCCTCTTTTTGTTCAGGAACTGTCTCCTCTTTTTGAAGATGTAAGCAGATACCACTCCGGAGCCAAAAAGGGAGGCTACCCACCAAACTTTGGGCTGTCCTTATATCTGGAAAATGCTCAGAACAGAAAACTACCACAGGTCAGCTGTCTCCAGGGCTTTTTTTGTAGAAAAAGCCCAGCAGTACTGTGTACAATTCTGTTTTAACAATTTATTGATATCATATGGTTACACAACTTAGTTATTTCTTAATTATCTCAATATTAATCCGTATGACATTTCAATCCTCCCTCCCTCCAATGTTGTATTTTAACAAATTATTAATAACATACGGTTACGATGTTTAGTTATATCTTTTCTATCCCTAACCCATATGATATTTTCAATCCCCCCTCCCTCCGTTATTAGACTTACCCCGAAGTTATATATTTAAATCTAAATATAAAGGTATCCCAAACCCATCAAAACACACTGTCTTTTTCTTCTCATTCATATTAAAAAATTGTCCAATGTCTTTTTACGTTCCATTCTAACTCTATATATTTTTTAAATTTCTTCCACTCCTTTTTAAACACTTCCAGATCATAGTCTCTCAAAGTTCTTGTTAATTTATCCATCTTGCTCCACAATAAAACTTTCACAATCCAGTCCCATTTCTCTGGTATTTTTTCTTGTTTCCACAGCTGCACATACAATGTCCTAGCAGCTGAGAGCAGATACCAAATTAAAGTCCTATCTTCTTTTGGAAATTTTTCTATTTGTAATCCTAGCAGAAAAGTCTCTGCCACTTTCTTGAAGTCATAACCCAAAATTTCTGATCACCGCACCTCAAAAAAAATATTATAGTATTGGAAAAGGTCCAGAAAAGAGCAACTAGAATGATTAAAGGTTTGGAACACTTTCCCTATGAAGAAAGCTCGAAACGCTTGGGGCTTTTTAGCTTGGAGAAATATCGACTGTGGGGTGACATGATAGAGGTCTACAAGATTGCATGGGATGGAGAAAGTAGAGAAAGAAGTACTTTTCTCCCTTTTTCACAATACAAGAACTCGTGGGAACTCAATGAAATTGCTGAGCAGTTAGGTTAGAATGGATAAAAGGAAGTCCTTCTTCACCCAAAGGATGATTAGCACATGGAATTCACTACCACAGGAGGTTGGGGCGGCTACAAGGATAGACAGCTTCAAGAGGGGATTGGATAAACATATGGAGCAGAGGTCCATCAGTGGCTATTAGCCACAGCATATTGCTGGAACTCTCTGTCTGGGGCAGTGATGCTCTGTATTCTTGGTGCTTGGAGGGGGGGAAACAGTGGGAGGGTTTCGAGTGTCCTGGCCCAACTGGTGGACCTCCTGATGGCACCTGTGTTATTTGACATCTGTGTGACACAGAGTGTTGGAGTGGATGGGGCATTGGCCTGATCCAACATGACTTCTCTTATATACTTAGGAACTCGTTTGCATATTAGGTCACACCCCCTGATATCACTGATGTTTCACACAGGGCTTTTTGTAGAAAAAGCCCAGCAGGAACTCATTTGCATATTAGGCCACACCCCCTGATGCTGAGCCAGCTGGAACTGTGTTCCTGTTCCTGCTAAAAAAAACAACCCAAAACCCCCTGGCTGTCTCCCATTCCAAGTTGCTATTCATTATTGCAAGCTGGCCAGGACTTTGGCCAAGCATTTGATATATTTTGTTGCATGATAAATTGATGAAAGAACTGGAGAAACTCCAGCCGTATGCGGGAGCATTTGAACTGGTTGGTGAAAAGACACAGATGACTTATCCTAGCAGGTCAAGTGCTTATAGGAAGGTGAATCCTTTAAGCAGGGCTTTGTTTTCTGGAAAAAGAGGTGCCGGAACTCTCAAGAAGGAAATAACGAAGAAACACATTAGTGTCCCTCATGAACTTTAAAACTTTTGGGGAGAATTTTGTTCCCACAAAGTGGTTCCAGAACTCCATTCTATTGCATTCCCTGAGGGGAAAAAAGCTCTCCCTTTAAGGCAGAGGTCCCCAACCCCCGGTCCCTGCCCTGTTAGCAACCGGGCCACGGAGTGAGGCAGAGTTACTGCACTGCCCCTTTCGCCCACCCAGGTTCCAGGTGGATGAAAGAGGCAGTGCAGCTACACTCTAAAGCACTACCTAGGCTTCCCAATCCCCAGGTCCCAGAGGGGGATCCCCCGTTTTTACAGACTTCTCCCCTCGCAGCCAGCCGGCAGGCGGGGGAAGCCCTGCCCCCACAGTCATCATGTAGTTTTAGAGCTCCTGCAGGTTTAGAAACCTGCAAACAGGTCCGTTTTTGAAATGTGTGCCTTTAAGGCTGAGCAGGAAACAGGAAGGGCTTCATGGGAAAGGGTCAGTAACAGTTTCCTTGGCAAACGACCCCTCCCTTTCTTTTGCTTTCGTTTTCAGAGCAAGTAAAGTTCTGCAGGAACAAGACTTGGTAAGTATTTGTGTGTGTGAGAGAGGGAGGGGGCAGGGGATTCCCTGGTTTGGAGGCCCTCCCCCCCTTTAGAAAGCATGCGGGGGGGAGGGAAATGTCTACTGGGCACTTTATTATTCCCTATGGAGAACAATTCCCATAGGGAATAATGGGGAATTGATCCGCGGGTATTGGGGGCTCTGGGGGTGCTATTTTTTGAGGTAGAGGCACCGTATTTTTATTATAGCATCTAGTGCCTCTCCCCAAAATACTCCCCAAGTTTCAAAACGATTGGACCAGGGGGTCCAATTCTATGAGCCCCAAAAGATGGTGCCCCTATCCTTCATTATTTCCTATGGAAGAAAGGCATTTAAAAAGGTGTGCTGTCCCTTTAAATGTGATGGCCAGAACTCCCTTGGAGTTCAGTTATGCTTGTCATACCCTTGTTCCTGGCTCCACCCCCAAAGTCTCCTGGCTCTGCCCCCAAAGTCCCCAGATATTTCTTGAATTGGACTTGGCAACCCTAGCACTACCTGTTTCATTTGCCCAGGTCCTGGGTGGGTGGAAGGGGCAGCGCGGCAGTGGCCTTTACCTACTGCTCATTTAAAGACCTCCATGGGGGGGGGGGCAGGGACAGGATGTGGGGGCAGCCTGGGGAAGCCAAAACCCCAGCACCCCTACTAGTCTGTGGAAAAATTGTCTTCCACAAAACCGGTCGTTGGTGCCAAAAAGGTTGGGGCCACTGCTTTAAGGTACCAAAAGACAAAGGAAGTGGGGAGGACAAGAGGAATTGAATGAAGTACCAAAAGGTTAAGGAACTCATATTAAGGGCCCAATAGTTCTGTGTCTAATGTTGAAGCTTAAATATGATCAAATATACAAAAACATATATGTATTTATTTGTGTAAAACAATTTTTATTATTCAGCAACATTACTCAGTTATCATCCAAAAATGAACATCAAAAATATTGCATCACATTTCCCATCTCCCTCCCCCCCTTTCTGTGATTCCCCGGTGCATTCTGCTTAAAGTAGATATATATAAAAAGGTAATATTAACCTTTTAAGAACCTTTTTTTTAAAAAAACCCTTATAACTATAATAAAATACAAATAAGAACAAGGTTACTTATTACTATTATTATCTATCTTGATTAATAGTCCATTTATAGTATTATTATACTTAATTCTTAGTGTTATCTATCTTAATTATAGTCCATTAAACCCAGTCCTTATTTCCATAATTCCACTTTACCTAACATATATGTATTTATTTATTACAGATTCAATAAGAACATATATAAGCCCAAGTAATAGTCTCAATTCAGAATAAAATCATACATTAATCCCAAAAACAGACCACTATTGACCCTGACTAAAACACATTTTGGCCAATTGGCTTTTCTGAGTGGTCAAACAATGTGGTTTCAGAATGGCTCCAGACCTTAAAGTAATACAGTTATTTCTTAAACATAGACCAGGTGAGATTGTTCTGGAGAAGAAAAAAATAACAATTATTAATTACTGAAATCAGTAAATTAAGACGCTCTTTTAAGCCAGCTAGCCAGGTTTGGTTAAATCAGCTCTGTTGGGGAGTGTGAAGGACTGGCTGTTCAGCATGTAAGGAGACCAGTGAAGACTGGATTCTTATGGGGCGAAAGCAGAGGGAACTCTGACTTCAGTGGACATGACAGGAATCCCTATTATCTGCCTTCCAACAGCAAGTATGTGTTCCAAACCCACTTTCATTCCCTGAAAATGTCCGATGTGCTTCCATGTTCCATACGTGCAGTCTGTACTGAGCTGAGGTGGCCAGGGTTGTCCCGTCAATGACTGAATCAGCCCCAGAGTCTGCACTCACCTCCCCCCAGAAAGGTTCTCCTCCAAAGGGCTCTTGTACAGTTGCAAAGAAACATACCGAGAGAGAAGACTGTTCCAGAGGGGTCCCCATGGGACTCTGCTTTGGAGGAAATAAACAAGAGTCTTGCAATACCTCAAAGACTGATGCTAGTGTAAGCTTTTGTGCACTGGAGCCGCTTTTTGTCAAATCATAGAATTGCCAACCTTCCAGGAGCAGCCTGGCAATCTCCCAAAATTGCAACTGATTTCCAGACTACAGAAATCGGTTCCCTTGGAGAAAATGGCTGCTCTGGGGTGGATTCTGTGGCACTGTATCCCACCGAGCTCCCTCCCCTCTTCTCCCCATTCCAAACTACACCCCCAGATCTTCAGGAATTTCTCAACCCAGCAACCCTCTTCCTATAACTTCTCCCTCCTTCTACCTACAGGACATGTACATGGAGGGGTTGCAGAAGCTGGGTTACCAACTGCCACTAGGGTAGCACCTGGAGATTGGGGGGGGGGGGAGAAGGGGAGTGTCTTCAGGGGTGTATAATGCCTTACAGCCTTTTCTCCAGGGGAACTGATCTCTGTCATCTGGCGATCAGTTGTAATTCCAGCCACCATTTGAGGTTAACTCTGAAGAATGGGTGCTTGTTATAGTGAATGAAAAAGAGCCCCGTGGCGCAGAGTGGTAAAGCTGCAGTACTGTCAGAAGCTGGGTTCAGGTAGCCGGCTCAGCCCTCCATCCTTCTTAGGTCAGTAAAAGGAGTCCCCAGCTTGCTGGGGGGAAACTGTAGATGACTGGAGAAGCGAGAAGGCAATGGCAAACCACCCCGTAAAAAGTCTGCCGTGAAAACGTTGTGAAAGCAATGTCACCCCAGAGTCGGAAATGACTGGTGCTTGCACAGGGGACTACCTTTACCTTTTTTTAAAATAGTGAATGACAGAAGACATATTGGAATTGTTTCTTCTAGACCCCTCCTTGATAAAGATCATCTTGGAAACAGAGTTCTACTGAAGCTGGCATCTCCGTTGGAGGAGGCACAAGGAGCTTTAATGTTACAAGCACTTCTGTACAAGCACCTTTTGTCTTTCAAGTATGGAGCTTGGACTTTAAGAGAATTTCTTGGGACACTGAATATTTAATAATTGTGGCACTTTTATGAAGTGTGTGGTTTTTGATTAGTAACATAAATTGTGAAATGTGAGTAAATTCAAACTTTATATAATAATTTGTAAAAGAGTGGCAGTTTTGTTTAATCACGGTGTTATGTAGTATCTTTTTTACCCCCTGGAGGTTGGCAATCCTACTGTCTGTCTGCTTGGTTCTATCTTTTGTGTGGAATGCATCCATGTTCTAGCTTGGGTGATCTCATTGGGTCATTGGCCACTGCCAAAGGTTGACTGATGTGTTCAGCTGCTGCGCAGGTGTCTTTGGGAGCCTGTCATGATTGGTGGGTGGCCGGGGAGGCTCCAGGGACATGTGGGGGGGGGGGGGGAGTTGTGGATGCTGCCCAATGACTTCTTGTTCCTTGAGCAATTATTTTTGGTTTTGTTTTCTGCTGTGATAGGAGTCTAGGATGATGACTCTCTCTCCCATTCTGACCTTCACCTTCAGGCAATGTCTGCCAAATGTTGTGCAATCATAGGATAGCCTTCAGAGCATGGATTTAATTTACAGCTGCTCCATTCTCAGATGACTTTTCCTACCTCTTGTTTGGAAGAGTTGCTGCTTTTCCCTGGAAGTGATGCTGTGCCGATGGCCCTGCCCTCCTGCCTGGCCTGGCAGCCCAATGACCTTCAGCTCTTCCCTTCGCTTGCAGATCCTATGAATAAAATGACACCTCCTGGGAATTAAACCAGTCACCTTAACTAGGGATGTGCAAAAAAAAATAATTCGGTTTTACACGGATTCGGAAGTATACGGGGGGGGGGGGGGGAATTCGGAATCCCTGTATACTCCTGAATACCGCATTCGGAATAGCCGCATATACGTAAGATGCGCAGCTATTACCAAATATACGGCCCTATTATACCATGGCTATCGGGGTCTCAGGTCCCACCATCTCCTGCCTGATCTTTTCAGCTGGAGATGCCAGGGATGGAACCTGCTGGGAGGGAGAGACGGTGGTTCAGTGGTAGAGCATCTGCTTGGTAAGCAGAAGGTCCCAGGTTCAATCCTTGGCATCTCCAAAAAGGGTCCAGGCAAGTAGGCATGAAAAACCTCTGCTTGAGACCCTGGAGAGCTGCTGCGAAGACAGTCTGAGAAGACAATACTGACTTTGATGGACCCAGGGGGGTCTGATTCAGTGTAAGGCAGCTTTATATGTTCATATGACCTTCTGCGTGCCACAGCCCCTCCCCCTGTGCGTGTGAGAGAGAGGGTAATAATAATAAATAAAATTTTATTTATATCTCGCCCTCCCCGCTGAAGCGGGCTCAGGGCGGCTAACAACATATTCATATAGTTATACAAAGGTTTAAAATCACATTAGTTTTAAAACATTCCAATTTAACCAAATACAATACAAAAAATTTCAGGTGCTAATTCTATTCATAAGATATGGTGACAAAAGTCACCCAACATCAGTCGCTCAGCTGTCAAAGGCCATCCTGAAAAGGGTGGTCTTACAGGCCCTGCGGAACTGCTCAAGGCTCCGCAGGGCTTGCACTTCTTCCGGGAGCTGGTTCCAGAGGTGTGGAGAAGGCCCGTGTGCGAGTATTTTGTAGTTTGGCCTCCTTTGGTCCGGGGATAGTCAGCTGGTTCTTCCCTGCTGACCTCAGTGCTCTCTGGGGTTCGTATGGGCAAAGACGGTCCCTCAGGTAGGCAGGTCCTCGACCATATAGGGCTTTAAAGGTAATAACCAGCACTTTGTAACTAACCCGGAAAGTAACTGGCAACCAGTGCAGTCCGCATAGCCCCGGCTGTATGTGCTCCCACTTTGGGAGCCCCAATAACAGCCTAGCCACCGCGTTCTGCACCAGCTGCAACCTCCGGGTTCAGCACAGAGGCAGCCCCACGTAGAGGGCATTACAGTAATCCAATCTTGAGGTGACCATTGCATGGATCACTGTTTCTAGGTCCCGGTGCTCCAGGAAAGGAGCCAACTGCCTTGCCCGCCTCAGGTGGAAGAACGCCGACTTGGCAGTGGCTGCTATCTGGGCCTCCATTGATAATGAAGGCTCCAGTAGGACTCCCAAGCTCTTGACCTGGTGCGCCGCTTTCAGTGGCACACCATCAAAAACCGGGAGAGTTATTTCTCTCCCTAGAGTGCCGCGACCCACGCAAAGGAGCTCTGTCTTCGTCGGGTTCAGCTTCAGCCCACTCAGCCTAAGCCAAGTTGCCACGGCCTGCAATGCCAGGTCCAAATTCCCTGGAACGCAGTCAGGCCAGCCATCCATTAGCAGATAGAGCTGGGTGTCATCTGCATATTGGTGACACCCAAGCCCACACCTCCGGGCAATCTGGGCAAAGAGGCGCATATAGATGTTAAATAACATCGGGGAGAGAACTGCTCCCTGCGGCACCCCACAATCTGGTGTGTGCCTCTGGGACAGCTCCCCCCTGATTGCCACCCTTTGTCCCCGTCCCTTGAGGAAGGAGGAAAGCCATTGGAGGGCTAGCCCCCTAACCCCTATGTCGGCGAGGCGGCGGGTCAGTAGCTGATGGTCGACCGTATTGAATGCGGCTGATAGATCTAGTAGCATCAGCACCGCCACGCCGCCTCGATCCAGATGCTGCTGGAGGTCATCTACTAAGGCGACCAGCACTGTCTCCGTCCCATGACCTGGGCGACAGCTGGACTGGCAAGGGTCTAGGATGGAAGCGTGGGGTGGGGAGAGGGATTTGGGTGGATGGGACAGACTTAGATCTTTTTTGGTAATTGGCTAAGTATGAAATGAAGGCCAGGGCGTGCATGTCTAACTTTTCACGTCACATGGCCAGAAAGTAAAGCTGCCAACCTCCAAGTGAGACCTGGAATGACAATTGATCTCCTCCAGGCTAGAGAGATGAGTTTGTCTGGAAGAAATGGCTACTTTGGAGGGTGGACTTGGTGGCATTACATTCCTTCTGAGGTCCTTTCTCTCCCTGGGCACCACCCCTAAATCTCCAGGAATTTCCCAGACTGGAGTTGGCAACCCTAAAAGGAAGGCAAAGCAAGAGGGCGGTGAGTCATGTAGGCACAGAACTGTTACCAAAAAGGCCAGTGGGGGAGTTTTGCTGACACAAGCATATTGATAGAAGAGGGCACAGTTTAAGCCACCCTTACAGCAGGGATTTTAAAAAGACTCAACTCTTCTCTGAAAACCAGCCCTTTCGACGTTTGTGTCTTGTCGCAAACAGCAGCATAGCAAGTATTCTGGAATGAACATTTAAGCTAGTCAAGAGCGCCCACTGGTGGCTGAAGCTGTGATAGAAGCAACCATAGGAAAACACCCAGCGGACTTTATGAAGTCATTTAAAAAAATTATTTAGATTTTTTTACTCCCTTCTCTGCTTGCATGGGGCTCAGGGTTTACAACAGTTTAGCTCAATACAATATAAAACAGATTACAAACCATAAAAACACAATATTTGAGAATTTCAGGAACATTTAAATATTTAAAAAAATAAGACCCTGCTAGCATTCAGTCATGGGGGGGGGGGGGGCAGATGTGGAGAATAGTCGCTGGCTTCAACCAAAGGCCTGGTGGAAGGTCTCAGCCTTACATGCCCTGGGAAACATTAATAGATCAGGCAGGGCAGGACCAGATAGACACGTTTTTTTTTTTGGGGGGGGGGGGAGGGGAGGCAACATTAAAATATGACATTCCCTTATGGGCCCATAGAACAGAATGGACTCCGTATCCAATTTGGAGCTCCCCCTCTGTCAGCGCCCGGGGCAAGCACCCCCTGTGCCCCCCCCCAGATCAGGCCCTTGGCTGGGGCTCAGGCAGAGACGTGATAAGTTTCAGTGCATCCAAATGCAATCTTCTGGAAGAAGGAGGAGCAGGAAACTGGATTTATATCCCATCCTTCTCTTGAAGTCCTAGAGCGGCTTACAATTTCCTCTCCCTCCCCAAAACAGACACCCTGTGAAGTAGGTGGGGCTGAGTGACAGAAACTGCTCCTGAGAGAACAGTTCTGAGACCCAAGGTCACTCAGCTGGCTGCAACTGGAGGAGGAGTGGGGAATCAAACCCAGTTCTCCAGATTAGAGCCTGCACTTTTAACTACTACACTGGTTCTTTGGGCCCAAGCTCCACCTTCTCTAGCACCTCTGCCACAGCTGCCAATGAAATCAAGGCACGTATTCCTAATATTCATATTTCTAGTCTGGGGCCTGGTTCTGAGGAAGGTGTCAGTGAGCCAGTTTCCAAGGGGGGGTGGTCTCATGATGGATCGCCCCTCCCTATTTTTTAACCCCTCCAGATAGAAAAGGTAGATATCAGCAGAAGAGGTCTAACCTGCCATTAATATGGTTCCCAACTCTGGATTAGGAAACTTCTGGAGAATTGGGGAAGGGGAGCCTAGGGAAAGTAGGGTTTGGGAAGAGGAGGGACCTCAGTGAGGTATGATGCCAAACATTCCACCCTCCTAAGCAGTCCGCCTTTATCTGGAGATGTAATTCCTGGAGCTCTCCAGCTCCCTCATGTGACAGCTACCAAAATGGGCCTAACCAGCAGCTACCTCAGGCTGCTTTTGGGAGAGAAAAATCACACAAGGAGGAAGGTAGGGATGGGAAATTCTGGAGATTTGTGTCAGAACTTGGATGAACTTCAGAAGGGTCCAATACTTGTTGCAAGTTAGGATCTTTATTTGAAGAACTACAGTACTATAGTAACGAAATAACAGTAATGGCGATTCTGGGCAGTTGGTTACATTTTATGCCCACAGCAAAGCATAATAAAACAATAATTCACACGGTCTCAAATGGTTGTCTCTTCTTCCCAGCCTCCGTTATCAGCAAAGGAGGATGCCCCCCTGTTGCGAAGGTCAAACGGCCTGGCTTCAAAGGGCAACTGTGGATGTTAAGCAGAGACTCTCTGCCGCCTGCCTTACTGCCCTAAATATTTGGCATAGCAGAGAGGCCCGGGTCACTGACCGCTGTCAAGCCTTCTAAGTTACAACATGGAGTCAGTTTGGTTAAAGCAAAGCAATCAAAGTTACAAGTTCTGACATACTGCCCCCCCTAAGCTCTTCGGCTTGGGCTTGTGTGGGTACAGTAGGTGAAATTTTCTGAGTAATTGCGGTGCGGATACATCAGTAGCTTTTACCCACTCATCACAGCTAGGGGGAAAGTACTTCCACCTGATCAGATAATATAGCACCCCCCTTCGGATCTTAGAGTCTAGAATATCTAACACCTCATGATGACTCTGACCCTTCACTAATGTCGGAGGCGGCTCCGGGGGGCGAGGATGAAACTGCGTAGCTCCAGGATCCTTGCGAAGAAGGCTGCAATGAAAAACAGGGTGGATCTTACTTAGGGATTTGGGTAACTCTAGTTCCACAGTCACTTTATTGATAACTTTCTTTATTTTGAATGGCCCCAGGTACTTGAGGGCAAGTTTGCGGCACCCTTGAGGAAGGGGCAAGTTTTTGGTGGATAGGAACACTGTCTCTCCCTCCTTCATTTCCCATTGCGGGGCATGTTTTTTGTCAAAGTGCCGCTTATACTCCCTTTTTGCTTCTTCCAGATTTTCTTGGATCACTTTCCACCCTTCCCTTATCCCCTCCCACCACTGGAGGCAAGGAGTGGGCTCTTTCGGTCCTGCAGGAAGGGGGAGGTTTGGGAAAGGCTTCCCCTCGTAGCCGTTGACTATTTGGAAAGGGGAGGTTTTGGTAGAACTATGGAGGCTGTTATTGTATCCATATTCTGCGAACGGCAGAAGCTCCACCCAATTTGTTTGTTGGTAATTAATGTAACACCTTAGATACTGTTCGAGAAGCCCGTTCACTCTCTCCGTCTGTCCGTCCGTCTGCGGGTGGTAAGCGGAGCTAAGACCTTGCTTGATGCCAGCTAGCTTGCAAAACTCCCGCCAGAAGTTGGCAACGAACTGTGGCCCGCGGTCACTAATGACCTTCTCGGGGAATGAGTGTAGGCGGACCACGTGATTAAAGAAAAGCTGGGCCAATTTCTTAGCTGTGGGCAATTTCTTGCAGGGGATGAAGTGGGCTTGCTTTGAAAAAGTGTCAACCACTACCAGTATCACTGTTTTCCCCTGGGATGGAGGAAGTTCCACTATAAAATCCATCGACACAACGGCCCAGGGTCGACTGGCCGTGGGGAGGGGGACGAGGTGGCCGGGGGGTTTTCCTCCCCTGCGTTTGGACATGATGCACGTAGGGCATGCTAGCACGAATTCAGAAACGTCTCTTTTTAGTTTTGGCCACCAAAATTGTCGAGTGATGAGGTGGAGGGTTTTTACATACCCAAAGTGACCGGCCAGGCGGTTGGAATGGCTCTGTTCTAATACCTCCTTCCTCATAGACTTAGGCACATAGATTTTCCCTCTGTGGAGCCAAAGTCCCCCCTCCCCTTGCTCGAGCCCGTCGGGGCGCTCTGCTCCTTCTAAGTCTGCCTCTGACGCAAAGCGTTCCTTTTGCGGTAATTCCGGGGCCCCGGTCTTTTTTCCCGAACGGGTAGTGACCCCTCCCCCGACTGCTGAGGGGGGGATGAGAGAGTCGATTACTTCCTCTCATTGACTCTCGTGCTGAGGCATGCGTGATAGCGCATCAGCCAAAAAGTTCTTCGTTCCTGGGATGTGTTTCAGCACGAAGTCAAATTTTGCAAAGAATCCCGCCCACCGGATTTGTTTGGCCGTCAGTTTGCGGCGACCCGTGAGGGCTTCTAAGTTTTTGTGGTCGGTCCAAATTTCAAAGGGGACTCGGGCTCCCTCTAACCAGGATCTCCAAGTTTTCAAGGCAAACATTACTGCAAAAGCCTCTTTGTCCCACACCGACCAGTTTCTTTGTTCGTTTGAGAATTTGTGTGAGATATAGGCGCAGGGACGCAGTTCCCCCTCCTCGTTCCTCTGCATCAATATGGCTCCTACGGCGACGTCGGAGGCGTCGCATTGCACCACGAAGGGTTTTAGTTCATTGGGGTGAGCCAGTATTGGTTCAGAGGTGAAGAGTTGCTTAAGCTCTTGGAAAGCATGGTGGCATTCCGGCGCCCATGTCAAGCGCGCCCCGGGTTTTTTCGCCGCTTCCCCCCTCCCCTTCGTTTTTAGGAGCTCCGTGAGAGGGAGCATCACCCGGGTGAACCCCTTAATGAATCCGTGGTAGAAATTGGCGAACCCGAGGAAAGATTGTAACTGCCGTCGGGTTCGGGGTGGTTCCCAATCTAGAACAGCTTGGATTTTTGCCGGGTCCATCGCAAGCCCCTCCCCCGACACTCGGAATCCCAAGTAGTCTAGTTCCGTCTTGTGGAACTCACACTTAGACAGTTTAGCATACAATTTGTTCTTACATAGAGTAGTCAATACTTTTCGCACTAGGGGCACATGGGATTCAAGATCTTTCGAATAGATAATGATGTCATCAAGGTACACCACCACCCCCTTAAACAGAAACTCTCTCAACACTTCATTTATAAAGTTCATAAAAAACCCCGGCGCTCCTTGGAGCCCGAATGGCATCACTAGATATTCAAACTGTCCCATGGGTGTGTTGAACGCAGTCTTCCACTCGTCTCCTTCCTTAATCCGCACGCGAAAGTACGCGTCTCTGAGATCGAGCTTAGTGAAGATCTTGCCCTCGGCCACTGTGTTCAAAAGGTCTCTTATCAACGGGATCGGGTAAGCATTGGACATAGAAATCCCGTTTATCCCGCGAAAATCTGTGCAAAGTCTAAGCCCCCCGTCCTTTTTCTTGCGGAACAGTACAGGGGCAGCATGGGGGGCCGTGGCTGGTCGAATGAAGCCCCGTTTCAAATTTTTGTCAATGAATTTTCTCAGTTCCGCTTTCTCTGCCCAACCCATGGAATACAGTTTTGCCTTTGGCAGAGTCTGCCCGGGAATGAGTTCGATGGCACAGTCCGTGGGGCGGTGCGGGGGGAGTTCGTCCGCCTCCCGCTCACTAAAGGCTTTCCTCAAGTCCCTGTATTCTTTGGGGATCGATCCTATCTCTTCGAGGGTGAGGCAGAGTCTTTCATTCTGCGGGGGTGCTTTCGGACCCCACTCGGGTCTCCAGTGGTGGTGCTCACACCGCCAGTCCGGGAACCGCACGATTTGCTCTGCCCATCGAATGTCCGGTTGGTGTTTTGCTAGCCATCCCGATCCCACCACCACATCGAAGGAGCAGGACGGGGCTATGACAAAAGTTTCTACCCCCCAGTGCTCTTCGGTTCCCACAGGGGTGGCCTGGGTCTATAGGGTGCATGTTTCCCCCCTCATGGGCGACCGTCCATTTGTTCAAATTGGATGGGGTGGGGAAGGGGAGACGTGGCTAACCCCAGCGCCTCCACTAAGCGGGGGCTGATAATGTCTCTCGTGCACCCAGAGTCAATCAGGGCCCGGGCATGCATAAATCTTTTCAGGTTGGGGTTCAGAAGGGTGACCGCCATGAACAAAAGCCCCCCGGTAACTCTCACCGTTAGTAGTGCCGGCGTTTTATCGACCTGCTTCGCGGCACTGGTTAAAGCAGGTCGCTGTCGTTTCCCGCCGACTCCTGGTCCCAGGACTCCTCGCTGGACTCCTCTATGGTGGTAACATCCTCGTCAATCGCCAAGGAAGTGGCGACGGTGCCCCGACTGGGCTCCTTCGCTCGCCCGCCTTTCTTCTTCGGCGCGGTGGGTGTCGATTTGGGCTGCGTCGGGGTCGGTGTTGGCTTCCCTGGGCAGTTCGCGGCCAGGTGATTCGGATCCCCGCACCTGAAGCACTTCCGCGCTGCGGTCGAGGGGGTTGAGGTTGCGGGGCCCCGCGTCCCTTCCGTCTTGCTCGGGGAGGGGCTCGACTTTCCTCCCTTCTTGCCTTGTTGCTGGCGTCGCATCCCGACGTGCTGGAGGTCGGTCTCTACCTCCCCGGCCAGTTGGATCCATCCTACCAGGGTATCTGGTCTTCCCTGGTGGTAGCACCGGTCTAGGATGTTCGCGTTCAGGCCGTTCTTGAACGCGGTGTATTTCATTACTTCATTCCATCCCCTGGCTGCCGCGCAGTGGCCCATGAACTCGGTAGCGTACTCTCGGGTGGTGCGGTTGCCTTGCTCTATTCTTTGTAGGGCCGCGATGGCTTTCTCTTCTCGCAGGGGGTCTCCGTACTGTCGGAGCATCGCCTGGAGGAAGTCTGCCACGGTGGCTAGCTCGGGTTTCCGTCCCGTATAGAGCCCCACGTACCATTTCTGAGCCGGTCCCCTCAGTCTGGAGGCGATGTGGTCTACGCGGCTTGCTTCCGTGGGGTACCCCGCTCCCCAGTGCGTGAAAAACGTGTTGCACTGGATCGTAAAGTACTCCACCGCTTCTCCGTCCCCGTCGAAGGTGATTTTCAGCTCCCGGTGTCCTCCCCCGTCTCCTCCGGCCGGGGCGACGGGAGCTGGAACTACCGGAGCCACCGGCCCACCAAGTGGTGGGGCCGGGGGTCCCGCCGGAGGGCCGGCTGGCGGTCCCGCGGGTGGCCCAGCCGGGGGACCTGCTGGAGGGCCGGCCGGGGGCCCAATCGGGGGTCCTGCCGGAGGACCGGCTGGCGGCCCCACGGGGGGTCCCGCCGGGGGACCGGCCGGGGGCCCGACCGGTGCGCCTGCCGGAGGGCCCGCCGGCCCCCCCCCGGGATTTGCCCTGCGGCCACGACCCCCTGGAGCGTGCGTATTTGGTCGCGGATCGCTCCCAGGTTCTGCTGCATCTCCTCCGCCATAAGGGTTCTGGAGGCATGAACCTCGTCGTGGATTTCTTTCACCCAATCAAACAATTCGTTGCGTAGTGTTCGGATCGGGTCCCCTCCGCCGTAAGTGCCGAGCCCCTCGTCTCTGGGCTCGTCCTCGTCCCTTTCTCCCCCGCCCGTGGCGATAATTCGGTAGCGTTGCTCCACGGCCTCCATAGCGGCCGTAGACTTCCTCGGGCTCCAGGTTCGGGAAGGAAAGGCGTCGACGGAAAACGGCGCGGGGACTTTAATCTTCCTCCTCGCGCCAGTTACCTTCGGGTCGAGGGGTTCCTCATCTGGTGGGATATTGGGCTCTCCGTTGTCTGGGGCCAGTGCCGCCATCGGGCCAGGTTGCCAGTTCCGATAAGCCCAAACAAAGGGATTACTGTTATAATGTCAGAACTTGGATGAACTTCAGAAGGGTCCAATACTTGTTGCAAGTTAGGATCTTTATTTGAAGAACTACAGTACTATAGTAACGAAATAACAGTAATGGCGATTCTGGGCAGTTGGTTACATTTTATGCCCACAGCAAAGCATAATAAAACAATAATTCACACGGTCTCAAATGGTCGTCTCTTCTTCCCAGCCTCCGTTATCAGTAAAGGAGGATGCCCCCCTGTTGCGAAGGCCAAACGGCCTGGCTTCAAAGGGCACCTGTGGATGTTAAGCAGAGACTCTCTGCCGCCTGCCTTACTGCCCTAAATATTTGGCATAGCAGAGAGGCCCGGGTCACTGACCGCTGTCAAGCCTTCTAAGTTACAACATGGAGTCAGTTTGGTTAAAGCAAAGCAATCAAAGTTACAAGTTCTGACAATTTGGGGGGTGGAGCCTGGGGAGAGCAGGGCTTGAAGAAGGCAGGGAATCTCTGCAGGGCATAGGGTTGCCAACCCCCAGGTGGGTAGCAAAGGAGCCCCTAAGGGTTCTGTGTGGTTTCGCTGGAGCACCACATTATAAATATAACTTTCATTGCACTTGAAGGATTGATTTCCATGATCAACTTTGTAATCTTTTGCATTAAGCCTGCAGAAGCTTCAGAGAAACGGAGGCAGAGAGGCACCACCTTCCTAGCTGTCTGCTACTGTTGGCTTTTTTTCTACAGCAGTTTGACTTGTGAAGAAGACTCTACTTTGCCAGTTCTTGGCTGAAACCATTTGGAGGCCTATTGGTCCCAAGAAAGACTGTGCATACTATATAACTTCACCTATTTTGTCCTTATAAAGGACTGTGCATTCTGTATGACTTCACCTTATGTACAATTCATTGCTTTAAGTGGTTGTTTATGTTTCTTTTATAAATTTCAATGAAAATTTGTTGATTATATTGGAGGCTGGTTTAGTCACAGAACCCTTAGGGCTCCTTTGCTAGTCATTTATCTGTGATTCTCAATTCATATTGGGTTACTTAATCCCCAGGTGGGGGCAGGGGATCCCCCCGGTTTGGAGGCCCTCCCCCCGCTTCAGGGGAAAGCAGGGGGAGGGAGGGAGGGAAATCTCTGCTGGGCACTCATGCCCTATGGAGACCGATTCCCATAGGGAATAATGGAGAATTGATCAGCGGGTATCCGGGGCTCTGGGGGGGGGCACCAAATTTGCAGCATAGTGTTTGATGCCTCTCCTCAAAAGACCCTCCAAGTTTCAAAAAGATTGGACCATGGGGTCCAATTCTATGAGCTCCCAAAGAAGGTGCCCCTATCCTTCATTATTTCCAAGGAGGGAAGGATTGAAGCCTGTTTTAACGCCATACTGTTATGTTAATTTTAATATTCTGTAATTGTTTTAACTATTTTATAAGTATAATTGATGTAATGTGTGTTTTATGTTGTGAGCCGCCCTGAGCCTGCCCCGGCGGGGAGGGCGGGATAGAAATAAAAAATTATTATTATTATATTATTATTAAAAGGTGTGTGGTCCCTTTAAATGTGATGGCCAGAACTCCCATTGGAGTTTAATTATGCTTATCACAACCTTGCTCCTGGCTCCACCCCCAGTGTCTCCTGGCTCCATCCCCAAAGTCCCCAGATATTTCTTGAATTGGATTTGGCAACCCTAGCAGAGTATTATGCCAAAAGTCTTCCCACCACCAAAGTGGCCATTTTACCAGGGGGAATCATCTCTGTAGTCTGGAGATATGTTGTAATTCTGGGAGATTTGCAGGACTCACAGGGTGGTTGGCCCCACATGCAGCCCCTCTCCCTCAGTTATTTTGCCCAAACTGCTTCTCTACATACTTCCCCATCATGGTTTGCACACGAGAAAACTGCGGGGGTGGGGGACAGGGTGAGGCCGATGCCCTTTCACTCCCCACAACGCTGTTCCAAGCCCGTTTGGTGTTCCTTTTTTGTTTCAGAAGCCATACCCCACATCTGCTGTGGAGCTGCAGGAAACATGGGGAAATGCATGTAAACAAGCAAAGAAACATAACGTGTTGGTGACCGCTTAGAAGGGCATCACTTTGATTAGGATTGCACTGTTTTTCACAATGCTCTGCAATGTTTTGTTGAGTGTTCCTTGCCACATAAAGTCTAAAGACATCCTCTGTCATGCTATTAAAACAGATGCATTCACTTCAAGTGGCAAATAAGACCTTAGACAAAAGCATTCAACTCGATCGCATTCTTTCCATCCAGGTCAGTTTTAATCTGGACTCTTGCTTTAAATTCTCCTTGACAACTTGACACAATTGCTTGTGATCTATTTCAGCCAGCTTATCTGGGTGTTCTTCTATCTCTACACCAAGATAGTTTCACATCAAAAAAATTTCCAAGGAATATAGCCTAGTCAGATTAGTCTTAACATACTCAGACATGTTAATTCCTAACTGTTCTGATTTCAGAAAATTAGCTTTCCAGCCATGTTAGTCCAAACTCCTGCAGTAAAGCATGCCCTGGACAATCCAGATGCTGTGACCACTGGGATACTGAAAGGTCTTATGATCAGGCCTGGCTCATGGGGTTCTGGCACCTGAGGCAGAACCCCAACACGTGCCCCCCAACCCCGGGAGCAAATGAAGCACGTGCGTGTGTGGCGTGATGACGCTACCCGGAGGTGACGTCATCACACAGGGCACTCGGTGCGTCTCCTGCCCAACATGCTCCGAGTTGGAGTGTACCGGGAAGGGGAAGGCCGGTTCTTTCTGGGCTTTGAGGGACTGGGGGAGCTCCTCAGAGCCGAGAAAGGCTCAGAGATGGGGTGAGCGGAGAGGGGGCGCCCGCCCCTGCCGTGAGCTAGCGCTCCAGGTGGTCACCTAGTTCGCCTACTCCCACGCGCCAGCGCTGCTTATAATGGATCTGAAAACAAATCTTTACTCTTTGTATTGCCGGAGTATCTCTGAAAGGTCAATCAATACAGAGAACAAAAAGGAATGGTGACATCAGGTACCTGTTTTGGACCTTTCGATTCCTCCTCTAAATAAATAAAGGTACTGGTGGGAAATAATTGCTATAATCACTGGGGCAGAGGATCCTCTGATTTTTCCCAGGCTCCCCCTAAACACCGGCCAACTGGCCAGTGGGGGGAAGTCTTGCTCTAACAGTGGGGGACGGCCCACCTCCTTCCCTGAATGCCCCCCAAATCCCCCCACTGGGGAGAAGATGGGACCTGACTGGGACCTACATCCTGGCATCATGTGAGAATTGTCTTCTCTTTATAATTCCATCTGGTCATTGAAAATACATTTTTAGGGAAAAAATCCATTACATTTTTTAAAGCTAGATTAAAAGCCTATATTTAAAATCTTACCGTAATAATGAAATAGGTCAATAGGAAGATCTTTATGGAAAGGATAGAAAAGTCCTCTATTTTTAAAAAATAAATTTTATTTAAATGTTCAGACATGCAAAAATATAAACTATATTAATTTGTACTTGAAATAATACATTTATGTAGAACTTATAAATGGAACTCTCTGTCTGGGGCAGTGATGCTCTCTGTTCTTGGTGCTTGGGGGGGGGGGGGCAACAGTGGGAGAGCTTCTATGTCCTGACCCCACTGGTGGACCTCCTGATGGCACCTGGTTGAGAGGACTCTGTGGCTGACCTCTCCCATTTCAGAACTCGAACAGGTACTCAACCTTTGGAGAACCCTAACAGGTACCCTAACAGAATAGATCTGATACTGGTTGAGTAAATTGGTAAATTGAGTAAATTAACCACTACACCAAACTGGCTCCTTATTAATCTCCTTATTAACACCTCTTGCTATTAACAATAGTGAGTTCAGCCATTCCCCTGAGCCTGTTTCGGCAGGGAGGGCAGGATAGAAATCCAATAAATAAATAAATATTAACTCTTTTATTTAGCAAAACCGAACTGGAGAACAAGCAGGTAAAACAGGCAATATATACAGTTGGGGTTGCAAAGACACACTCCCTTTAGTTGGCGGCAGTCCCAGGAACAACTGAAGTTCCTTTTTCGATGTTGATGTAGGTGCACATCGCCCTGACTTTGGCTGCTGTGGGGTGGATGCCATCTGCGTCTATGAGGTACCCCAGAAATTCTACTTGAAGGACCCCAAAAGAGCATTTCTTCCTTTGTACTCTCAATCCCACTTCTTGAAACTTCCGCAACACCTCTCGGAGGCGATCAATCAGTTCTTGGGTGGAGCTTCCTGCAATGAGGACATCATCAGAGTAAGGAATGATGCTGGGTATTCCCTTTAGTAGATCTTCCATCAGTCCCTGGAAGATGCCCAGGGCCACACTCACCCCAAATTGTAAGCGCTTAACCTTAAAAGCACCGCAGTGGATGACTATTGTCTGAGCTTTAGAGGTGGCATTGTCCACCAGCAGCTGCTGATATGTTTGCACGAAGTTGATTTTGGCGAAGATCTTGCCACCCGCCAGAGATGACAGGAGTTGGCATACCAAAGGAACAGGGTAGGTGTGCTGCTGGAGCATTTTGTTGATTGTGCATTTATAATCAGCACGAATCTGGGCGGTCCTGTTGGGTTTGATTGGTGTGACAATCAGAGTTTCCCACCTTGTGTCGGAAACCAGTTCCAGGACCCCTTGGGTGATTAAGCGGTCAAGCTCGGTGTCGATTTTTGGCTTGAGGGTGAATGGTACCCTCCAAGCCTTGAGGAGGACCAGTGGAACTGTTGGGTCTAAGTGGAGTGAGATGGGAGGTCCCATGTGCTATCCAAGCAACCTGTTGAAGACACTACTGAACTCGGCACAGAAAGTGTCAAATGGAGAATGGCCGATTTACTGGACACCTGTGACTTGGATGCCCAATGCCTCAAACTAGTCAAGTCCAAGCAGGCTCACCTGGTGGCCCTCAGCCACAAACAAGTTTAGGGGGCCGCAAAAGACTTTGTAGTGCAGGTAGAATGTTCCGATGTCAGAGATGGGTATTCGCTGACCCTGGAAATTGAACAGATGGACCCTGCATGATTCCAGGTGGCGACGCTGATTCTTAGGACAGATCCACCTGAATTTTTTTTTTAAATGATTGAGAGTGTGGAACCGGAGTCCACCTCCATCTTGCATGGGACTCCTTTGATTCTGATCGTCACCTTAATCTTCTTTCTCAGCTGTAGATGGATTTTTTGGATGGTAGATGGTAGTGTCACTGCAGACAGGCAGGAGCACTGTGACATGGTATTGCATTCTCCCAAGGTGGTGTGCCCCTTCTGCGCTGATCGAGGGAGGGAGCGGAGATGCTGGTTGCATGTTGTACTTGGCCCTGGTGCCCTGGCAGGCACGAGCGATGGGCCCAGTTTTACCACAGTCTTTCCATTTGGCATCATGAAACCTACAGTCTTTTCTCAAATGGGAGCCCCCACAGCTGGCACAGGGCGTCCTGAATTGTGAGGCAGGGTTCTTTTGGTGGGGCCACATCACCCTTGTGCGATGGACGTCATCATCGTCATCCTCAGACTCCTCGCCCACACTCTCCTAATGCATGGCCTCGGCTTTTGAAGTCGGCGCGGGACTTCATGACTTTTGAACTTCACACATTGATTGGTCAGTGGCCTCAGCAGCAATGACTTCAGCATAGGCCATTTTGAAATCAAAGTCCATTTTAGCAAATAGCCACCTTTGCAATTTTTCATCTTGGAGGCTGCAAATAAGCTGATTACATAGGGCCTCTTCAAGATTTTTTCAAACTCACATAGTCGTGCTGCTTTCCTCAGGGCTGTGACAAAGGCCGCTTCTGCTTTTGTGTTTACTATGGCTCTCGTCTCCCACCTTTGTCGCTTTAAAAACTTGCTTCCATATTCACTTGTGCACTCACCTCACTCTCCCATCGGATTTTGAAATTCCTTCCACATCCTTTTCCCAGCATTCTGCTGTCACTCCACTGTATCTCCGTAGTTTCCAAGAGTGGTTTTTCAGAGCAGTATTTCCCCCTCCCCCTCTTAATTCGCTTTCAAGCCTTTAAAAGCAGAAACATTTCCTCAGAGTTTCCCCCTCCCCTCCCCTAATTGGTCTGTTCTTATTGGTCAGTTTCACACTATGCATGTCTTTTGAAACAGGAGATTAGGAAAGTAAGTTAGCTTGGTTGGTTAAGATGCTAGGCTAGTTTGTATTTGGAAAAAAGGCTTCGTTTTAAGTTGACTCTGACTACAAACATTTCAAATGTGAGAATAATGCTGTGGAACATAGTTTGTGGAAGCAGCAGCCCCTTTTTAAAAAAAGTCTGGTTCATCGTCTTCCGCTTTTGCCATTTCTAAATAGCAGTGGGGGGAACTCAGGCTGCAAAGCACTAACATCTCCCCCCTCTCCAGCCAAGTGCTTAGCAGTGACTCTCACTAAATTTTTAAAGCAGTGCCTAGAAGTGTTTTTTTTTTCCTCCAGCAAACTCCTTGAGAAGGGAGGGGGACACTAATAGTGACCCCACAGTCAATTCAGCTGGAAGAATCTCTTATTTCAAAAGACACACCCAGTGTGAAACTAACCAATCAGGGGAAACCAAGCCCAGAACACTATCCAGGTTTTCTTGTTGGTATGTAGAATATATACACCACAATTCTCAATAGAAATAGGAGAGAAAGAGAAAGATGTGGAATGCAGGCACAGCATTTGAAGTAAATCCCAACCAATTCCAGTGAAAATCAGAAGAAAGAAAGCTGTGTATGCAGAATGGACCAAAGTCAGCCATTGATTTGGTAGGCACTTGATTGTGTCTGTAGAAAGCGTGGCAACATGCTATTCTTGAAGGCCATGTAGTCACGTAGCTTAGCCTTGATGGTCTCAAATGATTTGGTGTCGAGGTCGGCAGGTGTGACAAGGGCTTTTGCCGTGTTGAAGGTGAAGCGCCCACAGACACTCAAAAACGTTGCCTCGAACTTGGCCACGTTGGTGATTTCATTGGCAGTCAGGTGGTAGTGAAACCCCAAATCTATATATTTCTTTGCATCCTCAACGGTATATATTGCCTGTTTTGCCTGCTTGTTCTCCAGTTTGGTTTGCTAAATAAAAGAGTTGATGTTTACCTACGGCTGAACTTACTATTGTACACGGGCAACAAGGATGGGATTTTGCCTGGGAACAGAGCTGGGAATGTAGGAGTCCCAGTCACCACTGGATGTGCCAAAGGGGTTGAATTAGCCCTTGGCGGCCATGCTGAAACTCGCACTGGAGCGACCGGTAGCTGCGTTTGTGCTGGATGGCTGAGGCGACAGTTCCTCACTGGCAGTGTTTCAGCTCAGCTCAGACCTTGGGGCTGCCTACCCAAGCAACCAGCTTGTGATTCAGCTCTGTTCCCAGGCTGCATACCCAGGCAAAGTCCCATCCTCGTCGCCAGTGTACAATAGTAAGTTCAGCTGTGCGTAAACATCAACTCTTTTATTTAGCAAAACCAAACTGGAGAACAAGCAGGCAAAACAGGCAATATATACAGTTGGGGTTGGAAAGACATGCCCCCTTTAGTTGGCAGCAATCCACCCTATTGGTTGCTCCAGGATAACATGCATTGTGCCCCAATTGTCTGGTTCAAATGAACAGCCAATTAGAATGCAGGCATCAGAATCCTGGAGGGTAATGAAGTTCTTCAGTTTCAACCCTTTTGCAGTAAAGTAATAACAAGGGGTGTGTGGCCTAATATGCAAAGGAGTTCCTGCTTCAAAAAAAGCCCTGGGTAAATGTATGATCTATTAGAAAAGGATAACATCTGCACTCAGCTATTGAAGAATTAATACTAGAGAAACAGGAGCTAATCTTAAGTCGGGGCTGTTCTCCAATTGATTTAGCTTCTCTAAAATAAATCCAAAAGAGGCTTTTATTCCAAGAGTGTTTTGTTTTACTATTATTGTTGTTTTATTTATCGCTGCTTGGGCAGTTGTTTTTGTCACAACTAAAGGTCTTTGGCCCTATACAATAAATTTTACTTACCTACCTGCTTGCCTGCCTACCTACCTCTGTGTGTGTGAATAATGCCATCAAGTTGTAGCTTATTTATGGCAACCTTGTAGTGTATTTAAAGCCAAGAGACATTCAGAGGTGGAATGCCTGCCTCTGCGTAGCAACCCTGGATTTCCTTGATGGTCTCCCATCCAAATACTGAGCAAGGTCAGCCCTACTTATCTTCTGAGATCTGACGAGATCAGGCCATCTGGGGCCATTCAGGTCACAGGATCTACCTACCTACCAACCTGCTGACCACTACTGAGCATTTCCCTTGTATGAGGCATGTGGCAAGGCTCAAAAAAGACAGCCTTTGGGAGTGTGACCTCATGATCAGTCTGTGGAGGGGGACAAGGCGTTTGGGGGTGGGGTGGGGTGGGGTCACTAGAATAACCGTCCTCACTACAGCCATCTGCAGTTTACTGGAGCATACAACCCCCCCCTCCCTCCCAGTATTCCCCAATGGTTTAAATATTTGCAAGCAACCCGGGGTTGCCAACCTTCAGTAGGGCCCTGGAGATCTCCTGGAATTAAAACTTATCTCCAGACAACACAGATCAGTTCTCCTGGAGAAAATGGCTGCTTGGTCAGGTGGATTCTCTATGGCATTTTATGCCCTGCTGAGCTCCCTCCCCTCCCCAAACCTCACTGTCCCCAGATTCCACCCCTTAAGTCTTCAGGTATTTTCCAACCCAGAGTTGTCAACCCTACTTGAGAATTCTTTTGAAGCTCTTAAGGTGCCCTATGTGTCAAGTCACAGCCTACTTATCCCAACCCCATCAAGGGGTTTTCACAGCAAGTGATTCAATAAAACCCTAGGAGACAGATCGTTTGAACATCAGACCAGGAGGTGTACACTTTGCCATCTTGTCTGTAAATTCATTCTCAGACTTCATCTGCATTCCTCTAAGGGTGTAGGAGTGGCCAACTGAGGTTCACCTGTTGAACCAGGGCTGGAGGGTGTCTGTGCCTCTGCACCAGCTGTTGGCTGTGAATTCTGACAAGCCTGCTGCAAAGTTTCCTGCTGGTCAGCTTTTGTTGACTCAGGTTTGGTTACCTCTTCTCCTTAGGAGTCCTTGTTAGGGCTACTATTCCTCAGTTGGGGGTGGGGGATCCCCCACTTTCACAGGCCTCTGCCTACCAGTGGCCAGCTAGCTAGCAGAAGGAAATTCCCCCCTGCAGTGATGTTATGTGCTGTTGTTACCTAGAAGTGACATAGGCGCGTCAGTGACATTGGGGAGGCTGATGCTTTGGGCAAAACTCTATAGTTTGAGGGCAATTTTCCCCAGAATCAGAGTATCACCTCTGACATCACTAGCATGCCTTCTCGGTGACGTATGCACATTCTGTGATATCCCCAGCCACTCCCAGAACAACCCCCCCCCCCCCAATAACTCTGCCAGTATGAAGATGGGACCTGGCGACACTAGTCCTCACTATTGTTGAGCCCTGACTAATTCATGACACCAAACGCCTTCTCCTTTATTTTTAGAGTGCGGTTCTAACTGCAGCCACTAGGGGCGCAGGGAAGCTGAGCATAGGAAACAGCTCTCAGATTGGCTATGCTTCCTTTTTTTCCAAGACTAAAGCAAACTCCCTTAACAGATCATGCTGAGAGCCGCTACAGTAATTACCAGCCTGCAGGTCATTTTCTCAAGCAGTCTCCCTTTCCTTGCACCCAGGTCATCCAAATCTTGCAAAGCAGTCATTAAGGTGCTGGCAGCAAGATAAAACAACCTTTCCTTCTCTTAATTTATCTCCCTCTTTCCCACATGTGTCTCATTCATTTCTGTCACTCTTCACCTACATTTTCTGTGTTCCTTTTATTTTCACTTCTTGGTCTCAAGACCTTCTCATCCCTATCCTGCTGGGTGACAGAATGTGTTTAAGAGTAATATAATAGCAAATCTTATCTTAATTCTCTGTACTTTTATTTCACTCTTTTATGCCATTAAAGGTTCTTGAACTTGAACTTGCATAGCAAACATTTGTTAATTTTATGCTGAGTACTCTGTACACTGCACTGGTTCTAAAGAAGTGCAACTCCCCCCCCCCCTCTTCAGTTTCTATTGCAGAAATCCTCTAGTTTGACTTTTAGTCCTTTGGAAACTATGCGGGGTGGCAGCATCTTCTTTGGGGCATAGTGCGCTTCTTAACCCAGTCTGGTTGAGGCTTCCAATCACTATTCTGTAATGTTTTGGTTAATGTTAGTGAAAGTCTGGGCTTTTTTTTGTAGAGGGAACTCCTTTGCATAGTAGGCTACATCCCCTTGATATAACCAATCCTCCAACAGCTTACAGGGCTCTTCTTACAGGGTCTACTGTAAGCTCTTGGAGGATTGGCTACATTAGGAGGGTGTAGCCTAATATGCAAAGAAGTTCCTACTACAAAAAAAGCCCTAGTTAAAAGTTAGTACAAAGGCAGACTCCTAGCCCTCAAAAATTCCTTGTAGATGTTTGAGATGGTCATCTCTTGGACTTCAAAATGGAAAATAGAAGACCTCTCAAATGTCTGCTCAGAACACGTGGTGTGATAGAAATTTCCCCCCATCAAGTCCCAGCTGACTTCTGGTGACCCTGTAGGGTTTTCAAGGCAAGAGATGTGCAATGGTGGTTTGGCCTTGCCTGCCTCCAGGTTGGCCCTATTTAGCTTATGAGGTTTGATGTCAGACTATCCTGGGGTTATCAAGGTCAGAAATGGGCTGAGAATAATGTCTGGCCAAAGTCACCCGACAAGCTTCCATGGCAGGAGTGGAGATTTGAACCTGGATTTCCCAGAGCCTAGTCCAACACTTCAAGCACTATCCCACACTAGCTCTGGGATAGTGAGTTGGAGTCTGATTTAAAAAAACAAACAAACTGGCATGATTATATATACGAAATTAAATACAATATTTTTTTCTCTGTCTGCTTTTCTGTCTGCCACTGAATACAAAGTTTGGCTCCAATGGCACCTTGAAGACCAAACTTTTTTCTGCTGCTTCAGACCAACACAGCTAACCCACTGGAATCTGTTTTCTGGCCACCCCCTGCCCCAGTATTTCATATTTCACATTTATTTCATAGTTATTAATGCAAAGGATTTTGTCATATAGAGGCGGGGTCCTTACCTGGACAGCCCCAGCCTAGTCTGATCTCAGCAGCCTCAGAAGTTAAGCTGGGCCAATGGGGGGGGGGGGCAGGCGGTGGCTGATCACCTCTGAATGTCTCTTGCCTTGAAAGCCCTCCAGGGCCATCAGAAGTCAGGTGGGATTTGATGGCAAATAATAATAATAAAGCAATGTGTTAAAAATTATCCACCCTGGATACCAAATAGGCTTGGTACACCACTGCTGTGAATTCCCTGCATTGTGCAGGGGGTTGGATTAGATGACCCTTGAGGTCCATTCCAGCTCTACGCTTCTAAGTGATTTCAGTTCAGCACTCCCATGCAGTGGAACTGAAGCAGGCTGAGAAAACGCCTCGTCTCCCTGTGGGTTTCTCTATAGGAGTCTCACGCCTGCTCCAAGTAGAGCAAGTCAGGAATCAACCCCCCCGCCCCCCCCCGCCCAAGATCACAGAGGGCTTTGTCTGTCTAAAGTGGCACTTGAGGGAAATCTCTTTCCCAGCCTGCCTTATCCAAACATTGGGATTCTGTCTGTGCTGCTCTCTCCAAGAAGAGTCCCTTCAACTCCCCCCCCCCCACCCCCAGCCTCCTGGTCTTGCTAAGGAAGTGGCCTCACTACTATACAAAATGGTGGGGTGGGCAGGGGACGGGCTCTGCTTTATCCTGCAAGCTCTGGGAGCAGCAGCACCTCCAGTGGGAAAGGGAGAGGATGAGTGACAAAAATGCGCTTTCAGAGGACAGGAGAGGGGGGTTTGCATCCGGTTCCAAATTTGGCTGGCTGCCTGCCCGCACCTCAGAGGCCCAAACTAGGAGTGCAGGAGGAAAAGCGTATGTGACTGGGCTGACATTACCAGGTACTTTGAATCTTCCTTGCTTTTTCCTTAAAGAAGTAAATTGGCCACTGAGAGTGGGACAGATCCATCCAGTTGAGGCCACAAGGCAGGCAGAGGGGAGTTAACCCTGTCCGCTTTCCTTGACATTTCCCCAATTCAAATTGCCCACATGAAACTTGTTGAGGAATAGATGCATGCATGCATATATAAAGAGATACACAGAAGGGTTGCCAAACTCCTGGTAGGGAAGAAAATAGGTAAAGACCTCCGCGAAAAACCAGCCTCAAAAATACTAACAAATAATACAAGTGCTTTATAAATAAATGAGAATGAATAATATAAAGTGAAATTAATTAAAAAATGCACAAAGACCACACCCGCACTCACGTTTCTCAATGGACAAATCCACGCCGAAAAAATCGGAGGAGCAGTTCAGGTCATGGCAAAGGTAGGTTCTTCTGGGAAGTCCAATGCTCCAAGATGTCTTCACGGGTACAATGAAGAAATAATCCAGCGCAGCAAGGCATATAAAATGCGACAGAGTCGTTCTTGATCCCGTTTCACAGTAAAGCTTCTACCAGCTTCAGAGCACCATCATACATTTTACAAAAGAGCGGAGTTTCAGAATTCTTAGCACCTCTTGGTGGGGCCTGGTGATCTTCCAGAATTATAACTCTTCTCAGGACAACAGAAATTAGTTTCCCTGGCTGCTCTGAAGAGTGGATGCTATGGCATTACAACCTGCTGAAGTTCCTTCTCTGTCCAAACTCCGCCCTCCCCAGGCTTCACCCCCAAAGATATCCAGGAATTTCCCAGCCTGGCCACCCTCACACACAGGTATAATATGGTGGGGTGGTTTAAGCTCAGCCACCCTCCAGTGCCACCCCCTATGTTACAGTGGAAGTTTGTAGGAAGGGGGAACCCTTGTGGTGACTTTAAGGTACTGGACCCTGCCAGTACTTCCCCTGGCATCCAGAAAGTGGGTGAGGCCACAGTGAGGAAGCTCCTGTTCCTGTCTGCCCTCATTCAAATGAGAAGGCTTTCCATGCCGCTGAAAGATCAGGAGAAAGATCACTTTTGACAGGCAATCTGTGGTTCTATTTGTTCCCCCTTCATTTTGAACTGCTTTTGCTTTCTCCTTTCCTACCCACTCTCAGCTTTCAGAGGGTAGATTCTATGGCAGGGATGTCAAACATGCAACCTGGGGGCCAAATCAGGCCCCTGGAGGGCTCCTATCAGGCCTGCGAGCAACTCACTGTCATCTGCTTCCTTCTCCCTCTCTTGCTTCAATCACACAGGAGCTACAGAGCCTTGGGGAGGAAGGGGAGGAGGCAGAATGCCATTGGCCCGGCCCCAAGATCCAGCCCTCATAGCAAATGTTTGACACCCCTGTTCAATGGCATTCTACCCTGCTGAGGGCCCTCCCCAGGCTCCAGCCCCAAATCTCCAGGTATTTTCTAATCTATCATGGCTTTGGACTCACCTGATTGGTGGGGGCCAAAGGGACAGGAGGTGGTTATCCTAGGGAGAAAAGTTTAAAAAGAAATACAAGGCCTTCTTTACTTAGATAAAATTCTGACCATATCATTTCTGGCAATGTCTAGAGCAGGGGTGGCCAACAGTAGTATGACCAATGGCTGGGGCTGATGGGAGTTGTAGGCAAAAAACATCTGAAGAGCTACCGTTGGCCACCCCTGGTCTAGAGCTACCTGGAAGTGACAATAGTAGCTTTAGTAATCACTACAAGCTCAAGAGAGCCAGTTTGGTGTAGTGGTTTAGTGCGTGGACTCTTATCTTGGAAAACCAGGTTTGATTCCTCACTCCTCCACTTGCAGCTGCTGGAATGGCCTTGGATCAGCCCTAGCTCTCATAGAGCTGTCCTTGAAAGGGCAGCTTCTGCGAGAGCTCTCTCAGCCCCACCTACCTCACAGGTTATTTGTTGTGGGGGAGGAAGATAAAAGGAGATTGTGCTCTGTCATTGTCTTCTTCTTCTTCTGTATTGTTATGGTATTGTCACCATAGAGTTTCTGGAGCTACTCCTGTAACTTCTGAATAGGTCTCGGAATTACTTGGAATTGTATGGTCAGAACTTTCTGATGAAGCCATATTTTTCTTTTTCTTTTTAATTTTTATTTTTTTTCTCCTAGGATGTTGCCTCTCTCAAACCCTCTGTAAGTTGCCAAAAATTTCCAGAAACTCTGTGATAAGAGTTTCTGAATATTCCTAGACAACACTGACAGCTGTTTTGGGTTTTCCCTGGAAGGGACCTCACATGGCCTGCCTGACAGGCATGTTATGAGAAACAGAGGGTGGGGGCAGGATTGGCAGCCCTCCCCATGCCCTAAAGCAATGACAGACCTCCGTCACAGAGCTTTTGTTGGTCAGACATTTTTCTCCTCTAGCGTTCCACAGTGCAATAGCTGATCAGTGATAAAGTCTTAAGACATGGGGGGTGGGGCGTCGCTCTAAGATGGCAGACATGTTTTGAGCTAGCTCTGCTCTCTTTACCTCCTTATCACTGAAAAAAGACGCTATGGATAACTGCAACTGCTACAAAAAATGAAAAAAAGCAATTGGAAGACTCCCAAAACATCGAAAAAATCAGATAAGTCAGTTGGAAATTTCTTTTCACCAATAAATAACAGACTGTCCTTGGGCGATACATGGCCATCACCGCCAGCCAAAATGGCTCCCACTACTAACTCTCCCCGCCCGGAGAATAATGCTGAGAATAGTGAAAGCCCGGTTACAAAAAAAGACCTGTCTACCTTCAAGGAAGAGCTCTGTTTGTTTTTCACTAACTCAATGACAAATCTGCTCCAACCAGTTAATACTAAACTGGACTCTCTAGCAGCTGAACTAAAAGAAACCTCCAAAGTGGCAGAAAACGCCACTGAGATGCTGTATACAACACAAGAAGAAATAAAATCCTTACAGAGCTTTGAACTGAGGGCAACAGAGAGAATTATAATGTTGGAAAATCGCTGGAGAGAAAGAAACCTGAAGATTAGGGGGATAGAGGAGGGCGCGGAAGATAACACGACTAACTAAATTAGTGGTAGACTGGCTGGATAAGTCCATGAAAAGCGATGGATTAACGTTAAATAACATATCTAAAACATACAGGCTGGGATCGAAAGCATTGGGAAAGAATAGACCGAGA
Source organism: Heteronotia binoei (assembly GCF_032191835.1). Lineage (NCBI taxonomy): Eukaryota > Metazoa > Chordata > Lepidosauria > Squamata > Gekkonidae > Heteronotia > Heteronotia binoei. The sequence goes on along the minus strand of NC_083228.1, from coordinate 795,009 downwards.
GACATTCTTGTGCAATTTACCTCTACAGAGGTCCGTGACGCGGTTCAACAAGAGTCGCGAAAAGCCGATTTTAAATTCAAAGGAAAGAAAGTTATCATCCTCACTGATCTTTCACCTGAGGCTTTAAAGAAACATCGTCTTCTCAGGGTTGTGTCCATGAAACTTTTTGAAAAAAAGATATGGTTCAGATGGAGCCCAGCTTCGGATATTATGGTGTTTAAAAATGGTGCGCTTTTCCAAGCGTCGGATGGAATCACTGGGAAAGCCTTGCTTGCAGCTATGAACATTTCTATTACACCAGATGAAGAAGACCAACTACTCTCTACTGAGCAGCCTGAGAATTAATTTAGAAATACTGGCCTTTTGACTGTTAAACTTTCTTTGATGTGCAGCTTATTATATTTTCGTTTTATTACAGTGATGTTTTCAAAAGGGACTTTGAACGATTACTTTAAGACTACTACATTAATAGCCGCAGACATCCTTGGAGTGCAGAAGAAAGGGGATCTGAGATTATATATAGATCAGTCCTGATAACTGTCAGGGAAGTCTTTGACTTTTGTTTTTCTCAATACTTTGTTTTTTTTTGCTTTACTACAGAGTCATTTCCAAAAGAGGCTTTGAACGGCTACCTTGAGACTGCTCCACTAGCAGCTATGGACATCCTTAGGGTGCTAAAGAAAGAGGTTCCGACTTTATATATTGAATAATCTTAATAACTGTCAGGGCAATTTTTGCCCATTAACTTTTTAATATTCCCTATTATATATTTTACTGTGCTTTTTTGTGGAGTGGTGATATCTTATACTGTAATTAACTGCGAATGGTATGGTTCCTTAGGTCAAGTGATAAAGCCTATAGGGGCTTCCTGGTTGTTTAAAGTACTACAAGCAGTGCAGATTAGTTTATTATTCCTTCTTTTTTACTTTTGAGTATATTTACAACATAATTAATTAAGGCTTATAACTAATTGAAATAAGTGGCTGCAGTTAATCTTGGTCAAAAACAAACAAACAAACAAATAAATAAATAAATACTTTTCTCTTGATTGATTTATAATGGTAAAGTATTAAAAATGCTTAGCTTAGTAATGATAGTTAGGATGTTATAATTAATTAGTATAATATTAGAATTAATAGTTTTTAAAGCTTCAAAACATAGTTTTTGGTTAGCTATTGAATAAGTTAATATAAGCTTGAATCAGAATTTGTTACTTGTATTGAAACTGGTTTTTATGAATGTTTTGAGTAATCATTCTCAAGGTAAATTATAGTAAAATAAGGAAAACTAACCTTTCTGATTTTATGGGAGTTTTGATAATTAATAATTAGCTAAATGGTAGATGGATTATCAATTAGTATACAGGTAGCCCCGTTATGAAAGGGTTAAATATTTCTATTTTATAGGTCGTGCTATGAATAAAACTCTTGGGTTAGTAAGCAAAAGCAATTAAATTTTTTATAAGCCTTGTCAACACTGGAATAGAGATAGAGTATATATATATTCCAATTTTTTTCATGTTTTTTTTAACCTGACTTTATAGCTATTGTAGACGTCTATAAAATATAGTTTTATACCAAATCTTGTTATCGTTCAATTAATTATAAAACATAAACTATAGCTAATATATATTAGATGTCATTATAGCCTATCTTTTAATTAACAACTTATATATTGTTTTGTTATAATGAATTTAGATAAATCATAATGTTGTACATAGATACAGATATTCAGTAATGAAGGAAAGAGTTGCAAATATATTAAAGTCGTAACATTTTAAAATGCCCTCCATTCAATTTTAGCATAGGAGTAATAATTTCCGTTCCTTCATAAGAGTCTTACTGATAGAAGGCTTTCTCATACCTCTCTATAGATAGAGGGGTGGAACTGTGTCCCACTAGTTGAGGATTTTGTAAATAAGTAAGAAAGTTTTAAAGTTTAAGGTTCCTGTGTTGTTTGTGTGTCTTTTTTGTAAGTTTATATATATATATAAGCTGCCCTGTTGAGTTGTTCATAGTAAGCTGAAGTGAAATTGTGCACAAAATGTCTAAGCACTTAAAAATAGTTTCTTGGAATTGTAGAGGACTAGGTAATCATATTAAGGTAAAAAGAATATTGAATCTTATGTATAAAGATTTATATCCCGCCCTACCCTCGGTGGGGTAGGGCGGGATATAAATCGAATAAAAGAAAGAAAGAAAGAAAGAAAGAAAGAAAGAAAGAAAGAAAGAAAGAAAGAAAGAAAGAAAGAAAGAAAGAAAAAGTCAATATTTTATGTTTGCAAGAAATGCATTGTAAAAAAGTTAATGACTCTATTTTAAGAATGAAATGGTTTTCACAAAGCTTTCAAGCACCGGGTTCATTTAAAGCTAGAGGTGTAGCTATTCTGGTTTCAAAAAATGTGCCTTTTCACTGCCAAAATTCACTAATGGACCCACACGGTAGGTTTTTATTTATTAAAGGGGATCTTGATGGGTTGCCATTGACGATAGCGTCAATTTATGCTCCTAACAATAACCAATTAGAGTTCTTGGAGAATGTCTTTCTAAAACTAAATGAGTTTAAACAGGGAGAAGTAGTGATTGGGGGTAATCTAAATCTAATAGCTGATCCTAAATTGGATAAAATATATAAAACATATAAGACTAAAATTGGAGTGAAAGAACTAAATAGTCAGTCCAAATTACAATATTTATTCATGAAATATGGCTTACAGGATGTATGGAGATTACTGAATCCAGGGGATAGGCAATACTCTTCCCCCCCCCCCCCAGTGCATGACATATACTCTCGTATAGATTACATACTTATGTCTACTGACTTATTACAACATACAATCGAGTCTGATATTGGTTCTCAAACCTTATCAGACCACTCCACTATAACAGTTTTAGTTGAATTAAATAATTCAGACGACATGAATCCTTCTTGGTCATTAAATACTTTATTTCTACAAGACCAAAGCTTTTGTGATACAGCTATGAAACAGATAGAGGAATATTTTCGCTTTAATGCATCGTGTGGAGTAAATCAAGAAGTTATCTGGGATGCGTTTAAAGCGGTCACTAGAGGCAACCTTCTCTCCTTGTCAACTCACTATAAAAAAGAAAAACAAAAGATTATAAGTGATTTACAGCACAATATTAAAGCACTAGAATTAAGACACATGAGATTTGGTGGCAAAAAAACCTTTAAAAAATTGGAGTTTGAACGGAAAAAATTGGCAGTACTCGAAACCTCTCAAATCCAAAAACAATTATTGTATTTAAAACAAAGATATATAACCAAATCTCCCAAATATTTAAAATTGTTGAAGCGCAGGGTAGCTCAAAAAAAGGCCTCTTCTTTAATCTTTGCCATAAGATCTCCACAAGATGAGTTACATCTGTAAACAAAAGAAATCATAGCTCAATTTCTAGAATATTATAAAAACCTATATAATTCTAATAATCCTCACCAAAGATCTATAGAAGAATTTCTTACTAAAATTAATTTCAGCACCAAGATTACAGATGAACATTTATCTTTTTTAGAAAAACCAATTGATAGTCTTGAACTGCAAAAAACTATCAAAAATATGAAAAATAATAAAGCACCAGGCAACGATGGATTGGTGTCAGAATTCTATAAAAAATTCTTACCAAGTATCTTAACCCCACTTTTAGACACATGTAATTCTGTACTGTTAAAGGGCTCTATGCCAGATTCTTGGAAAGAGGCGAGAGTGATCATACTCCCAAAACCAGATAAAGATAAATTAAACGTAAATTCTTATAGACCAATTTCTATTTTAAATCATGATTTCAAAAAATTTTCCTCTATTTTAGCAGCAAGGTTAAATAAAATAATTTCTAATTATATTCATAAAGACCAAGCCAGCTTTATTCCAGAAAGATCAATCACCGACAATATAAGAAAATCTTTAAACATCATTAATTACTGTAAAAACACTAAAACGGAGGCAGTCATGTTGTCATTAGACGCTGAAAAGGGCTTCGATAAGGTAGAAATTCCTTTTTTAAAAGCAGTCCTTAGAAACATGGGATTTGGCCCTAATTTTATGAGATCATAGAGGCTATATACAAAGAACCTAAAGTATTTCTATCTATCAACAATTGTAACTCAAAGACATGGACTCTATCAAGAGGCACTAGACAAGGATGCCCTTTATCACCAATCTTGTTTGCCTTGTCATTAGAACCCTTGGCCCAGGCGGTATGATCTGATCCTCTAATAACGGGAGTTTCAATTGGTTCTCAAAATATTTCTTATAAGTTAAGTTTATTTGCAGATGATGCAATTTTTTATTGTACAAACCCATTAACTACTTTAAATAGATTAATGATCTTAATAAAAGAATTTGGCGATGTTGCAGGCTTTACTATCAATTTCGAAAAATCAGAAATTTTCCCTATCTGGCTGAGTCATGATTTAGAGTTTAAGTTAAAACAAGCTTTTCTTTTCAAATGGGTTAAATCCAATTTTAGACATTTAGGTATATTGATACCTTTAGATTTGCAGAATTTATTTAGGGATTGGGGAAAACTTTCATTAAGCTTATTAGAAAAAATTGAACAGATTAAGGTTTTTATTTTGCCAAAAATTTTATTTTTATTCCAAAACCTTCCCATAATAATTAAAACAGAGATTTTTTAAAAATGGAGATAGTTAATATTAGACTATATTTGGGCAGAGAAAAAACACAGAATAGCCTATTCGACGTTAGTGAAACCTCTGGCTCAAGGAGGTATGGTCTTCCAGATTTAGAAAAATATTATTTGGCGGCGCAATTAAAATATGTTTTGCTTTATGCTGCTCCAGTTCAGGAAAAAAATTGGGTACAGATAGAACAAACTTTTATAGAACCAGATTTATTGCACGAGACAATCTGGAACCAGCCTAATACCCATTGTTCGCGTACCCATTTTAATCCTTTTTTGAAGTTAACCCTCAATGTGTGGGATAGATATAGAACAGTATTAGCGCCTCATCCTTCTCCAGTGACAGTTTTTTTGGGACAAGACTGGTTTCCAGCAGCAAAAGATAAATTAAGTTTTCAAAATTGGAGAGAGGTAGGTGTTTTCAGATTTAAGCATTTAATTATAAATAATCAAATGAGATCAAACAAAAATCTCGATAGAAAATTCCATTTTAAGGCTAATTAGATGCAATACAACCAAGTACCTCACTTACTGCACTATCCTAATATTCTGTCTTAAATTAGTAGACCATTGGATGCCTTTGAAGAAGCCATGATGGACTCGGTACCTAAACTTAAGGGTAAGACTGCGATAATTTATAGAGAACTTAGTAATTATAAAGGTAATTTGGAAAACTCCATAACAAAAGCGTGGAACAAAGATTGCAATAAACAAATCTCAATGGAAAACTGGTCCATTATTTGGGCGTCAAAATTATTTCATACACCTTTATTGAATTTATGGCTACAAAATTTTAAAATTTATTCCAGATGGTACTTGACACCATTACAGATTTTTCATGCTAAGAGATCAAAAGATGCATCTTGTTGGAGAGGGTGTGGCCATATTGGCTCATTATTCCACTGTTGGTGGGTGTGTCCAATAGTGTTGGATTTTTGGAAGAAAATGCCATCCTAAAAGCTGAGCTCAAAGGATCTGCATCATTGCCTTATTTCACAGCGGCGAGCAAGGAGTGAGACACTGAAGCTCCTGGTGTAACATCATTTTAATGCCTACATCATCTAATACACTCCCTCCAGATACCTATGCTGAATAAATAGCTGTTTGGGAAGGCAAGGACGATTTTAGAGCGTCCTTCCCCCCGAGAAACAAAGTGAAGAGAAGTGCTTACCAGCTGGGACGGCGCCGAAGACGGTGAAAGCCGTGGTCGGGGCCGGGGAGTGGCGGACGAAGCCGGGTGAGAGCGGAGTTGGGCGTGGAGTGGGCAAAGCTGAGATGAGAATGGAGCCCAGAGGAGTTGAAAAAACAGAGCTGAGTGGGGGCGTGGAGTGTGTGAAGTTGGAGTTGAGGGGCCGGAGGACGCTAGCGGGAGGCTGGAGGTGGCAGCAGCAGCGGCGTTTGGCAAGCTGCGGGACGGGGCGAGGTACCAAGGTAGCTTGGCTGCCGGCGGGACGACAGCCCTATCTTCCCCTCCTTTCCCCACTCCATTGTTGTGATCTACTCCGGAGGAACGTTTGGTGGGGGCTGTGATATCAGCGGGCGGTTGCATGACGTCTGGGTCCCTGAGAGCAACGACATCACGGCGGGGGGGGGGCACAGGGGGGGCTGGTACCTCCCTGGGTCCTCTGGGTTGTGTGGTGGGTTGCTCCGGATTACCCAGACAGTATGATGGCACGCTGTACCCCTGAGTAAGATCATGCCTGGAACAAGAATCCGTGCACCGCATGGTTAACGCCCAAGAGTAAGAACATTTGCACTCTACGGACACTGACGCTCTTTAATATTAAGAACACTTGCACTTTATGGTCATCGTCACTTTAAAAACAACAGCATTTTATTTAGTTTAAACTCCGTTAACCCTCTCATCCTAATGGACCTTAACTGCCAATACTACTAGAATTGGATGATTATTTATTGGTTATTTAAATTGATTGTTTATTGATTAGCTAATTGGAGGACACATATTTATGGCAAATTAATTAGAGGAGGGATACTGATTGGGGAAGGTTTTTATATTTAAGGAGGCAATGGATTTAATAATTTAATTATTATTAGCTAATGAATTAGGAATCGTGCTAGGGAGGGATTTAAATTAAATAACTATTAGAATATTGGCGGGTAATTTATTGATAGATCGGTTGGAGTTGGGAGGGCTGAGGAGGGAATAGGTTTAGCTATTCTGTCGATTGAAGGGCTGGTGGATACCAGTAAGAGATGATTGGCCTGGCGATCCCGGTACTCCTGAGGAGGGGAAGGTATGACGGTGGGAACAGGCGGAACTGTAAGGGAAGGAGGCTGAGACATGATAATGCTCGACCACCCTCTAGTCTGCGTCCCATCCCAACGGTGACAGGTAGTGGGGCCAGGCGAAAGTACTTGCCTCCGTCACTGGCATTATGTAATGCCAGGTCCATTAATAAGAAGACCTCCATCCTTCGGGAATTCCTGCTTGAGCATGGACCTGGCATGCATGACCGAGACCTGAGTGCGCGATGGGGAGACTGTAGCTCTCTCCCAGATGGCCCCCGCAGGATACTCGGTCTTTCACCAGTCACGGACTAGTGGGCGGGGGGAGGGGTGGCATTGTTCATACGAGAGGCTTACTTCTTCCGGGCTCTCCCAGCCCCGGAGATCAAGGGCATTGAATGTGCCGGTCTGGCGTGGGATGTTGGGGAGGGGTTGGTGATCTGGCTGGTGTACCGACCGCCTAACGCACTGGCTAGCGCCTTACCATCCCTGATGGAGGCCGCAGCAGGCTGAGCATTGGAGCACCCAAGGCTTCTGATTCTGGGTGACTTCAATGTTCATGCTGATGATGCGACCTCCAGTCGGGCGATGGACCAGGTGTCTTCCATGGTGACACTAGGACTCTCCCAAATTGTTACAACACCCACTCACCAGGCGGGGCACATGTTAGACTTGGTCTTCGCGGTGGGAGTTTTAGTGAACGATCTTGCTGCTATAGCAGTGCCATGGTCGGATCACTATGCCCTCAAGGCTCGTGTGGATGTCCCACCTCAAGCCTGTTTAGGCGGCGAGCGTATTTTAGCTTGCCTGTGGCGCCTGATGGACCCGGAACGGTTCCTGATGGCACTGCGGGATCCCTGGCCCCCTGGCGATTCCTTAGATGACCTGGTGGAGTCCTGGAATGACAGGCTCTCCAGAGCCATTGATGAGATCGCACCTAAGTGTCCTCTGCGCCCTCGTTTAAAACCGACACCTTGGTATAACCAAAAGTTGTGGCAATTAAAACAGGGACTCAGATGACTAGAGAGGCAATGGCGGTGTACTCGAGACAAAGTGATTAGAACATCTTATAGAGAGTTTATGAAGTCCTATGAGATGGCAGTCAAAGCCGCAAAGAAAATATACTTTGCGGCTGAGATTGCGTCTGCAACTTTGCGCCCGGCACAATTGTTTAACATAATTCGGACTCTTACAATGCTGCCACAAAGCAGACCAAATTCTAATGAATTGGAGACTGGCTGTGAGGCTTTTACGAACTTTTTTGTGGATAAAATCGCGTCGCTCCACTGTGACTTCCCTGCCATATTAGATACAGTTAGCAAACCCGAGGCTCCGTGCCTGTCTTCGGATCATGTTCTGGATGGTTTCGGTGCTCTCAGCCTGGAGGAAGTTGACAGGATCCTCTTATCTGCACGCCCAACAACTTGCAATCTGGACCCGTGCCCCTCCTGGCTTATTAAAACCTGCCAGAGGGAGCTCAGATATCCTGTACGGGATATCATAAATAGATCCCTAACGGAAGGGCATTTTCCATCATCGCTTAAAGAGGTGGTGGTCCGTCCCCTCTTGAAAAAAAAATGTTAGACCCAGCCGAATTGGCACATTATCGGCCGGTCTCAAATTTGCCCTTCTTGGGCAAACTTATTGAGAGGGCAGTGGCATTGCAGCTACAGGGTTTCCTGGAGGATGCTTCCGTCCTTGATCCCCACCAGTCTGGCTTCCGCCCGGGCCATGGGACACAGACAGTGCTGGTTGCCCTGGTGGATGACCTTCAACGGCATCTGGATCAAGGCGGTTCGGTGGTGCTGATGTTGTTAGACCTATTGGCAGCGTTCAATATGGTCAACCATCGGTTGCTGGCCTGCCGCCTCACTGACGCGGGGATTCAGGGGTTGGCCCTACGATGGCTTTCCTCTTTCCTTGATGGTCGGGGACAAAGGGTGGTGATTGGGGATGAACTGTTTAACATCTATATGCGCCCACTTGCCCAGATTGCCGGAAGGTATGGGCTGGGTTGCCATCAGTACGCTGACAACACCCAGCTCTATCTACTTATGGACGGCCAGCCTGCCTGTGCCCCAGAAAATCTGGACCAGGCGTTACAGGCGGTGGCTAGGTGGCTTAGGCTGAGTGGATTGAAGCTGAATCCGGCGAAGACAGAGGTCCTTTGCTTGGGTCGTCGTGGCCCGGGATGGGAAATCCCTCTGCCAGTTTTTGACAGGGCGCCGTTGACAGCGGCGCACAAGGTCAAGAGTTTGGGGTACTATTGGAGCCTTCACTGACAATGGAGGCTCAGATAGCAGCCACTGCCAAGTCTGCATTTCTTCATCTTAGGTGGGCAAGGCAGTTGGCTCCTTTCCTGGAGCACGATGATCTAGCAACGGTGATTCACGCCACGGTCACCTCAAGGTTGGACTACTGTAATGCCCTCTGCATGGGGTTGCCCCTGTGCCAAACCCGGAAGTTGCAGTTAGTGCAAAATGCCGCTGCCCGGCTGTTATTAGGGCTCCCAAGATGGGAGCACATTCGGCCGGGGCTTCGGGATCTGCACTGGCTGCCAATAATATACCGAGTCCGGTACAAGGTGCTGGTTATCACCTTTAAAGCCCTATATGGCCTAGGACCTTAGGGACCGTCCCTCCCCACATGTTCCCCAGAGAGTACTGAGATCGGGTTCTCAAAACCTGCTTGTAATTCCCGGGCCAAAGGAGGCCCGTCTGAAATCTACCAGGAACCAGATAGATAGATAGATAGATAGATAGATAGATAGATAGATAGATAGATAGATAGATAGATAGATAGATAGATAGATAGATAGATAGATCTTATCTATAATCGAACTCATTATAGATCATAAGATTCCCTTTTCCCCTGATTCTATTTTACTTAACCTTTGGAAAAACAAGGAAGTACCAAAACATGCCAGAATTAACATCCATGCTTATTCTAGCTGTGAAAATACTAATAGCTCATCAATGGAAAGCAAAAGTCCTACCATCAAAGAGACAATGGTTCCTAAAAATTTGGGATATAATAGTCATGGATAAGTTAGCTAGCACCATACAAAAAGCAGAAACATCTGAAAGAGGAAATGAAAAGAAGGTGTTTGTAGAAAAATGGTTTCCTTTTTTTGCTTTTGTACAATCTAATCGGAATGCATTATGTAAATTACTGGAAAAATATTTAAATTTTGTTCTCTATTAAGTACTTTAATTCTACCTTGTAATCAAAGCGCGACGGCTTATATTTTGTTTATTGTTCTTGTTATAGTTATGAGGGTTTTTTTGTTTGTAAAAGTGTGTTATCATTAATAAAAATATTATATACTTAAAAAAAAAAGTACCAAGGAAAGCGGTTTTACAGAATTCTGCTGATGGGTATAGGGGGCACCATAAGGAAACCAGACCCATATTTTGATACCAGGCCTTTAAGCATTTTAAGTACAACTCCCAGCGCATGCGTACAAGTGGAGTTGTACTCATGCGCTGAAGAAAGCAGACAGCTGGCCCGTCTCTCCTCAACGTAATTTGCTAAAAGCTCAAATAAAATGAGATAAGTCTGTCCTCAAGACTAATAACAAGAAGGAATTGCTGTAGGAGTATTTGCTAATTGAAAGAAGTCTTATCTGAGCATTTCAAGGGTAAGAAAACAACCTTTTTTTACTCTTCTAAGGAGGCGCCATAAGCGAATTTAAGCTCTCATTAAGTCTAGTTAACTTTAAAGATGGCGAAGACAATTAGAGAATTACCTGAGCAACTTGCTACTTTTCAAAACATAGTCACAGCCTCACTGGGGCAGCTATCGGATGAAATTAAATCAATAAATGAAGCAATTTCAAGTATTGCTGAGCAGTTGAATATTACAACACAGACAGCTAACTCAGCCAAGGAACTAGCAAGAAAAATAAACAAAAAATAGATCAGTTATCTAGCCATCTGGCAACGATTTCAGACAGGAATAGGAGAGCTAACCTCATAGTTTCAGGAATTACTGAAGAGATAAATAATACGCTTCTAGAGGAAACACTGAGAGAGTGGATTGTAGAAGAAGGGGTTCAGCCCCAAGAAATTGAAAGAGCCCATAGACTACAAAGGAGAGGAGAGGGTGGGGCTCCAAGAGTTGTTATTATTAAATTTACAAGAGAGAAGCTACAGCAAGAGGTTTATAAAACTTTGAAAAAGAGGAAGGATTTGTCCTTCAGAGGCAATAAGGTCTGGGTGAAAGAAGACTTCTGCCAAGAGACTATTAAACAAAAAAACCTAATGAGACCTTATGGGAAAAAAATTATATTATAATAAAGTAAAATTTTCATAGGGGTACCCAGCTACAATAATAATATTTAAAGATGGGAAGAGGATGATAGCTAGAAACCCCAAGGAGGCAGAAGAACTTTTGAGAAGATTGGGACTTGCCACAGATGACTTGAGTGCAAATAGAGAAGAGGAAACCATGGCGACACCTGACGATCCAGGAGAAGGAGCATCAAGCAGGCTTGATAAAAGGCGAAGGACGGCTTCTCTTGAGGATATCTCATAAAGGGAAGTATACAAGAGTTTAATGAGCTAAATATATGGTATGATATGTAGGGGGCGATTAGGGATGCATACACTCTGGAAGGTGGGAGACGGGATGAAGTTTTTGTCCACAAGTTTGTCTCAACCACAGGGAAGGGGGGGGGGAAGGTATCTGCTAATATATATAGATAAACACCCACAGCCAGGGAGGCCAATGAGGAAAAAAAATAAAGAAAATGGATAGGTCATTAAGAATACTTTCACTGAATGTAAATGGGTTAACATCAAATCTGAAGAGGTATAGGTTAACTAAACCCAGTGAGGGATCAAACTGCCATACTTTCTAGACTGGGTGGGGTATATAAAAGGCTGGAAGAAGCCCACCAAGCGCAGTGGGGGAAAGAGGAGCTGGACAGGCTTGAGCGCTCAAGGAACACATTATTGGATTTAAAGGAGCTTCCTCAGAGGCCTATATCTGTACCTTCTGAAGAGCTTCTCCAGAAGCCTATACCAGAAGCCTATACCTACTTGTTACGACGGCTGAAATGGAAGTAATGCACCAAATGCAGCTAGAAGTAGGGCCTGGTAAACTATTAGAGGCCCGGCAGAGTAGTGATTTCCTCACTCAGGAGGTTGATTATATTCCGCCCCAATACCAAATTACGCCTGACCCTGTAATTGGGGAGCATTTTAACCGTTTCTTAGAGGAACACGAGATTGGTGAAATTGGCCCTCTCCCTGTTGGCCCAGTTGAGGGTTCTAACCTAGTCTCAACGCATACATATAGGAATGGGTCAATATTAGTAGATGCTAAGGATCTGGATAAAATAGAGAAGTTAGACTGACAATTCCCATCTCAGAGTGAGCATTTTATAAAGTGTATTTCTTGGAATGTGTCAGGTTGGTTTAATAAAACCCATGACCCCATGTTTTTGCAATACATAAGGGGGCATGATATAATTTTTATACAAGAGTCCTGGCTAACATCTAAATTGATGCTAAATGGGTTTATTTCCTATTCACTTAATGCTTTCTCTACCTCGGCTAAAAGTCGACCTAGTGGGGGTTTGGTTTGTTTGGTTTCAACTGCTTTGATTTGTGAGGTGATATCACTACCTTCATTGACCTCCATAGCCATGACTTGCCTTTTCAAATTTAAGGAACGGACTATTTTGGCAGTCAATGTTTATATTCTACCCTATTCATCTCCTTATTATGATAAGAATTGTTGGACTGACTTGGAAAATTATATATGCGATCTTGAAGCCAATTATCCTAATGCACAACTCATTTTACTAGGTGATTTTCATGCTCGAATAGGTATGGGATCTAATGGCGACTTTTATAATGGTAGGAGGCACTCGAAAGACTGTTCCTTACAAAAGGAACAAATGATAAAATATTGCCCTGCAAAACAGAACAAAATAAAAGAGATCCAAAAACAGCTGGAGGCATTAGACATGGCTACAATATGGGAAAAGGAAATTATGGTAAGGAATGATTTTCAGAGAAATAGTATTAATACGGCGAAATGATTGGCGAATTATTTGAAGATTAAAAAAGCAAAACAGAAGGTTAGAAGTATAAAAATTAACAAAAACTCAATACAAAGCCCCAAGGAAATTATTAAGGCCTTTGAGAATTTTTATAAAAATCTGTATAAGGAAAAGCCCATAAAGGAGTTCCAGGAAGCAATTAGTCTTTTTTTGGAGAAAGAGAAGATGGAAGCATTAGAAGGTGATATCTCGGTCCAGGAAATAAAGGATGTAATAAAAGGTTTTTTAAAAAGGCAAATCACCAGGGCTAGATGGTTTTACAGGTGAATTCTATAAAGAAATTATTGAAATTATTGCACCTGAAATGCAAGCAGTTTTCAATAAAGTGCTGGGAGGAAAGAGTGCCCCAGATTAAATAATTTTAATCCTAAAACCTCAAAAGGACCCGGAAGAGGTAGGTTCATACAGACCAATAAGTCTATTAAATCAAGACTATAAGATTTTTGCAAAAATATTGGCTAATAGACTTCAGAAGGTCATTTTGACAATCATCAAAGAGGACCAATATGGGTTCATTAAGGGTAGAAACATCATGCACCCCATTAGAAACATACTTAATGTCATATATCATGGTCAGAAGGAAAAAATAGGATTATTAAAATTAGACATTTTTGGCACTCTATCTCATGAATTTCTATGGCAAATATTGAGGAAAAGTGGGACAGGGAAAAAGTTTCTACAGGCACTTCAGGGGATCTATAAAGGAGGATATGCAAAAGTAAGGGTGAATAACAATCATACACAAGTATTTCCTATACAAGGAGGAGTAAGACAGGATTGCCCTTTATCTCTCTTATTCATAATAGCAATGGAACAACTAGCGGAACGGATTAGAAATTCAGGTAGAATATAGGGCTATAAAATAGGTAACAAAGAGATGAAGCTCAACCTTTTTGCAGACGATATTATTGTAATTATGTCTAATCCTAAAGAGGGGGTTAAAGAAATTAAGATTATCCTAGAAGACTTTGAAAAGTGTTCAGGGCTAGGGGTTAATTTGGCAAAATCAGAAATTATTTATTTCAGTGTTAATAGAAAAAAAAAGGCAAGAGATAAATAGGTCTATGAAAATAGGATTGGGGGTTAAGAAATATAAATATTTAGGTATAGTTCTGCATAAAAATATCGATAAAATGATAAAGGGTAAAATATGGGAAAAAATTGAGAGAGTCATGAAAAGATGGAAAAATAAAACGTTAGGGATATCAGCTAGAATAAGAAGCGCTAAAATGTTTTGGGTACCAAAGTTAACATACCTATTTCAAACGTTGCCTCTGGGAACAAGGAAAAATAAAATTGAACAATGGAATAGAGCATTAAGAGAATGGATATTCAACAGTAAAAATTGCAGATTCCATAAGTGAATAATATATAATCATAAATCAGAATTTGGATGGGGAATCCCGGATCTAAATATTTATTATGAAGCCTTCCAACTAAAACCATTATTGGAAATAGGTGAGGAAAAGACTCAGAAGTAGGTCAATTTTGAAAATGAAATAAATAATAATATTGGGAGTTCAGGCATTTTTTCTAAAGTTACAAACAAAGACTTACAATTAACAATAGGCCCTAGAAGAACTTCATTAGAGGTTTGGAAGAAATGGCAGCCAGACTGGTTAGGAAGAACTTTTAGATGGGCACCCCTGGAAACTGTCAATGAGGAAGTGCAAGAAACTAATTGGTGGGAAAGGTTAAATTTTAAAGGCTACTGCAGAGTGGAGGACATGTTTTGAAGTGGAATTCTTAAACCCTTACAGGAAATAACAGAAGAAATAGGAAAGCAATATTGGTTAAAAGCTGGGCTATACAAGACAGTAAAAAAGATTAGTGAAAATGAAGATTTTTGGATAGACATGCCAATGGAAGTATTATACAAAGAAATGGCAAAGCAGGAAAAGGGTTTGGTAGGGAAGATATATAGAATGATGATAGTAAATATGGAAAAAATAGTAGAGTATTTACTGAGGAGATGGAGCCAGGAGGGCAAGATATCAGAGAGGTCGGTGGAAAAAATTAAGAAAGGAATAGAAGAAATCAAAGTAACCAAGTTTAAAGAACTTGAATATAAATTTCTTACAAAATGGTACAAGACCCCAGCGCAATTAGCTAATATGATTCCAGGATTGAGTCTGCTATGCTGGCACTGTAAACTTTTTAAAGAATGGTATGCTCATATGTGGTGGGAATGCCCGGAAGTAAAAATCTTTTGGAACAAAATTATTGAAATAATCAGAAAAGTATGTAATACAACATTAACTATAGAATTTAATCTTATGTTGGTAAGTACAATGGGTGGCCCGATAATAGACAGGAGTATGCAAAATTTAGTCAAGGCTATGGTATTGACAGGTAAGGCGGTCATTGCTTTGGGTTGGAAGGACAAAAGTAAATGGACAGTAGAAATCTGGCACAATTATTTGTTTGAATTTATACAGTCAGACATCGTGGTGGTACTTAACAAGATGACAACATGGGATGAAAAAACCAAGGAAATTACAAGACCTACCTCGAATGGACAGTGATAGAAGAAAGGACGGACATTCAGTGGAAGATTAAGACTTTGTGCCCATGGCTGTGGGGAAGAGACTAGGAGTAAAGGGGGGGGGAGGAAGGGTGTGTTGGAAATATAAAAAATATTCATTGTAATGGATTTAAAAGATTAACAAATAAAGATTATTTATTAAAAAAAGCATTTTAAGTGAATTGACCTTTGAACATTCAATGTCTCATATTCATTGCTCATTGCATTTTAAAATGAAGACGTTAGAACAGATATGTTAACGATCAGGAACTCATCCAGGGGGGCCATGTCCACTGCCAACTATAGTCAGCAGAGAGGCAATCGAGGTATCATGGGATTTTATATCCTCTAATCATTAGCTCATTAACAGATTTGTCCCCTCCACGCCACTATCTGAAAACAAAAACCAAGAGAGGCACAGGGACAGCATAGGTGCCAGAGTTATGATTAATGCCATCCTTTTCAAAAGGAAGGTGGAATTGTACTAAAGGAGGCCCGGTTGAAGTCAACTAGGGACAGGGCCTTCTCAATCACAGCCCCTTGCTGGTGGAACCAGTTACCGGAAGAGGTCAGGGCCCTGCGGGACATTGGACAATTCCGCAGGGCCTATAAGACAGTCCTCTTCCGGTTGGCTTATAACTGACCGGCATTGAAATTCTCTCAAGGAAGACTATAAGATAGCACACTGACATTGATTGATGTATTAATATATTAGTTGTTTTAATTATGTATATTATTATTGTATTTTAATTCTGAATTTTATTGTTAGAACTTTTATGCTGTGAGCCGCCCTGAGCCCACTTCGGTGGGGTAGGGTTAGGGTTAGGGCGGGATAGGGTTAGGGTAGGGCGGGATATAAATGAAATGAAATAATCAGCTGTTGGCAGGAAGGCAGAGCTGAATTTAGCATCCCCCTTTGCCCTAGGCAACTGATCGGAAGTATTCTAGGCGGTTCTTTTTTTGAACAAGCTACAGACCCTTAGGTAGGACTGGGGAGTGATGCTGAAGTGGCCCAATCAGCATGTCTTATTTTTTACACTCCATCCCTCCCCCCCTCCATTCACTTACAGAACAAATTAAATTATTTATATTTGGTCGATGAAGGTTAAGTCAGTTTTACAATGTGCTTGAAACGTACTTTTGATTTGCTTTTTGTAAGAAAAAAACATGCATTCTGTACCAGATTAGCAAATGAAAGTTTTTAGCCATTTATGAAGGGGGACTGGTGAATCCCAACTTTACTTGAAAAAAAAAAATTACGTACGTTAACGGCTTTCTTGTTTACTGACAGTGAACAAAGGCTATCAAAATCAGCTCTTGAAATTTTATTTTTTAAAAATTACTTCTGTATAAATTTGAAAGTAAAAGATACTGCATTTCAAGGTAGTTTACCCTTGGTTACCAAGGTATGTTGTTTTGGCAGCGGGAAATGAGAGATGTGAGGTGGGTGTCAGACATTGGAGAGCATTACTGTGTTATTATGCTGAATGTATCCTGTAACTTGTGCCTTAACATGACTAACTCCATTTTGAACTCTTGTTACTAACTGTGAAGCAAAAGGCCTTGCATATCAAACAGTCGTAGAGATGTTACTAACCCATGCTGTGAATTCCTCTGCATAACACTAACAAAGCAACAGCTCTTTGAAGATAGCAAGCCTCAAGGAGAGCCAGCAGGGCTCCTCTGTGAGAAAGGGAGCCGCAAGCGATAAGGAGAAGGGAAAGTGTTACTTGTAGCACTAAAGTGTGAGAATGTAGGATTGTTTAGAAATGCTTTGATGTAAGGCCTTAAAACCCATGTATGTTTCAATACTTGCTATCAGTTCCAATAACTGCCTATCCAGAACTTTGAGATATCAAATAAACGCCATTACTTTTGCAACAAATGATGGTCCGTTTACTTTGAGCTCCAACATCTGACATTTTGGAACTGATCCAAGACGGGTTTATTCGAACCGGCAACTTGTTAGCTGGATGGCCGCCAAGGTTCCGGATAATGGAGAACCCACCGAACTCACAGAGGGGCAGGGGATCCCGCCGGGTGTCACCGTCGACCAAAGAAAAGGGGGATCACCGCTGCACTTCTCGACGCTACTCTTCACTCTGAAGAAGTGGCAGCCCCGCACCTCAACCGCACTCATGGACAAGGCAGCCGGACGCTTCAGCAACCTGTTCACCGGAATGGGGGTGGAAGGAGAGGAAGCACTGGCTGGGGGGGAACAAGGCAGCGGCCTGGGGGAAGACGAAGGCCGGGGCCCGAGGGGGACAGAGGACGTCCAGCTATTGAGGAATGAGATGCGGATCTGGGTGAGAGAGATCCGGAACGAACTCCAAATGAGCAACATGCACATCGCCCACGAAGTGCAGAGGCAACTGGATCAAATGCGAGAGCAAATACGGGCCCTGCCGGGAGAACCAGCCTCGCGCCCAGAGCCGAAAGGACCGCCGGCAGACCCGCTGGTCGACCAGCCAGGGGAACCGGCCAAGCCTCCTCCAGACCAGCCTGCCCCAGAACCAGACCAGCCGAGGGGCCCTCCCGGAGGACCAGCTGCGCCGCCAGCCCCGGCAGGTCTGCCATTGATCCCTGGTCCCGTAGCACCTCCAGGGCCAATCCTCCCTCCCGGGTGGCTGATGGGAACCGTGGGCCCACAGCCCATGATACCCTGGGCAGGGGGCAGGGGTCGGGAGTTGCAGATCACCTTTGACAGAGACCCGGAGGAAGTAGAGTACTTCACTATCCAGTGCAACAGCTTCATGACCCATTGGGGGAACACCTTCCCCACCAAGCTTAGCCGAGTGGATTACTTGGGATCGAAGCTAAAGGGGGCAGCGAGGTGATGGTTCGTTAGCCTGTACGAAACCCAAGGCTCTGAATTGACCACTGTGGCGGGGTTCCTGCAAGCCATGCTACAGCAGTACAGCAACCCACTGCAGGAGGTATGGGCCCTCACCGCTTTGCGAGAGTTGCAGCAGGGGTCAAGAACCGTGTGGGAGTACGCTGCCGACTTCCGGGCACACTGCTCCAAAGTTTGCGGCTGGAACTGTCAGAACTTGAAGAACTTCAAACGAGACCCATTACTTTGTTGCAAAAGTATAGGACGTTTATTGAGAACTATGTTCAGAGAAGGCACAAGTTGACTCTGATAACGGGTTCAGCGATTGATACTTTTTTATGCAGTTGTTACAGAAACAATAAAACCATTTCTCACACTCTGGGAGACAGTTGTCTGTTCCCAGGGTCCCTTATCTCCAAAGGGAGGAAGGAGTCCTGCTGTGATGCTCTAGCAGGCTAGCTTCAAAGGACACCTGCAGATGTTTTCCCGAGGCTATCTGTCACCCTTCAGTGGTTACAGTTTGTTTGAAATGCAAAGCATTTAGTTAGTGGGCCTAGCTACAAGGACATGGGATTAGTATGCAGTTACAATATGGAGTCAGTTAGGCTAACATTACCAAGCTCAGCATACATAACAGATACAAGTTCTGACAGGAACGAGAGAATGAAGTATGAGGCTTTCCACTGCGGCCTAAATGCAAGCATCCTCAAACGATGTTTCCAGCAGGCCCGCCCCACCACCCTGGTGAGCTGGATACAACTGGCCGGAGAGGTGGAGACCAACCTAAAGCACGTAGCCCTGCAACGGCAGCAACAGCAAGTGGTGAGAGGGGGACACGAGCCTAAAGCCGGGACCAAACCCGAATCAAAGAAGGCCACGCCCCAAGGGGGTACCCCCAAATCGACCCCGGGCTCTTAGCAGCCAACTGCCCGGATAAGCCCCCGCACCCCCCATGACCCCAAAGCCGACGGCGGCCGGGCAGAAGAAATCGGTAAACAAGCCCAAAGAGCCCAGTCGGGGCAGCGTCGCCACATCCATGCCCCTTGACGAGGATTCTATAATAACCGAGGACTCGGGAGAGGAGTCGTGGGAGCCGGAGCCGGCGGAAAACGAGAGTGACCTGCACTGAGAGGTGCCGGACGGCAGGTCGTGGATTTGATGGCACCGCTACGGGTGAGAATAACGGGGGCCCTAATCTTTGTACCAGTGACTTTATTAACCCAAAATTGAAGCAGTTCATGCACGCCCGAGCCTTAGTAGACTCAGGCTGCACCCGCAAAATCATCACCCCGAGGTTAGTGGACGCCCTAGGACTGATCAAGGTCCCACTCCCCCACCCGATCCAATTCGAGCAAATGAATGGGACGGCCATGAGGGGGGAGCCTTGTACGGAGGAAACTCAGGGGCTGCCAGTAGGGATCCAGGAACACTGGGAGGTGGAGGTCTTCGTCATTGCCCCCTCCTCGTCTTTTGATATGGTGTTGGGGGTGGGATGGCTGGCTCACCACCAACCGGACATACAACCGGAAGTGCAGCCGCCAACCGGAAGTGCAGACAATAGACTTTACCGACCGGCGGTGCACCCACCACCACTGGCAAGGGAAATGGGGGCCGACACCACCCCCAGTGAATGAAAAGACATGTGTATTGGTGGAGGAGGTCCGCTCCATCCCAAAAGAGTACCGGGACCTCCGCAAGGTGTTTAGCGAGGAAGAGGCCAATGAGCTCCCACCCCACCGAGACACAGACTGTGCGATTGAACTAATACCGGGGCAAGAACTACCCAAAGCCAAACTGTACTCGATGGGGTGGGCCAAGAAAGACGAATTGCAGAAATTCATCGATAAAAATCTGAAGCAGGGGTTCATTAGGCCAGTGACTGCGCCCCATACCGCCCCAGTCCTCTTCCGGAAGAAGAAGGACGGGAGTCTGAGACTTTGCACAGACTTTTGCGGAATAAACGGGATCTCCATGTCCAATGCCTACCCCATCCCCCTCATCAAAGACTTATTGAGCACAGTGTCGGAGGGGTCTATATTTACCAAACTAGACCTGAGGGATGCTTACTTTCGTGTCAGGATCAAGGAGGGGGATGAATGGAAAACGGTGTTCAATACACCTATGGGACAGTTTGAATACCTAGTAATGCCTTTCGGCTTGCAGGGAGCCCCCAGGGTGTTCATGAATTTTATAAATGAAGTGTTGCGGGAATATCTGTACAAGGGGGTGGTGGTATACCTGGATGACATCATTATCTATTCGAGAGATCTAGAGTCCCATGTGCCCCTAGTACGAAAGGTGCTAACGACCTTATATCAGCACAAACTGTATGCAAAATTATCGAAATGTGAATTCCACCAGACGGAACTCGATTACCTAGGGTTTTGAGTGTCCGGGAAGGGATTAGCAATGGACGCAGCCAAAATTCAAGCGGTTTTAGACTGGGAACCCCTGAGGACACGCAAACAGCTCCAATCCTTCCTCAGGTTCGCAAATTTTTATAGGGGGTTCTTACAGGGGTTCGCCCAGGTGATGCTGCCCTTGACTGATCTCCTGAAAACAAAGGGGAAGGGGCCGGAAGCCAAAAAACCAGGGGCAAAACTATCAAGGACCCCTAGTTGCCAAGCCACGTTTAATGAACTTAAGAGATTATTCACCAGTGAACCCATGTTAGCCCATCTGAACGAATTAAAGCCCTTCGTGGTTCAATGCGACGCCTCCGACGTGGCTGTAGGAGCCATATTAATGCAGAAAGATGAGGAGGGGAGGCTCCGACCCTGTGCCTACATCTCGCACAAATTCTCTCATGAGCAGCACAACTGGTTGGTCTGGGACAAAGAGGCGTTCGCTGTAACATATGCCTTGAAAACCTGGAGGTCCTGGTTAGAGGGGGCCAGGGTGCTGTTTGAAATCTGGACCGACCACAAGAACCTGGAAGCCCTAACGGGCCGGAGGAAACTGACCACCAAACAAATCTGGTGGGCGGGGTTCTTTGCTAAATTTGACTTTGTGCTCAAACACATCCCGGGCTCCACAAACTCTTTCATGCTTGCCCCAGCACGAGAGCCAGAGGGAGGAAATCATAGAATCAATCATTCCCCCTTCTGCAGTGGCTGGGGGGGGGGGGTAACCACCCGCTCCGGGAAGAAAACTGGGCAACCTGAACCGGGGGGGGGGGAAACAGACTCATTGAAGAGACAGAAAAGGAGGGAGAGGGGAGGCCGGAAGATATTCTGAAGGGAGAGGGGGGATTTTGGTACTACAAGGGGAAATTCTACGTGACAAAGTCCCTTCGAGCAGAGGTCCTGCAGCATTGCCACTGCAGCAAACTGGCCGGCCACTTTGGTTATGTAAAAACACTGCATTTAGTAAATCGCCAATTCTGATGGCCTAAGATGAAAAAGGACATTTCTGAGTTGTGGGCTCATGCCCCATCTGTGTCATGGCTAAGCGAAGGGGGTGGAAAACCCCGGGACTGCTGCAACCTATCCCCACCGCAAACCGGCCCTGGTTCGTGGTATCGATGGACTTTATAGTGGAACTCCCTGTCTCCCAGGAAAAAAACGGTAGTGCTAGTAGTAGTGGACACCTTCTCCAAGCAGGCACATTTTATTCCCTGTAAACAATTACCAACAGCTAAGAAACTAGCCTACTTGTTTTTCCATCACGTGGTTAGGCTCCACTCATTCCCCGACAAGGTCATTAGCGACCGCGGGCCGCAGTTTGTTGCCAACTTCTGGCGGGAGTTTTGCAAAATGGCAGGAATAGAGCAAGGACTGAGTTCCGCCTACCACCCCCAGACGGACGGACAGATGGAACGTGTAAACAGTCTTCTTGAGCAGTACCTAAGGTGCTATATAAACTACCAGCAGTCCAACTGGGTGGAGCTGCTCCCATTCGCAGAGTACAGCTACAACAATAGCTTGCACAGTTCCACCAAAGCCTTGCCATTCCAGATAGTAAACGGCTATGAAGGCAAACCATTCCTGTTACTACCCAGTCTCGAGGGAACAGCGCCACCTAGCTCTTGCCAGCAATGGTGGGAAAAAGTAAAGAAGGGCTGGACAATCATCCAAGAAAATTTAGAAATGGCAAAAAGGGACTACAAAGCCTATTTTGACAAGAAGCACTCCCCCGAATGGGACTTCAAGGAAGGGGAGAGTGTGTTCTTGTCCACTAAAAACCTTCCATTACAACAGACTTGCAAAAAATTAGCATATAAATTCCTAGGTCCATTCAAAATCAAAAGGGTGATAAACAGAGTAACCATGGAACTGGACCTTCCTAAGATGTTTAGTAAGATTCACCCTGTTTTTCATTGCAGTCTTCTTCGCAAGGATCCTGGAATTACGTTTTGGCACCCCCGCCCTCCAGAGCCCCCACCTATTCAAGTGAAGGGTCAGAGTCATCATGAGGTGCTGGACTCAAAGGTCCAAAGGGGAGTGTTGTACTATCTGGTTCGTTGGAAGTACTTCCCTACAGCTGTGATGAATGGGTTAAATCAACTGATCTGAGAGCTCCCTCTCTGTTAAAGAAATTTTACCTACTGCACCCAGACAAACCCCGAACAAGAGCTTAGGGGGGGCAGTATGTCAGACATTGGAGAGCATTACTGTGTTATTATGCTGAATGTATCCTGTAACCTTGACATGACTAACTCCATTTTGAACTCTTGTTACTAACTGTGACGCAAAAGACCTTGCATATCAAACAGTCTTAGAAATGTTACTAACCCATGCTGTGAATTCCTCTGCATAACACTAACAAAGCAACAGCTCTTTGAAGATAGCAAGCCTCAAGGAGAGCCAGCAGGGCTCCTCTGTGAGAAAGAGAGCTGCAAGCGATAAGGAGAAGGGAAAGTGTTACTTGTAGCACTAAAGTGTGAGAATGTAGGATTGTTTAGAAATGCTTTGATGTAAGGCCTTAAAACCCATGTATGTTTCAATACTTGCTATCAGTTCCAATAACTGCCTATCCAGAACTTTGAGATATCAAATAAACGCCATTACTTTTGCAACAAATGATGGTTCGTTTACTTTGAGCTCCAACGTCTGACAGTGGGAAGATGAGAAAAACATACGGTAAATGGCAAACTGCATATGCTTTATTAAACAATGCCTAATTATACTTTGATTAAAAAAAAAGTCTGAAGACATGCATAATAGGAGTGCCTGCAATAAAAGTTTCCAATTTAAAAATCAGTTCCATAATTTTGTTCCCTGTGGGTTTCAGAAGCAAATATATTCCAGCAGTAACTTTTTTTGTTTTTCCACCGAATCTGGATGCCATTTTTAGGGGACTGCACCCCCTTTTGCAAAAGGTTAGGTGTTCAGGAGAATGAATCCCACTTTTACAGGCAGAATACATTTCAGAGGGTGCGATCACACGTCACATTAAAAGTGGGTGTGTAGCGCTCAAATTTGAACCGCTGAATATTGATTCGATGCAGGGCCATTCAGACGAACATCCAAGAATGCAACTGAGTCTGTTGTTGAGCGATCAGACATCCAATACTATCATGCTCTTTTCTTGGAGCATGCGTGATCAGATGGTGATTTCTGGGAGGGGGGGGGGTCCATTGAACATGCGCCCAACTGTTTGGAGGTGGGAAATCAAACGTTGCTTCAGAGGCGGGGAGGGGGATGGGGGAAGTTTCCAGAATTAACGTTGCCAATTCAAACCAGGGAACTGCCAGGGATTACTTTCCTAGAAATTGGCAGTGACAATGATATCTGGAAATCCTCCACATTGAAAAAAAAAGATTTTTTTTCCTGTTCTGAATAGTGGGATAACGTTCCCCCCCCCCCCCTGATCCTCTGTTGATTGGAGAAGCAGAAGCGTCACCTCAGATTCCTGGATGATCTGGCAATGCACATGTCTGCTGGGGCTTTTTTAAAAAAAAATGTGGGAGGGGTGGTAAACATTCCAAGGGGCAGTATTGCGCGTGAGCTGTCCAAACAGGAAAAAGCCGATCTTGTGCCGCTTTTTTGAAAAAGGGCCGAACTTTCTGCGCTGTCAAATTAATGCGGCATTGAGGCACAGCAAGCTGGGATGACCCTGGATGACCCTGGCTTGATTGCCAGATGTGGATGTCTGAACGAACACATTTAATCAGTCAGTGAGATGGAGCTGTGTCACCACTAATGGTACGTCTGACTGCACCCAGAGTCTACCATTTCTCTCATCCAGTTACTTTGGAATGCAGAGGGAGATGGCCACTTTATAGGCAATTACATTTCATGCATGCCCAGCAGGTACTTGGAGGGATTTGGCAACCTCAAAAGCCACTGGCACCATGGGCATAGGGAGGTGTCGGGTACTCAAGAAGAGCAGACAGCAGGGGAGAAAGAGTTTGGTACCTCACAAAACCATACACTGTTCACACACCCACAGAGCCAACAACAGCAGAAGAAAGTGGAAATGGAGTCTCCCAGACTGATTTCTTACTAGGCTTGTTCTGGTCTTGGAGCCCTTCCCCCCCCCCCCCCCCCGGTGCTTCTGTCTGATTTTGCACAAGCAGCTGCAGGGCTGCAACTTGCCCCGCCTCTTTCCCATGGCAAGCAAGATCCTCTGAAAACCGGTTTCTGTTTGCTGCAGGAAAGAGGCGGGGCAAGTCGCAGCCCCGCGTCAGCTTGTGCAAAATCAGGCAGAAGTGCTGGGAACAAGGGCACTGAGACCAGGACAGTAATAAATCAGTGCCAGTGAGAAAATGCTTACTTGGGCAAAGCGAAATGGCAGCATTGATTTCATGAGATCCAAAAGGTTCTGCCTCAGCTGGTTGGACATCCTTCCTGCTTTTCTCAACCCCCTTCCCCCTTCCTGCTCTGCTGTCGTCATCTAAGTGTGAAAAAAACAGCCAGATGGCAGAATACCAAGGACTAATACCCTTTTCTAAATATTTATAAATCAAGAGTGGTTATGATGATTATTATTACAAGCCAAAAATGAATGGGGCATTTTAGTTCATTTCTGAGTAGTTAATGTCTGAGTATGTATCTTTGATTCATGTTACAAAACACCCTGGGTGATGGAAGCATAACCCAATCCTCCAACACGTCATGTTTTCCCACCAAAACCTAAAGAAGGCAGAATACTGAAAAGTGAAAAAAAATACTGAACATTTTTTTAAAAAATCTCTACGATCACTTTTTGTCTTCAGTCATATGAATCTACCTTGGGGGAAGCCAGTTGCAGCCATCAATGGGAGGCCCAGCTCTCTGACGAATTGGGTCCTTTTTGTACAATTGTGGAACAAAAGTCTCATTCTGGGACCTGACCTGTGAGGTCCGGCAAGTTCTTTTCCCTGATAATCTTTAATATCTGTTTGTTCCTTAAATGAAATCATCCTAAACCCCACCGACCTCACAAGGTGCGTCAGCTGTGGAGAGAGGAAGGGAAAGAAGATTATAAGCCACTCTGAGACTCTGAGTGAAGGGCAGGGTATAAATCCAATCTCCTCCTCCTTCTCTTCTTCCTCCTCTTCTTTTTATTCCTCCTCTTTTTCTTCTTCTTCTAAATTATCAATATAAAAGCAAAACAACAAGGTAACAACAACAAAAATTCCTCTGCGTCCTTGAAGGGCCACCTGTCCCGGTATGAACCCATCTACCATCTTTGGCTTTCCCAGTGGAAACTGTGGGGCTGGCTGCTCGCCTCATGTGGAACAGTCTTCTTTGTCTGGGCTTTTCAGGAAGGTAGATGAAATACTTTTGTTTCAGAGGTAGGGTTGCCAGTCTCCAGGTGGGGACTGGAGATCTCCTGCTATTACAGCTGATCTCCAGACACTAAAGGTCAGTTTCCCTGGGGGAAAGGGCTGCTTTTGCATTGTGCCCTGCTGATGCCCCTCCCCTCCTCAAGTCCCACTCCCTAGACTCCACCCAGGAATTTCTCCAGGAATCTCCCAACCCAGAGTTGGCAACCCTATTTCCAAGGGCTTTGGGGGTTGCTATAGGGTTTATTCTGCTGGACCTGCCTTGTGATGTGACTGTTGCTGTGTTAACGTTTTTGTTTGGGGGGGTATTTATTTTTTATTTTAAATTTGTAAGTCACCCTGCATTTGGGGAAAGTGTAGGATACAATTTTTTTAAAAAAAAAATAATGCTTCCTGAACAAGTCTAGTGACAGAATTCAAGCCACTGCTGCCATAGATACACCAATAAACTGATGGGAAAATGTGAATGTTTGGAAATAAATAGTTGGTTTCACTTGTCAGAGAGACTTCAATGAATGCCAAGAATCAAATTAAGATGACTTTAGAGATATTAAGGCCCAAAATAGTTGGGGGTGGGAGGACTGAGTTTGTATGGGGGGCATAAAAAGATATGCACTAGATATCCTGGACTTCTAGTTTTAATTTCTCTGATGAATCCATTGGCCTATTGAACAGTTCTCTAAAGCAGCTAATGGCACCAACGGCTTGTCAGCAAGTGCATTTATCACCTAGTAGTCACTGAGGGATAAGCCCACCTGTGTAAAACTTAGATTCAGGTTGGTATAGGGTTGCCAAGTCCAATTCAAGAAAAATCTGGGGACTTTGGGGGTGGAGCCAGGAGACATTAGGGGTGGAGCCAAGATCAAGGTTGTGATAAGCACAATTGAACTCCAAAGGGAGTTCTGGCCATCACATTTAAAGTGACGGCACACCTTTTCAATTTCTTCCTTCCATAGGAAATAATGTATAGGGGCACCTTCTTTTGGGGCTCATAGAAATGGACCTCCTGGTCCAATCTTTTTGAAACTTGGGGGGTATTTGGGGGAGAGGCACTAGATGCTATACTGAAAATTTGGTGCCTCTACCCAAAAAACAGCCCCCCCAGAGCCCCAGATACCCACAGATCAATTCTCCATGATTTTCTATGGGAATAAATCTCCATAGGGAATAATAGAGTTCCCAGCAGACATTTCCCTCCACTCGCACCGCTTTCTGATGACCCCGAAGCGGGGGGAGGGTCTCCAAACCGGGGGATCCCCTGCCCCCACCTGGGGATTGGCAACCCTAGGTTGGTAGCATTGTTGGTCTGAAGCAAGAGAACAAAGTTGGAGTCCAGCACGCAAAAGCTTTTGCCCAGGATTATTATTTATTTATTTATTATTTATTTATTTATTACTTTGCATTTATATCCCGCCCTCTCCGCAAGCGGACTCAGGGCGGCTTACAGTATCATAAAAACAATTATTCCATAAAACATATAAAACCATAATACATTTATCAGTTTAAAACTATTACGCTATCTCGATCCAGTCTGGCGGTATTGGGTTCTGACTATGACCACCAGCTTCTGTAGGATGTCCGGTGGCAGCTCATTTTCAGTCAACCAGAAATGCCTGTCTAAACAGTTCGGTCTTACAGGCCCTGCGGAACGCCGACAGATCCCGCAGGGCCCTTATAGCTTCTGGGAGGGTGTTCCAGAGTTCTGGTGCTGCCACCGAGAAGGCCCTAGATCTTGTTGCACATAGCCTGGCTTCTTTTGGGCCAGGGGCAGACAGCAGATTTTTTGTCCCTGATCGCAGTGCTCTCTGGGGGATATATGGGGAAAGGCGGTCCCGTAGATAGGCAGGTCCCTGACCATAAAGGGCTTTAAAGGTTAATACCAACACCTTGAAGCGAACTCGGAACACAACAGGCAACCAGTGCAGCTCTCTCAGCACTGGCTGAATGTGCCCCCGTCGTGGTAGCCCCATTAACAGCCGTGCCGCAGCGTTCTGCACTAGTTGTAGTCTCCGGGTTAGCGTCAGGGGTAGCCCCATGTAGAGAGCATTACAGTGATCTATTCTTGAGGTGACCGTAGCATGGATTACCGTCGCTAGGTCGCTGCGGTCCAGGTAAGGGGCCAGCTGCCGTGCTTGCCGAAGATGGAAAAAGGCAGATCTAACAGTGGCTGCCACCTGAGCCTCCATTGTAAGGGAGGACTCAAGGAGCACGCCTAAGCTCTTGACCTTGGGGACCGGTATTAGTGGCAGCCCGTCAAGGGCCGGCAGCTGGATCTCTCTCCCCGGACCGCCCCGACCCAGGTAGAGAACCTCCGTCTTCGTCGGATTAATCTTTGTTAGTCTTAAAGGTCCTGCTGGACTCAAACTTTGTTCTATGTAAAATCTGTGAGCGTTAAAAACAAAGTGCTAGTGCCTTACCGTGTTTCATATAGCAGCAAGATGATTCACAGCAGGGTCAGCACCCAGTAGCAGCTCTTTGCTTCCTTTTCATCAAAGTATCTGTTCTCCTTCAGCCGTTTGCAACATTAATTATTTTTTGGGGAAAGATATATGGCAGATTTTCAGTAGTTGGCTGGTAACCCACAGGGGGTGGGATTTGTTTGCTGTGAGTTGGTGTGGCACAAGAGTTCTGATCCCCCACCCCACCCCTGAATGAGGAACCCTGTGAGCCTGAAGACTCACCGGGTCGCTCCAGATTTGTTGTCATCTCCCTCTGGGTATGGGAACTGCAAAGGCCAAAAGGAAGGTCAGGGAGAAAGGAGAAAGTCCTCGGCCTCTTGGAACTGACTCCTTCTCTGCCTTTCTGCAGGAGGGAGGGCTGTCTGTGGCCTCCACCGGGCCACCTGTCTCTGCAACCCCCTTCCCAGTCAGCCCCAACCTCTGAATCCCCAGGCCAGTTTTCTTCAGGTTCACACCAAATGCCAATGCAAGCCCCTGTTGCAAAGGAAGTCAAAAGATCAAGGATTTGTAATCAGTCCTTCCCAGTTGCCTTTGGAGATGCCACAGAGGAGTTGATGGTGGAGATTGCATCCAGAGATGATTGGAAGGATTTGCTTTGTCTCCTTCTCTCTCTTTATCTCCCCCCCCCCCCAATCTCTTTTCTTGGTGCATTTGTCTTTGAGGAACCTGGGGTGTTCTTTTGATCAGTTCAGTCTCTCTCTGGCACTTGAGTCCTGATTGGCTAAAGGACTTACAGGGGGGAAAATCTTTAATTAAGTAGATAATCTCTTCTTACGAATTTCAGTGGCTCCATTTCACGCCCCCCCCCCCTCCCTTGCTTGCACTTCAGGATGGATTGTCCTTCAGCATGGTTTGAATTTGGGGGTTATTCAGCTTCTCTTCACAGTTGAGGAGCAGAGGCAAGAAGCTCCTTTTTTCTCCTCGTGCCCCCCCCCCCCCCATCACCATCCTAGCATTTTAAGAACTTCATTTGCACTCTGTTTGTCTGTCTGTCTGCCTCTCCTTCCTTCTCTCTCCTTCTTTGTCTTTTTGGATTATGTTCCAGATGGGCTCCTATCCTGGCACCGTGCTCCTTATCTCCTTCTTCCACTTCAGCCACCCTTGGTGAGTATCCCCAGCTTCTTGCTTTGCACTTTAGAGCATTAGATTTGAGAGAAGCCGTCCTGGTCTTCCCTTCACTAGATCAGCCATGGTTCTTTCCCTTGGGTAGGCATCGTGTTTTGTGTTCTGTTCACGAAGAGACAGATCCCATAGATCCCTTCTGGATTCCAGAATCCCTGACTGCTGCTGCAATAAATCAGCAGGAGCCCCAGAGGATCTCCTTGTAAGGGGTTTGGGGCATCACTTCCAATTTGCCAGATGAGCTCATAGGCCTACTGGGCTGAGGTTTCTCCCGCTCAGCAGCATAGTCTTTTTAGTCTCCTGTTTTATGCCCCCCCCCAAGTCATCAGCTGTTCAGTACTGTTGGCAGTGCCTCTTTCCTGTGGGGCAGCTGGAATCTATGGCTTCTTCTCTTGACACAAGTTAAGACTGATCAAGGGGAGTAGTCTCACGGAGGAGAGCCTGACTTTTGG
This sequence comes from Heteronotia binoei, assembly GCF_032191835.1. NCBI lineage: Eukaryota > Metazoa > Chordata > Lepidosauria > Squamata > Gekkonidae > Heteronotia > Heteronotia binoei. The sequence continues at coordinate 764,930 of NC_083228.1, read as the reverse complement.
CAACAGCATCTTTTTAAGAGCAGAGTTTGCTCTCTCTGGTATCGTCCCAGGACAGTCAGCAATTCTTCCCCTTTCTCCCAGGGAGAACAGGGAGTTTTTCTGGGGGACCCTGAGGCTGTGTGTGACCTGGCCCAGGAGGGGAAGGAGCCGGCCCAAGAGGGCAGCCAGGAAGTCTCTGGGATCTCCTGTCCAAAGGCCCTGTGCTGAAGGATCTAGAAGAATCCTGAGACAGCCAGAAGCAGTCATAGTAGGAATCCATATTCTGACCTGGCGTTGGGCAGCTTCAGAGTTTTGCACTGTTGGACCAAGAGCCTGTGCAGCTCTGGACCACATGGGAGTTGTGCGCTTGGTTCAGTTTATTTTTTGCAAAAGATGTTGGGGGTATCACAGGACTGTGCTGAGGTTTTCCAAAACTGGACACTGGTGTTTGCTAACATAAGCTCTGTCTGACCAGTTCTCAAAAGGGACTGGGCTCATCACTGGGCAGAATGAACTTGGACAAGAAGAATTTTGTTTTCCCCCCCTCACTTGGTCTAGCTTAGCTTCCCCGCATGGCATTGAGTTGTTTGAGGAGCTGAGCCGGAGCCACAATGCTGGCCGTGCTGTGGGAAAGCTGGGTGTCCAGCATTTCAGCCACCTTAACTCCACTGACATCCCCTTATCTAGGGAGTGGGGAAAGAAGCCAAGCTGGCTGCAAAATGACTGTTTTGAATCCCTCCAATTGCTTATATCAGGCCCGAGAGACCAAAAGGCAGAAGAAATCTGCGTTGCTCCCTAAGAGCAGCTACTTGAAAGTTCAAAGGAAGTCTTGGAATGAAGCAAACAGAATTTTGTGGCACCTTTAAGATCAGCAGTTTTCTTGTTAGCTATTTATTTATTTGACTTCCAGGGTTTGCTGAACTGATACAGCTCCTGTATTGATTGAGGAAACTTTTGTGTCTGTCCAAAGCTGGAGGAATTGGATTAGATTTGCTGATAAATTCTAACCCAGCAACTTCACACTAAATTAACATCTTCTTTTTGAAGTGCTTTTGTTATGCTGTGAAGTGTCTTGAGCAGTTAAAATATTTTCTCACTGATTTCTGGAAGTATCCATTTTTGGAGTTATATTTAGATCCAGGTGGGCAGCTGTGTTGGTCTGGAGCAACAGAGCACATTTTGAGTTCAGTGGCACACTTCTGCAGATCCCAAAAAATGGAAGTTAACATTTCATATACCTGTGTTGATAGTGGAAGGACATTTTGGCAAATGATGGCACATATTGCACATATGACATACTACAGCTGGCAAAAGCAGCCTGAGGTTGTAACTATTTGGTCTTGCTGTCTGAGAGGATTTGGTGGCAGAGTTGGCATCTGGGCTTGTTTTAGGGTCACTTTCCTGGGTTTATGTTTTTATTGTTCTTTGTTTTGGAACTCTAAATTCATACGAAGCCATTTGAGGCTGTCAAGAAGATGATTCCAGACTGCATTTTACCTTACTAGATCTCTCAGGCAGATCTTTACCCTTTTCCGTACTTAGACTCCTAATTCAATTCCAGTTTCTTTTTAAAGAAATCTGCCATTTGTATCCCACAGAGACAGAAAAACTTTGCCGCTTTTCTAATTCTTCAGTACTCACCCACACAAACTCAGACCAATGTGAGAGACTTAAGCAGCAAAAAAGTACAGTTTTGAACCCACTTTGGGTCAGTTCTTATGCCAAAGCTGATGTAGTCCCATTGAAACCAGTGGGCATCAAACCCGATTACATCTGACTGGTTTTAGTCCTGTTGCTTTTTGCAGGGACACACTGCCATGAACCAAATAGCATGCCTTAACACTGCTGTAGATTGAGCTGGAAATAATAAAATAGCATAAACAAGTTATATAAACTCTATGCTGTCTGAAGGATTAAGTGCTAGAGAACCTCCTATTTAAACACTCCATCTCTTGTTCAAGAAAATGCATTTAAATGTTTATGGATGCAAAGCAGCGATCTGTTCTAAGCATAGGTATATTCAGGCATATTCTAAAGCACGCTGTCCTTTCCCCTTTCCCAGCTGTAAAGCCACCATTTGTTAAGGGCATTTCCAAGGACAGCTTTCAAGTCAGATCCCACGAAGATAGATCCAGGTGGGCAGCCGTGTTGGTCTGAAGCAGCAGAACAAAGTTGGAGTCTAGGGGCACCTTGAAGACCAACAAAGTTTTATTCTGGCCATAAGTTTGCTGCTCAAACTTCACAGATTCATAGTAGTTGATCAAGTAGCTTGCCGACTAAAAGGTAACTCCACAGTTTTAATGCACATGAAAGCTTATATCCAGAATCGAACTTTGTTGGTCTTCAAGGTGCCCCTGGACTCAAACTTATTACGCTTCTGAACTTTGTTTTTCAAGCCCCCTGTTCTTGTGTCTGCATGGGACATCATCTAGATTTGAGTCCGGAAGCACTTTAAATACCAGGAAGGTTTCAAGGATCTGAGTCTTCCAGAGTCCAAGCTGCCTTCTTCAGGGTATCAGCTTTCGAGAGTCAGAGTTCTCTTCTATCGGACAGCTTTGATGCTTGGAAGCTTCTACCCTGGAAATCTTGTAAAGAGCCCAGTGGCACCTTTAAGACAAACAAATTTTATTGTAGCATGAACTTTTGAGAGACACAGCTCTCTTTGTAAGATGCATGGTCTTAAATTTGTTAGTTTTAAAGGTGCTACTGGACCCTTAATATTTTGCAGCAACAGATTAGCATGACTAACTCTTCTGGATCTATGACCCTGGAAATCATTGGGTTTTGGTGCTTTATGGTGCTTCTTGCTCTTCTACAGCAAACCAACTCAGCATCCCATCTGGAACTGGGACATCATCAAATATCACTTCCTTGCTCACTAGTAATCTCATGCCATCAGTGGGACCATTAACAGTTTCAGGATAATGATCTCAATGTCTTTAACAATCTATCTTTTTTTAAAAAAGTAATGGATGGCCCAATAAGATACCATTTTCCTGACGCTGTGTGCGTTTGCCTCATCCAGCAAGAGGCTGTACCCCAGCCGAATCAGGCTGCTGTGAGCAGGACAAGTCCTCTCTTCAGAGCTGCTGGGCCTGTGTGTGAGGAGGTTCCAGTCCAAAGATCTGCATGCCCAAGACAAATGCTTGTGCCACCCCCTCCACTGCTGGGGAGAGAGAGGGAGCTTCCAGGTTTCCCCAGCTATGGATTAGTGCGACCATCTGGCTGTACAGTCCATTGAAGTCAGTAGGAATTTCCAGGGCTTTTATTGTAGAAAAACCCAGCAGGAACTCATTTGCATATTAGGCCACACCCCCTAACATCACCATTGTTTCACAAGGGACTTTTTGTGGGGAAAGTTCAGTGGGAGCTCATTTGCATATTAGGCCACACCCCCTGACACCAAGCCAGCCAGAAGGAATTTCTTCTGTGTACGGAAACGAGTTTGGAGATTGGTGTCCCTAGGGGGTGTGGCCTATTGATATTGAGATCAGTGTATTATCCATGTAAAAGTCCTTGTGAATACAATGGTGCTGTCTAGGGGATCTGAGAGGTTATTTCCTCCAATGCTGTTGAAACAATTAGCACTTTTTTTGCTGTGAGGAAGATCGGATGTGGTCAGCTTTGTCGCCGAATAGATTGAACGATGTGCAGAATCACACTGAAATTCCTGAACCTTTGTGGATCCGAGAGGCCAGAAATGAAATGGAGTCAATTGTGAACAGCAGGCTTTGGTATTTATTAGCTTCCAGATGGGCCTCATATTTAGCTTCTCACTTACGGCTTCTCAAGCCCTGTTTTTGTTTGCTTGAAGAGAACATCTTGAGGTTGTGTTCAGCCGAATCAGCTGCCTTCTTGCAACTGCTGTTTGCCTAAATGAGTACAGCTATATTCCCTAGAAGTTTCTCTGGCAAATATAATTTGCAGCATAAATCTTGATTGACGCAATAGCAATGCCTTCAAAGTTTAGTCATGAGATTGTGGGTGGGTCAGAGTTCTGGCTGTGAGGCGAAATAGGACCAGCTAATGACAAAGAGTAAAGGGGCTTGTAAAACATGGCTACAAAGCAGGTGTGTAGAATTTTGGTGAAGCACCACCAAGATCATAACCGCAGAAGCTGTAGGACTGTTTTCAGACTCAGACTCCTGACCAGTTTAATACTGGGTCTAAGCTTTTGTGGGCATCCAATGGGGTGCGGGGGGTGGGAAGGGGAGGAATGTAGGCTTGATTTAAGCACCATTTATTCCTAGAAGGAAAGCCAGGGATGCAAAATATCTGTCAGCCATGGAACCTCTGCAGGCCCTCTGCTTGTAGCGGGTGATGGGGAAGACCTTTCTCTGCCTGAGACCCTGGAGAGCTGCTGCTAGTCTGAGCAGACAATACTGGCTTTGATGGACTGAGGGTCTGATTCAGTAGACGGCAGCTTCATATGTTCATGTGTGAAAGGTGGTCATTACTGAACACCCACCACCACCACCACCAATCTGCATTTCAGTGGCTTTTGGGCCCAGGAGTACCACCTGCTCATTTATTGATTTCACTTTTAATTGATCAGTTTAGATTAATCTTCTAATTAATTAAAGCTTTCAGCTTCTGAATAATCAGGGAAGGAATGAGCCTTTGCAGAACGCTTTCATAGACATATCTGGTACAGTTTCAAAGAAATCAGTCCATTTAGCTGCTTGGTTTGAGAATAAGGCAGTAAAGCAACTGGGGAGGGATTTCCCTGTAGATTTCTCTTTCTGGCAGTCCCCCATACCTGTAAAACCTCCTCCAGCAGCAGAGGAGGTTTCAGTCTTGTGTGCTGAGAGGACAGTTCAGATGCTCAGCTTGCTCCCTGTGAAGGAGCCGAAAGTGCTGCATTTCATGAGAGGGAAACTAAAGGAATAAATCATGTGGGTGATCAAATGACATCATGTAATTCCATCCCTGGGAATCACCATGTGAATCCTACAGTTTCTGGCCATGACTGCATCCTGAGAGATGTTGTTTCAAAAGCATGGATCAAACAACAGAGGGGTGGCTGCATTCTAGGGGGCAAATTTTCTATTATTTTGATTAAAGACAAAATGCTAGGCAGAAAAGTTCATGGTAGGCTGGCAGTAATAATAAATGAAGTGTGGCCATGCCAGCCACAAATGCTCAAGGTTCACAGTCACTTATGGCAGTCCAAAACATCCTACTTGGAGGTCCTGCAATAAAGCTTCCTTTTTTGAGCCAATCCATCTCACTCTTTTCCTAGTGCCTCCAGCTTTTCCTGGCATGATTGTCTTTTCTCTTGTGATCAAAGTACGATAGCTTCAGTTTGGTCATTTTAGCTTCTAGCGAGAGGTCAGGCTTGATTCGGTTGAGAACCCGCTGGTTTTTCTTTCTGGCAGCCCCCCATATCTGTAAAACCCTTCTCCAACAGCTCATTTCAGGGGAATCATTTTTCTTCCTGTCGGCTTTCTTCATTGCCCAGCCGCCCTGAGCCCGCCTTGGTGTGGAGGGCGGGATATAAATCGAATAAATAAATAAATAAATAAATAAATTCATACCCATATGCAGTAATGGGGAACGCCTATGGCAAATGACCTTGATCTTGGCTGTCAGTGATGCAGCCTTACTTTTTAAAGCTCCTTTGTGGCTGTCTTCCCAAGTCTCCAGCTCCTTCTGATTTCTTGGCCACTGCAGCCTCCCTGTCCATTGATTGTGGAGCCAAGGCACAGAAAACCTTTCACATGTCTTTTGGTTTTTTTACCCTGATCTTACTTTTCACTTACACGTGAGTCTTGGATAAAGATATCCATCTCTCCCTCTCCTGCAATGCGGGCAAGGTTTGAGAATCAGGTGGTAATCTGACAATCAAGAACTGTTCATTCAGCTGGAGCCCTGGAGCCTGTTTCAGGCTGGCTCTTCATCCCCCTCCACCCACAGCCCCACTGGAGCAGGTTCCTGAGCTCAGGAGAGCTGGGGTGAGAGAGCAGCTGGAGGGTCAGGCTCAGTGCCCTGCTTTGCTTTTGGCCCCCTGTCTGCCCTTGATCACCCTCACCAATTCCAGGGCTACATCACAATTTCTCTGAGAGCCAGTTTGGTGTAGTGGTTAAGTGTGCAGACTCTTATCTGGGAGAACTGGGTTTGATTCCCCACTCCTCCACTTGCACCTGCTGGCATGGCCTTGGGTGAGCCATAGCTCTGGCAGAGGTTGTCCTTGAAAGGGCAGCTGCTGTGAGAGCCCTCTCAGCCCCACCCACCTCACAGGGTGTCTGTTGTGGGGGAGGAAGGTAAAGGAGATTGTGAGCCGCTCTGAGACTCTTCGGAGTGGAGGGCGGGATATAAATCCAATATTTTCATCTACCTCACAGGGTGTATGTTGTGGGCGAGGAAGGTAAAGGAGATTGTGAGCCGCTCTGAGACTCTTTGGAGTGGAGGGCGGGATATAAATCCAATATCTTCATCTACCTCACAGGGTGTATGTTGTGGGCGAGGAAGGTAAAGGAGATTGTGAGCCGCTCTGAGACTCTTCGGAGTGGAGGGCGGGATATAAATCCAATATCTTCATCTACCTCACAGGGTGTATGTTGTGGGGGAGGAAGGTAAAGGAGATTGTGAGCCTCTCTGAGACTCTTTGGAGTGGAGGGCGGGATATAAATCCAATATCATCTTCTTCTCTGTGTAGAGAAATTTCCCAGCCGGACTGCCATTCCTCAGAAAGCAGCTCTACAGTTCTTACTGACTCTTGAACCCGAGCCCTCGAGGGCACTTTCCCGCTTCCATGCAGGAGGTTTGCCTTTCTCTTGGCTGCTGCACGCCCAGCAGCACCTTTTTCCTTAGGTGTTCTCTGTGCTCAATACATTGTGTCCCAGACCTGCTTAAAATAGATACTCTGATGTTTGTTTGGGGTTTTTTTTGGGGGGGGGGGGAAAGGAAATCTAATCTAAGCATGTTAGCTTATCATTTGGAAGGAATGGTGCGCATTCTGCTGTGCCCATATCAGTGCCGTTTTCTGAGTAATTTTTCCCACCATAACACTGGAAGTCCTTTTAAGGGCCATTTAAAATATGTAAGTTGTTACAGTGCTATTTTAATAAAATATTAATAAAACCATTTTAGTGCTCGAATGTATGCATGAGGAAAAGAACAAAAACAGCAGCCATGATGAGCACCCCCCCCCCCCCAAGAGCCACTGCAGAGCATGGATGGAAAGGGAGACTTGGCGGGGGGGGGGGCAGAGGAAGTGTGCAGAAAACTGCCATGCATGGAAACTCCATTGCTAGTGCTCATGGCTTTCATAGAATCATAGAGTTGGAAGGGACCTCCAGGGTCATCTCATCCAACCCCCTGCACAATGCAGGAAACTCACAAAATTCACAGGATCTTCATTGCTGTCAGATGGCCATCTAGCCTCTGTTTCAAAACCTCCAAGGAAGGAGAGCCCACCACCTTCCAAGGAGGAAGCCTGTTCCACTGAGGAATCGTTCAAACGGTCAGGAAGTTCTTCCTAATGTTGAGCCGGAAACTCTTCTGATTTAATTTCAACCCTTTGCATTTGCAGTGGCAATGAAAGCAATACAGAGAAGCCTCACTCATGGAAGCAGCCTGTGACAGAATGAAGGCATGTTCCTTGCTTTTCTTCAGCCTGTTCGTGGGCAGAGGAGTGGCTTCTGTGGCAACAGGCCTCATTCTGGCTGTTTTGACGGGAGTTCCTATTTTGGGAGTGGGGAACATGCTGGAGCCCAAGAAAATTGCAGTGGGAGGACAGAATTGATCTGGAAACTCCTCCAATTTAAAACCCACCATTTTGGATTCTACAGGCTCTTGACCTCTGTCTTTTCTTCTTGGGAATGGAGTCTTGCGCTTTCTCAGTATTTTGTGCTTCCTGGAGCATGCTCACTCCTCATCTGGCCACTTTTGGGCATGTGTGGGTTTGTCATATTTTAATTTACAAAGTCATATTTTTCTGCCTCCCTGGAAACTCCTGCCTTCTTTATGGGTGGCCTCCTTTTACTGGTTTCATGAGTGAGGCAAGCTACTCCCTTTACCATTATAGTAAACATGAAACGAATAATAGTGAAGATTAAGTTGGGATGGTCACTAGCCTGGTTCACAAGCTACAGTGATTTATTTATTCAATTTCTAGTCCTTCCTCCCCTGCAAAGTGTACCTTAGCTTCTCTTTAAAAACATGCATAGGGTAGTCCACATTTATCCTGTGGAGGCGGTGCCGTGATCGGACCACTTTGCCCTCAGGCTTGTGTGGATGTTCCATCCCAAGCCCGTTCGGGCGGCAAGCTTATTTTGGCTCGCCCGTGGAGTCTGATGGACCCTGAGGGGTTCCAAATGGCTCTACGGGATCCCTGGCCCCATGGCGACTCTCTTGATGATCTGGTTGAGTCCTGGCATGGCCAGCTCTCCAGAGTCATTGATGAGATCGCACCTCGATGCCCTCTGCACCCTCGCGTTAAGCTGGCCTCGTGGTATACCCCGGAGCTGCGACAGCTGAAACAAGGATTCAGACGGTTAGAGAGGCAATGGTGGCGTACTCGAGACAAAGTGACTAGAACATCCTATAGAGAGTTTATGAGGTCCTATGAGATGGCAGTCAAAGCCACAAAGACTTACTTTGTGGCCAAGATTGTGTCTGCAAATTTGCGCCTGGTGCAATTGTTTAGGATGATTCGGAATCTTACAACACTGCCACAAGGTAGGCCAAATGCTAAGGAATTAGACATAGGCTGTGAGGCTTTTGTGAAATTTTTTGCAGATAAGATCGCATTGCTCCGCCACGACCTCCCCGCCACATGGATACAGTATGTGAACTCGAGGCCCCTTGCCTGTCTTCTGGTCCAGTCATGGATCGCTTCAACACACTCAGCTTAGAGGAAGTTGACAGAATCCTATCTACTGTATGCCCAACAACTTGTGATCTTGACCCGTGCCCCTCCTGGCTAATTAAAGCTTGCCAGAGGGAGCTTAGGTGTCCTATACGGGACATTGTAAATAGATCCCTCTTGGAGGGACTTTTTCCAACGCCTCTTAAAGAGGCTGTGGTCTGCCCTCTCCTGAAAAAGGTTGCAGCAGATCCGACCGAAATGGCACATTACCGGCCGGTCTCAAATTTGCTCTTTTTTGGACAAAATTATTGAGAGGGCAGTAGCATTACAGTTGCAGAGTTTTCTAGATGACACTTCCGTCCTAGATCCCCACCAGTCTGGCTTTCACTTGGGCCATGGGACAGAGACAGTGCTGATCACCCTTGTGGATGATCTCCAGCGGCATCTGGATTGAGGCAGTTCGGTGGTGCTGATGTTGTGAAACCTATCGGCTGCATTTGATACGGTCAACCATCAGTTACTGACCCGCCTCCTCACCGACGCGGGGATTCAGGGACTGGCCTTGCAATGGCTTTAATCTTTCCTTGATGGTCAGGGACAAAGGGTGGTGATTGGGGTGGGAAACTGTCCCAGAGGCGTCCACTTAATTGTGGGGTGCCTCAGGGGGCGGTCCTCTCCCTGATGTTGTTTAACATCTACATGCGCCCCCTTGCCCAGATTGCCTGGAGGTATGGGCTGGGTTGTCACCAGTATGCTGATGACACTCAGCTCTATCTACTGATGGACAGCTGGCCTGGCGGCATCCCAGAAAATCTGGACCTAGCGTTGCAAGCCGTGGCAGGATGGCTCAGACTGAGTAGGTTGAAGTTGAATCCAGCGAAGACAGAGGTCCTTCGCCTGAGCCGTGGCGGCCTGGGAAGGGAAATCCCCCTACCAGTTTTTGATGGTGCGCAATTGGAAATTGCGCGCAAGGTCAAGAGCTTGGAGGTGCTACTGGAGCTTTCCTTGTCAATGGAGGCCCAAATAGCAGCCACTGCTAAATCTGCCTTTTTTCATCTTAGGCGGGCGAGGCAGTTGGCCCCCTTCCTGGAGCGTGACGACCTGGCAATAGTGATCCATGCAACGATCACCTCGAGGTTAGACTACTGTAATGCCCTCTACATGGGGCTGCCTCTGTGCTAAACTCGGAAACTGCAGCTAGTGCAGAACATGGCATCCAGACTGTTATTGGGACTCCCTAAGTGGGAGCACATACAGCTGAGGCTGCGGGAACTGCACTGGCTGCCAATTGTGTACCGGATTTGTTACAAGGTTCTGGTTATTACCTTTAAAGCCCTATATGGCCGAGGACCTGTCTACCTTGGGGACCATCTCTCCCCATATGTTCCCCAGAGGGTACTGAGATCTGGTTTGCAAAATTTATTGACAATCCCTGGGCTGAAGGAGGCCAAACTGAAAGTTACAAGAAAAAGGGCCTTTTTGATCACAGCTCCCCACTGGTGGAACCAATTACCAGAAGAGGTGCGGGCCTTGCGGAGCCTTACCCAGTTCCACAGGGCCTGCAAGACTAACCTTTCAGCTGACTTTTTCTTAATGTAGAACCTATTGTACCGTCGTCACGTAAAATTGTAAGATGAGTAGCATTGAGACTGTAGCACCAAACTAATTTGTTGGTTTTTAAATTTGATTGTTTTAATTAGATGGTTTTAATCTAATAATACATATAATTGTTATGTAACCAGTGTACTTTTATTATTGTATTATTGTAATGTTTGCCTTTTAAATTATGTTATGTAAGCCGCTCTGAGCCTGCTTCGGCGGGGAGGGCGGGATATAAATTAAATATTGTTATTATTATTATCCTAGTACTGGTGCCTGGCTTTGATTGCACAGTGGATGTACATGCAAGTTTTGATTGCACTTTCTTACAGTGATTTTGATTGCACTTTCTTACAACAGAAGTGTGGATGTACATGCAAGATGTACGTGTATTCACTGCAAGGGCTACCGACAAAGCAGGATGGGAGTTAGACAGTGGTCCTTCTGGGTGTTACAGATGGCTTTCTACCCTTTGTATTTCTGAGTGGGGTTTATTTCAGAATGTTATGGCGAAGGCAAAAAGATTTATGGGTAACTTTACCAGGTCAGTACAAATGGTCATACTTTCCAGGATGACATTTGTTCACTCCAATTCCACTCTGCATTCTCTCTCTCTCTCTCTCTCACACACACACACACACACACACACACAAAGAGAAGATGACTGGTGGCTGGGTGGGGATGCGCATCCTGACCCACAAGAACAGAGTCATTGGCCTAGTGAAATGCAGTTGTCTTGGGTCCTGCAAAGGGGGGTGAAGAATATCTATGTCTGATGTGTCTGTGGATTTCCATGGCTCCCACTTGCTGGCTTCTGCCACTCTCAGCATGAAGGCGGGGTGGAAAAGTGAGTAGATGTCAAGCATGCCATTTCTATATGCTGTTTCTAATAGTGTTTAGCTGACAAGCCAGATGCAAAGCAGAACAATCCTCAGGCTCTTCCCCCCCTTGTTTTCTCTTTCTAACCAAAGGGTGCATAATAAATCCATCTGGACCAAGGATGTTTAGAGTAACCTTGTGTTAATGGTGTAGAGTGCCTCTCCCCCAGATTCACACCGCCAGGTCTTATCGGTTCTCAGAGAATGTGTGAGAAAGGGAGATGTTTTTATTAGCTGACATTCTTTAGTCATATAGAGATACCCTCAACTCAATTTGCATCTTTATGTTATTCTTTTGAAGTTATCTGTAACCTATCAGTTTGAAGCATGCCTATAAATTACTATGCAATGCTATGTATGTCATTACTTCCAAGGAGTCCGTCCTTGGGCAAGCTATGGAGTTTCAACAATAAAACAACTTTTGATTAAAGAACAAAAGCTTGATTATTGAGAAATATCGATGCTTGATATTTTGGAAGTAATCCTACTTGGGGACGTAACTGAATTGGCAACTTTCTGACCGTACGGTGGAGAGAACTCCAGACAACGGAAAACTCCCCATAACTCTGGTGAGACCACGAGGTGAGCTAAGAGGAGACAGTGCCACAGTGCAAACACCTCTGTGGCACATCCTCGACGCTCGGAGAGCCACAAGGAGAGGATCTCCCCTGCACATCCAGCAGTTGTTTATCACCCCTAAAGTGTGGGTCCCCAGAATGTCCACCTCCTTAATGGACGAAGCACCAGCTCGGAGAGAAGTGATTCTGGCATTACCCTCCCTGCGCTCGAGAGCGGGCGAGGAAAGTGACCAGAGCACATCGGAGGCCGGGATGATCGAGGACGACCATGCCTAGACGAAGAGGAAGATGACGGGGGAGACAGAGAACGGCCATGCCCGGATGACGAGGAGGAAAAGCCAAATCCCAACGCCCAGGAATTCTTCTAAACAGTGAGAACTGAGATGACAGAGATGGCCAAGGGGCTGAGGGATGAGATGCAAGCCAATGCTATCTTCATGGCCCAAGAGATGAGAAGGCAATTGGAGAGAGCACTGCAGCCACCAGATCCAAGAGGGGGATCGATACTCCCTCCGGTAAGGCAACAGCCACTACCTCCTCTTCCTTTACTGCTCATACCCCGGAATTATGGGAGAGGACGAGACCTGGATGCCACCTTCGATGGGGATCTCGAAGAGGTAGAGTACTTCTTAATTCAGTGATGCATTATTGGGGAAATACCTTCCCTGACGAATTCAACAGAGTGGATTACCTGGGGTCGAAACTGAAAGGAGTGGTGAAAAGATGGTACATGAGTTTGTACGAGACCCAAAGCCCCGAGCTGGATACTGTGGCCTCATTCCTTCGAACCCTACTGACCCAGTATGAAGATCCCCTGCAAGAAATGAGAGCCCTCACCACCTTGAGGGACCTGCAGCAAGGATCTAAAACCGTGCGTGAGTATGCTGCCAAGTTCCAGGCCAATACAGCCAAAATCCAGGGATGGAATGAACAAATGAAAATAGAACAATTCCAGTGGGGCTTGAATGCAAGTGTACTGGATTGGGCCCTCCAGCAATCTCACCCTACTACATTGGTAGGGTGGGTGCGACTAGCAGGTGAAGTAGAAACCAACATGAAGTGAGCGGCCCTACAACGTCAATAGCGGCAAGGGGGAATGTGAGTCTCGGTCAGGGGCAAAGCCAGATGGGAAGAAAGCCAGCCAAACTGGGGGAGCTACTAAACCAACTACCCCCCGATGCTGCTTTCAGTGTGGTGGCCTAAATCACTTGGCTACCAACTGCCCGGAGCGACCTCAAGGCCCCCCCTTACTCCAAAACCCGGCGCATCCAAGGCGTAAAAGGTGGAAGGTCGATCGAAGGAGTCAGTGAAGGGGAGCACCGCAGTCACGACCCTTCTAGGGGAGGAAATTATTGTCGTAGATGAGCTGAGTGAAACATCCTGGGATGATGAGCCAGCAGGAAACGGGGATGACTTGCACTGAGAGGTGCCGAGCAGCAGGTTGCGGAATTAACGGCACCACTGAAAATGAGAATAACTGGAACTTTATTTTTCATCCCTTTGACTTTACTAAATCCTAAACTAAAGAGATTCATTCATGCCCAAGCTCTGCTTGACTCGGGATGTACTAGAGACATAATCACACCCAAATTAGTGGAAGCTCTGGTGCTCCCTAAGAGTCCATTACCTCACCCCATACAGTTTGAGCAAATGGATGGAACTATAATGAGAAGGGAGCCCTGCACCAAACAGACCCAAGAAGTACCCATGGGAATAGAAGACAAAGATTTCAGGTTTTCACAGCTGGTAACATCATTAGGGTTTGTAGAATCTTTCGGGCTCAAGTGCCGTGTTCTACTGGAGAAAGTTTTTCTTCCAGACGTTTCATTCTCAGCTGCGGAGAACATCCTCAGTGGCGTTGCAGCCGCAGCAGGCGCTCTGACCTTCTTGGCTGCTGTGCATTGAGTGAGGCCAGGGCTGCTGGAGAGCTGCTATTTCTAGGCTGGAGGGGGTGTGGTGAAAGGGCAATTAGATTGTGGATGTGCCCATTGTTTGGTGGGGCTTCCTGGAAGGGTAGTGATAAGGAAACTGGCTGTTGAATGTGACCATTGTTCTGTGTTAATTGCTGGGAGGATTGGAGGGGGTGTGAAGATAAGGAAGATGGTTGTTGACTGTGCTGATTGTTCTCTGAAATGTTCTGGTTGTTCTGTGTCTTTCTGTAATTTATAGTCTGTAGGGTGTTTTGCAGAGCTGGATACCAAGATTGGTGGATGGAAATGCCTTCTACCTTTCTGTTAAAATTATGCTAGTGTTTGTAAATCTCAATAGCTTCTCTGTTCAGGCGGGTATGATAATGTGAGACTGTAGAAAGGACTTCAGTTCTTTCAAAGTGGATGATGTGATCTCCTTCTTGAAGTGCATGTTCAGCTACAGCTGATTTTTCTGGCTGAAACAAGCGACAGTGTCTCTTGTGTTCGGTGAGGCGGGTGTTGATACTGTGTTGGGTAGTGCCAATGTAGACTGCACCACAGGAGCAGTCTACATTTTGTAGACTCCAGGGGTTGAAAGTGGATCTCTCATATCTTTGGCTGAGTGCAGCATGTGGCGGATCTGTTGTGTGGGCTTGAAGACTGTGTCAACATTGTGGCATTTGAGAATTTTGCCAATGCAGTATCAACACCCGCCTCACCAAACACAAGATACACTGTCGCTTGTTTCAGCCAGAAAAATCAGCTGTAGCTGAAGAAGGATGCCACTGAGGATGTTCTCCGCAGCTGAGAACGAAACGTCTGGAAGAAAAACTTTCTCCAATAGAACACGGCACTTGAGCCCGAAAGATTTTACAAACCCTAAGGAATAGAAGACCATTGGAAAACTAAAATATTTGTGATAGCTCCCTCCTCGTCGTTTGACATTGTACTAGGGGTGGGATGCCTAGCTAAACATGAACCAGACATAAAGTGGGGAGACCAGATCATAGACTTTAGAGACAGAAGGTGTGAACACCACCACTGGAACAGGGACTGGGGTCCTGAGCCACCCCCTAGAAATGAAGAAATAAAATCAATCCCTAAGGAATACCAAGATTTGAAACAAGTATTTAGTGAAGAGGAAGCCAACGAACTCCCCCCCCCCCATAGAAATACTGACTGTGCCATTGAATTAATCCCAAGATAGGAACTCCCAAAAGCTAAACTGTACTCGATGGGGTGGGCTGAGAAAGCCGAACTGTGAAAATTTTTGGACAAAAATTTTAAAAGAGACCCGCTACTGCACCCCATGCCGCCCCCGTACTGTTTCGGAAAAAGAAGGACGGGGGGCTCCGGCTTTGCATGGATTTTAGGGGGATTAATGTGATTTCTACTTCCAACGCGTACCCCATACCATTGATAAAGGACTTTACTCAGCACCTTATTGGAAGGGAAAATTTTCACAAAATTAGACTTGCGAGACGCCTACTTCCAGGTGCTCATAAAAGAGGGGGATGAATGGAAGACAGCGTTTAACACGCCTATGGGGCAGTTTGAATATCTAGTCATGCCTTTTGGGTTGCAAGGAGCCCCTGGAGTTTTCATGAAATTTATAAATGAAGTTCTGCGCAAGTACCTGTACAAAGGGGTAGTAGTGTACCTGGATGATATAATTATTTATTCCCAAAACGTGCAATCCCATGTGAAATTGGTCAGAGAAGTTCGGAAAACCCTCTATGAAAACCAGCTATATGCAAAATTGTCCAAATGTGAGTTCCATAAAACAGAATTGGACTACTTAGGATAACGAGTGTCTGGAAAGGGGCTAGCTATGGATCCGGCTAAAATCCAAGCCGTGATAGATTGGGAACCCCAGAGGACATGTAGACAGCTCCAATCTTTCATCGGATTCACGAACTTTTATCATAATTTTATACAGGGGTTCGCACCCACCATGCTCCCCTTAACGGATCTTCTGAAAACGAAAGGGAAGGGCCCAGAGGCAAAATGGCTGGGAGGTAAGCTAGAATGGACGGCCAAATGCCAAGAATAAATTGAAAAGATTATTCACTAGTGAACCCATTTTGATTCACCCCAGCGAGTTAAAACCTTTCGTGGTACAATGTGACACCAGTGACGCCACCGTGGGGGCAATTCTGATGCAACCTGACGAGGAGGAGGCATTAAAACCCTGTACATACATATCCAAGAAATTCACTCATGAACAGAGAAATTGTTCTGGGACAAAGAGGTGTTCGCAGTGACTTTCGCTCTAAAAATGTGGAGATCATGGTTAGAGGGGGTGAGGGTCCCATTTGAAATTTGGACAGATCACAAAAATCTGGAAGCCCTCATGGGACGAAGGAAGTTCAGAGAAACAAATCTGGTGGCCGGGCTTCTTTGCTAAATTTGACTTTACCCTAAAACACATTCCCGGCTCCAAAAACTTTTTAACGGATGCGCTATCTAGACTCCCTCAGCATAACAGTCAGAGGGAAGAAGTGATCGACTCCATCATCCCACCAAGCAGTAACCATCCGCTCTAAGGCAAAGCACGAAAACTTGGAAGAAAAGTGGGGGGGAGAGAGATTGATCAATGAAGTTAAAAAAGGAGAAGCCAAACCAGAAGGGGTAAAAAAGGGCGAAGGGGGCTTCTGGTACAAGGACTGTAAATTATACATACCAGAAGGTCTTTGCAAAGAAGTGCTACAGTTTTGTCACAACAACAGACTTTCAGGGCACTTCGGATATGTTAAAACGCTGCATTTAGTTTAGAAAAATTTCCAAAGGAAGACAGGACTTTAATTTGGTATTTGCTCTCAGCTGCTAGGACATTGTATGCGCAGCTGTGGAAACAGAGAAAAATACCAGAGAAATGGGATTGGATTGTGAAAGTTTTATCGTGGAGTGAGATGGACAAATTAACTAAAACTTTAAGAGACTATGATTTAGACATATTCAAAAAGGAGTGGAAGAAATTTAAAGGATATATGGAGAAAGAGTGGAATCTAAAAAGACATTGGACAATTTTTTAGTATTAATGAGAGAAGAAAAATATTGAACTTTGATTGGTTAGTGGTACCTTGATAATTGAATTTAAATTTATAACTTCGGGGAAGTCAAATACTGGAGGGAGGGGGGGTTGAAATATCATATGGGTTAGTATAGAAAAGAGACAATTAAATATTGTAACCATATGTTATTAATAAATTGTTAAAACACAAAAACCGCTGCATATAGTGAACCGGCAATTTTGGTGGCCGTTCATGAAGAGTGACATCTCCAACTATGTTGCCTCTTGCCCAATATACATAATGGCAAAAAGGAGGGGAGAAAAGCCTCCCGGATTATTACAACCTTTGGAGACAGCTACCAGACCATGGTCAGTTGTCTCAATGGATTTTATTGTGGATCTACCAGTGTCGCAAGGGAAAACCGTAATTTTAGTAATAGTAGACACTTTTTCAAAACAAGCTCATTTCATCCCTTGCACTCAAATGCCTACTACTAAAAAATTAGCGCAATTATTTTTCAACACGTGGTTAAATTACACTCGTTCCCGGACAAGGTAATTAGTGACCGGGGCTCTCAGTTCATTGCCAATTTCTGGCAGGAGTTTTGTAATCAAACAGGGGTTGAGCTCAGTCTACCATCCTCAAACAGACGGACAGACGGAGAGGATAAACGCCTTATTAGAACAATACTTAAGGTGCTTTGTGAACTATCAGCAATCGAACTGGGTAGAACTCCTATCGTTTGCAGAATATGGATATAATAACAGTGTGCACAGCTCTACAAAGACTTCTTCATTCTTGGTAGTGAATGGTTATGAAGGGAAACTTTTCCTACTACCAAGAGAAGTAATACCTGATGTACCTTCCTCTTTTGAACAGTGGTGGGGGAAAAGTTTGGAAAATTATTCAAGAAAATCTGGAAATAGCCAAAGAAGCGTACAAAAAGCACTATGATAAAAGCCATGCTCCTGTTTGGGATTTTAAAGTAGGCGAGACTATATTCTTGTCTACCAAGAACCTACCATTACCACAACCATCTAAGAAACTCGCATACAAATTTTTGGGACAGTTTTGTATAAAAAGGGTAATTAATAAAGTGACTGTGGAACTTGAATTACTCAAATTGTTTAGTAAAATACACCCTATCTTTCATTGTAGCCTACTCTGGTGAGATCCTGGAGCTATGTCTTGGCTCCCTCGATCCCAAGTTCCAGAACCTATTCCGATTGGGGATCAGAATCATCATGAAGTGAAAGAAATCTTAGATGCAAAGCTAAAACGGGGTGTTTTGTATTTTCTGATCAGATGGAAGCATTTTTCAATAGCCCACGACAAGTGGGTAGAAAGTTCAAATGTCAGAACCCCAGATTTAATAAAGAAATTTTATAATGTGCATCTTTCCAAACCCCGATGAGGGTCTTAGGGGGGGCTGTATGTCAAGCATGCCATTTCTATATGCTGTTTCTAATAGTGGGGGCGTGGGGGGGTGGGCTCCCTCCGGGTGTCCTGCCCCTCCAGGGAAAGTGCATGCGCAATACATCGCCTATCCTTTCCCGGTGTAGTGAACACTGCGTGGTCACTGTCTGGCTATGCCTGGCAGATGGTCACTGCAATGGCCTCTCCTACATCACTGCATCTGTGGCAACACCTTCTTGCTGGTCCCCCCCGTTTTCACAGAGTTTGCCACGTCATGGTGCGACCGAATGTCCGGCGGTATAACCGGATGGGCAGGCTGGGCTCACCAACCTCGCCAGCCAAGAGAAGGAAAATTCTAACATCAAGCCCGGGCAGACAGAGCTCGTTAATGTAACATCTACCACCTGGAGGACTCGCTGCCGGCGTCCCGGCTTACTGGGCCATGGCAGATGACCCCATGGTGAAAGGGTGGAGCCAGTACTGCGCACACTGCGCTTCACCTAAAAATTCCTCTGCGCAGGCCTGAAAGGTATCCACATCCACAACCCACAACATACCAAGTCCTGCAGCGATGGGCAAGGGGCGAAACGGCAGGTGGAAGATGCCACTGGAAGCCGCAGTCTCGGGACTGCATGTAGGCGGTTCAGGGTATTGGTCGCTTGATGCTGACCTGGAGACAAAAGCATTTTTCGGCAGCACCCTGAACGACCAAGCAGCCTTATTTAGGGACAGCACTGCTCGCTCCGTATGGAGAGGGGCCTAGAAAAGGTGGCCTAAACAAAGCTCGTCTCCCCCCCCCCCCAGTTGGCTAGCCACGGTCAACGGGCATCCTTACTTGCGGTTGAAAAATAACAACAAAGAAAAGGCATACAGCACCAATCCCAAATCAGACTTTTCCCTGCAGCCACTGTGGCCGACCCTGCCTGTCTTGTCAACCACCAGTGAGCCTGCAGCAGACGTGGACTACTGCACCTTTCTTAAATCTTCGTTCGCGAAGTCAAGCCGAGAGAGAGATTCTAATAGTGTTTAGCTGACAAGCCAGATGCAAAGCAGAACAATCCTCAGGCTCTTCCCCCCCTTGTTTTCTCTTTCTAACCAAAGGGTGCATAATAAATCCATCTGGACCCAGGATGTTTAAAGTAACCTTGTGTTAACGGTGTAGAGTGCCTCTCCCACAGATTCACACCGCCAGGTCTTATCGGTTCTCAGAGAATGTGTGAGAAAGGGAGATGTTTTTATTAGCTGACATTCTTTAGTCATATAGAGATACCCTCAACTCAATTTGCATCTTTATGTTATTCTTTTGAAGTTATCTGTAACCTATCCGTTTGAAGCATGCCTATAAGTTACTATGCAATGCTATGTATGTCATTACTTCCAAGGAGTCTGTCCTTGGGCAAGCTATGGAGTTTCAACAATAAAGCAACTTTTGATTAAAGAACAAAAGCTTGATTATTGAGAAATATCGATGCTTGACAGCAGACAGGAAGCCAGAGAGGCAAGCTAGAGGTGGCGGTGGCAATGGAGGAGGTGGGGGGCAAAGGGATCCCTCCTAACTATTCACTAAACATGTCTTCCAGTACTTTAGAGTGTTCAAAACACTTCACTTAAATTGTGACCTTTATAATATGGAAACATATGGGTATATGTCATATAACACGGGGATATATGTGCTGTCAAGTTGCAACTGACTTCTGGCAACCCCAGCAAGTGGATTCCAAGGCAAGTAGGAAGCAGAGGTGGTTTGCCACGGCCTTCCTCAGCAGAGCCTTCCATGGTGGTGGATGAAGTTAATTGCTGGGTGGGTGAGGCGAGATGGAGGCTTTCAGTTTTGAAATTCATACTCCTTGCATGTGGCAGTACTGGAATGTTGGGGCTGCCCTTCAAAAACCAGGAGATGCTGAATTCAGGTGCTCTGTGAAAAGAATGTACATTAACATGGTTCTTCATCACCAGCACTGGCTCCTGGTGGTGATGTTAATCTCTCAGTGACTGATAAGTTTTCTCCCCTTCTATGGTCACCTGATGCTTGCAAGAAAATAAAATTGCCTGCTCTGGAGCTATCCTCAATTAAAGAGGACTTCCAGGTTGTCCAGAAAGTTGGCTTTATTGATAGATAGAACAGAGGTGTCACATGGAAGTGTCAGAGGGATCTAAAGGCACCTAGGAGGTGCTCAGGAATATATACCTTATCTCGGGCTGTTACCTTGCCCGCTCATAGGCTTCCCAATCCCCAGGTCCCAGAGGGGGATCCCCCGGTTTTACAAGCTTCCCCCCTCCCCCAGCCAGCTGGCCGGAGGGGGAAGCCCCGCCCCCAGAGCTATCATGCACCTCCATGAACGATTCCCATAGGGAATGATGGGGAATTGATCTGTGGGTATCAGGGGCTCTGGGGGGGCTGTTTTTTGAGATAGGGGCACCAAATTTTCAGTATAGCATCTAGTGCCTCTCCCCAAAATACCTCCCAAGTTTCAAAAAGATTGGACCAGGGGGTACAATTCTATGAGCCCCAAAAGAAGGTGCCCCTATCCTTCATTATTTCCTATGGAAGGAAGGCACTTAAAAAGGTGTGCAGTCCCTTTAAATGTGAGGGCCAGAACTCCCTTGAAGTTCAATTATGCTTGTCACACCCTTGCTCTCGGCTCTGCCCCCAATGTCTCCTGGCTCCACCCCCAAAGACTCCTGGCTCCACCCCCAAAGTCCCCAGATATTTCTTAAATTGGACTTGGCAACCCTACCCGCTCAAGATTAGAACTCAAAAGCCCACACAAGCACATACAAATTGTTTCTCACAATACATTCTATTTTGCAAACAGTGGGCAGCAACGCTGTCTCTAGGAACAGATAACAGAGACCTTGAGTGCCAGGCTGTGGAGCCACTCCTGGGGTGTAGAACATACTTCTGAGCTGCACAGAAAAACCTAAATGCAAAGCAATCCTGGCTATATATTTAAAAATGTATAACAATATAGCAGAATATATGAAATGGCAAGGACCCTTGACATACTGCCTCCCTCAAGCTGCTCCCCCCCCCCCCCCAGTTTCCCTGGGTATTTCTCACAGAACTTTTTAATTAGCTTTGGGGCCTGGACAAAACATTCTTCTACCTATTCATGGTGGGACGGAGGAAAGTGTAACCATTTGATTAAATAACACAACTTTCCCCGTTTCATTTTGGCATCTAAAATCTCCTCCACTTCATGATTACTCTGATCTCCACGATAATAGTGTCTGGAGCTTCTGGCCGAGAGTGCCAACAGTTCCCGCCAGGATCTCGCTTCAGCAAGCAGGAATGAAATATGGGGTGCACTTTACAGAGGGGTTTTGGGAGATCATGTTCTACAGTCACATTATTTATGACCCATTTGGTTTTAAAAGGTCCCAAGTATTTATATCCAAGCTTTTCAGAGGGCTGATACGAGGAGAGATTCTTGGGGGAAATGAACACTAATTCCCTGACTTTCAGTTCCCAAACAGGAATATGTTTTTTGTCAAATTGTGTCTTTGGCCTTTATTAAGTTCTGTTCAGTGACTTTCCAGGATTCCATCAAGTCCGTCACTTTGTAAAATCCATTGGGAAGGTGGTTGGCCCTCTGGATAAGGCTGGAGAAGGTTTTCCCTCATATTTACAATCAAAAACGGGCTGCTGTGGGTGAAGCTATGTATGCTGTTACTCTGCAAAAGGCAGTAGCTCTGCCCAACTGTACTGTTGAAAGTTGCTAAAACAATGTAGACATTGTTCAATCAGCTGATTAAGACGTTCCGTCTGCCCATCTGTTTGCAGATGGTAGCCCGAGCTGAGTCCCTGCTCAGTTTGTGTCAATTTTCAAAAGGTAAGGCCATGCAATAGAATTTCCCCCCAAATGGTTCCAAAATCATGAAAGGTTCTGCAAAATGAAATTGACGGGGCAGCCTCTCACTTACAGGGCTAGGAGGACAGCTGTGGCAGTTTTGGTCTCCTGACCTTGTGCCGGGGGGGGGGCCCGTTGTCAGGCCTTGGCACTTCATCAGGGATTTTAACAAGTTTCCTGGTTTGCAGTAGTGCAAGAGTTTGTCTGACAGCTCTTTATGTTTTACTGTTGTATTCTTATACATGCAAGCCTGTTTTAAGAAGAAGGCTGAAAGGATAGGAACAAACTTTAAATGAAACAAATGGAAGATATTGTAGATTTTCCTGTGCTTCATACTTATTTTTTCATTTCTGAGTAAGTTTTCATTTATTCAGGTGTTTTAATACTAAAGGGGAAGGGTTGACAAGATTAAGATATCAAATTTAAGACTTATGTTCTCAGAAACCAAATAATCTGGTTTATTATACTAATGAATTTAAATTTTACGAGAAATAGTGAGATTTCAGTATTATTTCCCCTGGTTTTGGAGCTAGAAGTGACATCATCACACTGGGCATGTCATGCAGGGGACACTCTAGCATTTGGGTAAAAAATGCTAGCGCATTCCCTGTGCGATGATGTCACTTCTGGGTGACATCATTGTGGCGGGTGCACAAAGCGCGCACAATATCAACTCCCCCATTGGAAGCCAGGTAGGATCTGGCAAACCTAGTTGGAGCACATTTGTGGTGACTTTTTTTAAAATTCTACTTGAAGTCCATTTTTTAAAAGGTGGTTTTGGGATGTATATAGCAGCTTTTAGCTCTGGAATAGTTGCAATAAATAGTTGCAGAGAGCCCAACTCAAAATGGCCCCTAAATAGTTCGGGAAACTCTTATTGGTCTCTGAGGTGTGGCTGGACTCTAGTCTAAGTGTTCAGGTGCAGACCAGCATGGCTGCCCTCTAAGACGTTAAGGAATGCATGGCTCTGGTGGGACTGCATTGGTACCAGGTAGGGTTTCCAACCTCCAAGCAGGACCTGGAGTTACTGTATAGATCAGTTCCCCTGGAGAAAATGGATGCTTTGGAGGGTGGACTCTTTGTGGCACTGAACCTCACTGAGGTCTCTGTCGTCCCCAGGCTCCATCCCCAAATCTCCAGGAATGTCCCAACCTGATCTTGCAACCCTACCCCCTACCCCATTCTCTGCCAGTGGCCATGGGCAACCCAACAACCCCACCTCCTGCCCATCTTAGTGTTTCATGTGAATCCCTCATGTGAATCCAAAACATGTGGACAAACATGTGGACAAAGGCGACCCGATAGATGTTGTTTACCTTGACTTCCAGAAAGCTTTTGATAAAGTTCCTCATCAAAGGCTCCTTAGAAAGCTTGAGAGTCATGGAGTAAAAGGACAGGTCCTCTTGTGGATCAAAAACTGGCTGAGTAATAGGAAGCAGAGAGTCAGTATAAATGGGCAGTCTTCGCAGTGGAGGACGGTAAGCAGTGGGGTGCCGCAGGGCTCGGTACTGGGTCCCATGCTCTTTAACTTGTTCATAAATGATTCAGAGTTGGGAGTGAGCAGTGAAGTGGCCAAGTTTGTGGATGACACTAAATTGTTCAGGGTGGTGAGAACCAGAGAGGATTGTGAGGAACTCCAAAGGGATCTGTTGAGGCTGGGTGACTGGGCGTCAACGTGGCAGATGCGGTTCAATGTGGCCAAGTGCAAAGTAATGCACATTGGGGCCAAAAATCCCAGCTACAAATACAAGTTGATGGGGTGTGAACTGGCAGAGACTGACCAAGAGAGAGATCTTGGGGTCGTGGTAGATAACTCACTGAAAATGTCAAGACAGTGTGCGTCTGCAATAAAAAAGGCCAACGCCATGCTGGGAATTATTAGGAAGGGAATTGAAAACAAATCAGCCAGTATCATAATGCCACTGTATAAATCGATGGTGCGGTCTCATTTGGAGTACTGTGTGCAGTTCTGGTCGCCACACCTCAAAAAGGATATTATAGCATTGGAGAAAGTCCAGAGAAGGGCAACTAGAATGATTAAAGGGCTGGAGCACTTTCCCTATGAAGAAAAGTTGAAACGCTTGGGACTCTTTAGCTTGGAGAAACGTCGACTGCGGGGTGACATGATAGAGGTTTACAAGATAATGCATGGGATGGAGAAAGTAGAGAAAGAAGTACTTTTCTCCCTTTCTCACAATACAAGAACTCGTGGGCATTCGATGAAATTGCTGAGCAGAAAGGTTAAAACGGATAAAAGGAAGTACTTCTTCACCCAAAGGGTGATTAACATGTGGAATTCACTGCCGCAGGAGGTGGTGGCAGCCACAAGTATAGCCACCTTCAAGAGGGGTTTAGATAAAAATATGGAGCACAGGTCCATCAGTGGCTATTAGCCACAGTGTGTGTGTGTATATAAAATTTTTTGCCACTGTGTGACACAGAGTGTTGGACTTGATGGGCCGTTGGCCTGATCCAACATGGCTTCTCTTATGTTCTTATGCCTACTACAGGGAATTTCAAGAATGAACAATGCCAGCATAAAAATATTTTCAAGTTTTTACCTTTGATTTTTGTGCAGTTATGTAATCCTGGTGTAGTTATGTACTCCCGGTTGATTTATTGTTAAGAGATTCATATTAAGCAGATTTCCTTGCTTTTAGGGGTGGCAAGAAGAACTCTTGCCTGTAAGTGGAAAGAAAACACAGTGCCTTCACTTTCAGTGTGGCAGAATAAGTTATGGGAAATGTTTGTGCTAAGTAAATGTACTGGACACACTTTCGATTCCTACTATGTAAAGCAGCAGGAAAAATTTGATGCATTGTGGCATCCGGGGGTAGAAGATGGATATATATATATCCATCTTCCGGCAGGCCTATAACATCTAACTGACAATGAGAATATCTTCTGGATGGAACTAAAAATGTATTTACAGACCGCTGGTTTTTATTCTTACTTTTGTTCTGTTTTATTAACTATGGTTTAACTTTACTATGTAAATGTTTTTAAGCTGAATTTATGTGAATTACAATGTTGTAAGCCGCCCTGAGCCACTTCGGTGAGAAGGGCGGGATATAAGTCTAAATATAAATAAATAAATAAATAAATAAATATTTAAAAAGTTATGTACTTTTAAGACAGTGGCATGAAAATATAGCAGATCATAGCAACAGAATTCATAGAGAAATCTGCTGTTGGGATCTCTCCAAAAAGTGGCTCTGGAAAAATCATCTGCCACTTTCCGTCTCCTCCTTGCCTCAGGCTGGCGGGGACACGTGGCCCTGAAGGGCTCTTGAATGAGCTGCTCTTAGATAGGGGAAGCTTTAAAAATCCTAATTGTTAGCTAAAATCTTTCTCCCTATAGATGGCCGGGGGGGGGGGGGGGGATACTTTTCCATTTCCTATGAAATCCTTTGGAAACTGAGTTTCTTATAGGGTTACAACCTCCAAGTGGTACAGGTGGCGATCTCCTGGGATTACAACTGATCTCCAAGTGACAGAGATGAGAGATCAGTTCACCAGAATAAAATGGGCTGCTTTAGAGAGTGGACCTCTATGCCCTTTTAACCCATGGAAGTCCCTCCTTTTCCCAAACCCTGCCCTCCTCAGGCTCCACCCCCAAAATCTCCAGGTATTGCCCAACCCGGAGCTGGCAACTCTTCATGTGTTGCGGTGATAGTATCACTTCTCAGATTTTCCTGTATCTGATTATGCATATTGAAGTCTTAAGGCAAACAATAGCAAAAATGGGCTCCTGTGTTAAGACAGTACGCAGCTATAGAAAAGACAGGAAAATGTACTTCTCATACAATTCAGTATCACAGTGAACTTTATATGTATTTAACAAGGTACCTCAGGAGCAAGAGACTTCAGCGTCTTTCTAAGAGTTTTATTGTCTTCCAAAAGTTTTTGTCTTGTTAAATAATTCCTTGAGCACTCTGTCTGAAGGACTTTTGTTTTGTAGAGTGAACTTGTTTAATGAGTTGTGGATTGAATAATTTACCAGTACTCTGCTACTGCTGGAGACATAGGATTTGAACATTTTGTATTAATAAATTGCATATAACTTCACGTTTAAAAAAGGTAAAGTTAGTCTCCTGTGCAAGCACCAGTTGTTTCCGACTCTGGAGTGACGTTGTATCATGATGTTTTCATGGCAGATGTTTTACAGGGTGGTTTGCCGTTGCCTTCCCCAGTCATCAACATTTCCCCCCCCAGCAAACTGGGGACTCATTTTACCGATCTCGGAAGGATGGAAGGCTGAGTCATCCTTGAGCTGGTTATTTGAACCCAGCTTCCGCCAGGATTGAACTCAGGTCACAAGCAGAGTTCAGACTGCAGTACTGCAGCTTTACCACTCTGCGCCATGTGGCTGCTAACTTCACATTTACTGTTGTGCAATACTTACAAAGTTCACTGTGTTATAAGATATTGAATTGTATGAGGAGTGCAGTTTCCAGTGTTTTATATGGCTGCGTATTGAAGTACTTAAACCAGAGTTGCCAACTCCCGGTTTGGAAATTCCTGAAGATCTGAAGGCAGGGGCTTGGGAAGGGAGGAGTTTAGGGTGGGTATAATGCTACAGAGTCCACCTTCCAAAGCAGATACTTTCTCCAGGGGAACTGATCTCTGTTGTCTGAAGATCAGTTGTCTTTCTGGAAGGACTCCAGTCTCTACCTGGAGGCTGGCAACCCTAATTCAGTCTTCAGTTACACAACTGAGATTTAGTCACTATAATTGTTTCAAGGGGGAAGGAGGAGATTTTTCAGCATATTCCTTTCTTCTGCCAGTTGTTAAGTAGTTAGTAGTGGTGCAGAGTGGTAAAGCTGCAGTACTGCAGTCCTAAGCTCTGCTCACGACCTGAGTTCGATCTCGGAGGAAGCTGGGTTCAGGTAGCTGGCTCAAGGTTGACACATCCTTCCGAGGTCAGTCAAAGGAGTACCCAGCTTGCTGGGCGGGGGGGGGGGGGTGTAGATGACTGGCGAAGGCAATGGAAAACCACCCTGTAAAAAAGTCTGCCGTGAAAACGTTGTGAAAGCAATGCCACCCCAGAATTGGAAACGACTGGTGTTTGCACTGGGGGCTACCTTTTTTTAATCTTGGTTTTAGAATCTAAGTAAATTGCAAATGTATTTAGCCAGGGCCTCCATTCTTAAGTGTTCTCTGCCTAGTTGTTTTGTATCTGTAATAATCAGGGCTTTTTTGGTAGCAGGAACTCCTTTGCATATTAGGCCACCCCTATCTCTGATGTAGCCAGTCCTCCAAGATCTTACAGTAGGCCCTGTATGAAGAGTCCTGTAAGCTCTTAGAGGATTGGCTACATCAGGGGTGTGTGGCCTCATATGCAAAGGAGTTCCAGCTACAAAAGAAGCCCTGGTAATAATAATAATATTAATGAGAACAATAACCACCACAAACTTTTCTAACTCCATTAGAAGTGTATCTCTCCTTATTTTACAAGCAAACCTAAGGCAGCATTTTTATATCCAGGTAAATCATGTGGACTTCAACTCAGAAATACATGTCCTTTTGTGATTTACCTAGATTTGCAGAAACACCAACTGGCAGGAAACTTTATTACCTTTTATAGCTATCCAGACCAAATGGCCAAGGCACACTGTTTTACCATGTGATCACAGTCAGTTTGAATCAACAAACTGCATGTATTTCAGCCCACAATACCTGATCCCCTCGTCTGATGAAGTGTGCTTAGAGAGCACACGAAAGCTTACGTTCTGAATAAAACTTGGTTGGTCTTAAAGGTACAACTTGACTCCTGCTTTGTCTAACACACAGTATTTATTGATGAACTGGGCAGGTGGGGAAAACCTCTCTGGAGGGGGCCTGTCCTCAGCTGTGAAGCAGGCTGGGGTGGGCAACACTTGGCATGCATGATCATCGGAAGGCAGGAGAGGAGAAACCTCTCTGGGGGTGATGTGGGGGTGGGGGGTAGACAGGGATAGAGCAGAAGAATTCCAGGCATTCTCCCCATTGATGAACTCCTCTCTCCCTTCCAGGTCAGTGAATAATTTCCTGATGACTGGTCCCAAGGTAAGTCCATCCCCTTTGATCTGCTTCTCAGACTTAGCCCAGACTTTCACTTCAGGCTTTCAGGTTTTAAACTAGAAGTGTGGGGCAGAGAGGGAGGGAGGGAGAGAGAGAGAAAGAGAGAGAGAGAGAGAGAGAAGGTCCATCTTTGCCCCATCCTTCCCCTAAAGAGTCCAGGGCAGTGGTTGTGCCAATCGACCCTCACAGCACTCACTAGGGATGCCAGGTCCAACTCAAGAAACATCTGGGGACTTTGGGGGTGGAGCCAGGAGACATTGGGGGTGGAGCCAGGAGCAAGGGTGTGACAAGCACGATTGAACTCCAAAGAGAGTTCTGGCCACACACCTTTTAAATGCCTTCCCTCCACTGGAAATAATGAAGGATTGGGGCACCTTCTTTTAGGGCTCATAGAATTTTTTGAATTGTTGAAGTTGGGGGTTGGAGGAGAGGCATTGGATGCTATGCTGAAAACTTGGTGCCTCTCCTTCAAAAGCATCCCCCCAGAGCCTCAGATACCCATGGATGAATTCTTCATTATACCTTATGGGAATTGGAGTGCCATAAGGAATAATAGAATGCCTAGCAAGCATTTCTCTCCTCCCCTCCCCCCTCTTTCTAATGACCTTGAAGCGAGCAGAGGGCCTCTAAACCATGGGATCCCCTGCCCCCATCTGGAGATTACAAAATATACAAACTACGAGAGACCATACATAAAATTCCCCATCCACAATACAGTTTCACCTTTCCCTTGCTGGCCATTTGTTCACCCCCCTGCCCCCCAACCTTCCAGGATCCCTTTGGCCTTCATCATTGTAGATGCAGACAGCAATGGAATTTGCAGAAACGTTCCATAGTGATATGAAAATGTTGTGAAACTAAATGAATGAGACACTATTTGGACTTGTTACAGAACATAGATTATTGTTACAATTGGTAATAAATTGTTAGATATTTTTCACACAGAGTGAGGTTCGGTGTTTACTTTGTAACAATCCCTCTTTGGTCCTGGTAGTCCCTCACCCCAACTTGGGACTGGCAGCCATAACCTGTTGGGCTGAGAGAGAACATCTACCCCCCACCCCCCAAATAAGCTTCATGGCTAAGCAGAGACCCAGGTCTAATGGCCACCTTGATGGGACGGAAGCAGCACATTGTACTGGCCCCAAAGGGAGGCTGAGGGAGCTAAGAAGTGTGGCTATAGCATGGAATCTGTCTGAAATGCCTCCCACCCAAGTGCTCAGGGAAGCAGGCATAGGCAGCTCACCCGAGAGCCTCACGAAGCGCTACAAATGACACACGAGTTCACCCACAGGGACTTGCAGCTGCTGGCTCCTTGTGGCAACTCCCAAGTAAACATGCAGCAGGGCCAGCTTTGGCCCAGGGGCAGGGCCACTGTGTTCCTGACTGCCTTACCTTTACAGGCCTACCTCATCTACTCCAGCAGTGTGGCCGCTGGGGCGCAGAGCGGGATTGAGGAATGCAAGTTCCAGTTTGCATGGGATCGCTGGAACTGTCCCGAGAGAGCTTTGCAGCTCTCCAGCCATGGAGGTTTGCGGAGTGGTAAGTCAGCACTGGCTACCGACACCCCTCTGGCCACAGAGAAGCCCGTGTTCTGGCCCTAACCCTGCCCTGAGGAGAGTGGACAGGGAGGAACTGACCGCCTTACATTTCTTTGGGACTGACTGGATTTTCCTTTCTCTCACAATACTCACCAGCAGTAAGGGGAAAGTTCCCATGTCCCACCAGCCACCACAGCTACAATCCAATTCCCTGATGATCTACCTGTTGTTTTTCAGGGTTGCCAACTCCAGGTTAAGAGATCCCTGGTGATTCAGGGGCAGAGCCTGGAGAGGGTGGAGTTTGGGGAAGGGAGGGAACTCTGTAGGGATGGGATGCTGTAGCGGGTACACTCCCTGAACCAATCACTTTCTCCAAGGGAACTGATCTCTGTTGTCTGGAGATCACTTGCAATTCCAGGAGACATCCAGGCCCCATCTGGAAGGTTGGCAACCCAATTTGTTACAGAGGAGTGGCTGGTGAGACTGATAGTGGCCATTCTGGCTCAGGCTTAATCTAGTCATGGTCTAACGACAGGGTCACAGAGCTTCACCTTGGAGCCTTGGCTGGCTCTCTCGGTAAGGAATGTTGGATTTTTAGAGCCAAACGACAGATATTTTCCTTGATGAAATTTTGTTCAAAGCTGCAAAGCAGCCATAGGTGGCAGCTTCAGGTTGGAGGAGGCTGGAAGGGGAGGAGAGAAAAGGAACTGTTTCACCCTTCCCTTGCTGGCCATTTGTCTGCTCTCTGCCACCCTTCCGGCTCCCCTTTGGCATTCATCATGGTGGTTGCTCCCAAATGGCGGCGCCTGCTATGGACATCCTGTTCATGCGGCTTCTGCAGTTCTCTCTATCTCTTGTCTTCACTTTACAGCAAACCGGGGAAACAGCCTTTTGTCCACGCTATCAGCTCTGCTGGAGTCATGTACACGCTGACGCGCAACTGCAGCCTCGGGGACTTTGACAACTGTGGATGTGATGACTCCCTCAACGGACAGTTGGGTAAGGTGCATCCTGGGAGACCCCTTCTCTCTCCACTTCCCAGGATGGAAGAACACAGGAGATGCTCACTGTGGCGTCCCTGGAACCCAGAGCAGGAGGCATGCACTTCAGCAAACGTCCATCCAGCTGTGCTTTAGGCTCTCTGTGCTGCAGTCTCTTTGTGAGAAGTCATGTTTGCATAAGTAAAGAGCATGTGCGGCACTACCACCAGATGCTGTTTAGGATGCATCCACTGCCCTGCTCCTTGTCCCTGGACCAAATCATCTCTTCCGAGCCTCTTCATGGGAGTCTGCCTGTGATAAGATACAGGGCAAAGGAAAATAAGCTTGTCACTCCTGTCTTGCTGTACACAGTGTGTGGAGGGAGGGCGGGAGTTGCTTTCTCATTACAGGCAGGGAGAAAGGCTTCTGCCAGGGCAGAGTTTGAATCCAGTGGCACCTTTAAGACTAACCAAGTTCAATTCTAGCAAGCACACAAATCAAACTTTATTGATCTTTAAGGTGTGCAAGCACATGAAAGTTCATGCCCAGAATTAAACGTTGTTGGTCTTTGAGCTGCCACTGGACTCAAACGTTGTTCTTCTTCAGAGCAGCTACTGCTGATGGTCCCAGGTTCAGTCTCTGAGATAAATTTCTCTGAAAGGATCTTTGGGAATGTCTGTGGGGAGCAATAGCCCCTCAGAATACTTAGCTCTACTCAGGGGTCGTTTTTGTAGAAAAATAGGTGGTGAAGCTCATTAGCATAACTCATTAGCATATGCTGTCCCCCCAAGCCAAAAGCAATCCAATTCAAGAAAGGAGAACCAGCCAGCCCAAGCATGCCTTGCTCTCCTGGGGCTCTCCTGGGCTGCCCCCCCAATCAAAAGGCCAGCAAACCACCCACCACCCAAAATCATGTAAGTAGTGGAGATAGGGTGGTGTGGGCTTCTCCAAGGGTTAATGAGGGCTGCTGGGGGTGTGGCAAAGCTCCTGGTGGCTGGCTGGCTGCCTGCTCTCCTCATCCAGGGATTGTTATGCAGCTGCACCTACTATTCAGTGGGCAAGTAGGAGGGGAGGGGAGGGTGGGGGAACCCTCAGAAAGGTTCAGCAGCTGTGCTCCTGGGAGCTCCTGCTGAATCTGAGGCCAGGCTCTACTCATTTATGTTAATTGCCTGCCTTTCTCATTGGAGCTCAAGGTGGTTGACACGGAGAAAGTCAATGTGGTCAGCATGGTGGAACATCAAACAAACGTTGCAATCAGATTGGGACTGTAGAAAACTGGAACCAACCAGAAATCTGAAACGAAAATGAAACAAATCAGAAGTTATTTACATCACACATTAAGTGATGCCCAAGGGAAGACTGATGGATTGGTGGTCTGGTGGGCAAGGGCATTATCTGGCAATGGTGCATCCAACAGGAATGGACACTTGTGCTTGTGCAGTTTGCATGGACTAGAACATTCCAGCAAGGCCTGGAATTTGTGGAGCACACGGACAGGAGGAGACTACCATTCCAATTGTCAAGTTTTACACTTGCATGTGGAAGTCAGCTTTGTACAAATATGCACCTTTAATTTTGCAGATGTGCCACATTTCAAGCCAGTATCCATATGATGACACAATGCATATCCTTGGTCTCCAGTTAATTTGTTATTTTCCCAGAAATAACAAGGCTTTCTCCTGAGACTTCTGAGTCTCATCCTGCTGTTTGAAAAATAAACCTCGTACTTTCAGAGCCAGTCTGGTGTAGTGGTTAAGAGTGGTGGATTTGAATCTGGAGAGTCAGATTTGATTCCCAACTCCTCCACAGGCAGCCAGCTGGGTGACCTTGGGTCAGTCCCAGTTCTCTCAGAGCTCTCTCAGCCCCACCTACCTCACAGAGGAATGTAAGCCGCTCCAAGACTCCTTTGGGTAGTAAAAGGTGGGGTATAAAAATGAACTCTTCTTTCAGCAGAAAGAGCCGCCTTGAAGCTGCAAGGGGGAAGGGAGAGGGAGAAGTTACCAACATGCCTGCCTGGTGATACCTTCTAATGGCTGGTCTGTCTCCACAGGGGGACAAGGATGGCTGTGGGGAGGCTGCAGTGACAACGTGGGCTTTGGGGAGGCCATTTCCAAGCAGTTTGTGGATGCCCTTGAGACAGGGCAGGATGCCAGGGCAGCAATGAACTTGCATAATAACGAGGCTGGCAGGAAGGTAAGTGCTCTCTCTGCCCTCCCTCACAAACCAAGAATCCACCCAGTGGGTCAGGCTTGTATTTTGGATGTCTCTCTGTGTGTGTGTTTCAAACTGAGCTAGTAAGCCTCCCTGAGACATCAGTGAAAGGTGGGGTATCCATCTTTTGATTTAAAATTAAACAAATGGGGACCCACAAGGGACCTGTGGGGAGGAAACATCCCAGTCCTGTTTTTGAGTTCTCCCTTCTTCCCCCATCTTTTCTCTCCACTCCATCTTTCTCTCTTTCTCCCTCTCCCTCTCCCCCCCCTTTTCCTAAAAAATTGCTCAGTCACTCAGCGAAGGGTGAGGAGGGGCTTCTGCCCTCACTCTGGCACTGTTTTTCCTGGAGGAGACATCTGTAGGAGGGAGCCACACTGAGCTATTCCAGAGCTAAAAGCTACTATATACATCCCAAAACTACCTTTTAAAAAATGGGCTTCAAGTAGAATTGTCATGAAACTGATGATGAACATGGATGGCCCCTTTAACATCGGAAGTCTCCATGGAAGCAGCAACCAGGAAGCTGCCACACTGGGGGGGGAGAGGGGCGGGGGAGAGACTTTCTAACCCAAATAGTCTAATCTTATGGCAAGCCACTTACATACACTGTGGCCACCTCACCAATGTGGGCTTGGGTGGAAGCTGCACATAAGGAACGAAGTGGCTCTGAAATGAGGGGTGGGGTGGGGCTGGAAATATTATTGATTTCTACAACTATGCAACAAAATTTAGATTATCACATTAGCAGAGCTGGAGTAACAATTAGACCAAGTAGGCAGTGGTCTATGGGTCCCCACATTTAGGGGCCCTGGGTCAGCTCCCCCAACAACTGCTCTTTGCCCCACTTGCCTGGTGCAGCTACTGCTGGGCTCATTGCCACCAAGTTTGCCTCTCTCTGCCTCTCCCCTGCAGCTTAGTAAAAAGGGCTTCTAAGAAGATACCTGCAAGCTGCAGTGGGGGCTGTGGGGGTGTTCAGACTCTGAGATAATTTGCAAGGGGGCCCCCAAGATGTTGGCTGCCTAAGGGCTTCCACAGGGTTTAATCCGGCATTGCACATTAGAATGGCCCAGGAAGGGGGGTTTAAATGTTAAATCAGAGGATGGAACCCATAACTGATGACAGCTGTGGTTTCAGTAGGTAATAGCTAGAGTTGTTGATAAATTTAGGCACAAAATCTGAAGAAAAAACCTTTTCTGGCTATTAAGAATGTAAAAATACTGCAACAGTTTCTTCAAAGACTTGTAGATAGATCCAAGCGGGCAGCCGTGTTGGTCTCAAGCAGTTGAACAAAGCAGGAGTCAAGTTGTACCTTTAAGACCAACCAATTTTTATTTAGAACATAAGCTTTCATGTGCTCTTAAGCACACTTCATCAGATGAGGAATTTGCTCCCTGTGCTGGATTCCTCGTCTGATGAAGTGTGCTTAAGAGCACACAAAAGCTTACGTTCTAAATAAAAATTGGTTGGTCTTAAAGGTGCAACTTGACTTGCTTTGTTCAAAGACTTGTGTATTAAATAAATAAATCTCATTTCTGCTAAGGAAATTCAGTGTGGCTTTAAGGCAGGTTTCCTAGGTCTTGTGTCATAACCAGAAAGGAGGCATCTTCTTTTGTCTGTCTGGTTTTGTTGCATGACCCCCCCAGTGGTCTTTCCCTTCCCCTCTAGGCTGTAAAAGGGACCATGAAGAGGACATGCAAATGCCATGGGGTGTCTGGCAGCTGCACCACCCAGACCTGTTGGCTCCAGCTGCCCGAATTCCGAGAAGTGGGCACATACCTCAAGGAGAAGTACCACAAAGCGCTGAAAGTGGACTTGCTCCAAGGGGCAGGCAACAGTGCTGCCAGCCGGGGGGCAATTGCTGAGACCTTCAGCTCCATCTCCAAGAAGGAGCTGGTCCACCTGGAGGACTCGCCTGACTACTGCCTGGAGAACAAGACCTTGGGCCTGCTGGGGACGGAGGGCCGAGAGTGCCTCAAGAGGGGCAAGGCCTTGAGCAAGTGGGAGAAGCGGAGCTGCCAGCGTTTGTGCGGGGACTGTGGGCTGGCCGTGGAGGAGCGGCGAGCTGAGATGGTGTCCAGCTGCAACTGCAAGTTTCACTGGTGCTGTGCTGTCCGTTGCGAGCAGTGCCGCAAGCGAGTCACCAAGTACTACTGCGTCCGCAAGGAGAAACGGGAGCGCAGCGGGGGTGGTGGGGTGCTCCGCAAGCTCAAAAAGAAGCAGCCCTAATGTGCATGTCTACACCTGATCATTTCGTGCCCCCCCCCCAACCTCTTCCTATGCATCTCTTCAATTCTTTTGTTTTCCATGTATATAGACAGCACTGAGTAAAAAAAAATTCTGTCTGCATTATATTGAAAGTAGAGCAGTGCTCCCAGTTTGGGTTGTCCACAGGAAAGATGTTCCCCGACGTAACAGCAAAGATGAAGCCATTCCTGACCTCACAGACTGTTGTGAAGCAAGTTTGGTTTTGACCTGGTTGACAACGGCCCATTCCCCCAAGCAAGGGAATGCAGCGGTCCTTTAAACTCATGTAGGGTTGGCCAAACTCCAGGTGGGCCTGGGGATCTCCCAGAATTCTCACTGATCTCCAGATGACAGTTCCCCTGGAGAAAAGGGCAGGTTTGGCTGCTTCATTATAGCCTTATGCCCACTCTTTGCCTCCCAGACCCTGCTCTTCCCCGACTACATGCCCAGATCTCCAGAAACTTCACAGACCAGAGCTGGCAAGCCTATAGGGGTGGCCCCGCGTCTAGGGACTGTCCCCAGACTCCAACCTTGGGGCTCCTCTGTCCTGTTAGGTGAGTTCAAAGCTCAGGGGTCCAAGCTCTTTTCCCCAACCTCTGCTTCAAAATCCAGTTGAGTCCTTAATCAAATGAGCCACTCAGGATTTGAAGAGATTGGGAGGGGAGGGGTTGGGGGGGGAGTATTTTGGAGGCCCTGATTGTATGAAGAGGCTTCTTGGGACAGGTGAGGGCCCTCAAACTGGGGCAAACTGGAATTATGAGGAGAAGCAATCTTGTGCGTTAAACAAGAGGAATGGGAACGAAGAATCCTTTGTGGTTGGAGCAGAGCACCATTTTGAAGGGGAAGATGGACCGGAGCAAGACACATGGAGTGGGGGGAGAGGCTAGGAAAATTAACTACTTGCATTTTGGGTGTTTTTGTGCTTCCATAACAGTTAAAAAAATTGCCAGATTTTTCTGAAAAGTAAAAAAAAAAAAAAACCCTTCATTTTCTGAACTTCTTTTTGCTCCGTAAAATTAGCACAAAGCCTCCGACTCTGGGGACTTCTTAGGAAGTATATAGGCATTTTTCATCCCTTCTGGGCTAGGATGTGGAGGGTGCCATCTGTGCTGTCCTGGAGTGGAATCCTCCATCTCTTTGATCATCTCTGCAGCCCTCAGCAGTGCAGCTCAGTGTGAATAAGGGTTTTAGGAGCTCTGGCTGGAAGAGTTCAGGGTGCCATTTGACCTTCTTAATCAGCTGCTGACTCAAACATGCCGGTTTAGGGATCCCATGACTCATTCTCTCATGCTTCTGTAGTGCATCTGGCCCATCCGTCCTGGCTTCCAGTGGTGTGTGTGTTCCTAGCTCTTACAGCCAGTTCCAGCTCTCCTGATCCCCCAGAGTTATGCTGCAGAATAATCTCCCCAGCCTGTCTCAACACATTCACAAAACCCAGCAGAATAGATGGGAGTGTGGTCAGGACTTGTACACAGACAAAGGCTGTGGGTCTGAGAGCTGACAGAGGCAGATCATGAAGCCAGGCTCCCTGTGACTGGAACTTGGGGCAACTTTGTCACAGGCAGGCTGAGTAGGGGTTTTTGTTGATGCAGGG
Source organism: Heteronotia binoei (assembly GCF_032191835.1). Taxonomy (NCBI): domain Eukaryota; kingdom Metazoa; phylum Chordata; class Lepidosauria; order Squamata; family Gekkonidae; genus Heteronotia; species Heteronotia binoei. The sequence continues at coordinate 728,257 of NC_083228.1, read as the reverse complement.
GGCGGGGCGTGTTGTACGTGTGTGTGAAAAATCATAGCCTCTGCCAAACAGAGCCATTCATTTTTTTACTCAGATATTTTGAGCCCAGAAGGAAAGGAAGCCAACTCTGAGCAAGCTTGCTGTAGGCATAACTACTGTCTTGCCATGAGGAACCCACATTGTGCTGGAAATTGCATTTTGAAGACTGCTGCGGTCAATGCCTTGTGGGAGGAAAACTCTCTTCTTGCCCTCTGTGCCTCTTACAAAACTTTCTCTTTTGATGCAGGGGAATTATGTTGTAAATAGGAGTTAAGCACTTTGAAGTTTAATTTATTGCACAGTTAACTGTGATGTATATCTAGCTTTCACCTGTCTGGATTCCGTATCTTGATGAGGCTTAGTAAAAGCTTTGTAACTGTTTGGATGGAAGACATATTTGGCCAAGCCAAGGAGTACACAGAAGTACACAGGAAATTTCCCATGGACCAAGAATCAGTGGTGGTCCCCAGGGAAATAATTCATCTGTTGAAGCTTCTGGTGTTACTTTTCAATTTTAGGATGTTCCTAAATCAATCTACCTAACTGGCCAGTAGACCTCTAGCTTGTTAGTCAATAATCAATAAATTGAAAGCCATGCTTGCTAAAAGTCAAGGTGTCTGAGCAGTTTCTTTGCCGGGGGGGGGGGGGGCGGGGGCGGGGCTGGTTGTTGGTTTAGGGATGTGAACATAAAATGTATTCAGATTCAGATTTGTGTCTTTTAACATAATTAAGATTCTTAAAATATTGTGGCAATTTGGATTAGCTAATCATCTGCAGTTATTTTCATTGCTTTCAGCAGGATATGCATTTTTCCGTGCAACTTCCCTACAACTATTTATTTATTTAAAATGTTTACATGCTGCCTTTCCACCCAGTTAGGGTTCCCAAAGTGACATGCATGCAGATATGAAAACATCATTTGAAATGTATATTTAAATATTTAACAATGCAATAAAAACATATAGACCTACAAACACACACAATCAGGGTGGAGGGGTGATAAGAATTTTACGGGGGGAGGGATGTGGTACACCGAATGGAGCAAAGCAGTTTTCATCTGCTGGCAGAAGACAATGGGTGCATTCAAATACACTAAATAAAGCACTTTGCAACTGGATTTTTACTGTGTAAGACAGGGTGTGTGTGGCCAAACTTGCTTAGTGTAAGAGCCCCATAGAATAATCATAAGATGTTTGAGAGCTGAAAGACATGAACTAATATTGAACACTTTCTAATTAAAACTCTCAATACTTTCTTTGCACAGAAAGATAAAATACATATGAACATGCTAGAAGAAGACTTTAATTTAAAAAAAAAAGCTGGGAATAACAGTTCCCATAAGACCAGCATAGGGGAAAGTTAGGGAATTATTTTTTGGCAGCAGTGGGGAGAAGAAAACATACATGTAGCATATAATCACTGACCACTATTTGCATTGCATCATTATGCATTTCTTGTATTGGTCAAGGTCAATACAGCTTTTACAAGAGTTATGAAACTAAGGGGGAACCCTGTGTCGCCCTCTTTAATTCTATCTCTCCTTCTAGTGTGACAACCTAATTGTCAGATGAGGAACTTCAAACTGAGACGGATCATAATGTTACAAAATTGATCCATTTATTTGAGAACAATCAGTCTAGTATAGAAGCAAGTTGAGTTTGATAACTTTCAAGGCTATGCATTGCCTTTTTGTGCATTTCAGAGAAAGGAAACAATACAGCATTTTCACACCCTCAGAGACAGTCGGCGCTTCCCATACTCCCTTATCTCTCTCCCAGGAAGCTACCCACTAGTTGCCTTGGGCATTCTAACTTCAAAGGCCCCAGATGGTTTCTAGGCCGAGTGTGAAATTCCTCTCCTTGCGGTTAGGGATTGCTCTGGGGAAGATTACAGGTTGCTGTTCTCATGGTTAGTAAAAGCAGGGTCACAGCAGAGTACAATATGGCGTTAGTCATGTCAAGCAGTTACATTACACATGTTATAAAACTACAGCTAAGTTACACGTCTGACACTAATGGGGGGGGGCACCTGAGAAAAGGTGTGACGTGTTAGCATAGGAGAAACAAGGGAAACCACAACTACCTACATATGGGCCAGCAGTCAGAGGCTGACTGAGGTTCTGATGCTATGCATGCTTACTTGACAGCCTGCATTAAGTTCCTCCTTGACCTCTGGGAGCTGCTCAATATGTGTGAAAGAGCCACATGTGGCTCCCAAGCCGCAGTTTGGCCACCCCTGGTGTAAGAATAGCAAAATTCACTTTCAAACAGTCGCTGTGTGAAAGCACCCAATGACAGAGGGATCTTCCTTGGGAAGCAGTTCCAAATGTCAGTGCTGTGATCAAGGAGGTCCTTTCTCAGGTTGGAATTACAGATCCTCTCCAGAGATCAGTTTCCTGGAGAAAATGAATGTGTTGGAGGGGGGACTGTATAGGGCACTGTGACCCACTGAGGGCCCAAGCTCTATTCCCAAATCTCCTAACTTGGATATGGCAGCCCCATCAGTTACCAGGGGGGACCAGGCAACCCTAGCTGGTATCCATCCTAGAGTTCTTGAAGAACCTGGGTCAGTAGTGAATAGTTTGGCTGCTGTGAAAAAGGCAGATTCCATATTGGCCATAATTAGAACAGGAACAGAGAATAAAACTGCTGCTCTCATACTGCCCTTATACACATCTATGGTGAGGCTACACTTGGAATACTGCATACAGTTGTCACCACACCTAAAGAAGGATATTGAAGAGTTTGAAATGGCCCAGAAAAGAGCAACAGAAATGATCGGGGGCTCGATCAGCTGCCCTGCAAGGATTGGTTGAAATACTTAGGGCTGTTTTAATTTTGAAAACATGAGTAAGGAGAAACATGATAGAGTATGCAAGGAGTGGAGCAATTTGGACCAGGAGAAGCCCATAATACTAGAACCCCCAGGGGTCTTCCACTGCAGCAGAAGGGTGAGAAACGCAGGAGAGACAAAAAGAAGTATGCCTTCTCACAACATATAATTAATTGCAGGGGTCATTTTGTAGAAAAATAGGTGGTGGAGCTCATCCAAGGATTGTTATGCAGCTGCACATACTGTCAATGGACAAGGAGGTGGAACTCTCAGAAGGAGGAGGAGGAACTCTCAGAAAGGTTCAGTATCTGTGCTCCTGTGAGCTCCCACTGAATCCGAGGCCTGATTAATTTGTGGAACTCACTGCCCACTTGGAAGGCTTTAAAAGGGGAGTGGACAAATTCAAGGAGGATGGGACAATCAATAGCTACTAGGGTTGCCAACCTCCTCCAGGTGGCAGCTGGAGATCTCTTGGAATTACAACTGATCTTCAGGTGACAGATCATCTGGGGAGAATGGCCCCTTTGGAAGGTGGACTCTGTGGCATTATATCCCATTGAAGTCCCTCCCCCTTCCTGAGGCTCCACCTCCAAAATCTCCTGGTATTTCCCAATCCAGATCTGGAAGCCTTAATGGCAATGGCAACTAATCATGATGGATATCTACTCCATTATTAGAGGGTGCACACCTCTTTAAATCAGTCACAGGGGCGGGAGAACAGGCAGGATAATATGTTGCAGTCTTCCTGCTTGTGGGATTCCTAGAAGTAATTGGTTGGCCACTGTGTAACTTGATGGGCCTTTGGTCTGATCCAGAATGACTCTTCTTATGTTCTTATACTCTTATAGGGCTTTAAAGGTCAATACCAGCATGTTGAATTGCTATTGGGCTTGGAACCAGATTGGGAGCCAGTGTAGGAGCATTCTGCACCAAGTGCACTCTTCAAAGGCAGTCCTGCACAGAGTAATCAATCTAGATTAATTGCAGTAATCAATCTAGATGTTACCAGGGCATGCATCACAGTGGCAAGATCTTTCCCACCAAGAAAGGACTGCAGATGAAAGGCACTCCTAGTTCCTGTTTATCCAACAGGAGGCTCAGGTCCAGCAGCACACCCAATCATAGAATCATAGAGTTGGAAGGGATCTCCAGGGTCATCAACCCCCTGCACAATGCAGGAAACTCACAAATACATCCCCCTAAATTCACAGGATCTTCATTGCTGTCAGATGGCCATCTAGCCTCGGTTTAAAAACCTCCAAGGAAAGAGAGCACACCATTCTCTATGACAGCCCTTCAAGTACTTGAAGATGGTGATCATATCACCTCTCAGTTGCCGCCTCTCCAGGCTAAACATCCCCAGCTCCTTCAACCTTTCTTCATAGGACTTGGTCTCCAGACCCCTCACCATCTTCGTCGCCCTCCTCTGGACCTGTTCCAGCTTGTCTATATCCTTCTTAAAATGCGGTGCCCAAAACTGAACACAATACTCCAGGTGAGGTCTTACCAGAGCAGAGTAAATTGATACCATCACTTCACATGATCTGGACACTATACTTCTGTTGATATAGTCCAAAATTGCATTCGCCTTTTTTAGCCACCACATTACCCAAGCTACGAACATGCTCCTTTAGGGAGACTGAAGCTCACAGACAGTAAATATCCACATTCCTGGATCAAATCTCTATGCCCCACCCAGCAGCTGTAAGATTTGCAAGTAACACTCAGGTAGACCTCTCTTTAACATAGATGAAGCTTTATTTATCATTTGTTACAAGTGTTCTTTCCCCTGCTGGGGCATTGCCAAGAATAATGAATACTAAGCTAATGGTTCTAAAATAGTCTCACAATCCCTCCGCACACCTATATGCAACATTCTAGTCAAAGCAATAAAATACATTATTATCTGAACTAACCTAAATACTACACAGTTCAAAGCAGCAAGGTGTTACCAGAAAGCCATGACCAGATGGCACATGCAGGAGAGGTAACATATGAGTGCTTCCAGAGTCAGGCTAATTCACATGGGAGTGCATTTCATGTTGTAACTCAGTTCTCTCAAGGATGAGAGATATCCTCCAGACGGTCAGGTGCAAAGGAGAGTGAGCAGGAAAAGAAATGAGCAAAGGGGAGTTGGGAGAGAACAAGGGAGAGGGACAAAAGCAGACAGTAATAATCATGGCAAACAAGATGTTTCAACAGCCAGGTACATGATTATGCTAACAGCACCTAGCAACCCATCTTAATAGAATATGGCAGAAAACTGGGAGGGGTTCTGACAAGCAGCACCCCCATTTTGGTGGGATTAAGCTTCAGTTTGTTTAGCCCTCATCCATCTCAAAACTGCACCCAGACACCTGCTCATGGTTTCCACAGCCTCCCTGGGGATGTCAGAAGGGTGAGAAAGAGCTGAGCATCATCCACATATTGGTGACAACTCCACCCAGATCTCCAGATGACCTTTCCCAGTGTCTTTACATAGATGTTGAAAAGCACCTTGGACAAGAGTGAACCTTGGGAGATCCTGTAGGCCACAGGCCATGGGGCAAAGCTGCAGTCCCTCAGAGCCACACTCTTGAGGTAGGACTGAAACCACTGCAGAACAGTACCTCCCAGTTCCAGCCCTGAAAGCCAGTCCGGAATGATAGCAAAACTGTCGGCACCAAAAGTCTCATGCTCCCCTTGTCCATCTCCAAGCACAGGTCATCCACCAGGGCAACCCAGGCTATTTCAGTCCTGTGACCAGGCTAGAGTGACAATGTCCAACTCAGAAAATACCTGGGGACTTTGGGAGTAGAGCTGGGGGGACTTTGGGAGTGAAGCCAGGAGACTTTCTGATTCCTTAAAATAAATAAAGATACAGCAGTGCAGTTCCCGTGAATACAGTCCATTTCCTAGTCTCTCAATAGCTAAACTTCCACTAAATGAAAATGAACACACACTCTCTCACAAAACAGTTAGCAAGCACACACTTATGATCTTACTGGGGCAATTTACTCATATTGCTGCATATAACCGTCTCCTGTATTTTAACCAACTTCTTCTGACTAATAGGATAATGAAAGAACAGTCTAGGAGGCGGAGTTTTCCTCCAAACAAACAGAGGGCTGAGAGCAGTGTGGCTTTATCTGCTCACCCTGCCCCTCTGCAGCTTTCCTTTTGCCAGATTTAAAGGCATGCACACATTCAAAAACACAAACAGTTGCACATGGTGGCTGTTGGAACATGGCTTCCCCCCACTGGCCAGTTGGCTGGCAGTGTGGAGGAGCCTGAATAACTGGAGGATCCCCCACCTAGACCTGGGGACTGGCAAGCCGAGGCCAGGTCTGAAACCATATTGGAACAAATCCAAACAATCTGCTTCATTCGAGAATCTCTGAAGTTGCCCAGCCGCTATGCAAGTGGGATGAAATTCTCAGGATGGCAGGCAAATAGAAAGCCACGTCCCTGTTCTAGAGGCCCTGAAAGGCACAACACATTTCTGGTTCTAAATTTTTACCACCACATTCAAATGGCAACGAACTGTTAGATACTGTAGCACTCACCTAAGAGAGAGAGGATGCTAGGCAGTGACCTCAGAGGGAAGGGGAACAGGGAGGTTATTAAAACAATCCTTGAATAAGCTGTGTATCCTCAGTGATGCTGAGGGCTACCAGGGGCTTCTTCAGCTCAACCTGGGCCGCTGCAACAATGTAGGCAGGTCTGCTTGCTCCTAACCACCAGCAGGCCTGGTGCTAGGGGTGCCTGCGTGGGGAGGCGGAGGACAGCAGTGAGCGCGGGGAAGCGGAGGACCACAGGGAGGAAGAAGATGGCAGGCGTGGGGAGAGGGGGCGCCTCATGGTGCACTTCACATGAAGTACTGCAGAACTGTGATCTGAATTCTCTGCTCTGTTTGAAGAACTTGGTTGAATATACAGCAGATGGTTACATTCAACAACTCTGTGAATAAATTGTCCCAGTAAGATCACAAAAGTGCGGGATTGCAAACTGCTTATTTTGGCTTTCTCCAAGAATTCTCAAAAATAATGGCCAGATGCTCAGAAATTACATCTGTAAGTTTTTTTTAGTACCCTTGGATCCAGTTCATCTGGCCCTGAGGACTTGGGTTCATTTAAAGAAACTATATGTTTATGTACTGCCAGTATGCTGATCCTAAGTTGCAACTGTTTCTGCCAAGCTGAGCACCTTTTCCCTCAGAAGAGAAGACTGAGGAAAAGTAGGACTTGAGCAGTTCTGCCCCCTCTTCATCACCTGCTACAATTCCACTTTCGTGTCCCTGCACAGGGGCCTACCATGTCCTTACTCTTTTTCTTACTTTGTACATAAGAAAAGAACTCCTTTTTTGGTTTTGTTTTTAGTATCTCTTGCTAGCCTCAGTTCATAGTGAGCTTTAGCTTTCCTTTCTCTACAAGCACTGGTTATTTGTTTATATTTATTTGGGATTTATAATCATCCTTGGTTAGAAAGCCCCCCTTCCATTTCCTAAATAAGTCTTTTCTTTTAAAAAAAATTCTCTAGTCTTTAGAGAGCTGTTTATGGAGCCACCTTGGCTTCTTTAGGCTTCTTCCATTTTTTTCTTCTCATAGGAATAGGATTTTTAAGACATCTGTTGGACTCAAATCCAGCAAACTTTCTTTTCTACATTATGGTTAAGAGTTCCTCATAGATGGAAAGCCATCTTGACTGTTTTGATTTGTGATGCCACCATTTGCACGAATCAGCATGTGATCTGGATGAGCAGACACAGATGCCATTTGAACACTCCCTGCTTTCTTTTATGCACCTCTTCTTGCAGGCAGGATTGTGTAAATGAGCAGAACCACAAGCATTCAGGTCACACGTCTGAGGAGCAGGCAGCTTGCTTTTCATTTCATTGCAAGGAGTTTCTTATCAGACTCTTTGGAGCCTAAGCAAGATTTTAAAGAGTAAAGTTTTAGTCCAGTGGCACCTTGAAGACCAACAAGGTTAATTCTGGGTGAAGGTTTCATGTGCATGAACTCAAAGCCTTACACCCAGAATTAAACTTTGTTGGTCTTCAGGGTGCTACTGGATTAAAACTTTGCTCTGTTGCTTCAGACCAACATGGCTGCCCACCTGAATCAAGATTTTAAAGGATACTCTGAATACTGCTTTGGTTTATCCCAGAAGAGGAATATGGGACTGCATCCCTATACAATTTGGATAGTGGAGAATCTGGTCCACAGCTATGAGGACATCTTACCCCATGCTCAGGCCTAGAAGTTTTCATCAAGAAAGACAAAGATGGAGAGAGAGAGAAAGAATACATTCTCCCTTGGTGAATATGAAAGCAGTTGGTGGTACTTGAAAACCAGCTTTACATCGTGTCACTTCATCCAGTTTAGTCTGCTGCTATGAGCATGAGTGAATCCTCTGGGCTATGTATGTCCTTAAAATTACTTTATTTGCTCTCTGCCCCCCCCCCCCCTTTCATTTTTGGTACTGTCCATTCAGTGTGATATAGAGCTCCAGAGAATGCCAAAGCTTGCACATGGTTTTGAGATGCACAATTTTGGAATATGTTGAAGGATCCTAATAATGATTAAACCAAAAGAGTTAAATTAAATCAAAAGAGTTTCCGGCTCAGCATTAGGAAGAACTTCCTGACAGAGAAGTTCCTCAGTGGAACAGGCTTCCTTGGGAGGTGGTGGGCTCTCCTTCCTTGGAGGTTTTTAAAGAAACGTTGGATGGCCATCTGACAGCAATGCGGATCCTGTGAATTTAGGGGGGGGGTGTTTGTGAGTTTCCTGCATTGTGCAGGGGGTTGAACTAGATGACCCTGGAGGTCCCTTCCAACTCTATGATTCTATAATTGGGGAATTTATCTGTGGACCAACATGCTGACTTGAAATTTATATGAGCAATTAAGCAGTATATATAAATGAGACAGCCTCACTATAGACACAGTAAAGAAATCTGAATGGTTAAAAATGAGAAGGTCTGGGGACAAAATGGTAAATAATTTCTCCCCTGCCACCACCACCCATTTCTGACACAAGCCCATAAAATTTTGAGGAGCTTTGGGAAAAAAAATCTTATGAAGTATTCTCTTGCTTGGAATTAATGTGATGCTTTTGAAGACAAGATTTTACTAACTCAAATTGTGTGATTGGAAGTCAATCTACAATATTAGATAATGATGATAAAGAATGCTAATAAGCATACTGGATATGTTTATTGTTTAAATGTGACTAATTTTGCCCACAATAAATATGCTGTAATATGTATTACAATAATATGCTATTGTAGAATTCAGTGTTTTTGTTGTCATAAAGTTTAACGACATAACCAAATCTGCCAGTGGTGAGATGGTTTCTTTTACTTGAAATAAGTTTGTTGCATCTCTTTCAAATATTTGCTTGTGTTAAGGGTGGTCTAAAGCCAGTTAACCTCCATCCAACTGGAACATGCTAGTCTTAAACATAGTTCAAAAGACAGAGGAACTGAAGAGGTTGAAAATCCGATGGCATTAAATAAGAACAAGGTACATTCAACTTTTGTCAGCTTTCATCTCAATTGCTGGATCACAAGGAAGCTGTTGCAGGGGTGGGGGAAGGTGCTGTAGCAGCTGCCCAAGTCCTAATGTGGTTAACCGGCTTTCATGTGTGTTCAGCCGCCTCAGGACCAAATCAGGCATGATGTTAGAAGTGCTGTGAATGAGTTCCCTTCTATCTCTCCCTCACTCTTTTCTGAATGCAGTTTGGACTGAGACTGTGGAATGATAATCTTCCCTCTTAGAGTGGGAGAACAAGCTCCATAAGCCCATGACAGATTAGGACAATCACACAGAAAGATGGTCTACACAGGCATCATGCCAGAGTCCCAATCCAAATTGGACACCCCCACATGCCTCCTCTTAGAAAGAAGAGACCCCTTCAGGTGCTCAGTTATGGAACTCTGGTGTCTGCTGGGAAAATTCCCCAAGACTTGGGGGATGGGGAAGGCAGGGTTTGGGAAAGAGAGGGGGGGCTCAGCAGGGATGTGATGCCATTGAGTCCATCCTCCAAATCTGCCATTTATTTCTGATGGAAGCAAGCTCTGTAGTCTGGAAATCAGTTGTAAATCTGAGAGATTCTCAGGACCCGCCTGGAGGCTGGCAACCCAACCACCAGCCCACTGCAGGTGAGTGGGGTGTTGGGGCTAGTGGTTGCCCATGCAGTTTCCCTTCACGGAGGGAGGAGAGCCAGATCAGCAATACTTCTCCTTGATCCTGTCATGTCAAAGTGGCATTTCCAACAGGCGTGGTGCTATAGTGGTGATGGGGAAGGTAGGGGAAGAGAAGGTACTGAAAACTTCATATTTGTAGGGAAGGGTAGACTATTAGCAGAGTTCCGCTCAGGGAGCATGGGAATATGACAAGGGGGCCTCCAGTTCCTAGCCTTGTGGCAGACGTGGCTTCTCATTCTTCCCCTCCTTTTTGAAACAAATTCCACCTTAGCTCTGAGAGACGCTATATATGAAGCAGAGTGGGGCCCAATATGTTAGACAAAGAGTATGGCAATGGAGTGCTGCATCCCCCCACCTCCTTCCTCCCCCCGCCCTTTCTTCTCCGTTCAAGAGGGGCAAAGGGGGCCCTGCACCACGGGGCTCTTCCACACCCTTTGGGATGCAGACAGGCCCAAGCCTTCTGCCAATGGGAGCCCCTCTTTCCCAGCCAGCATTATTCTTCCTGGGCACAATGGCTGCCTTGGAACTCTCTGGCCCACCAGTGGCCTCCATTCAGCACAGTGACACCTGGAGGCGAGGGGCAGCACTGGTCCCCTCCATGCCCATGGCAAGCTGGCAACCCGCTGGGAGCTTTGCCAGCAGGCCATCCTGACCCTTCCACCCACTCCTTTCTGAGCCACAAATGCCGTCACGACAGCTGCAAAACATGCTGCCCCTCGCAGCAGGGCCAGGCCATGACGGGGTCGGCTGGAGCAACAGGCTTCCCGGTGGCAAAGGCCTCGCACCATTGTGTTCCGGGATTGGACGCTTCCACATATTCATTTCCTCTTAATGAAGGTGCATTCCTGCGAGGAGAAATATTTACATTTGACTTCCCAGGTGGTCACCCCCATACAAGACAACACCGAAGCAGCTGCCTCCCAATCAAAACCTCTTTAACAGGCTCTGAGAGGGAGGGCGAAATGAGGGAACAAAAGTCTAATACCCGAGACACTCACTGGCCTCCCCCCTCCCCTCGATGGAGTCAATGGAAAGTCCATTTCACATGCTAATCCCCATGGCTCTCTTCACAACACCTTTTTCCAAAAGTGTTTGGGAAAAATCCTTGTGGCGGGTACACAGCGCCCTGCGGCTTGGATTTCCCCTTGTTTAGTGCTGTGGGTCTCTCACTCCAACAGGGCCATTTACAAGGGGGGAGAGGGGAAAAAATTAAACAAAGACTTTGGAGTTCATCAACCTCCCACTGAAATTCACAGCTGCTGAACAAACTAATCCCCTCTCCAGGGCTTTCTTCCTTTCAATGGGTTCTTGGCTTCAAAGACACTTTGGGAAAGGACTTTGTAGGGACTCACACTGTTCCCTCAATAGAAGTTAGTGCAAGTATTATGCTCAGAGCAAGTGCCTTTACAAACAAATACTACTGAATGCTGCAGACTCCCCCCCACATCCAGTGTGAGTGTGTGTGCGCACACACACGCACAATCTCTCCCAAAGAGAGACCCCAAGCTATCTCATAGACACTTTGCTCTCTGTATGGTGGATGTGGCATTCTCACATGCATCATTGCTGGTCAGCAAAGATAAGGGTGCCACAAGCACAGAGATGGCACAGCAGTGCAAATAGAGTTACCCTCACACAACAAACTGGGTAGACCTCTGGGTTTTTGTTGTGGATGCAGACTCAAGTCAAGACTGATATGGGTGTTCCTGCCTGGCTCTTTGGAGCCATAAGAACGGAGCTTGAGGACTCAGGAACAATGGGCAGCAGGATCCAAATCCATGCTGCCCTGCACCAATCACAAGGCCTCTGCTGGTTTGAATGATCCAATAACGTGCTTGCGCGGGAACCCTGAGGTGTATATAGTTGGCCCAGCTCTCCAGTTTTGGAGTGCAGCCTACCTAATGCTATACCTAATAAAGAGCTGATGTTCACTACTTCGCCTCTTCAGTGCATCGAACCCACTATATTATAGTTTTAAAAGCAGGCACTCTTCCCAATAGAAGATATTGCAAGCATTTGTGCTGTCCCGTCCCCCCCCCCCATAGAAAAAGCTCTGCCCATAGAACAGAATGGACTCCATTCCCAATTTGGTGCCCCCCCTACAGCAGCGCCTGGGGCAAGCACCCCTCTGCTCCCCCCTAGATTCAGCCCTGGATCCCTGTCAGGAGCCCCTGATTCCTGAGAATGGTAGTTCAGGTCTTTGTGCTTAGCCTCCCAGACCACTTCAGTCATGGCCCTGAGCAGTCTGCCATTCAGGTAATTCATTCATCCCACATAATCCCCAATATTTGGTTTCCACTTCACCTGGGTACACATCACTAAAAATTTAAGCCCACCAAAAAGGCAAGAGCATGCACCCATGGTCCAATCCCACTGCAGATTCCAACACTGCATGAAAGCTGGACCACTACAAATCTGGGCAACAACAAAGGCATAGAAGGGGCACTTCAAGTTCCTCCCGTCCAGAACCATTTTTCAGGCATCCCAGCTGGGGGAGGGGGAGTAGGCAGATACCAGGCAGCCTGAGCCCATGTGGGAACTCTGGAAGACGGCAAAGAGAGAAGTGGAGGGAACTGGGGATTCAGAACGGAGCTGCTAGGACTGAGGTCAGCTGCAATGAGGCACTTAAAGTGTTTCCCCTCAGATCCTGTAACATCTGCACTGGCATCCCATTAATCCCTGAGCATCACTGAAAGCTAAGTACCAGCACTTTGGAGCCCTAAACAGTCTGAGACCAGGGGGTCTTTGGGACTGCCTTCTCCCTCACCACTCTACCAGGTCTCATAACAGGAAATGGGCTACCTATATGCATGTGTAAGGATGTGACACTGGTGACCAAGAGTAAGATAATACATACAATAGTACTCCCCATTGCTATGTATGGCTGTGAAAGTTGGACAATGAAGACAGCTGATAGTAGAGTTTTTTTAAATGGAGTGTTGGAGGAGAGTTTTATGGATCCTGTGGACCTGCCAAGAAGATAAGTCAGTGGGTTCTAGATCAAATCAAGTCTGAACTCTCCCTTGAAGGTAAAAAAGAGAGAGACTAAACTGAGGCTATCATACTCTGGGCCAATTCTGAGAAGACAAGAGTCCCTGGAAAAGACAATCATGTTAGGAAAAGTGGAAGGTAGGAGGAAAAGAAGACCCAACAGGAGATGGATGGATTGACTCACTCAAGGAAGCCACAGCCCTCAGCTTGCAAGATCTGAGCACAGCTGGTAACGAGAGGATGCTTCAGCAGCCAGTCATTTATGGCAGGGGCGGCCAACGGTAGCTCTCCAGATGTTGTCTACTGGCTGGGGCTGATGGGAGTTGTAGGCAAAAAACATCTGGAGAGCTACCATTGGCCACCCCTGATTTATGGGGTCACTAATTCAGAAGTGACTTACTTGATGGCTCCTAGTACTTGGAAGTCTTTGGAAAGGTGGGGAGCGGGGAGGAGTAGATTCTGGGGAGACAGAAGCCACTTGACAACACTTCGCATAAACACTCATGCTTTCCCTTAAGGGGGCAAACACCAGCATGGAGGTGGGTCACTTGAGGTTAGGAAAACAGGGGGAGGAAAGACAAGTAGGGTGATGGGAGAGCGAACCAAGAGAAGGGTAGGAGAGAGAATCAGGAAAGGAGAGGTGGCATGGCAGCTGCAGGGGATGGATGGGGGGGATGAGGGGAGAAGAGGGGGATACATTGGGGATGGTGAAGGAGCCACCTGGAGGGGTCTGATGAATGGCCTCTGGTTCCACCCTCCAGGCACCCCAGCCTATCCCTGGGTAGGTAGTCACCAAGAAGCCTGAGCCAATGAGAGGCTGTGGCACTTCTGGAGGAGGAGAGTAAAGTGGAGGGAAAGTCAGCTATTGCCTCAGAGGGGCTTGGAGAAAGGATGGAGAACAGGAGGAAATTACTGGAACAATTCGGCAGTTAGGTGAAGGAAAAGAACACAGGCATCTATAGGATGGGCATACTGGGCTCAGAGGCCAATAAAGTGTTTTAATGGATTCTTATAATTGGCTTTAATGTTCTTATTTTAACTGTTTAATTATATTGTAATCCATCCTGAGCTCGTTCGTGGGGTAAGGCAGAATATAAATTTACGAAATAAATAAAATCCCACAGGGCCCTGGTGGAGAGTTCCACCAGGTTTGGGTGAGGACCGAAAAACCCTGGACAAGGACAGTCAAGACTTCTTTGGGGCTGAGGATCACCAGCAGATTACTATTTAGGGAGTGTAACACTCTCCCAGAAGAGATGCTTCGTGTTTTCCTGCTCTCTCCCTCTTTGCTCATCATCCTCTCCTGGTCTGCAGATGCCTCAATTGCCTTCCCCATTTATCCCACCACACCTTTCAGTCCCTCTCACCTATCTCCTTCCTCAGGAGTAGTTTGCTCTGGACTGGCCAGCATCATTTTAGTCCAGATAAAATGAAGAAATCTGTTGAATAGTGTAGAGCAGCCTGCTTGATTACAGCTTCTGCGAATTAATCAGTAAAATTCTTGTCTAAGAGGAACAGAACTTGAGTCTAGTGGATTAAAAGGTTTCCTAAAGACGCAGCTATAAAAACAGTGGTTGTGAGAAGTTATCAAACAGATTAAGATTAAAGGAAGAGTGTTTATGCTCTCTGGGGTGTTCTAGATCCCCTTGTTCTCAAGTCACATGGAATTTATAGCTACTCATAAGAATCTTCAATATAGCATAAAGCAGTATAGTTGTACTCTGAGACAAGTGTACAGCTGCTGTAATAGCTCTCGGCCCCACTTACCTCACAGGATGACTGTTGTGGGGGGGGGGGAGGTAAAAGGAGATTGTGACCACTCTGAGATTCAGAGTATAGGGCAGGATATAAATCCAATATCATATCATCAGTATCATCCTGTTATAGCAGGAAATAAATGCATGCATTTTATTCTTTTAATAATCCTGCCTCTTGAGTGCCAGATACTAGCTCTCCAACATCCATATGAAGAAATTACCTCAGTCACTGGTAGGAAAAAGGAGTATTAATTCTTTAAGCACATCAGTGATGTAATATATTGAGTAACTGTCTGAAATAAAGATACGGGCGCAACACTTTGCCCACCACCCTGTGTCAGAAACACTGCCTCTGGAAAGTGCTAATGCTGCGCCTTTGAAGCTTATGATGCATTTATTGGGCCACCATTTTGGGGTGAATTCAAACATTTGTTACCAGAAACTGTGATGCTGAAGTCTGAGATTTTTGTTCTATGATGACTCATCCCATTTTTAAAGGATAAGAGGACACTGGGAGGCACTTCCGGGAGAAAGTTCTTGCCTCGTGTGCAAGCGTACAGTCACTTTACATCAGAGTCTGCCCCAAGTATCAATGAGTCCTGAGCAAGAGTATGGTCGACAGGCTCCTGGTTTCAGCTCTGACACCCCATACAGCATTGGCCTCCCAGCTCACTCAGGACAGAAATCTGATGGGAGAAAGAGGTCCTGATACCAGGTTCTTCTGTGACCAAACAGGCAACTGCCCAGAGACTAATTTAGGCAAAAATGACAAAGTGAAATTATGCACATGCCTACATACCATCAAGTCACAACTGACTTTTGATGACCCCAGCAAGGGGCTTTCAAAGCAGTCTTCCTTCTTTGGTGGATTCCCACTGGAGGGCCAATCCTGCTCAGATCAGGCCATACTATACTATCCCACATCCCAAAGTGAAATTAAAAGGGACTGTACTGATACCATTATTTTTAGACATACTGCTTAAAATATTTGATTCTGCCTTCTGACCAGGTCTGAAGTAGGCAGATTATCTAGGCAAGGGACAGAAAGAATATACACACTCTCTCTACACCTGTACTGGAGGGGGATTTCACCAGAGTTAATTCATCGATTTCCTTCCATACTATTTTATTCTACTAACATTACCATTCTTTCTCCAGTGAGCTCCAGTGGAAGCTATAAAAGGTAAGAAGGACTCCTTTAAGCAGTGGAAAACCAGCAGTGGAAAACCAGTCCAAGTGAGATTAGTAAAAGGGAACACAGGCTGTGGCAAATCAAATGCAAGACTGTGATCAGGCAGGCAAAAAGGGACTATGAGGAGCATATTGCAAAAAACATAAAGACCAACATTTCTTCATATATTAGAATTTCTTCATATATTAGAAGTAGGAAACCAGCCAGGGAGGCAGTGGGGCCCTTGGATGACCATGGGGTAAAAGGATTACTGAAGGAGGATAGGGAAATGGCTGAGAAGCTGAATGAATTTTTTGCCTCCATCTTCACTGTGGAAGATTAGAACTTTTTGCCCACCCCAGAACCACTAATTTTGGAAGGGGTGTTGAAAGACCTGAGTCAGATTGAGGTGACAAAAGAGGAGGTCCTACAACTGATGGATGGATTAAAAACTAATAAGTCACTGGGTCCGGATGGCATACATCCGAGAGTTCTGAAAGAACTCAAAGTTGAACTTGTGGATCTTCTAACAAAAATCTGCAATCTTTCATTGAAATCTGCCTCCGTTCCTGAGGACTGGAAGGTAGCAAATGTCACCCCCATCTTTAAAAAGGGTTCCAGAGGAGATCCGGGAAACTACAGGCCAGTCAGTCTGATTTCAATACCGGGAAAGTTGGTAGAAACCATTATCAAGGACCGAATGAGTAGGCACGTTGATGAACACGAGTTATTGAGGAAGACTCAGCATGGGTTCTGTAAGGGAAGATCTTGCCTCACTAACCTGTTACATTTCTTTGAGGGGGTGAACAAACATGTGGACAAAGGAGACCCAATAGATGTTGTTTACCTTGACTTCCAGAAAGCTTTTGATAAAGTTCCTCATTAAAGGCTCCTTAGTAAGCTCGAGAGCCATGGAGTAAAAGGACAGATCCTCTTGTGGATGAAAAACTGGCTAATTAATAGGAAGCAGAGAGTGAGTATAAATGGGCAGTCTTCGCAGTGGAGGATGGTAAGCAGTAGAGTGCCGCAGGGCTCAATACTGGGTCCCATGCTCTTTAACTTGTTCATAAATGATTTAGAGTTGAGAGTAAGCAGTGAAGTGGCCAAGTTTGCAGATGACACTAAATTGTTCAGGGTGATGAGAACCAGAGAGGATTGTGAGGCACTCCAAAGGGATCTGCTGAGGCTGGGTGAGTGGGCGTCAACGTGGCAGATGTGGTTTAATGTGGCCAAGTGCAAAGTAATGCACATTGGGGCCAAGAATCCCACCTACAAATACAAGTTGATGGGGTGTGAACTGGCAGAGACTGACCAAGATAGATATCTTGGGGTCGTGGTAGATAACTCACTGAAAATGTCAAGACAGTGTGCGTTTGCAATAAAAAAGGCCAACGGCATGCTGGGAATTATTAGGAAGGGAATTGAAAACAAATCAGCCAGTATCATAATGCCCCTGTATAAATCGATGGTGCAGTCTCATTTGGAGTACTGTGTGCAGTTCTGGTCGCCGCACCTCAAAAAGGATATTATAGCATTGGAGAAAGTCCAGAAAAGGGCAACTAGAATGATTAAAGGGCTGGAACACTTTCCCTATGAAGAAAGGTTGAAACGCTTGGGACTCTTTAGCTTGGAGAAACGTCGACTGTGGGGTGACATGATAGAGGTTTACAAGATAATGCATGGGATGGAGAAAGTAGAGAAAGAAGTACTTTTCTCCCTTTCTCACAATACAAGAACTCGTGGGCATTCAATTAAATTGCTGAGCAGCCAGGTTAAAACAGATAAAAGGAAGTACTTCTTCACCCAAAGGGTGATTAACATGGAATTCACTGCCACAGGAGGTGGTGGAGGCCACAAGCATAGCCACCTTCAAGAGGGGTTTAGATAAAAATATGGAGCAGAGGTCCATCAGTGGCTATTAGCCACAGTGTGTGTGTATATATAAAAAATTTTGCCACTGTGTGACACAGAGTGTTGGACTGGATGGGCCACTGGCCTGATCTAACATGGCTTCTCTTATGTTCTTATGTTACCTGTGAAGCCAAAGATAGTCACTTCCTCAAGACCTACCCCAACAGCTTCCTGGCTCCTCCTCTTCCCCAGCCAAGCCCAACACATAACTATTCCAACTGCACAGGCTCAACAGGTTTGTCTTCTGCACTGAGAATAACAAGAGGGAAGGAAGCCTGTGTTCACAAAAACACCTTTATTTCATCTGCTTAATCTGTGCCTCAAATTGCAGACCTCTGGAGAGATTGGCACTGGCTATGTGTGTAAGGCAGAGGCATCAGAAAAAAATGTGAAAATACTGATCAGAGCTGAATCCCACACACAGAACCACACTCATTCTCATCTTCTGGGCTGCAAGGCAAAGACTGTCTCAGTGCAAGCTTAGCTTTAGTCCACCTTCAAGCATGTTCCTGTGAGTGACAGAAAGCTGACCCACCCTGCAAGTTGGAATATATCTAAAGAATTCTTCTAACCCCTTGAAATCATCCACCAAGAAAGATGAAGAAAGTCTGACCGCAGCGCAAGTTATGAAACACCAGGAACTTCCTTGCACTGGTCTCTCTGAAAAGGTACACCCCATCTCCTAGCAAGGCAGTTATTAAAAAGCACCATACAGTACTGAGCCAAGCCCCACCCCAAGCATGGACTGAACTGGACCTACATTTCCCGTGTGGCCTGGCAGCAACAGAGGATTGTCCAGGGCTTAATGATCGTCTGCTGCCCAGGCTGTTTTGGGGAAATGGACACAGTAGGTGGGATGAGGCCACAGTGGGAAGAGAGGCACTTGGGTCCAATCTGGAAGGGGCCTGACAGTTTTCAAACAAGGAGTTTGTGTTTACAGCCCATAACCCCACAATAAGAACAGCATATCAGTCATTATTTAGCAGCAGGATGGTCAGTGCAATTCCATGAGCTCCCCAAGCCCTAACAAAGCGCCTCCAAAAGCAGCAGCCCTGAAGTTCCTTGACACTGGGAGGTTCCTGCAATACAGCCAGATGATCTCCTGCAGCACGAGGATGACCCAAAAGCCAGGAAATGATGGGAAAGGGGCTTGGGAAGGCAGAGGAGACAAGGAGGCTGGCATTTGCTCTTGCCCCGAGTTGCATTCGTACTGCGCTGAGGTCCAGCGAAGGGACTTCTTGAAGAACCTGCAGCAGGAAGACACTCAAGGAGCCGCACACTGAGGTGCCTGAGTGGCAGCTACTTCCAGCCACAGCCCCCCTCAGGAGGAGATCCAGCATCCAACTGCCAAAAGAAAACCTCTGCAAGCCCACACCCTCCTTCCACAGTGACGGTCCAGGCCGCGGAGATCCTAAATGTCGAGCTTCTGGGCAATGGTCAGGAGAGCCTTCAGGACAGGCATGAAGCCAGAGACATCGCTGAACCTGCTGCTGTTCACCACCTGTGTGTGCACCGCCAGGGCCTGCTGGTAGCTGCCAGCCTCTGCACAGCGAGTCAACTCGTGGAGGCCCAGCAGGATGGGCTGGGAGAGCTGGGAAAAAAGGAGAATGTTAAGAGAACCTGGCCATGCGCCCTCTGTTATCTGACAGAAGAACCCACAGAATCAACAATGGCTTCCAAACACTGTGCCTGTAGTCTGGTGGGAATGGAGAAAGCATGCTCCGAACTGCTGCCCCTCTACTGGAGCTACTCTGTACACCATGCGCTAGTCATATGGTGCATCAAATGCATATCATCACCCACTCTCACTCAAGAATAAGAAGAACAAAAGAAGAGCCTTGCTAGATCAGACCAGTGGTCTCTCTAGTCTAGCAGTGGCCAACTAGTTCCTCTGGAGGGCCAACAGCAAGGCATAGAGGCCTTGATAAGAAATTAAGAAAAGCCCTGCTGGATCAGACCAGGGAGGGTCCATCTAGTCTCACACAGTAGCCAACCAGTTCCTCTGGAGGGCCAACAACAGCCATAGAGGCTGAGTGTCAAGCATGTTATTTCTAAATGCTGGTTTATCCATACTTTCTCCATCTCCCCTTCTCCCCTCTCTTCCTTTCCTCTTTCTTTCAGTAGAAGCATAATAAATCTCTCTGCCTCAGGAGTTGTAAGTAACCTTGTAATAATAATGTAAAATGCCTCTCCTACAGATTCTCACCAACAGGTCTTATCAGTCAGTAAATAATGCGTGAGAAAAGGAGATGTTCCCATTCCTTAGTAACCAAAGATAGTTGATAGCAGCCTTTGAACCTTCAATGCAATTTGCATCTTTATGTTATTCTTTTGAAGTTATGTATAACCCTGCCTTTGAAGTAACCCTTAAGATACTATGCAATGTAGAGATCTGTATTACTTCCAAGGTTTCAGTCCTTGGAACAAATCATGGAGTTTCAATAAAATAAGTCTTTGATTTTAAAACAAAAGCTTGATTATTTTGAAATATTGATGCTTGACACTGAGGCCTTCCTCGGATGTTGCCTCCTTGCATTGGTATTCCGAGGTTCACTGCCTCTGAGTGGGGAGGTTCCCTTTAGTCACCATGGCTAGTAGCCACTGATAGACCTCTCCTCCATGAGTCTGCCTAATCCTCTTTTAAAACCATCTATGCCTATAAGAACTAATAGCAGAGATTGGCTCACTTCAGTTGTTTGTCTCACTTTTCACCCAGGCAACAACAAGGATACACAACATTCACTTATCGCACTTAGAAGTATTCAAGGTAATGAGTGTTTTGCTGCTTGGAACAGAACTGTGGAGGAAGTTTCCCCTGCAAATGCGAGAGCTCTCACATAGAATAAAAAACCACATCACATGGCACAAAGTGCCCTGAAGTCTGGTTACTGAGTGGTGTGGGAAGATCCAGTGCCAACACTGACAAATGCAACACCCCATACCTGACCCCCCCAAGTTTGAGGAAAGCAAAATTTTAAGTCAGTCTGGGGATTTGCTATGATGCTGACCCAGCCTTAGCTCTCCTTCTGAGCTGAGCAGCAGCCAACTTTTTCCATCCTAAAGAACATAAGAGAGGCCATGTTGGATCAGGCCAATGGCCCATCCAGTCCAACACTCTGTGTCACACAGTGGCCAAAAAATGGAGAGCCAGTTTGGTGTAGTGGTTAAGTGTGCAGACTCTTATCTGGGAGAACCGGGTTTGATTCCGCACTCCTCCACTTGCACCAGCTGGAATGGCCTTGGGTCAGTCATAGCTCTGGCAGAGGTTGTCCTTGAAAGGGCAGCTGCTGTGAGAGCCCTCTCCAGCCCCACCCACCTCACAGGGTGTCTGTTGTGGGGGAGGAAGGTAAAGGAGATTGTGAGCCGCTCTGAGACTCTTCGGAGTGGAGGGCGGGATATAAATCCAATATCTTCAATATCTTCAAAAATCTCCAAGTAGCCACAGCTCCTTCTATCATCCTTCCACCCTGCAGCCTTCACTGTGTGGCCTTGCCTAGCTGTTCATGGTTCCATTTTTCACTCTTGAGACTGTGCTGCTATCTAGTTTGGAAAGGAGCCACAGAGGAAGAGCACATGAAGCTGCCTTATGCTATCAAGGTTAGGGCTTTCTGCTCTGACTGGCAGCAGCTCTCCATGGTCTCATGTGGAGATCTTTCACATCATCCACTACTTGATTCTTCCAACTGGAGATGCCAAGGATTGAACCCGAAACCTCCTGCATGCCAAGCAGATGCTTTGCTGTTGAGCCACATTCCACAGGAGATCCCTGGGCTCAATCCCAGGCTTTCTAGTTACAGTGGGAGCTCACAGGAGCACAGCTCCTACACTTTTCTGACAGTTCCACCTCCTCCTTCCCACCTTGTACACTGAATAGTAGGTGCAGCTGCATAACAATCCCTGGATGAGCTCCACCACCTTTTTTCCTATAAAACAACCCCTGGTTACAGTGGACCTCAAGAAGTGTGGCTGGGGGAAAAGTCCATGTCTGAGAGCGCCTTGAGAGTGTTGCTGCCACTTGCCACAGACATTCAGTCATCCAGCTCAGTATAAGACAGCTCCTCATACCTGACACATTACAACTCACAAGTGCTTTTGGACCCAAAATAGAGCTGGAAGCAGGGAAGAAAATACTTTTCACCAAGACACTGGGGCGTGGGTAAAAGCATCATAGTTCACCCCCCTTCCATTCCCTTCTTGGCCATTCCAACCCTTTAAGAGGATTCTAGAGGCTGATTTTATGTATAGTTCTAGCAATCATTTGCAACCAGATTTTCCTGGATGAAACAGGAAAATCCAGTTGCAAACAATTGATTATAGTGCACTGAGTGCGGATTATCCGATGTGAGTAAAAACAGCTTAAGAGACCATGCCACTCAGGGTCTCAAGTGATATGCGCTAGCACATACCGCCTGCTCCTGCAGTTTTTCATATAAACACTCCAGCCGTTGAGTTGCATCTTCCAGCTTCCTTCTGGTTTTCTGCAACAAGAAAGAAAGAACTGCCACAACTCCTGGTTGAGGAGAAAAGGCTGGGGATACTACAATAGCACAGGTGAAGTACAAAGTCAAGTTTCACTCCAGAACAGGAAACGCTTCGAAGCCTTCAAGACCCCTAGATTTGGCCAGACTGTACTCTGCCTTAGAAGAGGCCAAACAAAAATCTCACTTGTGGGGTTTTGAGCCCAACTGGGAATGGCAGTTATCAATCTAATCTATAAATGAATAAAAATGGGTGGTGTGGGGGGACAAGAAAACCTGTCCATATCAGAATACTCTCCAAACCCAGCTTTTGTTCTGCTGTATTCCTGTCAAAAGGAATTGGCTTCCATGATCCAATCAAAGTATTGGTCTCCAAACCAACTCGCACGGGACATTGCTGGTGAAGAATTCTGTCACAACCCATTGCCAATAGGACTACAGATTAAGCAGGAAGAGGAAAGCTGGCTCTTTATAGCTCTGCCACTCCCTGAGGATGTGAAAGGGAGAAATTGTCTTTTCTCCCATTTGGGGAGAAGCAGTCCTGAAGCACACAGATTCCATAGCAGAAGGAAAGACTATATGGCCATTAGCTTTGTTTTGATCAGAGCTCTAAGGCCTCAGTTATAGAGAGAAGGTGGCGAGAGAGGTAGATGTAAAACAAGAGGGGGAACTGGACATGATCAGATTCTCTAAATGAAGATGAGCACTGCATGGTCAGAAGCTACTGACTTTCAAGAGAATGCCAACAGATAAAGGGAGCAATCCTGAACAGGTCTACTCAGAAGCAAGCCACATATTATTCCTGAGAAAGTCTCCAAATAACTGTCACCTAAATTTCTGAAGTCAAACATAATAATGCCTTCTGCAAAACAAGCAAGTTGTGGAATGCAGATTGAAGCAGGACACTGGCCTAATTCTGTCTCCTGTCTTAAAAAAAAAGGGGGGGGAGGAGATGAAGTGATCAAAGACTTACAATGTCAGTGGCGACGGATAAACAGCGCTGAAGCAGGCTTTCAAAGGTGGTCTTCAGCACCTGATGCTCAGGAGGGATCTCCCTCTTCTTAACTTGCACCACAGGCAGTTCATGAAACTAGGAGGAGGCAGGAAGAGGCAAACACTGTAGGACTGTCCTTAAAGGGTGGACAATACACATCTAGATGACCCCTTCCACCTGAGTGGAACCATGTACAAGACACCAAGCAAATTTTGACTCACACACTGCTTTGGCAATAGCTCACAAGCCTTAGGCAAACATCCTGCAAATGTAAGAAATTCTCCACAAATGCAATATGTGGACATGTGTGTGTGTGTGTGTGTGCATGTGTGAGTTTGTATGTGCACCTGGAAGTCATGGCCACCTCTGGTGACTGACCCCTACTAAAGGCCTGGAGGATATTCAGAGAGGTGGCTGAATACAGCCTGCCCCTGCCCTCCCGGCTGCTGGTATTCCAAGGAGGCCTCCCATCGGAGTCCTTACCAGAGTCAACCCTGCTGAGCTTCCAAGACCTGATGAGGTCGGGCTTGCCTGAGCCATCCTGACTGAGGCAAAAGCTGGTTTGTTTTTTAAAGACTTGTCCCTTGGTTGAATCTTGGCAAATAAAGATGCCCAAGAAGCAGCCGTGCAGTGAAATATTGGATGCAGCAGGCAGACATACCCTTCAGAGCCAGTTTGGTGTAGTGGTTAAGTGTGTGGACTCTTATCTGGGAGAACTAGGTTTGATTCCCCACTCCTCCACTTGCAGCTGCTGGGATGGCCTTGGGTCAGCCATAGCTCTGGCAGAGCTGTCCTTGAAACGGCAGCTGCTGTGAGAGCCCTCTCCAGCCCCACCCACCTCACAGGGTGTCTGTTGTGGGGGGAGAAGATAAGGAAGATTGTAAGCCGCTCTGAGTCTCTGATTCAGAGAGAAGGGCAGGGTATAAATCTGCAATTCTTCTTCTTCTCCAAGATGATCCAGAAACTCCAGCTACTGCAAAATGCAGCAGAGCACCTGCTGATTGAGACGTTTGTGTGGGTACACAACCAGCCAGTGCTACGCCAATTGCAGTGACTACCAACTGAGTACTGGGTCCATTTCAAGGTGTTGGTTCTGAACTTTAAAACTTCTTGTGGCCGGACCAAGGGTCATTTTGTAGAAAAATAGGTGGTGGAACTCTCCAGGGATTGTTATGCAGCTGCACCTACTATTCAATGGACAAGGTGGGAAGGAGGAGGTGGAACTCTCAGAAATATTCAGGAGCTGTGCTCCTGTGAGCTCCCGCTGAATCCGAGGCCTGCCTGGGACCAACATATTTAAGGGACTGTCACATATGCCCCAGAGAGTCTTGCGGTTGGTGGACTGTTATTGCTGGTTGTCCCTGGCCCAAAGGGCATCCACTTAGATTGACCAGGGCTTTTCCTCCTACCTAAGATCAGGGCCCTGTGGGACCTATTCCAGTTTTGCAGGGCCTGCAAAACACAGCTGTTCCGCCAGGCTTTTGGTTGAGGTGGTGGGCACCCAATTATTTGGCCTTGCTTGCTGAAGCTTCTGGCTTGCATGATGCCCACATACATTTAGACCTTATTGTCTGATTATGGCTTAGCTGCTTCCAGTGATTTTGGATCGCAAAATGTTATCTTTTGTACTGCCTGTTTTTTAAAATTTTAATCCTTAATGAATAGAGGGAATGCTTATTAAATGTGCCGATGATACTAAATTGGGAGGGGTTGCAAATACAGTAGAAGACAGAAACAGGATACAGGATAACCTTGACAAGCTGGAAAACTGGGCTAAAATCGATAAAATGAATTTTAACAGGGATACATGTAAAGTTCTGTATTTAGGTAGGAAAAATCCAATGCATGGTTATAGGATGGGGGAGACTTGTCTTAGCAGTAGTATGTGTGAAAAGGATCTAGGGGTCTTAGTGGATCATATGCTGAACATGAGTCAACAGCGTGACGTGGCGGCTAAAAAGGCAAATGCAATTTTGGGCCGTATCAACAGAAGTATAGTGTCCAGATCACGTGAAGTGATGGTATCGCTTTACTCTGCTCTGGTAAGACCTCACCTGGAGTATTGTGTTCAGTTTTGGGCACCACATTTTAAGAAAGATATAGACAAGCTGGAACTGGTCCAGAGGAGAGCAACGAAGATGGTGAGGGGTCTGGAGACCAAGTCCTATGAAGAAAGATTGAAAGAGCTGGGGGTGTTTAGTCTGGAGAGGAGGTGGCTGAGAGGTGATATGATCACCATCTTCAAGTACTTGAAGGGCTGTCATATAGAGGATAGTGTGGAATTGTTTTCTGTGGCCCTAGAAGGCAGGACCAGAACCAGTGGGTTGAAATTAAATCAAAAGAGTTTCTGGCTCAACATTAGGAAGAACTTCCTGACTGTTAGAGCGATTCCTCAGTGGAACAGGCTTCCTCAGGAGGTGGTGGGCTCTCCTTCCTTGGAGGCTTTAAAACAGAGGCTAGATGGCCATCTGACAGCAATGAAGATCCTGTGAATTTAGGGGGAGGAATGTGTGAGTTTCCTGCATTGCGCAGGGGGTTGGATTAGATGACCCTGGAGGTCCCTTCCAACTCTATGATTCTATGAACCATTTATATTAGTATAATTGTTTTAATGGTCTTGTAAAACTTGTTGTCTGTGACCTGCCCTGAGCTTGCTTGCAGAAAGGGAGGGACATGAAACGAAATAAATAAAATAGATAAATCTAGGCTGAAATCCCATCTGAGCCAGGGGCCGACAAGGGGAGCTGTGGGACCTCTCTCTGTAGCCAGGGTCTCAAATACCTTGGTGAGCACGGATGAGTGTCCTCTCGGAGAGACAAGGGGTTGAAAAAGGCATAGCCACAATTCTCTGGCTAAGGAACAGGAATAAATAGTTGTGGGGTGAAGGATGAATGAGGGCTGTTCAAACTATATACAAGCATACATTTTTAAAAATGGCTTCTAACAATGTGGTTGCAGATTAAAAATAAATTAACCACTGGGTTTTTATATGTCCATTTGGTATCTCTTAAAAAAATGAACAAACCATTTAAGACAAAAATAAATACAATACAAAGCATCTTAAAAGAAAAGCCACACCCATCATCACTTCCAACCAAATTTATGACCTCTATCAAGCTCACCACCTTATGAGAAAACCTTTGTGGTTAACATTATTCTCTAGTTTAAAGAGCTGCCTTGGACGGGGGGGGGGGGGGGGAGATGGAACCCCTCAGTTGCACGTGGATTTCTAGTGATTCACTGTGCATCCACACAGAGAGAATTACATCACGATTGTTTAGCACAGGGCTTTCTTGCAGAAAAAGCCCAGCAGCTCATTTGCATATTAGGCCACACCTTCTGATGCCAAGCCAGTCGAAACTGTGTTCCTGCTAAAAAAAACACACCTGGTTATAAGTATGGTATGCAAGATCATGTGCTGTATTTCTTACAAAGGACAGCAAGAGTCAGGAACCAGAAGACCTTAAAGAACCAGTCCTTGAAGCCTGCTGTTCTCTGTTTCACAATATCCAGAGGTTTTTGAGTCTTAGCCAGAATAAGACACTATTTAGCCATAAAAATAAAACTTTAATGGTGACAGCAACTAATCCCGAGCCAAATGCTGGGCTAGAATATGGAAGACTAATGGCCATGCTCACCCGCATACTGCCTTCTGTTGGCATTCTTGGAGGCCTGCAAACATACTCCTGGGATGGAGGAAATCGCACAGGAAAACCTCCAGGAGGCCTTATGGGGAGGTTCATTATGGGAGTTGTGATTGGGGCAGGAGAGGTGAACTCAGGAACCTAAAAGGAAAAGAAGAAATTACACAGAGGGAGAGCACTTAAAACACGCTTTTGTTAACATCCACCATGACCCACAAGGATGCAGAACTAGCAGAAAAGGAGGGCACCACTGGGGTTTTCACAAAGCCAAGTATAGAAGAATTCAAAGATTCCAGTTTTCCATTTCTCTTTCTTTAATACAACTGCTTGTCTCACATGTCGTCAAGTCATTTCCACCTATGAACTAGCAACAGGGGCTTCTGCCACCCCAGGCTGAGCCCCTCCTGACTTCCAGTGTGTGTGTGGGGTGGTGGTGTAGCAGGGCAGTGGGTGTGCTGGGAGTATGCCCACTGCTGAACCATCCTGACCTCACCCAGCCTTCTCAGGGTCTGGGAGGGCTCAGTGGGGTTGTTCGGAGCCTGGCTGTGCCACCCCCTGACCCCACCCAGCCTTCCCGGCAGCAGGGGGGTGCACTTGGAGCCAGGCTGTGAGTGTGCTCACTGCTGAGGTGCCCCACCAAACCTGCTCAGCCTTCCTGGGGAATGTGAAAGCAGCCGGGAGGCACCTGCACAGTGTGGTTCTCGGAGCCTGCTTTTGCATTCCCTGGATCTGTAGCACTGACTGGGGGAATGCAAAAGTGGCCAGGCAGGCTTCAAGGAGCACATGTGCTGTGTGTGTGGAGAGAGGGCACCTTGCAGTGTCCCTGTAGGCCAGGTGATGCCCTGGGCAGCCACCTACTTGATCTACTCCCACAAGCCGTGACTAGCAACTTCCCAAACATTCTATCATTAACAGCCTGGCAGACTGAAGGCCATGGCTTCCTTTATGGAGTCCCTCAGGGTATCTAAGACACAACCACCACCACCTATCTCTGAACATATACAAACAGTTCTTTGCAGCAGGTTTAAGAGGTTTAAATCAGCTCCAACTCCCATTTCTCCTCTCCTTACTAGCGAGGAGATCACTTACTTTTTTCCTCTGGAGGCTGCCTCTCAGAGCAGAAGGACTGTCCCAGGATTCTTGGGCTGAAAGGTTGTAACAGCACAAGGGTCAGATTTACACAAGGGCAGGGTGTGAAGCTCCTGAGTGCACAGGCTATTGTTTCCCTCCCTCTTCCTGTCATGAGCCATCAGGAGATTTAACGTGCCAGTTCAGATCCAAACTACACATCACTTTGGTGATTTAACTTTTCTTGCATCTTTCCCAGTGGTGTAAGTCTGGCCAGAAGCAATTTTTGTTGGCTGGGGAAAACTCTTCCCTCAGACTCTTGCTGAGAAGATTTTTCTATAATCCCAAGGAGTTCTCTGTTTTTTAAACAGCCACTTTACAAGGGCCAGCACTAGCTTTTACTGGGACATCTTCCTCATAACTCCAGAATGTTGGGAGCTGTGTTTTTAAAACTTTTACATCTTTGTGCTACATGTTACCATAACTGATGAAGACCTTTTGGCCAAATGATTTTATATGAAATGTTCTAACTCTTTCTCAACCTTTGCCTTATTTTCTATTCTTCTTTGCTTCTAACCTCTAATGAGGAGACTACTGTGGAGCTCAAATTCTTTTACAAAGGTCTAGATTTCAGTGCTTAAAAATCCTGATACACACAGAACATGGTGACAGAGAGGCAATTCTTTTACTGTACTACCAGAAAAAGAAAGTGATGTGGTGAGTATTCAGTACAACAAGTTTCTTTAGGGATTCTGTCAAAGGCTGTTCCAAAAAACAAGAGGAAGAATGTGGTGAGACTTCATGGTGATAATTTTAAACTTTACAAAGTCACAGCTAGACACACCAGGATAATATATAACTGGATAACCTCCATGCTCAAAATGCTCCATATGGGTTCTCAGTAATTTCTGCTACAGGCCCCTGAGGCATGCCAGCACGACTGGCTCACCATTCATACTGGTAATCAGGATACTATAAATATGTAGAAGAAGATCAACATCCATCTGCTTATGGATGACCGGCCCGTCTGTGCCTCACAAAATCTGGACCGGGCATTACAGGCTGTGGCTGGGTGGCTCAAGCAGAGCGGGCTGCGGCTAAATCCGGCGAAGACAGAGGTCCTTTGCTTGGGCCGTCGGGGTCTGGGAAGGGAAATACCCCTCCCGTTTTTTGATGGTGCGCCGCTGACGGCGGCGGACAGGGTCAAGAGCCTGGGGGTACTATTGGAGCCTTCTCTAAAGATGGAGGCTCAGATAGCAGCCGCTGCCAAGTCCGCGTTCTTTCACCTTAGACGGGCAAGGCAGTTGGCCCCCTTCCTGGAGCGCGACCATCTAGCAACAGTGATCCATGCTACGGTCACCTCGAGGTTGGACTACTGCAATGCCCTCTACATGGGGCTGCCCCTGTGCCGAACCCGGAAATTGCAGCTGGTGCAGAACGCCGCCGCCCGGTTGTTATTGGGGCTCCCAAGGTGGGAGCACATTCAGCCGGGACTTCGGGCTCTGCACTGGCTACCAATACCTTACCGAGTTCGGTACAAGGTGCTGGTTATTACCTTTAAAGCCCTATATGGCCTAGGACCTGCCTACCTGAGGGACCGTCTCTTCCCACACGTTCCCCAGCGAGCACTGAGATCGGGAACTCAAAACCTCCTGGTTGTCCCCGGGCCAAAGGAAGCCCGTTTGAAAGCTACAAGGGATAGGGCCTTCTCCGTAATGGCCCCATCTTGGTGGAACCAGCTGCCGGAAGAGGTAAGGGCCCTGCGGGACCTTACCCAATTCCGCAGGGCCTGTAAGACAGCCCTCTTCCGGCTGGCCCACAGCTAACCGGCATCGAACATCGAACACTGAACACCGAAATACTGAATTTGAAATCGAATTTGAATCGAGTGTAGCTTTAAGACCGCTGTATGATTTTAATGTTTATGTATATAATAATTGTTTAGATTTTTAACTATAAATTATGAAATGTTAATTTAATGCTTAATTTTATATTTTATGTTAGTTTTACATGTTGTAAGCCGCCCTGAGCCACCTAGTGGGAAGGGCGGGATATAAATAATAATAATTAAAAAAAAGATGCTAAGAAATGGAGAAAACAGTGCTAGGAAGTAATTTCAATTGTAGGCCATGCATTTGTACAACTCCTATTGGGGGAATCTTTGCAAGCTATTCTGAGCACTAACCCTTAAGTGGGATCTTTGGTCCTACAGGCTCATTTTTCCATGCAGAGGTTTGCTTCATTTCACCTCCTAGGCATGGCTTCCTTGGTGTGGAAGAGGTGGCTTGTGGCTGAACCAGACCCTTGGTCCATCAAGGTCTGTTTCCTCAGACTGGCAGCAGATCTCTAAATTCTCAGGCAGAGATCTTTCACATCACCTACTACTTGGATCCTGTAACTGGAGACGTCAGAGAGTGAACCTGGGATCTTCTGCATGCCAAGCAGAGGCTTTATCACTGAATCACAGCTCCAATCCCAAATCACATCCTTCTATCTAGTGCTACTCTTTTCTGGCAGGTAGACTGTGGTGCTTCCTGAATCCTTTTTTGCATTGATAGATGTATAATCCAACATGTCCTCAATCCTATTTTCAGACTTTGTACTGAACATCCAGTCAGGTGAAGAGTTCTGTGGTTTTTTTAAAGTTTACACATTGGGTTTGAAATGCTATTGTTGATTCTAACACTACACAACTTTTTGTTGCTCTGGACTGACAAGATGGCCCACAATCTGTGTTGGAAGAGGCAGCTTAGAGCACCACAGGATGCAGAAGACATCAACTTGTGAGCCCCTCCCCCCCACTCTTTAGTGGAGACCAGCTTTCTGCCACCTTCCATTTGCTTCTCTTCCACTATACATAACAATTTATAAGTTGCCATATTATAACTTTTCCCCTCATAAAATAGTATGTGTGTAAAGAGGACAGCCATAACCTCCCTGCACTTGATAGAAGGGAGTGCCACCTAAGCATCGGTGAAAAAAAAGAAGTCTTTTCAGAAAACAGTTCAAAACTGATCAACAGGGCAGAAGTAAAATGCCAGAGAGGCAGTTTTCATTGTTAAAGCCCTCGAAGCTTCTCCTGTGGGGAAATTCTTGTACTCCAGCAGGCTCCTCTAGGGATGGAAGACTGCAGGTGCTGCTTTCCCGACAAATGAAATCTAAGACCCAGATAGGATGAGAGAGACTCTGCAGACATCTCAAGTCCACTGACTCATTCCTTGTACGTAAGAGACCCCATGGGTTGCCGTCTAGCTGGTTTGCAAATCATTTATTTTAAGTATATCTTGGGCTGGGAATCAGCCCAAAGGAAGACAAGATTAATTTTTCCGCCTGTGCCATCCAAGACACTGAATATTCAAGCCCTTCTTATTCGGGATTGATTTGAATCGAGAATTAATTGGCAGGTCTGGGACAAAATCACACCCTCAACCAGGAGTCCCAGCTTTTCTAAGTCTGCGGCACCTTTGTAAGTCTGACGTGGCATGGTGGGTGCACCACTAAATGGCTGGCGTGGGAGGCAGAGCTAGCCACAAAACAGGTGCCACAGTAAAGAGAGACCCTTGTGCTGTGGACGTGGCTGCTGCCAAAGGACCTTTTTTAAAAAAGCCAGAAGCCTTGCTGGGCAAAAGCCCACCCACTTTCTAAAAGGTGTTGGCAGGAGCCATGGTGCCCACAGGCATTGTGCCCTGCAACCACTTCCAAGCACAGTGTCCTCACCTGTGGGTGGTGAAGGGAGGCTGCTGGCAGCCAGGGACTCTGACAGTGGTGGAGGGTAGCTCATCCCTGCTGGACAACTGAGAGGCAATGGAGAGAAAAGCATAGTGGGCTGGCCCTGTGTGGCAGCACTGCCAGCCATGGGGAGCTGGGAAGAAGGCACTGAGGTTGGAGTCAGAAGAGTGGGTCCAGGACGGAATGCTTCAGGGGGTCCCAGAGAGAACGATGGAGCAGGAAGCTCTCTGAGTCCAGAAAGGCTGGCCCCAGGCAAGCTGAACGGCTGCGGCAATGGCGCATCTGGAACCAAAAGAGAAAGCCCAGTTATATGGAGGCATTCCCTTCTGCTATCTTCACACTCTGTCCTGCTTAGGACCTCAAAAGTGCTCACACTGGGCCTGGGGCTCCTTCCCTCTCCCCTAAAACAGTCTTGACCCCCGTGGCCTCATATGATTTGACAAATGTCACATTTCCCCTGCACTTCACTCTGCCCTCCCTTGACTTTGCTGGCTACAGAAAACACAAAGAGAAGAGCTCAGGGAACAACACACTGATTTGGCACAACCAGGGCTTTTTCTGAGCAGGAATGCAGTTCTGGTTGGCTTGGTATCAGGGGGTGTGGCCTAACATGCAAATTAGTTCCTGCTGGGCCTGTTGTACTAAAAAACCCCTGGGCACAACTGCAAACATGAGCCAGGTTTTTCTGGCTGCAGAAGCTCATTCTGTGTGCCTGGCAAAGTCTGGTGGGGACAGATTCTGCAGCCAAAAGCTGTGTGTTTGCCATTCCTCTTGGGTTAACTGACACAGCTGCCAAAGCACAACAGCTCTGTTCAAAGGCAGGCCTGGGCACGCTGGTGGCTTCTCTTCCCCCAAGTGACAAGGGCCAGTCTGGGGAGATGCTGGAACCCCCAAGTTACAACAACACCTGGGCCTTTTCAAACGTAGCCCTCAAAACAGGGAACAAGACACATACTTCCTGCAATGCCATACTCACTCGGTCCAGCAGCGGGCACAATGCCAGAGCCATACTGGGAATAAGGTGGGGGCTCTCCTCTGTGGGAGAAAACAGGCACAGTTGGGGCTGCACTGGGCAGAGGCTTCACTGGTGCAGGCGGAGGCATGTAGGGTGAAGGCACAGGTGGCTGAGCGAGGGCTGGTGGGGTGAATGGCAGTTGGCTGGGACCCAGCTGGAAAAGGAAGGGGCAAAGGGTGAGGTGAACACTCAGTGGGCATGGCTGGCTCAGAGCTGAGAAGCCACTGATTGCTTCCTTCTGCTCAAAAACACATCACACTCCTTGGATAGCACGCCCTTAAATCTCCTCCCATGGTATGCAGTTAATGGCCTCATTCTAATTGCAGGACCTTGAAAGAGTCCTGCATTGTAGCTTTTTGCCACTACCTCCCCAAATGGCTTGTACTGCAAGCTTCTCTCCCCCCCACCCCCAAATCTACTCAGAGTGTCTGTTGCTCTCCAGGTGTAATGTTTCCCTTTGGCTTTGGCTGTGGGTTCCCAGGTTAAAGGACTCACTTAGGTACCTGTTCTCAGGTCCACTAGGAAGGAAGGAAGGAAGGAAGGAAGGAAGGAAGGAAGGAAGGAAGGAAGGAAGGAAGGAAGGAAGGAAGGAAGGAAAGAAAGAAAGAAAGAAAGAAAGAAAGAAAGAAAGAAAGAAAGAAAGAAAGAAAGAAAGAAAGAAAGAAAGAAAGAAAGAAAGAAAGAAAGAAAGAAAGAAAGAAAGAAAGAAAGAAAGAAAGAAAGAAAGAATCTGCCAATTGGTGTTTCTGTAAATCTAGGTGAATCACAAAAGGATGGGTATTTCCTAGTTGTGGTCCACCTAATTTGTAATATCTTAAAAAAGATAGATAGACAGACAGACAGATAGATAGATATTGGATTTATATCCTGCCCTATACTATGAATCTCAGAGCAGTCAATCTCCTTTACCTCACCGCCCACCCCCTGCACAGCAGACACCCTGTGAGGTGGGTGGGGCTGAGAGAGTTTTTATGACAGCTGCCCTTTCAAGGACAACTCCTACAAAAGCTATGGCTGACCCAAGACCATTCTAGCAGGTGCAAGTAGAGCAGTAGGGAATCAAACCCGGTTCTCCGAGATAAGAGTCCGTGCACTTAACCACTACTCCAAACTGGCTCACCAAGCTAGCTCAAAACATCAATCATTTGCAACAAGACAGCTGAAGCTGTTGGTTTTTGGAGTTAACATACATAACTGGAAATTGAAACAAATGCTTCACCCAACAGGAACAAGCTAAATCATACAGATATTAGAGGGGGAGCAGACTGTTCCATTACATATAAAAATGCAGAATGAATTTCCCATTAAGATCTCTGGGCAGACACAGACTACTCTGGGAATGGAAAAAACCACTCCAAACTTTCTTTGCAACTTTTTCTGTGTTTCAATGGAGCCCAGAGAAGCTACAGACGAGGGAGGCAGCCCTGTCTTCTGCTTCCTGCAGCTTGATCTTGAAAAGGTGAGGACAAGGAGGGGAGGGAGTTCTGCGCATGCGTCACGTAGGACAGACGCCTCATACAACCCCTCCAAGTTAACAGAGATAAAACTTAATTACAACCAAAATAGAGACAAGATAAACAAGAGAAAAAAACGGAATGAAAGTATAAGGCTCGAAGAGCAGCAGCGTGCTGGTGTGGTGGGTTAATTTGTTTTGAAATCATTTTTTAAAAATTCTCAAGACTGAGACACACTGGAGATAATGGCAAAGAAGGAGATAAAGGAAATGGCGGAACTTTTAGCCAACATGGAGAAAAATATCAGAGATGATATAAAAGACAGACAGTAGAAGCCTTATCTGAGCAAGTAATAAATATTCGGTCACTTGCTGACAAAGTCTTTCTTGAATCAAACTTTTCAAAGGTTGCAGTCATTCTATGAAGGAGAATTATTGATAGTAGGAGATTTTAATACTGGTATTAAGGGAAACAAGTATTTGAAATTTAAAAAATGGAAACTTAGAGAAGTATATGAATTCTCGCAAAAGGAAAAACAACCTACTTATTTCTCTAAAAAGTTTTAAAAATTCTCTTACATAGACTATATTTTAATAAAAGAATCCAATGAGACAAAAATTACTAAAATAGAAACAGAACCAATATGGATCTCAGGTCATGCACCAAATTTTATGGAAATTGAATTAGAAGAGGAAAGGAAGATTAAAAGATGGAGATTCAATCCTAAGTGTTTTTTTTCATCAGGAAGATAAAGAAGATTTGTTTAAAGGGGTGGAAAATTATTTTAGGGAAAACAGACAATCTGCAGAAGACGAGATAATATGGGATGCTGCAAAGGCAGTTATTAGAGGAATTTGTATATCTATAGAAGTTCAGCTTAACAGGAAAATAAATATTAAGAGAGAGGAAAGGCTGAAAGAGCTATTAGAACGTCAGAGGAGGTTACAAAAGAAATATGAAAAACACACTCAGGAAAAACTGACTAAGCTGAAAAAGGAATTGCAGGAACTGGATCTAATAGCCATGTGGAAAAGAGACATAATAGTGAAAAATGAATACCAAAGGTCCAATATAAATACAATGAAAAGATTGGCATATTATTTAAAAAGCAGAAGAGAAAAACAAAGAATAGGGTCAATGAAGAATGAAAAAGGTGAGAAAATATATAAGGATAATCAGATAAAGGAGGTCTTTGCTAAATATTATCAAAATTTATTTAAAGCAGAAGAAAGTAAACAATTTGATGAAATTATAAGAAACAAAGTTAGTCAGGATGAATTAATGGAATTAATTGAGGATGTCACACAACAAGAAATATTAAATGTTATAACAAACTTTGAAATGCCAGGTCCATTAACAATAAGACCTCTGCCCTGCGGGAGTTCCTGTCCGAACAGGATATGGACCTGGCTTGCGTGACCGAGAACTGGGTGCGTGAGGGGGAGACGGTAGCTCTCTCCCAGACGGTCCCCCCGGGATACTCGGTCTTTCACCAGTCACGGACTAGCGGGGGGGTGGGGGGTGGAGGGGTGGCACTACTCATACAAGAGGCTTACTCCTGTAGGGCTCTTCCGGCTCCAGAGATTCCGGGCATTGAATGTGTTGGCCTGATGTGGGATGTTGGGGAGGGGTTGGCGATCTGGCTGGTGTACCGACTGCCTAATGCACCGGCCGGCGCCTTACCATCCCTGGTGGAGGCCGCGGCAGGCTGGGCGTTG
Source organism: Heteronotia binoei (assembly GCF_032191835.1). NCBI lineage: Eukaryota > Metazoa > Chordata > Lepidosauria > Squamata > Gekkonidae > Heteronotia > Heteronotia binoei. The sequence goes on along the minus strand of NC_083228.1, from coordinate 692,292 downwards.
GAGTGCCCAAGGCTCTTGGTCTTGGGTGACTTCAATGTCCATGCCGACGACGCGGCCTCCAGCTAGGCGATGGACCTGGTGTCATCCATGGCGACACTAGGACTCTCCCAGGTTGTTACAACGCCCACTCATCAGGCGGGACACATATTAGACCTGGTCTTCGCGGCCGGAATATCAGTGACCGATATTGCAATGGAAGCAGTACCATGGTCGGATCACTTTGCCTTTAAGGCTCGTATGGATGTGTCACCCAAAACCTGTTTAGGCAGAGAGCGTATTTTAGCTCACCCGCGGAGTCTGATGGACCCAGAACGGTTCCTAATGGCCCTACGGGACACCTGGCCCACTGGCGATTCCCTGGATGATCTGGTAGAGTCCTGGAACGATGGGCTCTCCAAGGCCATCGAGGAGATCGCACCCAGGCGCCCTCTACGCCCCCGCTCGAAGCCGTCGCCCTCGTTTAACCGGGAGCTGCGGCAACTAAAGCGGGGACTCAGACAACTGGAGAGGCAATGGCGGTGTACTCGAGACGAAGTGACCCGAACATCTTATAGAGAGAGTTTGAAGGCCTATGAGATGGCAATCAAATCCGCAAAGAAAGCATTCTTTGCAGCTAAGATTGCGTCCGCAACTTCGCGCCCGGCACAACTGTTCGATATAATTCGAGGACTTACAACGCTGCTGCAAGGCAGACCAAATTCTATTAAATTGGAAATAGGCTGCGAGGCTTTTGCGAAATTTTTTGCGGATAAAATCGCATCACTCCGCCCCGACCCCCCTGCCAGTTTTAAGACAGTTAGTGAAACCGAGGCCCCGAGCCTGTCTTCAGATCATATTCTGGATGGTTTTAGCCCCCTCAGCCTGGAGGAAGTTGACAGGATTCTCTTATCTGCTCGCCCAACAATTTGTAAATTGGACCCATGCCCTTCCTGGCTTATTAAATCTTGCCAGAGGGACCTTAGATATCCTGTACGGGATATCATAAATAGATCCCTGATGGAAGGGCATTTTCCAACGCCGCTCAAAGAGGCTGTGGTCCGTCCCCTCCTAAAAAAAACATCTTTAGACCCGGCCCAATTGGCACATTACCGGTCGGTCTCAAAACTGCCCTTTTTGGGCAAACTTATTGAGAGGGCAGTGGCGATGCAGTTACAGACTTTCCTGGAGGACGCTTCCATCCTTGACCCATTTCAGTCCGGCTTTCACCCAGATCATGGGACGGAGACGGTGTTGGTTGCCCTAGTAGATGACCTTCAACGGCATCTGGATCGGGGTGGCTCGGCGGTGCTGATGTTGTTAGACCTGTCGGCTGCGTTCGACACGGTCGACCATCAGCTACTGACGTGCCGCCTCGCCGACGCGGGGATTCAGGGGTTGGCCTTACAGTGGCTTTCCTCTTTCCTTGAAGGTCGGGGACAAAGGGTCGCAATTGGGGGGGAGCTATCCCGGAGGTGCACACTCGATTGTGGTGTGCCCCAAGGGGTGGTTCTCTCCCCGATGTTATTTAACATCTATATGCGGCCTCTTGCCCGGATTGCCCGAAGGTATGGGCTGGGGTGTCACCAGTACGCTGATGACACCCAGCTCTATCTACTGATGGACGGCTGGCCGGTCTGCGCCCTGGAAAACCTCGATCGGGCACTACAGGCCGTGGCTGAGTGGCTCAAACTGAGTGGACTGAGACTAAATCCTGCGAAGACAGAGGTCCTTTGCTTGGGTCGCCGGGGGCCGGGGGGGGGAATCCCCCTACCAGTTTTTGACGGTGCGCCGCTGACGGCGGCGGACAGGGTCAAGAGCCTGGGGGTACTATTGGAGCCTTCTCTAAAGATGGAGGCTCAGATAGCAGCCGCTGCCAAGTCCGCGTTCTTTCACCTTAGACGGGCAAGGCAGTTGGCCCCCTTCCTGGAGCGCGACGACCTAGCAACAGTGATCCATGCTACGGTCACCTCGAGGTTGGACTACTGCAATGCCCTCTACATGGGGCTGCCCCTGTCCCGAACTCGGAAATTGCAGCTGGTGCAGAATGCCGCGGCCCGGCTGTTATTGGGTCTCCCAAAATGGGGACACATTCGGTCGGGTCTTCGGACCCTGCACTGGCTTCCAGTGATATACCGAGTTCGGTACAAGGTGCTGGTCATTACCTTTAAAGCCCTATATGGCCTGGGACCTGCCTACCTGAAGGACCGTCTCTCCCCACATGTTCCCCAGAGAGTACTGAGGTCGGGAACCCAAAATCTTCTCACTATCCCTGGGCCAAAAGAAGCCCGCTTAAAATCCACTAGAGATAGGGCTTTCTCTGTTATGGCCCCTACATGGTGCAACCAGCTGCCGGAGGAGGTGAGGGCCCTGTGGGACCTTGTTCAGTTCCGCAGGGCCTGTAAGACGACCCTCTTCCAGCTAGCCTACACCTAGCGGAGATGAGAAACTCAATGTAGCTTGCCAGACTCCTGTTATATATATTTTTGGAATGTTTACTGGTTTTTAAGGTTTTAACTGTTTTAAATGTTTAACTGTTTATATATTTAAATATTGTTTAATTTTATGTTTGACTAATTGTTGGGAGACGCCCTGAGCCACTTGTGGGAAGGGCGGGATACAAATCATAAATAAATAAATAAATAATAAAAACAGGAAGTCACCAGGATTAGATGGGTTTACAGCAGAATTGGTGGGAAATTTGATAGCCCCGGAATTACAAAGGTCGTTTAATAAAATTTTGAATGAAGGAAAAGCCCCAGACTCCTGGAGGAAGACAGAGATTAATACAATCCAAAAATAACAAAGAGATCCAGAGGATCCAAATTCTTAGAGATCAATGTTCGGCAAACCAAGATTATAAAATTTTTGCAAAGGTTCCAGCAAATAGATTAAAGAAGGTATTACCAAAGTTAATAGGAGAGGACCAATATGGATTCGTGAAAGAGAGGTATATAAGGCATCCTATCAGAAATGTGATAAATGCTTTTTACCATGGGAATAATAAGAAAAAATTGCCTTATTAAAACTGGATATATATAAAGCTTTTGATACTTTAAATCAAGAGAAGGAAAACTCTAACATCAAACCCGGGCAGATAGAGCTCGTTAATGTAACACCTACCACCTGGAGGACTCGCTGCTGGCGTCCCGGCTTACTGGGCCATGGCAGATGACCCCAAGGTGAAAGGGTGGAGCCAGTACTGCGCACACTGTGCTTCACCTAAAAATTCCTCTGTGCAGGCCTGAAGGGCATATCCACATCCACAACCCACAACACACCAAGTCCTGCAGCGATGGGCAAGGGGCGAAACGGCAGGTGGAAGATGCCACTGGAAGCCGCAGTCCCAATCCTGCATGTAGGCGGTTCAGGGTATTGGTCACCTGATGCTGACCCGGAGACGAAAGCATTTTTCGGCAGCACCCTGAACGACCAAGCAGCCTTATCTAGGGACAGCACTGCTTGCTCCACACGGAGAGGGGCCTAGAAAAGGTGGCCTAAACAAAGCTCGTCTCCCCCACCCCAGTTGGCTAGCTGCGGTCAACGGGCATCCTTACTTGCGGTCAAAAAATAACAACAAAGAAAAGGCATGCACCTGCCTCACAAAGTGTGCAAAGACTAAAGCTTGCGTGTTGGAACATCAGAACCATGCTTGACACAGTAGACAGTGGTAGCCCTGAACGACGCTCTGCTCTAGTTGCCCACGAACTTCTCAGGTTGAATATCGACATAGCAGCTCTCAGTGAGGTCCGTTTCCCTGAGGAAGGTAGTCTTCGAGAACATGGTGCTGGCTATACCCTCTACTGGTTGGGTAAGTCAAAGGCTGAGAGCCGCCTTTCTGGCGTTGGCTTCATGGTCAGGAACTCCATTGCCTCCAAACTCAAAAACCTGCCAACAGGTCACTCAGATCGCATCATGTCCATGCGCCTCCCACTTCAAAACAAGCAGCATGCAACACTCTTCAGTGTGTATGCCCCAACCCTTCAAGCAGATCCTGCAGAAAATAACAAGTTCTATGCTGATCTACGCAACCTCGTACGGAAGACCCCTATAGAGGACAAGGTGATCATCCTTGGCGACTTCAATGCCAGAGTAGGTAAAGACTCAGAAGCCTGGAAAGGAGTACTTGGCAAACACGGCATTGGCAACTGCAATGATAACGGGCGCCTCCTGCTAGAATTCTGCATGGAGCACCAGCTCACCATCACCAACACTATCTTTCAGCAGAAGAACAGCCTGAAGACAACCTGGATGCACCCACGGTCCAAGCACTGACACCTTATCAACTACATTCTGGTGCGCCAGAGAGACCTTCGAGATGTCTTACACACTCGAGTAATGCCCAGTGCGGAATGTCATACGGATCATCGTCTTGTACGCTGCAATCTCCGTCTTCACTTTAAACCCACACCCAGGAGAGGAGGTATCCCTCGGAGGAAGCTTCAGGTTGGCAGCCTTCAGTCAGCCAAAGTTAAAGCTGCCTTCCAGGCAAAACTCCAGTCAAGAATTGAGGACCCCAGTTGCCCCACAGACCCTTCTCCAGAAGCACTCTGGGAACACCTAAAACTACCATCCTGTCGATCTCTGAAGAAGTCCTCGGGTTCTCCACAAGGAAGAACAAGGACTGGTTTGACGAGAACAATCAAGAGATCCAAGAATTACTAGCGAAAAAGAGATCTGCCTACCAAGCACATCTTGCTCAGCCCTCCTGTCCCAGGAAAAAAGCAATCTTTCGCGCTGCATGTAGCAACCTCCAGCGCAAGCTTCGAGACATTCAGAACGAGTGGTGGACCAAGCTTGCAGAGAGAACCCAGCTGTGTGCAGAAACTGGTGATTTAAGAGGGTTCTACGAAGCCCTGAAGGCAGTATATGGCCCATCATATCAGGCTCAGAGTCCCTTGCGTAGTGCAGACGGCCAAGTGCTCCTCACAGACAAGGCATCCATACTGAACTGGTGGTCGGAGTATTTTCAGGTTCTCTTCAGTGCCAACCACGTAGTTCAAGATTCAGCAATCCACCTCACTCCCCTTCAACCAGTGAAAATAGAGTTGGATGAGATCTCCACCCTAGAAGAGACTGTTAAAGCCATCAAGCAACTGAAAAGTGGCAAGGCAGCGGGAGTTGATGGAATCCCACCAGAGATCTGGAAGCATAGGGGCACAGTACTACATAGCACACTTCACAAAGTACTTGTCACCTGCTGGGAACAAGGCAAACTACCACAGGACTTTCGCGATGTAATCATCATCACTCTACACAAGAACAAAGGGGAAAAGTCAGACTGCTCCAACTACCGGGGGATAACCCTGCTCTCCATCGCAGGCAAAATCCTTGCCAGAATACTCCTGAACAGACTGGTGCCCACCATTGCAGAAGAACTCCTCCCAGAGAGCCAGTGCGGCTTCAGAGCTAACAGGAGCACCACTGACATGGTATTTGTTCTCAGGCAGCTCCAAGAGAAATGCAGGGAACAGAACAAGGGTCTATATGTGACTTTTGTCGACCTTACCAAAGCTTTCGATACCGTTAGCAGGAAAGGCCTGTGGCAAATCTTGGAACGTTTAGGATGTCCCCCAAGGTTCCTCAGCATGATCATCCAGCTACATGAAGACCAGCGAGGCCAAGAAGACACTGCAACGACCTCTCGGAGCCCTTCCCAATAGGCACAGGTGTAAAGCAAGGCTGCGTTCTCGTGCCAACTCTCTTTACGATCTTCTTTAGCATGATGCTTCAAAGAGCCGCAGTAGATCTAGATGATGACAATGGTGTCTACATCCGCTATCGCACCGATGGCAGCCTGTTCAACCTGAGGCGACTAAAGGCTCACTCCAAGACAATGGAAAAACCTATCCGAGAGCTACTGTTTGCTGATGATGCTGCACTCGTCTCCCACTCGGTATCAGCTCTGCAGCATATGACATCCTGCTTTGCAGAGGCTGCCAAGCTATTCGGCCTAGAAGTTAGTCTGAAGAAGACAGAAGTTCTCCACCAGCCTGCACCCCAGGAAGATTATCACCCTCCCTGCATCACTGTGGGTGAATCAGTTCTGAAGACAGTCCAGCAGTTCAGCTACCTGGGGTGCATCATCTCCTCAGATGCCAAGATCAACAAGGAGATTGACAACAGGCTGGCAAAGGCAAACAGTGCATTTGGCCGACTGCACAAAAGAGTGTGGAGCAACAAACATCTGAAAAAAGGCACAAAGATCAATGTTTACAAAGCGGTTGTGATGACAACCCTCATCTACGGCTCCGAATCGTGGGTTTTATACCGTCATCACCTGCGACTCCTTGAGCGCTTTCATCAGCGCTGCCTTTGCACCATCCTCAACATCCACTGGAGTGACTTTGTGACCAACACTGAAGTCCTCAAGAGGGTGGAGGTTACAAGCATCGAGGCACTGCTGTTGAAGACGCAGCTGCGCTGGGCAGGGCATATTTCTAGGATGGAAAACCACCGCCTTCCCAAGATTGCTCTGTATGGCGAACTTTCCACCGGCCATCGAAATAGAGGGGCACCAAAGAAGAGGTACAAGGACTCCTTGAAGAAATCCCTTGGCACCTGTCGCATCAACCATCACCAGTGGTCTGACCTAGCCTCAGATCGCAAAGCATGGAGGCATACCATCCACCAGGCTGTCTCTTCCTTTGAGAACGCACGCATAGCTGGTCTTGAGGACAAAAGGAGATTGAGGAAGAATCGTACTGCTACAGCACCAACCCCAAATCAGACTTTTCCCTGCAGCCACTGTGGCTGGATCTGTCTGTCCCGCATTGGTCTTGTCAGCCACCAGCGAGCCTGCAGCAGACGTGGACTACTGTACCCTTTTTAAATCTTCGTTCGCGAAGTCAAGCCGAGAGAGAGAGAGAGACTTTAAATCATGTTTAAAGACATAAATTTGGTTTTGAGGGGACAGTTGTGAATGCAATAAATATATAAAAATGGGAAAGCAGTGGTTAAAAATAAATGAAGGACATACTAAGGAAGTTATGGATGGGAAAGCAGTGGTTAAAAATAAATGAAGGACATACTTACGAAATTAAGCAAGGTTGCCCCCTATCACCGATGCTTTTTGTCATGGCTATGGAATCTCTGGCTGATAGAATTAGGAACAGTAGTAGAATACAGGGATATAAGGTAGGGAAAGAGAAAATTAAGCTGAATTTATTTGCAGATGATATATTATTAGTTGAGAACCCCCTAGAGGCTATGAAAGAATTAATAATAATTTTGGAAGATTTTAAAGAATGTTCAGGACTGGGAGTAAACATTGAGAAATCAGAAATAATGTTCAGTAAAGTAGATATAAGGGAACAAAAAGAATAGCAAAGTTAACAGGCATGAAATTAGGAGTTAAAAAGTTGAAATATTTAGGGGCAATTATAACAAGGGATGTTAAGAAGTTAATGACATTAAATTATAAAATAGTTTGGAAAAAAACAGAAGAACTTTAATTCAATGGAAGGACAAGTATATGAGTATATTAGGAAAAATAAAAGCAATTAAAATGTTTATAATACCAAAGCTGATGTATCTGTTTCAGGTACTCCCAGAGTGGGATCCCAAAAAACAACTGACAATATGGGATAAGGTACTTAGAAACTGGGTTTTTGGAAAGACGCAAGCTGGAGTCTCAAAGAATGTGATATATACTTCAAAAGAAGAACTAGGTTGGGGTGTACCACAGTTGGAAGCATATTATGAAGGATTCCAAATAAAAATGTTGATGGAACTGGATGGAAATAACAGAGATAAATGGGCAAGATGGGAAGATAGTACAAATAAAGGAGAAGGAAGATTTGGTATATTTACACAAGAAGTAAAAAGGGACATAAAAAATACAATAGGACCAAGACAAGTGGAACTAAAAATATGGCGAAAAAAGAAGGCAATGTGGATGCCTACAATAAACTGTAGCAAATCCTTAAAGAGATGGGAGTACCAGACCACCTCGCATGTCTCCTGAGAAACCTGTATAAGGGCCAAGAAGCAACTGTCAGAACGGGAAATGGAACAACTGATTGGTTTAGAATAGAAAAAGGAGTTTGACAAGGATGTATATTGTCACCCTGCTTATTTAATTTATATGGAGAGTACATCATGCGGAATGCTGGCCTGGATGAAGCACAAGCTGGAATTAAGATTGCCAGGAAAAACATCAACAACCTCAGATATGCAGATGACACTACTATAATGGCAGAAAGTGAGGAGGAACTAAAGAACCTCTTGCTGAGGGTGAAAGAGGAGAGCACAAAAGTAGGCTTGAAACTCAACATCAAAAAAACTAAGATCATGGCATCCGGTTGCATCACAGCTTGGCAAATAAAAGGGGAAGACATGGAAGTAGTGACAGACTTCACATTTCTGGGATCCAAGATCACTGCAGATGGTGACTGTAGCCATGAAATTAAAAGACATTTGCTCCTTGGGAGGACAGCTATGGTGAACCTGGGCAGTATAATAAAAAGTAGAGACATCAGCCTGCCAACAAAAGTCCGTATAGTCAGAGCAATGGTATTCCCAGTAGTAATGTATGGCTGTGAGAGATGGACCATAAGGAAGGCTGAGCGCAGAAGAATAGATGCTTTTGAGCTGTGGTGCTGGAGAAGACTCTTGAGAGTCCCTTGGACTGCAAGAAGATCCAATCAGCCAGTCCTAAGGGAAATCAACCCAGACTGTTCCCTGGAAGGTCAGATGCTGAAGCTGAAATACTTTGGCCACCACAAATTGAGAGAACAAATTGAGTCAAAACAAATTGAGAGAACCTTTTGGGAGAAACTGAAGGAAAATGATATAAGGAAAGTGAAAGATATATGATACCCGGGGTACTTTAAAACCAATGCAAGATTTATTAGTAGGGGGTCAATATTGGTTAGGTGTTAATGGTTTATATAGTATGTTGAAGCAACAGAAATATGCTGGAATATTTAAGGATGATACCCTGATGGAAGAACTACATAGAAGTAGGAAAGATGACAGAAAATTTTTAACAAGATAGATATATAATATTATGAGGGAAGCAAAGATCATATGATAAGTATAATACAGTCAAAGTGGAAGAAAGATGTGGAACTATCAGAACAAGAGATAAATAAAGTAATGAGAAATATTAATGATATAAAACTGGAAAAATTTAGAGAATTAGAAATGAAATTAATTTGGAAATGGTATAGAACACCGGCTCAATTAGCACATATGATTAAGGTGTCAAGATCGAGTAATAACGACTTAAGACTGGGAGATCATGGCCTAAGCAATAGGCCCTGTTAAAATCATAATGGATCCACTGCTGCTAATGTTCTACCTTAGTTGCTCCCCTTCCCCCCTTTTCTTATTTTGATTTGTAACTGGTGTAAAGGAACTAGCCAGCGCCTTCTCAGGGCCTGAGGTGGCAGGAGGCCTTGCATAACAATTCAAGAGCATTTGCTACCCATCGTCTGAGAAAGTATCTAGTAGTTGTATGTGAATGTTTCCTCCTGTAACCCCACCCCCCGTAGGAATGTTTTGAAGTGTACCTTAAAACCCATGTATCAATGTATTGGTTTCATTCTTAGCAAGCTAGAGGCTTGCGCCAGAGTACCAGTTATCAATAAATGGGAACTTAGTATCAACTTTGACTCATTCTTGAATCCGTCGACTTGACATTTTGCTAAGAATCTACTTTGAAGCTTAACCACCCTGGGCACTTTACAGTGAAATGGCTGAAGAGATACCAGAAGGCGGTGAGCTTCCTGACGCCATTCCCTGGCCCGTCCTGGACGCCCGGAGAGTAGCGGCATCTCCTCCACAGTTCCAGCAGCTGCTCATCACCCCGAGGCAGTGGCAACCCCAGACCTCCACCAGCACCATGGATGAGGCCCCGGCTAGACGCGAAGCCAGCCTGACCCGACACATGCGAAGGCTGCGAATGGCGAACGCGGAAGAGCCCAATCCAGAACCCATGGAGCCGGGGGAGATTGACACTATCGTAGCGGCCCCGTTACACGAGGAGTGCCCGCAACCAGACGAGGGAGAACTGGGGGCAACGGCCCCAAGGGCCGAGGAGGACGAAACAGCCAGGGAGTTTCGAGCCATGGTCCGCAAGGAAGTGGAGAGCGTGGTCAAGGGACTGAAGACGGAGATGCAGGCCATAACCAACTGCATGGCAGGAGAGATCACGAGAGAGATCTCTCGCTCTCTAAGGCTGCCTGCGCCCAGAAGGATTACTCAACCCCCCCCACACACATCCGGCAGCCACCAGCACCAGCGATTCCCATGCCAGCGGCAACGGTCGTGGCCCCAGCACCACCTGCAGCACCCTCCTGCTCCTTGCGATGGAGGGAGAGGAAGGGAGCTTGACGCTACCTTCGACGGGGACCCGGACGAGGTTGAATACCTTACAATCCAGGCGAACAGCTATATGCAGTACTGGGGAAATACCTTCGAAACTGAAAGGGGCGGCCAAAAGGTGGTGCGTAAGCCTGTACGAAGCAATGAGCCTGGAACTGGACTATGTAGCAACGTTCCTACAGGCTCTGTTGGCCCAGTATGAAGACCCCCTCCAGGAGACCCGGGCGCTGGCGGCCCTGCGCAACACGCAACAGGGGCAGAAGTCGATCCAGGAGTATGCTGCGGACTTCCGAGCCAATGCAGCCAAGGTGCGAGGGTGGAGTGAGCTGATGAAGATCGAGCATTTCACCCGGGGGCTGAATGCGGGCATATTGGATCGGGCCCTCACCCAAGCCCGACCTACCACGTTGGTCGGTTGGATCCAGCTAGCGGGTGAGGTTGAGACCAATATGAAACGCGTCGCCCTGCAACGCCAGCAACTGAGTGGAAAAGGGGGACGGGACCCGAAAGCAACCCCAAAAGCAGAGGTGAAGAAGCCGGCCGGTGGGGGTCAACCAAGCAGGACCCGCAAGTGCTTTCGGTGTGGAGACTCAGGGCACCTGGCAAGCAGCTGCACGAACCTGCCGCAAGCACCACCAAGTGCCCCGAAAGAGAGCACTCCCGTCCCAAGGAAGGCTCCCGGCCGCACTAAGGAAGCGGTGAAAAGCAACGTGGCGGCCAGCAAAGAGGAACCGTTCCTGAGCGACGAGCTGGGCGAGTTGGTCTGGATGGAGGAGCCGTCGGGAAATGAGAACGACCTGCTCTGAAGGGTGCCCACCAGCAGGTCGCAGAGGAGCCGGCACCAGTGAGGGTGAGAGTGACTGGATCACTATGTTTTGTACCAGTGAGACTGTTGAACCCCAAACTCAAGAGGTTCTAGCAAGTGAGGGCGTTAATTGACTCGGGGTGCAACAGGGAGTTAATAACGCCTAAGATAGTAGAGGCCTTAGGCCTGACTACCAACCCCCTCCCCTGCCCCATACTGTCACGACCCAGACCTGCAGGCAGCAACGGGCAGCTTCCGTTGCCCTGGCAATCGGCCAGGACGCGGGCTGCCGTCTGTAGTGCTTGCAAAGGGAGCTCAAGCGTTATCTTAACAGTCCTAATTGGTCTTCACCATAAATCAGTCCGGCCGAAGGGAGTAGCAAAGCACGGTGTCAGGAATGCAAAGGGTCAATAACCGGGGAAAGCAAGCCGAATATATCCAAAGTACTTAGCCAAGTCGCAGAGTCAAAGCAGGGTCCAGTGTCCAGTCCAAAAGTCAAGCCGGGTCGGGAACAGACAGGTTTGCTCAGCAGGCAAGAGGGTGCAGGGCGCGGTCACGTCCGAGGGTGATCATTTGTTGCCAGCACAGTTTGTACTGAGGCCAGGATTCCAGATATACTGTGCTGGCTAATTAGCTTGTTAGTATTCTGGGCTCAGATCCCTCCTAGCACGCCTGCGTGCCTCTCTACGCCTGTTCCTGAACTCCAGCCGTCTCCTCTCGCGTAGCCGGTCTCCAGGTGGTGGTGATTCAGGAGGGGATGAGCTAGTGCTTGGTGTAGCCTGATCGGTTCCAGGTGGCCCCTGCTGCTGGCTTGCTCCTTCGGGACTTACGTCCGATGTTGGTAAAGGCATCTGCACAGCAGGGGCTGGGTCTGAAGCAGGCACCTGCTCCGAGTCAGCAGGGGCAGGCATGACACTATCCCCCCCCCCTCAGGCCCCCCCTCATCCAAGCCGCCTGGCTTATCTGGGTAGGCCTCGTGGAATTGCCGGAGCAGGTCAGGGGTATGCAGGTGGGTAGCCGGTTCCCAGGAACGATCCTCGGGAGGGTAGCCTTCCCAGTCCACCAGGTACTGGAGCTGTCCTCGATGCAGCCAGGAGTCTAGGATCTGACGGACCTCGAACTCTTCCTCATCGTTCACCACAACCGGTGGCGGAGGCGGTGGTGGTTCGTCCCTGTTCGGGTCCGGCGTTGCCACTGGTTGGAGGAGGGAACGGTGGAACACTGGGTGGATCCGAAGGTGGGCGGGGAGGCGTAGGCGGAACGCCACTGGGTTGATTTGCACCTCGATGGGGAATGGGCCGATGAAGCGAGCGGTCAGCTTGGCGGATCGGCCAGGAGTCCGGAGGTACCGGGTCGAGAGCCAGACGGAATCCCCGACCTTGAGGGGGGCTCCGCCCTGGCGATGCCGATCTGCGGCCAGTTTGTAGGCGTCTTTGGCGCGTTGGAGCTGGGTGCGCAGGAGATCGTGGAGTGCGTGGAGTTCCTCGATCCGGTTGTCGGCCGCGGGGACATTGGCGGGTGGGCCGAGCGGAGGGAAGAACCGGGGGTGCAGTCCGTAGTTGGCCGCAAACGGTGTGGTTTGCGTGGAGCTGTGTACTGCGTTGTTATACGCGAACTCTGCCAGGGGTAGCAGAGAGGCCCAGTTGTCCTGTTGATAGCTGGTATAACAGCGCAAGTACTGCTCCAGGGTGGCGTTGGTCCGCTCTGTCTGCCCGTCGGTCTGGGGATGGTAGGCGGAAGACAAGTGAAGCTCCGTCCCCAAACCGTGCTGGAAGGCTTGCCAAAAGCGGGAGGTAAATTGCGGGCCCCGATCCGAGATGACCTGCGTGGGCAACCCGTGCAGGCGGAAGACGTGGTTTAGGTATAGCTGGGCAGTTTCCGGCCCTGACGGTACTTTGGCGCAGGGGACGAAGTGGGCCATTTTGGTGAACAGGTCCACCACAACGAAAATGCAGGTATGGCCCTGGGATCGTGGTAGGTCTACGATGAAGTCCATGGACACCACGTCCCAGGGGCCGGCGGGAGTAGGCAGAGGCTGTAGGAGACCGGAGGGCTTGGCCGGTACGCTTTTGGCTCGGCGGCAGACCTCACAAGAAGCCACGTACCGACTAACGTCTGCTCGGACGCGAGGCCACCAGAAGTCTCGGGTTAGTAGGTGAGCTGTCTTGTGTTGCCCGAAGTGGCCAGCCGGGGGTGCATCGTGGGCAAGACGGAGGATGCGGGAACGGAGGGGCCCGGGAGGGACGTACAACTGCTCCCGATGGTAGAGCAGCCCATCCCGGGTGGATAGGTCTCCGGCAGGGTCTTGCTGCGGTTCCTGCAGGTGTTTCTGAGCCCAAGGGTCGGTGTCTTGACTGGCCTGTATCTCCGCCACCAAGGCGGGTGCGGTCAGAGTGGCAGCAAAGACCGAAGGTGGCAGGATGCTTGCCTTGGGGGCTTCGGTAGCACTAGAGGTGCTATAGTCCGGCCGACGGGACAGAGCGTCGGCTTTTTGGTTCTGAGAGTGCGGGACGTAGGCAATGGTAAAGTTGAACCGTGAAAAGAACAGGGACCACCGGATCTGCCGCTGGTTCAGCCGGCGGGTGGTCTGCAAGTGTTCCAAGTTGCGGTGGTCTGTGAAGACTTGGACCGGATGTCTGGTTCCCTCAAGGTGGTGACGCCACACCTCAAAAGCCACCTTGATAGCCAAGAGCTCCCTCTCCCATATGGTGTAGTTGCGTTCGGCGGCGGAGAGCTGCCGGGAGTAGTAGGCGCAGGGTTGCCACGGCTGGCTGGAATCGTCCCGCTGGGAGAGCACGGCTCCGAGGGCCACATTGGAGGCGTCTGCTTCTACCATGAAGGGCAAGCAGGGGTCAGGGTACCGCAGGAGGGGACTTGAGGAAAAACTATGCTTGAGGTGGCGGAAAGCCTGGTCGGCTTCTGGGGTCCACTGAAAGGGCTCCTTAGGTCGGAGGAGTCTGGTCAAGGGCTTGGTCAGGTCGGCGTAGCCTGCGATGAATTGCCTGTAATAATTGGCGAAGCCCAGGAGGCGCTGGACGTCCTTCCGATTTTGCGAGGCCTGCCACTGAAGGATGGCGTCAACTTTCCGCGGATCCATCTGGGTTCCTTGGGGGGAAATGATGTGCCCCAGGAACTCGACGGACTGGAGGTGGAAGGCGCATTTCTCCAGCTTGGCATACAGGCGATGGGCTCGGAGTCGCTGTAGCACCTGGCGGACGTGTTGGACGTGCTCCTGCTCGGAAGTGGAGTAGACTAAAATGTCATCCAGGTAAATGATCAGGAACCGGTCTAGTAGGTCGCGGAACACGTCATTCATGAATCGTTGGAACACGGCAGGGGCATTGGTGAGCCCAAAGGGCATAACCAGGTGTTCGTACTGGCCATACCTGGTGCCAAAGGCGGTCTTCCACTCATCCCCGGCTTTGATACGAACCAAGTTATAGGCCCCTCGAAGGTCGAGCTTGGTGTAGATCGTGGCCCCTTTGACACGGTCGAGGAGCGCTGGGATCAGTGGAAGCGGGTAGCGGTTCCGAATGGTAATCTTGTTGAGGGCTCTGTAGTCGTTGCAGAGCCGCAAGTCCCCAGTCTTCTTTTTGACGAATAGGACAGGTGAGGACAAGGGCGAGGTGGAGGGTCGAATGAACCCTCGGGCCAAGTTCTTTTCCAAGTACTCCCGGAGGGCAGCCAGGTCCGGGTCCGCCATAGGGTAAAGGCGGCCTGCTGGTAGCGGGGCGCCGGGTATCAGGTCGATGGCGCAATCGTAGGGCCGATGTGGGGGAAGCTGGTCTGCTTCCTTCTCGTTGAAGACGTCCGCGAACTCCTGATAGGGAGCTGGTAGTGCGGTGGCGGCCCCCAGGAGGCTGGTGGTGAGTGGGGAGCCAGGTTGATTGGCAGACGGCACAGGAGCCGAGGCGGGTGGTAGCGTGGAGCAGGGCGCGAGGGCACCCGAAAAGCTCAGTTCGCGTTGCACCCAGTCCACACGGGGGTTGTGGGCCTGCAGCCAGGACAGGCCTAGGATGACAGGGAAACGGGGCATGCGGGCCAAGTCAAAGGTCTGTTTCCCTTGGTGCTGCTGGACCCATAAAACGAGTGGTAGAGTCTCGTGGCAGACGGGTCCAGAGCACAGCAGACGGCCATCCACTGCCTCAACCAGTGTAGGAGTCTTCTTTTCCCGGACAGGGACGCCATGCTCCTTGGCAAAGTGGTTGTCCATGTAGCAGCAGGCAGCCCCTGAGTCCAACATGGCATGGACGAAGATCCACCGGTCGTCAGGGAGTTGCAGACGAATCGGGACCAGGAACGGGGTGGGTGGTGGGTGGACGGAGCTGGAGGATCTCAAGAAGTGCCCCAGGTCAGGCGATCCAACTAGACCTGGGGCTGGCCTTTTACCGAGGCAGCGGAGCTTGTGGGGCGCTTCGGTTTGGCCGGACAGGAGCTTGCAAAATGCCCGTCTCCACCACAATACAGGCACAGGTTGTGGGTGCGCCGTCGGTTCTTTTCCTCGGGTGTCAGGCGAGGGCGGGCGACGCCCAGCTGCATGGGTTCTACAGCCGGCGGTAGAGCTGGGGTGCCTGAAACGGGAGCCACCGTGGGAACTCTGGTTGTAGTAGCGCCCCTCTTCTGCCTCTGGCGTCGACCTTGCAGCCGCCCATCGATGCGTAGGCACAACAGGATCAGGTCTTGGAGGGCAGCTGGGCGGTCACTGCGTGCTAGTTCATCCAGGACAGCATCAGAGAGACCCTCAGTATATTGGTCCACCAAGGCAGCTTCATTCCAGGCCAGGTCTTGAGCCAACAACTGGAACTCTGTGGTATAATGAGACACAGAGTTTTGGCCTTGGTGCAAAGCCCGTATCTTGTGATTAGCCGTCTCAGCACGCACAGGGTTGGCATAGGCAGCCGTGAAGTGTGCCTTGAACCGGTTATAGTCTGCTAGCAGCGGTGAGGGCTCGAGTAGCAGAGGAGTGGCCCATTTGGCCGCTGGCCCTTTAAGCAGGCTCAAGATAAAGCAGACTTTGGTCTTGTCTGTAGGGAAGTCGCCCTGCCTTATCTCCATGTACAGTTCACACTGGGCGAGGAAGGCAGGGAACTCCTCCAGGCTTCCAGCAAATTTCTCAGGGACGCTCACCGGGCAGCGAGAGCGGGGAGCGGCGGCAGCAGCCAAGGCCATGGCATTGGACGCAGTCTGTTGCTGGAGAGTAATTACAGCCTGTGTCAGCTGCTGCACCTGGTCTAGGAGCCCCGGCAGGGGGTCCGCGCCTCCTGCCACTGGGTCAGTCATGGGTGTGCCTGGTGAGTTTTGGGTGCTGGCAAGCTGTCACGACCCAGACCTGCAGGCAGCGACGGGCAGCTTCCGTTGCCCTGGCAATCGGCCAGGACGCGAGCTGCCGTCTGTAGTGCTTGCAAAGGGAGCTCAAGCGTTATCTTAACAGTCCTAATTGGTCTTCACCATAAATCAGTCCGGCCGAAGGGAGTAGCAAAGCACGGTGTCAGGAATGCAAAGGGTCAATAACCAGGGAAAGCAAGCCGAATATATCCAAAGTACTTAGCCAAGTCGCAGAGTCAAAGCAGGGTCCAGTGTCCAGTCCAAAAGTCAAGCCGGGTCGGGAACAGACAGGTTTGCTCAGCAGGCAAGAGGGTGCAGGGCGCGGTCACGTCCGAGGGTGATCATTTGTTGCCAGCACAGTTTGTACTGAGGCCAGGATTCCAGATATACTGTGCTGGCTAATTAGCTTGTTAGTATTCTGGGCTCAGATCCCTCCTAGCACGCCTGCGTGCCTCTCTACACCTGTTCCCGAACTCCAGCCGTCTCCTCTCGCGTAGCCGGTCTCCAGGTGGTGGTGATTCAGGAGGGGATGAGCTAGTGCTTGGTGTAGCCTGATCGGTTCCAGGTGGCCCCTGCTGCTGGCTTGCTCCTTCGGGACTTACGTCCGATGTTGGTAAAGGCATCTGCACAGCAGGGGCTGGGTCTGAAGCAGGCACCTGCTCCGAGTCAGCAGGGGCAGGCATGACACATACAGTTCAAGCAGATGGATGGCTCAGTGATGCGGGGGGAGCCCTGTGCTTCAGAGACTCAATTTCTGCTGATGGGGATTGAGGAGCATTGGGAGCAGGAGTCTTTTGTAACTGCTTGTTCAGGTGCAGCCCTCAAAGTGCAGGTTTCCCAGTACCTGTGGAGACAGGAATTTCCAGTGCAGGCTTCTCCTTAAGCAGGTCATCAAAGAAATGTACAGATGAAGTGGCCTTTCCTGTGGAGTTTTCCCGGCCCTGTAGAAGGAAAGGAAGGCACAGACAGGTTACCAGTTGGCAGAGGTGATTCTCACAGGTGCACCAGGGGCAGCTTCAGCTGATGACCACGAGGAACTGAGACCAAGCAATATGGCTCTTTTGTGCACCACTGCACACTTCTGTCTCAGACCCTCCGGAATGGTTCCATGGAATGATGGATGGTCACTCTAAAGAACCTACAGTGGCCAAATCACATCCCCCCTATTCGTTTCTATTGTAAACAAGCAAGAGGGGCCCAGGGAGGGGTTGTGGCTCAGCAGAAGTGCATCTGCTTGGCATGCAACAGGTACCAGGTTCAATCCCCAGCAGCACTCCCAGTAAAAAGGCCTTGTAGTGGGTGATATGAAAGACCTCAGCCTGGGACCTCGGAGAGTTGACTGGACCTACTTTGACAGACTGAGGGTCTGATGCAGAATAAGGTAGGTTTCTGTGTGTTCATCAGTTATTAGGCAGGAAACCCACACACACCTGAATAGCTTGTGTGGCTTGCCCGAGGTCATCAGCTTCAGGAGGAGGCTGTTTGTCCAAAACTCCGTTCCCCAAGTATGAGGCAATCTAGAAAGAAGGAACAGGCCACTTTGGCAGTGACCTCCCATGCAGAAGACAACAAATGTGCATAGCATCACAGCCTTGGGAGGCACTTCAACTGGAATTCTGCATGTTCTCAACCCTGCAAGGTAGGCTAGCAGGACAGACTGTGACTGGCCCAAGCCCACGTCGTAAGCTTCATGGCAGAGTGGGAAACCTGGCTGTTCCAATCTTGCCTTTGCTGCTCTTCCCATGGGCCAGCCAGTCTTTCAAAAGGAGAAAAGGTTCTTATACGCTGCTTTTTTCTGCCCTAAGGAGTCTCAAAGTGGTTTACAACTGCCTGACCTTCTTCTCCACACTAGAGGTATTTTGTGAAGTAGGTGGGGTGGAGGCTTCATGTGGAGGAGGAGTAAAGAATCAGATCCGCCTCTCCAGATTAGAGCCCTCTGCTCTTCACCACCACACCTCTCGCTGGCTGGAGGCTACTCACTTTTTTTTGCAAGTCTTCTTTGCTATAGCCCAGCAGCTTCAGCCGTTTGGTCCTACATTCTGGCTCCAAGTTCACCTGGACACCAAAGAATATGCAAGCATGAGAAGATGGATGGGATCAGGCCATAAAATGTGTGTGCAAGGAGGTTTAAGTACCACAAACAGACCAAGATGTGCTCTGCTCTTCCCTCTGGGGGATGTGGCTCAGAAGCCATCAGCAGCTCAGAAGATAGTTCTGTTCAGTAAACATGGAATCACTTCAGGACTATAAAAAGTAGCTCTTGAAATTACAATGAAGTGCAGTGCATAACAACAAAAGGGGAACCACCTGTTGCAGTGGCAGGACAGCCACTCTCTGGAACACAGGGAACAAAGACGGGGAACAGCTCAATACCCACCTGCTAATTTCCTTCTTCCACCTTGTTTCAAGACTGACCAGGAAGCAGATTTATGCATGCAGCAGCACAAAGTACAACTAATGTTATTCTTTAGCGAGGGTTTGCAAACCCTGGTTGAAAACCAACTATAACAAGGTTGGTTTGACCATAGTTAGTAGCAAAACAAACATTACTGTACTCCCAAATGGGAGTGCTCAGGTTTTCACAATGCTAATGATGTCATAATTAATATATGTTATGCACCACTGTAATTTCAGGCATCAGTTTTTAAAACTGGGGACCTGCAAGGACTTGAAGGGGTATCTCATTTTCTCTTTCCCTTTCCTGAAAACCCCAATAGCCGCTCCCCTTTTCCTGCCCCCTTTTCTCCTTCCCATCAGATCTCAGAAGCTAAGCAGAGTTGGCCACAGCTAGTATTTGGAAGGGCAACCTCCAAAGAACACCAGGGGTGTGATGCAGAGGCGGGCAATGGCAAAACACCTCTGAAACATCTCTTGCCTTAAAAACAAGTTTAGCTCCCCACCTAGTGATGCATAATGCTAAGAGAGCTAGAACTGACTGCCAGAAAAACTTAGGATCTCTTGGTTACACTACACACAATGCCGCATAATAAAACAGCAGCAGCTATCTGACCTTTTATTTACTCCTCGTCTTCAGCTTTCCTCCCTCTGCTTGCCCCAGCACAGTCTCCCTGGGAAAACTATGGCCCAGACTACACACTGCCAGCTGCTAGGCTGGACCCGGAAAGAAGAGCTGCTGTGGGCAGTTATGTTCTCTGGCTCCTGATCCACTGACCGAAATGTTCAGAGAAACTGTGGGTCTTCCCCTCAAGTCACACTGGGAGGTTTGTGGCGTGTGATTACTTTCAGATGCTTTCTTTTTCACCTTCCCTTTCGGGTATTCCTTTGCTCCACAGCAAGCTTACAGCCATCCTTCCTTCCTGACAACTCTAAAATCCGATTCATGTGGGTTGTGTCAAATACAAGACCCCACTAACGGTTAAATGATGACCTTGAGATTCTAATTAGTTTAACAAATTATATTTTTAAGCTGTCTCCAAAACCTTCAGGTTGAGAGTTGGAATATCAATTTTAAATAAATAAATTCTTCTAATTAATTCAATAAAACCGTATAACCCAGAAAGTTCATGGCAAAACCAAAAGGACATATTTAAAATTAATTAAGATTGTTTAAGACCAAAAGAGATCAAGAGTTATGTGTCAGACACTGGAGAGTTTTGCTATTGTGTTATGATAAAGGTCACTGAAATGCAATGTGTAGCTTGACATGACTAACTCCATTTTGAGCATTTGCTACTAACCCTAACCCAGAGGCCTTGCGTATGAAGTAGAGACAGAGATGTTACTAACCCCTGCTGTGAATTCCTCTTCATAGTACTAATAAAAGCAACAGCCCTTTGAAGATAACATGCCTCAAGGAGAGCCAGCAGGGCTCCTCCATGAGAAAGGAAACCACAAGAGATAAGGGGAGAGAAGGTGTTACATGTATCCTAGAAGTGTGAGAATGTAGTATTGTTTAGAAATTCTTTGATGTATACTGTTTAAAGCATTGCCTTTCCCGCCAACTGGCATCAGTTCCATTGATCCTTTGTCCAGAACCTTGAGATATCAAATAAACATCTTAACATTGAACCTCCATCGTCTGACATTTTGGAACTGATCCAATACGGGTCTATCCGAACCGGCAACTTATTAGCTGGATGGCCGCCAAAGTTCCGGATAACGGAGAACCCACCAAACTCAAAGAAGAGCCGGAGATCCCACCGGGTGTCACAACTGACAGACGGAAGGGGGGAGCTCCGCTGCATTTCTCGACTCTACTTTTCACCCCAACGAAGTGGAAGCCCCACACCTCAACCGCGCTCATGGATGAGGCGGCCGGGTGCTTCGGGAACCTGTTCACCGGGACGGGGAGTGAAGGGGAGGACGTCCTGGCCGAAGAGGATCAAGGCGGTGGCCCGGGGGAAGACGAGGGCCGGGCCCCGAGAGAGGGAGAGGACGCCCAGCTGTTGAGAAACGAGATGCGAATTTGGATATGAGAGATCCGAAACGATATCCAGGCAAACACCGTGCACATCACACACGAGGTGCAGAGACAACTGGATCAGATGCGGGAGCAGATACGGGCCCAACCGGGCAAACCGGTGCCGTGGCCAGAGCCAGTGGGACCACCGCTGGACCCACCCACGGACCGACCCGGAGAGCCAGGTGAGCTACCACTGGACCGGCCGGCGCCGTAGCCAGACCAACCGAGGGGCCCACCGGGAGGACCAAGGGGGCCACCGGTCCCGGTGGGGCCACAGCCAGCCCCGGGCCCGGCTGCTCCACCAGGGCCGGCCCTCCCACCAGGGTGGCCGATAACTCCGGCCGGCCCGCAACCCCTCATGCCATGGGGGGGAGGCAGGGGCTGAGAGCTGCAAATCACCTTCGATGGTGACCCAGAGGAAGTGCAGTACTTCACCATTCAGTGCAACAGCTTCATGACCCACTGGGGAAACACCTTCCCAACTGAGTTTAGTCGAGTGGATTATCTGGGGTCGAAACTGAAGGTGGCGGCAAGGCGGTGGTTTGTTAGCCTGTACGAGACCCGAGGCCCCGAAATGACCAACGTGGCGGGGTTCCTGAAAGCCATGCTACAACAGTACGGCGACCCGTTGAAGGAGGTCCAGGCCCTCAACGCCCTGCAAGAGCTGTAGCAAAGGGCGAGAACCGTGAGGGAGTACACCGCCGACTTCAGGGCCCTCTGCTCCAAAATCCGAGGGTGGAACGAGAGGATGAAGTACGAAGCCTTCCAGCGGGGCCTCAATGCGAGCATCCTGGGCCAATGCTTCCAGCAGGCCCGACCCACAACCCTGGTGGGTTGGATACAACTGGCAGGGGAAGTCGAGACCAACCTGAAACATGAAGCCCTGCAACGGCAGCAGCAGCAGGGAGTGAGAGGGGGGCGCGAGGCCAAAACAGGAACCAAAGCCAAACCCAAGAAGGTGGCTCAAGGGGGGGGCACCTAAACCAACCCCCGGGCGTCGATGCTTCCGGTGCGGCGACCCAGGGCACTTGGCCGCCAACTGCCCAGAGAAACCCCGAGGCCCCCCCTGACTCCGAAGCCAACGCCCGCAGGTCCAAAGAAGACGGGGGGTAAACCCAAAGAGCCCAGTTAGGGCAGCGTCGCCACATCTATGGCGCTTGACGAGGATTTTATAATAACCGAGGATTCAGGTGAAGAGTCGTGGGAGCCGGAGCCGGCGGAAAACGAGAGTGACCTGCACTAAGAGGTGCCAGACGGCAGGTCGTAGATTTGATGGCACTGCTATGGGTGAGAATAACGGGGGCCCTACTCTTTGTACCAGTGACTTTGTTAAACCCGAAACTGAAGCAGTTCATGCACGCCCGAGCTTTAGTAGACTCGGGCTGCACCCACGAGATCATCACCCCGAGGCTAGTAGACGTCCTAGGACTGGCTACGGTCTCCCTTCCCCACCTGATCCAATTTGAGCAGATGGACAGGACGGCCATGAGGGGAGAGCCCTGCACGGAAGAAACCCAAGGGCTGCCAGTGGGAATAAAAGAACACTGGGAGGTGGAGGTTTTCGTCATAGCCCTCTCCTCGTCCTTTAACGTGGTGGTGGGGGTGGGATGGCTAGCCCGCCACCAGCCGGATATACAATGGGGGGCACAAATGATAGACTTTACCAATCGGCGGTGCACCCACCACCACTGGCAGGGGCGATGGGGGCCAACGCCTCCCCCGGTGAACAAAAAGATGTGTGTATCGGTGGAGGAGGTCCGCTCCATCCCAAAGGAGCACCGAGACCTCCGCAAAGTGTTCAGTGAGGAGGAGGCCAACGAGCTGCCGTCCCATAGAGACACAGACTGTGCTATTGAGCTGATCCCGGGGCAGGAGCTACCGAAGGCCAAACTATACTCGATGGGGTGGGCCGAGAAAGCCGAATTACGAAAGTTTATTGACAAAAACTTGAAGCGGGAATTTATTAGGCCTGCGACCGCTCCCCACGCGGCCCTGGTCCTCTTCCGGAAGGACGGGAGTCTGAGATTTTGCACAGACTTTTGTGGGATAAATGGGATTTCGATGTCAAATGCCTACACCATCCCACTAATCAAAGACTTGTTAAGTACAGTGTCAGAGGGGTCCGTGTTCACCAAGTTAGACCTGAGGGACGCGTACTTTCGAGTCAGAATTAAAAAGGGAGACGAGTAGAAAACGGTGTTTAACACCCCCATCGAACAATTCGAATATCTGGTGATGCCCTTCGGCCTGCAAGGGGTGCCCGGAGTCTTTATGAACTTCATAAATGAAGTACTCCGGGAATAGCTATACAAGGGGGTGGTGGTGTACCTGGATGACATCATTATCTATTGGAAAGATCTAGTGTCTCATGTGCCCCTAGTGCAGAAACTGCTCTCCACACTGTATCAGCACAAGCTGTACGCCAAGCTATCCCAATGCGAGTTTCACCAAACGGAACTCAACTACCTGGGGTTTCGGGTGTCCAGGAAGGGATTGGTGATGGACCCAGCTAAAATACAAGCAGTGCTGGAGTGGGAACCCCCGAGGACACGTAAACAGCTCCAATCGTTCCTCGGGTTCACAAATTTCTACAGAGGGTTCATACAGGGGTTTGCCCAAGTAATGTTGCCCCTAACCGACTTGCTAAAGACCAAAGGGAAGGGGCCGGAGGCCAAAAAGCCAGGGACAAAGCTGCCGTGGACCCCCAAGTGCCAGGTGGCGTCTGATGAACTTAAGAGACTATTCACTAGTGAACTGGTCCTGGCCCACCCGAACGAACTAAAACCCTTCGTGGTCCAATGCGATGCCTCTGACGTGGCCGTAGGAGCCATATTAATGCAGAAAGATGAGGAGGGGAGGCTAAGACCCTGTGCATACATTTCGCGCAAATTTTCGCATGAACAGCGTAACTGGTCGGTCTGGGACAAAGAGGCGTTCGCTGTAACGTATGCCCTAAAGACTTGGAGGTCCTGGTTAGAAGGGGCCAGAGTGCCGTTCGAAATATGGACGGATCACAAAAATCTGGAGGCCCTCACCGGCCGAAGGAAATTAACGGCTAAACAAATCTGGTGGGCGGGATTCTTTGCGAAATTCGACTTCGTGCTCCGGCACATCCCCGGTTCCAAGAATTTTCTAGCAGATGCGCTCTCATGCCTTCCCCAGCACGAGAGTCAGAGGGAAGAAGTCGTAGACTCAATCATTCCTCCCTTCGCAGTGGCTGGGGGGGGGGGTGACCACCCGGTCTGGGAAGAAAACCGGGCGGCCTGAACCGTGGGGGACAACCAACTAATCGAGGAAACTGAAAAGGAGGGAGAGGGGAGGCCGGACGGCATTCGGAAGGGGGGTTTTGGTACTACGAGGGGAAGTTTTATGTGCCAAAGACCCTCTGAGCAGAAGTATTGCAGCACTGCCATTGCAGTAAGCTGGTGGGCCACTTCAGCTATGTAAAAACGCTACATCTAGTAAATCGCCAGTTCTGGTGGCCGCAAATGAAAAAAGACATTTCTGAATTTGTGGTGTCGTGCCCCATCTGTGTCATGGCCAAACGGAGAGGGGGAAAGCCACCCAGGTTATTGCAACCTACCCCCACTGCCAGCAGACCATGGTCAGTGGTCTCCATGGATTTCATAGTGGAGCTCCCCGCTTCCCAGGGGAAAACGGTAGTGCTGGTGGTGGTCGATACCTTCTCCAAGCAGGCACATTTCATTCCTTGCAAGCAACTACCAATGGCTAAAAAGCTGGCTTATTTATTTTTCCATCACGTGGTTAGACTACACTCGTTCCCTGACAAGGTCATTAGCGACTTCTGGCTTCTGACAAGGTCATTAGCGACTTCGTTACCAACTTCTGGCGGGAGTTTTGTAAAATGGCGGGGACAGAGCAGGGGCTGAGTTCCGCCTACCACCCTCAGATGGACAGACAGACAGAACGTGTAAACAGTCTTCTTGAACAGTATTTAAGGTGCTATATAAACTATCAGCAATCCAACTGGGTAGAGCTGCTCCCGTTCGCAGAGTACGGGTACAACAACAGCCTGCACAGCTCCACCAAAGCCTCGCCATTTCAAATAGTGAACGGCTACGAAGGCAAGCCGTTCCCCTTGCTGCCCAGTCCCGAGGGGACAGCGCCACCTAGCGCTTGCCAGCAATGGTGGGAAGGAGTGAGAAAAGGCTGGGCAGTCATTCAGGAGAACTTGGAAATGGCAAAAAGGGACTACAAAGCTTATTTTGACAGAAAGCACTCTCCAGAGTTGTCAAGTCTGCTGTATTTTTGGGAATATATTTTCTAACTCTGGTTCAGAAGTAAGGGATTCTGGGTCCATACTGAACACCGAATGCTGCTAGCTAACTCTCCTTCCCCCCCCCCTCCTCCTAGCTATGCCTTTGTTGTGTAGTTTACTTTGAAATGCTGATATGGGAATGAGATGTTGGAGCCTTCTCAGGCCAAAAGGGCTGTGGGAGTACAGAGCGCCGCGGCTTTGGTGTGAGAATGAGAGATTAACATCCTAGTGTGAAAACCTGCTGTTTAGTGTACCTCGCCCGTAGGAATCCTTTGATCTACACCTTAAAATGTTTGGTTCATGTTTTGTACATTAGTCCTTCAATTGTTATCATGGTCTACTTTTCTGCTTTCAATAAACTAGAAGCTTGTTTTCAACCAAGGACTCGTTATTGAATCCAGCTGACTTGACATTTTGAAGGACTCCCTTTATTGGAGTTCAACCTTTCCGGCAACTGAAAAGGCGATGTCCGATCAGCCTCCGGACAACGGGGAACTCCCAGCCAGAGCGGAGGGGGCCGAGACACCCTGGCACATCCACACTGCCAGAAGGACCGCGGCTTCCCCTCCCCAGTTCCAGTTGGTGGTCACCCCCCGGCAATACCAGCCGAGGACCTCGACCACGTTGATGGACCAGGCACCGATCCACCGAGAGGCGATCATGACCCGCCACACCAAGCGGGTTCAACTGGCCGAAGCCACGGCTACCAACCCGGGAGAGCCGGAGGAAGGAGCCGAGGCGACCGCGACCCAAGTCCCGGGCGGCGGGAGCGAAAGCGCAGAGTGCGGGGAGGAGGACGAAGGGGGGCTGAAACCCAAGGACCCGCACGACGAGGACTTCCAGATGTTCCGGTCAATGGTGCGCCGTGAGGTCGACGGGGCAGTGAGGGACCTCAAGGACCAACTACAGACCCTGACCGCCCAACTGGGGAGAGCGTTGGGAGTAACCGGGACTCGCCAACAGCAGCCGGGGCCAGGGGGGCCACGCGGCCGACCGAGCCAACCCCCACCCACCGCTGTGGCGGCCACCCGCCCCGGCCAGACAGCGAGACCTTGGGGGGAGCCGGGAGCTGGATGCAACATTCGACGGGGATCCGGAGGAAGTGAACTATTTTGCAATCCAAGCGAATAGTTACATGTACTATTGGGGAGATCTGTTCCCCGATGAAGTGAGCCGAGTGGACTATTTGGGCTCGAAGTTGCGGGGGGCCGCCAAGAAGTGGTATGTGAGCCTGTGTGAGACCAACAGCCCGATCCTGCACTTCGTGAACACGTTCGTGCAAGCTCTACTGACCCAATACGAGGACCCCCTGCAAGAGGCCAGGGCGCTTTTGGCGCTACGAAATATGAAGCAAGGGGCCCGATCCATCCGGGAGTATGCGGCGGATTTCCAGGCTAACGCCGCCCGGGCCCGGAATTGGAACGAAGTAATGAAGATTGAACACTTCACCAACGGGCTGAACCCCAGCATCCTGGACCGGGCGCTAACCCAGGCCCACCCAGACACGCTAGTGGGGTGGATCCAGCTCGCGGGAGAGGTGGAGACCAACCTGAAGCGGGTGGCAATGCTGCGGCAAGCACTGACTGCCGGAAGAGGCGCACCCAAAACCCCACCCGGAAAGGTCGAGCCTCCCAAAACCAAGAAGCCGCCAGCGGCCGCCCCGGCAGGGCCCCGCCGCTGCTTCCGTTGCGGCGACCCCAACCACCTCGCCTCCAACTGCCCCCAGCCGCCCGCAGGAGCCGCCCCGACGCCGGGGCTGAACAGGCAAGGCACCCCGGGTCCGAAGAAAACCACGGGCCGCCCTAAGGACGCGGCGAAAAGCAGCACTCTGATGGTGCAAGAGGAGTTGCAGGAGGAAGAAGTCCGTCTCTCCGCAGAGTTAGCTGACCTCGCGTGGGAGGAGGAGCCGGCGGGAAACGGCGCCGACCTGCTTTGAACGGTGCCAGCCAGCAGGTCGATCGGGAGGAGGCACCATTAACGGTAAAAACCACGGGAAGACTGTACTTTGTAATGGTGAAGCTGCTAAACCCAAAACTGAAAAGGTTCCTGCAGATCCGCGCCCTCATAGACTCGGGGTGCAACCGGGAACTAATCTCCCCCAAGGTGGTGGAGGCCCTGGGACTAGAGCGGTTGCAACTTCCCCACCCCATGCGGTTTGCACAAATGGACGAGTCGGTGATGGGGGGGGAGCCCTGCACGCAGGAAACAGAACCATGCCCCCTGGGGATTGAGAGCCATTGGGACATGGAAACGTTTGTCATCGCCCCGGCTTGTGGCTACCCCCTGGTGTTGGGAGTGGGATGGTTGGAGAAACACGAGCCCCTTATCCGCTGGAAAGCACAAACCATCCGGTTCCCCGACCCTGATTGCAGCGGGCACTCGTGGGACACATCGTGGGGACCGCGGGCGCCCGCCGCCCGAGAGAGGGCGTGCGTCCTGGTAGAGGAGGTGCACCAGGTCCCGAGTGTATATCAGGACCTCATGGAAGTGTTTAGTGAGCGGGAAGCCAACCAACTACCCCCCCACCGGAACACGGACTGTGCCATAGAACTGATCCCCGGGGAAACCCTCCCCCGGGCCAAACTTTACCAAATGGGGTGGGCTGAGAAGAAGGAGCTGCGCAAGTTCCTAGACCTGAACCTGGAGAGGGGTTTCATCAGGCCCGCCACGGCGCCCCACGCGGCCCCAGTGCTGTTTAGAAAGAAGAAGGACAATACGCTTAGACTTTGCACTGATTTTCGCGGGATAAACGCGATTTCCATGGCCAACGCTTACCCCATCCCCCTCATTAAAGACTTGCTGAGCACGGTGGCGGGGGGGAAGATCTTTACAAAGCTTGATCTGAGAGACGCGTACTTCCGAGTGCGCATCAAAGAGGGGGATGAGTGGAAAACGGCGTTCAACACCCCGATGGGACAATTTGAGTACCTAGTCATGCCATTCGGGCTGCAGGGGGCGCCTGGGGTATTCATGAATTTTATAAATGATGTACTGAGAAAATTTCTGTACAAAGGGGTGGTGGTGTACCTGGATGACATCATTATTTATTCCCAGGACGAACAGTCCCATGTAAAACTAGTGAGGGAGGTGCTAACCACCCTGCTGGAGCACCAACTGTACGCCAAGCTGTCTAAATGCGAGTTTCACCGCACCGAATTAGACTACCTCGGGTTCCGGGTGTCCAAAGATGGACTAGCCATGGATCCCGCGAAGGTGCAGGCAGTCGTAGAATGGGCCCCCCCGAGGACACGTAGACAGCTCCAATCTTTCATCGGATTCTCCAATTTTTACAGAGGGTTCATTGAGGGGTTCGCTCAAATCGCCCTGCCCCTGACAGACCTCCTCAAAACAAAGGGGAAGGGGGAAGACGCAAAGCGACCGGGGGCGAAGCTTAACTGGACACCCACTTGCCAGGCGGCTTTCGACCGGCTCAAGCAACTGTTCACTAGCGAGCCGGTCCTGAGTCACCCAGACGAGCTCAAGGGCTTCGTGGTCCAGTGCGACGCCTCCGATGTTGCCGTAGGAGCCATTCTCATGCAGAGGGATGGGGAGGGGAAATTGCGACCCTGTGCCTACATCTCAAGAAAATTCTCAGATGAGCAGAGGAACTGGTCAGTGTGGGACAAGGAAGCCTTCGCAGTCATGTTTGCGCTAAAGACATGGAGATCGTGGCTGGAGGGGGCTAGAGTGCCATTTGAAATATGGACGGATCACAAAAACCTGGAGGCACTCACGGGGAAAAGAAAGCTCAGTGAGAAACAGATCAGATGGGCGGGGTTCTTTTCCAAGTTCGATTTCATTCTGAAACACATCCCGGGGACCCGTAACTTCTTGGCTGATGCCCTGTCCAGGCTCCCGCAGCACGAAAGCCAGAGGGAAGAGGTGGTCGACTCCTTAATTTCCCCCACACAAGTGGCGGCCATGGTCACCACCCGCTCGCAAAAGAGGAGGGAGCTGGACGGAATCAGTCGGGAACGCATCGCTCTAGAGGCCGAGAGGGAGGGAGGCGGGCGGCCTGAGGGGGTGCAGAAGGGGAAGGATGGACTGTAGTATAAAGGGGAGAAACTGTACATCCCGATGACTCTGAGAAAAGAAATTTTGCAGCTTTGCCACTCATCTAAATTGGCGGGCCACTTTGGCTATGTAAAGACGCTGCACCTAGTAAACCGGCAGTTCTGGTGGCCGTCCCTCCAAAGGGACGTGTCGGAATTCGCGACCAGCTGCCCAGTGTGCATAATGGCGAAGAAGAGAGGGGGGAAGCCCCCCGGTCTCCTGCAGCCGCTAGAAACAGCCAAACGCCCCTGGGCCATTGTGTCGATGGATTTTATAGTAGAGCTCCCCTCTTCACGGGGGAAGACGGTCATTTTGGTGGTAGTGGACACGTTTTCCAAGCAAGCCCATTTCATTCCCTGTGCCCAACTACCCACAGCCAGGAAGCTGGCCATCCTATTCTTCGATCACGTGGACAAACACCATACAATCCCAGATAAAGTAATTAGTGACAGGGGGCCTCAGTTCGTTGCCACCTTCTGGCGGGAGTTCTGCCAACTATTAGGGATGGAGCAGGGGTTAAGTTCAGCATACCACCCCCAGACAGACGGACAGACGGAGAGAGTGAACGGGGTGCTAGAACAGTATTTACGATGCTTTGTGGGCCAACGCCAGTCAGACTGGGTAGACCTCCTCCCGTTTGCAGAGTACGCCTACAACAACAGCGCCCACAGTTCCACCAAAGCCTCCCCCTTCGCCACGGTATTGGGATATGAGGGAAAGCCAATCCCGCTGCTGCCGGGGGGGGAGAGCCCAGAAACGGGTTCTGCGTTTGAGCAATGGTGGCAAGGACCTAGCCAATACTGGCCCTCCATCCAGGAGAACTTAAAAGCAGCAAAGGAGGCTTACAAGAAGCAATATGATAAGTCTCATGTGCCAGTCTGGGAACTAAAGGTTGGGGACTCAGTGTACCTGTCAACGAAAAATCTACCTCTCTCCCAACCATCCAGAAAGTTGGCCTTTAAGTTCATAGGGCCTTTCAAGATCAAACGAGTGATTAACCCAGTAACTGTGGAGGTAGATTTGCCTCCGGCCCTTGGTAAAGTTCACCCTGTGTTTCATTGCAGCCTGCTGCGTCGAAGCCCAACCTCGACCAATTGGCATCAAACGGAATCAACGCCCATCTCGGGTCGGGGGAGTGCAGAGCCCCCCCCCGGCTTCAAAGCACGAAAGCATGATCAAGAACAACCTCGAGCCCGCACTGTAGGGGGGGCTTAGGGGGGGCAGTATGTCAAGTCTGCTGTATTTTTGGGAATATATTTTCTAACTCTGGTTCAGAAGCAAGGGATTCTGGGTCCATACTGAACACCGAATGCTGCTAGCTAACTCTCCTTCCCCCCCCTCCTCCTAGCTATGCCTTTGTTGTGTAGTTTACTTTGAAATGCTGATATGGGAATGAGATTTTGGAGCCTTCTCAGGCCAAAAGGGCTGTGGGAGTACAGAGCGCCGCGGCTTTGGTGTGAGAATGAGAGATTAACATCCTAGTGTGAAAACCTGCTGTTTAGTGTACCCCGCCCGTAGGAATCCTTTGATCTACACCTTAAAATGTTTGGTTCATGTTTTGTACATTAGTCCTTCAATTGTTATCATGGTCTACTTTTCTGCTTTCAATAAACTAGAAGCTTGTTTTCAACCAAGGACTCGTTATTGAATCCAGCTGACTTGACAAGAGTGGGACTTCAAGGTGGGGGAGAGTGTGTTCTTGTTGACTAAAAACCTGCCTTTACCACAGACTTGTAAAAAATTGGTATACAAGTTCCTGGGCCCGTTTAAAATAAAACGGGTAATAAACCAAGTGACAGTAGAATTGGACCTTCCTAAAATGTTTAGTAAAATTCACCCTGTTTTCCATTGCAGTCTTTTTCTGAAAGCTCCTGGAATTACGTCATGGCACCCCCGCCCTCCAGAGCCCATACCTATTCAAGTGAGGGGTTAGAGTCACCATGAGGTGCAGGAGGTGCTGGACTCAAAAATCCAAAGAGGGGTATTGTACTACTTGGTCCGCTGGAAATATTTCCCTCCTAGTTGTGATGAACGGGTC
Source organism: Heteronotia binoei (assembly GCF_032191835.1). NCBI lineage: Eukaryota > Metazoa > Chordata > Lepidosauria > Squamata > Gekkonidae > Heteronotia > Heteronotia binoei. The sequence goes on along the minus strand of NC_083228.1, from coordinate 661,064 downwards.
AAATCAACCGACCTGCGGGCCCCCTCTCTTCTGAAGAAGTTTTACCTGCAGACAAACCCCAAGCAAGAGCTTAGGGGGGGCAGTATATCAGACACTGGAGAGTTTTGCTATTGTGTTATGATTAAGGTCACTGAAATGCAATGTGTAGCTTGACATGACTAACTCCATTTTGAGGATTTGCTACTAACCCTAACCCAGAGGCCTTGCATATGAAAGCAGAGACAGAGATGTTACTAACCCCTGCTGTGAATTCCTCTTCATAGTACTAATAAAAGCAACAGCCCTTTGAAGATAACTTGCCTCAAGGAGAGCCAGCAGGGCTCCTCCGTGAGAAAGGGAACCACAAGAGATAAGGGGAGAGAAGGTGTTACACGTATCCTAGAAGTGTAAGAATGTAGTATTGTTTAGAAATTCTTTGATGTATACTGTTTAAAGCATTGCCTTTCCCGCCAACTAGCATCAGTTCCAATGATCCTTTGTCCAGAACTTTGAGATATCAAATAAACGTCTTAACATTGTAACAAATGGAAGTCCATTTACTTTGAACCTCCATCGTCTGACATTATGGAACATTATTTATTTATAAATTCAAATTTTAAACCACCCTCCCCCTTGCTTGGGGTTCAGAGTGGTATACAACATCTAAGAGATACAGTCACAATTAAAACAAGTTAAAAGCAGTAAAACCAACTCTAGAACAGGAGATCATCCCCCCTCCCCTGGTTAAATTAACTTCTGAAAAATGTTGTCATGAGTTTCCATGTTATTATGATGATCAAAATAATTTGGGGGAAAGGACAACCGAAACACATATTGTATTTACTTGAAAGGAAGATAACCCTGAATGTAAGATGATCTTTTAAAAAAAAAAAGTATACACAGGGCTTTCTTTTGTAGAAAAAGCCCAGCAGGACTCATTTGCATATTAGGCCACACCCCGACACCAAGCCAGCTGGAACAACATTCCTGTTCAAAAAAAGCCCTGCATGTGTATGTGTGTGTATATACGCGCACACACACACAAAACTATTGGGCATAACTGTTTGACTGCAGGGCAACCCCTTCCTTATCTCTGATGGTGTGCCTGTGGGAAAGCCTAGCCTGACATTTGAGTAGAAGCTGCATGTAGGTTTGGTTCTCAAATCAGTTAACGACAATAAACCAAGGAACCCTCAGATCCCTCTGCAGAGAATCTGCCTCTGGTCTACCTTCTCTGCCTACCTTCAGGAAGTTCCAGACATTCTCTTCAGAGGGCTCCGGTGCTGCTTCGATCTTCTTTTGGCAAAAGTCAAGAAGCCTCCCTGACTGCAGGGCCTCCTGCAGCTGCTGGGAGCGGGCCAAGAACTCGGCCTCAGTGGTGACTTGGCTGATAAAGACTTGCTGTGGCATCACTGGCTGCCCCAGCTGTGTGAGGGCCTTGGTGTGGCCAAAGGTGATTAGTTTGCCTCCAAACTGGGTGGAAAGAAAGTTTGGGGAAAGAACAGATTAGAAGAGAGAGTGGAAGACAATTCCGACACTTTTAATAGTTCAGAATGCCAATGCCTGATTAATGCAAACAACAAAACCATCTTTATTATTATTTATTATTATTATTATTAATTTTATTTATATCCCGCCCTCCCCGCCTAGGCAGGCTCAGGGCGGCTAACAAACATTCAATAAAACATGTTATAAATACAGTAATTAAAATACATTAAGTGCATTAAACATATAGACACATTAAAATTATAAAACAGCATAAAATTTTTAAAACAACACTAATCCAGCATCTATAATCTATAATATATCTATTCTATAGTTTAACAGCAGCAGAGGTGTTCCGGCGCTGTTACATATTTAAATAGTGGCAAGAGTCATTGAAGAGTCACTTTATTGGATCCTCCGTTCAGTCATCCTCTATCAGCATTCTAAAAAAGCCTGCCTGAAGAGGATGGTCTTGCAGGCCCTGCGGAACTGGTCTAAGCTCCGCAGGGCCCGCACCTCCTCCAGGAGTTGATTCCACAGGCTGGGGGCTGCCACGGAGAAAGCCCGTGCCCGTGTGGTCTGTAATTTTGCCTCCCTTGGCCCAGGGACAGTCAGCTTGCTCTTCCCTGCTGACCTCAGTGCTCTTTGGGGCTCGTATGGGGAGAGACGGTCCTTTCTGATACGAATAAACTAACAAACTTTTAAATACTTTTAAAATATGTTTATATACTTTTAAAATATAAAACTGCTTCATATTTAATATGTTTAACACAAAAGTTCACATTGATAACCATAAAAAACAATTAAATCCTTATAAACAGAGCCCATAGTGATTAACTGATACAGCATACAAATAACTAGTTAATAATATAATAGACGCGTTCCGTATTTCCCACTTCATCAGTATTATGATATCTTCCACTTATGCTGTATATTATAGCGTTTCCCAAAGGCAGGGTCACGACCTGGCACTGGGCCACGGAGCCCTCAATGTCAGGCCATGGGGCCTCCAGTCCCCTGGCCGCCCCTCCCCGCCCCTTCCCCCGCATCACGCACTTCCTTCTCCCACCCTTCCCCACCACAGGCAGGTCAGTTTCATGCTGTGCAAAGCCCTTCTCCCCCCCCCAACCGATCGCCCAATGGGGGTGGGGGGAGGCGTGGGGGGGGGCGACCGATTGGTGGGAAATCGGCGCTGAGCTCATTCCGCGCTGGGCCAAGCCAGCCGCAGATTGAACATACTGTGGCCGAAAAGGGTGCATGGCGAGGGGAGGGACGGTGGCTCAGTGGTAGAGCATCTGCTTGGGAAGCAGAAGGTCCCAGGTTCAACCCCTGGCATCTCCAAAAAAGGGTCCAGGCAAATAGGTGTGAAAAACCTCAGCTTGAGACCCTGGAGAGCGGCTGCCAGTCTGAGAAGACAATACTGACTTTGATGGACCAAGGGTCTGATTCGGTATAAGGCAGCTTCATATGTTCATGGCTCCTCCCTCCCCGGCACTTCCTTCCCATCCAGGAAGTGCCAAGGAGTGAGGAGCCATGCGCCCTTTTTGGCCACGGTTTGTTTGACCTGTGGCTGTCTTGGCCCAGCGTGGAATGAGCTCAGTACCGATTTCCCACCAATCGGTCGCCCCCCCCCCCCACGCCTCCCCCCACCCCCATGGCGTAGCGCCCCAGTCTCCTTCTCCCTCCCTTCCCCACCACTGGTAAATTTCCAGCTTTGTAAAGCTCCTCCCGCTGGCCATCTCCTCGGTGAGGAAAACAGACCTGAGATAATTCAGCCGCTGGCATTTCGAAGGGACTGCGCCTGAAGAGGGCGCATGGCTGATCCCTCCCCCACACTTCAGCCATGCGCTCTTTCCATGTGCGGTCCCTTCAAAAGGGAGGGAGAAGGAGGGAAGAGGCGCTTGCGCAGTGAGAGGAAGGAAGTGCCGGGGAGGGAGGAGCCATGCACCCTTTTCGGCCACAGTATGTTCAATCTGCGGCCAGCTTGGCCCAGCGCGGAATGAGCTCAGCGCTGATTTCCCACCGATTGGGCGATCGGTCGGGGGCGGGGGGAGAAGGGCTTTGCACAGCATGAAACTGACCTGCCTGAGGTGGGGAAGGGTGGGAGAAGGAGGTGCGTGATGCGGGGGAAGGGACGGGGAGGGGCGGCCAGGGGACTGGAGGCCCCATGGCCTGACATTGAGGGCTCCGTGGCCCAGTGCCAGGTCGTGACCCTGCCTTTGGGAAACGCCGTAAGATACAGCACAAGTGGAAGATATAATACTGATGAAGTGGGAAACACGGAACGCGTCTATTATATTATTAACTAGTTATTTGTACACTGTATCAGTTAATCAGTTTTTTTCCCTGCAGCCGCTGTGGCCGGACCTGCCTGTCCCACATTGGTCTTGTCGGCCACCAGCGAGCCTGCAGCAAACGTGGACTATTGCACCCTTCTTAAATCTTCGTTCGCGAAGCCAAGCCGAGAGAGTATCAGTTAATCACTATGGGCTCTGTTTATAAGGATTTAATTGTTTTTTATTTTTGTCAATGTGAACTTTTGTGTTAAACATATTAAATATGAAGCAGTTTTATAGTTTAAAAGTATATAAACATATTTTAAAAGTATTAAAAAGTTTGGTAGTTTATTCAATGCCTGATTAATGACAAGAACAAGTTGTGGGGTGTGTTGTGTGGAAATAACTGTGTTGGATATCAGTTTCTTTCCAAGAGCAATACAAGTTGTGTGTTTTGGGCTATAAATCTCTGAACTGACTGGATATCTTTGGAAATGCTGTCATCCACATAAACCTCCCCAGGAAGAGCCAACAAATGTCCTGCTTCAGGCTCCAACATACATTAAGGGCCTGTTGGGTTTCAGTGAGAAGCAGGGCCTTTTCTGTTGTAGCCCTAGAACTCTGTAGTAGTATTGCTCACAATGTCTGCTTCTCTGTCTGCCAGTGTTCCACAACCAGGCAAACACAGCACTGCCATTTTAGCATAGCACCGTTTGAGGACCCCTCCCCCACAACAACTGTTTTTGCAGACCTCCAAGCCTCACCCTCTTCCCTCACTGGCATGCCACATAATAGACAGTCCCTTTCCTAGGCATGTACAGCAACGTGTATATGTCCTGTGGAGTTTACATGCTAATAACGACCCAGTGTAAGGATGGATCTATAGGATGCATATGGGTGGAGGAGGCTGAGGGGGATTGAGAATATAAACTTGGGAGCACACGGAGGGGAGCAAAGACTGTTACACAGAATAATTCTGTTCTTACTGAATTTAGCCAACTGTTGCCCCGAGATTCACTGTCCAGGATTTACTCGTCCACCTCAACACTTGGGTGTGCATGGGTATACACACACATACACAGAGGCCTTTATGTTGAGGCATCCCCTTTTCCTCAAGAATCCTTCAGCGCCAAGCAGGCAGGCAAATGAAACGCATGGAACCACAGCCAGCTGTCCTGGTCCCTGGGCAGCCAGTGTCCTATCAAGCAGGATGTTGGGGGCCTTTACTGGACAGATAAGACAGTGTACATGCTTTGTAAATAAAATATAAAATAAAACTGTGCTAGGAAATCAAGCCATCGAGGTCTCTTCATCAAGCCAAGATGTGCCACCTGCCTGCAAATGCTTCCTGGGCTGACACAGAAGCCGCTCCCGCTGTGGGGCCAGGCAGACCCACCACTTTCTCTGACCAGTCCTTCCCGTTTCCCTCGGGGCGGGGGGGGGGGGGCGTCTGCACCTACCGTGAATGATGCCCCTGTTGGTCTGCGGATCCACTTGGGAGGTTTTTTTAAAGGCGGGACCAGGGTCGCCTGAGCAGCCACACGTTCCAGCACTTGCAGAGGCAGAAGGTTCTGTCCAGCGCCAAAAGGGTCCATGTGACTGAAAGAGGAGGAGATCTGAGAGCCAATGGAAGGAAAGAAAGGTTTACTGCTGCTTTCCAGGGAATGTCACCACCCAGTCAGCATTATTGCCTTTAACAAGTGGCAAGCAAACAGTGCTAGCCTGAGAAGAGTTGGTGGTTGTGGAAAGTTGTGGAACAGAAGTGGTTTGCTATTACCAGCCTCTGTGTAGCAAACCTGGTGGTCCACCACTTCCCTGGTGGTCTCCCATCCAAACACTGGCCTGCTTAGCTTCTAAGATCAGTCAAGATTGGGCTATCCTGGGCCATCCAGGGCAGGGCTAAGAAAAGTTACTCCAGTCTAAGCCTGCTGATTTCCACAGGCTTTGAGTTGCTGTGCTCATGATGGCCCTATGAATGCGCCACCCACTTCTATAAACTTGAGGTGCTTCACCGGAGGACCAGATCACACAGGAGGCTCAACTTAACACATCCAGGCCACTCTATCATTTCATAGACAATTGAATGGGAGGGGTGCAAATACAGTAGAAGACAGAAACAGGATGATCTTGACAGGCTGGAAAACTGGGCTCAAACCAATAATATGAATTTTAACAGGGATAAATGTAAAGTTCTGCATTTAGGTAGGAAAAAATAAAATGCATGGTTATAGGATGGGGGAGATTTGTCTTAGCAGCTGTATGTGCAAAAAGGATCTAGGGGTCTTAGTGGACAACATGCTGAACATGAGTCAACAGTGTGATGCGGTGGTTAAAAAGGCAAATGCAATTTTGGGCTGTATCAACAGAAGTATAGTGTCCAGATCACGTGAAGTGTGCTATTGCTTTAATCTGCTTTGGAAAGACCTCGCCTGGAGTCTTGTGTTCAGTTTTGGGCACCACATTTTAAGAAGGATATAGACAAGCTGGAACGGGTCCAGAGGAGGGCAATGAAGATGGTGCGGGGTTGGAGACCAAGTCCTATGAAGAAAGGTTGAAGGAGCTGGGGATGTTTAGCCTGGAGAGGAGGCGGCTGAGAGGTGATATGATCACCATCTTCAAGTACTTGAAAGACTGTGATGCAGAGAATGGTGTAGAATTGTTTTCTGTGGCCCCAGAAGGTCGGATCAGAACCAGTGGGTTGAAATTAAATCAAAAGTGTTTCCGGCTCAACATTAGGAAGAACTTCTTGCCTGTTAGAGCGGTTCTTCAGTGGAACAGGCTTCCTCAGGAGGTGGTGGGCTCTCCTTCCTTGGAGGTTTTAAAACAGAGGCTAGATGGCCATCTGACAGCAATGAAGATCCTGTGAATTTTGGGGGACGTATTTGTGAGTTTCCTGCGTTGTGCAGGGGGTTTGACTAGATGACCCTGGAGGTCCCTCCCTACTCTATGATTCTATGAATCAAATCAGCACAGGAATTGTGGCAAGGTGCAGTTGTGACTGTCTGAACTCCCACATTACCTTGTCCATCTGGAGATGCTAATATACAGAAGCCATAGTTGAGACCCAGTCCACCAAGTATAGGGGCTCAGAGCCTGCATGGCTGGGACTACTCTACAGGTTATGGACTGCTGAAACGCTGAAGGGGGTTTTGTGCTTAAAAAAAAAAAGGAGCATACTTTGGTGGAAGACCTCATATCATGTGGACACTTTCTCCCTATTGCGTGAAGGAAGCCCCCTGGGTTTCCAAAGGTTGACCAAACCTGGGAGAAAATGCACTTATGCTCAGGGTGTTGAATAACAGTCTTTTCACATGACTGATATGTACAAGTATTTATATTTAGATATCTACACCTTGCTTTCCCCTCCAATGTTACTTACAGCATTCATCCCCCGCCATTTTATCCATACAAGAAAAAACTCTGGTCAGGCTGAGAGGATGTAACTGGCCCAAGATCACCCAGTCAGCTTCCATGATTCCAACCTGCATCTCCCAGATCCTTGTCTGACTCTCTAAGTTCTGTACACCACACTGGCTGTCTAATGCTATACAGTCCTTCGGTTCGGTGAAACCAGAAGCGAATCTGTGTGTTCTATCTTATATCCCAATTAGATTCAATATTTCTCTTTGAATGCTAACATCTCATTATTAAGATAAACTCTTAATATCAGATTGTATGGGGGAAAAATACATATAAAAATGTATAATCCTGACATCAAGGGATATAAATATAAAATCAGAGATGCAGACTCCCTCTTTCTAACTCTACACAGCATCTGCAAGTGTCACTGGGCGGGGGGGGGGGGAGCGCTCGCACGCACGTGGTAGCAACATTAGCACAAACGGACAGTTGGCTTCCTGTTCCAACTACGAGCTATGAAGCCTGACTTGGAAACCAAACAGGGGCTGGACCACATGCCCTTTCAGTCCCTCCCTGCTCTCATTCCTGGGCATTACTGAACATCGTGACAAAGGCGACCATTCATAAAACCTCAAGGGCTCACAAGAGGAACAGTTTGTCCTTGGAACAGGATGATATTCTGTGCTGAATCACAATCAGCTTTTGCAACCCCTCCAAGTCCTGCTGGCCCACAAAGCACGGCTCCAACAGCCTGTCACATGGCTCTCTGGATTGTGCTCATAGGTGGCCAATGCAGGTACCTGTTTTTCACTGATCCTTTTCTTTAAAGATCTTTGTGATCGTGCCCTCATCCTCAGCCCATTAGGAAAACCAGGGTCACTGGAAGGTTACCACTGGCATGAAAAGAGCCAGCTAGAATCTGGGAAGCCCCAGTTTGAGCCCTGACTCCTGGTGGGTAACCTTGGGCTAGTCACACATTCTCAGCCTAACTACCTCACAGGACTGTTGTGAGAATAAAATGAAAGAGAGAAGTATGCAATAAGTCTCTTTGGGTCCTCACGGGGTAGAAAAACAGGGTATAAATAAGTAAAGATTAAGTAATAAAATAGCAATATTGTGGAACTTATTGGAGTGTGCTGGCAGAATAACAAACTTTGGGGCCACACAGAACCCTTTCCATTCCTGTCTGAAAGAAAATCCAGTCATTTCCATAAATAAATCACAGAAATGTTCTTCACAAGCCTGTTTTATTACAGCTGCATGATTTGAATTTTTGAGCATAGAACTGCAACCTGAAAAAAGGTGACAAAACAACACAGCTCTCAATTTCAAACACACTTTGCTGAGTGACATCCATGTGTGTTCTTACCTTGTCTGCCTGGCTTTTCTGCTGTGCCTCCAGGATGCCACCCATCACAGAATAAAGGCTGAGCCGCCCATCAAAAGAAGCAGCTGAGAAGACAGAAGGATTTTGGGGGCACCACTGGACCTCGAAACACCACTGTGTTGGTGTGCGCAGCTCATAGACTACCTAAGCCAGGCACAGACATGAAGGAGATGTCAAACCAGGCCATGTGTCTCTTGTTACAAAAAATTCTTACCACACCACAGCTTACAAAAATTACATTACCCTTTTTTATTCTTAACTGTTTTTCTGGGAGCAAACACAAGAGTTTTTGCTCGCCTCTGAGGCTGTTTGCAAAAATGCAATGCAATTAAAACCCTGCATGCAGCAGTACAACATAAAACAGATATATAAAACCCAGTCAGGCCAAGCTCTGGTAAAGAGGGACTTCAGTCAGGTGAAAGGTGGTCACGGGGGGAGGATATAAGCAACCGTGTGCTTTTACCCTGGCTTGTTTTAATGGCTGTATTAGTTGTAAACTGCCTGGAGAGACAACATTCACGCTTTCTAAAAAAATCTCAAAGATCTGCTGCCACATTTAGCCTGGTGGTGGAGGAAAGTGCCATCAAGCCGCAGTTGACTTACAGTTTCCAAAGCAAGAGATGTTCAGAGGTGGCTGGACATTGCTTGCTTCTGCATAGCAACCCTGGACTTCCTTGGTGATCTCCTATCCAAGTGCTAAGTGGCGCCAACTCTGCTTAGCTTTTGAGATCTGACAAGATCAGGCTACCCTGATCAGGTCATCCAGGTCAGGGCCACATTTAGCCTGGTCTCACAAAATTCTCTAAAAAGGAAACCGTGATTGAGAACATTGTACATGGTTCTATCTTCTAGTGCAGGAATGTCAAACATGCAGACCGGAGGCCGAATCAGGCCCCCAGAGGGCTCCTATCAGGCCCCCCAGCAACTGGCTATCATCTGCTTCCTTCTCCCTATCTCTTGCTTCCTTCTGCATTACAGATTGCTTTGCAAGGCTTGCTCAATCGCAGAGGAGCTACAGAGCAAAACCTCTATTTTCTCCATTGACTGAGGCTCCTCCCTTGGGGAGGAAGAGGGGGAGGCAGATCTTGCTTTGCCAGGCTCTCTTAATTGCACAGCAGAGCTATTGATCCAAGGCTCCTTCTATTGGCTGAGGCTCCTCCTCACCCCCCCCCCCCCAGTCCCCTGGGGAAGGAAGGAAAGAGCCAGAGCTTCCTTTGCCCAGATCCCTGGATCCCATGGAAGAGATACAAAAAAAACACCTTTAAGAACAATGAGTGCTAACATTTTAAGCATGTTTTTAAAGTTTTTTAAAAAAAAATATTTAGTTGTGCTTATCTGTGTCCTTTATAAAATTCATATCTCTGCTTACCTAATCTTAAATAGGTACACATGCCCTAGCCCGACAAGGTCTCATTTACGTCAGAGCCAGCCCTCGTAACAATTGAGTCCAACACCCCTGCTCTAGTGTCATAAGAAAAACTGATTCAGGCGGGTGGCCGTGTTGGTCTGAAGCAACAGAACAAAGTTCAAGTTCAGTGGCACCTTTAAGACCAATGAAGCTTAATTCTGCGTATGTGTGCTTTTGTGTGCATGCACACTTCATCAGACAATATCTGCATGAACATGAAAGTTTATACCCAGAATTAAACTTCAATGGTCACTGGACTCCAACCTTGTTCCATACAGGACCACACAAAAGGGATGCAGTGCCCCTAGAGTTTGGTATCTTGGACCCACAGATTCCAGGACACCAGTAAGCCAGCTCCGTTTGCTGCCCCACAAAGTAAAAAAACTGTCGTTTGTTTTAAGGGAAGCAAAAAAGCCTCATAACCCAGAGAAGGAAAAGCTCATGAGTCTCTTAGGAACAGCTCATAACTGAGAGACCCAAGAAGCCTCCATCTAGAGCAGGGTGTCAAATGTCTGGCCCACAAGCCAGAACTGGCCTGCCCAGAGCTTTAATCAGGCCCCTGGGGCTTTTCCTCCCCCCTCCTACCACTGTCTTAATCATCTGAAGCTCTGAGGCTGCCGAAGTTCCCTGCTCTTTCAGTTCCCTGCCTTGTCTTGGTAGACTGGAGGATGAAGCAAAGCTGCAAGGAAACAGGGAATGGATTTTTCCATTAAGGTCTCTGTGCCCAGGTAGACAGGGCCCAAACACCTTAAAGGAAAATCCATTCCACATTTTCCTTACAATTTTGTCTGTGCTGCAGCATTTCTATGGCCAGCTGAAGGTGTTGCTTTGTGGAGTTGTGTCCTTGCAAATAAAGGGTTGCTTTGAGCCAGCTTGTTTCTGCTCAGTGAATATGAGAACTGGTGCCTAGTGAGTACTCTAACCTGGGAAACCACAGCCAAAGGGAGCTATTACACTGGAGAGTCATAGCCAATCGCAGTAGCCCTGGCTGGGGGGAAGGGGGGGGAGAAGCTTGCAATGCCATCACTTGTTTTCCCAGGCTCAAAGCATTTTATATTTTTAGTTTCTGCTGTGATTCTTGAACTTTTTTCTAGGTGTTTTATTTTTAAAATTGCATTGCCAAATTCCCCCACCTTTCCATTTTAAACAAAATGTTGCTGGAGTTTCAAGCATGTTTGTATTTTAAGTTAAAAATAGTATCTTTAATTGTGTTTATGAAGTTTATATCTCCATTACCTCACATTACATTTTATGACACACACCCCTGGTCTAAAGGACAAAGTATGAGACTCAGGACATTTGGGAGCGCACAAGAGGGCTTCCATGTGGTTTAGGGAGGAAGCACTTGGGCTGTCAACTCACTTCACTGGGGCAGAGATTCCAGCACAGGATCCGGCTGTCTTTGGCGCTGGTCAGCAGCAAGTCTGGGTCTGCTTGGCACCAGGACAGAGATAAGACACCCCTGAAAAGCAACAACAGACTTGCGGAAACTGAATGCACTTCTATTCCATTAACATAAGAGCTTAAGAATCCCAAATGATGGGCTCAGAGAATATCATGCAAGCCAAGCAAATCAGTACAGACATTCGTTTCCCCAGAATTCATTCTGCTTCAAATTTCCAACTTCTGGCAAGCAGTGAAGGGGAGGGCGTAGAGTCAAAGGAAGGGAGCGCATGGAAGGAACGGGAACAGAATGGGAACAAGGGATGGGCTCTGGAAGTAACAAAACCACATGCCTACCCTGCACCACCCCTGTCTCCAGAAGCCTTCTTCTGGGACCACCCCCCAAAGGATCCCCAGAGACTCCCAAGATTCCACACATCATGCAAAGTCATGCCACACTTTGTTCAAGCACTTTACAGCTGGCACAACAAGTTCACTGGTAAGGGTCTTACAGTGAAGTCTTAAGCACAGTCATACCTTTAATGTCTACTGAAGTTAATGGATTTAGGAGGCAGCTCCATTTAGTACTGCGCTGCAGAAATCTTGAGATTACGATGTCAGCAAGGAATGGCCATGGATGGCCCAGGAGTGAGCTGCCCTTTGCCTGGGACTGCTTCCAGACACTCGCTCAAATGCCCACCAGTCCTCCCTTTTAAGAGCTTCTAATGAAGCCCCCACGCAGGGCAAGAAGCACCAGAGTCTTGCCCTCCAGAGAGCTGTAATGGCTGACAGTAGGGCTGCCAGCTCTGGGTTGAGTAATACCTGGAGCTTCGGGGGGGGGGGCAGAGTCTGAGGGAGGCGGGGTTTTGGGAAGGGTTAGAATGCCACAGAATCCACCTTCCAAAGCAGTCATTTTCTCCAAGTGAATGGATCTCTTGCCTGGAGATCAACAGTAATCCCATGCTTAGGAATTTATCTTATTAGAAAGTTCCCTAACTAGCATTTCAGTTTGAGCACCTTGATATTTTTCTTATCTGTGTGGGACTTCTTCTTTTTAAAGGAAGCCCTCCAGCCCTTTTCGAATGGCTTTTTTGACTCAGGTCTTTTAATCATGTTGAGCTCACCCTAAATGCAGAATATTAGATAGGGTCTATGTGTCAGACTCTGTTCATTGATACGCTTCTTGAATGCTGATCACTAACCATATTGCTTAATAAAGATATATGCTTACTAACCCATATTAGCAGAGTAGTAGAGGGGGGGGTGCCAAGAGTAGCTTCCCAGGAATATCAAAGGTTGTTAGCCAGTCTTTGAAGTAGAAAGTGCCTGGCAGATTCTCACCTCCCCCCGAGAGGCAGCAAGGACATTGCCACCAGAAAATGTAACCACCAACTGTAGAAAATAAGGCGGTAGCCGTGTGAAATGTCTCACATGCAAAGACAGCCTTTGTTTTGGGAATTGGGGGTAGATGTGAATGCTTTGATGTGAAGTATAATGTTAAATACCAATGACTCGAACTGCTAGCCATCAGTTCCAATGTCTATCATACTGAAGTAACTTTGGAGTATACAATAAATGCAACTTTGTTTCAAATAACCAAGTCTGCTCATTTTGAAAATTTCAATGAACCTTCGCTGACATTTTGGAACTGAACCTTCACGAAGGTTTATCAGTGCTGGTACTTTGTAGCGGATGGCTGAAATGGCACCCAGCGACCGAGAGCCTTCAGATCCGATTGAAATCCCGGTGTCCCTGGCATGGCACATTACCGAGACACGGAGGCTGGCCAAGCTAGGGGGGACGACGCACATACAAGAACTATTCATCACCCCAAGAGCATGGTACCCCCGCACCTCCACCACACTGATGGACGAGGCTGCACTCCGTCACGAAGCCATCCTCAACAGGCCGGTGAAGAAGGGGAACCCGGGGAGCGGAGATGAATCGCTGCCGAGCGAGAGCGAGGAGAAGGGATCCCCCAAACCCGAAGACAAGCAGCAGGGGTCGGAATCGGAAGGACCCTCACCGAAAGACTTGGATCCCGTTGAGGCGCTACGGCGCGAGGTGTCAACCCTAGCCCAGGATCTGAGAAGTGAAATGAAGGTAAACATGACACTGATGGTGTGAGAGGTCCAGAGGCATATCGACCGCGCACTGATGAGGGGGCCCGGAAGGTTACCCCTACCGCAACCACCACCCCCGGCCCCTGCTCCCGCCGTGCCAGCAGCATCAGCCGCCCCGGCCGCCCCAGCAGGCCCAGTGGTCCCAGTCGCGCCAGGAAGGCGGGGGAAAGCCCGAGAACTAGATGCCACGTTCGACGGGGACCCAGAGGGAGTGGAGTACTTCATAATCCAGGCGAACAGCTATATGCATTACTGGGGGGACACCTTCCCGGATGAGTTCAGCCGTGTCAGCTACTTGGGGTCGAAAATGAAAGGGGCCGCCCAAAGATGGTACGTGAGCCTGTACGAGACCAGGAGACCCGAGCTGGACACAGTTAGGGGCTTCCTCCAAGCCCTACTCTCCCAGTACGAGGATCCACTGCAAGAAACGAGGGCCATCACCACCCTCCAGAACCTGCAGCAAGGGACAATGTCAATACAGGAGTACACGGCAGAGTTCCGAACCCACTGCGCCAAAGTTTGGGGCTGGAGTGAGATGATGAAAATAACGGCGTACCGAAGGGGGCTAAACGCCAGCCTGCTGGATCGGGCCCTGGGGCAGGCGAGACCAACCACCCTGATTGGGTGGATACAATTAGTGGGTGAAGTTGAGACCAACATGAAAATGGTGGCCCTCCAACGCCAGCAGCAACAGGGGGGCAAGGCCGGCAGAGAAACCAAGCCGGGCCTGAAACCAGAAACGAAGAAGACACCGCCGGGGGGGGGAGCAAAATCCCTTCCCCCCCCCACCCGCAAGTGCTACCGGTGTGGGGACCTGAACCACCTGGCCGCCAACTGCCCGGAATGCCCCCGGGTCCCCCCTCCAACCCCCAAACCGGGGCCAGTGGGGGCCAAGAAACCAGTGAAACAGAAGGAGTCGAGCCGTGGCAGCACCGCCTTATCGATGGTGCTCGACGAGGATTCTATATTGCTAGAAGACCTGGGCAAGGACCCTTGGGAGATCGAGCCGGCGGGAAACGGGAGCGACCTGCACTGACGGGTGCCGGGCGGCAGGTCGTGGATGTATCAGCACCACTGAGGGTGAGGATATCTGGATCACTTTTGTTTGTTCCATTGACTCTGTTAAATGTAAGACTGAAAAGATTCGTGCACCCCAGAGCACTCATAGACTCGGGGTGCACTAGAGAAATCATCACCCCTAGACTAGTGGACATGTTAGAACTGTCCCGGGAGCCCCTCCCACGCCCGATTCAATTCAAGCAAATGGACGGGACAGTGATGAAGGGCGAGCCCTGTGTAGAGGAGATTCAGAGGATCCCCGTGGGGATAGACAATAATTGGGACTTGGAGATTTTTGTGATTGCCCCATCCTTTTTCTTCGATCTAGTACTGGGGGTGGGTTGGCTGGCCAAACACCAGCCAGATATTCAGGGGGTGAGCAAACCATAGATTTCACCGATGGGCGCTGCACCTCCCACTTCTGGCGAGAGCAGTGGGGCCCTAAAGCCCCACCAAAGAACGAGAAACTATGTGTATCAGTCAAAGAGGTCCAAACCATCCCCCGCAAATATTGAGACCTACGGGGGGGCATTCAGTGAGACCGAGGCCGATGAATTACCCCCTCACAGGGACAACGACTGCACCATCGAGCTAATCCCCGGGCAGTCGCTTCCCAAAGCAAAGCTCTATTCTATGGGGTGGGCGGAATAGGCTGAACTGAGGAAGTTCTTAGACAAAAACCTCAGCCGGGGGTTCATCTGCCCCGCCATGACGCCGCTCGCCGCCCTAGTACTTTTCCGGAAGAAGGATGGGAGCCTTAGGCTTTGCACTGACTTTCGCGGGATAAACGGGATTTCTATGTCCAACGCCTACCCGATCCCCCTGATTAAAGACCTACTAAGCACAGTATCAGAAGGGTCCATCTTCACCAAAATGGACCTGCGAGACGCTTACTTCCGAGTAAGAATCAAAGAGAGGGATGAGTGGAAGACGGCCTTCAATACCCCCATGGGCCAATTTGAGTATCTAGTAATGCCCTTTGGACTACAAGAAGCCCCAAGGGTATTTATGAACTTTATCAATGAGGTGCTGAGAGAGTACTGTACAAGGGGGTAGTGGTGTACCTGGATGACATCATTATTTATTCTAAGGACCGCCCCTCACATGTGAAACTGGTGTGGGAGGTCCTGACCACCCTATATCAGAATAAACTGTATGCTAAGTTATCTAAATGCGAGTTCCACAAGGAGGAACTGGACTATCTGGGATTTAGAGTGTCGGGGAAAGGGCTAGCCATGGACCCCGCGAAAATCCAGGCAGTGTTGGACTGGGAACCCCCGAGGACACGTAGACAGCTACAATCCTTCCTCAGGTTCGCAAATTTCTACAGGTCATTCATACAGGGGTTCGCCAAGATGGCCTTGCCCCTCACGGACCTCCTAAAGACTAAGGGGATGGGGCCGGAGGCTAAGAAACCTGGCGCCAAACTAAAATGGACCCGAGAGTGCCAAATGGCGTTTGACACTCTCAAACGGTTGTTCACGAGTGAGCCGGTACTAGTGCACCCAAACGAACTTAAGCCTTTCGTGGTTCAATGCAACGCCTCCGACGTGGCCATAGGAGCCATATTAATGCAAAAAGACGATGGGGGTCAGCTACACCTGTGCGCGTACACCTCCAAAAAATTCTCCCACGAGCAGCGATCTTGGTTGGAAGGGGCATGGGTGCCGTCCGAAATCTGGACGGATCATAAAAATTTAGAGGCGCTCACGGTGCGCCACAAGCTGACGGGGAAGCAGATCCGGTGGGCGGGCTTCGCTAAATTCGACTTCGGCACGCTGCGGCACATCCCCGGCTCTAAGAACTTTCTGGCAGATGCCCTCTTGAGGCTCCCTCAGCACGAGAGCCAACGGGAGGAAGTAATAGACTCTCTGATACCTCCCGGAGCAGTGGCCGGGGCGGTGCAAACCCGGTTGAAAGCGACCCCCAAGCGGCCCAATCCCTGGGGGGGAAATAGGCTGATAACTGAGGGCAAAAAAGAGGGGGAGCAATGGCCAGACGGATTGCTGAAAGGAGAGGGGGGCTTCTGGTACCATGAGGGGAAATTGTACGTCCCAAAAACTTTGCGGCCGGAAGTCCTGCAGCACTGTCACACTAACAAGTTATCGGGCCACTTTGGTTATGTAAAAACTCTCCACCTGGTGAACAGACAATTTTGGTGGCCCCAAATGAAAAAAGACATTTCTGATTATGTACAATAATGCCCTACCTGCCTCATGGCGAAAAGAAGAGGGGGTAAAGTACCGGGACACTTACAGCCCCTTCCTACGGCCAAGCGGCCATGGTCTATAGTATCAATGGACTTTATTGTGGAACTACCGCCCTCCCAGGGGCGGACGGTGATTCTAGTAATGGTGGACACCTTTTCTAAGCAAGCCCATTTCGTCCCGTGCAAAAAGCTGCCCACTGCTAAAGAACTAGCGTATTTATTTTTTCTGCACGTGGTCCGGGTCCACTCATTCCCCGACAAGGTCATTAGCGACTGCGGGCTGCAGTTTGTTGCCAACTTCTGGCGGGAGTTTTGCAAACTGACTGGGATGGAACAGGGACTGAGTTCCGCCTACCACCTGCAGATGGACGGGCAGACAGAATGCATGAACGGGCTTCTGGAGCAGTATTTAAGGTGCTATATAAACTTCCAACATTCCAACTGGGTGGAGCTGCTACCGTTTGCTGAGTACGGGTACAACAACAGCCTCCACAGCTCCACTAAAATGACTCCCTTCCAGGCGGTAAACGGCTACGAGGGAAAGCCGTTCCCTTCTTTGCCAGGAGGGGAAAGCAACTCCCAGCCAACAGACTGTCAGCAATGGGGGGGACAGCTGGAGAAAACCTGGAAAGTAATCCAGGAGAACCTGGAAGTGGCCAAGAGGGATTACAAAGCTCAATTTGATAAAAAAAACATGGCCCAAGTTGGGATTTCAAAGTAGGAGAGACTGTTCCTATTTACCAAGAACTTGCCATTGCCACAAACCTCCCAGAAACTGTCCTACAAGTTCCTGGGGCCTTTTAAAATAAAAAGAGTGATCAACAAAGTGACTGTAGAATTGGAATTGCCTAAATTGTTTAGTAAAGTGCACCCTGTTTTCCATTGCAGCCTTCTTCATCGAGATTCGGGTGGGTCGAGGTGGCACCCGCGAGGTCCGGAGCCCAAGCCCATCTTGGTGAAGGGCCAGAAGCACCACGAAGTGAAGGAAATCCTTGACTCTAAAATCCAAAGGGGGGTCTTGTACTATTTGGTGCGCTAGCGCTATTTTCCACCTAGCTGTGACGAATGGGTTAAAGCCTCTGATTTAAACGCTCCGCAATTACTTAAGCAATTTTACCAACTGCACCCAGACAAACCCTGAGCAAGAGCTTAGGGGGGGCAGTATGTCAGACTCTGTTTATTGATACGCTTCTTGAATGCTGATCACTAACCAAATTGCCTAATAAAGATATATGCTTACTAACCCATATTAGCAGAGTAGTAGAGGGGGGGGTGCCAAGAGTAGCTTCCCAGGAATATCAAAGGTTGTTAGCCAGTCTTTGAAGTAGAAAGTGCCTGGCAGATTCTCACCTCCCCCCTTAGAGGCAGCAAGGACATTGCCCCCGGGAAATGTAACCACCAACTGTAGAAGATAAGGGGGGAGCCGTGTGAAATGTCTCACATGCAAAGACAGCCTTTGTTTTGGGAATTGGGGGTAGATGTGAATGCTTTGATGTGAAGTATAATGTTAAATACCAATGACTCGAACTGCTAGCCATGAGTTCCAATGTCTATCATGCTGAAGTAACTTTGGAATATACAATAAATGTAACTTTGTTTCAAATAACCAAGTCTGCTCATTTTGAAAACTTCAATGAACCTTGGTTGACATTATGGCTCAGTGGTAGAACATCTGCTTGACATGCAGGAGGTCCCAGGTTCAATCCCTGACTGCATCTCCAGTTCAGAGGACCAGGGAGGGAGGGATGTGAAAGACCTTTCTCCGCCTGAGACCCTGAAGAGCCGCTGCCAGTTAGAGTAGACAATACTGACCTTGATGGGACCAACCATCTGATTCAGAGTAAGGCAGCCTCATGAGCATGTATTTGATAAAACACCTTGCCTACCTTCAAATTACCCTCTGGAAGGACATATCTCTCTGCAAGCTGCTTCCAAGAGCCCCTCAAAGACTTCTCCCCACAGTCTAGTTGGGAAGTAGCAAACGAGTCCAGTTCCTACCTCGTGTGGCCCTCCAGTTGGCTCAGGGGAGAGGTAGCAAACCGCAGGTCCCATATCTGGATCACTGGCAAACGGTCGTCTTCTGAGGAGAGGACCAGCTGAGTGGCAATCTCGGGGTGCCAAGCCATTCCTGAGCAGAGCATCTGGGTGGGGGCAGAGCAGCTTGGGCTGAAACACAGCAGGGCAGGCAGAAGGGACGTGCCAGGCACTCCAACAGAGCAGGATGAGCAAGGGAGTGAGGTGGGAGAAATCAAGCAGAGTGCAGAAGCTGCCTTCCAGAAACACTGGATATACCACAAAAAAATTATCTCCATGACTCTGAGGGCTAGGAATTTGTGCCTTTATGGAACATAACCAAGGGAGCATCTATGTAATCTGAGCACAGAAGGGCAGCAGACAGAAAAGGCAGTGGAAGTCTAGCTTAAGACATCCTGCCATTAAGAAGAATCAACAGACACCACCCCCCTCAAACACACACACACACACACACCAGTCCTCCTGGCTGCCAGAAACAGTTCTCATGACAACACAGCCTGCAGAGTCAGTGCCACAGCCCAGATACAACAGCCCAATGTTGTTGAGACTGACCCACAGTCAGTGATCACTGGAAAACAAAAACTGCTAGCAGCATGTGGCCCTTGCCTGGAAACAGGCTGAGAGAAGCTCTCCTGGATCCAGCCCCCTGCTGCTGCTTGGCTCACCCTGTTGCTGTGGTCGCTGACTTTGATGATGGGCTCGTTCTTCCGGAGGTCCCACACAACCGCCTTCCCGCTGGGGTGGGCAGATGAAAGGATGTGCTGCACCTGTTGGTTCCAGGCCACCACGATGATGTCCTCTGGAGGCTGCCAAAAAGGAAAGGAGAAGACACATTTTTAAAACCAAACCCTCAGAAGTGAAGAAGTGGACAGGATCCAAAGAAGTTCTCTTGTCAAGGCCCTGATCCCATGCTCCTAAGACTCCAGGCAGATGCTTCAGGAGGCTCTTCTCAAAGGTTTTGTAGCAAAGGGACTTGGCAGCTTCCCCCAGCAGCTTATTCTACAGCTAAAGAGGTTCTGGACACGTCAACCTAGCTGCAATGCCAAGGATAATGGAGATCCTGTGGCAGAAGCCGCCAGGTTAGGTGGACCTGTGGTGACTATTTTGCTGGATTTTGATTCTTATACATATAGCAACCTGACACTTTGGCAGAAACTGAAGGTCAAAATCAAGGGCAGGCTTATTTTCTGGAATGAACTCAAGACTGGGGTTTGAACCTGAAAACTCCTGCATGCCAGTCACCTGCAGCCCCTTCAGCATGTAAGCCTGAAGCTCCCTCAAGGATCATTCATAGAGCAGCAAACTACGGCTGATCATTTTGTCGAAACTAAGCCACATGCTTCACTCTACACTGCCAGAGCCATTTGAAAGATCTGGCAGGAAGTGTCCTAGGCAGAGAGAACAATCCCAAGAGCAGTATAACACTTTGGGGACACAGCAGCACATACCAGACTAGACATGATACCACTCCCTGCAGTGCAATTAATTATCTTTTGAGCAAGTATCTATTGCCTAGGATAAACCAGAAATCTGGCACCACACCTTGTCCAAATTCTGCTTCTCCACTCGCTGGGGGGGGGGGGGGAGTGGCAGAAAGAAATGACAGATGCCTGATATGATAGTTTTGTGCAGCTCCCCGAGTGAAGCTTCAAAGCCAAAGAAGGCCAGCCAGCTAGAGCCCACACCCCCCCAGCACAGAGAGCCATGAGGTCCTCTACCGGACAGCTCAGCTTCTTGGATGGGTGTCTCACAGTCTGGGCCAGCCGAGCATGTGATCGGCCATCAGAGCTGCTGCAAGGCAATGGAAGCAGGCAGGTGAACACATCCGCAGGCCTGAGACAGTGAGAGATTAGCCAACAGACGAAAGGAAAGTGGCTGCCCCCTGACCCCAGGGAGAGAACAGAAAGTGGAAGAGGGACCACGTGTACTGCTTCAGAAGTGCAGCCAGATGGAAAAGGCGACAGAGTTGAAGCCTCATGACAGCCTCCCACCACTGGCTGGCCATGACAGAGGGAGGCAGAGCAGATGACACCAAAGGCACCATCAGACAGGGCAGTTCTTCACAAGAGAGCAGTGGTGGGTGGGTGGGGGCGTTTGGTAGGGGTGGGGGCGTGTAGGACAGCCAAACCATCCAAGAACCATGAGTATTTTCTTAGCTGATTTCCTGGAGAGGCAGCATGAACTAATAAATAGATAAAACAGCCTGGAGTTATTTCTAGCCACGGAGATTTACCAGGAGAGAGCTTTAGAAAAGTCTTTTGGAGGCTGGGATTTATAGGGATTCCACAGTAGACATGGTGTTTATGATGACCGGCAGGCTCCTTCATAGTTGCTAAGGTTGATTCTTTATCTAGAAAATACACAGATCACAGCACTAACCGAGATTACTAGAGACAGTGAAAACTGGGTATTTCCACTTCTTAAAAAATGCAAGAGACGCACAAGTTATAGTTCTCAGTGTCTACTAAACTTTCAGCTCTCCAGTATGCTTTCTAGGCTCCGTTCAACCTGAATCTTCCCAAAATCTACCTGTCAGGTTCTAATAGACTTCTTTGGCATCACACAGTGATGCTGCACACCAATATCAGTTTGTAACACTGAGGAGGTGGTGTAACAACATCACCTCACATAGGCACTGGAGACGAGGGGGAAGGAGACTTCCAAAAACATGCAGGTTACAGAAGCTGCCTTTCTGCCTCTGATCGGAATTGGTTTCTTATCAGCTACGAATTCTGGATGATGATGATCTCAACCAATTCTGACTCGGTCCTTTTGCAGTTTTCCTGCACTTGAGAAACTTGCCGTTTCTTTCTGGGTCCTGCCAGAGTCACTGGTTCCAGGGCCTGCACAGCCATTATGTAAACTAGCATGAGAAGCCCCTGGGCTCATGGGCTGGCCACCTCCTCCCCTCCTGTGTCACTCTGGAATAAAAAAAATTCCCAGTTTGCAATGAAACCAGTGTTTTTTCTTTCCATTTTCTCTGAACCATCTTGTTGTACCCTGACCTAGCCACAGTAATCCATGCAACAGCCACCTCCAGGCTTGACTACTGCAACTCACTTTATGCTGGCCTGCTCTTGAGACTGTCCCAGAAGCCCCAACTAATCCAGAATGCGGTGGTGCAAGTCCTGACAGGAATGCCATGGATGGGAATGCACATAGACAACTTGCACTGGTTTTCAGTGGAGCGCCGAATCAAATTCAAGGTTTTGGTATTGACCTTCAAGGCCTTGAGTGGTCTGCACCAACATATCTGCAGGACTGTCTCTTCTGGTATGTCCCTGGGAGAATGTTACACTCCTCAGATAACAATCTGCTGGTGATCCCCGGCCCTAAAGACAGCTGGCTGTCCTTGTCCTTCTCCAGGGCTTCTTCAGTCCTGACCCCAACCTGGTGGAACTCTCTGCCAAACAACATCTGTGCCCTGCAGGATCTTATGCCATTCCACTGGATTTGCAAGGCAGAGGGGTTCTGCCAGATCTTTGGTTGAGGGTAGTGACGGAATAAATTCTAGCGGGCATCCTCCCCTGCTCTCCATCCCCCTCAGACTGATTTAATTCTTCTTCCACACATCCATGAAGACTGGAAATGGGAGGAAACAGTAAATTTCACCACTTGATTTCTTAAAATTAATGTATTAATATGGTTTGTTCGATTATATGGTTTTTAATGTTTTTATAATGTTGTGTATCACCTAGAAAAAGAGCCCCGTGGCGCAGAGTGGTAAAGCTGCAGTATTGCAGTCCTAAGTTCTGCTCACAACCTGAGTTCGATCCTGGCAGAAGCTGGGTTCAGATAGCTGGCTCAAGGTTGACTCAGCCTTCCATCCTTCCGAGGTCGGTAAAATGAGTAGCCAGTTTGCTGGGGGGAAAGTGTAGATGGCTGGGGAAGGCAATGGCAAACCACCCTGTAAAAAGTCTGCCATTAAAACGTTGTTAAAGCAACGTCACCCCAGAGTTGGAAATGACTGGTGCCTGCACAGGGGACTACCTTTACCTTTATATCACCTAGAACCCTACAAAAGAAGGCATTAGGCAATTCATAAATATAATGAAATAAATAATAAAAAATAGACAAATAAACTACTTTCTTGCTCACAAAGCTAGATTCCAAACCCAAATCTTCTCCCTTTCCTACCCCCAATCGTTCCAGGTAGCTTTTTCTTCAGCAAAGGAGTTCCCCACCTGTGATTTAGTCCCTGGAGTCATTGGCATACTGAAGTTATTCAGATCCCAGATGTAAATTTCAGAGTTGTTGGCTCCAGAAGCCAGCAGGTTGTCCTGGAAAGAAAACAGCTATTGTAAGAGTGGCTGGCTGGCCAGGCTGTGCAAAAAAGTGCTAGTAGATGCCTATTCCTTACCGTCAACCCTGTAGTAATACAATGCCTGACCTAGGGTTACACAGACTTGGCTTGAAGAAAGTGCATACCTTCCAGATGTGCGTGTGGGGGAAAAGGTATGTCCCCTCACCCTGGGCAGCCTAGAAGTCTGCCATGAAAGCAGCATTCTAGTGCATGTGCCCAATAAAATGCTGGGTGTGGAGACTGCAGACCTACTGGCTATGTTTATACACTGCCTTCATTTGTAACAGAAAAATATCCCCCACGCCTCCAAAACCAGGCTTTAACCTTCAAGTGCACAAATCTGCAGCAGAAGTGATTTGGGATATAAACATGGAAAATCAAAGCACATTTGCCTCTTCCCACAGCTGTCACAATAAACGTGGAGGCAGCAGCATGATTCAGTCCTGACTGACAAAACAAGGGCAGATGTGCGTAAAATAAACTTCACAGTCAAGAAAATGTAGACGTTAATAAGATAAGGTTCTTAGGGATTTATCTTATTGGAAAGTTCCCTAATATACGAAGGAAAAATTTCTCTCAGAAGTGAAGAGGGGAATTCTGAGGTAAAAAGTATGGACAGCAGGGCTGCAAAGAAGACTGAAGGCAGAATGGAATCTGAGAAGGAAGTAGTTTTGACATCAGCTTATGCGAATAAACAATTTAAAGAAAATAAAGAACTGGAAATTTTGAGATTTCAGCAAACACTAGGAATGAGCTAGAGCTGGCTAGAAAGCAACAAAAGCAGGCTAAAGTATGGTTGGCTAGAATGCAACAAGAGCTAAAGCTGACAAATGAAAATATAGGCTCAAAGGAAAATGAGGGTCAGTCATAGAAACTACAATTAGAACAAACAAAGTTATGTGCTAAGCTAGGGGTGTCAGAAATGCACCATGACAATCCCAGAACTGATATGAACAAGTTCCCTAAATTTCATAAAGGCAGTGAGGTAGACACTTGGTGTATTAATTTTGGGAGAACGTGTGAGGATTTTGGTGTTGATGATGGAGATCACACCAAGTACCTAAGATCTCAGATTTATGAAGAATCTGAGGAAGTATATTCCCAGATGAGAACAGATAAAGCAAAAAATTGTCATCTCTTTAGAGAAAGAAATTGGATTCATTACCAGACCATAGCAGGAAAGAGTTCACACAAATGAAAAAAAACCCCTCATGAAATGTAGTTTCAATGTGGACTAGATAGTTTTACACAGGTGTGTTAGCCAAATTGCATATGGAATATCTTTGGGGAATTTAATTAGGTGGGCAAGATGGCCAAGATATTAGGGGACAATAACCTGTGTATACCAGAGTCAGTTTTCCCAGGAGACCCTTAAGCATGAAGAGATTTTGAACTTAAAGCAGTTCTTTTTATTGGGAGAAAGTTCACTCATGTAATGAAAATAGCAAACATTCAACACACTCAATGCAGAACTAAGAAAAACAGCAAGGAAAAATATAGAGATATTTGAACTAGCAGAAATTTGTTGAGGGGCGATACTTTACATGAAGACCGGGGTTCAGCAGCAAAGGCGAGGGTGGGGAGGGGTGGCAAGAGATGACCAGTATCACTCACAATAAGGATCTCAAACTGATCAGGTAAGGGGACGGCTCTTACAGCAAGGTAGGGGTACTGAAAGAGGCATGTTTGCCTGGCAGGATGGTCTGCCTTAAATAGCCAAATTCATAACCTGAGGCAGGGGTCTTAATGACGCCCACTGACAGGCTAGCTGGTTCCCAGGATGGTTGAACAAAAGATCCCCAAAGTGCGCTTGATCACTCTTGGGGAAGGTCCTATTTAGAAACAACGGAGAAAGTATAGGGCCATTTAGAGCGTAATATTTCCTTTAGTGGCACCAAGGGAGGGGAAGAAAGAAATAATAGTTCAGACAAATAGAGGAGATGGGTGACAGGATCTCTGTCATTGATGGGTGATCTTTTCAGTGATGGTCAATTGACAGGAACAGTCCATTGTTTCACTATGGGCATTTCATCAGACCTTTTGTGAGTAAGTGGCTTCTACATATGCATTGCAAAAACTTAAGCAACACCTCTGGAAGTATGTGCTGTCTCCGGAGCCTCTTCATGGCTGCTTACAGAAGGCTGTGTTGTCCTCTTTGAGGAACAGGGCCTCTCCTTGGTCTGTAGAAGCTGTATTGGCGGTGAGGCTGGCCTATCTCTACTCGTCTCAGTGTTAGCTCTCGACCAGGAGGGTGAAGCAGGATTCTGAGGCTGCATGGTGGTGGTGTCAGGAATCATTTACTGTAGCACAATCCAAACAGGATTGGTCTGAGCCTGGCATGGCTTAGTGTTTTAACTGTCCATCAGGGCTGGTTACCCACATTTGGCATGGCACAGATGCCAGTCAGGATACAATCCATAAGAGTCACTGTAAACATTGGGGGCGGGAGGTAGGCTGGGGAATACAGTTCTGCCTTATAGGTGGAAGGAAGTGGGGCTGACACAGCCCAAAAACTAATCACTCTTATTAGCTTGGAGCAGTTTTACAAGGCAGTACCACAGCAATCAAAGTGATTTACAAAACAAAGCAAACCTGAAAGTGTTGTGCAAGCTAGCTTAATGGACTCCTAAAAAGAGGACATGAAGGAATGGCCACAGAAATAAGTTGTTCCTCAAAACACCAACCCTGCAGAGAAGGCACCTCAGAGGGGCGCCAAATGAACCTATTTCTACTGTAGGAAAGCAAGGCATTACTGCAGCAATTGTCCCAAATTAAAATCTACCTCAGACTCTATTAAACAACTGAATGTTGTTAAGAAGGTAGAATCTGAAAAAAGGAGCAGGAGACACCGTTAACAACGGCTTCTGAGGAAAAGTATGTCACTGCTTCATCCGTATGGACAGTGCCTGCGGGAGTTGAGAGGGAATGTTTAGAACCCACAATGGTCAATGACCAAATGCTCTATGCATGGGGTGACACGGGAGCAGAGGTTTCACTAATCCATCTCTGTCTTTTCCGTCAAGTCAAATATCTAAGAAAACATGACCTCTATTAAACTGACTTATAAGTACAGCTGTAGTCTAGCAGGTTTGCAAACAAGAAACTTTTAGGGAGCACACAGCTTAGATGCTGCCAATCTTTAATTTAAAGCTTGTGTTCCCTACTCTATTTGATTGTGGGCAGGTTTCGGAGAGGTAGAGGAACTAGAGATCAAATTGCCAACGTTCGCTGGATTATGGAGAAAGCATGGGAGTATCAGAAAAATGTCTATTTCTGTTTTATTGACTATGCTAAAGCCTTTGATTGTGTGGATGATAACAAATTGTGGCAAGTCCTTAAAGAGATGGGAGTACCAGACCACCTCACATGTCTCCTGAGAAACCTGTATAAGGGTCAAGAAGCAACTGTCAGAACAGGATATGGAACAACTGATTGGTTTAGAATAGGAAAAGGAGTTCGACAAGGATGTATATTGTCACCCTGCTTATTTAATTTATATGGAGAGTACATCATGCGGAATGCTGGCCTGGATGAAGCACAAGCTGGAATTAAGATTGCTGGGAAAAACATCAGCAACCTCAGATATGCAGATGATATTACTCTAATGGCAGAAAGTGAGGAGGACCTAAAGAACCTCTTGTTGAGGGTGAAAGAGGAGAGCACAAAAGTAGGCTTGAAACTCAACATCAAAAAAACTAAGATCATGGCATCCAGCCCCATCATACCTTGGCAAATAAAAGGGGAAGACATGGAAGTAGTGACAGACTTCACATTTCTGGGATCCAAGATCACTGCAGATGGTGACTGTAGCCATGAAATTAAAAGACGTTTGCTCTTTGGGAGGACAGCTATGGCGAACCTGGGCAGTATAATAAAAAGTAGAGACATCACTCTGCCAACAAAAGTCCATATAGTCAAAGTGATGGTATTCCCAGTAGTAATGTATGGCTGTGAGAGCTGGACCATAAGGAAGGTGGAGCGCAGAAGAATAGATGCTTTTGAGATGTGGTGCTGGAGAAGACTCTTGAAAGTCCCTTGGACTGCAAGAAGATCCATTCAGTCAGTCCTAAGGGAAATCAACCCAGACTGTTACCTGGAAGGTCAGATGCTGAAGCTGAAGCTCAAATTCTCTGGCCACCAAATGAGAAGGGAGCACTCCCTGGTGAAGACCATGATGCTGGGAAAGGCAGAAGGCAAAAGAAGAAGGGGACGGCAAAAGATGAGATGGCTGGACAGTGTTACCGATGTAACAAACATAAATTTGAGCAGACTTCGAAGGATGGTGGAAGACAGGAGGCCTGGTGTGACTTTGTCCACAGGGTCGCAAAGAGTCGCACTCGACTGTGCAACTGAACGACAAACAACAAGTTGAGGTATAAAGAAAGAAGTCAGAGTGCAGGACTACAAAAAAAGATGCAGGAGTATAAAAGAGATCAGAGTCCAGGACTGGATATCCTTCAGTCCAGAAAGCAGTGGCTTCAGAGCTCCCCCGCACACACACACCACCCTGCACTGTGAAAAGTGTGTAGAGCACAGCAAATGTTTGGGATTTTTTTTGTTCTCTGTCTCCCCCTGATGGTCAAACAGTGTACATATCTATATAGTTGACTCTTTCCTCCACTATTATACTTATTGGGAGGTTGGAAGTTATGAATTTTAAACTGAAAGCATTTTTCCCATTTAAAAAACAGCATTTGAACCCTTACTGAATATGCAGTTCTTAAGAATGTGTTCTATACCAGGGACAATCAATTATATTATTAAAGAATTGGAACCGTGTTTATAATACACAAGAATTCAGTACACCAGAATTTATTACAAAGCCACACAACATCCTGGCTAGCTCTTTTTTTGGTTCCTTGAACAAGCTGCATATTGGTGCTCTCAAGCTTATAAAATGATTAGTTTTTACACTGCTAATGGGTTCTTTGGAAGTTTGAAAATTATTATTGTTATTTAATTAAATTTTTTAACTGCCCTCCCCTGTGGAACGGGGCTTAGGGCGATGTACATCAATTTTTTAAAAATTACAGAATACATTCACAACTAAAATAATAAAATATTGCCCTACATTAGCAGGACAATAATGAGCCTATAATCAATAAGCTAGAGATAAGACTGCCAAAGTATGCCACTGCCTCGTGGGAAGGTGGCTCAGTGGTAGAGCATCTGCTTGGGAAGCAGAAGGTCCCAGGTTCAATCCCTGGCATCTCCAAAAAAGGGTCCAGGCAAATAGGTGTGGAAAACCTCAGCTTGAGACCCTGGAGAGCCGCTGCCAGTCTGAGTAGACAAGACTGACTTTGATGGACCCAGGAGGGTCTGATTCAGTATAAGGCAGCTTCATATGTTCAAGGAGGCAGGAAAAACAAGAGTGCCAGTCAAATGGAAAGCTGTGGCTGTCCTCAACCGAATGCCTGGTGGAACATCTCTGCTTGACATGCCCTGAGGTTGCATTAAGCCACAGGGCATGGATGTTGTTCAGCAGAGAGTTCCACTAGGTTGGGGCCAATGTAGAAGAAGCCCTGGCCCTGGTCAAGAAGAGGCACAAACAAATGTGGCTGTGGAAGAAGCTTTATATTCTGGCTTCTTCTCTACAGGTCTTAAATACTAGTTCATGAAAAGCTTGATACTCTTACTAGAAATGACAGAATTGTATTTCTTGCATGCCAAGATGTGGAGGACTTCTAGACTCCTTGATTGCCCTTGATAAAGACTGGCTGAAAGACTGTTCAGAGAACGACTACTTATCAGTTATCACTGAATATAGTCTTCACTGAATTTTGTGGTCTTCCAGTTCTATTCATCAAACTTTTCATTCTGACAATTTGTAACTGACAAAACTTTCACTGAGACCTTGTGTGTTAACATCAGAGGAATACTCTAATCCTGTACTTTACTAAAATCTGTAATTACACTGATGGTTGACTCCATTGTTCTTTACCTTTTGAGTTCCAGCTCATGGGAAACTACCTTGCTTTTTATTTCTTGAGGAGCTGGTATTTAGAAAGCAGAAAAGCTGCAAGCTCTTTTTCACACAGAGGTAAAGGAAGATTGCTAGCAGGCAAGGGTTGGGTTTTCTCCCCATTGTCTCTTACCATGTGGGCACGATGGAGTACCTAAGGAGACTTGGTCCTTCTTGGCCAGTGCCCAGCAAGAAGGAAGATAACTTTTTTCTTGTGTCCTGGGAATTTATAAACTCCCTTTGGGAGAGTCTGCCCTGCTGTCCTTGGGATTATTCTGACCTTCCTGTCCCAAAGAGGAAGAGAAAACTATCAAGATATCCGGCACTCTTCTTTCTCTGTGCCCCTTGAGGTGTCATATTCTAGCTGGGTGTGAGATGTCCTGCTTCAGCTGAAGCCATTATTAGATGTAAGCACTCAAGTACTCTGTGGTTCAGCTTGATGGCCCAAGTTCCTCCTTTCTGCCAGCTACAAGTCTGCAGCTGGGTTCCAACACAGAGACAGACTGCAGTCCCAATGGCTGAAAAACTGGGGTGAATTTCAGGATTCACAAGATGTTCAGAGCAGAGTCACCCAAGGACAGAGTCTTGTCTTAGTCTTGGGGAATAACATGCAAGAAAACTGCATCTTGGAGGGCCTAAAATGTTCACTAAACCCCCCCCCCCATACCAATGGAAATACCATAACACACCACACCATTCCAATGCAAATTCTGAAAATTAAACAAATAAGAAAATCCATGGACTTCCATTGTTTTGTAAGAGCAATTAATAAAAAGGAGGGTTAAGAGAGGGGGCAGTAGATCTGCAAAAGCAGGGGTCCTTTGGAAAGAACAAGCAGCATCTGGAGAAAAACAAAAGCTCTGCTTGGAGCAAGATTTATGAGAAGCCGGTGACCACTACCATCCCTTTTCCCAGAGTTTCTTCCAACCAACAGTGGCACAAATGTACTTAGTTCACTAGAATGAAACGGACTATGTGCTGAGCTAGGTATGGAAGTGCTGTCAAGCTAGAATCTCAGCCTTACACTAGGGCTTAATTTTTCAGAGATACCACTAGAAGAGTTCCCTCTCTCATCAAGTTGCTGCAACACATTGCAATTCAGAGGCTGGGTACCTGGAAAGGGTTGAAGTCAAGTGCTCGAACGGGGCCAGTGTGCTTCTCCACGTGGTCAATCGCTGGCTCATTTGCTGAAGTCAGAATCTGAGAAGCGCTGTACAGGGTGATCACGCCATTATCCCCTCCGCCTGCAATCACTCCAGAGGGATCAGATCCTCCACTGGCAAATCTGCCCCAGATAAGCTTGTGAAATCTAGCAAGGAGAAAGGTACTGACTGCAAAGCTGGATCGCAACTAAAGTCAGATTTTCTTGAGTTTGCACAAACCCACAGCTCAGCTGTTACACTCCAGAAATATACTGTGGCATATATTTATTTAAGTTAACACAAATTAGGAATGTTCTTTTTTTTTCAGATGGCCTTAAATCTAGTCCAAACCATAGAAGATCATCAAGTTCATTATTAGGAGTAATGATGAAGGCCTGACATTTATCTACATGCATATCTATAGAATCTAATTCCAATGAGTATCTCCGTGGATATCTAGGGTAGCACTTACCCCAAACAGGCTTTTCTGCAAACTCAGGTAACCCCTAGGGTTTGCAGAAAAATCTGAAACGTTTAAAAAAATACTCGGGGGGGGGGGGGTTTAAATTCCACCTCCCCCCAAAAAAGAGTTGTCTGTGCATGTGCAGACAACACTTTTACCTTAGAAAGTCCCTGTGGTGGAGGCTGGGAGCTGCAA
This sequence comes from Heteronotia binoei, assembly GCF_032191835.1. Classification (NCBI taxonomy): domain Eukaryota; kingdom Metazoa; phylum Chordata; class Lepidosauria; order Squamata; family Gekkonidae; genus Heteronotia; species Heteronotia binoei. The sequence continues at coordinate 630,296 of NC_083228.1, read as the reverse complement.
TTGGCCCAGCCTGCCTGGAGCTGTTCTAGGCAAGTTGCTGAAAGACAGGGGAAAGCAGCAAAAGCAAGCAGATGAAGAGATGGGGAGAGAGCTGGTGGGCCTGAGAGAGTAAGTGAGGGGAGGGAAACTCGAGCAAGCAACTAAGAGGGAGAAGCCTCAGCATGCTCAAATGGAGCAACTCCAGGTGAGCCACTAAGAGAGGGGGAGGGTGGAGAAGTCTGCCAGGACAATTCCGGGGGAGCTGATGAGGAAGGGTAAGGAAGATTGGCTGGCTTGCCCAGAGCATCTCCAGGTGAGCTGCTGAGAGCACTGGAGAGGGGATCCTCAGCTGGCCTACCTGCAGCAGCTCTAGGTGAACTGCTGAGCAGTGATGGGGGGAGGGAAGGTCAGATGGCCCACCTGGAGCTGCTCCAGATAAGCCAGCAAGGGAGGGGAGGGAAGGTGGGCTGGTTCACACAGGCAACTGCAGGCAAGCTGCTGAAAGCTGCTCTGGGCCCAGTGAGCTGGATGCCTGCAATCGCTGCAGACTGGGCGTGGAAAGGAAGGATGATGACAACTGCTGCAGCTCCAACCATAGCAGAGAAGGACGCCAGTCACAGTTCCGGGTTTGGAGCAATGGCCAGTGTCCTTCTCTGCCCCAACTGGAGCTGCAGCACTTGCTGGCCATTGCTGACAGCTGCTGCAGGCCTAGCTGCAGCAGAGGATGCTGGCTGTCACTCTGGGCCTGGGTGAGGTGGCAGTGGTTGCCAGCAGCCACTGTAGACCCATATGGAAGCAGAGGATGCTGGTAACTGCTGTGGGCCCAGGTGCAATGGAAGCGGGTGCTGGCCCCACTGTGGACCCAGGCATGGCCATGAAGGACGCTGGTGGCCACCATGGCTTCTCTGGAAGGTGGTGGCTCCAGGAGCCTCGCCAGCCTCTGCGATGGGAGAGATATGGGATTCTCCCCTGCGAGTTTCATGGGCCTACCTCTTGTCATCTTATAAACATCTGTACAACAACCATCCTGTTAGTCAGTACTATCACCTCCTTGCTATAGATGAAGGCTTGAGGATGCAGGGGACAACAGGCTTCAGGCCTTGTGAGTTAACGGCAGAGGTGAAATTCAAACCAGGAACCCTCCAATTTGTAGATCATTTAGCCTCTGTGCAACATCAGGTCCCACACTGGCACAAGCAAATCATGCACAATATGCAAGTAATGATTTTAAAAGCAGCACCTGGCAGATATATCCAAGCCCGTCCTGCCTCACCAGAACGTCTGATCCTGACCGCCCCTTCACCCACTAGCTTAACTTCTCTGCCTTAGTTGCTAAAATCGTACAAAGCAGTTGAAGGAAAAGGGAGGAACAGGACATAGAGAATACTGGAAAGCAACTGTTGAGGCAGATGTTTCTACTCAAAATGTAGAGATATTATGATTTTGATGTAAAGCAATCTGTAGCATTCAACAACATTCCTGCCTATACTGCAGGCATATGTAATATATTTTCAAAAATGAATTCACTGTTAAATGTGACTAGCTTTCTCCAGAAGTAATTCATTATAATGTGTATGATAATACACTCTGGATGAGTTCCATGTTCTCACTGAAGTTTAACTCTATCTAAATATGCTGCATGTACAAAATGCTTGTGCCAGTTGCAAACGTTGCAGGAGTTTGCAGCTCTCTCCAACATTTGCTGTATTCATCACCAATTTGATCATAGAAAACTGAACAGGCAGTCCTAAAAGCATTAAATCCTTCTGTGGAAGTTCATGAGCTCAAAAGGATGTAACTTTGCTAAGGATTTCACTCTAAGACATTTCTACTTTTCAGTTCCATAAACATGCCAATTTTACATGCTAAGTCCTAAAAGATGTTTGTCTTGTTGTCAAAATAGTAAGTAATTTTGGGTTTGACCAAAAAAACTGCACAATTTATCCAAATGTATGTTTCTCCACCCCCACCTAGAAATTCACATTCTTAGCTCACATCCTGTGCACTGGAAGCCTTATCTGGATGCCCTCTAACTAGTTCTTGCATTGATTAAACAATACCTCCTAACCCCTAAGGTCAGAAGTTCCCTCTGCTTAAAAATGAGACAGCAGGAATCCTCAGTGTCTTAGGCCTGCATCCCTGGTATTCATGCTTGTAACTGCAGGCCTAGAGTTACGCTTGACATTGGCAGCATTATGCCACTCTCTTTCAGTGCCTCTCCCAATATCATCTGTATAGACTGGAGACCTCTATATGTCTTGACAACAAAACTTGTACCAACTGCCAGAATACAGGAAAAGCAAAATTCTGGTCTGGCTGCCAGAGGCAATTAGTTTTCACCTGGAAAAAATTCCCTCTTCTACTCCTTCCAGCCCCACCAACATGCTTAAGAGAAGAAAAGGGTGAGAAACAGGAAGGCTCCAGTACCGGTTTGCAGTGGAAAGGCTTCCTCTGCATTTCATTTCCAAAGAAGGGTCTCTGAAGTCCACTTCAAAAATGTCCAGAGTGGCACTAGTATTAAAAGAAGCATCCAGCTGCTGTGCAGATGTTCCTAGGTTGGGACACAAGAAGAAAGGACAACTAGCCGATGTTTCAGACATTTTAAAGAGCATCAGATTTCCCAAGATGACTATGCTGAATGTCTACCGTGAAATGGCAGGAGTTCACAGAGCATCTGAAGCATTTAAAGGCAAGAGGCACAGGCTTGCAGGCACCTCTGTGCATTAACACCACGGAGAAACCAGTTTTATAATCATCCGAAAGAGAAGACAGCCAGGAACTCAATTGTCCTAGATCTACACAATTGTACCCTACAACAAAACAATAAATGTTAACTTTTAAAGTTGTGGGTCCTTGTGCCCACAGACAGACATTCAAGACAAGGCTGCAAACTTTGCAAATAGGTTGGAAAGCAGGAGGCAAGAGGAGAAGCCCAGCAACTGCACAGCACACCCTCAGTCACAAAGGGATGTTGACAACATGGCAAAGAGCATGTTGAAGGGAAAAAAGTTTGCCATGTAAAATGGATAGGGAAATGTCATCAACAGGGCATCAGGAACACCCTCCCAAAGTCAGCATGCATGGGAAGCGCACCTGCCGCCAAGCAGATGGGGTGGTGGCCTGCAGGGCTCCAGGCCTGGACAGCTGTTCTCTCGACCTCCTTCAGCTTCATGGTGGCAGTTCTGAAGGAGAAAAAAGAGGAATTGCATGGTTTTAAATCACCAGAAGTTCTGTTTGTGATGAAACCCCTCAGTGGCAGGATTCTCCTGTGAGCAAACAGCAAAGGCTATGAAATGACTGTCTCTTGTCCTCGTGGCCAGATGCTGACTCAGGCATGATTTATGGCTGCTGTTCTTCTCCAGCTTCTCTGATTTCAACCTGCTCTGTGCATGGAACACAATAGGACAGAGGAGCAGGAGGTGCACCCCTTTAGAAGGCAGGAGGATGCTCAGAGGCTTCATCTCTCCTTTAAAAAAAATTCTTTGCAAGTAGAAGACGAGCATATTGAAGTGGCATAAAAAGGTTTTCCACTCAGTCAGGGTCCCTAAGGTGGCATAGAACACCCCCTCCCACTGTGTTTATTTTTTTATTCTGCATGGTGGGTATTAAAATGATATTCCCTCCCCATGTTCAGCACAGCCTGAATGATACAGTCTAAATAAACAAGGGTCGTTTTCGCACTTAGCGTTTGCTCCCCTTATTCCGCGGCGCAATTATGTCCGGATCATTTTTCTCGTTTTCCCACTAGTGACTCTTTGCGGAGTCGCCTTCCCTGAAGCCCCGGCTCAAATCGTTTTCCCACTGGCATCGACTTGAGTTCGATGCCCTGTCAATCATTTTTTTTTTAAGCGCAAGTCTGGTTGCGTTATGACGTACTAACGTACTAACGTAACATCGAGCTGTTCCCTCCCCTTCTTCTCGTGGACAAACCGCATCACGTGTGCTGCTGCTGCTTATGGATTGGCTGCAGCTGTAGTATCCTCCACAGCCCGAAGAGAGAGAAATCGAGGGGTTTGTGTGTGTGTGTGTGTGTGTGTGTGGCAGCTTCTTCCTTTCTCAGCCTTGCTCCCTCCCGGGTGGCGACGCTGGGATTTCCTCCGTGCTCTACTTCCCATTTTATACATGGCGATTTTGTGCAGGTCCAGAAATCCTGGTGGCACAGCTGAGGGAGGCATTGCCTTTTTAAAACACACACACACATGAACGCTTTGGCCCGCGCCGGCACTAGATTTCCCCCCCCCCCAACATTGTATAACGCAACAGCGAAATAACGCAACTAAAGTCAATAATAATAAAAAAAAAATTCTAACGAAACCAATTGAAGTGGCAATTGAGGCTATTCCGATGGCCTGAACGGCAGCTCGACGGGCGGCCGCCTCTCGCAGCTCTCGGGGAAAGCAGCGCCTGCACAGCCCGCCCGCCCGGCTCCCTTCCGAGGTTCCCCGAGGGCGCCCAGCCTGCAGGAGAAGCGCTCGGCGCGCCTCTAGGCAGACGCAGCTTCGGGGCCCTGCAGCGCTTCGGGACAGCCCCCCCCCCGGACTGGCTGGAAAGAAAAGGGGGCTCCAGAGCGCAGCCGGCCCCGAGGGAGACGCAGCTCCTTTTCCTGCTTGGAAACAAACTTTACTTTTGGCGGGGCTGCGGCGGGGGGGGGGGGCACCTCAAACCCAGAAGGCGCATCGGCAGACCGAGTTTGGGATGGTGCCGGGCAAAGAACGAAGGCACAGCGCGGCTCCCCGGGGACGTCGGTGGGGCATCCAGCTCTTCTTTGTTTACTGTATGCCCCCACCCCACGCACCCTTCTCTCCCGTGCCTTGTTTGGTCTCCTTCTGCGCAGGAAACCCAAACAAGTCGACCTCTCCGCACCAAGCAGACGAAATAACGCAACTAAAGTCAATAATAATAAAAAAAAATTCTAACGAAACCAATTGAAGTGGCAATTGAGGCTATTCCGGGAGGGTTTTTTTTTCTTTGTTAATTTCGAAATATCGCTATTACACAAAACTGTGAAGTTTTTTTAAAAAAAAATGGCCGCGCCGGCACTTTGGGGAAGCGCCGCGAAAGGCTGATGATTGGCCAAGGGGGTGGATGGGGTGGGAGGACGGAAAGGGAGAGGGTGCCGCCCACACAGCAGTTGATCCGGCGTGGATGGATTTCCCACAGAAAACTCCACGGAGTGGATCCGGAGTGGATCCGGAGGTTTTCAAAAACTCCGGAAGGAGGTGGATCTAGATACTCCGGCGTGAAAACCCTGCAGCGCCGGAGCAAACCGCAGCGCCGGAGCAACAGGTGGGAAAACCAGGGAAAGATCCGGAGGTAAATGGGGTGCTACGCCGGAGTAAACGCTAGTGCGAAAACGGCCAAGGTAAACAGGGAAAGGACGGACATTCATTCCAGTTGCATGCATTTGGGCTATGGGACTGAGCAAGAGGTAACATCACACAAGAGTTCTGGGAGGCAGTTTCAGGTGCAACAGCTGCAAAGGCAATTTGAGGAAGCTTTGGATGACAGAGGAAAGATCACAGGTCAGAGGTCATGAGAGCAGGGAGATGAGAGAGGGGTGGTATGGCTATGGAGCATAACAATCAAACAGCAGCCAGGAAGCCCATGCAAAGATTGAAAGAAGGATGCCCCCAGGTCAGAGGAAGGAGAAGTGAATGATTTTGGAGAGTCTAGGACCAACACCAGGAGACCAGAGAACAGAAAGCTGCAGTAGTCAAAGTGGAAGACAGCTGGAAGGGTCAGTTTTGCTGGGGTGGAGAATAAGTAGGGCCATATTTTGGGAATATTATAAAAGGAGAATTAAAAAAAAATAATACGGCCAAGGCTGATGGTCAAAATAAAGTTCTAGTATACTAATTAAAAACCCCCAAATTCCCTACACATTTTGCCAAGAGGCTTCTATTTTTTAATCCCTCAGTGATTTGTATGGCCCTTTTATTTTCTCCCTATAAAAGAGAAATGGCACAGTGACAAACTGTATATGGGAAACAGAACAGGTAGAATACAAGGGGATTCAGAGGTTGGCAAATTACATCAAAATACAGAGATCAACTACTGAATATATGCAACTAAAGAGTATTGATAACTGACCTGTTGATTAATAATCCATAAGGTTTCTGCTGCTTAAACACTGGTTGTTGTGACTTCTATATTACGAATTGGCAGACATGAGTTCTAATAATAAATGTACACTGTGATCACTGGAGCGTCCTGGCATAAATCTGTGCATGAGTCACACTGGGATTGCCGGCAACTGATCACCTCTACCATTTCCCTGTCTACCATTAACCACCTTTAAGAAGCCCATTATAGTTCCCTAAAAACGTTGTCTCCCATTCTTTTAACATACTGGTTATTCTTGTGCCCTATGCACTCCTCTAATATACTTTAAATATTTCATGTATTCTTGGAGCCATAAACTCTAATATCCCTGGACTAATTGTTCATTGGTAGAAAGGAGTGAGCAGGTCAAGGGATGAAGCAGAAACACTGGAATCTAGAGAGTGAGGGGAAGCAACAGAAGAAAGAAGCAGAACCTGAGTCCATGGATCTGAAGTCACAGAAGGGACAAGATGCATGATCAGACAGAGCAAAGCCAGAGGTGGAGCAACGTCAGGTAATGAAGACAAGAGCAAGCAGCATAGGAGCTGGAGTCAGTCCAAAGAGGTGGGCAGGGAAAAGGGACAGGAAGCTGCCAGAAGGCCATCACCGACTTCACCAGAAAGCAAGACAAAGCAGTAATCAGAAAAGAGAGCATGCCAGAAATAAAGACTGACAGGGTGCCTGGCAGCAATACAAGGTGGCTGGCATGGGAAATGCAAAGGCAAATACAGTCGCACAGAATGGCCTGCAAAGGCTGAGAAGCAATGAAATGGTGGAGAGCAGGAATGCTTTAGGGAAAATTAGGGAAAGGATTCCACTGCAAGCCAGAATGCCTGCTCCCATGTTTGTGAATTGAGATCTTCAGCTAAGGTTTGGCCTTGCATACACGAGCAAAGACAGTTTTAGCAATGGTACCAGATCTTGAAATTCTCTGAACTGAAGGCTTTTTAGTCCCCTCTTAAGAGGCCAAGTTGAGGTGCTACTTTATGGACATGCACGCAAGTAAGCTGGGCAGCCATGATCTTATTTCATGCACTCCTGCTTTGTTGGTGGACAAGTTTGTTCTATCTGCTGTCTTTTTTATTAGGCAGCAACATCAGTTAACAGCTGCTTTCAGGATCCCACAGGTGGACAGAAAAATGGAATAAAACGGTTAATGTTTGTCATGCATTTACTGGCAGCTGAATGTATTAGCTGGCTCCACTGAAAATTGTTTACACAGTGATATTTAATGCATTGAGCTGTAACTGGAATGGCTACCCAGGGCTGCGATTCACACTCAAGTCATCTCATGGCATCACAACAGTCTAAGCATGTGTGAGCTGGTCACTGGTCCGGGATCTTTCCCATTTGGTTCTATGAAAAGGAGTTTGCTAGATTTTAAAAGGACATTTCTAGGACAATTTCAGTACAGGTCTTGAGGGTTCCATTACATTATTCCCCACCCCTTGTCCTGTGGTTTTCAAGAAAGAGACTTTCAGAGTCTTGCGTGCCTCTGCGTGCCTCTGGGTAGTGACCCTGAATTTCCTTGGGGGTCCTAGCCCTAATCTAGGCTGACTATGTTTAACTTCCAGAATCTCATCAGACTGAGTTAGCCTGGGCTATCCAAGTCAAGGCTCCGTTACATTACTTTGGTGGGAAACAATGCAGCTTCTCTGCACACCTGCACGAAACTCTGAGATTCTGACCCAGTCCCAAATTTCTCACAGCGATGGATGCAGCAAGAACTGGCGTCAATCCTCTCGTGCCACCAAAGTAAGGCAAGAACCCAGCCTGCCTCCTTGGCCCCAGCTGAAGTGAGGCCAAAGCCTCCTGCTGCTTCCCTTGCATCTTTCATCTCCCACTTTCCTCCTCACAAGCCTAAATTTAGATGGTGAGTCAGGGGGCAAGGCGCTGCTCGCCTGCTCATCTGCATACGTGACAGCAGCCTGGAAATAAAGTTATGGAAGAAGCAGCCTTGAGGCCTCTGCAGGGAGAGGAGCTCCGGAGACCCTCCTCGCCCGCCCGGCTAACGTGCCTCGCAGGGCAGAAGAGCGCAGCAGCTGCCTGGAGCTCCGGGGACTAAACCGGGCTGGCCAGCGGTAGCTCTCCGGATGCTTTTTGCTGGCTGGGGCTGATGGGACCTCTGGAGAGCTGCCCTGGGCCGCCCCTGGAACCAAGGGCCAAAGCCGGGAAGATCCCGCTTCGGAAGCCGCCCTGGCAGGGCTGTTGTGCTGGGGCAGGGTCGCCGGCAGCCTCGGAGCGGCTAAAGGAAGCGGCCGCGGGAGGCTCCCCTTACCGGTCCGGGTCCGGGTCCAGCGCCGCCGCCGCGCTCCTCCCCTCCCTCCCTCCCGCTGCAGCCCCAGGAGGCGGCGACGGCGGCCGCCAGCGGCCAAGACACCTGCGCTCGCGCTCGGCCCGTCGCCCTGGCTGGCTGGCTGGGGGGGGGGGGCGGCCTCTGCTCCGGCGTCGCGCCCTCGCAGGACCTGCCTGGTTCCGCAGCCGGGGAAATGTCTGCCCCTCTCTCCCCTCCCGCAGGCTCAGAAGGGCTGCCTGCCAGGCCTGGCCCCTCCACTGCCTGCTCTCCAGGTCGCAGGCTGACGCTAGCAATGATTTGGCATATCTTGCATACGATAAGGTGTAATAATAATATAATAATCTAGCATATAATAAAGGCACAAACATAACCGTTAAAATGATCCAACCAAAGCAAATGGAAACTAGCCTCTTTCGATGCACCTGCTAGAGATGCCAGCCTCCAGGTGAAATCTGCCAGGGGACCCCCGGAATTACAGCACATCTCCAGACTACGGAAACCAGTTGGGGGGGGGGGGGAATGGATGCTTTAGAGCAGGGGTGTCAAACTCATTTCTTATGGGGGTGGGATCTGACATAAGTGAGATTTTGTCAGGCCAGGCCATGTGTGTCATAAAATGTAATGCGAGGTAGCAGAGAGATAAAAATAAGAACATAAGAGAAGCCATGTTGGATCAGGCCAACGGCCCATCCAGTCCAACACTCTGTGTCACACAGTGGCAAAAAAATTTATATACACACATACACTGTGGCTAATAGCCATTGATGGACCTCTGCTCCATATTTTTATCTAAACCCCTCTTGAAGGTGGCTATGCTTGTGGCCGCCACCACCTCCTGTGGCAGTGAATTCCACATGTTAATCACGCTTTGGGTGAAGAAGTACTTCCTTTTATCCATTTTAACCTGTCTGCTCAGCAATTTCATCGAATGCCCACGAGTTCTTGTATTGTGAGAAAGGGAGAAAAGTACTTCTTTCTCTACTTTCTCCATCCCATGCATTATCTTGTAAACCTCTATCATGTCACCCCACAGTCGACGTTTCTCCAAGCTAAAGAGTCCCAAGCGTTTCAACCTTTCTTCACAGGGAAAGTGCTCCAGCCCTTTAATCATTCTAGTTGCCCTTCTCTGGACTTTCTCCAATGCTATAATATCCTTTTTGAGGTGTGCCAACCAGAACTGCACACAGTACTCCAAATGAGACCGCACCATCGATTTATACAGGGGCATTATGATACTGGCTGATTTGTTTTCAGTTCCCTTCCTAATAATTCCCAGCATGGCGTTGGCCTTTTTTATTGCAAACGCACACTGTCTTGACATTTTCAGTGAGTTATCTACCACGACCCCAAGATCTCTCTTGGTCTGTCTCTGCCAGTTCACACCCCATCAACTTGTATTTGTAGCTGGGATTCTTGGCCCCAATGTGCATTACTTTGCACTTGGCCACATTGAACCGCATCTGCCACGTTGACGCCCACTCACCCAGCCTCAACAAATCCCTTTGGAGTTCCTCACAATCCTCTCTGGTTCTCACCACCCTGAACAATTTAGTGTCATCCACAAACTTGGCCACTTCACTGCTCACTCCCAACTCTAAATCATTTATGAACAAGTTAAAGAGCGTGGGACCCAGTACCGAGCCCTGCGGCACCCCACTGCTTACCATCCTCCACTGCGAAGACTGCCCATTTATACTCACTCTCTGCTTCCTATTACTCAGCCAGTTTTTGATCCACAAGAGGACCTGTCCTTTTACTCCATGACTCTCAAGCTTTCTAAGGAGCCTTTGATGAGGAACTTTATCAAAAGCTTTCTGGAAGTCAAGGTAAACAACATCTATCGAGTCTCCTTTGTCCACATGTTTGTTCACCCCCTTAAAGAAATGTAACAGGTTAGTGAGGCAAGATCTTCCCTTGCAGAACCCATGCTGAGTCTTCCTCAATAACCCGTGTTCATCAATGTGCCTACTCATTCTGTCCTCGATAATGGTTTCTACCAACTTTCCCGGTATTGAAGTCAGACTGACTGGCCTGTAATTTCCCGGATCTCCTCTGGAACCCTTTTTAAAGATGGGGGTGACATTTGCTACCTTCCAGTCCTCAGGAACGGAGGCAGATTTCAATGAAAGATTACAGATTTTTGTTAGAAGATCCACAAGTTCAACTTTGAGTTCTTTCAGAACTCTCGGATGTATGCCATCCGGACCCGGTGACTTATTAGTTTTTAATTTGTCTATCAGTTGTAGGACCTCCTCTTTTGTCACCTCAATCTGACTCAGGTCTTTCAACACCCCTTCCAAAATTAGTGGTTCTGGGGCGGGCAAAAAGTTCTCGTCTTCCACAGTGAAGACGGAGGCAAAAAATTCATTTAGCTTCTCAGCCATTTCCCTATCCTCCTTCAGTAATCCTTTTACCCCATGGTCATCCAAGGGCCCCACTGCCTCCCTGGCTGGTTTCCTACTTCTAATATATTTGAAGAAAGTTTTATTGTTGGTCTTTATGTTTTTTGCAATATGCTCCTCATAGTCCCTTTTTGCCTGCCTGATCACAGTCTTGCATTTGATTTGCCACAGCCTGTGTTCCCTTTTACTAATCTCACTTGGACTGGTTTTCCACCGCTTAAAGGAGTCCTTCTTACCTTTTACAGCTTCCATTACTTTGTTTGTTAACCACGCAGGCCTTTTCTTATGCCTGTTTGTGCCTTTCCTAACTTGTGGTATGTATTTTATCTGAGCTTCTAGGATTATAGTTTTAAATAGCGTCCAAGCTTCCCCAAGGGTTTTGACCGTATGTACCTTTCCTTTCAGTTTCCTCCTCACATGCCTCCTCATCTCAGTGTATTTACCCCTTTTAAAGTTAAACGTGGTTGTGGCGGTCTTTTTGGACAGCTACCTATTTATACAAACGGTGAAATCAATAACATTATGGTCACTGCTCCCAAGTGGCGCAATCACTTTTACATCTTTCACCAAGTCTTGGGCATTACTTAGGACCAAATCCAGGATCGCCCCACCCCTGGTAGGTTCTGAGACCATCTGCTCCATAGCACAGTCATTTGAGAGCATCAAGAAACTCAATCTCTTTCTCTCAACCAGAACACATATTGACAAAGGACACAGGCAAACACAAAGGGGTTTTTTTTAAACTTAAAATAAAACATGCTTAAAACATTAGTGTCTGTTGGTCTTAAAGGCGCTTTCTTTGTCTTTCTTCCAAGCCATCCAGGGAACTGGGCAAAGGAAGCTGTGGCTCTTTCATTCCTTCCCCAGGGGACCAGGAGGGAAAGGAGCCTCAGCCAACAGAAGGAAGAGAGGCTTGGCTCAGTAACTCTGCTGTGCAATTGAGAGAGCCTGGCAAAACAAGCTATCCCCCCCCCTTCCTTCCCAAGGAAGGAGTCTCAGCAAATGCAGAAAATAAAGACTTTGCTCTGTAGCTCCTTTGTGATTGAGCAAGCCTGGCAAAGCAAACTATGATGCAGAAGAAAGCAAGAGAAGGGGAGAAGGGAGCAGATGACATCCAGTTGCTCAGGGGCCTGATAGAGCCCTCTGGGGGCCGGATTCGGCCCCCAGGCCACATGCTTGACACCCCTGCTTTAGAGGCTGGCTTCTATTCTGCAGGGGTGTGAAACATGCGGCCCAGGGGCCGAATCAGCCCATTGGAGGGCTCCTATCAGCCCCGCCCCCAGCAACTGACTCTTGTCTGCAGGACATACTAAAATGCATGACAAGATTGTCCATAGGAAACAATAGGAGAAGCTGGATTGCCCATTGGATATAATGGGAGACAAGATTGCCAATTGACTTGCATGGGCTCCATTGAAATACATTGAAGCACAAGAACGGCTGCAATAAAAATGTTGAATGGCTTTTCCAGGAAAGTCAACACAACCTACAAGTGTCCTGGAATGGGATTGCCAGGGAGAAGGGTAGATTGCTAGCCCCTGGGACTGGCACAGGTGTTCAGGGTCCGAATTGCCAACAGGGAGGGAGGGTTGCCACCCTTTGGAACTGGATTGCCAGGGGACAGGGCAGAATGCCAGCCTCTGAAAGTGGATTGCAGGGTGGCTGAGTGGATTACCAGCCTCTGGGAGTGGATTGCCAGGCAGAAAGTTAGATTGCCAGCCTCTGGGACTAGATTGCCAGGGGAAAAGATGATGATGATGATATTGGATTTATATCCCGCTCTATAGTCTGAATCTCAGTCTCAGAGAGGTCACGATCTCCTTTATCTTCCTCTACCGCAATAGACACCATGTGAGGTAGGTGGGGCTGAGAGAGCTCTTACAGCAGCTGCCCTTTCAAGGACAACTCCTATGAGAGCTATGGCTGACTCAAGGTCATTCCAGCAGGTGCAAGTGGAATTTATTTATTTATTTTATTCGATTTATATCCCGCCCTACCCCACCGAGGAAGGGAAGTGGAAGAGTGGGGAATCAAACCCAGTTCTCCCACGCACTTAATTGATACACCAAACTGGCTCTGTTCTTCTGGAACTGGATTGCCAAGTTTTATGATTATGAGACTAGACTTTTCTGTGACTTACACATTACCATTGAACATGGGAGATATTTTTGGCTGCAAAACACTCCACATTTTCTGTTCAAGAAATTTACTGTTGCTGGCAGTCTTTGCTCAAAAAAGTACTATAAATGTTTTCAACACTCTTTTGACGTGTGCAGTCAAAGTATAGTATTAAGTAATCCAGATTAGTCCTTGGAGTGATATTTTCCAATAATTTTTGAAAGTCTGAAATTTTTTGTTTGTTTCAGCAAAAAGAAAACATCAGAAAATGAGGAATTCCACTTATGATTAGGTCTTGAAAAAAACCCAAGTACCTGCAGATTGGTATAAATCGCTAAGAATTTTCCACTTTGTGATACAATTGCACATACATGATATAGTAAACTATTATCTGAATAATATCTTGGCTGCTACTGAGTTGTATGTTGATTGCAAGCTGTACATTAGCTTCTCCTGTTACTGAGAATGACTTTATGGAAAGTACTTGATAGTGCTTTTTATAGGTATTCACATGTAAAAGTTGTTTCATCTTATGGGCTTTGTTGGTGTTTTGTTTTCTATTTCAGTAGTCTGATAGTAATTGCTAGAGTGCTTCTAGACCTTGGGCAGTTCCGCAGGGCCTGTAAGACAGCCCTCTTCCTAGGCTTCCCAACCCTCTCGCCCTGGCGGGGGACCCCAGGATTTACAGCCTCTTCCCCCACTCTCCAAAACAACGGAAGCGGGGGGAGGGGGGGAAACGGCACCAAGGAGTGTGGCGAGCCGCCCCATCTCAGAGGAGCAGCTAAGGTGAACCGGAGAAGAGGCGGTGGCAGCGCAGCGGCATTGCCCGCTCCGCATCTGAGGTAAAATCAGAGAAGGAGAGGGTGGAGGCAGGCCAGGATTTCACCTCAGAGGTGGGGTGGAGCGGGCGACGCCGCTGTGCTGCCGCCTCTTCTCCGCTTCACCATAGCTGCTCCTCAGAGATGGGCTCAGACACACACTTCCGGAAAGATGGCGTGGTGACACACAGAGCATTGCCGAGCTCCGGCGTGCACTGTGAATTTGAGAGCTCCAGAGAGGTCCCTCTTTGCAGAGGCCTCTTAAGAAGCGTCTGTATAGGCGTTTCGAAGCTTGGGGGAGCTGGCTGAGGGTTTAGGGGGGAAGCGAAGGCGACCCTTCTACTTTTACCTTTCCCTCGCCTGGAGCTCTCCAACGCTTCGGCACCTTAACTAGGCCTCCGGAGCAGGAGCCAGCGGGGCAACAGAAGCTCTAATGATTCTGCCCAAATTGAAGCCGAAGCGAAAATTAAATTAAAAGAAAGAAATAGCTTGGCATACCGAAACCTCCGTCTCGAGCTGAGAGCCGTGAAGGACAGGCAGGAGACGCGCGGCGCAGCGACGGAGTGGTGGAGAAGACGGCTGGGAAGCGACTTGCCCGGTTGGCCGGACAGCGGGATCGATTAGCTGCGGTTGCGACTAGACAGCACCGGAGCAGCGGTCTGAAAGGTACCCGAGTCCCAGGCATCTGAGGCCCCGGGGGCTGGTGGCGGCGGCCGTGACGGGGAGTAGAAAGAGGCTGTAAGACGAACCGGCGGAGAGACGAGGTAGAGCTGAGTCGTGCAGGCGGTGGTGGCGGAGACGGAGAGAGGATAGTAACAGAACGCTAGACGGCTTAAGGGGAGAGGCCGGGGCAAACCCGGCTGATGCCCGGCGGAGAGGGGAGAAGAATGGCAGAAAATGGCGGTGAGTGAGCGCTATGAATAAAAAGGACTTGTGACTGGAAAGTTATTTGGAAGTGGCTGAAGGGCTGTTGAATGGAATTGATAGATTGAAAATAAGAGAGGAGGAGTGGAAGGAAAACGAAAGTAGTGAGAGAGAAGAGGGAGAAGAAGAGAAGAGAGAGAACGGAGAAAAGAGGGGTTAAAGTTGGAACGCGGAAGTGAAGTGACGAAGGGAGCGGAATGGCGGTGCTGGCAAGACTGGAAGAGTGAGTAATTAAGGCTGACAAGTCTAACTGTGGTCTCCTTCTTTTTCTTTGGATTATAAACTTTGAGGCTTGGGAAGCGGAGTTAATTTAAGAGAGAGAGAGAGAGAGACGGTTCTTAGCAGCGGACACTGCGGCTGGCTCTCTCTTGAAGAAAGGGGAACTTAAGAGGTACAAGAGATAGAGTCCACACATAGAGACCTCACTGGAACGGACTGTAATTTGTTTAAACAAGAGGGAAAAGAAGGGGAAGAAGAAGCAAGAAGAGAGGAAGTAGAAGAAGAAGGTAGAAGAAAGAAGGTAGAAGACAGAAGACAGAAGAAGGAAGGAAAGGAAAGTTAAACCAACTAAGTTTGAGTCCAAAATTAATACTTGTATGGATTGTCTTAAATGTAATGAATTCAGGGCTAGCCTAAAGATGGTAAATGAACTGTTGAGCTGATGAGATGATGAAATATTAACGTGATGAAATATTGATGTATTGATTATTGCTGAATTAATGTTGTTAAGCTAATGTGGAATTGATTGACTGTTTGTTTGTTTGCTTGTTTTTTTTTATTGGTTGCTTTACCGATACTTTAAGGATCCCAGAAAATATAAGTATAGACATTGACATCAGTGTGGGTCACCAAGATTTGGAAATATAATTAATATTGTGAATTGATTGGGTTAGACTGCGGCTAGTGATATAAACAGAAGTAATATAAGAACTTTGAGGACCTAATTCATATTGAAGTGGTAATAAGAGCCACTAAAAGTATGGGAGATAAAGAGAGAAAAGAGAGACAGATGGAGACTAAAATTAAAAAATTGGGCCAGGGCACCTCACCGGGAGGTCCAAAACCCATGCCACCAACTGAAAACCAAGACGCTTTAGAGAAACTGCAGACGATAATGGTGGCAGGCTTCAAGCAAAACCAGGAAGCCCTGGCGGAGATGAAATTGGAACTAATGGGAGAGATTAAAAAAACTAATGACAAAATGACAGATTTCCAAAAGCAACTTTTGGCAAACACGCAGCAAGTGCATGGCCTTGTAGCAAAAGTTGAAAGATTAGAAGACCAGAATAAAACCACTATGGCAACGGCACGAGAAAACAGAACTGGCTTGGCGGACTTGGAAGATAAAGTAGCAAGGTTGGAGATGGAGAAAGCGGCATATGTATTACGGTTCCAGAATGTCCCTGAAGCAAGGGGAGAGGTTCTAGAGGATAAAATCTTGGAAATACTAAATATAGAGGGAGAGAAACTGCTGGAGGGAGAAAAGAGCGAGATTGATTGGGTCAAAAGAGTATCTTCCTCCTATTCTAAAAAACATAATCTTCCGAGAGAAATCTTAGTAAAGTTTGCCAGAGTTGCGACTTGTGAGAGGATTAAAAAAAAAGCAAGAGAAGAAGGCTTGGTCTGGGAAGGTAACACTATTAAAGTCCTGAAAGACGTGCCCTGGACAATTCGTCAAAGAAGGCTAGGATACAAGAGGTTGACCAATTGGTTATTAAAGCATTCAGTACAATTTAAGTGGTTGGTCCCAGAGGGAATTTTTTTCACCTACCAGGCTAAAAGATATAACATCACAACGCTAGAAAAAATGGAGGATTTCTGGGATAGTTTCGCAGCACCAAGTAACCAGGGTTCAGATACAGGAGAAGATCGAGAGGAGGAAGCAGACCGGTCTGGAAGAGATGAAGAGTTTACCCAAAAACCTAAAAGAGAAGGAGTTAGAACAAGACAACACACCAAAAGAGATCAAAGAATCACAGAAGATAGTAGAACGTTGATAGGATGAATAACAAAACAGGACTGCAGATTATTTCAGTAAATGTAAATGGTCTAAATGAGCCTAAGAAGAGAAGGAAGATTTTTTTACAACTCCAAAAGGTTAAAGCACAAATAACCTGTCTCCAAGAAACGCATATAAAGGAAAATGACATTAAATTTTTGCAGAACAAGAAACTGGGACAGCTATACTATTCCTGCGACGAAGGGAAGAGAAGAGGAGTAGCTACATATGTCAATTCAACTATAGACTCCAAGCTGATTTTTAGAGATGAATTGGGAAGAATCTTAATAGTAGAAGTTACAATCAACCAAAGAAGGATCCTTGTGGCAAACATATATGCCCCAAATGATAAACAAGAAAATTTTTATAGAAATCTACATGAGAAACTAACGGAATTGCGGGCAGAGTACTGTTGCATTATAGGAGACTATAATGCAGTGTTTGATGTTAAAAAAGATAAAAAATCTGAAAAGCCAAAGAAAAACCCATCTCGTGGGGTCCTGCCCAAGACTTTTGATAGAATGGTGGAAGAATTTAACCTAATTGATGTTTGGAGAGCTAAAAACTTACAAGCGGAAGACTTTACTTATTACTCTCAAGTTCACAAGTGCTGGTCTAGGATTGACATGTGTTGGGTGTCGATAGGTTTAATTCCGCAAATTAATCAAGTGAACATTCTACCGAAGACGTTTGCAGATCATAATCCAGTACAGATGACCTTACAACATCCCCCAAGAATTAATTGGTGGACCTTGAATCTTCAAATTTTAAAAGAAACAGCCTTTTTTGAAAGAGCTAAAAAGGAAATAAAGGAATTTTTTCAACGGAATACAGAAGAAGATACAAGTTTCCAGAATATTTGGGACACCTTTAAAGCTTTTTTTAGGGGTTTGGCTATCAGCTATACAGCGAAGAGAAATAGAGAACGTATGAAGCAGTATAACGATCTGGTGAAAGAATTAAAGGAACAAGAGAAACAACAAAAAATTAACAGCACTGAAGATATAAAACTTAAAATCCAAGCTACACAGCACAGTATTAACCTATGGTTAACAGAAGAACTAGAAAGAAAATTGAAATGGTCCAAACAAAACTACTTTGAAAATGCAAACAAAACAAGTAGGTGGTTAGCGTATAAACTTAAAAAAGAGAGAGAGAAAAAAATTATAAAAGTACTCAAAAATCAAGAAGGGGAAGAGATCATCCAAGAAGATCAAATGGGGCAAATTGTTAAAAACTTCTACAGAAACCTTTATAAAAGACAGGAAATTGCAGAACAACAACAAGAAGAATACATAAAAAATGTCAACATGAAACAATTAACGAAAGAACAGCAAGATTTATTAGAGGGCCCCATTACAATCCATGAGGTAACCGAGGCAATTAAACAACAGAAACCTAATAAAGTACCTGGCTTAGATGGTATACCGGTGGAAGTATATAAATCTTTTGAAGATCTCCTCTTAATCCCCTATAAGAAGTTGCTAGAAAGAATTCAGAAATCGGCTCTACTCCCAACTTCATGGAGAGAGGCATTGATATCACTAATACACAAAGAAGGAACGGACCCGGTAGAAATTAAAAACTATAGGCCAATTTCTCTTCTAAATGCAGACTACAAAATCTTTGCAACGATATTGACTAATAAACTCAAGAAAGTTATTACAAATATAATACAAGAAGATCAAACTGGATTTATACCGGGAAGAATGATGCGGCAAAATTTAAGATACTTCTTGAATGTTTTAGAATATTATAAAGATCATCCCGGCAAACAATTTGCAGGTATTTCATTAGACGCGGAAAAAGCGTTTGACAATGTGAATTGGAAATTTATGAGTAAAGCATTGGAAGCAATTGGTTGTGGTAAGAATTTTAGGAAACTTATAGAGGCCATATATACCAAACAAAGTGCGAGAATTAATATAAATGGAAAGAATTCGGAATTTGTGGAAATAGAGCAGGGGACTAGGCAAGGTTGCCCTCTGTCCCCCCTCCTCTTTGTAATTGTAATAGAATTTTTGATTCAAAAGGTAAGAGATGATTCTGAAATTAGAGGTCTGAAGATAAAGAATGAAGAATTTAAAATTCAGGCGTTTGCGGATGATCTTCTGTTTATTTTAGACGATCCCATCTCATCAATTGATAAATTAAAAACAAGGCTGCAACAATTTGGAGAAGCTTCCGGATTCAAAGTTAATATACAAAAAACCAAATTTTTAACTAAAAATATGAATAAAGAACAAATTAAACAACTGGAAGATAAATCTGGATTTAAACATGAGAAGAGAATTAGATATTTAGGAGTCCAGTTAACGAATGAGGTGAAATCCCTCTTCCAAGATAATTATGAGAAGATTCGTAAGGAAATTGAAGCGGATTTGGAGAAGTGGAGAGACCTGCAAATCTCCCTTTTGGGGAGGATAGCTACAATCAAAATGAACGTCCTCCCTAGAATTCTATTCTTATTCCAGATGATCCCAGTTGAAATACCCAAATCTTTCTTTCAAAAACTTAACAAAATGATGACGGTTTTTATTTGGCAAAATAAGAAGCCTAGAATTAAATTAAAAGTCCTTCAAGAGAATAAACTAAGAGGGGGCATGGCCCTACCGAATTGGTACCTATATTATAAGGCGTCGTGTTTAGCCTGGATCAGAGACTGGCTCTTGCTGGAAAATAAAAGGTTACTAGTACTAGAGGGTGTAGGTCTGACCAAAGGCTGGCATGCCAATATCTGGTATCAAACCTCTCAAAAAAATAATGTTTTTCAAAGACATGAAATTCGAAAGGCACTCTATAAGATCTGGGTTGAAACTAAAAGGAAAATTTATAAGTATACCCCTTTGTGGGTATCACCAGTTGAAGCAGCTACTCATCCGAACTTGTATGATTGGAAAACCCCCCAAAATTATGCTGTATTGCTAGATATAGACAATAACTTAAGCTTGGAAACGAATACAATCCCGGACTGGTGGGTCAGATGCCAGGTTAAGTCAATGTATCAATCTGATAAAGGTTTGGGTTTTTCCAGAGAGATGGATGCAAATGAATTTGATACCATGATATATGAGCCCCAAAAACTGATTTCTAAAATCTACAGCTGGTTACTAGGATACGAGATGCAAACTGAGACAGTTAAAGAAAGCTGGGTAAGATGGCTACAGGACTTTGGCTATTCAATTGATCTGGAAGAATGGGAAAAAATTTGGAAGTATAATATTAAATTGACCAAATCGACAGCTTTTAAAGAAAATCTGTACAAAATGATGTATAGATGGCATCTTACCCCTGCAAGACTAGCCAAAATGAACCCAACTTATAATAATAAGTGTTGGAAATGTAAAAAAGTTGAAGGGTCATTTTACCACATATGGTGGAAATGTGAACTTGCTAAGAAGTTTTGGGCGCAAATAAACATATGGATTCAAAAGGTCTTAAAGATAAAGATTAGACATTTGCCTGAACTATATCTACTGAGTGTATGTAGAGAAAACCTAGGGCGAGGGGAAAAAAAATTATTGATATATATGATTACAACTGCTAGAATACTCTACGCGAAATACTGGAAATCCCCCCAGATCCCGGGTAAGGAAGAATTTCTATTTAAATTATTAGAATCTGCTGAAATGGATATTTTGACAATAAGACTGAGAGACAGAAATTGGCAAGAGTGTATAAAAACTTGGGAACCTGTATATATATGGGCAAAAAGCTTGGGATTCGAGATGAGACACTAGGACTCTTACTTTATAATACTCTCAAGGCTCCTTTTTATATGTGGTGGTAGGTGGTGGGTGGACATAGTGGATGTGGTGTTTATATGTATTCACTGGGGGTTTTTTGTTTTTTGTTTTGTTTGTTTTTTGGTTGGTGGGATATTCTTGGCTTTGCTTGTATTTTTCTTGTTTGTTTGATTTCTTATAATAAACTTTAAAAATTAAAAAAAAAAAAACAGAGATGGGCTCAGCCTGAGCCCATCTTGGAGGAGCAGTTACGGTGAAGCGGAGAAGAGGCGGCAGCAGCGCAGCGGCGTCGCCCACTCCGCCTCTGAGGTGAAATCAGAGAAGGGAAGGGTGGAGGGAAGGAAGACATTTAAAAAGGTGTGCCGTCCCTTGAAATGCGATGGCCAAAACTCCCGCTGGGGTTCAGTGATGCTTGTCACACCCTTGCTCCTAGCTCCACCCCAGTGTCTCCTGGCTCCGCCCCCAAAATCCCCAGAGATTTCTTGAATTGGACTTGGCAACCCTACCTCTTCCGGCTGGCCTATAACTAACTGACATTGGAAACTTTATGGAAGGTTGTAGTGTAGCACTTTGGCAGATCGTTTGTTCTATATGTTTTACTATTTTATTGTTTTAAATTGTTGCAAACTGATGTATTTTAAAACCAAACTCTGTTAGATTTTATGTTGTAAGCCGCCCTGAGCCGCTTCGGTGGGAAGGGCGGGATATAAACTGAAATAAACTGAAACTGAAACAGAAAAAAACATACATTTCAATTGACTAATGTAGTTCTGTGTGGTGCCTTCATCTTTCATTCCCATTTTAAAATGTCCTACTAATGACTTGCTGCGTTACACTATGACACAAACCTAATAGCCTGCTAAATAAATGTTTCATTGTCCATTTATTACATGATAACTTCTTTCCAGAGTTTGGAGCAACCTTGAGTGAAAATTATCACTATTTTGGAGCTGCTGAGGTGCAGTATTAGAAAGCTTTATGCCAAGTCTCTGTGGTTAGTTGCATACAGGAGTCTCTTGCATTCTTCCCATCAGATAAGTGCTACATTTGTTACATGTTGAATGTTTTTGCTTCAGTTTTTAAAATGCCATATAAATACTTCCTTTGCTCCTGTCCTTTAACCCTACTTTCAAAGTTCGATATATGGGCTCTTAGTCATATTAGTTTACTTTGGCTGGTATGGAATGCTGCACAGAAAAGACAGCCTTAAAATGCTGCTTTTAACATTATGGCATCCTCTGTAAATGTACAATTTATTTAGCTTTAAATTGTTTTTTAAATAAAGTCTTGGAAGGAAATCAGTCAAAACACTTGTTGTGTTCTTGAAATAAAAATATTAAAAACTCCCCATGGGGTGAGCAGCAGCAATGCTGACACCTTTTCCTCCTCACCCCTTCTTGGGGGGATCCCCTCACCCGTGATGTGGTGCAGCGACTGAATAAGAGCGCTTTAAAGACGCCATCAGGGTTTGTAATCTATTTAATGTGACTGATTTTATATTTACGTATTTTTTAATGTTGTACATCGCCCTGAGCCTGGCACTCAAATGTTAATAATAATAATAATAATAATAATAATAATAATAATAATAATAATAATAATAATAATACTTCTAAGAGCAATAAGATATTTGTACAAGCGTGTGAGGATGCTCCCTGTTTTTTAATTAGGGTTGCCAAGTCTGACTCTAGAAATATCTGGGGACTTTGGGGGTGGAAGAGACATTATGGGTGGAGCTAGGATCAAAGGTGTGGCAAATACAATTGAAATCCAAAGTGAGTTCTGGCCATCACATTTAAAGGGACCACACTTATTTTAAATGCCTTCCCTCCATTTGGAATAATGAAGGATAGGGGCACCTCTACCTCAAAAAACAGCCCCCCACCCCGAGCCCCAGATACCCACAGATTGATTTTCTATTACACCCTATGGAAATCAGTTTTCATAGGGAATAAAGAAGGGCCCAGAAGACATTTCCTCTCCCTGCCCCCCGCTGCTTTCTGATGACCCTGAAGCGGTGGGGGGAGCCTCTGAACTGGGGGATCCCCTGCCCCCACCTGGGGATTATACAACACAGAGAGAGTAACACGGCAAAAGGACAAAAAAATCAAAGGTACATAACCCACCATGAAAACCAGCTTCTATTATTAAGTTATACAAGGTCAACAAAAATAAACATACTCATACAAATTCCACCATCATGAATTACAAAACAACCATAACTTTAAGTCCTTAATAAAAAGGAAATATTAGCACCAAAAGTCCTTTTCATCCTATGGTAAAACTTCCCATCTCATTCCATGAAATCCTGGTGTAGTACTCCAGATGTTTAATGTCTGTCAAAAGATGCAGCCAACAATCCAAGTTTCCAAGGACAAGGTCGTACTGAACCCTTGTTTCGCGTGAGCTTCTTCAAGCTGCAATAATCCTAAATGACATAAATAGTATACAATAATACAATAAAACCATATGCACATAAGTCATAACATCATTTTAAAGCCTGAATAAAATCAGCAAACCTCTTAGCAATTTTTCTTAAGTGTTAGGCCAAACAGCCAGTTTGTGCAAGTTGCTACTGTGAGTCATACTAAATGACTTATATGCAGCAGGTGCAACAGTATAAAATGTTCCTTAAAGCTACAGAGTATCCAGGTACAGTAATGCTAAAAACCTTTTATAACAGATGTCAAAAACACATGCCTACAGTATATTTTATAAAAAAAAATGCTAGATCCCAATCACTATTTAGACCACGAGAAAACATCGTCCCTAATTTAAAGATCATGCATATTTCCTGCTGATGCAACCATCTACTACAATCCATCCTACCTTGCAAACGCGTTGGAAACTTTAGAAGTATACAAAAAAGTAAAGAGTCTGGATCATGATTAAACTGAATGAAGTGCTCCACCAAAGGAGCATCTACCACATGATTTCTTCAGTCTCGATTTATGTTCCAACACACGTGTAGGAATAGCACGTGTGGTGGATGCCAAATACAGTTTTTTATACGGGCACAAAAACGCATAAATACATCTCTGTGTAGCACAGGTGGTGATATCCCTTAAATATATCTTGTATCCAGTTTCTGGATGCACAAATACAGACATTTGCAACGAAAGACCACAAGCTCCACAGGTCCCGCTGTCAAGTCTGCTGCAATGTCTAAGTAGTTTAGTCACAAACTCTGGTTCAGGAAAAGGATCCTGGGTAAAAACCATTCTGTATTCAGAAGCTGCTAGCTTGAACTCTCCTTCCCCCCCCCCCCCGCTCCCTTCCTTTGTTATGTAGCAATGCTTAGAAATGGGAATATGGGAACAAGATTGTGGTGCCTTCTCAGAGATAGCCGGTGCTAAGGAAGCGCCCAAGGCCAGCCAAAGCTTGAGAACGATAAAGCAACAACGATGTGTGAATGTGCCCTGCATAGAGTGCCCCCCCTAAGGAATTCCTTTGATGTGTACCTTAAATGTTTGCTCTTTGTGTATGCTCGCCAGTCTCTCAATTTTTCTGCTACAGTCTAACAACATGTTACAATAAACTAGAAACTTTTTATCAAGAAGGTCTCGTTATTGAAACATCAGACTTGACATTTTGAGAGACTAGATGACGTGCACACCTTCCTGCAAGCCCTACTGACCCAGTATGAAGACCCTTTGCAGGAATCCCGGGCGCTGGCGGCCCTACGCGACATGCAGCAAGGGGCCCGGCCCATACGCGAATATGCGGCCGACTTCCAAGCCAACGTGGCCCGAGTGCGAGGGTGGAACGAGGTGATGAAGATCGAGCAGTTCACGAATGGACTGAACGCAAGCATTCTGGATCGGGCCCTCACCCAGGCTCGCCCAACTACACTAGTGGGGTGGATCCAGCTAGCGGGGGAAGTGGAAAACAACCTCAAGCGGGTGGCCATGCTGTGCCAGCACCAGTCTGGGAAGGCCCAGGCGAGGGGGAGCCCCGCAAAGACCGAGCCCCCCAAGGGGAAGAAACCCGCTGTAGCCGTGCCGGTGGGGCCCCGCCGGTGCTTCAGATGCAGGGACCCAAACCATCTGGCCTCCAACTGCCCGCACCCCCCGCAGCAGCGAGCGTTGCCGGCCCCACCTAAGCCGGCCACACCCACCCTGAAGAAACCCCTCGGCCACCCTAAGGATGCGGCAAAGAGCAGTGCGGTGGCGGTGCAAGAAGAGCTGCAGGAGGAAGAGGTGCTCCTGTTGGCGGAGCTGGCCAACCTAGTCTGGGTGGAAGAACCGGCGGGAAACGAGCCCGACCTGCTGCTCTGAAGGGTGCCCAACGGCAGGTCGATCGCGACGAGGCGCCGCTGATGGTGAGAGTGACGGGGAGTTTGTATTTTGTGACTGTGAAACTGCTGAACCCCAAGCTGCGGAGGTTCCTGCAGATACGAGCCCTCATAGACTCGGGGTGTAATAGAGAACTGATCTCCCCCAAAGTGGTGGAGGCCTTGGGACTAGAAAGCTCGCAGCTGCCCAGACTTTGCGGCTAGGATTGCGTCTGCAAATTCGCGCCCGGCACAATTATTTAAGATAATTGAGAATTTGACTACTCTGCCTCAAGGCAGACCAAACACGAGAGAATTGGAAATAGGCTGTGAGGCTTTTGCGAAATTTTTTGCAGATAAAATCTCGTCGCTCCGCCAGGACCTTCCCGCCACATTGGATACAGTACAAGAACCCAAGGCTCCGTGCCTGTCTTCTGATTTTATCTTGGAGCACTTTGACGCACATAGCCTAGGGGAAGTCGACGGAATTCTCTCTACTGTGCGCCCTACAACTTGCGATCTTGACCCATGCCCCTCCTAATTAAATCTTGCCAGAGGGAGCTTAGCTATCCTGTACGGGATATCATAAATAGATCCCTCTTGGAAGGGCAATTTCCAACATCCTTGAAAGAGGCTATGGTCCACCCTCTCTTGAAAAAAAGTACAGCAGATCCGGCCTAATTGGCGAATTACCGACCGGTCTCAAACTTACCATTCTTAGGTAAAGTTATTGAGAGGGCAGTGGCGCTACAGTTACAGAGTTTTTTGGATGACACTTCCGCCTTAGACTCCTACCAGTCCGGCTTTCGTCCGGGCCATGGGATGGAGACAGTGCTGGTCGCCTTGGTGGATGACCTCCAGTGGCATCTGGATCAAGGCGGCGTGGTGGTGCTGATTCTGTTAGACCTGTCGGCTGCGTTCGACACGGCCGACCATCAGCTACTGGCCCGCCGGCTCACCAACGCAGGGATTAGGGGGTCGGCCTTACAGTGGCTTTCTTCCTTCCTTGATGGATGGGGACAAAGGGTGGCAATTGCGGGAGAGCTGTCCCGGAGGCACCCACTAGTGTGCGGGGTGCCACAAGGTGCAGTTCTCTCTCTTGCAAGTCTGCGGCAAAGGGAGGTTTTTAGTGGATAGGATAGGAATAATTTAAGAGCTAATTTACCCTATAGTCAATTGGTTAGGGCCAAATGCAACTCAGCTAGGGCACAGGACTTTGAACAGGTGAGAGACAGGATTTGTGAAAAATTCAAGTCCAAGTCCAGGGGTTATCCTAGTAGGATTTTAACCAAGGCAGTTTCAAGGATTAATCAGACACATAGGTCTAGACTTTTAGATGGCTCCTGGAGAACCCGGGAGAGAAATGTGGGTAGTAAGAATATAACCTGTGCTATGCAGTTTTCCCCTTTGAGTCAGTCCATTTATAATATTATTAAGAAATATTGGTTTCTGGTGAGAGATTTACCAGGATGTCAGGAAATACCAAAAATGGGCTTTAGTAGAACCAAGAATCTGGGTGATTGTCTGATCAGAGCTGACATTGTACAACCTGAGAAGGAGATGATTAGAACGGGGGGGGGGGGGGGGGGAGGCACTTTAAATGCGGGGCCTGTGGAGCTTGTGGTCTTTTGTTGCAGATGTCTGTATTTCTGCATCCAGAGACTGGATACAAGATATATTTAAGGGATATCACCACCTGTGCTACACAGAGATGTATTTATGTTTTTTTGTGCCCGTATAAAAAACTGTATTTGGCATCCACCACACGTGCTATTCCTACACGTGTGTTGGAACATAAATCGAGACTGAAGAATCATGTGGTAGATGCTCCTTTGGTGGAGCACTTCATTCAGTTTAATCATGATCCACACTCTTTACGTTTTTGTGTACTTCTAAAGTTTCCAACGCGTTTGCAAGGTAGGATGGATTGTAGTAGATGGTTGTATCAGCAGGAAATACGCATGATCTTTAAATTAGGGACGATGTTTCCTCGTGGTCTAAATAGTGATTGGGATCTAACATTTTTTATAAAATATACTGTTTTTGACATCTGTTATAAAAGGTTTTTAGCATTACTGTAGCTGGATACTCTGTAGCTTTAAGGAACATTTTGTACTGTTGCACCTGCTGCATATAAGCCATTTAGTATGACTCACAGTAGCAACTTGCACAAGCTGGCTGTTTGGCCTAACACTTAAGAAAAATTGCTAAGAGGTTTGCTGATTTTATTCAGGCTTTAAGATTATTTTATGACTTATGTGCATATGGTTTTATTGTATTATTGTATACTATTTATGTCATTTAGGATTATTGCAGCTTGAAGAAGCTCACGCGAAACAAGGGTTCAGTACGACCTTGTCCTTGGAAACTTGGATTATTGGCTGCATCTTTTGACAGACATTAAACATCTGGAGTACTACACCAGGATTTCATGGAATGAGATGGGAAGTTTTACCACAGTATGAAAAGAAGGACTCTTGGTGCTAATACTTCCTTTTTATTAAGGACTAAAAGTTATGGTTGTTTTGTAATTCATTATGGTGGAATTTGTATATGAGTATGTTTATTTTTGTTGACCTTGTATAATTTAATAATAGAAGCTGGTTTTCATGATGGGTTATGTATCTTTGATTTTTTTGTCCCACCTGGGGATTGGCAGCCGTATTTTGAACATAGCATTGGGCTAATCACGTCCGTGGGTCTTAAGAATCATTTTGCACATGTTGATTTCTCCGTATCTCCAGCTGGTGTCTCTCTATGTGATTGTCCTGGGGCACCCAACTTTTGAATGGCTGACAGAAGAACTGCACTTTGGGCCAGGAATCAGAATATGTTCCCTGAAAGGAGAAAGTTTCTTTAATATGAGAGTGTGTGAGTTGGGGGGAAGCAAGCCTTATTTAGGGAATCAGAGTTTTGAAAGTCTCTCAATATATGTATTTTTTATATTTATTAATAAGTCCCAAATAAGGAATAAATAAGGTGAGAATCACTTTCAGCGTCCTGTCTGGAGTCGGGCCCCCCTCTCCTCCCGGAAACCCTAGGCAGGGTACCGGAGGTGGGCACCCCCCACACACCGTGGAAGATATGGCCACCACCAGCTGTCCCACCAGGACTTCCAGTTCCTTGGCCCTACCCTGTGGTTCCCCTACGAGTGAGGCTCAAGCAAGCAGCCCAAAGCGAAACACCTGCACCCTGGATGGGGATTTTGACAGTGTCCTGTTCCTTTAAGGAGGCTTGGAACTGTCAGGGATTGAGTTATCCTTGACTACAGGTGGTACATTGTCATCAGGTGTTGCTTGCTAAGCTTGTATGATGCAACCCTGTGAACTACTTAGCCAGTCTGTACTATGATTGGCTAAGGCCACTAGAAATATAGTAGCCAGCTACCAGTTTGCTATGGGTTAGGAAAAGAACGATACTGGCACGATATACTGTTTGGATGAATATTGGATAGATGCCTTTGGACCATGTAATGACTATTCTCTTAGATTCTGTATATGGATCTCTGCCTGGCTATACTTGTCCTGTAAGTGTATGATTTTTGGACTGCCTACTGACTCTGTTACCTGCCTGAAACAATATAGATTGTTTAACCAGTTTGGTGAGCCAGTTTGGTGTAGTGGTTAAGTGTGCGGACTCTTATCTGGGAGAACCGGGTTTGATTCCCCACTCCTCCACTTGCACCTGCTAGCATGGCCTTGGGTCAGCCATAGCTCTGGCAGAGGTTGTCCTTGAAAGGGCAGCTGCTGTGAGAGCCCTCTCCAGCCCCACCCACCTCACAGGGTGTCTGTTGTGGGGAAGGAAGGTAAAGGAGATTGTGAGCCGCTCTGAGACTCTTCGGAGTGGAGGGCGGGATATAAATCCAATATCTTCTTCTTCTAACCTGTTGTCTGTTTGAAGTGTCTTCCTTGGGACTGCTACCTGTGACTGGTGGTCCCAGTGGTCACTACCTTTACATCTTTGACATTGGTTATGGGCCCAGAATGATCTATCTGGCCAGTCCGGTGCGTCAGTGTTCTGAGATGTACCCGTGAGCAAGACTGCAGCAACTGTGGCTGGTGGCAGTTTGTCCTTGTCTGTTTACACCATGGAGTTAAGTGTGAATGCTTCTGGTTTCCTGATAACCAAGCTCAATGGAAGCAACTATAGTACATGGGCAGAGAAGGTTGCTATGCCATTGAAATTCCAGGGCCTGCTGGGAGTAAAAGGACGATCAAAGCATACAGATGTACGTTTCTTCAATGTAAAACAATGTATATCTGATGGGCTCATTCAGTTGGAATATTGTGACTCGAATGCGAATTTAGCTGATACACTCACTAAAGTGCATGCTGTAACAAAACATAAGGAGAACTGTTTATCACTTGGGCTTAAATGAATGTTTGATCATGTACTCAAGGATTCTCAATGGGGGAGAATGACAGTGTCCTGTTCCTTTAAGGAGGCTTGGAACTGTCAGGGATTGAGTTATCCTTGACTACAGGTGGTACATTGTCGTCAGGTGTTGCTTGCTAAGCTTGTATGATGCAACCCTGTGAACTACTTAGCCAGTCTGTACTATGATTGGCTAAGGCCACTAGAAATATAGTAGCCAGCTACCAGTTCGCTATGGGTTAGGAAAAGAACGATACTGGCACGATATACTGTTTGGATGAATATTGGATAGATGCCTTTGGACCATGTAATGACTATTCTCTTAGATTCTGTATATGGATCTCTGCCTGGCTATACTTGTCTGTAAGTGTATGATTTTTGGACTGCCTACTGACTCTGTTACCTGCCTGAACCAATATAGATTGTTTAACCTGTTGTCTGTTTGAAGTGACTTCCTTGGGACTGCTACCTGTGACTGGTGGTCCCAGTGGTCACTGACGTTACATCTTTGACAGATTTAGCCACGGGTTACAGGGGCAGCCAGGGAGGACGTGCCCAGAGTTTACCACGAGGCAGCTACTCAGAGAGAGGGAGAGAAGAGAGGAGGCAGCAAAGGACAATGGGTGAAGCCAATTCCCTTTCCGCCCTCCATTCTGAGGCTGCACCAAACCTAGTGGAAGCAGTACCGGATTAAACCCTGTAGAGGCCCCTTGGCAGTTGAAATCTTGGAGGGCCCCTCGCAAATTATCTCAGAGTCTGAGCACCTGTCTCACCGCCCATAGCTCCCACTGCAGCCTGCAGGCACCTTCTTAAAAGCCCCTTTTACTAAGCTGCGGGGGAGAGGCAGAGAGAGGAAAACTTGGCGACAATATCAGCAGCAAGCACACCAGGCAAGTCAGGCAAAGCGCAGCTCAGTCACTGACTACACATGTAGGCTAGGAGGGCTGCAAGCAGGGGGAAAACTGGGGGGGGGGAGCCAGCTCAGGACCCCTAAAGGTGTGGGGGCCCATAGGCAGTTGCCTACTTGGCTTAATTGTTAATCCAGCTCTGAGTGTCGGATTCCCCGCCCTGAAACTGGCACCCCCGCCTCCAGCCAGTGCAGACTCCTGCACACTGAACAACTTGGTGACCCATACAGGGGAGCTTTCAAGCCTGACCCCACGTCACCGCCCAGCAGGTGGATGCTTCGATGCTCTGTCTTAGCACCCACTTGACTCCGGCTTCCCCGGCCTGTACAGACATCAACAACAATGATGTTGGACCCCTTCTGTCTTAGACCCGTGCCAGTCTGGCTTCCGACCGGGCCACGGGACGGAGACGGTCCTGGTCGCCTTGGTGGATGACCTCCAACGGCAACTGGACCGAGGCGGTGCGGCAATACTGATGTTATTAGATCTGTTGGCTGCATTCGATACAGTCGACCATCGGTTGCTGATTCACAGCCTCGCCGACATAGGGGTAGAGGGGCTGGCCCTACAATGGCTTTCCTCCTTCCTCATGGGTCGGGGACAGAGGGTGGCGATTGGGGGTGAGCAATCCCAGAGGCGCACATTAGACTGTGGGGTGCCCCAGGGAGCAGTTCTCTCCCCGATGTTATTTAACATCTATATACGCCCCCTCGCCCAGATTGCTCGGAGATTTGGGCTGGGTTGCCATCAATATGCAGATGACACCCAGCTCTATCTACTAATGGATGGCCGGCCCGCCTCCGCCCCGGGGAACCTGGACTGGGCTTTGCAGGCTGTTGCAACGTGGCTCAGACTGAACGGGCTGAAGTTGAATCCAGCGAAGACAGAGGTTCTCCACATGGGTCGTGGCACTCTGGGGAAGGAAATATCTCTCCCGGCCTTTGACGGGGCGCCACTGAAGACGGCGCAACGGGTAAAGAGCCTGGGTGTTTTACTGGAGCCTTCATTATCAATGGAGGCCCAGATAACAGCCACTGCCAAGTCAGCTTTCTTTCATCTGAGGTGGGCGAGGCAGTTGGCCCCTTTCCTAGAGCGGCAGGACCTAGCAATGGTGATCCATGCGACGGTCACCTCAAGACTGGACTACTGTAACGCTCTCTACATGGGGCTGCCTCTGTACCGAACCTGGGAGCTGCAGCTAGTGCAGAATGCGGCAGCCAGGCTGTTACTTGGTCTTCCAAGATGGGAGCATATACGGCCGGGGCTGCGCGGACTGCACTGGCTGCTGATTGTATACCGAATCCAGTACAAAGTGCTGGTCATAACCTTTAAAGCCCTATATGGCCAAGGACCGACCTACCTGAGGGACCGTCTCTCCCTATATGAGCCCCAGAGAGCACTGAGGTCAGTAGGCAAAAACAGACTGAATATCCCTGGGCTAAAAGAAGTAAAACTGCAAAGCACTCGCACTCGGGCCTTTTCCATTGCAGCCCCACAACTCTGGAACCAGCTACCAGAGGAGGTGCGGGCCCTGCGGAACTTAGACCAGTTCCGCAGGGCCTGCAAGACCGCCCTCTTCAGACAGGCGTTTACTAATGATTGTACTAATGTTTACAGCTAGATTAATAATACTTACCGCCACTGTTAGTTTAGGAATGTTTTAATTACTGATTGGTTTTAATGTGATTTTAATGTTTTATTATTGTATTGTTCATTTTTAATGTTGTAAGCCGCCCTGAGCCTGCTTTGGCGGGGGAGGGCGGGATATAAATAAAATTTTACATTACATTACATTACACCCCACCGCCAACACAGCCTTTCGATGTGACCCAGTTCACGCATTGGCTTGCGGAGCAGCAGGACAAGATGATGCATGATTGGATGCAGCAGCAGGAGGCCCAAGCTGGCCTCATCTGCGACATGGTGAAAGCATGAACTGACGCCCACCCTAAGGTGGAACCCAGCTTCGCCATGCGACCGCCAGCCCGCCCTTCTGGCCAAACTAACACCAGAGGATGATATTGAGGTGTACTTGGAAACATTTGAGAGGACAGCAGAATGGCCCAATGGCCCAAATAACAATAGACATGTATACTCAGTCCGTGCCTGACTGGTGGAGCCCCAGCAGCCGTAAGGGCCATTCCTCGAGCCCAGATGAAGGACTATGCATTTGTGAAAGCGGCATCCTTGACTGTTTTGAAATAACCAAGGAGACCTTTCGACAGACGTTCCAGGCTCAGAGGTGGAAGCTGGAGGACCGCCCCCCCTCCTGGCCACGGAACTGGGTGAGCTCACTGCTCAGTGGCTCAACCCTAAGAGCCCCATCATAAATGAGGCGGTGGAGAAGTTGGTGGCCGAGCAGATGGGGCTCATACTCCCAAAAGAGGTGCAAATGTGGGTCATGCGCAGTCGCCCTGCCGCATTGAAGGACCTTGTAACCCTGTTAGAGAACTACATCATGGTTGACCCTAGCGGGGGGCCCCTAGAGAGCCCCAAGGGCCCAGGAGAGGCGCCAACACCCTCCCCTACCACCCGCTGTCCAGCCACAGTGACCATTCCCAAAGAGGGGTGGGGCCAGGGTGTTTTCTTGGGTATGTCCAGCAGAAACAGTGGTGCCAGGAGGAAATAGTGTAAGGACGTGGTGGCACCCACTGCAGCTGGCCAAGGGTGCCAACGGGGAAGACCCGGGAAGGGAGTGCCGACCACTCCAGTGCCCAGTCCCCCGGTAAACATAGGCCCCTGTTCGGCGTTGGACCCAGGGGCCTTGCGTTACCCAGAACCCCCACCCCCCGGCGTACCAAAGACATGTGGTAGCTCCTGATTCCCCAACAATATTGCAGGGAGGTCCTAGTCAGGGTCCAAGTTCATCTGTGGGCCGGGCACCAAGGCCCGGCCTGCACATTGGCCTGGATCCTACAACAGTTCTACTGGCCCTCGGTGTGTGCAGACACTAAGGCCTTCTGCGTATCCTGTGACGCCTGCCAGCGGGTTGCCCAGAGGTTGCCGCCAAGGGTGCCCCTCCAACCCTTGCCCATCCAGCACTGGCCCTTCCAGCGGATAGCCTTCATTGGGCCCCTAGAGCATACCCCCAGCAGGTACTGGTTTATCCTGGTGACAACATGATACGAACAAACAAAACGAACAAGACTAAAATTAACAGTGTGACTACCGAGCATCAATTAGAGTCTTTAACTCACAAGACAACGGAGGCGACGGCTCTTAATTCTCGCAGAGAGAGGACTGGGATTACCGCCGCTGGCCGGGCCGATGCTGATGCGGAAGCGGGGCGCGGCCGCGGACTGGCGTGTGGGAAGAGTCCAAATGACGCCGGGGAGAGAAGTGCAGTGCAGTGCAACGAGAACGCGGGTGGCGATCGTGCTATGGGGTGTGGCCGGAGGCTGTGGCAGACAGAGGCCAGGGAACTTACTGGAGTGCTGTGAGTGGATGGAGTGGTGGACTGGTCCTGGGGCATACGTCTTGGTGGGCACCCTCCAACTCTTGTCTCTCGCCCCTCATCTTTTTACCCTGTGGACGCTACCCAGGCACAGCTGGGCCGGCAGCTGGGAGTTCCCCAACTGGGAAGCCCTGTATGGGGCTCGAGTGACGCAGGGAGTGTGCGGAGCTACAGAGCGATTGGCGGTAGCGACGGAGCTGTGACTGTGCAGGGACGTAGCTGAACAGTTGGGAGGACACAGGGAGGGCCTCACCCCCCCACCCTGGGTCGCCTGAGCTGTGAATGTTAGTAGCCCCTAAGAAAGCCACATCCATATGAACTGCACCCACACTTTGAGAACATTCATGAATATCTGGGCACTGACACTTTAAAAACAGCACTTTAAAAACTGCACTTTACTATCTTCCTCCCTAACTTGGGATCCTGGACTCCCATTCCACTGAAGAATAGATTTTTACTGACCACTATTTTGTTTGGAAATTATTATTAATTAATTAATTAGATATTAGTCAATTGATTGGTACTACGGATTTAATATTATATATTTATATATTTATACATATTTATATATTTATACTTTAGCAGATTAATTGGGGGGAGTGGAATCGAGGGGGACTTTCTTATTAAAATGCTAAGAATGAAATTAATTAATTTTGACTAATCAGAGGGGAATATTAGGGTGGGCTTTATATTAATTAATTATAGATTAAATAAATAGTGAGTCTGATAATTAGGAGATTGAAGTGGATGGTGGGGTGGGAACCTAAACTGTGAGTTTCAGATAATCCAGGTGGGAAGGGGGAAGTCGTCCTAATTATCAGTAAGACCATACCTGGCACAGGTGTGGATGCTTGGCCAGAAGATTCCAGTGCTCCTGGGGAGGGGAAGGTATGACGGTGGAAATAGACAAAATTATAAGGGAAGGAGGCAGAGACAAAACAGTGCTTGACCTCCTTCCAGTCTACTTCCCATCCCAACGGTGACAAGTAGTGGGGCCAAGAGGAATTGCCCATCTCCGTCATTGGTGTTATGCAATGCCAAGTCCGTAAATAACAAGACCTCGATCCTTTGGGAGTTCCTGCTCCGGCAGGATATGGACCTGGCTTGCGTGACTGAGACCTGGGTGCAAGATGGGGAGACGGTGGCTCTCACCCAGATGACCCCCCCCCCGGGCTACTCAGTCTTTCACCAATCACGGACTAGCGGGCGGGGGGGAGGGGTGGCGCTATTAATATGCTATTCCATCAATATGCAGGTGACACCCAGCTCTGTCTGCTAATGGACGGCCGGCCTGACTGCGTCGCAACCTGGCATTGCAGGCTGTGGCAGGTTGGCTTAGGCTGACTGGGTTGAAGCTGAATCCGATGAAGACAGAGGCCCTTTGCTTGGGTCGCGGCGCTCTGGGAGGAGAAATTCCTCTCCCAGTCTTTGACGGTCAGGAGCTTGGGAGTTCTACTGGAGCCTTCATTATCAATGGAGGCCCAGATAGCAGCCACTGCCAAGTTGGCGTTTTTTCATCTGAAGCGGGCAAGGCAGTTGGCCCTCTTCCTAGAGCGTTGGGACCTAGCAACAGTGATCCATGCAACAGTCACCTCAAGGTTGGATTACTGTAATGCCCTCTACATAAGGCTGCCTCTGTGCCGAACCCGGAAGCTGCAGCTGGTGTAGAACGCGGTGGCTAGGCTGTTATTAGGTCTCCCGAAATGGGAGCACATACAGCCAGGGCTACGCGGTCTGCACTGGCTGCCAGTTGTATACTGGGTTCGCTACAAAGTGCTGGTTATTACCTTTAAAGCCCTATATGTTCGAGGACCTGCCTACCTGAAGGACTGTCTCTCCCCATATGAACCCCAGAGAGCACTGAGGTCAATGGGGAAGAACCAACTGACTATCCCCAGGCCGAAGGAGGCAAAATTAAAGAATACCCATACACGGGCCTTCTCCATTGCAGCTCCACACCTATGAAACCAGCTTCCGGAAGAAGTGCGGGCCCTGCGGAGCCTTGAACAGTTCCGCAAGGCCTGCAAGACCTTCCTCTTTAGGATGGCCTTTACATGACTGAATGATTGATGGACTCGTCTTAAGTGATTCCGCCATCATACACACTTGCATCTAATAGAATAGCACCAGAAAGGTTAATTTTAAATTGGAATGTTTTAAGTTGAATGTTGATTTTAAAATTTGTTGTATAACTTATTGTACAGATTGATTATGTTGTTCGCCGCCCTGAGCCTGCTTCGGCGGGGAGGGTGGGATATAAATAAAATGTTGTTGTTGTTGTTGTTGTTGTTATTATTATTATTATTATTATTATTATTATTGACTATGCCATCCGGTAACCGAGGCCATCCCGTTATGTATGCTGCAGGCCATGGGAGTGGCTAGGGCCCTCCTTCAGCTAATATCGATTAATAACGACTTAAGACTGGGGGAT
Source organism: Heteronotia binoei (assembly GCF_032191835.1). Taxonomy (NCBI): domain Eukaryota; kingdom Metazoa; phylum Chordata; class Lepidosauria; order Squamata; family Gekkonidae; genus Heteronotia; species Heteronotia binoei. The sequence continues at coordinate 594,469 of NC_083228.1, read as the reverse complement.
CATGGCCTAAGCAATAGTCCCTGTTAAAATCATAATGGATCCACTGCTGCTAATGTTCTACCTTAGTTGCTTCCCTTCCCCCCTTTTCTTATTTTGATTTGTAACTGGTGTGGAGGAACTAGTCGGCGCCTTCTCAGGGCCTGAGGTGGGATAAAGCCTTGCATAACAATTCAAGGGCATTGGCTAGCTATTGCCTGAGAAAGTATTGACATTTTGCTAAGAATCAACTTTGAAGCTTAACCACCCTGGCCACTTTGTAGCGAAATGGCTGAAAAGATATCAGAAGGCGGTGAGCTTCCTGAGGCCGAAGAAGGGTCGTCCATTCCCTGGCATGTCCTGGATGCCCGGAGAGTAGCGGCATCTCCACAGTTCCAGCAGCTGCTCGTCACCCCGAGGCAGTGGCAGCCCCGGACCTCCACCAGCACCATGGATGAGGCCCCGGCTAGACGCGAAGGCATCCTGAGCCGACACATGAGAAGGGTGCAAATGGCAAACGCGGAAGGGCCCAATCCGGGACCCATGGAGCCGGAGGAGATGGACACTATCGTGGTGGTCCCGTTACACAAGGAGTGCCCGGAACTGTCAGGTGGGGGTTCATTGAAGCTCACAATTAAGCAGACTTGGTAGTTGAAACAAAGTTGAGTTTATTGGATACCTTAGAGTTACTCCAGCTTGGTGGACATTGGAACTGATGGAGATCAGTTCGAATCATTGGCATTTAACATTCTACTTCAAAGCGTTTTCCTCTACCCCCCAATTCCCAAAACAAAGGGTTACTTTGCATGTGAGAATTTTCTCAACATTCCCCCCTTATCTCTTCAGTTGGTGGTTATATTTTCCCGGAGGCAATGTCCTTGTGGCCTCTAGGGAGGAGGTGAGAATCTGGCACATACTTCTTACTTCAAAGAAGCCTTGGCAACCTTTCATATTCTTGGGAAGCTACTCTCTACTTTCCCCCCCCCCTCCCTCTCTACTACTGCGGCCCCTGTATTAGTAAGCATTATAGGCATTGATCCATATAGTTAGTAATCAGTATTTAGCAACAGTATTAATGAACACAGCCTGACATACTGCCCCCCCCTAAGCTCTTGCTCGGGGTTTGTCTGGGTGCAGTAGGTAAAATTGCTTAAGCAGTTGCAGAGCATTAAGATCAGAGGCTTTGACCCACTCGTCGCAGCTGGGTGGGAAGTAGCGCCAGCACAGCAAGTAGTAGAGCACCCCCCTTTAGATTTTAGAGTCCAGGATTTCCTTGACTTCGTGGTGCTTCTGCCCCTTCACCAAGATGGGCTTGAGCTCCGGACCACGAGGGTGCCACCTCGACCCACCCGGATCTCGACGCAAAAGGCTGCAATGGAAAACAGGGTGCACTTTACTGAAAAGTTTGGGCAAGTCCATTTCTACAGTCACTTGGTTGATCACCCTTTTTATTTTGAAGGGTCCCAAGAACTTGTAGGCTAGTTTTTTGGAGGTTTGTGGCAATAGCAAGTTTTTGGTTGAGAGGAACACTGTCTCCCCCACTTTGAAGTCCCAACTGGGAGTATGCTTTTTGTCAAACTGGGCTTTGTAATCTCTCTTGGCCACTTCTAGGTTCTCCTGTATTACTTTCCAAGTTTTCTCCAGGTGGCCCCACCATTGCTGACAGTCTGTGGACTTGGAATCGTCTGCCCCCCCTGGCAGCGAAGGGAACGGCTTTCCCTCATAGCCATTCACCGCCTGAAAAGGAGTCATTTTGGTGGAGCTATGGAGGCTGTTGTTACACCCGTACTCTGCGAACGGCAGTAGTTCCACCAAGTTAGACTGCTGGAAATTTATATAGCGTCTTAGGTACTGTTCTAAAAGCCCGTTCACCTGTTCACTTTGTCCGTCAGTTTGCGGGTGGTAGGCTGAGCTCAGTCCTTGTTCCATTCCCACCAACTTACAAAACTCCTGCCAGAAGTTGGCAACGAACTGTGGCCCGCGGTCGCTAATGACCTTATCAGGGAGCGAGTGGATCCGGACCACGTGCAGGAAGAATAGATAGGCTAATTCCTTGGCCGTAGGTAATTTTCGGCATGGCACAAAGTGGGCTTGCTTAGAAAAAGTGTCCACCAGGACAAGGATCACTATCCGCCCTTGTGAGGGGGGTAGTTCTACAATAAAGTCCATTGACACCACCGACCAGGGCCTCTTGGCTGTGGGGAGGGGCTGTAACTGGCCTGGAACTTTGCCCCCCCCTCCTCTTGGCCATGAGGCACGTCGGGCAGGTTTGTACAAACTCGGAAATGTCCCTTTTCTTTTGGGGCCACCAGAACTGCCAGTTCACTAGGTGGAAGGTTTTTACGTAGCCGAAGTGGCCGGAGAGTTTGCTAGTGTGGCAGTGTTGTAAAATTTCTAACCACAAGCTCTTTGGGACATACAGCCTCCCTTCGTGGTACCAGAACCACCCCCTCTTCTTTTAGCAATCCGTCTGGTCGGTCCTCTCCCTCTTTCTCGCTTTCTATTATCAGTCTATTCTCCCCCCACGGGTTCGACTCTTTGGGGGTCTTTTTTTACCAGGTTTGCACTGCTCCGGCCACCGCTTCGGGGGGTACTAGGGAGTCTATTACTTCCTCCCGCTGGCTCTCATGCTGCGAAAGCCGGGGATGTGCCGCAGAGTGAAGTCGAATTTGGCAAAGAAGCCCTCCCAGCGAATCTGCTTCCCCGTTAGCTTGTGGCGCCCCGTGAGCGCTTCCAGGTTTTTATGGTCAGTCCATATTTCGAACGGCACTTGGGCCCCCTCCAACCAAGACCGCCAGGTTTTTAAGGCAAAAGTCACTGCGAATGCTTCCTTGTCCCACACTGAGCAATTGCGTTGCTCTTGGGAAAACTTTTTGGAAATATAGGCGCATGGCCGCAGCTGCCCCCCCTCGTCTTTCTGCATTAATATGGCTCCTACGGCCACATCGGAAGCGTCACATTGGACCACGAAGGGCTTAAGCTCATCGGGGTGCACTAGCACTGGCTCGCTCGTGAACAATCTTTTGAGGGTGTCAAACGCCTTTTGGCACTCCCGGGTCCATGTTAGTTTGGTGCCCAGCCTCTTTGCATCCAGCCCCCTCCCCTTAGTCTTTAGGAGGTCGGTGAGGGGTAGGGCCACCTTGGCAAACCCCTGAATGAACAACCTATAGAAATTTGCGAACCCGAGAAATGATTGTAGCTGTCTACGTGTCCTCGGGGGTTCCCAGTCTAGCACCGCTTGTATTTTCACGAGGTCCATAGCTAAGCCTTTGCAGACACTCTAAACCCTAGATAGTCCAGTTCCTCCTTGTGGAACTCGCACTTGGACAGCTTAGCATACAGCTTGTTCTGACACAAGGTGGTTAGTACCTTCCGTACGAGGTTCACATGCGAGGGGAGGTCCTTAGAATAAATAATGATGTCATCCAGGTACACCACCACCCCCTTGTACAGGTACTCCCTCAGTACATCGTTGATAAAGTTCATAAACACCCCTGGGGCCCCTTGTAATCTAAACGGCATCACTAGGTACTCCAATTGGCCCATGGGGGTATTGAAGGCTGTCTTCCACTCGTCCCCTTCCTTAATTCTCACTTGGAAGTAAGCGTCTCGCAGGTCCAGTTTGGTAAAAATGGACCCCTCTGAGACGGTGCTTAGTAAGTCTTTAATTAAGGGGATCGGGTATGCGTTGGACATAGAGATCCCGTTTATCCTGCGAAAGTCAGTACAAAGTCTAAGGCTCCCATCCTTCTTCTTTTGGAAGAGAACCGGGGCAGCGTGAGGTGCCATGGCGGGGCGGATGAAACCCCGCTTGAGGTTTTTCTCCAGGAACTTCCTTAGTTCCGCTTTCTCTGCCCACCCCATGGAGTATAGTTTCGCCTTGGGGAGAGACTGGCCGGGAATTAGTTCGATGGCACAGTCCGTGTCCCGGTGGGGGGGCAATTCATCAGCCTCAACCTCGCTAAAGGCCCCCTGTAGGTCCCGGTACTCACGAGGGATGGTGTGGACCTCTTCGACAGACACGCACAGCCTCTCGTTCTTCGGCGGGGCTTTGGGGCCCCACTGCTCCCGCCAGAGGTGAGGTTTGCAACGCCTGTCGGTGAAGTCTATGGTTTGCTCCCCCCACTAAATATCCGGTTGGTGTCTGGCCAGCCACCCTACCCCGAGCACCAAGTCGAAGGACGAGGAGAGGGTGATCACAAAAATTTCCAAGTCCCAGTGATCGTCGATCCCTATGGGGATCCTTTGGGTCTCCTCCACACAGGGCTCGCCCTTCATTATGGTCCCATCCATTTGCTCAAACTGGATCGGGCGTGGGAGGGGTTCTCGGAGCAGCTCTAGCATTTCTACCAGTCTGGGGGTGATGATCTCCCTGGTGCACCCTGAATCTATAAGGGCTCTGGCATGCACGAATCTCTTTAGTTTCACATTCAATAAAGTCAGTGGAACAAATAAAAGGGAGCCCGATATGCTCACCCTCAGTGGTGCCCATACTTCAACGACCTGCCGCCCAGCACCCATCAGTGCAGGTCGTTCCTGTTTCCCGCCGGCTCGGTTTCCCAGGGGTCCTCCTCCAGGTTTTCCAGCATTATAGAATCCTCGCCTAGCACCATCAATAGAGCGGTGCTGCTCCGAATCGGCTCCTTAGGCCTGGTTGGTTTCTTGGCTCCGGCCGGTCCCGGCTTGGGTGTAAAACGGGGACCGCGGGGAGGCGGCTCTGGGCAGTTGGCTGCCAGGTGGTTCGGGTCTCCACACCGATAGCACCTGCGGGTCGAGGGAGGGGGTTTCGCCGTTCCCCCTCCCCCCTGAGTCTTTTTTGCTTCCACCTTCGTGCTTGGCTTAGGCTCTCGCCCGGTTTTGCCCCCTTGCTGCTGCTGGCGTTGAAGGGCCACCATCTTCATGTTGGTCTTGACCTTGCCCGCTAGTTGTATCCACCCGACCAACGTGGTGGGTCTCACCTGCCCCAGGGCCCGATCTAGCAGGCTGGTGTTCAGGCCTCGTCAATACGCCGTTATTTTCATCATCTCGCTCCAGCCCCGGATCTTGGCGCAGGGGGTCTGGAACTCAGCGGTGTATTCCCGGATGGTCATGCTGCAAGTTTTGGAGCGTAGCGATGGCCCTCGTTTCCTGCAGCAGGTCCTCGTACTGGGATAGCAGTGCTTGGAGGAAGCCCCCCACGGTGTCTAGCTCAGGCCCGCTGGTTTCGTATAGGCTCACATACCATCGCTGGGCAGCCCCCTTCATCTTCAACCCCAAGTAGGCAACACGGCTGAACTCATCTGGGAAGGTGTCTCCCCAATAGTGCATGTAACTGTTCGCTTGAATTATAAAGTACTCCACTCCTTCGGGGTTCCCGTCGAACGTGGCATCTAGTTCTCGGGACTTCGCTCGCCTCCCCGGCCTGACCAGGGCCGCCGGTGTGTCCAGAACGGCTGGGGCCGCGGGGGCAGCCGGAGCCGCCAGTGCAGCCGGAGCTGCCGGTGCTGCCAGGGCGGCCGGAGGCACTGTGGGTGGCAACTGAGCCAGTCTTCTGACTCCCCCTGTCAGGGCCCGGTCGATTTGCTTCTTGCAGCATCAGGGCCATATTCTCCTTCATCTCACATCTCAGGTCTTGGGCTAGAGCGGACACCTCTCCCCGTAGCGCCGCAACGAGCTCCGGGCCCTTTGGGGGGAGCTTGTCCCCCTCATCCTCCGACTTCGATTCCTGTGGCCGGTCGTCGGGGTTGGGGAACCGCTCCCCTTTGTACGTGCCCGGTGGCGAGTTGCCACTGCTCCCCGGATTCCCCTTCGGTCCTGGTCTGTTAAGGATGGCCTCGTGCTGGATCACCGCCTCGTCCATTAGGGTGGTCGAGGTGCGGGGGTACCACGCTCTCAGTGTAAAGAAAAGTTCTTGTATATGTGTCGTCCACCCTAGCTTGGCCGGTCTCCTCTCGGTGACGTGCCGCACCAGAGACACCGGGATGTCGATTGGTTCTGAAGGCTCTCGGTTGCTGGGTGCCTTTTCAGCCATCCGCTACAAAGTTACCCGCGCTGATAAACCTTCGTAGGGATCAGTTCCAAAATGTCAGGCGGGGGTTCATTGAAGCTCACAATTAAGCAGACTTGGTAGTTGAAACAAAGTTGCGTTTATTGGGTACCTCAGAGTTACTCCAGCTTGGCGGACATTGGAACTGATGGAGATCATTGGCATTTAACATTCTACTTCAAAGCATTTTCCTCTACCCCCCATTCCCCAAACAAAGGGTTACTTTGCATGTGAGAATTTTCTCAACGTTCCCCCCTTATCTCTTCAGTTGGTGGTTACATTTTCCCGGAGGCAATGTCCTTGTGGCCTCTAGGGAGGAGGTGAGAATCTGGCACATACTTCTTACTTCAAAGAAGCCTTGGCAACCTTTCATATTCTTGGGAAGCTACTCTCTACTTTTCCCCCCTCCCTCTCTACTACTGCGGCCCCTGTATTAGTAAGCATTTATAGGCATTGATCCATGTAGTTAGTAATCAGTATTTAGCAACAGTATTAATGAACAGAGCCTGACAGGAACCAGACGAGGGAGAACTGGGGGCAACGGCTCCAAAGGATGAGGAGGACGAAACAGCCAGGGAGTTTCGAGCCATGGTCCGCAAAGAAGTGGAGAGCGTGGTCAAGGGCCTGAAGATGGAGATGCAGGCCATGACCAACCGCATGGCGGGAGAGATCACCAGACAGATCTCTCGCTCTTTAGGGCTGCCTGGGCCCAGAAGGATTCCTCACCCCCCCCCCCCAAATCCGGCAGCCACCAGCACCAGCGATTCCCGTGCCATTGGCACCGGCCGTGGCCCCAGCTCCACCCGCAGCACCCCGGCCGGTGGGCCCCCCTCCTGCTCCTCGCGACGTAGGGAGAGGAAGGGAGCTCAACACAACCTTCGACAGGGACCTGGACGAGGTTGAATATGCATTATTGTGGGAATACCTTCCTGCATGAGTTCAGCTGAGTGGATTACCTGGGATCGAAACTGAAAGGGGCGGCCAAAAGGTGGTACGTAAGCCTGTACGAAGCCATGAGCCCAGAACTGGACTATGTAGCAACATTCCTACAGCAACATTCCTACAGGCTCTGTTGGCCCAGTACAAAGACCTCCTCCAGGAGACCCGGGCGCTGGTGGCCCTACAAAGCTCAAACCCTTTGTCGTGCAATGTGACGCCTCCGATGTAGCCTTCAGGGCCATTCTCATGCAGAAGGATGAGGAAGGGAAACTGAGGCCGTGTGCTTACATCTCAAAAAAGTTTGCGGCAGAACAAAGAAATTGGTCAGTGTGGGACAAGGAGGCGTTTGCAGTAATGTTTGCCTTAAAAACATGGCGGTCTTGGTTAGAGGGGGTGAAAGTGCTGTTCGAAATATGGACTGACCACAAAAATCTTGAGGCCCTCACAGGGAAAAGGAAACTGAGTGAAAAACAAATCAGGTGGGCCGGTTTCTTCTCTAAATTCAATTTTGTGCTAAAGCACATCCCCGGCACGAAGAACTTTCTAGCAGACGCTTTATCTCGCTTGCCCCAGCACAACAGGCAAAGAGAGGAGATAGTGGACTTGTTAGTTCTGCCCACCCAAGTGGCTGCTGTTGTAACTACACGGTCACAAAAGAAGTGGCAACTACAGGGGTGGAGAACGGAAAAAATGGCAGCAGAGACCAAAAAGGAGGGGGACGAATGGCCAGGGGAAATCCAGAAACGAGAGGATGGGCTTTGGTACAAAGGAGAAAAACTATACGTTCCTAAGACCATGAGATTAGAAGTATTACAGTTTTATCACTCCAACAAACTGGCTGGGCATTTTGGGTACATCAAGACCTTACATCTGGTCAACAGGCAGTTTTGGTGGCCTTCCATGAAAAAGCATATATCTGAATTTGTGTCTACCTGCCCTATTTGCATAATGGCTAAAAGAAGGGGAGGGAAACCCCCTGGGCTAATCAAACCGCTGGAGACCGCCTCTAGACTCTGGTCAATAGTCTCCATGGACTTTATTGTAGACCTACCACCCTCTCTTGGCAAAACAGTAATATTGGTGGTAGTAGATACCTTTTCCAAACAAGCCCACTTTATTCCCTGTGCCCAACTCCCCACCGCAAAGAAGCTGGCTTATTTATTCTTCAACCATGTAGCCAAGCTACACTCAATCCCCGACAAGGTGATTAGTGACCGCGGCCCGCAATTCGTTGCCAACTTCTGGCGGGAGTTCTGTAAACTGATGGGCATGGAGCAGGGGTTGAGTTCCGCCTACCACACACAGACGGACGGACAGACTGAGCGTGTGAACGGGCTTCTAGAGCAGTACTTAAGGTGCTATATAAACCATCAACAATCCAACTGGGTGGATCTATTGCCCTTTGCAGAGTACTGCTATAACAACAGTGTCCACAGCTCCACCAAAGCCTCCCCTTTCAGGCTGTGAGTGGATATGAGGGAAAGTTCCTCCCGCTGCTACCGGGGGGGGGGGGGGAGTAAAGAAAGAGGCGAGCCCTTTTGATCAATGGTGGGGCACACTGACTAAGAGTTGGAAGGAGATACAGGAGAACTTGGAAGTAGCCAAAGAAGCTTACAAAAAGCAATATGACAAAAGCCATGTCCCTGCCTGGGATTTCAAAGTAGGAGACTCAGTTTTTGTGTCTACAAAAAACCTTCCACTCACTCAACCATCCAAAAAGTTGGCTTACAAATACCTGGGTCCTTTTAAGATCAAGAGGGTGATAAATAAAGTTACTATAGAGCTGGATTTGCCAAAGATGTTTAGTAAAGTACACCCTGTCTTTCATTGCAGTCTTCTTCGGAAAGACCCCGGTTGTTCCCCTTGGCATCCTCGGCCGGAAGCACCCCAACCTATCCAGATGGGGAGCCAGAGTCACCATGAGATCCAGGAAATCTTGGACTCAAAGCTTAAACATGGGAAGCTGTATTATCTAATTAGATGGAAATATTTCCCTCCTAGTGAAAATGAGTGGGTAGCAGAGAAAGATCTGTCAGCCCCTGACCTTATCAAGAAATTTCTATCTAAACACCCTCAGAGGCCGAGAGGGTCAGCTTAAGGGGGGCAGTATGTCAAGATCAAATAATAACGACTTAAGACTGGGGGATCATGGCCTAAGCAATAGGCCCTGTTAAAATCATAATGGATCCACTGCTGCTAATGTTCTACCTTAGTTGCTTCCCTTCCCCCCTTTTCTTATTTTGATTTGTAACTGGTGTGGAGGAACTAGTCGGTGTCTTCTCAGGGCCTGAGGTGGGAGGAAGCCCTGCATAACAATTTAAGGGCATTGGCTAGCGATCGCCTGAGAATATATCTAGTAGTTGTGTGTTAATGTTTCCTCCTGTAACCCCCCTCCCCCCATAGGAATGTTTTTGAAGTGTATCTTAAAACCCATGTATCAATGTATTGGTTTCATTCTTAGCAAGCTAGAGGCTTGCGCCAGAGTACCGGTTATCAATAAATGAAGACTTAGTATCAACCTTGACTCATTCTTGAATCCGTCGACTTGACAGTTCACCCATTTCGGACTTCCTGAGATCCTGACAGACCAGGGCTCCTCCTTCCAATCAAGTCTGATGCGGCAACTGTGGGCCCTTCTCAGCATCTGCCAACTTTTCACATCCCTGTACCACCCACAAACAGACAGCTCAGTCGAACGCTTCACTGAAAGAAGGGCTGTGCAAGATGACGCACGACCATCCCAATAGATGGGACCTGTATCTAGACCCCCTCTTCTTTGCCCCATGAGAAGCCCAGCAGGCTTCCTTGGGCTATAGCCCTTTTGAGCTGCTGTTCGGTTGCCAGCCGCGCAGCATCCTGGCTCTCATAAAAGGACAGTGGGTGGCACAACGGCCACCCCCAGCTTGCACACACACCCCCCAGGAATACATTCAACAGCTACAGACCAGGCTGCAACATGCTCATCAGGAGGCACAGCAGAACCTAGCCAGGGCCCAGGTGGTGCAGAGCCAACAATACGACCGGTACGCGCACCACAAACAGTTTCAGGTCGAGGATCAGGTTCTTGTCCACCACCGGGCGATGCCTGGCCCAGGAAGGGACACCTGGGAAGCCCCTTTCAGAGTCATATGAGTCCAGGGTCCAGTGACCTATGAAATACAATATGGGGCTCGCCCACGTGACACGAAAATATTCCACGTGAACCACCTAAAGAAATGGCACAGTTGTGACTAAGAGGACACGCTGCTAGCCCACATCCCCAAAGAACTGCAAATCCCCAGAACTCCCATAGCAATCCGACAGCCTGGGGAATGAAGAACTCTAGATGGACTCCTCATTAAAACCAGGGCAAATTCAGGAGCTCCGCGAGCTTTTGTACACCGTGCCCAGTGTCTTCTCAAAAATGCCAGGGACCACAGTGCAGATTGAATATGTGATTGAGACCAACCCAGGCCAAGTGGCTTGGGTCTCTTGGCAGCTGTTACCATGTAAGCAATGGGAAGATGTGTGCTGTGAAACCGAAGAGATGTTGTGCCTGGCATCAACGAACCCTCCCACAGTGAGAGGAGGAGTCCCATAGTACTGGTCCCAAGACATGGTTCTGCATTGATTTTAGGGAATTAAACAAGGTGTCCTGTCACCCCATGCCCTGGGCTGATGTGCTTTTAGACTAGTTAGGGGTGGCGAAGTACTTCTTGGCTGTGGACCTTGCCAAAGGCTATTGGCAGGTGTCCCTATGGATGGCGGACTGGCCCAAAACAGCTTTTGCCAAGGCCTTTTTCAGTTCACCAAGATGCCTTTTGGGCTACATGGCACTGCCGCCACGTTCCAGTGCCTCGTCGACACAGCCTTTGCGGATTGCCGAAGCTTCACCGCAACATACATTGATGATATCATCGTTTTCAGTTTGGACTGGAACACACACCTCCCCCACCTAGGGGTGATCCTGAGTGCCCTCCAACAGGCTGGCCTGTGGGCCAATCCGGCCAAAAGTTTCATAGGCTTCCAGGACCTCAAGTACTTAGGCTTTGTCATGAGGAAAGGGCTGCTATGGCCCCAGCTCCAGAAAGTGATGCGAGTCCTGCGATACTCCAAACCAGCCACCAAACGTCAGCTCAAGCGATTCCTCGGCATGGGAGGCTATTATAGTCGGTTTATACCCCATTACGCCACCCAGGCCGCCCTACTGATGGACGCCCTGTGGAAATACAGCCCCAACCAGATTGACTGGACCCCGGCATGCCTCGAGGCATTCTGTTGCCTATGGCAAGCACTCTCGGACACCACTCAGCTACACTCGCCTAATTTTGACCTGCCCTTTTGGGTCCACACCAACGCCTCGGAGATAGGCCCTGGGGCCATACTGGCCCTGGTGGTGGATGGGCAGGAGGTTCCCATATTGTTTCTGAGTCATAAATTGCAGCCCATGGAACAGAAATACTCCATGGTGGAATGGGAAGCTTTGGCCATCACGTGGGCAGTTGGAGCATTACAATATTACTTGACTAATAACCCTTTTTATCTTGTCACAGATCATGCACCCCTGCAGTGGCTGCAGCAAATGAGGGACCATAATCAGCGGGTCCTTTGATGGTACTTTTCCCTTCTACCTTTTAGATTTACTGTCTGCTACCAACTGTCTGCCCTGGCTACACGAAGAAGAACCCCCCCCCCCCCCGAGAAAACACAAAGCGGGAGGGGGTGCCTGGTATCGGGGGACCTCCTCCTCCCAGAACCATTGGGTGGGGTACCAGAGGTGGGTGCACCCCGCCGGAACTTCCAGTTCCTCAGTCCCACCCTGTGGTTCCACCACGAGTGAGGCTCAAGCAAGCAGCCCAAAGCGAAACACCTGCACCCTGCAGGGATTGGCTGGGGGCAAGGGCAGAAGTAGTGGGGATGGGGATTTAGCCACGGGTTACAGGGGCGGCTGCGGAGGATGTGCCTGGGGCTTACCATGAGGCAGCTACCCAGAGAGAGGGAGAGAAGAAAGCAGTGGTAAGTCCCAGGAGGAGGTGGCAAAGGAGTGGTAAGTCCCGGGAGGAGGGTGAAGCCGACCCCCTTTCCGGCACCCCTGCCTCCAGCCAGCGCAGACCCCTATACACCGGACACCTCCTTTCCATCTTTGAAACAGAAACTAAAAGTACACTGAGATAAAGGGGATCAGAAACAGAAAGTAAACAGGCAGTCTAAACTGAAAGCGAACTGTTATGTCAGGACTTGTTACCTAATGTTTTGTTATAGTGGCTCCTAAATAAGCATAGCTGGAGTTGTTCTCCAGGAGCCTTAGAGGAGCTTTAAGTTCCTGAACAATAGACCACCAGGATTCTGGGATCTGCCTGCTGATCGGGCATGCAGTGGCTGGCAGCCAATAGGAAGCAGGAGGGCAGTTCAAACCCTCCAATAGTTTGGTGAGTGGGAGGAGTTATTGCGAACAACCAGGCTGAAGCCTGTGTGTGTTTGTTAACTGAAAAAACTAATAGACAGAGCTACAACATTCCCAATCTGGATATCTGACCATGCTCCCATAAGTATTGAATTGGAGTTAAAATTACCCACAACAAATAGACCCTGGAGATATAACAATTTAATAATGGCGAAAGAAGAGGACAGAAAATTTATGAAAACACAGATAAACTTATATTTTAAGGAAAATAGAGGAACGGTACCCAATAATATAATATGGGATGCTGCCAAAGCGGTAATAAGGGGTCATTGCATAAAGAAAGAAAAGTGTATAAAAAGTGAATGGTACGAAAAAAGACAAACCAAATTCCAAGAACTAGAGAAGTTACAAAGGGAACAAATGGTAAAATATTGCCCTACATTACAGAGTAAAATTAAAGAGATTGAAAAGCAGTTGGAGGCACTAGATATAGCTACAATATGGAAAAAGGAAATTATGGTAAGGAACAACTTTCAGAGGAATAGTATTAACACAGCGAAAAGATTGGCGAACTATTTGAAGATCAAAAAAGCAAAACAGAAGGTTAAAAGTATAAAAATAAATAACAACTCAACACAAAGCTCCAAGGAAATCATCAAGGCTTTTGAGAACTTTTATAAAAATCTATATAAGAAAAAGACCACAATAGAGTTTCAGGAGACAACCAGTCTAGTTTTGGAGAAAGAAGGGAAAGAAATATTAGAGGGCGATATTACAGTTCAGGAAATAAGGGAAGTAATAAAATAATTTTAAAAAGGCAAATCATCAGGGCTAGATGGTTTCACAGGCGAATTTTATAAAGAAATGATGGAGATTGTTGCACCCAAAATGCAGGTAGTCTTTAACGAAGTTTTGAAAGGGAAGAATGCCCCAGATACGTGGAGGGAAACAGAAATAATATTAATCCTAAAACCTCAGAAGGATCTGGAAGAAGTAGGTTCATATAAACCTCTTAAACCAAGATTACAAGATCTTTGCAAAAATATTGGCAAACAGACTACAGAAAGTCATTCCGACAATCATAAAAAGGGATCAATATGGGTTTATTAAAGGTAGAAATATAGCATACTCCATTAGAAATATTCTCAATTTCCTTTATCATGGTCAGCAGAAGAAAATAGGATTACTAAAATTGGATGTTTATAAAGCCTTTGACACTCTTTCTCATGAGTATTTATGGCAAATACTGAAGAAAATAGGGATAAGGAAAGGGTTCTTACAGGCAACTCAGGAGATTTATAAAGGAGGAAATGCAAAAGTAAGAGTAAATAACGAACATTGGGGATATCATCTAGAATAAGGAGTGCTAAAATGATGTGGGTACCAAAATTTACGTACCTATTTCAAACGTTGCCTCTGGGAACAATGAAAAATAAAATTGAACAATGGAACAGAGCATTAAAAGAGTGGATATTTGACAGTAAAAAATGCAGGTTCCATAAGAGAATAATATATAGTCATAAAACAGAATTTGGATGGGGAATCCTGGACCTAAACAATTATTATGAAGCTTTTCAACTAAAACCATTATTAGAAATAGGCGAGGAAAAGACACAGAAGTGGGTTAACTTTGAGAATGAAACTAATAGGTAGATTTTTTTCTAAAGTTACGAATAAAGACTTAAAACTAACAATAGGCCCTAGAAGAGCATCATTAGAAGTTTGGAAGAAATGGCAACCCTATTGGTTAGGAAAAATTTCTAGATGAGCACCCCTCGAAACTGTTAACGAGGAAGTGCAAGAAATAAATTGGTGGGAAATGTTAAATCTTAAAGGTTATCACAGAGTGGGGGATATGTTTAGAAGTGGAAATCTTAAATCCTTACAGGAAGTAACAGATGATATAGGTAAACAATATTGGTTAAAAATAGCTGGTCTATATAAGGCAGTAAAAACGATTAGCGAAAATGAAGAACTTTGGATAGATGCACCAATGGAAATAATATACAAAGAAATGGCAAAGCAGAAAAAGGGTTTGGTAGGGAAAATATATAGAAAGATGATAATAAATAAGGATAAAATAACAGAATACTTACAAAGGAGATGGAGCCATGAAGGTCAGATAACGGCGAGGATGGCGGATAAAATTGCGAAAGGAATAGAAGAAATCAAAGTAACCAAATTTAAAGAACTTGAATATAAATTCTGTAGTAATGTCACACGACTCAGGGTTGAGGATCTCACACCAGTCTGTCCATGCTGTCTGTGTCAGTGGTTGCATTGTTTTATTTTATACATTATTCTTTACATAATCATTTACTAACAACGTGCACAATGGTGAGACCTTAGCTTTTCCCAAATGTGGATTCCAGGAAGGAGGTGAAAGGTCAGCACATTCCAAGACCCTCAGCATTCTTGCATAGGGCAAAGTACAGGAAGGTTTTAAGCCTCCCTTCTAAGTCTAGAGATGAAATCCAGGCAAGGGTGGTTTGCCACGCCGTTGCCTTTTCCTTCAAAATTCCTTACAAAATGGTATAAGACACCAGCACAGCTAGCTAACATGATTCCAGGATTAAGCCCGTTATGCTGGCACTGTAAACACTCTAAAGGCTGGTATGCACACATGTGGTGGGAATGTTTGGAAGTAAAGACCTTTTGGAAGGAAATTATCGAAATCGTTAGAAAAGTATGCAATATAACACTAAATATAGATTTTAATCTAATGTTAAGTACAATAGGAGGCCCGATAATGGACAGGAGTATTCAAAATTTAGTTAAGGCTATGATACTGGCAGGAAAGGCGGTTATAGCTCTGGGTTGGAAAGATAAAAGTAAATGGACAGTAGAAATCTGGCACAACTATTTGTTTGAATTTATACAGTCATACATTGTGGCGTCAATCAACGAAGAGACAACATGGGAAGGGAAATCTAATGAAATTAAGACCAGATGGAAGACCTACCTAGACTGGATATTGAAAGAAGGAAGAAAAGACATTCAGTGGAAGATTAAGACTTTGTGCCCATGGCTGGGGTAAAAAGACTAAGAGTAAAGGAAGGAGGAAGGGAGAGATCAAAATGTATATAGCTACAAATATTTGTTGTAACAGACTAACTAGAACAATTTTAAAAAAAAAAGGGAGCCTAGAGATTTGAGGCCACAATTTCTTATCCATTACCTAAGTGATGAAAGTCTATACCAGCCTTCATGTCATGGAAATCAGAAATCATCCAATAAGCCTCTTGTGGGTACCATGAGACAGGTGTTCAAGGAAATAGAAAGTGAGCTAGAGTTACACCAGGAGCCAATTGAGGTCTTCAAACTTCTGCAAAGCTTAAAATCTCAGGACGCTGACATAAAGTATATGCTTGCTGATCATCCAATAAATCTCAAACAGGTACAAAATGTGTCATACAGGCATAAACTGAGGAAACGCATAAGCAATGATGAATTGTTCAGCACTGTGGAACTCTCTGTCCATATGGAGTCATTTCGACAGGCCTTCGATGCTTAAACTGAGAGAGAGCTGCCACCTGACATCAGCTAGAGTTCCCAGTGACCAACCGTCTGAAAAGCAGAACCGCCAACATAGTAATGGTACAGCACTGTGGAATAGTTTTTAAATTTTAATTGTATTAATGTTTTATAGATTTTATTGACTTATTGTTTTAAATCGTTTAAACGATTGTTGTAAGCCGCCCTGAGTCCGCTTGCAGAGAGGGCGGGATAAAAGTCTAATGTAAATAAATAAATAAATTGTAACAAGTTTCATGCTGGCGCCTGACCTCACTATTATATTTGGGCATCCAGAGCTCATTAAATAGGCCCGTGCTCTTCTTTACTTATCAAGCGAGGATGAGAGCTTGTCCCAGCTTGCCTCATACGATACCACCTTTAAACTCAGGGGTTTCTATTTGTCTCCCTTAGTGATGAGAAATGTCACATTGAAAGGTGATCCAGTGTTTCCTGTGGCTTTTCTGCTTCACAAGAAGAAATTTATGGCCTACCTTCAAGATTTCCTTCTCAAACCACTTATACAATTGGGTGCAGAAAAGCTATGCCAAGCTAATAAAGAGATCGCTGAAGTAAGTAGCAAAGTGAAAGCGGAAGTGATGGCACTGCCGGCTGCATTGCGCAAGGAACAAGTGAGAGTCAAGTCGCTGGAGAGGCTTATGGAGTAGAAGGTAAAGGAAAATGACGAACTCACAAAAATCTGTGATGACTTGATTTCGAGGATGGAGAAAAAGTAAAACTGTTCTAATATGTATTGTAAATAGTTCTTTTTGTTTAATTAAAATTATTGTTTTTTAGAAAAGTTTTAAAATGTTTTAATTGTTTTTAAATTGTAGTTATAGATGTTTGAACTGATTGTTAGCCGCCCTGGGTCCACTTGCGGAGAGGGCGGGATAAAAGTCTAAAGTAATAATAATAATGAAAAATGTACCATTTGTGACTGATAGAGAAAAGGGTATTGTACAGCCAAACTTCCCACACATCCCGAATGCGTACTGTAAAAATCACATTATGAGAGATGTCAGAATCTGGATTAAAAAGCATGGAGAGAATAACAGTGATCTTAAGGTTTTAAAGGACCACATTTTGAATTCAGAGTCTCAGTAAGAATATCAACTCAAGTATGAAAAATTTAGCATCCTATGGAGCCAGTCTTTCAGGCAATACTTTGATAGAGAAGGATAGCGTACCAAGACACGTGGCCAGGTTTTTTGGAATATATATTCCAAAAATGCAGTTGGTTACCTCCATGCTTGAAAGGAGACGAATGGAGTGTAACAACAGGGTCATAGTTAATCACTCTTAGCATGCCACAATTAAGGACTGTACACATCAGCCTCCCATTTTGACATACTTATTTGCTTCACTGTTTTCCCCCTTCCTAATTAAATCCAAACAAATGGTAACCATATAAGCTTCGTTTGTTAGTCTTGTTTGGTCTTTGCATCTGTTAAAACATCTTCATTATGTTGTATGCTAATGCTGTATGTTTACCCTCTGCCTACATTTATGGACTGTTAATTTCCATTTCAATGTATCTGAGGTAGTGTGCATGAACACAAAAGCTCATACTTGAACAAAACTTTGGTTTAAATGTGCCACTGAACTCAAACTTTGTTCAAGATCCTCAGAAACCTGTGATACCAAGGCTTATGATACTAGACAAGCCAGGCCACCTCTAGAGTGACCCCATAGGTCCTTTCAGGGCTTTTTGAGAAAGTGACTCTCATATCATCTGTGTGTTTGACAAAAATGATATTAAAAACAGGTGGAAGGGACTGAATTTCTTCATATGAGGACCTAGATAATCAGCCTGCACATCCCAGCACAACAGCTTTATAAACGGCGGTCAGGCCATAAACTGGCCAGCTGAGATGAACAAACTATGACTGTGGGCCCCAGGAGGACAGAAGGAGGCCCTTTCAACATAAGAGTAGGGGTGTCGGACCCATTTGTTATGAGGGCCAGACCTTGTTGGGCTGAGCCATGTCGGGTCGGGCCAGGCCAGGTGTATACCTATTTAAGATTAGGTAGCATATAAACTTTATGAATGACACAGACAAACACAATTTTTTCTTTAAAAAAGACTTAAAACATGCTTAAGACGTTAGCACTTGTTGGCCTTAAAGGTGCTTTCTTTGTATTTCTCCTGTGGGATACAAGGAACTGGGCAAAGGCAGCTCTGGCTCTTTCCTTCCTTCCCCAGGGGACCAGGAAGGGGAGGAATGCCTCAGCCAATAGAAAGAAGAGGGGCTTGGCTCAGTAGCTCTGCTGTGCGATTGATGGAGCCTGGAAAAACTAGCTGCCTTTCTCCCTCAGCTAAATGAGAAAACAGAGCTTTTGCTCTGTAGGTTCTGAGTGACTGAGCAAGCCTTGCAAAGCAAGCTGTAATGCAGAAGGAAGCAATAGACAGAGAGAAGAAAACAAATCATAGCCAGTTGCTCAGGGGCCTGATTCGGCCCTCCGGCCACATGTTTGACACCCCTGTGTTAGAGGAAGATGGCTCTAGCCTCTCAAGAAGGTTTCTTTACCAAGAAGGGTATCCCTCATGTGGACTTAATAGAAAACTGAACTTCCAACTTATTGAGAGAAAGTGATTGGGCAGCAGGCAGTGTTCCCTTTGGTTAGTGCGAGTCCACAGTTTTTTTAGCCTCTGGCTCACAATTTTTTGCCTTAGGAAAAATGGCCCAAGAGCAAGCTAATTTATGCAGTAGCTCACAGCTTTAATGCCAGTAGTTCATGAAATAGAATTTTTACTCATAAGACTCCACAGCTTAGAGGGAAAACTGGCAGCAGGTATACCTTGTAAGTCCTTTCTATAGCTCTCCCTGTCATTGAGATTTCCCAACCTATCAGTGATATTACTTTGTTCTTTAGCTAGCAAGGCTTGTATTGTAGAAGGATTGTGTTGCACACACCATCAGTGCCAAGAATTGAGTCTCCAGCCCAATTTAAGAGACTCAACAGCCAGAGGTCTAAGTGAGTTGATTTGGAGATCCTTTTATTACATATCGATATGCAGGAGGAAAACACATCTTTCTGTACCATCATCCTCCCTTTTTCCTCAGCTCTCCTTCACAAAACATAACATATTTATACAATTTTGACAACAAAGCAGGTCTAGTGGATTGATCACAAAGATCACTTTTGGTATCTCATTGGTCAGATAAACCCTGTCTCCAATTTTAGAAATGAAAGATCACCCAGGATGAAGTAATTCCTTTGAAGCCCTTTTGATCTGTACCCCGAATTCCTGCCTTCCTGGTATCTGGGCAGAACTCTGTGGTTATGGTGGTCATCTGAGAATGTGCGAATAGCCAAGGGGTTGTTCAGGTTCTTTGTTTAGATTTTTGGCTCAGTTCCAGAAAATGTGTAAAAGGCAGAACCTCTACCTTTGTGGGGGTGTGATGACTCTTTCAGGCTGGGGGGGTCTCTCTGGACGTAGGGAGAAAAGGATGTTTACAGAACATGATGACCTTCAGTGAGAGATGTTTACATTTCCAAGAGAAACAAAGCACAGTTCTAACCTGTCAGTACTGTAAAATGCTTTGCATTTTGGTCATTCAACAATGCTGATTCATATATGTTAAGGCAGGCTCTATGATTAAGAGTTAGTGCAGGCTCTATGCATGTTCTAGTGCAAATCTGAATCTACATTCTACAATTGTATTAGATTAGAATTGGCCTTCTCCATAGGATCATCCTTCAATAAAATTGACAGTACTAAAGTGGACTTAGGTTCAGAGGTGGAATTAATACTTTCCTTAACTGCTTTTTGAGGAATTAAAGTAGGACTTGCTACCGCTTTGACTGGAGAAAGGTCAATCAGTGGTTATTGTGTTGTTTAAAGTGAGCCTTTTCCCACATTGGCTGTGATGGGTGGAATGGAGCTGGAGATTTTAAAACAGGAGATTTAAAAGGAGGTTTAGATGGAACTAATGGGATCACATCAGGTGTACAGAAACACTTTTGGGGCGAAACTTCATGAAGTTGAAACCAGCATTGTCCTATTATCAGAGTAGGGACATGAGAACTAGAAAAGCTTTAATGAAAGAAGGTTCTCTCTAAGAGGACCAGGAAACCTTTCAAAAAAACTTCAAATGTCCCTTAGAAAACAATCAAGTAGATATGCCAGGTGTTCCTCAATATGCCTTTTCCCGCTTCAATCACCCTACCATGGCATAACCCAGTGCTCAGTGAAATTTGGTTGGGTTCCAAAATCAAAGAAGGTTTAGATTTAACAGACACTCCATATAAAGGATTAAGTCCCTCATGAGCATGAGAGCAAATCAGGGCTTTTTTTGTAGAAAAGGCTCAGCATGAACTCATTTGCATATTAGGCCACACCCCTGATGCCAAGCCAGCCGGAACTGTGTTCCTGTGCATTTCTACTAAAAAAAAGCCCTGCAACTAATCTCTTTTGAGTCTTTGACCGAAAACCATCAGAATTAACATTACCAGCCTGAGCAAGAGCATCCATCTTATCATAAAGGATATTTGCAATTTAAAAGGATTGAGATGCCAGGAGTTTTTAAGTATCTCTCTATAACAGCATGTCTCTTTCTTCCTAAAGTGAAGCATCCAAAATAGAACTTAAATTTAAGGCAGGAGCAGAGAAATGATCATGTAGCTCATTCTGTTCTGGGATGGGGTTCATCACTAAGATCAAAGGGGCAATTTTTGGTTTTAGCACCAAATTCTAAAAATGTATCCCACTTAGACTGCTTATTTGCAGGTAGTTTAGGACTGAAAGAATAATGTATTCTCCTACTCATTTGGTTATTACTGTTATATTGATATTTGTTTCCACTACAGAATAAGTTAAAATGAAATGTGTTCCCACTTTGGAATAAAATAAAATTTAAATCAACTAAAAGGCTGAAGGAATGCCATTATTTGCCTTCCCCTGCAGATGGACTCAGAGTCCACAAGCTGAGTCAAATGAACCAAGTTTCTTAAAATTCAGAAATACTAAAACAATTATCCCTGCCAAAAAAGGATAGAGATAAAATGAACTAATGAACAGAGAAAACAGAGAAAAGAAAAGGATGAAATGGTGTCTCAGTCCCAAGATTTCTCTAACCAACTAACAAGCAGCAGCAGCTTTGCCTAAGGGGATGTGGGCATGGGTGTTGTGGAGGGGGAGAAACCTCCCAGCTTCTTCTATAGTTCCCGTCTCTCAGCTAAGCTCAGCATCTCAGCTTCACGGCTCATGCCTATCAAGGTCAACCTCTTCCAGATAAAACTAGAAGCTAAAAGTTGAAAGCTAGAAGACCTCAGCCCATTAAGGCACAGAAAGAAAAAGATAAAAATAATAAAAAACCTGCAGCGCCTGCAACACCTCCCAATGCGCCATGAGTTCCTGCCTATTTAAAACCCTAGCTTCTCTCCCCACACACAAACTACGATAAAATGAAGAAGGGAGAGAGTTGTGAGCAAAATAAATATAAAAGTAGAAGTATCTGGGCACAGCACAACCCACAAGCATCTAATCCCTCTCAGCTAGTTCCGGTGAAGCATTTATTTGCTTGGCTCCTGGTCTCAGATTCTGTGCAGGTGTAGCTCCTCAGGTCTCTTCATTAGCTCACACCCTCCAGCTGTGAATCTGGTAGGCGAGGGGGCACTCACTCGCATCCTGGAATGTCCCATACTGTCCAGTGATTGCTTGAGGAGGCCAAGCTTATAAGTATAGTTAGAGAGAAAAATCCTTACCCCTTTTTACCTTTCCTCTCTACCCTTCCTTGGTGCCAAGAAGATATTTGTACTGTGTTCTGGAACTCTTGGCTTTAAAAACCAACTGCATTGGGTTAGGACTCCAGGAAATAAGTGTAGCTAGTCAGTTTTGCTATTTCTGTGCATTTCAATGAATCATAGAAAGGACCTTCAGGGACACCTAGTCCAACCCCCTGCACAATGATGGTTGGGCCAGAACCTATAGGTTGAAATTAAATCAAAAGTTTCCAGCTCAGCATTAGGAAGAACTTCCTGACCGTTAGAGCAGTTCCTCACTGGAACAGGCTTCCTCGGGAGGTGGTGGGCTCTCCTTCCTTGAAGGTTTTTAAACAGAGACTAGATGGCCGTCTGACAGCAACGAAGATCCTGTGAATTTAGGGGGAAGTGTTTGTGAGTTTCCTGCATTGTGCAGGGGGTTGGACTAGATGACCCTGGAGGTGACTTCCTACTCTAGGATTCTAAGAATTTCCTGACTGTTAGAGCAGTTCCTCAGTGGAATAGGCTTCCTCGGGAGGTGTTGGGCTCTCCTTCCTTGGAGGTTTTTAAACAGAGGCTAGATGGCCATCTGACAGCAATGAAGATCCTGTGAATTTAGGGGGCCGTATTTGTGAGTTTCCTGCGTTGTGCAGGGGGTTTGACTAGATGACCCTGGAGGTCCCTTTCAACTCTATGACTCTGTGCTTAGCCACTGTGCACCAGCTATATGTAGCACTGCTCACTGTACCCCATTTCACCGTCTGAAGTGTGCATGCACACAAAAGCTTACTTTGTGAATGAACCTTGTTTGGTCTTAAAAGCTGGTATTGGTCTGCAACTTTGTCCCTATTTGTGCGATCTCATTTTATTGCATTGTGCCAGCTGCACCACACAGCCTGGCTGTCACTTGAAGCTGCCTCGGGTGATTCCATTCGCCAGCCGCTTTCGCCACCCGACCCCCGCCTTCCCGGCTGAGGAGCGCCGGCGACTCGCTGCATCTCTCCGGGACTCCTCAGGCCAGAGCAGGCAGCCCCGCCCACTTGGGCCAGCGTTGCCTGCTGCTCCGGGTCTTGCTTTCCACCTCGGCCGCACTGTGGCCTTGCAAAGGAAGCCCGCCCAGGAGGCAGCGATGCCAGCGGAGGTCTGGCGCGGATGCAGCGCGCTTCCCCCCGGGGAGGGAGCCCGGCGCCCCTTGCTGGTTCCCGGGCCTTCTGCGGCCACGGGGGAGGGGCGGTCCCGCGCCTTCCCGACACGCCCCTTCTTGTGACGCCACCAGGCGCCTCCTCCTCCTCCTCCTCCGCGGTGATGCCCCCGGCCGGCTCCAGCGCCTTCTTCCGCCGCAGCCGCCCGCTCTGGATGGCCCTCGTGGCGGCAGGCATGGGCTACTACGGCGTGAGTAGCGGGACGGGGCGGGACGGGACGGGGTACCCGCTGAGCTGAGCTGGGCGGCTGCTGCTCGCACCTTTTCGCCTGAGCTCAGGAAGGATGGCCCAGAGCACGCTGGGGGTTTTGCAGTAGCTCGCATCTTTCATGCCGGAAGCTCACAATGTAGAAATGTTGCTCACAACAGACTCTGCAACTTAGAGGAAGCTTTTGTATGTTGCACCTTTAAGACCAACCCCTTTTTATTGAGAACGTCAGCTTTCGTGTGCTCTTAAGCACGCTTCATCAGACGAGGAATCCAGCACAGGGAGCAAAGCCATGCATAGCTGAGCTGGTAGGCAGCGGCTCAGAATGCCACTAAAATTCACAGGCTCCTTATCAGATAGATGCAAGCCGGCAGCCTGTTGGTCTGAAGCAGTTGAACAAAGCAGGAGTCAAGTGGCACCTTTAAGAACAACCCATTTTTATTTGGAATGTCAGCTTTCATGTGCTCTTAAGCACACTTCATCAGACGAGGAATCCAGCAAAGTGAGCAAAGCCATACATAGCTGAGCAGAGCCATACAGAGCTGGTAGGCAGTGACCCAGAATGCAACATGGTACAGAACAAATGACAGTGAAATAAAATTATCTGGTAGGCCAGTGGTTTAGAATGTAAGATGGTACGATGACAGAATAGTAAAATTAACAAATTGAGCAAACCTTTGATCTGAGTAGCATGAGGTTTACTCAATTTGTTAACCAGAGGATGTTGTTTGGAAACCAACTATTGTCAATATAGGGAGAGGCCTCAGGTGAATCGAATAGGATACTGTCCACCCTCCAAGGCAGGTCTTTTCTCTAGGATGGGGAGAGAGATCTGTTGTCTGGAGTTGTTGTAATCCCAGGAGATCGTCAGGCTCCACCTTGAGGTTGGCTGCCCTAGCCCTAGCAGCACCCTTCGAGTGACTTGATGCCACCTGACTGGCATGACTGTTCAGCAGCAGCCCCGCTATGACAGCCAGTGTTACTTAGCATTTGCCAACCCCACAATGGGAAATTCCTGGAGATTTGAAGGGTGGAGCCTGGAGAGGATGGGTTTGAGGAAGGCTGGGATGTGCCAAGCCTGCCATTTCCTCCTGGGAAACAACTGTTGCCAATCTCCTGGCGAGAGCTGGAGATCACTCAGAATTACAGCTGCTCTCCAGATGACAGACTTCAGCTCCCCAGGAGAGGAGAGGGAGTGAATGACCAAGGGGTAAAAGGATTACTGAAGGAGGATAGAAGCTGAATGATAGAAATGGCTGAGAAGCCGAATGCACTCCACTGTTGAAGATGAGAAGTCTTTGCCCACTCCAGAACTGCTAATTTTGGGAGGGGTGTTGAAAGACCTGAGTCAGATTGAGGTGACGAGAGAGGAGGTCCTACAACTGATAGACAAATTAAAAACTGAAAAGTCACCAGGCCTGGATGGCATACATCCAAGAGTTCTGAAAGAACTCAAAGTTGAACTTGTGGATCTTCTG
The DNA here is from genome assembly GCF_032191835.1 of Heteronotia binoei. NCBI lineage: Eukaryota > Metazoa > Chordata > Lepidosauria > Squamata > Gekkonidae > Heteronotia > Heteronotia binoei. Next base: position 570,037 of record NC_083228.1, on the reverse strand, counting down.
ACAAAAATATGTAATCTTTCATTGATATCTGCCTCTGTTCCTGAGGATTGGAAGGTAGCAAATGTCACCCCCATCTTTAAAAAGGTTCCAGAGGAGATCTGGGAAATTACAGGCCAGTCAGTCTGACTTCAATACCGGGAAAGTTGATGAAAACCATTATCAAAGAGAGAATTAGCAGGCACATTGATGAACAAAAGTTATTGAGGAAGACTCAGCATGGGTTCTGTAAGGGAAGATCTTGCCTCACTATCCTGTTACAGTTCTTTGAGGGGGTGGACAAAGCAGACCCAACAGATGTTTACCTTGACTTCCAGAAAGATGAAGTTCCTCATCAAAGGCTCCTTAGTAAGCTCAAGAGCCATGGGGTAAAAGGACAGGTCCTCTTGTGGATCAAAAACTGGCTAATTAATAGGAAACAGAGAGTGAGTATAAATGGGCAATTTTCTCCATGGAGGATGGTAAGCAGTGGGTGCTGCAGGGCTCAGTATTGGGTCTGATGCTTTTCAACTTGTTCATTAATGATTTGGAGTTGGGAGTAAGCAGTGAAGTGACTAAGTTTGCAGATGACACTAAATTGTTCAGGGTGGTGAGAACCAAAGAGGATTGTGAGGCACTCCAAAAGGATTTACTGCTGCTGCTGCTGAAGATGATATTGGATTTATATCCCGCCCTATACTCTGAATCTCAGAGCAGTCACAATCTCCTCTACCTCCCCCCCCCCACAACAGACACTCTGTGAGGTAGGTGGGGCTGAGAGAGCTTTTACAGCTGCTGCCCTTTCAAGGACAAGTCCTGTGAAAGCTATGGCTGACCCAAGGCCATTCCAGCAAGTGCAAGTGGAAGAGTGGGGAATCAAACCAGGTTCTCCTAGATAAGAGTCCGCGCACTTAACCACTACACCAAACTGGTTCTCCTCGCCAAGGCTGGGCGAGTGGGCATCAACATGGCAAATGAGGTTCATTGTGGCCAAGTGCAAAGTAAATGCACATTGGGGCCAAAAATTCTAACTATACATACAAGTTAATGGTGTGTGGGCAGAGACTGACTGACCAAGAGAGAGATCTTGGGGTTGTGGTAGATAACTCACTGAAAATGTCAAGGCAGTGTGCGATTGCAATAAAAAAGGCCAACGCCATGCTGAGAATTATTAGGAAGGGAATTGAAAACAAATCAGCCAGTATCATAATGCCCCTGTATAAATCGATGGTGTGGCCTCATTTGAAGTACTGTGCACAGTTCTGGTCACTGCATCTCAAAAGAGATATTGGGAAAAGTGCAGAAAAGGGCAACTAGAATGATTAAAGCAGGAGTGTCAAACATGCAGTTTATTTATTTATTTATTTATTTAGTGGACTTATATCCCGCCCTTCTCACCGAAGTGTCTCAGGGCGGCTCACAGCATAATAATTCATACAATTCGATTTAAAACATTTACAAATACAATTAAAACCATAATTAATAAAACAAGATAAGATAAAACCAGCGGTCTATAGAAGCATTTTGTTCCATCCAGAGATGTTCTCATTATCAGTTAGGTGTTATAGGCCTGCTGGAAGAGGGCTGTCTTACAGGCCCTGCGGAACTGCCCTAGGTCCCGCAGGGCCCGCACCTCCTCCGGCAGCTGGTTCCACCAATAAGGTGCCGCTATTGAGAAGGCCCGATCCCTGGTGGATTGGGCCTTCTCAATAGCGGCACCTTATTGGTGGAACCAGCTGCCGGAGGAGGTTTGGGGACCGAATCAGGCCCCCAGAGGGCTCCTCCATTTGCACCTGCTGACATGGCCTTGGGTCAGCCATAGCTCTGGCAGAGGTTATCCTTGAAAGGGCAGCTGCTGTGAGAGTCCTCTCAGCCCCACCCACCTCACAGGGTGTCTGTTGTGGGAGAGGGAGATAAAGGAGATTGTGAGCCGCTCTGAGTGGAGGGTGGGATATAAATCCAATATCATCATCATCTTCTATCAGGCCCCTGAGGAACTGGCTGTCATCTGCTTCCTTCTTCCTCTCTCTTGCTTCCTTCTGCATCACATTTTGCTTTGCAAGGCTTGCTCAATCACACAGAAGCTACACAGAGCAAAACCTCTATTTTTTCCATTGGCTGAGGCTTCTCCTTTGGGGAGGAAGGAGAGGAATAGCTTGCTTTGCCAGGCTCTCTCAATTGCACAACAGAGCTACTGAGCCAAGCGTTTCTTCCTTCTATTGGCTGTGGCTCCCCCTCCCCAGTCCCCTGGGAAGGAAGAAAAGAGCCAGAGCTTCCTTTGCCCAGTTCCCTGGATCCCATGGGAGAAATACAAAGAAAGCATCTTTAAGACCAATGAGTGCTAACGTTTTAAACATGTTTTAAGTTTTTTAAAAAGTATATATAAACACAAATATACTTTATAAAATTTATATCTCTGCTACCTAATCTTAAATAGGTACACACATGGTCTGGCCCCTGCATGGCTCGGCCCAACTCATTATGGTCTGGCTCATTTATTTAACAAGGTCTGTGAATTTAGGGGGAGGTGTTTTTGAGTTTCCTGCATTGTGCAGGGGTTGGACTAGGTGACCCTGGAGATCCCTTCCAACTCTATTATTCTATGTCAGATCCAGCCCTCATAACAAATGAATTTGACACCCTTGGATTAAAGGGTTTCCCTATGAAGAAAGGTTAAAACGCTTGGGGCTTTTTAGCTTGGAGAAACGTCAACTGAGGGGTGACATGATAGAGCCTTACAAGATTATACATGGGATAGAGAAGGTGGAGAAAATATTTTTCTCCCTTTCTCACAATACGAGAACTCGTGGACGTTCAATGAAATTGCTGAGCTGTTGGGTTAGAACTGATAAAAGGAAGTACTTCTTCACCCAAAGGGTAGTTAACACATGGAATTCACTGCCATAGGAGATGGTGGAAGCTACAAGCATAGACAGCTTCAAGAGGGGATTGGATAATATGGAGCAGAGGTTCATCAGTGGCTATTAGCCACAGCTTATCGTTGGACCTCTCTGTCTGGGGCAGTGATGCTCTGTATTCTTGGTGCTTGGGAGAGCTTCTAGTGTCCTGGCTTCACTGGTGGACCTCCTGATGGCACTTGTGGGTTTTTTGCCACTGTGTGACACAGAGCGTTGGACTTGATGGGCCATTGGCCTGATCCAACATGGCTTCTCTTATGTTTTTATGAATGCCTTCACTTGGGTGGGAACACAGCACCAGTGGGAGCGCTTGCCCAGATCCTCTTTCTAGAGCCCATTGTATTTTTCCTTCACAACAGGCCATATTCCTAGTTAATATTTGTCCTTAATAATACTATACTGATAATGTTACTGTTTGTCTGAGGAAGTGTGCCTGCACACGAAAGCTCACACTCTGAATATAACTTTGTGGTCTTAAAGGTGCCATTGGACTTTAACATTATTCTAATGTTAAATGCTAACATTATTCTAATGTTATTCTAATGTTAAATGCTTAAATGTTAATGTTAAATTGATTGATATATTAATAAGTGCGTTTTTATTCTGCTCTTTGTCCGAAGAGATTAGTGTGGCCTAGCTCCTTCTTCACAACAACCCTGCAAGGTAGGTGAGACCCAAGAGAGGGGCCCATGGGCACCCAGTGAGTAGGGATTTGCTCCAGGATCCCTCAGGTCCTAGTCCTGCCCTTGGACGCTGTGCTGGCTCCCAAAGTTTGAAAGTATCATTCATTTGCACCCTGGGTAGTTTCCCCTCTTGTTTTTTTCTTTTCTTTTTTTCTTTTTTGGCCTTTGCTGCCATAAGAAGGGGTTGGAGAAATTCTGGGTTGTGACCCTGGAGAACATAAATGGCAAGACCTGGCTGTTTACAACCATGCCAATCTCTCCTCCCTCCCCAGTTTCCTAGAAGTTAATTCTTTAAATGGGGCAGGATGGAGGTATGGAGCTGCACCCTGGTTTAAAAGCGATGCTGGTAGAGCACGAGAATATACCCACGTGTAAGTCCAGTACATGCATGTGCTCCTGCTACATGTGTGTCATGTTAGTTCACACATAGAATATATCAAACACAAAGAACCCAACACTAGGCAATAATAAATAATGAATTCAAGTCCCACGGAGAATATCTTCTAGCCCAAGTAGTCCAAACGAAGACCCCGGGTTCTTTATTTTCTCTGTTTCAATTTCAAAACAATATTCTACAGTGGTGTAGGCTAGAATAAAATATAACATGTAATAATATTCATAATAATAATATTATTCATAACTTATATAATTTTATTTATATTCTAGTGTCAGCTAATCTTCAAAACTGGATTTGGATGCCAAGGAACTAATTATGTCTGTAGTAATTATTCTACCTTCCCTCCTCTGTAAAACTACAAATAAATATAATTAATCATTACATCTCCAATTGTCATTATTTCATTCAAAATCATAATACTGTTTTAATTGTAATTTAATTTCAGGCTGACCTTCAAAAGTAGATTTGGATACCAAGGAACCAAATATGTCAGAAATAATTTATCTCCTCTAAAAGTACAAATAAACATTAATTATAACTCTAATTATTATTATTTCATTAAAATAATATTCAGTTTCATACTCACTCCAAACGTTCTTGAAAGGACAAGAGGAGGAAGAGGAAGTGGTATCTCAGCAATTGGAAGAGAACCCAACACAGGAGGAGGGTTCATGGAAAAATATAACCTGAAGAAGCAAGAAAATCAGGAGATGTTCTGAGTTTCTGTTGCTCAGCAGTAGGTTCCAGGATCTCCCCACAGTAACTGATACTGAACCATTGGAACAAGGGCTACTTCCCCAGCCTCTGTGAAGCTTGAAGGCAGTTTCTCAGGATCCTGTGGATAAGAAGCCTGGAGCTTCTGATCCCCAATATAGGAAGAGGAGGGTGGTGGTAATTGGAGACTCTGCTCAGAGGGGTGAAGCCCAAAGTGTGCCAACCAGACTTGTCCTCCCGAGAGTTCTGCTGTCTGCCAGGTGCACACATCCAGGATGTGACAGAAAGGATTGGAAGACCTATCAAGCCCATGGGTTATTATCCTTTCTTGCTGATCCACGTGGGAACGAATGATACTGCCCATCATAGCCCTGAATGTATTAGAAAAGACTGTGGTTGTGGATCAGAAGGTGAAGGAGCTGGACGCACAACTGGGTTCTCATCAGTTCTTCCTGTTGAAGGCCATTGCTTAGGACGAGAAAGGGACACAGTGATCAAGGGAGATTTCAGTTACCCAGACATCTGTTGGAAGACCAAGTCTGCTAAAAATGAAAGGTCAAATAGATTCCTGACTTGTCTTGCTGACAACTTCCTTTTCCAGAAAGTGAAGGAAACAAGGGGATCTGCTATCATGGACTTGATTTTTACCAACAAGGAAGAATTGATTGAAGAAGTGGAAACAGTAGTGACAATGTGATTTTGGAATTTACAGTGTTAGGGAATGGGAAAGCTATAAGTGGTCAGACTTATAGGCTGGACTTCAGAAAGGCAAACTTCGATGAACTTAGAACGATGCTGGGTAAAGTCCCATGGTCAGAAATACTTAGGAAGAAGGGGGTTCAAGAGGGGTGGGAATTTCTTAAAAGCAAAATTCTGAAAGCGCAATCACAGATGATTCCTATGAGAAGAAAAAATGGAAGAAGCCTAAAGAAGCCAAGTTGGCTCCATAAACAGCGCTCTAAAGACTTGAGAAATAAAAAAAGACTCGTTTAGGAATTGAAAGGAGGGCCTTATAACCAAGGACAAATATAAACAAATCACCAGTGTTTGTAGAGAAAAAGAAAAGCTAAAGCCCAGTATGAGCTTAGGCTGGCCAAAGATGTTAAAAACAACAAAAAAGGGTTCTTTTCTTATGCTGAGAGTAAGAAAAAGAGCAAGGACATGGTAGGCCCATTGCGAGGGCAGGAAAGTGAAATTGTAACATGTTATGAAGAGAGGGCAGAACTGCTCAATTCCTACTTTTCCTCAGTCTTCTCTTCTGAGGGAAACGGTGTTCAACATGGCAAAAACAGAACATATAATGAAGGTATGAAGTTCCAACCTAGGATCAGCATAATAGTACATAAACACCTAGTTTCCTTAAATGAAACTAAGTCCTCAGGGCCAGATGAATTACATCCAAGGGTTCTAAAAGAGCTTGTGGATGTAATTTCTGAGCCTCTGGCTATTATTTTTGAGAATTCTTGGAGAATAGGAGAGGTGCCGGAACTTTGGAGGCGAGCGAATGTTGTCCCCATCTTCAAGAAGGGGGAAAAGGAGGATCCGGGTAACTACTGACCTGTCAGCTTGATGTCTATGCCTGGAAAGGTTTTAGAACAAATCATCAGTCAGTCCGTCCTGGACCATTTAGAAAGGATGGTTGTGATTACTAAGAACCAGCATGGGTTTCTCAAGAACAAGTAATGTCAGACTAACCTGATCTTTTTTTTTTGAGAAAGTGACTACCTTGCTGGATCAGGGGAATGCTGTAGACATCATTGATTTCAGTAAGGCTTTTGATAAGGTTCCACATACTATCCTTGTTGACAAGTTGGTAAAATGTGTTTTGGATCCTGTTACCATTAGGTGGATCTGTAACTGGATGACAGATCGCACCCAAAGAGTGCTTGTGAATGGTTCCTTATCCTCTTGGAGAGGAGTGACAAGTGGAGTGCCTCAAGGATCTGTCCTGGGACCTGTTTTGTTCAACATCTTTATAATGATTTGGATGAAGGAATAGAGGAAATGCTTATTAAATTTGCAGATGATACTAAATTTGGAGGGGTTGCAAATACAGTAGAAGACAGAAACAGGATGATCATCACCATCTTCAAGTACTTGAAAGGCTGTCATATAGAGGATGGTGTGGAATTGTTTTCTGTGGCCCCAGAAGGTAGGACCAGAACCAATGGGTTGAAATTAAATCAAAAGAGTTTCCGACTTAACATTAGGAAGAACTTCCTGACCGTTAGAGCAGTTCCTCAGTGGAATAGGCTTCCTGAGGAGGTGGTGGGCTCTCCTTCCTTGGAGGTTTTTAAACAGAGGCTAGATGGCCATATCACAGCAATAAAGATCTTGTGAATTTATGGGGAGGTATTTGTGAGTTTTCTGCATTGTGCAAGGGGTTGGACTAGATGACCCTGGAAGTCCCACTATAATTCTACGATTCTACCTCCCAAATACACACCCGAAAATCATGCATTCAGTATTCCATTTACAGTTTAAATAAACAGTACCATATTATATCATAAGAACCAATTAACATAATTGCCTAACCAGTGGACAACTATCCTTCTGATAGTCAGCTTCCAATGTAGAATTGCAATCTTAGGGATTGTAACTTGAAGGATACTCTTGTAAGAGTGGACATTTTGAAGAAGGAAATGGGAGTTACCTCCATAGTAGGGCAGATAAGGAGTAGCCGTTGCTCTGTGTGCTTCCAAGTATGGATCACAGAGAGGATCACATTACCTAAAGTTCACTTTGATCTAGACATTAAAGAACTTATAACCTGTTCAACCAAACTTGTGTATCTTTTGATATGTAAATGTGACCTAATGTAATGTCTGCTAGATCTGTGAGAACACGTATAGTGGAACACAAGTCTAAAATTAGAAGGAGCGTGGCAGAAACTCCTCTGATCCGTCATTTTAACGTAATGCGTCATACAATGGAGGACTTCAGATTTGTTGTGCTAGAAACGATTAAAGGACATAAACATAATAGAACTGATTTTCAGAGAGCATTGTTATGAAGAACATATTTTATACATTGTTTGCAGACCCTAATATCTAATGGCTTGAATCACAATGTGGACTTTATGTGTTTTCTGTAATACTTACGTTAGTTGGTTCTTATGATAAAATATGGTACTGTTTATTTAAATTGTAAATGGAGTACTGAATGCGTGATTTTTGGGTGTGTGTTTAGGAGGTAGTAAGATGATGCACAGTAAGACGCCTTCTGGCGGAGTGACCTCATTTCATATAGATGCTCAGAGTGTTTGGAGTTAATATGAAACTGAATATTATTTTAATGAAATAATAATAATGAGAGTTGTAATTAATTAATGTTTATTTGTACTTTTAGAGGAGATAAAATAATTATTTCTGACATAATTGGTTTCTTAGCATCCAAATCCACTTTTGAAGGTCAGCCTGAAATTAAACTGTAATTAAAATAGTATTCTGATTTTGAGTGAAATAAGGACAATGAGAGATGTAATGATTCATTATATTTTTAATTTTAATTTTACAGAGGAGGGAAGGTAGACTAATCACTACAGATGTAATTGGTTCGTTGGTGTCTGAATCCAGTTTAGGTCAGCCTGACATTAGAATATAAATTTTAAAAAATTAGATATAGGTTATTAATAGTAATACTTATAATTATTATTATGAATATCATACGTTATATTTTATTCTAGCCTATACCACTGTAGAAGATTGTTTTGAAATTGAAACAGAGAAAATAAAAAACTCGAGGTCTTTGTTTGGACTACTTGGGCTGGAAGATATTCTCCATGGGACTTGAATTCATGTTGGGTTCTTTGTGTTTGATATATTGTATGCACCGTCACTCCATACATACTGTTAGTTTACACATCGAGTCAGACCTTTAGTCTGTCAAGGTCACATTGCCTACTCTCTCCTGGGCCTTTCCTATCTCCAACTTTTAACTGGGATATGCTGGGGATTGCATTTGAGGCCTTCTGCATGACAAGCAGAGGCTCTGCCCCTGAGCCACGGCCCCATATCTGTCGGCACAGCCTTCACCTGGGCTGGAGATCCGTGGTGTGGTGCATGTGGCCAGCATTGGATGCTCAGAAACTTGATAGCACAGTTTAAATGAGTTGCTGGACAAATGTCTTCTGTCTTGCTAGCATCACTTTTCAGTTTGGGTCTCTTCTTTCGGAGCACTCACTGCACAAGGTAAGACTTGTTTTGATCAGGTTACTTGAAAAGAAAAGAAATCCCTCCTCTTTGTTTTCAAATTAGAAATGGCAAATGTTGTTGACTATGGAATACTCTTCTTGTTGTTTCTCTTTGGATTGTAAAGAAATGAGAGGCAGGCTGTTGTGGAGAGCTAGTGGGGTGCAGTGGTTAGAGTCCCAGGTGTGAATCCCCTCTGCTGTGGAGGTTTGCTGCTGCCCTTGGCCCAGGCACACATTCTCAGCCTGATAGACCTCATCTGGTTGTTGTGAGCATTGAATGGAAGAGAGGAGGCCCCCAGTGGGGAGAGAGACAGCGTACAAAAGGAAGGAAGGAAGTAAATAGTCCAGTGGTCCAACCCAGGGTTTGGGACCCTGTGGTGGGGAGCAGAGCCCCTCTTGCTGGGTAGCTGGGCCCCTGTAGGGCTTGTGCTTTCGTTTTCAGCAGCCTTCTGGATGTACTTGGCTGGGTGCCATGATTCCTGTGTCCCTTTGCAGGCTTGCTCTGAAGAGCAGCAGAACAGTGAGGTGAGATCTCTCAGTGGCGGTGAATATTCCTACCTTACAGAGTTGTTGTGAGGATACAGCTGGAGGCAGAGAGAACAGTGTAAGGTGCTTTGGGTCTCTACTGGGGAGAAAAGCAGAGAATGAATAAACAGATATGAATGATCGTAGTCCCCTCCTGTTGGGATAGCCATCCTCGAGATTCCCTTGAGTTCCTGTGTTTGGTATTAAGTTTTGTGCTGCTCATTATTTTACCTGGGGGCTGGGATAATTATGTTGGGGTTCCTAAGCAGCTGTTATTTTCTATGCTGGCAGGGCCTTTTTTGTAGCAGGAACTCCTTTGCTCATTAGGCCACACACCCCTAATTTAGCCAATCCTCCAAGAGCTTAGAGGGAGTACGGGGCCTACTGTAAGCTCCAGGAGGATTGGCTACATCAGGGGTGGCCTAATATGCAAAGGAGTTCCTGCCACAAAAAAAGCCCTGCTGGGCCCCCATTCTGCATGTTGTGTTTCTAGAACCAGGCTAAAAAGGAAGCTGATTGGCAAAGTGAGGACGGCCTTGGAAACCTTTTCCCTCTTCTGTTGTGCAAGACAGCCATGACCTTTGAGGCTCCTTGACATTCATTTATTGCAGACAAACCCGGGCGTGGCAGGTGATGTGTAAATGCTCAGGAATGTGCCTGTCTCCTTCTCTCTTAGTGGGCTGTCTTTTCACCAAAAACAATCCCTTATGACTCCCTTGGACCACTAGGCACCTTCACAAGCTACTTGGTGGAGAATCACAAAGTCTGGCTGAATGTTGGGTAAGCTGAATTTGGAAAGAAGCCCTGATTTCTGTGCTCAGGGACTTGGCCCTCCTGGTTATCCAAGAGTGGGGATGGGAGCTTAAAGGTCAGGGTCAGCTGTAGTTTGGTAAAACGGCAAGGTCTTGATTAGGCATGCTAGAGATTGTAGTTTGGGATCCAACCCTGGGTATATTTTAAGTCTTGGAGAACTGTAGATGCAACCCACCACCCCTTAAAAGTCCTGGGTTGACATAAACAGGAGCTGCATAAAGAATACAGCTTATTGCCTCCACATTTTAATGATATTGTGGTGGGAGATGCATCCATCAGCCTGGGGCACTGCAATGTCTCCAAACAGATATGAAGAAACATAGTCCAAAAATAGTGATTTTTTTTTTCCCCTCTTCATTTTCAGGTATGGCATTTCTTGGTTAATTCATGTCGTTGAAACAGTTTATGCTCTCAAGTTGTGTCGGTAAGCTGTCTCTCTTTCTTTCCATCTGGAGAAGAGGAGGTGGAGGGGACTTTATTGTTTATTATTATTAGTTTATTTATATTCCTCCCATTCCCCCGTAGGGGCTCAGAGCAGAGTACATCAATATAGGTAGTAATAAAATCGCAATAAAAATCAGTTATAACATTTAATTGATATCACAGCAGGATGGTACAGCAACATGATTGTTCTTTCTGTGTTTGAATAGTTCTCACTTAGAGAAGGCCAGGAAGCTGTTTCTGGTGGCAACAGTGGATAGGACTCATAATAATGGATTTAAATTATGGGCGGAAAGATGCTGGTGGATATTAGGGGGGGAAATGTTTACGGTAAGAGTTGGTGAGCTCCCCTCAGTGGCAGTCTTTTATCAGCAGCTGGATGAACCCTTGTGAGGGATGCAGTCTAGGCTGATCCTGCATTGAGCAGGAGGTTGTGTTAACACCTCAACCAACTTTTTATTGGGGAATATTAATATTTCTTAGCTCAAAAAGGTGAGGTGAGCAAGGATCTCTGTCAATGTTTACGGAGATAGACCACTGAAAATCCTTTGGTTAAATAATGGATTTTATTATAGGAAATGATTTCCCAATAGTTACATCCCAATCAAATAATTTTCAAGCGTACAAGAGGAAACATAGAATTTAGTTGAATAGGTAGGGAGGTGTTATACAATTGTTGAATAGGTAGGGAGGAAACATGAGGCCTCTGGAGAGAGATTTCTCTTGAGAAAGGAGAGGGGGGTGAAGCCAGGAAGGGAGGGAGGGAAGGAAGGATGCCAGGGAGAATGGGAGGATGGGAAAATTCCTTGATGGAGGGGAGGGGTGGAAAAATCTAAAACTTGACAGGTACGATTGCCTGTTTTCTAGGGTCAGTTACGTCACATCAAGTGATTCAATTACCCAATGAGGAAGCAGAGTGTCACATCAATGGAAAATCGGGGTGTCATATGTTGAGTATCCAATCAGAGATCAGGTTGTCATAGGCCCATACCCCAAAAGAGGAATTTTAATTACACTGGCCAGAAGACTTTGTGGCTCTGTTGTGGCCAACACTGGTTCCTTTGAAGCTCACCAAAAGTGATAGATTTCTCCCTAAATGTCAAAATCCATCAAGTGTTCAGGAGATTGGTTAACTCTGATAGCCTTTAGCAGTAATTAAAGAAAAATAGAAGTTCTATAGAGCTCAGATTCTCTGGCAGAAATATGAGACCAGATTACAGATATAGCACACATTCATACAAGATGGCCACTTAACCTTTAGCCTTTGTGTTTCTGCTGTCTTTTTCTGAGGAATAACGGAACATATATACAGACTATTTGTTTGTGTAGCAGAGGCTCTTGTATCCCTTATATTGTTTTTATGCTTTGAGAACAGCACTTGAAAGTGAAGGAATTTTTACAGCTTTGCCCACTATTTCCTCTCTGGGCCTGGAATTCTTCATTTCCAGAATCAGAGAATGGACGTTCTTTCTAGCCTTTCAGCACAGCCACGTCTGCCAAGCCTGTGAACCAGACCTGACAACATGCCAGCCTGCCTAAGGCCTAGATTGAACCAGATTTGCCTCTCTTATGCGCAAAAGTGACAGTGCCCATTCAAATGAGCATTGCTGTGTGATATCCATATTCTAATGTTACATTGCAATATCACATTCCAGGGGTGCGTTATGTGGGTATCAAGCCAGGGGTCTCTTTCAGGGTTGCACTGGATTACAGCTGGACTAGATGGCCTTTATGGCCCCTTCCAATTCTAAGTCTCTTTTCATTAGTAACACAATCCTTTGGTTGGGAGGGAAGAGAATTTCTCTGTGCACAGAGAAATTCAGTCCAGTAGTGTCTGTCCCCCAAAGCATGTGAGAAAACGGGGAATCTCCAAGGAATGTGTCTTTTAGCCAAGGGCCCTGTTGGGCTTGGAAGCACATACAAGTAAAGTTTCTTGCAACCTTAACATCATCATGATATTGCCCACCTTGTCATTGTGTTACATTGAAGGTGCCTACAATCTGAATGCACACGCGTATATTTGTTTGTAAGAAAGAGCCAGCACGCATTCCCTTTACTAATGAAACCAGGAACCTGTAACTGGATCAGTGAGTGGCTTAAATGCGTACTTGTACTGAATGTGACATGAGAATTGCTCAACATGCATACAAAGGAAAATCAAATGTGAGTTGTACACAGATTGCATGGGTGTTCCTCATAACTTGTGAACACAGCGTGTGCCTTTGAAATACTCATCTTTGACTAGTTTTGTATGGTTGGAAAGGAGAAGGAAGGAGGAGATTGGATTTACACCCCACCCTTCACTCAGAATCTCAGAGTGGCTTACAGTTTCCTTCAGTTCCTCTTCCTGCAACAAACACCCTGTGAGGTAGGTGGGGCTGAGAGAACTCTGAGAGAATTGTGACTGGCCCAAGGTCATCCTGCGGGCTTCATTTTGAGAAGGAGTGGGGAATCCAACCCAGTTATCCAGATTACAGTCTGCTACTCTTAACCACTACAGCACACTGGCAAGGGATTATTGTCTCCAGGGGAGGGAAGTTTTTGAGACTCTCATCTACCTTGCCCCCTATCCTCATCTTAGGCTTCTGAATGGCCAAGTTAGAATTGTTGTGAGGGAGGCCACGGGGAATCTTAAGCCAGCTTCCTCGTTTGCAGGGTGCAATTCTGCACTTACTTGGAATTATGCCCCATTCAAAATGTCACCATTTCCTTGCAAGTAAAACACCACAAAAAGGGGGAAAACCAGCTACCCACTACCAATCAAATATGTATAAAAAGTCTAGTTACGAAACAGTTACATAGGAGAAACAGACACACAAGGATACAAGTAAATCCAATAGCTACTTAAGAGAAAACAGGAGTGCGAAAAATATAAAAGAACTGAATGATACCACTGAAAGTCAGCCACAATTAAAAAAACCGCCCTTGAAATCAGATGAGTAACAGCTGCTAGCAGGAGGTTTCAAATGATCTTTTTCAGATAAATAAATTGCGCTCTTTTTCTTCAAAGATGAAATGCGCTTCTTTTCTTCCTTGAGTGAAGGGGTCAGCTGTGACATTGAGTTGTGTGAGCCTCTTAGATAGAAGCTGCTGTATTCAGTTCTTTGTTTTACTTGTGGCCTTGTACGAGAAAGAAAAGAGCCATTCCCAGATCAAGGCAGAAACCACATGAGCACACGATGTTCTGGGCTCCTCCCTCTCAGAAGTCATAGAATCATAGAGTTGGAAGGGACCTCCAGGGTCATCTAGTCCAACCCCCTGCACAATGCAGGAAACTCACAAACACCTTCCCCCAAATTCACAGGATCTTCATTGCTGTCAGATGGCCATCTAGCCTTTGTTTAAAAACCCCCAAGGAAGGAGAGCCCACCACCTCCCGAGGAAGCCTGTTCCACTGAGGAACCGCTTGGTAGTGTCCTTGGGTATTGCTGAGTCGCTGCTTCAGATTCATCTGCTGATCCTCCTGAGCCAGGTCCACAATAGGGATTCATGCTTTCTCCATGAATAAACAATTTTATTAAGGGATTCATGCTTTCTCAATAAGATTTGAGTCCCTTAGCACATTAGGGACTGACAAGATTTTCAGGGTAGAAGCTTCCTAGAGCCATTTCCTTCTCAAGATGAGGAGATCTGACAAATCTCCATATGGGCACAGTTGCATAAAACAGTCCCTAACGATGGTGATGCAGAAGAATGAACAAGACTAATCAGGAGGAGGTCCATTTAAAGCCTGCTGTTTGATTTCTTCACTTGCTATTCCTCATGCTTCTCCAAGCAGATTAGGTGCCTCAGGGTTATGCTGCCTCGAATCGCAGTGGCGCTTGCTGACACCTTTTCTGGTTCCCTCCAAATGTGTGGAGTGGGGCTGGGTGGAGCTTTTGCTCAGCAAGGCTTCTGGCTTGCTGTGCAGGTTTTTAAAAATGTTGCTTTGGCAGCAGCTGCTACTGCCACACAAAGATCTTTGTAGCTCAAAGTGAGCTGTAGCAACCATTTTGTGACTGTGCCCACCACGCTCTGTAAGAACTTGAAAGGTACCCACAGGCTCAGAAATGTTGGAGACTCCTGGATTACAGTCATGTCACACAGTGTATTCAGCATCTCTTCATTGGCTTCAACTTTTCTGCATTACACCCCTTTCCCTGTAGTGAAATATATTTGTTGTGTTATCCAATAAAATCCCCATATGCACCTGTTGCTCTGTTTTTTTTCAAACTGGTTAGAACATGGTGGGATGATATGCTAGTTCTGAGTAGCCCTATTGTCCAGGCTTTGTAGGGTGTTTCCTATCACCATTTAGAGCTGAGCAATGGGGATAGAGATTGAAAGTTGGTTGGTTTGTGTCTTCTCTACAGGGACAAGGGCATCACAGATGGGTCAACCCAGCTCCGGTGGGCCATTCAAACTTTCTTGTTTGGAATAGCATCCCTTTCCCACTTGCTGAATTATGACCCACTGAAGGAAACAAAACACCAGTGAAGGACTCAACTGAAAGAAAAACTGAAAAATACAGTCAAGGAGACTCTGGGTATTGTTTTCTGTCTGAGATTAGAGGTATTGCTAAATACTTACATGCTTGGGAAAGTTTCCATCTTCTAAAGCTGTCTCTTGGTACTGCGACTGTAGAGGAAGTGAAGAAAAGAGCTTATGAAATTATTCTTGATAAAGACCATTATAATTTGGCCAAAGAAATAAATCCAAATCTCCTTCACTAGTGGCTTTATACAAGCAGGAGAACTTACCACCAGACATTGATTTCTGAGACACGTGAGGATTGACTAATGGCTAATAATGCCGCCCCCCGCCCCGGCCCAACTTGCTACACAGTTTATTTAGTGCACTAAATACACATTACAGAGGGGTCTCTTTTTGTGATGTGGCAGCTCATCTGTGGAATGTGAGGACCAAACTCAAGCCAGGAAGCAAGATCAACACCATTGTAGTTGCTTTGTGGGAGATCCCTCCAGGTGGCTGCCCCCTTTTTGCAGTCAGGGAGCCTTCTCCAGACTGCACTGAAGCGTACTTTGGATGGAGGCTAAGTTTGCAGAGGGAACTTTCTTCAAGCCTTTGAAATTCCCAGCCATAATTCTTGGAAGCTGCCGCTGAGTCCAGAAGCTGTCCCCTTCCTGGCTTCTGGGCTGCCTCTTTCCTAATTAATCCTACACGCATCCCATCCGCCCCCTTGATCTGAGCTTCCTGCAGGTGAGAGGTAATCTTTGTGTTTGGGACACAGTGGCAACAAGTTTATTTCCTTTTATTACATTTGTATCCCACCCTTCCCTGACAGGCTCAGTTCTTGGAAGGCAGTCACCCACGCCCTTTTTGGAGACACTATGGCATAGGACACTTGCAGGTCAACAACATCTTAGTTTATGAGTAATTTGAAAAAAAGAGTGTAGGAGCAGCACTGGGAAAAATTTCATCTGACCCCGCATCTCTTGAGAGATGTTCTGCTACCAGCAGGAAGGAAACTGTGTGAAGCTGTATGGAGAGGTGCATACTCCAGAGGAGAGTTTTGAGTATTCTTCATCTTCCGTTTCCAGCTCCTTGACCTGCAATAGGTGTTTTTCATGGCTTAGGATGTTACCTGGCATAGCATTTCTGGCTCTTTGGGTTCAGGACCAGTAACAGATTCAGTGGAGTAATTGTGGACCTTGGATAGGTCCCTGAGGCTGGGCCAAAGTGTGGGTGCTATGAGGAAATGTTCACGTGGTGCCAGTGTACTGTGCTGCTAGCCTTAGATAGGCAGTTATCCTCTAATCAGTACTGTAGGTATGTATTAAACACTGTGATGCTTTCTGCACTGTACCTTCGGATTTGGGGCAGTTCCTAAGAACACTGAGTGCTCTTCCATTATTTGCAAAAGCCCTTTGCCTTCTGAAATCATGGGCTCTGCTGTTATATCTCCTTAAGATAACTGTCCCTATTTTCTGTCTTGTAAGTATCGAACAGCAACTCCAGGTAGGTTTCGGAGTCTGTGTCTTATTGATTCAGGAGAATGATGAATTGATTTATTCTTGTCATGTTGTGATTCGGGATGGGTGCTTTCTCTGTGGGACGTGTGTTGCTGTCAACCTTGAATCAAATAACCTTTACAAAAAATAAAGAGTTTGATGTTACAAAGTATTTATTATTATTATTATTATTATGCCTGCATTTAATGCAAGAGTGTTGAGCTCAGGGGGCCTAGGAGTCTTGTCAGGCCCTTCTAGAATGCCTGATTTTTTCTAATACTCTCTTCTTGGTAGGGATAGGATGACCAAAGGCTCCTCATGCCTTCCATCACATAAGAACATAAGAAGAGCCCTGCTGGACCAGCCCAGAGGTCCATTGAGTCCAGCTTCCAGTCTCACACAGTGACCAACCACTTCCTCTGGAGGGCCAACTACAGGCCATAGAGGAGGAGATCTTCCACTAATGTTGGCTCCTGGCTCTGGGATTCAGTGCCTCTGAATGTGGAGGTTCCTCTTAGACACTATGGCTAGGAGCCATTGGTAGACCTATCTTCCATGAAACTATCTAACCCCTTTTTGAAGCTCTCTGTACCTGTGGCCATCACTACGTCCTCTGGCAGTGAATTCACCCTCTTCCTTCCTCTTCTCCCAGTGAACCACATGGGCTGTTTGGTAGGCCTATCTCATTGGAACATCCCTTCAAGAGTCACTTCATTTTGTTTCATTCCATTTTGTTCCTCTTGCCATATATATCCAATTTATACAATGCTATGCTTGTGCTTTGCTATGCTGCCTTTGAAGCATCCCATTGCTTGCAGCTTATCTGGAGGGAGGGTGGCATGTCTGGGAACTAGCTAGTTACTACACAACCAAGGTTGAGGAGCTGGAGATGTAACTCAAGAACTGATAACACCACCTGGGGTGATGAGAACTTAATAGAGAACCCGTGCAAATCCCCGCTTTAGCTTGGCATGCTTGGCAATTTATAACGGTCAGGGCAAAGGTTTATAAGCACTAGGAACTGGCGGGGAAGCCAGTTCTGACAATGCGTGTGTATGCCCATGATGCTGGAATAAAGATCTTGAACTCTGCTTGTCTTATCCTTGCCTCTGGGTCTGACACATCCTATGAGATATGTCTTTTATGGAGTCAGAACGTTGCTTTAGCATGCTCCACATGGTCTACTCTGACTGTGGCTCTGCAGGGTCTCAGGGTGGAAAGAGTCTTCACTGGTTATTGTTACTTATTTTTACAATATTTATAGCCCACTTTTCTGCCCTCATAAGGGCCACCAAGATTACTAATAAATTAAAATGTGCATAATAAAATCACACCTTCAAAACCATTAAAAACACTATTAAAATAATTAAATATATATAAACACACACAAGCACTAATGTATTCATGCTTAAAATGCTGTAAGTGCCAATGACTTACTAAACTTGCTGGAGGAGGAGGAGGAGAAGACAATGATATTGGATTTATAAAAAGGTAAAGGTAGTCCCCTGTGCAAGCACCAGTCGTTTCTGACTCTGGGGTGACGTTGCTTTCACAACATTTTCACGGCAGACTTTTTATGGGGTGGTTTGCCATTGCCTTCCCCAGTCATCTACACTTTCCCCCGAGCAAGCTGGATACTCATTTTATCGACCTCGGAAGGATGGAAGGCGGAGTCAACCTGAGCCGGCTACCTGAACCAGCTTTACCACTCTGCGCCACAGCGCTTTTTATTGGATTTATATCCCACCCTATACTCTGAATCTCGGAGCAGTCATAATCTCCTTTACCTCCCCCCCCCCCCGACAACAGACACCCTGTGAGGTAAATGGGGCTGAGAGAGCTCTTACAGCAGCTGCCCTTTCAAGGACAATTTCTGCGAAAGCTGTGACTGACCCAAGGCCATTCCAGCAGGTGCAAGTGGAGGAGTGGGGAATCAAACCCAGTTCTCCCAGATAAGAGTGTGCACTGAACCACTACACCAAACTGGCTCTCCATTAGTTATTAATAGTTCCAATTTTAGTGGCTTAATTGTTGTGATGTTAGTTTTCTGTATGAATTCTGATGAAGTAGAGGGAAGGTGAATAAACCCCCTTTGTATCTGCTGAGTTGGACATCCAGCCCATTCTCCTTTGATACCCCATGTCTTACAGAGTAACTTCAAGTAGCTGCCATGCCCTTGAGGCTGTAGGCACTACTTTTTGCCTGTCACTGACTGACATATAAAAATGAAACATTTAGAGCATATTTGCATGATGTCCCATTGAATAAATCAGGTAATTTTATAAATCCATTGCAAGAGCAATAAAACTGATTCAAAACAAAATGAGCCACCTAGGGATATATCTCAGACCATAAACCGATAGGCAACTATATTATACTAATATATATATATATATATATATATATACACACACACACACACACACACAAATGTCATATTCTGTTCACAAATTGTATTGCGAAGGAGCTCCAGAAAATAAACAAGAACTCTTATGGTGGTGAGAGGTAAGTCTCATTCCAGGTCAATGTCTCTGTATATCAAAGGATAAATCTCATTCCATGTGGATTTCTCGAATATCAATAAGTCCCAAATACAAATTTATAGTAATGCTTTTTTCTCCATAGAGACAGTCTTGCGACGATTGTAACCAATGATGGAATGTCTCCCTATTTAGAATTTATCCCAGTGCGTTGCTGGCTATTTTCTTAGCGTGTTTCGGGGCTGTCAGAAACAGCCAGGCTTTATCAAGAGCCTAAATAATTGTAACATTCCATGTCATGATAAAATCAATTTTTTTTATACAATTTACACAAAGTGCTTACTTACAAATCCTTGAACTCAGTATTCACTCTTCCTCACACCCGAACAATCTTGAAATTGGGAACAGCTCAGTCTTCCGGTATCAACTTACATTATTTCACAGGTGTATTTAATTGGGGGGAGTGGGCTCCCTCCTGGGTGTCCTGCCCCCCCAGGGTAAGTGTATGCGCAATACATCGCCTCTCCTTTCCCGGTGGGCACGCTGTGTGGTCACTGTCTGGCTATGCCTGGCAGGTGGTCACTGCAATGGCCTCTCCTGCATTACTGCATCCGTGGCAACACCTCGCTGGTCCCCCCCATTTTCACAGAGTTTGCCACGTCATGGTGCAACCAAATGTCCGGCGGTATAACCGGATGGGCAGGCTGGGCTCACCAACCTCGCCAGCCAAGAGAAGGAAAACTCTAACATCAAGCCCGGGCAGACAGAGCTCGTTAACATCTACCACCTGGAGTACTCGCCGGCATCCCGGCTTACTGGGCCATGGCAGATGACCCCATGGTGAAAGGGTGGAGCCAGTACTGCGCACACTGCGCTTCACCTAAAAATTCCTCTGCGCAGGCCTGAAGGGCATATCCACAACCCACAACATACCAAGTCCTGCAGCGATGGGCAAGGGGCGAAACGGCAGGTGGAAGATGCCACTGGAAGCCGCAGTCCCGATCCTACATTTAGGCGGTTCAGGGTATTGGTCGCCTGATGCTGACCCGGAGATGAAAGCATTTTTCGGCAGCACCCTGAACGACCAAGCAGCCTTATTTAGGGACAGCACTGCTTGCTCCGTATGGAGAGGGGCCTAGAAAAGGTGGCCTAAACAAAGCTCGTCTCCTCTCCCCCCCAGTCAACGGGCATCCTTACTTGCGGCCGAAAAATAACAACAAAGAAAAGGCATGCACCTGCCTCACAAAGTGTGCAAAGACTAAAGCTTGCGTGTTGGAACATCAGAACCATGCTTGACACAGTAGACAGTGGTCGCCCTGAACGACGCTCTGCTCTAGTTGCCCACGAACTTCTCAGTTCGACATAGCAGCTCTCAGTGACATCCGTTTCCCTGAGGAAGGTAGTCTTCAAGAACACGGTGCTGGCTATACCCTTTACTGGTTGGGTAAGTCAAAGGCTGAGAGCCGCCTTTCTGGCGTTGGCTTCATGGTCAGGAACTCCATTGCCTCTAAATTCAAAAACCTGCCAACAGGTCACTCAGATCGCATCATGTCTATGCGCCTCCCTCTTCAAAACAAGCAGCATGCAACACTCTTCAGTGTGTATGCCCCAACCCTTCAAGCAGATCCTGCAGAAAAGAACAAGTTCTATGCTGATCTACGTAACCTCGTATGGAAGACCCCTAAAGAGGACAAGGTGATCATCCTTGGCGACTTCAATGCCAGAGTAGGTAAAGACTCGGAAGCCTGGAAAGGAGTACTTGGCAAACACGGCATTGGAAACTGCAATGATAATGGGCGCCTCCTGCTAGAATTCTGCACAGAGCATCAGCTCACCATTACCAACACTATCTTCCAGCAGAAGAACAGTCTAAAGACAACCTGGATGCACCCACGGTCCAAGCCTTGGCACCTTATTGACTACATTCTGGTGCGCCAGAGAGACCTTTGAGATGTCTTACACACCTGAGTAATGCCCAGTGCAGAATGTCATATGGATCATCGTCTTGTACGCTGCAATCTCCGTCTTCACTTTAAATCTACACCCAGGAGAGGCGGTATCCCCCGGAGGACGTTTCAGGTTGGCAGCCTTCAGTCAGCCGAAGTTAAAGCTGCCTTCCAGGCAAAACTCCAGACAAGAATTGAGGACCCCAGTTGCCTCACAGATCCTTCTCCAGAAGCACTCTGGGAACACCTAAAAACTACCATCCTGTTGACCTCTGAAGAAGTTCTCGGGTTCTCCACAAGGAAGAACAAGGACTGGTTTGACGAGAACAATCAAGAGATCCAAGAATTACTAGCGAAAAAGAGATCTGCCTACCAAGCACATCTTGCTCAGCCCTCCTGTCCCGGGAAAAAAGCAACCTAGCGTGCTGTATGTAGCAACCTCCAGCGCAAGCTTCGAGACATTCAGAATGAGTGGTGGACCAAGCTTGCAGAGAGAACCCAGCTATGTGCAGACACTGGTGATTTAAGAGGGTTCTACGAAGCCCTGAAGGCAGTATATGGTCCATCATATCAGGCTCAGAGTCCCTTGCGTAGTGCAGACGGCCAAGTGCTCCTCACAAACAAGGCATCCATACTGAACCGGTGGTCGGAGTATTTTCAGGTTCTCTTCAGTGCCAATCACGTAGTTCAAGATTCAGCAATCCACCTCACCCCACTTCAACCAGTGAAAACAGAGTTAGATGAGATCCCCACCCTAGAAGAGACTGTTAAAGCCATCAAGCAACTGAAAAGTGGCAAGGCAGCGGGAGTTGATGGAATCCCACCAGAGATCTGGAAGCATGGGGGCATAGTACTACATAGCACAAAGTACTTGTCACCTGCTGGGAACAAGGCAAACTACCACAGGACTTTCGCGATGCAATCATCATTACTCTACATAAGAACAAAGGGGAAAAGTCAGACTGCTCCAACTACCAGGGGATAACCCTGCTCTCCATCGCAGGCAAAATCCTTGCTAGAATACTCCTGAACAGACTGGTGCCCACCATTGCAGAAGAACTCCTCCCAGAGAGCCAGTGCGGCGTCAGAGCTAACAGGAGCACCACCGACATGGTATTTGTTCTCAGGCAACTCCAAGAGAAATGCAGGGAACAGAACAAGGGTCTATATGTGACTTTTGTCGACCTTACCAAAGCTTTTGCCGTTAGCAGGAACGGCCTGTGGCAAATCTTGGAACGTTTAGGATGTCCCCCAAGGTTCCTCAATATGGTCATCCAGCTACATGAAGACCAGCGAGGCCAAGTCAGACACTGCAACGATCTCTCGGAGCCCTTCCCAATAGGCACAGGTGTAAAGCAAGGCTGTGTTCTCGCACCAACTCTCTTTACGATCTTCTTTAACATGATGCTTCAAAGTAGATTAGATGATGACGATGGTGTCTACATCCGGTATCGCACCGATGGCAGCCTGTTCAACCTGAGGCGACTAAAGGCCCACTCCAAGACAATGGAAAAACTTATCCGAGAGCTACTGTTTGCTGATGATGCTGCACTCGTCTCCCACTCGGTATCAGCTCTGCAGCATATGACATCCTGCTTTGCAGAGGCTGCCAAGCTATTCGGCCTAGAAGTTAGTCTGAAGAAGACAGAAGTCCACCAGCCTGCACCCCAGGAAGATTATCACCCTCCCTGCATCACTGTGGGTGAATCAGTTCTGAAGACAGTCCAGCAGTTCAGCTACCTGGGGTGCATCATCTCCTCAGATGCCAAGATCGACAAGGAGATTGACAACAGGCTGGCAAAGGCAAACAGTGCATTTGGCCGACTGCACAAAAGAGTGTGGAGCAACAAGCATCTGAAAAAAGGCACAAAGATCAATGTTTACAAAGCGGTTGTGATGACAACCCTCATCTACGGCTCCGAATCGTGGGTTTTACACCGTCATCACCTGCGACTCCTTGAGCGCTTTCATCAGCGCTGCCTTCGCACCATCCTCAACATCCACTGGAGTGACTTTGTGACCAACACTGAAGTCCTCAAGCGGGCGGAGGTTACAAGCATCGAGGCATTGTTGTTGAAGATGCAGCTGCGCTGGGCTGGGCATATCTCCAGGATGGAAAACCACCACCTTCCCAAGATTGCCCTGTATGGCGAACTTTCCACCGGCCATCGAAATAGAGGGGCACCAAAGAAGAGGTACAAGGACTCCTTGAAGAAATCCCTTGGTTCCTGTTGCATTAACCATCACCAGTGGTCTGACCTAGCCTCAGATCGGAAAGCATGGAGGCACACCATCCACCAGGCTGTCTCTTCCTTTGAGAACGCACGCATAGCTGGTCTTGAGGACAAAAGGAGATTGAGGAAGAATCGTACTGCTACAGCACCAACCCCAAATCAGACTTTTCCCTGCAGCCACTGTGGCCGGACCTGCCTGTCCCGCATTGGTCTTGTCAGCCACCAGCGAGCCTGCAGCAGACGTGGACTACTGCACCTTTCTTAAATCTTTGTTCATGAAGTCAAGCCGAGAGAGAGAGAGAGAGACCAACTGCCAGGGGGTGGGGGGATGTCCTGTCCCTTAAAGAGAGGCTGAACAGGTGATTATGTTGTTTACCTGAATACCAGGAAAAGCTTCACCTGCCCACTTACACACACAAGACCTCTTATAAAGGGATAGGATCTATTTCTCAAGGCCTGCTGGCACATAAATTATAAAGTCAAACTCATTGTCCTAGGGAGGTAACTGGGAACAAAACATAGTCATGACTCCCTTACCAAAAGATATTTAGTGATATTTTAGTATTTTTAAGTACATGGCATCTTCATGTAATTAAATGAACTATGTAGTATAGTGAAAAAGGTAAAGGTAGTCCCCTGTGCAAGCACCAGTCGTTTTCGACTCTGGGGTGACGCTTTCATGTTTTCACGGCAGACTTTTTACAGGGTGGTTTGCCATTGCTTCCCCAGTCATCTACACCTATAGTGAAATCCATTGATAATTGTAAGGCACCTTGGGTGACTCTGTGACACTGCCTTGAAGGTCAAAAACTGAAGTTCAGTCAGCTTGTGGGATTCTGAGGCAATTTGTCCCCATTTACCCTCTCCATCTCTGAATCCGCAGTGCCTTCTCTTGTGTCCATGATACCTTCCTTCTCCTGTAACTAAATTGTAGGTGGTGCCCCAAATTGGGAATGGTTGGATGAAGTCCCTCTCAATCAATTTTTAATGCTATTTAAATTGAAACCTGGTTGGAAGAGGTTTAATTCTATACAAATAATTTTTCAGCCCTGTTTTTAGCAAAACCAGTGCCAATCACTAACTCCCAATTTCAAGATCTCTTGGTCACTAGGCAATGATATCCTGAACAGCCACACCCTTTAAAATCCATTCAAGCCAGTGGTTTAGCAAGAGTGTAACTTTGATTGGGACTTCATTGCAAATGCCTGAATTTTTGGATTGAGGGGCTTAGCTCATAGGCTGCACATCTGTTTGGATGCAAAGAAATACACTGCTGATTCAGTCTTGATTCTTCTGAGGATCAGGTTTCCTGGCAGCTCATCCTAGCTTTGGAGCATTGTGTAATGTTTGCATTTCTCCCCAAAGGTTTACTCTGTTTGCTATTTGTGTACATGCTTTTGCTAACAAATGAATAGGGCGGGGCGGGGGAGAAATGACAGCAGTTTTGTAGCCCTAAGTTAAATCGAATGTTGACTTCCTGTAACCAACAAAATACAAACGTCATTCTTCTGGTTAAATAATTTGTTTCCAAAACTTCACTAAGAAATCTATCCCATTTTTGCCCATCCCTTTCCTACAAGAACCTTTGGGCACCATACATGGTTCTCCCTTCCCCATATTTTTGTTACAACAATCCTGTGATGTAAGTTAGGATGAGAAAGTGACATAAAGTCACCCTGTAGGTTGTACTGGCAGAGTGGACATATGAGCCCCAATTGTAATTTGCCACTCTAACTATTATACCAGGAGTCCCCACCATTTTGTATCTGTGGGCACCACTGGAATTCTGACACTGGGTGGTGGGCACAACCACAAAATGGCTGCCACCAAAGGCAGAACCAACAACAAAATGGCTGCCCGCAAGAGCCAACCACAAAATCTCAAGGTCATGCATACAAAGAATTTATCTTTAGCCCTGTTTTTAGCAAAACCAGTGCCAATCACTAGCATAACTTCAGCATTTCAGGCAGAAGCTCTATTTAGCAGAATTCCTCTTAAAATGAACATAATGTTTTAAAAACATTTTCTTGCATACACACAGGTGATCTTCAGTTAGGGTTACCATGTTTTGAAAAGCAAACAGGAAGACATATTTCCCAACTGACTACTGCAGACCAGTGATCACTCTGACAAATCTCTTGCTTATCTATGGAGTGAAGGATGAGGCCATCTAGTGGCGCCTCCTCTCTGAATAGAATCTTTTACTGCTGCACAGCAACAAGCATTAGCAGGTGAAGCTGCTTCATGTAATGTCAGAGAAATTTGTAGCAGGCACCCCGTTGATGCCCACATTATCCACACAGGGCCAGGTCTAGGGTGCATAGCGCCCCAGGCAGCCCCCCCCCCCGCTGCACCTCTTCCTCCTCTCTTCCTTCTTCACAATTGTAATGCCCTGGAACGGGCGGTGAAGCCCCACTCTCCCAGGCTCTTTAAAGGTCGACCCCCCTGCCAATCAGCTAATCAACAGGAAAAACTGCACGGAGACTGGCGGCTTCTATGCCCCTCCGGTATGCTCATGATCAGCACTGGGTGGGGGGAGTGTCGCTCATAAATGGCAGATGCGCTTTAATCGGGCTCCTGATCTTTCCCCACTAAATCGCTAATTTCTGAAAATATCAGGCTCTGGAATAAGTTTTACCTTCAATGGGACAGCCACTTAAAAACAGAAAGAAAATTGTGCCAAAAGAAAAAACATCACTTGCTGCTTTCTTTAAATCCGATGGCTCGGTAAAGGTCAGTGGCCCCGCTACCTAGTCGGTTACAAATATGGCTGCTGAAAATGACTCCCTCCCTTGCCCTAGTGTAGAAGATGAGGCATTAAAATTGTGAAGGGGGGAGGAGAAGGCTGGGGAGGCAAACAGGGATTTGCCTAGGGGGCAGAGTGGGAGGAGGCCGAATTTGGTGTCCTTACCCTGCTGGCACCCTAGGCAAATGTCTATCCAGCGATTATCCAGCAAACCCAGGAACATGATGAGGAGCAAGTACATGCACATCAGTGGGACTACATAAATCAGATAATGCATATCGATATATTTAAGCTGTGGAAGGCAACATGAATGAATTGAATGCAAATTCAGGAATGCTGAGTGTCACGCTTGCCAAAAAAGGGGTCACATTAAAAGAGTTTGTCAGTCTAGGGCTAATCCCAGGAAACAGAGTGGGGAAAAGGTACCCAGCTTCAAACTGCCTTTAATTTTGGAGGATAAAGTTCAAACATTGTACCCAGTCATGCTGTCAAGGGGCAATGCCCGGAAATTATTGTCATGGTAGGGATTAATAATGAAATGGAAGTTGACTCTGGAGCTAGATCCACCATCATAAATGTTTTCACAACTGTTTCCAGGACCATTCTCTCAAATTACATCAATCAAAATGTTGCCTTTGGGACTACAATGGACAGATTGTTCAGATCCTTGGAAGCTCTGATGTAGATGTTGACTATGGACCTGTCAGACAGACATTACCCTTGCTAAGTACAAAAGAGATTTTAAAAAGCCTCCTGGGAAGAAACTGGTTCACACCCTTGGTAATCTGGGTTCAAGGAGTACATACATAGTGTTTGTCCAGCAATACTGGAAGAACTGGCATCTGAGTTCCCATATGTATGCACTAAAGGTATTAGGAGCATACAGAATTTCCCCAGTGACTTCTTAAAAAGATCCTATCATAACACCTATTTGTTTGAAAGACCAGAATGTTCCTTTCGCCCTTGGTCAGCTCATTGCATGAGTTACAGAGCCAACAACTCATGCAGTCTAGGCCACCCCTATTGCTCCTGTCTTGAAACCAAATGGCAATGTATATCTTTGTAGGAATTACGAATGATAAATAAGGCACTCAAGCAAGTTCCATATCCAGTGCCTGCCTGCCTGCCATAAACCAGCTGTTGTCTGTCCTAGTAAGAGAAAAAGTTTTTTTTTCTAAACAGAACCTTGTTCAAGCCTGTCAGCGACTGATAATGGATGATAAGGCTGCAGATACCTAAACCATTATTACACACAGAGGGTCTTTGCATGTGAAATGCCTTCAATTTGAAGTCGCACCAGGAATCTTCCAGCACTTAATGTAAATTTTATTAGCAGGTATTCCTAGGGCTGTGCTTTACTTTGATGGTGTGTTAATTATAGCCTCCTCTAGAGGAGTAACTCGTAAATTAATCTTTACGGCATCACAGTTACGAAAAAGAAATGCCAGCTGGGAGTTTCCAAGATCACATTCCTGGGATACCAGATAGATGCAGTTGGTATCCACCTTACACAGGATAAGCTAAAGTGCCTCTAGACCAAAATGCTTCAGGCATTTCTAAAACTCCTGATTTTTAAAAAAATCAAATTTTCTTAAAGAACAAAGCCACTGTAGCAGAACTCCTTCCATTGCCTGTTAAATGCCTCTGTACCGCTGCCTCTGTACCGAACCCGGAAGCTGCAGCTGGTGCAGAACGCAGCGGCTAGACTGTTGCTGGGACTCCCTAAACGGGAGCACATACAGCCTGGGCTGTGCGAACTGCACTGGCTGCCAGTTACATACCGGGTTCATTACAAAGTGCTGGTCATTACCTTTAAAGCCCTATATGGTCGAGGACCTGTCTACCTTAGGGACCGTCTCTCCCCATATGAA
The DNA here is from genome assembly GCF_032191835.1 of Heteronotia binoei. Lineage (NCBI taxonomy): Eukaryota > Metazoa > Chordata > Lepidosauria > Squamata > Gekkonidae > Heteronotia > Heteronotia binoei. The sequence goes on along the minus strand of NC_083228.1, from coordinate 542,150 downwards.
CCCCAGAGAGCACTGAGGTCAGCCGGGAAAAACTTGCTGACTATCCCCGGACCGAGAGAGGTGAAGTTGCAAAGCACCCGTAACCGGGCCTTCTCCTCTATAGCCCCGAGCCTATGGAACCAACTTCCAGAGGAAATGCGGGCCCTGCGGGACCTAGAACAGTTCCACAGGGCCTGCAAGACCTTCCTCTTCAGACTGGCTTTCGCTGATGAAAATGGAAATTGCGAAGGAAACCGCCATCAGAAAAAGTAAACATAGCATTAGCACTTTTAAAAATTAATTAATTTAATTTTAAAACTTAACCAGATTTTAATTAAACCCTTATAATGTTTAATGTAATTTTATCCATTTGTATAATTCAACCCTGAACTATGTTGTTAGCCGCCCTGAGCCTGCTCCGGCGGGGAGGGCGGGATACAAATAAAATTTGTTGTTGTTGTTGTTAAATAAAAGTGTTCAATGGAAGTAAACTTACAACTCTGAAAAAGCTTTTCTGGCCATAAAGAAGTTGTTGACCTCTGATTCTGTATGCTCACTATAATAATTGGAGAACTCTGTCCATTACATGTGACACCTCACCATTTAAAGTTGGGTCTGTGCTCAGTCATGTATGGTATAGATAGAAACACCAATTGCTTTTTTATTCTAGGACAATAACCTCAACTAAAAGGAAGTATGCTCAAATTAATTAAAAAATCAGCTATTGTGGCAGAAATTTTAAAAATTCATAATTATGTTTATAAGAAAAATGGCACAGAGTGGTAAAGCTGCAGTACTACAGTTGGAGCCTTCTGCTCATGACCTGAGTTTGATCCCAGCGGAAGCTGGTTCAGGTAGCTGGCTCCAGGTTGACTCAGCCTTCCATCCTACCGAGGTCGGTAAAATGAGTACCCAGCCTTGCTGGGGGGAAAGTGTAGATGACTGGGGAAGGCAATGGCAAACCACCCCGTAAAATAGTCTGCCATGAAAACATTGTGAAAGCAACATCACCCCAGAGTAAAAAACGACTGGTGCTTGCACAGGGGACTACCTTTACCTTTAATTATGTATATGGTTGTTCTTTTGTAATTCAAACAGACCAGAAGCCACTTCTTAAAATTTTCACCCCAAACCAACCAATGCCTCCCATTTTATCTCTCTGTCATTAAAATATTGTGCTAAATGCTTATAATCTTATTTATAGGCCAAAAAAAAATGCCTGTACAAATATCTAACTGTGCCATTCCTCCATCAATGGAAGTCCTTATGCTAGAATTCATCCCAGAATCCCCTCTTCAAGCTGCACAAGTTGCTAGAATAACAACAAACATTTCCCCCCCCATTTTATTATGTGCTCTCAATTGGATATGGAGGGGCTAGCCCCAGAAAACTGGCTGAAGCTCTCAGGCCATTTTCATTCCATCAGTATGAACTGTCAGCTCATAAGGGTTGTCTGTTATGGGGAAACAAGATCATTCCAAAAACAGGACTCTGAATCATACCAAGAACTCTACATCTATCACACCCAGTTGTGGTGCGAATGAAGGCACTGGCCAGATGTTACGTGTGATGACCTGGACTAGACGCTGATATTGAAAGGGTAAATGTAACATATGTCAAACTTGTCAAGATCGACTAATAACGACTTAAGACTGGGAGATCATGGCCTAAGCAATAGGCCCTGTTAAAATCATAATGGATCCACTGCTGCTAATGTTCTACCTTAGTTGCTCCCCTTCCCCCCTTTTCTTATTTTGATTTGTAACTGGTGTAAAGGAACTAGCCGCCCCTTCTCAAGGCCTGAGGTGGCAAGAGGCATAACAATTCAAGAGCATTTGCTAGCCATCGTCTGAGAAAGTATCTAGTAGTTGTATGTGAATGTTTCCTCCTGTAACCCCACCCCCCCGTAGGAATGTTGTTGTAGTGTACCTTAAAACCCATGTATCAATGTATTGGTTTCATTCTTAGCAAGCTAGAGGCTTGCGCCAGAGTACCGGTTATCAATAAATGGGAACTTAGTATCAACTTTGACTCATTCTTGAATCCGTCGACTTGACAAAACTACCCACCATAATCCACCAAAAGCTCAAATTTTCCCTTACGAAGTGACAAAGAAGTCTTGGTCTCATCTCCACATAGATGTTGCTGGTCCAGGGCAAAACCTTCTTAATTATTGCGGGCATCAGGATCAGCCAGATATGAGTCAAAAAAACTTCTCTGATAAAAGCATAGATAAAAGTTTATTAATACTGAAAGGCCAATGCTAATCTGTACATGACCAGCATTGCCAGGAATGAGCAGTAACGGTTACAATGGGGTAGATATAGGGCAGTTACAGGGGTAAATTCTGGCACCTGTTCCTTCCACCTTCAAGACATTCAAGTATATTCCCACTGCTTTCATCAGTTCAAGGTTGCTATAGTTAGGAAGGTATCCTTGGAAGAGCCAGACGCCATAGCCACGGGGCGGGGGGGGGGGGGGGTTGGCTGCTCTATTGAAACCCCTCTTCCCTCCGTGGGGCCCCTCCATTGGGAGGGAAAGAGAGTAGGGTTGCCAAGTCCTATTCATGAAATATCTGGGGACTTTGGGGGTGGAGCCAGGACCAAGTAGTGACAAGCATAATTAAACTCCAAAGGGAGTTCCGGCTATCACATTTAAAGGGATAGCACACGTTTTAAAATGCCTTCCTTCCATAGGAAATAATGAAGGATAGGGGCACCTTCTTTGGGGGCTCATGGAATTGGACCCTCTGGTCCAATCCTTTTGAAACTTGGAAAGTATTTTGGGGAGAGGCACTGAATGTTATGCTGAAAATTTGGTGCCTCTACCTAAAAAAAACCAGCCCCCCCCCAGAGCCCCAGATACCCACAGATCAATTCTTTCCTATGGGAATAAGTCTCCATAGGAAATAACAGAGTTCCCAGCAGACATTTCCCTCCCCTCCCCCCGCTTTCTGATGTCCCTGAAGCAGGGGAAGGCCTCCAAACCGGGGGATCCCCTGCCCCCACCTGGAGATTGGCAACCCTAAAAGAGAGCGAGAGAGAGCGCATGCAGGGAAGAATAGAGCGGCCTTGCCTTTGAAACCCAACAGCCCAATCCAGCCAGAAACAAGATGGGAGGAGGCTCGCTGTGGTTTTACCAGCACAACAATGGTATTTCGGAGGAGCTCCTGCTGCTGAGGCTACTACTACTGCTTCCCTCTGAGAGGAGTAACAAAAGTTTCCTGCCAGCCTTCTCTGCTTCCGCTCCAACGCAGGATGCAGGATGCAGGATGCAGGCGCCCTGCCTCTCTTGCACAGTGAGTTGCCCCCCTCCCCTGCGGGAGAGGCCTGGGACGGGACCTGGCTGCGGGTGGGTGGGGGGGCTTCAGTTCACGCCCCCTCCTAGCAGCTCCGGATCTCATCCACCTACGGGGAGAGAGAAAGAGTGAGCGACAGCAAGGGGGAGAGAGAGAGTGGGGGGAGACCGAGTGAGCGATGGGGAGAAAGCAAGGGAGTGACAGCGAGGGAGAGCAGGGGAAGAGTGAGAAATGAGGGTGAGAGAGACGGAGAGAGAGAGAGCTGGGGCTGGGTGGGCTGGCTGCTGGAGGGAAGAAGCAGCCAAGCCCTGCGCCCCCCCCAACTTTACCTTCCAGGCCCCTCCACCCAAAATTTTCTGACTGTGGGCCTGGAGATAGCATAGCAAGCATGGGATACACTAGAATTAACAGGCAAAGTGAAAGTGCAGAAGTTCCTGATTCCCCCTCTCAACAGATATTGATTTAACAAATAATATAGATCCCTCTCATGGATTGCTGCCTTGATGTGGCAAGAGGGCTTGTGTGGTTCAGTGAGGCAGTTGGCTATGCCATGCAGGGCCCCCCAAGATGGACAGGCCACAGCTGAGAACCCAGACAAAATGTGATCCACTGGAGAAGGAAATGGCAAACCACTCCAGTATCCTTGCCAAGAAAACCCCATGGACAGTAACAAAAGGCTAAAAGATATGGCGCTGGAGGACGAGCCCCTCAGGTCAGAAGGTGGCCAATATGCTACTGGGGAAGAGCGGAGGGCAAGTCCAAGTAACCACAGAAAGAGTGAAGGTGCTGGGCCAAAGCCGAAAGAACGCTCAGCTGTGGATGTGTCTGTTGGTGAAAGAACAGTTCGATGCTGCAAAGAACAATACTGCATTGGAATGTGGAATGTAAGATCTATGAATCAAGATAAGCTGGATGTAGTCAAACAAGAGATGGCAAGACTGAACATTGACAACATTGTTAGTTTAAACAAAAACTTACAAAGCCAGAATGTTACCTAGATTTATGGCACTTCGCACCTACAACAGCAGTCTCCTTTTTATCACCCTCCAGTGTTTTTTCAGCCCTGCCTTGTCCTAACACTAACAAACATAGATCCCTATTTGTGATTCTTTTAATCTGCTAAAAACATTCCCATGATTCTACACTGCCCAATTATATTAAGAATTGCTTCTTCCATTCCCATTTTGTCTCAGGAAGTCTGCTTAAGAGCATAAGAAAACTTACATTCTGAATAAAACTTAGTTGGTCTTAAAGGTGAACTTGTCTACTGCTTTGTTCTATTGCTTCAGACCAACACGACTGCCTACTGGGATCATTCAGTATCAAAGTAATCCATGCCTCAACCACTGATGCAGAAGAGGCTGAAGTGGACCAGTTCTATGAAGATCTACAACACCTTCTAGAATTAACACCAACAAAAGATGTCCTCCTCATCATAGGGGACTGGAATGCCAAAGTAGGAAGTCAAAGGTAACCGGAACAACTGACAAGTTTGGCCTTGGAGAACAAAATGAAGCTGGGCAAAGGTTAATAGAGTTTTGTCAAGAGAACAAGCTGGTCATAGCGAACACCCTCTTCCAACAACCTAAAAGGCGACTCTACACATGGACATCACCTAATGGGCAACACAGAAATCAGATTGATTATATACTCTGCAGTCAAAGATGGAGAAGCTCCTTACAGTCAGCAAAAACAAGACCTGGAGCTGACTGCGGCTCAGATCATGAGCTACTAATTGCAAAATTCAAGCTTAAACTGAAGAAAAGGCCATTCAGGTTTGACCTTGATCACATCGCTTATGAATATACACTGGAGGTGAAGAATAGGTTTAAGGAACTAAAGTTGATGGAGTGCCTGAAGAACTATGGACGGAGGTTCGTGACACTGTACAGAAGGCAGCAATCAACACCATCCCAAAGAAAAAGAAATGCAAGAAAGCAAAGTGGCTGTCTGATGAGGCTTTACAAATAGCTGAGGAAAGAAGGAAAGCAAAACACAATGGTGAAAAGGAAAAATTCACCCAAATGAATGCAGATTTTCAGAGAACAGCAAGGAGAGATAAGGAGGCCTTCCTGAAGGAACAATGCAAAGCAATAGAGGAAAATAATAGAATGGGAAGGACAAAAGATCTCTTCAAGAAAATTGGAGAAATCAAGGGAACATTTCATGCAAAGATGGCCATGATAAAGGACAAAACCGGTTGGGACCTAACAGAAGCAGAAGAGATCAGGAAGAGGTGGCAAGATTGCGCAGAAGAATTATACAAGAAGGATCTCAATGTCCTTGGCAACCACCATGACAGTGAAATCGCTGACCTTGAGCCAGACATCCTGGAGTGTTAAGTCAAATGGGCTTTAGAAAGCATTACAAACAACAAAGCGAGCAGAGATTATGGTATCCCAGTTGAGCTATTCAAGGTCCTAAAAGATGATGCTGTTAAAGTGATGCACATATTATGTCAACAAATTTGGAAAACACAACAGTGGCCACAGGACTGGAAAAAAATCAGTTTATATTCCAATCCCAAGGAAGGGTAATGCCAAGGAATGTTCAAACTATTGCACCATTGCACTCATTTCACATGCCAGCAAGGTCATGTTAAAGATCCTACAAGCTAGGCTTCAGCAGTATGTAGATCAGGAACTACCAGAAGTTCAAGCTGGGTTTTGGAGAGGTAGAGGAACTAGAGATCATATTGCCAACATTCGCTGGATTATGGAGAAAGCACGGGAGTATCAGAAAAATGTCTATTTCTGTTTCATTGACTACGCTAAAGCCTTTGATTGTGTGGCAAGTCCTTAAAGAGATGGGAGTACCAGACCACCTCACGTGTCTCCTGAGAAACCTGTATAAGGGTCAAGGAACGGGTTATGGAACAACTGATTGGTTTAGAATAGGAAAAGGAGTTCGACAAGGATGTATATTGTCACCCTGCTTATTTAATTTATGTGCAAAGTACATCATGTGGAATGCTGGCCTGGATGAAGCAGAAGCCAGAATTAAGATTGTCAGGAAAAACATCAACAACCTCAGATATGCAGATGACGCCACTCTAATGGTAGAAAGTGAGGAGGACCTAAAGAACCTCTTGTTGGGGGTGAAAGAGGAGAGCACAAAAGTAGGCTTGAAACTCAACATAAAAAAAATTAAGATTATGGCATCCGGCCCCATTACCTTTTGGCAAATAGAAGGGGAAGACATGGAAGTAGTGACAGATTTCACATTTCTAGGATTCAAGATCACTGCAGATGGTGACTGTAGCCATGAAATTAAAAGATGTTTGCACCTTGGGAGGACAGCTATGGCGAACCTGGGCAGTATAATAAAAAGTAGAGATATCACCCTGCCAACAAAAGTCCGTATAGTCAAAGCGATGATATTCCCAGTAGTATTGTATGGCTGTGAGAGTTGGACCATAAGGAAGGCCGAGCGCAGAAGAATAGATGTTTTTGAGATGTGGTTCTGGGGAAGAATCTTGAGAGTCCCTTGGACTGCAAGAAGATCAAATCAGTCAGTCCTAAGGGAAATCAACCCAGACTATTCCCTGGAAGGTCAGATGCTAAAGCTGAAGTTGAAATACTTTGGCCAACAAATGAGAAGAGAGCACTCAATGGAGAAGATCCTGATGCTGGGAAAGACAAAAGGCAAAAGAAGAAGGGGACGGTAAAAGATGAGATGGCTGGGCAGAGTTACTGATGTAACAAACACAAATTTGAGCAGACTTCAGAGGATGATGGAAGACAGGAGGGCCTGGCATGACTTTGTACATGGGGTCGCAAAGAGTTGGACTCGACTGTGCAACTGAACAACAAATAGATCACGGCAGTATGGAACAAACAGCATTGATCATGGCAGGTACACCTGACAGTGTGTTCATTTTCAAAATGGCTTGAAGTAGCCATTATCCCAGCTGTAACCTCAAATGGTGCCATTATGGTTCTGTCAACTTTTTGCAACTCACAGAGTGCTAGACACAGTCGTTAAAGACAGTTGTGCTACTTTCACCTCTGCAATTTTCCAAGACTTTGCTAATCTCATTAGGGTGCTCAAAATGGCACCATGTAGTCCCCAGGCAAATGGGCAAGCAGAGCAAATGCTACAGACTGAAAAAATATGCACTAAAAAGAATAATTTCTGGGGACTGGGCAATCAGATGGGCATGATTCCTGTTGGCACAACATGTTCTACTTTGTATTTAACTGGGTCCAGCCCAGCTAAGTTGTGGGACATCATCTCAGGACATGCCTAGATTATGTCTACCCTAATAGCACAAGCATCTTGTAGTCTAAAAAAAGAACAAGAACTGTATTCTGCTTTGACATCTAAGAATTTGCATATTTTCTCTCCTCTGGAACCAGTGTGGGTTCAAAACTATGGAAACTGTTCATAGTGGGTGGGTTCTATGTAACAATGGAAATTACAGGGTCTGTCTTATGTAGAGGGCACACCACAGATGCTGTTATGGAGACGTCATGTGGACAAACTGCATGATCACACAGACGCTCCTAATTCTTCAGTGGATTCAGATTCTAAGAAAATCAACCCACCAACATCAGGTTCAGAATTAATTGGAGGCGATCATCCTGATACTGCCGATAAGGATCACCCTCCTTCATCACAAGGAAGTGGTGATCTTATTACTGAGTTACCTGTGGAAGTGGTTTCCTCTGCTGAAACTACAGTTGAATCAAACCAAAGAGGAATACAACAGTGGCAATGAAAATGTCTGTCCTGGATGGGTGAATATTCTATGGAACTGGGAGTTTGCTATTTGCTCCATTACATTAAAAAGCACAGAAAGAACACAGCAGGCTTTTCTTTGAGCTCTTGGGCAGAATATTGCCTGTACATTTTTTTTCTAGGAAAAACTAGACTAAAAATAAACTCAGATTAAGGGAAGGAGGAGTTTAAGATATCCCTGGAGAAGCTGCTTCCAATTTATTCCCATCATTTAACTGGAGTTCCCCCCCCCGCACTTCTCTCTCCCTCTCCCTGCAGGGCTTTAAAAAAAACCCAGGAGAAACTCATTTGCATATTAGGCCATGCCCCATGACATCACTATTGTTTCTCACAAGGCTTTTTTGGTAGAAAAAAGCCCAGCAGGAGCTCATTTGCATGTTAGACCATATCTCTGACAGCAAGTCAGCCAAATAAACTATTCAATAGCTAAATGAGTTTAGAATCATAAAATCATAGAGTTGGAAGGGACCCCCTGCACAATGTCCCACCCCCTGCACAATGCAAGAAATTCACAAACACTTCCCCCTAAATTCTCAGGATCCACATTGCTGTCAGATGGCCATCTAGCCTCTGTTTAAAAATCTCCATGGAAAGAGAGCCTATCACCTCCCAAGGAAGCCTGTTCCACTGAGGAACTGCTTTGTCTGGAAGTTCTTCCTAATGTTGAGCTGGAAACTCTTCTGATTTTATTTCAACCCACTGGTTCTAGTCCTGCCTTCTGGGGCCACAGAAAACAATTCCACATCATCCTCTATATATGACAACCCTTCAAGTACTTGAAGATGGGTGATCATATCACCTCTCAGCTGCCTTCTCTCCAGACCTCTCACCATCTTCATCACCCTCCTCTGGACCAGTTCCAGCTTATCTAAGTTTGGTGTAGTGGTTAAGTGTGCGGACTCTTATCTGGGAGAACCAGGTTTGATTCCCCACTCCTCCACTTGCAGCTGCTGGAATGGCCTTGGGTCAGCCATAGCTCTTGTAGGAGCTGTTCTTGAAAGGGCAGCTGCTGTGAGAGTCCTCTCAGCCCCACCCACCTCACAGGGTGTCTGTTGTGGGGAAGGAAGATAAAGGAGATTGTGAGCTGCTCTGAGATTCAGAGTGGAGGGCGGGATATAAATCCAAAATCATCATCATCTTCTTCTTAAAATGTGGTGCCCAAAACTGAACACAAATACTCCAGGTGAGGTCTCACCAGAGCAAAGTGATACCATCACTTCATGCGATCTGGACAATATACTTCTGTTAATAATTAGGAAGTAATGTGACACTGCTTGGCACCAAATTATATTCCTGGGTATTTGGACTGGGCCAGAGCCACAGGAATTTCCTGGATGATTTAGACAAAGGAATGGAAGCTATGTTGTTGGGGTTTCAAAAGTGGAATGACTTGATTCTGGAGTATGTGAGACAGAGCCACATTTCCTCTCCCTCATGTGCTGATTCAGGAAACCTGCAGAGTGATAAAAGCCTTTGAAAATTTCACAGCGAGTGATGTGTGTTTGAAAATGTGAATGCTATGGGATGAATGAGCAACATGTTTTAGCAATATCCAGCTGAGGAGTTCTTCCTCGTCACACCTTCAGTAGGCCAATTAGCTATTTGAATCATGTGTCATTTTATCACTGTCATCATGATTAATATAGATCAATATGGGTAGCCACGTTAGCCTGTCTAGCATCAGAAGAGTCCAGTAGCACCTGAAAGACTAACAAAATTCTGTTAGAGTGAGCGTTTTTCTGAGTCACTGCTCATTTATTTAGATAACAAAATGGGACTTTTCTGAAAAGTAGCAAAAAGGCAATATTATTGCAAAAAAGCGATATTATGCTTGACAATATGAACCCATTTGAAGGTGCATTATACTGAATCAGATCATGGGAACATCACAGTCAGTATCATCCGCTCAGGGTGTGTTCACACTACAATAAATAATGCGTTTTGCAACTGGATTTTTACTGTGTAAGAATAACAAAAACCCAGTTGCAAAACATTATTTAATGTAGCATGAATGCACCCTTAGCCTGGCAGCTGCTCTCCAAGGTCTCAAGCGGAGATCTCTTACATCACCTGCACTGCAGAGGTTGGAGACTGAACCTGGGACCTTCTATATACCAAGCAAAGGTGCTGCTGAAGCGAGGCACCTCCCCTTCAGCCCCGTAGCTGGCTCCGTTCTGCTCAGAGAGCCCAAGTGGGACTGTGTGGAGCTGTCATGCCAGGCTTATACATAAATAACAATAAATAATAAATACAAGTGGTTTATTATATAAACATGTTTCAGGGTTTTTATTATTGTTACAAATAAAAGTGGTTTATTGCACAATAATATTTCAGATTTTTTATAATTTATTACAGTAGTAGTCAACTCAAAGTAAGGTCTGGACCACCATATATCATAGGGGTGGCCAAACTGTGGCTTGGGAGCCACACATGGCTCTTTCACACATATTGTGTGGCTCTCAAAGCCCACACTGCCCCGTTGGCCAACTTGGAGAAGGCATTTCTCTCTTTAAAACACCTCCCCAAGCCAAACAAACTGGCAGCTTAGAGAATGCATTTAAAGTTGCTTTCTTTCCACCTCTCCCTCTCCCCAATCTATTTGCCTTCCTTCCTCCTTTCTCTCCCTCCCTCCCTGCGGCTCTCAAATATCTGACATTCATATCTTGTGGCTCTCAAACATATGACGTTTATCGCATGTGGCTCTTATGTTGGCCATCCCTGATATATGTCCCCACATTCAAGGGAGTCTCTCCTTCCAGGGAACATGTGCTGGGTCCTTGTTCAAACAGCAGTTTTTGGGCCTGCTGCTCAAAAACCAAGTGTCCCCAGGACAATCACACAGGCAGAAACAGAACATCACTATGCTCTGGCACCTTTAAGACCAACAAAGCATTATTCAAGGTAGAAACTTCAGTGTGCAAACACACTTCCTCAGATACAAACAAACAATATCCTCATGTCCTGCTTATAAGGAAAAGAGAGGCTGGGGGCAGCTATTACAAAGGGCCATGCAGAGCCAAGATGCATTGAGCTGAAATAGGCCTATAAGATCAATGAATGGCAGCAAATTAGCACATAAATGCAACAGGTAACAGGAGAAGAAGATTACAACACCCTTTCATCATCAAACAGAAATCAAAAAGTGACAGCTGCCCCAGACCCCACACTCGCCCCCACCTCCACACCCACAAAAAAAAAAGCAAGATGTTTCCTATGGGAACTGAGGCAAAATGTCATGATAGGGTCTTGACCTCCTGATCGGTAAAATGAATGCCTGATGTAGTGGGATTGTACTTTTGGGGGGAATGTTCTGTTTTGGAAAGTATATATACATTTATATATATATATATATATATATATATATATATATATATATATATATATATATATATATATATATATATATATATATATATATACATCCACAGTAAAAGTATATTTTAGAATCCTTGTACATCCAATGCCAAGAGCATTTTAAAATTTCCTGTTCTTTGGTCTGTGATCCTATTTAAAAGCAAGCATCTTTCTGCAAGGTCTTACTCCTAAAACAAACAAACTAGAGGTGTTCAATTTCAAGATGTTTTGATAATTCCATCTATCTTATAATATATAGCCATTTGTGAGACCAACAGCATTTGACCGCAAGCAGTCCTAAAAGGTCAAGGTCCAGTGGTTTTATGGGTGAGAAGTTGTAAACTTTGTTGTGTTAGACTCTCGTCAACAAAAATTATGATTGTTTAGCCCCCCCCCCCTCTGAGCACTCATGGATCCTCAAGACTTCAACAAGTACTGCACACAGCCAACAGCTTTTCTCAGTGATTACAAGGACTAGAAAAATGCTTTAGAACACAGAGATTTCTGCACCAAAGAACCATTTTACATGCAGAGTAAAAAAAGCATGGATGCAGCTGCTGCATAGAAGCTTCTGAAATTGGCTGGGGGAAAAAAATGCAGGGAAGAGGGGAAGTTATACCATACAAGTTATACCACATTGAGGACTGGTTCTCCTCCACCCTTGGTGCCTCAGATCCCAAGTGACTGTTCATTATGAGCACCTATAAATAATAATAATAATAATAAATGTATTCTTATATCCCGCCCTCCCCCGCCAAAGGCGGGCTCAGGGCGGCTCACAAGCATGGAAATCCATGGTTCAATAAAACAATACAATACAACAGCAATTTTAAATCAATAACATAATAAATAAGCTAGTTAAAATAGATAAAAGGTGCTACATTACTATGGGTCATAATATCCACAAAATGGCTGGATGGCTACACATCAATTTCATCAGTTTAGCCAGGTTCTGTTTCGAAAGCCAGCTGAAAAAGAAATGTTTTACAAGCCCTGCGGAATTGATTCAAGTCCCGCAGGGCTCGCACCATCTCTGGTAGATGATTCCACCATCGAGGGGCCATTGCGGAGAAGGCTTGTTCCCTGGTTGCCTTTAATCGAGCCTCTCTTGGCCCAGGGATTATTAGGAGATTTTGCGAGCTAGATCTCAGTGCTCTCTGGGGAACATATGGGGAGAGGCGGTCCCTTAGGTAGGCAGGTCCTCGGCCATATAGGGCTTTAAAGGTAATGACCAGCACTTTATAGCGAACACGGTACACAACCGGCAGCCAATGCAGATCCCGCAGCCCAGGCCGCACATGTTCCCACCGTGGTAGTCCTAATAGCAGCCTGGCCGCCGCGTTCTGGACTACCTGAAGTTTCCGTGTTCGGTATAAGGGCAGCCCCATGTAGAGGGCATTGCAGTAGTCTAGTCTCGAGGTGACCGTTGCATGGATCACAGTTGCTAGGTCGCTGCGCTCCAAGAAGGGAGCCAACTGCCTCGCCCTCTTGAGGTGAAAGAAGGCGGATCTAGCAGTGGCAGCTATCTGGGCCTCCATTGACAAGGAGGATTCCAGTAGCACTCCCAGGCTCTTGACTTTGCGCACTGGTATCAGTGGCGCACCGTCAAAAGCCGGCAGCGTAATCTCCCCTCCCAGTCCGCCGCGGCCCACGCAAAGGACCTCAGTCTTCGCTGGATTCAACTTCAGCCCGCTCAGCCTGAGCCAGTCAGCCACGGCTTGCAACGCCCGGTCCAGGTTTATTGGGACATTGCCAGCCCGGCCGTCCATCAATAGATAGAGCTGGGTGTCATCTGCATACTGATGGCAACCCAGCCCATACCTCCGTACAATCTGGGCAAGGGGGCGCATAAAGATGTTAAACATCATGGGGGAGAGAACTGCTCCCTGAGGCACCCCACAATGAAGTGGGTGTCTCTGGGACAGCTCCCCCCCAATTGCCACCCTTTGTCCCCGACCTTCCAGGAAGGAGGAGAGCCATTGTAGGGCTAGCCCCCGAATTCCTGCGGCGGCGAGGCGGCGGGTCAGCAGCCGATGGTCGACCGTATCGAACGCAGCCGACAGGTCTAGCAGCAGCAATACTGCCGAGCCGCCTCGATCCAGTTGTAGTTGTTCACTATACATGTAGTTGTTCACTTTCTGTACTGGTATGGGCGAGGGGCAAGAACCTCTGAATCTTAGTGCCAGGAGGCAAAATCAGGGGGAAGGGCTTGGCCCTCCAGACAGTGTAACAGGCTGTCCACTCTGTGAGGCAAGATGTTGAATTAGATAGACCTCTGGCCTGATCCAGCAGGGCTCTTTTTACGTTCTTATGAATGTTTTTGCTTAAAAACAAAGAAGGGTGATTATCCTGAATGCGGTGGTTACCTAGCTATAGACATTATGCATTATAAAATGCAACCAAAAAATTTAAGTCAGGCTGTTTTGTTTTTTGCAATGATGCAAACCTTCAAGACCGGCTGTGAATCTTATGTCCGGCCATCAAATCGGGCCATACCAGCGTGTTACTCTGGTGCTACTGAGCAATTAGAGAGAAGGACTGGGAGAAAGAGCCGATCCCTCCCTCAACACGGGATGTTTCTGACACCGAGGATATTTCCTAGGGCATGAAGTGTGTGCCTTCTCTGGTGCCACCTACCCAAGTTCTCCATCTGAGGCGGACTGCAGAGGCACTTCCTCCGCAACCTGCCTCAGACGGAGCCAGCATGAACAGCAGAGAAGGGCAAACATCCTCTAGTGTCACCTGGGAGGAAAATGTAAATGTCCTCTTATGCTATTCAGGCAAGATCCACGGTGGGGTGTAGAAGTCTCTGCTTCTTGCTTTGGACCCTTAACACCAGCAGCTCTGGTCTCTGGTGAGGAAAGGGCAACAGGGACGCCACACATGTCACCTTTTTTCCATCGTCAGCATCATCCATCTGTTAGCACTCCAAGGAGCTGTCTGGGGGTTACTTGAGCAATGAACAGGGCCCCGGCAGTAGGAGGTTGCCTAGGATTCTAAAAGAAAAAGAAGAGTTTATCGTTGCTGCTTTAGGGAGAAGAGGAGGTTGTGGGTCATGGGCAGCCTAGGAACTGATCTCCTTGATGAACCAAGGGTGCAGACAGAGGAGCGAATTCCACATTTTAATCACTCTCTGTGTAAAATAGTATTTCCTTTTGTCCACCCTGAATATACTATCAGCCTCGTTGTATTGAGTTCTAGTATTTTGAAAGGGAGAAAAAGTGCTGTTTGTCAACTCTCTCCACCCCATGCATAATTTTATAAACCTCTATCTTGACCTCCACCCTCCCCCTCCCGCACTTAGCCATCTCTTTTCTAAACTGAAAAGTCACTCATCAGCCTTTCCTCATTGGGAAGGTGCTCCAACCCCCCCCCCCCCATCAACTTTGTTGCCCTTCTCTGCACTTTTTTTCTAGCTCTGCAATGTCCTTTTGGAGATACGGTGACCAGAATTGTACACACTATTCCAAACAAGGCTGCGATATAGATCTATACAGGGGCATTACAATATCGGCTGTTTTATCCTCAAACCCGTTCCCAAGAATACCTACCACAGACTTTGCCTTTTTCATTGCTGCAGCACACCGGGTTGACACTTTCACCGAACTATCCACGACACACTTGGGATTTTCCCCCTCTCATTCACAGTAAGTTCTATCCCTATTAGCTTATACTCGAAGTGGGGATTTTTTGTCTCACTGTGCCATCACCTTACACTTACCAACACCTAACTTCATTTGCCACACACCTCACCCCTAGTTCCTAATCATTTATGAATAAATGAAATAGTCTTGCCCCCATACCAATTCTTGTCAGACCCCGCTGCTTATTTCCCTCCATTGTGAGAATTGTCCACCGATTCCTACTCTTTACTACCTGTCATTTAACCAGTTTTTTTAATCAGAAAGAGAACCCATCCTCTTATCCCATGACTGCTAAGTTTACTCAGGAATCTCTGGCGAGTCTTTCTCAATGAACTCCAAAAGATTGGTGAGGCAGGACTTCCCTTTGCAGAAGCCATGCAGGTGAAGATTTAAAAAAATCTGGCACGATTGTGATCTGAGGGTGGAGAAATGTTTTTGTTTCAAACAATTTTATTAGTAACATATGGCAATAAATTTCAATTTCTTACATCATTAATAATTACTTTTTATCTATCCCATATATTACTTTCTACCCATTCCTCCCCGTTACTTGACCCCCGCCGGTGTTATATACTTAAAATCTTAATACTAAAGGTACCCTTAATTAATAAGAACCAAAATTAATATCCTCATCCCTCTTGTACTTAGTCATTATCAAAAAATGTCCAATGTCCTTTTATTTTCCACACTTTTTCTACGTATCTTCTGAACTTTTTCCACTCCATCTTAAATACTTCTAAATCACAGTCTCTTAAGGTTCATGTTAACTTGCCCATTTCACCCCAGTGTCATAACTTTTACAATCCAATCCCATTTCTCTGGTATTTTTTCTTGCTTCCACAACCGCGCATACAACGTCCTAACTTTTTCCACTGCATCTTAAATACTTTAAATCACAGTCTCTTAAGGTTCATGTTAACTTGCCCATTTCACCCCAGTGTCATAACTTTTACAATCCAATCCCATTTCTCTGGTATTTTTTCTTGCTTCCACAACCACGCATACAACGTCCTAACTTTTTCCACTCCATCTCAATTACTTCTAAATCATAGTCTCTTAAGGTTCATGTTAACTTCCCATTTCACCCCAGTGTCATAACTTTTACAATCCAATCCCATTTCTTTGGTATTTTTATCTTGCTTCCACAACTGCGCATACAACGTCCTAACTTTTTCCACTCCATCTCAATTACTTCTAAATCATAGTCTCTTAAGGTTCATGTTAACTTGCCCATTTCACCCCAGTGTCATAACTTTTACAATCCAATCCCATTTCTCTGGTATTTTTTCTTGCTTCCACAACTGCACATACAATGTCCTAACTTTTTCCGCTCCATCTTAATTACTTCTAAATCATAGCCTCTTAAGGTTCATGTTAACTTGCCCATTTCACTCCATGTCATAACTTTTACAATCCAACCCCATTTCTCTGGTATTTTTTCTTGCTTCCACAACTGCGCATACAACGTCCTAACTTTTTCCACTCCATCTCAATTACTTCTAAATCATAGACTCTTAAGGTTCATGTTAACTTGCCCATTTCACCCCAGTGTCATAACTTTTACAATCCAATCCCATTTCTCTGGTATTTTTTCTTGCTTCCACAACCTCGCATACAACGTCCTAACTTTTTCCACTGCATCTTAAATACTTTAAATCACAGTCTCTTAAGGTTCATGTTAACTTGCCCATTTCACCCCAGTGTCATAACTTTTACAATCCAATCCCATTTTTCTGGTATTTTTTCCTGCTTCCACAACTGCGCATACAACGTCCTAACTTTTTCCACTCCATCTCAATTACTTCTAAATCATAGTCTCTTAAGGTTCATGTTAACTTGCCCATTTCACTCCGTGTCATAACTTTTACAATCCAACCCCATTTCTCTGGTATTTTTTCTTGCTTCCACAACTACGCATATAATGTCCTAGCAGCTGAAAGCAAGTACCAAATTATAGTTCTATCTTCTTTTGGAAATTTTTTTTCCATTTGTAATCCCAACAGAAAAGTCTCTGCAACTTTCTTAAATTCATATCCCGAGATCCTAGAAATTTCTTGTTGAATCATCCGCCAATACTTTTTTGCCCTTTCACAAGTCCACCACATACGGTAGAAAGAACCTTCATGGTTTTTTTACATTTCCAACATCTGTCTGGCATCTTATTATTCATCTTTGCCAATGTCACCCAGTGAGTTGCATTTGAACCCAAGTCTCCTAGGTTCTTGTTTAGCACTTAACCCGCTAGAGCCAGCGGTGTATTTTACTTACTTTACTGTAACCCCCCCTCCTTTTTTTTTTTTGCTGAGACTGAAGGCAGCTTACACAAATGTAAAACAATATACTCAACTAGGATAGTCATTAGAAGGCCACACTAGGATCCGGAACCATCAAGTTCAAATCCTGACTCTGCCACGCAAGATTGCTGGTGACTTTGAGCCTATCACGCTCTCCTGCCTTAGCCTACCTCACAGGGTCGCTGTTGCGAAGATAAAATGGAAAAGGGGAAAACCATTTGATAAGCCACTTGTTATCATGATTAGGGAGGGGAAACATGATGTAAACTAAGCACTACACCACAATGGTTTCAATGAAATGTGGGGCTGGACAGTGGTAAGAGGTCGCAGAGACTACTGTTACACGGCTAACCTCTACCGGCTTCCAAGCTCTGACAAAATTGGGCTAGTTAGTTATATCCAGGCTTCCCGTGAAACATTTACACGCAGGTAATTAGAGAAATAAGAGCCCCAGCGGTGCAGAGTGGTAAAGCTGCAACACCGCAATTCTAACCTCTGCTAATTTTTCCAATTGAAAAATAGAAATTGAAGCCGCAATTAATGCAATGGAAAAATGGAAAAGCACCGGGGCCGGATGGCTATGCAGTTAAATTTTTTAAAACCCTCAAAGAGGAGTTAATCCCGAAACTTCAGAAATTGATGAATATTATGAGAACAAACGGGGAAAATACCAAATACGTGGAAGGAAGCTGTTATTTCGTTGATTCCTAAGGAAGATAGAGATGTTACGAATGTAAAAAATTATAGACCAATTTCATTATTAAATAATGACTATAAAATATATACAAGAACCTTGGCAGAACGGTTTAAACAATGTTTGATAAAATTTATAAAGGAAGATCAAGCGGGGTTTCTTCCCAAAAGGCAAATAAGAGACAGTATCAGAACTGCTGTAAATATTGCGGAATATTGTGATAGACATCCAGAAAAGGAAGTAGCATTATTCTTTGTGGACGCTGAGAAAGCATTTGACAATTTAAATTGGGATTTTATGTTTGCAGTAATGGAGAAAATGAAGCTGGGAGAAAGTTTTATAAGAATGATAAAAGCAATATATACTGAACAACGTGCAAGGCTGTGTATAAATGCTGACCTTACAGAAGACATGATAATTAGTAAAGGTACAAGACAAGGTTGTCCACTTTCCCCACTGTTGTTTATAATGACTCTTGAAATATTAGTGATGCAAATTCAAGAAGCTAAAGAAATAGAAGGATTAAAAGTAAAAGGATTTACTTACAAATATAGAGCATTTGCAGATGATATAATGTTTATAAATGAAAACCCCATACAAGTCACACCTTTGTTGTTAGCCAAAATACAAGAATATGGGGGGGTTGGCAGGACTTTGTATTAATAAAGAAAAATCAAAACTTCTATGTAAAAATATGCAAATAAATAAGCAACAAGAATTGCAGAGACTAACGGGGTGTGAAGTTACCTCCAAGGTAAAATATTTGGGTGTGGAGATAACAATGAAGAATATTTATTTGTTCAAAAATAATTATGAGAAGCTATGGCGTAAAATGGATGAAGATACGATAAAGTGGAATAAACTTAATTTGTCACTGTTGGGTAGAATAGCCGCAATTAAAATGAATATTCTACCAAGAATAATGTATTTGTTTCAAACGATTCCTATTGTGAAAGACAATAAACAGTTTAATAGATGGCAAAGAAAAATTTCAGAGTTTGTGTGGGCGGGGAAGAAACCAAGAATTAAAATGAAAATTTTAACAGATGCAAAAGAGAGAGGTGGATTTCAATTACCAGGCTTAAAATTATATCATGAAGCAGTTTGCTTAGTATGGATAAAAGAATGAATAACGTTGTTAAACAAAAAACTCTTAGCGTTGGAAAGTCATGGAAATAAATTTGGCTGGCACGCTTATATGTATTATGGGGGAAAAGATAGACTGCTTTTTCTCTCACCATTATATAAGAAACAGCTTGCTAAATACATGGATGGGGAAAACTTTGTTGAGAAATGGTTTACATTTCTTGAATTCGTAAATGCTAAATCGACAAAGAAGAGCAAGATGCAAAAAAGTATTTGAACTTTATCTTGTATTAATTTACCTGTGAACACTTATGTTTGGCTTTAAGATTTGGCTGCGTGTAGTAAAGTTGAATGTTTTTTTCCCTCTTTTCTCTCTTCCCTTTTCCTCCATATTTTTGATCTGGGTGAACTTATAGCCTAGTTCTTTGTATTTATGTACTGTTTTTGCCCTTTGTATGTGGTTTTTTGAAAATAAAAAAATGTTGAGTTTAAAAAAACCAAACAGCTGAGACGGGTGAAGAAAAGTGGTTGCCTACTATTAAAAATACAATGTGGCAAAATAGAATTGAAAACTGCTGAAGAGCTGAATAATAAATATGATTGGTTTCAAATGCAACAAATAAATAGCTTGGTGGAGAATGACATTAAAACTGAAGGAATAAGAAAAGAGCAAACAGAAATGGAAAAAGTCCTGCTTGGAGACAACGAAAAATTAATTTCAAAATTATATAAATTACTTTTAAAATGGTCTACGGAAGATGAAATAGTGAAATCTCAAATGATTAAGTGAGTAATTAATGTAAATAAAGAAATACATATGGAAACGGGAATATTTGTGGAAGAACTCTACGAAGCTTTCGACGTATCATAGTATTAAAGAGAACTGTTTTAAAATGATATATAGATGGTATATGACTCCTAAGAAATTGGCAAAGATGAATAATAAGATGCTAGACATATGTTGGAAATGTAAAAAAACATGAAGGTTCTTTCTACCGTATGTGGTGGACTTGTGAAAGAGCAAAAAGTATTGGCCTATGATTCAACAAGAAATTTCTAGGATCTTGGGATACGAATGTAAGAAAATTGCAGAGACTTTTCTGTTGGGATCACAAATGGAAAAATTTTCAAAAGAAGATAGAACTGTAATTTGGTACTTTGTTTCAGCTGCTAGGACATTATATGCGTAGTTGTGGAAGCAAGAAAAAATACCAGAGAAATGGGATTGGTTTGTAAAAGTTATGACATTGAGTGAAATGGACAAGTTAACAAGAACCTTAAGAGACTATGATATAGAAGTATTTAAGATGGAGTAGAAAAAGTTCAGAAGATACGTAGAAAAAGAGTGGAAAATAAAAGGACATTGAACAATTTTTGATAATGATTAAGTCTTAGAAAAAAGAAGAATGTTAATTTTCATTTTTATTAGTTAAGGGTACCTTTAAACATTAGTACTTTAAGTCAATAACACCGGCGGGGGTGAAGTAATGGAGAGGGGTGGATAGAAAGTAATATATGGGATAGATAAAAGAAGTTATTAATGATGCAAGAAATATAATTTGTTACCATATGTTACCAAATAAATTGTTTTAACCGTGAAACTCAGGTCATTAGCAGAGGTTAGAACTGCGGTGTTGCAGCTTTACCACTCTGCACCGCTGGGGCTCTTATTTCTCTAATTACCTGCGTGTAAATGTTTCACGGGAAGCCTGGATATAACTGACTAGCCCAATTTTGTCAGAGCTTGGAAGCCGGTAGAGGTTAGCCGTGTAACAGTAGTCTCTGCGACCTCTTACCACTGTCCAGCCCCACATTTCATTGAAACCATTGTGGTGTAGTGCTTAGTTTTTACATCATGTTTCCCTCCCTAATCATGATAACAAGCGGCTTATCAAATGGTTTTCCCCTTTTCCATTTTATCTTCGCAACAGCGACCTTGTGAGGTAGGCTAAGGCAGGAGAGCGTGATAGGCTCAAAGTCACCAGCAATCTTGCGTGGCAGAGTCAGGATTTGAACTTGATGGTTCCGGATCCTAGTGTGGCCTTCTAATGACTATCATAGTTGAGTATATTGTTTTACATTTGTGTAAGCTGCCTTCAGTCTCAGCAAAAAAAAAAAAAGGAGGGGGGGGGTTACAGTAAAGTAAGTAAAATACACCGCTGGCTCTAGCGGGTTAAGTGCTAAACAAGAACCTAGGAGACTTGGGTTCAAATGCAACTCACTGGGTGACATTGGCAAAGATGAATAATAAGATGCCAGACAGATGTTGGAAATGTAAAAAAACCATGAAGGTTCTTTCTACCGTATGTGGTGGACTTGTGAAAGGGCAAAAAAGTATTGGCGGATGATTCAACAAGAAATTTCTAGGATCTCGGGATATGAATTTAAGAAAGTTGCAGAGACTTTTCTGTTGGGATTACAAATGGAAAAAAAAATTCCAAAAGAAGATAGAACTATAATTTGGTACTTGCTTTCAGCTGCTAGGACATTATATGCGTAGTTGTGGAAGCAAGAAAAAATACCAGAGAAATGGGGTTGGATTGTAAAAGTTATGACACGGAGTGAAATGGGCAAGTTAACATGAACCTTAAGAGACTATGATTTAGAAGTAATTGAGATGGAGTGGAAAAAAGTTAGGACGTTGTATGCGCAGTTGTGGAAGCAGGAAAAAATACCAGAGAAATGGGATTGGATTGTAAAAGTTATGACACTGGGGTGAAATGGGCAAGTTAACATGAACCTTAAGAGACTGTGATTTAAAGTATTTAAGATGCAGTGGAAAAAGTTAGGACGTTGTATGCGCGGTTGTGGAAGCAAGAAAAAATACCAGAGAAATGGGGTTGGATTGTAAAAGTTATGACACTGGGGTGAAATGGGCAAGTTAACATGAACCTTAAGAGACTATGATTTAGAAGTAATTGAGATGGAGTGGAAAAAGTTAGGACGTTGTATGCGCAGTTGTGGAAGCAAGAAAAAATACCAGAGAAATGGGGTTGGATTGTAAAAGTTATGACATGGAGTGAAATGGGCAAGTTAACATGAACCTTAAGAGGCTATGATTTAGAAGTAATTAAGATGGAGCGGAAAAAGTTAGGACATTGTATGTGCAGTTGTGGAAGCAAGAAAAAATACCAGAGAAATGGGATTGGATTGTAAAAGTTATGACACTGGGGTGAGATGGGCAAGTTAACATGAACCTTAAGAGACTATGATTTAGAAGTAATTGAGATGGAGTGGAAAAAGTTAGGACGTTGTATGCGCGGTTGTGGAAGCAAGAAAAAATACCAGAGAAATGGGATTGGATTGTAAAAGTTATGACACTGGGGTGAAATGGGCAAGTTAACATGAACCTTAAGAGACTGTGATTTAAAGTATTTAAGATGCAGTGGAAAAAGTTAGGACGTTGTATGCGCGGTTGTGGAAGCAAGAAAAAATACCAGAGAAATGGGATTGGATTGTAAAAGTTATGACACTGGGGTGAAATGGGCAAGTTAACATGAACCTTAAGAGACTGTGATTTAGAAGTATTTAAGATGGAGTGGAAAAAGTTCAGAAGATACGTAGAAAAAGTGTGGAAAATAAAAGGACATTGGACATTTTTTGATAATGACTAAGTACAAGAGGGATGAGGATATTAATTTTGGTTCTTATTAATTAAGGGTACCTTTAGTATTAAGATTTTAAGTATATAACACCGACAGGGGTCAAGTAACGGGGAGGAATGGGTAGAAAGTAATATATGGGATAGATAAAAAGTAATTATTAATGATGTAAGAAATTGAAATTTATTGCCATATGTTACTAATAAAATTGTTTGAAACAAAAACATTTCTCCACCCTCAGATCACAATCGTGCCAGATTTTTTTAAATCTTCACCTGCATGGCTTCTGCAAAGGGAAGTCCTGCCTCACCAATCTTTTGGAGTTCATTGAGAAAGACTCGCCAGAGATTCCTGAGTAAACTTAGCAGTCATGGGATAAGAGGATGGGTTCTCTTTCTGATTAAAAAACTGGTTAAATGACAGGTAGTAAAGAGTAGGAATCGGTGGACAATTCTCACAATGGAGGGAAATAAGCAGCGGGGTCTGACAAGAATTGGTATGGGGGCAAGACTATTTCATTTATTCATAAATGATTAGGAACTAGGGGTGAGGTTTGTGGCAAATGAAGTTAGGTGTTGGTAAGTGTAAGGTGATGGCACAGTGAGACAAAAAATCCCCACTTCGAGTATAAGCTAATAGGGATAGAACTTACTGTGACTGAGAGGGGGAAAATCCCAAGTGTGTCGTGGATAGTTCGGTGAAAGTGTCAACCCGGTGTGCTGCAGCAATGAAAAAGGCAAAGTCTGTGGTAGGTATTCTTGGGAACGGGTTTGAGAATAAAACAGCCGATATTGTAATGCCCCTGTATAGATCTATATCGCAGCCTTGTTTGGAATAGTGTGTACAATTCTGGTCACCGTATCTCCAAAAGGACATTGCAGAGCTAGAAAAAAAGTGCAGAGAAGGGCAACAAAGTTGATGGGGGGGGGGGGGTTGGAGCACCTTCCCAATGAGGAAAGGCTGATGAGTGACTTTTCAGTTTAGAAAAGAGATGGCTAAGTGCGGGAGGGGGAGGGTGGAGGTCAAGATAGAGGTTTATAAAATTATGCATGGGGTGGAGAGAGTTGACAAATAGCACTTTTTCTCCCTTTCAAAATACTAGAACTCAATACAACGAGGCTGATAGTATATTCAGGGTGGACAAAAGGAAATACTATTTTACACAGAGAGTGATTAAAATGTGGAATTCGCTCCTCTGTCTGCACCCTTGGTTCATCAAGGAGATCAGTTCCTAGGCTGCCCATGACCCACAACCTCCTCTTCTCCCTAAAGCAGCAACGATAAACTCTTCTTTTTCTTTTAGAATCCTAGGCAACCTCCTACTGCCGGGGCCCTGTTTATTGCTCAAGTAACCCCCAGACAGCTCCTTGGAGTGCTAACAGGTGGATGATGCTGACGATGGAAAAAAGGTGACATGTGTGGCGTCCCTGTTGCCTTTTCCTCACCAGAGACCAGAGCTGCTGGTGTTAAGGGTCCAAAGCAAGAAGCAGAGACTTCTACACCCCACCGTGGATCTTGCCTGAATAGCATAAGAGGACATTTACATTTTCCTCCCAGGTGACACTAGAGGATGTTTGCCCTTCTCTGCTGTTCATGCTGGCTCCGTCTGAGGCAGGTTGCGGAGGAAGTGCCTCTGCAGTCCGCCTCAGATGGAGAACTTGGGTAGGTGGCACCAGAGAAGGCACACACTTCATGCCCTAGGAAATATCCTCGGTGTCAGAAACATCCCGTGTTGAGGGAGGGATCGGCTCTTTCTCCCAGTCCTTCTCTCTAATTGCTCAGTAGCACCAGAGTAACACGCTGGTATGGCCCGATTTGATGGCCGGACATAAGATTCACAGCCGGTCTTGAAGGTTTGCATCATTGCAAAAAACAAAACAGCCTGACTTAAATTTTTTGGTTGCATTTTATAATGCATAATGTCTATAGCTAGGTAACCACCGCATTCAGGATAATCACCCTTCTTTGTTTTTAAGCAAAAACATTCATAAGAACGTAAAAAGAGCCCTGCTGGATCAGGCCAGAGGTCTATCTAATTCAACATCTTGCCTCACAGAGTGGACAGCCTGTTACACTGTCTGGAGGGCCAAGCCCTTCCCCCTGATTTTGCCTCCTGGCACTAAGATTCAGAGGTTCTTGCCCCTCACCCATACCAGTACAGAAAGTGAACAACTACATGTATAGGTGCTCATAATGAACAGTCACTTGGGATCTGAGGCACCAAGGGTGGAGGAGAACCAGTCCTCAATGTGGTATAACTTGTATGGTATAACTTCCCCTCTTCCCTGCATTTTTTCCCCCCAGCCAATTTCAGAAGCTTCTATGCAGCAGCTGCATCCATGCTTTTTTTACTCTGCATGTAAAATGGTTCTTTGGTGCAGAAATCTCTGTGTTCTAAAGCATTTTTCTAGTCCTTGTAATCACTGAGAAAAGCTGTTGGCTGTGTGCAGTACTTGTTGAAGTCTTGAGGATCCATGAGTGCTCAGAGGGGGGGGGGGGCTAAACAACCATAATTTTTGTTGATGAGAGTCTAACGCAACAAAGTTTACAACTTCTCACCCATAAAACCACTGGACCTTGACCTTTTAGGACTGCTTGCGGTCAAATGCTGTTGGTCTCACAAATGGCTATATATTATAAGATAGATGGAATTATCAAAACATCTTGAAATTGAACACCTCTAGTTTGTTTGTTTTAGGAGTAAGACCTTGCAGAAAGATGCTTGCTTTTAAATAGGATCACAGACCAAAGAACAGGAAATTTTAAAATGCTCTTGGCATTGGATGTACAAGGATTCTAAAATATACTTTTACTGTGGATGTATATATATATATATAAAAATGTATATATACTTTCCAAAACAGAACATCCCCCCAAAAAGTACAATCCCACTACATCAGGCATTCATTTTACCAATCAGGAGGTCAAGACCCTATCATGACATTTTGCCTCAGTTCCCATAGGAAACATCTTGCTTTTTTTTTTGTGGGGGCGAGTGTGGGGTCTGGGGCAGCTGTCACTTTTTGATTTCTGTTTGATGATGAAAGGGTGTTGTAATCTTCTTCTAACAGGGATGTGAGAATAAAACCAGGGTCCTGCAGAACCCCCAAGCCAAACGAAAATCATCCCATGGTACATGTGATAACAGATTCTCAGCATATACATGATGTCGGGGTTCGGGGGTTGGCCTTACAATGGCTTTCCTCCTTCCTCGAAGATCGGGGACAAAGGGTGGCAATCGGGGGCGAGCTCTCCCAGAGACGCACACTACATTGTGGGGAGCCTCAGGGAGCAGTTCTATTGTCCATGCTATTTAATATCTATATGCGCTCCCTTGCCCAGTTTGCCAAGAGGTATGGGCTTGGGTGTCACCAATATGCAGATGACGCCCAGCTCTATTTGCTAATGGACGGCCGGCCTGGATGCGTCCCAGGGAATTTGGACCTGGCACTGCAGGCCGTGGCAACTTGGTTAAGACTGAGCGGGCTGAAACTGAATCCAGCGAAGACAGAGGTCCTTTGCTTGGGTCGGGGCGCTCTGGGAGGAGAAATATCTCTCCCGGTTTTCGACGGGGCACCGCTGACGGAGGCGCACCAGGTCAAGAGCCTGGGAGTTCTACTGGAGCCTTCATTATCAATGGAGGCCCAGATAGCAGCCACAGCCAAGTCAGCCTTTTTTCATCTGAGGCGGGTGAGGCAGTTGGCCCCCTTCCTAGAGCGTCGGGACCTGGCAACAGTGATCCATGCAACAGTCACCTCGAGATTAGATTACTGTAATGCCCTCTACATGGGGCTGGCTCTGTGCCGAACCCAAAAGCTGCAGCTAGTGCAGAACGCGGCCACTAGGTTACTGCTGGGGCTCCCAAAGTGGGAGCACATACAGCCAGGATTGCGTGAACTGCACTGGCTGCCAGTTACTTACCGGATTCGTTACAAAGTGCTGGTCATTACCTTTAAAGCCCTATATGGCCGAGGACCTGCCTACCTTAGGGACCGTTTCTCCCCACATGAACCCCAGAGAGCACTGAGGTCAGCAGGGAAGAACCTGCTGACTATCCCCGGGCCAAAAGAAGTAAAACTCCAAAGTACCCGTAACCGGGCTTTTTCTGTTATGGCCCCACAGCTATGGAACCAACTTCCAGAAGAAACACAAGCCCTGTGGGACTTTGAGCAATTCCGCAGGGCTTGTAAGACCAGTTTGTTTCGAATGGCCTTCGCAGACTAGAACTGCTAATTAAGTTCGCCATTTAGACAATAGCACAATTTAATTTTACTGTTTTAGAATTTTAATAGTTTTAATTAATTATGGTTTAAAATGTTGTTTTGTATTATGTATATTTGAACTTTGCTGTTAGCCGCCCTGAGCCTGCTTCAGCGGGGAGGGAGGGATATAAATAAAAGGTATTATTATTATTATTATTATTCACATACATTGAAACAGATTTCCTCAGATATTACATTTCATTGCTAAATGAGGAAAACACTTCGATTTACTCTGCTCTGGTAAGACCTCACCTGGAGTCTTGTGTTCAGTTTTGGGCACCACATTTTAAGAAGGATATAGACAAGCTGGAACGGGTCCAGAGGAGGGCGACGAAGATGGTGAGGGGTCTGGAGACCAAGTCCTATGAGGAAAGGTTGAAGGAGCTGGGCATGTTTAGCCTGGAGAGGAGGCGGCTGAGAGGTGATATGATCACCATCTTCAAGTACTTGAAGGGCTGTCATCTAGAGGATGGTGTGGAATTGTTTTCTGTAGCCCCGGAAGGTAGGACCAGAACCAGTGGGTTGAAATTAAATCAAGAGTTTTCGGCTCAACATTAGGAAGAACTTCCTGACTGTTAGAGTGGTTCCTCCCTCAGTGGAAGAGGCTTCCTCGGGAGGTGGTGTGCTCTCCTTCCTTGGAGGTTTTTAAACAGAGGCTAGATGGCCATCTGACAGCATTGAAGATCCTGTGCATTTAGGGGGAGGTGTTTGTGAGTTTCCTGCATTGTGCAGGGGTTGGACTAGATGACTCTGGAGGTCCCTTCCAACTCTATGATTCTATGAACTGCCTGACCATTAGAGCGATTTCTCAGTGGAACAGGCTTCCTTGGGAGGTGGTGGGCTCTCCTTCCTTGGAGGTTTCTAAACAGAGGCTAGATGGCAATTTGACAGCAATGAAGTTCCTGTGAGTTTAGGGGGAGGTGTTTGTGAGTTTCCTGCATTGTGCAGGGGTTGGACTAGATGACCCAAGAGGTCCCTTCCAACTCTAGGATTCTTTGGGAGGTGGTGGGCTCTCCTTCCTTGGAGGTTTCTAAACAGAGGCTGGATGGCCATCTGACAGCAATGAAGATCCTGTGAATATAGGGGGAAGTGTTCATGAGTTTTCTGCATTGTGCAGGGGATGGACTAGATGACCCTTGAGGTCGCTTCCAATGCAAGGATTCTTTGGGAGGTGGGTGGGCTCTCCTTCCTTGGAGGTTTTTCAACAGAGGCTGGATGGCCATCTGACAGCAATGCGGATCCTGTGAATTTATGGGGAGGTGTTTGTGAGTTTCCTGCGTTGTGCAGGGGTTGGACTAGATGACCCAAGAGGTCCCTTCCAACTCTAGGATTCTTTGGGAGGTGGTGGGCTCTCCTTCCTTGGAGGTTTTTCAACAGAGGCTAGATGGCTATCTGACAGCAATGAGAATCCTGTGAATTTAGGGGGAGGTGTTTGTGAGTTTCCTGCATTGTGCAGGGGGCTGGACTAGATGACCCTAGAGGTCCCTTGCCACTTTATGATTCCATGACCATTAGAGCAATTCCTCAGTGGAACAGGCTTCCTTGGGAGGTGGTGGGCTCTCCTTCCTTGCAGGTTTTCAAACAGAGGCTGGATGGCCATCCGACAGCAATGCGGATCCTGTGAATTTAGGGGGAAGTGTTTGTGAGTTTCCTGCGTTGTGCAGGGGGCTGGACTAGATGACCCTAGAGGTCCCTTGCCACTTTATGATTCCATGACCATTAGAGCGATTCCTCAGTGGAACAGGCTTCCTTGGGAGGTGGTGGGCTCTCCTTCCTTGCATGTTTTCAAACAGAGGCTGGATGGCCATCCGACAGCAATGCGGATCCTGTGAATTTAGGGGGAGGTGTTTGTGAGTTTCCTGCGTTGTGCAGGGGGCTGGACTAGATGACCTTAGAGGTCCCTTGCCACTTTATGATTCTATGACCATTAGAGCAATTCCTCAGTGGAACAGGCTTCCTTGGGAGGTGGTGGGCTCTCCTTCCTTGCAGGTTTTCAAACAGAGGCTGGATGGCCATCCGACAGCAATGCGGATCCTGTGAATTTAGGGGGAAGTGTTTGTGAGTTTCCTGCGTTGTGCAGGGGGCTGGACTAGATGACCTTAGA
The DNA here is from genome assembly GCF_032191835.1 of Heteronotia binoei. Lineage (NCBI taxonomy): Eukaryota > Metazoa > Chordata > Lepidosauria > Squamata > Gekkonidae > Heteronotia > Heteronotia binoei. The sequence continues at coordinate 513,093 of NC_083228.1, read as the reverse complement.
GGTCCCTTGCCACTTTATGATTCTATGACCTTTAGAGCAATTCCTCAGTGGAACAGGCTTCCTTGGGAGGTGGTGGGCTCTCCTTCCTTGCAGGTTTTCAAACATTGGCTAGACGGCCATCTAACAGGAATGCGGATCCTGTGAATTTAGGGGGAGGTGTTTGTGAGTTTCCTGCGTTTTGCAGGGGGCTGGACTAGATGACCTTAGAGGTCCCTTGCCACTTTATGATTCTATGACCATTAGAGCGGTTCCTCAGTGGAACAGGCTTCCTTGGGAGGTGGTGGGCTCTCCTTCCTTGCAGGTTTTCAAACAGAGGCTGGATGGCCATCCGACAGCAATGCGGATCCTGTGAATTTAGGGGGAGGTGTTTGTGAGTTTCCTGCGTTGTGCAGGGGGCTGGACTAGATGACCCTGGAGGTCCCTTCCCCCTCTATGACTCCCCTCTCTAATTTGGTGTCCTGCTTATTGTGCGGAGGCTGGAGACCCCAGAATGGACCCCAGGATGGAGGGGGGGCGGCGAGAAAGCTGAGGAGAAACCCGGTTCCCGCCAAAACCGCTGCTCCGCCCCGCCCCGCCCCCTTCCCTGGCTGTTTGTTTGGAGGCGCACGAGGGGCGAGTGTGGCGCCGCCCCCGCCTGCCGCCGTCCAATCGTCCCGCTCCTCTCCCGGGGCCACGCCTAGAGGGGGCGGGGCGGGGCGGGTGTCTTGATGGCGGGTGGCTCGAGGAGGCCGCCAGTTCCGCGGAGTCCGAAGCGAGGCGAAGATGGCAGCGAAAGGCGAGGCGGGCGCGGAAAGGCCCGCCACCTATTTCAGGCAAACCCACCCGGTGTTTATGGCGGCCGTCGCGTTCTGCCTGGCGTACCACGGCGTGAGTGGGGCCGGAGCGGGGGGGGGGGGGGGTCAGGGCGGCAACAACCCTGCCAGGTAGGCCAGGCTGCTCAAGCGCGCCGAAGGAGCCTCGTAGCGGAGTTGAGCCCGGAGCCGTTCGGTCCTGAGCTGGTTCCCAAGGTGTTTCTTCGCATTCTGGGCAGTTGTCCCTCCTGTTTCTTTTTTGGAGATAGCTCAAGATGGGTGGCCTGGCAGAAAAGAGCGAGAGTCCAGCCACACCCCTTTTGAGTTATGAAGACGTCATAGTTGAATAACGATGGATTTTTTCCTATGACAATAAATACACTAACATGTTGCACCTTACTCTAAGGTTGCAGTAAAAGAAGTACAACTCCTTTTCTTGTAATCTTATATTTTTATCTCTTAACCTCGAAACCCACAGTTTATCAGTTCATTCCCCCCCCCCCCCCCCATTTCATACATGAAGTCCATAAGGGGTTTCCAGATAACAGTAGAATTGCAGATTTATACCCCGCTCTTTTCTCTGAATCAGAGACTCAGAACGGTTCAATCTCTTATATCTTCTCCCCCCATTGTGGGTTTCCTGCATTGTGCAGGGGGTTGAACTAGGTGACTCTGGAGGTCCCTTCCCATTCTATGATTCTAACAGACACCCTGTGAGGTGGGTGAGGCTTAGAGGCTCTCACAGCAGCTGCCCTTTCAAGGACAACCTCTGCCAGAGCTGTGGCTGACCCAAGGCCATTCTGGCAGGTGCAAGTGGAGGAGTGGGGAATCAAACCCGGTTCTCCACACACTTAACCACTACACCAAACTGGCTCTCATTTGGAAAGTGTATTATCCCTAATCAAGGAAGCAACCTTGGCCATCTGCTTTTTCACCAACCGCCGTCCATTCTAGGTATTGTCAAAGTTTCCAATTTTTGAACATAAAACAGCCTTGCTGCCGTTTTCAAATAGAAAAACAAAGTTCTATAAGGTGGTTTTTTGATTATCGATTAGTCCCAACAAAAAAAGTCTCTGGTTTCCATTGTATATTAATCTTCTGGATGGTTGAATGTGTTTCTGGATGGTTGAATGTATTTGTATCCATTTTTTTTTTTTGCTTTATTACATGTCCACCATAGATGGTATGTTTCAGGGTCCTTTCATGCTGTTCACACTTTCAACATTTGTTCAAAACATTTTTATACATTTGGGCTAATTTATCTGGTGACATCATTTGCTTAAAAATTCCTTCAGATTGATACTTGATGTAATAATAATAATACAATAACTTTTTATTTGTATCCCGCCCTCCCCGCAAGCAGGCTCAGGGCAGCTCACAACATGTAAATACAGTGTACAATAAAACCATGTGCAATAATCAATTATAAATTCCAGTTTTAGATTCATATACAATTTCAGTTATAAAATCATCCTTAAAATCATGATTATGGTGCTATACGTAAGATTATGGTGCTATAATTAAGATCTTTCCTAAAATCTGAGACCCTTTCATGTAAATCTGAGACCCTTCAACCACAAATGTTCTCATTGTTGAATTTATATAGTACGTCCAATGTTTTTGCCAATTTTAACAAGTCTTTCACCTGTCTTCAGTTTTAACATGTTTATACATTTTAGCAATGAAATGATCATCATTCATACATAATTTTGTTCCATATACAGTCACAAGTTGCTCAAATCCATTCAGCCTTTTATCAACGTTAAACCTTTCTAGTAATTGTGCATTAAAAACCATTGACAGCTATATCCTTGTGCTGCCAAATCTTCTCTCAGTTTCGATTTGCATTCCCCTTGTGAAAAATTGAATATATCATGATGTTAACCACTTGTGTTTAACAAATTGTGAGTCCAGTCAGGCACCTTTAAGATCAACAAAAGTTTATCCAAGGCATGAGCTTTCATGGTCAAGCACATTTCTTCAGATACGTAGAAATGGAAGTTAACATTTCATATATTTAGATAGGTGCCTCTGCATAGGTGAACAGCAAATTAGTATATAAATTGATGAAGATGTTTTGACATATGCAAAGACTAAATAGTAATAATAAGCTAAGTGTATGGGTCACAATATGTTTGGATTTAATTATGGGGAAAATCCAGTGGAGCAATAAATGTCAGAGTAGGAGGCTAATATGTAAATATATCTCTTATAATAATTAAAAGAAATTGAGACTCTGCTGTTACGCTCCATTCATCTCCTCTCAAGCATGGAGTTAGCTGACAGCATCTTTTCCTTAGGGTGGCTTGGCTTGGAGAAGTGATTTAAAGAGAGAAATCCTTCTCCAAGCCAGCCAATGGAGTGGTGAGGGCTTCAAGAGCTGTACAGTATGTGTGAAAGAGCCACATGTGGCCACCCTGCCAAAGAATAAAGCTAGTGTCCACTGGCACCTCTAAGACCCAGCAGATTGTTATTCAAGGTATGAGCTTTAGAAGCTCACTTCTTCAGATACAATAAAGTAGAAGAAAACCTTTCAAATATATAGACAGAGGCTGAAGAGCAAGTTAGCATATAACATGATTGATGGTATTTTGAGACAAAACAGGACTAATAAATGTATAAGGGCAACCGCTGTATGGATTTAATTAAGGAGAAACAACAGCTGAAGCAATAAGCATGATGATGTTGTGCTACTTACAACTTGTCCTATTTTTCCTTCAAGTTCTTTTTGCTTTGTCTTGATTTCTTGAATCTCTTGTTTGTTTTCTTGAATCTTTTGGCTTATTTCTTGCAGTCCGGTTGAAATCTCAGTTCTTATGTTCTGTATATCTTCCTTGATATCTTGTTGTAGTTGTGTTAATAATCCTCTGTTTCCTTGTTTAAGTTCAGCAGTTAAAGTTTTAATTTACCAGGAAAGGGATTTTTCTAACTTCTCAGCAATAATCTGGATATCTTCGTTAGAACTAATCTCTTCTTTTGTAGACCTTGTTCCAGATACCATCTTTCTTAGCTTTGCTAGTTTGCTTCTACAACCTTTCCATAAAGCTACTATATTTACATAATCATAACATTATAATCTTATGCAGGCTTCTACAGTAAAATATAAATGGACAGGAGCATATCATATCATATATATACTTTAGATATTCAATCAGTTTCTATAGTCACCCCCCCCCCCCCATAGAGGTTTGCTTAACTTGATTTCAGATATCTGCAAAATTTTAGCTTACAGTTGCTATTTCAGGCAATTGATGCAAGGCTTCAATACAAATTTAAAAAATTAAAATAATTATTCACAGTCTTGATTTGAAAAAAAAGGTAAAGGTAAGTAGTTAAGTATGGCTGTGAGAGTTGGACCATAAGGAAGGCCAAGTGCAGAAGAATAGATGCTTTCGCGTTGTGGTGCTGGAGAAGACTCTTGAGAGTCTCTTGAACTGCAAGAAGATCAAATCAGTCCAACCCAGACTGGTCACTGGGAGGTCAGATGCTGAAGCTGAAGTTCCAATACTTTGCCCACCAAATGAGAAGGGAGCACTCACTAGTTCCATTTATGCTCCAAGTAAGATATTTGTATTCCATATTTAATCTTTTAAGTTCAAGAAAGTCAATCCATTTGTTCCTAAAAGACTAACAAAATCTGGGGCAAGGTAGGAGCTTTTGTGAGTCACTGCTCACTTTTTTAAGATACCTTTACAAGGTTGATGGATTTCCATTCTGTACAACTAATGTGGTGCTTTCCATGGAGACAGATCAAGATGATGGTAGCTGTGTTAGTCCATCTGTACCAGGAGATAAGAGTTCAGTAGCATCTGAAAGACTATTAAAATTTGTGACAGGGTAGGCGCTTTCTTGAGTTGCTTCTTTGTTTCTCAGATACGAATACACATACCTTGCCACAAATTTTAAGTCTTTCATGTGCTACTGGACTCTAGCTGTTTTTGATTATTTCTTTTTAGTCATTGCTGACATATGAAGGGATAAATACTGGGTTGTTGTCCTGGAGAACATGAATGACACAGCTTGGGCCATTCTCCAGATGACAACCTTGCCCACCTCTTCTCCCTCCTCACCCCAGTTTTCTAGAAGGTAATTCTTTGAATGGGGGGGACAGGATGGAAGTACAGAGATGTTTCCTGGTTTAAATGCTTTGCTGGCAGAATTGAACAAACTATTTATGAACAGGCCCAGCACACACATGCAATCCTGCTATATGTGTGTAATATATTAGTTTGCACATAGGGTCAAAGCCTTGCCTTTACCAAGGTCACTTATTGCCCGCTCTCTCCAGGGTTCCAGGCACAGGTTCTTTATATCACACCTATCTCTTTAACCTGAAATGGAGGGATTGGTCTTGGGACCTTCTGAAAGCAAAGTTGCTGCTCTTCTCTGCTCTGAGCCACAGCCCTGTAAGTGCCAGCACAGCAGCCATCGTTGTATGGATACTGAGCCCAGTTTAAATTGGGCAAATCAAAATTAAATGATGGAAATAATAAATAAAAGCCATCAGGAAAGAGCTTTTGGAGAAGTATAAGATTACTGATGGGAAAGCTAGATTTGAGCCCTGGCCTGTAGCACTATTACAGAGACCAAGATTTTTGGGCTATGAACTTTTGAGAGTAAAGCTCCCTTTGTCAGATACTGATGAGGGAACTGTGACTCTTGAGGGTTTAATACCCTGAATATCTTGTTGGTCTCAAAGGTGCTCCTGGATTCGAATCTAATTGTTCAACTGCAGATGAACATGGCTGCCCTCTGAAACTCTCTGCGGCTGCTGGGAGAGAGAAGCTTAAGTAGTGTGTATGTGTGATGTGCTGTCTATTCACATCTGAGGGCTTCCTCTTTTCCTTCTCTCTTCAACTTTTCCTAGCATTATTGTTGTTTTCTCTGGTGACTCTTAACTTCTCTTAATGTGACATGACACATCCTTAAAGATCTTTTTCAGTTTCCTTCATGGTTGCCTTTCCAGGTCTCAATCTCCTTCTGATTTCTTGATTGCAGTCTCCTTGTTGGTTGATAATGGAGCCAAGGAATAGAAAATCTTTAACAATTTCCATTTCTTCATTGTCAACCTTAAAGTAGTGTAATTCCCCAGCAATCTTTACTTTTGTCTTCTTGATGTTCAGCAGTAATCCTGCTTTGGCACTTTCTGCTTTAACCTTTAGCAGTAGCCATTTCACTATTTTCTACCAGAAATGGATTGTCATCTGCATATGTCATTAATGTTCTTTCCACCAATTCTCACTCCGCCTTCATTTAAATAATATCTTATCCAGTTTTCCTTATGCTATATTCTGCATATGGAATGAAGAGCTAGGGAGATAAATGCATTGTTGTCTGACCCCTTTGCCAGCAGGAAACCATTCTGTTTCTCCGTATTCTGTCTTAATGGTAGCCTTGTATTCAGAGCACATATTGCACATCAAAATGATCAGATGCTGTGGAGGTACACCTATTTCTTTTAAAACCAGCCATAGCTTTTCAGGGAAAAATATCTTAGGGTTGTAGTGGATAGCTCAATGCAAGTGTCAACCCAGTGTGCTGAAGCGGTGAAAAGGGCAAACTTTATGTTAGGGATTATTAGGAAAGGGATTGAGAATAAAACAGGCAATATTGTAATGTCCCTGTATATATGGTTCTGGTCATCATATCTCCAAAAGGACATTGCAGAACTGGAAAAAGTACAGAGGAGGGCAACTAAGATGATTCGAGAGTTGGAGCACCTTTCCTATGAAGAAAGGCTGAAGTGTTTGGAACTTTAGAAAAGAGACCACTAAAGGGGGGGGGGCATGATAGAGGTTTATAGAATTGTGCATGGGGTGGAGAGAGTCGACAAAGATCAATTTTTCTCCCTCTCCCAAAATACTAGAACTTGAGGGTGTCCAATGAAGCTGATGGGTGGTAGGTTCAGGACAGACAAAAGGAATTACCACTTTACATAGGAGTGATTAAAATGTGGAATTCGCTGCCAGAGGATGTAATGAGGGCTACAGAAATAGTTTTAAAAGGAGATCAGATAGATTCATGGAGGCGACGTCTATCAGTAGCAGCTAGCCATGGTGACTGAGGAGAACCTTGACATTCAGAGGCACTAAGCCTCTGAATCCCAGAGCCACGAGGGAACATCAGGAGAAGGTCTTGGCCTCTATGCTATGGTATTGATCATCCAATGGAACTGGTTGGCCACTGTGTGAGTAAGGATACTGGACTGGATGGACTATTGGTCTGATCCAGCAGGGCTCTTCTTATGTCCTTAAGATCTACTCAATCAAAAGCTTTGCTTATGGAGAGATCTGTGAAAACAGGAGTGTTACAAACACTTACTGGACTATATGTATAAAATGTTGGAAGCAACCTTAAAAGAAGCATCTCTGCGAAAGGATGCAGTCAGTTAATTTAAAAGCAGCTTTAGCATAGGGACAGCGAAACAAACAGCAGCAACAAGGCTGAGGAAACTTTGTCAGCCAGCAAGAAAACAGTCAGAATGGCATGGGAATGGCTAACTAGAGCAGGGCTGGGTAATTAGATGGCTCTTGGCAACGAAAACAGTTTTATTCCTAAGCACCATTTATTGGCCTTCAGCTGTGAAGCATGGGAAATAGGTTATGTGCCTCTGAGCACATATGGAATGGAGAGAGCCAGCTTGGTGTAGTGGTTAAGTGTGCAGACTCTTATCTGGAAGAACCGGGTTTGATTCCCCACTCCTCCACTTGCACCTGCTGGAATGGCCTTGGGTCAGCCGTAGCTCTGGCAGAGGTTGTCCTTGAAAGGGCAGCTGCTGTGAGAGCTCTCTCAGCCCCACCCACCTCACAGGGTGTCTGTTGTGGGGGAGGAAGGTAAAGGAGATTGTGAGCCACTCTGAGTGGAGGGCAGGATATAAATCCAATATTGTCTTTTTATTTTCCTTGTCTAATGAGTTGGTGCAGTGAGCCCATTCCCTGAGGCAGCATTTCTCATGTGAAAGAGGGTCCCAGGCTTTGACAGGTTTGTTTTTAAATCTTGTTTTAGATACACAATACAGACACATTCGACAGTTTCACGGATCGCAATACACAGAACATAAGCAGCTGACTGTGTGAGTCAGGTAAATTAGGAATAATTGTCTTTGTAACATTAGATTACTCAGTGAGAGAAGCTGACTAAGAATCATTGTAGGACACAAGAACATATTTGTAAAATTGTTCACTGTCTATTCACCCTGTCATTATCTTGGATAACACCTGTATCTCTTACCTAATCGCATACCTTTTCTTCTACACATCATCATCTGTGAATATAGTTTTTGTTTTTCATCTTCCTGTTCCATTTAGCAGTTTCTACCCAGTTAAGTTAAACAGTACTTCTGTGCTGATGCATTTGGAGCCTGTTGCTCAGAAGAAAAACAATAGCATACTTAGTTATACTAATCTATAGGAAGGTACAGCTTCTCATTCCAGAAGTTATAGAAGGGTTACCTCTTGTTTGAAAAATTGGATTTATTCCACTTCTTAACTATGTAGTCAGATGTGAGGGCGATCTGGCTGCAACATCTGTCACCCCATTGATTGCCAGGGTTGCTTCGGCCGATCTTGCTGGTAATCTCCCTTACCTCCCTCTGCGCGCTTAGTGGAAGAGAACAGCTATGCCAGATAGGAGTGTACCATTCTTCAGGCAAGGGTATATGATAGCTGCTGTGATCTATAATGTTTAATCCTGTGAAAGATTTCCAGCTGCTTACAATCATTGTCTTTACCGGCAATGAGTGTATGTGGTGGAAAGTGTCATTAACTCACAGTCAACTTGTGCCATTTTCAAGGCTTAAGAGACATTCATAGGTGCCTGGTGTTTCTTGAAGGTCTCCCATCCAAATACTAACCAAGGTCAACCCTGCTTAGGACACCTGCTACAGGTCTGTGTTTGATGAGAGTATTATCACAGACACTGGGATCCTCAGGAAAATAGAAACCAGCCATTTGACACAGGACTCTCACCAAAACTTTTTTAATTGTTGTGCAGCTCCATGGTGTATGTACAGCATCAGCTGTAGGGGAGCCAGATTTCCACCATTTATACCAGTTGGTTCCAGAGATTCAATTTAATCTATGAGGAGTCAGATGCCATTGTAGGACCTTATAATAATTTTCCTTCAGTTGAACGCTAATAGATGTCAGTGCATTAGAGGTAAAGATAAATTGCCCCTGCTTATCTGCCATTTTCTGTTTTAATACAGAACCCTGATTTAAGATCTTACAAAGATCTTGCTGAGGCAAGATCCTTTGATTCTTTACATTCACAAACAAGTTTTTCAAAGTCTGTTTATTTTGTTTGTAACTCACTCAATGCTGTGTTGCAATTACAAACGTTTGTGTATAACACTTGTGGTTTTTTGTGTTGCACCTGAGCTAGTCACCATACCAAGTAAATTTGGACTTATGAGTCACTATACCATAAAGGCCGTAGCCATTGCCCCAAGTGAAGTGTCAGAGTCACCATGAGGTACAGGAGGTGCTAGATTCAAAAGTAAAAAGGGGAGTGCTGTACTATCTAGTCCGCTGGAAATACTTCCCACCAAGCTGTGACGAATGGGTCAAGTCATTGGACCTACATGCCCGCTCCCTTCTGAAGAAGTTTTACCTACTGCACCCAGACAAACCCCGAGCAAGAGCTTAGGGGGGGCAGTATGTCAGACACTGGAATGCTCTCATGCTAAGATATGATGCTGGGTGCAAACTGCAATGTATTGCTTGACCTAACTGACTCCATTTTCTAACATTTGCTACTAACCCCAAATAGAAGCCTTGCATATCAAAGTAGAAGTGAAGCTGTTACTAACCCTACTGTGAATTCCTGTCCTTGGTACTAACAAAGGCAACAATCCTTTGAAGATAAAATGCCTCAGGGAAGCCAGCAGAGCTGTTCCTGTGAGAAGGGGAACCACAGCGAGATAAGGGAAAGCAAATGTGTGAAATGTATCACCCTAATGTGGGAATGTAGTTTTTGTTTAGAAAAACCTTTGACGTGCATTTAGTTAAAACATCTAGGCTCTAGGAAAAGAGTATCAGTTCCAATGTATCCATGCTCAGAAACTATGGACTATCAAATAAAGCCTTGACATTGTAACAAATGGAAGTCTGCTTACTTTGAAGTTCCACTGTCTGACACTATACAAAGTTCACCTTATATACATCTTGCCGATTTCTCTCTCTTGCATTAAAAAAGGCCTGGTCTTTTATTCACATAAAAGGCTTGACTTTATGTGGGAAGGGGAAATTCCAATTGCAGAGATGAAGCAAATATTCACGACTAGAGCTAGGGCTGCAATTTTGGAGTGATGTTGTTTTGACTGCTTGATGATCTAGTTTCTACACAGGCCTTGCCAATGTCTCATCTGCTGAACAAGGCACAGTTGTGCAATGGCCTGGCAGGGTGTGTGGTGTGTCAAGTGGGGTTGCTAGGGTGTGGCTAGGTGAATGGTGGATCATGTCTGTCTGCTTCCTTTAGACTACAAAAGAGTAACGTGGGTAGAAAGAGCTACCATACCTTCTGAGTTTTGATATCCAGCCACTGACATATTGGTTGTGCTAGGTGATGTCTTAAAGCAGACTCTTGATGCATTAAAACCAAGGAGGCTTCTTCTGATGACTTCAGTCTCTCTAGCCTCATCCGTAGGGATGGGCACAGACAGAACATTTTGGTTTGGTCTGGGGATCATGAGGTAGGTGGCCCTGGACTGAACCCCCTGGGCCCAAAACCCCACCTGAACAGAACCACTTCAGGCAGTGTCAGGCCCTGCCCCTGGCATTTTCATATTACCCATATGCAGCGCACTCCTGCAAGTTCCAGATAGTGTCAGGCCCTGCCCCTGACATGCTCGTGTTTTCTGGAAGTGATGCACATCGATGATGTGCTAGTGTCACTTCCGGAGAACGTGTGACCGCTGGGGTCGGGGCCCGACGCTACCTGGCTGGTAGGCATGCATCATGGTGAACATGATTCCAAGCTTGCTTCAACTTATGAGCCCCGAACTGGGCCAGGCCGGACTTTGGCTTGCAGTTTGGGTCTGTGCCCATCCCTACATCCATCAGTTTGCAGTGCTGCAGCTTTTTACTTTCTAATCATTTAATCTGGGCTGGTGCCTGTGAAACACAGCATAACATACCTTTTGTGACCTGTGTTCAGTTTCCAAAGGGGGATGTAGGCAGAGCTGAAAGCAACTAGTCTTGGAGTAAAATACGAAGGCCAACCTTCCCCCTCCCCCGATTCTCAGGCTCTAAGAGTTAGGCTCAGTTTAAATGTAACTCAGAATTTTGATTTAATGATAGCTTGTTTGTGAAACTAGAATTTGGCCCTCAGGTGCTCTATCAAACCCTTGTTTTGCACAACCAATGTTGGTTTAAGAACATAAACCCTGCTGGTTTAAGAACATCAGAAGAACCCTGCTGGATCAGACCAGTGGTCCATTAATTCAGCATACTGTCTCATACCAGTGTGGTGTATGGGTTAAGAGAGTCAGACTCTAAACTGGAGAACCAGGCTTGATTCCCAATTCTTCTACATGCAGCCAGCTGGGTGACCTTGGATCAGACGATGACAACAACAACAACCTTTATTGGCATAACAGCACAATCAGCAAGGGAGAAAACATATATTACCCCAACATTTGAAACATTCCTCTCTTAGAATCACAGCATAGATATTTTGCCACAGCCTCAATAATCTCAGGGTTATGAGAGGACAATAGGAAAAGAGTCTTACCACCATAAGATTGTCCCTCATGATTTCGAAGAAGAGGATCTAAGTAAATGGCATGAATAACACAGTAAAATGTACAATGCAGGAGAACATGTTCAGTACTTTTCCTTGGATCAGACAGTTCTCTCAGAGCTGTTCTCTCAAGAGCAGTTCTCTCAAAGCTCTCTCAACTCCACCTATCTGACAGGGTGCAAGGAGAGGAAGGGAAGGAGATTGTAAGCTTCTCTGAGACTCTTTTGGGTAGTGAAGGGTGAAGTGTAAATCCAATCTCTTCTTCAGTTCCTCTGAAGGGCCAACAACGGCATAGAGGCTGAGGCCTTCCTCTCCTAGCACTGGGATTCAGAGGCTTAGTGCTTCTGAATGTGGAGGTTCCCTTTAGTCACCATGGTTCACTGGCACTGATAAATCAGTCTGACCCCCTCTAAAGTTATTTATTCCTCTGACAATCCATGCCAGTAGAGAGCCAGTTTGGTGTAGTGGTTAAGTGCACTGACTCTTATCTGGGAGAACCGGGTTTGATTCCCAACTCCTCCACTTGCACCTGCTAGAATGGCCTTGGGTCAGCCATAGCTCTGGCAAAGGTTGTCCTTGAAAGGGCAGCTGCTGGGAGAGCCCTCTCAGCCCCACCCGCCTCACAAGGTGTTTGTTGTGGGGGAGGAAGATAAAGGAGATTGTGAGCCGCTCTGAGTGGAGGGCAGAGTATAAATGTCTTCTTCATGCATCCTCTGGCAGCAGGTTCCATGTATTAATCACTCACTGTGTAAAGAAGTATTTCCTTTTGTCTATCCTGAATCTACTGCCTGACTGACCCAAGCAAACCTTTTACAGAGAAATATTGTCCTGTATTATCCTTTCATTGGAGTCTTCCAGTAAGTAATTTCGCTCAATGCTTCCGCAGGTGTGCCATGAGTGCTAAAAAGAAATCAGGATGTTCAAAAATTCCTCCTGTATTTTCTATGCAAGAAGCAGTGAAGTTTTTCTGTAGTGCAAAAAGTGTGTAGTTCCTCACATTACAGATTTTAAATGATTTGGATTGGTAGCACAAAACTTGCTACCCATTCCTTTTGTCAAGGAATGTTCTCTTTTTATTTACTATTTCTGTACAATTTCCTACCTTGGACCTGCTAGAATTGTGGTCTGACTTCTTCGCAAATAAGGGCAAGAAAGTTATTTCTATCTTACTGATGGCAACAAGGTTAGCCATTGCTTCCAAATGAAATGACAAGGAAGCACCCACTTTAGAACTATCGTTTGATAAACTATGGACACAATTTGGGATTGGAAAGATCGCTGATAGTCTAAACCCTCCAGTGATGATACAAATGACACCTTTGTCGGTACCTGGCTCCTGATTCTGCAATATTTAGCTGAAAATGAGATTTTATTTAGCCGAGAACGAGATTATTCCATCGAATGTAGGTAGGTGGGGGGGGGGGGACTGGCCAAAGGTCTCGCAGTGAGCTTCCATAGCACGAGTGGAGATTTGAACCTAGATCTCACTCTAACCACTATTCCTCAGAGTGGTTATTTATTTATATTTATGTAAAATATTTATTAGCTCTCTTCCTTCCTTAATGGAGTTCAAGGTGCCTTACAATATTGATACAATCTCTTCCTTTGAGAACGCACGCATAGCTGGTCTTGAGGACAAAAGGAGATTGAGGAAGAATCGCACTGCTACGGGACCAACCCTAAATCAGACTTTTCCCTGCAGCCGCTGTGGCCGGACCTGCCTGTCCCACATTGGTCTTGTCAGCCACCAGCGAGCCTGCAGCAAACGTGGACTATTGCACCCTTCTTAAATCTTCGTTCGCGAAGCCAAGCCGAGAGACAATATTGATAAAATAAAAACATTAACCCCAATTAGGACTACTTTAATTAAATGCAGTCTTCCCTTAAATTTAATTAAACGCAGTCTTGCTTGAAGGGAAGGGCAGCCTGGCAAATGGAATGCAATTATAAAATGGGGAGGATGTTCCATAATTGTGGGGCTGGCACTGAAAAGATCCTCTCTTGTGTATTCATGGAACAAGCTTCTTTGATTGATGGTGTCGTCAGGCGGGCTTTTCCCTTGTGTTTTGAATTCCCAGGCAGAAACAAATGGGAGCAGACTGTTAAGAGTGTTGGACCCAGGTTCTGTCTCCATAGAAGCTTGCTGGGTGAATGTGGGTCAATCACTGTCTACCGTACCAGGGTTGTTGCAAGGATATAATAGAGGTGAACAATTCTGTAAGCTGCTTTGGGTCTCCATTGGGGAGCCAAGAGGGGTATAAATGTCCCAATGAAGAAATAACCATCTGCCCAAGTTCACTTTAATCCACTACAAGGATCCTGTCTCCTAAGAAAGTGCTGGTAAATGTTCTGATGGTCACTTTCTTAGAATCTCACAATATGATTATTTTGAACCTCTTCAGATGGCAAAGGATTCCAGCGGCATTTCAATCTTTGTGTGTTTTTCTTGTCACAACCTGCTGTTGTGCAGGTCTCAGGAAGCATGCAAGTTACAAAAGAGAGCTGGCTCGAAGCAGTAATCTAGGAGAACTGGAATCTGCAGCAGGCTTCTGTGATCCACATTTAGCAATCGTGTTGAGGTTGCAACTAGCTTCCGATTGTAATTGCTGCATCCTTGTGCTGTTCTTTTGCTCAAAGGACTAAAGGTAGAGCAGGTTCTGCTGAGTTGGAGTCTCAGGGATGTTGAACTCATTTGTTATGAGTGTCGGTTCTGATATAAATGAGACCTTGTCCGGCTGGACTGGGCTGTGTTGGGCTGGGCCATATGTGTACCTATTTAAGATTAGCCAACAGAGATAATAACTTTTTAAAGGACACAGACAAACATGACTAAAGTTTTTTTTAAACAAACTTAAAACATGCTTAAAACATTAGCACTTGTTGGTCTTAAAGGTGCTTTCTTTGTATTTCTCCCATGGCATTCAGGGAACTGGGCAAAGGAAGCTCTGGCTCTTTCCTTTCTTCCCCAGGGGACCAGGAGGGGGAGGAGCCTCAGCCAATGGAGAAAATAGAGGTTTTGCTCCTGTGCGATTGAGCAAACCTTGTAAAGCAAGCTTAGATGCAAAAGGAAGCAAGAGAGAGGGAGAAGGAAGCAGACGAGTCACTTGCTTGGGGGCTTGATAGCAGCCCTCCAGGGGCCTCATTAGGCCCCCAGGCTGCATGTTTGACACCCCTGCTTTAGATGCTGCAATCTTATGGGCTTGGTGGGACTTTGTCTTCTGATCCTGAAACAGCTTCCATTCCTTTGTGGCAGGACCAACTGAAAGACAAGCTTTCGTGGGCCTCTTTGTGCCAGCTCTTAACTGAGTATACCAGGGAATTATGTTTGACCGTGGTTTTGCTTAGGTGGTTTTTTGGGCTGGATACAGCTACCTAGGACAGATCCCTAGACAGGCAAATGGGGATTGGAACGAATACTTCCTCTGAACTGTGGAGTGTCATGAGCAAAAATTCTACTTTGTGAGCTACTGACTTTAAAGTTGTGAGCTACTGTATACATTAGTTTGCTTGGGGGCCATTTTTCCTGACACAAGACAAAAACATGTGAGCTGGAGGCTAAGAAAACTGAGCTGGTGATCACTAACTCTATTTAGAGGGAACACTGACTGGAACTCTTCCCTCTGTAGGGCTGCTGGGTGCCCTGGGAACTGATTGCTTTTCATTTATACAGAGCAGCATAGCCCAACCTATGGTCCCAGAGCCCAGAGTGGGCCACAAAAACCATGAAAGGGCAGCATCATTGATTTGTGCATGCTGTTTTTTAAAGCGGGCTCAGGAGTGGATCAAGTGCTAGTATAATTGCTGTGCCAAGCAGATATCCTGACTGAGGTGGCAGAACTTGTTTATTACTGACTCTAGCAGTACTTCAGCTCTGGGGAAGAAATCCCTGGTTTTATTAGAGTGAAGCCTGGTATGAAGTTAATTCCCTTGGCACACACCAGATAAGCATTCTGCAGGGTGGCCCGAAGGCTGACAGCTGAAGTCTGGCAGCAGTGTTCTGAGGGAAGAGGAAACAGGCTGCAAAATACGCTGCTTTTGGCTTATCTGGAGTACTTCATCAGATGCATGGAAGTTACAGTGAAGAAAAAGCCAAAGGGCTGCGGAGTACAGGAAGTTCAGGGTGAGGTGTCATTAGATGAAAATTGAATCCAGAAAGAGTAACTGACCCCTTGTTGGCAAAACTAGTGGACGCCAGGCATGACTGAGCAAGAACATGGGACTCTCAACTGAATTGGGTGAAAGAAACATCGAGCAGACGGAAGAAAACCATCATGGAAAATTGAAGTGTTTTATTAAGACCCTTATATGATGTGGGAATTCCTTATTATTGGGAAACTCTTTAAGGAAAAATTTGTCTCCAAAGTGAGAAGAAAGGAAATTCCGAGATAAAAGTGTGAACAGCATAGAGAAAACTAGTCTGAGGGGCAAGCTGTTTTGACCTCTGCTTTTGGGGGTAAACAACCTTCAGAAAATAGAGATGAAGAACTGGAAATTTTGAGACTGAAAGAAACTAGAGGGAGTACTGATTACTGCTGTTGACATCCCATGGGGTCTAGTGGTTAGAGTCTCGGACTGAAATCTGAGAGACCCAGGTTCCAATGCCCACGGCCACGCTGAGCCTCACAGGGTTGCTGGAGGATGAAGTTGGAGGCAGAGAAAACTGTCAGCTGGTGAGAAACTGAGAAAAAGAGGGTATAAACATTTAAACTGATACAAAAAAATCAGTCCCCTACTGTTGGAATAGTCAGACCTTGAATTTCTTTTGAGCTCTTGTGCTTACTATGAACTCCTGTGCTGTCTCGTCATTTTCCGGTCATGAGGACTAGAAACTTTTACCTGGGATAATTATTTATATCTTGTTAGGGGAGGGCGGGATATAAATATAATAAATAAGGGATTCTTAAGCAGCTGTTAATTTCTATGCTGTGCCCCATTCTGGATGTTGTGTTTCTAGAACTGAGCTAAAAAGAATGCCTGTTACCAAAGAAATGACAGCAGCACTACATGGGTACCCTTTTGCTTTTCTGTTGTGTAAGACATATATGTCATTCATTTAGCATATAAGGACCTCCGAAGACTGAGCTTGACAAGAGACAGCCAGTGCACTGTAATGGCTAATAGTATCCGGGGATGTGGGTTCGAGTCCCCACTCATGCTATGGAAGCTCACTGGGTGACCTTGGGTGACTCATGTCCTCTCAGCCTTGCCTACCTCACAGGATGAATTGTGAGGATCAAATGGAGGTGAGGAGAATGATAAGGTGATGTGGAAATGTCTAATCAATGCTCAGGAATATGCCTCTCTCCTTTTCCTCTCTCATAGTGGACAGTCTTTTCACCAGAAACATTTCCCTATGACTTCCTGGGACCAGTAGGCACCTTCACAAAATTCCTGGTGGAGCATCACAAGATCTATGTTGATATTGCGTAAGTAGAATTTTAAAAAAGAGCCCCAGATTCCATGCTCTGTGTCTTGGTCCTCCTGGTTATCCAAGAGTGGGGATGGGGGCTTAAGGGTCAGGGTCAGCAGCAATTGGCTAAAAAGAGCAAGCTCTTGATCAGGCATGCTTTTGAGGATGCAGTTTGGGGTCCAGACCGGGGTGCTTTAGGTCTTGGATGGTTATAGAAGCAACACCCCCCCCCCCTCTCCATTTAAGTTCTGGGGTATGGGAGCTGCATTAAGGATACAGGTCAGTGAGGGGCAGGAAAGCCTCTGCGTTTTAATTACATTGTAGTGAGGGATGCACCAATCAGACCTCTGCCTCAGGCCACATATGAAGCAACATATTCCAAAACCATTGCTTTCCCCCTCATTTTCAGGTATGCCATCGTCTGGCTAATTCACATTGTAGAAGCACTTTACTGTATCAAGCTGTGCCGGTAAGTCTTTTCTTCTCTTCCCTCCCTCCCTCGCCCAGATGAAGTCAAAAACATGCTACAGGATTGTACTGCTCTAAATGTGAGCTCCCCTATACAAAAACATTCCCTACACATAGGAAGTGCTATGTTGGGGTGGTGTGTGTGTGTGTCTTGTTTTCCCTGACATGCTGGGTGTCTATGAAAAAGGATCTATAGGGTGCTGAGAGTGGTTAATCGTGTAGCGTGAAGTAAAATCATCCCAGCTTACACCTCATCTGCTAAACCTGGGCCTATATTACAATTTGCCTAGAGTTGTCTTACCATTTTTTTTAAAAAAAATTGAGATTGATGGTAAGAATTGTGATGTACTTCCTGATTGTAGAGTCCATTCACAGTGGCAATTTGTATCTTTTCAATTAGATTTGAATCCAGTAGCACCGTCAAGACAAGGAGGATTGTCAAAGTATAAGCTTTCAGGAGTCAGTGCCTTTTCAAACTGAGGAAATCTGGCAAATCTCAACAGTGGTAGAATTGCATGATTTAGTCCCTCACAGTGGAGATGCAATAGAATTAATGAGGCTAATTAGGGAGAGGAGGTCCTTGTACAGCCTGCTATATTCTCCAAGCAGATTAGGTAGCCCAGGGTCGTAAGAACATAAGAAGAGGCTTGCTCGATCAGACTGGCAGAGACTGACCAAGAGAGAGATCTTGGGGTCGTGGTAGATAACTCACTGAAAACGTCAAGACAGTGGGCGATTGCAATAAAAAAGACCAATGCCATTCTGGGAATTATTAGGAAGGGAATTGAAAACAAATCAGCCAGTATCATAATGCCCCTGTATAAATGGATGGTGCAGTCTCATTTGGAATACTGTGTGCAATTCTGGTCACCGCATCTCAAAAAGGATATTATAGCATTGGAAAAAGTCCAGAAAAGGGCAACTAGAATGATCAAAGGGTTGGAACACTTTTCCTATGAAGAAAGGTTAAAACGTTTGGGGCTCTTTAACTTGTAGAAGCATCAACTGTGGAGTGACATGATAGAGGTTTACAAGATAATGCATGGGATGGAGAAAGTAGAGAAAGAAGTACTTTTCTCCCTTTCTCACAATACAAGAACTCATGGGCATTCAATGAAATTGCTGAGCGGTCAGGTTAAAATGGATAAAAGGAAGTATTTCTGCACCCAAAGGGTGATTAACATGTTGAATTCACTGCCACAGGAGGTGGTGGCGGCTACAAGCATAGACAGCTTCAAGAGGGGGTTAGATACAAATATGGAGCAGAGGTCCATTAGTGGCTATTAGCCACAGTGTGTGTATATATATGTGTGTGTATATAATTTTTATATATATAATTTTTGGGGGGCCACTGTGGCACAGAGTGTTGGACTGGATGGGCCATTGGCCTGATCCAACATGGCTTCTCTTATGTTCTAGTAGGGTCCATCTAGTCCAGCATCCTGTTTCACACAGTGGCCAACTAGATACTATGGAAGGTCAACAACAGGGCAGAGAGGCTGAGACCTTCCTTTGATGTTGACTCTGGGATTCAGAGGCTTTGTGCCTCTGAATGTGTAGGTTCCCCTCTATTCCCAGTGCTAGTAGCCATTGATAGACTTATCCTCTGTGAATCTTGTCCCTTTGAAATCTGTTTATTCCTCTGTCAGCAAATTCCACATTTTAATCACTCTCTGTATAAAGTAGTAATTCCTTTTGTTTGTCCTGCACCTGCTGCCCATCCACTTCATTGCATGCTCTCGAGTTCTAGTATTTTGGGAGAAGGATAAAAATTTCTCTTTGTCAACTCTGTCCACCCCATGCATAACTTTATAAATCTCTATCATGTCCCCCCTTAATTATTTCTTTTCTAAACTGAGTAATCCCAGGCTCTTCAGCCTTTCCTTATAAGTCAGGTGTCTCAACCCCCTTATCATCTTGGTTGCCCACCTCTGTATTTTTTCCAGCTCTGCCTTGCTTGTCCTGTCTCCAGCTTATAGTCACATGATCATACAGATTCTGTGCAGCATCCTTTCACAGGCTTTCAGCTTCCTTCATTACACTTCTTTCGCAGTATTTGTCATGTGATCTTCCTGAACAAGGGCTCTGTCATTAGAGGCTTCAGAAGGATGTAGGAGGCATCACCGCAGGATCTGCAGGAAGCTCCCATTCAGGAAAAAGCTACTCCTATAGAGGAGGGTCCTTGAAGGGAATCCTCCCCAAAATTTTGTAATTACCCCTCCAACTGTGGCAGCTATTTTGTGACTGACCCCACCACCCCATAGTGATCATATTGTGGTGTCACCCTCAGCCTTTTCTCAAGATTCCAGAAGAGCCCACAGCTTGATAGGAACATAAGCAGACCCTGCTGGATCAAACCAGGGAGGCTCCATCTAGTCCAGCATCCTGTCTCACACAGTGGCCAACCAGTTCCTCTGGAGGGACAGCTGCAGGGCAGAGAGGCCAAGGCTTTCCACTGATGTTGCCTTCTGGCTCTAAGGTTCAGACTGGTTTTCTGCCTCTGAATGTGGAGGTTCCCTTTAGTCACCATGGCTAGTAGTCACTGATAGGTAGATTCATGAGGACAGATAAAACTGCTTATTGTTGTGGCCACCACTACATCCTGTGGCAGTAAATTCCACATTTTAATTCCTCTTTGATCAGTCAAGAGACCCTGTCATAACTATTAATTTCAAATTCCAACTCTCTGTTTTTGATTGGAGGGCTTTTTGCACCTCTCCACCTCCCTTCCCAATCTATACTTGCGCAATATGAATATTGAAAGTTGATTGAATATTGAAAGGGTTTGTGTCTTCCCTCCAGGGACAAAGGCATCACAGATCGTTCGACCCAGTTCCAGTGGGTGATTCAAACATTTTGTTTTGGAGGGACTTCCATTATCTACTTGCTGCTTTACACCCCGCCGAAGGAAGAAAATACCAAAGAAGGACTGGACCGGAAGAAAAAGAAAAACTAAAAAATACAGTAAAGGCTTTGGGTATTGTTTTTTGCTGGAGGATGTAGGTATTGCAAAATACTTACATGCTTGGGAAAATTTCTTATCTTCTAGGGGTGTCTCTTGGTCTTGCAGTTCTAAGGAGAGCAAAGAAAGGAGCTTATGAAATTCTTGATGAACAAGGACCTTTATAATTTGATCAGAGAAAATAAATTCAAATGTCCCCCTCTACAAGTGGCTTTATAGGGGCAGGAGAGCATGAGAGCTTGCCACCAGAACTTCCATTTCTGACATATGTGACCATTGTTCCCTCTAAGCTGCACTAGGGGGCACTAATGCACAAAATTTTAACAAGCAGCTCAGGTATTTCTGCTTCAGCTCGCAACTTCTATTGGAAACAATGGAGGATGGGGGCACTTTCTTCTGGGGCCCATAGAATTGGAGCCCCTGGTCCAATCTTTTTGAAACTTGGGGAGGTTTTTGAGCACTAGCAGCTATGCTGTAACTTTGGTGCCTCTACCTCCCCAAAGATACCACCCCTCCCCAGATACTTCCAGATCAATTCTCCATTATAGCCTAGGGTTTTTTCAGGTTTTTTTTTTACAATAATGATCCCTATAGGCTACAATGAAGCTGGAAAAAGTGGGGGGCTTTGTACATTCCTGTTATGCTTTTCAGTATAGTTTGTAAGCTGCCTTTGGGACACAAGAAAAAGTGGGATATAAATATTTGAACAAATAAATAGTTTGGGCAGATTGATAACATTTAAGCAACTTCCTGTTTGTTAGGTTAGGCAGGATTCTGACAGTGATTGTTCCTCCTCTGTTATACTTGACCTGTAATGCTGGTTGTCATATTTCACTAAAAAAATAAAAGAGTAAACTGCAAGCATTCTCTCCCCCCCCCCCCCCTCCCGCAAAGTGTTGGCATGTTTTTATGGCTTAGCACAGAACTGGGATGTTCACCAGAGGTCAGGTCTACCAATATAGTGAAAAGAAAGGGGTAGATCTATTCTCTTGAGGCCAGGTCTACCAACATAGTGCACTGGGGTGGGTAGACCTGCTCTCTGGAGGACAATATAGTGGAAAGGTGTGGGTGAAATTTTACTTGAGTCTGTTTTCTCTCATAATGTTTAAATTCTTAAAATATAGTTTAAATATAATTTTAAAAGGATGTATTCTGCGATTTTTACAAGGTGATGGAACTAATCTTCTAAAAAACAGACTCCCTCACAACTTTAATGCTGCTAGCTATTTCTGCTCACAAAACTGTGGTGCTTAGAGGGAACATTGCATATGATTAATGGATAATACCCCTCCTCCCCCAAAAACCGCCCACTGACTTTGCTGTGGCATTTGGCTAAAAACCAAAATACAATAGAAACCCCCCCATTTCAAAAGGAAGTCCTGATGCACTTACTGGGACCTCCTCCTCCAAAGTAGGCAAGAGTAGCACTGCGTGCTCCAGACAGACCGGTGCTAGGGTTGCCTGCGCCCCTAGGCCAGACTGCGATCATCCCCCCCCCCCCATTATTTTAGCATGTGCAAAGCGCACACTCCAGTAAAGTCACAACGATGTCACTGTCACCACCCCCCCAACTTTGCCGAGGACTCCTGAGCCTCGGAAGACCCCAGCAAAGTCTGGAAAGACAGCAGGCTCCGCTTCCCCTCCAGTGAGAGAGGGCCCCCAGCGCCGTTTGCAAGGAGAGCTCGTCTGTGCAAATTACCATCCCCAATCTTCCTGCACCTCTTCCCTCCTCCTGAGTCTTGTGCAGGGGAAAGAGCCGGCGTGGGGCCTCCTCTTCACTCTCGGGCTGCCTTTCCTGCAGGGGAGGCAGCCCGAGAGCAAAGCCAAGCAGCCTGTTTCCTCTGCCTGAGTCTCGGGTGGGGGAAAGAGCTGGTGCAGGGGCTCGTCCTCACTCTTGGACTGTCTTCCCTGCAGGAGAGGCAGCCCAGAAGCAAGGCTGAACTGCCTCTTTCCTCCACCCGAAAGGGGGAGGGGGAAAGAGGCAGAGCTGCGCTAGCTGGCGTGTGGGGAGGGGGCGCCCTGTAGGCCATGCGGTGCCCAAGGCAGCCACCTACATGGCCTATTCCCATGCTCCAGGCCTGGCTCCAGAGCCTGTACTCTTTGGGTCAAGCTGGGTGTGGCACTGTTTTTGCAGCTGCCCTGTGGAGATTCACTGGATTTTAAAATGTCACTGTTCCCCAATCCCAGTTGGGTCTGCAGTGTGATGGGGTGAGGGCTCTTGTTTCTCTCCCTCCCTCCTGCTTCTTAACAAGTGCTAAAATGGCTGTTTCTGTACTTGAAAAGGCTTGGGGTAGAGTCCAGCACTGCATGCCTGGCCAGGATTGGGCCCTTGCAGCATTTTAAAAAAACCTAAAATGGCAACAGTGGTGGTCACAAAGATGCTGGCCCTTTCTTGTAGTCTTCCCCCGCAGCACTTCAGTCCAGTGACTGTGAAATGATGAACGGTGCACTAAACATGGTAGTAGGGTCTCTTTTGGTGATGTGGCAGGCAGCCCATCTCTGGAATCCCGGGATCAAAGTGGATGATGCCAGGAAGCAAGGTCAGCACAATGCAGTTGGGGGGCTGGAGGAAGCCCACTTTTTGTGATAGGAGGGATATGCCTGTGGCCAGGGAGCCTTCTCCAGACCATTTGGAAGTCTACTTTGGATGGAGGCTAAGTTTGCAAAGTGAGCTTCCTTCAACCCTTTGAAATTCCCAGCCAGACTTCCTAGAAGCTGCTGCCTCATTCCCTCAGACCTTCACCCACAGGAGGCTATTTGGCATAGCATTATTTATTACTTATTTATTAATTTAATTTCTTTCCCACCAAGCACTGCTGGCTTTGTGGGTTCAGGACCAGTAGCAAATCTGCAGTGGAGTAATAGTGGACCTTGGATAGGTCCCTGAGGCTGGGCCGAGGTGTGGGTGCTATGAGGAAATGTTCATGTTGCTCCAGTATTCTGTGCTGCTAGCCTTTGATAGGCAGTTATCCTCTAATCAGTACTGTAGGTATGTATTAAACACTGTGATGCTTTCTGAAGCTCCCACTTGTACTTTTGGATTTTGGGCAGGTCCTAAGAACATTGAATTTGTAAAACATCATTTGCAAAAGCCCTTTTGCCTTCTGAAATTATGTGTCTCTGCCATTATAATCTGTCTTTTGAAAAAAGTCTTGAAATAAACTTTCCCCATTCTTTGTAGCGTAAGTACTAAATACAAATCTGGGTAGCTTTTGATGATTGCAGTTATTATATTGTATCTAGAGATAGGTTGTGGAACACTGTGATGAATGATTTATTCTTATAATATGTTTTGAGATGGGTTTGACTGTTTAACTGCAATCTTTATCTATGAAGCAATCTTTAAAAATAATAAAATATCAACTTGCAAATTATTGTTTGATTTGTCTGTTTGTTTAAAACATGTGTTTAGCTGCCTTTCTGCTTCATGTAAATCGAAGCAGCTTACCATATAAATAAAATAATGGTTCTAAAGAAAACATGTAAGATGACAATTTAGTATCTCCAATTAGCACTGTCAATAAATGAAAACTAAACAAGTCAAATGCAGTCCTGAATTAAATTGTCTGCTGGATATGTAAAATGAGGATGGCAGGCTTACCTCCTTGAGGAGATTGTACTGTAATTATGGGGCTGCCACTGAAAAGGCCCTCCCTTGTGTACTCACTGAACAATCATCAAGAAGGAGAAGATGGTCCTTCAGATACCCTGGTCTTAAGCCACACTGGACAAAGCCAACCCCTTGAATTGGGGTTGAGAGCAAACTGATAGCCATTGAATTGCTGTAGCAGCAGGGTCATGTGTTCCCAATAGCTTGGTCTGACCCTCAGTCCAGCCACAGCTTTCTGTGCTAGCAGGAGCTTTTGAACACGCTTTAAGAGTAACCCCAAGTAGAGTACTGCTGTAGTCCAGTCTACTGGTAACTAAGGCATAGACTATTGTGGCTTTCTGACTGAGCCAGGAACAGATGCAGCTGATGCACCAACCAAAGGTGGGCAGAAGCACTCCCAGCCACTACATTGGCATTATTATGCCTGCATTTTGGGACTCCTAAGGTGGTCTCCAGTAGTCACAGCCTGTGACGGACTCAGGAACTTCGCCTGAGTAGTTGAGGAACAGGAGGGAGAGGAGTCTCAGTTAATAAAAGGAAGAGAAGCTTGGCTCAGTAGCTCTGCTATGCGATTAAGAGCCTGGTAAAGCAAACTCTTCCTCCCCAATAGAGTGTTCCTGTGCAATTGACCAAGCCTGGCAGAGCAAGCTGTGACCCAGAAGGAGGCAAAAGAGGGAGAAGGAAGAAGAAGAGTGGCTTGTGGGTCTGATAGGAGCCCTGCAGAGGCCTGATACAGCCCATGGACTGCACGCTTGACACCTCTGGAACAGAGTATAAGACCAGGGGAATGTTCGATGGGAGTCAGGATCCAAAGCCTCTGGAAATAAAGCCTGTTCCTACCAAGCCACCTTTGGGCCAATTTTCAATGTGCTCCAGTGCCCTTTTGGGGCTGGTGAGATTCATATGCTGCTTCCTGTGTTCTTATGTTGCTTTCCATGCTCCATGCTGCTTAAACAAAATGCTTCAGTATAGGATATTTCAGGTTAAGCTCTCAAGATATTTTTCTGTGCTGGGGTATGATCTGGAAATTCTGAATGTGATTAAGGAAAATCCTTGCTAGAGTTTATGGACTAATAAAATCCCATAAAATTTAAGAACCTGCTGTTCAAGTTCTTTCTTTTCCTGGAAGTATCATTCCCAAAGCAAGATTCAAAAGATCCCTCTCACAAAGACAGATTTTGCCTGGAAATAACACAGGTTAACACTTCTCTCTAAATGAACTTCATGAGCTGTTCGGTAAACCTCAGTCTATAGGAAAATCTCTTGAAAAATGCCCAGAATGTTGGTTTATCATGTTCCACATGGTCTACTTCGCTGTGTGCTGTGCAGGGTGGGAAGAGGCTTCATTGATTATCCTTTAGCCAGCAATGCCAGGGATTGAACTTGGGATCCTCTGCATGAAAAGCATGCATTGTGTTGCTGAATCACATCTTATGTGAGAAGGTATTTTCATGGTGGCGGTGTGATGATGATGATGATAATGATGATTATTCTTATGCAAGAAGCTTTTTCTGGCATTCATGCTACTGGCTAGCCAAACCTGCTTTGTTAGGTATTAATAGTTCCCAGTTTAATGGCTTAATTGTGGTGATGTTTTGCATGTGAAATCAGGTAGAGCTGACACATTTCAGGGGGAAATGATGAGATACTTTAGTATCTGCTTAGAAGGAAATCTGCCCATTTGATTCATTTCCATTTCCATCCCATGTCAAATTCCACCATCAGAGTTTTGACTCTGGAAAGCTGATACCCTGAAAATCTTGTTGGACTTGAATCTAGATATCCCACTGTCATGGCACAGGAGAATCCTATTGGTTGGATGACCTTGGTGTTACACCCATGAAGGGAAAAGGACTCTGGCCTTCTCTTCTTTAGCTGTCGGACAGTTTTCCTTGGTCTGCCAAACTGGTTCCCTTTTTTTACACCTTGAGCCATAGTTCCTCACTCCTGCCTTGGTGACCAAGCCATCTCTGGCTGTCCCCTTTGACTTCCTGGGGGAACAGGCATCCCTCTCCAGCAAGGGCCTGGCCAACTCCCCTTCACCACTACAAGCCTCTGAGGAAAACGCTTTGGCCCCTTTTCTCAGAACCTGACAGGAAGTACTGGCCCCACAGGATGCCACAATAAAACTTAAACTTAAATAACAGAAATGCCAGCCAGCCCAACCCTATATTTGTTCACCTGCTTGACTTGGTCTTATTAATCATTTGGGCAGGATGGCCCAATATCTCCATGCTCTTGATGTTCCTTCACAGCATGGAGCTTTCTTGTTCCCCTCGAAGATGCTTTCTGGTAGATCTCTCCAGATAGGAGCATTTGTGTCTCTGCACTTCTTAATTCTTTGGAGACAATTGATCATATAATCTTGGACTGCCCTTTTTATGAGTGCCCTAGGAAAAGGCTGCTTTCTGATTTGATACATTCTAAAAGTCATTTGAACAATAATCTTAAATGTCAGTTTCTTTTGAACAATCTGATTCCTGAAATTACTGATGTAGTTTCTAAATTTATTGTGGACGTTCTTAAAGTTAACAAGAATTTTATATAGTGTTGTTTTGTTCTTGTATGAAATTTTATATTGATGGATTCTGTATGTATTGTCCAGATTATTGCCTATTCTGTAACTGTTGAGATGCCAATAGAGGTATGCGGTGATGATGATACTGGCCCGACAGATGCCATCAGGTCGTGCAGGCTGCAGGAGAGAGGGGCCCAAGGAGGGATGTCAGCCAAGAGCCATATGGCTGTGGGTCCGTTTGAGAGGATTTGTTCAGCATACAGAATAGCCAGGTTCAGTCCTCAGCATCTCCAGTTTAAAGGATGATGAGGTGAGTGACGTGAAAGACCTCTGCCTGAGACCCTGGAGAGCTGCTGCCAGGCTGAGTGGCCAATATTGATTTTAATGATAAACAATAAAGTTTAGTTAAGTTTTTTTTTTTTTAATTGAGCTTGATGGGCCGAGGGAATGATTCAGTATAAGGCAGCTTCATGTATCAGGGTTGCCACTTCTGGGTTGGGAAATGCCTGGAGATTTTGGGGGTAGAGCCTGTGCAATTCTGTGGAAATCCTGTGGAATTCTGAAATGCTTAGCAAGAGTAGTCTTGCAAGCTGAATTGGGACAACCATCTCTTGAACCTGGGGCTTGGCTGAAAGAGTCTCCCTTTAAAGTTAATGTTTTGCATTCTGACCTCAAGGAGGGCTGCCTCGGCTTAGTCAGAGAGGACTCCACGTTTCCCACTGGGATAAACTTTTGAACAATGACTATAGCACTTCACTCTTCTCTTCAACACTTTTTATACAGGTACCAGACAGGAAGCCTTAAGAACAATTATGAAATGTCTATTTTAGTATTATTATAACAGTAAAATCTGTAGAGCATGACATGTTTGCTCTACTCAGTTTGTTGGTATTCTTCCACCCAGACAGCTTCCTGATTTACTGCTCCTTTTGGATTGTTCCTCACTAAAGGTGTGCCTTTATGTTGGCATGCCTTAGTGCCTTGTCATCTCACAATGAAGGTATCCTAAAATACCATACTCTGATCAAGCATGCAATTGCAGTGCAGAAGAAGAAGATAAGATGATATTGGATTTCTATCCCGCCCTCCACTCCGAAGAGTCTCAGAGCGGCTCACAATCTCCTTTACCTTCCTCCCCCACAACAGACACCCTGTGAGGTGGGTGGGGCTGGAGAGGGCTCTCACAACAGCTACCCTTTCAAGGACAGAGTCTCAGAGTGGCTCACAATCTTCTTTCCCTTCCTCCCCCACAACAGACATCCTGTGAGGTTGGTGGGGCTGAGAGGGCTCTCACAGCCGCCCTCTGCCCTCTCAAGGACAGAGTCTCAGAGCAGCTCACAATCTCCTTTACCTTCCTTCCCCACAACAGACACCCTGTGAGGTGGGTGGGGCTGGAGAGGGCTCTCACAGCAGCTGCCCTTTCAAGGACAACCTCTGCCAGGGCTATGGCTGACCCAAGGCCATGCTAGCAGGTGCAAGTGAAGGATTGGGGAATCAAACCCGGTTCTCCCAGATAAGAGTCCGCACACTTAACCACTACACCAAACAGGTAGTATAGACACCCTGTATCACATGACCTTTGACTGTAATTACTGTTTTGAGCCTAGAAATCTTTTAATTCTTCCTTTGCTCCAAAATATAGATCATACGGAGACTACCTCTTTTATTAGAAAATAATAGCAGACCTGTTACTCTTTTAGCTGTGAACTTTTATGCAGCTGTGCAAACGGTGTCTATCTTGTCCTATGTAATCTGCTTGTCCTAGTAATCTGCTTAAAACTAATAAATTAGCAAGCAGTATGAGTTAGACAGAATAGGATATAATGCCACAGAGTCCATCCCTCAAAGCTTTTTCTCCCAGGAAACTGAACTTGGTCATCTGGAAATCAATTGTAATCGTGGGAGATGTCCTGGTGCCACATGGAGCCTAGGAACCATATGTGTTCATGAGTATTAATATCTTTCTCCCTCTGGTGAATTGGGAGCGGTGCCTGGGGGTGTGATGAGGGAGCTCAGCAGGAATGTGATGGCGGAGACTCCACCCTCCAAAGCTGGCATTTCCTCCAGGGGAATGGATCTCTTCTGCCTGGAGATCAGCTGTAATTCCAGGCCCCACCTGGTGGTTGGAAATCTAATCACAACCTCTTATGACACTTCTGAGTGAGGCACAGGCTTTGAGTGAAGCAGCCAGCTTTGCATGGAGTTCATGGCCCTTCTCAGGTCTGTATTTGGATGCCAGCTCACCAGAAGTGAACATTTTAAATACATTAAGCCAATGCAGGGGAGGGGGGGTACCTCCATTTAATACAAGTAAATAGAGTTTACAGCCAATACCTTTCAGTAGCCAAAGCACTGAAATGGTAGAGCTGGCTTAATTTTTCTCAGAACTCTTTGGCAGAAAACTGCCTGTACGTTCCCACCCCTCATTGTAGAAACTAGGGACTAAAAAACCAAACTGAGGGATATCTCTGGATATCCTTGGGATACCCCTGGAGAAGCTGCTCCCAGTTTATGTCTATCATTTAAATGGAGCCCCCCCTTCTTTCGTCCTTCTTTCCTTGCATGTGTTCAATAGCTAAATAAATCCAGATAGTAATGTGAAACTGCTCTGTATCAAATTATATTCCTGGGTATTTGGATTGGACCAGAGCCATAGAAATTTCTTAGATGGAATCAAAGCAATGGATACTGTTTGGGTTTCAAAAAAATCCCTTTTTCAGGGAGGAAGGTCTTTCCCCTGTGGTATGGGATAGATTCCAAACTATTGTGTGGGAGCAGTTTTCTGATCAAACCTGAGATGTAATGTTGACCTTCCCTGCCTTGATTTTTTTTTAAATACTCCCCTTCATTTAATAAGTTTTTGTTTGTCAGGGCTTTTTTTGTAGCCAGGAACTCCTTTGCATATTAGGCCACACACCCCTAATATAGCCAATCCTCCTGGTAAGAAGGACTCCTTTAAGCGGTGGAAAGCTAGTCCAAGTGAGATTAATAAAAGGGAACACAGGCAGTGGCAAATCAAATGCAAGACTGTGATCAGGCAGGCAAAAAGGGACTATGAGGAGCATATTGCAAAAAAACATAAAGACCAACAATAAAAATTTCTTCAAATATATTAGAAGCAGGAAACCAGCCAGAGAGGCAGTGGGGCCCTTGGATGACCAAGGGGTCAAAGGATCACTGAAGGAGGATAGGGAAATGGCTGAGAAGCTAAATGAATTTTTTGCCTCCGTCTTCACTGTGGAAGATTAGAAGTGTTTGCCTGCTCCAGAACCACTTATTTTGGAAGGGGTGTTGAAAGACCTGAGTCAGATTGAGGTGACAAGAGAGGAGGTCCTACAACTGATAGACGAATTAAAAACTAATAAGTCACTAGGTCTGGATGGCATACATCCAAGAATTCTGAAAGAACTCAAAGTTAAACTTGCGGATCTTCTGACAAAAATATGTAATCTTTCATTGAAATCTGCCTCTGTTCCTGAGGACTGGAAGGTAGCAAATGTCACCCCCATCTTTAAAAAGGTTCCAGAAGAAGAAGAAGATATTGGATTTATATCCCGCCCTCCACTCCGAAGAGTCTCAGAGCGGCTCACAATCTCCTTTACCTTCCTCCCCTACAACAAACACCCTGTGAGGTGGGTGGGGCTGGAGAGGGCTCTCACAACAGTTTCCCGGATTTCCAGAGGAAATCCGGGAAACTACAGGCCAGTCAGTCTGACTTCAATACTGGGAAAGTTGGTAGAAACCATTATCAAGGACAGAATGAGTAGGCACATTGATGAACACGAGTTATTGAGGAAGACTCAGCATGGGTTCTGTAGGGGAAGATCTTGCCTCACTAACCTGTTACATTTCTTTGAGGGGGTGAACAAACATGTGGACAAAGGAGACCCGATAGATATTGTTTACCTTGACTTCCAGAAAGCTTTTGATAAAGTTCCTCATCAAAGGCTTCTTAATAAGTTCCAGAGTCATGGAGTAAAAGGACAGGTTCTCTTGTGGATCAAAAACTGGCTGATTAATAGGAAGCAGAGAGAGAGTATAAATGGGCAGTCTTCAAATGGAGGACGGTAAGCAGTGGGGTGCCACAGGGCTCAGTACTGGGTCCCATGCTCTTTAACTTGTTCATAAATGATTTGGAGTTGAGAGTAAGCAGTGAAGTAGCCAAGTTTGCAGATGACACTAAATTGTTCAGGGTGGTGAGAACCAGAGAGGATTGTGAGGAACTCCAAAGGGATCTGTTGAGGCTGGGTGCATGGGCATCAACATGGCAGATGAGGTTCAATGTGGCCAAGTGCAAAGTAATGCACATTGGGGCCAAGAATCCCACCTACAAATACAAGTTGATGGGGTGTGAACTGGCAGAGACTGACCAAGAGAGAGAGATCTTGGGGTCATGGTAGATAACTCACTGAAAATGTCAAGACAGTGTGCGATCGCAATAAAAAAGGCCAACACCATGCTGGGATTTATTAGGAAGGAAATTGATAACAAATCAGCCAGTATCATAATGCCCCTGTATAAATCGATGATGTGGTCTCATTTGGAATACTGTGTGCAATTCTGGTCACCGCACCTCAAAAAGGATATTATAGCATTGGAAAAAGTGCAGAAAAGGGCAACTAGAATGATTAAAGGTTTGGAACACTTTCCCTATGAAGAAAGGTTAAAACGCTTGGGGCTCTTTAGCTTGGAGAAATGTCGACTGCGGGGTTTACAAGAGGTTTACAAGATTATGCATGGGATGGAGAAGGTAGAGAAAGAAGTCCTTTTCTCCCTTTCTCACAATACAAGAACTCGTGGGCATTCAATGAAATTGCTGAGCATTCGGGTTAGAACAGATAAAAGGAGGTACTTCTTCACCCACTATGCTTGTAACTGCTATGCTTGTAAAGCGTATGTAAAGGCTATGCTTGTAACTGCTACCACCTCCTGTGCCACAGGAGGTGGTAGCAGTTACAAGCATAGCCAGCTTCAAGAGGGGGTTAGATAAAAATATGGAGCAGAGGTCCATCAGTGGCTATTAGCCACAGTGTGTGTGTATAAAATTTTTGGCCACTGTGTGACACAGAGTGTTGGACTGGATGGGCCATTGGCCTGATCCAACATGGCTTCTCTTATGTTCTTATGTAACTTACAGCAGGCCCTGTACTATGAGCCCTGTAAGCTCTTGGAGGATTGGCTACATCAGGGAGGTGTGGCCTAATATGCAAAGGAGTTCCTGCTACAAAAAGCCCTGATTTTTATAAATTGTACTGTCAAAATATACTCCATATCTCAAAATGTTTCAATTTTTACCCTTCTCTCTCTCTTTTTTTGGTAGCATAATATATATGTAGAATGTACTAAATAAACTTGTCTTTTAAAAAGTGGAATGATTTGGTTCTGGGATATGTGAAATGAAGCCAAACTGCCTCTCCCTGTTGCTTGTGTTCAGCAAACCTGAGGGGCAATGAAAGGCTTGAAAATTTTTCAGTGGGGCGGGGCATGTTGAAAATGTGCATGTTCTAAGAGATCTTGGGTGAAGTCACAGACAGGCTTAGTACAAGATTTCTGTGTTGTCCAACCACTTCCTAGTGCCTTTTTTATTGACAGTGTCAAGCATGGTTGAATATGATTGCTAATTGATTGTTTTGGGGTCCTGCTTAAGTCTGGCCTGGGAATTGTCAAGGACTCAGGTCTATTTGTTTGTTATTCTTTCCCCTTTCCCTGTCCCGCTTTATGGCTGTAATTAAGAGTAGTGTGAAGGGAACAAAGTAATCAGCACCTTCCCATATATTCTCCGAAGGGAGGATGAAACATCTGGCAAAAGCAAGGACAAAGTTCTGATAAATGTCCTGGGAAAGTAGACAGTCTGCTAGTTTAGGTGTGAACGCTTCCCTGCAGCCCCCTCCCTTGGAATCCTTTTGAAGTATGCCTTAAAAGTATTGTATCAATGTATCCGTTGCATTACTCTCATTTATTGAGAGTAAAGTATTGGTCTATCAATAAACGTAGTCTTTGTATCAACTTCGACTCGTCATTGAACCCGCATGCTTGACAGATAGACTAAAAGATATATAAGCACATGGGAGTAGGCAAGCTATGCTCTCTTCTTGTGGGATGCCCACTTTTGTGAAAAGGAAAGATGTAGCCAAACTGTGAAACTGACAATATATAATATATTCACTGAATATATGAAGCATTGTGTCATATAAAGACAATACTGTATGTGCAATATGTTTTATCTAGCAGTTTCAGTATGAAAGTGAGGTTTCTATCCACGACTTTGAAAAAGATTACAAAACGTGCTTTAATTCAGAGATTGCATTGTTGCTGATTGTCTGTGGATGAAACCTTTACTATGAAACCTTTACCAGGTGGGCAGCCATGTTGGTCTGAAGCAGTAGAACAAAGCAGGAGTCAAGCATCACCTTTAAGACCAACAAACTTTTATTCAGAATGTAAGCTTTCGTGTGCTGCACACTTCTTCAGACGAGGAATGAGGCACAGTACTGATTAAAAGTTTTTTGCTCTTAAAGGTGCTACTTGACTCCTGCTTCTTTTACCATGCATTTTGAGCAAGAATTTAGAGACTGGTTTTTCATTATTTTGAGAATTAATTTCCTTCTCGTGAAATTGAGCGTTTTGTGTGCACCCTTATGCATTTGTTGGATGACGTTGAACCTTGTTGCATTATATTTTGTCAAGTTGTACGAACTGTCAGAAAGCAACGTACTGATGTAATGAAAGAACATTTGGTATGAAGTGAATTATTATAAATGTAAGAATCACAATGGAACAGACAATATTTTACTGTTTAATAATAGATATTTTATTTGGAAAATCTTTATGCAGAGGTTTATATTGTGATTTCTATCGCTCTATACCCTGTGATCCCTTAGTTTGCATAGGCTTCCGGTACAGCAGGAGGTCTCCCATCTGGCAAGCTTTGTTGCCCGTCACCACTCAGAGTGGCAGCAGGAGAAAGATGTTTAAAAGCAACCTTTCTGACATTGCTACATAATTTCTAGCTTTAGGAATCATGAGAAAGTCTATGGTTACCATAGAGTTTTCAGCTATTCCTAGGTTGTATTTTGAAGTGAAATAGCGAAGTGAGTGCCATCACTGACATCACGCCCACGCCCTATGTCCCCACCCTCAGTGTTCCTGCTGGTCACCCGGCTTGGCCTGGCAACATAGGTGGCCCTCAGGTCCAATATTTTGTCCCCAAGGCTACTATACAACATTCAAATTTTAGTAGCCCCTTAATGAAATCACTCAGAAAAGTAAGGGGTGGGGAATTGTTATGCAGGAAGAAAAAATATGCTGCATTACTGCAAAAGAGAAGGGCTACAGCTGAGAAGCTATAGAAGCTAAGAAGCACCTGTGTGCTAATGTACCATTCCACTCTATTTCTGTTCCTCATAAAAGGACAGCCACTTCACCCTCACCTGACTGGATAAAGAGGAGGAAGTGATAAACCCTACAGTCTCCTGCTAACTAACTGGTTTTGCAAGATGGAAACATATCAATGCCACATGTTTAGCTCTCCATAAAACTGAAAAAAGGGGGGAAAAGATGATTGTAGTGCATTTCCATCCGCTGTGCATGTCACCGTTCCATCCATGTCATCATTGGGTAGCGATCTGTGAGAATATTTCTTAACTGAGCTGTGTGGATTTTGTCTCTGGTCTCTACGATGCAGGTGACCTATGTGGGAGGAGGGGGGAGATGTAGGAACTTCATTTGAACAGATGGCAATGCTCTCACAGCTTTAGGCCACAAATGTTTATTTAATATATATAAAACCCCAGTGTACTGGCACCTTCTGGCTCTCCCATTGGCCCATACCACATCAGCCACTGGCCCATCAACCTCCACTCAAGAGAATTTGCATGCCACTGGCTCCTCTCCCACACCCACTGTCAGCACCAGGACACACAAGGATTGGGCCACTGGAGAAGCTGCCAGGCCAACCTTCGTTCTGTCTGTAAAAGTCACTCAAGCTTGGTTCTGTCAATAAAAGGGCGGGGGAGGCCCCTTCCAGGCCTCTTTTTACCTTTGAGGGAGAACTCATTGGGATCAGTCCTGACTAGGGCTGCCAATTCCAGGTTGGTGGGGAATTCCTGGAGATTTTGTGGTGAAGTCTACAGAAACCAGAGTTTGGGTAAGGGAGAGGCCTCCACTGAATATAATGCCACAGAGACCATCCTCCACAGAAGCTATTTTCTCCAGGAGGAGAGAGATCTGTTGTCTGGAGTTCAGTTGTAATCAAAGAAGATTGTCAAAATCCACCTGGAGGTTGGCTGCTCTAGGCCTGGCTGCTTGCTACTGCTGCTGGGAAGGAGATAGGGTTGCCAACTCCAGATTGGGAAACTCCTGGAGATTTGAGGGGTGGAGCCTGGAGAGGGTGAGATTTGAGGAGAAGTAGGACCTCAGACAGGTACAATGCCGTAGATTCCACCCTCCTAACCAGCCATTTCATCCTGGGGAACCATTATTGCCAATCTCCAAGTGAGGGCTGGAGATCACTCAGCCAGGATTTGGAAGGTTGGGGGGCCTTTTATTTTTTGGTTGGGGCACTCAACGGCCCCAACCCATAGCTGCTCTCATGCTGGCTGATGCACCGCATGGCCTTTCCTTCCCTCCCTGCCACTCTTGTGGCTGCAGACTTCCCTTCCCCGTCACTCACATAGTTCTCTGCTGGTGGCAAAAGTACCGTAGTCCTGGCCTTCTGTGGGAGTTAAAGGGACTACAATCACCTTTTAACTAGCGAGCAGGGCTGGTCCTCCTCTGCAGCACTGCCCCCTGCTGCCTGCATGACAAAGCAGGAGAGATGGAGGCAGGGAAGGCAGCGTGAGAATGAGAAGGGTGGCAGGAGTGCGCGAAGGGTGGTGGGAGAGTGAGAAGTGCACAGGAGCACAAGAAAGGCGGCGGGAGAGTGAGAAGGGTGGCAGGAGTGCGAGAAAGGTGGTGGGAGAGTGAGCAGGGGGGCAGGAGCACAAGAAAGGCAGCAGAGGTCTCAGGGGCTGGCTGGGAGCCCAGAGTCAGGGGCCCCTGCCCAGAAGTCAGGGGCTGTGCCCCCACAGGCCCCTTAATGGCTACGGGCCTGGGGTGAGTGGGTGGAAAGATGGCAAACCAGCCTGGGCCATCCATGGGGCCACCTTGCCCACAGCCTCTTTCTAGAGCCTGTTATATTTTCCTTCACAATGGGCCTTATTCCAAGTCTAAAGATAAATGACTAAGACTCAATTCAATCTACTGTAGATGCAACATCTGCATGTAAGAACAATCACCGTGGGATTAGAAGAAAGCATTGTTTTAGTTCCTTTTCTAACACCAATACTGTTGTTTTATTATCTGTCCTGAGATTGTTTTTATGCTGTTTTTATGCTGCCTTTATATTTTCTTTTATTTCTTTCTCCACGCTGGGGGCCCAGAAGCATTTTCTCCTCCAGTTTATCCTCACAATAGCCCTGTGAGGTAGGTTAGGCTGAAAAGTGTGTGACTGGCCAAAAGTCATCCAGCGAGCTTCCATGGCAGAGTGGGGATTCAAACCTGGGTCTCCCGGGTCCTCGTCTGACAGTCTAACCACTATATCACACTAGTTTGATAAAGGGATGAGGTATTGGGAGAAGTGACATATGCATTTTATCAATAAAGGAACAAACATTCTAAAGCAACGCTAGTCAGTGCTATCATTAGAAGGCAGTTGTTCCCTAAAAGTGCCTGAGTTTGCCCATTCCACCGTCGGTCTCCAAGAACTTCCTATAACATGCTTTCCCACCTGATTTTCATCTTCCTTCCATTCCCTCAGAGGGCAGTTTTCAACAGAAAATTCTGATCAGCTAAACACAACCTCAGTCATTACAGATAAGCAGGTTCCATCAACCAGGAGAGAAGCTTTTTATGTCATAAGTTCAGGGCCGGCCCTCCCGCTAGGCAAACTAGGCAGCTGCCTAGGGTGCCGGGAGGGTGGGGGCGTAAAATTGGCCTCCCCACCCTCCTCCCAGTGCCCCAGGCAAGCACCTTTCTCCCCAGCCCCCCACCGCTACCACCTGCCCCTCCATTCCCTTCCCTTCCTTCGCCTCCCCCCCCCGCGGCTCCGCGCCTCTCCCATCCCCACCGCATCTCTGCACCCCCCCGCCTCATCCTCCTCCCTCCCTTCGGACCCTTTCCCACCTCCCCCCCCCCCAGTGCCAATTTAAACGCTGGAACCAGCTCTAGCACTGTGTTCCAGCTCTCTAAAGTCCCCCCCCCGGCCGAACACTGGAATTGTGGGTAAAACCACACTGCGGAGCCGGGCTGCACTCACCATCTCTCAGGAATAGTGTCCTGA
Source organism: Heteronotia binoei (assembly GCF_032191835.1). Lineage (NCBI taxonomy): Eukaryota > Metazoa > Chordata > Lepidosauria > Squamata > Gekkonidae > Heteronotia > Heteronotia binoei. The sequence continues at coordinate 476,276 of NC_083228.1, read as the reverse complement.
AAGGGTGACCCCTGCTGCCACTGACTCCTCCCCTCCCCACTTCCTGGATGGGAGAGGAGGCAGCGGGGGGTCGCCCTTTCAGGATGCTACTTCTACGGCGCTAGAGCCAGTTTCGGTGTTGAAATTGGCACAGGGGGTGGGGGGTGGGAAAGGGTCCGGAGGGAGGGAGGAGGAGGCATGGTGGGGGGGTGCAGAGATGCAGTGGGGAGGGGGGAGGCGCAGAGCCACGGGGGGGGGAGGCGAAGGGAGGGAAGGGAATGGAGAAGCGGGCGGCAACGGTAGTGGAGGGGGGCTGGGGAGAAAGGCAAACTAGGTGCTTGCCTGGAGCACCAGGAGGGGGGTGGGGAGCCCAATTTTGTGCCCCCACCCTCCCGGCGCCCTAGGCAGCCGCCTAGTTTGCCTAGCAGGAGGGTCGGCCCTGCACATGAAGGCCTTTATTCAAGTCTGTTATTTAAAGCATTTACACCTGGACTGAATGTGGGCATGTTGAATGACATCTGATCAGTTCACAGTAGCAGATGTGATTTTACACCAGGGGTGTCAAACATCTGGCCCGGGGGCTGAATTAGGCCCCCAGAGGGCTCCTATCAGGCCCCCAATCAACTGGCTGTCATCTGCTTCCTTCTTCCTCTCTCTTGCTTCCTTCTGCATCACAGCTTGTTTTGCAAGGCTTGCTCAATTGCACAGGAGCTATCGAGCAAAGCCTCTATTGTTTCCATTGGCTGTGGTGCTCCTCCCTTAGGGAGGAAGAGCGGGAGGAAGAGCTAGCTTTGCCAGGCTATTACAATTGCACAGCAGAACTGAGTTAAGCCTTCTATTGGCTGAGCCTCCTCCCCCTCTTGGTCCCCTGGGGAAGGAAGGAAAGAGCCAGAGCTTGGTTCCCATGGGAGAAATACAAAGAAAGCACCTTTAAGACCAACAAGTGCTACTGTTTTGAGCATGTTTTAAGTTTAAAAAAACCCCCACTTTAGTCATGTTTGTTTGTGTCCTTTACAAAGTTTACATCTCTGCTATCTAATCTTAAATAGGTACACATAAGAACATAAGAGAAGCCATGTTGGATCAGGCCAACGGCCCATCAAGTCCAACACTCTGTGTCACACAGTGGCAAAAAATGTTATATACACACATACACTGTGGCTAATACCCACTGATGTACCTCTGCTCCATATTTTTATCTAAACCCCTCTTGAAGGTGGCTATACTTGTGGCCGCCACCACCTCCTGTGGCAGTGAATTCCACATGTTAATCACCCTTTGGGTGAAGAAGTACTTCCTTTTATCCGTTTTAACCTGTCTGCTCAGCAATTTCATCGAATGCCCACGAGTTCTTGTATTGTGAGAAAGGGAGAAAAGTACTTCTTTCTCTACTTTCTCCATTCCATGCATTATCTTGTAAACCTCTATCATGTCACCCCGCAGTCGACGTTTCTCCAAGCTAAAGAATCCCAAGCGTTTCAACCTTTCTTCATAGGGAAAGTGCTCCAGCCCTTTAATCATTCTAGTTGCCCTTCTCTGCACCTTCTCTAAAGCTATAATATCCTTTTTGAGGTGCGGCGACCAGAACTGCACACAGTACTCCAAATGAGACCGCACCATCGATTTATACAGGGGCATTATGATACTGGCTGATTTGTTTTCAATTCCCTTCCTAATAATTCCCAGCATGGCATTGGCCTTTTTTATTGCAAACGCACACTGTCTTGACACTTTCAGTGAGTTATCTATCATGACCCCAAGATCTCTCTCTTGATCAGTCTCTGCCAGTTCACACCCCATCAACTTGTATTTGTAGCTGGGATTCTTAGCCCCAATGTGCATTACTTTGCACTTGGCCACATTGAACCGCATCTGCCACGTTGACGCCCACTCACCCAGCCTCAACAGATCCCTTTGGAGTTCCTCACAATCCTCTCTGGTTCTCACCACCCTGAACAATTTAGTGTCATCCGCAAACTTGGCCACTTCACTGCTCACTCCCAACTCTAAATCATTTATGAACAAGTTAAAGAGCATGGGACCCAGTACTGAGCCCTGTGGCACCCCACTGCTTACCGTCCTCCACTGCGAAGACTGCCCATTTATACTCACTCTCTGCTTCCTATTACTCAGCCAGTTTTTGATCCACAAGAGGACCTGTCCTTTTACTCCATGATTCTCAAGCTTTCTAAGGAGCCTTTGATGAGGAACTTTATCAAAAGCTTTCTGGAAGCCCAGCCCAGCCCAACATGGCCCGGCTGCACAAGGTCTCATTTATGTCAGATTCGACCCTCATAAAAAATGAGTTTGACACCCCTGTTTTACACACTTATTTGCTCGCTGATGTTGAGAGCAGCATCCCGGTGGTGCCTGGTATGAATGTCAAATCTATTGCTGCCCCCCCCCTGTGCAGGTGACCATTGGGCACAGAGCCCTCCCCCTTGAGAGTGATGCTAAGGTTGTCTGACTCTGAACCGATTTGTGTCTTGGAACTGCCAGGTTTAACCTCTCTTGGATTTTATCTTCCTGTTTTGCAGTGACCTTTGGCATCAGCAGAGAAGAGCTGCCTGCCACACACAGGTCCCAAAGGATGCTCAGCTGAACAAGATGGATACAGATTAAGTTAGCATTGCTTATATATAATGTACATTCTTTTTCATACTATATTGTATATATTTTATTATCTCTTTTTGACTTGCTAATTTAATATATTGTAATATGATTTTTTCTCAATAAAGTTTTCAAAATTAAAAAAAAAAGATGGATGCAGATGAAGATATTTGCAGACCTGGCAAGTTCCACTTATAAAAATGAAAATAAAAATAAATGAGGGCTGGAAAACATTTGCTGGTGGAGCATTTTCATGCTCTCCACCCATCTCCTTGGCAAGAGGCCCCATCTGCACAAAGCACATGTGTTCTGAGTTGTCAAAGAGACCCAGCGTGGAAACTGCAGCATTTAATTTCCCTTGCAATTTCTCCCAGCAGATGGTTTTTCTTCCCCTCCCCCAGCCAAGCCTCAGAGACTCAAAAGGGGAGGTGGGGTATGCACCCTCTACTGGTGGGGCAAGGAAGCGCCATCAAGTTGCTACCAATTTATGGTTTTCAAGGCAAAAGACCAACAGAGGTGGTTTGCCATTGCCTTCCTCTGCTCAGCAACTCTGGGCTTTCTTGGTGGTCTCCCATCCAAGTACTATCCGGGGCAGACCTTGCTTATCTTCTGGGAGCTGACAAGGTCGGATTATCCTGGGCCATTCATGGGGCCATATTCTGCTATTTCCCACAAACACATGTTACCAGAAGACCTATTCAGGGGGAGTGCATATTTACAAAGGAAACAGGTAATTTAATATTTGCTAAATATTAAAATCAGTTGCTGATAAACCATGCTTTGGCATCTAAAAGAATACACTGCTCTTTCTTCGACTCCAGAGTGGATGCAGTGCCCAGGATGAGAGCCTCCTGGCTTTAGGCCTCCACTGTGACACCAAGTTTCCTTCATGCCTTTGAACCAGTTCTCACCCCCACCCCCCAGCCTAATCTACCTCACAGGATTGGTGAGGGTGTAGTGTATCGAGATAACGATACAACGTAATAACGCAATAACATAAAACCAGCCAGCGCGACCCTGCGCGGAGCGACCGGGCTGTCCCCGGGCTGCTCAGCGCAGGGCACGAACTCCCAGCCAATCACCAGCTGTGGCGGGAAGTTCAACAGGCCAGGATTGGACTGGCCTGTCTGGAGGGAGGTTCCCGGAGTTGTACATAAGTGGGACCCAGTCCGCGTGTTCTCTCTCTTGTAACGTGCCTCCATTAAAGCATGTTGCCCTACCAACGTCTCCTGTCTCAGTACGTTACAGTGGCGATGAGGATGGGATTCTAGCCACGTCGGCTACATTGGAGACAGGGCAACCCACAGGCCACGACCACCGCTGCCATCAGCATGGCTCAACAGAGCGGAACCTCCGGTCACATCGAGACATTCAACCCCGCGCATCCCGAGGCCTGGGAGTCCTACTCGGAACGGGTTGAATGCTACCTGAGGGCCAACCGAATCACCGAAGACAGCATGAAGAGGGACGTTCTCCTGAGCGTCTGCGGGGCGGCCACATTCGAGATCGCCAAAGGTCTCTCGGCCCCCGCCCGGCTCATGGAGAAGTCCTACGAGGAAGTCGTCACGCTCCTCACGGGCCACTTCTTGCCCCAACCTTCCCGGGTGGCTCGCCGGTTCCTTTTCCACAGGAGGGACCAAGCCACCGGAGAATCGGCCGCCGACTACCTGGCAGCCTACGCCAGATTGCAGGCAACTGCAACTTCCCTCACTTGGAGGAGACCCTGGCCGACCGGTTCACGTGGGGCCTTCGCGACGAAAGGCTCCAGCAGCGGCTCTTCGCGAAGGATGACCTCACCCTACAGAGAGCCTTCAGCGAAGCCGTGGCATTCAAGAGAACCCCAAGGCGAAGACCGACGCAGTCCACCACGAGGAGCTGGACCCCGACCGGCAGGACGAGGGAGAAGCGTTCCAGCTGCGCCGCCCAGCAAGGGCAACCCACCGCGCGCCGCAATGACCCTGAGCGGCTGAACGATCCCCAGCGACGGAGAGACCGCCGGCCACCAAATGCGCCAGTTGCGGTGACCCCCACGACAGAAGGGACTGCCAGTACTGGACCTGGGACTGCCGGAGCTGCGGAAAGACCGGCCACATTGCAAGGGCTTGCCAAGCCCAACCGCCGGAGGCCGACCACGCACCATGAGTCGGCGGAGTTCCACTCCACAGCCTCCACAACCCTACAGGTACTGAACTTGCCCCTCGCAACCCCCAAGAAGATTAAAATGGCGGTCCTCATTGAAGGAAACCCCTGCTAAATGGAGGTGGACTCAGATTCCTCCATTTCCATTATAGCGGAGGAGACCCTGAGGAAACTGTGCCCCCGCCAGCGGCTTCAACTAAGGCCGGCGGACTTCATACTCCGGGACTTTCAGAAGAACCCGGTGCAAATCGTGGGGTGGGCCCGGGTGCAAGTTGAGCGGGGGTCCTTCTACGGCCCGCTGGACATCCTGGTGGTAAAGCGCCAGCTTACCACCCTGCTAGGACTAGCATGGTTCAAACCCTTGGGGATCCGCTTGGAGGGGGTGGGGCAAACCCTAACACTCAGGGGGTTCGGGGAAATATGCCAAGAGTTCCCGGACGTGTTTGACGGCTCCCTGGGGAGCTACAAAGGGCCGGCCATCTCCCTGCCACTTGACCCGACGGTCAGGCCGATCAGGCTCAAGGCGAGGCGGGTCCTGTTCGCCTTGAAAGCAAAAATAGAGGCCGAAGTAGACCGCCTCACTGCCCAAGGGGTCCTGGAACCGGTAGACTACGCCACCTGGGAGACTCCCATCGTAACCCCGATCAAGCCAAACGGGGAGGTGCGGATCTGTGCTGACTATAAGTGCATAATAAATAAGGCACTGCAGGATAACCCCTACCCAGTGCCGGTGGTGAGCCATGTCCTGGCTACCCTAGCGGGGTCTAAGATCTTCGGGAAGCTGGATCTGGCACAGGCCTACCAACAGCTCCCGGTAGATACTAAAACGGCGGAGGCCCAAACTATTGTGACACACAGGGGGGCCTTCAGAGTGCGGAGGCTACAGTTCGGGGTTAGCGTTGCTCCGGGGATTTTCCAAAGTATAATGGACGCTCTCCTTAAAGGGATCCCCGGAGTCCAACCGTTCTTCGATGACGTTTTAATTGCCGCCCCGGACTCCGAAGAATTCGCCAACCGCCTGAGAGAGGTGCTCCGCCGGTTCCAGGCAGCGGGGCTCAAGGTCAAGAGGGAGAAATGCTTGCTGGGGGTCCCACGGGTGGAGTTCCTGGGTTTCGCTGTAGACGCAGCAGGAATCCACCCAACGGAAGAAAAGACCCGAGCCATCGTGCAAGCCCCGGCCCCCACCTGCAAAGCGGAGCTACAAAGCTTCTTGGGGGTGCTTAATTTTTACCACTCATTCCTCCCCCACAAGGCAGCCCTAGCAGAACCCCTACACCGGCTGCTGGATAAAAAAAACCCCTGGGTTTGGGGCAAACAACAAGCCGCCGCGTTTCAGGCGGTCAAGGACGTCCTGGTGTCTAATGCGGTGCTCCACCATTTTGACGAGGGCCTCCCCGTCATCCTGGCTTGCGATGCGTCGCCTTATGGGTTGGGAGCAGTCCTGGGGCACCAACTCCCGGACGGGAGGGAGGTACCGGTAGCGTACTACTCCCGTACACTCACACCGGCTGAGCGCAATTACGCGCAGATAGACAAGGAGGCCCTGGAAATCGTGGCGGGGGTCCGCAAGTTCCATGATTATCTGTATGGGCGGAGGTTCACAATAGCTACGGACCATAAGCCGCTCTTAGGTCTGTTGGCCCCAGACCGCCAAACCCCCCAAATACTTTCACAGCGCGTGTTGAGGTGGAACCAATTCCTCAACTCATACACGTACACACTGGTCCACAGGGCCGGCAAGGCTATGGGCCACGCGGACGCGCTCAGCCGTTTGCCTCTTCCCGTCACAGAACCTGACCCAGCCCCCGCACACCTGGTCATGTTGATCGAATCCCTCCCGGAACAGCCCCTCCACGCCGCGGAGGTCGCAAAGGCTACAGGGAGGAACAAAATACTTGCAAGGGTTCTTGACTGGGTGGTGAGGGGGTGGCCAGAAGGGAACATGGGGGAAGAGTTTAAGCCCTACAAAATGAGGAGAGAGGAGCTAGCAGCCCACAAAGGGTGCATCTTATGGGGAAGCAGGGTGGTGGTTCCCCCCCCCCCGCTGCAGAAGCGAGTTCTGGAGTCACTCCACGAGAAACACCCTGGCATAGTCAGGATGAAGGCTCTAGCCAGGAGCTACGTCTGGTGGCTGGGGATGGATGAGGAGATCGAGAGCTGGGTGCGGAGGTGCAGCGCATGTCAGGAGTCACACCGCGAGCCACCAAGCGCCCCAGTCACACGGTGGGAAACCACTAGGAAACCTTGGTCCAGGCTCCACTTAGACTTTGCGGGGCCCTTCCAGGGACAGATCTTTCTGATCATGGTGGACGCCTACACCAAATGGCTGGAGCTTATTCCAGTAGCGTCCACTTCATCAGCAGCCGCAATACGGGCACTGCGCTGGGCCCTTAGCGCCCATGGTATCCCGGACACTATTGTCACAGACAACGGGGTGGCTTTCACCTCTGGGGACTTTCAGGCATTCCTGCAGAGGTACCTGATTAGACACATAAGGTCTGCCCCGTTCCACCCGGCCACCAACGGACAGGCGGAGCGAATGGTCCGAACGACCAAGGAAGCCCTGGGCCGGATAGTGCAGGGTGACTGGGACCACAGACTAGCCGCCTTCTTGTTCGACAACCGGGTAACCCCCAACCCGGTCACGGGGGTAAGCCCGGCAGAGCTCCTCATGGGGCGCAAACTCATCACGAGGCTCGACAGGCTACACCCCGACCGAGCCTCGGACATCCGAGGGTCCCCGGAGGTCCGGGAGGCAGCCCGAGGGTTCTTCGCGGGGGACCCCATGTTCGCACGAAACTACGCCCAGGGACCCATGTGGGTGGCGGGTCGGGTGAGGCAGGTAATTGGGACCCGTCATTACGAGGTATCCACAGAGGGGGGCCAGACTCTTCGGCCGCACATCAACCAGCTGCACCGCCGCACTCTACCGGAAGGGCCGATCGACGTGGAGGAGGAAGTACCCGGGGGAGAGCCGGCTAGGGGTCTGCCAGAGGCCACAGCGCCAGCACCGACCCTGCCCGCCAGCGAACTCCCCGGACCAGCAGAGGCCGAGCGACCCACAGAGATCGACCAGCAACCCACAGCAGCCTTGGCCCCCGGAGAGACTCCCACGGCCGAAGCAGCGCTGACACCACAGGCAGCTCCTAGACGATCCACCCGGGAGCGCCGACCTCCCGCCTACCTAAGAGACTATGTACAGCAACTAGGGGGGGAGGGGTGTAGTGTATCGAGATAACGATACAACGCAATAACATAAAACCAGCCAGCGCGACCCTGCGCGGAGCGACCGGGCTGTCCCCGGGCTGCTCAGCGCAGGGCACGAACTCCCAGCCAATCACCAGCTGTGGCGGGAAGTTCAACAGGCCAGGATTGGACTGGCCTGTCTGGAGGGAGGTTCCCGGAGTTGTACATAAGCGGGACCCGGCCCGCGTGTTCTCTCTCTTGTAACGTGCCTCCATTAAAGCATGTTGCCCTACCAACGTCTCCTGTCTCAGTACGTTACAGAGAATAACATGAAGAAAGGTGAGATCCCTCAACTCCTTGCTGGGTAGATTTAACAATACTCCAGATGTCCTCGATAAAGGACACCTTTTTGTAGGGTGCCTGCTACGGTGGGGAAATATCTGGAGATTTGGGAGAGGAGTCTGAGGAGAGCAGAGTTGGGGGAAGGAAGGAACAACAGCAGGATATAGAGTCCACCCTCCCAAGCAGCCTTTTTCTCCAGGGACACTGATCTCTGTCATCTAGAACAGATATGCCAATTCTAATAGTGGGAGATCTCCAGGCCCCATCTGGAGTTTGACAAACTTACTTTTGAGCCCCTTCACTGCATAGAGAGACAAGAGAGAAGGGAAAGCAAGAGAAAAGGGAAAACAAGAGGCGCAGAATATGTGATTCAGGAGTGTGCAAACCTCCTACCTCACACCTATCAGCATGTATGCAAATTCCAAGGAGGGCCAGCTCACCCACTTGGCAAACTAGGCAATTGCCTAGGGCACTGGGAGGGGGTGCGCTGAATTGGGCTCTCCCCCCTCCTCGGACCCAAGGCAAGTGCCTAGTTTACCCCCCCCCCATCCGCTGTCACCACACTACCACTGCCTCCCCCCCTTCCCTTCTGTGCCGCCGAGAAGGGGCAGAGGAGTGCAGTTTCCTGGCCTCTTTAAAGCCCCCCCAATCAGCTGATTGGCGGTAAAACGCTGCCGCTGTCACCCTCCCTTCCCTTCTGTGGCGCCACTGCTCTCCACCACCCCACCCACACACTCAGAGGAGCGCGCCTAGAATTGGCCCTACCCTTAGACTCGGCCCAGGCCTCTCAGCATTCTAACACCGGATGTGAGAGCGCTGAGAGGCCCAGGCCAAGTCTAAGGGAAGGGCTGATCCTAGCCGCACTCCTCTGAGCGTGTGGGGAGTGCAGCGCCGCAGAGGAGGAGGGGAGGGGGGGCAGCAGCGGCAGCAGTTTTACCCACCAATCAGCTAATTGGCGGGGGTCGCGGCAAGCAGTGAGTCTGCCTGTGGCACGATGTGCCCTAGAGCCGGCCCTGATTCCAAGCACAAGTGGCAAGCTGAGAGTCCAACTAGGGTAGGAATGCCAGTCCCTAGATGGAGGAGGGGGACCCCCCCCAGTTTTGCAGGGGAAGCCCCACCCCTAACAGTGACCACTGGCATCTCCCCCCCTCCTGCGAGATTTAAAAGGCCCTTCAGCTGATCAGTGGGAGCACGTGGCCCTTTAGATCTTGCAGGAGGGTGGCATGGGGGGGATTTCAAACTATTTTGTAGGGGCCATTTTCTGATTAGGCCTGAGATGTATCGTTGGCTTTCCCTGCCCTAGTTTTCTGTTGACATTTCTCTTGATTGTACCAATCCATGTTCTTGCAAACTTTACATTTATAGTTTACTCCACATCCCAGTAAATTTCCAATTTTTTACTGTGGGGTAATATTATAATAATAAATAATGTATTAAATAAACTTTCTCATTTAAAACATTCAAAATAATTTTAAAATCTTGCGGGAGGGGAGGGAGAGGGGTTGTCGCTGGCCACGTGACTGAACTTGCAGGTGCGCAAGGTGCTGGTCCCCAACATGATGATATCACTTCTGCATGATGCGATTGCATTGGGAACATCCCCTTCCCCTCCAGAAACCTCCCCCCAAAGTCCCCCACTGGGGACTAGGAAGGACCTGGCAACCCTAACTAGGGTCATGAGACTTTCACTATTTTAAAGCCATGAGGGGCCTCAAGCCTGCAGCACAGCATCTCCCCATGTTTTTGGACTCAAACCCAACTGTTAACTTCACTTTCCAGCATTTTTCAGGTGCCAAAAACAGCTATGGGGGGCAGTCATTTCAGTTCTCAGTAAGGAGCAGGGGAGGGGAACAAGATGCTGTCATGCTGCAGGCCTGATCCTTGTGACATTTTTAAATGACTTTGATTTCTGTATGATTTCATCCAGACCTGCATTCTCTATCTGCAAAGCAGCCTGTCCGCAGGGAATTCTTATGATCTAACATCTGCTATTCATTTAGTTTCTTTTATTTGACCAAGCAGATTATATGTCCTTTAGCTATCAAGAACTGCAGCCATGAATGAACCAGCCAAAGAAAGTTACAGCTGAAAAAACGAAAACAGAGATTTTTAAATGACAAGAAAATATTCATTTCTAATTGGGTATGGCAGCTTGACTGAGTTTGCAAATTATTTTAACCCATACCTGCTTTAGTTCATGTGTATTTTGGCACTACTACACAAACGGGCTGGAAAGTGAGATCTAGCAGTTGGAAGAAAGTGGCTGGTTTCGAGTCCAAAAACATGTAATAGGTTAAAGCTGTTGCCAGCCTGCTGCCAGCCCTTCAGCCATTGGATGAGTGTTTGTGATGTCACAGAATGTTCAAAAAACCACTAGGAGGAAGCTGTCTGATTAGAAGGTTGACAAAAGCACAGACTCCATGAGCAAATGGAGATGGCTGGAAATAGGAGCTAGGACAAGGAATACAGGGTATTGTTGGTAAGAAGGTGGAATAGAGACAAAGGTGGAAGGGTTGCCAGCTCTGGGTAAGAAAAAAAATCAGTGGGGGGTGGAGCCACAAGAGGGTTGAGTTTGGGGAGGGGAGGATCTTCAGCAAGGAACGATGTAAAACATTCCACCCTTCAAAACAGTCATTTTCTCCAGGGTACATGAACTCTGTCATCTGGAGATCAAGTGTAATAGTGGGAGATCTCCAGGCCCCCCCGGATGTGGCACCCCTAGAGCCAGCCAGCAGCCAGCATGGTGATAGCTAGAAAGCTGATAGCAAAGAGGATTGGAGATGCCAGTTCTAGGCTGGGAATAGGCTTCCCAATCCGGTTTTACAGGCTTCCCCCCTCCCCCAGCCAGCTGGTCGGCGGGGGAAGCCCCGCCCCCACAGCCATTGTGCACCTCCATGAACAATTCCCATAGGGAACGATGGGGAATTGATCCACGGGTATTGGGGGCTCTGGGGGGGCTGTATTTTGAGGTAGAGGCACCAAATTTTCAGTATAGTATCTAGCACCTCTCCCCAAAACACCTCCCAAGTTTCAAAAGGATTGGACCAGGGGGTCCAATTCTATGAGCCTCAAAAGAAGGTGCCCCTATCCTTTATTATTTTCTATGGAAGGATGGCATTTTAAAAGGTGTGCTGTCCCTTTAAATGCGATGGCCAGAACTCCTTTGGAGTTCAATTATGCTTGTCATACCCTTGTTCTTGGCTCCGCCCTAATGTCTCCTGGCTCCACCCCCAAATTCTCCTGGCTCCACCCCCAAAGTCCCCAGATATTTCTTGAATTGGACTTGGCAACCCTAGCTGGGAAATTCCTAGAGATGTGGGGCGGGCACCTGAGAGGTCAGGGTTTGTGGGGAGGGGCCTTGGCAGGCTATAGTGGGAAAGAATCCACCCTCTGAAGCTCCCATTTCCTCCAGGGAAACTCTGGTCTCTGTATGTTGGAATCCACTGTAATTCTGTGAGACCTCCAGGTCCTACCTGAAAGTTGGCAACCTTAAAGCTGTAGGAGGCTTAAGCAAGGGAGACAGAGGAAGTATCAAGCTGATTAATAAGCAACTGAAGGCAAGGCAAGCAGAGGAATCCAGGAAGCAAGAAAGCTTCCTGACAGATTCATTGTTAGAGACAAGACACTGTTTGTGTCACCTAACCTAACCAGTACAGAACCTGGAACGAGCTGCAAATGTGCCCTTTAAAGAACTCTAGAGATGTACAAAAAGCATGTAACTGCAGGAGTGAGCGACTTCAGCATGCCTGAGGATTGGGGGCGCTACATCACTCAAAAAGTAGATAGGTGTTATCTCCTTGAATAGGATGCTCCTCTTTGTCTTAAACCTGATAGGTGCCCTCTCTCTCACTTTGTCCTGTCACACTCTTTACATGGCCTTCCTTAGAGACACGCAGGGCTTTTTGTAGCAGGAACTCATTTGCATAATAGCTCACACCAGGCCTTGAATTCAGCAGCTCACAGGAGAGCAGCTCCTGAACCTTTCTGAGGGTTCCCCCTCTTCCTCCCCACCCACCTTGTCCATTGAATAGTAGGTGCAGCTGCATAACAATCCCTGGATTAGGAGAGCAGGCAGTCAGCCAGCCACCAGGAGCTTTGCCACACCCCCAGCAGCCCTTATTAACCCCTGGAGAAGCCCCCACCACCCTTTCTCCACTTATGTGAGTTTGGGCAGCGGGTGGCTTGCTGGCCTTTTGACAGTGTGGGGGGGGGGGGGTGGCCAAGGAGAGCCCCAGGTGAGCGAGGCTGGCTTGGGCTGGCTGGATCTCTAGCTAGCCCAAGCATGCCTCGCTGGCCTGGGGGGCTCCTTTCTTGTGCTGGGTTGCTTTTGGCTGGTGGGAGGGGAGCATATGCTAATGAGTTATGCTAATTAGTTCCACCATCTATTTTTCTACAAAACAACCCCTGAGTCACACCCCTCTTAGGTAGGCAATCCTTCAAGACCTTACAGGGCTCTTATTACAGGGTCTACTGTAAGCTCTTGGAGAACATCAGTGGTGTGTGGCTTAATATGCAAAGCAGTTCCTGCTACAAAACAAGTCCTAGATAGTTCCACACACGTGATGCCAGATAAACTGAGAAGAAAAGTGTTCTTTAGATTAGGTTTCTTTTGACTGTAACCTGAAAGTGAACTGGATCTACTTGGATAAACGTAATTTTTTATCTTTTGCAATGTACTCCTTGGGAGATTTATTTACTGTGCTCAGTATCATGTTTCTGGAACTGTGCAAAACTCTGCTATATCAACCCAACATCCCAGCTGTGAAAGGTGCTGGAAATGCCTGCAGGACAAGAGAGAGAAAGATCCAGCTGGTTATTTCAAATCACAATGTGAACTTTAGCCAGGACTGTCTCTGCAGCCTCCTGTGCAGTTTTTCCTCAACACCCATTCTCAACCTTGGCTCTCCCTCTCAAGGCCAAACTTAGACGTGGCAGCAGCCTCTTGGCCACCAGGGGGCATCACTGCCATTTTAAAGTGGTTTAAAAACACCAGTGAGGGCCGCCTGATCGTGATTGGGCCTGCAGCACAGTGAGCTGAGGTGATCATTCTTCCTCCACACCTTATCAAGTGCTGAAAGGGCTGCAACCCCAGCCCTTGATATTTTGGCAAGGTTGCCAACCCCCAGGCTGAGCAAATGGATGCTTTGGAGAGTGGACTCTGGGGCAGAGGTCCCTTCCTCCTCAAACTCTGCCCTCCACAAGCACCACCCCGAAATCTCCAGGAATTCCCTAAGCTGGAGATGGCAACCCTATTTGGCACTTGAAAAGGCACACGGGTGGGGGATCCAGAGCCCCAATCCCATGGCATTTTGAATCACTCTGAAATGGTGGTGGCATCCTCTAGGTGGGACCTGGAGATATTCCGCTTTTACAACTGATCTCCAGACTACATTAACCAGTTTCCCTGGAGAAAACGGCAGCATTGGAGGGTGGACTCTCTAGCACTGTACCACCTCAAACTCTCCCCACCCCAAAGCCCTCTCTCCCCAGATTCCACCCCTAAATCTCCAGGAATTTCCCAACAAAGGTGGCAACCCTAGGAATTCTTGTGGCAGCCATGAAGAGGCCATCACACTTGTTTGGGCTCCCAGATTCCTCTTTCTGGCCTTTGTCTCTTGGTTTACTCCTAATCTTCCACTCCCAGCTTTCTTTGGACTTGCCTTTGATTTTCCACATCTGACTCTCCCCTACATATTCTTCTCTCCTATGTGCTTCCTCACCCGCTCTGCAGGGTCAGGGAATATTCAAGTACCGGCAGTCAGAGACTCTCCAAATGAGCACAGTTCAGTGAGTGCCAGCCAGTGGGCTCAGAGCACCTCTGCCAAGTCGACACCCGAGTCCTTCTGTGACCAGGAAGCCTCTCAGCACATTATCTATCGTTCAACCTCAGGAGTGAGAGTAAGGGACATTTATTATCAAGGCTGCCTTTTAAATGGAGCTCAGAGTATACAATGGGGACTCAGGAAGTGCCATTCTGGCCATTTTCTTACAGCCACTATGAACTGTATCATTCAGGCTTATTTTCACTTCTGCTGCTGGCATTCTGTTGTTCTTATGCTTTTATTTTGCTGCCAGCTGGCAGGGGATCCCCCGGTTTGGAGGCCCTCTCCCTGCTTCAGGGTCATCAGAAAGCGGGGGGAGGGGAGGGAAATGTTTGCTGGGAACTCTATTATTCCCTATGGAGACTTATTCCCATAGAAAATCATGGAGAATTGATCAGCGGGTATCTGGGGCTCTAGGGGGGCTGTTTTTTGGGGTAGAGGCACCAAATTTTCAGTATAGCATCTAGTGCCTCTCCCCAAAATACCCCCAAAGTTTCAAAAAGTTTGGACCATGGGGTCCAATTCTATGAGCCCCAAAAGAAGGTGCCCCTATCCTTCATTATTTCCTATGGAAGGAAGGCATTGAAAAGGTGTGCCATCCCTTTAAATGTGATGGCCAGAACTCCCTTTGGAGGTCAATGATGCTTGTCACAGCCTTGATCTTGGCTCCACCTCCAAAGTCTCCTGGCTCCACCCCCAAAGTCCCCAGATATTTCTTGAATTGGACTTGGCAACCCTAGTGGAATGCCCACCTGAACAGCTGGATTTAGAGGCAAAGCCAGTAAAAGATGCTTCCGCTGATGAGGGTTGCTCATTCTAGCAGAAGATGAAAGAAATGGGACAAAGGGCAGAGTGCCACTCACCACTGGAATCTCCTGAACCAGCTGAGTGCAGAGAGAGTCTGACAGCTTGAAAAGGTAGAGTGCCTGGCTAATTGCACCATTGTGATCAGCACTAATTTCTGATGCAAAGTTGTTACCAGAACTAGAATCACAAGTCAGTGAGAAGTAACCCCTGTGCTTTGGAGATGAGTCAGTTTAATTCGGCTGATAAAAGAGACTTCCCTGGCACCCTCTGTGAGCAGTTTATCCAGCAGACAGACCCCTGCTTTGCCTTGTAATCCTGTTCTGATAACCAGTATCATTTTCCAGTTAGGAACCCAGACCTTGCATGTTGCTTTGGACGGAACCCTCAGATTTCTGACTCAGTGCCAGTTTGTGACCTTGGTCTTATCTCTTGCCCTGAATAGTTGTTTTTCCATTTGTGCCTCTTGAAACTTCTGGGTAGAGTAAAAAGCGCCACCCAATGCCTTGAACTCGACATTTGTTTGTTGATTATAACTGTGTCAACACCAGGTTTGCCTTTGAATGCAACAGCAATAGTCTTGAAGGTGCCTGCTAATGGCGGGCAAACTCCTGGCAATTTTGGTTGATCCCCAGCTGGTTGATGGGGAGAAGCAGGCAGCCCAAACGAAGGAGAGAGTGATAGTTGTTGCTGTGTGATGACATCACTTCTGATGTGATGCAGGTGCTTCTGGATCATGCTGGAAGTGATGTCATCACCCCATGTATATGCCTGCCCCACTGACAAGGGAAAAAACCAAGGCCAGCGGGTCTGGAGCTGGACATATATAAGACCACTAGTTTTGCAAATGAACATCCTTTTTCCTTGAATCCCAGTACTTTTCTGCAAAAATAATCCGCTCTGTAGAAAGCTGAGTGAATTTTAAAAGCATCTTTTAGCTTTTGGCTGTGAAAAGCTCTAGAAATCTGGAACCAATTGGAGGCTTTGGCTTTCGGTATTGTGTGGCATTCTCCCAACAAAATGAAAATGGCCCTGTGGGAATTGCTTAAATTGTCCAGAGCTGGCCAAAATCACTTAATGCCTCCTGAATAAATGCTATGTAAAACAAGAAAATCAAACCACTCCACAGATACTGTACCACCCACCCACATGAGCCAGGAAATGTGCAGCTCCCCATGAGTAAACGTGTAATGTTAGAACAACTGTCAGCTCACAAATTTAGATTCTGCAGCACAGCCGGAGGGAAAGCAGGATTTGGGGCCAACATAAACCATTGAGCACTGCTGATGCTCATTCACAAGAGCCAAGAGGTGGGGGACAACTAGAGTTTCCAGGTTCCTCCTAGCCACTAGAGGGGGATGGGGGGCGCATAGGTTTACCAGCTCCAGGTTGGGAAACTCCTGGAGATTTAGAGGTGGAGATTTAGGGAGGGATCTCAGTGGGGAACAATGCCATAGACTCCACCCTCCAAAGCAGCCATTTTCTCCAGGGGACAAAATGTAGTCTGAAGATCAGTTGTAATTCCAGGGGATCCCCAGGTCCCACCTGGAGGCTGGCAAGCCTAGTGGACAAGTGCTTTCAACCAGATCCAGCAATCTGCATATGGAGGGACCATGGACAAAGTCCCCCTCCCTGCTCAGCAGTTCTTTCCATCCCCAGGGAAATTTATTTCTGGGATCTTAGGACCCTCATGGATCAAAAAGCCTTGTGAGTCAGGAAGCTGTTGTGGGGAGGTAGAAGGAGCTGAAAGGACATATCTCAGATAACAAGGCTGGGAAAGGCCCGTGCCCAAAACACGGCAATGCTGCTGCAGGCCAGAAGATGATTCCAAAACAGATGGAACTCTGGTCTGTCAGGATAAGGCAGCTTTGCATGTTCACTTGCAATCCCAGCTCAATTTATGCAGGGGCCATAGTCACAAAACTCAAAGAGGCTTTTCCTTATGTACATAAGTGCTGCCATGTCTCAGCCAGCTTATGGCAACTCCAGCAAGGAGCTTTCAAGGCCAGTGAGGAGCAGAGGTGGTTGCCTTCCTCTACAGAGCCTTCCTTGCTGATCTCCCATCTGAGCTTCCAAAATCTGACAAGAACCAGCTGTGCCTTGCTGCTTCTCCACAGGACCAAGTTTTTCCTTACCTCGCTGGTAAACAGATCAGAGGTTATGTACGAGTGTTCTTGTTTAATGTCCAAAACTCTGGAACAAAATAGATTTAAAAAAAATATAAGATCACAACAGAACAGATCCAGGCTCAGGCTCACACGATCAGCTTTTGGAAAATAACAATTTCTTGGAGCAGCATTTGCATGAAAGGCATATCAAAATAATGTACAGTTCAGGTAATTCTGCATCAGAGACTCAGTCCAGCAGATTGTACTCTGTTTGGTGAAGCTGGATTAAACTCTCAAACTTATCCTTGTTCTTATAAATGTCCTCTTCTATCAGGTGCTGGAGGTGCTGGAGTTCATCTGCACAAATCATTTGCATATGCCACACACCCCTCAGCATCGGCTCAGCATCTACCTTAAAATATTTCTTGAATTAAAATTGTCATAATAACACCTTACTCCCATCATATTTTTTAAATTACTTTCTCCTCTGTGGCCACAGTGCCATGATGAAGATTTCCATCTATCTGCTTGATATGTTTTGGTTATTTTCCCATTTGTTGTAGGGAAAAGTATTAGAAAGTTTGTCAAATCTTAGAGTTCAGCAAAATTCTCACAGGGGGTTTGAACAATGGAGCCCAGAAGCAAATATTGAGGGGGGGCGGGTTTAAGAAAGTACAATAAAATTTAGAGGTTCCAGAGCTCTGCTCCTGTGAGCTCCTGCCCAAAATGCCTTCTATGAAGACAATTTCAGGAGGTTAAATGTTTTCGGTCTGAAGCAGAAAAGGCTAGTTTCAAGATTTAGAGACCAACAAGATTTTCAGGGTACCAGCTTTCAGGATGGGGTTGTTGGCTCTCCAGTGGAACTGGGGGACCCCTGCCACTAGGCCCCACATCCCCATCACCAATCAGTCGACCGGGGGGGGGGGGGGGACTTACTCCCTCAAAGAGTAACATGCAACAATAGGTTTGCATCACTGTCTACATGACCAGGATCTGATATCATCACACCTGAGATGTCACAGCAGTGCTCTAGTATTTGGCCAAAAACCCTATGTTAACAGTCAAATTTACTTTTCTGCCCAAATTCCAGAGCGTTGCTCCAATGTCCCAGACAAGATGATGTCACTTCTGGGTCATGTGGGCTGTAATGAGGACATGTCACTGCATGCCAGATGGGCCTCCCTCTCCCATCCCTGCCTGTTGCCAGGAGGCACCTGACATGACAACCCTGTTTCAGGAGTCACAGCTCCTTTTGTCAAAGTCAAGGAGCAACGGAGACCCATTTTGAGTTGCATCTAAGGGAGCTCTGAGTTGCAAAAACTTCTATCTCGGAAACTGTGTTGTTCTCCAGGGTGCTCAAATCTAGATCTGCCCCCTTCTTTTTGGCTAATGCGGCACACACTAATTAGTGCTATACAACCCCCAGAGTGACGGCAGCCTGATTCAACTTCAGCAGTTTGGTACATGTGCAAAAGTAATGAGGAAGTTTTTGCTTTGAAGAAATTAGCTTTCCTGTAGGGCTGAAATCTACCTGCTCAGTCAGAGGATGTATTATTCATAGTCTCCATTCAAGTCCGACCAAAATATTTCTCTTGCTGGTGATACATCTTTGAAAGCTAGTTTGTGTCAGACTCTTTTCATTGATACTCTTTTTGACTGCTGACCACTAACCATACTGATTAATAAAAGATATATGCTTACTAACTCGCATTAGTATAGTAGTAGAAGGGGGGCCAAGTAGAGGCTAGCCCAAGAGTAGCTTCCCAGGAATATCAAAGGTTGTTAACTGGTCTTTGAAGTAGAGAATGCCTGGGCTGATTCTCACCTCCCCCCTAGAGGCAGCAAGGACATTGCCACCGGGAAATGTAACCACCAACTGTAGGAGATAAGGGGGAGCCGTGTGAAATGTCTCACATGCAAAGACAGCCTTTGTTTTGGAAATTAGGGGTAGATGTGAACGCTTTGATGTAGAATGTTAAATACCAATGACTCGAACTGCTAGCCATCAGTTCCAATGTCTTTCCTGCTGAAGTAACTTTGGAGAATACAATAAATGCGACTTTGCTTCAAATAACTAAGTCTGCTCATTTTGGGAACTTCAATGAACCTTCGCTGACAGTTTGAAGCTTTCCCAGAGTCCAGCTGGAAAGACTGAAGGAAGAACAGATGGATGTGTGCCATGAGTGTATGACAGGTAATGCAGCCCTTCAGCACTACTTCCATTTGCCTATTGTCCTTCTTTGGACTGTGAGTCTACTCTGAGTGACTGTTGGGTTGCCAATCCTGGACTGGGGAATTCCTACAGAAGTGGGGATGGAGCCGGGAAGGGACCTCAGCCTGGTATAGAGTCCACCCTCCAAAGCAGCTACTTTCTTCTGTTGTCTGGGGATCAGTTGTAATTCCAGGAGATCTCCTGACCCCACCTGGAGGCTGACAACCTTACAATGAGATCAGAAGTGGGCCACACACAACACTACAATCCCTTCGCTGCAAAAAGAAGGCTGTGAGTGTGCCAGGAGATCCCACATTTATTTCCTTGCAGGATATACAATGTACACAACTCTAGGAAGTTTATAAAACATAAATGTTTGGGATCTTCTCCTAATGATGGGTCTGGGGCCAAATGGAACAATTTCACGTCTTTTCCTCTCTCTAAAAAATCCCCATTGCTTCCAGACACAGAGACTGCAAAGAAATGTCAAATGGTTGCAGCAGTCAGCTTATGGTGGCAGTGGGAAGTGCTGTCAAGTCGCAGCTGTCTTATGGTGACCCTGTAGGGTTTTCAGGGCCAGAGACAAGCAGAGGTGGTTTGCCATGGCCTCCCTCTGCAGAGCAATCTCAGATCGTCCCAGGTGGCCCCCCCCCCCATCCAAGGACTTACCAAGGCCAAGCCTGCTTAGTTTCTGAGATCCGACGAGATCAGGCTAGCCTAAGCCATCCAGGACAGGGCTGACCTTCTGCAATACACCCTTTGCTTTGGGGAGCTCTAAAGTACTGAATGAGAAGCAAAGGAAAGCTCCCATTCACACAGACTACATGTGTGCAGCAGAGGGAGCTATAAATTGTCCTGAGCTCCTTGGTTCCATGTCAGAGACCCATGCCAGCTTCATCTGTAAAGGAACATGTGAAAGTTCCTGCTAAAACAAGGAACTATTAGGTCTCCAGACAACCTAAGACCAGAATTGCTTCTTTCTGGCCCCCACCCACTGCTGCTGTTCAGCTGTGCCTCAGTAGACACAATGGAAACCAAGAAATTGGAAATAACACTTCCACCCATCTATTCCTCTCTGGTGCCCCATTAGTTAGGGATATAATTCAGCAAGTATACATACAGCGGGGCATTCTTGGTGATGGCACCCAGATCGGGGAACACTCCAAGGAGAAGCCCAGCCCACCTTTCCTCTCTTGGAATTCCATTAGAAGTGGGGAGAAATATCCTGCCCCTTTAACAGAGGTTTAATGGGACCACTGGATGTTATTTTATCTCCTTGTTGTGAAAACCTACATGGCCCATTTCCACTTATTCTATGTCAAAGTGACAGTACATTCTTTTCCAGCACAGTTGGTAACTAATCAGAGGCTAAAGGCAGTCCAATTTTATTTTAGTTTAGTTTCAGAGGGTAGCCTAGCCATGTTGGTCTGCAGTAGAACTGCTAGATTCAAGTCTAGTTGCATCTTTGAGACCAACAATATTTTCAAGGTAGAAGAAGAAAAAGATATTGGATTTATACCCTTCACTCTGAATCTCAGAGTCTCAGAGCAGCTTACAATCTCCTTTACCTCCCCGCTCCCCATAACAGACACCCTGTAAAGTAGGCAGGGCTGAGAGAACTCTCCCAGAAACTGCCCTTTCAAGGACAACTCCTGAGAGCAATGGCTGACCCAAGGCCATTCTAGCAACTGCTAGTGGAGGAGTGGGGAATCAGATCTGGTTCTCCCAGATAAGGATCCGTACACTTAACCACGACACCAAACTGGCTCTCCAAAGCTTATCTGACAAAGGGGGCTTTGACTCTAGCAAGCTCACACACTGAAAATCTTGTTGGTTCTCCGGTGCTACTGGTCGGGGATCCAGCAGTTCTGTTTTTTAAAAAGCCACTGACTCTGATTTTAAATTAATGTTGTATCTGCCGCTTTGACCCATTGTCAGTTATTTTGAAACATTCGCAGTTAGAATGTTTTGTATTTTAAAAACCGCATTAGCTAATTATTTCTTATAAACATACAGCTTTCCAGAAGCCATCTTGAACTTTTCTGAAGGAAAAGCAATGGAAAAATTACAACCAAAAGAAGCCTCCATTTGTTCCTCTTTGGATGTGACATTTTTCTGATGTCCCCGCTCTGGAATGACAGTCCAAGTGGCAAGTGCTGCTACATGCTCAAAGATATCCTTCTAGGGTACCTTGCTTCTTCTCGAGCCAAGATCTCCAGCAGCTTGGAAATATCTCCCAGTGAGCTAGAAACGAGGATGGAGAATTTGCACACTCTGTTGTCAATGGTGAGGGCACGGTCGATGCACTGCCGCATCAGAGGGAGTTCCAGGTTACCACTGCACACAGCGACAGCCACTCTGGAAGGAGGGGGAGAAGAGGCCAGATTATTTTTCCCATACAAAAGAATGCTTTTCAACATAACATATATAGTGTGATACATCTTACTTTACTTTACTTTACTTTATTCGATTTATATCCCGCCCTACCCCACCGAGGTGGGCTCAGGGCGGCTTACAACAATAAAAGCTAACAAAGGTCGATTTAAATACAATTAAAATTATACAATAAAATACATAAAAGCCTAAAAATACATAAAACTCACATCGATATACACTATGCTACTATTACTTAAATCAGTCCTTCAAATTTCCAATATTCGGTAATCTGATGTTTAAGATTTAATAATCAGGCATTCTGCTCACAGTTAATTATATGCCAACCGGAAGAGGGTTGTTTTACAGGCCCTGCGGAACTGTTCAAGGTTCCGCAGGGCCCTCACCTCCTCCGGGAGCTGATTCCACCAACAGGGAGCTGCAATCGAGAAGGCCCTGTCCCTGGTCGCTTTCAGACGGGCCTCCTTTGGCCCAGGGATTATAAGGAGGTTCTGAGACCCCGACCTCAGCACTCTCTGGGGGACATGTGGGGAGAGACGGTCCCTAAGGTAGGCAGGTCCCAGACCATAAAGGGCTTTAAAGGTCATAACCAGCACCTTGTACCGAACTCGGTATGTTATCGGCAGCCAGTGCAGCCCTCGAAGCCCCGGCTGGATGTGCTCCCGTCTAGGGAGCCCTAACAACAGCCGGGCAGCGGCATTCTGCACTAGCTGCAACTTCCGGGTTCGGCACAAGGGCAGCCCCATGTAGAGGGCATTGCAGTAATCCAGCCTCGAGGTGACCGTTGCATGGATCACTGTTGCCAGGTCGTCGCCCTCCAGGAAAGGGGCCAACTGCCTTGCCCGCCTAAGATGAAAAAATGCGGACTTGGCAGTGGCTGCTATCTGGGCCTCCATAGTTAGGGTAGGCTCCAGTAGCACCCCCAGGCTCCTAACCCTGTGTGCCGCTGACAGAGGCACACCATCGAGGGCCGGTAAGGGAATCTCCCTCCCTGGACCACGGCGACCCAGGCAAAGGACCTCTGTCTTCGTCGGATTTAGCTTCAGCCCGCTCAGCCTGAGCCATCTAGACACGGCCTGCAATGCCAGGTCCAGGTTTTCTGGGACACAGGCAGGCCGGCCGTCCATAAGTAGATAGAGCTGGGTGTCATCAGCGTACTGGTGGCAACCCAGCCCATATCTCCGGGCAATCTGGGTAAGAGGGCGCATATAGATGTTAAACAACATCGGGGATAGAACTGCTCCCTGAGGGACCCCGCAATCCAGCGGGTATCTTTGGGACAATTCACCCCCAATCGCCACTCTTTGTCCCCGACCTTTGAGGAAAGAGGTAAGCCATTGTAAAGCCAACCCCTGAATCCCCACGTCGGCAAGACGGCAAGTCAGCAACCGATGGTCGACCGTGTCGAACGCTGCCGACAGGTCTAACAGCATCAGTACCGCCGAGCCGCCTCGGTCCAGATGCCGCTGGAGATCATCCACCAGGGCAACCAGCACTGTCTCCGTCCCATGACCTGGGCGGAAGCCCGACTGATGGGAGTCAAGGACGGAAGCATCCTCCAGGAAACTCTGTAGTTGCAACGCCACTGCCCTCTCAATGAGTTTACCCAAAAAGGGTAAATTCGAGACCGGCCGATAGTGTGCCAATTCGGCCGGATCCAGTGTTGGTTTTTTTAAGAGGGGACGGACCACTGCCTCCTTAAGAGGCGTTGGAAATTGCCCTTCCATCAGGGATCTATTTATGATATCCCGTATAGGATACCTAAGCTCCCTCTGGCAAGATTTAATAAGCCAGGAGGGGCAAGGGTCCGAATTGCAAGTTGTAGGGCGTGCAGACAAGAGGATCCTGTCAACTTCCTCCAAGCTGAGAGCGCCGAAACCATCCAGAATACAATCTGAAGACAGGCAAGGAGCCTCGGGTTCGGATACTGTCTCCAATATGGCGGGGGTGTCGCGGCGGAGCGACGCGACTTTATCTGCAAAAAATTTCGCAAAAGCCTCACAGCCTATTTCCAATTGACTAACGTTTGGGCTGCCCTGTGGCAGCGTTATAAGAGTCCGAATTATGTTGAACAATTGTGCCGGGCGCGAAGTTGCAGATGCAATCTTAGCCGCAAAGTATGTTTTCTTTGCGGCTTTGACTGCCATCTCATAGGACTTCATACACTCTCTATAAGATGTTCTAGTCGCTTCGTCTCGAGTACACCGCCATTGCCTCTCTAGTCGTCTGAGTCCTCGCTTTAGTTGCCGCAACTCCTGGTTATACCAGGGTGCTAGCTTTAGGCGAGGGCGCAGAGGACGTCTAGGTGCAATCTCATCGATGGCCCTGGAGAGCCTATCATTCCAGGACTCCACCAGGTCATCGAGAGAGTTGCCAGAGGGCCAGGGATCCCGTAGAGCCATCTGGAACCGTTCGGGGTCCATCTGGCTCCGCGGGCGAGCTAAAATAGGCTCGCCGCCTAAACGGGCTTGGGGTGGGATATTCATACGAGCCTTAAGGGCATAGTGGTCCGACCATGGCACTGTCTGAGCAGTAATATCGTCCACTAAAATTCCCGCCGCGAAGATCAGGTCTAGCATGTGCCCCGCCTGGTGGGTAGGCGTTGTAACAAACTGGGAGAGTCCTAGCGTCGCCATGGATGACACTAGGTCCATCGCCTGACTAGAGGACATGTCATCGGCATGGACATTGAAGTCACCCAGGATCAAAAGCCTTGGGTACTCCAATGCCCAGCCTGCTACGGCCTCCATCAGGGATGGTAAGGCGCTGGCTGGTGCGTTAGGCGGTCGGTACACCAGCCAAACCGCCAACCCCTCCCCAACGTCCCACGCCAAACCGGCACATTCAATGCCCCCGATCTCCGGAGGCGGGAGGGCCCGAAAGGAGTAAGCCTCTCGTATGAGTATAGCCACCCCTCCCCCCCGCCCGCTAGTCCGGGACTGGTGAACGACCGAGAATCCTGGGGGAACCAACTGGGAGAGAGCTACAGTCTCCCCTTCGTGCACCCAGGTCTCGGTCACGCATGCCAGGTCCATATCCTGTTCGAACAGGAACTCCCGAAGGGTAGAGATCTTATTATTGATGGACCTGGCATTACATAACACCAGTGACGGAGGCGGGTAATTTACTCTGGCCCTACTACTTGCCACCGTCGGGATGGGACGTAGGCTGGAAGGGGGTCGAGCCCTGTTGTGTCTCAACCCCCTTCCCTTATAATTCCGCCTAGTCCCACCGTCATACCTTCCCCTCCCCAGGAGTACTGGGATCCCCAGGCCAGTCATCTCCTAGTTGTGTCCGCTCCACTGATGAAATAATTGAGGCTGAACTGCCCCCTCCTCCAACCCTACTCCTCTCAACCGATCTATTTATGAACCAATCTGCCAATCACCCTAATAGTTATTTAGTTAAAAGCCCCACCCAATCTTCCCAATAAATAATTAGCTAAAAATTAATTAAGTCTAATTCTAAAGGCTCCTTAATTATAAAACCCCACCAATAAATAGATACACTTCCCAAATTAATTTGCCACAAATAAAATTTCTCAGTTTAGCTAATTAATTAATAATCAACATCCAATTTAAATAACTAACATTTTAAATCACAGTCCATATTATTGAATTGGCAATTTAGATTCGTTGAGGTGAGGGTTAAGACAAGGGACATAAATAGGATGAATAAAGTGCAATAGTTTTAAAGTGGTAGTGCCTATAAAGTGCAATGTTCTTATTCTTTCTCCTGTTCTTGTTTTGTCTTTATCGCTGGGCATGCCGATGTCCATGTGGAGCCCGTTCTTTCTTTAGGTGATAGCTGGTAATTGGGAGCGGTTAGGGATGGTCTTACACAGTGTAGTTCTCTTACAGGGTTGTCGGGCCGTCTGGCCGGTCTTGACAGCCTGCTGCGCAGCCTCGGGGACGGGGGGGGGGGGGTGTAAGCCTCTCCGCGCCCTTTCGCCGCCCAGCAGTCGTCTCCACCGCCCTCAGGGACCCTAAAGATCTCAGGCGTCTTACCAGCCTGTCAGAGCAGTCCCTTCAAGCGTTCTTCCCGTATTTTGCGCCGCTCGCCCCAACTCCTCGCTCACACACGGAGGGGGGAGATATATGGAAAGTCCGAGGCAGTAGACTTGAAGCGTTTGAAACGCACGGAGGGCACGAAGGGGGGGGGAATAGATGGAAGTCTGAGGCAGTCGTCCCAAAGCGGTCTCTGCCGCCGTGGTACTTCGTCTCGCCCCCCCAATTCAGCCGCGCAGACCACACCCAGCGCACGGCCCGCGGCCGGCCCGCACTTCCAGCGACTCCGGCGTTGCCGGCCTCACCGCCCGCTGCCGCTCTCCGCCTAGTTGCACTCCAACTTGGCCCGACTCGGTCCGGCTCAGCTCGCACTTCTGCGGCTCCAGCGGCTCGTACACAGCTCGGGCTCAATAAACCACGCCGCCACGCTGTCTGCCGCCGTTCTCCGCTCCGGCCCCACTCCGGCTCCGGTCTAGCCCAACCCGGGACCACCGGCACCACACACGATGTTTTCGGGGGAAAGGTAGGGTGAAACATTCGCAACCACCCTTCACCTTCTCCTCCTCAATTGCAGGTTATTCTGCCTAGAGCTATAAATGTGTAGCATAGGTTATACAACGATGAAAGTTGGTAATTCAAGGAGCACTAACGCTGGGCTCCTTGGCTGTCGCCATCTTGTTTCAGCTCTTTGCCACTTTTATATATATATATATATGGCTCTTTGCCATCTTTTATATATATATATATATACACACACACACACACACACTAGGGTCACCAGCCTCCAGATCAGTTCCATCAGAGAAAATGGCAGCTTTGGAGGGCGAATTCCATGGCATTATACCCTATTGAAGCCCCTCCCCTCCCCAGGCCCACCCCCAAATCTTTAGGAATTTCTCAGACCAGAGTTGGCTACCCTAACTGTACAGAGACTTCCCTTTAGCTATGGACAGTACAGCAGGGGCAGAGTGAGAAGTTAAAGTAACCCAAGAGCCAGCCAGCAGCAGAGATGCGCATTATTTATTTATTTTATTCCATTTGTATCCTGCCCTCCTCGCCTAGGCAGGCTCAGGGCGGCTCACATAGACATGCATGTGCATGAGTAAACATAGTAATACATTAAAACCATAAACCATAGAATAATATAAAAACATAAAATATTTGGGTGCTATAATCTTAGTTTTTGGTTCCCTGTCAGCTGATCTTAAGTTGTCTTCTTCGCAGCTGCTGTACAGCGGATTACAAGGGATGATTCATAAGTTACCTAGGACTGTAGTGGCCAGCAGTCTAGTTTACAAATGCCTGGTGGAAGAGTGCCGTCTTACAGGCCCTGCTGCACCGTATGAGCTCTCGCAGGGCCCTGACCTCTTCGGCAACTCAATCCACCAGCGTGGAGCCACTACAGAGAAGGCTCTGGCTCTAGTTGTCATGAGTCTGGCCTCCTTAGGGCTGGGGATTGTAAGTAGATTTTGTGATCCAGACTGAAATGCTCTCCGGGGAACATGTGGGGAAAGGCAGTTCCTAAGGTATGCAGGCCCCTGGCCATACAGGGCCTTAAAGGTGAGAACCAACACCTTGAAATGAACCCGGTATGCAATAGGCAACCAGTGCAGTGCTTTCAGTACAGATTGAATGTGCTCCTGTAAAGGAAGACCCATTAATAACTTGGATGCTGCGTTCTGCACTAGTTGAAGCTTCTGGGTTTGAGACAAGGACAGCCCCATGTAGAGGGCATTGCAGTAATCCAGTCTTGAGGTGACTGCGGCATAGATCATTGTCCCCAAGTCGCTGCGTTTGAGGTAGGGGACCAACTGCCTTATCAGCCACAGATGATAGAAGGCTGATCTGGCAGTGGCTGCCACCTGGGCCTCCATATTTAAAGAGGGATCCAGGAGCACCCCTAAGCTTTTGACCATGGGCAGCGGTGTAAGTGGTGCCCCATCAAAGGTCGGTAGTAAGACCTCGGTTCCAAGACCGCCACGACTTAGGTACAGGACCTCCATCTTCGTCGGATTCAACTTCAGTCGACTCAGCCTGAGCCACCCTGCCACATCTTGAAGCGCCATGGTCAGATCTTCTATGGCGGAGTTGGACTGGCTGCCCTTCAGCAGATAAAGCTGGGTGTCATCTGCATACTGGACATCCCAGCCCAAACCTCCCCCAGAGCCTCCGCTGGCAGTGAGGGGGGAGGCAGGCAGTGGGTGATCTGGCACCATGCTGAGTGACTCCTGCAGAGCTTGCAGAGCTGCTGTGGATTCGTTGTGGTTGCTCTTAGCTGCCAGCAGCAGCCCATGGAGAACTTTCCCAGGAAAGCGGTCAGTCTGCTCTTACAGTGCAGTACAAATAGTATGTGCTTCAGTATCTATTATTTCACTCAAAATAATTATATACCACAGGCAAACTGGCTCTTAATCTAACTCAGAAATCTCCAGGGGGCTCTGGCATCTGCCTCCACCTTTCCTGGGGCCTGCCCAGTGTCCAAGTGGGCAGGGCTGGGGTGGGGAGCAAAGCTTCTGATGGGCTGCTGGAGATTTGATTGGCTGTGCAGATTTTTAAACAGCAGTTTCAGCAGCAGCAGGTGGTGCTGCCCAAAGATATTCACTGCATAAGCTTGTATGTACACAAGGGAATGTTCCTTTTAAAAGGCATCCTGCTAAACAGAGCTTTTGTCTGTAGGAATAGCTATTGTTAGAGTGATGCATGACGTCACTCCACGACATTTTGTGGTTGGCTGCACCTCCTGCAGAAGCCATTTTGAAGTTGCGCCCACCACCCAGTGTCAGAATGCCAAAGGTGCCCACGGGCTCAAAAAGGTTGGGGACCCTTGATCTGTTTACAGAAGCCACCTCCTGACACAAATTCCAGAGCTGTATGGTTCAATGTGATAACTTCTTGGGCGCCACCCCACATGACTTGGTGGGAACTGAACTGCAATGGGGTTGGTTGGAATGCTATCAATGGTTACTAGTCAACCAACCAAAAATGGTAATACAACTGCTAGGGGGTAATACAACTGCTAGAAAACAAAGGCTGAACCTCTGACATTCCCATTTAGGACTGCAACATTTAGTCAATTCATTCATTCACCAATAAATGTTTTGATCAATTAAGACAGTAGCTAGGTGACAGATTTGAGTTTTTTATGTTAATAATTTTTACAGTGTAATTCTAAGCAAAGTTATACCAGTTAGGGTCCATTCTTGCAGAGTTACTCCAGGAGAAGTCCACTGAACATAAAAATTTAAGAAAAACCCTGCTGGATCAGACCATCTTGTCCAGCATCCTGTCTCACACAGTGGCCAGCCAGTTCTTCTGGAGGACCAACAGTAGGTATGGAGGCCAAGGCCTTAATAAGAACATCAGAAGAGCCCTGCTGGATCAGACCAGTGGTCCATCTAGTCCAGCATCCTGTCTCACACAAAGGCCAACCACTTACCCTGGTGGTCCTTCAACAGGACAAATAGGTTGAGGCCTTCTTGTGTGGACTTCTGGCATTGGCATTCAAAGGTTTACTGCCTCCCTGTAGCCACTAAGCCTGAGCCTTAAGGGAGGGCAGGGAAGAAATCAAATCAAATAAAACAAACAAACAAATAGGCCTATCCTCCATGAATCTGTCTAAACTGGAACCCATAGGCTTTGAGTGGAGAACAGGACAAAGATTTTAAAGAAGCAACATGGATCAGCTGGATTCACTTTGGATATTTTCAGGGCTTTTTTGGTAGAAAAACCCCAGCAGGAGCTCATTTGCATATTAAGCTACACTCCCTGGCGCCAAGCCAGCCGGAACTGCGTTCCTGTGCATTCCTGCTCAAAAAAAGCCCTGGATATTTTGACAACAAATTGGCTTTTGGTTCTGGATATTGTTCTACTGTACAGTGAATGGGAATCGGGGAGAATGAACGCACAGGCTAATGGGCATGCTGTCTGAAAACACAATTTTCTTTTTCCTTCACCTGCTATATGATAGTTTCTGTACCTTTTGCCCTTCAACTCCGGCAGTTTCCCAGCAAGCACTGCTGCAAGCCCAATTGCTCCTTCTGCATCTACGGCGGCCCGCTCATACTCCAACAGCCTCAGCATGGAAACGAGAATGTCCTCTTCTCTGAAAAGAGGAGGAACAATATTCAAACAAAGGGCCACATCACTGCAATTCTCACCATTTAATCATTCAAAGCACAGCCTGCTTGTGAGCTGAATCCAGCAACGTCAATTTGGGGTGATCTAAAAGTATGGTGGAGCATGTACTATTTTCATTATTTTGGGGGAAGGACTTAGGTGAAAGTCAAAAGCACCTCCCATCCCACCCCCTTTTGCACTTGTGAGCAAACTGGTATTACTTCACTGCTGTTTTCTGGGCTAGTGTTGCCAACCCCCAGGTAGTAGCTGGAGATCTCCCACTATTACAGCTGATCTCCAAGTGACAGAGATCCGTTCACCTGGAGAAAATGGCCACTTTGGATGGTGGATGTGGCGGAACCGGCCCGATTCTGCCTTCAGACCCGGTCCCGTCAGCTCCCTATTGAGTCGCCAACTCCTGGAGGGAGCTATTTCTCCTCCTGCCCCTTGGGCTCGCTGCCACCACCTGCTCAGTCCCGGGGTTCAGATTGAGAGGAACAGGACTCCCAATCCCCCTCTCCAGCTGTGAGGCTAGGCCTCCAGGTCCTCTGCCACCCTGCACTTGGGTTTCACAGAGACCTCAGCACTTCTTTGGGGCACCCCTGGAGGATTGGCACCTTATCCAACTGCATGCCTTCCCCCCTTCACCTGGGGCCCCCTTCTTACCACAGCGTGGTCTAAAGCGGTCTGGGGATCTATGTGGTACAGAGATTGACTGCCAGCATTTAAACAGTAAAAATATATTTATTTAAAAAGAGAAACAGATAGGAGAAGAAAAACAAAACAAAAACAGTTGCATTTAAAAAGTTAGCACAGCACAGCACAGCACAGCAAACAGCATGACAAAGGAAAGGTGTTTATAAATGCTTTCTACTGTCCCTGGTCTAAACTTGTCCTGTCTTGAGAATTACTTACTTGGTCTGCCTGCCTGGGCCCTCCCAGGCAGGAGCCTCCATACTCACCACATGCTCGCTCGAGCCCCAGTTCAAATTTGGCTTCTCTTCCTGCCTAACACATGCAAGGAACAACAGCACTTCCTGCCTCTCTAGGAGATTTTCCCCCTAGCGTTGTTGGTTTGGCTCTGGAAGGGAGGGGGGGAGTGAGGGGAAGGCTACAAAGCCTGCTGAGGGATTTACTGACCCCTGCCAAATGAAGCACCACCACTGCCTAAAATGGCGTTTCTCCACAGTGGATTTGGATGATGGGGCATTGCATCCACCTGAGATTACTCCTTCCCTCAAACTCTGCTCTCCCCATCCCCCAAGATCTCCAGGAATTTCCTAACCTGGAGCTGGGAACCATATCCTGGGGCCCACTTTCCTTCTTCAGTACATTAACCATCTCATTTGTCCACTGTGCCATTTGATCCTATTGGCTTTCCCAACCAACATGAATTTGCTGTCATAGAAGCTCAACACCAAAACTACCTGGTTGTTATGTAGCACAACTGAAAACACCAAAAGTCTCTTAGGAAAAGGTGGATATGTTTTTTTCCCAAGATCTTTAGTCCTAGCAACGAACACCACATAGTAATTGGAAGGGCTGAAAGGGGACTTCTAGGCACCTCTGTAAACATTGATTCACATTTTAATTCTCAGATACAAGAATTGCCCAGGTATAAAGGGTGCGTTATATTAGAGTTGCCAGACCTCCTCCCTCCCCACCCCCCTGAGAAGCATCAGGTGCTCCCTGCTGCCGGGCCTCACCTCACCACCACTGATCAGCTGGTTGGCAGGGAAAAACTTACCCTGAAAAAGAGGAAGAGCCATCTGATTGCCAATGATATGTCAAAGGCATTGCTCACATGTGTCAAGCATGGCTAATTTTGATCAATAACAGACGGGTTTATGGCCTGACAAAAGCAGGCCTGGGTAAGATTCCAGAGAACCAAATGTTGTTAGTTTGTTATTCTTCTCTGGCTCTCCTTTGCTTTATGACTGTTAGAGGGAACAAAGCAATCAGCACCTTCCCATGAATCCTTCTACGGGAGGATGAGCCATCTGGGCAATGCAAGGCTGAATGCCTGATAACGCCCTGGGAATGTATGTAGTTTTGATATTCTATGTGTGAATGCTCCCCTGCTTCCCCTCCCCGTAGGAATCCCTTTGAAGTGTATCTTAAAAGTTGTGTATCAGTGTATTGGTTTCATTCTTCTCAAGCAACGGCTTGAGCCAAAGTATCGGTCTGTCAATAAATGTAGTCTTTGTATCAACCTCGACTCGTCATTGAACCCGCATGCTTGACAACATGACCTGGAAGTGATGTCATCTCATCTGGGATGTCAGGGGACACTTGGTATTTGGGCAAAAACTTTATGGCAGAAGCCAAATTTGCCATACACTTGTTGCCCAAATACCAGATTCTCACACTGATGTCCTGGACATGATGGCATCACTTCGGGGTCATTTGGGCAGTGACCCATTGCTGTACATTGGATGGGCCTTCCTGCTGCTCCTGGGAAGCCCGTCCATCCCCCACCTGTTGCCAGGAGGCACCTGGCAACCCTCTTGTGCCATCCATTGTCAATGATTCATGTAAGTACTTTCCGGCACGTCAGGCTTCCTTGCAGTAAATACTGAGCTCAGAGTGAATAAGGCTGTTACCTTATATGCCTCTTTCAGAACAGAAAGTGACATGACACTCTAGGAATACTCAATGATAAAAACCATAAAGATCTGAAAATTCCTAGAGCATTATAACATTGCTTCCTGTTCTGAAACAGGAATTAATATATCCAAATGGGCAGCCGTGTTGGTCTGAAGCAGTTGAACAAAGCAGGAATCAAGCTGCACCTTTAAGACCAACCAATTTTTATTTAGAACGTCAGCTTTCGTGTGCTCTTAAGCATGCTTCATCAGATGAGGAATCCAGCACAGTGAGCAAAGCCATACTTAGCTGAGCAGAGCCGTACATAGCTGGTAGGCAGTGGCCCAGAATGAAACATGGCACAGATTTAAGAACCAATGACAGTGAAGTAAAATTATCTGGTAGGCCATGGTTTAGAATGTAAAATGGTACAAGGACAGAATAGTCAAATTAACAAATTGAGCAAACCTTTGAGTTTATCAGCTGAAACTGATAAGTGGCAACCCAAACAAGATCACAGTCCTTACATCATGACTGTATTTCCTGTACCTACCTTACTGTTACAACTTTGTCAACAAATTTTTCAGTCAGTTGCAAAGAATTGGAAGCAAAACAGGGTCCACTCACATCTGCATGCCAAAGAAACACACACAAAAAGGGAAATGGGCTTATAGTAATATAATTTTTCCCCACAGTTTGCAAACAGGAATGAGAATAGTGAAATAGTTTCCCGAACTTTCCCACTACATAATAATGTAAATATTTTTGTGATGTAACA
Source organism: Heteronotia binoei (assembly GCF_032191835.1). Classification (NCBI taxonomy): domain Eukaryota; kingdom Metazoa; phylum Chordata; class Lepidosauria; order Squamata; family Gekkonidae; genus Heteronotia; species Heteronotia binoei. The sequence continues at coordinate 443,193 of NC_083228.1, read as the reverse complement.
ACACTGGCCGCGGGTCCCTGTCATCTTAGCAGACTGACTGTTATGGCCTGCCCCGGGGTTCTAGAGAAGAGGGAGGGGCGCTGCTAGGCCTCCATGATTGTTTTCCACCCCACGGCATTTCCCACCCCAATTTCCTGCTTATCCCACTGCACCAGGGGTCCCGGCAGGAATCAAAAGGCTTCAAAGGGATGGAATCTGGGTCTGGCTATAAACCTACCCAAGCCTGGGTCAAAAACTGGGTGATCATGAGGGGAAGAACTGACTGGAACATGGTTTGTTTTTCCTTAAATTGAAGAATAATTACATTTATTCCAAAACAGATTGTAAGCAGTACATGGCATTTTTTTTGGGGGGGGGGGGGTTACTACACAGCAATCTTCTGCCACACCATAGATCACACCACATCATCACTCCTGCCACTGGCCACCCCCCTCAATCCCACAACAAAAAAAACAAAACAGGGGGGGGGGGAATGGTGTTGTGCATCACTCTAGGAATTCCCCTGAACTCTATGTTTTTTACCACAGAGACTAAGGGAATTTCTAGAGCATAGTGTGAAACCATTTTCCACAGTCTCTGCCCCTCCCCCAAATGCTTCTTTCTCACAAATGTTCCAGGCTGGCAACTCTGTACTGCAGCTTGGCTTGACTTGCCCAGGAAAGAGAAAAATGCCATTTAAAGGGGAGGGGGGGCAGATGGTGCATGGTGCCATTTTGAAAGTGAAGCTTAACTCCAAAGGGACACTCCCCATCACCACTCTTTTAGCTGAATTACAATTTTTTTAAAAAAGGAAGCCTCAGAAATGCCACAAATTATGTGATGTTCCCTATTAGAAAAGAAGAGATTGGATGTATACTCCACCCTTCACTTGGCGTCTCAGAGCAGCTTTCAATTGCCTTCCCTTTCTCTCCCAACAACACACATCCTATGCATTGTTTCCTCTAAGCTGAGTTAGTGTGAGCTAGCTCACAGTTCTTTTAGTCTCTGGTTCACTCATATTTGGAAAAGAAAGGATGACTCCAAAGCAAAGGTGGAAGAAAGAAAGGTGGAAAAGAAAGGATGACTCCAAAGCAAAGGTGGAAGAAAGAAAGGTGGAAAAGAAAGGATGGCCCCAAAGCAAACTAATTTATGCTCACTCCAAACTTGAAGGCCAGTAGCTCACAACATAGATTTTTTGCTCACAAGACTCCACAGCTTAGAGGAAGCATTGACTGTGAGGTAGGTGGGCTAGCATTGACTGAGCCAGGGTCTCCCAGCTGACTGCAGGCGGAGGAGGAAGGAATTAGAGTCTGAGGATTGCCAGTCCCCGAGTCTGAGGGGGGGATTCCCTGGTTTCAGGGGCTTCTCCCCACCATGGACCATGATATCCTATTTTGCTGTGTTTTGTGTTTTTAAAAAGTACATGGTTAAAACAGTAGCAGATATGCAAAAGATCCCCTCCATTTAAATAAAAAAGGATGCTTGCCCCCAGCTACTACGGAGAAAGAGTTTTGTGAAATATACTGGCTAATTTTTGTTTTAATTCCATGTAGCGTTCAAAAGCAGACTCTCTTACCTCTGTAAAAGGGCTGGATGCTTTGGGAGCGGTCTTCACCAGGTTGAGCAATGTTTAACGACTGTTGCAGTACAGGGAACCCCTCTGACTCCACACCCTTGAGGCGAGAAAAAAAAAGGATTTCCATGGTAAACAGGGGCATGAATATTTTAGTTTCTTCACGGCTTCTTTCAGGATATAAGCTTTCGAGAGTCAAAGCTGCCTTCACCAGATACTGCTTCCACTCTCAAAAGCTTCTGCCCTGGAAATCTTCTTGGTCTTTAACAGGGGAGTCCAAAGTTGCTTAATGTAAGAGCCACATAAAATAAACATCCAATGTTTGAGAGCTGCAAGACACGAACATCAGATGTTTGAGAGCCACAAGGCAGGGAGAGAGGGAAGGAGGGAGGGAGGAAGGCAAATGTGGGAGGGATGAGGGAAGGCAAATGGAAGGAAGAGGGAGAGGTGGCAAGAAAGCAACTTTAAGTGCATTCTCCAAGCCACCAGCTGACTTGGTTTGGATAAGTGATTTAAAGAGACAAATACCTTCTCCAAGCTGGCCGACAGGGTGGTGGGGGCTTCAAGAGCCACACAGTATGTGTGAAAGAGCCACATGTGGCTCCCGAGCTGCAGTTTGACCACTCCTGGTCTTTAAGATGCTTGTCACACCCTTGTTCCTGGCTCCACCCCCAAAGTCTCCTGGCTCCACCCCGAAAGTCCGCAGATATTTCTTGAACTGGACTTGGCAACCCTGCTACCATATGAAGCCTGAAGGAGCTTTCAAGAGGGTTCTGGTTCCTTCTCTAGTGTAAAGAGTTCACAGGGGGAACTGGCCAGATTCACTGTCATCTCTTGGGTGGAAACAATTGTGTAACCTTCAGTGTTCTCAACATTCCTCTGTGGTTGTGCCTCTGAGGGGAAGATTGTGAGGCAAAAGAGTCTTTCAGGGTATTTTACCAATGATGACTCATTTTCTTATAGAAGGACCTGAGGAACCCCAGAGTTCTGTTGGATGCAGTTTGAAACCCACTCAGTCTTACAGTAAAATGGCTGCCTCTCTTGCTTGCAGGAAGCGATGTTGGTAACTGTGAGAAAACCTTTGCATATAAATATATATCTGTATTCAATATATAATATTGTATGGTAGTGGGAAGTGCCATCCAGTTGCAAACATCTTATGGCAAACTCATAAGGTTTTCAAGGCAGGAGACATATAGAGGTGGCTTGCCATTGCCTGGGCTTCCTTGGAGGTAGAAGATCTCATCCAGCTACTAGCAAAGGCTAACCCTGCTTAGCTTTTGAGGTTTCAAGGCAAGAGATGTTCCAAGGCGGTTTGCATAGCCTGCTTCTGCACAGCAACCCTGGGCTTCCTTGGTGGTCTCCCATCAAAATACTAACGAGGGCCGACTCTTCTTAGTTTCTGGGATCTGACAGGATTGGATTAGACTGGGCTACCCAGGTCAGAATATGTTGTTATATAGATACAAGTGGGAGGGAACCCACAAGGACATGAAGGAGATGCCTCATTTCCCCCTCCCCCACTATTTCCTCTTTCCCTTTCCTGAAAGCCCCCACAGCCTCTCTCCTTTCCTTGCTTCCTTCTCTCCTTCTGGGGATCACAGAAAGCCCAAGGTCAGGAAGAAGGGGAGGCTAAAACTTGGCTTGCCAGTTTAGCATATGGTTAAAGTGTCAGACTAGAATCTGGGAAACTTGGGTTCAAATCTTGGAAGCTTGCTGGGTGACCTTGGGCTAGTGACACACGCTCAGCCTAACCTACCTCACAGGTGGTTGTGAGGATTAAACAGAGAAAAGTAGAACAAAGGAAGTCACTTTGGGTCCCCATTGGAGGGAAAGACAGGATATAAATTAAATAAATATAAATTTAAAATATAATAAATGCAGATTGGCTGCTGTATGAAAGAGGATGTTAGACTAGATGGACCACTACTTTGATCCAGCAGGGCTCTTCTCATGTGTTTATATTTGGCAACAACCCAACTCCCCTTTTTGATGCATGCCTAAATCTGGATTGGGTTGTATGTTTTGACTAGCAATGCAAGTCACGTATTTGGAACCATTTTTGATCCGTTGTTCTGTTGGAGTTTCCAGTTTAATCATTATTGGAATCATGGTATTCGTTTAACTTGATCAGAGATGGAAAATAACATATAACAGGGTGGCCATTGGCAGGGGAAGGGAGGGTAAGATTGCCAGCTCCAGGCTGGGAAACTCCTGGAGATTTGAGGTTGGAGCCTGGGGAGGACCAGAACATTAGTGGGGCTCAATGCCACATAGTCCACCACCGAAAGCATCCATTTTCTCCAGGGGAAAATGAATGTGGAGATGAGCTGTAATTCTGGTGCATCCCCAAGTCCCACCTGGAGACTGGCATCCCTAACATATATTGATGGTCTCCATCAGATAAAGTTATAAAAGTACTTACAATTACAGAAATACTTGGGTTCAAATGTTTTAATGCCACAGCTGAGCCTGCTAGCAATCCACAGTGTGCCCCTGCTGGGAAGATCACCGCATCCAGTTTGGACACCTGTTCATAGACTTCCATTCCCATGGTTCCCAACCCTGATAGATATACAGCATTGTCTTCTCTGCAAAAGCAAGAAGAAACAAAAGATTTACATAGGAATAGCATAGAACACTCTGGATTTTTTCTGAACTGAACATAATGAAAAACTTAACTTTCACAAGTATGTTGTTAAAGCAATTGCATAGTCTTCTAGAATGGAAGGGACTCTCTTTGAATATATTTTTGTCAACGTTTTTCAAGATTCCTATTGTTGCAAAGATGTATAAGTTGGTTTTAGCATAGAAAAAGACTGAATGAAATGAACTTAAAGGCAACGGGGATGTCATATAGACAGCCTTATAGCTGCAATACCAGATTATAATCTGAAGAACACTTTTCCAGGCCTAAGTCTTATTGAATAGAATAGGACTTATTTCCAAGTAGACTGACTTCCCAAGTTGCAGACGTCTTGGGCAGGAATTGTTGCTTCCATCAAAGAAGTAGATCAACGTGTCAAACATATGACCTGGGGGCCAGAACCAGTCCATCCAGGGCTCTTATCTGTCCCACAAGCAACTGGTTCGAGGGAGGGAAGGCGGGGGGGGGGAGAGTAAGGCAGCAGGTGCACACAGCGAGGTGTGTGCGGTCAAAGCTGTCACAAAATAGGAAGGAAATTACTAGGAGACGGGAGTGTGAGACTGAGGTAAAATAGTGTGGGAAGGGAAAGGCAGCAAAGGTTGAGGAAGAGAAAGCATGGCATTCCCCCCCCCCTTCTGTGTTCTCCAACCGCAGCTCAGTAAGGACTGACGAAGCTACTCCATGGAGGGGCGTGGCCACTGCTGCACCAAATGGTGACTGCGAAGGGGTTGGTGAGAGCAGCAGTTTGCCAGTGAAGGGATGGGGCCAGCAGGGGAGACAGGAGGAGGGGGGCTGGCACACTGGGCTGTCTTGTGCATGCTGCTTTGAGGGGGAAAAGGGGTGCCACTGTTGCCATGGCACGTCTGAACAGCTGCAGAACTGACAGGCAGAGTTAGTGTCAAGAAGGGTGGGGGATGGCGACTTCCTTCTAGGGTTGCGAATCCCCAATTGGGGCCAGAGGATCCCCCAGTTTGGAGGCCCTCCCCATGTTTCAGAATCATCAGAAAGCAGCAAGGGGGTGGTGGGGGGAAAATGTCTGCTGGAAGACATATGGAGACCGATTTCCATGGGGTATAATAAAGAATTGGTCTGTGGGTATCTGGGGCTCTGGGGGGCTGTTTTTTGAGGTAGAGGCACCACATTTTCAGCATAGAATCCAATGCCTCTCCTCAAAACACCCCCCAAGTTTCAAAAAGATTGGGTCAGGGGTCCAATTCTATGAGCCCCAAAAGGAAGTGCCCCTATCCTTCATTATTTCCAAATTTAGGGAAGCAGGGCTTTTTGTGTAGAAAAAGCCCAGCAGGGACTCATTTGCATATCAGGTCACACCCCCTAGCACCAAGCCAGCCAGAACTGTGTTCCTGCTAAAAAAAAAAGCCCTGGAGGGAAGGCATTTAAAAGGCATTTGGTCCCTTTAACTGTGATGGTCAGAACTCTCTTCAGAGTTCCGTTGTGCTTGTCACACCCTTGCTCCTGGCTCTACTGGCTCCACCCCCAAAGTCCCCAGATATTTCTTGAGTCAGACCTGGTAACCCTACTTCTCCCCCATGCCTGTTCTCAGCTCATGATGGGAAAGTGGCCCCAGGAGGACCAAAAGCATCCCTCAGAGGCTTCAGAAACAGCCTGTCCATCAGGTCTTCCCCTCAGCCCCTCTGCTTCTGTGGGAAATCCAGGAGGGATGAGAACTGGTGTGGGGGTTCAGACCCCCTTCCTCCTGAGCCAAGAACTTGTCATCTGGGTCATGCAAGGCTGGAGGCTCCACCTGGACCACCTCACAGGATTCAGTGTCCCCTGGAGAAGGAGACAGGGTAAATGACAGCTCATTGCTGAAAAGTATTATAGAAATAATTAAATTGAACGTCTAAACCTGTGGATGTCCATTCCCTACATTTTCCCTCTTGGGAACCTTCTAAACCATTTGGAGGCTATTTTTAATTTTTAATGAAATCAACTAGCTATACAAATTACTATCAAAAACATCAGTTCTGGCTTGACTGGGCACTCTAAGCAATTTTGCTCTTGCTCTTAGCCATCTGTTTTCTGTTTTCATCCAAAATGCAAGCAGAGGAAGTGATACAGTTTCTGAACTCCATCTTGTTTCATGATGAGGGTGTGGATGAAATTTAGCATTTGGGATAAGTGAGCAATTTTCAGGAAATTAGAGCTTTCAATTTAAAGTGAATTGATGAGCAAGACTGATGCCACGTAAGTTTTTCCATGATCGACAGCCAAAAATGGCATACCTTAACCTCATACTTGGAGGACCTCCCTGAAGGCTCTGAGGAGGAGTTAGGGCAGCCTGAATCACAATTGCAAAAACGGAGAGTGAGCAAATTAGAAACAAACCCTAGGAGGAAACAAGACTTAAAGAGGGAAAGGTTGTGTCAAGGCTGAAAAATTGGAGAGAAATATTTCTTTAAAAGCTACTTTCCTTTTATTAACCTGAAGGATGACAATGGAAAAAATTACAAAATTGCTTTTGGGTAACTGTACTCTGTTCTTCCATCAGATGGAGCATCCAAATCAGGATCCAAGATACTTTTCACTTTTCATTTGTGGCTGGCAGGAAGCAAAAATGTTCTAATCCTGCGGCAGCTTGCTAGATCTCCTTATTATGGCCAATACATGTGCTGTATTTTCCATTCAGGGAGTTGCACAAAACAAATTACCTCCCCTTTCTGTCTTTGGCAATAAGGGGCACAGAATTCTCCTACCACCAAATCTATTCTGAGGGAACCACCCTGGGTAGGGCTGCTAACCTCCAGGAGGGGCCTGGAGATCTCCCATTATTACAATTGCTCTCCAGACAATAGAAATAAGTTCCCCTGTTGAAAATGGCTGCTTTTGAAGGGGGGCTGTATGCTTCCATGGTTCCTTCTCTCCCCCAAACCCCACCCTGCCCAGGCCCGCCCCCCAAATCTCCAGGTATTTTCCCACCCAGAGCTAGCAAGCCTACCCCTGAGTAGCCTCTTAATGGCCATCCAACAGCAGTTTTCTCTGTGTGGGCTACTATGTGGTAGGGTTGCCAGGGAAAATTTAGAGATTTGGGGTGTGGAGCCTGGGGAGGGCCAGGCAGGGTTTGGGAAGGGACCTCAGCAGTGCCACAGAGACCAGCCTCCATAGCAGCCATTTTCACTGTAATGTACTGAGAACCGAGACGGTTTGAAGGTAACATAGTTTATTCAGTAGCACATTACAAGAGAGGGAACACGCGGGCCGGGCCTGCTTATATACAGTACCCGGAACAGCCCCCTCATCCGACCAGGCCAATCCTGGTCGGTCAAACTTCCCGCCACAGGTCTTGATGGGCGGGGCAACTGGCGAGCTCCTTCCAGGGACCCCGGGGGTCGCCTTCAGTAGCGATTGCCAGGCGGCCCGGTCACTTATGTTCAATACATAACACTCCTCCCCCCTAGCTCAGGACACATAGTCCTGCAAGTACGCGGGGGCCGTGCGCTCCCGGGTAGACCGCCTTGGGATGGCTGGTGGAGTCGGAGCGGTCGCCGGAGCTGCCAGAGCCATGGCCACTGCTGCAGACAGGGCGACTGCTTCCCCTCGTGGGAGAGCCGCCAGTCTAGGGTTATCTGTACCTTGCAACTCCTCTGGTGTCCCTGTTTCCTGGGAGTCGCCCTCGCTACGGTTGGGCTCCTGATTGGGTGGAGCGGTCAGCGGTGTTGGGGTAGATCTCTGTGGGGGCTCGGCTGTGAGCTCCTCTTCGCTCCGTATTGCAGCCGGTTCTTCCGGCAGTGTGCGGCGATGTATTTGGTCAATATGCCTCCGCAATACATTGCCTCCCACTGTGGACACCTCGTAATGGCAGGGCCCTATTACTCGCAGCACCCGGCCTTCTACCCACTCGGGGTCACACCCATAGTTCCTAGCGTATACTGGATCCCCTGGGAAAAATCCTCTGGCTGCTTCTCTGATCTCCGGGGAATTGCAGATGTTGGTGGCTCGGTCGGGGTGCAGCCGATCTAATCTAGTGATTAGCTTTCTTCCCATTAAAAGCTCGGCTGGGCTGACCCCCATGACTGGGTTGGGAGTTATCCTATTATCAAATAGAAAGGCGGCTAGGCGGTGGTCCCACAATGTGGCCCAGTGCTTCCTTCGTGGTGCGCACCATCGGATTGGCTGTTGGTAGCCGGATGGAAGGGGGCGGACCTGATGTGTTGTATCAGGTATCTCTGCATGAACTCCGGGAATTCTGGGAGGTGAAGGCGGTCCTGTTGTCCGAGACTATGGTGTCCGGAATGCTGTGTGTGCTCAGGGCCCTTCGTAGCGCCCGGATCGCTGCCGCTGTCGAGGTTGAAGCTACCGGAATAACTTCCAACCACTTGGTGTATGCATCCACCAAGAGGAAGAATATTTGGCCCTGAAAGGGCCCTGCAAAGTTGATGTGTAGTCTAGACCACGGCTTCCTGTGTGCCTCCCAGCGTTGAGCGGGGGCACTGGGCGGTTCGGGTCGGGACTCCTGGCAAGTTTTGCACCTCCGGACCCACCCCTCTATTTCCTCGTCCATCCCCGGCCACCATACATAGCTGCGTGCTAAAGCCTTCATCCGTACTATTCCTGGATGCATTTCATGAAGGGCCCTCAGCACTTGCTTCTGCAGCGGGGGGGGGGGGGGACCACCACCCTGCTCCCCCATAACAAACACCCCTTGTGGGCGGATAGTTCTTCCCTGTGTGTTGTGTATGCCCTGAACTCTTCGCCCTGTTTCCCCTCTGGCCAGCCCCTCACCACCCAGTCGAGGACCCGCGCAAGTACTTTGTCTTGCCCCATGGCTTTCGCTACCTCTGCTGCGTGTAGGGGTCTCTCCGATAGCATTTCAATGAGCATCACATGGTGGGCTGGGGCCGGGTCAGGGTCTATGGAGGGCAGCGGTAGGTGGCTGAGGGCATCTGCGTGTCCCATTGCCTTGCCCGGCCGATGGACCAGGGCATATGTGTAGGAATTGAGGAACTGATTCCACCGCAAAACATGCTGTGACAGAATCTGGGGCATTTGGTGGTCTGGGGCTAGGAGGCCCAGGAGCGGTTTGTGGTCTGTGGCAATGGTGAAACGTCTCCCGTACAGGTAATCGTTAAACTTATGCACTCCTGCCACGATTGCTAAGGCCTCCTTATCTATTTGGGCATAGTTTCACTCCGCTGGGGTCAGGGTCCTCGAGTAGTAGGCTACCGGGACCTTCCTCCCGTCCAGGAGTTGGTGACCCAGGACGGTGCCTACCCCGTACGGTGACGCTTCACATGCTAAGATCACCGGTAGGCTCTCATCAAAATGGTGGAGCACATTGTTGGATACGAGCAGCCCTTTGACTGCTTGGAACGCAGCGTCCTGCTTCTTTCCCACGGGGCATTTTTGTCTAGGAGTCTGTGGAGGGATTCAGCTAGGGCGGCTTTGTGGGGTAAGAACGAATGATAGAAATTTAATAACCCCAAGAAACTTTGTAGCTCCGCCTTGCTCTTAGGGGTGGAGGCTTCCACCATGGCCCTGGTTTTGTCCGGTGTCGAGTGGATTCCCGCAGCGTCCACCGCGAACCCCCAAAACTCCACCCTTGGTACCCCAAGGGAACACTTTTCTCGCTTGACTTTCAGACCGGCCTCTTGGAAACAGCGGAGGACTTCTCGCAGCCGGTTGCTAAATTCCTCCACGTCCGGTGCGGCGATCAAAACGTCGTTGAAAAATGGTTGCACCCCGGGAATCCTTTTAAGGAGAGAATCCATTAGGCTCTGAAACACCCCCGGGGCCACACTCACCCTGAACTGCAACCGCCGCACCTTAAACGCCCCCCTGTGGGTTACTATGGTCTGTGCTCCTGCCGTGGCGGCATCCACAGGCAGCTGCTGGTACGCCTGGGCCAGGTCAAGTTTCCCAAAGATTTTGGACCCTGCTAGTGCTGCCAGAACGTGGCTGATTACTGGAATGGGGTAGGGGTTGTCCTGTAGCGCCTTGTTAATGGTGCACTTGTAATCGGCGCATATGCACACCTCCCCGTTCGGCTTCACCGGGGTTACTATTGGGGTCTCCCACGTGGCGTAGGCCATGGGCTCCAGCACTCCCTGAGCTGTGAGGCAGTCCAGCTCTGCTTTGATTTTAGGTTTCAGAGCGAATGGAACCTGCTGGGCCTTCAGCCTCACGGGTCACATGTGGGGATCTAGAGGTAGGGATATGGGAGGCCCCTTGTAGCATCCCAGGGCCCCATCAAACACCTCCGGGAACTCCTGGCACATGTTTTCGAATCCCCGCGTCCCCAGCTGTTGTACCCCCACAATCTTTATTCCCAGCGGCCGGAACCAGGCCAGGCCCAACAAGGTGGCGAGCAGCTTCCTTTTAACCACCAATATGTCGAGTTTATCCCTAAACCTGTTGTACTCCACCCCCACCATTGCCCAACCCAGGATTTCCACAGGATTTTTTTGAAAGTCTCGAAGCACGAAGCATGCCGGTCGCAGTCTGGGCAGGCCACGTGGGCACAGCTTCCTTAAGGATTCCTCCGAAATTATGGAGTTGGAGGAACCCGAGTCCAGTTCCATCAGGCAGGGGTTGCCCTCGATCCTGACTGAAACCTTGACCTTTTGAGGGGTATCGTTGGGCAAGTTCATTACCTGCACGGAGGTTGAGGCAATCGAGTGGTCCTCGGTCAATTCCTGGTGGGTGGCCTGGCTGCAGCAGGTGCCCTTGGCCTGGCAGGCCCTCGCAATGTGGCCCATCTTGCCGCAGCTTCTGCAGACCATGTTGCGGTAGGGGCAGTCCCGTCGCTCGTGTTGGTCTCCACAGCTGGCGCACTTGGTGGCGGCTGGTCTGTCAGTCGCTCGGGGTCGCTGGGGTGCACGTGGGCCCATCCCCATCTGGCGGCATAGCTGGAGTGCCTCTTCCTCATCTGGTTGGCTGGGGCCAATCTCTTCCTGATGGACGGTTTCAGACCTCGTCTTGGGGAAGGTCTTCGTGGTCCGCTCAAACGTGACGGCCTCGTTGAATGCACTCTGGAGGGTGAGCTCTTCCCTCGCGAAGAGCTTCTGTTGCAGTCTTTCGTCCCTCAGGCCCCAGGCGAAACGGTCCCTCGGGGTCTCTTCCAGCTTTTCGTAGCTGCAGTTGCCCGCGATTTGGCGGAGAGCAGCCAGGTAGTCCACTGCCGATTCTCCCGCCTCTTGATCCCTCTTGTGGAAGAGGAACCTGCGGGCGACGAGTGCGGGTTGGGGCAAGAAGTGCCCGGTGAGGAGTCTGATTATCTCCTCGTACGTCTTCTCCGTGATCCTCGCAGGGGCTGAGAGACCCTTGGCGATCTCGAATGTGGCCTCTCCGCAGACACTCAGGAGGACGTCTCTCTTCAGGCTATCCTCCATGATCCTGTTCGCTTGCAGGTAGCACGCGACCCGCTCCGTGTAGGTCTCCCACCTCTCCGGGGTAGCGGGGTTGAATTCTTTGAGCCGGCCCGTGGTTCCGCTCTGGTTAGCCATGGTGGCTGCGACGGCGGGCGTGTCGGTCTTCAACCGATTGCCTTCGACATCTCTGGACGGATCCGCGAAGTCCACTGGAATGGGCTATCTAGGATCCCATCCTCGTCGCCACTGTAATGTACTGAGAACCGAGACGGTTTGAAGGGAACATAGTTTATTCAGTAGCACATTACAAGAGAGGGAACACGCGGGCCGGGTCCCGCTTATATACAGTACCCGGAACAGCCCCCTCATCCGATCAGGCCAATCCTGGTCGGTCAAACTTCCCGCCACAGGTCTTGATGAGCGGGGCAACTGGCGAGCTCCATCCGGGGACCCCGGGGGTCGCCTTCAGTAGCGATCACCAGGCGGCCCGGTCACTTATGTTCAATACATAACATTCACCAAGGGAACTGATCTGGGTCACCTGGAGATCAACTGTAATAACAAAAGATCTCCAGGTGCCACCTGGAGGTTGGCCACACTAGCTATTTGATCCAATTCAATGGTGTTGGGAAGTAGCTGCCCCACTTTCCCCTTTTTCCCACAACACACGTTCTGAGTCCCAGCCAGCTTTTCTCTCAACTTTTTTTTCTGATCCAGAAGTTATAGTAGCGCTCTGTGGCCAGCTGATTTGCTGGTTCTTAAACCTTTTCCACACTTCAGCTCTTTCACATAGAATTCACTGCTTTCACAGGAGGTGGTAGCAGCTACAGGCATAGACAGCTTCAAGAGGGGGTTAGATAAAAATATGGAGCAGAGGTCCATCAGTGGCTATTAGCCACAGTGTGTGTGTGTGTGTGTATAAATAATTTTTTTTGCCACTGTGTGACACAGAATGTTGGACTGGATGGGCCACTGGCCTGATCCAACAGGGCTTCTCTTATGTTCTTAAGCTTTCCCTCCATTTTCCTGTCCCTGTCCCCATGGCAACCATCCTCTCCAGCTCTGTGCTATAGATGAGTTCTTTCAGAGGGTCTTTTTAAAAACCAGTAATAGATATAGCAATATACCATTATGTCAATATGATAATTCTGATTTAAAACAAAAAAAGGATCCCCCCAGTAGTGTTGCTGTTGCCCACTGCTGCTCAGAATGGGGGCGGGGTGGGGAAGGCCATTGGCCTGTGCATGGGGTTGTACCTGGAAGTTAGAAAGGGTAGCTGTAGAAGTTGCCAGAAACTCTATGGTTTTGCCTGGAAGTGATGTAGTAATATAAGAACATAAGAAGAGTTCTGCTGTATAAGATAGGGTTGCCAGTTCCCGGGTCCTGGTGGGGGTTCACTCTGTTCTTGATCGAAAGCCTCTGTCCCTCACTTCCTGTCTTTCAGGTATTTGTCTGAAAGAAAATCTGATGGAGGTAAGGCCTTTTTCTACCAAGCACAACTTTGAATGTGCTCCACTACCTTTTTTGAACTAATGAGATTCATATGCTGCTTCTTGTGTTCTTATGTTGCTTTCCATGCTCCATGCTGTTTAAACAAAATGCTGTTTTAAGCAAAATTAATGCTTGAATATAGGCAAGGATATTTTAGGTTAAGCTAAGCTACATACTCTTAATGTATTTTTCTGTGCTGAGGTATGGTCTGGGAATTCTGAATGTAATTTAAAGAGAAAATCCTTGTTAGAGCTTATGTAGTGAAAACCCCCCGATAACTTGGTTGTCCAAGTTCTTTCCCTGGAAGTATCATTCCCAGAGCAAGGTTCAAAAGATCCCTCTTGCAAACACAAGTTTAGCCTAGAAGTAATGCAAGTTAACCAAGCAGCTGTTCAGAGAACAAAATTAGGGTTGCCAAGTTGGTACTGGGAAATGCCTGGAGATTTGGGGCAGAGCCTGGGGAGTACAGGGTTTGGAGCGGGGGAAGGGACAGGATACAGAGTCCACTTTCCAAAGCAGTTGTCCACAGGGGAGCAGACCTCTGAAGTCTGGAGATCAGTAGTAAGTTTGGAAGGTCTCCAAACCCCACCTAGAAATTGACAGACCTAAGCACAATAAGAAATAGCACTGTCATTCTCATTGACCAGCACTAGGGATCGGCATGGAATGCAAAAATGTTGGCTTGTTTGGTTTGTGGTTTCCTGGGTTGCCTGAATCAGTGGTTAGATTCATTTTGTGGGGGTTTTTTTCAGTTTCCTGAACAATTCATGTTTTGTTGGTTCATTTGGTTTGGGTAGACCCCCCCCCCCCCAAAAAAAGTGGGCTAGAGACACAAAACTTGCAGCAAACTCTTCAATGGACTCTTCTTTACCTGGTCTCCAAGTGTGCTGCAAATTGGATTGGGGGGGGGCAAGCTACAACTCTCCAAAGCAGGTGCCCCCAGTAAACTGCTGGGGAAAGAAAGGAAAGCCACTCTGCAGCTTCTGGTTGGTTTACCCCCTGGAAGCTTGGGAACTGACTAGAAGTGGCAGCTCCGCTCTATCCTGAAACTGACTAGAAGCTGCAGGGGACCTGGGAGAGCAGAGCTGCCATTTCTAGTCAATTGCACAGGGGCCCAGGGAGAATGCAGCTGCAGCTTCTAGTCAGTTTAACTGGAAACTGATGGGGAATCGTGCCAGCACTAGGCTGTCTGGAAAAACAAAGCAAACATGAACCAAACGACATGCCAAGAAAAAAGGTCGGTTCATGTTTGGCGGAATCAGACCAACCAGTTTGGAATGAAACATAAATCGACTATTTTTAACACAAATCGTAATTCGTGATTGGTTTATGCCCTTCCTTAACCAGCACCCCAAGACTCCCCAAGCAGTTTCTGTTCCCAGAACTTTAGAGAGGTTTTCTGGTTAAACTTTACTGTGTCTTTCTACTTTCTGGTAAAATCTTCATGCTAGCACTACTGAGTTCCAGTGGCTGCACCACTGTTGCCACAGTCATCTCACAGACTCAGGAGAGGGCTGGATCCAAAGACTGAGCTGACAATAAATTATTTATTTCTCTGTGCATTCTAAGTTTTCTTTGAACCTGGCTGATACTGCAATGGTGCTCTGAATCTCATCACTGCTCTGAATGCAGTGGCATTCGCAATGGTAACCAAGGGCACTTCCACATCTTATTTTCCTTGCTTGTGTGTCCCTATTGCTATGGGGATTTTTAAAATTTCCCACATGTGTTTTGCTTCCTCTAATAGTCAATTTGATATTATATCATTGTATGTCCAGCATAAAAACCCACAGTTTATATCTACAGGGGGATATGGAGGGCATACAGCAATGTAATATCAAATTGACCACTAGAGGAAGCAAAATGCATGCAGAAAAGCAGAGGGGGAGGGGGGGAGGACCCTGAAACAACAAGGACACACAAGTGAAGAAAATGAGAATGTGGAAAAACCCAAAGTGTCATCATGGCAGTTTCCCCTGCACTGTCTTGGCCTTAGACGCCCCCCTTGCTTCTCATGGCTGTCATTTCCTTCCGGGCAATTAGAGGCCTTTTGAGGCTATTTTTAAAAATGGTTAATTGCTAGATTGCAATAGCATTGAGGCATTGTAATGATCTGTTGCCATCGACTAATTTTTCTAATTTCTCAACTTTTGTTAAAAATGTAAATCTCTATCCCTTTTCTAACTTTAAAAAAATCTGTAAAGCCATCTAATCCTAAACTTGGCTGCTGATGATAGAAAGTGCCATCAAGTCAAAACCAACTAATGGCAACTCCTTGTGGGGTTTTCAGGGCAAGGGATGAAGAGAGCTGGTTTGAAGAACAAGAAGAGTTGGTATTTATAACCCACTTTTCTTTACCCGAAGGAGACTCAAAGCAGCTTTCAAACACCTTCCCTTCCTCTTCCCACAACAGCCACTTTGTGAGGTAGGTGAGGCTGCGAGAGTTCTGAGAGAACTGTGACTGGCCCACAGTCACCCAGCAGGCTTCATGAGGATGAGTGTAAAACCAAACCCAGTTCTCCACTCTGAACCACTATGGCCAACAGTAGCTCTCCAGATGTTTTTTGCCTACAACTCCCATCAGCCCCAGCCATTGGCCACGCTGGCTGGGGCTGATGGGAGTTGTAGGCAAAAAACATCTGGAGAGCTAGCGTTGGCCACCCCTGCACTACACAATGCTGGTTTGCCAATACCTGTCTCTGCATAGAGACCGTGGACTTCCTTAGTGGTCTCCCATCCAAGTACTAACCAGGGCTGACCCTAAAATCTAATGAGATCAAGCTAATCTGGACCTAGGCTTCCCAATCCCAGGTCCCAGTGGGGAATCCCCCGGTTTTACAGGCTTCCCCCCACCCCCAGCCAGCTGGCCAGTGAGGGAAAGCCACGCCCCCACAGCCACCAGTACCTCTAGATCTCCCGCAGGTTCAGAAACCTGCAAACAGGTCCCGTTTTAAAATGCCTCTTTGTGTGTGTGCCCCTTTAAAGTGGAGCAGGAAGCAAGAAGTACTTCATGGGGAAAGGTCAGAAGCAGAGCCTCTGTTTGTTTTGCTTTTGTTTCACAGCAAGTAAGAGTGTGTGTGTGTGAAAGAGAGAGAGCGCAGTGTAGCCCCTGTAATTGTCAATGTCCTTGTGGAGAAACCAGACCCAGAGAGAGAGAGTACTTTTCAGAAGTCTTTGTAGGGGAGGCAGTAATAGTGTGTGTCTCTCTGAGCTTGTTTTGCATTGTTTTCAGAGTCTTTCTATAGGATTCTGTTGGGAGGGAGGGACGTGCAGCTATTACCTGTAAAATACTCACTTACTCTTCAAGATACAGGTAGCCATTTTCCTGTGCCAGCCTCCTGGCATGCAGCTGGGAGTCTCTAGCTGTGGCACCATAGGAAATTACCATGGCACCGTAGTCACGGCACATTTTCACTCTGGCAGGCGAAGTGCTGGTGGACATGATGACAAATGCAGGAATGTGGTGCTCTGAGGCATGGTAGGCCACTGCCATGGAGAAGTTATTGTCTGAGGCAACGATCACCCCTTTCCTTTGCTGCTCCTGCAGAATAGAAACACAGGAATCTGGTGAGCAGCTAGTTTTACTGCAGGGCTGGTTTGAGGAGGATAAGAAACTGGGGTGAGGGGAAGGTGCAATTGCCTTTAAATATGGGCCACTTAGCTACCACTTCATCCAATGACACTCTTTGGCTGTGTCAATATGAGATTATTCTCAAAGGTATAGTCACATCTGGAGACTACCAGATGCTGTCTCTGTAAGATTACAGTGCTGGGTTGAACCAGAAGAAGACAAACAGGGGGGAAGAAGAAAAAAACAAGCAGACCTGAAACATGAAACCCGCCCCCCTAAAACCCCACACCCAGACTGGAAAAGCATAAATACATTTACACACAGATGGAACCTTAAACTATATGCATAATTTCCAAGTATAAATCACAAAATATCCAGAGAAAAGATTATAATTCCCTTCCCCAAATACTAAAAATACAACAGTATTATAACAAAAGACAGAATCAACTTTAGACACACAAGCACACAAGTTGATCCAATTCCCCCCCTTTCTCTCTCTCAGCTCCTCCACATTCTCATTTTCATCACTTGTGTCCCCATTGCCTTGCTTTTTGTTCTTTTCTGCATGCATTTTGCTTCCTTTAGTGGTCAATTTGATCTTACAAGGCTGTATGTCGAGCATATTTCCCTGCAGATTTAAATTTCCCCACAGATTTCCCTGCAGGGAAATATGCTGGACATACAACCTTGTAAGATCAAATCAACCACTAGATGGAGAAAAACACATGCTGAAAAGAAAAATGAACATGTACAGAATCCAGTGGGAAGCCAATAATTTGTATTTGAAGATTTTTATGGCACTAAGGTAAATAAAATCACCAGGTAAATAACATCCCATTTAGCCTTTATTAATGGCAATGGACGTTTTTCTCCAGACTAGTTGACAACTGTAAGTCCACATAGGTTAGTAAGTGATGCAGTGGCAGAAAGCGGGGCATACAGGAAAGAAACAGTTCAAATTCTGAGGGCTCAAAGAGAACAACGGAAGATCATGCTTCTCACTTTATCCACAACATGCAAGCCACAGGTTAAAGTGCTAATACCAAAAAGCAAGGTGCAGTTTTGTGGTTAGGTAATTCATTCAGGGAAATTTTCTCTTTCTCATTTAAGTGTTGTATAACACAAAGAAAAGGAAGGATATAAAGGTCACAAATAAATTGATTGAGAAAACAGCTCTCTGCTCAGATATTCACATTTCACCCCACAGTTTTCCCTACCTGCTGTAAGGACATCAAAAGGTACAGTGCACCCCGCTCCTTCACAGATCCTGTATACTGGAGAAACTCTTTCTTTAGATATAGGTCCATTCCATATTGCTTTGAAAGTCGAGAATACTGAAAACAATAGAACATTACTTAGGTTAGCCAACTGCTGCTTCTTCAGCCCATCTGTTGGACAAGATGTTGTAGGAACAGAGTAGGAAGGGACATTAAGGGTCCAACCCGCTGTACAATGCTGGAAATTCACAACTACCTCTCCCCCACCCACCCCCAGGGACCCCTGCTCTAAGCCCTGGCAAAAACAAAAACAGGATCCCAGGGCCAATGTCCCCAAACTTCTTGAACCCGATGGGTTCCTTTGGAATTTTGAGAAAGGGTTATGGGTAGAGATGGGCATGAACTAGAAAACTCCAGGTGGGCAGCCATGTTGGTCTGAAGCAATAGAAGGTGCTCCCTAGAAAGTGCTTTCTGGGGAAAGGACAGGCGCAGGAGTGTATAGCCCTGTGGAAGCTAGAGACATCAAACTCATAGGGAATTTCCCACAGCTGTTCTTCTACATGCCCTTTAATTTCTGCCACCCTGATGCTTTGAAGTTTTTGTAAACATTTAGATTGAGTGGAGATAGTCTGTTTGGAAATGTATCCATTCACAAACCACAATGAACCACAACAAACAGCTTGAACATTTGTGGAAAGTTCATGCCAGTTGACCTGAGATGAACCTCAGTTCACGAGCCATGAACTGGCCACAATTAGTTTGTGAGCTGGTTCATGCCCATCCTTAGTTGTAGGTATCACCACAAAATGGTTGCCATGGGAGGCATGACCAATCACAACATGGCTGCCCTAGGATGGCAATCACAAAATGTTAGATGGTTATCTAAGCATCCTCCTGTTTTGGAGGCAGAAGTTTCTAAGTGGGTGCTCCCTGCTCCCTCAGTGATGATGTCTTCTGGGCTCTTTTGAGTTGGAAAAGGCAATGTACAAAAAAAGAAGAGAAGAAGACTGTAGGGGGGATGCAGGAAGACAGTTAGACAGGACAGTGAAGTGAGCACCTTCTCTCCTTTTAAGTGACATTTCTTGTCTGTCTCCTGATTCCTGCTCTCAGGGCAATATGCCCCTTCTTTGCAGAAGTGCCACACTCTGTCTTATCCTTCCTCTCAGCTAGAGATGTAGTTAGGTAGGAACCTAACTCTGTCTCTCCTTTTTCAAGTATGTTAATTCCTAAATAAACAGTTCTCTACTCTTTAATCAGGTTGTGCACACTTGCTGTGTTAATTATTCTGCCAACATTCTGAAGCACCTCCTCCAGTAAAGTGGAGAAAAGCCAGAAATGGTTCTTTCCTTTGGGGAGAAGCAAGTGAGTCCCACAGCACACACTGACAGGCACCATTGTGCCTAAGCAGGGCCGTTTCTACATTTTTTTTTGGGGGGGGGGGGGAGAACCAAAAAATGGCACCCCTACTCAAAAAACAAGAGGCAGGTGATCTGCCTCCCCTTCCCCAGTTAAACATCCCATGGGGAGGGAAGCCAGGAGGCTTGCCTTTGCCACCTCCCGGCCTTGCAGGGAGAGGGTAAAGGAAAGTAATCAGCCTCCTCCTCCCCATGTAAGTGCTTGATGAGCTGGCACGAGTAGACCAACCGGCCATGCTGCAAGGCCTAATCACGCTGTGTCTCAGCATCGATGGCCGCCTGCAAAGCCACCGCCAAGTACGCAGCAGCATCCGTCCCTCTCAGCTGCCTCGCCATGCAACGACGGTGACAACCCAGACACACACCAGCCCCAGGACTGACGACCCCAAGCCTATGCAACTCGGGGCTGCATGACCGCGCTCCCCCCTGAGGAAAAAGCACAGCGCCACTCACAGAATCTCTGCCTGTACTGTGGAGGGGCGGGGCACTTCTATCCCAGCTGTCCCGCCAAGTGCACTCAGCCCAGTGCCGTGCCACCACTGCTAGTAAAAGACCAGCCCCAAGTCTGAGTGAATCCCCTGACTTAGGGCACCTAGCTGGGTCCCCTGAACCCTACATTACTGGCCAGAGCCCATTGCTCATACCGATCACACTTGGCTTGTCGGACGGGCACTGGCTGTTTGTCTACGCCATGATCGACTCCGGGGCCGCCCGCTGCTTCATCGATGTGGCCTTTGTGAAGCAACACCAGATCCCGGTGCAGGACAAAGACACCCCAAACCCTGGTCAAAGCCATTGACGGGCGCCTCCTCTGCTCCGGTCCGGTGACCCAGGAGACCCACCCGGTGATACTCCAGATCCAACACCTTCACGAGCAAGTACAATTTGACGTTGCTTGCTTTTCCCTCATTCTGGGACTCTCCTGGATCGTAAAGCACAACCACCTCATGGGCTGGACACAGGGAAAGTTGAGCTTCAAGGACCCTTGTCTTCACCAGGCCCGGTCGGCCACCTGGATGCCACCACCCCTGTCAAGTCTGCTTTATGCTCTATTAGCTAGGCCCCAAACTTTGGTTCAGGAAATGATTCCTGGGTAAAAGCCATACTGAATTCAGATGCTGCTAGCTCCAACTCTCCGTTCCGCCCTCCCTTCCTTTTGTTATGTAGCCATGCTTTGCAACTTGAATATGGGAACAAGATTACAGTGCCTTCTCAGAGATAATCGGTGCCAAGGAAGCGCCCAAGGCCAACCAGGCCTGAGAACGATAAAGTAATAACAATGTGTGAATGTACCCTGCATAGAGTGCCCCCACCCTAAGGAATTCCTTTAATGTGTACCTTAAAAGTTTGCTCTTTGTGTATGCTCACCAGTCTCTCAATCTTTGCCTACAGTCTAGCAATATGTTGCAATAAACTAGAAACTTTTTTATCAAGAAGGTCTCGTTATTGAAACATCAGACTTGACATTTTGAGAGACTGGCTTCGAGGAGTTCACCCGTTCCGGCAACTTGAAAAGCCCGATGGCTGACCAGATTCCAGGCACCGTACCCCCCCCCCGATACGGAGCCAGAGGGAGCTACCCCGTGGCACGTCCTAGACCCGAGGAGAGCTGCGGAGTCACCCCCCCGAGTTCCAACTAGTGCTGTCTCCCAGGCAGTATCAGCCGAGTACCTCGACCACCATCATGGATCAGGCCCTGCTGCGCAGAGAAGCCATCCTGAACCGCCACATCAGGCCGATCCAGATGGTTGGGACGGAAGCCGCAAGCCCGAGCTCAGGGGAGGCGGGGGAGGCGGACAGCATCATTGTCGTCCAGGTCGGTGAGGACGGAGGCGATGGAGCAGGGTGTAAGAAACCCGACGGCGGGGAGCCGAGGCTCAAGGACCAGGACGAGGAGGACTACCAGCTGTTCCGATTGATGGTCCAGAAGGAGATCGACGGGGCCCTCAGTGGGCTGCGAGACGAGGTCCGCGACCTGACGATCCAACTTGGAAGGGCGATGGGCGGAACGACTTCCAAGCGGCCGGTAGCGGCCCCAACGGCAACCAGGGGCCGCCTGAGACAACCCGCGGCGCCGGCCACCCCAGCTCAAGCCAGGGCCAGCGCCCCTCCAGCGCCAGCCCCCCAGGCCCCTCCGGCCCCAGCACCCCCAGTGGGGGTACGGAACGTGGGGAGAGAATTGGATGCCACGTTCGATGGGGACCCGGAGGAAGTGAACTACTTCGGGATCCAAGCAAATAGTTTCATGCACTATTGGGGACACTCCTTCCCTGATGAATTTAGCCGAGTCGACTACCTGGGCTCGAAGCTGAGAGGGGCGGCCAAGAGGTGGTATGTGAGCCTGTGCGAGACCAGGAGCCCGATCCTGGACGACGTCCACACCTTCCTGCAAGCCCTGCTCACCCAGTACAAGGACCCGCTGCAAGAGTCCCGAGCGCTGGCAGCTCTGCGAGACATGCAGCAAGGGGCCCGGCCCATACGCGGGTATGCGGCCGACTTCCAGGCCAACGTCGCCCGGGTCTGAGGCTGGAACGAGGTGATGAAAATCGAGCAGTTCACGAACGGGCTGAATGCGAGCATCCTGGACCGAGCCCTCACCCAAACGCGCCCAACCACCCTGGTGGGATGGATCCAGCTAGCTGGGGAAGTGGAGACTAACCTCAAGAGGGTGTCCATGCTGCGCCAACACCAGTCAGGGAAGACCCAGGCGAAGGGGGGCCCCGCGAGGACCGAGCCCCCTAAAGGGAAGAAACCGGCGGTGGCCGTGCCGGTGGGGCCACGCCGGTGCTTCAGATGCGGAGACCCGAACCACCTGGCCTCCAACTACTCACACCCCCCGCTTCCGAGGGCGACACCAACCCCACTAAAGCCCACCGCCCCTACTCCGAAGTAAGTTCCCGGCCACCCTAAGGATGTGGCGAAGAGCAGCGTAGCAGCGGCGCAAGAGGAGCTACAGGAGGAGGAGGTGCTCCTCTCGGTGGAACTGGCCGACCTCACTTGGTTCGAAGAGCCGGCGGGAAACGAGCCCGACCTGCTGCTCTGAAGGCCGCCCAGCAGCAGGTCGATCGTGATGAGGCACCGCTGACGGTGAGAGTGAAGGGGGAATTGTACTTTGTGACTGTGAAACTGCTGAACCCCCAGCTTCAGAGGTTCATGCAGATTCGGGCCTTCATAGACTCGGGGTGTAACAGAGAACTGATTTCCCCTAAAGTAGTGGAGGCCCTGGGACTAGAGAGCTCACAGCTACCCCACCCCATGCTGTTTGAGCAGATGGATGGGTCAGTGATGTGCGGGGAGCCCTGCACTCGTGAAACGCAGCCCTGCCCTATGGGAGTCGAAGAGCACTGGGATCAAGAAATCTTTGTAATTGCACCCTCTTGCTCGTACCCGATAGTGCTGGGGGTGGGGTGGCTGCAGAAGCACGAGCCCTTAATCAAGTGGAGGGCGCAGACCATTCGGTTCCAGGACCCAGGGTGCAAGCAGGGACATGGCGTGGGGGCCGAAAGCCCCCGCAGCCAAAGAAAGGGCATGCGTGACCGTAGAGGAAGTGCACTCGGTCCCCGAGGCATACCGAGACCTCATGGAGGTGTTCAGTGAGAAGGAAGCCAACCAGCTGCCCCCCCACCGGAGCACGGACTGTGCCATAGAACTGATCCCGGGAGAAACTCTGCCCCGAGCCAAACTGTACCAGATGGGGAGGGAGGAAAAGAAGGAGCTCCGCAAGTTCCTAGATCAGAACTTGGCGAAGGGGTTCATCCGCCCAGCCACGGCCCCCCACGCCGCCCCCGTGTTGTTCAGGAAGAAAAAGGATAACTCTCTTAGACTTTGTACTGACTTTCGCGGGATTAATGCGATTTCTATGTCAAACACCTACCCCATCCCCCTCATCCGGGACTTGTTAAGCACGGTGGCGGGGGAAAGATTTTTACCAAACTGGACTTACGGGATGCTTACTTCCGAGTGCGCATCAAGGAGGGGGATGAATGGAAGACGGCATTCAATACCCCGATGGGACAGTTTGAGTACTTGGTGATACCGTTCAGGTTGCAAGGGGCCCCGGGGGTGTTCATGAACTTTATCAATGATGTATTAAGAGATTACTTGTACAAGGGGGTGGTGGTGTACCTGGATGACATCATTATTTATTCGCAAGACGAGAAATCGCATGTGAAATTGGTGAGGGAGGTACTCAGCACATTGCTGAAGCACCAGCTGTATGCTAACCTATCGAAGTGTGAGTTCCACCGGACGGAATTAGACTACCTAGGCTTTCGGGTGTCGGAGCGCGGGCTGGCCATGGACCCAGCAAAAGTCCAGGCAGTGCTAGAGTGGGCCCCCCCGAGGACACGTAGATAGCTCCAATCTTTTCTCGGGTTCGCCAATTTTTACAGGCAATTCATAGAGGGGTTCGCCCAAATTGCTCTGCCCTTGACCGACCTCCTAAAGACCAAAGGCAAGGGCCCAGAGGCCAAGCGACCCGGCGCCCGGCTGATCTGGACGACCGAGTGTCAGAACGCATTCGATCACTTAAAGCGCCTGTTTACTAGCGAGCCGGTCCTAAGCCACCCGGACGAGCAGAGGGCCTTCGTGGTCCAATGCGACGCCTCCGACGTGGCCGTGGGAGCCATACTCATGCAACGGGATGGGGAAGGGAAATTGCGGCCATGCGCTTACATCTCGCGGAAGTTCTCAGATGAACAGCGCAATTGGTCTGTCTGGGACAAAGAGGCGTTTGCCGTCATGTTCGCTCTCAAAACCTGGAGATCTTGGCTTGAGGGAGCGAAGCTCCCCTTCGAGGTGTGGACCGATCACAAAAACCTCGAGGCGCTAACGGGGAAGAGAAAACTGAGCAAGAAACAGATCAGATGGGCGGCCTTCTTCTCAAAGTTCGATTTCAAACTGGCGGGGCACTTTGGGTATGTAAAGACCCTGCACCTAGTGAACAGACAGTTTTGGTGGCCATCCCTCCGTAAAGATGTGTCTGAATTTTTCACAAGCTGCCCGGTGTGCATAATGGCCAAAAAGGGGGGGGGGGAACCGCCCGGGCTGCTACAGCCCCTCGAAACAGCAAAATGGCCATGGGCGATAGTGTCTATGGATTTCATAGTAGAACTACCCCCCTCCCGGGGGAAGACAGTCATTCTAGTGGTGGTAGTTACATTCTCCAAACAAGCCCACTTCATCCCCTGCGCCCAGTTACCCACAGCAAAGAAACTAGCGGCCCTGTTCTTCGATCACGTGGTAAAACTACACTCATTCCCAGATAAGGTCATTAGTGACCGCGGGCCACAGTTCGTTGCCACCTTCTGGCGGGAGTTTTGCAAGTTAGTGGGGATGGAACAAGGGTTGAGCTCCGCCTATCACCCACAAACCGACGAACAGACAGAGAGGATTAACAGGGTGCTTGAACAATACCTAAGGTGCTTCATTAACCAACGCCAGTCTGACTGGGTGGAATTGCTCCCCTTTGCTGAATACTGTTACAACAACACCATGCAAAGCTTCACCAAAGCCTCCCCGTTCGCCACGGTGTTCGGTTACGAGGGGAAACCCCTCCCTCTACTCCCGGGGGGGGGGCCAACCAAGACACTCCCACTGCGTTCGAGCAGTGGTGGAAGGGTCCGAGCAGCACTGGCCACTCATAAGAGAGAACCTAGAAGCTGCTAAGGAATCTTACAAGGCACAGTATGACAAATCCCATGTCCCGGCGGGAGATTTCAAAGTGGGGGACTCTGTATTTGTGTCAACCAAGAACCTACCTCTGAGCCAGCCCTCCCGAAAACTGGCTTACAAATTCATAGGGCCGTTCCGGATTAAGAGAGTGATAAATGCAGTTACTGTGGAACTGGACTTGCCACCTGCCCTGGGTAAAATCCACCCTGTGTTTCATTGCAGTTTGATCCGTTGGGACTCCGGGCCGTCCAGCTGGCATCCTCCATCCGCGGGGGCCTTCCCTGCCATGGCCGACTGCTGCCTCATCACTCAAGAAGCCCCGGAACCTGAATTAACCAGGCTCCCTCTCCCCGCCGTGGAGGGGGCTTAGGGGGGGCAGTATGTCAAGTCTGCTTTATGCTCTATTAGCTAGGCCCCAAACTTTGGTTCAGGAAATGATTCCTGGGTAAAAGCCATACTGAATTCAGATGCTGCTAGCTCCAACTCTCCGTTCCGCCCTCCCTTCCTTTTGTTATGTAGCCATGCTTTGCAACTTGAATATGGGAACAAGATTACAGTGCCTTCTCAGAGATAATCGGTGCCAAGGAAGCGCCCAAGGCCAACCAGGCCTGAGAACGATAAAGTAATAACAATGTGTGAATGTACCCTGCATAGAGTGCCCCCACCCTAAGGAATTCCTTTAATGTGTACCTTAAAAGTTTGCTCTTTGTGTATGCTCGCCAGTCTCTCAATCTTTGCCTACAGTCTAGCAATATGTTACAATAAACTAGAAACTTTTTATCAAGAAGGTCTCGTTATTGAAACATCAGACTTGACAACCCCAGTGGCTGCTCCTCTACTTCCCCCCCGGCCTACACAGACTTTGCCAATGTCTTTGAGGAAAAAGGGGCCAACCAACTCCCCCCGCACCAGCCTTATGACTGCGCCATCAATTTGGTACCAGGAGCACCCCTGCCCATGGGGCAGCTCTACCCCATGTCTGAACCGGAGCTAGCAGCCCTGCGGGACTTCCTCACCAAAAACCTGGAATGGGGTTTCATCCGGCCATCCATGTCCCCACTGTCCGCCCCTGTTCTCTTTGTTAAGAAGAAAGGCGGTGAGCTCTGGCTCTGCAAATGACTACCAGGCCGTGAACAAAATCACCGTCCAGGACCGCTACCCTTTGCCACTGATCCCAGAACTACTGGATTGCCTTAAGAGGGCCCAGGTCTATACCAAGCTGGACCTCTGGGGCGTGAACAACTTGGTGTGGATCTGCACAGAAGACGAATGGAAGATGGCGTTCGGGACCCGCTATGGCCAGTACAAGTATCTCATGATGCCCTTTGGCCTGACCAACACCCCCCGCTGTCTTCCAAAGGCTGATGAACGACATCTTCCGCAACCTGCTCGACCGCTTTGTGATCATTTATTAAGATGACATTTTAATTTATTCCCAAAGCACGCAGGGCACATCCGCCAGGTCCTGCAATGCCTGCGCGAGCATGGTATCTATGCCAAGCTAGAGAAGTGTGCCTTCGACTTAACAGCGGTCGAGTTCCTTGGCCACATCGTCTCATCCCATGGGACTCGGATGGACCCGAACAAAGTCAAGGTGGTCCTGACCTAGCAGATGCCACGGAACTGCAAGGATGTACAGTGGTTCCTTGGCTTTTCCAATTATTACCGCCAGTTCATCCCTGCCTATGCCAATGTAACTACGCCTCTGACCCAACTCCTCCGGCGCAAAGAGCTATTTCACTGGACTCCAGAGGCAGACCATGCCTTCACCACCCTGAAAACCTGCTTCACCACCGAGCCGCTCCTGCATTACCCAGACCCACAGCTGCTGTTCACAGTAGAGACTGATGCCTCCCACATGGCCCTCGGCGCAGTGCTATCCCAGCGGGAGGACCCCTCCCAGCTGCTACAACCCTGCACATACTACTCGCGGCAGCTGACACCTGCAGAGCGCCACTACACCATCTGGGACTGGGAACTCCTGGCCATCAAGGCCGCCTTCGAGGTTTGGAGCCATCACCTTGAAGGGGCCCACCACCCCATCCAGGTCCTGACTGACCACCGGAATCTGGGCCATCTATAGACTGCTCGACGCCTCACCCAGCATCAGATCCGGTAGTCCCTCTTCTTTTCCCAGTTTGACTTCCGGATCGCCAACATCCCACAGAACCAGAACTGGAAAGCGGATGCCCTCTCCTGAAAAAAACAGGTTGCTTACCTGTAACTGATGATCTTCGAGTGGTCATCTGTGCATTCACACCCATGGGATGAAGCTTCAGCGCCGATCCCCAATCGGTAGTACCCAAGACCAGGATTTTAATGCACCAACCTCCCGTAAAGCATGCACAAAGCCCCCACCACGCATGCTCCCGGGATGGCGCGGAGATCCCGCCAGTTCCTTCTGACCGCAGTCAGTCACAAGAATGACCAACAGCAGAGGGGAAGGAGGGCTGGTGGTGTAAATGCACAGATGACCACTCAAAGATCATCAGTTACAGGTAAGCAACCTGTTTATCTTCTTCGAGGTCTCTGTGCT
The DNA here is from genome assembly GCF_032191835.1 of Heteronotia binoei. Lineage (NCBI taxonomy): Eukaryota > Metazoa > Chordata > Lepidosauria > Squamata > Gekkonidae > Heteronotia > Heteronotia binoei. Next base: position 415,766 of record NC_083228.1, on the reverse strand, counting down.
TCACACCCATGAGAGATTAGCAAGCCAGGCTTACCTGGAGGAGGGAGCTGATGGTCAAGCCGAATGAACAGATCGAAGAACCAGGTTACCCAGGTGTGCTCTATGATGCCTCCTGACTTCAAGGGCGTAGTGTCTCATGAAAGCGTGAGGAGACGCCCAGGTAGCTGCCTTACAGATGACAGAAGCACCCTTAAAGAATGCAGTGGAGGTAGCCAGGGCCCTAGTAGAATGGGCACGGATGGGATCCAGCAGAGGCCACTTCGCCAACAAGTAGCACAGTTTAATAGCCTCCGAGATCCATTTAGACAGTCTCTGAGCCAAAATCTTATGGCCCAAATTAGGGGGCGCATAGGGAACAAACAAATGAGGATCCCTTCAAAAACTCTTTCAGAGCATAAGAACATAAGAGAAGCCATGTTGGATCAGGCCAACGGCCCATCCAGTCCAACACTCTGTGTCACACAGTGGCAAAAAAAATTATATATACACACACACTGTGGCTAATAGCCACTGATGGACCTCTGCTCCATATTTTTATCTAAACCCCTCTTGAAGGTGGCTATGCTTGTGGCCGCCACCACCTCCTGTGGCAGTGAATTCCACATGTTAATCACCCTTTGGGTGAAGAAGTACTTCCTTTTATCCGTTTTAACCTGTCTGCTCAGCAATTTCATCAAATGCTCACGAGTTCTTGTATTGTGAGAAAGGGAGAAAAGTACTTCTTTCTCTACTTTCTCCATCCCATGCATTATCTTGTAAACCTCTATCATGTCACCCCGCAGTCGACGTTTCTCCAAGCTAAAGAGTCCCAAGCATTTCAACCTTTCTTCATAGGGAAAGTGTTCCCGCTCTTTAATCATTCTAGTTGCCCTTTTCTGGACTTTCTCCAATGCTATAATATCCTTTTTGAGGTGTGGCGACCAGAACTGCACACAGTACTCCAAATGAGACCGCACCATCGATTTATACAGGGGCATTATGATACTGGCTGATTTGTTTTCAATTCCCTTCCTAATAATTCCCAGCATGGCGTTGGCCTTTTTTATTGCAAACGCACACTGTCGACATTTTCAGTGAGTTATCTACCACGACCCCAAGATCTCTCTCTTGGTCAGTCTCTGCCAGTTCACACCCCATCAACTTTTATTTGTAGCTGGGATTCTTGGCCCCAATGTGCATTACTTTGCACTTGGCCACATTGAACCGCATCTGCCACGTTGACGCCCACTCACCCAGCCTCAACAGATCCCTTTGGAGTGCCTCACAATCCTCTCTGGTTCTCACCACCCCGAACAATTTAGTGTCATCTGCAAACTTGGCCACTTCACTGCTCACTCCCAACTCTAAATCATTTATGAACAAGTTAAAGAGCATGGGATCCAGTACCGAGCCCTGCGGCACCCCACTGCTCACCGTCCTCCACTGTGAAGACTGCCCATTTATACTCACTCTCTGCTACCTATTACTCAGCCAGTTTTTGATCCACAAAAGGACCTGTCCTTTTACTCCATGACTCTCAAGCTTTCTAAGGAGCCTCTGATGAGGAACTTTATCAAAAGCTTTCTGGAAGTCAAGGTAAACAACATCTATCGGGTCTCCTTTGTCCACATGTTTGTTCACCCCCTCAAAGAAATGTAACAGGTTAGTGAGGCAAGATCTTCCTTTACAGATCCTCATTTGCTTTAGCAATGAACCTGTGGGAAGATTGCATCTGAACAAACATCTTTGTGGTGGCCACGCATTTGCCAGGAGTGCAAATGCCCTTGCTACTTGCGATTCTGCACTGTCACGAAAGCGTCTATCTGTGGATGTCCCCAAAGTTCAAATATGGGAGTCAGAACCCGCCAGTTCATTTCCCACTCGTAAGGAGTCGCTGCCCTCTGCTCAGAGAGTCTGCCCTCACATTGAGGTCTCCCAGCAAATGCGTGGCCACCACAAAGATGTTTGCTCAGATGCAATCTTCCCACAGGTTCATTGCTAAAGCGCACAGCTTCTTGAGACCGTGCCCCCGTGTCTGTTGACACGGGCCATAGCATTAGTATTGTCTGTCAGAACAGCTACAGTCTTGTTTTCCAACAAAGGCCTGAAGAAAGTGAGGGCTAATCTGAAGTCAGCTCCAGATAACTGATGTGGTGCTGCGCAAAAGAATGGGTCCCTGGACCACCAACGTTCAGTTCACTCAGATGGGCCCCCCATCCCCATAGAGAGGCATCTGTTAGTATCATCTTCGATGGGGACGGAAGTCGGAACGGAGCTCCTTGGCAAAGGTTGGCTCTCACCTTCCACCATGCCAGAGAGCGGACAACCAAAGCGGGAATGGGCAAGGACCTTCGCCGAGAGTCCAGCAACGGATTGAAGCACTTTAGGAACCACAGCTGTAGTGTCCTCATGCGAAATTTCACAAAGCGGAGAACATTCGTGGCGGCTGCCATCGACTCCAGGAGATGCTGGAACTGCAGCAATGTCCCCCTCTTTTGGAGTTACAGATGAGAGACCAGAGCAATAAGTCTGATGCTCTGCCCTCTGGAAGGATGGCTAAATGGTGTCCAGAATTGTGCCAATGAATTGCGTGGTGCCAGAATCGTGCCAATGAATTGCACAGTTCTTGAAGGCGTTAGATGTGACTTTGCGAAATTCACCTGGCGACCTAAGCCCTGAAGGAGACTGAGGGTCAGTCTGAGGTGGACAAGAAGCTGAGGCTTGGAACCAGCCACGACCAACCAATCGTCTATATAAGGGAAGACGACTACACCCTGCAGACACAGGCAGGCTGCTACAACCACCATCGTCTTTGTAAACACTCTGGGTGCTGTAGAGAGTCTGAATGGGAGAGCCTTGTATTGGTCATTACCAATGGTCCTATGGCAAACCTGAGAAAGGCCTTGTGGCTCGGCCGGATGCCGATATGAAAATAGACATCCTTCAAGTCCAACCTGGCCATCCAATCCCCTTCCTTGATCTGCAGGATGTTCTGCAATGTGAGAATCCGAAATTTCTGGTAGGATATGAAGATGTTCAAGTCCCACGAGTCCATAATTGGGAGGCGTCCACAGTCCTTTTTGAGAACCGCGAAGTACCTCGAATAGAATCCTAGCCCCATGAGGGCAGGTGGAACCGGTTCTATTGCTTGCTTGGTCAAGAGGTTCTGAACTTCTTCCAGTAGGACCGGTGTAGGATCACTAATTTTGAGCATGGGGTAAGCTGAACAAATTCTATCGCATAACCCTCCTCTATGATTGACAAGACCCAATTGTCAGTGGTAATAAGCCTCCATGCGGGTAGAAAACTGTAGTGTGAGGGCCTGAGGAAGGGAAGGAAGAGTGGATGGTATGAAGGCCAAAGTCAAAGACCCTGTTTAGGGTTCTGAGAACCTTTAGATTTGGCTGAATGTGAGGGTGGCAAAGAAAATTTTGATTTGCCCCCAGAATAAAGGCTCTTGTTGTCCTGTTGTGGAGTACGAGGTTTCCATGACCTCTCCGGTGACTTGGGTGGATATGGTTTTTTGGACCATTTTCTAGGATTTGGGTGAGGTCGGTTGGTACGAGACGTAGATGGAACTGCAAGATTTATGGATGTCTTGATGCTCTTATCCATTTCTTGGAGGACGGAGTCTGTGGTAGAACTAAAAAGTCCTTCCCCCTCAAATGGGAGATCCTCAACCCACGACCTCATATCCAAATGTAGTGCCGTAGAATGAAGCCAGGAGTGACATCTCAAGGTTACTGCTGATGTCAAAGTTTTGGCTGCAGTGTCGACCATATGCTTGGATGCTGTCAGTTGCTGTTTTGAAAGGAACAATCCATCCTTCAGTAGCTTCCTTGCAGAGGCTTGCTTTTCATCTGGCAAGGAGGTTAGAAGCAGTGCGAGCTGTTCCCACAGGGAGTAATGGTACCTGGCCATGCATGCCGAATAATTAGAGATTTTAATGCCTACGGCATCTGCTGTATAGAAGTGTCTGCCAAAATTGTCCAGCCTCTTACCCTTCTTATTGGGAGGTGTAGAATGGGTTTTCTTGGCCTTAGATGAGGATGCGACAATGATTGAGTTGGGGCGAGGGTGACAAAATAGATGCTCAGCCCCTTGAACCCTGTACATGTGGTCCAGCTTCCTGGAGGAGATGGGGGTTGAAGCTAGCTTTGCCCATGGCTCCTTAATAGCCTGCTGTATGATCTTGGTTACAGGTAGTGCTATAGGTGTGGATGTGTCTCTTTGAATGATGTCAAACACCGTGTCATCAATCACAGGCTGAGGCTGTATCATGGGCAATGACAGAGTTTGAACCAGTCTTTTAATAAGCTCCCCGTAGGACTTTAGATCCTCTGAGGGAGAAATGGGAAGATCCTCCACTGTTCTCTGCTCCGGAGATCGCTCTGAATGATGTTCATCATCCGACTCAGGTACTGATGCAGAGGAGGAGTCACTATGCTCCATGTATTCAGTTAAATGTGGCGTTTCTGGGGCGTGTTCTGGCGTGCAAGACTGGGAAGCTCTGGTCTTTGGTCGTGATTCCGGCATCGAGGTTTGAAGGTCTGACCGGAGCCGAGCAATACGACACCCTGGAGCAATGGGAAGCCTCTGAACGTTGATCCCAGTCGGGGTTCTGTGAAGGGTACGGTGCCTGGTAAGGAAATCCCCCGAATGGGTATGACCATGATCGAGGGTCCCAGTTCGGTAGTGGAGTTGGGATGTTCCTGCTCGTCGGGTTTGGCCACCGGTGTCGATGTAATCCTCATTTGAGGGATGTTGACCTCCAATGGTAAAGTGGAGTCTGTGCCGCCATGTGACGTAGATTTTGGTGAAATCGATCGCTGGGTTAGATCGATCTTGGGTTCGGAGCCGGAGCAGGACGTCGGCTGCGGGTCGTTTGGTCCCAAGGAGCTTTTCGATGGTGCCAGGGAAGCCAGGATTCATTTTGGTGGCTTTGGTTGTACAATCATCAGGTCTGAGCGCCTCTTCCATGGCAGGGAAGGAGTATGTCGATCGACATTCTGTCTCTTCTCCTTCCGCTTCTTTGGCTCCTGCGAGGAGCGCTCCCTTCCTCCCTTAGCCTTCTTGGCTGGAGTGGAGGAATCGGAAGCCGACACCGAGCCCACACGCTTGGGGGCGGGGTGTGTCGGTGTGGAAAAGTTGAGTCTGTTGACTTGTCATCGATGGGGATGTCAGTGTAGAAGCCAAAGCAGTGGTCGCCGTCGAAGCAGCCATTTGCGGGGTCAAGGCCGACTTCAGTAAGGCTGCCGAAAGTCTGGCTGCTCTGTTCTTTCTAGTTTGTCTCGAAAACTTGGAGCAGTGGTGACAGGACTGAATCCGATGATCTCCCAAACAGAAAATGTCCATCTGGAGGCGGAATTTTACTCCTGCACTGGCGACAGCGTTTGAAAAATCCCCAGCACTTTCCATAGAAGCAACAGGAAAAGGAGGGGAGAAAAGAGTGGGGGGACCCTGAAGGACCAGAAACCCCAACTATCTACTAATAACAATTTTTGTTATTTAACATATATATATATATGTATGTATATGTATATGTATATATGTATGTATATGTATATAACTATTAACTATCACTATAACTAACTATATAACTACCAAGAAGAGCACCCGGTAAGGGCAGAAAAAGGTAACTACTGACTGGAGAAGCTGAGACGTGAGTGTCCGACACGGTGATCAAAAAGGAACTGGCGGGATCTCCACGCTGTCCCAGGAGCATGCATGGTGGGGGTTTTGCACATGCTCACGGGAGGTTGGCACATTAAAATCCTGGTCTTGGGTACTACTGATCGGGGATCGGCGCTGAAGCTTCATCCCATGGGTGTGAAGCAAAGAGACCACAAAGAAGATCTGGAGTACGATGTGCCTCTAACGGAGGAGGCCCCAACTGGGCTCATCCTTGCACCCTCGGTGTTCGCTGCCACCACAATTTGCCCAACCTTGGCTGCAGACATCCAGGCCAGCCACGCCTAAGACCCCTGGGCTCAGCAACGCCTCTTGGAAGTGCAAGACGGCCTGGACGGGGACCTCTCTACCCGACAAGGTTTCCTCCTGCACCGTGGGTGCCTATACATGCCTCAGGGACCCCTCCAGGCCGACATGCTCCACCTGACCCACGACTCCCCTCCTGCGGGGCACTTCAGCCAATACAAGACCTGCAGGAGTTCTGGTGGCCTTGCATCCGTGCTGATGTGGTCCGCTATGTTAGTTCCTCTGAGGTCTGCCGACGGGCCAAGGATGTACCGGACAAGCCCCCAGGGCTTTTGCATTTCCTAACCACGCCTGCAGGACCCTGGGACACCATCTCCTTGCACTTTATCACCGAGCTCCTTAGGTCCAAGGGGCACAATTGCATCCTGGCGATGGTGGACTTCTTCACCAAGATGGCTCACTTTGTTCCATGTCCGAAGCCGCCCACAGCTCCTGAAACAGCCCAGCTCTACCTCCAGCACGTCTCTTGCCTGTACGGGCTCCCGGCACACTTGATCTCAGACTGAGGCCCCCAGTTCACCTCCCGATTCTGACAAGCCCTGCACTACAGCTTAAGCACCGAGGTGCATTTGTCGTCAGCGTACCATCCCCAAACGGATGGGCAGACCGAACGCACCAAAGCCATGCTGGAACAATATCTGCATTGTTACACCAGCTACCCTTGGCCAAGTTTGCCTACAACAACGGCGTATATGCGTCCACGCAACAGACCCCATTTGTATGGGTACCACCCTCGCTTCTTCCTCGCAGTCCTGCCCCCCACAGCAGTTCCTGCTGCTGATGCGCACCTACAGAAACTCTGGGCTCTCCAGGACTTGTTCCGAGAGCAACTCCAACAGGCTAAAGAGGCCTACAAGACAGCCGCCAACCAAAAGCGACAGGTGGGGCCCCTACTGAAGCCCGGGGACCACGTCTGGCTCTCTACCCATTACCTGCGTCGGCCTGGCCGGACTCGCAAGCTGGACCCTCGCTTCACGGGGCCTTACATGTTCACGGACCAAATCAACCTTGTTGCTTTCCAGCTACAGCTGCCAGCCACCCTCTGTATCTGCCCGGTCTTCCACTCGTCCCTTTTTGTTCCTGCTACACCACTGGACCCCATCCGACCGCCGCCTCCAGCGCTGCCTCCTCCTGTCCTGGTAGATTATGAGGAGGAATACGAGGTCCACCAGTTCCCGCACTCCCGAATCCACCGCAGGGATCTCCAGTACCTCGTGGACTGAGAAGGCTATGGCCCCGAGGACCATTCATGGGAACACACAGACAATCTACATGCCCCTGACCTCGTGCAGCAGTTTCCCTAGATCCGGGTCTGTGCCTAAGGGCACCTTGTTGGTGACCACCGTGTTAGGCATTTGTATCAATATTTTAGGAGAGACATTTGCAAAAGCTTCCTGCCCAGATCCCCTGTATTACTTCAACTGGCTGGAGTTTTATATTCAAGGGATCAACAAATTTCATTGTGGTGGCTGGCCTTTTCAGCAGTCAGTTAGGTGCGGGACAAATTTGTTGTGATGGTAGCCATATTTATGTCATAATAAATTTATTTATATGTTATTTATTTACATGTTACAACACTTTAGCTTGAAAAAGAATGACAAGAAACTGTGGAGAGTTAAGAATTAGTTTTTGTAGCAACAATCATTAGAGAGTATGGTTGAAGGTTTTAAGCATGGCTCCTAAATTTTTGAGGTGGCTCATAAAGCTGAAATAAAAGGTGTCATAGCCTGTCATATCCATTGAATGATGTCTGGGGACTTTGGCTTCCTGAGAGAAACAGGCCAGTCAGGCATGGGCCATTGCTCCAGATACGGTCCAGGATAGACCAAGCAGTTATTCAACATTTGCTGGATGTTTGTGGAAGATCTAAAACTGGCATGAGGTCACTCTGTGAGCTTCTCTGCATTTTCATTTTCCTCACTTGTGTGTTCCTATTACTTCAGGGTTTTGGTTTTTAAAAAAATTCTTCGCACAATTTGCTCCCTCTAGTGGTCGATTCAATATTATACTGCTGTGTGTCCAGCATATCTCCCTGAAGATTTAAACTGGAGGTTTTTATGCCTGTGTCAAGCATCAATATTTCTCAATAATCAGTCTTTTGTTGTTAAATCAAAAGTTGCTTTATTATTGAAACTGCATAGCTTTATCAAGGACAGAATCCTTGGAAGTAATGACGTGTACAGACTCACATAGTTACTTTATAGGATGGCTTCGAAGGATAACTTAAAGACGCAATTTGAGTCACGAGTTCAAAGGTTACTACTACGTATCTCTTTTATGCTAAGGAATGCAAGTAATAGAAACATCTCCCTTTCTCACACTTTCTCTGCAAGTAGATAAGACTGTCTGTGTGAATCTGAGGGAGAGGCGTATCACACTGTTACCAGCTAAGCTAATCTAAACATCCTTGAGCCAGATGGATTTATTATTGCCCTTAGGTTGTAAAGGGGGTGTCAGAACTGGCAGAACTTCAAGAAAGGCCCAAGACTTAGTTGCAAGTATAGGCATTTATTAGAGAACTTCAGAGCTTGAGGTGCAGAATAACACTGATAACAGACAGCCAGTATTCGATACACTTTATGTGGTTCTGTTGACAACAATAAACCGATCACTCACAGAGGTAGAGACAACAGTCTGTTTCTCAGGGTTGTTATCAGGCAAGGAGGATGGAATCCCGCTGAGAAAGTGTAGGCCGGTCCGGCTTCAAAGGCCATCTGCAGATGTTGACCCTGGGCTATCTGTTACCCTTCAGTGATCACAGTTTGTTTGAAATGCACAAGCATACACAGCAAGGGAACTGGTTAGTATTTTGGGCAGCTGCCTGGGTTAGTATTTGCTTTCAACATGGAGTCAGTTATGCTAAGGGCATATAGGAAAGTTACAAGTTCTGACAGGGGGGGGGGCAGGAGAGCTTGGTGTCCTGTTCTTTGTCTGAGGAACTATAATGGCACTCAGAAATATGCATGCTTGACATACAGCCCCCCCTAAAACTTTCACCGGGGCTTATTGGGACGTTCAGTATAGAATTTCTTAATTAATGCTGGGGCTCTTACATTTGAGTGCTCAACCCACTCATCGTATGCTATAGAAAAGTGTTTCCATCTAACTAGAAAATACAATACACCTCGCTTCAGTTTTGCATCTAAAATTTCTTTTACTTCATGATAATTCTGATCCCCAACTGGAATAGATTCTGGAACTTGGGGTCAACGGTGCCAAGGCGTAGCTCCAGGGTCCCTCCGGAGTAAACTGCAATGAAAGATGGGGTGTATCTTACTAAACATCTTAGGCAAATCGAGTTCTGCTGTCACTTTATTGATTACACGTTTAATACGGAACGGCCCCAAAAACTTGTAGGCAAGTTTTTTAGAAGGTTGCGGTAATGGTAAGTTCTTGGTCGATAGAAATACAGTTTCACCCACTTTAAAGTCCCAAGATGGTGTATGGCTCTTATCATAATGTTTTTATATATGTTTCTTTTGCCATGTCCAGGTTCTTTTGGATATTTTTCCACGTTTTCCCTAGCTTTCCCTACCATTGTTCAAAAGATGAAGGTATTTCAGGCAAGTTCCCCCCAGGTAGGAGGGGGAATGGTTTCCCTTCATAACCATTTACTACTAGAAAAGGAGAAGTCTTTGTGGAACTGTGCACACTGTTATTATATCCATACTTGGCAAAGGGGAGAAGGTTTGCCCAATTTGATTGTTGGTAATTTACAAAGCATTTAAATATTGCTGTACCAAGGCGTTTACCCTTTCCATCTGTCCGTCCATCTGGGGATGGTACGCCAAGCTCAGTCCCTGTTCAATTCCAGTTCGTTTACAAAACTCCCGCCAGAAAGTGCCAATGAACTGTGAGCCCCGGTCGCTAATTAGCTTATCCGGGAATGAGTGTAATTTCACATGTTGAAAAAATAACTGCGCCAGTTTCTTAGCCATTGGTATTTGTGCACATGGGACAAAATGAGCTTGCTTAGAAAAGGTGTCCGCTACTACTAGTATTACGGTTTTTCCTTGAGAGGGAGGCAGCTCCACGATAAAATCCAGTGAGACTACCGATCATGGTCTGGTGGCCATTTCTAAAGGTTGCAACAGTCCGGGAGATTCCCCCCCTTCTTTTAGCCATTATACATATTGGGCAGGAGGCAACGTAGTTTGAAATGTTCCTTTTCATGAATGGCCACCAAAATTGCCTATTTACTAAGTGTAGGTTTTTGACGTAACCGAAGTGCCCTAGATTTTGCTGTCGTGACAAAATTGGAGCACTTCTTTTTGGAGACTTTCTGGCACGTACAGTTTACCGTCTTTATACCAGAATCCTACTTCCCCCTTTACCACTCCTTCAGGTCTGGATTCTCCTTCTTTTTCTACTTCATTGATTAGTTTCTCTCCCCCCCCATCTCTCTGCTAATTGCTCGCGCTTTGCTTTTGAGCATGTAGCTCTGCTTTTTCTGCCCACCCCATAGAATATAGGGATTAGTTCGATTGTACAGTCAGTGCCCCTATGGGGTGGGAGCTCATTTGCTTCTTCCTCACTGAACACCTGTTTTAGGTCTCTATACTCCTTTGGGATCGATTTTACTTCTAGGGTCAGACACAGTTTTTTGTTTACCGGGGGTGGTTCCGGACCCCAATTCATGTTCCAGTGGTGGTGCTCACACCTCCTGTCTCTGAAATCTATTATTTGATCTCCCCACCTTATGTTGGGTTCATGCTTCACTAACCATCCGACCCCCAAAACAATGTCAAAGGATGAGGATGGGGCTATTACAAATAATTCAGTGTCCCAATGGTCTTCTATTCCCATTGGTACCACTTGTGTTTGTTCGGTACAGGGCTCCCCTCTCATTACAGTTCCATCCATTTGCTCAAACTGTATGGGGTGCAGTAGTAGGAAGTCCCAGTGCTTCCACCAACTTGGGGGTGATTATGTCTCTAGTGCACCCTGAATCTAGTAAGGCCCGAGCATGTATAAAGCGTTTCAGGCTGGGGTTTAACGAAGTCAATGGGATGAAAAACAAAGTCCCTGTTATTCTTACCCGTAATGGTGCCGTTAATTCCGCGACCTGCTGCTCAGCACCTCTCAGTGCAGGTTGTCCCTGTTTCCCGCTGGTTCATTCTCCCAGTCGACTTCTCCCATCTCATCCACTACGATAATCTCCTCCTCCCTCGAAGCGCCAATGCAGAGCTACCTTTCGCGGGCTCTTTTGCTTGTCCTTCTGTCTTCTTCACCTTGGGTGCGCTCGCCTTTGGAGTGAGGGGGAGGCCTCAAGGTCGTTCCAGGCAGTTAGCTGCCAGGTGGTTTGGGTCGCCATATTGAAAGCAGCATCGAGGGGGGTAGCCGGTTTGGTAGCGCCCCCAGTTTGGCTTGCTTTTTTCCCTTCAGGTTTTGCCCCCGACCGAGACTCACATCCCCCCTTACTCCCTTGCTGCTATTGACACTGGAGAGCCACTCGCTTCATATTAGTTTCTACTTCGCCTGCTAGTCGCACCCACCCTACCAACGTGGTAGGGCTGGCTTGTTGAAGGGCTCAATCCAGTACACTCACATTTAGGCCTCGCTGGAATTGCTCTATCTTCATTTGCTCACTCCTCCCTTGTATTTTTGCTGCATTGGCCCTGAAGTCGGCTGCATAGTCTCTTACCATCTTGGACCCTTGTTATAGGTCTCGCAATGTGGTGAAGGCTCTTGTTTCTTGCAGAGAGTACTCGTACTGGGTCAGGAACACTGCTATATTGTCCAACTCGGGGCTCCTGGTCTCATACAGGCTCACATACCACCGCTTGGCTGCCCCCTTCAGTGGACCCCAAATAGTCCACTCTGCTGAACTCGTCGGGGAAGGTGTTCCCCCAATAATACATAAAGCTACTCGCTTGTATTGAGAAATACTCTACCTCTTCAGGATCCTCATCAAAGGTGGCATCCAAGTCTCGACCCCACCCATAGTTGCGTGGTAACGGTGGTGGTGGTTGAGGTTGCGGCACTATTGGGGATGGCGGGGGAGGGAGCGGTTCCCCTCTTAGACCAGGTGGTTGCAGTGTTTTTTCCAACTGCCTTCTCACCTCTTGGACCATGAAGGTGGTATTGGTTTGCATTTCATCTCGTAGCCCCTTGGCCATCTCGGCCATCTCAAACCTCACTGTTTGGAGGAAATCCTGGATGTCAGGATTTGGTTCTTCCTCTTCTCCTCGTCTGGGTCCGGACATGGCCATTCTCTGTCATCCCGGCCATCTCCCCCGCTCACCTCCGAAGTGCCCTGGTTGCTATCCTCTCCCATTCTTGAACGTTTGGGGGGTAGCGCCAGGATCGCTTCTCTCCGGGCTGGTGCTCCGTCCATGAGGGTGGTGGACTTTCGAGGGACCCACACTTTGGGAGTGATGAACAGCCACTGGATGTGTAGCAGAGACCCTCTCTCTGCCACTCTCCTAGTGTCGAAGATGTGCCACGGGGGAGTTTGTAGGTTGGCACCTTCTTGCTCCTCGTCTAACGGCCGCTTTAACTAGTTTGGAACGTCTCCATTGTCTGGAGCTCTCTCCGACATATGGTTAGAAAGTTGCAAGTTCGGTTACGTTCCTCAGTTAGATTACTTCCAAAATGTCAAGCATCGATATTTCTCAATAATCAGTCTTTTGTTGTTAAATCAAAAGTTGCTTTATTGTAGAAACTGCATAGCTTTATCAAGGACAGAATCCTTGGAAGTAATGATGTGTACAGACTCACATAGTTACTTTATAGGATAGCTTCAAAGGATAACATACAGATGCAATTTGAGACACGAGTTCAAAGGTTACTACTACGTATCTCTTTTATGTTAAGGAATGCAAGTAATAGAAACATCTCCCTTTCTCACACTTTCTCTGCAAGTAGATAAGACTGTGTGAATCTGGGGGAGAGGTGTATCACACTGTTACCAGTTAAGCTAACCTAAACATCCTTGAGCCAGATGGATTTATTATTGCCCTTAGGTTGTAAAGGGGGGGGCAGAAGAGCTTGGTGTCCTGTTCTTTGTCTGAGGAACTATAATGACTCTCAGAAATATGCATGCTTGACAGCCTAGCATAAAATGATTATAATGTCAAATAGACCATTAGAGGGAGCAAAACACATGAAGAACAGAAATCCTCCCCCCAAAGCAATAGGAACGTGCAAACGAGGAAACTGAGAAGGAAGGAAAGCCATGTGTTTGGTGAGAGCAATATTAATTTGTAATTTGAAGCTGTATGCCACTTTTGCTTGTGGGATTTAGGAGAGGAACAGAAAAAGATTCCAAAACCCATCTCTCTCCATCTTACCGGCCTTCTTCACAGCTTTTCTCTCTATTGTGGAAAGTATAGGAGTAGCTTGTGTAGGAGTTCTCCCGCGCCCTGGAAGTCCAGTGGTACCAATGCTATTGGAGGCTCTTGGCTCTGACCCAGTCAGTGGCAGCTCAGAAGTGTTCTCAACTTGGTTTGATCTGAGTGGGCTTTTTTCACTTCCCAATCTGCACCTGACCCCAGGTCCCTTCCAAATACCTTCACATCTGTGCATACTTTATGTTATGTAAAGTAATGGCAAGCTAACCCAAATCCTGTGCAAAATAAAGCTAAATTCTGCAACCTGAATAAATTAAGCAAATTAAGCATGTTATTTTGCAAAACTTGTTATATGTATTCTTGTGATGAGGAGGAATCTATACAGGGTGCTGAATCTCTTCTTCATGGCCACCATATTGAGTCCTTTTCTGGCTTCTAAGATTTAAAAAAAAAAAACATGAGCTAACTCACACTAACTCAGCTTAGAGGCAAAACTGGTTCCAAGTACTTTTTGCAGTTGTTGTTTGACCTTTAGCACCAGAAATTTGTTCTTTATTCAGAGGGAACAGGCTTGTAGTCCATTAAAGGTGAAAAGACAGGGAGGTCTGATAAAGAAATAGCAATGATGCAGATAAACTGGGACTTGTTAGTAGCAGACAGCCAAGAATCTGCATGTTCCAGCATATCCACAGAATGATGGCTGGAATGATTTTTGTACATGTGGAAACATTCTATTTGAAAGGTGAATCCATTCAACTAGATTATAGTAGGGTTACCATATTTTGAAAAGCAAAAAAGAGGACATATTTCCTGAATGACTACGTCAATCTGACCAATCTCATTTAAATATCCCTCCTGCAGGGCTTTTTTTGAGTAGGAATGCACAGGAACGCAGTTCTGGCTGGCTTGGTGTCAGGGGTTTGGCCTAATATGCAAATGAGACCCTGGTGGGCTTTTCCTACAAAAACCATATGTGAAATAATGGTGATGTCAGGGGTTTGGCCTAATATGCAAGTGAGTTCCTGCTGGGCTTTTTCTACAAAAAAATCCCTGCCCTCCTGATAATTGCTACTATCTAGGAATATTCCTAACCTTCCAACCCCCAACAAAGACATTTACATCAGGTTTTTAAACAGACCCCAAAAAGGGCGTGTCCTTTAAAAAGAGAATGGATTCCATCTACCCACGATTTCCAATTCAGAATTTAGCAAAATAATCTTTGGGCCGGATGCCCATAGTGGTTTCCATGTAAGTTGCACACATGGGAATCATTCCATGGAAGCCAAATGAAATTAAAAGGGACTCTTAAAAGGAACTATATTACCAGTAGTGATAAAATTTCAGTTCATCAGATCAATAACTATCAGTTGGAGTATGGCAATGAAGAAAGTTATGATCCTCTATTTTATGTATTATGTTTATGAGATTTTAAATCTGTTGTGTTTAATTGGATATGTTTTATTTATTGTCGTTGCAATGTTTTAATGTTGTAAGCTGCTCTGAGTCCATCTAGCGGGATAGGGTGGGTATAAGTCGCAAATTAAATTAAATTAAATTAAATAATAAACCCTGTTAAATTCATAGGGAACAATCCGGCACACAACTAAACTTCAATGTGCCACACCCTGAGTTGTGCCATGGCTTCACTTTCCACTTCTGTAGTTCACCTCTAATTTCTTTGCTGAAAATTGCACCTCTTAAACTCAGCTTTCAAGAGAGAATTGTGTTTGCAGCATGTTACAGGGTGCTAGATTCTTTTCAGGAGTGCACTGAATAACCAGCAACTTACCCGTGGTTTGAACAAAGCAGGAATCATATAAAATGATTTATATATTATGCCCTGGCATCTAGCTAAAAAAATATGAATTCAACATGACTTGCTTTCTTCATTGCCATATTAGGTATTCCAGCTGATAGCCAACCATCCCAGTTCTTAAAATGTGAAAGAGGCAGATTACCAACCTTTTGCCTTTTTGGGGGGGTAGATCAGGGGTGGCCAACGGTAGCTCTCCAGATGTTTTTCCCTACAACACCCATCAGCTCCAGCCATTGGCCATGCTGGCTGGGGCTGATGGGAGTTGTAGGCAAAAAACATCTGGAGAGTTACTGTTGGCCACCCCTGGGGTAGATGATTATCTGTGCTCCATGAGGTTTTTGCAAAATTTTGATAGCTCAGCATCACATAACATTCAGAGAAACTCTAAGTTCATGCATTCAAGTTATGGTTGCCAGCTCAGGGTTGGGAAATAGCTGGAGATTTTGGGGGTGGCGCTTAGGGACAATGGGATTAGGGCTGGAAGACACCTCAGCAGGGGTGGAATTCTAGCAGGCGCTCCTTTGCATATTAGGCCACACACCCCTGATGTAGCCATAAGCCTTGTAAGCTCTTGGAGGATTGGCTACATCAAGGGTGTGTGGCCTAATATGCAAAGAAGCTACTGTAGAATTCCACCCCTGCACCTCAGCGGGGTATAATGCCACAGAGTCCACCCTCCAAAGTAGCTGTTTTCTCCAGGGGAACTCAGCTCTGTAGTCTGGAGAGCACCTGTAATTCCAGGAGATCTCCAGATCCTATGTGGAAGTTGGAAATCCTAACTCAATTGCCAATTTCATAAACAACACACAGTTTGATGCAACCATACTGAGAACACCAGCCATGTTCAGAATCTTCAAATCCATGGGCTGGATCCAACCGACAATTTCCAGTAATTCTCCTTCTTGCTCCAGACCTTCCCCGTCATTCCTCAGGGTCCCCATCCCCACTCACAGCAGCACCTTGTAGAAAACAGTGGGCTGCAGCGGGTGGCAGAAACATTCCATTCCGCTGATGGAAAATTTAGCCTGGATGCAACCCTGTGGCTTCCTCTCCACTGCCTAGCAGTTGCTGCCAGTTTTCAGGCATCCTCTTTGTTAGTGCAGACCATGTTGTAATACATAACAAATGTGCACAGTGATGTGGGAATCACAGGGGTTTACCCACATTTATTGTTTTTTGAACCATGGTGTGCAAACAAAATAGGTAGTTTGTGGCTCTATTCAGACATAACACAAAACTCTGGGTCACCTCTAACTATGGTTAGTTGCTATGAGCAGGATTCCGCTTGCAGATGATCACTCGCTTCCTGGTTTGCCTCAACAAGGGCCAGTCTTATCCATATAGGGCTGCCAGCTCTGGGTGGGGAAATTTGGGGAGTGGCCTGGGAAGAAGGGCAGGGTTTGGGGAGAGAAGAGGAGAGACTTCGGCAGGATGCACCTTTCAAAGCAGCCATTTTCTCCAGGGGAACTGATCTGTCATCTGGAGAACAATCGTGATAGTGGGAGATCTCCAAGTCCTGCATGGAGGCTGGCAACCAAAGGGAGGCTGATACCAGGGAACAAGCCAGGGTGTCCACTTTTAGGGGGAGGGCATGAAGCTCAGTCTGGGACCTGGGCCCAATCATTCGCTCTCACCTTGACCTACCTCACAGGGTTGTATTTATTTCAGTGCCTTTCTATCTAATGGGAACCTCAAGTGGACTACACAGTTTGCCACTCCTCTGTTTTTGCTTATCCACAGCCTTGTCAGGTAGATCAGGATGAGAGTGGGTGACTGACCCAAGCTAATATGGCAGAACCTGTGTCTCCAAGACCCTTGTCCCACACTCTAACCCCTATGCAGGTGGAGACTTTATATATTTCAAATGCATTTCTTCAAAGAAATTAATCTTACTACCTCTTTGTTCTTTTTCAAGGAGGATTTCATTGTTTGAATATTCCCTCACTAAGGTTGCCAAATACATGTGGACACTCCAGCAGCCAGCGGATTTATAAAAAATTATAAATCACCTTTATTGATGACATAGCACTTCCAGGGAAAACTTGGAAGTTATGTCAGTTCATCTCTAGGAACTGGCAGAAACTGTGAAGTAAAACCATAGCTTTTCCGGCAGTTCCAAAAAAATTGTGATGGTGCTTGTGGGAGAACTTGGAAGGTTAGATTCTTTGACCTCTCTGGTTCTTAAACAAGAAGATTTCTTCTTCTTCTTCTTCCCCTTTATTGAATTCTTACTGCTCTCAAGAATCTGTCCCTTCTGGAGCATTTTTAGGCTTCAAGGGGTTCTCTTTTCTTTTAATTACTTTGCGAAGTGTAAAACACCGGGTTCAATGTATGGATGTTCAAAACAGGAACATGCTTTATTACTACTCAGAAATAAGACAAGATGGTGGGGCCATGACCCCACATATGCATGCAAAAGAAACACTCCCCAAGATCCCCATACCAAATCAGAACCATTAAGCTTTGTGCCAAACCTGCTTATTGGTCCCCTTAGAGTCAGGTCTCTTATTGTAGTCTCTAGAGGCCTGTTTCATGCGTGCGTGAATGCACCCGCCAGCATGAAACTCAGTACACAACACCCCTGCCCCCCCCCCCAAATTCCAAACTACCTACACACCATTTTCCAGGTACTCTGGCCAGCAACGTTCCCTCTGTGAGTATCAAGGCTCCGCTGGGAGAGGAGCTGGAATCAGGCTTGATGCAGCTGAAACTTTGCTCGACTGCAGTGGGGAGGCAGAAACATTGTCTGGAACATCCACAGCCTGGGGAAGGGGTTCCACGTCTTGGCTCTCGAGCGATGGACTGAGAGGTTCTGGCTCGCCCTTGGTCCACGGCAACACTGACTGTTCCTGGTCTTTGTCTTCCTCTGTTGTTCCTGGGCTCCCCAGCTCCTCTGGCAGCATCCAGTGCTGCAGCTGGTCAATGTGCCTGTGGAGGAGTTGGCCTCCATTGGTTGACACCTCATATGAACATGGACCGGTGACTCGGATCACTCTGGCTGGGACCCATGCCGGCCCACTTGCATAATTTCGGGCATAAACAGAGTCCCCCAGAAAGAACCCCCTGGGAGCTAACAGGAGTTAGGCACTGCTCCAGAGCCCTGTCCAGGTGTAGCTGATCCAATGAGTAGTAAGCCCATGAGGAGTTCCGCTGGACTACAGCTGGTGGTTGCGTTTACTCAGTGGCTGAACAAGGAATGCTGCCACTTAGTGGTCCCAGTCCCTTTGTATGATTCTGTGGAGGGATTCCTTGGTCATGTGCACCATTTACTCTGCTTGCCCATTGGTGGCTGGGTGAAAAGGAGCGGACCGAATGTGGTGAATTAAGAAGCACCCCAAGAACTCCTGGAATTCCCTGGAGGTGAAGTCGGTTCCATTCTTGGTCGTGACCATGTCTGGCAGACCATGGGTGCAGAAAACTTGTCTGAGGGCCAGATGGTGTCTTGTGCTGATGTCGAAGCTATGTGTATCACCTCTAACCATTTGGTGTAGGAGTCCACCAGAATGAAAAAATAGCTCTTGGAACAGGTCTGCAAAGTCAAAATGTAGCCTCACCCATGGTGTGCAAGTAGGCTCCCACTTGTGCCGGGTGCACTCAGAAGCTCCAGGTGAGTTTCCACTTTTCCCTTGCCTCTATCTCCTTGTTCAGTCTGGGCCACCACACATCACTTCATGCACACGATCCCCGGATGTGTCTCATGCAGGCCCTCTAAGACAGGGGTGTGAAACTCATTTGTTATGCGGGTCAGATCTGACATAAATGAGACCATTTTGGGCCAGACCTTGTTGGGTTGGGCCGAGCCATGCAGGGGCCAGGCCATATGTGTACCTATTTAAGATTAGGTAGCAGAGATATAAATTTTATAAAGAGCACACACTAACACAAATATGCTTTTTTAAAAACTTAAAACGTTAAAACGTTAGCACTCATTGGTCTTAAAGATGCTTTCTTTGCATTTCTCCCACGGAATCCAGGGAACTGGGCAAAGGAAGCTCTGGCTCTTTCTTTCCTTCCCAGGAGATAGGGGAGGGGGAGCCACAGCCAATAGAAGGAAGAGAGGCTTGGCTCAGTAGCTCTGCTGTGCAATTGAGAGAGCCTGGCAAAGCAAGCTATCCCTTCCCCCCTTCCTCCCCAAGGGAGGAGCCTCAGCCAATGGACAAAATAGAGGTTTTGCTATGTAGCTCCTGTGTGATTGAGCAACCCTAGAAAAGCAAGCTGTGTTGCAGAAGGAAGCAAGAGAGAGGGAGAAGGAAGCAGATGACAACCAGTTCCTCAGGGGCCTGATAGGAGCCCTTCGGGGGCCTGATTCGGTCCCCAAACTGCATGTTTGACACCCCTGCTCTAACACTTGTTTGTGCAGCTGCGGGGGAACCACTATGCAGCTTCCTGTAAGCAGGCACCCCTTGTGGGCTGACAATTCATCCTTTGCAGGAGGCAAAAACTGTAAACTCCATCCCCTCCCCACCCAGTCCAGAACACAGGAGAGGATGCAATTCCAGGCCGTGTGCTTAGCGACATCTGAAGTTGGAGGGGCCGGTTGGAAAGTTCCTCCACCAGCAGGATCTGGTGAGCAGGAGCAGGGTCAGGATTAATGGAGTGGAGCAGTAGCATGGCCCATGGACTTCCCGGGGCAATAGATGAGATTGTACCAGGGGTCTCCAGAAAGATGGCCCAGAGCAGGACCCTTGGTGACAGGATCTGCAGGGTTTGCCTGTTCATGGTGAGCAGTCCCAGCAGGGGCTTGTGGTCAGTGGCAATGGTGAAGGGCCACCCATACAAGTAATCATGGAACTTTTTCACCCCCGCCATGATGGCTAGTGCTTCCTTGTGGATCTAGGAGTAGTTCTGTTCCATTGATGACAAGGTACAGGAGTAGTAGGCCATGGGCACCTCCCGGCCATCTGGCAACTGATGCTCCAGCACAGCCCCAATGCCATAGGGAGAAGCATTGCATGTTAGGACCACAGGCAAGGACTCGTGAAAGTGGTGCAGGACCTTGTTGGAGATGAGAAGATCCTTGACTGCTTGAAACACAGTCACCTGCTTCTTACCCCAGACCCCATGGAGCCTTCATGTCCAGCAAACGGTGGAGTGGCTTGGCCAGCACAGCCTTGAGGGGCAGGAAGGAGTGATAGAAGTTGGGATAGAAAGTCCCAGAAAAGCTTGTAATTCCACCTTGGAGGTGGGTGTGGGAGCCTGCACGATGGCGCGGACCTTCTCTGGAGTGGGGTGAATGCCGGCGGCATTGACTGCAAGCCCCAGAAACTCCATAGAATCATAGAGTTTGAAGGGATCTCTAGGGTCATCTAGTCCAACCCCTGCACAATGCAGGAAACTCACAAACACCTCCCCCTAAATTCACAGGATCTTCATTCCTGTCGGATGGCCATCTAGCCTCTGTTTAAAAACCTCCAAGGAAGGAGAGCCCACCACCTCTTGAGGAAGCCTGTACCACTGAGGAATCCCTCTAATGGTCAGGAAGTTCTTCCTAATGTTGAGCCGGAAACTCTTTTGATTTAATTTCAACCCATTGGATCTGGTCCTACCTTCCGGGGCCACAGAAAACCCTGCCACGACTGAGACGCGGACTTTTTTGATAGTACATTAAATCCAGAATAAGAATGCTTCTGACGACTCCCGCGCGTACTTTCTATGTTTGAACGTTCTATTGTAGCTGACTCATCGCAAGCACACATCCGCTTCCCTGTGAGAGCCCACTCCAAATGATATCATTGCACCAGCAATCGTTGACTCAGCCTTCCAACCTTCTGAGGTCAGTAAAATATGTACCCAGCTTGCTGTGGGGGAAAGTATAGATGACTGGGGAAGGCAATGGCAAACCACCCGGTAAAAGGTCTGCCATGAAAACTTTGTGAAAGCAGCGTCACCCCAGAGTCGAAAACGACTGGTGCTTGCACAGGGGACCTTTCCTAAATGGGGGGGGGGGAGGCAGATCGCCCACCTTTGCTGTCTCCCTGCCAGGGGAAGAAGATGACCCACCTTTGCCATCTCCCCGCCAGGCGGAGAGACAGCAAAGAGAGTTGCCGTGCTCCCCCCCCCCCATTTAAACACCAGGGCAGGGTGTTTAAATTGTGGGGGGAGGAAGATCACCCACCTTTGCTGTCTCCCCGTCAGGCGGAGAGACAGCAAAGAGAGCTCCTGGGCTTCCCCTTCCTTTCTGGGTGTTTAAATGGGGGGGGGGGGGCAGATCGCCCACCTTTTCTGACACCTTAAAAAAAAAAAGGGAATGTACCAAATACATGGAAAGAAGCCGTTATTTCCTTGATACCTAAAGAAGATAGAGATGCCACGAATGTGAAAAAATACAGACCAATTTCACTTTTGAATAACGATTACAAAATATTTACAAGAATTCTGGCAGAACGACTTAAACAATATTTGATAAATTTTATAAAGGAAGATCAAGCTGGTTTCCTTCCCAAAAGACAAATAAGAGACAATATTAGAACTGTTGTAAATATTGTAGAATATTATGAAAGACATCCAGAAAAAGAAGTAGCATTATTCTTTGCGGATGCAGAGAAAGCATTTGACAATTTAAACTGGGACTTTATGTTTGCAGTAATGGATAAGATGTAGCTTGGAGAAAGCTTTATAAGAATGATAAAAGCAATATATTCTGAACAAAGGGCAAGGCTGTGTGTTAATGCAGATCTTACAGACGAAATGAAAATCAGCAAAGGTACTAGACAAGGCTGCCCGCTTTCACCATTGTTCATAATGACTCTTGAAATTTTATTGATGCAGATTCAAGAAGAAAAAGATCTAGAAGGATTACAAATAAAAGGATATACCTACAAGTCCAGAGCATTTGCTGATGACATAATGTTTATAAATGAAAACCCCATACAAGTTACACCTTTGTTATTAATGAAAATACAGGAGTTTGGGGAGTTGGCGGGACTTTATATAAATAAAGAAAAATCTAAAATTTTGTGCAAGAATATGCAGATAAATAGACAAGAAGAATTACAAAGACTAACGGGCTGTGAAGTTACCTCTAAGGTAAAGTACCTAGGGGTAGAGATAACAATGAAAAATATTGATTTGTTTAAGAATAATTATGAGAAGTTATGGCGTAGAATAGAGGAAGATGTGCTAAAATGGAACAAGCTCAATTTATCATTGCTGGGCAGAATAGCTGCAATAAAAATGAATATTCTACCAAGGATAATGTATCTGTTTCAAACTATTCCTATTGTGAAAGATGCTAAACAGTTCGATAAATGGCGAAGGAAAATTTCTGAATTTGTGTGGGCTGGGAAGAAACCAAGGATTAAAATGAAAATCTTGACAGATGCAAAAGAGAGAGGTGGATTCCAATTACCAGATTTGAAATTGTATCATGAAGCAGTTTGTTTAGTATGGATGAAAGAATGGATAACGATGTTAAATAAAAAACTTTTAGTGTTGGAAGGCCATGGAAAAAAATTTGGCTGGCATGCATATTTATATTACGGAAAAAAGAAGATGGATGGCCTTTTCTCTCACCATTATATAAGAAGTAATCTACTAAATGCATGGATAAAGTATAAGAAATATGGTGATGAGAGGAGACCTTTGTGGATAGTGCCAGCTGAAGTGATAAAGATAACAGCTAAAACAGCCAAAGAAAAACGGCTATCTTACAATCAGCTACTAAAAATACAAAGTGGAAAAATAGAACTGAAAACTGCAGAAGAACTGAGTTACAAATAGGACAAAGTTTGGTGGAGAATGATATCAAAACTGAAGGAATAAGGAAGGAGCAAACAGAAATGGAAAGAGTTCTACTTGGAGATAATGAGAAATTAATTTCAAAAGTATACAAATTACTCTTACAATGGTCTACAGAAGATGAAGTAGTGAAATCTCAAATGATAAAATAGGCAATTAATGTAAATAAAGAAATAAAGATGGAATCTTGGGAATATTTGTGGAATAATTCTATGAAACTCGCAACATGTCATAGTATTAAAGAAAACTGTTTTAAGATGATGTACAGATGGTATATGACTCCAAAAAAATTAGCAAAGATGAACAACAAGATGCCAGATGGGTGTTGGAAATGTAAAAAGCATGAAGGTTCTTTCTACCATATGTGGTGGACTTGTGAAAGGGCTAAAATGTTTTGGCAAAAGATTCAGCAAGAGATTTCTAAGATTTTGGGATATGAATTCAATAAAGTGGCAGAGACTTTTCTGCTGGGATTACAAATGGAAAAATTTCCAAAAGAAGACAGAACTTATGTCATGGAGTGAAATGGACAAATTAACAAGAAAATCAAGAGACTATGATTTGGAACTTTTTAAGTTGGAGTGGAAGAAATTCAGAAGATACATAGAAAAAGAGTGGAAAATAAAAGGACATTGGACAATCTTTGATAATGATTAAGGTTTTTAAAATAAGAATATAACTTTTGGTTTTTTCTTAACAGTTAAGGGTACCTTTAATATTTGTTTCCTTTAAGTAAATAACACTGGCGGGGGTCAAGTAACGGGGGGAGGGGTGGGGGAAAAGTAAGATATGGGGTAGAAAGTTTTTTTTCGTTTACTTTAAGTTTTTATAAGTTGTAGATATAGTTTTGCTACCATATGTTACTAATAAAAATTGTTTATTCACGAAAAAAAAAGCCAAGTACAATATCCCACGTACTGTGCTTGCATGAGTGTGGAAGACCTCTGATCAACCAGCGATGGGACCAACGCTGCTTAGAACTGAAGGATGGAGGGATGTCTGATCAGGAAATTCGTTGTAAAAAAGCTGCGGGTATAATAGCGATGGGTTAGGGATGGATTTAATGGTGAGTGTGACCGTGGCCACAGGCTATCTGAATTCTCAGCCCTTTCCCTCGGTACTGAGAAATAAGGGAAAAGACATATCTCTATGAGGAGAAAGACTAAAAAAGTAAGGTAGTCCCCTGTGCAAACTCCAAGTCGTTACCGACCCATGGGTTAATGTCACATCATGACGTTTTCTTGGCAGACTTTTTACAGGTTTGCCATTGCCTTCTCCAGTCATCTACACTTCACCCTCAGCAAGCTGGGTACTCATTTTACCGACTTTGGAGGGATGAAAGTGAAAGCTGGAAATTTAGAGAACCTTCTTAAATTATCATTACCACTGTAAAGCGATATATCAATATTTTAGCACCAGTTTTAAAAAATAAGGGGCATGCTCTGACACCACTGGTAAGACACTAATGACACTGGTAAGACACCCTCCCTTAGAGAGGGACAGTGGCTCAGTGGTAGAGCATCTGCTTGGTAAGCAGAAGGTCTCGGGTTCAATCCCCGGCATCTCCAACAAAAAAAGGGTCCAGGCAAGTAGACGTGAAAACCTCAGCTTGAGACCCTGGAGAGCCGCTGCCAGTCTGAGTAGACAAGACTGACTTTGATGGACGCAGAGTCTGATTCAGTATAAGGCAGCTTTCTGATGTTCCCTTGAAAATCCTCATTATTGAAGGCACATGCAGAAGCAAATAAACCAACTCCACAATCCATGGTCATTTTGTAGAAGAGGCACAGGAACTCATTAGCACAACTCATTTGCATATGCCAAACACCCCTGTCATCATCATAGAAGGTGTAATAAATTATATCAGCTCAGCATCTACCTTAAAACGCTTCTTGAATTATCCTTGTCATAATAAAACCTGACTCCCATCATATTTTTACATTACTTTCTCCTATGTGGCCACAGTGGCATGAGAAAGATTTCCATCTGCTTTATAGGTTTGGGTTATTTTCCCATTTTTTTTGTGTGTGGTGGGGAGAGATTAGAAAGTTTGTCAAATCTTGGAGTTCAGTAAAAATTCTCACAGGGGTTTGAACAATGGAGCCCAGAAGCAAGTTTTTTTTTTTTGGGGGGGGGGGGGGTAAGAAAGGTCACAATAAAATTTAGAGGTTCCAGAGCTCTGCTCCTGTGAGCTCCTGCCCAAAATGAGGCCTGTCCACAATGATGAATATGTACAGGGAGGACAGACATGTGGAAATAGGGTTGCCAAGTCCAACTGAAAAAATATTTGGGGACTTTGGGGGTGGAGCCAGGAGACTTTGGGGGTGGAGCCAGGAGTCTTGGGGGTGGAGCCAAGAGCAAGGCTGTGACAAGCACAATTAAACCCCAAAAGGAGTTCTGGCAATCACATTTAAAGGGACTGTGCTCTTTTAAAATGCCTTCTTTCCATAAGAAATAATGGAGGATGGGGCACCTTCTTTGGGGGTTCATAGAATGGATCATCCAGTCCAATCTTTTTGAAACATGGGGAGTGTTTTGAGAAGAGGCACAGGATGCTATGCTGAAAATCTGGTGTCTCTACCTCAAAATACAGGCCTCTGGAGCCCCAGATATCCACAAATCAATTTTCCATTATACCCTATGGGATCTCCATAGAGTATAATTGAGTTTCCAGCAGACATTTCCCTCCCTCTCCCCCCCCCCCCGCTTTCTGATTACTCTGAAATAGGGGGAGGGCCTCCAAACTGGGGGATCCCCTGCCCCCATCTGGGGATTGGCAACCCTATGTGGAAAACTACTAATGCTTGTGGATCAACTCCACAAAACCAATTCTAATGCTTGTGGATCAACTCCCAAGAACATCAGGATTAACTCCAGCATGCGGAAAAGGTCTCAGTAAAAGCACATCTTTGCATGCAGAAGTCTCAGTCTTGGCATCTCTAGTTTTTAAAAGACTCTCAGCTAGCAGATATCTGGAAAGACTTGGGTCTGTTTGGAGCCCTGGAAAGCCACAGCCAGCCTGAGTGCGGGGAATGCCAATGGCCCAATGGTTTGTCTCTGCGTTTGATGGCTTCATATTTTCACCCAGTGGTTTCCCATGGCTATAAACAAAAGGGGAAGATCAGCTGTGGGTAGGTAAACTCTGTTTCAAGGAAGCTTGTCTGGCATTTCTGAACTTCTTGGAAAAAACCTCTGAGCCCAGAGCAGAAAGCAATTTGCTTACATTTTAGGGATAAATCTAAACTCTTTGGGGGTTTTGTACGCATGCGTTAACCAAGCCAACTGTTTGCTCGTCCTCCCCTTCGGATTGGAATTTTAAATAGCTCAAAAGAATGTAAATAACCCTTTGGCAAGATTATTTGAAGAAGGAGCTTACTTACGAAGGTCTGAAGAACATAAGAATTCCTTTCTGGGGTCCCAGAGGGTAAGAAAACAACTTTTACTATCAAATTAACGAGGCAACGCCCAGGTTAATTACTCAGTGGTCGCGCGTAACTCCTGAAATAAATCATCATGGCTAAGACAATTAAAGAGTTATCTGAGCAGATTACAGCTTTCCAGGCTTTAATAATGTCGTCCCAGGACCAGATAAGATCTGAAATTAAATCAGTCAGAGATGCTGTTACAGAGTTGACTGCAGAGCTCAAGGACACACGGAACATTGCAATTTCTGCTAATGAGCTTGCCTTATCTAACAAACAGAAAATACTCCAGCTGAATTCGCAGCTTACAGAGCTCTCTGATCGTAACAGAAGAGCGAATTTGATCCTGGGTGGAATTTCAGAGGAAATAAATAATAAACTCCTGGAAGGAACTCTTATAGACTGGATGGGTGAGCAAGGAGTTACTCTGCAATCTCAGGATATTGAGAGAGCTCATAGACTGCAAAGGAGACAAGATGGGGGTGCCCCAAGGGAAGTCATAATTAAATTTTCAAGGGAAAAGACTCAGCAAATAGTTTTCAAGACTTTGAAAAAAAGGAAAGACCTTTCTTTTAGAGGAAGGAAAGTTTGGGTGAGAGAAGACTTTTGCCAGGAAACCATCAGAAAGAGAAGGCTAATGAGACCCTTTGGGCAAAAATTATATGACAATAAGATTAAATTCTCTTGGGGGTACCCCTCCTCAATAATTATTTTTAAAGACGAAAAAAGGCTGGTGGCCCGCAACCCTAAGGAAGCAAGAGATCTCCTCACTCGCCTGGCCATCGCCATAGACGACCTGAGAGACCCGAGAGAGGAGGAGGAGGAAGAAGAAGAAGAAGAAGAAGAAGAAGAAGAAGAAGAAGAAGAAGAAGAAGAAGAAGAAGAAGAAGAAGAAGAAACAGTGGAGCTCGGTGTGGACCCGGGAGAAGGAAGCTCAAGTAGACAAGAGAAAAGGCCAAGAACGGACTACTAAAGGGAAGTATAAAATATTTTGAGCTAAATTTAGCTATAAGCTAGAAGGGGAGGGTGGGATGCGTGCCCCCTGGAAGGTGGAAGACAGGATGATGGTCTCATCCAGAAAGTTGTCTGTGCCACAGGGGAAGGGAATAGGGGTGGGGTTTTCAGTAAGAAGTATAGAAAAATACCCTCAGCCATTAGGGCCCAAGTTTGTTACATATAAAGAGAATGGATAGATCTTTAAGAGTCCTTTCACTGAATGTGAATGGTCCAACATCAAATCTTAAGAGATTCAGAGTAATTAAAATGGCTAAAGAACAAAGAATAGATCTGTTGTGCCTACAGGAAACTCACTGTGACGGAACCGGCCCGATTCTGCCTTCAGACCCGGTCCCGTCAGCTCCCTATTGAGTCGCCAACTCCTGGAGGGAGCTATTTCTCCTCCTGCCCCTTGGGCTCGCTGCCACCACCTGCTCAGTCTAGGGGTTCAGATTGAGAGGAACAGGACTCCCAATCCCCCTCTCCAGCTATGAGGCCGGGCCTCAAAGTCCTCTGCCACCCTGTACTTGGGTATCACAGAGACCTCAGCACTTCTTTGGGGAACCCCTGGAGGATTGGCACCTTATCCAACTGCATGCCTTCCCCCTTGCCCGGGGCCCCCTTTATAAAACAGCGTGGTCTAAGGCGGTTGGGGATCTACGTGGTACAGAGATGGACTGCCAGCATTTAAAACAGTAAAAATATTTAATAAAAAGAGAAAAAGAAAATAAAAGAAGAACAAAACAAAAACAGTTGCATGTAAGCACAGCACAGCACCCGCACAGCAAACAGCATGACAAAGAAAATGTGTTATAAACGCATCCTACTGTCCCTGATCTAAACACACCCTGCCTTTGGGGATGACTTACTTGGTCTTACTGCCTGGAGGCCTCATTTTCCTGACTAGGCCGCATGCACAGGCAGGAGCCCCCACACTGGCAACCTCTTCCTTCGAGCTGCAGCTGAGAACTGAAAACTCCTCCTCCTAACTCACATGCAGAGAACAAAAGAACTTCCTGTCTCTCTAGGAGGCTTTCCCCCTAGTGTTGTTGGTTTGGCTCTGGAAGGGAGGGGGGGTTTGGAGGGAGGCTAGGCCCAAGCCTGCTTAGGAGTTTCATGTTTTCCCTCCCAATGAAGCACCAACATGGACTAAAATGGCGTTTCTCCACACTCACAAAAAAATAAATGATAGAAAACCATTGATAAAAGATCTGAGGTGGCAGGTTTTAGCAGAAGCAAGAGGGTCTTCCAAAGCTAGAGGCGTGGCTACATTGATTCGTAAGGATATTAAGGTGGAGAACATGGAAAAATTAGTAGATAAGGAAGGTAGATACCTCTTAGTTAAGTTTAAACTGGAAGCCATAAAAATCACTATAGTAAATGTTTATGCACCAAATAAAAGACAAAGGAAATTCTTAAACTTGGTTTTTAAGAAGATACAACAGTTTTCAGAGGGTGAACTAATTGTAGTGGGCGATTTAAATACGGACATAACCAAGAACAATAGTATTAAGCTAAGAGATTGGGGCTTGAAGGACGCTCATGAGTTTATCAATACGAGACCCAGCCCGACACATATTTCTTGTAGACATAAAACAGCATCCCGCTTAGATTATATAATTTTGGAAAAAAATAATAATATGGTGGTTAAAGAGATCAAGACCCATCCAATTTTGATTTCTGACCATGCCCCTCTAAGTATTGAATTAGAATTAAATCTTCCCTCGAAAGACCTTGGAGGTATAACAACCTGGTAATGGCAAAAGAAGAGGATAGGGAATACTTAATGACACAGTTAAAATTATATTTTAAGGAAAATAGAGGAACTGTGTCAACTAATATATTATGGGACGCTGCTAAAGCGGTAATAAGGGGCCATTTGGTTAGGAAGGAAAAAGACATAAAAAGTGAATGGTATAAAAAAAGGCAAACAAAACTTAATGAATTGGAGGAGTTACAAAAAGAAATAATGGGAAAGTGTAATCCTAGTTTACAGATTAGAATTAAAGAGATTCAAAAACAGTTGGAGGCCCTAGATATGGCAACAATGTGGAAAAGGGAAATAATGGTAAGGAACGACTTCCAGAGGAATAGCATTAATACAGCAAAAAGGTTAGCTAATTATTTGAAAGTTAAAAAGGCAAAACAATCAATTAGAACTATTAAAATTAATAATAATACAACTCATAACTCTAAGGAAATCACTAAGGCATTTGAAGACTTCTATAAAAAATTATATATGAAAAAGAATATAACGGAGGTGTGGGACGCACCTAAGCTAATCATAGAGGAGGAAGCAAAAGCCTCACTGGGTGCTGAGATTACACTCCAAGAGATAAAGGAAGTAATAAAAGCGCTCAAAAAGGGTAAATCACCAGGGCTGGATGGGTTTACTTCTGACTTTTATAAAGAAATGGTAGAAATTATAGCACCTGAATTGCAGGTAGTTTTTAACGAAGTCTTGGAAGGAAAGAAAGCTCCGGACTCATGGAAGGAAACAGAAATAATTTTGATATTAAAGCCCCAGAAAGATCCGGAAGAAGTAGGTTCGTATAGGCCCATTAGTTTACTAAATCAAGATTATAAGATTTTGCAAATAGACTTAAGAGAGTTATCCCGTCAATCATAAAAGGGAACCAATACGGTTTTATTGAGGGTAGATATATTGCCCATCCTATTAGAAATATCTTAAATGTATTGCACCATGGCCAAAAGAAAAAAATAGCTCTGTTAAAGTTGGATGTTTATAAAGCCTTTGATACTCTCTCACATGAATTCTTGTGGCAAATATTAAAGAAGACAGGTTTAGAGGAACGGTTCTTACACGCTATACAGGAAATATACAACGGAGGTAAGGCTAAAGTTAGAGTCAACACTGACCACTCACAAGCGTTCCCAATTCAAGGGGGGGTAAGACAAGGCTGTCCACTATCCCCGCTCATATTTATAATAGCTATAGAGCAACTAGCAGAGCGAATTAGAAATGCGGGGAGAATAGAGGGGTATAAGTCAGGTAATGAAGAAATGAAAATTAATTTATTTGCGGATGATATCATAGTAATTATGTCTAACCCAAAAGATGGAGTTAAAGAGATTAAGATAATTTTAGATGATTTTGAAAAGTGTTCAGGGCTCGGAGTGAATATGGCAAAATCAGAAATTCTATACCTTAATGTTAATAGAGAGGAAAAACAGGAAATAAATAGGATTACGAATATAGGAATGGGAGCCAAGAGACTTAAATATCTAGGGATAGTCCTGCAAAAAAATGTGGACAAAATGATAAAGGAGAACTATGGTAAAATATGGAAGAAATAGAGAGAGAGATGAATAAATGGAATCATAAAATACTAGGGATATCATCTAGAATAAGATCTCTTAAAATGTTCATGATACCAAAGTTAATGTATTTATTCCAAACGTTGCCCTTAGGTTTGAGGAAAAATCAATTTGAACAATGGAATAAAGCAATCAAAGTGTGGATTTTTAATAATAAAAACTGTAGGTTTCATAAGAGAATTCTATACAACCTTAAATCAGAATTAGGTTGGGGAATCCCAGATTTAAGTAAATATTATCAGGCCTTCCAACTAAGAGCGTTACTAGATTTGAGTGAGGATAAGGTACAGAAGTGGATTAATTTCGAGAATGCAGTCAACAGTGGTACTGGAAGATTTGGAATTTTTTCCACAGTGTCGACAAAAGATCTAAAATTAGCTATAGGGCCCAGAAGAGCAGCATTAGAAACCTGGATGAAATGGTACCCACAGTGGCTAGGAAAGGTTTCAAGGTGGAGCCCCCTAGAAGCTATTGTTAAGGAGGTGCATGCTATAAAATGGTGGGAAAGGCTTAAAAACAAAGGCTATTTTAGAGTGGACGATATGTTTAGGGGTGGTAAACTAAAACCCTTACAGGAAATTATAGAAGATTTAGGTAATCAATACTGGTTAAACATAGCAGGCTTGCATAAGAGAGTTAAGAAGATCAGTGAAAAGGGAGAGCTTTGGTTAGACGCTCCAATGGAAGAGATATATAAAGTAATGGCCAAACAAAGGAAGGGTCTAGTGGGGTTACTATACAGGAAAATGATTTCAAATAAAGATAAAATAATAGTACATTTACAAAAGATTTGGAGTCATGAAGGTCAGTTAACAGAGAGGTTGGCTGGGAAAATCTTGGAAGGTCTAGAAAGGATTAAAGTAATCAAATTTAAAGAACTGGAATATAAATTTTTCACAAAATGGTACAAAACTCCCGCACAAATAGCCAATATATTCCCAGGAATGAGTTCCAAGTGCTGGCATTGCAAACAATTTAAGGGTTGGTTTGCACATATGTGGTGGGAGTGTGAAGAGGTTAAACCCTTTTGGGGGGAAATTATTCAATTTATTAGAAAAGTCTGCAATGTACCATTAACCATTGGCTTTAATATGATGTTGTTAAGCACAATAGGAAGTCCGGCACTAAGTAGACCCACTCAAAACCTTGTCAAGGCAATGATACTAGCGGGGAAGGCGGTTATCGCTTTGGGGTGGAAAGATAAAAGTAAATGGTCAATAGAAATCTGGCACAGCTATTTGTTTGATTACATACAGTCTGACATTGTGGCAACAATCAACAAGGATTCCACGTGGGAAGATAAAGTCAAGGAAATCGAGACCAGATGGAATCCTTATTTAGAGTGGATCTCAGGAGAAATAAGGAAGGACATTCAGTGGAAGATCAGGACTTTGTGCCCTTGGCTGAGGGGAAAAGACTAAGAGAAGATGGG
The DNA here is from genome assembly GCF_032191835.1 of Heteronotia binoei. Lineage (NCBI taxonomy): Eukaryota > Metazoa > Chordata > Lepidosauria > Squamata > Gekkonidae > Heteronotia > Heteronotia binoei. Next base: position 383,756 of record NC_083228.1, on the reverse strand, counting down.
GAGGGTTGGGGGGGGGGAGGGTTATTTGTAATTCCAACATTCATATGCTGTAATGGCCAATTGTACAAGAGTCAATAAAACATAAAAATATTTATTTTTAAAAAAAATCTAAACTCTTTGCTGCATTTTTGGGACACTTGCATGTGGAAACCAGCGGAGGACCACATTGCCAAAGCTACACTCTCTGCACATATATGTGGCACACATATATGCATAGTGAAGGAACAATCACACAAATGTAAATTTTTGCATGTGAACCAAAGCCCATTCTTTCTTCCCCCATCCATAGTGCAATTTATTTATATTTAACTGTAATCATCTCCCTCATCCCTCATGACCTTCCTTCTCATGAAGTTTCAAACCATTTTCAACAGGGAGTGCCACCCGTTCGAGGCAGGTATCCGAGACAAGGGATGAGAGGAGCAATCTCTTTAAGCAACACTGTACATATCTGTTTAGGTTTCCCAGCTGCCCAGGCCCTGCATAGAATTCCTCATCCCAGCCCCAGCCTTCAGAAATGGAAGAGCAGCAGGGGTGGGGTGGGAGCTTCCATGGCAGTGCACTAGGAATTTCCTCAGTATTGATATTAAAGAGCATTTCCTCTCTGCTCTTTCATACAGAGATTACAGGAAATTCCAGGAGATGCTCATAGAATCATAGAGTTGGAAGGGGTCATACAGGTCATCTAGTCCAACCCTCTGCTCAATGCAGGATCAGCTTAGAGCATCCCTAACATCTTCGTCCAGCAGCTGCTTAAAGATTGCCAGTGAAGGCATCAATCTCACCAACAGAGTCATCATATCCTTCTCAAACTCCTCTTTCCTTAGCAACTGCCCTACCAGTCCCCCAGCATTTGCTTGGGAATAGGGTTGCCAACCTGCAGGGGAACTACAACTGATCTTCAGACCACAGAGAACAGTTCCCGGGGGGGGGGGGGGATGGCTGCTCAGGGAGGGAGGACTCCATGGCATTGTATCCTCCCCTCCTCAAACCCCACCCTCCCAAGCGCCTCTTCTAGATTTCCAGAAATCCCTCAATCAAAGAGCTGACAGCCCTAATAAAAAATCCCAGGCAGCCTAGCCTGAAACAACACTTGTTTGCAAACACAGGCTCCAAACAAAGCCACAGCCCTTTAAACTGGTAACCATTATTCCCCTGAAACCAATGGGATATCTGACAAATAAGTGATATCCAGGATGGTTTTGAAGCCTTAACAGGCATTGTAAAAATAAGAACCATACCATACAGGGTGTTTTCTGGATCCCACACTGGATTTTGAAAGCTGCTGCACTGATATCTTCAAATCGAATATATTTATTGTAGGCCGTCAAGCTAATCCTATCTGGGAGGCTGGCTGAGTCTCTCAGCAGTTCCTCGTTGTGGCTCACGATCTTCATTTCCCACGTCTTCACACCCCCGTCAAGGTAGTCTTCCTCTCCAAAATCTTTCAGTCTCTCAGGATTGATGGAGGGTGGTCGCTGCCCAATGACACCATTTCTTATTGGCCCATCCTTAAAGCAATGGCGGTCATAGTGAGTGGGGACATCCAGTTTTCTGCATTTACTTTCGTCCCTTAGGAGACAAGAAAGATCTGTATTAAGTGGCAGACAGAGCACTTGGGGCAAAGTAGATGTGACTCCCCCCTGCAACTGAATCAAGTGCTGCATAGGGTTGCCAAGTCCAATTCAAGAAATATCTGGGGACTTTGGGGATGGAGCCAGGAGACTTTGGGGATGGAGCCAGGAGCAAGGGTGTGACGAGCATAATTGAACTCCAAAGGGAATTCTGGCCGTCACATTTAAAGGGATGGCACACCTTTTAAATGCCTTCCTTCCACTGGAAATAATGAAGGATAGGGGCAGCTTCTTTTGGGGCTCATAGAATTGGACTCCCTTTTGGGGGGAGTATTTGGGGAGAGGCACTGGATGCTATACTGAAAATTTGGTGCCTCTATCCCAAAAAAACAGCCCCCAAAGAGCTCCAGATACCCGCAGATCAATTCTCCATTATTCCCTATGGGTATAAGTCTCCATAGGGAATAACAGAGTTCCCAGCAGACATTTCCCTCCCCTCCCCCGCTTTCTGATGACCCTGAAGCGGGGGGAGGACCTCCAAACCGGGGGATCCCCTGCCCCCACCTGGGGATTGGCAACCCTAGTGCTGCAGAGGCCTAGGGTTGCCAGCCACCAAGTGGCACCTGGAGATCTTCCACTATTACAATTGATTTCCAGATAGCCAAGATCAGTTCCTATGGAGAAAATTGCTGCTTTAGAGGTGGACTCTATGGCATTGTACCCAGCTGAGGTCCCTCCCCTCCCCTCCCTGAACTTTGCCCTGCCCAGACTCTATCCCCTAAATCTCCCAACCCAGAGGTGGCAACCCTGATTCTGATCAAGGCTATGGGGTGAGCACAGAAGTGGCCTTCCTCTCCCCCAGGCCACAGTCCCAATCTGAATCAGGCCCTTTTAATGATTGGGAAATAGGATTGCCAACCTCCAGGTACTATCAGGAGATCTCCCAGGATCACAACTGAATTCCAGCCACCAGAGATCACTTCCCCTGGAGAAAAAGGCCACTTTGGAAGGTGGGCCCTTTGGAAAATGACCCTTTGAAAGTTGGTTCCTTTGAAATCTTTCCTCTTCTGAAACCCCACCCTCCTCAGGCTCCACCCCCAAATATTCAGGCATTTCCTAACCCAGAGCCAGCAACCCTATTGGGAAACTAAAGTCTAACTGATGGGAGTGAGTGTATATTCAGGGGAAGCCAGTGGTATTGCCAGGCTCCAGAGATCTCCCAGAATTACAACAGAGCTTCAACAAAACAGAGATTAGTTCCCCTTCTTTGGAAGGTGGACTCTGGCATTATAACCCACTGAGCTCCCTCCTCTCCCCAAACCCCACCCTCCTCAGGCTGTACTCCCAGATATCCAGAATTTCTCAACCCAGAGCTGGCAACCCCAAGCTAGACTCAGCCGGTGTAATTTGGCCCTTCATGTCTGAAACTGGAGAAAAGACACAGACCCCATGGCCATATTTCGCCAGGGAGTCAGGTTCTCAGTGGCACATCACACATCCCGCAAACACAGCACTGCATGCAGAGTCAGAGGGTAAGTTTGGTTAAGGATACAACTGAGCTCATGAGTAAGTCAAAGAAGTAATGTGCTAGATCAAAACAGAAGACATAACAGTATCTTTAAGTGCAAAACAGGATGTCAAATAAGGAGGAGAAGGGGCAATGCTGACAGAACAAGTGACAAGTTAACATGTCAAAGAAGCATCACAAAAGCTCCATTTGTTTTAAATATGGCTGATGGATCATGCTGGTGCAGAGGGAAATGAATCTTAATCATTATATGCATGTTTTTTGTTTAGCTTTGTCAGGGGGAATCTTTCAGATTCTTTTTAGTTCCATTCCCTGATATAATATAAAGTGCAACAGAGAATTTCTATCAGTGGGTTTGGTATGAATCTTTAGAAAGTCTCTGTTGCACTATGGATCCTTTCATCCTCAGCATTTGAGAAATAATTTACCATTTGGAAAGTTTCTGAAAATAAAGTGCAACTCCATTGCCAGAACAGATTATATCAGGGACAGCATAAAACGGGAAAAACAGTTTAAGGATAGGGCTATCCAGAACACAAGGCACAAGCTAATGCAATAGATCATAGATCATTACTTAAAGACAAACCAGCTGTACAGCAGAGATCTCTGGTATGTGCCTTCCAATACTCGATGTTGTCAAATATATTAAATGTAATATTTATAAACATTGGCTTATAGTGTAAAGTTTGCCAGGTTGCAGTGAGTTACCAAGAACTGGTCTGAGGAAATTAAAAAATATATGTATTAATTAGATTGGAGATCAGCTCCACGTCTTCAGTTAGCTCTGTAAGTACAACAGGTCACTTCAGATGTGGGCAATGTTTAGCCTGTTCTTTATTCATGGAAACAGAAATCCAGTGACTTTACTTTGAGATTATTGCAATTACCCAATTGTAACACAAAAAAGTAGCGTACATGAGTTGCTTTATATAGGATTGAATATAACAGCTGTAAAAACTCAAATCCGTGAGCACAAATCTAGAATACACAATAAAGTTATGGAAGCTCCATTAGTAGCTCATTTATTACAAAAACAGCATGCTCCTGCAGACGGTGATTTCCGTGTACTTAAGCTTCTTTACATTATAACACTCTTGAAATCTGTTAAATCAATGGGATGTGAGATATATTTATAAATATATCTCACATCCCATTGATTTAACAGATTTCAAGAGTGTTATAATGTAAAGAAGCTTAAGTTAAATACCATGGTACCAACGTGGTTAAACCTTACTCTGGATTTGTCCCTCTTTATATAATCTTGTATAACTGTGCTGTATTCATCCATTATTGAGTTGTCTGTATCTGTACCTTTAAGAGAAAGTTGGAAGTTTACAGCTGCAAGCAATTCTCTGCATGGAATTGGATTTGTGATTTTAAAGAAGAATTGAAATGCGCTTAAAGTCAGCTGTCACACTGGAACAGTTATTCATGCAATATTTTTGCAGAAACTTTCTTCTGTACAGGAACTGGACTCGCTGTGGTGAATGTAGGGTTGCCAATCCCCAGGTGGGGGCAGGGGATCCCGTGGTTTGGTGGCCTTCCCCCCGCTTCAGGGTCATCAGAAAGCGGGGGGAGGGGACTATCTGCTGGGAACTTTGTTATTCCCTATGGGGATGTATTCCCATAGGAAATAATGGATAATGGATCTGTGAGTATCTGGGGCTCTGGGGAGGGGCTGTTTTTTGAGGTAGAGGCCCCAAATTTGCAGCGTAGCATCTGGTGCCGCTCCTCAAAATACCCTCCAAGTTTCAAAAAGATTGGACCAGGGGGGGTCCAATTCTATGTGCCGCAAAAGAAGGTGCCCCTACCCTTCGTTATTTCCTATGGAAGGAAGGCATTGAAAAGGTGTGACATCCCTTGAAATGTCATGGCCAGAACTCCCTTTGGAGTTCAATTGTGCTTGTCACAACCTTGCTCCTGGCTCCACCCCCAAAGTCCCCAGATATTTCTTGAATTGGACTTAGCAACCCTAGGTGAATTGCTGGTTAGAAGACCCAGACAGGGTTAATCCATGTCTTTCTCCAGCATATGGAAATGGAAGATGCAGACAGGGTTCATCAGCCATCTTGGTGGTGGTTCAAAGTTGGTTGGACTCAGGCCAGGGGTAGCAGGCTATAACAGGGCTCTGGTGCCCAAGACAACTGCCTAGTTTGCCTCTCTCCCCCCCCCACCGCCAGCCCCCTTCCTTCCGCCACGCTCCCCCCCTCCCCAAGCTCGCTGTGCCGAGACCGGGCCCTACTAGCTTTGAGGCAGCGGTTTTTTTAAGCCAGTCCTGGAGGAGGCTTTGCTTCCCCTCACTTTCAGTTCTGGAAAGGTAGGTAAGACCAGGCCTCGTCGCAGTGACCTGGGGGGGGCACGACACAGCATGACACAGTGGAGGAAGGCGAGAGGCGGTGCTGGGGGGGGGCGCCAGGCAGGGGGCCGGCACTGTCTGCATGGGATGCCAGGTTGTCCTCATTGTGGGCAGCCTCCTGCTTCTATGCACAGAGTTCCTGGTGTCAGTAAATGGAACAGTGGGAGTAAATACCAGGGCATCCATGCTCCTTACTAGGAATTTCACAAATCTTTATGATAAAAATGGTCCAGCACACAACTGGATGTGACATCATATCACTGTGCAATAGTTTGCAGAATCTTCCCCCTGCCAAATGCTCCTATGGGTTCCCAGACAAAGGCAACTTAGATAAAGACCTGTGGTAGAATAATGATCATCTTTCTGTGTTGTTTGAAAATAGGAAGAGTGATTTGCAGAAAGCAGGTATGTATGATATAGTGGCCTAGTTCAGACCAGCTTCAATGAATGCGGGAGGCACTGTAGCTCAGCTGTAGGGCATCTGCTTTACATGCAGATCCCAGGTTTAATCCCCAGCATCTCCTGTTAAAGAATTATCAGGTAGGAGGTGATATGAAAGATCGGAGAGACCAGCAGTCTGGCTCAGTCTAAGGCAACTTCCTGTGTTCACATGTGCACTATTTCCCCATCTCCCCCATGAGGCTAGTGGGGTGTTGTGGTTAAGAATGTTGGACTAGTATGTGGGAGACCCAGGTTCGAATCCCCACTCACACCATGGCCGTTTTCGCACTAGCGTTTGCTCCGTCGTAGCGCCCCATTTACCTCCGGATCTTCTCTTGGATTTCGCACATGTTGCGCCGGCGCTGCGGTTTGCTCCGGCGCTACAGGGATTTTACGCCGGAGTATGTTTTTCAGCATGTTGCCGGAGTTTCCGAAAACCTCCGGATCCACTCCGGATCCACTCAGCGGAGTTTGCTGTGGGAAATCCATCCACGCCGGATCGACTGCTTTGTGGGCGGCACCCTCTCCCTTTCCGTCCTCCCACCCCATCCACCCCCTTGGCCAATCATCAGCCTTTCGCGGCGCTTCCCCGAAGTGCCGGTGCGGCCATTTTTTTTTTTTAACTTCACAGTTTTGCGTAATAGCGATATTTCGAAATTAACAAAGGGAAAAAAAAACCCCTCCTGGAATAGTTGCGTTATTTCGCTGTTGCGTTATCCCCGGCCTCTTCTCCCTTTAGGGGCCCCGGTGGGGGGACCGCGGCAGCCCCCCCAGCAGGCCTTTTCCAGCCAGTTCGTTTCGGGTCTAGTTTGGGGAGGGCGAGCGGGAAGGAGGCGGTTTCAGCGGGCCGGAGGAGGGGCCCCAGCAGCTTCGACTCTCCCCAGCTCAAACCCCCCCACTTCACTTCCATTTGCGCCCCGCTTGACCCCGCCGGCTTCCCGCTGCCGCCGCCGCCTTGGCAAAGGGAGCCCAGCCGCCCAGAGACATTTGGCGGCGGCGGCGCTTCTCCATTGTTGGGGGGGGGGGGAATCTAGTGCCGGTGCGGGCCAAAGCGTTCATGTGTGTGTGTTAAAAACGGAATGCCTCCCTCAGCTGTGCCACCAGGATTTCTGGACCTGCACAAAATCGCCATGTATAAAATGGGAAGTTGGAGTCCTGCATTCTTCTCCCTGGCTACATTCCTCTCGGTTAGAAAATAGACGGAGCTCGCTCTTCACACCCGCCACAGAAGGGGAAGGAGAGAATGGGGCGGGGGGGGGAGCTCTGGCAGCAGGAATCAGTCAGGTCCCCCGTTGCAAGCGCCAGCCGGAGAGGGGAAAGAGAGCGGAGGAAATCCCAGCTTCGCCACCCGGGAGGGAGCGAAGGGAAGAAGCTGCCACACACACACACACACAAACCCCTCGATTTCTCTCTCTTCGTTATTGCGATATTTCGCAACTTCAGAATTGGGGGGGGGAATATAGTGCTAGGAATGCTTCTGTTAATACATAAAGGACTGTGGAGGATTCTACAGCTGCAGCCAATCCGTGAGCAGCAGCAGCACACGTGATGCGGTTTGTCCACGAAATGAAGGGGAGGGAGCAGCTCGATGTTACGTTAGTACGTTAGTATGTCATTACGCAACCAGACTTGCGCTTAAAAAAAAATGATTGACAGGGCATCGAACTCAAGTCGATGCCAGTGGGAAAACGATTTGAGCCGGGGCTTCAGGGAAGGCGACTCCGCAAAGAGTCACTAGTGGGAAAATGAGAAAAATGATCCGGAGATAATTGCGCCGGGGAATAAGGGGAGCAAACGCTAAGTGGGAAAACGGCCCATGAAAACTCATGGGGTGACCTTGGGCCAATCCCACTCTCTCATCCTAACCAGCTTGCTTGGCGGAGTGATTTTAAAAGACAAACTCCTTCTCCAAGCAGCTGACAGGGCAGTGGGGGCTTCAAGTAGGGCTGCCAACCCCCCAATCCGGGCGGGGAATCTCCGGCCTGGGAGGTTCTCAACCCGCCGGCCCACATTGGGCTGGTGGGGGGAACCTCCCTCCGCGTCGCTGGCGCAATGACGTCACCCAGAAGTGATGTCATCAAAATGGCAGCTGGGGGATGAAGAGGACTTGGCAACCCTAGCTTCAAGAGCCACACGATGTGTGTGAAAGAGCCACATGTGGCTCCTGAGCCGCAGTTTGACCACCCCTGTTATAAACCCCTGATGAAGGCTTTGTGCTTGTTGTGTATGCGGACTCAAGTGAAGACTGAATAGGGTGTTCTTGCCTGGCTCATTGGAGCCAGAAGAAAAGAGCTTGGGGACTTGGGAACAATCCAAATCCCTGCTGCCCTGCACCAATCACAGACCCTCTGCTGGTTTGAATGATCCAACAATGTGCTTGTGCAGGAACACTGAGTTGTATATAGTTGGCCCCGTTGGCCCAATTCCTCAGTCAAAATGCAGCCTACCTAATGCTGTGCCTAATAAAGAGCTGATGTTCACTACTACCTCACCTCTTCAATGCATCGAACCCACAATATTATAGTGCTGAAACAAATTAGGTATTATATGTGCACATTTCCCCTCCTGTTTTTTATAAGTTGACATGTTCAATTACTGGTGTTGTGTTTTGTGCACATGATTGAATTTGTTAATTTCTATATTACATCACCCTACTATTTTCTGTTTCTTGTGTTCACAACCTTTCCTGTTTACCCCTGAACACATGAAGCGGCCTTCTACTGACTTGGTCCCTTGGTCCTTCAAGGCTGGGCCGTCCATTAGAGAGCCAGTTTGGTGTAGTGGTTAAGTGTGCAGACTCTTGTCTGGGAGAACCGGGTTTGATTCTCCACTCTTCCACCTGCACCTGCTGGCATGGCCTTGGGTCAGCCATAGCTCTGGCAGAGATTGTCCTTGAAAGGACAGCTGCTGTGAGAGTCCTCTCAGCCTCACCCACCTCACAAGGTGTCTGTTGTGGGGGAGAGACATAAAGGAAATTGTGAGCTGCTCTGAGACTCTGAGTGGAGGGCAGAATATAAATCCAATGCCTTCTTCTTCTTCGGCAGCCTGTCATGATCCTGGGCCTAGCGAGGCCTGCAGGCCGCAGGGAAGCCTGCTTAGGAGTTACTGGGAAAAGCCTACATCTCCCAGGTTCCCCTCTGTCCCTCTGATTGGGTAGTGAGCGTTTTGGAAGGAAACAGGCTCAGAGAGGGGTGGGGCCTGGGAAGAGACTATATAAAGGCCAAGCCCAGGAAGTGGGTGTTCTTTTCCTAGGAGGCAGAGCTGAGGAAGGCTGCTGCAAGGAAGAGACCTTCACCCTTAGAGAAAGGGTGAGTAGGCCCATGTCTGACTGAGACAGTAGGAACTGTACAGAGAGATGCGTTAGAGCATTTGTTTATTTTCCCTTCACCCTTTTACTGGTTAATGCACCCTGTTAATTTATATTGCACTAAAATAAACCTTTTTGTTGTTGTTCACTCTGCCTGGTTCTCATGTCTATTATTTGGCCTAAGCTACAGAAGGCTTGAAGGGCTTGGGAGGGTACTCTGGACCTTCTCAAGGGGAACCCTTAACCCAGACTGGTGGCAGCAATTGGTAATACCCCCCTGAGTCATGACATGATGGCAGAGGTGGGATGGACTAGTTTTGGACCCTGGTGAGGCAGAGTACCATCTGACCTTGGGGTAGGGTTGCCAAGTCCCAATTTAAGAAATATCTGGGGACTTTGGGGGTAGAGCCAGGAGACTTTGGGGGTGGAGTCAAGATCAAGGCTGCGACAAGCATAATTGAACTCCAAAGGGAGTTCTGGCCATCACATTTAAAGGGACAGCACACCTTTTCAATGCCTTCCTTCCATAGGAAATAATGAAGGACAGGGGCACCTTCTTTTGGGGCTCATAGAATTGGACCCCCTGGTCCAATCATTTTGAAACTTGGGGGATATTTTGGGGAGAGGCACTAGATGCTGTACAGAAAATTTGGTGCCTCTACCTCAAAAAACAGCCCCCCCAGATACCCGCGGATCAATTCTCCATTATTTTCTATGGGAATAAATCTCCATAGGGAATAACAGAGTTCCCAGCAGATATTTCCCTCCCCTCCTCCCGCTTTCTGACGACCCTGAAGCGGGGGGAGGGCCTCCAAACCGGGGGATCCCCTGCCCCCACCTGGGGATTGGCAACCCTACCCTGGGGGAAAAATTTTCTGTTGGCCACATTTTCTGAAGGTGCTGGCAAGACCAAGTAAAGTCTGGTAAAGCTGGTGAAAGGGTGTTTTGTTTATTTTTTAGCTCTCGAGTCAACTGGATAGTGAGGCTAGATAGCGCATGCTCCTCCAGTCTGGGGAAGAGAAGCCAGAGGGCATGCTGTCCCTAGAACAAGGACCCAAACAGGGCTGTTGGTCTGATGCCTGAGTAGAAAACCCCAGAGAGATGGCATGCCCAGGTGAGGAGGCCTTGCATCTTCAACTGCAAATTTAGCAGGCAGACCTGGAGAAGGCCAGGCTGGAGATAGAGCTGCAAAAGGAGAAAGAGAATGCAGCCAGGATAGAATTAGAGAAAGAAAGGATGCTAAAAGAGGAAAATGCAGCCAGGATGCTGAAAGAGGAGAAAGAAAATGCAACCACGATGCTGAAAGAGGAGAGAGAATGCAGCCAAGATAGAATTAGAGAAAGAAAGGATGGAGTTGGACAGAGAGAAAATGAGGCTGGCACTTGAGATTGAACTTGCAAAAATTGAAAAACGGCTGCTTCCTCCAGATGCTGTGGTGCAAGGGGATAGACGGAAGTACCCTTTATACAAGGAAGGGGAGGACACTGAAGCATTCCTGCAAAACACTGAGCAAGTTTTCATGGACTACAAGGTTCCCCCAGAAGTGTATATGGAGAAGTTGAGACCCCAGCTAAGTGGAATTCTCAAGGGGAACCCTTAACCCAGAGTGGTGGCAGCAATTGGTAATAGCCCCGAGTCGTGACACAGCCCATGGTGGAGGGTGCCAAGTTGGACCTTCCCCCCCCCTCACCTCCTCAACAAGGGAAATGGGCAACCATGGCAGCAGGGTGCCTGTGCCTTAGCGCATGTTCCGCCTGCCACCATCGCTCAGTCTGACCACTGTCATTTCCAGAAGCAACAATGGCCAGGCTGAGTGATGCCAGCCGGTTGGCATGCATGCTCTGAGGTGCAAGTGCCATGCTGCGCTGCCACAGTGACGCTCACCCTTGGCCTCGTGAGGGAGGGAGGAAAGGTGTGGGTGGCAGGGCCGTGGGTGGAGGGGTGGGGCCTTGCCTCGGGCACCAGATGCCCTGAGGCCAGCCCTGTCAGTATTGTCTTCTTAGACCAGCAGTCGCTCTCCAGAGTTTCAGGCTGAGGCCCTTCACATTGTCTTGTACCTGATCCTTTTAACGGGAGATGCCAGGGATTGAACCTGGGATCTTCTGTGTGCCAAGCAGAGACTTAGTTAAATTTATTGTTAGTTTGAATTTAAATTGCAGTTTGGTATGGTGTCTTAACCAAGCCCAAGTAGGTGGGAGTGTGCCCTGGCTATGCTTGGATGATGTAACAGTCAGTTACACGGCAGAAGACAGGTAACTCAGCATTGGAGTAGGCCGGATAAAATAAGCACCCATTTGTGTTCTTCCTTTTTATGTACCCACTTCAGTGCATTGTGCTAGGGTTGCCAGCTCTTGGTTGGGTAATCCCTGGAGATTTGGGAGTGTAACCTAGGGAAGGTGCTTTGGAAGAGCAAATGCCATAGAGTCCATCCTCTAAAGCAGCCATTTGCTCCAGGGGAACTGGTCTCTGTCATGTGGAGATCAGTTGCAATTCCAGGGGATCTCCAGCTCCCCCTGGAGGTTGGCAATCTTAGCTTTATTTTTAGATGTTCTGTATTGTACCAAGAACTACAACTTGTCCGAACTTTCCAGAGAACAGTCACTTAGAAGAAAGACCATCTGAGCTCCCTGGGAGTTCTCCAAACTCATGGGCTGAAAACCAGAGAATAGTTATAAAACATAATCCATCAGTGGAAATCCTTTAAGCAAACTGATGCGCTTGTGGTTATTTTCTGTGGTTACAGAAGATTCCTGAGTAATGGAGGTCATAATTCAGCCACTCCAGCTGGTGAAACCTAGGACAGGCCTTAGAGGTATCAAGTCTGCTCTTGCCACTGGTGAGGGGGGCATGTATTTACAGCAGTCTGTGCTCATTTCCTTAATTCTCCCCCATCAAATGTTGGGAACAAGGTTCTGTAAATTGGAGGGAGGAACTAAAGCCTGCAAGTCTGGTTTACAGATGCAAAAAAATAAAAAATGAGGCAGCAGGATGTTCAGGTGGTAGAATGTACTGGACCATTCTGGGCCACAAGTGGAAAAGATCATGTTTTGGAATGCTCCTCCCTGCAGATAGACAACTAGCAGAACAAACTTTCCGCAGTACTATCTTTCTACTTGCATGGAGCTTTTCATGTGAAGAAGCATGCAAAATTGGAATCTAACCTTTGCAAGCAACAGGGAGCATTGTTTGTTCTGCCTCTTTTACACTCTGACATGCCATGTACAAAGTGGGTCTTGGACTCTCTCAGAGAGTTCTCAACACCAAACAGGTTTTTTTGGGGAAGTTAAATCGGTGATGCAACTTCATAGTATAGATATACCTTAACCATCACATCTGCTTTTACTAGACTTCTTGTGTTTCACATTTTCCCCCATAACCAACACAATTGCTACTGATATTTAAAAGATGTGATTTCTTGACCTTAGCCTATTTTTCTACATTTTAAAAAAAACCAAACAAACTTTGTATGATGGGATCTGGCTATGAAATGCTTCCTTAAATTAACATTTGCTTCCACCATCCATCTCAAAATGGAAGAGACAGGTTGGGGTGGATTATGCCCGTATGCGTGTATTTATTTGCTTTGTTTTGTAGTACACCTTTCTTGTCAAGACTCAAGGCAGATTACAGAATCAGAAAAAAATGGATTACAAAAGTCAAGAACCATGAAATAATGAAAGTACGATACATCCAATAAATAATGCAACAAAAATTGGGAGATGGGGAAACTGCCTAAAATTCTCACAGGGAATTAGCTACAGTTCCCTTTCAAAAATGCCCTTTTGCACAATTTGGTTGTACCACATCCCCATACTTATTTATTTTTTTAAAACGCCTTCCTGATAGGATTGCCAACTCTAGGCTGGGGAATTCATGACATTTTGGCTGGGTCCAGACCGGCAGTTTGGGGCACACAAGAGGCATCTCAAATCAGGCCGGTTCAAAATGGAGTGGCTGAATCTCAGACACTCCTCTGTGAGTCATCCATTTTGCATGTGGGAAGTGCTTTGGTGCAGTCAGATGGCTGTTGTGCATCATCCCCTTGGCGCAGTTTAGGTTTCTTTTTTTCTCATAAATTTTTAGTAGTCATGCTCATGTGTGCTCATGTGCACATGCACTCTGAGCAGTTTTTTTTTAAAAAAGGAATACCGGTGAGGTCTAGAGCAGATTGACGAGTTCACATCACCAATCTGCTTCGCTTGCATGCTCCCGTGTTCAGACGGCTGCAAAGATGGATGGCATGCAGCAGAAGGATTTGCTACCACATAATATAATGGGTTCAATGCAATGAAGAGGCGAGGTGGTAGTGATCATAGCTCCTTATTTCTGTACAGCATAGTTTAGGGCTGTGCTCAAAGACTGAGGAACTGGGCCAACTGGACCAACTTATATACACTTCAAGGTTCCCACACTAACACACCATTGGGTCATTCAACCCGGCCAGGGGCTCATGATTGGATCAGGGCAACAGGTACTTGGATCCTGCTGTCCATTGTTCCTGAGTCCCTAAGCCCAGTCCTTACAGCTCCAATCAGCCAGGCAGGAACACACACAAATAGTCTTCACTTTGGTCTGCATACACAAGAGGTAGTTTTTGAGCTGTCTCAGAGATACCAGAGGATGGGGTGAGGATGGGAGGCAGATGTGCATGTTTGGACTTGATTTTTTTAATCCATCTGCAAGCTGTCCCTGTGTCAGCTTAAAATGCCAGTCTGGACCCAGCTTTTGGGGGTGGACCCAAAGGACAGTATGGTTTAGGGAGGGGAGGGACCTCAGTGAAGTATAGTGCCAGAGTCCACCCTCCAAAGCAGCCATTTTCTCTAGGGGAAATGATCACTGTAGTCTGGAGATCTGTGGTAATTCCAGGAGGTCTCCAGGTCCTGCCTGGAGGCTAATAAATCTAAATACAGGACCACAGTGTGAGTCAAGTATGACACTGTGTATACTTAATAAACTCAAATGATGAAGCTTACTGTTTTTGTATGAATTCCAGTTTGAGAGCCAGTTTGGTGTAGTGGTTAAGTGTGTGGACTCTTATCTGGGAGAACCGGGTTTGATTCCCCACTCCTCCACTTGCAGCTGTTGGAATGGCCTTGGGTTAGCCATACTTCTCACAGGAGTTGTCCTTGAAAGGGCAGCTGCTGTGAGAGCCCTCTCAGCCCCACCCACCTCACAGGGTGCCTGTTGTGAGGGGAGAAGATATAGGAGATTGTAAGCTGCTCTGAGTTTCTTATTCAGAGAGAAGGGTGAGGTATAAATCTGCAGTCTTCTTCCATCAAATAATTATTATTTTATATATTTGCTCATTAAATCAATATTTAGCATTCATAATAAAGTTGATAATGAAAGTTCATACACAACAGTTCCACATGGGAAAAAAATTCCTATGTTGCAGAACATAAGCTGGAGAAAGGCACGGATGACTATTTTCACTCCATAGACAAGCAAACTAACCTTGGTGGAGAGGAGAAACCATACTAATCCGTTTTGACAGAACCAACATTATTTTCATTCCAAGCTGAAGGAGACAAATTACAAGGGAATCAAAAGACAACTCAATAAATCCCAGTTCTGTGCAGAATACTTCAGAACCCAGGCAATCAGCTCCAAAACCAAAATACAGTAGCACAAAATACTTTTTACAGTGGCACAGAACAGTGCACTAGCTGCTGGGTTCTCTAGGGCTGTTCCCACACTGCATTCTTGCTTTTTGTCTGCTGCAAGTCAGTTTGCCCTGGGTCAATGTTTTAATCACCACAGCAAAGCACGCAGACTTGCCATCAATGATGCGAAATTGCATTGCAACACAACCAGTTTTCACTTTTAAAAAAAGACATAAAAGGTGGGTTGTGGGTGGTTGCGCAGGAGGTTCTTGCCACGTAGGGTTGCCAAGTCCAATTTAAGAAATATCTGGGGACTTTGGGGATGGAGCCAGGAGACTTCGGGGGTGGAGCCAGGAGGCATTAGGGGTGGAGCCAAGATCAAGGCTGTGACAAGCATAATTGAACTCCAAAGGGAGTTCTGGCCACCACATTTAAAGGGACAGCACACCTTTTCAATGCCTTCCTTCCATAGGAAATAATGAAGGATAGGGGCACCTTCTTTTGGAGCTCATAGAATTGGACCCCCTGGTCCAATCATTTTGAAAATTGGCGGATAGTTTGGGGAGAGGCACTAGATGCTGTACTGAAAATTTGGTGCCTCTACCTCAAAAAACAGCCTCCCCAGAGCCCCAGATACTCACGGATCAATTCTCCATTATTTTCTATGGGAATAAATCTCCATAGGGAATAATAGAGTTCCCAGCAGACATTTCCCTCCCCTCCCCCCGCTTTCTAACTATCCTGAAGCGGGGGGAGGGCTTCCAAACCAGGGGATCCGCTGCCCCCAGCTGGAGATTGGCAACCCTATTGCCACGTCACTACTCTCATGTCATGAGGAGGGGGAGGGATGTGGACGAGGAAATAAGGCGAGAGTAGGGCAAACTTGCCCCGAATGTAAGAATTCCACACCCACAACTGCGATGATACCCGCAGCAAAAAAGAAACACAGGGAAAACCAGGAGTCCGGAAAACCCGTGTGAGAGGACGGAAAGCAGGATTAAAAACCTGAGCCAATGGGCATGTGGGGAACCATTCCCTAACACTGGAGTATGCTGCTGACCCACAACAGGGTAGGTGACTGTGTGGAAACAGCCCAGGTGTTTAAAAAAATGGGGTTTAAAAAAACATCAGGTGCTTTAAAAAAAGCAGGGGGAGGGGTATGGGTGAGACATGATTCAAGCAATGATTTTAGGCCCATTGTTTGTATCCTGTGTTGCCAGTTGCCACAGTTCCCAATATTTTCAATATGGTGACCCAAAAGTCCAACTTTATTTGGTGTAGTGGCCCATTCAGGGTAAACCCAAGGTTTTCTATGTGAACTATGACCTTGGCACCCATCTAGTCCAGCATTCCATTGTCTGCCCCAGCCAATCATGTTGTTGAGAAACCAATAAAAATCACAACCTACTTTGAACCCCAAGCATGTGGCATTCTGAAGTACCCACCTTCCACTTAGGGGTACATTCCAGCCTTGGGCTACCGCCTTCGTCTCCATTACCCCTTCTAATTTCCTTTAAAATGAGCAGCAGAATGAGCAAGAAGTTCAGCCACTGATGGAGCACCAAGACATGCCTCTTTCTCTCATCTTCCAGTTTTTCCTTGCCCTGCTCACACCCTCTCTGACATTTTCAGCCTTCTTCCAGTTACTTCCATAAGTTACAAGTTTAGGGTTGCCAGCCTCCAGGTGGAGCCTTGGAGATCTCCCACTTTTACAACTGATCTCCAGTTGGCCAAGATCAGCTCCCCTGGAGAAATTGGCTACTTTGAAGGGTGGACTCTGTGGTATGAGGCCCCTCCTCTCCTCAAACCCCACCGTCTCCTGGATCTACCCTCAAAGTCTCCAGGTATTTCCAGCACAGACCTGGCAACCCTATCGTAGTTGTTAGTTGCCAGATGGCTTCTTCTCATTATTGCCACCGGGGCTTTTTTTTAACAGGGACGCACAGGAACACAGTTCTGGTTGGCTTGGTGTCAGGGGGTGTGGCCTAATATGCAAATGAGTTCCTGCTGGGCTTTTTCTACCAAAACCCCCTAGATTGTCCAGTGGGTGGGAGTGGCAAAAATGTGAAAAGTTGTCAAGGAGAAAGAAGAGAGAAAGAGGGCAATGCAAAGATCAGGGATCCCCCTTAGGGGGAACTGGCCTGCAATTCTCTTTCAGAGGCTTCAGGATCCACTTCTGAGTGGGGGTTGAATGTCCACTAGGCACTCCATTATACCCTATGGAGACCAGACCCCATAGGACAGGGGTGGAGAACCTCCATCCCGAGGGCCGTATACAGTCCTCGAGGTCACTTGATGTGGCCCTCGGGGATTGCTGGGCCAAACTGAGCCATGTGGCAGCCTCTCTGGGGCCTGGCTGACCAGCAAGGATCGTGGGGCCCAGTTGCGCTGTGCAGCAGCCTCTCCAGGGCCAGGCAGGGATCACAGGGCCCAGATATACTGTGTGGCAGCCTCCCTGGCGCCTGGCTGGCTGGCCAGAATTGCTGCAGGGCCTGGAAAAGTTACTGTCACAGTTCAGTTTCCACTTGATTATCCCAGATGGTGTGGCCTAATATGCTAATATAATGGGTGTGTGACCTAATATGCTAATATTAGGGGATGTGGTCTAATATGCTACTGAGTTCCTGCTGGCTTTTTCTACAAAAAAGTCCTAGACCTATGCATTTGCCTAGGGTGGTGGGCTCTGTGTGTGTGTGTGTGTGTGCGCGCGCACCAGATTAGGCTCTCCCCATATGACTTCAAATAGAAAAACAATTATTTGCATTAATTTTACTGATCTGAATCATTCTCCCTCGGCAGAGCACTGTTTTTTAAGTTGATAATTTTTTATGGCCCATGAATGATGTTATAAGTATCCCCACCCCTGCCATAGGATATAGTGCAGAACTGATCTGTGGGTATCTGGGGCTCTAAGGAGGCTCTTATTTGAAGTAGAGGCACCAACTTTTCAGCATACCACCTGATGCATCTCTTCAAAGAAATCCCCAAGTTTCAAAAACATTGGACCAGGGGGTCCAATTCTATGAGCCCCCAAAGAAGGTGCTCCATCCTCCATTATTTCCAGGGAAGGGGAGGCATTTAAAATGAACTAGAGTCCGTAAAATAAAAAACCATTGGGAGGAATATAATTGTGTATATATAATTGTGTTTTTGTGCACTGCCATAATTATATTTGAACATTGAAAGAGTCAATAGTTGAAAAAAATGTGTCTAACCTCTGTAATTTTCAGGTCACTGATCTTTGGATGTTGACACATATTTACACTGATGTCTGTGAATTTACTGCTATGAATATGATATAAATTTGCATGAGTTTTATATATAGACTATATTGGTAAATTTCCAAATATTGTAATAATATTCAAGATGGAGAGATTTGTTATTGGCTTATTTGGATTTCACACTCCCATTGTTTTGTCTATTTCAACTTTACGAAAAGTCAGTCTAGCAATAATTCCACACACTAAAACAGCATGCATTCTGTATAAAATGCTGAGCAAAGTTTGTGGCCAGTGGCACCTTTAACACTAACAAAATTTTATTTTAATAAGTTTTTCCATATTTATATGGAATCTGTATTTCCATTACAGTTTTCTTGAAATTAGTATAGCATGCAATAGTATTTTAAGACCTACTTTTTTCCAAATAGCTTCTTTGCAGAGCTAAAGGGTGGGAGAAAGCACAAAGAAAATGGATATATTCTAAATGAAAAGGTAACACATGGAAATGAAAACATCCCCCTCCCCCCCCCACCCTGGACACAACACAGTAGCACTATGAAGCTTTTTTGGCCAGCCAAGCCCATATATACTCTGTAAGCCATCTTTCGAAAAAGGAGGATATTTTTTAAAAATAAGAACAAATCACATGGCTTCCAAATTCAGTTTGATCCAGAGTTTTAGAGTCTTCAAATCACCTGCCACCATTCCGCTTTAATTATTTTCCTTTTACATCTGTGGATTTGCTCTGCTCATTTTATGTAGCCAAAGTTCTATATTGGCTGCTGAAAGTGTTTCAATTGCGGGGGGGGGGGGGGTTGTCTCTGATCAGAGAGCAGCCAGAATACCAGTGCTTAGTTAAATGTATATGACTGCTTGGAAATCATGTTAACACTGCAAAAACAATACAAATTTAAATTACAAGATGAGGCAAGCAATGATATGTAAAAAATTCAAGTGCTGTCAGTTCTCATGCAAATTACTGCACCTTGTGGCTTTTGGAGAAGTCTTTTAAAATGCATGAAAACTTCTACAATACAAGTTTGAAATGCCTGTAGAGAAATGACTGGATCAAAACTAGTTTTGAAAAAAACGTTGCAGCAGCAGTGCCAGAACACATCTCACCGAAACAAATGTAGATGCTTTGGGCAGCAACGATGCAAAACAGTTGTGAGAATGTAAAAGGTGAGTTTCCAATGCGGCGATAGTCACAACCTGTCAGTGTAAAAACACCCCATGGGTCAAATAACTGATTGGGTTGATGAGGCTTATGCTTTTATGCAGTGCCAGTGCTGGAGCTTCCGGTGCCCCAGGCAGTGGCACACACTACTTGCCCCACTCAGCGCTGGACCTGGAGGATGCTGGGCAGGGTGCGTGGCACATATACTGGGCTCACAGGTGTTCAGAGCTGCTCCAAACACCTGCAAGCCCAGCAAACTCACCCCTCGCCCTGACCAGCCCCCTCCGGACCCAGAAAAGGCTGGCCAGGGCATGCAGTGCATTTGCTCAGAGAGGTCTGAGAGAGAGCAGAGCAGCTCTGAGATAAGCTGAGACAGCTGAGTTGTGGTAGCTGGGGAACTGCTGTTTGTTTGGTTGAGTGGGATGAAGGTGAAGGTGATTGAAAGTGATTGGTGCTGATCGATTAGGAGTGGCTGTGCTCCCCACCCTCTTTGCATTTTAAGCTGCGCCTTGCCAAAGGCTGAGCACATCTCAGAGAGGTCTGAGAGAGAGCAGAGCAGCTCTGAGATAAGCTGAGACAGCTGAGTCATGGTAGCTGGGGAACTGCTGTTTGTTTGGTTGAGTGGGCTGAAGGTGAAGGTGATTGAAAGTGATTGGTGCTGATTGATTAGAAGTGGCTGTGCTCCCCACCCTCTTTGCATTTTAAGCTGTGCCTTGCCAAAGGCTGAGCACATCTCAGAGAGGTCTGAGAGAGAGAAGAGCAGAGCAGCTCTGAGATAAGCTGAGACAGCTGAGTCGTGATTGCTGGGGAACTGCTGTTTGTTTGGTTGAGTGGGCTGAAGGTGATTGAAAGTGATTGGTGCTGATTGATTAGGAGTGGCTGTGCTCCCCACCCTCTTTGCATTTTAAGCTGCGCCTTAACAAAGGGCTCTTAGCCTGGGGGCTCTGTAAGGACCAGGAACCCAGATCCCCAATTTCCTTGTTCTCCCATTAAGGTAAGTTGACCCTCCAGAAGGGGAGCCACTTAAACAAACAGGATTTAAAGAGGACTGTATATTTTAAAAAAGAAAAGCTATCATGAAGGTAGAATGCCAGCATGGGGGTGGGGGCTTTTCCAGTGTTTTGCACTGAGTGTCACATGTATGACTATCTGCCCAAAGGACAAAAGTCTTGGGTGTGTGCTCGATGCAAAGAGCTCCTGGTCCTCAGGGAATGAGTTCATACCCTTGAGGCCAAGGTGACTGCCCTGGAGAAGCAGAGACTGTCAGTTAGGCACTTGGGGAAGACTCTGGGGGCATATTAGATGAGCCCCGCTCTGAACGTGGCAGCCCCGTTGCTGCCAGGCAGCATGAGGGTCGAGAGGGAGCAGGGCACCGTGCTGAGGATAAGGGAAATGCTCCCTCAGAAGGGACCTCTTCTTCAGTTGGTGAGCAGGAATCCTTTCGCGCCAAGGAACCATCCCTGGGCATGGAGAGAGGTGGGGGTCTTGGTAGTTGTGATTCGATCCTTAGGCAAGTAGATAGCTGGGTGGCAAAACCACGTACTGACCGTATGGTGACTTGCCTGCCTGGTGCAAAGGTAGCAGACATTATGCGTGTAGTAGATAGGCTGATAGACAGTGCTGGAGAGGAACCAGTGGTCGTGGTGCATGTTGTCACCAACGATGTAGGAAAATGCAGTCATGAGGTCGTGGAGGAAAAATTTAGGCTGCTAGGCGGGAGACTTAAGGCCAGGATCTCCAAGGTAGCCTTCTCAGAAGTGCTACCTGTTCCACCTGCAGGGCAGGAGAGACAGGAACAAATTAGAAGTCTCAATGTGTGGATGAGATGATGGCGTAAGGAGGAAGGGTTTAAGTTTGTTAGGCACTGGGATGCTTTCTGGAACAAGCGGGAGCTATACAAAAGAGACAGTCTCCACTTGTCCGCAGATGGAACCAGGCTGCTGGCGCTTAAAATCAAAAAGGTGGCAGAGCAGTTTTTAAACTAAATCTTGGGGGAAAGCTGACAGGAGATGAAATGTTTCTGGTTCGGGAGGACTCATCTCAAAGAGATGGTTAGCTCTAACTTTTCTACTGGGCAATGCATCAGAGTTGTCCACTGTGATGGTGACAAACAGTATGGACTGTCTACCAAAGTTTCGAGGTGGCAGGAGGAAGGCGGCAGGCCTAGCTTGCCTGGGAAATTATAGATGTTTGTATGCAAATGCTAGAAGTGTTCGAAGTAAAATTGGTGAATTGGAATGTTTAGTGTTGGGAGAAAACATAGATATTGTGGGAATTTCAGAAATGAGGAGAATCAGTGGGACATGGTGATTCCTGGATATAAGTTATATCGAAAGGATAGGGAGTGAAGGGTTGGAGGTGGGGTGGCTCTGTATGTCAGAGAGAATATACGGTCCAGTAAGACTAAGGTCAGAGAATTAGATTCCCTTCTGGAAATGCTTTGGTTTGAAATAGAGGGCCCAAAAGGAAATTTAACTATGGGAGTTTGTTATCACCCACCAAATCAAAAGATAGAGGACAATTATAATATGATGGAAAGATTAAAGATAGCGGCTAAACGTAAAAACTGTGTCGTAATAGGTGATTTTAACTACCCGCAGATTGATTGGGTCAATATGTGTTCTGGCCGAGAGAAAGAGATTGAGTTTCTTGATGCTCTCAATGACTGTGCTATGGAGCAGATGGTCTCAGAACCTACCAGGGGTGGGGCGATCCTGGATTTGGTCCTAAGTAATGCCCAAGACTTGGTGAGAGATGTAAAAGTGATTGCAACACTTGGGAGGTGTGACCATAACGTTATTGATTTCACCATTTGTATAAATAGGGAGTTGCCCCAAAAGACCAGCACAACCACGTTTAACATTAAAAGGGGTAAATTCTCTAAGATGAGGAGGCATGTGAAGAGGAAACTGAAAGGAAAGGTAAATGCGGTCAAAACCCTTGGGGAAGCTTGGAGGCTATTTAAAACTACAGTCCTAGAAGCTCAGATAAAATATATACCACAAGTTAGGAAAGGCACAAACAGGTATTCGAAAAGGCCTGCATGATTAACAAACAAAGTAATGGAAGCTGTAAAAGGTAAGAAGGACTCCTTTAAGTGGTGGAAAACCTGTCCAAGTGAGATTAATAAAAGGGAACACAGGCTGTGGCAAATCAAATGCAAGACTGTGATCAGGCAGGCAAAAAGGGACTATGAGGAGCATATTGCAAAAAGCATAAAGACCAACAATAAAACTTTCTTCAAATATATTAGAAGCAGGAAACCAGCCAGGGAGGCAGTGGGGCCCTTGGATGACCAAGGGGTAAAAGGATTACTGAAGGAGGATAGGGAAATGGCTGAGAAGCTGAATGCATTTTTTGCCCCCGTTTTCACTGTGGAAGATTAGAAGTGTTTGTCCGCTCCAGAACCACTAATCTTGGAAGGGGTGTTGAAAGGCCTGAGTCAGATTGAGGTGACAAGAGAGGAGGTCCTACAACTGATAGACGAATTAAAAACTTATAAGTCACCAGGTCCGGATGGCATACATCCAAGAGTTCTGAAAGAACTCAAAGTTGAACTTGTGGATCTTCTGACAAAAATCTGTAATCTTTCATTGAAATCTGCCTCCGTTCCTGAGGACTGGAGGGTAGCAAATGTCACTCCCATCTTTAAAAAGGGTTCCAAAGGAGATCCGGGAAGTTACAGGCCAGTCAGTCTGACTTCAATACCGGGAAAGTTGGTAGAAACCATTATCAAGGACAGAATGAGTAGGCACATTGATGAACACGGGTTATTGAGGAAGACTCAGCATGGGTTCTGTAAGGGAAGATCTTGCCTCACTAACCTATTACATTTCTTTGAGGGGGTGAACAAACATGTGGACAAAGGAGACCCAATAAATGTTGTTTACCTTGACTTCCAGAAAGCTTTTGATAAAGTTTTTCATGGAGTAAAAGGACAGGTCCTCTTGTGGATCAAAAACTGGCTGATTAATAGGAAGCAGAGAGTGAGTATAAATAGGCAGTCTTCGTAGTGGAGGACGGTAAGCAGTGGGGTGCCGCAGGGCTCGGTACTGGGTCCCACGCTCTTTAACTTGTTCATAAATGATTTAGAGTTGGGAGTGAGCAGTGAAGTGGCCAAGTTTGCAGATGACACTAAATTGTTCAGGGTGGTGAGAACCAGAGAGGATTGTGAGGCACTCCAGAGGAATCTGTTGAGGCTGGGTGAGTGGGCGTCAACGTGGCAGATGCGGTTCAATGTGGCCAAGTGCAAAGTAATGCACATTGGGGCCAAGAATCCCAGCTACAAATAAAAGTTGATGGGGTGTGAACTGGCAGAGACTGACCAAGAGAGAGATCTTGGGGTCGTGGTAGATAACTCATTGAAAATGTTGACAGTGTGCGATTGCAATTAAAAAGGCCAACACCATGCTGGGAATTATTAGGAAGGGAATTGATAACAAATCAGCCAGTATCATAATGCCCCTGTATAAATCGATGGTGCTGTCATTTGGAGTACTGTGTGCAGTTCTGGTCGCCGCACCTAAAAAAGGATATTATAGCATTGGAGAAAGTCCAGAAAAGGGCAACTAGAATGATTAAAGGGTTGGAACACTTTCCCTATGAAGAAAGGCTAAGACGCTTGGGGCTCTTTCGCTTGGAGAAACGTCGACTGCGGGGTGACATGATAGAGGTTTACAAGGTTCCAGTAAGGAGCCTGCTTCGGTGGGGAGGGTGGGATATAAATAAAATAAAATAAATAAATAAGGTTATGCATGGGATGGAGAAAGTAGAGAAAGAAGTACTTTTCTCCGTTTCTCACAATACAAGAACTCGTGGGCATTCAATGAAATTGCTGAGCAGTTGGGTTAGAACGGATAAAGGAGGTACTTCAGGGTGATTAACATGTGGAAGTCACTGCCACAGGAGGTGGTGGCGGCTACAAGCATAGCCAGCTTCAAGAGGGGATTGGATAAAAATATGGAGCAGAGGTCCATCAGTGGCTATTAGCCACAGTGTGTGTGTGTGTGTGTGTGTGTATATATATATATATATATATACACACATAATGTATATATATACATTTTTTTGGCCACTGTGTGACACAGAGTGTTGGACTGGATGGGCCATTGGCCTGATCCAACATGGCTTCTCTTATGTTCTTATGCTGGGCTTGCAAGCATTCAGAGCTGTTCCAAACACCTTTGAACCCAGCAAACACCCTCTGTGCATCCCAGCCCACCCCCTGCAGACCCAGAGAGGGCTGGGCAGGGCGGGCAGTGCATTTGCTGGACTTGCAAGTGTTTGGAGCTGCTCCAAATGCCTCTGAGCCCAGCAAGTATGCTGTGCCATGCGCCCTCTGACCTGGAGGAGGCTGGTTGGGGGCACAGCACATTTGCTCGCTTTGGAGGTATTCGGAGCTGCTCTGAATGCCTCCAAGGTGAGCAGGGACAGGGAGGGGCACCCTAAGTGGCTACTACCTGGCCTACTCCTATGTGTTGGCCCTGCCTTTATGTCAACCAATGCAATCACCAGATCTCACAAAACTGTGGCTGTGGCAGCCCAATTAACCAAGAATCATATAAACTGATCCCTGGGCCCAGGGCTGCCAGCTCTAGGTTGGGAAATGTCTGGAAATTTGGGGGGTGGTGTCATGCCTGCCCCTGACCCAGCCCCTTGCTTGAGACTCGAGCCGTGACAGGTGGAGCCTGAGGACTGCCAGGCTTTGGAGAAAGGACAGACTTCAATGGGATATAATGCCACAGAGTCCATCTTCTAAACTGGCCGTTTTCTCTGAGTGGAATAGGATTGCCAGCTCCAGGTTGGAAAACGCTTGGAGATTTGTGGGTGGAGTCTGGGGAAGTCAGGGTTTGGGGAGGGGAGGGACCTCAGCAGGGTATAATACCGGATTACAGTCTACCCTCCAAAGCAGCCATTTTCCCCAGGGAAACTGATCTTGGTGGTCTGGAGATCAATTGTAATAGCAGGAGGTGCCACCAGGAGGCTGGCAAAGTGGATGTTACCTGGAGACCAGTTATAATCCCAAATCTCCAGCCACCATCTGCAGGCTGGCAACCCTAATTCAACCGCTGGTGACAGTGGTAAGAGGCTCCCATGGGAAGACGTCAAGGCCCAGCGGATAAATTTTTAGGTGGGGGGCCATAAAACACTGCTGCAGAGGCTGCCCCTCTCCCCTTCTGCGGCTCTGCCCCCTGCCCCCCCCCGCAGCGTCTCCTCTTCCCTCCCTTCTTCACACTTTTAAGGCCTAGGGAAGGGGTGGCGACCCTTTTCCACAGGTCGCTCGCTGCTGCTGCCCCCAGCACTGATCGTGAGCATGCCAGAGGGGCATAGGAGCCCAGCGGCCAGCCTTCTGCGTGGTTTTTCCTGCTGATCAGCTGATTGGTGGGGGAGTCACCTTTTAAAGATCCTGGAGCAGCACTTTACCACTTAGGGTTGCCAAGTCCAATTCAAGAAATATCTGGGGACTTTGGGGGTGGAGCCAGGAGACATTAGGGGCGCAGCCAGGAGCAAGGGTGTGACAAGCATAAATGAACTCCAAGGGAGTTCTGGCCATCACATTTAAAGGGACCTTTTCGATTCCTTCCTTCCATAGGTAATAGGTAATAGGGGCACCTTCTTTTGGGGCTCATAGAATTGGACCCCCTGATCCAATCTTTTTGAAACTTGGGGGATATTTTGGGGAGAGGTACTAGATGCTGTACTGAAAATTTGGTGCCTCTACCCCAAAAAACAGCCTCCCCAGAGCCCCAGATACCTGTGGATCAATTCTCCATGATTTTCTGTGGAAATAAATATCCATAGGGAATAATAGAGTTCCCAGCAGACATTTCCCTCCCCTCCCCCCGCGTTCTGACGACCCTGAAGCGGGGGGAGGGTCTCCAAACCGGGGGATCCCCTGCCCCCACCTGGGGATTGGCAACCCTATTACCACCCCTTCCCTGGGCCTTAAAAGTGTGAAGAAGGGAGGGAGGAGGAGGCACTGTGTGGGGGGGGGCAGAGCCATAGAAGGGGAGGGGGGTGGAAACTGCTGCAGCAGTTTTACCCGCAGATCAACTGATTGGCGGGGGAGTGGGGGTGGCAGTGTCTGCCTGGGGTCTAGGCCCAACGGAGGGACCACAGAGCTTTAAGGGGGGGTTGAATGGAGTGGCCGGGCCTCCCGGGTCCCTGCATGGCACATACACTGCCCACAGCCCGGCAAAATCTGGCAACCCTAGCAAAATGTGAGCCTCTGGTGGGAGCTGGGGACTTGTGGGGGGGTTGCTAATCCCCAGCTGGGTGCAACAAAACAAGAAACAACACAGTGAAAGGTTGAGCAACCACATAGATAATACTGTGTGTGTCATCACTCCACTTGTGTGATGAAACTTTAGGATGCACTGTATTAATTCATTCTTTACTTTTTTGCGAAGGAAATGTTTGAGCAGCAGACGAGCGACCATTGACAATTGATGCATATTGTGTCATGTTTGTATGTGTTATGAGAGATTATGCATGCATAATTATTTCACAATTCCAATCAGAACAAAGCATGATTGGAAGAAGAGAATATCTCTTGAAACATGCACAAATTTGCCTAGGATGCATGTTGTCACACCTGAATTGGGTCCATATGAGCCTATGAGAATTTTCCTGGCTGGACCAGAGACTGTGAGAATTATTCTGTTGGAAGTCTGTAAACTCAACTTGTGGCTGATCGTAATATTTGCATTGTGTAATAAGTGAGTTACTTCTTTATATGGGTGAATGAATTAATATAGTTCATACTAGAGTGCATACTTCACACACGTGGAGTGATTTGTGGTTGCTCAATCCTTAGTTGGGGGCAGGGGATCCCCTGGTTTGGAGGCCCTCCCCCCACTTCAAATGTATCAGAAAGCAGGGGGTGGGGTTGAATGTCTGCTGGGCACTCCATTATACTCTATGAAGACTGGTCCCCATAGGATAGAATGGGTAATCGATCCATGGGTATTGGGGCTCAGGGGGGCTGTTTTTTGAGATAGAGGCACCAAATTTTCAGCATAGCATCTGGTGCCTATCCTCAAAAAGGACCCATAAGTTTCAAAAGATTAGACCAGGGGATCCAATTCTATGAGCCCCAATTCTATGAGCCCATTATATCCAATGAAGGGAAGACATTTAAAAGGAGTACGGTCCCTAGGCTTCCCAAATCCCCTGCCTTGCCTGGGGACCCCCGCTTTGGAGGCTTCCCTCCCGCTAGCCAAAAATCTGAAAAGCGGAGGGGGAATGGCGGCCCTTCCCACCCAGCCCCTATCTCAGCAGCTTCTCCTTGCCCTGCCCTTCCCACCCAGCCCTGATCGCAGCAGCCTTTCTTCAGTTTTCCCAGGCTGCTTCCCGCCCCAATCAGCTGGCTGGCGGGGGGGGGGGGAGAGGGAGCCCCGCCCGCAAAGGACCATGTGCCTTTGCACCTCCAGAGGCTTGACTTGAAAGGCTTCAATTTAGGATGGTGTGTCTGTGTTTCTGTGAAGAAGCTGGCAGCAAATGGTGAGTAGAGAGGCTGATCCGCTGCTTCAGACTGGCCAGAAAGGGGGGGGGGGGGGGAGAGGGAAACGTCTTCATTATTCCCTATGTGATCAATTCTCATAGGGTATAATGGGGAATTGTTCTGGAGGTTTCGGGGGCTCCGGGGGAGCTGTTTTTGAGGTAGAGGCACCAAATTTTCAATATAGTATCTAGTGCCTCTCCCCAAAGTACCCCCCAAATTTCAAAACGATTGGACCAGGGGGTCCAATTCTATGAGCCCCAAAAGAAGGTGCCTCTATCCTTCATTATTTCCTATGGAAGGAAGACATTTAAAAAGGTGTGCTGTCCCTTTAAATGTGATGGCCAGAACTCTCTTGGGAGTTCAATTATGCTTGTCACACCCTTGTTCCTGGCTCTGCCCCCAGTGTCTTCTGGCTCCACCCCCAAAGTCTCCTGGCTCCACCCCCAAAGTCCCCAGATAGTTCCTGAATCAGACCTGGCAACTTAGGCTGAAATGGATGTCTCCTCTCTACCCTGCCATTGTGGAGTCGAAATCACCACCAGCAAACAATTTAGCCATTTTAGAAAACTAACACATTCATTGGCAGCTATATGTATAGGTGACATCCATATTCTTGGTGACTCCTCTCTTCTGCATACCATGGTTCCTGGACATGGTTGCCAATCTCCAGGTGGGGCATGAAGATTACAATTGACCTCCAGACAACAGAGATAAATTTCCCCAGATAAAATGGCTGCCATGCTGGGTAAAAAAAAATGTAGTCCCCTGTGCAAGCACCAGTCGTTTCCAACTCTGGGTTGATGCTGCTTTCACAACGTTTTCACGGCAGACTTTGGGTAGAGTCTGTGAAATTGTTCCCTGTTGAAGTCCCTCCCCTCTCCAAGCCCCACCCTCCTCAGGCTCCACCCCCCAAAATCTCCTGGTATTTCCTCACTCAGAGCTGGCAATCCTAGGCACAGGTTATTTTTATTTAGTAGAACAATTATATCCCATATTTCCTTGTGGTTGAAGGTGGCTTATGATAATAAACATTTTCAGTTAAACACCAAAAACAAAATAGCAAACCCCAAATCTCTCAACCCCCCCCCCCAAAAAACAAACGAAAAGAAAAAGAGATGCCTGCCAGTTCAAACCCCCTCAAAAAGTCATAGCAAACAGGTAGGCCTTGCAGTGCCTCTTGGAGATCTCCAAAGAGGGGGCCTGTCCACAGAGTCACAGAAACACAGAACTGGAAAAGGCCCAGGCTCTGGTTATCAGGCTTCCTGCTGACCATAGCTGAAGCACAGGGTCATAAGGAAGGTGATGATCCTTCACATATGGGGTCCCCCTGGGGCATGAAGAGATTTAAAAGTCATAACCATGACACTGAATTAAACCAGGAAACAGCAACTACTGTTGCCAGCCTCCAGGTGGGGCCTGGAGATCTCCCACTTTTACAACTGAGCTCCAGCTGGCAGAGATCAGCTCCTTTGGAGAAAATGGCTGCTTTAAAAGGTGGACTCTAGGGGATTGTACCATGCTGAGGCCCCTCCCTTTCCCAAACCCTGCCCCCTCTTGGATCCACCCCAAAGTCTCCAGGTATTTTCCAACCCAGACCTGGGAACCCTAAATGTAGCTGTTTCAAAAAGGGCAGCGTATGTTCCCAGTGACTAGCCCCTGAAAATGGTCAGGCAGCCACATTCTGGACCAGTTGTAGTTTTTGGGCTGTCTTCAAGAGCAGCACCATGGAGGGCATGTTGCAGTAATCTAGTCATGAGGTTACAGAAGCATGGGTCAGTATGGCAAGACTGGGTGAGTTTAGCTAACGAGAGATTTGGCAAATCAGATGCAGCTCATAAAAGATGCTCCCGGCCACCCAGCCACCCTGCTTTTCAGAGAGCAAGGCAAAATCTGTGAGCAAACCCAAGCTCTTACTGCTGGAAAATTAGATCCAGCCTGTGAAATGCAAATTGGCAGTCTTGGCTCCAGCATAAGGACGTTATGTAATGGTAATATGATGGGTTTACATGAAAGCACCCTCTATTACATCCACATGATTAGGATGGCTAGGGCCCTAGGCTCTGAGGCTTCAAATTCACTTCCATGTAACCTCAAGATCTGGGTGGTGAATAGGGTTCCCAGATCCCCCTGGCCACCAATGTGTGTGTGTGTGTGGGGGGGGGGGTAGGATTGCCAGATCCAGGTTGGAAAACTCCTGGAGATTTGAGGGTGGAGCCTGAGGAGTACAATACCACAGAGCCCACTCTCCAAAGCATCCATTTTCTCCAGGGGAGTTGATCTCTGTGGTCTAGCTGTAATTCCAGCGGGCTGCAGCTCCCACCTGGAGCTGGCATCCCTAGAGGTGAAGAAACCTTCCACAATAGACCTTTAATCTCAGCTGATTACTCTGGACACAATACAATTAGCTTTAAAGGCAGCCCATCATTCCCAGTCACAATGTATTTCCAATTCCTTTTGTGACAGTAACTTCAGAAGACACATATAAACTGAAAACCTGCAAAAATGCATAGCAACCTACAGGCTTTCCAACCCCATTCAGCCTGTTTCCTGCAGAAATTTTACATGTAAGAAAATCATACAAAGATTTAAAATAAACCCAAATCTCTGTGATTTTCTTAGGATTTTACTTTTTTGGGGGGGGGAGGGAAGAAACAGATTCAGAGAAATGTGCTGTGAGTTCCCAACAGACAAATTAATGTGCTTGTTGCAATTTTTACAGAACAAGGAGTGGAAAAGATAGAAAAAGACACTGTTGTTGTTATTACCTATAAAGCACGACAATGATATAAACACAGAGGCGAAGCAATACTCCAACTACGGCACTGTAAGGAGTCAGGGAGGGTCCAGGGGAGGTGATAGCCAAGGGTCGGGCCCCGGGTACAACCCTAGGACAGTCCATCCTTCCTAGGGGGGAGAAACCAACACTAGGTCTAAGTCACATGGCAATGTTTTCCAACCTTTGCCAGAAAGGATCATATTCTTCCTCTTCTTCGAAGCGTTCCCTGGGATCTTGGTTCTTTATACCCCTGGAGTAGAAAAATTGTGCTGCAAAATTCATAGCCAATTCCTTGGTTGTTATTGAAATGGTGAGATTCCCAGGCAATGGGCAAAACTTGCCTTTCCAAATACCGCTGGGAAGGGTGGTGAATCCCAGGACACAACGGATGCCTCGCTGACCGACCAGCGTCCTCCCACTCAAGACAGGAGAAATAAATGACTTTGAAGGTTGGCTGCGGCTATTTAAAGAGATTATTTCATGGTCCAACCTGTCCCTGTCAATTTGAGTCAGGATTATACTTAGCTGGCGTTCAGTTCACTGAATGTTTAAACCTTTAGACACCTAGTTCAGACACTTCAGAACAGTTCTCCTGTTGGATCAAGGACTCCAAAGAGTTTGTTTCTAGAGGGATAAATTGCTTCAGGCGTTTTATGGAACATTGGTTTACTGTTGCCTTTGGAAGAAAATCTGATGGAATGTCTGCACAGAGCCTCCAAAGAACAGGAAGCTGCTGCCTTCTTCTGAATCAGACCCTTTGTCCATCAGGATCAGCACTGTCTGCTCAGGCTGGCAGCTGCTCTTCAGGGACTGAGGTCTTCCAAATTACTTACTACTGCCTGGTCTTTTTAACTGGAGATGCCAGGGAATTGAATCCAGGGCCTTCTGCATGCCAAGCAGATGTTCTTCCGATTAGCCACAGCTTCCTCACACAACCCCTCAGAACTGGGAGCTGGAGAAAAGCTCGAGCTTAAACTACAATGATGTGCCTGTGACATATTTTAAAAAGCCCCTCTCCCAAAAAACACGGCTGGTGGGGGTAGGTGGGGTGAGAAATTCCTGGAGATTTGGGAGGTGGAGTCTGGGAAGGGTGGGGCTTGGGAAAGGGAGAGACCCCATTAGGATATAGTGCCACAGAGGCCATCCTCCAAAGCAACCACTGATCTCTGTAGTTAGGGGTGCAGCTTTGGTCTGGGAAATTTCCAGAGGTTTGGGAATGGAGCATGAAAGGTGCAGAGTATGAGGATGGGATGCCAGAGACCTTACCCTCCAAACTAGCTGTCATTTCGTCTGGGGAAAATGATTTCTGAAGTCTGGAGATCAGGTATAATCCCAGGAGATTTCCAGGAACACCTCAAAGTAGGCAACCCTTAGACTGGATGGTGACTTTAGGAATAAGGAAGATGAGAATGGTGCTGATGAGGGCAAGACCTGCAAAAATACACACCTTCACATCCATAGAGTGCACAAAGGTGTTTTCAGTACAATCTCATCCAAAACAGTGAACCAAGTTTGGGACTGATCACAGCAAAATCAGGGAAATGCAGAAAGATGAATAGGGGATGACATCGCATGGCTGCTTAAAGGGGAAAGAAACAGTCTAGACATGAATCCAAAGCAAAATTTCCATGTGGAAGCAGTCCAAGTTGTTCTGGCCTTCCAAGTAGTGTGACCACAAACACCCAACACTGAGTGGGTTGGATGTGGTGCCTCAGACACCATTCTACAACCTCTTCATTTATATCAACAATCTCGAATCACAAGTTTTCTAGAGAAAAATGATACTCTGGCACCTTCCTGGAATCAAGAGAGCCTCAGGGTGGAATTGTCAGAAAACACAAATTTTAGCTCTGGGGCAGATGGAGCTGTGTCTCGGAGGTGCTCAGCCGCCATCCTCAGTTGAAAATTATCTGTGGCCATATTGAGAGCTGCTGATCTCCTTAATGACAGGTAAACCATTAAAGGAGCTATTATTATACTAGCTGTCATTTCATTCCTGCTAGACAAACTCCACCAGTACTGGCAAATCCTCTGACCCTGATTTTCATTGTCTCGATAGCAGCTTCATTATTCCTGTCCAGAGATAACTTTCCAGCTGCGCTGCACAAACCTTGATTCTCCCACAATAGGGGGGACAATCTTCCCAATTCATGTGGACAGAGTTTTGTAATGTACCTCATGATACTTCCCTATCCCTATCCCTGACCCTGCTCTCTTTACATTATAATCCCAGGCAAATCCTCTCTGCAGTAAGGGCAGCCACTGACTAATCTGGACTTTCCCATCACCTCCTTCCTCCAGCACCTTCTCAGGATGTTCATTGCAACTAATGCCATTATTGGTAGGTGTCAGATTATTCCAGTGAGCTTTGTATTGCTGTCCCAAAGCCCTGATTGCTGATTCCACATTCTCTTTCAATTCCCCACAACCCAAACAGACCCCTTCCTGGAACTGCTCGGATGTACTGTCTAATTGTTAAGACAGATCTGGGTTGCCAACTTCCAGATGGATCATGGGAATTTCTTTACAACAGATCTCCAAACAGCAGAGATCAGTTCCCCTGAAGAAAATGGATGCTTTGAAGGATGGACTCTATGGGGTTATACTCTGGCTTCTTTGGAGGGTGCGGGGAGGGGCAGGGGAGAGGAAGAGAGGGCCTATGCCTACCTCATGTTGGGCAGGGCCAGCTAGCTCAGTTGGGGCCAGAGTGGCCCTGTCTGGGGGTGGCCCTCAGGCCATTGGCTCTCTCTAGACTTTTCCTTAATGGCCAGTCCAGCCCTTTATGAGAGTAAAATTGCTAACGTGATCAATTCAATACAATCTCAGCTAGCTCAGGTAAGTGAGCCTGGTCTAATTTATCCGCAGGAGGCCTTTGTTCCTTCACTTTGTCTCTAAGAAGCAGAGTGTTTAGCAGGCAGACACAAAGAGGGACTTGGCCTATTTTAAGCTCACTGATCCCAATAAGCTTTCACGTGTGACTTCGTCACATTACTTTGACAAGAAAAACTGAATGTCCAATCATTCACTGAACCTTCAAGCAGAGAGCAAAACAACAACAACGTTTTGCCAAATCCTGAACATCCCCCCCCCCCCGAGAAATTTAACAGCCCTCTTTGCTGAGTGTTTATAGAACCCCACTCAAAAGAGCTTCTAGTGTGAGTCTGTGCCCTTATGAGGCCCCAGAGTCTGGGGATGTTGAACAACCACAGGAAAGTTATGTCTGAGACAGGATCAGCAGGCGCTGGAGTTGACGCTGGATAAGCAGACCAGGCTGATGTCTCTCCCAACAGGAAACAACAGACAGGCAGCTTCAGAGTGAGGAGCAGCCCAGAAGACTGTGAGGCAATTCCCTTCTGAACATCTAGGCAGGGGGTGGAGTGGTAGGGTTGCGTTCTCGTGCTGGGCTGCCATTTGTCCCTACACCGGCATGTGAAAGAAATCTCTGGAGCGTTGGACTCTCCATTCACGGCTTTGCCAACTTCTTTCCCGGATCTCCACCACAAAGATTACGAACTTCTATCATGAATTGAAAGGACATTGGGTTTCCGGGGTGACTTTTTGCACTTTTGCTTCAATTGTTTGATAAACTTTATATTTTCATAATCGAGGCTGGTTTTTTGTGGATGCCTTCGGGCTTGTTTTCTCTTCTCTTCAGCTGGAGATGGGCAACAATGGTTCCCCAGGAAATCTCTCCTTCCCAATTTGATCTTTGTCCTGTTGGGTGTTTTTTCTTTTTCTTTTGCAATGCCGTAGTAGCATTGCCTCTGCTGGGCACATGCACTGGTTCTGCTGCTGACTGAAAAAACACGTTTTTTACGTAACAGATTCTCTTATTTGACTTTAATCATTTCCCCCCCACAATTGAAACCAATGGAGTTTTTGCAGCCATTGATTTCAATTGGGATAGGGGCATCCTCTTTGGGTGCACATAGGATTGGACTTCCTGGTCCAATCTTTTTGAAACTTGGGGGTTCTTTTGGAGAGAGGCTCCAGCAGGTACCCAGCAAATTTGGTACTTCTTGCTCAACCCCCCCCCCCAAGCCCATGGAATGTACTCTGAGGGATTTTGCCATTGACTAAAATGGCCCATAAAGTGTAATGGAGCCGGGAAAAAATGGGAATAGCGATTTTTTTCAGGTTTTTCCCCTTTACCTAATATGAGATTCGATTTTCCAAGGGAATAACAATTTTTTTTGTTCAAGCAACCCAAAACCGATTTTTAACTAATTTTTTTCCATGCACATCCCTAGTGCTAACTCTTCCCTTGTCTTTTTGCTACACCTCCTATATGGCCAAAATTGTCCTAGGCCAGTGGAAGTGAGACTTATGTTAAGCAGGACCATTAAGGCCTATCTGTGAGAATGGAATGTGGTTTCGATTTCAGAGTCAAATCAAACCTCTACAGAATGCACTTTTAAAATGAGTTTTACTCTATCCATACTATATGTTTACTATTGCAACTAGTACTAATATGATATTAAAAGATCAATACGTAGTGTCAAAATGTGCTGTGCCCATATCACATATGCAAATCTGAATAGACTATCTTTGAGG
The DNA here is from genome assembly GCF_032191835.1 of Heteronotia binoei. Classification (NCBI taxonomy): domain Eukaryota; kingdom Metazoa; phylum Chordata; class Lepidosauria; order Squamata; family Gekkonidae; genus Heteronotia; species Heteronotia binoei. The sequence goes on along the minus strand of NC_083228.1, from coordinate 348,716 downwards.
GAGATTACAATTTTTAAGTGGAGGTCAAAAATAGTATCAGAAGACAAAAGATATATAGCGTCTAACGCAGCTATTGGGGCAAACCGTGCCACCAGGGCCGGCTTGCCCACTAGGCAAACAAGGTGGTTGCCTAGGGTGCCAGAAGAGGGGGGGTGCTGAATTGAGCTCCCCCCTCCCAGCGCCCAAGACATTTGCCTCTCTCCCCCCCCCTGCTGGTACTGCCAGACCTCTCCCTTTGCTTCCCTTCCACCGTGCCAAGCTCCACCTGCCCCGCCCCCCCGCGCAATCAGAGGAGCGTGCCGTGATGAGAATCAGCCCCTACTGGCTTCGAGGCAGCTGGCTTCTGAGAGTTCTTTGAAGAGAGAGCTGGAGGAGGCTTTGCTCCCCCCTCACTTTCGGTTCTGGAAAGGAGGGGGGGAGAAGCCTCCTCCAGCGCTCTCTTCAAAGAAAGCTCAGATGCCGGCCACCTCAAAACCAGTAGGGCCAGTCCTTGTTGTGGTGCGCTCCTCTGATTGATGGGGGGGGGGGGGATGCGATGGAGCGCAGCACTGTGGAGGGAGGGTGGGAGGCAGCGGCAGGGGGGGGCAGTGGGCAGGGTGCCTGCCTAGGGGGCCATGCGCTCTAGGGTTGGCACTGCTTGCCACTGCCTGGGGACCCCTAATTTCAGGGGCTCTTGCCTCTGCTATGTCAAAAACTTGGAGTAAGAGCTCTTGCTTGCAAGAAAAGAGATATACCTCGTGGCAGAAAATGATGTCAAGTTGCAGTCAATTTATGGCAATCCCAAAGCAAGAGATGTTCAGAGGTGGTTTGCCATTGCCTGCCTCTGCGTAATGACCTTGGATTTCTTTGGTAGTCTCCCATCCAGGTACTAACCAATGCTGATCCTGCTTAAGCTTCAGAGATCAGATGTGGTTGGGCTAGCCTGGAGCAATAATTGTGTGCCATCAAGTTGCAGGTGATTGGTGACCTCAGGACATGGGGCTTTCAAGGCAAGAGATGAAAAGAGGTGGTTTTGCCCTTGCCTTCCTCTGCAGTGCAACCCCAGTCTTCTTTGGTGATCTCCCATCCAAGTTCCGGCCATTCCAAGCTCTGATGAAATCAGGCTATTCAGGAGACTGACTCTGTCAGGCCACAGACTAATAATGGGTGACGTCGCTGCCTATATTGCTGGTTGTAGGATGGCAGGGCATCCCCTCTCATGCTGTCAGAACTGAATTGCTCTCTCCAAAGAGGAGCTCCTGTACATTCCTTAGCTCTATGAGTTTGGACAGGGGTAGCCAAGCTGTGGCTTGGGAGCCACATGTGGCTGTTTCACACATATTGTGTGGCTTTCAAACCCCCACCACCCTGTCGGCCAGTTTGCAGAAGACATTGGTATCTATAAATCACTTCTCCAAGCCAAGCCAGCCGGCAGCTTGGAGAATGCATTTAAAGTTAAAGATGCTTTCTTTCCATCGCTCCCTCCCACATCTATTTGGTAGGCCTGCCTACCTTTCTTGTCTTATGACTGTCTCAATCATCTGATATTTATTCTATGTGGCTCTTATGTTAAGCAAGTTTGGCCACCCTTGGTCTTGGAGGACACTGCCTGCCCTAGAGCAAGATGGAATGCTGATACTAAATTGGGAGTGGTTGCAAATACAGTAGAAGACAGAAACAGGATACAGGATGACCTTGACAGGCTGGAAAACTGGGCTAAAATCAACAAAATGAATTTTAACAGGGATAAATGTAAAGTTCTGCATTTTGGTAGGAAAAATCCCATGCATAGTTATAGGATGAGGGAGACTTCTCTTAGCAGTAGCATGTGCAAAAAGGATCTAGGGGTCTTCGTGGATCATACGGTGAACATGAGTCAACAGTGTGATGCGGTGGCTAAAAAGACAAATACAATTTGGGGCTGTATCAACAGAAGTCTAGTGTCCAGATCACGTGATGCGATGGTATCGCTTTACTCTGCTCTGGTAAGACCTCACCTGGAGTATTGTGTTCAGTTTTCGGCACCACATTTTAAGAAGGATATAGACAAGCTGGAACGGGTCAAGAGGAGGGCAACAAAGATGGTGAGGGGTCTGGAGACCAAGTCCTATGAGGAAAGGTTGAAGGAGCTGGGGATATTTGGCCGGGAGAGGAGGCAGCTGAGAGGTGATATGATCACCATCTTCAAGTACTTGAAAGGCTGTCATATACCGGATGGTGTGGAATTGTTTTCTGTGGCCCTAGAAGGTAGGACCAGAACCAATGGGTTGAAATTAAATCAAAAGAGTTTCCAGCTCAACATTAGGAAGAACTTCCTGACCATTAGAGCAATTCCTCAGTGGAACTGGCTTCCTCAGGAGGAGGTGGGCTCTCCTTCCTTGGAGGTTTTTAAACAGAGGCTAGATGGCCATCTGACAGCGATGAAGATCCTGTGGATTTGGGGTAGGTATTTGTGGGTTTCCTGCATTGTGCAGGGGGTTGGACTAGATGACCCTGTAGGTCCTTTCCAACTCTAGGATTCTATGATTCTCTCTGAATCAGAGACTCAGAGCAGCTTACTATCTCCTATATCTTCTCCCCCCACAAGAAACACCCTGTGAGGTGGGTGGGGCTGAGAGAGCTCTCACAGCAGCTGCCTTTTCAAGGACAACTCCTATGAGAGCTATGGCTGACCCATTCCAGCAGGTACAAGTGGAGGAGTGGGGAATCAAACCCAGTTCTCACAGATAAGAGTCCGCACAATTAACCACTACACCAAACTGGTTCTATAAGGTATTTATGGAAGAATTAACACAATATTTTCAAACTTATTTTGATATTATTTCTTCTGGGATGCCTTTAATAATATGGGATGCCTTTAAGCCTGTCATCCAGGGTCATCTTATATCCAGTTCTTCATATTTTACACTCCTGGGCTGCCTCCTCCAGAGGAATCACCTTGTGGTGTTGGTGCTCCTTGGATTAATTGCAGGCCACACAAATTGGGGCATCATCATCTTTACAGAAGAGCTTCAAGGGCTTCTGGTGTTTCTCACAAACTTGTACCTTACCAGGTGCTGTGATTATCTCATGATCTTTGTGCTCCTTGGATCCGCTGCAGACCATGCGCTTTCTCATCCTTGCAGAAAAATTCCAGGGGGCCCTGATGCTTCTTGCAGAAGTGCTTTTCTCCCCAGCTTCACTTTTGCCTCCATTCCCTTCTGTAGGCTGAGTTTCTTAATGTGTTCCACAACACTGGCCAGCTGCTGATTCAGGTGGAGTTGCCTCCTCTGACCTCTTCTTCTGCACTGGAGGCAGGAAGCCTTGGCCCCTGACTCCCCCTAGCTCTGGGTCAGGCAGTCTTGGCAGAGGTTGTGGCTACGATGGTCACCAGATCCTTGAAACAGTCCAGACAAATGAAGCAAGTCGCTTCCTCACAGAGACCTTTGACTGGATGCTTGACAGCCGTGTCCTTTTTAGAGGGAGTAGCTAGAGAGTTTTCAGTGTGGCAGTTGCCTACACAGATTAAAGTTTGGTCAAGATCTCCTCAATTTGTTCTTCTGATTTCCAGTAGTGGGTTGGTCTTAATTAAAAATGGGGAAAGAACCATAACAGGCTGTTGGGTTCTTGTCCTAAGGTTGCCAGCTGTCAGGCTCAGCCAGGTACCAAACAAACTTCTCTGATGAAACCATAGGTAAAGTTTACTAGTACTGAAAGGCCTGCATGCTTACAGTCGGGTAAATATAGGGCAGTTGCGCAGGTAAATTCTGGCACCCATTCCCCGCCTTTAAGACATTCAAATATACTCCCACCACTTTCATCAGTTCAGTCCAAGGTCGCTAAAGTTAGGAAGGTATCCTTGAAAGGGCCAGACACCAGTTGCCTTAGCAAATGTGTGATACACCAGAGTTAACAGCAAAAGTGAAAGCACAGAAGTTCCCAATTCCCTCCCCCCAACAAACAATGAATTACCCAACAGTGTAGATCATGGCAGGCACACCTGACATTCTGCCTCCCTAAAAACCTACCACCACCACCACCCAGTTTCCATGGGAATTGTTTGTGAAATGGTTGGGGACTAGTACATGGTCAGATCTGACCCATTCATTGTGGTTTTCTGAAAAATGTGTCCATTTAACCTAGAACCCCTCGCCTCCTTAACTTCAAGTCTAGGATTTGTTCCACTTCATGGTTAGTTTGGTCACCAAGGGTGAAGGCATCGGGGGTTGGGGGTGCCACACATCAGGTCCAGGGTCTCGTTTCAGCAAACTGAAATGAAAGCTTGGGTGAATATATTTAAGGTTCTTAGGCAGATTCATTTCCACAATATCATTTATCAGGTGCGACACTTTAAATGGTCCCAAATATTTCCATCCCAACTTTTGTGGGCTGCAGCCCCCTCAAGTTCTTTGTAGATAAATACACTGAATCCCCCACTTTGAGTTCCCAGGAGTGGGCCTCTTTTTATCAACTTGGATTTTGTATCCCTCTTTCACTTTCTCTAGTGATTTGATGGTCTCTAGTGATTTGATCGCTTTGATCGTCTCCCATTGAGTGGCCAACTGTGCCCACCATTCCTGAAAATCCTCAATATAAGGGGGGGAGCCTCCTTGCCTTCATAGCCTTGCACTATCTGAAAAGGGGATACCCCTGTGGAACTGTGGAGGTTATTGTTATAGCAATCTACTGCAAAGGGGAGCAGGTCCACCCAATTATCCTGCTGAAAGTTGACATAGCAATGCAAAAATTGTTCCAACGATGGGCACATTCTGATTGGCCATCAGTCTCAGGGTGATACTCAGAACTGAGCCCCTGTTTTGTCCCAATCAAAGATAAAAACTCTTTCCAAAATTTGGCCACAAACTGAGACCCTCTGTTGGAGATTATTTTGTCAGGAAATGAATGTAAATGCACTACATGCTGCATGAACATCTTGGCCAGCTTTTTGGCCACGGGCACTCAAGTGCAAAGTACAAAATGAGCTTGTTTAGAGAAAGTGTCCACTATTACAGCCCTGAACTTATTAAGAGACTATGTGGCTCTGTGTCAGAAGGTGAAGGAGCTGGGAGCGCAGATTGTATTTTCATCGGTTCTTCCTGTTGAAGGACATGGCGTAGGATGAGAAAGAAGAATACTTCAAATAAATGACTGGCTACGTTGATGGTGTCATCAGGAAAGATTTAGATTTCTGGACTATGTCTTGCACTTTCAAGATGGTGGCCTATCGGGAGATGGTTTGCACCTTATGAAGGTAGGAAAAAAGGTGTCTGGTAGCAGCCTTGCTAACCTAATAAGGAGGGCTGTAAACTAAATGGTATGGGGGAGCAAGACAATAATTTAAAGCCTCATATGATACCAATAACTGGAGATAACACCGCTAAAGCTTTGCAAAGAGTGGCGCATACGCTAGGTAACATTAACTTATAGGTATGTACAGAAACGAAACCCTCAGAATGCATAAAGCATGGATTCCAATGTCTCTACACTAATGCACAGAGTATGGGAAACAAACAGGAGGAACTGGAAGTCCTAATACAGGGAGACGATGACATAATAGGCCTTACTGAAACTTGGTGGATGACACTCACAATTGGAATATTAGGATTCAGGGGTACAACTTATTTAAAAGGGATAGACAAATAAGTAAGGGTGGAGGTGAAGGAGGTATATACTTGTGAGGAAATACATGAGTCTGAGCATGGCAGCTCAGTTGAGAGTCTCAGGATAGCGCCCAAGTGCACTGGGATCTTCGCCCTCCCTGGCTCAGTTGGGGCAGCTGTCACTCTTTTCTCCAGTACTTTGTCTCCACTCATGCTGAGAGGAGTGATCCCGGAACAGATGAAATTCTGCTCAGGGAGTCTTGACTCTGTCAGTCCTACCTGTTTGCTCAGTAAAGAGTCTACTGGGTTCTAAAATGGTTCAGTTTCGTAAAGCATCAGTGTTGTGTCTTGCATTTCAGTCCCAAAATTACAACACAGCAGATGCTATGGAGGTGACCAGTGGTCCCCGGATGTAGCTCCGCAAATACGCTCCGCCAATCAAGATCTGTGGTGGGAAGTTTAACTGGCCAGGATTGGACCTAGCCAGACTGAGGGGTGTTCCGGGATATGTATATAATCGGGACCCGGCCCGCATTGCCTTGCCTTGTGATGTACTCGCTAATAAAGCATGTTGCCTTCAACATGCCTCGTCACTCAGTACATTACAGTGGCGACGAAGGTGGGATTCTAGCCAGGTAACTCCCTAAGCGGGACTTCGCTGACCTGGCCGGAGATGAGGAAGGCATACATTCGAGGGAGACGGAAGCGCCCGCCGCCATGGCTTACCCAAGTGGGACGACGGGCCACCTTGCAGAATTCGACCCCACCAACCCCGATAGGTGGGAGACCTACATGGAGCGGGTCGACTGCTACCTACGAGTGAATATGATTACAGATGACAGCCGTAAGAGAAACATGCTCCTGAGTGTCTGCAGGGAGGCCACATTCAAGATTGCAAAGGGTCTCTCGGCCCCCGCAAAGATCACAGAGAAAACATACGAGGAGATAGTCAGACTCCTGACCGGGCACTTCTTGCCCCTGCCTTCCATCATCGCCCGCTGATTCCTCTTCCACAAGAGGGATCAAGGGGCAGGAGAGACAGCCGCCGTCTACCTGGCCGCCCCCAGCCAAATCGTGGGGAACTGCAGCTTCGACAAGCTGGATGAAGCCCTGAGGGATCGCTTTGTCTGGGGCCTCTGAAATGAAAAACTGCAGCAAAAGCTCTTCGCAAAGGAAGAGCTCACCCTCCAACTCACCTTCAATGAAGCCACCACATTCGAGAAAGCAACCATATCTTACAACAACCCGCGAGTGGAAGCCATCCACCAGGAGGAGATGGCACCGGGCAACCCAGAGGAGGAGGAGGCAAACCAGCTACGTCGCCAACCAGGAATGGGGCTGAGAGTGCCCATTCAGCCACGAGCGACAGAGAGACCAGCCAACACCAAGTGTGCCAGCTGTGGGGATCCACACGAGATTGCCGGAACTGCCCCTATCTCAACGTGGACAGCAAGAACTGCGGAAGAACATAGCACGGGCTTGCCGGGCAAAGGCCACCCGCAGACGCCAGTCCATCAACCACGACTCGACCGATGCCTACTCAACCACATCGACTAGCCTGCAGGTAATGAACTTGCCCCTCACCACCCCAGATAAGGTCAGGGTATCGATCCTAATCGAGGGCGCTCCATGCCTAATGGAGCTGGACTCGGGCTCCTCCATCTCCATAATTTCGGAGGAGTCTCTAAGAAAACTTTGTCCCCGTGGCCAGCCCCGGCTGCGACTGGCAGACTTCATACTGCAGGACTTCCAAAAAAACCCTGTACAGATTTTGGGTTGGGCCATTGTAAGGGTAGAGTTTAAGAACTTTAAGGGCAAGCTGGACATTCTCATGGTCCAGCGCCAGCTCACCACATTACTGGGGCTGGCCTGGTTTCGACCGCTGGGTATTCAAATAGTGGGGGTGCAAGCAGATGCGAACGCAACATTTCGAGCACGTGTGCTGGGAATTCCCAGAAGTGTTTGATGGGTCCCTGGGGTGCTACAAGGGGCCTCCCATCACCTTACCCCTCGATCCCCACGTGAGACCGATAAGGCTGAAGGCCAGGCAAGTTCCATTCGCTCTTAAACCAAAAATAGAAGCAGAGCTGGACCGCCTCACAGCCCAAGGAGTGCTAGAACCGGTATCCTATGCTGCATGGGAAACACCCATAGTCACTCCAGTGAAGCCGAATGGAGATGTGCGCATATGCACTGATTACAAGTGCACAATAAATAAGGCACTTCAGGACAACCCATACCCCATTCCGGTGGTCAGCCACATACTGGCAGCCCTAGCAGGCACTAAGGTTTTTGGGAAACTGGACTTGGCCCAGGCGTACCAGCAACTCCCGGTGGACGCCGAGACAGCAGAAGCCCAGACCATTGTGACTCACAGGGGAGCTTTTCGGGTGCGGCGGTTGCAATTTGGGGTTAGTGTGGCTCTGGGGATTTTTCAGAACATAATGGATTCCCTTCTCAAAGGGATCCCTGGAGTTCAACCGTTTTTTGATGACGTTTTGATCGCCGCCCTGGACGCTGAGGAGTTCAGCAGCCGTCTGTGTGAGGTACTCCGCCATTTCCAGGCGGCGGGACTTAAAGTAAAGCGGGAGAAGTGTTCCCTCGGGGTGTCGAGGGTAGAGTTCTTGGGGTTTGCAGTAGATGCCGCAGGAATCCACCCAACGGGAGACAAGACCAGGGCTATTGTCCACGCCCCGGCCCCCATGTGCAAGACGGAGTTACAAAGTTACTTGGGATTATTAAATTTTTATCGTTCATTTTTGCCCCACAAAGCTGCCACCGCAGAACCCCTTCATAGGCTCCTTGATAAAAACGCCTCATGGGTCTGGGAAAAGAAGCAGGCTGCCGCTTTTCAGGCAGTCAAGGATCTCCTAGTTTCCAATGATGTGCTCCACCATTTTGATGAATCCTTACCAGTGATTCTGGTTTGCGATGCTTCCCCATACAGGGTGGGCGCTGTTCTTGGGCACCAACTCCTGGACGGGAGGGAGGTTCCCATGGCCTATTATTCGAGGACCCTGACCCCCGCGGAGCGCAACTATGCCCAGATAGACAAGGAGGCCTTGGCAATAGTGGCAGGTGTGCATAAATTCAACGACTACCTGTATGATAGGCGTTTCACAATCGCCACGGACCATAAGCCGCTACTGGGCCTCCTCGCCCCAGACCGCCAGACACCGCAAATTCACAGCGCGTCCTGCGGTGGAACCAGTTCCTCAACTCGTACACATATGCCCTGGTCCACCGCCCCGGCAAAGCTATGGGACATGCGGACGCCCTCTGCTGCCTGCTGCTGCCCTCTATGGACCCGGATCCCATCCCCCGCCCACTTTGTGATGCTTATAGAGACTCTACCAGAGAGGCCCTTCCACGCTGCTGAGGTAGCTAGGGCCACGGGTAGAGACCGCATCCTCGCACGTGTTTTAGATTGGGTGGGAAGGGGGTGGCCCACAGGCAAACTGGACGCAGAATTCAGGGCATTCGAATCATGCCGAGAAGAACTGTCCATGCACAAGGGGTGCCTTCTCTGGGGTAGCAGGGTGGTGGTTTCCCCCCCCCCTCCCATTGCGGAAGCAAGTGCTGGAAGCCCTACACGAAACACACCCGGGGATAGTGCGCATGAAGGCCTTGGCACATAGCTATGTATGGTGGGTTCGAAGGTGCCAACCCTGCCAAGAGTCCCGACCGGATCCGCCCAGTGCCCCTGTCCACTGCTGGGAGTCCAACAGGAGGCCATGGTCCCGGTTACACCTAGACTTTGTGGGGCCATATCAGGGCCAAATATTCTTTATCTTAGTCAATGCATACACCAGGTGCTTGGAAGTGATTCCCGTAGCTTCAACCTCCACCACGGTGGCGGTCAGAGCCTTGTGAAGGGTCTTTTGCACTCATGGGATTCCCGAGACCCTCGTCACAGACAATGGGACCGCTTTCACCTCCCGGGAATTCCAGGAGTTCTTGAATCGGTACCTCATCCAGCACATTCGGTCCGCCCCTTTCCATCCAGCCACCAACGGCCAAGAGCGCATGGTGTGCATCACTAAAGAGGCCCTGTACAGGGAGATTCGGATCACCGCCTGGCAGCCTTCCTATTTGATAACAGAATCACCCCCAACCCCGTCACCAGGTTAAGCCCTGCTGAGTTACTAATGGGGAGGAAGTTGATCACGAGGCTAGACAGGTTGCATCCTGACCGGGCTACGGACCTCCGCAGTTCCCCCGAAACCAGGGAAGCCACTAGGGGATTCTTTCCAGGGGATCCGGTATATGCAAAGAACTTTGCAAGCTGCCCGGGTGCTGCGGGTCACTGGGTCCCGCTCCTACAAGGTCTTGTTGGAGGGGGGCCAGATCTTAAGGAGGCATATTGACCAGCTGCGCCATCGCACATTGCCGGAAAAACCGACAGCGAGCGGGAAGCAGGGGAGTACTAACGGCAACACCCCCGGAAGCTGCCCAGCCTATGCCGGCTGCACCGACTATGCGGGCAGAAGAGCACCACAGCGGAGGGAGCAACCGCCCCAGAGAGGAGATTCCGGAACAGCAACAGGCAACAGACAGCCCTTTTCCGGCGTCACCCCACCACAAGGAACCAGCCGCCCTGCCAGCCACGGCGGCCGCTCCAACTCCCCAAATAACTCCGAGGAGGTCGACCCGGGAACGCAGGGTGCCAGCCTACTTGAAAGACTTCATGTCTTGAACTAAGGGGGGAGGAGTGTTATGTCTTGCATTTCAGTCCCGAAATTACAACACAGCGAACGCTACAGAGGTGACCAGTGGAAGTAGCTCCGCCAATCAAGATCTGTGGCGGGAAGTTTAACTAGCCAGGATTGGACCTGGCCAGACTGAGGTGTTAAGCCAAATGCTCTCAAAATGAGATTGGGGAAATAGTTAGATGGAACTCTGGGTTAATAGGAATCTTTTTACCAATGTATACCAGGCTCAACCATCCAGAGAGTGAATGCTCAATAAAATGGACTCTAATTTAATAAAACCAATTGTAATTTATTGTGAAAAATAGTTCTTTCATACAAGATAAAAATACAAAACGATCACACATTCACACAGGTCTAAGAAATACAGATAGATTGATAGGGGAACATATATGGGTAGACAGACAGGGTGATAATTACCTTTCGCAGACTCCAAGGAAGACTCCGATGGTGACAGTTGAGGGAATGGGGGAGGACCCGAAACTGATCAGGAATCGGGGATGGATCTATACAGCGGGGAGTGGGTTGCTGAATAGAAGCACACCTGTGGGTAGCTAGTCCACAGGTTATAAAGAGTCACCTGAGTCCCGAGGGGATGGGAGGTGATGGGGAGGAGAGATGGGAGGTTCTGTGATGACCACGGAGGCTGGACATCAGCAGAACCAATGGTGAGTTCCTTGGTGACACCTGATTGGGTGTTTGCTTTGACCAATGAACTTCACCTTCGTCCTGGGCATCCTGGAAACTTCCAGGTTGCGACAGGGCCTGAGGCAGCTCCAATGGTATCAGTATGGAAATGGCTGGGTACTTGGGATGAGATGGGATTATCTGGGAAGGTGACAATAGGGAATCAAATATTGACCTAGGTATCCCCGGTGTGGACCAAAGACTTGGATGTGACAGGAGATGTCCTTCCTCTTTTCTCATCATCTTCTGGGCAAGAGTTATTGTTCAGGGTATTGCTGAGCAATTAGGACTAACAGTTGAGCTGTTAATCCATTCATGGGACGAATGGGTTGCTTGCGGGCTAGGAGTGACTCAGGGTGTGTACGTGAGATTTCCACTATGAAGGAATGAAGTTCAACCTGGCGGGAAGATGGCTACGAGTGGTGTTAGCGAAACACAGTGGATTCCATGCTTAGCGCTTCAACACCGGTCGCCTGGACAGCTCCGTGGCGGCGCAGCTTCTTCCCCACCATGGCGGCCCCGCGCAGTGACGGGGAAACGTCCGTGCATGTTGGCAAGCACTCTGTATCTGTTTAGAATGCCTGCACACTTAGGCTGTTTGTACACATGAGTCCCTTTTAGTCCCTGGATGGCTTTACTCGCACTCTCTGGCCAGACGGGTGCAAGCTCACTTCTCCAGGCGCCCTGGCAACCATGCTTGTGACTATAATATTGGGGGAAAGAGGGGTCTTTTCCTCACAGAGGGGTGTTCCGGGATATTTATTTATTTTTATTTATTTTATGACTTCAATCCCGCCCTTCCCAACGAGTGGCTCAGGGCGGCTTACGACACAAGAATATAACATAAATAGAAGTTAAAGATAAAACATTTAAATTTAAGTATTAAACCATTTAAAACATTTAACATTTAAAACATACATATAAAATATGTATATAATCAGGACCCGGCCCGTGTTGCCTAGACTTGTGATGTACTGGCTAATAAAAGCATGTTGCCTTCAACACGCCTCGTCACTCAGTACATTACAATCAGAAAAGATAATGACTCAACATGTGAGCTGAGTCAAGACTGAAGGCAATAGTTCAAGTACACACTTTATGCAAAAGCCTATTTGCATCCCTCTGGTTCCCATCACCCTGGTTCTCACAGTCCAAGCCAGTGCAAGACATTGATGACACAAAGCAAAACACTCTGATTCCCAAGGTACCTCTCTTACTACTATTTACCACGTTCCTGCAAGCATGCAAGCAACAGGTAGTGAATACTGTCAAATTTACTTTCTGATTTTCTAATACTTTTAACCCATGATTGGCAAGGCACTTCATTCTATTATTTTAATAAATAATAATAGCAGTGGCTATTTTGGGGAGCTAGATGCAGTCACTCCATTGGCTGTCCATCAACTACCGGGCTCAGTTCATGGCCTTGGACTCTCATTTCTGCATATCTTCACAGCCTTGCACTCTCCAGGACTGTCTCTCCCCCTATGCACTGCCACAACACATAGGGTTGCCAATCCCTAGTTGGTGGCAGGGGATCCCCTGGCCTGGAGGCCCTCCCCCGACTTCAGGGTTATCATTGTACTCTATAGAGACTGATCTCCAATGGAGGGCTGTTTTTTGAGGTAAAGGCACCAAATTTTCAGCATAGCATCTGGTGCCTCTCTTCAAAAAACGTCCCCAAGTCTCAAAAAAAATGAACCAGTCTCTCTCCTCCACTACTTCCTTTTATATTTTAAAATGTTTATTAAGTTTGAATATAAAGAGGGTAGGAAATGCGGGGTTACAGAAGCAAAAATAGGGAAGGAAATACAAGATAGAAAAACATAAACAAAAATACAAAGAGAAGCAGTATATACAGTATATCTTTTCATGTGACAACACTGAAGAAATGACACTTGGCTACAATGTAAAATAGTGAGTCTACAGCTTGCATAACAGTGTAAATGTGCTGTCCCCTCAAAATTATGCAACACACAGCCATTAATCTCTAAACTGCTGGCAACAAAAGTGAGTACACCCCTAAATGATAATGTCCAAATGGGGCCCAAAGTGTCAATATTTTATGTGGCCACCATTATGTTCCAGCACAGCCTCTTGGGCGAGTTCACCAGAGCTTCACAGATTGCCACTGGAGTCCTCTTCCACTCCTCCATGACGTCATGTAGCGGGTGGATGCAAGAGACCTTGTGCACCTCCACCTTCCGTTTCAGGATGCCCCATAGATGCTCAATTTAGTTTTGGTCTGGGTTTAGGTCTGGAGACATGCTTGGCCAGTCCATCACCTTTACCCTCAGTTTCTTTAGCAAGGCAGCGGTCGTTTTGGAAGTGTGTTTGGGGTCATTATCATGTTGGTATACTGCCCTGTGGCCCAGTCTCTAAAGGGAGGAGATCATGCTCTGCTTCAGTATGTCACAGTACATGTTGGCATTCATGGTTCCCTCAATGAACTGTAGCTCCCCAGTGCCGGCAGCACTCATGCAGCCCCAGACCATGGCATTCCTGTTAAACCGCTGTATGGTCTTGGCCACCGTGCTGCAGCTCAGTTTCAGGGTCTTGGCAATCTTCTTATAGCCTAGGCCATCTTTATATAGAGCAACAATTCGTTTTTTCAGATCCTCAGAGAGTTCATTGCCATGTGGTGCCATGTGGAACTTCCAGTGACCAGAATGAGGGAGTGAGAGCGATAACCTGCTCCCCCTTCATACCAGATATCTTGTACCACTACAGAGTCACATGATACCAGGGAGGGAAAACGGCTACTTGGGTCCCATTTGGACATTATCACTTAGAGGTGTACTCATTTTTGTTGCCAGCAGTTGTAAGCCGAAATGCCCTCAAAACGAGGTTGGGGAATTAGTTAGGTGGGCACCTGGCTCACTAGGAATCTTTTTACCAAATGTATACAAGGCTCAACCATCCAGAGGGTGATGCTCAATAAAAGGACTCTAATTTTAATAAAACCAATTGTAATTTATTGTGAAAAATATAGTTCTTTCATACAAGATAAAAATACACAAGTACAATCTCACATTCACACAGTCCTAAGAAAATACAGATAGATTGATAGGGGAACATATATGGGTAGACAAACAGGGCAATATTTACCTCTCGCAGTCTTCAAGGAAGGCTCCGGTGGCGACAGTTGAGGGAATGGGGGAGGACCCGAAACTGATCAGGAATCGGGGATGGATCTATGCAGCGGAATATGGGTTGCTGATAGAAGCACACCTGTGGGTAGCTAGTCCACAGGTTATAAGGACTCACCTGAGCCCTGAGGGGATGGGAGGTGACGGGGAGGAGAGATGGGAGGCTCTGCGATGACCATGAAGGCTGGACATTAGCAGAGACAATGGTGAGTTCCTTGGTGGCTCCTAATTGGGTGCCAGCTTTGACCAATGAACTTCACCTTAGTCCTGTGAACCTGGAAATTTCCAAGTTGCAGTATGGCCTAAGGCGGCTCCAAGGTAAGAATGGGAATGGGGTAAGAATGGGAATGGCTGGATACTTAAGGTTAAATGGGATTATCTGGGAAGGTGACAATAGGGAATCAAATATTGAACTAGGTATCCCCGGTGTAGACAAAAGGTTTGTGAGAGACAGGAGATGTACTTCCTCTTATCCCATCATCTTCTGGGCAGGAGTCATTGTATAGGGTTTTGCCAGACAATCAGGACCAGCCGTTGAGCTGTTAATCCATTCATGGGGCAAATGGGTTGCTTGCGGACTCAGGGTGACTCAGGGTGTGTACGTGAGTTTCTCACTATGAAGGAATGAAGTCCAGCCTGGCAGGAAGATGGCTACAAGTGGTGTTAGCGTTACACAATGGATTCTATGTTCAGCGCTTTATCACCGGTTGCCTGGATAGCTCCATGGCAGCGCAGCTTCTTCCCTGCCATGGCGGGCCCACACAGTGTCGGGGAAACGTCCGTGCACGTTGGCAAGCACTCTATACCGGTTTAGAATGCCTGCAAACTTAGGCTGTTGGTACACGAGTCCCTTTGCGTTCCTGAATGGCTTCGCCCACACCCTCTGGCCAAAGTTGTGTGAGCTCACTTCTCCAGGTGCCCTGGCAACCCTGCTCGTGACTATGATATTGGGGAAAGAGGGGTCTTTTCCTCACACAGTTTAGACATTAATGGCTGTGTGTTGTGTAATTTTGAGGGGACAGCACATTTACACTGTTATACAAGCTGTAGATTCACTACTTTACATTGTAGCCAAGTGTCATTTCTTCAGTGTTGTCACATGAAAAGATATACTTAAATATTTACAAAATATAACAGCGCCCACGCACCAAGCTGGGCACACACTAGACCTGATCTTTGCGGCGGGAGTAGTGGTGGATCAGATATCTGCCGATACAGTGCCATGGTCTGACCACCAGGCCATGAAGGCTCGTGTGAACATGCCGCCCCTATCCCGTTTAGGCGGTGAGCAGGTTTTAGCTTGCCTGCATAGCCAGATGGACCCGTTGCGGCTTCAAATGGCCATGCAGGATCCCTGGCCCTCTGGCGATTCGCTGGATGAGCTAGTGGAGATCTGGAATGACCAGCTCTCCACGGCCATCGACGAAATCGCTTCCCGACGTCCTCTTCATCCTCGATCACGATCTGCTCCATGGTATACCCTGGAGCTGCGATCAATGAAACGGCGATTAAGACGACTAGAGAGACAATGGCGTCACACTCGTGACGAAGCTACGAGAACATCATATAGGTCATTTATGCGGACCTATGAGATGGCAGTTCAGGCCGCAAAGAAGGCTCACTTTGCGTCCAGAATTGCATCTGCGACCTCGCACCCAGCACAATTGTTTAGTATAATTCGGTCATTAACAAATTTGCCGCAGGGCAAACAAAATATTAGAGAATTGGAAATAGGCTGTGAGGCTTTTGCAAGTTTTTTCGCAGATAAGGTCTCGTCGCTCCGACGCGACTTACCCGCTATAATTGATACAGTAGAAGAACTTGAGGCACCAAGTGCGTCTTTTGGTCCAATTCTGGATTCTTTCACTCCACTCAGCCTGGAGGAGGTCGACAGGATCCTTGTAGCTGTGCGCCCTACGACTTGTAGGTTGGATCCGTGCCCGTCTTGGCTTATAAAAGCAAGCTAGACGTGGCTGCGTGAACCACTACAAGGTATTGTCAACAGGTCCCTAGTAGAAGGGATCTTTCCCACGCCTCTTAAAGAGGCAGTGGTCCGCCCTCTCTTAAAAAAACCATCAGCGGACCCGGCCGTATTGGCGAACTATCGGCCGGTGTCGAACCTTCCCTTTTTGGGTAAGGTTATAGAGCGGGCGGTGGCAATTCAGCTACAGGGGTTCCTGGAGGACACTTCCGCACTGGATCCATTCCAGTCCGGCTCTCAGCCAGGTCACGGGACGGAGACGATTCTGGTCGCCCTCATAGATGACCTCATGCGACATCTGGATCAGGGTGGCTCAGCGGTGCTGTTGTTATTAGACCTGTCAGCCACTTTCGATACAGTTGACCATCAGCTACTGACTAGCCACCTTGCCGATGTGGGGATTCAGGGATCTGCCTTACAGTGGCTGACCTCTTTTCTCCAAGATCGGGGACAAAGGGTGGTGATCGGGGAGGAAGTATCCCAGAGGCACTCTCTTAGTTGTGGGGTGCCACAGGGAGCGGTCCTATCCTCGATGCTATTTAATATCTATATGCACCCCCTTGCCCAGATTGTCAGGAGGTATGGACTGGGTTGTCATCAATATGCGGATGACACCCAGCTTTATCTATTGATGGGTGGCCGGTCCGACTGTACCCCGGAAAATCTAGACCTGGCTTTACAAGCCGTGGCATCTTGGCTCAGACTGAGTCGACTGAAACTGAATCCGACAAAGACGGAGGTTCTCTACCTGAGTCGGGGTGGTCCAAGGGGAGAGATCCATCTGCCGACTCTTGACGGGGTGCCACTAACACCGGTCCCTAAGGTCAGGAGTTTAGGCGTGCTCCTTGAGTCCTCCCTTACAATGGAGGCCCAGGTAGCAGCCACTGTTAGATCTGCCTTTTTTCATCTTCGGCGGGTGCAGCAGCTGGCTCCTTTCCTGGAGCACAACGATTTAGCGATGGTAATCCATGCTATGGTCACCTCAAGGATAGATCACTGTAATGCTCTCTACATGGGGCTACCCTTGACGCAAACCCGGAGACTACAGTTAGTGCAGAATGCTGCGGCACGGCTGCTAATGAGGCTGCCACGATGGGAGCACATTCAGCCAGTGCTGAAAGAGCTGCACTGGCTACCTGTTGTGTTCCGAGTTCGCTTCAAGGTGTTGGTATTGACCTTTAAAGCCCTTTATGGTCAGGGACCTGCATATCTACGGGACCTGCATATCTACGGGGACCGCCTTTCTCCAGAGAGCACTGCGTTCAGGGGCAAAAAACCTACTCTTTGCTCCCGGACCAAAAGAAGCCAGGTTATGCGTGACAAGATCTAGGGCTTTTTTGGTGACAGCACCAGAGCTTTGGAATGCCCTTCCAGAAGCCATACAGGCCCTGCGGGATCTGTCTGCGTTCCGCAGGGCCTGTAAGACTGAGTTGTTCAAGCAGGCCTTCGATGCTTGACGAAAAGACGGCTGCCACCGGACATCACATAGAATGCCGGTGATTACTGCTTGGAATTTTTTAATGCCACTTATAATGTATGGATTCAGCACTATATAATGGTTTTAAAAATTGTAATATGTTTTTAAACTGGAAAATGTAAATGTAAATTATGGTTTTATATATTTTATTGGTTTAACTGTAGATATGATACTGTGAGCCGCCCTGAGTCTGCTTGCAGAGAGGGCAGGATATAAGTCAAATGTAATAAATAAATAAATAATAAAATTTAAGGGGGTGTACTCACTTCTGTGACATACTGTATACCTCTTACATTTCTACCTCAAGACAAAATACCGAATTCTTTCTACCTGAAAGCCTTAAAATGTTACCCATTAGAACCCTTTAATTCTACAGTCTTCTTATTTTGTTATATACTTTTAACTATTCTGTGCCTTATAATATAAATATAAACTTTTCATCTTCAGTACATACAAATGAGAAAAGCAGAAGAACCAACCATGAAACAGAGCTGACTGGTTAAATTTAGCAATATTAAAAATAAAAGTTAACTAACTGGTTCAATAATAATAACAATAACAATAATAATATTTAATTTGTATTCCACCCTCCCCGCCAAAGCAGGCTCAGGGCGGCTCACAACACAGTACTTCAACAATTAAAACAATACATATTATATACAAAATTATAACTCAACCATTTATAAAATTAATCATCATTGTAATTAAAAGCATTCTAGGATTAGATTAATATTAAAAACTTGGTGTTAACAATATTAGCAGTTAACATAAGCATAAAAGGTAAATATAG
This sequence comes from Heteronotia binoei, assembly GCF_032191835.1. Classification (NCBI taxonomy): domain Eukaryota; kingdom Metazoa; phylum Chordata; class Lepidosauria; order Squamata; family Gekkonidae; genus Heteronotia; species Heteronotia binoei. The sequence continues at coordinate 330,365 of NC_083228.1, read as the reverse complement.
TTCCTTTATCCTTAATATTAATTTACTTATTTTTAGCAGAGAGAGAAAGCAGAAACATAAAACAGTAGTTTACCTATTTTGTTATCGACAGTTTCTCTTGTCAGAAATATCAGGAGCAGATTTAAAATTATAAAATATTTGTGTAGCCTGTCTTATTACAAATTTACCCAAATTTACTTTTTATCTACTTTAAACATTTAGAATTCTTTAAAATTTTTGGAGACTGTAAATCCTATTTTCATAATGCTCTGAAAACACGTCAATATGCAATAGTTACCTCATCTCCTATACTTGTTTATTTTTAGGTAACTAAAAACCCATACAATCTCCTTAGACCACTCTTAATTACATTATTCTATTTAACTTCCATAGATAATTATAACAAATTGAAAAAAGGCATCCCAATTCTTAAAGCCTCATTTGCCATTACGGAATCACTTATTAGCCCCTTTTATTGATTCAATATTAACCAGCTAGATGTAAAAAAAGGCAGAGCAACCCCCCCCCCCCGAAAACAGTTTAAAATCTCTTCTTTTTGAATACTTTCCAAAATTTGATCATCTTGCTGAAATTTGCCTTTTCTCCTCTTGATATCTCCATTTGTTTTGCTGACAGTGGTACAATCACCACTTTGTCACTTCCTCCTGTGCAAGCTATTGTCGATGTTGATTTCCGTTTCAACTTCATAACTACGCAGGCTGTCTCCATTTTGATTTTCTTCTAGACCTTTCCCAACGGATCTTTAACTTTTTTTCTCAGCTTGACAGACAACACTGAGTTATCTTTATTACTCTGCTCATGTAGATTTTCGTTTTCGCTGTATTTCAAAATAAAAGTCTCCGTCTGTTGTCGCATCAACTCTCCTAAACGACCAAGTTCCTGCTTTAAGATAGATAGATAGATAGATAGATAGATAGATAGATAGATAGATAGATAGATAAATTTATTGTCATTGTTCTCAACAAAAAGAGAGCAACGAAATGAGGTGCTCTTTCACAAAACATACCAACACATCAAACACACATATTCATATTCATACCATTTAAATACATCTAAAACCATTTAAAACATTTAAAACATTTAAATACATCTAAAACAGATAAACATTCATAAAACCATTAAAACCATTTAAACCATTTAAATATATCTAAAACAGATAATCCTTCATAACCCTGCATTTAGCCTAACCACAGCACTTGGATAGAAACTGTCCTTAAATCTGTTTGTCCTAGCCTTCAACACTCTATATCATCTACCTGACGGTAAGATCTCAAATAACAAGTGGCCCAGATGTGAAGGGTCCCTTAGGATCATTTGTATCTTCCTTTTACATCCCATATTATACAGATCCACCAATGAGGGGAGAGAACATCCACAAATCTTTTGTGCTCTTCTCGTCACTCTTTGGAGCACCCTTCTCTCTGCTTCCGTGCGGCTCCCAAACCACGCGCAGAGGCAATAAGATAAAATGCTCTCAATGGAACTACGATAAAAGGCAACCAGCAGACTTCCTGACAGTTGTAGTGATCTTAAGAGTCTTAAGTAGTATAGTCGTTGCTGGGCCTTTTTCTCTAGAGCTAAAGTATTTGCCCCCATGTTAGATCCTGTTTCATGGTAATTCCCAGAAACTTCCATTCTGTCACCTGTTCTACCATAACACCATCAATAAACAACGGCTGGATGTCCAAACTATTCTTCCTGTAATCCACTATAATTTCCTTCGTTTTATTTATATTAAAAATAAGATTATTTACTTTACACCAAAGGGACAGCTGTTGAACTGTTTAAGGACGTTTTGTTAATCATAATATCACATGCTTTAGTTTGAACTGCCATTTCCTCCACAGAAAAAAACTCAGTCTGTTAATCAAAGTTAGAGAATAGTTCAAAGACCCAGTTAACCTGTTTCCTCCTGCATTTCAATTGTGTAACCATTTCAGTCCTAATTAAGCCTCTGTTAATAGGATAGGACATTGTTTTCTCCAGCATGTTGAAAACCCTACATGCTCATGTTTGGGTTACAGAATTTCCTGTGGCTTCAGGCAGTTGGGAAAACTCAAGGAAATACTGGATTTTACTTATATCTCTAATTCACATTATTTCTCTCAGATTGTTAGACTACATTTCAGCTAAAGATATGGAAGAATGTTCTCTCTGCTCTTTTCAAAGATTATTGTAAGCCAAAAATGTGTGCTAAGGGTGGCCATAATGTCTGAAGGCCAGCCAGGGACACCTTTGGGAGGGGGAAGGCAGGGGTGCCGGAAACAGGAAGGGGTGCCGGAAACACTTCCAGTGACGTCACTTCCGATGATGTCATGCCACTGCCGGAAACAGGAAGTGACATCACTTCCTGTGACATCATTTCCCCCGCGCCACCTGCCGGAAATGGGAAGTGACATCACTTCCTGTGACATCATTTCCCCCGCGCCACCTGCCGGAAGCAGGAAGTGACATCACTTCCTGTGACATCATTTCCCCCAAATGACATCATTTCCCCCAAATGCCACTGCCGGAAACAGGAAGTGACTTCACAGCACTTCCTGTGACGTCCCCAAAAATCCCCCAAATATCACTGCCGGAAACACCAAGATTATTTATAGAGAGGGAAAGGGGGAAATAAAGTTAAATAAAACTCTTTTTTTACTTTTTTCAAAGTGAGAAGACTAGAGAGAACGGGTTCCACGCTGAGAAGCCAGTCAGATTCCAGTGAGATTCCAGTGAGACTGTGCTGCATAATGCAGCCTATTTATTTTGTCCTGTTTGCTCTGTTGGCTCTATCTGCGCCACCTTCATCACTTTCGGGGTGTGGATCCCCCAGTGGGGTGGTCTCCCAACTCCCTCCGCCAGCTGTTTCTGATAGCCCTGAGCCCCCTCTTTCATTTGATATGTGTCCCGTGCGGGTGCCACCCTCCTGCCGGGAGATGCCGCAAAATGAGCCCCCTTGAGGCTTATGGCGGCAGGGCTCGGGGGAAGCGAGCTAGACTGCTGTTCTTTTGAGGGGTTATAGAGTGTTTCGAGCCCGTCCCTGTGGCATCGGTCCCATCGTTGTGGGACACAGGGGGCCGGCTCAGCGGCACGCCGAAGCAGCCTGTCACTAATAACACAGGTTGAGATGCAGGACAGGAACCCGGAAGTGACCGACAGGCTGCTTCAGCGTGCCGCTGCGCCGGCCCCCTGGGCCCCACAATGATGGGACCGATGCCACAGGGACAGGCTCGAAACACTCTATAACCCCTCAAAAGAACAGCAGTCTAGCTCACTTCCCCCGAGCCCTACCGCCATAAGCCTCAAGGGGGCTCATTTTGCGGCATCTCCCGGCGGCAGGGTGGCACCCGCACGGGACACATATCAAATGAAAGAGGGGGCGCAGGGCTATCAGAAACAGCTGGCGGAGGGAGTCGGGAGACCACCCCACTGGGGGATCCACACCCCGAAAGTGATGAAGGTGGCGCAGATAGATCCAACAGCAAACAGGACAAAATAAATAGGCTGCATTATGCAGCACAGTTGAGAAAGTGCCTTATCCCATGTACTGATGAAGTAAATACTGGATCTGAGAACAGAATTGCACCAGAAGACACAAACACAAAGCTCCCTTACACTGAATCAGTGCTTGGGTCCACGAAAGTCAGTATTGTCTAGTCCAGTCACAAACACAAAGCTCCCTTAGACTGAATCAGTGCTTGGGTCCACGAAAGTCAGTATTGTCTAGTCCAGTCACAAACACAAAGCTCCCTTAGACTGAATCAGTGCTTGGGTCCACGAAAGTCAGTATTGTCTAGTCCAGTCACAAACACAAATCTCCCTTACACTGAATCAGTTCTTGGGTCCACGAAAGTCAGTATTGTCTAGTCCAGTCACAAACACAAAGCTCCCTTACACTGAATCAGTGCTTGGGTCCACGGAAGTCAGTATTGTCTAGTCCAGTCACTAACACAAAGCTCCCTTACACTGAATCAGTGCTTGGGTCCACCAAAGTCAGTATTGTCTACTCCAGGGGTGGCCAGAGGGAGGGAGGGAGGAAGGAGGGAGGTGGGAGGAGGGAGGGAGGGAAGGAAGGACGAAGGGAGGAGGGAGAGAGGGAAGGAAGGAAGAAAGGAGGGAGGGAGGAAGGAGAGAGGGAAGGAAGGAAGGAAGGAAGGAAGGAAGGAAGGAAGGAAGGAAGGAAGGAAGGAAGGAAGGAAGGAAGGAAGGAGGGAGGAAGAAGGGAGGGGAGGAGGGAGGGAGGGGAGGAAGGAAGGGAGGGAGGAGGGAGGGAGGGAAGAAAGGGAGAAGGGAAGGAGGGAAGGAAGGAAGGAAGGAGGGAGGGAGGGAAGGAGGGAAGGAAGGAGGGAGGAAGGAGGAAGGGAAGGGAGGAGGGAGGGAAGGAAGGAGGGAAGGAAGGGGGGAGGGAGGGAGGGAAGGAAGGAGGGAGGGAAGGAAGAAAGGAAGGAAGGGAGGAGGGAAGGAAGGAGGGAGGGAAGGGAGGGAAGGAAGGAGGGAAGGAAGAAAGGAAGGAGGGAGGGAAGGAAGGAAGGAGGGAGGAAGGAGGGAAGGAGGGAGGGAAGGAAGAAAGGAAAGGAGGGAGGAGGGAGGGAGGGAAGGAGGGAGGGAGGGAGGAGGGAAGGAGGGAGGGAAGCGAGGAGGGAAGGAAGGGAGGGAGGGAAGGAGGGAAGGAAGGAGGGAGGGAAGGAAGAAAGGAAGGAAGGGAGGAGGGAGGGAAGGAAGAAAGGAAGGAGAGAGGGAGGAGGGAGGGAGGGAAGGGAGGAGGGAAGTAGGGAGGGAAGGGAGGGAGGGAGGAGGGAGGGAAGGAGGGAGGGAGGGAAGGGAGGGAGGGAAGGAAGGAAGGGAGGGAGGAGGGAGGGAAGGAAGGGGGGAAGGAAGGAAGGAGGGAGGAAGGAGGGAGGGAGGGAAGGGAGGAGGGAGGGAAGGAAGGAAGGAAGGGAGGGAGGAGGGAGGGAAGAAAGGAAGGAAGGAGGGAGGGAAGGAAGGCCAGCCGCCCTCTCCCGCCAGCCCCCCCCCGCTTTCGGCCCCCCCTGGCTTACCTTGTTCCGGGCGGCTGGTGCTGCTGGCGGGGCTGGCGGCGGCCGGGGAGGTGGCGGAGAGGCCGGCGCTGGTCTCTGGAGGGCCTCCAGGGACCAGCGCCGGCCTCTCCGCGGCCTCCGCTGGCCTCTGGAGGGCCTCCAGGGACCAGCGCCGGCCTCTCCGCGGCCTCCGCTGGCCTCTGGAGGCCCTCCAGGGACCAGCGCCGGCCTCTCCGCGGCCTCCGCTGGCCTCTGGAGGGCCTCCAGGGACCAGTGGCGGCCTCTCCGCCGCCTCCGCGGGCCTCTGGAGGCCCTCCAGGGACCCGCGGCGGCCTCTCCGCCGCCTCCGCGGGCCTCTGGAGGCCCTCCAGGGACCCGCAGCGGCCTCTCCGCGACCTCCGCGGGCCTCTGGAGGCCCTCCAGGGACCCGCGGCGGCCTCTCCGCGGCCTCTGCGGGCCTCTGGAGGGCCTCCAGGGACCCGCGGCGGCCTCTCCGCGACCTCCGCGGGCCTCTGGAGGCCCTCCAGGGAACCGCGGCGGCCTCCCCAGCCTCCGCCACCCGCCGCCAGGCCCCGCGCGCGGGCGGGGAAGGCGGCGAGTGAGGGAGCCAGCATCCCTGCGCGTGCGCACACCGCCGTGCGCACGCGCAGGGACGCTGGCTTCCTCACTCCCCGCCCGCGCGCGGCCCGCCGGCTCCCCGCTGGCTATACCGGGACTTCTAATGGTCCCGGTATAGCCAGCCCGGGAGCCGGGAATTGGTGGCCAGAACCGGGAAAGTCCCGGGAGACCGGGACGGTCTGGCCACCCTATGTGCTATCGTGCTGGTGTGTTTTACTGTTATCAGCACTGTCACTTTCAGAATAATGCATAGGAAGTGAATGCTTGTTCAGATATCAGACTCCAAAAGATACTTTAGGAAGGCAGTTGTAAATACTGAAATGGCATTTGCACCATGGCCAAGAGAAGATGAATGAACAGACTGCTCTGGCCCAACATCTCCCTGCTTGAGGCTACTAAAGGCATGTTTGCTGCTTCCACAGTTACTGCTTATAGTTGCCAACCCTCAGTGGCTGGAGATCAGGTTCAAATTGCAGCTGAATTATGGCAAAGCCTCACACAATTGTCAAAGCAAGAGCTGTTCAGAGGTGGTTTGCCATTGCCTGCCTCTGCATAGTGACCATGGATTTCCTTGTGATCTCCCATCCAAGAACTAAACAGGGTTGACTTTGCTTAGCATTCAAGAACTGACAAGATCCAGCTAGCCTGGGCCATCCAGGTCAAGGCAAAAGGCAAACAGAGGTGGTTTCCCATTGCCTGGCTCCATGTAGCAACCCTGGACTTCCTCAGTGGTCTCCCATCCAAATTGATCTCCAGAAAACAGAGAATGAGGTTCCTCCTCTCCCCAAACCCTGCCCTCCCTAGGTTCCAACCCAAAATCTCCAGGAATTTACCAGACTGGAGTTGTCATCCCAAATGTTGTGACAATGCAGAGGCATGCACACTGACAATGGAGCTTCCACACACAGGTTTTTGGTATTCTTCTTAAATGTTATTTTTAATTCATATATACCCTGTCCTTCTTCCCTAATGTGAACCCAAAATGAATTCCCCACAATAGTCCTGTGAGGTAGGTGAGGCTGAGTCACCCCGGTGAGTTTCCATGGAATGAGTGGGGATTCAAACCTGGGTTTCCAAAGAAGTTTAACATTTTTAACCACTACACCATGCCTCAGTGTGATCAATAATTCCATTGTTGTTTTAATACTGCAGAGCACTGTTAGTTACAAGGACAAAACATAAATAATTAAAATAATTATTTGCAGGGGTTTTTGCTATTAAGGCTATTTACAAAAAAGGGGGGGATCAAATTAACCCTGAGAAGTGAGGAGAAAAGGATAAAACATTGTTTTCACCCTTCTAAAACTCATTCCTGTCACCTTAATGGAAGAGGGAATAAAAGTGAAAATATTCAACATTATCTTTCCTTCTGACAACAAAAGATAATTTAAATAAACTGCAAGATATTTTACACTGTCTCTAAAACACGGCTATACTCGGTAATCTCCAAAGGCATCTAAATGGCATCAATCCGCCCTGAGCCCACTTTGCGGGATAGGGTGGGGTATAAACCGCAAATTAAATTAAATTAAATATGGGAGAGCCAGTCATAGAGTGTTGGACAAGGACCAGAGAACATCTGGGTGACCCAGGAAGCTCATTGGCTGATAATTTATTATTATAGCATTGGAGAAAGTTCAGAAAAGGGCAACTAAAATGATTAAAGGGCTGGAACACCTTCCCTATGAAGAAAGGTTGAAACGCTTAGGGCTCTTTAGCTTGGAGAAACGTCGACTGAGGGGTGACATGATAGAAGTTTACAAGATAATGCATGGGATGGAGAAAGTAGAGAAAGAAGTACTTTTCTCCCTTTCTCACAATACAAGAACTCGTGGGCATTCGATGAAATTGCTGAGCAGACAGGTTAAAACGGATAAAAGGAAGTACTTCTTCACCCAAAGGGTGATTAACATGTGGAATTCACTGCCACAGGAGGTGGTGGCGTCCACAAGCATAGCCACCTTCAAGAAGGGGTTAGATAAAAATATGGAGCAGAGGTCCATCAGTGGCTATTAGCCACAGTGTGTGTGTGTGTGTATATATATATATATATATATATATATATATATTTGGCCGCTGTGTGACACAGAATGTTGGACTGGATGGGCCATTGGCCTGATCTAACATGGCTTCTCTTATGTTCTTATGTTCTTATGTTCTCTTATGTTCTTATGTTCTTAATTTCAACATCTTACCTACCTCACAAAGCTGTTGTGAAACCAACCCAAGATCATTCCAAGGTCCCTTTGGAAGGTGGGATACAGATGCTTCTATGGAGAAGCTTAAATTGGCTCCTCTATATTTTGATGTATGCAGGGCTTTTTTTGTAGCAGGAATTCCTTTGCATATTATGCTATACCCCCCCTGATGTAGCGAATCTTGCAAGAGCTTACAGGGCTCTTCATGCAGGGCCCACTGTAAGCTCATGGAGGATTGGCTACATCATGGGTGAGTGTGTGTGTGTGTGTAGCCTAATATGCAAAGGAGTTCCTGCTACAAAAAAAAGCCCTGCAAGCATGCCAGAAATGTTGGAATCCATTCCGAGCTTTCAGGCAACAGTGGAATTTTTTTTAAGTCTAAAGCAAACAAGAATATGTTTTACATGGACACAGCTTGATTTTCTGACTTCTACAGAACGATTAAAAATAACTGCAGGGGGGAGCCCATTTAGCACATTCTATTCATGTTCAGTATAAATAAATAAGATTTTTTTAAAAAGTTTTGGCCTAGAATGAGTGTGCATTTGGACCCTTTGCAGAGAATGAAGGTTGGGTTTTAGTGATGGGGTGGGGGGAAGGAAAAAAAGAGGAAGGAAGGAGAGGTCTGCCTTGGAATCTTGGCTCAGGCAGAGTCGGTTTCCTTCTACACTGGCTGGCCCACAGTGAAACTGCTCAGAGTGGCAGCAAAGGAGAGGCCGCTCGCTTCTTCCCTTCTGCTGGACCAGGAGAGAGACTCCGCCACACTGAGATTTGGAAACTATGCTTTCCACATGGGCTCTGCTTTTCATTTTAATGCTGAGTGAGCAAGCATCAGGTAAGTGTTTTCATCATTTTCAGAAGGCAATGGTGTAGAGACAGCTGTCTTCTAAAGGGAAAGAGGAAAGAACAAGTTTTAAAATGTGCTGGTGCTGAGTCTTGAAAAGCCAAGTTCAGCTGTAGTGAAGTCCAGGCGACTAGCCCTGTTTCAATAGCAATCAAGCTTTATGAATTCCCCTTGTGAATCCCACTGTGGCTTCCCTGAACAACATCCCACTACGGGAAACTAGTGACAAAGAATCTCATAATTTTTTTCCTCTCTTATTTATCAATGTTGTGTTTCCAGTTTTCGATGTGTAAAGAGAGTAGAGAGGAAAATATTTTGCAGAAAGCTGGATCTTTGACTTAGCATGTGTGTAGTTTTTAAAGGAAAAATATATGGTCTTGTGTCAGATAACGATTTGTATGCATTATAAAGGCTGCTGTTCTATGCTCTCTTCTTTGGGAATCAATGCCATTTAATGTTCTGGGTCTTACATCTGGAGGAACCTGGCACAGAGGAGAGGTTCACAAACCTTATCTTTCCTGTTGAAATTACTAGGAGATTAGAATGTTTAAAGATGGCTGGAAATCTGCAGAGACTGATTTCTGATCATTTGCAAAAACATGCTCCTTTATATAGTTTAGTTTGGCTCAGTTGGTTTCTCTCTCTCTGCCTATCCTATTCACAATTATTCTTGTTGCCTTTCTCCCAGGATGAATTAATATATCCAGACAAAGCTGCCTTCTCTCTACATATCACACAAAAAATGATCACTTGCCAGTCCACAGTGCAGTCCTAAAAAGATTTGTGCCTTTCTGAGTCCACTGAAGTCACAGGGTTTAGTCGCATATAACTTAGCTTAGGACCACACTAGCTGTTGCCCCCGAAACCTCCAGATCAATTCCCCATTATACCCTATGAGAATTGATCTCCACAAAGGGAATAATGAAGTGCTCAGCAAACGTTCCTCCCCTCTCCCCCCCTTCCCGTTTTCTGGTGACTCTAAAGTGAGGAATTGGGCTCTCTACTCACAAGTTGCAGCCAACTTTTTCAAAGTAACACAGTCACCCCATCCCAAGAGGAAGCCTTTCAATCGGAGACTGGAGCCTCTGGAGGGGGAAAAATCACATGGTCGCTTTGGGGGCAGGGCTTTCTCCCATCGGCCAGCTGACTGGGGGCGGGAAGGAGACTGGGAAAGCAGAAGAACCCCCGCTGGGACCTGGGGATTGGCAAACCTAATTTTAAAGTAGATGCAGAGTTTAGTACTCCTTCCGATGATGTCAGGGGTCTGTGGCATATGCAAATGAGTTATGCAAATGAGCTCCGGAACCTCTTTTTCTACCAAATGTAACCTGGTTACTTGTATTATTTATTATTATTACTATTGGGATATTTGGTTAATATAGCAGAGTTTTGTCCAGAAGCATGCTACTGAGTGCAGTAAACATATCTCCCAAGAAGTATTTTGCAAAAAAGGTAAACTTAAGTAGATCAAGTGGCCTTAAGTAGATTCAAATAGATCCAGTTCACATTCAGGTTGCAGTCAAAGACAAAGGTGCATAAGCTAAAGAGTCCTTTCCCAGCTTGTCTGGCATCATGTGTGTGGAAGTATGAGGGTGTTGTCTCTACAGGAGAGACCAGCAGGGACACATGTCTCCTTGGAAGGCCATGTGTAGTGCGGGTGAGGACAAAGTGAGAGGAGGGGGTCAGAAGGCAGCTCCCAGGTTCAGGCAAACAGAGGCATCCCATTCAAGGAGATAACACCTTAGAGGGATGTAGCACTGTGGGCATGCTGAGTTGCTCAGTCCAACAATTACAACTGATCTCCAGACTACAGAGGTCAGTTCCCCAGGCAGAAACGGCAGCTTCTAGGGCACCATATCCCCGCTGAGGTTCCTCCTCTCTCCAGACTTCACCCTCCCCAGGCGCCAGTTTGGTGTAGTGGTTAAGACCAGTGAACTCTAGTCTGGAGAACTGGGTTTGATTTCCCACTCCTTCTCCACTTGCAGCCAGTTGGGTGACCTTGAGTCAGTCATGGCTCTCTCAGCCCCACTCACCTCCCAGGATGTCTGCTGTGGGGAGATGAAGGGCAAGGAGATTGTAAACTGCTCTGAGAATCTGGCTGAAGGGTGGAGTATAAATCCAATCTCCTCCTCCTCTTCCTCCTCCTCTTCTTCTTCCCCCAGATCTCCCGGGAATTTCCTAAGTCAGAGTTGACAATTCAGTTCCAATTTTTCTGAAGCAAAGCACTTCAGCGCTTGTAGAATCTGGACGTTTCCAGAAAATCTGGTTCCATATAAATGCAGGGTTGCCAGGCAGGCCTAGCTACCAGTGGAAGGGCTTATTGGTGGGTTTCACCAGTGACATAATGACTTTGCTGGAGACACAGTTACCTCACTGCTGTGTTCCTGGAAGTGGCTTCAGCGGGTTGCTGGGTGACACCTGTGACTAGGTTTTCCAAGTCATTCTTGGCTACCGGCAGGAGGTGGGGAGGTAGGGTTGCCAACTCCAGGTGGGGGAGCTCCTCTCATCATGTGACCAAAATACGATAGCCTCAGTATATCTTCACTGTCAGCCTTACAGCTGCATAATTGTCATTATTTTTGCCTTCTTGATGCTCAGCTGTAATCCTCCTTTGGCATGTTTTGCTTTAACTTCCAACAGCAGCTGTTTCAAGTCTTCACGATTTTCTGCCAGGAATATGGGGCTATCTGCATATCTCAGATAGTTAACACTCACTCCATTTTCATCTAAATCTAATCCACCTTTCCTTAAGATATGTTCTGCATGCAAATAAATTACATCCTTGTCCAACACCTTTGCGTTTGTGTGTCTCAAGATTCTGTTCTAACATCTCATTTCCATATGATTAACTGAAGTAGTCTGCAAACTCACCCTGAGGGATCCTTTGTAGCTAAGAGACTGAGTGATGGAGTCAGACATTCCCGTCTCATCTCTTGTCATGAACTTGAGGTGGCTTTGGGTAAACCAGTCCCTCTTCAGCTAAATTCTGCATGTGCCAAAGGGGCTACAAACACAGGGTTATGTAACAGGTGTAGTGGCTAGATTGCTGGACTAAGATCTTGACAGACCCAGGTTCAAATTCCCAGTCTGCCATGGAAGACTGCTGGGTGGCCATGGGCCAATCATATACCCTGGCCTAACCCACTTCACAGAGTTGTTGTGAGGCTAAAGTGAAGGAAAAGAGAACAATGTAAGCTGCTCTGGAAAGAAAGGCGGGGAAAAATTAACCAGCTAAATAAAGGGTTTTGTAAGGATTACTGAGAAGTGAATGCTAATCTAAAGCACTATAGAGTCAGTGTGGTGTAGCGGTTAGGAATGTTGGATAGCATCTGGGAAATGCAGGTTCAAATCCCCACTCATGCCATGAAAGCCTGCTGGGTGACCTCAGCCCAGTCACATACTCTCTCAGCCTTACCTACCTCACAGGAGTTTTTGGGAGAATAAAACAGTGGAGAGGAGAGCGATGTAAGCTGCTTTGGGTTCCTGTTGGGGAGAAAGCAGGGCACAAGATAAAAAATACAGACATGTCAAGTATTGTTACCATCCCACATTAAGTTGCATTATCCCTCCCTAACTACCATTGATTTTTAACATTCTTAAGACAGTTTCCATTTCTGAATACAATCAGTCTTTTTCTCTGCAAATGCAAACCAGCAAAGCCAAAATATTCAGCCAAGGGGAAGTTGTCATGGAAATTGCAAATGCCAAGACTGAAAGCTTCATAGTCAAGAACATAAGAAAAATCATCCTGGATCAGACCAGTCGTCCATCTTTACTGCCTTTGGATATGGAGGTTCCCTTGTGTTTTGACTTCATAATGAAAAAGATGGGGACTTACGTTTGTCTCATATTCATCTGCTGAAAGTCCCCAGGGTTCTGCTGGACTGTTGCCATCTTCTTTTTGAATAACTGTCAGCAGGGCATTTTTTGTAGAAAAAGACCAGCAGGAACTCATTTTCATATTAGGCCACACCTCCTGACAACACCGTTGTTTAGCATAGGGTGTTTTTGTATGAAAAGCCCAGCAGGAGCTCATTTGTATATTAGGCCACACCTCTTATGCCAAGCCAACCAGAACTGCGTTCCTGTGCATTCTTGCTAAAAAAAAAAGCCCTGTCTGTCAAGATGCAGGATAATATCAGATGAATTTAAGTATTTACATAATTTAGAACTCCGTATTAGAAGGAGCAGACTGACTTGCTGCTTCAGCCATGACTCTGGTCATCTGGGCTCTGACTCTTTAAGCTCTGCATCACATTAAGCACCACCCATTTAAAGGCACAGCTGCCACAGCACTGGAGAGGATTCCAGGGCAGATTTTATACAGCCCTATCTCATTTCACATGGGCTAGTAGACAGGCCCACCGGTCTTCACCATCACACGGAATAGGCTTGCCAATCCCTCAGTCAGGGTGGGGAGTCCCGCATCCCCCAGGTCCTGCTGCCTGCCAATGCTCCAAGTAGCAGCAGGAGAAAAGATTAAAAAGCAAAATGGTGCATGCACCATTACATCATTTCCAGGGAAAATGCAGAAGTGATAAAGGGAAGTTCTAGGAATCACTGAAATGCCATGATTTTACTAGGGGTTTTCTGCTGATGCCCAGAGCTGCTCGCTGTTACTTCCAGCCATTCATGGAAGTAGGGTTGCCAACCTCCTACTATTACAGTTAATCTCCAAGAGACCAAGATCAGATTCCTTGGAGAAAATGGCTGCTTTGGAGGGTGGAGTCTATGACATTATACCCTGCTGAGGCTCCTTCCCTCCCCAAGCCCTGCCCTTGTCAGGCTCCACTGCCAGAACCTCCACCAACAGCTGGCAGTGTCCTCAAAGTGTCCTCACATGCGCTGGCACAACCCTCTCAAGTCCCCAACCCCCTGCCCCCACCCTCTTGCCTGTTGCCGGGCTTGACTGTGCCTGGAAGGTGTCCCAGGAAAGTGTGGTAGAAAAAGCCCAGCAGGAACTCATTTGCATACTAGGCCACACCTCCTGGCACCAAGCTAGCCGGAACTCTGTTCCTGCGGGTTCCTGCTCAAACAAAGCCCTGGTTCACACTCTACTCGAAGATCCATCAGCAAGTTTCTAAGATTCCTTGGAACTAACTTGGAAGAATCACACATGTGCACACATTGCTTTGTAAGCATGCACTTGAGCAAAATAATCATTTTCTGCATCTCACAAACCAGTCTTGTGCAATAGAGAGCCTGACCTCAGCACTCCAGCTTGCACTCCCCTGCCCCACCCCCCTTGCAGGGAGCAGGTCCCCACCCTTGGCTACAAGCCACCCTTCCAAATCTGTGTTTTGTTCTAACAAGAGACATGGTGTTCCCTCTCTGCAAAGCGAGCAACTAAACAAGAAGCTTAATGAGGCCACACTGCACACAACTTGCAGATGACAGAAAGAAACAGACCTGTCAAATGCCCTGGACCCCAGATAAACCAGACTTCCCCAGGGGCCCATCTTCTGCAGTCCAAGTTCCAGTGCCCCTAAGAGGGACCAAGGGGTATCCTAGGGTTGCCAAGTATGGGTTGGGAAATTCCTGCAAATGTTTAGCGTGGGACCTGGGGAAAGTGAGGTTTGGAGACGGGAGGGAGCTCAGCAAGGTACAGCTAGGGATGGCAGTCTCCAGGTAGGACCGCTGGGGTCCCCTGGGATTACAGTTAATCTCCAGACTAGAAAGATCAATTCCCCTGGAGAACATGGCTGTTTTGGAGGTGGATTCTATGGCAGTGTACCCCACTGTTCTAAGAAGAACAGTTGTCCTCCCCAGGCCCCACCTCAAATATCCAGAAGTTCCCCAACCTGGATTTGGCAAACCCCCCCCCCCCCCGCACCCCCAATGGCCAGGCAAGACTTGGTAACCTTATAATACAGCCCACCCTGCAAAGCCACCGTTTTCTCCAGAGGAACTAAGCTCTGCAGGGCTTTTTCCTTGGGGGAATGCAGCAGAATGGAATTCCAGAGCTTCTTCATGGAAGCAAAATTCTCAAAAAAATGTCTAAAAGTTCATGAGGAGCATCAGTGTTTCTCCTTCATTCCCTCTCGAGAGTTCTGGAATCTTTTTTACCAGGAAAAGGTCCTGCAACCAGTTATCAGATAAAGCCCCTGATTTGCATCCCTGGACTGCCTGGCCCCACAATGCTGGGTGTAGCACCAGAGGGCTGCTCAGCTTTGCTTCCAGTTTTGGGATGATGCCCTGGGGGACCTAATAATCCTCACTTTTTGCTTCATTGAGCCTGGTGCCCCTGCAATGCTGGCCTGTGGCACCGTGAGGGCTGCCCAGCTAGCCATCCTGTTTGCTGGATGATGTAATGCAGGGGTGGCCAACGGTAGCCCTCCAGATGTTTTTTGCCTACAACTCCCATCAGCCCCAGCCATTGGCCACCCCTGATGTAATGGGTGCAGTTTTAAAAGTTCACTCTACAATGTTGTCGTTTTAAAACACCTTCTCTGCACAGACTCCTGTGCTTGCTTGGATGACAAATGTACATCTATAGACAGGGAGGGGTGCGTGGGTGGGATGTAGGGTTGTCAGAGGGGGATGGGGAAGTAGATCCTGGTTGGGAAACTCCTGGGGATCTGGGAATGGAACCTGGGGAGGATATCATCAGTATACAAGGCCACTGAGTCCACCCTTCCAAGCATCCATTTTCTTAAGGGAAACTGATCTTTGCAGCCTGGAAATGAGCTGTCATTCCAGGAGAACCACAGCAGGCCCTACCCCAGAGGCTGGCATCCCAAGTGGGATATGATATTTATTCTTTCATTGAGACTATTTATACCCTACTTTTCTCTTCCATGGGGACCCAAAGCAGCTTACAACCTCCTTCTCCCCTTCTCCATTTTATCCTCACAGCAAGCCTATGCGGTAGGTGAGGCTGAAAGTGTATGACTGGCCCAAGGTCACCTAGTAAGCTTCCATGGCAGAGTGGGGATTTGAACTTGAGCCTCCCAGATCCTTATATGACACATGTACATGCATCCATTTGAAAAACCTTTCGACTTGCCTCAGTTGTTTTTCCTCTGAGCTGCGGCAGGGTCTCTGAACGGAGGAGGAGCTGAATTGATACAAAACACCAGCTGCCATTTGCTCCAATGGAGAAGCCTGTGCTGATAAAGCTACACGTGTCCTGATGGGCTGCACAGAAGTTCCCCCTGAACCCTCGTCAGGCTGATAAAACCACTAGAGCTGTCAGCCACCAGGTGAGGCTCCTCTCCCAGAAATACAACAGATTTCCCCTGGAGACAGTGGCTGTTTTCGAAGGAGGACTCTACAGCATTATACCCCACTGAGGTCCCTCCACTCCCCAAACCCCATCCCCCCCAGACACCACCCCCAAATCTCCAGGGATCTCCCAAGCCAAAGTTGGAAACTGTAAAAACAACCTTTACAGGTAATTTGTAGACAGGTCTCCAGAAAGAGATTTTGCCTCAGGCAACACCCAAAGGAGGAACAAATATAGCTTAGCCCACGTGAAGAGCCATCAGTTCACTCCCACCCCTCACCCCCCGCCAAGCGATTTGGAAGGGGAAAGGAGACAGAGGCCTTAGAAACAGATGAGTAGAAAAGCAGTGTCTTGATCTCCCAGAATTACAACTGATCACCAGTTGACAATGATCAGCTCCCCTGGGGAAAATGGCTGCTTTTGGAGGGTGGACTCTAGGGCAACATACCCTGCTTAAGACTTTCCCTGCCCCAATCCTGCCCTCCCCAAGATCCCCCCCCCCAAATCCAAGGAATTTCCCAGGAGTTGGCAACCCTAAGGAAAGCCCAACACCACAAGAGATCCACATTTTTGGCCAATGGCTGGGGCTGATAGGAGCTGAAGGCAAAAATCATCTGGAGAGCTACCCTTGGCCACCTAGAGATTTGAGGGACAGAACCTGGAAAGGGCATCATTGGAGGAGGGGAAGGACCTCAGGAGGGTATAATTCTATAGAGTCCTCCCTCCTTAGCAGCCATTTTCTTCAGGGTCATCTGGAGATCGGTTGTAGTAGTGGGGAATCTCCAGGCACCACCTGGAGACTGGCAACCCTATTTAAGCAGTTGTGTACAGTTTGCTCCCATGTGTCAGTCAGCCCCTTCACAAAGCCAGCTTGCATTTTATAAATGCTTCTAGCCCTAACTGGTTATAGTCCTTCCCCCTCCAGCAAATCCTGGTTATACACCTTAGCCTGATGTTCCATCGCCTTCCACTCTCTTACAAGATGTTTGAAACCAGAGATTTTAATGCCAGAGCTGTTTTGCTGGCAGAACTGAGAACAGAAAAATTTTACTCAAGCGTCATCCTCAGAAGGCCAGCAGGCAAGAGCACGATGCAGCCAAGGAGTGCCTCACTTTATCCTCATCAGCCCAAGAAATTCCAAGCAGATGTTAGCATTGCAGACGGAAACAGTTACACACAGGGCCCCGTGCAGTTCCTATCTCAGAGCTCTGAGGGTTCTACCTCCATTAGAAGTGACTCACATTGATTATTACATAATTTTCAAACTAAGTCTATAATCAGAAACAAAATGTTGCCATGCAAGACAGTGGAAAGGAAAACACCTCCAGCTGGGCATATTATTACCTAATACAAAATGAGTCTGTTTATGTGCAATTTAGGATTGCCAACTCCAGGCTGGGGAATTCCTGAAAATTTGGGGTTGAGCCTGGGAAGGGGCCTCGGTGGTGTATATAGTCCATCCTCCAAAGCAGCCATTTCCTCTGGGGGACGTGAGCTCTAGGGATGGGCACAAACCAGCAGAGCTTGGACTGCAGTACGGCAGCTGAGCACTCTGCACCACAGGGCTCCTCAGAGATTGGATACAAGCGCTTTATTTCCCCTTGAGTGGGGTTGGAAAATGGACTTTTTGAAGTACTTTGAGGAAGCAATTCTGTGGTTTACTGTGAACATATGTATACAATTAGATATTTATAAGAAGAATATAGTGATGCAGGACTTTTTTTGTAGAAAAAGCCCAGCAGGAACATATTTGCATATTAGGCCACACCTCTGACATCACCATTGTTTCACGCAGAGCTTTTTTTTAATAGAAAAAGCCCAACAGGAACTCATTTGCAGATGAGGCCACACCCCCTGCAGATTAGGACACACACACACCAAGCCAGCTGGAAGTGTTCCTATGTGTTCCTGCTAAGAAAGAAAGAAAGAAAGAAAGAAAGAAAGAAAGAAAGAAAGAAAGAAAGAAAGAAAGAAAGAAAGAAAGAAAGAAAGAAAGAAAGAAAGAAAGAAAGAAAGAAAAGCCCTGTAGTGATTTAAACTTGAATGAGTGTGATTTAGTTATTTTTCACAGTGATTTATCTCTTTGGTTGTATCACCTTGAAATTGGCCACCCTTCTGAGCCATACAGGAAAAGCCTATGGAAGAGGTGAGAGATTTGGGCTGCAGAATTTTGGAAAGTGGTAAGAAGGATGATTTTCAAGGAGAACTGACAATGCTGGATGTAACTACAATACAATCTCTAGTTTTATCTAATGGCCAGAGACAAGAAGGGAGAGTTTTCAGATCCTTGTACAGAGAGAAGCCATACAAATCTTTGCAGCTCAGTCATCAGAGTTGTAGCCCAGTCATTTCTCTAAAAAAAAGAGTTGCTCCTGAACAAACTACAACTCCCAGGATGCCTTCCAGAAGCCATGATCATACAATCATAGAGTTGGAAGGGACCTCTAGGGTCATCTAGTCCAACCCCCTGCACAATGCAGGAAACTCACAAATACCTACCCCTAAATTCACAGGATATTCATTGTTGTCAGATGGCCATCTAGCCTCTGTTTAAAAACCTCCAAGGAAGGAGAGCCCACCACCTCATGAGGAAGCTCTAACTGTCAGGAAGTTCTTCCTAATGTTGAGCCAAAAACTCTTTTGATTTAATTTCAACCCGTCGGTTCTGGTCCTACCTTCTGGGGCCACAGAAAACAGTTCTGCACTATTCTCAATATGACAGCCCTTCAAGTACTTGAAGATGGTGATCCTATCACCTCTCAGCCGCCTCCTTTCCAGGCTAAACATCCCCAGCTCCTTCAACCTTTCCTCATAGGACTTGGTCTCCAGACCCCTCACCATCTTCATCGCCCTCCTCTGGACCCGTTCCAGCTTTTCTATATCCTTCTTAAAATGTGGTGCCCAAAACTGAACACAATACTCCAAATGAGGTCTTACCAGAGCAGAGTAAAGCGATACCATTGCATCACTTGATCTGGACACTATACTTCTGTTGATACAGCCTGTGGAGAAACGCCATTTTAGTCAATGTTGGTGCTTCATTGGGAGGGAAAACATGAAACTCCTAAGCAGGCTGTGGCCTAGCCTCCCTCCAAACCCCCCCTCCCTTCCAGAGCCAAACCAACAATGCTAGGGGGAAAGTCTCCTAGAGAGGCAGGAAGTTCTTTTGTTCTTGGGATTGGAGTTAGCAGGAAGAGAAGGCAGTTTGCAGCTGGTGCTCTGGAAGAGAGGTTGCTTGCCTGTGGGCTCCTGCCTGTGGGGGGGGCCTAGTCAGGAAAATGAGGCCCCCAGGCAGTCAGACCAAGTAAGTCATTCTCAAGGCAGGGCAAGTTTAGACCAGGGACAATACGATGCGTTTATGCCTTTCCTTTGTCATGCTGTTTGCTGTGCGGGTGCTGTGCTGTGTAACCTTTTACAAGCAACTGTTTTTGTTTTGTTCTTCTGTTCTTTTCTTTTTCTCTTTTAATTAAATATTTTTACTGTTTTAAATGCTGGCAGTCCATCTCTGTACCACATAGATCCCCAACCGCCTTAGACCACGCTGCGTTATAAAGGGGGCCCCGGGGAAGGGGGAAGGCATGCAGTTGGATAAGGTGCCAATCCTCCAGGGGTGCCCCAAAGAAGTGCTGAGGTCTCTGTGAAACCCAAGTACAGGGTGGCAGAGGACCTTGAGGCCTGGCCTCATAGCTGGAGAGGGGGATTGGGAGTCCTGTTCCTCTCAATCTGAACCCCTAGATTGAGCAGGTGGTGGCAGTGAGCCCAAGGGGCAGGAGGAGAAATAGCTCCCTCCAGGAGTTGGTGACTCAATAGGGAGTTGACGGGACCGGGTCTGAAGGCAGAATCGGGCTGGTTCCGTCACACAGCCCAAAATTGCATTTGCCTTTTTAGCCACCGCATCACACTGTTGACTCACGTTCAGCATATGATCCACTAAAACCCCTAGATCCTTTTCGTACATACTACTGCTAAGACAAGTCTCCCCCATTCTATAACCATGCATTGGATTTTTCCTACCTAAATGCAGAACTTTGCATTTATCCCTGTTAAAATTCATTTTATTGATTTTAGCCCAGTTTTCCAGCCTGTCAAGGTCATCCTGTATCCTGTTTCTGTCTTCTTCTGTGTTTGCAACCCCTCCCAATTTTGTAACATTTGCAAATTTAATAAGCATTCCTTCTATTCCTTCATCCAAATCATTTATAAAGATGTTGAACAAAACAGGTCCCAGGACAGATCCTTGAGGCACTCCACTTGTCACTCCTCTCCAAGAGGATGAGGAACCCTTTACAAGCACTCTTTGGGTGAGATCTGTCAACCTGTTACAGATCCACCTAACGGTAACAGGATCCAAACCACATTTTACCATCTTGTCAACAAGGATAGTACGTGGAACTTTATCTAAAGCCTTACTGAGATCAAGATAAACGATGTCTACAGCATTCCCCCGATCCAGCAAGATAGTCACTTTCTCAAAAAAAGAGATCAGGTTAGTCTGACATGACTTGTTCTTCAGAAAACCATGCTGGCTCTTAGTAATCACATCCATTCTTTCTAAATGTTACAGGACCAACTGTTTGATGATTTGTTCTAAAACTTTTCCAGGTATAGACATCAAGCTGACGGGTCGGTAGTTACCCGGATCATCTTTTTTCCCCTTCTTGAAGATGGGGACAACATTCGCCCGCCTCCAGTCTTCTGGCACCTCTTCTGTTCTCCAAGAATTTTCAAAAATAATAGCCAGAGGCTCAGAAATTACATCCGCAAGCTCTTTTAGAACCCTTGGATGCAATTCATCTGGCCCTGAGGACTTAGTTTCATTTAAAGAATGTACTACCCCTATGCTGATCCTAGGTTGGAACTTCATACCCTCCTTATATGTTCTGTTTTTGCCATGTTGAGCACCGTTCCCCTCAGAAGAGAAGACTGAGGAAAATTAGGAATTGAGCAGTTCCACCCTCTCTTCATAACCTGTTACAATTTCACTTTCTTGCCGTCACAATGGGCCTACCATGTCCTTGCTCCTTTTCTTACTCTGAACATAAGAAAAGAACCCTTTTTTGGCTCTTTGACCAGCCTAAGCTCATACTGAGCTTTAGCTTTCCTAACTTTTTCTCTACAAGCACTGGTGATGTCTGAAGCAATACAGAACATTTGTGTTTGTAGAGTAGAATGTACTGCAGAGAATAAGATGGCAAACTATTTGGATGTTTCTATGCCAGTGTTCCCCCCAGTGAGGACTGAAAGTGACTGACAGCATCTTCTTCCCGCCTCCTCTTTTATCCTCACAACAACCCTGCAAGATGGGTTAGACTGGGAGAGAGTGACAGTAGGGATGGAGTAATAATTGGCATTACAACATACCTGGAAGTGGTGTCATTGGCTCTAGATTTTGCCGTAGAGTTTTCAGTGAATCTTAGAGTGTCATGTGAACATGATGATATCACGTTTACTTATTTGTTTGTTTGTTTATTGGATTTATATCCCACCCTTCCCATGAAAGCAGGCTCAGGAAATGGTGGCACAGCACTGCCATATCACCTCTCCCATCATGTCCCCATTCCCCCAGTCTCCCATTGAGTGCCAAACAGTGGCTGACAACCAGTGAAAACCCAGTGAGCTTTTATGGCAGAATGTGTTTCCCACATCCTAGTCTGACGGGTTATTGAGGAAGACTCAGCATGGGTTCTGTAAGGGAAGATCTTGCCTCACTAACTTGTTACATTTCTTTGAGGGGGTAAACAAACTTGTGGACAAAGGGGACCCGATAGATGTTGTTTACCTTGACTTCCAGAAAGCTTTTGATAAAGTTCCTCATCAAAGGCTCCTTAGAAAGCTTGAGAGTCATGGAGTAAAAGGACAGGTCCTCTTGTGGATCAAAAACTGGCTGAGTAATAGGAAGCAGAGAGAGTATAAATGGGCAGTCTTCGCAGTGGAGGACGGTAAGCAGTGGGGTGCCGCAGGGCTCGGTACTGGGTCCCATGCTCTTTAACTTGTTCATAAATGATTTAGAGTTGGGAGTGAGCAGTGAAGTGGCCAAATTTGCAGATGACACTAAATTGTTCAGGGTGGTGAGAACCAGAGAGGATTGTGAGGAACTCCAAAGGGATCTGTTGAGGCTGGGTGAGTGGGTGTCAACGTGGCAGATGCGGTTCAATGTGGCCAAGTGCAAAGTAATGCACATTGGGGCCAAGAATCCCAGCTACAAATACAAGTTGATGGGGTGTGAACTGGCAGAGACTGACCAAGAGAGAGATCTTGGGGTCGTGGTAGATAATTCACTGAAAATGTCAAGGCAGTGTGCGTTTGCAATAAAAAAGGCCAACGCCATGCTGGGAATTATTAGGAAGGGAATTGAAAACAAATCAGCCAGTATCATAATGCCCCTGTATAAATCGATGGTGCGGTCTCATTTGGAGTACTGTGTGCAGTTCTGGTCGCCGCACCTCAAAAAGGATATTATAGCATTGGAGAAAGTTCAGAAAAGGGCAACTAGAATGATTAAAGGGCTGGAACACCTTCCTTATGAAGAAAGGTTGAAACGCTTAGGGCTCTTTAGCTTGGAGAAACGTCGACTGAGGGGTGACATGATAGAGGTTTACAAGATAATGCATGGGATGGAGAAAGTAGAGAAAGAAGTACTTTTCTCCCTTTCTCACAATACGAGAACTCGTGAGCATTCAATGAAATTGCTGAGCAGACAGGTTAAAACGGATAAAAGGAAGTACTTCTTCACCCAAAGGGTGATTAACATGTGGAATTCACTGCCACAGGAGGTGGTGGCGGCCACAAGCATGGCCACCTTCAAGAGGGGGTTAGATAAAAATATGGAGCAGAGGTCCATCAGTGGCTATTAGCCACAGTGTGTATGTGTGTGTGTGTGTGTGTGTGTGTGTGTGTATGTATATATATATATATATATATATATATATATATATATATATATATATATATATATATATATATATATATATATATATATTTGGCCGCTGTGTGACACAGAATGTTGGACTGGATGGGCCATTGGCCTGATCTAACATGGCTTCTCTTATGTTCTTATGACACTCTAAACCAGGGGTCCCCAACCTTGTTGAGCCTTGCAGGGCACCTCTTTTGAAGCAGGGCAATGGGTGCCATCACAAATGGCCATGTGGGAGGTAGAGCCAACAGCACACACAATGGAGTTGCCAGGTCTGTGTTGGAAAATACCTGGAGACTTTGGGGATGGATCCGGGAGAGGGCAGGGTTTGGGGAGGGGAGGGGCTTCAGCAGGGTCCAGTGCCACTGAGTCTACCCTTCAAAGCGGCCATTTTCTCCAGGGGAGAAAGAAAGTGGGATGTCTCCAGGCCTAGGGTGGCCAGACCGTCCCGGTCTCCCGGGACTTTCCCGGTTCTGGCCCCCAATTCCCGGCTCCCGGGCTGGCTATACCATTAGAAGTCCCGGTATAGCCAGCGGGGAGCCGGCGGGCCGTGCGCGCGGGCGGGGAAGGCGGCGAGTGAGAGGGGCCCGGCAGCGGTGGCGGAGGCCGGGGAGGCCGCAGAGAGGCCGCCGCTGGTCCCTGGAGGGCCTCCAGAGGCCTGCGGAGGCCGCGGAGAGGCCGGCGCTGGTCCCTGGAGGCCCTCCAGAGGCCCGCGGAGGCCGCGGAGAGGCCGGCGCTGGTCCCTGGAGGGCCTCCAGAGGCCCGCGGAGGCCGCGGAGAGGCCGGCGCTGGTCCCTGGAGGCCCTCCAGAGGCCCGCGGAGGCCGCGGAGAGGCCGGCGCTGGTCCCTGGAGGCCCTCCAGAGGCCAGCGGAGGCCACGGAGAGGCCGGCGCTGGTCCCTGGAGGGCCTCCAGAGGCCCGCGGAGGCCGCGGAGAGGCCGGCGCTGGTCCCTGGAGGGCCTCCAGAGGCCAGCGGAGGCCGCGGAGAGGCCGGCGCTGGTCCCTGGAGGGCCTCCAGAGGCCCGCAGGCCGCGGAGAGGCCGCCGCTGGTCCCTGGAGGGCCTCCAGAGGCCAGCGGAGGAGGCGGAGAGGCCGCCGCTGGTCCCTGGAGGGCCTCCAGAGGCCAGCGGAGGCGGCGGAGAGGCCGGCGCTGGTCCCTGGAGGGCCTCCAGAGGCCAGCGGAGGCGGCGGAGAGGCCGGCGCTGGTCCCTGGAGGCCCTCCAGAGGCCAGCGGAGGCGGCGGAGAGGCCGGCGCTGGTCCCTGGAGGCCCTCCAGAGGCCAGCGGAGGCCGCGGAGAGGCCGGCGTTGGTCCCTGGAGGGCCTCCAGAGACCAGTGGAGGCCGTGGAGAGGCCGGCGCTGGTCCCTGGAGGCCCTCCAGAGACCAGCGCCGGCCTCTCCGCCGCCTCCCCGGCCTCCGCAGCCGCCGCCAGCCCCGCCAGCAGCACCAGCCGCCCGGAGGAGAGGCCGCCACCCGCCCTGGAACAAGGTAAGCAGGGGGAGCCGAAAGCGGGGGGGGCGGCTGGCGGGAGGGGGCGGCCTTCCTTCCTTCCTTCCTTCCTTCCTTCCTTCCTTCCTTCCTTCCTTCCTTCCTTCCTTCCTTCCTTCCCTCCTTCCCTCCTTCCTCCCTCCCTCCTTCCTTCCTTCCTTTCTTCCTTCCTTCCCTCCCTCCTCCCTTCCTTCCTTCCTTTCTTCCTTCCTTCCCTCCCTCCTCCCTTCCTTCCCTCCCTCCCTCCCTCCTCCCTTCCTTCCTTCCCTTCTTCCTTCCCTCCCTCCTTCCTTCCTTCCCTCCCTCCTCCCTTCCTTCCTTTCTTCCTTCCCTCCTTCCCTCCCTCCCTTCCTTTCTTCCTTCCTTTCTTCCTTCCCTCCCTCCCTTCCTCCCTTCCTTTCTTCCCTCCTTCCCTCCCTCCCTCCTCCCCTCCCTCATTCCCTCCTTCCTTCCTTTCCTCCTTTCTTCCTTCCCTCCCTCCTCCCTTCCTTCCTTCTGTCCTTCCTTCCCTCCCTCCCTCCTCCCTTCCTTCCTTCCTTCCTTCCTTCCTTCCCTCCTTCCCTCCCTCCTCCCTTCCTTCCTTCCCTCCTTCCTTCCTTCCCTCCCTCCCTCCTTCCTTCCTTCCTTTCTTCCTTCCCTCCTTCCCTCCCTCCCTTCCTCCCTTCCTTCCTTCCCTCCCTCCCTCCTTCCTTCCTTCCCTCCTTCCCTCCCTCCTCCCTTCCCTCCCTCCTTCCCTCCTTCCTCCCTCCCTCCTTCCTTCCTTTCTTCCTTCCTTCCCTCCCTCCCTCCTCCCTTCCTTCCTTCCCTCCTTCCCTCCCTCCCTCCCTCCCTCCTTCCTTCCTTCCTTCCTTCCCTCCTTCCTTCCCTCCCTCCTTCCTTCCTTTCTTCCTTCCCTCCTTCTCTCCCTCCCTCCTCCCTCCCTTCCTTTCTTCCTTCCCTCCTTCCCTCCCTCCCTTCTCCCTTTCTTCCTTCCCTCCTTCCTTCCCTCCCTCCCTCCCTCCTTCCTTCCTTCCTTTCTTCCTTCCTTCCTTCCTTCCTTCCTTCCCTCCCTCCCTCCCTCCCTCCTTCCCTCCTTCCTTCCTTCCTTCCTTCCTTCCTTCCTTCCTTCCTTCCTTCCTTCCTTCCCTCCTTCCCTCCCTCCCTCCTCCCTTCCTTCCTTCCTTCCCTCCCTCCCTCCTTCCTCCCTCCCTCTGGCCGCCCCTGGAGTAGACAATACTGACTTTGGTGGACCCAAGCACTGATTCAGTGTAAGGGAGCTTTGTGTTTGTGACTGGACTAGACAATACTGACTTTCGTAGATCCAAGCACTGATTCAGTGTAAGGGAGCTTTTGTGTTTGTGACTGGACTAGACAATACTGACTTTCGTGGACCCAAGCACTGATTCAGTGTAAGGCAGCTTTGTGTTTGTGACTGGACTAGACAATACTGACTTTGGTGGACCCAAGCACTGATTCAGTGTAAGGGAGCTTTGTGTTTGTGACTGGACTAGACAATACTGACTTTGGTGGACCCAAGCACTGATTCAGGGTAAGGGAGCTTTGTGTTTGTGTCTTCTGGTGCAATTTTGTTCTCAGATCCTGTATTTACTTCATTGGTATATGGGATAAGGCACTTTCTCAACTGTGCTGCATAATGCAGCCTATTTATTTTTTCCTGTTTGCTCTGTTGGCTCTATCTGCGCCACCTTCATCAGATCCCTAACGGAAGGGCTTTTTCCGGCGCCCCTTAAAGAGGCCGTGGTCCGGCCCCTCTTAAAAAAACCATCTTTAGACCCGGCCCAATTGGCACACTATAGGCCGGTCTCAAACCTGCCCTTTCTGGGCAAATTTATTGGAGAGGGCAGTGGCGAGGCAGCTACAGACTTTCCTGGAGGACGCTTCCATCCTCGACCCACTTCAGTCCGGCTTCCCCCCAGGTCACGGGACGGAGACGGTGTTGGTTGCCCTGGTGGATGACCTTCAACGGCATCTGGATCGGGGTGGCTCGGCAGTACTGATGTTGTTGGACCTATCGGTGGCGTTCGATACAGTTGACCATCGGTTGCTGACTTGCCGCCTTGCCGACGCGGGGATTCAGGGGTTGGCCTTGCAGTGGCTTTCCTCCTTCCTTCCGTGGCGAGGGCGACGACTGCGCCGAGGAAGGCGCGGGGAGCCCGGTGGAGGCGAGGAGGGGAAACTTAGGGAGCGGAGGGCGGCGCAGGGAGAGCCACCGCTGAGGAAGCCAGGGAGGCAGGTCATAGCCCCGGGGACTCTGGAACGTCCTGCGGGCGCCGGAGCCGCCACAGACCGAGGCCAGGCAGCCGCGAGCTGGCCGACTCACCTTCCCTCAGCCTGCGCCTCAACGGCATGGCGCGCTCTCTCCAACAGAGCCTCAGCCACTGCGCATGCGACAGAAACCTGCGCGTGCCGCTTCACGCACGCACGCACACCTCTTCCTCAGAACTTCCTTCTGCAGAGTCAGATTCGTTTCTGAATCTGCAGAAGGCGCCGTTTCCCTCCCCTCCCCTCCCCCCGCTGCCGTTTTGGGGGGGAGCGGGGGAAGAGACTGGAAAACCTGGCGTCTCCCGCCAGAGTGGGAAGATTGGGACCCCTACCCAGAGAGTACTGAGGTCTGGCACTCAAAATCTGCTCACCATCCCCGGGCCCAAGGAAGTGCGTCTCAAGGCAACTAGAGACAGGGCCTTTTCCACAATGGCCCCTATGTGGTGGAACCAGCTACCGGAAGAGGTGAGGGCCCTGCGGGGCCTTGCTCAGTTCCGCAGGGCCTGTAAGACAACCCTCTTCCGGTTAGCCTATGCCTGATTAGATAATGTAGCTACCAGATTTTTGTGATTATACTGTATAGTTTTAATGTTTAATTTTAAGGTTTTTAGGTTTTAATTGTCTGATTTTAGATGTAATAACTTGCTCTGATTTTACTGTTTTATTGTCGTTGTAAGCCGCCCTGAGCCACTTGTGGGAAGGGCGGGATAGAAGTCACCAAATAAAAAAAAAAATCACTTTCGGGGTGTGGATCCCCCAGTGGGGTGGTCTCCCGACTCCCTCCGCCGGCTGTTTCTGATAGCCCTGCGCCCCCTCTTTCATTTGATATGTGTCCCGTGCGGGTGCCACCCTCCCGCCAGGAGATGCCGCAAAATGAACCCCCTTGAGGCTTATGGTGGCAGGGCTCGGGGGAAGTGAGCTAGACTGCTGTTCTTTTGAGGGGTTATAGAGTGTTTCGAGCCCGTCCCTGTGGCATCGGTCCCATCGTTGTGGGGCCCAGGGGGCCGGCGCAGCGGCACGCTGAAGCAGCCTGTCGGTCACTTCCGGGTTCCTGTCCTGCATCTCGACCTGTGTTATTAGTGACAGGCTGCTTCGGCGTGCCGCTGCGCCGGCCCCCTGGGTCCCACAACGATGGGACCGATGCCACAGGGACGGGCTCGAAACACTCTATAACCCCTCAAAAGAACAGCAGTCTAGCTCGCTTCCCCCGAGCCCTGCCGCCATAAGCCTCAAGGGGGCTCATTTTGCAGCATTTCCCGGCGGGAGGGTGGCACCTGCACGGGACACATATCAAATGAAAGAGGGGGCGCAGGGCTATCAGAAACAGCCGGCGGAGGGAGTCAGGAGACCACCCCGCTGGGGGATCCACACCCCGAAAGCGATGAAGGTGGCGCAGATAGAGCCAACAGAGCAAACAGGACAAAATAAATAGGCTGCATTATGCAGCACAGTCTCACTGGAATCTCACTGGAATCTGACTGGCTTCTCAGCATGGAACCCGTTCTCTCTAGTCTTCTCACTTTGAAAAAAGTAAAAAAAGAGTTTCATTTAACTTTCCCTCTCTATAAATAATCTTGGTGTTTCCGGCGGTGATATTTGGGGGATTTTTGGGGACGTCACAGGAAGTGCTGTGAAGTCACTTCCTGTTTCCGGCAGTGGCATTTGGGGGGAAATGATGTCATTTGGGGGAAATGATGTCACAGGAAGTGATGTCACTTCCTGCTTCCGGCAGGTGGCGTGGGGAAAATGATGCCACAGGAAGTGATGTCACTTCCTGTTTCCGGCAGGCGGCGTGGGGGAAATGATGTCACAGGAAGTGATGTCACTTCCTGTTTCCGGCGGCGGCATGACGTCACCGGGAGTGATGTCACCGGGAGTGACGTCACTTCCTGCTTCCGGCAGGTGGCGCGGGGGAAATGATGTCACAGGAAGTGATGTCACTTCCTGTTTCCGGCAGGTGGTGTGGGGGCAATGAGGTCACAGGAAGTGATGTCACTTCCTGTTTCCGGCGGCGGCACGACGTCACCGGAAGTGACGTCACTTCCTGTTTCCGGCGGCGCGCGCGCGCCCCTACCTTTCCCCCCCCAAAGGTGTCCCTGGCTGACCTTCAGACATTATGGCCACCCTATCCAGGCCCCACCTGGAGCCTGGCAGCCCTAACACACAGAGGAAGCCCAAGTGCAGGGAATGAGAGAAGTCAGTTTTAAAAATTCACTGGGAGTCAGAGAAAGAATAAAACGTAGTGGCAGTTTTTCCTGAAATATTCTTTTATCTGCATGGCCAATCAGATCTCAAACGAGCAATCAAAAACTCCATGCCCTGCCCACTTTCTCAAATCACTTGGGGGGCACCAGGAAAGGTGTTGGTGGGTGTCTGGGGCCTCCAGGGAACCACGTAGCTCTAACCACACCACACTAGCTCTCTCTCTGACATCTGGGGTTGACCACATTGTCATCACATGCTGCTATGGCTCCATTAACTGGCTAGCAGTCTAAACATCTCAATCCAGCAGTTTTTCAACTGAACAGTAACATCTTGGAAATATTCTGCATAATTTATAGAGTGACTCTTTTCAAATGTATTCCAGGAAGTCATTATTCAGTTATTCTCCTTTCTCTAAGTTACAAAACATTTTCCTGCACCCAGCAGTGGTTTTGCTTTGCATCCATTTCCAAGCAAAATTCTCAGACTTTTGTCCCAAGAAAACGCCACAAAGATTTGGTTTGTACACATCACTTTAAAGCTAGGGTTGCCAACCTCCAGGTGATGGCTGGGGATCTCTTGGAATGACAAGTGCTCTCCACAGGGGCTACAGAGGTCAGTTTCCCAGAGGGAGGACTCTAGGAGATTCTAGC
The DNA here is from genome assembly GCF_032191835.1 of Heteronotia binoei. Lineage (NCBI taxonomy): Eukaryota > Metazoa > Chordata > Lepidosauria > Squamata > Gekkonidae > Heteronotia > Heteronotia binoei. Next base: position 300,956 of record NC_083228.1, on the reverse strand, counting down.
CTCACTTGAGCCCCCTCCCCTTCTCAAATTCTGCCTTCCTGAGGCTCTGTCTCCAGATCTCCAGGAATTTCCCAAACCAGAGCTGGCAACTCTAAAAGCAGATGAAGCCTCTGTTAGAAATTTCATAATTTGCTGGTTGAGACATCATCACTCCATTTTTGCTCTCTTAACAAAAGATTCTTAGTTCATACTATTCTTCGGTCTCCAATGGGGATGCAAAAACAGCTTAACTCGCTAGGCCCAGAGTGTACGACCCCCCCCCCCCCAGTCACTTAAAATATCCCTATTTTATGGGAAGATGTTCCCTTGCCGGGGAGGGGGCGGGGATCAACAAATGGGGTCAAGATCTCCATTGATTCCAGTGGTTGTGAGGTTAACATGCCTAGGATCATCAGGCAGCCTAAAACTAATCAGCCTAAACGCCAATTTAGCTTCCATTGAATTATTTTACTGTCAGATCAGCTCCTGCAGCTGTGCCTTTAAATGCAGCCCTTCTGGATTTACTCCTTCACCAGCTGGCCTCCACTGCACCTCCCAAGTCTGCTAGTCAATCAGCAGGGCAAGATAGAGGCTCCCTCCCCCAGTCAACCAGCAACTCTATTCTCAAGCCAGCATAAAGCTCTGGTTTAAATGGTTTCAGCCTGGCCCCACGTTTTCAGTAAGGTGAGATAGCTGAGTAGATTTTAACATCACTGTGGGAGGAGACATTATTCGAATTCCCTGCCTCCTCTGATGCCAAAATGCATCCTCTCCTCTCTAGACAAGACTGCTTTGCCTGCGTTTACATCCCATTCTTCTCCCCACACTTGGGACTCAAAGTGGACTAGAACACCTTTCTCCTCTCCTCCATTTTCTCACAATGACTCAGTGAGGCAGACCAGGCTGAGAGTTTGTGATGAGCCCAAGGTCACCCAGCGAGCTTTAGGGTTCCCATTCCCCACCCCCAATTTTGGGGCCTCCAACCCACCAGCATAGAGATGGCTGGAGAGAGAGCCCCCCCCCCAAGAACTCCATCATCATCGGCTGATGTGCCTCGCACAAGGTCACTGCACCAGGCACAGCATGGGGGGGGGGGGGCGGTGTTCCCTAGCATTTGGGTAAAAAAACCTCTATGGCACCCAAATGCTAGAGTATCCCTACCACACGACATGCCCAGCACAATGATGTCACTTCCAAGTGTTATGCACATGTGGAAAAAGTCCCCTGCCAGCAGCCAGATAAGACCTGGAGTCTTGTGTTCAGTTTTGGGCACCGCATTTTAAGAAGAATCTAGACAAGCCGGAACAGGTCCAGAGGAGGGCGATTAAGATGGTGAGGGGTCTGGAGACCAAGTCCTATGAGGAAAGGCTGAAGGAGCTGGGCATGTTTAGCCCGGAGAGGGGGCGGCTGAGAGGTGATTTGATCACCATCTTCAAGTACTTGAAGGGCTGTCATATGGAGGATGGTGTGGAATTGTTTTCTGTGGCCCCAGAAGGTAGGACTGGAATCAATGGGTTGAAATTAAATCAAAAGAGTTTCTGGCTCAACATTAGGAAGAACTTCCTAACAGCGGTTCCTTGGAGGAACAGGCTTCCTCGGGAGGTGGTGGGCTCCCCTTCCTTGGAGGCTAGATGGCCATCTGACAACAATGCAGATCCTGTGAATTTTGGGGGACATATTTGTGAACTTGTGTTGGGGACTAGATGACCCTGGAGGGTCCCTTCCAGCTCTATGATTCCATTATTCTTAACTGTAGCAAGTTTCCATGGCATAATTGGGGATCTGAACCCAAGTCAGGGTCCTAGCCTACCACTCTATCCACTATACCATACTGGCTCTCTTCCAGAGCAAAATGAACAAGGAACCTGTGAATGGAGACTTGTTCCATTATTTTAATTTTATTTATTTGATTCAATTTCTATCTCACTCTTCCTGTGAATGGGCAAACATGAATTATTACATCAATGTACAAAACCCAGCCCTGCCCATCTCTCTTGATCTCAGCATTACTTCTAGCCAAGATGGCAATCTCTTCCTTGAAGCATTTCTGCCCACCTCATTCACAACAGCCTCACGAGCTGACCATCCTGCTCTTCAGCCATTAAACTGTTGACTGAACACAGTGACATCAGAGAAGCTCAGCCAATGGTGAGAGGATTAGCATGTGCCATACTAACTGGCAGCCCTCTTGGCATCTGAGATGCATAGTTAGTACACTTCTTGTTTCCACTTGGCAGGCTCAAAGCAGTCAGTGGCGTTTGTCATTTGAGGACCAGTGTGGGCCCTCTCAGCCTCACCGACCTCACAGGGATGTGAGGATAAAAAGAGAGAGGAAAACAATGTGAGCTGCTTTGGGTCTCTGTGGAGGAGAAAGGCCCAGTCTAAAAAGTAAAAACAGAATTTTGTTGCGTGGATTCTTTTTAGAAAGAAAAGGCTGTTTGCTCAGAAGTCCAGCTTAAAGTAATATTTAGAATTACTGCATTTTTAGTAGCCCCCATGACATGCCTCATTTGCAGCTACTAATACCTGAAGCTTTTCTACATCTTCTCCACATCAGGAAAGACTTCACTTCATAGCTGTGGTCTGAGTCCATTTGCTGACTGAGCGAGTCAAAGGACCAGGGCCATTTATAAAAGCTGGCAACCTTATACAGCAATTAGGGTTGCCGACTCTGGGTTGGGAAATTCCTGGAGATTTGGGGTGGAGCTTGGGGAGGGTGAGCTTTAGGGAAGGAGAGGGACCTCACTGAAGCAGTTGCTGTTTTCTCCAGGGGAACTGCTCTCTGTAGTTTGCAATTCAGTGGCAATTCTGGGAAATCGCCAGGCTCTACCTGGAGGCTGGCAACCCTAAAATGCCAGCCATTCTGATGACAGTTTGATTAGAACTGTAGGATGCAGGTCAGCATTATACCTGCATGGGCCCTTGGCACTTTTGCCTTTGTGGGCCCTGCTCACCATAATAATATAAATATTTTAAAAATGTATTTTTATGTGTGTGATCCCTACCGGGAGGGAGCCTGGAGGATATCCAGGGAGGTGGCTGAATAAAGCCTGCCCCTGCCCTCCTGACTGCTGGTCTTCCAAGGAGGCGTCCTTGCCAGAGCCCAGCTTGCTTGGGCTCTCCAGGCAATCCAGGCCAGGGCTTATATATATACATTGTATATAACTTTAAATGCTTCAGCATTTTTATTTCTGTTTCAGGAAAAATCTAAAGTTTTTGTAGCCCTAAACATTTCAATTTTTTCTGATGTGAGAAAACATTCAAAGGTTTTCCTTGACCCCACAATTTCATTTTTCCCCCTGATCTTAAAAGAAATGAAAATGTTTCTGTGGGCCCCTAAAAGCATGGTGAGCCCTGTGCCTCCTTGCGACGTTGGCCTGGCAGGACGCAGTTCCTGCGGTCTCTGTAGGCTGCTGGGCAGCGTGGACTGGCTGGCTGCTGAAGAGCACTGAGGAGGAGGACCAAGTCTGTGTTTTTGACATGTTAAATTTTGCTAATGATCTTGGAGATATATCTACAATGAGGGCCAAGCCTATATTGGTTTTGCACATTTCTGCTGCTGCCGCCACCATTATTAATGCCTTTTGCTAAATTGCCCCTCCTCCCAGATATTTGCCAGATTATTCTGAAAAGGCTGAAGAAAAGGACAGATTTGGCAAGCTGGTATAGCAGTTAGAGCAGTGCCATCTAGTGGCTCTTGGGCATATTGCATGAAGGAACACGTGGGGAAACGAATCCAAAGGGCTAAAATAGGAGCTGCCAGCTCTAGGTTGAGACATTTCTAGTCATTTGGAGATGGAGCCTGGGGAGGGGAGGGTTAGGGGAAGGGGAGAGACCTCCATAAAGTATGCTGTACCATCCACCCTCCAAAGCAGCCACTTTCTCCAGGGCAACTGACCTCTGTTGTCTGGAGATCAGCTGTAATTCCAGAAGATCTCCAGGTCTCCTCTGGAGACTGGCAACCCTGCAAGGCATGGAGCAACTACTGCCACCTCTGGCATCTCACCGCTGTGGCTTATGCTCCCCACATATAATTAAGGGAAGCCAATCCTGCATGTCAGTTCTGGGAAGCTTCAGGGGGAAGAGGATAAGAATTCTGTTTAAGGAGTTGTGAAGAGGTCCCTATTTGGGAGAATGGCGGTGTATCAGTGAAGTAAACAAAGAAGCAAGAGCAGAGACGGACATTCCATTCGGGCCCATAGGACTGGAGGAGGAGAGCCTGAGCAGGGTTGCCAGCCTCAAGGTGGGGCCTGGATAACTCTTGGAATTACTACTGCTCTCCAAATGATAGAGATCAATCCCCCTGGAGAAATTGGCTGCTTTAGAAAGTGGACTCTAGGGCCTTAAACTCCTTCTTAAAAGTCCCTCTCTTCCCCAAACCCTGCCCTCCAGACTGCACTCCCAAATCTCTAGGAATTCTCCTGCCCGGAGTTGGCTACACTGGGCCTAAGCCTATTCCTCATGCCCTTTTTTCTGACCTGAAGCCTTCAAACCTGCTGTTTGGCTGATGGAGGGAAAACATGCAAGTACCACAGGGGGATATTCCTGAACAGCAAAGCATCTGGCAGGCTGTAGAACCCCCAAGGCAACCCAGTTTAGATTACAAAACACAGAAGACACCTTTGGGAAACCTGTAAATGTTTTCCTGCAGTTGCTGCTGATCCACTACACCTCGACCCCCAAGACAACCCAGAACGAAATGACTGGTGTGACAACCACAATACAATTCACAGCCGTTTAGATAACATCCAAGAGGTAAGGATCCAACCTGTACACACCAGGCAGGCTCAGAGCAGAGCACAGCTTCTCTTGGCTCGCCTTACTTACTGGGACAGGATTTGGCTTCTGTTATCACTATTGGGATATTTGGTTAATATAGAAGTGTGATACTGAGAATAGTTAAATTCATCCACCAAGAAGTATATTGCAGAATAGGTAAGCTGACATTTATTCAGCTAGATCCAATTCACATTCAAGTTGCAGTCAAAAGGAGACAACGGAGAGTCCTTTCCCTGTCACAAATGGCCAGTTTGTCCAGTATCGTGTGTGTGGGAGTATGAGGGCATTGTCTCTACAGCAGAGAACCAAAGACATGGGTCTCCATGGAAGGCCATGTGAGAAGTGTGGGAAGACAAAACATGAGAGAGGAGATGTCAGAGAATAGCTCCCAGGCTAAAACAAACAGAGGCAATCCACCCAGACACACTTTGAGTGATGTAGTTCATAAAGACAATCTCCAGGCATGCGGAGTCGCTTTGCATACGTTGGTTGCACAAAACATGGGTCCTCCAGTCAGGAGATTCAGACCGCTGCAACTGTGCCCCTAAAAGATATTCTGGTTATTTACATTTTGAAGTTCTCATGATAAGGTGTGCAAAAATATTGCAAAAAGGCTTGGAAAGTGACTCCCCTTTATTACACTTAACCTTTTAAAAATGCAACATTCCTTCCAGGATGATCAAGAAAAGGAGAAGAGATTTTTAAAGCAAGAAATGCCTTCTCCAAGCTGGCCAATGGGGCCAAGCCACATAATATGCGTGAAAGAGCTACAACTTGGCCACTCTGGTATAGATGGAACTCTCTGTCTGGGGCAGGGATGTTCTGTATTCTTGGTGCTGGGGGCAGGGGCCACAGTGGGAGGGCTTCTGGAGTTCTGGCCCTGCTGGTGGGCCTCCTGATGGCACCTGAGTTTTGGCCACTGTGTGACACAGAATTGGACTGGATGGACCATTGGCCTGATCCAAAATGGCTTCTCTCATGTTATGTTGCCACACTTTGTTTTATGTGCATTTGAACACAAGCCATGCAGGACATTGCTAGTTAGGGTTGCCAAGTCCAATTTAAGAAATATCTGGGGACTTTGGGGGTGGAGCCAGGAGACATTGGGGTGGAGCCAAGATCAAGGCTGTGACAAGCATAATTGAACTCCAAAGGGAGTTCTGGCCATCACATTTAAAGGGACCTTTTCAATGCCTGGCCATCACATTTAAAGGGACCTTTTCAATGCCTTCCTTCCATAGGAAATAATGAAAAATAGGGGCACTGTCTTTTGGGGCTCATAGAATTGGACCCCCTGGTCCAATCGTTTTGAAACTTGGGGGATATTTTGGGGAGAGGCATTAGATGCTATACTGAAAATTTGGTGCCTCTACCTCAAAAAACAGCCCCCTCAGAGCCCCAGATACCTGCAGATCAATTCTCCATGATTTTCTATGGGAATAAATCTCCCTAGGGAATAATAGAGTTCCCAGCAGACATTTCCCTCCCCTCCCCCCGCTTTCTGACGACCCTGAAGCGGGGGGAGGGCCTCCAAACCAGGGGATCCCCTGCCCCCACCTGGGGATTGGCAACCCTATTGCCAGTCAAGCAATCAGTGATCAATTTTTATTATTCTCCTCCACCAGCACAGCATCAGACAGCCCAACTCCTATACTCTGTGTGTGTTATACGCACACACACTAAGTTCTATCAAGTCAACGTATGGCAAACCTGTGGGGGTCTTCCAATGCCTGCCTTTGCATAGCAACCCTGGACTTCTTGGATGTCTCCCAGCAGAGTACTAACTCTGCTTAGCTTCTGAGATCTAATAAGCTCAAGCTAGCCTGGGATATCCAGATCAAGGCACCTGCACTTTATGGAAGTGTTCTTGCTTTGCTCCCAAAGGCCACAGACGTCTTCTCCAGGCATCACTTTTTCCTCATCCTTCTGTGCACCAAGTGGGGCCTGGAGACTTCCCAGAAATTACAACTGGTCTCCAGACCACAAAGATCAGTCCCCCTGGAGAAAATGGCTGCTTTGGATGGTGTGGCAGGAGACCCTGCTGAGGTCCCTCTACTCTTCATGCCCAGCTCCACTCCGAAGTCTTCAGGCATTTATTAACCTGCAGCCAGCAATGCTATGCGATGGTACAAAGCACGGGGTAGAACACTCCCATGGACAAGCCTGCTTTGCTTCAGACTCAGGTTGGCCCAAGGACATATTTTTCATGGCCCCTTATTTCATCCATTCAGGCAGGAATTGTTGCCTGCCACTTTTGGCACAGCTTAATGTGCTTTTTCCTGCCTGTGTGTAAAAAGGAAAAAAAACCCAACACAGTGGCTGTAAATGCCCTGGTGCCTGCCAAATTCTTCCCTGGCACCCCACCAACTGTTTGTAGAAAGTGAGCAGGTCAAGGTGGATCTTTTGCCCAGCACGGGTTCTGATGGGCAGTGCCAGTATTTTTTAAAAAGAACAACAACATTGCTTTGGCAGTAGCTGTCACCACAGCACAAGAATCTTCCCTGTTTGACTGAAGATCAGCTGCAGCAACCCATTTTGTGGCTGGCTCAGCCTCCTGGAGCAGCCATTTTGCCCACCACACTGTGTCAGAATTCCAAAGGTGCCTGCAGGTATAGAGGAGCTGGGAATCCCTGCTCTAACCACTCTCCCCGAAATGGCCGCTTTTCTGCCTGCAGACTTGTTTTGGTTTGGCCGACCATGCAAACCTGCAACCTGAAGTGTCCAGTACAAATCCCAGCATATCACCACAGTGAGAACTTGTCTGCCAGATCTCCCATGCAGGGGATCATGACCACTTCAGGTACAAGGCCACACACCTTGAAGTCATGCGGAGCTAGCCATTGGCTAGCATAACTTGGCCTCAAGTGGTGCACGGCTTCTAGTGTATTCCAATAATTCAGAAAGATGCTCATGGATGTTCAAGGGATGCTCCTCCCAATTTTTCTTCTCTTCTCTCCACCAGAAGGTAGAAAAAACAGTTGACCACCTGGAATCAGAAGTCAAGCTCTTACTCAGTGCCATAAGTGATACAGCATGGAATGTCCCTCTGGCTCCTGGAACACCACCAATGGATATCTTTGAAGGTATTCTATGTGTCATGTGTAGGGATGCGGCAAATTTTGCCCCCAACGTGTTCAGTGGTTATACTTACCCGTATTTTTCGCACCATAAGGCGCTCTGGACGATAGGGCGCACCTTCCTCCTGGGGGGCGATCCGCTGCCTCCAATCCCGGCGCTTCCTCCGTGCCTGCCTGCCTGGCTCCAGCTCTGACGCTTACAGCAAGCACCAGGATCGCTCCCTCTGCCCTCCGATCCCGGCGCTTGCTGTAAGCATCAGAGCTGAAGCCAGGCAGGCAGGCACGGAGGAAGCACCCACCCCCTCCACAAACCCAGCGTTTTGCGATCGCCGGCTGTGGAGGGGGCAGCGTGCTTCCTCCGTGCCTTTTTGCCTGGCTTCAGCTCTGACGCTTACAGCAAGCGCTGGGATCGCTCCCTCTGCCCTCTGATCCTGGCGCTTGCTGTAAGCATCAGAGCTGAAGCCAGGCAGGCAGGCACGGAGGAAGCACCCGCCCCCTCCGCAAACCCAGTGTTTTGCGAGCGCTGGCTGTGGAGGGGGCAGCGTGCTTCCTCCGTGCCTTTCTGCCTGGCTTCAGCTCTGAAGCTTACAGCAAGCGCCGGGATCGCTCCCTCTGCCCTCTGATCCCGGCGCTTACTGTAAGCGTCAGAGCTGAAGCCAGGCAAAAAGGCACGGAGGAAGCACGCTGCCCTCTCCACAGCCAGCGCTCGCAAAGTGCTGGGTTTGCGGACGGGGCGGGTGCTTCCTCCGTGCCTGCCTGCCTGGCTTCAGCTCTGATGCTTACAGCAAGCACTGGGATCAGAGGGCAGAGGGAGCGATCCTGGCACTTGCTGTAAGCGTCAGACCTGGAGCCAGGCAGGCAGGCGTGGGGGAAGCGCTGGGATCAGAGGCGGAGGCAGCGGATCGCCCCCCCCCCCCCGGAAGGTAGGTACCGGTACCTTCGCTCCATAAGACACACACACTCCCCCCCACACTTTTTTTTGGGGGGGGGAAGTGCATCTTATGGTGCGAAAAATACGGTACTGTATTTAGGGTTGCCAAGTCCAATTAAAGAAAAATCTGGGGGCTTTGGGGGTGGAGCCAGGAGACTTTGGGGGTGGAGCCAGGAGACATTGGGGGTGGAGCCAGGGACAAGGATGTGACAAGCATAATTGAACTCCAAGGGAGTTCTGGCCATCACATTTATAGGGACAGCAAACCTTTTTAAATGGCTTTCTTCCATAGGAAATAATTAAGGATAGGGGCACCATCTTTTGGGGCTCTTAGAATTGGACCCTCTGGTCCAATATTTTTGAAACTTGGGGGGTATTTTGGGGAGAGGCACTAGCTGCTATACTAAAAATCTGGTGCCTCTACCTTAAAAAATAGCCCCCCCAGAGCCCCCAATACCCATGGATCAATTCCCTATTATTCCCTATGGGAATCGTTCTCCATAGAGAATAATAGAGTGCCTAGTAGACATTTCCCTCCCCCCACACACTTACTAAAGGGGGGGAGGGCCTCCATACCAGGGAATCCCCCCTCCCTCTCTCTCTCTCACACACACAAACACTTACCTTACTTGGTCTTCTTCCAGCAGAAGTTGCTGGCTGTGAAAAAGAAAGTAAGACTGCACAGGAAAAGAAAGGGAGGGGCCGTTCCTGTTTCCTGTGCAGCCTTAAAAACGGATCCCAAGCTGTAAAACAACATGATGCCTGCAGGTATGTTCTCTCTCCCCCTGCCCCCAGATTTTTTAAGAGCGGGAGAGGAGGCTGAAAATTCGGGGGTCGCCCGCCAGGGCAGGAGGGTTGGGAAGCCTAACTGTATTTGAAAGTGACCATCAATATGAGATGATCACCAAGTATATTTAATTTGTGTTAAACTGCCTGCCAAATCAGCTTCTGCAAAATCTTGTGCACGAAGACACTCCTGACACAACTTGATTGGCAGCCAGAAACAATAAGGCCTCCTTAAACATAGAAGGGTAGTAGAAAAGAGCAAGAGTCCAAGAGCACCTGAAAGACCAACAAAATGTGTGGCTGCAGGGGAGGAGTTTCCCTTCCTCACTGCTCATTTCTTAAGAACAGCTGCCCATCTTGAGGGGGAGGAGAGAGAACATGTTGCAATCCCAAGGCAGATTTAAAACCAATGACATTTTATTCCAGGTATAAACTTCTGTGTGGAGGCTCCCTATTGATGTTCCCAGGGTTGGAAAACACCACCAGCAGCAGCACCATTGTCTAGCATTTTCATGCCAGAGTTTCTGGGTGGGTTTCATTTTCCGAACTACCCTGAGCCACACTCAGCGGTTCAGGGATTTCTTCTGAGACCACATCAGTGTTCCCTCTAAGCTGAGTTAGCGTGAGCTAGCTCACAGATTTTTAGCCTCCAGCTCACCCATTTTTGCCTTAGCTCAGGAAGGATGGCCCCAGAGCACACTGATTTATGCAGCAGCTCACATCTTTAATGCTAGTAGCTCACTCAGTAGAATGTTTGCTCACAAGACTCTGCAGCTTAGGGGGAGCACTGGACCACATACGTGCCAAATGTCACCTCCTGAGCCCTGATCTGGCCATAATTTGTAACAAATTTTGGCTAATCATGTGGTTTGTGCCCATCCCTGTTCTGATACCTCAACAGAAGTATCTGTTCTACATACTTTTGTGTAGTGGTTAGATTGTCACATTGGGCTCTCGGAGACCCAGATTCTAGCATAAGCTCATCAGAAGAGCCCTGCAGGGTCAGACCAGGGAGGGTCCATCTAGTCCAGCCTCCTGTCTCACACAGTGGCCAACCAGTTCCTCTGGAGGGTCAATGACAGAGCAGGGAGGCCGAGGCCTTCATAAGAATATCAGAAGAGCCCTGCTAGATCAGACCAGGGAGGGTCCATCTAGTCCAGCCTTCTGCCTCACAGTGGTCAGCCAGTTCCTCTGGAGGGAGAATAGCAGGGCAGAGAGGCCAAGGCATTTGTAAAAACGTAAGAGGAGCCCTGCTGGATCAAGCCCATGCTCATTCCAGCATCGTCTCACGGAGTGGCCTTTAGGAAACCCACCAGCAGGAAGGCTGCAATAGCATCATCCCCTCCTGTGCTTTCTAGGAAATGACTGAAAGAGTCAAGTACTGTAGGGAGTAGCTATCCATTGTGACTCACAGCCATTGATAGCCCCGTATTCCATGAATTTGTCCACTCCTCTTTAAAGCCTTCTAAGCTGGTGACCATGACCACATCCTGTGTCAGCAAGTTCCACAATTCAGCTATGCTTTGAGTAAAGAAATACTTCGTCTCCCCTCAATCTCCCAAGTTTCAGCTTCAATGGAGAAGGTGTCCACTCTCTCCATGCCATGTATAATTTTATAAACCTCTATCATGTCTCCCCTCACCTTTTTTCTGGGCAACCTTGGGCCAGCCGTGCACTCTCAGTCTAACCTTACCTCACCGGGGCTTTGTGAGGATAAAATGGAGAGGAAAACTGAACCGTTTGGGATCCTCAGTAGGGAAAACAGGTGGTGTATAAACAAAGACCAGCCACCAACATTGTGTTCTTGAGAACCCATCATCATCTTCTCTTTCTGTCTCCTCTAGATCCCAGCTGAACATCACGAAGATGGGGGAATGAAAGGACAGCAGCTAAATATGCAAAACTCATCTGAATAATTCATACAGCTGCACTCCATTTCATAAGCTTTTTAGCTAAAATTTATTTAGTCTTAGGAGGGACAATAGCTATTTAGTCTTAGGAGGGACAATATTTCACAGCGAGTTCCTGTAAGTAAAATTCACTAACAATTAAAAATACATTAATTCAGAAGAAACTTGATTTTTTGTCCCACCCCTCACAGGTGGTAGTTATAAAGGTATAAAGATATGCACCTTCTTAAAATGTTTCATGTTATTAGCATCATCAGAAGCTCTGTTGACATCTGATTGAGAGCTGGTGTGATCTATTGTGTCAGACTGAGACTCAGGATAATCCGGTTCAAATCCCCACTGAACCAAACCATACCATACCAGTCACATTCTCAACCTAGCCTAGCAGTTGATTTGAGGATGAAATGGAGGAGTGAAAAACTGCACATGCTACCTGGAAGAAGATCTGGGTGAGGATAAAATAGAGGAGGGGTTGTGGGTCAGTGGTAGAGCCACTGCTTGGCATGCAGGAGGTCCCAGGATCAATCCCCATCATCTCCAGCTAAAAGGATCAGGCAGGAGGTGATAGGAAATACCTTTATCTGTCTGAGACCCTGCAGAACTGCTGGGAGTGGGGGGCGGAGGGCTTTGACGCTTGAAATTGGCTGGCCTTTGACTCTTCAAAAATAAACACAGAATCTTTTGACAACTGAACCCCCACATACAGAGTCAAAGATCATATTTTTCTTTCCAGTTGTAAATTTTTCAGCTTGTTCAACCTCAATTTGGCATGGGGCCACTGCAGGGAAAGGGATGTTCACCATTCAGACTCCAGCCAGTTCAAGTAGATTTGTTGAACACTAATGATGAACAGAATAAAGCTAGTTGCAAAAATGGCGGTCTTCTAGAAAAAGGTTTTGGGGTAGCTGCTGCTAAGTGCTATTTAGTGATCTTGACTCCTGCAGGCCTTGGGAGGTAGGGGTTCTCATATAGACTGTTGCCATCTCATCAGCTAGCAAGGCACTCAATAAAGAAAATTGCCATTTGCACTTGCCTTCCATGGCAATACTTGGAACTATGAATGCATAACCAAAATATCTACCTAGTCAATAGACAGGTGTCTCAGCTGCAATAAAAGCAAAAACAGAGAAATTCAAAAGAAAAGGGCCTTAAGAATAATGGGCAAGTTCTGACTGGTTTATATCAACAGATTCAAATGTTACCTAACGGCTCTCTTCCATACTATTTTCTTTGGAGTAGGTTCTCATTAGGTTTCCTACACAAACATGAGAGAAAGGTCTATTGAATGAACCTGTTTTTCAAAGTTCCCTCCCCCCCTACTTTATGATACAGGAACCTCAAGGGAACCAATTAGTTTACCTGCATTCCAGAAATTCATCAGCTATTAGACAAAACTCCCGGAGCACACATATTGCTGGTTAGAGGGGATTCTCAGCATCTTAAATCATGGATATAATTATCTAGTCAAAGTCACAGGCCAGGATTTATGCAGAATCTAGAACAGTGATGGGGCGGGGGGGGGGGGGGGGGGATGGATTTCCATTTGCACGGCAGCACTGTTTGAAATGTTTGACCCCATCTTTGCTGAAAGTATTCTCTGAAACTGGATTATGATGCAGTTCTAGTCTGTATGAACTCATCCCAACAAGAGAATCTGCATTCAGAAGATGCATTGCTAGCACTGGGCTTTCCTGCATTCTCATTTTTCTTGCTTGTGTGCCCCTCTTGCTTCAGGGGGTGGGGTGGGGTGGGGAGGTTCTGTTCTGCATGCGTTTAACTCCCTCTACTGGTCAACTTGACATTACATAGCTTTATGTTCAGGATATCTTACTGCATATTTAAATTGCAGGGTTTTATGTGGGACATAACAGGCGGCAATATTGAACCAACCACTAGAGGAAGCAAGATACGTGCAGAACAGCCCCCCCCCCCCAAAAAAAAAAAGCAGCAGGAACATACAAGCAAGGAAAATGAGCAGGAAAACCCTCTCTGGCTGAATTGGTGGAATGAATGACAGGAGCAGATAGCAGCATTCGGATAGAGTTTAAAGTAACCATCCACAGTGAGTCTAAACTACTGAATCGGCAAGCAACACGTATGTGGTGCTTCCTGAAAGTAGGAGTAGGAGGCCCAGAGTGGCATTGTCCATGCTTGTATCTTTCTCACCCCTCTTTTGACCCTGGATCAGGGTCCCCCCCCCCCCAGCTTCTGGCAAGGTCATCAGTGGAGGAAGCTAATATTTATCTTGACTGAGAAAGGTTTTGTATTTATATGGTGTTGTAAAAGTCACAGCTGATTTATGACAATTCCATGGGGGTTTTCAAGGCAAGAGACCTTTAGAGCTGTGTCGTGCCCCTGGTATTCCTTGGTGTTCTCCCATCCAAGTATTAGCCAGGGTTGACCCTGGTTAACTTCTGAGAGCTGATAAGATCAGGCTAGCCAGGCTGGGCTATTCAGGAAAGGACTGCATTTTGATTTGTCATTTTGCATGGGATGTTGATTTCTGTAAGCGGGTTTGAAATTGTTTTGTCTGAAAAGTAAGATGGGGGGGGGGGGAGACACAAGGCCCAACTGGTTGGAAAGAGGCAGAAACAGGTTATTCTAAGGTGGCGTTTTGAACTGATCCAGCCGAATTCCTCGTATGAACTCAAAGCCAGGCCAAAGCATGGGAAAACTCTGTATGTGCCTACCACTTATACTCGGCACTTGACACACAGTACACTTGCCAGTAAAAGCTGCCTTGCCCGGCTGAAACGTCTTGAAACCTCTGGATCTGGCTTAGGTCGAAAGGAGAGCACACGGAGGGACCATGGTTCAGTGGTAGAGAAGAAGATGAAGAAGAAGATATTGGATTTATATCCCGCCCTCCACTCCGAAGAGTCTCAGAGCGGCTCACAATCTCCTTTACCTTCCTCCCCCACAACAGTCACCCTGTGAGGTGGGTGGGGCTGGAGAGGGCTCTCACAGCAGCTGCCCTTTCAAGGACAACCTCTGCCAGAGCTATGGCTGACCCAAGGCCATTCCAGCAGGTGCAAGTGGAGGAGTGGGGAATCAAACCCGGTTCTCCCAGATAAGAGTCCATACACTTAACCACTACACCAAACCAGCTCTGGCTTGGTATGCAGAAGGTCCCAAATTCAATCCGTGGCATCTCCAATTAAAAGGACTAGGCAGCTGGTTATGTGAAAGACCTCTGAGGCCCTCGAGAGCTGCTGTCAATCTGAGTAGAAAAGACTGACCTTGATGGTCTGATTCAGTATAAGGCAGGGGTGTGTGTGTGTGTATCTCACAATGGCCAGCCAAGGCCATCTCTGAAATTCAATCTCATGTATTCCCAGTTTCCTTTTCTTCTGGCTGCCAAAGGAGAGCCCCAGAAAGCAGAGCCCCCAAAACTACAAGCAGCCACAGTGAAATTATACATAAATGCACACACATACTTATTACTGTTGGCTGTTCTGTTAACTGGAACGCCTCAATGGCGTTTGTTCTGGAAGCTACCTAATGCAGAGAAATAAAAAAAAGTTGGCCTGGACATGGCCCATTCCCTGAGGGAATTCTAAAAGGTTCAAACTGAAGACCTTGGATAACAGTTGAACAATCGAGTACACACAAATAGGAAAGATGCTGAAGAAGGGTGCGGCAGATTGCTTTATTTGCACAAATCTTTGTTAAAAAGATATATAGATCTGATTTTAAGGCACAAGTTTTTAAAAAAAAATCTGAAAAAGAAAACTTTGGCATTACAAGCAGCAGCATTCTTGTAACTAATGTGCAAAGGCAAGTTCCTTTTGGCTTGATCCAACCAAATTGAAACCCATTAGAACAAATGATCACATGCGCACGCACACACACATAGGGAAATTACAAAATTCTGGCATGAAGTTTCTGAGCTGGAATCTGTATAGGGGAGGGTGTCATGGGTGCTGGGGACCCTTCAGAGGAAGTTGAGTCTGATGAGGAAACTGTGCCCCTGCCACCTGCACCAGTGCCCCTGCCTCCTGCTGGAGAAGATCCCAGCCCCCCTGCCTCGCCCTCTCGGGTGGCTCGTGTGCGTGACCGCCTCCGGCAGGACCTCAGGGATCGGAGGAGGGCGGCACGCTCACAAGCAAGACGCTCCCTGAGCCCTGAGTTCTGAGAGGATTCTGGCCCTTCTAAGAGCAAGGATGCTTGAGTGGTAACAGGATCCTGGCTGCCTCCCTGAGCCAGCAATTAGCCCAAACGGGCAACAGCCAGCAGAGGGCTATATAGCTGTGGGCTTTGGGAGGAAGCTTTGTGGAAGCAACTAGTCATCTCCCTGACATTCTAGCATCCACTCCGGCTTGACTTTGGTTCCTGACTCCCTGACTTTGGCTTTGGACTTCTGGACTCCCTGACCTCGGCTTCTGGACCTCAGACCTGCGATACTTCTACAGTGATTCGGATTTGGCGCCTCGGACCCTCCTGCTCACTGGCTACAGACCTCGGACTGCCTCTGGACTTTGCCTGACCCGGCCCCAGCCGTGACAGATTGCTTCCACCGACAAACACCCACTCCACAGGATGGATGCTGAAGCAAGTGAAACCACAGAACTACTGGCTGC
Organism: Heteronotia binoei; assembly: GCF_032191835.1. Classification (NCBI taxonomy): domain Eukaryota; kingdom Metazoa; phylum Chordata; class Lepidosauria; order Squamata; family Gekkonidae; genus Heteronotia; species Heteronotia binoei. The sequence goes on along the minus strand of NC_083228.1, from coordinate 284,914 downwards.
GCTCCAAGCCCAGGTACAGCAGCTAACACAGGCAGTAGTGCACTTGCAGCAACAACCTGCGGCCAGTGCTCCAGCCAAGTGCCCAGTTCCCCCACCTGACAGATTTGGGGGTGCCGTGGAAGAATTTCCTGCCTTCCTAGCACAGTGTCGGCTGTACTTTGAACTGAGAGCACGGGACTTCCTCAATGACAAAACCAAGGTGTGTTTCGTCATCAGTCTGTTAAAGGGGCAGGCGGCCAAATGGGCCACACCCTTACTGGTCGCGTCCTCTCCCCTACTGACTGATTACCAGGGGTTTGAGGCCCACCTGTCTGCTGCTTTCTCAAACCCAGTCCAAGCAGCCACAGCTAACCGGAAGATCAGGGCACTGAAACAAGGCAACTCCTCGGTGGCTCAATATGCCACTGAATTCAAGCTCCTGACCCAGGACTTGGCGTGGAATGAGGCTGCCCAGATGGACCAGTTTACTGAGGGGTTGGCAGAGGAGGTCCTGGATGAACTGGCCAGGGTGGAGCAGCCACCCACGCTCCAAGAACTTATCACCCTCTGCCTCCGCATCGATGGCCGCCTGGAAAGTCGCCGCCAAGCCAAGACCAGAGGGCGCCAGCTCCCTGCGCCGTGCTACCTGGCTCCTCGCCCGTCCCCAGCTAGTACCAGCACCAAGGACGAGCCTATGCAGCTTGGAGCTGCTCGACCCCGCCTGACCCCAGAGGAAAAGACCAGACGCCGCACGCAGAATCTGTGCCTCTACTGCGGCACGGCAGGCCACTATGCCTCTGGCTGCCCTGCTAAGCATCGGATACCTGGACCTTCGCTGCCACCGCCGCCAAAAGGGCAGCCCCAGGCGTAAGTGGACCCCCCAGCCTGGGGCGACTAGCTGGGTCCTCCGAACAGCGGGCTGATACCCCAGGGCCATTCCTGCTACCAGTCAAACTCCGTCTGCCTGACGAACGCTGGCTGTTCGTGTATGCCATGCTGGACTCGGGAGCGGCCCACTGTTTTATAGATGCCGCCTTTGTGAAGCAGCACCAGATCCCTGTGCAGACAAAAGGGATTCCGTCGCTGGTGGAGGCTATTGACGGGCGCCTCCTCCGTTCTGGCCCCGTCACCCAGGAGACCTGTTCCATCACCTTCCACGTCCAGCAGCACCAAGAACAGCTGCGGTTTGATGTCGCCCGCATGCCTCGCTTCCCGCTGATTCTAGGCCTTTCCTGGCTGAAGCTGCACAACCCCATCGTGGACTGGGCCCAGCAGGAACTACGCTTCCGAGACCCATGCCCCCATCTGACTCCTCCCACCACTCTAGCAGCTGGCATCCCGAGTGGTGGTCCTCAGCTCCCTCAGAAGTATGTGGACTTTGCTGATGTCTTTGAAGAGACAGGAGCTGATCAGCTTCCCCCTCACCGGCCCTACGACTGTGCCATTGATTTGGTACCTGGGGCACCACTCCCGGTGGGGCGTCTGTACCCAATGTCGGAGCCGGAGTTGGCAGCTCTGCGAGACTTCCTGGACAAGAACCTGAAACGCGGATTCATCCGACCCTCAACCTCTCCCCTATCTGCTCCAGTGCTCTTCGTGAAGAAGAAAAGTGGGGAGCTCCGGCTGTGCAATGACTACCGGGCCCTGAACAAGATCACCATCCGCGACCGGTACCCTCTACCACTGATCCCTGAACTCTTGGATCGCCTAAAGGGGGCCCAAATCTACACCAAGCTGGACCTCCGTGGAGCGTACAATTTGGTGCGCATACGGCCCGGAGACGAATGGAAGACCGCGTTTGGGACCCGATACGGGCAGTACGAGCACCTGGTAATGCCCTTCGGACTGACCAATGCCCCCGCTGTCTTCCAGAGGTTCATGAATGACATATTCCGGGACCTGCTCGACCGCTTCGCGATCATATACCTGGATGACATCCTAATTTACTCCCGCAATCCTGCCCAGCACGCCGAGCACGTCCGCCAGGTCCTGCAGCGCCTACGAGCCCATGGCCTCTACGCCAAGCTGGAGAAGTGCGACTTCGACCTGCGCTCCGTCGAGTTCCTTGGGCACATCGTGTTACCGCAGGGGATCCTCATGGACCCGAAAAAAGTAGAAGCGGTCCTGACCTGGCAGGCTCCTCAGAATCGCAAAGACCTGCAGCGGTTCCTCGGTTTTGCCAACTACTATCGGCAATTCATCCCGGCCTACGCATCCCTGACCACACCCCTGACTCAACTACTCCGCCCCAAAGAACCCTTCCACTGGTCCCCAGAGGCCGATAACGCCTTCTCCACCCTGAAGACTCGCTTTGCCACCGGGCCACTCCTGAGATACCCCGACCCCCAGCTTCCCTTTACGGTGGAAGCTGATGCCTCCAACGTGGCCCTGGGAGCAGTGCTGTCCCAGCGCGAGGAGCCGTCCCAGCCACTACAGCCCTGCGCCTATTACTCGCGGCAGCTCACTGCTGCAGAGAGGAACTATACCATCTGGGAGAGGGAGTTGCTCGCGATCAAGGCGGCGTTTGAGGTTTGGCGACATTACCTCGAAGGGGCTCGCCACCCTGTTCAAGTGCTCACCGATCACCGGAACTTGGAACACCTCCAGACCACCCGCCGTCTCAACCAGCGCCAGATCCGGTGGTCCCTATTCTTCTCTCGCTTCGACTTCCGGATCTCCTACATCCCCCATACCCAGAACCGGAAAGCAGACGCGCTCTCCCGGAAACCGGAATACGCCCCTGCCTCAACCGAGACCGCGCCCGCTGCTCCAATCCTGCCGCCCTCAGTATTTGCAGCCACCTCCACTTCACCAGCACTCGTGGAGGACATTCGGGCTAGCCAGGCCAATGATCCCTGGGTCCAGCAACACCTCCAGGCTCTCCAAGATGACCCAACAGGGGAGTTCACGACTCGAGGCGGCCTCTTGCTACACCGCGAACGCCTCTATGTGCCGCCCGGGCCCTTGCGGGCAGAAGTGCTACGCCTGACCCACGACTCGTTACCCGCCGGGCACTTTGGACAGCATAAGACCACCCACTTGCTGACAAGGGAATTCTGGTGGCCACGAGTTCGCGCTGATGTTGCCCGCTATGTCAGCTCCTGTGACGTCTGCCGACGGGCCAAAGACATCCCAGCCAAACCCTCAGGGTTGCTGCAGCCCTTGCCCACATCTTCAGGACCCTGGGATACCATCTCGATGGACTTCATCACGGAACTTCCACGCTCCAAGGGTCAGACTTGTATCTGGGTGGTCGTCGACCTATTTACCAAGATGGCCCACTTTGTTCCGTGCCCGAAACTCCCCACAGCTCAGGAGACGGCCCAGCTTTACCTGCAACACACCTTTCGTCTGCATGGACTCCCAGCCCATCTGATCTCCGATCGGGGCCCTCAGTTCTCCTCTCGGTTCTGGCAAGCCCTCCATTCCAGCCTGGGTACTCGAGTGCACCTGTCCTCGGCCTACCACCCACAGACAGATGGCCAGACAGAGCGCACCAATGCCACGCTAGAGCAATATCTCCGCTGTTACACCTGTTACCAGCAGGATGACTGGACCACTCTATTGCCCCTAGCGGAGTTTGCATACAACAACGCGGTCCATTCATCCACCCAAATGACCCCGTTTGCTGCAACCTACGGGTACCACCCTCGGTTCTTCCCAGCGATCCTACCACCCACGAATGTCCCCGCCGTCGATGCCTACCTGCAAGAACTCCGTGCCAGCCAAGACTTGCTCCGAGAGCAGCTACAGCAAGCCAAGGAGGCATATAAACGGGCTGCGGACCGAAAGAGACAAGAAGGCCCTCCAGTGCAGCCGGGGGATCAGGTGTGGCTCTCAACTCGCTACCTGCGCCGGCCTGGTCGGTCTCACAAGCTGGATGCACGGTTCATTGGACCCTACCCCGTCGTTGAACAAATAAACCCCGTCGCCTTCAGGCTCCAGTTGCCACCCCACCTCCGCATTCACCCCGTGTTTCATCGCTCCCTCCTTGTTCCGGCTGCACCCCCTGACCCAGCTCGGACTCCTTCCCCACCGCCGCCACCACCAGTGTTGGTGGATGACGAGGAAGAATATGAGGTGCGCCAGATCCTGGACTCCCGGTACCATCGTGGAGGCCTCCAGTACCTGGTGGACTGGGAGGGATACGGCCCAGAAGACCGGTCTTGGGAGCCCGAGGACAATCTTCATGCCCCGGACTTGGTGCACCAGTTCCACAACGACCACCCCGACCTTCCAGGTCCCTCGACGGAGGGGGGCCCTGGGGGGGGGGATAGTGTCATGGGTGCTGGGGACCCTTCAGAGGAAGTTGAGTCTGATGAGGAAACTGTGCCCCTGCCACCTGCACCAGTGCCCCTGCCTCCTGCTGGAGAAGATCCCAGCCCCCCTGCCTCGCCCTCTCGGGTGGCTCGTGTGCGTGACCGCCTCCGGCAGGACCTCAGGGATCGGAGGAGGGCGGCACGCTCACAAGCAAGACGCTCCCTGAGCCCTGAGTTCTGAGAGGATTCTGGCCCTTCTAAGAGCAAGGATGCTTGAGTGGTAACAGGATCCTGGCTGCCTCCCTGAGCCAGCAATTAGCCCAAACGGGCAACAGCCAGCAGAGGGCTATATAGCTGTGGGCTTTGGGAGGAAGCTTTGTGGAAGCAACTAGTCATCTCCCTGACATTCTAGCATCCACTCCGGCTTGACTTTGGTTCCTGACTCCCTGACTTTGGCTTTGGACTTCTGGACTCCCTGACCTCGGCTTCTGGACCTCAGACCTGCGATACTTCTACAGTGATTCGGATTTGGCGCCTCGGACCCTCCTGCTCACTGGCTACAGACCTCGGACTGCCTCTGGACTTTGCCTGACCCGGCCCCAGCCGTGACAGAGGGGAGAAAGAAGACACAGCAAGATGAAGCCAGAAGACTCAGCTGTGCAGGGCAAAGCAGGTTATCATATATTGCTGATAGCAAGATCAAAGCCGAAGAATGAATGACCTGGAAGCTGTGCCCACACAGAGAGGATTCTCTGTTCTGCAATCACGGCTGCTCAGGGGTGGAATTCTAGCAGGAGCTCCGTTGCACATTAGGCCACATGCCCCTGATGTAGCCAATCCTCCAAGAGCTTACAAAAGAGAGCCTTGTAAGCTCCTGGAGGATTGGCTACGTCAGGGGTGTGCAGCCTAATAAGAAAAGGAGCTCTTGCTAGAATCCCACCCCTGCGGCTGCTACAAATGCAGAGGCCTTCTTCACACGGGCAATGAAACTTCCAAGTAAGTGCCTTCTGCACTGCACACTTCCTGTCATCAAGCACCACTTATCTCCCTACCCTGCCACTGGGTGGTTTTTTTGTTATGGGTCATTTATTGCATTATAGAACTATAATTGCACTACAGCAATCACCACTTTTCTCAAAAAGCCCTCCAAATTGCACAGTGTGGAAAATGGCAGCTTCGGAAAATGGCATTGATGTGGATTCCTATGTACTCTCTCAGGCATGTGGTCTGATAATGCACTCAAGATAATAATGCACTCTTCCCTAAAGGACTGTAGTGAAGCAGGTTTGGGAAAACAGCATACTGACAACAAGGAGAGAGCAATCAGAGAATGACATTACAGGACCACTTATTTATTTATCCAGCATTACCCCACCTTTCCTCATGGTTCAAGTCAGCCTATAACAGCTAAAAATATTTCTAGTTAAACTCAAAACAACAAAACTTTCCTTTCTTCTGCTTCTTAAAAGATGCCTGGCAAATCCATCAGGGTTTGCAGAGCCTCCGGAAGATCTTGGGGGAAGGGGTGAGGAGCCACGACAGAAAAGGCCCGGGCTTTGGTCAATGCCAGATGGGTCACTCTAAGAGGTGGGACAGCCAACAGATGGCTGCCTGTGGCACACAATGGCAGGTGGTCCTTCAAATAGGTGGGTTCTGAGGAGCTTTAAAGATCAGCACCTTCAATTGAACTTGGAAACTGAATGGCAGCCAAGGTAGCTGGTTCAAAATGGGCAAGGTAAGTTTCCAGCTTGAAAAAAACAAACAAAAATGGAGCAGGGGGACCTTCATGAGTTGCAGCCACAAGCCTCCTTCAATTGTTGATAGTCTGGCAAAGCAAGGGGAACAACATATCTAAAAGTTCCACGATGGGATGAGGTTTGCTGTAATAAGCCAGCTACACACTGCTTCTCTACAGCTTAAGTCTCGTAGCTTGAAGACTGCAGATGAATTCCAACTCAGGAACTTCATACAAGGACCTATGGGATGTCTCCATTGGGCGTTGAACAGTTCATGCCTTTGACCACAAAGCAGTCTGGTTCAACCCCAACAGACAAAACAAGACTCAGATTTTGGGGGGGGGGGGGGGTGTAGCAGACTGACCGAGGGTTTTTAAGGCAAGAGACGTTCAGATGTGGTCTGTCACTGCCTGCTTCTGTATAGCAACTCTAGATATCCTTGATGGTTTCCCACCCAAGTGCTAACCAGGATCGATCCTGCCCAAGGAGACTGGGCTAGCCTGGCCTATCCAGGTCAGGGCTGTTGAGAAGCACCGTTTTTAACATGAAAAGTTGGGGAACTCTCTCCTACTATATTTAACCAGGACTCTATAAACAGCTAGATTGGATCCTGCCCTTCCATTTGCTGAAACACTCACAAAATCCACCATGTGCAGTGTAGTCTACACTGATTTACATGCACCTCTGTACATTGCACAGCACTAAAGCTTTGGTGATTAATATCCTAACAAAAAGCAAAGAGGAGCCTTGTTTGAGCACTGCTCAGGAAGAGACAAAATCCACATTCCTTCTTCAAAGAAGAAACAAGTAAATCGGTTGCAGTCCCCTGTGGTCTACCCCACTCCTGATTTAATATGGGGACAGAACGCAGGGTTATGGCATCAGCTGCTCAGATACACACCATCTACCTCAATTCACTTATTGCTTTGCCCACAACATACAGCTGTAAAAAAGACAGAGACTGATTCCCCACTAGCCTTACGCCGCTCTCACGCTCCTCTTCTCTGTGGGGGTTCCGTCGGATTTCCCACTATCTGCCTCAGGGTTTCAGCTTGCGTCAGCATTTTTGTGCGGCAAAGAGAAACCGCTAAAAACCAGTTTCTCTTTGCCGCACAAAAACGTCAATCTTTGCTGAAGCCCCGGGGGAGATAGTGGGAAATCGGAAGGACACCACGCTGAAAAGAGGAACGTCAGAGCGGTGTAGGGTGAGTGGGAAATTAGTCAGAAACCGATTAGTGCAGCAAACAGAAACTGGTTTTTAGAGCTTTCTATTTGCTGTGCAAAAAAGGCGAAGCTAGTTGCAGCCCCAGGGCAGCCAGTGTGAAATCTGACAAAACCCCCGCAGAGAAGAGGAGCGTGAGAGCAGTGTACAGCTAGTGGGAAATTGGTCAGAGATTCTAGCCAGGTTTGGACAAGAAGTGAACACCCCCATCACTCTTCAGAACAAGCATTTTGAATTTAGGCTACAGACAGTATACTAATGCAAATTTTTGACCATAAAGACACACCAATCTTTTATACTTTTTAGAATAATGCTATGTCTTTTTGCTCACACACACACACAAAAGTGAAGTTTTCATGCAACACAAGAAGATTGTCCTTCATGTAGCAAAAAAAAAGAGAGCGATTTCTTTCATAAAGTGACCAACCCAACCCCCATATTTATGATCTAATCTATCCAGTGCAGCCTCTATTATAGCAGGAATTTTTGAATGTGTATGTAAAGAACAAAATATATCAGGATAATTTTCTCATACATGACACTGTATATAAAGAATCCTTTGGAAAGTTGGGAGTTTCGATAGCCAATATTTTTGAAAAGTGAAAAACAAAAATCCAGGAAGTCCTACTTAATCATTTCCACCACACAGTTTGAGGAGGATTTTCCGATAGTCTCCTGAAGTGTCACCCTGGCAACACAAACCAAAACAGACAAAAATTGTTAGGAAAAGTGAAAAGCCCCAACCCATCTGCTTTCATAACAGAAGCAGGCAAAATTTGTTGGATGTTGTAACTCTACATGCAAGAAGATCTGGGATGGAAAGTGTTTAGAGAATTCTCTCACTGGGGTACCTTGGCAGTTGGCCCCACCCTCCTCTCATCAGCTAGATGTTGTGCCTCCTTGGCCCTCGCTTGCCTTCTGTTTTTTCTTCTTATACAGCACTTTCTATCTCTTATTTGGGCTTGGAGCTGTAGTGTTAACTTTTTTGAAGTTAATCTGTTCACAATAAATTAAATGTGCCTACAAGAATATATCATGTAAGATGTGCTTCTATTTTTGTAAGTAAAATTTATTTCTCTTGTTACCATTGGAGTCAGATCATCTTTGTCTCAACAGCATTTTCCTCTTAACCAGGAAATGTGGAGGACATTGTGTAAAGCTTCTGTATCTGCAAGGCAAATTATTTTTTTTCCTCCCATCTAACTCAATCAAATCAATCTCTTTTAGGACTTGGAAGGCCAGTTTATGATCTGCAAAACTCAAGCATATTTCCTCATCAATTGATGGGAAAAACTGAGGTTTCCAAGCTGCTGATGCATAAACAATAGGGGTGGCATTCCATCCCCACCCACCCATCCCTCAGCATTTATAAAGCAAGCCAAAGGGCTTTTCCACATTCTCATTTTCCTCACTTGTAAGTTCCTGTTTCTTCAGGATTTGTGGTTTTTTTCACATGTCAAATGTCTATTTGTATTTGTAGAATAACGTGGGAGTCAAGTGTACCTTTAAGACCAACAAAGTTTTATTCAGAATGTAAACTTTCGTGTGCTCCAAGCTTACATTCTGAATAAAACTTTGTTGGTCCTACTTTCTTCTACTGAACTTGACTCCTACTTTCTTCTATTGCTTCAGACTAACACGGCTGCCCACTTGGATGTATTTGTATTTAGCCATAGGCCCTCCAGTGGTCAATTCATGATGAAATTTATGAACTTTTCTTTTGTCTGTCCTGAACCTATTGTCCATTGGCTTCAGCGGATACCCTTGAGTGCTAGTATTTTGGGATAGGGAGTAGTTTTCTTTGTCAGCTCCAACTTGCACATAATGTTGTAAGCCTCCATCATGTCCACTGATGGACTGTCACATACCTTCTACCGCCCTAATTATACTCCTCAAAGCACAGTAGTCTTCACATAACTATAAGGCAGGAAAGCATTATTTCCCCAATTTTGTAGTTATTGTGTGCATGCCTTTTCACTATAAGTTTTGCCCTTTTTCTCAACCCTTTTTGAATCCAACAACCCCTTCCCCCATTTTTTTATAATAAACCTTTTTACAGAGACTTTTTTTGGTAGCTATAGAAAAAAGCAAGAGCCCATAAAGACTAACAAAATTTGTGACAAGGTAGGAGCTTTTGGGAGTCACTGACAGGGCTGGTGCGTAGGAGTAGGCCAAGCAGGCACAAGGCGCCTCCTCTCCCCATGCCCTGCTGCCATCCTGACTTTGCAGAAGCTTCCCAAGGCTCGGGCAGGGAAGCCTCAGGAAGCCTCCGCAAAGTTGGGCGGGGGGGAGGAGCGCTTTGCAAAGGCTTCCCGAGGTTCGAGCAGCATCCACAAAGTCAGGCGGGGGGGAGCGCTTTGCGGAGGCTTCCCGAGGCTCAGGTGGCCTCCACATAGTCGGGCAGGGGGAAGCGCTCTGAAGAGGCTTCTTGAGGCTTGGGCGTCCTCCACAAAGTTGGGCGGGTGGAGGAGCGTTTTGTGAAGGCTTCTTGAGGCTCGGGTGACCTTCGCAAAGTCAGGGGGGAAGAGCTTTGAGGAGGCTTCCTGAGGCTCGGGCGGCCTTCACAAAGTCAGGCAAGAGGGAGCGCTTTGAGGAAGCTTCCTGAGGCTCGGGCGGCCTCCACAAAGTCGGGCGAGGGGAGGAGCGCTTTGCAGAGGCTTCCTGAGGCTTCGGCAGCCTCCACAAGGTCGGGCGGGGAGAGGAGCACTTTGCGAAGGCTTCCTGAGGCTTGGGTGCCCTCTGCAAAGTCGGGCGGGGAGAGTGCTTTGAGGAGGCTTCCTGAGGCTCAGGCAGCCTCCACAAAGTCAGGCGGGGAGAGGAGCGCTTTGCGAAGGCTTCCTGAGGCTTGGGTGCCCTCTGCAAAGTCGGGCGGGGAGAGCGCTTTGAGGAAGCTTCCTGAGGCTCAGGCAGCCTCCGCAGAGTCAGGCGGGGGGAGCGCTTTGAGGAGGCTTCCTGAGGCTCGGGCGGCCTCCACAAAGTTAGGCGGAAGGGAGCACTTTGAGAAGGCTTCCTGAGGCTTGAGCGGCCTCCACAAAGCCAAATGGGGGGGAGCGCTTTGCGGAGGCTTCCTGAGGCTTGGGTGGCCTCTGCAAAGTCGGGCAAGGGGAGCACTTTGAGGAGACTTCCTGAGGCTCAAGTGGCCTCTGCAAAGTCAGGCAGGAGGAGCCCTTTGCAGAGGCTTCCCAAGGCTCAGGTGGCCTCCGCAAAGTCGGGGTGTGTGGCAGTAACGTCATCATGATGTCATCGGTGTGCGAATTGAGCTTGGGAGGGGGCGGGGTAGAGAAGCAACATCTAGCCTGCGGCGCTGGAAACAGCAGCATCGGGCCTGGTCACTGATCACTTCTTCAGATATGTCTCTTTTTTGCTTCATCTAGTTCAATCTATTCATCTGGCGTACTTCTCTTAACCTCTTCTCTATGTGTTAAATTGCATGGGCACAACATGGTTTGTTACAAGGTTTGAGTTTTCCAGGGTTACTTCCTTATTGGCAAGTACTGAGCTAGAGGAATACAGCAGGTCAGTCTAGATGTTCTCATGAGGTAGCAGTTGACTACCAGAGTGCTTTCTGAAGAACCCTTGGTCACAGGCCTGGCATGCGGGGTTCTGGCACCCGAGGCAGAACTCCAACCTCTGCCTCCACCCAAAAAATTTTTCGCACGTGCACACCATGCTGGGCACTCAGCCCTTCACTCCGCCAGCACCCTCGGAAGACGCTGGAGAAGGGAAACACGACTCTTTCGGCTCTGAGGGATCGAGAGAGCTCCTCTGATCCCTCAGAGCTGAAAGAACATTTGGCCTTTCACTCTCCCAGCACCCTCGGAGGACACTGAGGAAGGGAAATGCCGCTCTTTCGACTCTGAGGGATCGGGGAAGCTCCTCTGATCCCTCAGAGCTGAAAGAACATTTGGCCTCTTGTTCCCCCAGCACCCTCGGAGGACACTGGGGAAGGGAAATGCCACTCTTTCGGCTCTGAGGGATCGGGGGAGCTCCTCTGATCCCTCAGAGCTGAAAGAACATTTGGCCTCTTGCTCCCCCAGCACCCTCAGAGGACACTGGAGAAGGGAAATGCCACTCTTTCAGCTCTGAGGGATCGGGGAAGCTCCTCGGAGGACACTGGGGAAGGGAAATGCCGCTCTTTCGGCTCTGAGGGATCGGGGGAGCTCCTCTGATCCCTCAGAGCTGAAAGGACATTTGGCCTTTCGCTCCTCCAGCACCCTCAGAGGACACTGGGGAAGAGAAATGCTGCTCTTTCGGCTCTGAGGGATCGGGAGAGCTCCTCTGATCCCTCAGAGCTGAAAGAACATTTGGCCTCTTGCTCCCCCAGCACCCTCGGAGGACACTGGAGAAGGGAAATGCCACTCTTTCAGCTCTGAGGGATTGGGGGAGCTCCTCGGAGGACACTGGGGAAGGGAAATGCTGCTCTTTCGGCTCTGAGCGATCGGGGGAGCTCCTCTGATCCCTCAGAGCTAAAAGAACCTTTGGCCTTTTGCTCCCCCAGCACCCTCGGAGGACACTGGAGAAGGGAAATGCCGCTCTTTTGGCTCTGAGGGATCAGGGGAGCTCCTCGGAGGACACTGGGGAAGGGAAATGCTACTCTTTCGGCTCTGAGCGATCGGGGGAGCTCCTCTGATCCCTCAGAGCTGAAAGAACATTTGGCCTCTTGCTCCCCCAGCACCCTCGGAGGACACTGGAGAAGGGAAATGCCACTCTTTCAGCTCTGAGGGATCGGGGGAGCTCCTCGGAAGACACTGGGGAAGGGAAATGCTGCTCTTTCGGCTCTGAGCGATCGGGGGAGCTCCTCTGATCCCTCAGAGCTAAAAGAACCTTTGGCCTTTTGCTCCTCCAGCACCCTCAGAGGACACTGGAGAAGGGAAATGCCGCTCTTTTGGCTCTGAGGGATCGGGGGAGCTCCTCTGATCCCTCAGAGCTGAAAGGACATTTGGCCTCTTGCTCCCCCAGCACCCTCAGAGGACACTGGGGAAGGGAAATGCCGCTCTTTCGGCTCTGAGGGATCGGGGGAGCTCCTCTGTTCCCTCAGAGCTGAAAGAACAGCTCCACTGAGAAGAACATCCTCCATTGAGAAGGTGGCGTTTCAAGGGAATTCCCAGCAAGCAAAGGCATCTTCCCCTCCTTCCTTCTAAAGCATCCTCCATTGGGAAGAAAGGTGGGGCTCAGATGAAGTAAATAAATTAAAATATATTTCTTGTTAATCTCTGCCCTGGAGCTGGCATGCAAAAAGGAAGAATGGGTGGAAACAAACCCTGTCATCTTACCGAAATGTCTGTGTACAGAGATCTGCCATACATCCGCTTATATTCCTGCCGAATGTCCAGTAAGTCAACCTCGCTGCGCGATACCATGATCCGAATGAGAGTTCTGTCTTTGGTTCCTGCCCCCTGAAAAGAACACGCAAAGGGTCTGGAGTGTCAGATCTGTACCAATCCTTACACAAAAGGGGCAACAATAATTTTGTTCCAGTCAGGTGAATGGTTAGTAGACTGGGGTCAGGCAGCAATTTTTCTCCAGAGCAGTTTGGCCAGGGATCCTGAACAGATTTTTTTTTGTTTTTGCCATCTTCTGGGCTTGGAGCAGGGGTCACTGTGTGTGTGTGTGGTGGGGGAGGTACTTGTGAATTTTCTGCATTGAGCAGGGGGTCCCTGGAGGACCCTGCCAACTCTGTGGTGCTATGCTATCAACTGTGTGAAGACCCTTCCATTTTGACTAGGGTACATGGCTGAGTGGTAGAGCACCCGCTTGGCATCCCAAATGTCCTGAGTTCAAGTCCCCAGCATTTCCATTTAAAAGGCACCAGATAGCAGGTGATGTTAACCTGAGATCCGGAAATGCTGCTGCTGGTCAGAGTTGACAACACTGCCCTTGATTGACTTAGAATCATAGAATCATAGAGTTGGAAGGTACCTCTAGGGTCATCTAGTCCAACCCCCTGCACAATGCAGGAAACTCACAAACACCTCCCCCCAAATTCACAGGATCTTCATTGCTTCATTGACTTGTATAATTTATTTCAAACAATTAGCTGCCTTTCTTTCTTGTGGTACTCAAGGTGGCTTACAACACATATAAAATAAAACAGATTAAAACATAAAAACTAAAATTTAAAATCACAGGTCCGGACAGCTAGTAGACTTAATAAAATGCAGTCCTAAATAAAACTGTCTCCCTAAAGACTGAAAGTGAGGGGGAGCCAGGCGAGGTTGTTCCACAATTGTGGAGCTGCCACTGAAAAGGCCCTATCTCATGAGTCCACCAAACAAGCTTCTGTGATTGTTGGGACAGTCAGGAGGGCCTCCCTCTATGGTTTTAATTCCCAGGAAGGAACACAAGGGAGAAGACAGTCCGTCAGATACTCTGCTTCCAACCCATGGAGGGCTTTACAAGGGAGCACCATGTGTTCAAATGCTAATCCCAAGGCTTTTTGTGAATGAATCAAAGGCTAAGCTTAGGGCTGCCAATTTCCAGGTGGGTCTGAAAATCTCCTGGAATTACAACTACCCTCCAGATGACAGAGATTAGTTCTGCTTGGAAAGATGACTGTTTTAAAGGGTTGGATTCCCCCCTTCCTCTCCTCCCAAAATCATAGAATCATAGAGTCGGAAGGGACCTACAGGGTCATCTAGTCTAACCCTCTGCACAATGCAGGAAACCCACAAACACCTCCCCCTAAATTCACAGGATCTTCATTGCTGTCAGATGGCCATCTAGCCTCTGTTTAAAAACCTCCAAAGGAGACCACCACCTCCTGAGGAAGCCTGTTCCACTGAGGAACCGCTCTAACAGTCAGGAAGTTCTTCCTAATGTTGAGCCGGAAACTCTTTTGAATTAATTTCAACCCACTGGTTCTGGTTCTACCTTCTGGGGCCACAGAAAACAATTCCACACCATCCTCTAGATGACAGCCCTTCAAGTACTTGAAGATGGTGATCATCTCCAGGCTAAACATCCCCAGCTCCTTCAACCTTTCCTCATAGGACTTGGTCTCCAGACCCCTCACCATCTTTGTTGCCCTCCTCTGGACCCGTTCCAAGCTTGTCTATATCCTTCCTAAAATGTGGTGCCCAAAACTGCACACAATACTCCAGGTGAGGTCTTACCAGAGCAGAGTAAAGTGATACAATCACATCATGTGATCTAGACACTATATGTCTGCTGATACAACCCAAAATTACATTTGCCTTTTTAGCCACCGTATCACACTGTTGACTCATATTCAGTGTATGGTCCACTAAGACCCCTTTCGCGCATACTACTGCTAAGTCAAGTCTCCCCCATCCTATAAATCTCCAGGTACTCCCCAACCCAGAGTTGGTAACCCTAGCTAAGCTACAAAATATCTGCAAATGTGTGTATCTTGACCCCAGCAGCCTCCCCTGCCTTTTTTTAGCATGAAAAACTGCTTCAGGTGGGAGTGATTGTGGATGGGAAAGAGGCAGGATAAGGCACACCTCACTTCCTCCAAATCACTGCCAACCTTAGCAGCTTTTTTGCTCAAATAGTTAGAAATACTGTTGGAAATTTAGTGGAGGAGAACTGGAGAGGTGGGTAAGGGAAGGGATGATTTAGTCACAACCATCCCATGCTGCTGCTCCACTCTCAGTCACCCTCTTCCAGGGTAGCATTGCAAATTTACCCTCCGCCCCCCCCCAGTTTATACCAATACAGAGGTTGGGCACCCAAATGTAAGGCCAGTTTCCCAACAGACAAAGTTGTAAAGAAGCTCCCCTATGTTGCAGGAGGCAGACCCAGCCACAGAACGGCTGCCACAGCTGACCTTCAGTCACACAGCAAAGATGTTTTTTTACTGTGGTGGCAGCTGCTGCCAAAGAAACATTTTTAAAAATCTGCACAGCCAATCCAATCTCCAGTGACCAATCAGAAGCTCTGCTGGGCAAATCCCTACCTGGCCCCGCCCATTGTCTAAAAACCTTTGTTGGGTGCCGGGAATGATGTCAGTGGGCAGTGTGGCCCTACATGGATGTCAGAGCAGATTAATCCAAAGGATAAGACTGCCTGATGGTCAAGACAATCCATCTGGATATTGTCTGCGAAGAAGCCTTCTTCCCTTTATTAGGACCCGCAAAACATGCAAATAATGTTTTATCCTTTCGGAAATCCTTGATCTTTTAAGATAAAACAACAGAACCCTTCTAACATCTAAGGAATGCAACGGATGTTTATTGTCAGAACTTGGCATGGGAAACATTACTTACTTTCATGGCCTTATGCAGCCTCTCTGCAAAGAAAGCAGGTGTGCTCTTCAGGCACTTGACTGCAAAAGAAATTGAGATGATGGGTCACCGACAGCCGGGTTTAGGAAGCCTGTCAAAGCTTCCCATTAGGCAAGTGTCTGGTTATATTCTGACCAGTGCACAAAATTCAGGTTTGCACAAATGAAAATGAACTAGTCAGCATTACTGGGAATAAAAAAACCCACTCTATCTAGTATCCTTCTACTGGCAGGGTGAAAGTCCAACTCCAAATAGAATATCTAGCATGGGATTTCTGTCTTTTCAATGAATTCAAACCCTGTTTCCCAACTTCATTCTCAAGCTGTGCAAATGCAATACAATGTAGACTCAAACCATGTGTCTATATGCCTACCAATTGAAGACTTTGAAGGTTTCAGTGCAAAAATCCAGTACTTCCCCACATATGTTATATGACAAAGGCTAGAGACAGACAACAGTTTTTAACAGAGCTGCTGATGGTTAGGAACTTCAATTTTAAGACAGCTTTATTTATGGAATTCCCTCCCCCACAGAAATATGATAACTGGCCTCTTAACTTCTTAAAACATCCCTCTTTCTTGAAGAAGGCCTTTGACACTTAAACTGATAGGAGAGAAAACAGGGTTGCACTTACATGTAATTTTGTTCATTGACTATCTTCTGTGCAGGCACTAATGGGGACTGCACATGGGCAGATCTGCCATTGGAGAGGTTTTAGAGCTAAAAGCCTCTGGGGGTGTTGCACACTGGAGCTAGAATCTTTGCTCCCACCCAGGGACTACATGATCCATGCACCAGTGCCCCCACCCTCAATACCAATAGTGTCACCAAAACAAGAGCATGCTGCAGGGAAGGAGGGAGAGTATGTGTGTTTGCACAGAATAAATTTGATGAACAACAGTTACACATAGGTGCAACAGCGTTTTCACCACTGATCTTCTCTGCATTCCGACATGGAGATTCTAGCAACCTATTCCAGTGGTAGTGTGACAATTTCACTTCATTTAAACACAGACTGAAGCAGGGCTTTTTTTGAGCAGGAACACGCAGGAAGGCAGTTCAGGCTGACTTGGTGTTGGGGTGTGGCCTAATATGCAAATGAGTTCCTGCTGGGCTTTTTCTACAAAACAACAACCACCCTGGACTGAAGTGCCACCTTCCCCACTTGTGTCCCTTGTCTCGCTTGCAGATGTAGTGCAGATATGAAGGTATCTGAAGATGGCCAAGGAACAAAGGCATGCCATCAAACAAGGCTACAGAGGAAGCTACAGCTCTACTTGAATGTGCATTAATCTCTAAGGGACATGGTACGCCCACTGCCTGATGGTGGATAACACTGTCTGATAGTCAAGACAATCCATCAGGATACTGTCTGCAAGAAGCCTTCTTCCCTTTATTAGGACCCGCAAAACATGCAAATAATGTTTTATCCTTTTGGAAATCCTTGGTCTTTTAAGATAAAACAACAGAACCCTTCTAACATCTAAGGAATGCAACGGACGTTTATTGTCAGAACTTGGCATGGGAAAAA
The DNA here is from genome assembly GCF_032191835.1 of Heteronotia binoei. Taxonomy (NCBI): domain Eukaryota; kingdom Metazoa; phylum Chordata; class Lepidosauria; order Squamata; family Gekkonidae; genus Heteronotia; species Heteronotia binoei. Next base: position 267,941 of record NC_083228.1, on the reverse strand, counting down.
ACACGGGTAAAACAATCTCCTGAGATAAATGGAATTTGGAGACCACCTTAGGACGGAACCTGATACTGAGTCATAGTACTACCTTCTCAGGAAGACTTTCAAAAATGGGAGTTCTGCCTGTAGGGCTGCAAATTCACTTACCCTCCTGGCCAATGTGACTGATGCCACTAAGAAACAGACTTTCAGAGAAAGTAGCCCCACCAAGCATGTCGCAAGGGGTTTGAAAGGCTTACATATCAGTTATGTCAAAACAAGTGAGGGTGACCACTGAAGAATCAAGGGATCTCTAGGGAGGAAAAGGTTACATAACCCCCCTTTAAAACCTTGTAGGCAGGTGATGGGAGAATGTCATTGATCTCTTGAGAATATTAAATCCCTATCCCAAGACAATAAGATTAAGTTGATCAAAGTCGTGGTGGAATGCTTGGTCTATACTGATCATATTTAGCTGTTAGGGTAGGGGTATATTTTGCACCTCTGAATTGTCCATCAGACTTGGAAACCAGATTTGATGAGGCCAAAAGGGATCCATTAAAATCATTCCTGATTTCTATCACCTGGCCTTTTCTATCACTCGTATAAGTTGAGGAAGCAGGGGGAAAGCATAGAACAGAGTTCTCTACCAGTGCAGTTGGAATGTGTCCCGAGGTGCCCCTACCTGCTCGGGAACAAAATCTCACAGCTTTCTAATTGAATTGTGTTGCAAAGAAGTTGATCTCTAGGATCCTTGAAAGGGCAAAAACTGCTTCCAGGTACACTGGATCTAGAAAGCCCTGGGCGCAGAGTAGTAAGCTGCAGTACTGCAGTCCAAGTTCTGCTCACGACCTGAGTTCAATCCCGGCAGAAGCTGGGTTCAGGTAGCCGGCTCAAGGTTGACTTAGCCTTCCACGGTCGGTAAAATGAGTACCCAGCTTGCTGGGAGTAAAGTGTAGATGACTGGGGAAGGCAATGGCAAACCACTCTGTAAAAAGTCTGCCAAGAAAACCTCATGATGTGACCAGTGTTCCCTCTAAGCTGAGTAAGCGTGAGCTAGCTCACAGATTTTTAGGCTCCATTTCACACATTTTTCTCTTAGCTCAGGAAAAATGGTCCCAGAGCACACTAATTTATGCAGCAGCTCACAACTTTAGCACCAGTAGCTCACAATTTTAATACCTGCAGCTCACAAATTAGAATTTTTGCTCACAAGACTCTGCAGCTTAGAGGGAACACTGGATGTGACGTCACCCCACGGGTTGGTAACAACTCGGTGCTTGCACAGGGGACTACATTTACGTTTTAACATTGGGTCTAAGGACCATTCATGTGACAACATTCCAGGTCTGCTCAACCTGTCTGCCTTATATTCATGTTTCTAAGAATGTAGATAGCCTGAATGAAAACACAGAGCTTCAATGCTGCTAGCCAGACTAGAAGAGCCTCTTGGCATAGATTCTCAGCTTGCAGTTCCAAGAAGGGCAGCATTAATCTTACAATGCAAACTAGGAGTAACATTTCTGTCTTAAAATGTCCATCATGTCCCTCTTTATCAGCAGGCACAGAATGGCTTCACGGTCCTTCAGTTGCATCTCTTCTGTCACTAATGACAAAGGTGAGGGATGAGTTGTAAGGTAATTGAAAGTGCTCAACCCTCCTGGAAGAGAAAAGCAAATCTTTCACAAAGAATGATTCCTCACCAATCTGATGCTCCGGAGACTAAGCAACTACTCCTTCAGCAGCAAAAGAGGAGCTGAGGGTGGGGGCGCTGTTGCGTGGTTCATGGCTGAGAACAAAGATTCGAGGTCTAGCGTACAGCACCCCCTGGTGGCTTTTAACTGTAACTGCAGTCCCCATGTGCGCAGAAGATCAACAGTGAACCAGTGTTCCCTCAAATTCCCCCTGCACCCAAGCACAGGGCCAGCCCTGCCACTAGGCAAACTAGGTGGTTGCCTAGGGTGCTGGTAGACTGGGTGCACCAAATTGAGCACTCCCCACATGACTCGGTTAGGCCGCTACCCAGTGGCTGCCTCTCTGAGTCCCCCTGCACCTCTCAGGAGTCTCTCCAGAGGTGCAGGCAGTGGGGGATTTCTCCCTGCCAGTTTGGTATAGTGGTTAAGCATGCCGACTCTTATCTGCGAGAACCGGATTTGGTTCCCCACTCTTCCACCTGCTGGAATGGCCTTGAGTCAGCCATAGCTATTGCAGGAGTTGTCCTTGAAAGGGCAGCTGCTGTGAGAGGCCTCTCAGCCCCACCCACCTCACAGGGTGTCTGTTGTGTGGGGGGGTGAGATAAAGGAGATTGTAAGCCGTTCTGAGTCTCTGATTCAGAGAGAAGGGCAGGGTATAAATCTGCAATTCTTCTTCGTCTTCTTTGCACCCCTGGGGTGCAAAAGCAGGGAAAGGATCTCCCCTCCCCGCGCCTCTTTTGCTGCTGAAGGAGTAGTTGGTTAGTTGGTTAGTCTCTGGAGCATCAGATTTGTAAGATGTGGGTTCTGGGGGGCTTTCCCCCTGCCTCTGCACCCTTGGGGGGGTAGGAGAGAAAGGGAGTTGCAACTTTAAATTATCTGCCCTAAAGTTTTTGTATGCATAGGTTACCTGCTGCAATGTGTACATTTTTTTTTTGTATTGTGAGCTGCCCTGAGTTCATTTTTGTGGGCTGTGTGTGTACAAACCCTTAAACAGCAAAAATAATGTGTCCATCATGGGCACACGCATGTCGTCCTGCTCATCTTATCATGCAGGTTTTGAAGGTTTTAGTGTTTCAAACCCTGCAAAGCATCTTTAATCAGAGATTATTATGTAATAAAAGATTGGCTGTTCTTGTGACTAACACCAACAATTCCCTCATGCTAACTAGCTTCTTCAAGCAGAAAACAGAACCCCCATCCACCTGCCTGGAAAAGCTATTGTCCATCTTCAAACTTAACTCAAAGCTAAAATGAACTCACACTTTATTTTCGAACAACTTGATTAATACAGAGGAGGCCACTAAAATGTATATCACACTTTTGTCCAGATCTGTTTTTCTTTAACTTGCCTGGGAGCTGAGATCTGACAGCAGATGAAACCAGAAAAACACATCAAACCACACTCCACAATCAAGACAGAAATCCATGTTCTATACGATACATACACAGGCATGCAATCCAAACAAATATCAACCCATGTCTCTTTTTTATCATTTTATGAAGCTGGAAGTAATCAATGCAAATGTTTACAGCCATCAAATGAAAAGAATGTTTTGAGAGAGATGCTAAAGGTTGTACATGTTGATGGATATGGCACACATGTCACAGCATAACTAGATAAGGTGAGGCCATGAGTGACAGCCACTCACACTGCAAGAGCACAACATAAGATTACCATTCACACAGTCCTGACAGCTTTAATGAAGCCAAAGAGAAGCACATACAGTTTGTTAGGTTTGGCAGGCACAGTGCAAAAGGGGTAAAAGCATTTTTTAAGGGCAGTCAGTATTTAGTATTGACATGGCACATTTCAAGCCACTTCATGTACATACATCTCAGCAATCCTCACAACAACCCTGTAAGATAGCATCACATGACTGACAGAAGGCTCAGGCTTGTAGCATGCCCAAGGCTAGCTGCTGAGAATGTCTACAGTGAGACTTGAACTGAGGACTTCCTTAATTTACAGGTCACCTTCTCAAGTTCCTCAGGCTTGTCTAACTCGCAGAACAAAAATTACTCTTGTTTTTCTTGTTTTAAAAAAATACATAAGCGAAGGTCTATTTGCAGATGCTGATACTTGATGTATTTTACATTGCAAATTTCAGATTCACAACTTGATACTCAAGTGCTTTTGACAGGACAGGTGGCTCTTTCATCTAGGAATTATTTCAACCACATTGTTAGAAAGGATCTTTGCAATGGCAAACATACCTACCAATGAACATATGAACATATGGAGCTGCCTTATACTGAATCAGACCTTTGGTCCATCAAAGTCAGTATTGTCTTCTCAGACTGGCAGCGGCTCTCCAGGGTCTCAAGCTGAGGTTTTTCACACCTATTTGCCTGGACCCTTTTTTTGGAGATGCCAGGGATTGAACCTGGAACCTTCTGCTTCCCAAGCAGATGCTCTACCATTGAGCCACCGTCCCAACTGCTCACCCTAGTTCAAAGCATACTCAACGGAGAATAGATTTCTCTCTACAAAAGGGCAGGAATGAACAAGCAGCTATCACTATGTCTACTGGCTTTATTTCCTCAGTTCGCTAAATCCAAATGACATGCTCAGAAAAGCTTCAACCACTTCCCTGGGCACAACAGTTGTGCTGTTTTATTAGGACTATGACCAGGTTTCACTGAGTCACACCAAAAGCACAGAAAACTTGAATTACAGGCTTCGCTGTCTATGCAGAAAAGAGACAGCAATTTTCCAAAGCTAGCAGCGTGATCAAGACATTTCATATTGTGTTATTCCTGAGAAGAGACTTGCTTTCCTCTCTTTAAGGCAAGATCTGGGTAGAGGCCAAGGTAATGGCCATAACCCATGATATGAACTCTGTTTCAGGATGTTCCTTCCACTCATATACAAGTCAAATGCTTGCCCCTCCTCTTGTGTTGCTAACAACCCCAAAGAAATACATTTTAAAATGGTATAATCTGTATTTATACACTCTGAGCAGGAACACACAGGGACACAGTTCCGACTGGCTTGGCATCAGGGGGTGTGGCCTAATATGCAAATGAATTCCTGCTGGGCTTTTTCTACAATTATTATCTTTCACCTTACTCAAAGAGAGTGAGAGATTCACAAGCAGTTATAAAATTTTTCGTAGGTTGGTAATGTACAGTTGCTAGCCTGTCTGCACTTACCACGAGCAGCTTTTCACTGGAAACCATTTTGTCAAAGTGTATTTCAGGTGATATGTGCATCTTCAGGGCAGTGACAGCCCTTTCCAACTAATACTACCACAATTTTTTTTACAGACACTGTCAGTCTGTAAGCCGCCCTGAGCCTGCCTCGGCGGGGTAGAAATAAAATTTATTATTATTATTATTAGTCATCTTTACCCTTAAGAGGCACACCCACCTACTGCCAGCATCCCGTGTTCAAGGTCTCCAGACATTTCTCTGCATATGCTCTTCTCGATGTCACGGTTACACATTCGCTGGTATTCGTTGAAAACTATGAAGAAAGTGGGGGGGAGAGCAATTTTTTTTCATATGGAGGTGCTAATATGCATTCCTTTTAAAAGCAGGAAATTTCTGCCCTTGGAAGATGTCCCTATGCCTAGAGACAGGTACCAGGGCGAAAACAGCTTCCTGCACAATGACAACTCTGTGACTGGCAGGAGAAGATGCCCTCGTCAAAGTTCTCCTTGTGATGGTGCTTCAAGGAGGGATTCATCCTGCCTCCTGAAGAAGGGGAAGGTAACTTTTATTATTATAATCCCTTTAAAGCATTTCCTTCTGCCCCAAAAGCAGTACATAATGTTTTCAACATAAAATTTCCTGGCCTCCTAGTTGCCTACCAAGAGGTGAGAGCAGAATGTGGCAAGGGGCCTGACTAGTAAGGTGCTTTGGATGGTGGGGCTTGGGTCACTGTCTTATCAAAACACTCCTTCCCCCAGCAAAACCAGCAAGGAGCTGAAAGGCACCAAGGTCCTCCTCAGACCACAGCAGGCAAGCCCACTTGGTACTGTCAAAATTCAAAATATTACTTGCCATCAGTCTTCCTTCTCAGCTGAGTTAGTGTAAGCTAGCTCACAGCTTTTTTAGCCTCTGGCTCACACATTTTTATCTTAGGAAAAATGGCCTCAGAGCAAACTAATTGATGCTCACTCACAACTTTGCAAGTAGCTCACAAATTAGAATTTTTGCTCACAAGACTCCACAGCTTAGAGGGAGTATTGCTTGCCATCCAAAAAGACGACTTTGTATTTTAGAAGCTAGAAAAATTAGCAGCATTTAAACTTCGTCCTAAACTGCAGGCCGATCATACAACTGCCTGCATGGGGGAGGGGAATATAAATGACTTTTTAGCTGTTTGCCAGACTAGATATAGGCATCGGCCACATTACCTGCTCTTAGGTGAGCTCTGCTTCTGGCACAGAGAATGGCGTTGAACTTGGACTCGTCCGTCCCAAGTCGATTCTCTCCCGCTGCGTACAGTGCCTAGAAAAGAATCACAGGCTCTCCTTGTTTAACTTGCTCTGGGGTTAGTGGCTTTCAGAAGTATATTTTTACCTCCCAGGCAAGTCCTTTAATGATGACATATCAGTTCCCTTCGTTTAGCCATATGAGTCTCTGTGTATTGGACAGGCTCCCCTTCAATTGCTTTGGCTCCATTTTTTCTCCTAGCACTAGAAATCTGAAGATTTCGTTTGGAGTGGAAGATGGAGGGCTTACTCAATACACAAAGAGCATTAATTGCACTAAGAACTCTAGTTTTGTATTTATGCCAATCTCCAACATTAAAAGAACCCTTCAAAACTGTCCATGAAATGCTAGAAATAAAAAGGAAGGAAGGAAGGAAGGAAGGAAGGAAGGAAGGAAGGAAGGAAGGAAGGAAGGAAGGAAGGAAGGAAGGAAGGAAGGGAGGGAGGGAGGGAGGGAGGGAGGGAGGGAGGAAAGGGAGGAAAGGGAGGAAAGGGAGGGAGGGAGGGAGGGAGGGAGGGAGGAAGGGAGGAAGGAAGGAAGGAAGGAAGGAAGGAAGGAAGGAAGGAAGGAAGGAAGGAAGGAAGGAAGGAAGGAAGGAAGGAAGGAAGGAAGGAAGGAAGGAAGGAAGGGAGGAAGGGAGGAAGGAAGGAAGGAAGGAAGGAAGGAAGGAAGGAAGGAAGGAAGGAAGGAAGGAAGGAAGGAAGGAAGGAAGGAAGGAAGGAAGGAAGGAAGGAAGGAAGGAAGGAAGGAAGGAAGTGGGTGTTGTGTATGCAGACTAATGTTATGTAATTATAGTGTTTTTGTCTAGCTCATTGGAGCCTTGAGGACTGAGCTTGGGGACTCAGGAACAAGGGGCAGGAGGATCCAAATCCCTGCTGCTCTGCTCCAATCAGAAGCCCCCTGCTAATATGAATGATCCAATGGCATCTTAGTGCGAGAACCTGGAAGTGTATAGAGTTGGCCCTGTTGGCCCAGTTAAGCAGTCTTCTTTAGTTACTGATTACCATGCTGTAACTCAATAAAGAGCTATGAACACTGCAACCTCGTCTCCTCCATGCACTGAACCCACTATATTATAGAAGGAAGGAACAAATGAAGGAAGGAACGAACTTTAATTCACATTAGAAATTCTGAAGAAGGGAGGCAGATCTCTCACAATAACTGAACTGGAAAGTGAAGAGTCCCTTCTTCTGTGGGTTCATCTACTTCATTCATGCATTCCTGGGGTGGCTCAGAATTGCCAGTTCCGTGGAGTTGGGATCTCATGTCCTTGGTAACATCTGAAGAATGAGATCTCACAAAATAGGGAGGTATGTTCCCATGCTAACGCCCTCCAGCTCAGCCCCTGAGGAGAGAACTGCCTTCACGATTCTCCCCCACTACCCCCAACCATGAGGCTTTGCCAACAACCCACATGATTTTGGTGGGATCCCATAGTATACTGTCACTGGGAAGCAGCAGCCACATTGTTTTATTAACTTCATTTATACCCAGCTTTTCTCCCAAATTCGGAGCTTACATGAGCAGCTTGCACCATTCTCCTCCTCCATTTTATGCTCAAATTTTATATTATATAAAATGCTATATGTCCAGGGCTTTTTTTAATAGCAGGAACTCCTTGGCTTATTAGGCCACAACCCCCTAATGTAACCAATCCACCTGGAGCTTACAGTAGGCCCTGTGCTAAGAGCCCTGTAAGCTCTTGGAGAATTGGATACATCAGAGGGATATGGTCTAATATGCAAAGGAGTTCCTGCTACAAAAAAGCCCTGACATGTAACAGGAAACACAGTTCCTGAATTGTGCAGCCTCCTGCCCAGTTATTGCCGGTGGGTCTAATGACTGATGCTTACCAACTTTTTAATTTATTTATTGAAGAGGGCAGAAAAGCAGGTTTCTCTCCTCCTATATACACTGCTATTTCCTTCTTTGGGAAGGGGCTGTACTTCACTGGCAGAGCATCTGCCTGGCATGCAGAAGGTTCCAGGTTCAATCCCCAGCATCTCCAGTTAAAAGGATCAGGTAGGAGGTGATGCGAAAGACCTCTGCCTGAGACCCTGGAGATCCCTGCTGGTCTGAGTTTTGACTGTGATGGACCAAGAATCTGATACAGTAGAAGGCAGCTTCATGTGCCCAGGTGTGCTCTTTTAACTTGAGCCAACTTGTCCAAGGGCACGAGTCTCTAGGATTCTGTCCAAGGAAGGTATTAGATGGAGGTAACCATGGCAGCCTTGAGCATAAGAGGATGGGGAGACTATCAGGTGAGAAATAAGACCCCACCCTTTCTACACATTTTCAAAATTAAAAGTTTGAAATGTTTTTTTCTAATAAAAGGAGTGAATTTTTACTGAAAGGGAAGCCTTTATAGAAGACAGTTTCAGAAGGCAGCTGTGCTGGTTAGAACAGATTGGAGTCTATTGGCCCCTTAGAAGCCAACTAGTGTTTCAAGTACCACCTTCTGACTAGGCAAAAAGAATTCCGATCAACATTTTTTTCCTACTGCATCTGATGAAATGAGCTTTGACTCTCAAAAGTTTATATCCTGAAATTTCTGCTGAATGCCCATTTGGATGTACGGCCTTTAAAATTAACAGGGAAATGCTGTTCCCACTTGGATTGATCATTCTGACCTGAGCATCAGTTTGGACAAGCGACATATTCACATTGGTGCTTTCATCTCTGTTTCCCTGAAAGAAATTCCAAAAAGGCAGAATTTAAGTCAACACAAACCGCAGGATTCAGAAAAATACGGTAAGGACTGAGAATACTTATAGCAGAGACAGTGGATCAATTCAGTGAAGTGAGGCCTTTAGTTTATAACCTCTGCAGTTATCATGCCACTTGTCTGCCATGTTAAAGCATTTTTTACAGAATCAGATCTGTATGGAATTTTTGATCGTATGTTTAAAGGCATATTTTACGTTTCAGATTCAAACACGAACTTGATGTGTCCCCTCTCTGCTCCCTCAATTTACAAAAGCAGTGAAGAAAATACACAAGATAACAACATGGGATAACATAATGGGATATCTGCCTGGAAAATTTAAGTTTTCACAGGCTGGCAAACTATTCTCCATTTCAAGTTTGAACCTTGTTTTCTGCAAAGGTGAAAGGAAAGCTATAAAAACTACCTCTGGCAAGAGGGAGGTTAATAAAGAATTGTGGGAGTGGAAGCACTTTGACAATCTCTCCCCACCTCTTAGAATTTTCTCATCAAGCATTCTATTAGGACTTTGAGTCCTAGGGAAAGCAGATTTCATCCCACCCACTTTGTTCTTTAACTGCCTCCCAGCTATGCTTAACTTCAACACTCTTCAAGCAACATCAATCTTCCTCAGGCTGATTTCCTTCCACCCCCCCTAATTTACAATGATATGTTTTCCTGCTTATCAGGGGAGTCCCCTTAACATATAGAAATACATACCTTGTCAACACTTTACAGTTAGATGCAGTGGAGCCCTCTCACTTATTCATACAACTACATGTGCATTTTAATACTGGAAATAGTTTCTCCGGAGAGTAGAAACAGGCTGGTAGGAGGATTACTCACAAAGGAAGTTAAACCCCAATGAGAAGGGCCTTTGGGGGAAAACCCCCTTCCAGCTTTACCTTGCATAAGAAGAGGCTCCCTGGCACTAAGAGCCTCGGACGGGGGTCCCTGACCTTTCTGGGCCTGAGGGTACCTTTGCAATTCTGATACAATTGTGTGGCAGGTGCAGACATGAAATAGCTGCTGCAGGAAGTGCAGTCAACCACAAAACGGCTGAAGCTGCTGCCAAAGTGGGGTTTTTAAAAACCTGCACAGCCAATCAAATCTCCAGTGCCCAATCAAAAGCACAACCCCCACTAGCCCTGCTCACTTTCTAAAACACTTTGTGGGCAGGTGGAAAGGTGGATGGGAGGGTGCCATGGAGCTCCAGGGCACCACAGTGGAGACCCCTGGCCTAGAGCGCAGCATCCGATCCCCCAAAATGCCAGACAAACACTACCAGGCAAACTCCACTGAGAAGATTCAACTGCAGCATTTGGTAGCACAGCAAAGAAAACATCAGCATCACCCCTCCCCCCCCACACAACTGATGGATGAAGACATCAGGCTTCTTCTTGTATGACCAACTTGGTGGTGCACTGAACACCCTGATTTAGAAAAGCCAGAATAACAATGCTGCCTGCATGTACCTGAGCAAGTGAGATTAAGAGCCTCTGGAAGTGTCCAGATGTGTCGTTTCTGATGGCTTCTTCCAGCGTTTTCTTAAATTCTGCAAGAAGCATGCAAATGATCATCAGTTTGTAAATGTTTATGGTTTTATTAGGCTCTTTACTGGCAGAAGTTAAGCAGGAAAACAAGATGAGGCACTTTTTTTCCTATCACCATAAACTGATCACCTTTGCTATGTCAAAATTTTACCCACGGGTAGCAAGGTTTGATTTATTTAAAACAGATTGGCAGGGAAAGGATGGGATTTGTACAGAGGCTTCTGGGATTTAGAATCTATGGGCAGACAGAACAAAAAACTGAATACAGATCTCCTTCACAGGCAACTTATTTCATAAGATACAGAGTTTCCCTCAGATGGCTCAACACTCACTAAAAGTAACCTTGATGTTAAAGGTTTATATTTTTATAATTCTTCTTTCCCTCTTTCTAGTCACACAAGCTTGAGGGTATCTGCCTCATCCCTTGGGTTAGAAGACTCTGGTCTCTCACTTCTAGATCCCTTTCCTCTGGCAAACTAGTTATTCTCTTCTCATAACCCTGGTCCTTGGCACCTTTGAGGGCTCTAACATCTCAAAACCCTTTGCCAAGTCCTACTCTGCCAGTCTTTTCCTGGAGTTACTAGGCTTAATACAGGAACCTTTGTCCCTCTCAAGATGTGTGTCTGCTCTCAATTTTTGGGATCAATCGTCCATCAGAGCCTCCACCACATTCACCCTGAAACTCTGCTTCTGTGACACACTGACCGTTTTCGCACACAGCTCACCTCGCAATCACAATCCTGTTCCCTCCGCAGCGTCTGGTCGGATTTCCCACCATCTGCGCCAAAGTTACAGGAAGTGCCACAGCTTTTGCATAGCAAACGTAAACCGCTAAAACCCAGTTTACGTTTGCTATGCAAAAGCTGTGGCACTTCCTGTAACTCCGGCGCAGATGGTGGGAAATCCGGCAGACGCTGCGGAGGGAACAGGATTATGACTGCGAGGTAAGCTGTGTGCGAAAATGGTCAGTGTGTCACACACTTGAGAGCCTCACAAGAGCCACTGCTCTCTCCTGCAACTGAACTCTAACCACTTCTCTGACTGCCAACCAGTGTTCCCTCTAAGCTGAGCTATAGCATGAGCTAGCTCACAGATTTTTAGCCTCCAGCTCACACATTTTTGTCAGCTCAGGAAAAATGGCCCCAGAGCACAACAATGTATACAGTAGCCCAGAACTTTAATGCCAGTAGCTCAGAACTTTAATACCAGTAGCTCACAAAAGCAGAACTTTTGCTCACAAGACTACAGCTTAGAGGGAGCATTGCCAGTCTGCCTGTCAGAAGCAATTGCCCAATCACAATGAGTTCTGTGACCTGTCATTCACTGAGAATTCCATCATATGCACTGCCCCTTGCTCATGCATAGACTTGCCGTTTGCCACAGTATCGTAATTTCTTTTACTGAAAGGTGAACATGTAAGCATGGAGGCTTTTAGGAAAAAACAGTCTTCTTCTTTTGCCTCAAAGGTCTTGAACAGCTCAAGATCCAGCCCTCTTACAGGCCAATTTGCAGCTAAATATTTAGTAACTGCTAAGGTAGGTTTCCAGTCCTCATCTACAAGGGATGTTTTTTTGAGATACTCAAACTGACCAAATCCACATTTACAAACTGGCTGAGGGAAAAGAATTTAATTGAGCAAGCATAAACGTTAAGAAGAGAATATAAAAGGTGACAAACCAGTCATAGAGAATCTAACCACCATTGGGCATTTTCCCTTGCTTGGGCAAGGCTTTTGCAAGAGTGACTCACAGTGTCTTGGGGCCAACAGCACTTATTCCAGAAGCCTAGTCTGAGCATCACAGATGGGCTGTGGCTCAGTGGTAAAGCATCCACTTTGTTTGCAGAAGGCCCCAGGTTCAAACCCCAGCATCTGCAGTAAGAACCAGATAGTAGGTGCTTTGAAGGACCCTCTTCCTGAGACCCTGAAGAGCTGCTGCCTGTCTGAGCAGACATGAGCACACATGAAGCTACCTTATATTGAATCACACCAGTGGTCCATCAAGATCAATACTGGCCACTCAGACTGGCAGCATATCTTCACATCACCTATGCCCTGGTCCTTTTAACTGGAGGTGCCAGGGATTGAACCTGGGACCTTCTGCATACCATGAAGAGGCTCTACCACAGAACCACTGCCTCCCTTCCTCCAATACTGACTTTAACAGGCCAATGGTCACACTCAGTATAAGGCAGCTTCATGTGTGTGTTCTCTCTCTCTCCCATGCTTGGTTTTGCAACAGGCAGCCCATCCCTCTATGAATGCCTCCTGCGAAAGCTGGTTGGGAAAAGGAACCTTTGTTCCGAAGGCGTGGCACCACCAGGGTCATTGCCAATGGCAGATGTATGGCATCTGAGTGAAGGAAACCAGCTCTCCATTTTATTCCCTGGGCAACCATACCAAAACACTCAAGTTCTTCAAAATTTAGATGCCATGCTATACAGCAGACACACAAAAAGGGAATCAACAACTCTCAAGTGGTGACCTTGAAAATTCATGTGTATGAAACACAAAACCACCACGCAGAACCTCTCAAAGTGTGACAAAGGAATAACTACATCTCAGCAAGCTCAATGGGAAACAAGTGTAGAATGGATGCAGATTAATGTACAGCAAAATAAAGTATCAGGTTGTGAGAACATTAATGGGACAGCGCCAAGGGACAGAAAAGGGTTTGTTGCAGAAGCCATTCACAAGTAGTTCTTTATTTATTTAGGCAATTTCTAATCTGCCCTTTCCCAAAATGGGCTCAGGGCGGATCACAACATTCTAAAAACAATATAAAACAACAGTCAAAACCAAATCAATTTAACAAGACAATTTGATAGATCCCATATGTTATAAATAGCAGCTTGGTTGGGCACATTATATAATTTGAGAGTCTAAAACAGTAGATGGAGTAAAATTCATATTACAGCAGATGGTACCATAACATAGGGCCATCCAATGGAACAGGACACCCACTGTCTCAACCAAAGGCCTGGCAGAATAGCTCCATCCTGCAGGCCCTCCAGAAAGGTAACATTTCAGTGAGGGCTCAGATCTCTAAAGGGAGCTGATTCCACCAGGCCAGGGCCAAGGCTGAAAAGGCCCTGGTTGAGGCAAGCCGGACGTCCTTTGGGCCAGGGATGGCCAGCAGATGTTCTGTACTGGATTGTAGTGATCTCCGGGGCACATTTGGGGAGAGGTGATTCCCATAGATATGTCGTTCCCAGGCTGTGTAAGGCTTTAAAAGTCAGAACTAAAACCTTGAAACGGATCCGGTACTCAATTGGTAGCCAGTGCAGTTGGCACAGCGTTAGCCAGACGTGTGCCCAGCCAGGCACTGTTATCAACAGCTGAGCTGGTGCAGAATGGAGTTTTTGGATCAGTCTCAAGGGTAAGCCTACGTAGAGCGAGTTACAGTAATCCAACCTGGAAGTGACCATCGCATGCAGCTAGGTCATGGGGGGATAGGTAGGGCACTAGCTGCCTGGCCTGCTGAAGAAGCTAAAAGGTAGACTGAGCAACCACGGTGACCTGTGTCTCCATTGAAAGGGAGGCATCCAGTGTCACTCCCGAACTCTTCACCTTCTGAACCGGTACTAAAGATGCACCGTCCAGGGTTGGGAGCTGGATGCCCAACCTTAATCCCCCCTGGCCCAGGTACAGGACCTCCATCTTGGCTGGATTAAGCTTCAATTGACTTTGCCTCAACCAACCCACCACAGCTTCTAAGGCAAAGGTCAGATGACCTGGGGCAGAATCTGGGTGGCCATCCATCAACAGATAAAGCTGGATGCCATCCACATATTGATGACAACCCAGCCCAAAACCTCAAGCAATCTGGGTAAGGGAGCGCATGTAGATGTTAAACATCACTGGTGAGAGAATAGCTCCTTGAGGTACATCGCATTTCAGCAGGCGCCGCAAGGAGATCTGCTCACTAAGTGCCACCCTTTGTCCCCGACTATGGAAAAAGGAGGAAAACCACTTTGTCAGCCCCCTGAACTCCAATGTCGGCAAGGTGGTGGGCCATTAAGTCATAACGCTGCTGATAGATCTAAAGCGACAGCAGTGCTGACCCACCTTGATCCAGATGCCTTCTGAGGTCATCTGTGAGGGCGACCAAAACTGTCTTCATGCCATGACCGGGGCGGAAGTCAGACTGGAAGGGATCAAGGACTGATGTCTCCTCCAGGAAAGTTTGAACTGTTCCACCACCGCTTTCTCAATTACCTTGCCCAGAAACGGAAGATTCAAACTGGGTAGAACAGTGGATCCAGAGATAGTTTTTTAAAAAGTGGGCAAACCACTGCCTCTTTAAGCTTGGCTGGAAATATCCCTGAGTCCAGGGATAAGTTGATGATATCCGCCAAGGGACCCCGGATGCCATCCCCACAGGCTTTTACAAGCCAAGATGGACAGGGGTCCAGAGGACATGTGGTAGGCTTCACTGCAGCCAAGATCCTTTCAACATCTTTCCAGGAAAGTCGATTGAAGTGGTCCAAAATAGGGCCAGCGAACGGACAACAGGCTTCCAGTCCCTGTACTGTGTAAATTGTGGCTGGTAGACCTTGGTGGAGAGTCAGGGCTTTATCTGCGAAATAAGATACAAAGGCCTCACTGCTAATATCCAGTTCCTTACCATTTTGATTGCCCATTTGCAATACAGTGAGAGACCCAATTGTTCCGAATAATTGGACTGGGCGCAATTTGGCAGATGCAATGAAGGCAGCATAGAAATCCTTCTTAGCTGCCTTCACTGCTTTCTCATAGACCTTCGAAAATGTTCCATAAGACGCTTTTGACTCCTCATCATAGGAACACCGCCACACTCGCTCTACTCATCTAAGTTGTTGTTTCATCTCTTGCAGCTCCAGAGCACACCATGCAGCTGCTTTGGAACAGCAACGAAGAGGACGCCAGGGGTGATCTCATCAATAGCCATAGAGAGCCGGGGGTACTAGTCCTCCACTAGCTCATCTAGTGACTCACCAGGGGGCATCGGATCCTGCAGAGCTTCCTGAAGCCAGTCAGGGTCCAGTTGGCTCTGTGGGAGAGCATAAATCTGCTCGCCACTTAAACAGGAGGAGGGCCACAAGTCCAACCGGACTTTCAGGGCATAGTGATCTGACCATGGAACTGAAAGGGGGAGCACTGTTGTTTAACTCTAGTTCTGTAAGCATGTGTGGTTACTATGGAAACTAAGAAAAAGTAGCAGTAACAATGGTTGGAAGGAGAAGAGGGGAGGGGGGAAGATTAGGAGTGTTATACTTTTAAAATCTGCGCGCGTTGGTGCTAGACAAGATTGTGAGGGAATTCACCAATCAGTGAGTTCCACAGGGGGTTTGGCTTAGGTATATAAGGACTGTGCTGCGACACAGAAGGCGGAGTCGACGGGTGGAAGCTAATCTATCCGGGCTCCCCGTGCTTTGCAAACCACGTTCTATTAAACAATCCTTGTTGGACCCTCCCGTGTATGAGTCATTGTTTAACATACAACATCTGGACAGGCTCTACACGTAACAATTTGGCGGCAGCGGTGGGATACACGTCTTCCTAACGGGGGCCGCCTCAGCGGTTCAGAGGAAGGCCCCTCACGGGCCCCAGGACCATTTGTCCTTTTTGAGGGGTAATCTCCCCCTGACCGCTGTGCAGACCACCCGAGGTTGACAAGAACCGCAGAGGGTCCTCCAACAATTGTGGGGGGGGAGGGGGCGCCAGGACTCAACCAGCGACGGAAAGTTGGTGAGCGGGCGCCAACCAGCGACGGAAAGCTGGTGACCAGCGACGGAAAGCTGGTGAGTATCTTGTTTAAACAAGACACAATGGGTCAAAAGGGATCCAAAAATAGGGAGCGCCGGGGAGACGTCCCCAAAGGACAGGCGCAAGGGACTGGTAAGCCGGCAGTACAGGGGCGCCAGCGGAAAGTGGATTTCCCTGTGGGAACCCCCTTGGACCGCATATTAAAGGCATGGGAACGATTTCAAGATTATGGCCTAACCAAAGAACAACTGGTTAAGACATGTGTTTTAGAATGGCCGGCCATCCAAGATCTTCCGTACGGACATCATTGGCCAAAATATGGTACCATTAATGAGGAAATAATTCTAGGCATGAGGCAATATTGGCTGAAGTTGGAACCACGCCCGGAGGTTCCTTTTAATTTAAATTGTGTTGCTATTTGGACTGATTTTGCGAAAAATCCTTTTTCCACTGCCATTACAATGATGGCAGTTGAAATAGAAGAAGATGAAGCACCCCCTGTGTGGGATCCTAACGACCATGTTACAGGGAGAAGGCGCCCTCTGCTTTTACCAGAGCCTATTGCGCCAGAGCCCGCCAAAAATAACGGCCAACCAACTAATTCTCCCCCACCATATGCTCAGGAGGCAACACCACAGGGAGCCACCTCTAGGGGTCGAGGAGCATATGCTGAAGTGTTCGACCTTTTAAAACGAACAGAAGATTGGGGCCGCCAGGAGGGAGAGGGGAGGACAAGATCTGAGGTGAAAGCAAGCAAGGTTCATGCTCAGTCAGCAGACAGTGTACAAGAACCTGAGAGAAACTTATTAGCCCCCCTCAGGCAAGTTCCAATGGGAGAAGCAGTGGGGTATGTGGAGGTTCCATTAACTAGTACTGAATTACGTGTTATGAGGAATCAGTTGCCTCCTCTATCTGAAAATCCAATAATGTTTAGGACAAAACTGGATGGCTTACTGGGACCGTCCATATACTCCCCAGAAGAAATGATACACATATTAAAACAAGTGGCGGGAAATGAGGAAGCAATCGAAGCACTTTCAACTGCTAGAAAACAATGGGTTAAAGGGGCTGGAGATAGAACAGATGAAGGAGCCCTGGTGGTTCTCCTGATGGCAATCCACCAAACCTAGATATTCAAGCAACTGCTGGACGGACTTTCTGTTCTCAATACAGGGGAATGTTATTGGATGGGTTGGTAAAAATGATTCACCCAGTGGTTAATTTTCATAAGGCTTTTGGAGAGCCCCACGGCTCGGCAGAGTCCCCTTTTCAGTTCCTAGAAAGGTTAAAAAATAATATGACCGCGTTTACAGGACTAAATCCTGAGACAGAAGAAGGGAAGGCAGTCTTAAAGTTTCACTTTGTGGAACAAAGCAACCCAGATATAAAGAAAAAGCTACAGAAGCTAGATGGTTTACTTACAAAGCCCCTGACAGATCTGGTGGTAGAAGCGCAGAAAGTTATAGCCCGGAGAGAGACAGAGAAGGAAGCAAAGACAGTCAATTTAATGGTACAGACAGCAAAAGAGGTACAGAAGCGGGAAGATAGAGAGAGAGGAGGAGGTTGGAATAACAGAAGGAAAGAAATGCGAGGGAGGGGTTCCCGTCCCCCATGGGAGGAGCAGAGGGACTCAAGAGAAGAGAGGGGACCCCTACCCAAGGATGTGTGCAGGTATTGCGGAGAAAGGGGACACTGGGGAAGAGAATGTGTAAATAGAAATGAGGAAGAGTGGGAAGGATATAGGGCGGCATCCATGTATGAAGATGGAGAATAGGGGTGTCATGGGCTCCTATATTCGGGACCCAGCCCCGAAGAGCGCTTGGTAAAACTAAGGCTGGGACCGAAAAGAGAAAAGATGTTATTTCTGTATGATACTGGGGCTACAAGATCAACATTACAAAAGTTACCACTAGGTGCCAGATTGGGGCCACTGAGTGTTATAATGCAAGGGGTCAAAAACAGACCGTTCCAAGCACCCATCACTGAGGAAATTGAAGTAATATATCCAGGGAGAAAAGGGACAGTGAAACATATGTTTGCCCTGCTGGGGAGGGAGGGAATGAATTTGATGGGGAGAGATTTGGCTGACAAGATAGGCATCATGAATATTATAAAGGAGGGCCGATGCATCGTGAGTTTAGCAACACATCAGAAGAAAACCAAAGAGAAATTTCTCCCAAAATATGGGCAGCCCCAGAGAATTCAGGCCGAATGAATGTGACCCCAGTTGAGATTGTATTACAGGATACTCGGCCCATTTACCAAAAACGGTATCCTATGACAAGAGAACAGCAGAGTTATATGCACAAAATCAGACTTTGAAAGAAAGACAATAAAGAAGTGATACCCGATTCAGCTGCAGACAATTTACACTTGATAAAAAATGTGTATGTACGTGAATATGTGCTGGCTTTGTCCTTTCTCCTTAAGTCCAATAGGGAGCAGGGACTCACACATCATACTTGCACTAAGGAAGGGGCAGAACCGGAAAACTGGACCAGCCAGCCGGTAAAAAGAGAACCTTTGAAGCTGCGATGGATGAATGTGGAACTAACTGACTCAAACAACCCGTGTGGCCTGGAGAGTGGATCACAGAAGGGCTGACTCTCTGGAAAGGACCCTTGTGCTGGACAAGCCTCAACTGCACCTTTATTCTCTACTTTGTTTGATTTTATAGCAGGCAGACTCTTGGTAAAAGGCCCAAGCTAGTTACCTAACTTTCATTGGCTAAAGGGTTTGTTTATTGTAGTTTAATCATTTTATGTATGGGGATTTTTGTATGCTGTTGTATGCAATGCTTACTAATATGTATCAGCTTTATTAACTTGAAACCAAAAAACACAAGTAGTTATGGTTTTGCAGCAAACACCACAAGTAGAATATGAGAGCATCATTATAAATACGAACTAGAGAAACAAGTTTAGAAATAAAAAGAGGAGGGACTGAAAGGGGGAGCACTGTTGTTTAACTCTAGTTCTGTAAGCATGTGTGGTTACTATGGAAACTAAGAAAAAGTAGCAGTAACAATGGTTGGAAGGAGAAGAGGGGAGGGGGGAAGATTAGGAGTGTTATACTTTTAAAACCTGCGCGCGTTGGTGCTAGACAAGATTGTGAGGGAATTCACCAATCAGTGAGTTCCACAGGGGGTTTGGCTTAGGTATATAAGGACTGTGCTGCGACACAGAAGGCGGAGTCGACGGGTGGAAGCTAATCTATCCGGGCTCCCCATGCTTTGCAAACCACGTTCTATTAAACAATCCTTGTTGGACCCTCCCGTGTATGAGTCATTGTTTAACATACAACATCTGGACAGGCTCTACACGTAACAGAACCACATCAGTGGCTATCAGATCTGCTGTTATCCCAGCACCAAAAATCAAGTCTAGTGTGTGGGCGGCCTGGTGAGTGGGAACTGATACAATTTGGCTGCGTTCTAGTGTCTCCATGGATGACACTAGGTCCTGCGCCTGCATGGACGCTGCGTCATCAACATTGACATTGAAATCCCCCAGGACTAGAAGCCTGGGGAAGTCCAATGCCCAGGTCAATACCACGTCCAGCAGGACAGGCATGCTGTGTGTGTGTGTGGGGGGGGGTGTTAGGCGGTCGGTACACCACCCAGACAGCCAAACTCTCCTCGGCTACTTATCTCTTTTGTGTGTGTGTGGTGGTGGTGGTGATTGTGCAGCAATTTGGATTTGTCTGCAGACAAATTTTCAAATATTCTATTGCCCAAAATGTGTCCTCCTTGCACCAATTCCCGGATCAAACGGCTTCCTGCTGCTTGACAACCTCCCAGGAACTCTGCTGTGCCATCCCCAGAAAAGCCACAAGCCACTCAAAACAGCGAGATTCAAGTTCAGTTGTACCCCAGAGACCAGCAAGATTTTTTTTGCAGTATGAGCTCTCAAGAGTCAGAACTCTCCTGCAGAGATCTGAAGACTCAGCTTTCCCTTTGAGGGTCCATTCAAGAGTACTGATGCTCAAAAGTACGTTCAAGAGTACTGATGCTTGCACCCTGACAATCTTGTTGGGTCTCTAAGGTGCTACTGGACTCAAATCTAGCTCTTTGTACTGCAGACTAACATGGCTACCCTCTGAAACAATCTTTATAGAAAGTCATTTAAAAATACCTCTTGGTTTTAATTCTAACAGCTTCACCCAGTTCACCAATGTCCTGTAAAAGGTAAAGGTAAAGGTAGTCCCCTGTGCAAGCACCAGTTGTTTCCGACTCTGGGGTGATGTTGATTTCACAACGTTTTCACGGCAGACTTTTTACAGGGTGGTTTGCCATTGCCAGAAGCAAAACACACAACATCTGTTTGCCACCAGTGGCCATAGCCCAGTTATGCTCCCTTTTCTGCTCAATGCCACCCTTTAAAAGCAACAGAACAGGAGCCAGGAGGGATGACAGATACAACACAGCCTCAAACAAACCTGTCTTGTAGGCCCGACTGATTTCCCGAATGTGCTCGTTGCTGCGAGACGCCAGGATCTCTATCAGGCAGGCTTCATCCGTGCCAGCACCCTAAGGGAAAGTCAGGAAACTCATCTAACTGCCAAATTGAAGCACATGTGCCCTCTTTTAAAGCAAAGACTGGCCAATAAACACTTTTTGCAAGAAGCAATTCTTCCATGCTGAGCCTGGCAAGCTAGCACACTTATGCTTATAGCCTGCTGGGTTTTTTATTTACTTCATTTATAGCTTGCCTTTCTCACTGGGATTCAAGACAGATTACACAAAGTGAGTCTATACAAATCAGTAGGATGAAAAAGGATTAGGGTTGTAGAATCCCACAATGAAATAGGATTTGAGTTGTAGAACCAACCAGAAATCTAAAAAAAATGAAGCGAAGCGTAAGTATTAACTTGACACATTAAATGATGGGGGATTACATAGTAGGACCCAGTTTACAGCAAATGATATACGGTAGTATAGACCATAGTCCCTAAGAATTTGTCCAAGTAACTTTGTGAAGGCTTTTTGTACACTGTGACTCTATTGCCACATTAAAAATCCATCTCAAATAATTCAGTTTTGCATAGTTTGTGGAAAGCCAGGGAATTGGGGGCCTTCCTGACCTCTTCAGGTAGCCATTCCACAAGGCAGGTGACGCAACGAAGGCAAGTGCATGAGCAGATGTTGATTCTGCCATTTGCATGCTGGCACCTGTAGAAGGCCCAGCTCAGATGAGCAAAGCTGTCATGATGCAGGGGAAGAGACGGGCTCACAGAAATGGGGTCCAAGGCCATGAAGAGCTTTCTATGTGATAAACTGAGCCTGGTAACTGATGGGCAGCCAGTGAAGTGACTGCAGATTGGGAGTAATATGCATATTCCCTATAGCTTCTGATAACAGCCAAGCTGCAGCGTTCTGCATCAACTGGAGTTTCTGAACTGAAGGGAGACCAATGTGCAGTACATTGCAGCAATCCAGTCTAGTAAGTGACGCTGAGTCATGATTTTACTTAAATGTCATTCCTTGTTGGATCGGTTTCATTTGATTTCATCAGTTGTCTCGTGTCGGATTTTTTAAGAAGATTTTTTGTCAGACAATTTCAGCATATGTAAAGTGGCCTGTACATGTTTTTTTGTTGTTGTTCAGTCACACAGTCTAGTCTGACTCTCTGCAACCCCATGGACCACATCACACCAGGCCCTTTTATCTTCTACTGTCCTCCTAAGTTCGTTCAAATTCATGTTTGTTACATCAATCTCTCTCTCTCTCTCTCGGCTTGGCTTCGCGAACGAAGATTTAAGAAGGGTGCAATAGTCCACGTTTGCTGCAGGCTCGCTGGTGGCTGACAAGACCAATGCGGGACAGGCAGGTCCGGCCACAGTGGCTGCAGGGAAAAGTCTGATTTGGGGTTGGTGCTGTAGCAGTGCGATTCTTCCTCAATCTCCTTTTGTCCTCAAGACCAGCTATGCGTGCGTTCTCAAAGGAAGAGACAGCCTGGTGGATGGTGTGCCTCCATGCTTTGCGATCTGAGGCTAGGTCAGACCACTGGTGATGGTTGATGTGACAGGTGCTAAGGGATTTCTTCAAGGAGTCCTTGTACCTCTTCTTTGGTGCCCCTCTATTTCGATGGCCGGTGGAGAGTTCGCCATACAGGGCAATCTTGGGAAGGCGGTGGTTTTCCATACATCAATAACATCAATAACATGTTTTAATAACTATTAAATAACTGCACAACCTATGCCTGTTTAGCACCAGCTCCTTTGAGACAGGTGGATCTGTGGATACCAGCAGGGACTGGCCAAGGATGCCCTTGGCCAAACTGCAGAATTTGAAAATCTGCAATAGATCTCCCCAGTCTTACAGCTGAGGGCAATCTGTGAGTGTCCCACTTTCCCAAACAAGATCCAAAGAGAGGAAAGAGGGTTTTTTGCAGAATTCTCTGTTCCAAAGTTACATTTACAATTTACATTGGGGTGAAGACAAAAGGCAAGAGTAGGGCAATGAAGAATGAATGTGAATTAATAGAGGTACCTACCATGTGTTTTGGCTCTGCTTCAGTTGGGTATGGGTACCAAATAGTCAAAGAAACAGGTTCCCATAAAAGGTGAGGGCAGATTTGAAGAGAGGCAGAGAGGCAATACCACCCAGGAGAAGCACCTATATTGGCTATCGCAACAGTAGTCTGTCAGTCATACAAACCTTGATTGCATCTTTGATCTCATGAACATCAAACATAACAGGTGTCTTCAGCATTGCCAAGATAGTCTTCTCAAAGTTGCCTGAGAGCTCAGATTTCAGATCCTTGATTAGATCCTATTCAGTTTTTTAAAACAAAACAAGTTTTGTGGATGTTAGCTCAAACCCAGCTACTTTACTTTAGCTCAAACCCAGCTACTCAGCAGATGACAGAGATGGCTTCCCCAGGAGGAAATGGCAGCATGGGAGGGAAGAAATCAATGGCAGAACACACCTTCAGAGCTCCCTCCTGTCCCCAAATTTCTCCTGTTGCCAGGAACTTTGCAACCTGCAGTTCACACAACCTGCATTTCACAACTTTGATTTTAATCGTTCAGCTGTGTTAGTCTTTCAGGGTGTCCCTGACCGTCCGCTTGTCTTTCAATGGAAGTTGTCCACCTCCCACTTTTCAATGTTTGGCATACTGGTGAGGACAAGGGCTGCCAATTTTCAGATGGAGATTTACGGTACAGCCCTAGGCCTCCTGCCTACATTCTTGACTTCCCTCTCTGCTTTTACCTGCACCTGATCTTTTCCCCCCTT
The DNA here is from genome assembly GCF_032191835.1 of Heteronotia binoei. NCBI lineage: Eukaryota > Metazoa > Chordata > Lepidosauria > Squamata > Gekkonidae > Heteronotia > Heteronotia binoei. The sequence goes on along the minus strand of NC_083228.1, from coordinate 244,594 downwards.
CCTGCTTTGCTTCCATCCACCACAAGACCCACAGTGAAGCACCAGCATTGCCCTTCACCTGCTTCATGCGCCCCCACATTAACATCACCCCCCACCTGCTGGAGGCTATGTGTACCCCCCACACACATCCACTCTGTTTGCCAGCCCAGGTGAGTGGTGGTTCAGCTGGCACTGCGCTTGCTCATGCCTTCGCCATCTCCCAGCAGCTGGGTCCATGTGCAGGACAAACACAGCCCCCCAGAGTACCTGCCAGCACCCCACGATGCCACCTGGGTCAGAGCCAGGGCTTTTTTGGTGGAAAAAGCCCTGCAGGAACTCATTTGCATATTAGACCGCACCTCCTACTATCACCATTGTTTCACAAAGGGATTTTTGTAGGAAAAGCCCAGCAGAGACTCATTTGCATATTAGGCCACACCCCAAGTGCCCATCAATGTCTATGGCACTCTACAAAGCAACATAAGCAAGGCTACTTCTGCAGAAGGGTTTTCCCTTTTGTTGATTGTGGGAAGCCTCTTGCAGTAAAGGGGACTGCCCAGAGGATGTTGGCCCCATGTAAACACAGCTCACATGACCCCCACTTCCCCTTATTTTCTCTCGTTTTTATTTTACACACAGAGCTCTTCTGGGACTTGCCTTTCCATAAGCTGTTTTGAAGGAAAGGGTGATCTGCTGCCGCTGTTTATTGGAACGACTTCCAAGACAATCAATGATCGCCTGTTCATCTGTCCCTGCAAAACAGAGAAAGTGCACCAAAGTCTTAGCATGGTCTCTTTCCATTAGTCCAGTTCTTTAGGCTGTGGTCAACAGGAGCTCATCCTAAACTAATCCAGGATTTCAGTTAATCCACAGAAACATTGACACGCGTACACACGTGAAGCTGCCTTATACTGAATCAGTCCATCAAGGTCAGTTTTGTCTACTTCCACTGGCAACTGCTCTCTGTCAAGTCGACGGATTCAAGAATGAGTCAAAGTTGATACTAAGTTCCCATTTATTGATAACCGGTACTCTGGCGCAAGCCTCTAGCTTGCTAAGAATGAAACCAATACATTGATACATGGGTTTTAAGGTACACTTCAACAACATTCCTACAGGGGGTGGGGTTTACAGGGGGAAACATTCACATACGACTACTAGGTACTTCCTCAGCTAGCATGGTTGAAGAATAAATAAGCCAGCTTCTTTGAATTGTTATGCAAGGCCTCCTGCCACCTCAGGCCCTGAGAAGGCGCCGGCTAGTTCCTTTACACCAGTTACAAATCAAAATAAAAGGGGGGAAGGGGAGCAACTAAAGTAGAACATTAGCAGCAGTGGATCCATTATGATTTTAACAGGGCCTATTGCTTAGGCCATGATCTCCCAGTCTTAAGGGTCTCAGGCTGCAGTCTTTCACATCGCCTCCTGCCTGGTCCTTTGAACTGGAGACACCAGGAATTGAATTTGAGACCTTCTGCATGGCAAAAGCAGATGCTCTGCCATCGAATCACAGCCCCTTCCCCCTAAAGCAGTACTTTGTGCATGCACGCACATTGAGCTGCCTTAGACAGGATCAGACCATCGGCCCATCAAGGTCAGTAGTGTCTAGTCAGACTGGCAGTCTTAGACTTTATAACAACCCAAGTCTCTGGGGTCTTAGGCAGAGGTCTTTCACATCACCTGCTGCCTGGTCCTTTTAGCTGGAGATGCCAGGGATTGAACCTGGGATTTTCTGCATGAGAAGCAAAGGCTCTGCCATTGAGCCACAGCCCTCAGCAAGAAAGGTGGGCTATAAGTGAAGTAAATAAAAGCAAATAAAATGGTTGCAGTATTACCTTCATAGTCTTTTCCTTTCCCTTATGGAAGAATAAATATCTTCAGAATAGCCCATGGCTGCTGGGGAGGGATCATGGCTCAGTGGCAGAGCATCTGCTTGGCATGCAGAAGGTCCCAGGTTCAATCCCTGGCATCTCCAGTTAAAAGGACCAGAAAGTAGGTGATGTGAAATACCTCCATCTGAGAGCCTAAAGAGATGCTGCCAGTCTAAGAAGACAAAACTGACTTTGATGGACTTATGGTCTTATTTAGTATAAGGCAGCTTCATGTAAAGACCCCTATGGCAGATTTGTTCAAACATGCATTCCACAGAGTAAGAGTTCCAAAACACACTTGAGATATGCATGTTTCAAATGATGTTCTGTTTCAGCAGGGGGTGGGGGTGGGGGGTTGTACATATTCTCTGTGCTCCTGCTTTGCTACCAGGTATGGAATTAATCCACTTCTATTCCCACCAGAGATGGCTGCTTTTCTGTATTTTGGGAGCCATTTTATTTCCCAGGGTTTTTTGGCCATGTTGAAATTAAGATAAGCATATGATTCATACAGCAAGGCATAGGGAGAAACAACATAAAAGCAGATAAATATTGTAAAAGGGAAAAATGTTTTTAAGAAAGCTTTGAAGAAACCAGACAAAATAGAAGGCAATTGGAAGTCCTTATGACTTTGAAGACTGAATGCCAAAATTAAACATATGCAGCTGCAGTCATAAGTGGCGTAACAAGAACAGAGGATTATCACGTTCTCTTTCAAGTTACTTACTGACCTATGTGCAACTGTTATAAAGTCTAAATTAAGCAATGCATGAACAGAAAGAATGGCGGTGATAGGATGAAAAGGGCATTCCACTGCAGAAGGGGCAGGGGAATACAGGATCCCAATTCAACTTCCACTTACCAAATCCTTTCATGGCTTTCCTTAAGACTTCTGCATCTCTCAGAGGGTCAAATGATGGAGCATCATAAATGGTACCTCGGTTTCCAGTCTACATTGACCCCAAAAAAATAAAGATACCCATTGAATGTTTTCCATACAAACAGCCTTTGGAAAATTATAAAGCTCCAGTTGCTAAGCTATTTGACCTAATCACATCTTAAGAGAAAAAGGAGGATTTAAACAAATGACTGCTTTTAATAAAGCTTTTTCCCAGTGCAATCCTAACCAGTTATACCCTTCTAAATCCACTGAAGTCATTCTGCTTAGAATTGCACTGGTCACTTTAAAAGTTCGATGCAATACAGACAAACAGAATTTATTTCTTGGGACAGGCTATTTTAGCATTTGTTTGTTTATAATATTTCTGTGCCACCTCTTCAAAGTCTTGCTGCTTTTGGTGGCTTACAATTAAAAACTACCTGATAAAAAACCCCCACAAGCTATTAAAAATGATATAAGAAAAAGAAAAATTATCCACAAAGCAGAGCAGATTATTAAAAAGCTGCCAAGATGGGCATTCAATGAAATTAATGAACTGTAGGCTTAGAACACATAAAAGTAAGAACTTCTTCATCCAAAGCCTAACACACTTCTTCACCAAACCTAATACATGGAACTCACTGCCAGAGGAAGTGAGTTACAAGCACAGACAACTTCAAGAGAGGGCTAGATAAACATATGGAGCAGAGGTCCATGAATGGCTATTAACTAAAAGGTATAGAATAGATGGAGACATCTGGGGTAGTTATTTTCTGTATTCTTGGTGCTTCGGGGGCAACAGTGAGAGGGCTTCAGGAGATCTGTTGGACTTGATGGGTCATTGGCTTGATCCAACATTAGAGCCAGTTTGGTGTAGTGATTAAGTGTGTGGACTCTTTTCTGGGAGAACCAGGTTTGATTCCCCACTCCTCCACTTGCACCTGCCAGAATGGCCTTGGGTCACCCATAGCTCTAGCAGAGGTTGTCCTTGAAAAGGCAGGTGCTGTGAGAGTCCTCTCAGCCCCACCCACCTCACAGGGTGTCTGTTGTGGGGGAGGAAGATAAAGGAGATTATAAGCCACTCTGAGACTCTGAGTGGAGGGAGGGATATAAATCCAATATCATCCATCATCATCATCCTCTTCTCCTCCTCCCCCTCCTCCTATGCTTTTATGAACCCCTAATTAAAAGCCTGGGTAAAAAGCTGTGTTTGGCCTGGTGCCTAAAAGAAAGTAAAGCAGGCATCAGGCAAGCCTAAAGTGAGAGGGCTTCCAAAACTGAGGAACCACCACAGAAAAAAACCCTGTCTCTAGTTGCCACCAGCCTCATCTCTGAAGGGAAAGCATAGAGAGCAGGGCTTATGAGGTAGATCTTAACTGGTGGGCTGGATAGTAATGGGAAGAGATGACCCTATCCTTGAGCCATTTAGGGCCTTAAAGGTAAGAACCAGCACACTGAATTCTACTTTCTTCTGCAAAGTCTTTAAATTCATGCTTTGTTGCTTTCTCACAACCACACCAAACTCCTTCTAATCTAGCCAAACCCAGAAAACATCACTAAATCCAAGGTTTTGCCTTATTTCTGCTTTTCAACAAAAGGGGAGGAGGGAAAAATCAAAAACAAAACACAGACATTTAAAGCAAAGATTCTCTTACAGGAGCAACCGTTGGCATCGTAGGTCCCGGATAAGATGGCATCGAAGGGTTAACTGCTGGGCCAGGAGGATAGCTTGGCATCGGCTGTTGTCCTGGAGGTGGCATGGGCTGTTGACCAGGGTATGTCATTGGCTGTGGTTGCTGCCCCGCTGGTGGCATTGGATACCCTGGATAAGATGGCATCCCTGAAGGAGGGTTTGCTCCTGGAGCTGGCGGGTACATTCCATAAGGGGGTTGCTGTCCCTGTGGAGCTTGTCCGAAGCCACCCGGAGGGACAGGGGGATAGCCACCACCAGAAGCGGGAGGGTACACGCCCTGTGGCATGTTCACACTACCAAAAGTGCCCGACATATTGGAAGCCTGCAATGATGTAAGCAATCACATAGTATTGATATACTGCCTTAGAGTATGCAGATAATTTTTATTTATTTATTTAATTTATATCCCGCCCTCCCTGCAAAAGGCAGGCTCAGGGCGGCTCACAAACCAAAGGTCAACATCAGTGCTCCCTCTAAGCTGAGTTAATGTGAGCTAGCTCACAGATTTTTAGCCTCTAGCTCACACATTTTTGTCTTAGCTCAGGAAGGATGACCCCAGAGCACACTAAATTATGCAGTAGCTCACAACTTTAATGCCAGTAACCCACAACTTTAATTCCAGTAGGTCACAAAGTAGAATTTTTGCTCACAAGACTGCAGCTTAGAGGGAACATTGGTCAACACAAGCACATTAGTGTGACCGATAAAATAAACAACAATAAAAGCATAAAAACATTAAAACAAAGCAATTGGTTAAAACATTTTGCATGTGCTACTATAATACTTTCAGGCAGCAATTGAATTCTGGTGTTTAGCTGTACTCATCAATTTCTCATCAATTGTACTCACAGCCAGGTAGAGTGCAGGGGTCCCCAGTGTAGAATGTAGATTCAGATTTGTACAAGAATTTGTACTAGAATGGGGGACTGGGGAGTGGGCTCCCTCTTGGGTATCCTGCCCCCCCAGGGAAAGTGTATGCGCAATACATAGCCTCTCCTTTCCCGGTGTAGTGAACGCCGCATGGTCACTGTCCGGCTATGCCTGGCAGACGGTCACTGCAATGGCCTCTCCTGCATTACCGCATCCCGCTGGTCCCCCCCGTTTCTCACAGAGTTTGCCACGTCATGGTGCGACCGAATGTCCGGCGGTATAACCGGATGGGCAGGCTGGGCTCACCAACCTCGTCAGCCAAGAGAAGGAAAACTCTAACATCAAACCCGGGCAGATAGAGCTCGTTAATGTAACACCTACCACCTGGAGGACTCGCTGCCGGCGTCCCGGCTTACTGGGCCATGGCAGATGACCCCAAGGTGAAAGGGTGGAGCCAGTACCGCGCACACTGCGCTTCACCTAAAAATTCCTCTGCGCAGGCCTGAAGGGCATATCCACATCCACAACCCACAACACACCAAGTCCTGCAGCGATGGGCAAGGGGCGAAATGGCAGGTGGAAGATGCCACTGGAAGCCGCAGTCCCGATCCTGCATGTAGGCGGTTCAGGGTATTGGTCGCCTGATGCTGATCCGGAGACAAAAGCATTTTTCGGCAGCACTCTGAACGACCAAGCAGCCTTATCTAGGGTCAGCACTGCTTGCTCCGCATGGAGAGGGACCTAGAAAAAGTGGCCTAAACAAAGCTCGTCTCCCCCCCCCCCAGTTGGCTGGCCCCGGTCAGCAGGCATCCTTACTTGCGGTCAAAAAATAACAACAAAGAAAAGGCATGCACCTGCCTCACAAAGTGTGCAAAGACTAAAGCTTGCGTGTTGGAACATCAGAACCATGCTTGACACAGTAGACAGTGGTCGCCCTGAACGACGCTCTGCTCTAGTTGCCCACGAACTTCTCAGGTTGAATATTGACATAGCAGCTCTCAGTGAGGTCCGTTTCCCTGAGGAAGGTAGTCTTCGAGAACACGATGCTGGCTATACCCTCTACTGGTCGGGTAAGTTAAAGGCTAAGACCCGCCTTTCTGGCGTTGGCTTCATGGTCAGGAACTCCATTGCCTCCAAACTCGAAAACCTGCCAACAGGTCACTCAGATTGCATCATGCCCATGCGCCTCCCACTTCAAAACAAGCAGCATGCAACACTCTTCAGTGTGTATGCCCCAACCCTTCAAGCAGATCCTGCAGAAAAGAACAAGTTCTATGCTGATCTACGCAACCTCGTACGGAAGACCCCTACAGAGGACAAGGTGATCATCCTTGGCGACTTCAATGCCAGAGTAGGTAAAGACTCGGAAGCCTGGAAAGGAGTACTTGGCAAACACGGCATTGGAAACTGCAATGATAACGGGCGCCTCCTGCTAGAATTCTGCACGGAGCACCAGCTCACCATCACCAACACTATCTTTCAGCAGAAGAACAGCCTGAAGACAACCTGGATGCACCCACGGTCCAAGCACTGGCACCTTATCGACTACATTCTGGTGCGCCAGAGAGACCTTCGAGATGTCTTACACACCCGAGTAATGCCCAGTGCGGAATGTCATACGGATCATCGTCTTGTACGCTGCAATCTTCACTTTAAATCTACACCCAGGAGAGGAGGTATCCCTCGGAGGAAGCTTCAGGTTGGCAGCCTTCAGTCAGCCGAAGTTAAAGCTGCCTTCCAGGCAAAACTCCAGTCAAGAATTGAGGACCCCAGTTGCCCCACAGACCCTTCTCCAGAAGCACTCTGGGAACACCTAAAAACTACCATCCTGTTGATCTCTGAAGAAGTCCTCGGGTTCTCCACAAGGAAGAACAAGGACTAGTTTGATGAGAACAATCAAGAAATCCAAGAATTACTAGCGAAAAAGAGATCTGCCTACCAAGCACATCTTGCTCAGCCTTCCTGTCCCGGGAAAAAAGCAATCTTTCGCGCTGCATGTAGCAACCTCCAGAGCAAGCTTCGAGACATTCAGAACGAGTGGTGGACCAAGCTTGCAGAGAGAATCCAGCTGTGTGCAGACACTGGTGATTTAAGAGGGTTCTACGAAGCCCTGAAGGCAGTATATGGCCCATCATATCAGGCTCAGAGTCCCTTGAGTAGTGCAGACGGCCAAGTGCTCCTCACAGACAAGGCATCCAGTACTACATAGCATACTTCACAAAGTACTTGTCACCTGCTGGGAACAAGGCAAACTACCACAGGACTTTCGCGATGCAATCATCATCACTCTACACAAGAACAAAGGGGAAAAGTCAGACTGCTCCAACTACCGGGGGATAACCCTGCTCTCCATCGCAGGCAAAAACCTTGCCAGAGTACTCCTGAACAGACTGGTGCCCACCACTGCAGAAGAACTCCTCCCAGAGAGCCAGTGCGGCTTCAGAGCTAACAGGAGCACCACCGACATGGTATTTGTTCTCAGGCAGCTCCAAGAGAAATGCAGGGAACAGAACAAGGGTCTATATGTGACTTTTGTCGACCTTACCAAAGCTTTCGATACCGTTAGCAGGAAAGGCCTGTGGCAAATCTTGGAACGTTTAGGATGTCCCCCAAGGTTCCTCAGCATGATCATCCAGCTACATGAAGACCAGCGAGGCCAAGTCAGACACTGCAACGACCTCTCGGAGCCCTTCCCAATAGGCACAGGTGTAAAGCAAGGCTGCGTTCTCGCGCCAACTCTCTTTACGATCTTCTTTAGCATGATGCTTCGAAGAGCCGCAGTAGATTTAGATGATGACGATGGTGTCTACATCCGCTATCGCACCGATGGCAGCCTGTTCAACCTGAGGCGACTAAAGGTTCACTCCAAGACAATGGAAAAACTTATCCGAGAGCTACTGTTTGCTGATGATGCTGCACTCGTCTCCCACTTGGTGTCAGCTCTGCAGCATATGACGTCCTGCTTTGCAGAGGCTGCCAAGCTATTCGGCCTAGAAGTTAGTCTGAAGAAGACAGAAGTTCTCCACCAGCCTGCACCTCAGGAAGATTATCACCCTCCCTGCATCACTGTGGGTGAATCAGTTCTGAAGACAGTCCAGCAGTTCAGCTACCTGGGGTGCATCATCTCCTCAGATGCCAAGATCGACAAGGAGATTGACAACAGGCTGGCAAAGGCAAACCGTGCATTTGGCCGACTGCACAAGAGTGTGGAGCAACAAGCATCTGAAAAAAGGCACAAAGATCAATGTTTACAAAGCGGTTGTGATGACAACCCTCATCTACGGCTCCAAATCTTGGGTTTTATACCTTCATCACCGGCGACTCCTTGAGCGCTTTCATCAGCGCTGCCTTCGCACCATCCTCAACATCCACTGGAGTGACTTTGTGACCAACACTGAAGTCCTCAAGAGGGCGGAGGTTACAAGCATCGAGGCACTGCTGTTGAAGACGCAGCTGCACTGGGCAGGGCATATTTCTAGGATGGAAAACCACCGCCTTTCCAAGATTGCTCTGTATGGCGAACTTTCCACCGGCCATCGAAATAGAGGGGCACCAAAGAAGAGGTACAAGGACTCCTTGAAGAAATCCCTTGGCACCTGTCACATCAACCATCACCAGTGGTCTGACCTAGCCTCAGATCGCAAAGCATGGAGTCACACCATCCACCAGGCTGTCTCTTCCTTTGAGAACGCACGCATAGCTGGTCTTGAGGACAAAAGGAGATTGAGGAAGAATCGCACTGCTACAGCACCAACCCCAAATCAGACTTTTCCCTGCAGCCACTGTGGCCGGATCTGCCTGTCCCGCATTGGTCTTGTCAGCCACCAGCGAGCCTGCAGCAGACGTAGACTACTGCACCCTTCTTAAATCTTCGTTCGCGAAGTCAAGCCGAGAGAGAGAGAGAGAGAGAATATGCAGAGTGCCAGATAGATCTGTACTAATTCTAATCAATATGTATGAAGTTGCACTTCTCTATGGAACATAGGCCCATAGTGGTCTTAGCATTAAGCCTTTGCGAACAAAGAAAGATAAATTCTTACTAAGCACATTACATAGTACAAAGCTGAAGCTCATCATATTTCATCATGTTTTGTAAACATTATTTGAAAAGAATTCTTTTCTTCCTACCTCTGGAGACCCCCCAGCCTGAAAGAATCATCACGCCCCCGAACAGTGGAGATTTTACTTATTGACACATTTTCTGGAACTGAGCCAAAAATCTAAAAGAACCTGCACAATACCCCTTGGCTCTCTGCACATTCTCGGATAAACACAGATTTTACCATAACCACAGAGTTTCGTCCACATGCTAGATGCCAGGCAGGTAGGAATTGAGGATACAGATAAAACAGCTTCAAAGGAATTACTTCATCCTGGGTAATCCCCTATAGAGATGAGGCTTCACTTGACCAATGAAATACCACAAAAGGCTAGAAGCAAGAACTTTGTGACCAATCAACTAGACCTGCTTTGTTATCAAAAATGTACAAATATGTTATGTTTTGTAAAGACCAAACACACAAACAGAAAGATACAAGAGAGAGAACCAGGGGCTGGCGGGGGGGGGGGGCAGAAATCATCTCCACAGTCATCCACTTTAACCTTTTGCATTACTGGAAAACGTAGCAAGTGTTCTCTTCCTGCGGAAGAGCATCCATCCAATTAAAAGTGGTGCAAAGGGTTAAAAAAGGAACAAGCGTACATATTGTACATATTGTTGAGAATGTCTCCACCTGTTGTGTCCACATATTTGCTGTCATAAGTCTCTTAATTATTGCAACATCCACTGTAACAAAAGTTGTTTCCCAGTTCCAGAAACAAATCACAAATTGCAAAGAGAGCCTCTAAAAACAGCTTTTAAGATTTTGCTTACTTCTAACTGCAAAGATGGAGGAAATATTCAGGAGCCAAATCCTACCAATACCTTTATCTTCATTTTTGGGTGAATCTAGCATGGGCTCCAACTAGCTCTCCAGAATAACTGTCACAGAATCAGCCTTCGACATTTATCACGTGGTGGAAAGTGCTGACAAGTAGCAGCCAACTTACAGCCACAGGATTTTCAAGGAAAGTGAAAAGCAGTGGTAAGAACATAAGAGAAGCCATGTTGGATCAGGCCAGTGGCCCATCCAGTCCAACATTCTGTGTCACACAGTGGCCAAAAATAAACAAACCCAAGTGCCATCAGAAGGTTGACAAGTGGGGCTAGAAGCCCTTCCACTTTGCCCGCTCCCCCAAGCACCAAGAATACAGAGCATCACTGCCCCAGACAGTTCCAGTAATATACTGTGGCTAATAGCCACTGATGGACCTCTGCTCCATATTTTTATCCAATCCCCTCTTGAAGCTGTCTGTGCTTGTCGCCGCCACCACCTCCTGTGGCAGTGAATTCCACATGTTAATCACCCTTTGGGTGAAGTACTTCCTTTTATCCGTTCTAACCCGACTGCTCAGCAATTTCATTGAATGCCCACGAGTTCTTGTATCGTGAGAAACTGAGAAAAGTATGCCGCTGACTTTCAGGCGCACTGTGCTAAGGCGAGAGGCTGGAGTGAACGTATGAAGTATGAGGCTTTCCAGAACGGCCTCAACGCGAGCATCCTTGACCGCTGCTACTCCCAGGGATGGCCAGAAACGTTGGTGGGTTGGATCCAACTGGCCGGAGAAGTGGAGACCAATCTGCAGCACGTCGTACTCCGCCGCCAGCAGCAGCTAACGGGGAAAGGGGGGGAGAACCCCGAAAACCCCAGCGAAACCAGAGGTGAAGAAAGCAGCGACCCCGGCGGCCAGCTCCACACCCGCCGCCAGGAGGAGGTGTTTCCGGTGCGGAGACCCAGGGCACCTGGCCGCCAACTGCCCTGAGAAGTTGCGGGCCCCCCAGCAGACATCAAAACCAACGACCGGGGGCCCGAAAAAGCCCGGGAGAAAACAGAAAGAGCCCAGTCAGGGCAACGTCGCCACGTCCATGGCGATTGACGAGGATATTATAATGGTCGAGGACTCGGGCGAGGAGTCTTGGGATCCCGACTCGGCGGGAAACGACAGCAAACTGCACTGAAGGGTGCCGAGTGGCAGGTCGTGGAGCTGACTGCACCACTAAGGGTGAGAATAACGGGAGAATTGCTGTTCATGCCGGTGACGCTACTGAACCCCAAGTTAAAAAGGTTCATGCACACCCGAGCTTTAATCGACTCGGGCTGCACCCAGGAAATTATTACCCCTCGGCTAGTAGAGGCCCTAGGACTAGCGAAAGTCCCCCTCCCGCACCCCATCCAATTCGAACAGATGGATGAAACGGCCATGCGAGGGAAGCCGTGCACCGGTCGGGACCCTGGGCCATTGGGGGGTAGAGATTTTTGTAGTGGCCCCCTCTTCGTCCTTCGACATGGTGGTCGGGGTAGGTTGGCTGGCTCGGCACCAACCGGACATACAGTGGGAGGCCCGGACAATAGACTTCACCGATTGCCGGTGCACTCACCACCACTGGCGGGAGGAATGGGGCCCCAACCCACCACCGCAGAATGAAAAGATCTGCGTGACTGTGGAAGAGATCAGATCGATCCCCAAAGAGTACCGGGACTTGAGGTGGGTGTTCAGTGAGGAGGTGGCCAACAAGCTGCCGCCCCACAGGGACACGGACTGTGCCATCGAACTGATCCCAGTGCAGGAACTTCCCCGCGCGAAACTATACTCGATGGGGTGGGCGGAGAAAGACGAACTGAGAAAGTTCATAGACAAGAACTTAAAACGGGGTTTCATCAGGCCCGCCACAGCACCCCATGCCGCCCCAGTCCTCTTCAGGAAGAAGGATGGGAGCTTGAGACTGCACAGATTTTCGTGGGATTAATGGGATTTCCAACGTGTACCCCATCCCACTAATCAAGGACTTACTGAGCACGGTGTCGGAGGGGAAGGTGTTCACAAAGCTTGACCTCCGAGAGGCATACTTTTGAGTCAGAATAAAGGAGAGGGATGAATGGAAAACTGCCTTCAATACCCCCATGGGACAGTTTGAATATTTAGTGATGCCCTTCGGGCTACAAGGGGCGCCGGGGGTGTTCATGAATTTCATAAACGAGGTGTTGAGAGAATATCTGTACAAAGGGGTGGTGGTGTACCTGGATGACATTATTATTTATTCCAAGGACTTAGAGTCCCATGTGCCACTGGTTCAAAAAGTCCTGACCACCCTTTATCAGCACAAGCTGTACGCCAAGCTGTCGAAATGCGAGTTCCACCAGACGGAACTAGACTACCTAGGATTCTGAGTATCGGGGGAGGGCTTAGCGATGGACCCGGCCAAAATCCAGGCGGTGCTAGACTGGGAAGCCCCAAAAACCCGACGGCAGCTACAATCTTTCCTCGGGTTCGCAAATTTCTACAGGGGGTTCCTAAAAGGGTTCGCCCAAATAATGCTACCCCTCACCGACCTGTTGAAAACAAAAGGGAAGGGGTTAGACGCGAAAAGACCCGGGGCGCGTCTCTCTTGGACCCCGCAATGCCAGGCAGCGTTTGAAAAGTTGAAAAGGCTGTTCACAAGTGAGCCCGTGCTGGCCCACCCCAATGAGCTAAAGCCCTTCATGGTGCAATGCGACGCCTCCGATGTAGCCGTCGGGGCAATATTGATGCAGAAGGACGAGGAGGGGAGACTCAGGCCCTGTGCGTATGTGTCCCGCAAATTCTCAAACGAGCAGAGGAACTGGTCGGTGTGGGACAAAGAAGCCTTTGCGGTGACATACGCTTTAAAAACGCGGCGCTCTTGGCTGGAGGGGGCCCGAGTGCCCTTCGAGATCTGGACAGATCACAAAAACCTTGAAGCCCTAACCGGGCGGCGGAAACTGACGGCTAAGCAGATCCATTGGGCGGGGTTTTTTGCTAAATTTGACTTTGTGCTCAAGCACATCCCGGGTTCGAAGAACTTCTTAGCCAACACCCTCTCGCGCCTTCCCCAGCACGAAAGCCAGCGAGAGGAGATCGTAGACTCCCTCATTCCCCCCTCCTCAATAGTTGGGGGGAGGGTAACAACCCGATCTGGGAAGCAAACCGGGCCAGCAGAACCTTGGGGGGGGTAGCAAACTTAAAGAGGAGACCGAAAAGGAAGGGGGGGAGAGGCCAGAGGGGGTGGAGAAAGGAGAAGGGGGGTTCTGGTACTATGATGGGAAATTCTACGTCCCCAAAAGCCTCCGGCAGGAGATATTACAACACTGCCACTGTAGCAAGTTAGCGGGGCATTTTGGTTATGTGAAGACCCTACATTTGGTGAACAGACAGTTCTGGTGGCCCCAAATGAAAAAAGATATCTCCGAATTTGTGGGCTCGTGCCCCATTTGCATTATGGCCAAGAAGCAAGGGGGAAAGCCTCCAGGTTTACTCCAACCTTTGCCCACTGCTTCTAGACAGTGGGCGGTTGTATCAATGGACTTTATTGTAGAACTCCCCCCTTCGCAAGGGAAAATGGTGATATTGGTGGTGGTAGACGCTTTCTCCAAGCAGGCGCACTTTATACCATGCAAGCAGCTCCCCACCGCCAAAAAACTAGCATACCAATTCTTCCACTACGTGGTCAGACTCCACTCATTCCCAGAAAAGGTCATTAGCGACCGCGGCCCGCAGTTCATTGCCAACTTCTAGCGGGAGTTTTGCAAAATGGCGGGAATAGAACAAGGGTTGAGCTCAGCCTACCACCCTCAGACGGACGGACAGATGGAGCGGGTGAACGGGCTTCTCGAGCAGTACCTTGGGTGCTACATTAATTACCAGCAATCAAACTGGGTCGAACTGCTGCCGTTTGCAGAGTATGGTTACAACAATAGTCTGCACAGCTCCACAAAGGCGTCCCCGTTTCAAATCGTGAATGGCTACGAAGGCAAGCCTTTCCCCCCTCTGCCAGACGCAGGTGGAACAATGCCACCTAGCTCCTGCCAGCAGTGGTGGGAGGGAGTAAGGAAAGGCTGGGATGTAATTCAGGAAAATTTGGAGGCAGCAAAAAGGGACTATAAGAACTACTTTGATAAGAAACACTCCCCGCAGTGGGAGTTTAAGGAGGGGGAGAGTGTGTTCTTGTCGACCAAAAACCTTCCCCTACCACAGTCTTGTAGGAAACTGGCGTACAAATTCCTGGGGCCATTTAAAATAAAAAGAGTGATCAACAAGGTGACAGTAGAACTGGAGTTACCCAAGATGTTTAGTAAGATCCACCCTGTTTTTCATTGCAGTCTTCTCCGCAAGGATTCTGGAGCCACATCTTGGCACCCCCGCCCTCCAGAGCTACCTCCTATTCAAGTGAAGGGCCAGAGCCACCATGAGGTGCAAGAAATTCTGGACTCCAGGGTCCAAAAGTGGGTCTTGTACTATCTAGTCCGCTGGAAGTACTTGCATAATAGTTGCGATGAGTGGGTCAAGTCGACCGACCTACGGGCCCCCCAATTACTGAAGAAGTTTTACCTACTGCACCCAGACAAACCCCAAGCAAGAGCTTAGGGGGGGCAGTATGTCAGACATTGTAACTTGCTTCTAATTATACTATTGCTTCTAATTATACTTCTAATACTTGCTTGACATGACTAACCCCATTTTGTATGCTGTTATATTTTCTACCTTGCTACTAACCCTGAGAATAAAGATCTGCATTTCAAACAGGCAGGACAGTTGCTAACCGCAAGGGAGGAATTTCTCACTTGGTACTGGTAAACATCTGGGGCCTTTGAAGATGGCATGCCCCAAGGTGACCAGCGGGGTTCCTTCCCTGAGAAAGAGATAAGGGAGTATGGGAACCGTCAACTGTCTCTTAGAGTGTGAGAATGGTTTTATTGTTTTGCTTTCATGTACTATACAAAAACAGCAGGCTTGGCCTTGGAATGTATCAAACTCAATCTGCTTCTACACCAGACCTCTTGTTCTCAAATAAATTGATTAATTTTGAAACAAAATGATTTGTTCTTATTTGAAGTTCCAACGTCTGACAGGGGGTGGAGCAGGAAAAAATGAATCGAGCATTTAATTTTTTTTTATAATTACTAAAAAGTACTCACCATGCTTGCCATATAATCTGGATTAAACTGATTAGCATAATTTCCAACATTTTCCAGACCAATTGGAGGAGGATTTGTGGGAGGATAGCTGGGG
This sequence comes from Heteronotia binoei, assembly GCF_032191835.1. Classification (NCBI taxonomy): domain Eukaryota; kingdom Metazoa; phylum Chordata; class Lepidosauria; order Squamata; family Gekkonidae; genus Heteronotia; species Heteronotia binoei. Next base: position 229,176 of record NC_083228.1, on the reverse strand, counting down.
GCACCCCAAGGATTAGCACCTGAAATGTTAAAGAAAGTTACTACAAACAGAACAGATGGATTTCTGAGTGTTACTACACACATTCCATTTCAGGATTTTTTAAAATTAAAAAACAGTAAAAACGCTGTTTTGCCAACCTCTACTCTCACTTAATTCACTCCTAACTCAGCAGCATGCTCTGAATAAACATCTATATATCTTGGACTATGAGCACTACAAAGAGAGCCCTTAGGCTATAACTCGTCTTTTTAACTGGGATTGTCTTGTCCAAAGGTACCCTATTTAGATTTTTAAGATGTTCCTCAATATAGGAGAGCAATGATGCTTGCAAGATTAAACTCTGTTCCTTGCCAAGTGCTGTATATGTGCTTAGAATTGTATCTATAAACTGGAGTTCTTGGCTGGCTCACAGGGGCCTGAAGGACAGAGCTTGGGGGACTCGGGAACAATAGGCAGCAGGATCCAAATCCTGCTGCCCTGCTCCAATCAAGAACTGGTTTGAATGGCAGTGCGGGAACTTTGGGTGTGTCTATATAGGGGGCCCTGCGGCCCTAGTTTTCAGACTTCATAGGCAGCGCTATATTCAATAAAAGAGCTATGTTCAGTACCACCTCGCCTCATTAATGTATAGAACCCACTATATTATACCAAGAAATGCAAGGCTGGATGCAAGGCAGATTTTTACAATACTCCTGGAAGGTTAGAAACTTTGGAACATTACTTACTGGGAGGTTTTTTTATTTATTTTAGCTGATTTATATTCTGACCTCAAGCAGGCTCAGGGCAGAAAACAACAAAGATTAGACAGAAGTTAAAATTTACAATTAAAATCATAACCATACAGGGGAAAGGAAAGGTCCGACGTTTCCGACTCTGGGGTTACGTCGCATCATGACGTTTTCACGGCAGACCTTTTATGGGGTAGTTTGCCATTGCCTTCCCCAGTCATCTACTTTTCCCCCAGCAAGCTGGGGACTCATTTTACCGACCTCGGAAGGATGGAAGGCTGAGTCAACCTTGAGCCGGCTACCTGAACCCAGCTTCCGCCGGAATCGAACTCAGGTTGTGAGCAGAGAGTTCAGACCGCAGTACTGCAGCTCTACCACTCTGCACCACAGGGAACAGTACAATAAAACCATAAAATAATAATATGGACCATAGATGGCAGTTTCAGTTGGGCATATTCTACTGATCAGTATACTAATCGCCTGAAAGTACATTAAATGAATGGTGGTAATAAGACAGGATTGCAGCAAGGAAGGCCAAGAGATGGAATAGGACACCCACTGCCTCAACTAAAGGCCCGGCAGAATAGCTCCATCTTACAGGCCCTCCAAAATGATAACATAACAGAGAGGGCCCAGATCTCTATGGGGAGCTGATTCCACCAAGCCAGAGCCAAGGCCAAAAAGCTCTGCACAAACCAGATCGTAGCGATCTCTGTGTCAAGCATGGCTAATTCTGATCAATAACTGATGGGTTTATGGCCTGACAAAAGCAGGCCTGGGTAAGATCCCAGAGAACCAAATGTTAGTTTATTATTCTTTCCTGGCTCTTCTTTGCTTTATGACTGTTAATTAGAAGGAACAAAGCAATCAGCACCTTCCCATGAATCCTTCTACGGGAGGATGAGCCATCTGGGCAATGCAAGGCCAAATGCCTGATAACGCCCTGGGAATATATGTAGTCATGATATTCTATGTGAGAACGCTCCCCTGCTTCCCCTGCCCATAGGAATCCCTTTGAAGTGTATCTTAAAAGTTGTGTATCAATGTATTAATTTCATTCTTCTCAAGCAACGGCTTGAGCCAAAGTATCGGTCTGTCAATAAACATAGTCTTTGTGTCAACCTCGACTTGTCATTGAACCCGCATGCTTGACACTCTGGGGCACATATGGGGAAAGGCAGTCCCATAGGTATGTCGATACCAAGGCCACATAAGCCTTTAAATGTCAAAATCAAAACCTTGAAGCGGATCTGGTACTCAACTGGTAGACAGTGCACTTGATACAGCGCTGGCTGAATGCTTGCCCGGAAAGACCTGCTGAGCCGCTGCATTTTGCACCAGCTGGAGTTTCCGGATCAGTCTCAAAGGCAAGCCTATGTAGAGCAAGCTACAGTAGTTCAGTCTGGAAGTAACCATCGCATGGATTGCTGTAGCTAAGTCCTGGGGGGAATAGGTAGGGCCAGTGCTGGCCCCAGGGCACATAGCGCCTCAGACAGGTTCCCTGTTTGCCACTGCCCTTCCTCCCTCCGCAGCGCTGCAATGCAGTGCCAGAGCATGCTGCGCCGAGGATTGGCCCTACCGGCTTTAACGCTGCTGGCATCTGATCTGTCTTTGAAGAGCACACTGGAGGAGGCTTCTCCCCCCTCCTTTCCTGAACCAGAAGGCAGGGGGAGCGAAGCCTCGATCGCGCTCTTCAAAGACAGAACAGATGCTTGCCACGTCAAAGCCGGTAGGGTTGAGCCTTGGCATGGTGCACTCTGATTGCGCCAGGGTTAAGAAACTCTGGGTAGGCATGGATTTAGGAGCTACATCACAAGTAACCAATTTTTTTTTGTTCATGTAATTAAATCTAAAGGACCTCAAGTGCAGTAACTGGCTGGTTACTTAAATTCCTTATTTTTGTTGTTTCCAGTGTGACACTTCACAGCCTGTGGGTTAAATCAGTAGCATCAATAAAGTAATGCAGTTCTAACCTCTACTGAGGCTCCCCCATTACAAAAACACTAAAAAGGTAAAGGTAGGAGTTATAAACATGCCCGTATCAGTGGCAGGTACACGAGCAGCAATGCTAAAATCATCCACCCATTCCAAAGGCCAGTAGAGTATTTCCCGTTTGAAAATACTTCAGTGGGTACACAGCTGGCATCAGCATTAAAGAGATGAAGAGACACATGGCTGGGTTTGTTGGTTTCTTTTACAGAGTGCAGCTGGTAATAACTGGAAAACAAAGTATCCGCTGATCCACAGACTGACACACCCACGTAACTTTTTTGTTTTACTATTTGCACTCTGTCTTCCAATACAGTTCTCCACAACAGGCGATTGCACAATTAAACCACGCTTAAAAGCCAATGCCAACAATGTCATACAATTGAAGGTGGATGGTAACAAATACAATGTTTTAATTGTTGTTTTTATGGTTTTGTATGCGTTTAAGCCTGGTTTTAATGATGTGTTTTTGTTAGTTCCAATGACTTTTAAGATGTGATTTTATTAGGTGTGTTTTGTCAGCTGCCTTGCCGGCCCTTGAGCAGAAAGGCAGGTTATCTATAGATCAACTGATCCAGGCCCCACTATAACCCATCCCAGCAACACACTTGAAACTTACCTGGAGCAGCTGGTGGATACCCACCAGCAGGAGGATAACCTGGATAACTCATTCTTCAGACCTGAAACCAAAAGAGGATTTTGTTTAACATGATGCAGCTTTTCAATGCCACGTTCAGCACAGAGCCCTTACCTGGATCACTTGCCCAGTTTCATCAGATCTTGGAAGCTGAGGAGGGTCAACCATGTTTAGTACTTGGCAGGGACACCCCAAGGAAGCCTGGGGTTGTTATGCAGAAGCAGGCAATGGCAAATCACCTCTGTCTGCCTCCTGCCTCAAAACCTCCATGAGGGGTCCCCATAAACCACTTGCAACTTGACAGTGCTTTCCACCACAACACCACACAGAAAACATCGAGTACAATTGCTGGTGTCTATGAATCTTATCATTTAACTGCTGACATGACAATATTTTCTTTCTCCCACCCTTCCTCTGAAGAGTACAGGATGGTATACTGATTTTTCCCCCACCCCCACCCCCACCAGTCAACTTTATCCTTACAACAAACCCTCGAAGGCAAGTTAGGCTGAGAGGCCATGGCAGCAGGCCCAAGGGCACTTAACAGCTTAGAAGCTGAGTAAGGATTCACCCAGCATTCCAGGCACTATATCACACTATTCTGTATAGCACTGTGTATTTTTAGAGTTACAATATCCGTAGCTTTTCCTCCCCTGGCTTAGGACCCAGTCCTGGGTAGTTGTTATGCTGGAAAAACAGTATGGAAATTTAATGACAGATGAACCTCATGTCACTTAAAACGGTTTCATTTAGGCAGGGTATTTTTGGTAACAAGAGAAACATCAAGGTGACTTGAGTAAGTGTCTGAACCTAGAAGCAGGGGCTAGGTAGATGGACACTCTCCAAAGGGCCTGGTCTAAAACTGTTCTTGTTTGTATCCAAAATACTGGGGAAAGAACTACAGGTACTGGGGAGAACAAATAAAGAACTTCTTTGGAGGTTTAAAACAGAGGCTGGATGGCCATCTGACAGCATAAGAACATAAGAGAAGCCATGTTGGATCAGGCCAATGGCCCATCCAGTCCAACACCATGTATCACACAGTGGCCAAAAATTATATACACACACACACACACACACTGTGGGTAATAGCCACTGATAGACCTCTGCTCCATATTTTTATCTAACCCCCTCTTGAAGCTGGCTATGCTGCCATCACCTCCTGTGGCAGTGAATTCAACATGTTAATCACCCTTTGGGTGAAGAAGTACCCCCTTTTATCCATTCTAACCCGACTGCTCAGCAATTTCATTGAATGCCCACGAGTTCTTGTATTGTGAGAAAGGGAGAAAAGTACTTCTTTCTCTACTTTCTCCAACCCATGCATAATCTTGTAAACCTTTATCATGTCACCCCACAGTCGATGTTTCTCCAAGCTAAAGAGCCCCAAGTGTTTTAACCTTTCTTCATAGGGAAAGTGTTCCAAACCTGTAATCATTCTAGCTGCCCTTTTCTGCACTTTTTCCGATGCTATAATATTCTTTTTGAGGTGCGGTGACCAGAATTGCACACAGTATTCCAAATGAGACCGCACCATCGATTTATACAGGGGCATTATGATACAATGCTGATTGTGTGAACTGAGGTGAAACATGAGAAACAGTGCCATAGCCAGGATTTAGAATTTGATAGGCACAAAACCACAATTTTTGTTTGAGCGAGGGGGGGGGGGGGCAGGAGCTAAAAACCAAACTAAACAACAAGCCAATACCACTTTCTTCAAACCTTTCAAGAGACATGATGGAAGTGGCCCTTAAGCAGGGGGATGCTGGAGGAGGTGGAAGTCTGGGCGCAGTGGCAGCACCGCCACCCCACCCCTCGCTGGCAGCACAGGTTGTCGGAGGAGCCGGGCTGAAGCTCCAGAAAGGGCCAGCCAGCCAGTGCTGGGTGACTGGAGCAAGCTGGGCAGGTACTGATGAGGCAAGCCCCAGAGAAGGCAGCCATGGCAGGAGCAATTGCTGTGCCACTGATGGGCATCTACTTTGCCTTCAAGTGGGAGGCACTGCTGAGGCCCTCTGAGTGGCTGCACACACGCCCCAAGCGCATGCCAACTGGCTTCAACTACCAAGTAGGTTGTTGTTTGAAGGGAAGGCCGCCCTGACATGACTGCCTGCAATGCAAGAAAGGGATCAAGGGCAGTAGCAAGGGAGGGCCGGCTGGCCAGTGGCTCAGGGATAAGGGGTGTGCCAGGCAATAGCAGAAGTAGGAGAAGGAGCAGCCATGGCATAGTCCTGATTGAGCCCATTGTAGTTTCCCAGGTGGGGAGATTGGGAGGAGGCAGAGCCAGGGAGGGCGCTGAGTAGGGATGTTGCACTGGGAGGCCAGAGAGAGAGAGCCCGCCCTCCTCCAAGGCAGTGGCCAGTTAGAGTCTGCAGCCCTGGGAAGCCAACTGTTGCATTGGGGGGGGGGGTGGCGGTTCCCCAATGCCTCTTCCTAGCGGAAGTATCTCTCCCCCCTTGCCGCCTCTTCTTCTTGCTCTTCTTCAGCCCGGCAAAAACCCAGGCAAGCTGCACAGAGCTTAAACATGTAGGTCTGAATCCCCACTCTGCTGTGGAAGTATGCTGCTGGGTGATCTTGGACCAGTAACATCTTCTCAGCCTAACCTACCTCATAGGACCAAAAGAAGCCAGGTTATGCGTGACAAGATCTAGGGCTTTTTTGGTGGCAGCACCAGAGCTTTGGAATGCCCTTCCAGAAGCCATACAGGCCCTGCGGGATCTGTCTGCGTTCCGCAGGGCCTGTAAGACCGAGTTGTTCAAGCAGGCCTTCGATGCTTGACGAAAAGACGGCTGCCACCGGACATCACACAGAATGCCGATGATCACTGCTTGGAATTTTAATGCCGCTTATAATGTATGGATTCAGCACTATATAATGGTTTTAAAAATTGTAATATGTTTTTAAACTGGAAAATGTAAATTATGGTTTTATATATTTTATTGGTTTAACTGTGTAGATGATACTTTGAGCCGCCCTGAGTCCGCTTGCGGAGAGGGCGGGATATAAGTCAAATGTAATAATAATAATAATAATAATAGGGTTCTTGTGAGGATAAAATGGAGGAGAATGATGTGAACTGCTTTGGGTCTCTACTGGAGAGAAAGGCAGGGTATAAATGAAGTAATTGACAGAAGTAAATAAACGAACAGAAATAAGTAAAAAGAAATGAATTCAAACTAAAACAAGAATTCACCTGCATTACTTTTTCATCAGAGGTAGATTACAAAAATTGCATCACATGTACCCAGAATTAATCTGCCTTTTTCCTACCTGCTAGTAAACTGCAGCACATCTACCACATCTCTCCCATTAATAGTGCAAGGAAATCCAAAAGAAAAAGTTTGCCAAGCTATACTTAGATTCTCCCACCCTTTAAGTATTGATTTTAAAACAAATTCTACAAACAAGTTTTCATAATATGCTTATTCATTCCTACCAGTCACTGAATGCCAGTAATTTAATACAGGCACAAGGGAGTCACTGTTATTGGGACCCAGCAGAGGGAAAGTTTGTGGATTTAGCTGTGTACCTGAGTCTAGAATTCATTTTGATGGCCCTGTAAAACCCAAAGTCTTCTACTAGGTCAACTTTCCAGTCCCTGGTTGGCTCCAAGAACTATGCTAACACTGTAAAGAATGTATTCCAGTCTCTATTAGAATGGTGCTAAATTTTAAAATTATATGAATCAATGCAGTAGAGAACTAGAGGAATAGTCAAGCTCATTGTATATCAGATGCAGCTGAGTGATTTGAGACATTTACAGCCACTTTGGACTCCATCAGAAAGATTATTTGGTCTTCAAGGCCAGGTCTGGTTTTTATCCCTTACTCGTACTTATATCTCCTCTTATCTCATATTAATGTATATGAACTAAGTATGTTAATGATTAACCAGAGAGCCAATGTGATGTAGTGATTGGAATCATCAGGGATTTTTTTTCTGAGGGAGCAGGGTTGAATGGAGTTCTTAAACCTCTTTGTGAAAACAAAATTTTTAAAAAATGTTTAAAAATTCATGAGGGGCACCTGTGTGTTTCTCCTTCATTTCCCTCTTGAGAGTTCTGGCACTCTTTTTTCTAGAAAAATAGCCCTGGGAATCACAGAAGGGACCTCCAGGGTCATCTAGTCCAACCCCCTGCAAAATGCAGGAAATTCACAAATACCTCCCCCCACACCCAGCAACACCTGCTCCACACTCAGAAGATGGGGAGAGGGGAAACACCCTCCAGGATCCCTGGCCTGGAGAAGAATTGTTGCCTGACTCCAAAAGTGGCAAACAGTGTTTCCCTGGGTGTGTATGAAAGGGCCACGAGAACTAAGTACTGATGCTGTCCCTACTGCTGTACTATACTGTCCTGAGCTTGAAGCATGCTTCCATTACTCTCCAGGATCCTGATCAGTGTTCCCTCTAAGCTGAGTGAGTGTGAGCTAGCTCATGGTTTTTTAGCCTCCAGTCCACAGATTTTTGTCTTAGCTCAGGAAAAATGGTCCCAGAGAAATCTAATTTATGCTGTAGCTCACAACTTTAATGCCAGTAGCTCACAAAGCAGATTTTTTGTTCCCAAGACTCCACAGCTTAGAGGGAGTATTGATCCTTATTACTACATTCTGATTGGCCATTTTCTTAGAAATGGCCAATTGAGACGAGAGGCATTTCTTACAGGAAATGCAAATGAAGGATCCTGGAGAGCCCAATAGGAGAGATTGCTGCCAACCAAAGCAAAGTGTTTTACTCAGTCACTATATTGAGCTGTTTCCTATATTACTTGTGACTGTTTCTTTGTGAATAAACTGTTGGTGCTTACTTAAAAGCTGACTTAACACACTTTACAATAGATGCAACTCTTCCTGCCCTCCTTCTCATGATCAGTGTTGGATTAGTATCTGAGAGAGTCTGGCTGGAATCCCCACTTCTGCCACAGAAGCTGGCTGGGTGACCTTGGGCCAGTCACACACTTTCAGACTAATTTACCTCACAGGGTGGTTGTGAAGATAAAATGTAGGAGAGGACAATGATGTAAGCTGTTTTGAGTCTCCATTAGGAAGAAAGGCAGTGTATAAACCAAGTAAATAAACCAGAATTTCCACAAGCCAAAATTCAACTGCTAGTGTCCAGTTCTCAATGGAACATCAGAGAAAACCACTTTCTCACAACCATGGCTAGAAATGGAGGCTGATCAGTGGACTAAGATGTGGAGCAGACTTGATAAACTAATCTGGCATGGACCCACACACAATAATTCTCTCTCTCTCACACACACACACCCCCACGCCCCAGTTACATCAAGGCTCATATAATCTTTATACAAAGATGAATACACTTGAAGCTGCTACCAAATCAGACGATTGGTCCATCGAGGTCAGTATTATCTGCTTGGACTGGCAGCAGCTCTCCAGGTTCTCACTTTCACATCAGCTACTCCTGTTCCTTTTAAACTGGAGATGATGGAGACTGAACCTGGGACCATCTGCATGCCAAGCAAAAACTCTACCACTGAGCCACTGGTCGCCTCCCCCACAGCCTACATTTATATTCTAGTCTACAAAGTGTTTGATAATCCCCCCACTTTTTGTATTTCTATGCAGACAAGAAGAATAGGAGTCTTAATTAGCCTGTCATGATCCTTATGTCAATCATGGTAAAACTCAATGGTGATCTATGGTTTTATGGCTCTCTTTGAAACTGGTTTGTAAAACATCATGGAGAGTCAGTATGGTTTGGTTTTGTTATTCTTTCCCTTCCCCCCTCTTGCTTTATTGCTTGGGTTAAAAGAGTAATGAGAAACGAAACTGGGAGTGAGAGGAGAAGTAGTAACACCTTCCCATACATTCCTACATGGGAGTGTAGGCCATCTGGTAAAGCAAGGACGAGATACTGATAACGTAGTGGGAATGTAGACATTTATGTTAGTTTATGCGTTAGCTGGCATTTTGTACCCCTTCCGTGAGAACCCTTTGAAGTATGTCTTAAAAGAAGTGTATCCATGTACTTTATCACTCTCAAGGTCCTGAACCAAGAGAGCATCTCGATTTAGCAATGAACGTAGTTTTGTATCCACTTGACTTGTTCTTTTGAAAATCGCATGCTTGACACCTAGGCCTAGGGAAGCCTGTATCAGAGTAGCTACAGGGTCTACATTTCCCAGGATCCCTTCTGTCCCTCTGATTGGGTGGGCAGACATTTTGTAGGGAAAACTTGCCCACTGGAGAGAGGTGGGACCTGGAAAGAAGGAAATAAAAAGCCAAGCTAGAGAGGAAGGGTAGTTCTCTCTGGAAAGATTGTACTGGAGAGAAGGCTGCAGTCATGAGAGTACCTCATCCAAAGCATGGTGAGTCAGTTGGAATCAAAGGGCTTTTATTTTGCTTTGTACTTTTACTGTTTCCATGTTCACTACTGCACTAAAAGTTATAACCCGCTTGTTTGTTCTTGAGCACTTACAATAAACTTATTGCTGTCATCCTGCATGAGTCTGAATGCCCCTTCTGTCACAGATACAAGATGCTTCCTGGGAAGGAAGTCTGGGGTCAGGTTAGTGCTCTGGGCCCTCCCAGACAAATCCTTGCCAGAGTGGTGGTGGCCAGTAGAAGGCCCTCCTTGGTCCCCTGCTTGTCACAAAGCCCCTTATTAATATTCTAATAGATAAATATTCTAATAAAATCTTTTGTGTAAGCAGATGAACTCATGACAGCCCTGCTATCAGTTGGGAAAGAGAGATGGAAACATAAAAGAAAGCCCAATTCTCATCAACAGTGGAATTTTAAACCTCATCTTTTTCCAGATCCAAAGGAAAGCAATTCCCAGCCACAGTAAAATGGAGAGGAACAAAGGTGAAAAGGCAGTTGAAGCTTTTGGAACATCTTCCTCCCTTGCCAGTCTTCTCAGGTCAAAAGAAACAGATGTGTGAAAAGAGAAAAAAAAGAGTATTTATTTGGCTGTTTAAGACAGATATTGCATGGATGTAACACAAATAATTTGTATTTTCCATCATCTGTTGCAGCAAACCAACCATAGCTTATGACCATCTCAGCAGTGCGTTCCCATAAGACTGTATCTGGCAGCACACCATGGAGCTTATCAAACCTTCCTGTTTTCATTGCCTGCCTGGGGTTGCCATAACAGGGAGTTGCCAAGCAAGTCATTGTACTCCGCTGATGTCCCTGCTTTTCCCAGGCTCCACCCTCAGTTTGGTGAAGTGGTTAAGTGCGTTGACTCTTATCTGGGAGAACCGGGTTTGATTCCCCACTCCTCCACTTGCAGCTGCTGGAATGGCCTTGGGTCAGCCATAGCTATCGCAGGAGTTGTCCCTGAAAGGGCAGCTGCTGTGAGAGCCCTCTCAGTCCCATCCACCTCACAGGGTGTCTGTTGTGGGGGGAGAAGATATAGGAGATTGTAAGCCGCTCTGAGTCTCTGATTCAGAGAGAAGGGCAGAGTATAAATCTGCAATTCTTCTTCTTCCTTTAGCTTCTGTTCACATGTATCAGCCTACTGAACCCAATACTTTTACACAGGGCTTTTTTGCAGGAAAAAAGCCCAGCAGGAACTCATTTGCATATTAGGCCACACCTCTAATATCACCATTATTTTGCATAGGGATTTTTTTGCAGAAAAAAGCTCAGCGGGAACTCATTTGCATATTAGGCCACACCTGTGGTGCCAAGCCATTTGGAAGTGTGTTCCTGCTCTTTAAAAAGTCCCGCTTTTACATTATGCATGCACTGACAACAGCTCCAGTCCGCAACAGCTTGTGCCACAGCAAATATGCCATTTAGGGAGAGGCCACCAATGACTCAGTGCTAGAGCCTCCGTTTGCCATGCAGGTTCAATCCCTGGCATTTCAGGCTTAAAAGATAATGTTGAAGGTGATGGGAAAGACCCGTCTCAGGTCCTGGAGAGCCACTGCCAGCCTGAGTAGGTAATACTGACTTTGATGGAACAACAGTCTGATTAAATTCAAGGCATTCATTTGTGTTTCATCTGCGTTCATGTGACTGATTTTTTTGCTTTTGGTTCAGGGATTTAACTGTAATCCTTAAAAACGATCAACAAGCCTTGACATTATAAAATCACTCAGAGATTCACAACATCTCAAATTCCCAGGGGGTGGGGGGAATTGTAAAAAATGAGAGTCCAGTAGCACCTGAAAGACTAACAAAATGTGTGGCAGGGTATGAGCTTTTGTGAGTCACTGTTCACTTCTTCAGTGACTCACAAAACCTCATACTTCTGCCACAAATTTTGTTAGTCTTTCAGGTGCTACTGGACTCTCACTCTTTTCTACTGTTACAAACTAATGCTCTCCCTCAACCCCCTCCCCTCCAGGTGGCTTCCAATATACCCAATTTTGCCATTGATTTCAATGCCCCATAGGGTATATGGGCCATATATTCGGAAATAGCGGTATACCTCCAGTATATACGGCTATTCCGAATACCGGTATTCAGAAATATACGGTATTCCGAATATTTTGGCCCCATATATTTCCGAATCCGATTAATTTCAATTTTTTTTTGCACACCCCTAGTTGGAAGCAGAGATTAAAAAGAGGGAGGGAGAGACACCCACTCTTCATGTGCACACTCATTCACACATACACGCATAAACAGGCATACATGAGCCCTCCCTGCCCAAGAAAACGTTTTTTGCATTCAGCAGGCAGCTGCCATCATGCGTGCCCCTTCAGCTCCCTGAGAGGGCCAGCCAGTCAGTGCATTGCACATCTTGCAAGGTGGGCAGGGCTTTTGAAAGGCAGCCTCAATCCCCTATCTTTAATGTAAGAGGATTTCTTTCCCCTGCCTGCCCTTGCTTTTATTTACCGTGGACTGGTTGAATGCTGGCTTGAAGAGAAGGGCCGGGCTTCTTGCTCTCCCCTCTTGTTGCCCCTCGTTGCCCAGATCGCATCCCCCACCCTCATTTTGAAAGGAAAAAAGCCCTTAAGCCTTTCATTTTCCTAAACAACAATGCTGTGATATAGTCAGCTCCACTGTACTAAGCCACCCCCTTTGGTGTCCTCCTAACAAAGGTTTTCTGGGCAAGGGGCTGGCTGAGAGTAGAATAGTCTCCTAATCACAGTTTCTTCTGTTAATCATGATGGTAGGTGTTAAACGGTACCCTGGGACAGAAAACATATCTAATTCAAAAGCAGGGCTTTCTGGCTAAGTGTTGGAACATAACTCACCCTACTTCCTGCCTAGGGAGTGTGGGTTTGCAATTGATACCTGTTTGGAAATAGCCAACACCAAAGGGAAAAGAGGACTGTGGATCCATAAATGGCAAAAAACAGTTGCCACAGACATTGATGGGAAAGGCAGGCAGTTCTTAGAAATGCATGTGACATTCTGCTGTGTACTGGACATGTTCATCCAACACCACATGGCACAGCTATGCACAAGGATGCTCATTAACAAAGGATGGGTACTGACAGGTGAAAAGAAACAAAGGAGTGTGGCATCTTTTATTGAGGGGGGGAAGAAAGAAGCTCGTAGGAATCTAACGCTCACTCAGCATCTCTAAAAGTAAATGTGCCATTGAGTCACAACCAACTCATGGCAGCCAGATGAAATTCCACCTTATGGGGCTTTCAAGGCAAGGGATGAGTGGAGGTGGTTTGCCATTGCCTTCCTCTTCACACCAACCTCAGGTCTTCCTTGGTGGTCTCCCATTCAAGTACTGACCCTGTGTAGCTTCCAAGCTCCACTGGGCTATTAGGGCTGCTGGTGCCCTGCAAACAGACCCAGAGTCAGAAAAAATTTAGGTGGGAGGTGGCCTCAGGGCCCAAAATGACATCTGACTTCAAGGGCTACAAGCAGGATGTGCTCACTGCTGAGATCACGAACTGTATTGGCAAAGTGTCCAAGTTGCGGGTGGGGGGGGGCAACTTACAAAAGAAATGGCGGCGCTTGTCTCTCTCTTGAGCAATGCTGCACTTGTTCAGAGCGGCAGTGAGTGGTGGTGAGCAACAGGGGCAGATTGGGGGGGCAGCATACAGATGGAAAGGGGGGGTTGGGGTGACCTGGCCCCCCTGGCCCTCATTGTAGCTATGGGCCTGCCTGCAAATACAACATATTGCTTTAAATCCCCTACCTTGAGGAGAGTCCACATTTTAACACCTCAGTCAAAGCTCCAGCCTGATTGTCAAAGTTTGCTTTCTAATAAACACAGCAGCTTCTTAACTCTAGTCCTAATGTTGAGGAGGCAATGTGGAAGGCAGCAACTCCCGCACCCCACCACCTGTTTCAGTTGTGCCTTTACACACAGTAAGCAACACTTTAGCAACAGTGGACAGAAACTGGAGAAGCTACCTCATCATACTCTCTCAACACACCCTGTGTCAGAGCTGGTCTTTCAGCAGTCTAAAAAACAGAATGGTGGTGCTGTCTGTGTGTGGGGGGGGGGGGGGGGTTGCGGAGAATTTAAATCCCAGATGTTTGTACAAGCCCAGTCAGAGTGTACAAAGTCACATAAGAAGTGTTCAAGCTTGTGCAAGAAGAGCTGTGTCCTACAATGTACACTACTAGATAGGCAGCCTGTTCCCTGTCACATGAAATACAGCATCTTTGACCCACAGGACAGAACCTGAGAAATCTGAATATACTGGAGTTATATCCAATAAACACCAACTTCCTTGCCAGGGAGAATGGTATGGTATGAGGACTGGAGATCTCCCAATTTTTTAACTGATTTCCAGACTACAAAAATCACTTCCACTGGGGAAAATAGCTGCTTTGAAGGATGGAATCCATGGCACAATATGCTACTGAAGTCCCTCCCCTCCCCTGGCTCCACACCCTAAAATGCCAGTTCAAAGATGGCAACCATAGAGAGCAGACCCACAAGCAACAGAGGCTTCTCCCTCTGGTATTAAATGTCCAAGGCTCAACATCCATTGAATGGAGAGTAACTTAGCGTTAATGAGTCATGAGATAAAGATTCTATGAGAGAGAAGGAGGAAGAGGAGGAAGTTTACAATCTCCCTTTTCTTCCCCTCCCCACAACAGACACCCAGTGAAGTAGGTGGGGGGCTGAGAGAGCTCTGACAGAAACTGCTCTTGAACAGAACAGCTCTGAGAGAACTTGTGACTGACTCAAGGTCACACCAGCAACTGCATGTGGAGAAGTGGAGAATCAACCCCAGTTCTCCCAGATAAGAGTCTGCACACTTAAACCATTACACCAAACTGGCTTCAGGAGGCTGCAATAGAACCAAAACTGGGCAGCACTTTGCAATGCCTTTTACACCTCCACCCATAATGAAGATATAATATAGTGGGTTCCACGCAATGATGAGGCGAGGTGGTAGTGATCATAGTTCTTTTATTAGATACAGCATAGTATAGCGCTGCACTTAAAGCCAACTATAAAGACTGGGCCAACTATTTATACACTCAAAGTTCCCGTGCTAGCATGCTATTGGGCTATTCAAACCAGCAGGGGGCTTGTGATTGGAACAGGATGGCAGGGATTTGGATCCTACTGCTCCCTGCTCCTGAGTGCCCAAGCTCAGTCCTACAGGCTCCAACGAGCCAGGCAAGAACTCCAAATAGTCACAATTCAGATCACATATACAACAGAAGAACAATAACCGATCAGAATGAAACACCACATCACGGATCGGGAAACAGTTTTATGAGAGGACCATTTCAAAGGGGACTGGGGTGGCAAGGCCCCTCTCCAAAGTCAGCTGCCCTGAAGTCCTATAACCACAGCTACTCATATTTAGCTTGCTCTTTGAACAGCCAATGGAGACCATCAGTACTTCCCAGGTAATCAAGACCTGGCCTCAAGACTGTATGGAGATCCTATCCGTGCTTGTGAACAGCAGCATTTGAAGGCGTGGCTCCACTCTGCGATCTGTTTGTGAGAAGCCTTTTTGCCAAGTAGCTGCCAAATACAGAACGAAAACAGGGCTTGGGGTGGGTGGCGACTCCTTCCAGTTATCTAAGCCTTGTGGGGGAAGCAGCCAACTACATGTGGTTTCAATTCAAGTGGCCCATATAACACTTTTTAAAATATGCACATCAGCGCTAAAAGAATGTTGCTGGAAAACTAGCATTTAAAAGGGTTTGGATGAAGAGAGATATATATATATATATATATATATATATATATATATATATATATATATATATATATATATGTAATCTTTAAAAAGCTGGAAAACAAGCTCTTTAAAATAGAAAGCCACTTCTTCAATAGAAGTTGAGGGACAGGCCCTTTATAGAGAAGGTGGTCTGTAGTTTCCTGTAGGTGAGCCTGGTTTATATATATATATTTGTAATCTTTAAAAAGCTGGAAAACAAGCTCTTTAAAATAGAAAGCCACTTCTTCAATAGAAGTTGAGGGACAGGCCCTTTATAGAGAAGGTGGTCTGTAGTTTCCTGTAGGTGAGCCTGGTTTCTGAATAAACCTTTAAACTGTAGGGACAATATTGACAAAGGGTGGATGGGTCAGAAGAGAAACAGCAGTGCAAGTTTGTTCAGGAACCTGCAGATCCAATGTGGGGTTAGCATTAGGTTACGATGCCTTGGGTGTGGCTCGCTCACTCACATTCTCTGGTCTGTCACTTCATTTTTGTACTGTTTGGGACAGGGGAAACTCTGCAGAGTGCAAGAGCCAAGGGACGAACCTGCATTTGGGAAAAGCACAGGTTGCATGCAACGTTGCAAGCTGCCAGTAGCATTAAGACAAAACCACACACATCCCATTCAAAGCCCACCATAAAGAGGTCTGAGTTTGGAGATTAGTTGTAAAAGCAGGAGATCTCCAGGTCCCACCTGTAGGCTGGCAACCCTATTAAGTGTTCTCCATTTGTGTTTCCTTCCAGTTGTAGGCAATTCAACAGATCTGCTGACTGAGTTTCCTGTATATTGGCTACAAGCATGAGTCCCAACTTTTTTGAGCTTGCAGGCACCCCTGGAATCCTGACACAAGTGGTAGATTTGGCCACAAAATGGCTGCTGCAGGAGGTGGAGCCAGCCACAAAATTGTTGCCACAGCTTATCTCCAGTCAAATACTGAAGACCCTTGTGCTGTGGTGGCAGTTGCCATCAAAGTAACATTAAAAAAATACTGCACAGCCAATCAAATCTCCAGTGGCTAATCAGAAGCCTTGCTGGCCGAAAGCTCCACATGGCCCCACCCACTTTCTAAAACACTTGGTGGGCACCAGGAAAGCTGCTGGCAGGTGCCATGGCACCTGAGGGCGCCACATTCGGGATCCCTCATCTACAGAGCATAACTGAATAATTAAC
The DNA here is from genome assembly GCF_032191835.1 of Heteronotia binoei. Taxonomy (NCBI): domain Eukaryota; kingdom Metazoa; phylum Chordata; class Lepidosauria; order Squamata; family Gekkonidae; genus Heteronotia; species Heteronotia binoei. Next base: position 212,575 of record NC_083228.1, on the reverse strand, counting down.
TACAGGCAGGACAGGTAGGCTCACCCCTATTCACCACACCTCAAAGCCCACGACAGTCCCACCTGGTCAGACCTGAAATACCTCCATGTACTTTGTAGATCAAGCTAAGCCTGTCCTTTTTACAATCTCCACTTGAAAACGTTGGCTGCTTCCAACAAATCAAGCGTAGGGAACTTTGCACTACAGGATTTCGGATTTTTTAAAAACATACTAACCTCACATACAGTTCGCCAGTTTTAAAAAGTTAAGTGATTTATGTAGATGGCCATGCATTTAAGCACTAGTAAAATGCAGATAAGAAGCCCCATGGTGCAGAGTGGTAAAGTTCCAGTACTGCAGTCCAAGCTCTCTGCTCACGAACTGAGTTCAATCCCGGCAAAAACTGGGTTCAAGTAGCCGGCTCAAGGTTGACTCAGCCTTGCATCCTTTCGAGGTCGATAAAATGAGTACCCAGTTTGCTGGGGGTAAAGTGTAGATGACTGGGGAAGGCAATGGCAAACCACTCCGTAAAAAGTCTGCTGTGAAAATGTAGTGATGTGACGTCACCCCAGAGTTGGAAATGACTGGGCTTGCACAGGGAACTACCATGACCTTACCTTTTTAAAATGCAGACAGTCCCATACAGTAAAGCCAACTAAAACCCTTGCAGAGACCAGAACTTCTAAATCTTTGTGAGGCTGAATTAGACTGCTTTATCAGCTCCTGATCTACAAAGGAAATAATTTATCCTGCAGCTTTGACCTTTGCTTTACAACTTTCTTTTCCTGTTATAAGAGATGTTGCTGTGATAAGGTATCAAAAAGACTGATCAGAAGCTGTTCTCTGAATGGACGCCATCCAAGAGCTTTGCATTTTATGAGTTTGATCCTGGCAATTCTGGTTTTAATAAATAAATAACTCCTTATATGGAAATCCCAAGGGGGGGAAATTGCTCCCTCTCCCTCATAAAAGATATACTGACTGTTAGGAAAAGGAGAAACCTCAGACTCAGGCTAGCAGGAAGAGTGTTAAGTTCTTCCAGGCTGCTCTCTCCATCTCCACGCCCCTTTTAATATCCAAAAGCTGTTCCTGCTCCCTTCCATGTTCTTGTCCTTCTGCCACTAACAGCTACGGCTTATCCTTCAGTACAAGGAATGAGCAAAACAAGAAGACAGGAACAAAAGCTGTCCAGTGCTAGCAGTACTTCTGTCCAGGATCAGTCCTCCAGGCTACTGATGGGGAAGAAATACAGAGAGGTGAAGAGACATGGGGCACTGCAGTTGCTACACGAAGCTCACCTAGGTTTCCTTCCACATTTCTCACCCCAATCCTTCTAAAGCTTTTCAGCTTGGGCTGGGCACAGCAGTCTCCCCTAAAGCACCAACAATTCCTTGGTGCAACTGTATTAGTGGAAAGTGGTGTCAAGTCGCAAATGACTTATGGTGATCTCTGAAGGGTGTTCAAGGCAAGAGACATTCAGAGGTGGTTCGCCATTTCCCAGCCCTGCGTAGCAACTCTGGACTTCCTCAGAGGTCTCTCATTCAAGTACAAACCAGGGCCGACCCTTTTTAGCTTCTGAGATCTGATGAAAATGGGCTAGCCTGGGCCATCCAGGTCAAAGCAAAAGAGGAACAGAGGTGATTTATCACTGCCTGTCCCTCCATAGGAACCCTGGACTTCTTCAGTGGTCTTCCATCAAAATAATAACCAGGGATGACTCTGCTTAGCTTGTGAGATCTATTGAGACTGAGCTTGCCTAGGCCATCTAGGTCAAAAATTACAGAACTGAAAAGCCTGTATGCACACAGAGAGAGAGCTTGAGAAACAGGAACTGTAAAAAAGCAGTTGCAGATATCACAAGGTGATCACAAGAAACAATGTAAGGCAAAGCAGTGGGGTGGAAAAGAGAGCTCCCAGTTGCAACACTGCTACTAAAGAGCCAGTGGGGATCCCTTCCCCTCATGTAAATGGGTAGTTCAGAATCACAGAATCACAACCCTTTATTGGCATATAACTGATTATAAATGAGGCAATAAAAAGATACAGAAGTAACAAAATAAGCCAGTCATATACAGCTATGCAACCGATCCTTGATTACCAGACTCAAAAATAAAGCAACCTTTCCAGTTATTTCAAATGACAAATCACTCAGAAGATGACAATTAATCATAACACTACATTCCTCCACCACTTGTCAAATCAAAATCCCACCTACCAGGGAACTTACACCTAAAATTCCCTTCAATAAAGGAGTTAAACAAGGATACATACTTGCTCTTTTTCTATTTATTCCTCAATGATTTGGCTCCCATACTAACAGAAGTAGATTGCGTTAATTTTGTTGGCCTGAATCATTGTCCCATGGCAGAGCACTGTTTTTTAAGTTGATAATTTTTTATGGCCCGCGAATGATATTATAAATATCCATATGGCCCTTGGCAGAAAAAAGGTTCCCCACCCCTGCTCTACATGTTCCCTCTTACAAATGCATATTATCTAATTAAATGGGTAGTTATTCAGTGTGCAAACAGTGCTTGCATACACCAGTGTCCATCATTTTTAAATGTGATTTTTGATCATGCAGGAGAGAAAATGGATGTGTACGGAAAGCAAGACAAATTCTGGTTAACATAACATTCTGTGTTCTTGAGCTAGTTTAAAGCCATATAGGTACAGTCTGCACAGCTGGACTGCTCCATTTCCTCCTCAGACTGATTACATTTCTCTAGCTCTCCATTTCCTCCTTACACCTGCCTGACTGCCACCTCAGACTGACTACATTTCTTTAGCTCTAGTTCTCCACCTACAATCAATGCTACAATGAAGTACAATCGTACTATACTTTTGGTACAACTGATTATTATTTGTTTGTATTGTTCATTGCTGTGAATAAATTATTTTTAAAAATTATATGCTCAACGGAGGGTAAATTATACCATCCTCAAACCCTGCCTTCTTCATACTCCACCCCAGATATCTTCAGGTATTTCCCAACACAGAGCTGCCAACCCTACATCTAAATAGTTTATGGCTATTATATGCGTTTTATCCATTCCTTTCATATTAGTTGTCTTCTTTAATTATTTAATTATTTATTTGCTTTATTTGCATTCCGCCTTTCTCCTCCATGAGGACCCAAAGTGGCTTACATCGTTCTCCTCCCTTTTATCCTCACAACAACCCTGTAAGGTAGGTTAGGGTGAAAGAGTGTGACTGGCCCAAGGTCCCCCAGCAAGCTTCCGTGGCAGAGTGAGGAGTCAAACCCAGGTGTCAAGATCCTAATCCAACATTTCAGCCACTTACACCACACAAATCAGTAGCAGGAAAAGATCATTGTAATAAACCCCTCAGGATGTAGAGGCTTCATTATTCAATGGCTTCCTTAGCTGCAGCTAGGGTGAATCGCCTTTTTAAAAAAATGTACTCATGGGGGGAGGGGGGGGAGCGGTCTGCTGAACAGAATATATACGTTGTGGCATCAATATTTATCTAAATATTCCAGCAACACAATGTGGATTTTCTTCTGGAAACAACTGGAAAGAAAAATTCTGCTGAGAAAAAAAAATATGTTACATCAGAAGACAGCAAAAAGATGAGTCACAAGACTGTTGGCATACACAGATGGATGAAATTCTTTATGCTGTGCAGGAAACACCTTAATCTACTTACAAAATAAACAGGGCCTCTCCTCAAGGTTAGAAGTCTAAATAGAGGGATTGTAAAAATTTTGGCTACAACAAACTGGGTATATTTTTGACCTGGTAGCATTAATACAGTCACTGTTCCTACACTTCTTACAAGTTCTGCTGTATAAACCTCAAGACGACTAGGATTTCATGCCACAAAGATTTCCACAGAAATATCCTCAGGACTGAATGATACACAGAAATTTTAAAAACCAAAAACCTTTCTACCCTAGTTGTGCAGTTTTAACCATCTTGAAATTTCTGCAAGGAATTTTACATATATACGACTACAACATCACCAAAACAGCTTCCCACACACACACACATACAAGTTTTTATGACTTTCATTGCCCCCTTCCTCTCCTGCACCTAGATACTATATGTAGGTTAACGACTCCTCCGCAATATGACTGCCACATTCAGAATTACACTGAAGCACAATCCTCTGCTAACACATCACACAAAACACTTCTTCTGTTGATTCACCTTTCTATAAAGGTCCAATTATTCTCCCCACCTCCAGTAGGTTAGTTTGTTTTCATTGCTGAACATGGCAGGCACTAATGAGAAGACTTCCCACACCTTCCAACCAAGAAATTATTCTAGATTAAGAGCAAGACTGGTGCCATGGATAGGGAAATCTGAACTCAGCTCCTGCTTCACTGTGAAGGAAGTCAGTTGGCCTCTCTCTGCCTGAGCTACCTCTCAGGACAGATGTGAGAAAAAAACGGCACTTTCCCCAGGTTCCTTGAATGGAGAGTTCAATGCAACTGAAATTGAATAAACAGACTCAGCAGTTGCTTGCTAATGGTGGGCAAACTCCAGGTAAATATTGCCAATGCCCACTGACACTCATCTAGGTTGGCAAGCGGAAGCAGACTGACAAAGTGGGTGGAGTGGGGACATGACTCCATGGAGTTTGGAGCGAATGCTAGAGTGTCACTCTGGTATGATGCTGGCCCTTGAGGGTTGAGCTGCAAATGTCATCACTCGGCAACAAAATTTGGTGAATGACCATGCAGCTTTGGGGGATGACCAAGCAGCTGCTCCTTTCTCTCAAACAAAGGTTTCAAATGGTGTGAGCTTGGAAGTAAAATCAAGGCCACTTCCCTCAGGCATACCGGGGCAAAGTCCTTGCAGTTTCATTAGAATCTGGATGGGAAGAAGGGAAGTGTTCCAGGGGCAAAGGGGGCTTACCAATGCTTTGCATAAATGGGGTTCAACTGACAAATCAGCAGAAAAAGGCTCCTCACAGACTACAACAATAAAATACCACTGCCTTAAGTATTTTGGCCCTCTAAGAAGGGAAGGCTGACTTCAATATTCTCAGAGAGAACACTATTATCTAGATAGTAGCCTTTGAGCCAGACAATTTCCTTTGCCTATAAACCAGACTCCTAACAGATGGAAAGATGCAGTTACCACCCAAGGGCTTCATAGTAATTAGAGAGTTATGGAGGGAACTGCAAACATAACCTGCCAAAAAACAAATTTGATCATAATCTGATATTTTTCTAAAAGCAGTGACACTCCTTTACTATTGCATTTTGGCTTTATTGTGTACATGTTTTTGTTTGTTTGTTTTCCCCCTTTCCCCTTCACCTCCTTTTCTGGGAAGTTAGTTCACCCTGTGCATTCTATAAGCTGAGCCCTTTTGAACTCTGCCAGTGTGCATTCTCTGCGTAGGGGGTTTATTATGCAGCTTTTTATTTTGATCATATTATCTTGTATCTTCCTCTTGAACTTCACCTGTCTGGATCTGATCCTAGGATATTGTTATAGATGTGTTATTATAGGATTTTTTTGTTTGGGGGAGGGGGGATTTAAAGGGTTAAGTATTTTGCAATATTTGACCGCACTTCTTGTATATCGTTTTTAAAAGTTTAATTTTAAAAAAGAGAATGCAAAAAAAAGACTGAAACATGAAATCTCAGAGAGCGAGAGAGAACCAAACTTCCTACTGCATCTTAATGTATCTCAGGAGGGTCAGAGACATCTCCTCCAGAAGTGAGACCCAGACACATACACCCATTGGTCCTCATGAGTTGCTGTTTGGGCAAACCTGTGAATCGGCCCTCCTGGTCTGTTGACCACCTCTCTGAATATCAGTACTGAGCAAGGTACTGCATCCAAATGAAGTTTAGAGAACTAGTAAGGGGCCAAAAGTTAAAAACAGCAATCGTTAAAGACAAAAGTACACATTTATTACAAAAACTTATAAAAACCTTGTAAGGGCCCAAATGAAGCCTCATAAAATCATCAGTGACAAATGTACAAAAAGGAACTATGATCCATGAGAAGTCCAGTAGCAGTGCTTTTTGAGCCAATGCTCTAATGGGTGTCTCAAACTCATTTGTTATGAGGGCCGGAACTGATATAAATGAGACCTTGTTGGGCTGGGCCATGTAGATTGGACCAGGCCATGTGTTAGGTAGCAGAGATATAAACTTTACAAAGGACACAAACACAATTAATTTTTTTAAACCCTTAAAACATGCTTAAAACATTAGCACTTGTTGCTTTCTTTGTATCTCTCCCATGGGATCTAGGGAACTGGGCAAAGGAAGCTCTGGCTCTTTCCTTCCTTCCCCAAGGGACAACGAGGGGGAGGAGCCTCAGCAAATAAAAGACTTGGCTCAGTAGCTTTCTTGTGCAATTGAGAGAGCCTGGAAAAACAAGCTCTACCTTCCCCCCCCCCTTCCTCCCCAAGGGAGGAGCCTCAGCCAAAGGCAAAAATAGAGGTTTTGCTCTGTAGCTCCTGTGCAGTTGAGCAAGCCTGGCAAAGCAAGCTGTTATACAGAAGGAAGCAAGAGAGAGGGAGAAGGAAGCAGATGACAGCCAGTTGCTCGGGAGCCTGATAGAAGTTCAAGTTCAAGTTTATTTATATCCCGCCCTTCCCACCGAAGTGGCTCAGGGCGGCTCACAACACATAAAAATCTAACATATTTGAATTTAAAACATCTTACACAGTTAAAACAGTAGAATAATAAAACATATAAAACATATAACGGTGGTCTATCAGAACTACTCAGCTTCCAATGCCAGTTAATTATAAGCCAGCCGGAAGAGGGCTGTCTTACCGGGCCACATGTTTGACACTGCTGCTCTACCATCTTCCCAGTAATTCAGAAACTGGGCCTGCCTATAAGGGAGCATGGTAACCATGACAGCCAGCAATTGTGTTATAACCCATTTATTACTTCATGTGACAAGGAGAAGCCATTACTGGAATGCTTAAGCTTGAAACATACAAGGAAAAATATATGAGAGGAGAATGAAACCAAGCACCATTTGCTTAGTGCAGTATTCTCAGTTTCTCAAAACAGGAAAGTCCCTCCTTCTACAAATATGAGGTCACTTCTACCACAGGGATTAGGTTCACAGACAATTCCTGCTCTCTGTCAAGTAACTAAATGAATATATTTACGATGGGCAAAATTCAGGCATGAGCTTTTCCTGTTGTTTCATTCGGCTTCCACAGCAGAAACTTCTCTGCCCATTATACAGTGACTCAGGGTCAGACATACGGTTGGATCCAGTAACAGAGATCTCCATCAGCAGACTGGGACTTTCACACTTCCCCTCCTCACTACAGCCCGAAGAGCTTCCCGAAATGCTGCTCCTGGGAGATAGCAGACCCGTCCCAGAAATAGCATTTGAGTTGAATCTAGAACTGAAGGAAGAAGTCAACAAAAATACTGCCATTTCTATTGATGGAAGCCTTCTGCTAGATCCAAGCCATAATCTGAAATGGTAACTAACCACAGATAGTTAAGAGTTATCAGTCCTGGATCTGAAGCTAAGCTGGTTTGTCACCTACAGTTGACCTTAACTATGACTTTAAATGATGTGTGAATGCCTGATTTGTTCCCAGGTACTGTCCTCGCTGGTTACTGAGCAAAACGATGAAATCTGAATTTTATTTAACCAGGAACTGAATAATAATAAGACGACATTGGATTTATATTCTGCCCTCCACTCAAGAGTCTCAGAGCGGCTCACAATCTCCTTTCCCTTCCTCCCCCACAACAGACTCCCTGTGAGGTAGATGAAGATATTGGATTTATATCCCGCCCTCCACTCCGAAGAGTCTCAGAGGGGCTCACAATCTCCTTTCCCTTCCTCCCCCCACAACAGACACCCTGTGAGGTAGACGAAGATATTGGATTTATATCCCGCCCTCCACTCCAAAGAGTCTCAGAGCGGCTCACAATCTCCTTTCCCTTCCTCTCCCACAACAGACACCCTGTGAGGTGGGTGGGGCTGAGAGGGCTCTCCCAGCAGCTGCCCTTTCAAGGACAACCTCTGCCAGAGCTATGGCTGACCCAGGGCCATGCCAGCAGGTGCAAGTGGAGGAGTGGGGAATCAAACCTGGTTCTCCCAGATAAGAGTCCACACACTTAACCAATGGTTAAACAATGGTTTCACTAACAGCGCAGTCTTCTTGACCCACTGACTATAATGGACAATCTGGATCTCTGTTTAGGACTATACTGCAAGTTATTTTATGCACTATTTATATGCTCCCTCTCAACTTAAAGCAGCTTTCCAGGTAGTTTATAATATTAAAATTGTAGCAACAAGAGTCAAGTCCTACAGAGAGACCAACAAGATTTTCAGGGTATCAGCTCTCTAGGATCAAAGCTCCCTTTGTCAGATACAATTCTGAATGGAGATCCCCGAGATCTAAGGGTTCAAGGATCTCCATTCCCACTTTTACTCTTGAAAGCTCATCCTCCCAAAAAATGGTTAGTCTGCCAGGCACAACTGCACTCAAATCAGGTTGTTCTGTTGCAGCCTAACACGGCTACTGTCTGTGTTATAGTACAGCCCTTCATTAATATAATGTCACAGTTAACCACTTAATAGCTGATTCGGTGGCCACAAAGCCCAGTTAAGTAACCCTGGGTCCACCATTCTCTGTCAGCCTGGCACAGGGGGTGTGACTGAAGAAGAGATTGGATTTATACCCCACCCTTCACTACCCGAAGGAATCAGAGTGGCTTACAATCTCCTTTCCCTTCCCCTCAACAAACACCCTGTGAGGTAGGTGGTGCTGAGAGAGCTCTGGCAGAAAATGCTTTTGGGAAGAACAGCTCTGAGATAACTTGTGACTGACCCAAGGTCACATCAGCAGGTGCATGTAGAGGAATAAGGAATCAAACCCGGTTCTCCCAGATAAGAGTCTGCACACTTAACCACTACATCGAAATGACACGATTATCTCCCACAGAGGTAGCCCCAAGCCCTTTAGAAGAAAGAGAGAAATACAAAACCAGCAAATACCTAAAAGCCAAAAACCTCACATGAGATCTAAGATTTCTGCTTATTTTATACAAAAGGGTACGTACATCCATAAACAGTATTATACCTTTATAGAATTTTTTTAGAGAAGTCCTTTTATAATTCTCTCTTTCACCTTCGATATCGCCCTATTAGGCATCCCCTGTTTAGAAACTAAGAAGTTGGAACTTTCCCAGAGTGATTCACAGTTGAGCAGGGATTTCACTGCAAGTCTCTAAGCACCAAGAACAAAAAGCAGATTGAAACCATATGGGTTCCCCACAACAATGAAGCTACATGCAAGCTAGATGTAACTTGTTTGTACTTCATATTTCAACCACATCCAGTTATAAAGAGGTGAATGAGGTTTAATTTTTGAAACAGAAAATGCACAAGGAGGAGGGGAACTGAATCCCCTCTTTCTACATAGGTCCTTCCCTCCCCAGCCTGGCTAGCAGGAAAGGCAAATGCAATTTTGGGCTCTATAGACAGAAGTATAGTGTCCTGAGCATTTTGCTCTGGTTAGACTTCGCCTAAAGTATTAAGTTCAGTTATGGGCACCACAATGTAAGAAGGATATAAACCAGCTGGAACACGTCAGGAGAAGGGGAACAAAGATGGTGAGGGGTCTGGAGACCAAATCCCATGAGGAAAGGCTGAAGGAGCTGGGTATGTTTAGAAGAAGAGTGCAGATTTATACCCCACTCTTCTCTCTGAATCAGACTCAGAGCGGCTTACAATCTCCTATATCTTCTCCCCCACAACAGACACTCTGTGAGGTGGGTGGGGCTGAGAGGGCTCCCACAGCAGCTGCCCTTTCAAGGACAACTCCGGTGATAGCTATGGCTAACCCAAGGCCATTCCAGTAGCTGTAAGTGGAGGAGTGGGGAATCAAACCTGGTTCTCCCAGATAAGAGTCCATGCACTTAACCACTACACCAAACTGGCTCTCAAACTGGAGAGGAGACAATTGAGAGGTGATATAATCACCATCATAGAATCATACAGTTGGAAGGGACCTCCAGGGTCATCTAGTCCAACCCCCCTGCACTATGCAGGCAACCCACAAATACCTCCCCCTAAATTCACAGGATCTTCATCACTGTCAGATGGCCATCTAGCCTCTGTTTAAAAACCTCCAAGGCAGGAGAGCCTATCACTTCTCAAGAAAGCCTGTTCCACTGCGGAATCCCTCTAACAGTCAGGAAGTTCTTCCTAATGTTGAGCCAGAAACTCTTTTGATTTAATTTCAACCCACTGGTTCTGGTTCTACCTTCTGGGACCACAGAAAACAATTCCACCCCATCCTCTACATGACAGCCCTTCAAGTACCTGAAGATGGTGATCGTATCACCTCTCAGCCACCTCCTCTCCAGGCTAAACATGTCCAGCTCCTTCAACCTTTCTTCATAGGACTTGGTATCCAGACCTCTCACCATCTTCGCCCTCCTCTGGACCCCCTTCCAGCTTGTCTATATCCTTCTTAAAATTTGGTGCCCAAAACTGAACACAAGACTCCAGGTATTGCTCTTACCAGAGCAGAGTAAAGCGATACCATCACTTCATGTGATCTGGGCACTATACTTCTGTTGATACAGTCCAAAATTGCATTCATCAAGTACTTGCATCATCAAGTACTTGAAGGGCTGTCCTATAGAGGATGATGCAGAGTTGTTTTCTGTTGCCCATTAGGATGGACCAGAACCACGAATTGAAATTAAATCAAAATATTTTCTGGCTAAACATTAGAAGAACTTCCTGACAAAATGGTTCCTCAGTGGAACAGGCTTCCTCAAGAGGTGGTGGACTCTCCTTCCCTGGGGTTTTTTAAACAGTGGCTAGATGGCTATCTGACAGCAATCGTGAACCTGTGGCGTGAGGGGGGGGCATAATTTGTGAATTTCTTGCATTGTGCAGGAGGTTGGACCAGATGACCCTGGAGTTGCTTTGCAACTCTACTTCCAGCAACAGAACGATGGATGGATGGATGGATGGATGGATGGATGGATGGATGGATGGATGGATGGTCGGTCCACCTTTCTCACAGGGCTCAAGGCAGATTACACATAGTGAGCCAGTGCAATTACAAAAATGGAACATTCAGTACCCAATACATTACGATTTTAGAAGTCTGAATCCACAAGAAAGAACTGAAGCATAGCATGAGTATTCAGATGACACATTAAGTGTTAACAGAAATTACATAAATACAGTAAGCTAAATACAAAAGTATAGACCAAAATCCCTAACCAGTTATCCAAACAAGTGTGTAACACCACGTAGTGCAATGCAATCGTATAACCTGAGCAGACCAGCCCTCTTGAATAGTTCAACTTCGCATAGTTTGCGGAAAGCCAGGAGACTGAGAGCATTTCTGCTTCAGCAAGTCATTCCACAAGGTAGGATCTCCTCCAGAGAAAGCATATGCTCCTAGCGCAGGTCTTCTCTTGCAAGAATTAAATCCCTCCACCCTACATTTTAGAAAAAGAGTAGACCACCAAAGTCAGTATTGTCTTCTCAGACTGGCAGCTGCTCTCCAGGGTCTCAAGCTGAGGTTTTTCACACCTATTTGCCTGGACCCTTTTTTGGAGATGCCAGGGATTGAACCTGGGACCTTCTGTTCCCAAGCAGATGCTCTACCACTGAGCCACCGTCCCTCCCCAGCGATACATAAACAGTCTCTGACCTGGACAGCCCAGGCCAGCCTGATCTCTTCAAACTTTGGAAGCTAAGCAGGGTTGGCCCAGGCTGGTACTTGGATGGGAAACCACCAAGGAAGTCCAGGGGCGTGATGCAGACCCAAACGATGCCAAACCACTCCTGAACTTCTCTTGCCTTGAAAACCACTATAAATCAGTTATGACTCGTTACAGTACATTCTACCACAACATAAACAATTAAATTGTCTGTCTATTTCAAAATTCCAAGAGCTGAAGGGATTTTTTTTAAAGCACACTTCCTTCCATGTTAAGCTCACACTTCTATAGCAAAAAAGCTCCAGTTTATCTTAGCGAAACCTGTTCTTCAAGGTATCTTTGCTGAGATAAGGGGGAAGCCTGTGGAAGGGATGGGACTTTCAGGGGGTGAGTCACCCTCTGAATCTTCCCTTACAAATGCACTCCCACCCATTTTTCTCTAAGCAGAACTTGCTTCCAGTTCTGAAGCCCAACTGCAAAGGATCAGTGGAAAGGGACAGAAGGATTAAGCACCCCCTACTCACCCATTTTCTTCCACAAGAGTCTCTCCTTACATTACCACTATCAGAGAACATGGGTTTAAATGTTCTCCCCTCACAAGGTCATCTAACTTCCCACCAAAGCATCCCAAAATAATTTCTGGTACAACAGCTGCCGCAAGATGTGGAAGAAGCAATCAAGAGGCTTACAGCTGACCCTAAACCAGATCTTTCTGCAGTGGAACAGCCAGAAACGAGATAACAGAAGCAACAATATTATTGCTAACAACTAAATGAGATATTGGCGGGAAGCTTTTATGTTGCGGGTTCAGGTACCAGCACCAAAGGCAGTGGGGAAGGAGAATACTGCTCAGATTTTGGAATACTGCTACATTTTGGAAACAGCTCAGATTCAAGGTAGAGAGCTTCCTGCTGTAAATGCCAAGGTTAACTAGGCACACCAAGAATTTCACAGTATTCACGTTTGACAGGTATACAAAGTGTCACCTTATCTGTTGATCAACTTAAGTTCTGTGCCCAACAATTTTGTGGCTGTGTAGTAGCTATGGCAGTAGAGTTCCATTTCCTTCTGCCTTGCCTCTTTGAAGAGCTCACGGTCTTGGCTGACGTGCCTCCCTCGTGCGGGGGTCAGCACAAAATACACAGCAATGCAAAGGCAGTCAAACTGCACACAAAACTGCCTTGTACTGAATCAGCCCCTTGGTCTATCAAGGTCAGTACTCCCTACTCAGATGGTTAGTGACTCCCCAGGGTCCCAGACAAAGGTTTTCCACATCACTTCCTGCCTGGTCCTTTTAACTGCAGATGCTGAGACCCTCTACCACTGAGCCACAGCTCCTCCAGAATCAACATGATGGTATCAGTTATCTAGGAAGTGTCCAGAGTTTCCCCATTCAAACAAGAACTTCACAAGGCAGTGATCAGGCCACAGATCCCAATGATTTTACAATTTAATTATACTTGCCTGTGCATGCACTTTATAGCCTTTTATAACATTTATCATTTAAAAAGTAACTCTGATGTCAGGAATGGTCCTGCTCTGGGCCTGTGCAACAATGTGCATGTTGAAACTCCTGCACATTGGCAGCTGTTAACATTGATGTGCATCACGAAGACTCAAGCTATTACCAGGTCTGCTAAATGTTAGGTTCCCAGTGCACAGCAAAGGGCAAACCAACAGGTGCCTGAACATCGCTTGACCAGCATGGCTGCCCTCTAGAACTATGAACATCTCTATGTACCCAGTGTTCAGTGGCAAGAAAAGCTGCACTCCGCACAAATTGCAGAAGTGAACCAAATTTGTTGCTTATCAGGAATATTTACTCTGCTTCTTTGGATCGTGACAAGGGCCATCAAGACATGGAGGGCCCTGAAGCAACCTCCCCCCTCCCATCCTGCTTCTACTATTTCATCAGTTTTTCTTTTTATCCATGGTACAGAAGTTTTTCTTCCCTTTTTAAATCCAAGGCAATTGCATTATGTTCTTATGTGCTTATGTTAACCCAAGGTTCCTGAAATGCTTTATTCTTTTGTTCACTCCCCAGGCTGCCCTAACTGGCTGGGTTTTTTCCAATCAACATGTGATATCCTCTCCCTAACTCTGTTTCTTAGCCCTCATTGTACCCTCAGGGTTGATAGTTCCTAAGGCTCTTTTGACAACAAAATATCAGAATTCCCCTTCTAAACAACCCTTAATGGATAATGACCTGGTCCAGGATCTAGATACTGTGTTTAGCAACACCACTGTACCATACCAAGCCCTCCAAACTTGTCTTCCTGACGTCTTACTCCGGGTGTCAAACATGCAGCCCAAGGGACGAATCAGACGCCCCTCCTCCCCCCGGAAAGGCTCCTATCAGGCCTGGGAGCAACTCACTGTCATCTGCTTACTTCTCTCTCTCTCACGTCCTTCTGCATCACAGCTTGCTTTTCCAGGCTTGCTCAATTGCACAGGAGCTACAGAGCAAAGCCTATTTTCTCCATTGACACATGAGGCAACTTATGTACAAAAGTTCACAATGCCCAGCCATTTCATGTTTTCCCCTGGGTTTTAGGCTCAAAGCATTGACCATGAGATTTCTGTAATGAATGTCAATAAATCAAAAGTAGGTTTGCAACACACCTGAACAATACCTTCAATTCAAGATTGCTACAGCACACTGTCTCCAGATTTTGAAGCAATAATTCAGAACAAGAGGTGTCAGTTATCAGAGACTTTTAAATAAGCAAAATATTGCAAAAATGCTAATATTTTAGGCATATTTTATTTTTATTTTTAAATCTTTCATTGGGTTTGTCTGTGTCCTTTATACAGTTTGTATCTCTGCTACCTAGCATTACATTTTATAACATACATGGCCTGGCCCAACAAGGTCTAAGAATCATAGAGTTGGAAGGGACCTCTAGGGTCATCTAGCCCAACCCCCTGCACAATGCAGGGAACTCACAAACACCTCCCCCCAAATTCACAGGATCTTCATTGGTTTTGGTCCTACCTTCTGGGTCCACAGAAAACAATTCTACACCATCCTCTATATGACAGCCCTTCAAGTACTTGAAGATGGTGATCATATCACCTCTCAGCCACCTCCTCTCCAGGCTAAACATCCCTAGCTCCTTCAACCTTTCCTCCTAGGACTTGGTCTCCAGACCCCTCACCATCTTCGTCACCCTCCTCTGGACCCGTTCCAGCTTGTCTATATCCTTCTTAAAATGTGGTGCCTAAAACTGAACACACTACTCCAGGTGAGGTCTTACCAGAGCAAAATAAAGCAATACCATCACATCATGTGATCTGGACACTATACTTCTGTTGATACAGTCCAAAACTGCATTTGCCTTTTTTAGCCACCGCATCACACTGTTGAATCATGTTCAGCGTTTGATCCACTAAGACCCCTAGATCTTTTTCACACATACTACTGCTAAGTCAAGTCTTGCCCATCCTATAACAATGCATTGGATTTTTCCTACCTAAATGCAGAACTTTACATTTATCCCCGTTAAAATTCATTTTATTGATTTTAGCCCAGTTTTCCAGCCTGTCAAGGTCATCCTGTAATCCTATTTCTGTCTTCTTCTGTGTTTGCAACCACTCCCAATTTCATATCATCTGCAAATTTAATAAGCATTTCCTCTATTCCTTCATCCAAATCATTGATAAAGATGTTGAACAAAACAGGTCCCAGGACAGATTCTTGAGGCACTCCACTTCTCACTCCTCTCCAAGAGGGTGAGGAACCATTCACAAGCACTCTTTGAGTGCAATCTGTCAACCAGTTACAGATCCACCCAATTCACAAAAAAGATTCCAAACTTATAAG
This sequence comes from Heteronotia binoei, assembly GCF_032191835.1. Taxonomy (NCBI): domain Eukaryota; kingdom Metazoa; phylum Chordata; class Lepidosauria; order Squamata; family Gekkonidae; genus Heteronotia; species Heteronotia binoei. The sequence continues at coordinate 197,108 of NC_083228.1, read as the reverse complement.
TCCTTAGCACAGGTACATGCTCCCCAGTACACACTTGTTCAGCACAGCTGAGGACAACTATCAGTGACAACCATCCATCCATTCTGTCCCCATTTCTCCAAGAAGCCTCACTATTAAGACACAAGCACAGTCCCTAACGTTTTTTACTTTCTCAATCCCCCCCAGTTAACTTAGTCAAAGTGTTAATCATGATATTTTAATCAGTGAACCATTGAGAATGAACAGAAGGTGGTGCAGTGGGTTAGTGTGTCAGACGATGAGGCCAAAGCTGGAATCCCCACTCCACCACAGAAGCCTGCTGAGTAGCCTTGGGCCAGTCTCACACTCTCAGCCTAACCTACCTCTCAGGATCGTTGTGATGATAAAACGGAGGAGAATGATGTCAGCCACTTCAGGTTCCCATTGGGGAGAAAGGTTGGGTACAAATGGAGTAAAGAAATAAAGCAGGCCATTTAGAAAACACAGCCATTATCAGCTTTCAATTGTGTTTTGGCTCAGAATATATTTATCACTTAAAATATTTGCATTCTGTCTTTCATTGTGGCTCAAGGTGGCTTATGGGTGAGAATTTAAAACATCACAAAGTTAAAAACCCAACAAAGTACAATTCCAAATACCCTCCACCTCCCACTTTATACCCTATTAAAAATCCTGGCAAAAAAAATAGCCCTGCAGTGTCTCCTAACAATTTAACCCTTCACCTCCTCAAGAAAGCCAATTCAACAAAGTGGGAGGTACAGTGGAGAAGGCGCAGTTTCTGCTTCATGACTGGTGAGCTACCTTAAGAGCCTGAGGAACACGCTTGGCACAAGGAGCTATATGGGGAGAGGTGGGCAGACCAACCCCCAACTGCACAGGTACAGCCAGCACAGCACCTTTTTGAGAGCATCAGCTTGCAAGGTCCAAGGTCAAAGTTCCCATCAACCATTAACTTCCTGGGCAAACAGCTAGCACTAAACTCCCACCCCACCTGTATGGTAATCAGTTCCCTCTAAGCTCCACGGGTTGAGCAAAAATTCTACCTTGTGAGCAAAAAAAGCTAGTAGCATTAAAGTGAGTGAGTCTACATTTGACTACTGCATAAATTAGTTTTTTATAAAGTTATTTCCATAACGTAAAAATCTCAGAATGAATTCTGTTAACTATATTTTAAAAATATTTTAAACATTATAAGAGGAAACAGAATCAAGTCATATTTCATTACAGAAAATGTTCTCTATGAGGGCAACCAAGCCTCTGGAAAACAGGTCTGCCCTCCCCTTTCCACTATACTACTAGACCGGGCCTCCAACTATTGCCCTGTGCTGAGCCTTTCAAAATACACCAGCTCTTGGCTGGTGGGGGGGAACTCTTGCAGTCTACTGGGGGGGGGGCGGGGTTAGTGAAATGACAAATTTATAGGCCAATTAGGTGGAACAATCACTTTCAGAACCCTGCCTAGCCTAACAAACAGGAAGTTACTTGAATGTTATCAACCTACCCAAACTACCTATTTATTCAAATATTTATATTCCACTTTTACTGTGACTCAAGGGAGTTTACATATCATACTGAAAAGCAAATTAGGGGTGTGCAAAATAAACAAATTTCCACCCTGCTCCATAAGCTATAATGGAGCCCTATGGGCTCCATAAGCTATAATGGAGAAACAATCTGGGGCTCTGAGGGACATGGCTGCTGGTGCCCGTCCTCAGAAACCTCTCCAAGTTTCAAAAAGATTGGACCAGGGGGTCTCAGAAGGAAGTGCCACCATCCTCTATTGTGAGCTAGAAGCTAAAATCCCTGAGCAGCCAGCTAAAATTTTCCGTGCCAGCACCCCCTAGCACAGCTTAGCGGGAACAAGGATGATAATATGATGCAAATAATGTCAATCTTACATTACAGGGCTGTTGTACAGACTGTTAAATGCTTACAACCCCTGAAAAAAAATACACACACACACAAACCAGATCCAAGTGGGCAGCCTTGTTGGTCTGAAGCAGTAGAACGAAGCAGGAGTCAAGCTGCACCTTTAAGACCAACCAATTTTTATTCAGAAGGTAAGCTTTTGTGTGCTCTCTTAAGCACGCTTCATCAGACGAGAACACAAACACCCCCCCCCCCCCCATTAAGTCATTTATTTAGTATACTTCCGCCAAGGCACAACTAGTTCTCCCTTCCTCCACTTTAACCTTCCCATCACTCTGCAAGGTGGGCAAGACTGAGAGAAGTGACTGACGGGCGGGGGGGGGGGGCAGTTCCAGAGCAAGCGAGAGATCTGAACTGGTTTCCGCTCGTGCAAGACCGGCTGGGCTCTTCGCATCGCCGGCTCTAAGCAGAGGAACAAACACAAAGCGCGGGCGGGGGGGGGGGGGAGGAGCGTGCAGTCTGAGAAAAAGGCGGAAGCAAATGAAAAGAGGAAAATCTTTTAACGCAGTTTGAAGGGCTGTGACCATTCTGGAGGATCATCGCGGCGTTCGATCTTATTGCGTATTAATCTTTACCGGAGCTTCACAGCGACCTTTTCTCAAAACAGCCTCTCCCCGCCGCAGCGGTGCCAGCAAGACGCGGACGCCCGGCGCTCCCCCCTCTCCTCCCCTCCCCGAGCCGACGCCCCACGGCCTGCGCGGCTCATCTCCCTCCGGCGAGCCAAGTCTGCAGCCCTCGAGGAGGAGGAGGCGGGCCAGGAGCCCCCCAGTCCCACCCCGTCGCCTTCGGGCTCCTCGTCTCCAAGAGACCCCCGCCCCCCCCCGCCCAACCCGGGGCTGGATCCTGGCCGCGGCCAGCGGAGCTCCTCCCGCGGGGAGCCAGGCTCCCGGCCCAGCATCCCGCCTCCAACGGAGGACGGCGGGACCCTTCCTGCGCCCTCGGCCGCCGCTGCTGCTTACCAAGTCGGCGCGCCCCGCGGTGCTGCTGGGAGAGCGGCGAGGAGGAGAAGAAGAAGAGCCCGCCCGAGCCTCTGGCGCAGCGTCGCTCTCTGCCCGGAGGGAACAGCGGCCGAGGCCAGCGGAGGAGGAGCCGGAGCTCTCACGGCAGGCAGGCAGGCAGGCAGGGCTTCCTTCCCTTCCCTCCCCTCCCCAGGCCGGGGTGGAGACGGTGACTGCGCACTTCTGCGGGCAGGAAGACGAGCCTGCTCATTTGAGCCCGCCCCAGCCAGGCGGAGGAGCGATGCAGTTGTGCCGGGCGCGAGGCTCCGCCACAGATGGTGGCAGCAAGCCCAGGTTCATTGGGTTGGAGTTTTGCCGGCCTCCAGGGGGGACTGGAGATCTCCCGGAATTACAACTGATCTCCAGTAACGCAGATCGCTTATTTATTATTAGTTTCTTTACAACATTTATTACACACGGGACGGGATTGCCCATGGAGAATCACACAGGCCCATAGGGAATAATGGAGAGCAGGCTTGCCCTAATGACAGCAATTGCTTCTCCTAAGGATAGCGATTGCTCATAGACGATTCATGATTGCCAACAGAAAATGCAAGCTTGCCCATAGGAAAAAATGGATACCACACTTGCCCTTAGGGAATAATGGAAATTAGGCTTGCCCTAAGGAGAGCAATTGCTCATAGACAATACATGATTGCCAATAGAGAATGCATGATTGCCCACAGGGAATAATGGAAATTAGGCTTGACCTAAGGACAGCCCCTGGAGGGCTCCTATCAGGCCCCAGAGTAACTGGCTCTTGTCTGCTTTCTTCTCCCTCTCTCTTGCTTCCTTCTGCATCTCAGCTTGCTTTACAAGGCTTGCTCAATCGCACAGGAGCTACAGAGCAAAACCTCGATTTTCTCCATTGGCTGAGGCTCCTCCCTCTCCTGGTCCCTGGGGAGAGAGGGAAAGCGTCAGAGCTTCCTTTGCCCAGTTCTCTGGATTCCATCAGAAAAATACAATGAAAGTACTTTTAAGACCAACAAGTGCTACTGTTTTAAGCATGTTTTATTTTAAGGTGTTTTTTCTTATATAAAAAAGTTGTGTTTTTCTGTGTCCTTTTAAAAGTTCATATCTCTGCTAGCTAATCGTAAATAAGTACACACATGGCCCGGCCAACACAGCCTGGCCCGACAAGGTCTCATTTATGTCAGATCTGGCCCTCATAACAAATGAGTTCGACACCCCTGCTCTGCATGATTGCCAATACGCGATCACGCTTGCCCATAGGGAATAATAGAAATTAGGCTTGACATAAGGACAGTGATTGCCCATGGACGATACAATATTGCCCATAGGGGAAAATGAAGAAATTAAGACCACACTTGCCTATAGGGAATAATAGAAATTAGGCTTGACTCATAGACTATATTCTCTTGCCAATACAGAAATCTTGGCTAAAGGGAATAATAGAGACCACACTTTCCCTTAGGGAATAATGGATACCACAATTCTCCTAAGGACATCAATTGCCCATAGTCTATACATGATTGACAATAGAGAATGCATGACTGTTCATAGGAAAGAATGAAGACCACACTTGCCAATAGGAAATAACGGAGACCAGGCTTGCCGAAAAGGGAGCAATTGCCCATAGACTATACATGCATGATTGCTGATAGAGAGACTAGACTTACCCCTGGGGAATAAGGAAGCCCATGATTGCCCATAGGGAATAGCAGAGATCATGCATACCCATAGAGAGAGCTATGTTTTTGTGTTGTCATTTTTTGTGTAGCCATTTTCTTCCTCCAGTTTGTCTCCTTTTTTGGCTGATTTCTTTTGTTTTCCTTTGAAGAGAATGGAGAATGGCCAGGGCATCTAGTATGGATGCTCACAGTTTGGGACTCAGCTTTACTCGAAAGAGCTTGTTTATTATTCTTGCTATATTTCCCCATACTATTTTAGCCTCATGACATTCCCACCACATGTGAGTGTACCATCCTTTCATTTAAGCTTGGGCTTAATCCTAGAAACATGTTGGCTAAGGTGGCTGGGGTTCTGTACCATTCGATATAGACTTTTAGCTCATTTCCCTAAACTTATGTATTTTTATTCTCTTAATTCCTTCCATTATTTTTTTTGCTTTTCTGTTATTTGAGTTTCTGTACTCCATTTTCTTTGGAGATGGGCTATTATTCCTTCTTCATCTGAGGTCATTTTCTGATAGAGTACACCTACCAATGGGGGGTGGGGGGTTGGCTCCCTCCTGGGTGTCCTGCCGCCCCCAGGGAAAGTGCATGCGCAATACATCGCCTCTCCTCTCCCGGTGTAGTGAACGTTGCGTGGTCACTGTCTGGCTATGCCTGGTAGATGGTCACTGCAATGACCTCTCCTGCATTACTACATTACTGCATCCGTGGCAACACCTCGCTGGTCCCCCCCCATTTTCACAGAGTTTGCCACGTCATGGTGAGACCGAATGTCCGGCGGTATAACCGGATGGGCAGGCTGGGCTCACCAACCTCGCCAGCCAAGAGAAGGAAAACTCTAACATCAAGCCCGGGCAGACAGAGCTTGTTAATATAACATCTACCACCTGGAGGACTCGCTGCCGGCATCCCGGCTTATTGGGCCATGGCAGATGACCCCATGGTGAAAGGGTGGAGCCAGTACTGCGCACACTGCGCTTCACCTAAAAATTCCTCTGCGCAGGCCTGAAAGGTATCCACATCCACAACCCACAACATACCAAGTCCTGCAGCGATGGACAAGGGGCGAAACGGCAGGTGGAAGATGCCACTGGAAGCTGCAGTTCCGATCCTGCATGTAGGCGGTTCAGGGTATTGGTCGCTGATGCTGACCCGGAGACGAAAGCATTTTTCGGCAGCACCCTGAACGACCAAGCAGCCTTATTTAGGGACAGCACTGCTTGCTCCATATGGAGAGGGGCCTAGAAAAGGTGGCCTAAACAAAGCTCGTCTCCCCACCACCCCAGTTGGCTAGCGGCGGTCAACGGGCATCCTTACTTGCGGTCGAAAAATAACAACAAAGAAAAGGCATGCACCTGCCTCACAAAGTGTGCAAAGACTAAAGCTTGCGTGTTGGAACATCAGAACCATGCTTGACACAGTAGACAGTGGTCGCCCTGAACGATGCTCTGCTCTAGTTGCCCACGAACTTCTCAGGTTGAATATTGACATAGCAGCTCTCAGTGAAGTCCGTTTCCCTGAGGAAGGTAGTCTTCAAGAACATGGTCCTGGCTATACCCTTTACTGGTCGGGTAAGTCAAAGGCTGAGACCCGCCTTTCTGGCGTTGGCCTCATGGTCAGGAATTCCATTGCCTCTAAACTCGAAAACCTGCCAACAGGTCACTCAGATCGCATCATGTCTATGCGCCTCCCTCTTCAAAACAAGCAGCATGCAACACTCTTCAGTGTGTATGCCCCAACCCTTCAAGCAGATTCTGCAGAAAAGAATAAGTTCTATGCTGATCTACGCAACCTCGTACGGAAGACCCCTACGGAGGACAAGGTGATCATCCTTGGCGACTTCAATGCCAGAGTAGGTAAAGACTCAGAAGCCTGGAAAGGAGTACTTGGCAAACACGGCATTGGAAACTGCAATGATAATGGGCACCTCCTGCTAGAATTCTGCACGGAGCATCAGCTCACCATTACCAACACTATCTTCCAGCAGAAGAACAGCCTGAAGACAACCTGGATGCACCGACGGTCCAAGCATTGGCACCTTATTGACTACATTCTGGTGCGCCAGAGAGACCTTCGAGATGTCTTACACACCCAAGTAATGCCCAGTGCAGAATGTCATACGGATCATCGTCTTGTATGCTGCAATCTCCGTCTTCACTTTAAATCTACACCCAGGAGAGGTGGTATCCCCCGGAGGAAGTTTCAGGTTGGCAGCCTTCAGTCAGCCGAAGTTAGAGCTGCCTTCCAGGCAAAACTCCAGACAAGAATTGAGGGCCCCAGTTGCCTCACAGATCCTTCTCCAGAAGCACTCTGGGAACACCTAAAAACTACCATCCTGTTGACCTCTGAAGAAGTTCTCCACAAGGAAGAGCAAGGACTGGTTTGACGAGAACAATCAAGAGATCCAAGAATTACTGGCGAAAAAAAGATCTGCCTACCAAGCACATCTTGCTCAGCCCTCCTGTCCCAGGAAAAAAGCAACCTTTCGCGCTGTATGTAGCAACCTCCAGCGCAAGCTTCGAGACTTTCAGAACGAGTGGTGGACCAAGCTTGCAGAGAGAACCCAGCTGTGTGCAGACACTGGTGATTTAAGAGGGTTCTACGAAGCCCTGAAGGCAGTATATTGCCCATCATATCAGGCTCAGAGTCCCTTGAGTAGTGCAGACGGCCAAGTGCTCCTCACAGACAAGGCATCCATACTGAACCGGTGGTCGGAGTATTTTCAGGTTCTCTTCAGTGCCAATTGCGTAGTTCAAGATTCAGCAATCCACCTCACCCCACTTCAACCAGTGAAAATGGAGTTGGATGAGATCCCCACCCTAGAAGAGACTGTTAAAGCCATCAAGCAACTGAAAAGTGGCAAGGCAGCGGGAGTTCACGGAATCCCACCAGAGATCTGGAAGCATGGGGGCATAGTACTACATAGCACACTTCACAAAGTACTTGTCACCTGCTGGGAACAAGGCAAACTACCACAGGACTTTCGCGATGCAATCATCATTACTCTACATAAGAACAAAGGGGAAAAGTCAGACTGCTCCAACTACCGGGGGATAACCCTGCTCTCCATCGCAGGCAAAATCCTTGCTAGAATACTCCTGAACAGACTGGTGCCCACCATTGCAGAAGAACTCCTCCCAGAGAGCCAGTGTGGCTTTAGAGCTAACAGGAGCACCACCGACATGGTATTTGTTCTCAGGCAGCTCCAAGAGAAATGCAGGGAACAGAACAAGGGTCTATATGTGACTTTTGTCGACCTTGCCAAAGCTTTTGATACCGTTAGCAGGAACGGCCTGTGGCAAATCTTGGAAGGTTTAGGATGTCCCCCAAGGTTCCTCAGTATGGTCATCCAGCTACATGAAGACCAGCGAGGCCAAGTCAGACACTGCAACGATCTCTCAGAGCCCTTCCCAATAGGCACAGGTGTAAAGCAAGGCTGTGTTCTCGTGCCAACTCTCTTTACGATCTTCTTTAGCATGATGCTTCAAAGAGCCACAGTAAATTTAGATGATGACGATGGTGTCTACATCCGCTATCGCACCGATGGCAGCCTGTTCAACCTGAGGCGACTAAAGGCCCACTCCAAGACAATGGAAAAACTTATCCGAGAGCTACTGTTTGCTGATGATGCTGCACTTGTCTCCCACTCGGTATCAGCTCTGCAGCAGCTCTGCTTTGCAGAGGCTGCCAAGCTATTCGGCCTAGAAGTTAGTCTGAAGAAGACAGAAATTCTCCACCAGCCTGCACCCCAGGAAGATTATCACCCTCCTTGCATCACTGTGGGGGAATCAATTTTGAAGACAGTCCAGCAGTTCAGGTACCTGAACTGACGCCAAGATCATAAGAACATAAGAACATAAGAGAAGCCATGTTGGATCAGGCCAACGGCCCATCAAGTCCAACACTCTGTGTCACACAGTGGCAAAAAATGTTATATACACACATACACTGTGGCTAATAGCCACTGATGGACCTGTGCTCCATATTTTTATCTAAACCCCTCTTGAAGGTGGCTATACTTGTGGCCGCCACCACCTCCTGTGGCAGTGAATTCCACATGTTAATCACCCTTTGGGTGAAGAAGTACTTCCTTTTATCCGTCTTAACCTGTCTGCTCAGCAATTTCATCGAATGCCCACGAGTTCTTGTATTGTGAGAAAGGGAGAAAAGTACTTCTTTCTCTACTTTCTCCATTCCATGCATTATCTTGTAAACCTCTATCATGTCACCCCGCAGTCGACGTTTCTCCAAGCTAAAGAGTCCCAAGCGTTTCAACCTTTCTTCATAGGGAAAGTGCTCCAGCCCTTTAATCATTCTAGTTGCCCTTCTCTGCACCTTCTCTAAAGCTATAATATCCTTTTTGAGGTGCGGCGACCAGAACTGCACACAGTACTCCAAATGAGACCGCACCATCGATTTATACAGGGGCATTATGATACATTATGATCGACAAGGAGATTAATAATAGACTGGCAAAGGCAAACCGTGCATTTGGCCGACAGCATAAACGAGTGTGGAGCAACAAGCATCTGAAAAAGGGCACAAAGATCAATGTTTACAAAGCGGTTGTGATGACAACCCTCATCTACGGCTCCGAATCGTGGGTATTATACTGTCATCATCTGCGACTCCTTGAGCGCTTTCATCAGCGCTGCCTTCGCACCATCCTCAACATCCACTGGAGTGACTTTGTGACCAACACTGAAGTCCTCAAGCGGGCGGAGGTTACAAGCATCGAGGCATCGCTGTTGAAGACGCAGCTGCGCTGGGCAGGGCATATCTCCAGGATGGAAAACCATTGCCTTCCCAAGATTGCCCTGTATGGCGAACTTTCCACCGGCCATCGAAATAGAGGGGCACCAAATAAGAGGTTCAAGGAGTCCTTGAAGAAATCCCTTGGTACCTGTTGCATTAACCATCACCAGTGGTCTGACCTAGCCTCAGATCGCAAAGCATGGAGGCATACCATCCACCAGGCTGTCTCTTCCTTTGAGAACGCACGCATAGCTGGTCTTGAGGACAAAAGGAGATTGAGGAAGAATCGTACTGCTACAGCACCAACCCCAAATCAGACTTTTCCCTGCAGCCACTGTGGCCGGACCTGCCTGTCCCGCATTGGTCTTGTCAGCCACCAGCGAGCCTGCAGCAGACGTGGACTACTGCACCTTTCTTAAATCTTCGTTCGCCAAGTCAAGCTGAGAGAGAGAGAGAGAGAGAGACCTACCAATCCTCTTTTGGTTTTTTCCATTAATTTATAAATCTCTATCGGTTCTTCTATATTTATATCACTATTTTCAATTATCTTTTTAATTTTTGTGTATAAGCCTGCAGATTTTAACCAGTATTTTGCACCTACTGCTTCCTCTAAAGCTTGAAATGGTTTAAAGATATTTGCAGATAAAAAATCCTGTACTCTACTGTATCCTTTTTGTTTAAGAAGTTCCCCCCATCTATAGTCTATGCCTTCCTTTTCCAAAGCTTCCAAAGGCGACCATCTAGATATTCGTTTTAACCACTTTGGCTGCCACTTTCTCCAGACCATTAATGTACTTTTCCTTGGTCCTGTATCCAATTTAAAATCTTTAGTCCATTTATTTGTAAAAATACCAAATTTCCCTACCCCTTTGTTAGTTTCATTTTCAAACCTAACCCATTTCTGATTCCCTTCTCTTTCTATTTCTATCAATGCTTTAAGTTGAAAAGCTGGCAACCCTAGTTGTATTTTCTTCTCAACAGGCCTTACTTCCAGTTAATACATACTTGTCTATTTTAAAAAGAGCAGAATCTCATAATTCAGAACTACCGTCCCCCAATTGAGTTTTACGGTCCTTATACTAGGTGGATGAATAAGGAACTGGGATCCAGCTTCAGTCTCCTTTTGCTGAGTAGGCTGAACAGCGCTGGATACCCTGGGAACACAACTCTGTGCAGAGTTACTCTCGAGCGAGCAGCCCTATTGACTTGCATAGGGCACCGCGTACAGAATCTGGTCTGGAGAAGACAGGGCACATTTTTCCTTTGTGTCCAGCACTGAAAGAGTTAAACCTACAGAGCCGCTTGCTGGAGAGGCCAAGCAAGGCGGGACGGAAAAGAGGAGAGGCTCCTGTCTTGGAAGGAGGAAAAATAGAACAAGGCCTGCAGAGATGCAACAGCAGGGAAAAGCCTTTGCAACTGGATTGCTGTTTCCTTAGCGGTGAGTCATTGGGGGAATCCCAAGTTTGAGATCTTGGACGGGAGGAAGGCTGGGGTCATTCTCGGCCACAGGTTGCCAGAGGGTTGCCAACTCCCAGATGGCAAATTCTAGACATGGGGGGTGCATCTCAGGAAATGCCAATTTTGAGGACAGGGAACAGGAACCTGAGATGGGAACAAGCCCAGAGAGCCCTCTCTCCAATACAAAGGTTCCCCCCCACCAGGGATCTGACCTTTATTAGCTAGAGGTCGGTTGTAGTCCTAGGGGAACTTCAGGGTGGTTGGTAGTCCTGTTAGGAACCAGGTTTGCTCCACTTTGTAAGCAGAATTTGTATGGGAGGGGAGTGGTAATGTCTTTCAGTATAAGAAAGTTTAAATGTCTTCATCTAGATCAGGACGGGGAGCTGTGTTAGTCTGGAGCACAAGATTTTGGTATCTGAAGAAGTGAGCGGTGACTAACAAGCTCCTTCCCTGCCACAAATGTTGTTAGTCTTTCAGGTGCTGCTGAACTTTACTCTTTTCTTAGGTATGAATCTGACATTCTGTTGCTGGTCATTTTAGTCCGCAAAGAAACAAGAAGCAGGCCTTTGTTTTGGTTGGATGAGTAAAAAAGGGGAAAAGAGACTCCTGTCTGAACCGCAGCCCCATCCTGACACTCTGATGCCTTCCCAGTGTGGGGTGAGGGGCTACCAGCAGGTGTCCCAGGCCTGCCCAGCAGAAGAGAAGAAAATCTTTAAGAAATAGGTTTTGAAGGTGCAGAGAACAATGCCAGCAAAGATCATGGGAGCACCACCAATGCCCCCCATCACAGCATGAGGCAACTCCACTCTGACAGGCAGAGAGGGCAAGCAACCCCTCTCCCCCGAAGGCAACACAACAGGGAGAAACACAAGGGCACAATCCCAGGAGCTGTGGGTTCAGGTCTTGCTAAGCTAAAAGGATTACTGAAGGAGGATAGGAAAATGGCTGAGAAGCTGAATGCATTCTTTGCCTCCGTCTTCACTGTGGAAGATGAGAAGTGTTTGCCCACTCCAGAATCAATAATTTTGGAAGGGGTGTTGAAAGACCTGAGTCAGATTGAGGTGACAAAAGAGGAGGTCCTACAACTGATAAACGAATTAAAAACTAAGTCACCAGGTCCGGATGGCATACATCCAAGAGTTCTGAAAGAACTCAAAGGTGAACTTGTGGATCTTCTGACAAAAATCTGTAATCTTTCATTGAAATTTTCCTCCATTCCTGAGCAAATGTCACCCCCATCTTTAAAAAGGGTTCCAGAGGAGATCCGGGAAATTAAAGGCCAGTCAGTCTGACTTCAATACCGGGAAAGTTGGTAGAAACCACTATCAAGGACAGAATGAGTAGGCACATTGATGAACACGGGTTATTGAGGAAGACTCAGCATGGGTTCTGTAAGGGAAGATCTTGCCTCACTAACCTGTTACATTTCTTTGAGTGGGTGAACAAACATGTGGACAAAGGAGACCCAATAGATGTTGTTTACCTTGACTTCCAGAAAGCTTTTGATAAAGTTCCTCATCAAAGGCTCCTTAGAAAGCTCGAGAGTCATGGAGTAAAAGGACAGGTCCTCTTGTGGATCAAAAACTGGCTGAGTAATAGGAAGCAGAGAGTGAGTATAAATGGGCAGTCTTCGCAGTGGAGAACGGTAAGCAGTGGAGTGCCACAGGGCTCACTACTGGGTCCAATGCTCTTTAACTTGTTCATAAATGATTTGGAGTTGGGAGTGAGCAGTGAAGTGGCCAAGTTTGCAGATGACACTAAATTGTTCGGGGTGGTGAGAACCAGAGAGGATTGTGAGGCACTCCAAAGGGTGCAGGCTGTTGAGGCTGGGTGAGTGGGCATCAACGTGGTAGATGAGGTTCAATGTGGCCAAGTGCAAAGTAATGCACATTGGGCCCAAGAATCCCAGCTACAAATACAAGTTGATGGGGTGTGAACTGGCAGAGACTGCTCAAGAGAGAGATCTTGGGGTCGTGGTAGATAACTCATTGAAAATGTCAAGAAAGTGTGTGATTGCAATAAAAAAGGCCAACGCCATGCTGGGAATTATTAGGAAGGGAATTGATAACAAATCAGCCAGTATCATAATGCCCCTGTATAAATCGATGCTGCAGTCTCATTTGGAGTACTGTGTGCAGTTCTGGTCACCACACCTCAAAAAGGATATTATAGCATTGGAGAAAGTCCAGAAAAGGGCAACTAGAATGATTAAAAGGTTGGAACACTCTCCCTATGAAGAAAGGTTGAAACGCTTGGTGCTCTTTAGCTTGGAGAAACGGGGTGACATGATAGAGGTTTACAAGATAATGCATGGGATGGAGAAAGAAATACTTTTCTCCCTTTCTCACAATACAAGAACTCATGGGCATTCGATGAAATTGCTGAGCAGTCGGGTTAAAACGGAAAAATGGAAGTACTTCTTCACCCAAAGGGTGATTAACATGTGGAATTCACTGCCACGGGAGGTGGTGGCGGCTACAAGCATAGCCAAGAGAGGATTGGATAAAAATATGGAGCAGAGGTCCATCAGTGGCTATTAGCCACAGTGTGTGTGTGTGTGTATATATAATTTTTTTTTGGCCACTGTGTGTTGGACTGGATGGGCCATTGGCCTGATCCAACATGGCTTCTCACCTTTTAGTTGCTAGGAGACCCAGAAAGGAGTACCCATGTTGATTGAATGGCCCAAATGCCATTTTGGCTAGTCCCTCACTCCCCCTCCACCCCCTCCATCCATCATCTCCATGATGATGGATGCTACAGTCTAGGAAGAGCCTGGAGATAGTCTCAAATTTCAACTGATCTCCAGACTACAATCAGTTTGCATTTAGAAAATGGCTGTTTAGAGTGTCTTTGTGTCATTATACCCTGCCCTCTTCAGGCTCCAGCCCCAAATTTCCTGGAATTTCCCATCCTGGAATTGGCAACCTTGTGTCTTAGTAGCCATCCAAAGTTGTTGAAGGATTGCACTTAGGCTTGTTCCTAAAAGAGCTGGACTCTGGAAAATGATCCTTCTGTCAGGATGAGTTTAAATATGGGACTAGGAGAAAACTGTGATTCTTCTCTAGATGAAAGACTTGTTACCTCCGCCCTGCTTCTTCAAAGGGAAAGAAGCTCCAAGGGATACTGTTCACCTGGGTTGGTTCCCCTTGGAAGGAGAAAGCCGTGGAGCCTTTTGGTGTCTTGTTATTATTTGATTTAATGACAAATGTCCTGGTAGAGCTGAGCACAGAGGAATTCCCTCAGAGTGGCAGCAGCAGCTATCCCACAGCAGATGCCCAGAGGGAGTGTTTCTGTACCTCAACCCTCTTGAGTCAAATCGCAGCCAAAGCCTGCTTTTCTCTCCCCATCTCAGCTGTTTGTCCTTCATGCAGACATATTCCTGCCCCTTCTCCTTGGCTGGATGCTTGGACAGAGCTCTTGCCTAACACTTCAGGCCTGCCAAAGAGATGTATACAATGGTAAAGCGGTCACAGTCCCTCTTGTTCTTTTGGAATTAGAGATGCTTAACTTTCCCAAATAACCACGGAGGCATATACAAAAATGTTTGGTGAGAAAAATGATATTAAACATGGTCCACAAACCACAATAAGCCCTTTTGTTCTGATCCACCAGGCAACTCTCATGTATCTCTTTAAAAGAAGATGATATTGGATTTATATCCCGCCCTCCACTCCGAAGAGTCTCAGAGCGGCTCACAATCTCCTTTCCCTTCCTCCCCCACAACAGACACCCTGTGAAGTGGGTGGGGCTGAGAGGACTCTCACAGCAGCTGCCCTTTCAAGGACAACTCCTGCGATAGCTATGACTGAACCAAGGCCATTCCAGCAGGTGCAAGTGGAGGAGTGGGGAATCAAAACCGGTTCTCCCAGATAAGAGTCCGGATACTCAACCACTGCACCAGACTGGCTATCTCTTTAGCATATGAAAGGGAATTGAAAACAAAGCCAGTATCATAATACCCCTGTATAAATCGATGGTGCGGTCTTATTTGGAATACTGTGTGCAATTCTGGTCACCGCACCTCAAAAAGGACATAGCATTGGAAAAAGTGCAGAAAAGGGCAACTAGAATGATTAAAGGGTTTTAACACTTTCCCTATGAAGAAAGGTTAAAACGCTTGGGGCTCTTTAGCTTGGAGAAACATTGACTGCGGGGTGACATGATAGAGGTTTACAAGATAATGCATGGGATGGAGAAAGTAGAGAAAGAAGTACTTTTCTCCCTTTCTCACAATACAAGAACTCGTGGGCATTCAATTAAATTGCTGAGCAGTCAGGTTAAAACAGATAAAAGGAAGTACTTCTTCACCCAAAGGGTGATTAACATGTGGAATTCACTGCCACAGGAGGTGGTGGCGGCTACAAGCATAGCCAGCTTCAAGAGGGGATTGGATAAAAATATGGAGCAGAGGTCCATCAGTGGCTATTAGCCACAGTGTGTGTGTGTGTGTGTGTGTGTGTATACAATTTTTGGCCACTGTGTGACACAGAGTGTTGGACTGGGTGGGCCATTGGCCTGATCCAACATGGCTTCTCTTATGTCCAGTGGTGTATCTCCATTCTCGTTTTATTTTCCATGTGACTGCCTGTGTCTCTCCTCCCCAGGGAGAAGTCTCACTTCACAGCTAAGCAACTAAGAGAAGGGGAAAGAAATGGAAGAGCAGAACCCAGAAGGACCTGGAACTGTCAAAACAGCAAGGAAAGGCCCCCAATCCACCCAAGCTAGGAGTGGTGTTAAATTGTGGGAAAGCCCAGTGCCAGACTCTGCAATCTCAGATGTACACTGCTGACACTTCTGGCAGTTCTACTACTGTAATGTCAGTGGGCCCTGAGAGGTTTGCAGGCAGCTCCATGGACTTTGAAGCCACTGGCTGAAGCCAGAGAGGCGCACCAAGAAGCAGATCCTGGACCTGGTGATCCTGGTGCAATTCCTGACTCTCCTGCCCCAGAAAATATAGTGCTCAGTCACACTTCTAGTTTGGGTGGGATGGGGGCATTTCCTTGCTCTCTTGCCAGTTTGTCAAATGCACCCCCTGTTCACTCAATAAATAGTCCATTGGTCCTCATTGGTTCCGTTTATTTTAGGCTTCAGGTAGTGAGAGAGGTCGGACTATGTCCGAGTTAAGACTAACAAGTATCAAAGCGGTAGGAATAATATACTTTGCCAGAAGCGATAGCCCACGCCACCTCCCCGCCATTTCTCACAGTCCCCTTTTTCTTTGAGAACAATAGTGGTTCACACTCTATTCTCAAGGCTACATACTTGATATAAATTGTTGCTGCAGCTCTACTCTATCTCTAGTCAAAACAGCAGGTGCAGAGTTTGAAAGCTTTCGAAAATGATAAGGCATAAGAAAACATTTCTCAGGATTAACTCTATCATGGCAAGGGCCTTGACACAGTTCCAGGTGCTTCTGGGTTCTGCTCTTCCATGTCTTTCCCCTCCTCTTAAATCACCCCTGACTATGTATAGATGTCATCAATCACTTGGTTATGAAGAGAGACTTCTTTGGAGGGAAAGAGAGACACAGACAGTCACATGAAAAATAATAGAGAATGGTGATATACCTCTGAGCATCACAAACCTTCATATGAACAGGAGACACGTGAGAATTTCCCTGGTGGATCAGAACAAAAGGGCTTCTTCTGGTTTGTAGACCAGGGTTAATATCATTTGTATATTACAAACCAAGCAATTTTACATATGCCTCCATAGTTACATATGCCAGAAAGGTAAGTGTCTCTGACTCTTTAAGGATAATAACAAGCTTAGCTCCTCATTGCATTGGCTCAGATAATAAATTTTCTAGTAGAAGAGGCTGCTGAACTCTCCCATTTGGAGGACTAACACTTGTACAGATGTCTGATGGAATCTTCATGATAAGGCTAGGTATCATTGCTTGAAATGGACACATCTGGAGGGAATCCCCTCAACTGGTCTGCCTCACCTGCTGTTCTCCTCTGCCTGACAGGAGGAAACCTTCAACCAGGGCCACTGCCTGGGAACTGGTCTCCAGCCCATATCCTCTGTCTGTAATTCTAGGAAAGCCCAGTGCTAGATATCTGTGATCTGCTAACTGAAATCTCAGAGGTACACTGGTGATGCTTCCAGCAATCCCGCTATCATGAGGCTGCTATGTGACCTTTGCAGCCACTGGCTGGAGCTGGAGAGCTGCACCAAGAAGCAGATCCTGGACCCGGCTGCTAGTCCTCTACTTCCCCCGGCCTACACAGACTTTGCCAATGTCTTTGAGGAAAAGGGGGCCAACCAGCTCCCCCTGCACCGGCCTTATGACTGCGCCATCAATTTGGTACCGGCACCCCTGCCTATGGGGCGGCTCTACCCCATGTCCGAACCAGAGCTAGCAGTCCTGTGGGACTTCCTCACCAAAAACCTGGAACAGGGTTTCATCCGGCCATCCACGTCTCCACTGTCCGCCCCTGTTCTCTTTGTCAAGAAGAAAGGCGGCGAGCTCCGGCCCTGCAATGACTACTGGGCCCTGAACAAAATCACCGTCCGAGACCGCTACCCTTTGCCACTGATCCCAGAACTACTGGATCGTCTTAAGAGGGCCCAGGTCTATACCAAGCTGGACCTCCGAGAACTGTACAACTTGGTGCGGATCCATGCAGGAGACGAATGGAAGACGGATTTCGGGACCCACTATGGCCATTACAAGTATCTCGTGATGCCCTTCGGCCTGACCAATGCCCCCGCTGTCTTCCAAAGGCTGATGAATGACATCTTCCACGACCTGCTCAACTGCTTTGTGATCATTTAGTTAGATGACATTTTAATTTAGTCCCAAAGCCCCGCCCGGCACACAGGGCATGTCCGCCAGGTCCTGCAACGCCTGCGCGAGCATGGTCCCTACGCCAAGCTAGAGAAGTGTGCCTTCGACTTAACAGCAGTCGAGTTCCTTGGCCACATCATCTCACTCCATGGGACTCGGACAGACCCAAACAAAGTCAAGGCGGTCCTGACCTGCCAGACGCCGTGAAACCGCAAGGATGTACAGCAGTTCCTTGGCTTTTCCTATTATTACCGCCAGTTCATCCCTGTCTATGTTGATGTAACCACGTCTCTGACCCAGCTCCTCCGGCCCAAAGAGCCATTTCACTGGACTCCAGAGGGAGACCATGCCTTCACCACCCTGAAAACCTGCTTCACCACCCTGAAAACCTGCTTCACCACCAAGCCGCTCCTGCGTTATCTAGACCCGCAGCTGCCTCCAGCGTGGCCCTCAGTGCAGTGCTATCCCTGCAGGAGGACCCAGCCACTACGTCCCTGAGCATACTACTCGCGGCAGCTGACGCCCATAGAGCGCAACTACACCATCTGGGAGTGGGAACTCCTGGCCATCAAGACCACCTTTGAGGTTTGGAGGCATCACCTTGAAGGGGCCCGCCACCCCATCCAGGTCCTGACTGCCCACCGGAACCTGGAGCATCTACAGACTGCTCAACGCCTCACCCAGAATCAGATCCAGTGGTCCCTCTTCTTTTCCTGGTTTGACTTCCGGATTACCTCCATCCCGCAGAACCAGAACCGGAAAGCGGACGCCCTCTCCTG
Organism: Heteronotia binoei; assembly: GCF_032191835.1. NCBI lineage: Eukaryota > Metazoa > Chordata > Lepidosauria > Squamata > Gekkonidae > Heteronotia > Heteronotia binoei. Next base: position 178,759 of record NC_083228.1, on the reverse strand, counting down.
AAAACCAACTGGGCTCATCCTTGCACCCTCGGTCTTCACTGCCACCACGACTTGCCCGACCTTGCCTGCAGACATCCAGGCCAGCAAGGCCCAAGACCCCTCGGCTCAGCAATTCCTCCTGGAAGTGCAAGATGGCCCGGCCGGGGACCTCTCTACCTGCCAAGGTCTCCTCCTGCACCGTGGGTGCGTATACATGCCTCCGGGACCCCTCCGGGCCGACATGTTCCGCCTGACCCATGACTCCCTCCCTGCAGGGCAGTTCGGCCAACACAAGACCCTGCACCTGCTCACACGGGAGTTTTGGTTGCCTCACGTCCGTGCCGACGTGGCCTGCTATGCTGGTTCCTGTGAGGTCTGCCAGCGGGCCAAGGATGTACCGGCTAAGCCCCCAGGGCTTTTGCATCCCCTACCCATGCCTGCAGGACCTTGGGACATCGTCTCCCTGGACTATCACCAAGCTCCAGGTCCAAGGGGCACACTTGCATTCTGGTGATGGTGGACCTCTTCACCAAGATGGCTCATTTTGTTCCATGTCCCAAGCTGCACATGGCTCCTGAAACAGTCCAGCTTTACCTCCTGCACGGGCTCCTGGCACACATCTTTCGCCTGCACGGGCTCCTGGCACACTTGATCTCAGATCGAGGCCCCCAGTTCACCTCCCGATTGTGGCAAGCCCTGCACTCCAGCTTAGGCACCCAGGTGCATTTGTCCTCAGCATACCATCCCCAAATGGATGGGCAGACCGAACGCACCAACGCCATACTGGAACAATACCTGCATTGTTACACCAGCTACCAGCAGGATGACTGGGCTGCCTTGCTACCCCTGGCCGAACTTGCCTACAGCAACGCTGTCCATGCAACAGACCCCATTTGCAGCCACCTATGGGTACCACCCTCGCTTCTTCCCCACAGTCCTGCCCCCCAAAGCAGTCCCTGCTGATGCGCACCTGCAGGAACTCTGGACTCTCCAGGACTTGCTCCGAGAGCAGCTCCAACATCTCCAAGCAGCTCCAAGAGGCCCATAAGATAGCTGCCAACTGAAAGTGACAGGTGGGGCCCCCAATGAAGCCCGGGGACCACGTCTGGCTCTCCACCCGTTACCTATGTCGGCCTGGCCGGTCTCGCAAGCTTAACCCTCGTTTTGCGGGGCCTTGCCTGTTCACGAACCAAATCAACCCCATTGCTTTCTGGCTACAGTTGCCGGCCACCCTCTGCATCCACCTGGTCTTCCATCGGTCCCTCCTTGTTCCTGCTACACCACCGGATCCCATCTGACCACCACCTCCAGCGCTGCCTCCTCCTGTCCTGGTCTATGATGAGGAGGAATACAAGGTCCACCAGCTCCTGGACTCCCGAATCCACCGCGGGGACCTCCAGTACCTTGTGGACTGGGAAGGCTATGGCCCCAAGGACCGTTCATGGGAACCCGCGGACAACCTACACGCCCCTGACCTCATGCACAGTTCCACTTGGCCTACCCTGACCGGCCTGGCCCGTCTGTGGAGGATGGGTCCTGTGGGGGGGGGATAGTGTCATGAGCCCTGACGAGGAAGAGCTGGAAGGGTTAACAGACCTGGAAGAGTTGCCAACCAGTTCCTCAGCTGAACAAACAGCAGCTGGCCCATCAATCACTCTCCAGGCACCAGTGTCAGCTGTTGACGATCAATCTCCTCCAAGCTCTCCTCCTCTCATCTCAAGAGTTCGAAGCAGGCTCTGGAAAGAACTTTCAGAGCAAAGACATGAGGCACGCCGATGCTTCAGATCTCTCAGCCCTGAGTTCTAGCAGAGTCACTGCCACCCAGGGAGCAGGCTGATTGAGACTCCCATATAGCTCCCACCCAGGACCTGGTAACCTTGTGGAAGCAACAAGTCTATTCTCTGGCTTGCATCCACGCTCCTTCCTGATTCCTGATTCTGACCTGCTTGATTTCCTTGGCACCCTGACCTTTTGGCTTTTGGACATTGACTTCTGATTCCAGTTTGTGATTCTGCACTCGTGACTTGGCTCCTGCTTGACTTCCTGGACTTTGACCTTGGACTGGCTTTGAACTCCTGCCTGCCTGCACCCAGAGAATGTGACACTGGGGGTCAAGCACCTCCCCTCCAGGTCAAGTTTGTTTAGCCCTGCCTTCAGAGAGGAGGAGCTATGATCCCAAGAATGAGGATTGGCCCACTCCTGGGACCACTGGAGAACTATATCATCACAATGCCTGCAATTGACATTTAAGAAGAACTCATAGCCAAAGATGTTATGAAAATGCTAATGAAAAAAACAGTGACAGAATGGTAGGACACCAATCAAATTGCCATCACAGAATGCCTTCTTCTAACTCTCATCTTGTTGGCACAAGTCCTCTCTGACAGTTCTTCCAATATAATGCTTAAATGCATTCCTTATTGTCAGTTGGCATGTAGCTGTGTTACAGTGTCTTGATTCTCTTAAAGGGATAGATCCAAGTGGGCAGCTGTGTTGGTCTGAAGTAGTTGAACAAAGCAGAAGTCAAGTGCACCTTTAAGACCAACCAAGTTTTATTCAGAACGTAAGCTTTCATGTGCTCTCTAAGCACACTTCATCAGACGAGGGAATCAGTTATTGATCTCACAATACCTGATCCCCTCATCTGATGAAGTGTGCTTAGAGAGCACACGAAAGCTTACGTTCTGAATAAAACTTGGTTGGTCTTAAAAGTGCAACTTGACTCCTGCTTTCTTAAAGGGATAGTTACATTCATTCATAGAATATATAAAAACTCCGCATTTTGGTTCAGCCCATAAGGTTCATATGTTTTTAATCTATAGATTCAAAAGGCTTCCCATTGCATTAACAATGTCTAAACATCTTCTCTATTGTGAGGGGGTTTTAGTAAATTTATGTATTTATTTATTTTAGTAAATTTCTATTCTGCCCATTCCCCGTAGGGCTCAGGGCGGAGTACAACATATAATAAAGCAGTAAAATGCAATTAAAACATTTAACAAAAAAATACAAGTCTTCACATGTGTGTCCCTTTTCTATATAATGCATCACAAGTGGAGCATCCTCATTCTTATTTCTATAATGTTGTTTATGTTCATAAATAAAATAATACAGGTCTGTATGGAATGTGTGATGTATCTTACATAAAGTAATTGACACAGGTGTATTATGTATACAACCGGTGTACTATTACAGTTGGAAAAGTGTCTACTGTATGTTCGCCTAGTGGATGACTAAATGGGCACACAGAACAATTTCCTCATTTAAAGTGTCCCAGGGTCTTGGGTCTAATTCTGATCACAGACACAATATCTGACCTCACAGTTGTGTTTCTTATGCTCTTGGTTTTTTAAAAACAAATACACAGTATCGTCTCACAACCAAGTATCTCAGCAACTACATTCCAGTGCCTGCATGTTGTTGTTTTTTAGTTGAACTAAAGCACATGTTTTATTTATTTATTTACATACTTACTTTCCATTTATATCCAGCCCATTCCAAACGGACTCAGGGCAGTTAACACATGATGTTGGTGCTCCTGGATTTTAGCTTCTCTACTAGCAATTCATTTCTGCTAATGCTTTCTGCTTGATATTTTGCTTTACGAATATCCTCCGTGGGTCAGTTGTTCGATCATCCTCTGTAGGTCAGTTGTACGAATATCCTCTGTGGGTCAGTTGGATGCCCTTATAAAGTCCAGTTATTTAGCTGAGTTCCCTTTTTTAATTATAAAAGCTGTCCATATGGCAAATGATGCTTGAGTTGGGGTAGGTGGAATTATTTAAAATGTAATTATGAGCTTTTGCCTGTAGTTTTGGTATATGATTTTAAAGCTAATCTATTGTCCACTCTTATATACTATAGTATCGAAGAAAGTAATAGCATTTTTATCTCTCTGACATGTCAACTAAACAATGTCATGGATTGTATTAATCCAATTTATAAAATCATCCACTCTCTCAATTTGTAAAAATAATTTGTAAAAATATAATTAATGAATCTTTTGAACATCCGGAATGATCTCTCGCTCACACACACAAACAAACATACACACACACACACAGAAGACCAAAGTATAAGACAGAATTTGGTGAAGTCAAACAACAGCCTTACATCCAAAGAAAGGCTGGAGAGTTGCTCAAGAGGATCCCACAATTATATTTTCTTCCCAAATGAGCTGTCCAAGAGTAGCCTTTATGGTTATGTCAAGGGAGCAGGCAAGGAATAGCCATGTTCTGAGCAACATTTCTTTGGTAGAATCATACAGCCCACTGGGTAAGGAGGGGGGAAGCCTTCTGGGGGCCTGAAATCTAGAATCTCAAAAGCTCCTTCTGGGCAAGAGCTCAGCTGTGGTTCTTCAGGAGGTTAGGTATCCTTAAATTCTAGATATTCTGGATGGTTAAAATCAGTCAAGCTGAATGAGGCCAAAGGACCATCAATCCTTTCCTCCTGCAATCACATAGATGCCTTTGGAACTTACCAGCCATCCTACATGCTAACAGAATTGTTCTCTTTATTCCAGCAGAGGATGTTCAGAGGAACGAGGACGGTGGGGAACTTCTGTAAATGCCACATAGTGTTAAAAATGAAGACTTGAAAGAAAACAACAGGAATCGAGGCAGACCTAAGAGAAAGAAAGGTAGCTGTATGCTTAACAAGGGAGATAGGCGACAGTGTAATGTGCATTTTCCAAAGGACAGGATAATGAAGGCAAGTAAATCCCTTCAGTGTGGAAAGTACTTCAAAAATAGATCACAGCTCTTTGTGCACCAAAGAACCCACAGAAGGGAGAAACCTTTTGAATGCTTAGAGTGTGGGAAAAGATTCAGTGAGAGGGGGAATCTTCAAAAGCATCAGAGAATCCACACAGGGGAGAAACCTTTCGAGTGCTCAGAGTGTGGAAAGAAATTCAGTCAGAGTGGCTCTCTTCACCAGCACCAAAGAACCCACACAGGCGAGAAACCTTTTAAATGCGTAGTGTGTGGAAAGAAATTCAGTACTAGCTGCAATCTTCAAAGGCATCAGAGGACCCATACAGGCGAGAAATCTTTTGAATGCTCAGAGTGTGGAAAGAAATTCAGTACTAGCTGCAATCTTCAACGGCATCAGAGAACCCACACAGGGGAGAAATCTTTTGACTGTTCAGAGTGTGGAAAGAAATTTAGTCAGAGTAGGCATCTTCAGCTGCATCAAAGAGCACACACAAAGGAGAAACCTTTTGAATGCTTGGAGTGTGGAAAGACATTCAGTACTAATTGCAGTCTTCAGCGGCATCAGATAACTCACACTGGGGAGAAACCTTTCAAATGCTTGGACTGTGAAAAGAAATTCAGTCAGAGTAGGCACCTTCAACTGCATCAAAGAACCCACACAGGAGTGAAACCATTTGAATGCTCAGAGTGTGGGAAGAGATTCAGTCAACATGGCCATCTTCAACAGCATCAGAGAATCCACACAGGTGAGAAACCTTTCGAATGCTCAGAGTGTGGAAAGAAATTCAGTCAGAGTGGCCATCTTCAACTGCATCAACAAACTCACACAGGGGAGAAACCTTATGAATGCTCAGAGTGTGGGAAGAAATTCAGTTGGAGTGGCACTCTTCAACAGCATCAGAGGACTCACACAGGGGAGAAACCTTTTGAATGCTCAGAGTGTGGAAAGAAATTCAGTAGCAATGGCAATCTTCGGCAGCATCAAAGAACCCACACGGGGGAGAAACCTTTTGAATGCTCTGAGTGTGGAAAGAGATTCAGTCAAAGTGGTAGTCTTCTGCTCCACAGAAGAACCCACACTGGTGAGAAACCTTTTAAGTGCTCAGTCTGTGGAAAGAGATTTTGTTGGGGTAGCGGTCTTCAGCAGCATCAAAGAACTCACACAGAGGAGAAACCTCTTGAGTGCTCAGACAATACAAAGCCTTGAAAAGATGCAAACTTTGAAAGATATAAAAAGCTTGAATCTATCCAGAAACCTTACCCTAATGGGAAGAAATGCTATCAACGCTCGGACTGTGGAAAGAGCTTTAGCCATGTTCAAAATCTTTTTAAAATCCTACAGGAAACAAAGCAAGGATGGCCAGTAGGTTCTGGTGGTCAAACGATCAATTGATACCTCAAAACTGGCAATAACAGCTCCTTTCCCAAATCCCTTGGAGAAGCAGACAAGTTGAGGGTAACATATCTACAACCTCTCTGCTACAGGTGTAAACATAATCTGAGCAGCGGCATCCTTAATTCTCAAACATGTTCTAGAGGAGCATTTCTCAACCTTAATCCCTCCCCAATCCAGCCTGCTGTGAGCTTTTTGGAGTCTCACCTCTTTGAAGCCCAAAACATTCTGGCAAAAAGATTAATTAGTGTTGGAGAAAAAAGGTTGCATCCCCTAAACCAACAACTCAGTAAATTCTGTCAACCCACCCTCCCTCACAGCATCCAGTATTGTAGAAATAAACCAGTATCGATTAAGTTGACAACCAAACCTGGTGGGGCACAAATTCCCCAGTCCCAGTTATCCTCATCACCCCATCCGCAGTGTCAAGCATCAGTATTTCGAATAATCAAGCTACTGTTTAAATCAAAGACTCGTTTTATTGATAATCCAATACTTGCTCCAAGGAACGAAACCTTGGAAGTGATACAGAATGTTACACAGCATAGCATCTTCAAGGCTACTTCAAAGACAAAGTTTCAGATAACTTCAAAAGCATAACATACAGATGTGAATTGCATAGAAGGTTCAAAGCATACTATCAACTATTCATTTGGGTACTACAACATCTTCTGGTTCCCACACATTTCCAGCTTACTGATATCAGGGGAGAGGCATTTTGCTTTACAATGGTAAGATTACTTGCATATCCTGCATCCTTGAGAGTTACCAGGTAGGGGGGAACTTTGAAGAGGAGTCTTTATTCAGAGAAAGGGGAAAATATAAAAAGAGGGGGGAGAGATGAGCACAGAATACATATTGATTCAATAATCAGAAATATCATGCTTGACACTCAGATTCTCTCAAAAAGAATCAGGAGTAAGATTCCCTCCTCCTGCTCTGAATACCAACACCTCCCCCCAGAGTCCATGAGCCATGAATTACCTGGATTAAGCTCTGTGCCAAGGCTTACATCCCACCTCTTCCTTGTCAGAGCTCCCCCCCACCCCATGAATTCTTCCATTGAGAAAATTCTCTTTCCATCTCTCTACCCAATTTTGGAGAGGTATCTTCATTAGGGTTGCTAACAGGCTTGATTGGGGGAGGGGGAGGGAATCCTACCACATTCCAAGAAGCTTAGTGTTGAAAATAGCATCCCATAAGGCCTCTGTTAAAGGCAGAGAACATTTTTTTTCTCCAGGTAGTTGGCAACCCTGGATTAAATACTACTTGTCCTTCCCCCAACAGCCAGCTTATGTTTGTCTGCCCTTCTGTCTTCAGCTTCCTACCCCCACCCCCAACCTATGAAAGCTATGGCCTAGTTGTGTGATGCCAGCCAGGACTTGGAGGGGCACCCCAAACACTCTTTCCTCCTCTTGGCAACCCACATATTCTCTCCCCTTTCCCTGCTTCATTCTCTATTTCTCAGCCATTCATCAACCTACCTTTTATCTACTCCCCATCTACAGCTATATTTATTTTTTATTTACTACATTTATACCCTACCTGTCTCCACATGGCTCCTTACCTTGATCTGGTCATCTGGATTCAGACCACAGTTACATCCAGAATGGACTATTGTAACACACTGTCCATAGATTCAAGTGAGGTAGCCATGTTGGCCTGAAGCAGCAGGACAACTGAGTCCACTGTCACTTTTAAGATCAACAAAGTTTTATTCTGGATATAAGCTTTCATGTGCATGCACACATCTTGAGGTAAAAGTATGCGTGTCCCTGAAAGCTGATACCCAGAATAAAACCCTGTTGGTCTTAAAGGTGCCACTGGACTCAAACTTTGTTGCACTTACATTGGTCTTCCCTTCAGATCAGTTCAGAAACTCCAGTTGGTGCAGAACACCACAGCTCAGCTATTATCAAGGAGCTAGTTGGAGCATGCATATGATTCCCATCCTAGTCATTTCACTGGTTGCCCATCAATCACTGGCTCAGTTTAAAGCATTGGCTATTAAATAGAAAGCCCTTCATGGCCTAGGAGCCTCATATTTGCCAGACTGCCTCCCCCCAAGTGCCACCACAACAACTTCACTCATTCTGGAGCTGCAACCTGCAAGAGAGCAACATCAACAACTGCCCGCACCTGTGCCTTCTCTGCTGTGGCCCCCACTTTAAAGGATGGCCTGCCTGAAGAAGTCAGGAAGGGTCCTACGTGTCTGGCTTTCTGCAAACCTGAATTATTCAAGAGAGTTGCTCTGTACTAAATGACTCACAAAGTTCCTTGCATAAATTATTAAAGACCATGGTCTGTGCTACTGTGTTTAGCTTGCTGAAACTAGGTTCCTGAGATGTCTCATTTCTTCTGTCATCTTAAGGCTTATGCTTTGCTTCAGTCCTGTTTTTCAGTATCTGTCTGACTTAACAACCCTAACATAAGAACATAAGAGAAGCCATGTTAGATCAGGCCAATGGCCGTGAATTCCACATGTTAATCACCCTTTGGGTGAAGAAGTACTTCCTTTTATCCATTTTAACCTGTCTGCTCAGCAATTTCATCAAATGCCCATGAGTTCTTGTATTATGAGAAAGGGAGAAAAGTACTTCTTTCTCTACTTTCTCCATCCCATGCATTACCTTGTAAACCTCTATCATGTCACCCCGCAGTCGACGTTTCTCCAAGCTAAAGAGTCCCAAGCGTTTCAACCTTTCTTCATAGGGAAAGTGCTCCAGCCCTTTAATCATTCTAGTTGCCCTTTTCTGGACCCTCATCCTATAGTATTGCTTAATGAATGCCTCATCTTGTTGTATTAAGTCATTCTGTGTCATCTGCCTTCAGTCCAAGTGAGAACAGCAGCCTATGAATGACATAAATAAATAATGTCTTGCTGAGGCTGCTCATCTCACCAAGCCCTGCCATCTCCAAGGCTCAACCCCCAAATATCCAGGAATTCTCCAATCACTCATGCCCATTGACTGCCTAACATGCGATGTATTTTACCCCCCATCTGCCATTTCCCCCAGGAGCCTCCCCCTGCTCCAGGTCATTCCAGCTTCCCCTCTGCCCATACAAGAGGGAAGTTCAGGGGAGAGATGAAAACAAGAGGGAAAAAACCCCATTGGCTCTCCTTTTTGGGAGGTTTTTCAACAGAGGCTAGATGGCCATCTGACAGCAATGAAGATCCTGTGAATTTAGGGGGAGGTATTTGTGAGTTTCCTGCATTGTGCAAGGGATTAGACTAGATGACCCTGGAGGTCTCTTCCAACTCTATGATTCTAACCTGGAACTCGCAACCCTGGCAAAGCAGGCCCCCATGAGTCCTTCCTCAAAGGCCAAAACAGCTCTGAAAACACTCTGCTCTGTTGCCCTGCATTTTACTCACAGAAACCCAATTGGAATGCTGTGGTTGCCAAGCAACAGCCACTGAGGGAGTCCATTTCTGAAGAAGACGACAAAGAAGAGGAGATTGGATTTATACCTCATCCTTCACTGGGAGTCTCAGAACAGTTTACAATCTCCTTCCCTTCCCCTGCCCATAACACACTCTGAGAGGTAGATGGGGCTGAGAGAGCTGACAGAAACTGCTCTTGAAATGAACAGCTTGGCAAGAACTTGTGACTCACCCAAGGCCACACCAGCAGCTGCATGTGGAGGAGTAGGGAATCAAACCTGGTTCTCCCAGACTAAAGTCTGCTGCTCTTAACCATCACACCAAAAGCTGCAGGTTGCCATGGAAGTCTTGTTGCCTTGTTGTCTAGCTGAAGTTCCAATATAGACAACTGGGTAACAAGTGAAAAGATTTATTCACCAGGTAGATAAGTAATTACAAAAACCTTTGCAAGAGATCAGACACATTTTCAGGGTGGGTCGCACGGCTGTAGAGTTTACATCCTGTTATTTTAGAAGAAGAGAATGGATTTATACCCTGCCCTTCACTACCCAAAATAGCCTCAAAGCAGCTTATAATCTCCTTTCCATTCCCCTCTCCACAACAGAAACAGAAAGTTAGTGGGCCTGAGAGAGCTATAACAAAAACTGCTTGAGAGGAACGGCTCTGCGAGAACTTGTGACTGATTCAAGGTCACATCAGCATGTGGAGTAGTGGGGAATCAAACCCGGTTCTCTCAGATGAGAGTCTGTGCACAATCATTACACCAAATTGACTCTCCATAAACTGTGGTTTGTGGAAACCACACTTTTCTCAGAGTGTCTTAACCAGACAATCTTGTGTTTTTTGTTGCTGAAGTTTGCTTCTTGCAAAACTGGCTTACAGCTGCATTTTTGCTGATCTTAGCACAGACTGTCCTGCAAGTGAATGCAGGTTCTATGGTGGACGAATATGGCTGCCCTAATGCTCAGATGTACGTTCCTATTGCAGTTCCTCCCTTTGGTCCTCAAGGACCTACTTGGTCCAGGCAGCCTTCCTTAATAGAACATACTTGTCACCTACAGATTGTTTGTGGGGGCATCAAAGCAGGGACAGAACAGCAAAGTAAAGCAGCAGGGCAATTCCAAAGCCCAGAAAATCTTCAAGGGCCACAAAAGTTTGCTTGAGCCACCCAAAATCAGGTAACCAGCCCATTAACCATGACCATAGGTTGAACCTAAGAACCCATCTGAGGGATTGCTGGACTCAGCAAGGTAACTTCATGCTATGCTGGTCCCTATCAAAGGTATCTGCATCTGTGTTATTGACACACATGCAGCATTCCTGACCACTTAAGGCTTAAGTTCCTCCCTTTGAGGCCAGGATAATGTCAAGAGTCAGGCAATTCTGAAGAGCCAGCCAGCTGTCCGACCTCACACTGTTCTTGAGCTAATGACATAAGACTGCCCTTTACCATTTGCAGTGCTCTCTTCTGAAGGGGAATGATGGTCTTTCCTGGCACAGAGGTGGTGGTTGCCCAGGGGATAAAAGGTCACAAACCAGTTTAATTATTCATAGTTTTCCCTGTCAGGGGGGAGTCACCTCTATGATGGGGGGGGGGGTTCTTTGCTGGCATTGCTCTCTGCACCTTCACAACTGATTTCTCAAAGATTTTCCTCCCCTCTGCTGCGCAGACCTGGGACACCAGCTGGCAAGAGTCTCAGGTTGGGGTTGGGGTTCATTCCAGTGCCCTCTTTTTACTCATCCAACCGAAAAAAGGCCTAGTTTTTGTTCCTTTGCAAATTATAATGACCAGCAACAGAATGTCAGCTTCATACTTATGAAAGTAGTCCAGCAGCACCTGAAAGACTAACAAAATTTGTAGCAGAGAAGCAGCTTTCATGAGTCACAGTTCACTTCTTCAGATACTAACATTTTGTTTTTAAAGTGCTGCTGGAATCTTGCTTTTTTTTCTGCTACAGATGGACTAACACGGTGACCCATCTTGATCTAGATTAACACATTTGCCTTCTTGTACTGGAATACATTAGCACCCTCTGTCCCCACAAATTCTGATTACATGGGGTGCAGAACTAGGGGCTAATCGCGATCTGATTCCCTGGAGAAAACCGTCACACTGGGAAGAGGACTCTCTGGCCTTGTTCTCATCTTAGGTGTCCCCTCCCCATCATTAAGAACATAAGAGAAGCCATGTTGGAGCAGGCCAATGGCCCATCCAGTCCAGCATTCTGTGTCACACAGTGGCCAAAAAAAAAAAAAAATCTTCATAAGTGGGGCTAGAAACCTTTCCACTTTGCCCCCCCTAAGCAGCAAGAATACAGAGCGTTACTGCCACAGACAGTTCCAATAATATGCTGTGGCTAATAGCCACTGATGGACCTCTGCTCCATATTTTTCTCCAAACCCCTCTTGAAGCTGGCTGTGCTTGTACCTGCCACCATGTCCTGTGGCAGTGAATTCCACATGTTAATTACCCTCTGGGTGAAGAAGTACTTCCTTTTATCCGTTCTAACCCAACTGCTCAGCAATTTCATTGAATGCCCACGAGTTATTGTATTGTGAGAAAGAGAGAAAAGTACTTCTTTCTCTAGTTTCTCCATTCCATGCATAATCTTGTAAACCTCTATCATGTCACCCCACAGTCGACGTTTCTCCAAGCTAAAGAGCCCCAAGCGTCTTAACCTTTCTTCATAGGGAAAGTGTTCCAACCCTTTAATCATTCTAGTTGCCCTTTTCTGGACTTTTTCCAATGCTATTATATCCTTTTTGAGGTGCGGTGACCAGAATTGTACACAGTATTCCAAATGAGACCGCACCATCGATTTATACAGGGGCATTATGATACTGGCTGATTTGTTTTCAGTTCCCTTCCTAATAATTCCCAGCATGGCGTTGGCTTTTTTATTGCAATCACACACTGTCTTGACATTTTCAGTGAGTTATCTACAATGACCCCAAGATCTCTCTCTTGGTCAGTCTCTGCCAGTTCACACCCCATCAACTTGTATTTGTAGCTGGGATTCTTGGCCCCAATGTGCATTACTTTGCACTTGGCCACAATGAAACTCATCTGTCACGTTGACGCCCACTCACCCAGCCTCAACAGATCCTTTTGGAGTGCCTCACAATCCTCTCTGTTTCTTACCACCCTAAACTTTCTATGCCCCCCCCCCCCCGGAAAGAACACGCAGGGCCTCAAATGCAGCCAGAAAGGGTCCGAAGGCCGGGAGGGAAGGGGAGGGACGGAGCCGGATTTCAGGAAAGGACGTTTCATATGGCTTTTACCCTGTCCCCGAAGTTCTCTGCTCAGGGAAAGGACGAGAAGCTTTTTGCTTTGCAGCGCTGAAAGGGTTAAACTGATAGAGCTGCTTTCTAGACCCGCCGAGCAAGGAGGGGTGGGGGGCGGAAGGGGGGGGGTCTGTTTCATTGCGAAGGCGGACGGGAAGGGCTTCGGAAATGCAACAGCAGGAAAAGCGTTGCAGCCGGATCCTGGGAAGATTTACTCACAAGTAAGTCATTGGGGGAGGAGGATAACTTTTCATTCGGGTAAGCTGAATGTTCGGGGTGGGTGTGTGAGTTTTAAAATGCAATTTTCTTATACATATTGTCGGATAGATGTGTGATTATATCAAAACACTAGTCAGCTGGCAAATTTTAAAAAAAAAACCCTGACTCACACCCCCATGCCCAGGGAAGGAAAAACACCTGCTATTGGGGCAGGGGCGGGAGAATTTGAAATGGCAGCCATCCACCTTGCTTACAGAATCCAACTTCTCCTCCAAGCAGCTGGCAGAAAAAGCCTGGGGGAGTTCTGACAGATACCCAGGTGCTTGCAGGGTGTTGTTCCCAGCTCTCTCAGCCTTTCCTTCAGCCCCTCGATCCCCGCCCCCCCCCCAAAATCTCCCCATCATCCCTCCACTCCTTCCGACCTGCCAGTGTTAGTTTGTGCCAAGCCAGGTCCCTCTGTAGTCCATCAAATATACTAATAACATAGCAAAATTATGGGTCTGGGTAAAAGTCGGATCTACACGGGTCTTCATGAATTCATATCATTTTTACATTGAAATGAAATCAAACCACTGTAATTCTATAGATCCTGTCTTAGACTATAGGCAGGATCACAAAAATCATGCCTCCACGAATTCGTGGCGCCTCAGCAGTGCAAAAACTGGGTTCCAAAGCACGGATCCTCATGAATTCATATGATTTTTATGGTGAAATGAAATCAAACCACCATCATGTTGTAGATCCTCTCTTAGACTATAGGCTGCACCAGAAAAATCATGCCTCCACGAATTTGTGGCGCCACAGCACTGAAAAAACATGTTTCCAAACCACGGATCCTCATGGATCCTCATGATTTTTGCTTTGAGCCACCCCAAGATAACCAGCCAATCACATATCATGTCCATGGGCAGATGTTGCAACAAACAAATCGTGGATCCACAGCTTCGTGGCAGCGCCAGGGACCAAAAACTTGCTTTTGGACCACAGATCCTCATGGATCCATGTGATTTTTGCCTTGGATCCCCCCAAGCCTTCCATCCAGTCGGATATCATGTCCATGGTCAGAATTTCCACCACAGAAATCGTGAATCAACAGCTTCGTGGCAGCGCCAGGGACCAAAAACTTGCTTTTAGACCAGGGATCCTCATGGATCCACGTGATTTTTGCTTTGGATCCCCCCAAGCCCTCCATCCAGTAACATATCATGTCCATGGGCAAAATTTCCACCACAGAAATCGTGGATCCACAGCTTCGGGGCAGCACCAGGGACCAAAAACTTGGGTTTGGACCATGGATCCACATGATTTCTACTTTGGATCCCCCCAGGCCCTACATCCAATCACATATCATGTCCATGGGCAGAGTTTTCACCACAGAAATCGTGGATTCACGGCTTCTTGGCAACGCCAGGGACCAAAAACTTGCTTTTGGACCATGGATCCTCATGGATCCACATGATTTCTGCTTTGGATCCCCCAAAGCCCTACATCCAGGCACATATCATGCGCATGGGCAGAGTTTCCACCACAGAAATCGTGGATCCACGGCATCATGGCAGCGCCAAAGACCAAAAACTTGCTTTTGGACCACGGATCCTCATGGATCCACATGATTTCTGCTTCGGATCCCCCCAAGCCCTCCATCCAGTCACATATCATGTCCATGGGCAGAGTTTCCACCACAGAAATCGTGGATCCACGGCTTCATGGCAGTGCCAGGGACCAAAAACTTGCTTTTGGACCACGGATCCTCATGGATCCATGTGATTTTTGCTTTGGATCCTCCCAAGCCCTACATCCAGGCACATATCATGCGCATGGGCAGAGTTTCCACCACAGAAATCGTGGATCCACGGCTTCATGGTGTCAGAACTTGTAACTTTACTGTATGCTGTTAGCTGAACTGACTCCATGCTGTAACCAGAGACTAACCCAATGTGCCTTGCGCTAGGCCACTAACACAAATTCATGTGCATTTCAAACAAACTGTGATCACTGAAGGATGGCAGATAACCCCTGGTCAACATCCACAGGTGGCCTTTGAAGCCAGGCCGAACAGGCCTTCACAGCGGGACGCTATCCTCTCTCCTGATAACAAATCCTGGGAAAGAGACAGTTGTCTCCAAACCGTGTGAAAGATGGTTTTATTATTGCTTTTAGTATTGCTGCAATGACCGCATAAAATGTAACAAATGCCAGGCCTTGGCATCAGTGTTATCTTGTACCTCTAGCTCTGCAGTTCTCAATAAACGCCTATACTTTTGTAACGAGTTTGGGCCTCGATTGAAGTTTCTCCAGTTCTGACATTATAACACTGATCCCTTTATATTGGGACTTATCCGAACTGGCAACCTGGCTGGATGGCAGCAAAGGCTCCAGACAACGGAGAGCCCAGTGCACCACTGGAGGAGAGGCCGCTGGAACCGGGGGTGAACGCTGTGAGACGCAAAGTCAAGGATCCGGCACACTTCTCCACGGACGCCTTCCCCTCGCAGAGCTGGAGCCCGTGGAAGTCCACCACCCTGATGGACGCGGTGGACGAGAGATACTGGATGCTCGCCACCGGCGCGGGGGGAGACAAGTGGGACCTCGACCAAGATGAGGGACCGATCCCAGGGAGCGGAGACCCGACCCGGGCACTCTGCAACGAGCTGTTAGACTGGGTGAGAGATATCCACGACCAAGTGCATCAGACTCGCGTGCAGATGGCCGAAGAGATGCAACAGCAGTTGGGCGCGATCCGGGACCAGATCCGCGCCCTACAAGGAGCCCTGCCGGTGGCGCCGGCCGGGCCACCCGGCGGAGGGCCCGTCCCCGGGGCCCGCCGCCCCAGGTGACGGGGGTGGCGGCCCCGCCGGGCCCCCAGTGCCAGCCCTGCCGGCCCCGGCGGTGCCAGCAGCTCCGACGGCGCCGGGAGCTCCAGCCGCGCCCCCGGCCCCCGCCGCTCCGGCGGTCCCAGCGCCCATACCAGGCCCTGCCGCCCCGCCTCCACCAGCCCCGGCGGGCCCTCCGCCCGTGGCGCCCGGGGGAGGCGACAGAGGGGGGCCCGCGAGCTGAAGATCACGTTCGATGGGGACGGGGACGAGGTAGAATACTTCACCATCCAGTGCAACAACTTTTTCACGCACTGGGGAGCGAGCTACCCCACGGAAGCAAGCCGCGTGGACCACATCGCCTCCAAGCTCAAAGGGGCCGCGAAGAAATGGTATGTGGGGCTGTACACCGGGCGGAAACCCGAACTAGCCACGGTGGCCGACTTTCTCCAAGGGATGCTACGGCAGTGCGGGGACCCCCTCAGGGAAGAGAAGGCGATCGAAGCGCTCCAGAGGATCGAGCAGGGGAACCGGACCACCCGCGAGTACGCCACCGAATTCATGGCGCACTGCGCGGCGGTGAGGGGCTGGAGCGAGTTGATGAAGTACATGGCGTTCAAGAATGGCCTGAACGTGAACATCCTTGATCGATGTTACCACCAGGGATGACCCGATACTCTGGTGGGCTGGATCCAATTGGCGGGGGAAGTGGAGACGAACCTGCAGCACGTCGGGATGCGACGCCAGCAGCAACTCGGGAAGAAAGGGGGAAAACCAACCCTGTCCACCCCCAAACCCGAGGGGAAGAAAAACCCCGCAACCTCCACCCCCGTCGGGGTCAGCCGGAAATGCTTCAGGTGCGGAGACCCGGGGCACCTCGCCGCCAACTGTCCAGTGAAACCAACGCCGACCCCCCCGCCGCCCAAGCCCTTCGCGGCCACCCCGAAGAAAGGCGGAGGCCGCGCCAAGGAGCCCAGTCGGGGCGCTGTCGCCGCATCCATGGCAATTGATGAGGATATTATCACCATAGAGGAGTCGAGGAGTCGTGGGAACCCGAGCCGGTGGAAAACAACAACGACCTGCTTTAATCGGTGCTGCAAAGCAGGTCCGCGAGTCGCCGGCACCAATGACGGTGAGAGTTACCAGGGAACTTTTATTTATGGCAGTGACTCTATTAAACCCCAGCCTGAAACGCTTTATGCACGCCCGGGCCTTAATAGACTCCGGGTGCACCAGGGACATCATCACCTCATGCGTAGTAGAGGCCCTCGGGCTAACCCGAGCTCCCCTGCCCCACCCCATCCAATTCGAGCAGATGGATGGGTCAGTAATGAGAGGGGAACCGTGCACGCAAGAGACCCAGGCGGTGCCGGTGGGGACGGAGGACCACTGGGGGATAGAAACTTTCGTAATAGCCCCCTCCTCCTCCTTTGACGTAGTAGTAGGATCGGGGTGGCTAGCGAGGCACCAACCGGACATACGGTGGGAGGAACAGATCGTACGCTTCCCCGACTGGCGGTGCGAGCATCGCCACTGGCGAACCGAGTGGGGTCCCAAGGCACCGCCTCAAAACGAGCGACTGTGCCTGACCATAGAGGAGGTGAAATCGATCCTGAAAGAATACCGGGATCTGAAGGGGGCCTTTAGCGAGCAGGAGGCGGATGAACTGCCCCCGCACCGCCCCACTGATTGCGCCATCGAACTGATACCGAGGCAAGACCTGCCAAAGGCCAAACTTTATTCTATGGGCTGGGTGGAGAAGGCGGAACTGCAAAAATTCATAGACAAAAACTTAAAATGGGGATTTATCCGGCCAGCCACGGCCCCCCATGCCGCCCCTGTGTTGTTCTGCAAGAAAAAGGACGGAAGTCTGAGACTTTGCACAGATTTTCGCGGGATAAACTGGATTTCTATGTCCAACGCCTACCCGATCCCGCTGATAAAAGACTTGCTAAGCACCGTAGCCGAAGGAAGGTGTTCACCAAACTCGACCTCCGCGATGCGTACTTCTGCGTGCGGATCAAGGAGGGGGATGAGTGGAAGACGGCGTTTAATACGCCGATGGGACAATTTGAATATCTTGTGATGCCTTTCGGGTTGCCAGGGGCGCCGGGGGTATTCATGAATTTTATCAACGAAGTCTTGAGGGAATATCTGTACAAGGGGGTGGTGGTTTACCTTGATGACATCATTATTTACTCGAAAGACCTCGAGTCGCATGTACTGCTGGTGCGAAAAGTGTTGACCACCCTATACCAAAACAGATTGTATGCAAAACTGACCAAATGCGAGTTCCATAAGATGGAACTAGATTACCTAGGATTCAGAGTGTCCGGGGAGGGATTGGCAATGGACCCCGCGAAAATCCAGGCAGTCCTAGATTGGGAGCCCCCCAGAACCCGACGGCAGCTACAATCGTTCCTCGGGTTCGCAAATTTCTACCGCGGGTTCATTAAGGGGTTTGCCCATGTCATGCTACCCCTTACCGAACTCCTCAAGACGAAAGGGAAGGGGGAGGAGGCGAAAAAACCCGGGGCGCGCTTGGCCTGGTCACCCGAATGCCAGCGCGCCTTCGATGAACTGAAAAGACTGTTCACGAGCGAGCCAGTCCTAGCCCACCACAACGAGCTCAAACCCTTTGTTGTGCAATGCGACGCTTCCGACGTCACGGTGGGGGCCATACTAATGCAGAAAGACGACGAGGGGGGGGCTCCGGCCATGTGCGTACATCTCCCATAAATTCTCCAATGAGCAAAGGAATTGGTCCGTCTGGGACAAAGAAGCATTCGCGGTCACGTTCGCCCTTAAAACATGGCGATCATGGCTGGAGGGAGCTCGGGTCCCATTCGAAATCTGGACAGACCACAAAAACTTCGAAGCCCTAACCGGCCGCCGAAAAATGACCGCGAAGCAGATTCGATGGGCGGGGTTTTTCGCCAAATTTGATTTTGTGTTAAAGCACATCCCCGGCACCAAGAACTTCTTGGCTGATGCGCTCTCGCGCATGCCCCAACATGACAGCCAAAGGGAGGAAGTAATAGACTCACTCATTCCCCCTTCGGCAGTTGCAGGGGGGGTCACCACCCGATCGGGGAAACAAACCGGGGCCCCGGAGCCCAAGGAAAGGGAACGCTTCGTGGCCGAAACGGAAGCGGAGGGAGGGGAGCGGCCCGAAGGTGGTGGAGAAGGGGGAAGGAGGACTCTGGTATCACAAAGGAAAGATCTATGTGCCGAAAAGCCTCCGAAGGGACGTGCTAATGCAGTGCCACTCCAGCCGCCTGGCGGGGCATTTCGGCTATGTAAAAACTTTAAAGTTACTGTGTAGACAATTTTGGTGGCCTCATCTGAAAAGAGACGTGTCGGAGTTTGTAAGCTCCTGCCCCACATGCATCATGGCCAAAAGGAGAGGGGGGAAACCTCCCGGCCACTTAGTCCCCCTCCCCACAGCAAACAGACCCTGGGCGGTAGTCTCCATGGACTTTATAGTCGAACTACCCCCCTCCCAAGGGAAAACAGTAATTCTGGTGGTAGTAGACACGTTTTCCAAACAGGCTCACTTCATCCCTTGCAAAAAATTGCCCACCGCCAAGAGGTTAGCGCAACTTTTCTTCAATCACGTGGTCTGCCTCCACTCATTCCCCGACAAGGTCATTAGCGACCGCGGACCGCAGTTCGTTGCCAACTTCTGGCGGGAGTTTTGTAAAATCGCTGGCATAGAACAGGGGCTTAGCTCCGCTTACCACCCCCAGACGGACGGACAGACGGAGAGGGTAAACGGTCTTTTAGAACAGTACCTCCGCTGCTACATTAATTACCAGCAGTCCAACTGAGTGGCACTCTTAGCTTTTGCTGAATATGGATACAACAATAGCCTGCACAGCTCCACCAAAACGTCTCCGTTCCAGATTGTGAATGGTTATGAGGGGAAACCTTTCCCACACCTCCCTCTACCGGCAGGTTCCCCGGAGCCGACCTCCTGTCAGCAGTGGTGGGAGGGGGTGCAGAAGGGGTGGAAAGTGATTCAAGACAACTTGGAAGAAGCCAAAGCAGAGTACAAGCGGCACTTTGACAAAAAGCACTCCCCCCCCCCCAGTGGGAGTTCAAGGAAGGGGAGAAGGTATTCCTGTCCACTAAGAACCTCCCTCTTCCTCAGGCTTGCCGCAAACTAGCCTACAAGTATCTGGGACCATTCAAGATAAAAAGGGTGATCAATGAGGTGACCGTGGAGCTGGAATTACCCAAACTGCTTAGTAAGATTCACCCTGTTTTTCATTGCAGCCTTCTTCGCAAAGATCCTGGAGCTACATCCTGGCACCCTCGCCCTCCAGAGCCACCTCCTACTCGAGTAAAGGGCCGGAGCCACCATGAGGTGCAGGAAATTCTAGACTCCATGGTCAGGCGCGGGGTACTGTACTACCTAATTCGATGGAAGTACTTTCCCCCGAGTTGTGACGAGTGGGTCAGAGCTAGCGATGTCTCAGCTCCACAACTGTTAAAGAAATTCCACCTACTGTACCCACACAAGCCCGGGGCGAGGCCTTAGGGGGGGCAGTATGTCAGAACTTGTAACTTTACTGTATGCTGTTAGCTGAACTGACTCCAT
This sequence comes from Heteronotia binoei, assembly GCF_032191835.1. Taxonomy (NCBI): domain Eukaryota; kingdom Metazoa; phylum Chordata; class Lepidosauria; order Squamata; family Gekkonidae; genus Heteronotia; species Heteronotia binoei. The sequence continues at coordinate 158,370 of NC_083228.1, read as the reverse complement.
GCTGTAACCAGAGACTAACCCAATGTGCCTTGCGCTAGGCCACTAACACAAATTCATGTGCATTTCAAACAAACTGTGATCACTGAAGGATGGCAGATAACCCCTGGTCAACATCCGCAGGTGGCCTTTGAAGCCAGGCCGAACAGGCCTTCACAACGGGACGCTATCCTCCCTCCTGATAACAAATCCTGGGAAAGAGACCGTTGTCTCCAAACCGTGTGAAAGATGGTTTTATTATTGCTTTTAGTATTGCTACAATGACCGCATAAAATGTAACAAATGCCAGGCCTTGGCATCAGTGTTATCTTGTACCTCTAGCTCTGCAGTTCTCAATAAACGCCTATACTTTTGTAACGAGTTTGGCCCTCGATTGAAGTTTCTCCAGTTCTGACACATGGCAGTGCCAAAGACCAAAAACTTGCTTTTGGACCACGGATCCTCATGGATCCACATGATTTCTGCTTCGGATCCCCCCAAGCCCTCCATCCAGTCACATATCATGTCCATGGGCAGAGTTTTCACCACAGAAATCGTGGATACTCTGCCCATGGACATGATATGTGACTGGATGAAGGGCTTGGGGGGATCCAAAGCAGAAATCATGTGTATCCATGAGGATCCGTGGTCCAAAAGCAAGTTTTCGGTCCCTGGCGCTGCCACGAAGCCGTGGATCCACGATTTCTGTGGTGGAAACTCTGCCCATGCGCATGATATGTGCCTGGATGTAGGGCTTGGGGGGATCCAAAGCAGAAATCATGTGGATCCATGAGGATCCATGGTCCAAAAGCAAGTCTTTGGTTCCTGACGCTGCCACGAAGCATGATATGTGCCTGGATGTAGGGCTTGGGAGGATCCAAGGCAAAAATCACATGGATCCATTAGGATCCGTGGTCCAAAAGCAAGTTTTTGGTCCCTGGCACTGCCACGAAGCCGTGTATCCACGATTTCTGTGATGAAAACTCTGCCCATGGACATGATATGTGACTGGATGGAGGGCTTGGGGGGATCCGAAGCTAAAATCACGTGGATCGATGAGGATCCGTGGTCCAAAAGCAAGTTTTTTGTCCCTGGCACTGCCACAAAGCCGTGTATCCACGATTTCTGTGATGAAAACTCTGCTCATGGACATGATATGTGATTGCATGGAGGGCTTGGGGAGATCCGAAGCAGAAATCATGTGGATCCATGAGGATCCATGATCCAAAAGCAAGTTTTTGGTCTTTGGCGCTGCCACGAAGCCGTGGATCCACGATTTCTGTAGTCGAAACTCTGCCCATGGATATGACATGTGGCTGTATGGAGGGCTTGGGGGGGTCTGAAGCAAAAATCACATGGATCCATGAGGATCCGTGGTCCAAAAACAAGTTTTTGGTCCCTGGCGCTGCCACAAAGCTGTGGATCCACATTTTCTGTGGTGCAAACACTGCCTATGGACTTGATAAGTGACTGGATGGAGGGTTTTGGGGGATCCGAAACAGAAATCATGTGTATCCATGAGGATCCGTGGTCCAAAAGCAAGTTTTTGGTCCCTGGCGCTGCCACGAAGCCATGAATCCACGATTTCTGTAGTCGAAACTCCGCCCAAGGACATGACATGTGGCTGTATGGAGGGCTTGGGGGGGTCTGAAGCAAAAATCACATGGATCCAAGAGGATCCGTGGTCCAAAAGCAAGTTTTTGGTCCCTGGCGCTGCCACAAAGCTGTGGATCCACATTTTCTGTGGTGCAAACACTGCCCATGGACATGATAAGTGACTGGATGGAGGGTTTGGGGGGATCAGAAGCAGAAATCATGTGTATCCATGAGGATCCGTGGTCCAAAAGCAAGTTTTTGGTCCCTGGCGCTGCCACGAAGCCTTGGATACACGATTTCTGTGGTGCAGACTCTACTCATAGACATGATATGTGACTGGATTGAGGGCTTGGGGGGATCCAAAGCAGAAATCATGTGGATCCATGAGGATCCGTGGTCCAAAAGCAAGTTTTTGGTCCCTGGCGCTGCCACGAAGCCGTGGATCCACGATTTCTGTAGTCGAAACTCTGCCCATGGATATGACATGTGGCTGTATGGAGGGGGGGTCTGAAGCAAAAATCACATGGATCCATGAGGATCCGTGGTCCAAAAGCAAGTTTTTGGTCCATGGCGCTGCCACAAAGCTGTGGATCCACATTTTCTGTGGTGCAAACACTGCCTTTGGACTTGATAAGTGACTGGATGGAGGGTTTTGGGGGATCCGAAACAGAAATCATGTGTATCCATGAGGATCCGTGGTCCAAAAGCAAGTTTTTGGTCCCTGGCGCTGCCACGAAGCCATGAATCCACGATTTCTGTAGTCGAAACTCCGTCCAAGGACATGACATGTGGCTGTATGGAGGGCTTGGGGGGGTCTGAAGCAAAAATCACATGGATCCAAGAGGATCCGTGGTCCAAAAGCAAGTTTTTGGTCCCTGGCGCTGCCACAAAGCTGTGGATCCACATTTTCTGTGGTGCAAACACTGCCCATGGACATGATAAGTGACTGGATGGAGGGTTTGGGGGGATCAGAAGCAGAAATCATGTGTATCCATGAGGATCTGTGGTCCAAAAGCAAGTTTTTGGTCCCTGGCGCTGCCACGAAGCCTTGGATACACGATTTCTGTGGTGCAGACTCTACTCATAGACATGATATGTGACTGGATTGAGGGCTTGGGGGGATCCAAAGCAGAAATCATGTGGATCCATGAGGATCCGTGGTCCAAAAGCAAGTTTTTGGTCCCTGGCGCTGCCACGAAGCCGTGGATCCACGATTTCTGTAGTCGAAACTCTGCCCATGGATATGACATGTGGCTGTATGGAGGGGGGGTCTGAAGCAAAAATCACATGGATCCATGAGGATCCGTGGTCCAAAAGCAAGTTTTTGGTCCATGGCGCTGCCACAAAGCTGTGGATCCACATTTTCTGTGGTGCAAACACTGCCTTTGGACTTGATAAGTGACTGGATGGAGGGTTTGGGGGGATCCAAAGCAGAAATCATGTGTATCCATGAGGATCCGTGGTCCAAAAGCAAGTTTTTGGTCCCTGGCGCTGCCACGAAGCCGTGGATCCACGATTTCTGTGGTGCAAACTCTGCCCATGGACATGATATGTGATTGGATGTAGGGCTTGGGGGGATCCAAAGCAGAAATCACATGGATCCATGAGGATCCGTGGTCCAAAAGCAAGTTTTTGGTCCCTGGCGCTGCCACGAAGCCGTGGATCCACGATTTCTGTGGTGCAAACTCTGCTCATGGACATGATATGTGATTGGATGTAGGGCTTGGGGGGATCTGAAGCAGAAATCACGTGGATCCATGAGGATCCGTGGTTCATAACCAAGTTTTTGGTCCCTGGCGCTGCCACGAAGCCGTGGATCCACGATTTCTGTGGTGCAACATCTGCCCGTGCACATGATATGTGATTGGCTGGTCATCTTGGGGTGGCCCAGAGCAAAAATCATGAGGATCCGTGGTTTGGAAACATGTTTTTCAGTGCTGTGGCGCCACAAATTCACTGACGACTAGCAGCTTTGCCCTCTCAGGATCCGACTGAGCCTCACTCTCCCAAATACATTTTCTTTCTCCCTTGTGTGCAAAATTTCTGGCCAGCTGCCTTTGGTTGTTCATTCTCTCTCCCTCTCCCTCCCTCTCCCCCCTTCCCTGGCTCCTCCTCCCCGTTTTCTCCTGCCAGCTGATTTTCTCCTGCCAAGCAGGGACTTCCTTCTTTCCCTTCTGTCTCTGGGGCAACATTCAGAGGGGTCACTGTTGTTCTGAAGCAGCGGACCTTGAATAAAACTTTTTTGGTCTTAAAGGTGCCTCTCTGGACTCAGACTTTGTTCTGTCGCTGGAGCTGCAAGCGGAGAGTCTGTTGCAAGCCCTTGAAGGACGGGGGTATCTAAGTTTATCCTTTCTTGGAATCCCTTCCCTTCCAGAAAAATTGTTTAAAACTCCCATTTTGTCCACTTTTGCAGTCCTGTGTTTTCTCTCCAGAGGACCATAGAAAATTATTAATCCACACTCCTCTATTTTAAAAGCAAGATCATCTAACAGTGTCTAATCCTCCCCCCCCCCCTTGAGTTTTACAGTCCTGATGGATGAATAAACAGCTAGGATGCAAATAGGCAACTGGGATCCAGCTTCAGCCTCCTTTGCCTAAGATTGAAATTATACAGGCTTCGGTGTCAATATAACAAATTGGAAAAATCACCTAAGAAAAAAGATTAAAATGAGCACCACTGTTTACTACAATACATTAAAGTGAAAAATAACGCTACTTACATGTACAAAATTCCCAATAAAGCATCATACAAAATTAAATTCAATGACAATTTATCTTCATTTACAATAGCCACTGTTCCAGGATTCTGTATTGACACTGTCTCTTTAAAAAATCTACAATCCAAGTTTGTGCCAAGGCAGCTAAACCAAGAATACTTTTTCTTTTCTTCCTCCCAATGAAGTACCTAAGCACCAGTTGCTTCTTTAGATGAAATCCATTATTTATAAAATGGTCTTTATAGAGTGATGTGGAGCACTGATGAGCAGATGAAAAAATCCATGGGAAACAACTGGAGAGAGAAGGAGAACTCATCCTTCCGTAACTTAAATATGGTTTCGTATGTCTTTGTCAGCTCAATCCCTCATAATAATTACAAATATTCTTTTTGGAGCTGTTGTAATATAAAACCAAGGAATCATGCCAAACACCATTCACCTTGCATATAATATAACTGTACCCACAACCCATTCTGAATATCACATACAATAGCACAGAAAGATACAGTCCACTCATGGATTAACACAAAACCTTCAGTTGATCTGTATAAGGCTCTTACCCCAATCAGATCTCCTTAGGTAATATTAAAAAAATAAAAAAGGTAAAGGTAGTCCCCTGTGCAAGCACCAGTCGTTTCTGACTCTGGGGTGACATCGCATCACAACGTTTTCACAGCAGACTTTTTATGGGGTGGTTTGCCATTTTTTTAAAAATATTTTTATGTTTTATTGACTCTTGTACAATTGACCATTACACATATGAATGTTGGAGTTAACAGATAACCCTTCCCCCCCCCCGAACCCTCCCCATCTTCTCTTAGTCTTTTCCCCTCAGCCAAGGGCACAAAGTCTTAATCTTCCACTGAATGTCCTTCCTTGTTTCTCCTGAGATCCACTCTAAATAAGGGTTCCATCTGGTCTCGATTTCCTTGGCTTTATCTTCCCACGTTGATTGTTGCCACGATGTCAGACTGTATGTAATCAAACAAATAGCTGTGCCAGATTTCTATTGACCATTTACTTTTATCTTTCCACCCCAAAGCAATGACCGCCTTCCCCGCTAGTATCATTGCTTTGACAAGGTTTTGAGTGGGTCTACTTAGTGCCGGACTTCCTATTGTGCTTAACAACATCATATTAAAGCCAATGGTTAATGGTACATTGCAGACTTTTCTAATAAATTGAATAATTTCCCCCCAAAAGGGTTTAACCTCTTCACACTCCCACCACATATGTGCAAACCAACCCTTAGATTGTTTGCAATGCCAGCACTTGGAACTCATTCCTGGGAATATATTGGCTATTTGTGCGGGAGTTTTGTACCATTTTGTGAAAAATTTATATTCCAGTTCTTTAAATTTGATTACTTTAATCCCTTCTAGTCCTTCCAAGATTTTCCCAGCCAACCTCTCTGTTAACTGACCTTCATGACTCCAAATCTTTTGTAAATATACTATTATTTTATCTTTATTTGAAATCATTTTCCTGTATAGTAACCCCACTAGACCCTTCCTTTGTTTGGCCATTACTTTATATATCTCTTCCATTGGAGCGTCTAACCAAAGCTCTCCCTTTTCACTGATCTTCTTAACTCTCTTATGCAAGCCTGCTATGTTTAACCAGTATTGCTTACCTAAATCTTCTGTAATTTCCTGTAAGGGTTTTAGTTTACCACTCCTAAACATATCGCCCACTCTAAAATAGCCTTTGTTTTTAAGCCTTTCCCACCATTTTATAGCATGCACCTCCTTAACAATAGCTTCTAGGGGGCTCCACCTTGAAACCTTTCCTAGCCACTGTGGGTACCATTTCATCCAGGTTTCTAATGCTACTCTTCTGGGCCCTATAGCTAATTTTAGATCTTTTGTCGACACTGTGGAAAAAATTCCAAATCTTCCAATACCACTGTTGACTGCATTCTCGAAATTAATCCACTTCTGTACCTTATCCTCACTCAGATCCAGTAACGCTCTTAGTTGGAAGGCCTCATAATATTTACTTAAATCTGGGATTCCCCAACCTAATTCTGATTTAAGGTTGTATAGAATTCTCTTATGAAACCTACAGTTTTTATTATTAAAAATCCACATTTTGATTGCTTTATTCCATTGTTCAATTTGATTTTTCCTCAAACCTAAAGGCAACGTTTGGAATAAATACATTAACTTTGGTATCAAGAACATTTTAAGAGATCTTATTCTAGTTGATAGCCCTAGTATTTTATAATTCCATTTATTCATATCTCTCTCTATTTTCTTCCATATTTTACCATAGTTCTCCTTTATCATTTTGTCCATATTTTTTTTGCAGGACTATCCCTAGGTATTTAAGTCTCTTGGCTCCCATTCCTATATTCCTAATCCTATTTATTTCCTGTTTTTCCTCTCTATTGACATTAAGGTATAGAATTTCTGATTTTGCCATATTCACTCCAAGCCCTGAACACTTTTCAAAATCATCTAAAATTATCTTAATCTCTTTAACTCCGTCTTTTGGGTTAGACATAATTACTATGATATCATCCGCAAATAAATTAATTTTCATTTCTTCATTACCTGAGTTATACCCCTCTATTCTCCCCGCATTCCTAATTCGCTCTGCTAGTTGCTCTATAGCTATTATAAATAAGAGCGGGGATAGTGGACAGCCTTGTCTTACCCCCCCTTGAATTGGAAATGCTTGTGAGTGGTCAGTGTTGACTCTAACTTTGGCCTTACCTCCGTTGTATATTTCCTGTATAGCATGTAAGAACCGTTCCTCTAAACCTATCTTCTTTAATATTTGCCACAAGAATTCATGTGAGATAGTATCAAAGGCTTTATAAACATCCAACTTTAACAGAGCTATTTTTTTTCTTTTGGCCATGGTACAATACATTTTAAGATATTTCTAATGGGATGGGATCTACCCTCAATAAAACCGTATTGGTCCCCTTTTATGATTGACGGGATAACTCTCTTAAGTCTATTTGCTAAAACCTTAGCAAAGATCTTATAATCTTGATTTAGTAAACTAATGGGCCTATACGAACCTACTTCTTCCGGATCTTTCTGGGGCTTTAATATCAAAATTATTTCTGTTTCCTTCCATGAGTCCGGGGCTTTCTTTCCTTCCAAGACTTCATTAAAAACTACCTGCAATTCAGGTGCTATAATTTCTACCATTTCTTTATAGAAGTCAGAAGTAAAGCCGTCCAGCCCTGGTGATTTACCTTTTTTGAGCGCTTTTATTACTTCCTTTATCTCTTGGAGTGTAATCTCAGTTCCCAGTGAGGCTTTTGCTTCCTCCTCTATGATTAGCTTAGGTGCGTCCCACACCTCCGTTATATTCTTTTTCATATATAACTGTTTATAGAAGTCTTCAAATGCCTTAGTGATTTCCTTAGAGTTTTGAGTTGTATTATTATTAATTTTAATACTTCTAATTGATTGTTTTGCCTTTTTAACTTTCAAATAATTAGCTAACCTTTTTGCTGTATTAGTGCTATTCCTCTGGAAGTCATTCCTTACCATTATTTCCTTTTTCCACATTGTTGCCATATCTAGGGCCTCCAACTGTTTTTGAATCTCTTTAATTCTAATCTGTAAACTAGGATTACACTTTCCCATTATTTCTTTTTGTAACTCCTCCAATTCATTAAGTTTGGTTTGCCTTTTTTTATACCATTCTCTTTTTATGTCTTTTTCTTTCCTAACCAAATGGCCCCTTATTACCGCTTTAGCAGTGTCCCATAATATATTAGTTGACACAGTTCCTCTATTTTCCTTAAAATATAATTTTAACTGTGTCATTAAGTATTCCCTATCCTCTTCTTTTGCCATTACCAGGTTGTTATACCTCCAAGGTCTATTTGTCGAGGGAAGATTTAGTTCTAATTCAATACTTAGAGGGGCATGGTCAGAAATCAAAATTGGATGGGTCTTGATCTCTTTAACCACCATATTATTATTTTTTTCCAAAATTATATAATCTAAGCGGGATGCTGTTTTATGTCTACAAGAAATATGTGTCGGGCTGGGTCTCGTGTTGGTAAACTCATGAGCGTCCTTCAAGCCCCAATCTCTTAGCTTAATACTATTGCTCTTGGTTATGTCCGTATTTAAATCGCCCACTACAATTAGTTCGCCCTCTGAAAACTGTTGTATCTTCTTAAAAACCAAGTTTAAGAATTTCCTTTGCCTTTTATTTGGTGCATAAACATTTACTATAGTGATTTTTATGGCTTCCAGCTTAAACTTAACTAACAGGTATCTACCTACCTTATCTACTAATTTTTCCATGTTTTCCACCTTAATATCCTTACGAATCAATGTAGCCACGCCTCTAGCTTTGGAAGACCCTCTTGCTTCTGCTAAAACCTGCCACCTCAAATCTTTTATCAATGGTTTTCTATCATTTATTTTTTTTGTGAGTTTCCTGTAGGCACAACAGATCTATTCTTTGTTCTTTAGCCATTTTAATTACTCTGAATCTCTTAAGATTTGATGTTAGACCATTCACATTCAGTGAAAGGACTCTTAAAGATCTATCCATTCTCTTTATTTGTAACAAACTTGGGCCCTATTGGCTGAGGGTATTTTACTATACTTCTTACTGAAAACCCACCCACCATTCCCTTCCCCTGTGGCACAGACAACTTTCTGGATGAGACAATCATCCTGTCTTCCACCTTCCAGGGGGTATGCACCCCGCCCTCCCCTTCTAGCTAAATTTAGCTCAAAATGTTTTATACTTCCCTTTAGTAGTCCGTTCTTGGCCGTTTCTCTTGTCTACTTGAGCTTCCTTCTCCCGGGTCGACATCGAGCTCCACTGTTTCTTCTTCTTCCTCTCTCGGGTCCCTCAGGTCGTCTGTGGCGATACCCAGGCGAGTGAGGAGATCTCTTGCTTCCTTAGGATTGCGGGCCACCAGCCTTTTTTCGTCTTTAAAAATAATTATTGAGGAGGGGTATCCCCAAGAGAATTTAATCTTATTGTCATATAATTTTTGCCCAAAGGGTCTCATTAGCCTTCTCTTTCTGATAGTTTCCTGGCAGAAGTCTTCTCTCACCCAAACTTTCCTTCCTCTAAAAGAAAGGTCTTTCTTTTTTTTCAAAGTCTTGAGAACTATCTGCTGAGTCTTTTCCCTTGAAAATTTAATTATGACTTCCCTTGGGGCACCCCCATCTTGTCTCCTTTGCAGTCTATGAGCTCTCTCAATATCCTGAGATTGCAGAGTAACTCCTTGCTCACCCATCCAATCTATAAGAGTTCCTTCCAGGAGTTTATTATTTATTTCCTCTGAAATTCCACCCAGGATCAAATTCGCTCTTCTGTTGCGGTCAGAGAGCTCTGTAAGCTGCGAGTTCAGCTGGAGTATTTTCTGTTTGTTAGACAAGGCAAGCTCATTAGCCGAAATTGCAATGTTCCGTGTGTCCTTGAGCTCCGCAGTCAACTCTAATACTGCTTCTCTGATTGATTTAATTTCAGATCTTATCTGGTCCTGGGATGACATTATTAAAGCCTGGAAAGCAGTAATTTGCTCTGATAAATCTTTAATTGTCTTAGCCATTTTGCTTTTTTTTCTGGAGTTACGCGCGACCACTGAGTAATTAACCTGGGCGTTGCTTCGTTAATTTGATAGTAAAAGTTGTTATCTTACCCTCTGGGACCCCAGAAAGGAATTCTTATGTTCTTCAGACCTTCGTAAGTAAGCTCCTTCTTCAAATAGTCTTGCCGAAAGGCTATTTACATTCTTTTGAGCTATTTAAAATTCCAATCCGAAGGGGAGGACGAGCAAACAACCGGCTTTGTTAACGCATGCGTACAGACCCCCCTCGGGTGGTTTGCCATTGTCTTCCCCAGGAAGCTGGGTACTCATTTTACCAACTTTGGAACGATGGAAGGCTGAGTCAACCTCGAGCCAGCTACCTGAACCCAGCTTCCGCTGGGATCGAACTCAGGTCATGAGCAGAGAGTTTGGACTGCAGTACTGCAGCTTTACCACTCTGTGCCACGGGGCTCCTCCATTAAAGGAATACCACCTAATTTACACAATTCATAAAAATGATGAATATTCTATACAAGCATGAGTCCCAATGGTGACACTGTTTGAAGTCTATGTATCCAATAACTTAATTGTTGTAATAGGATCCTATTCACATCTTCCTTAACATATGGTTTAGGTTGATATTTATAAAGTACAAAAAACTCAGATCTTTAATCTGATGTTTGATCTCTTTAAAGTATAAATTCATTGGGGATTCCAGAACTTCTCTTTCTAATCTAGGTATATGTTCTGGTGCTCTTACGTTCAGGGCATGTAGTGTCATTCCCACATAACATGACTTACATTCACATATGGCTGCATAGACCAATTGTTTAGAGTTGCAATTAGTAAGAGCCTTAAGTTTAATACTTTCCCAGTTAGACTTCCAAATTCTTTAATGGATAACATCATATCACATGATCTACACTGTCCACATGGGTGATGCCCTACAATCCTATTCATATCTATCCTCTGTTGTGTATTACTTTGGAAGTCAGCCTTCACTAACATGTTTCTCATGCTTCGTGGGTTTCTGAAGCCTGTCCTACGGGGTGCAGAGGACCCTGGAAGATGTGCTACAATATGTCACAGGTTCCTTAGAGATCTGCTAATTTTGTATGTGATGGGGAAAACACAAAACAGAACATATGAACTACACTTAGATTTATCCTATAATTCTCTACTGCCCATTGCCTCTACCCTTTGATGTACTCTACTAGATAGATAGATAGATAGATAGATAGATAGATAGATAGATAGATAGATAGATAGATAGATAGATAGATAGATAGATAGATAGATAGATAGATAGATAGATAGATAGATAAATTTATTGTCATTGTTCTCAACAAAAAGAGAGCAATGAAATGAGGTGCTCTTCCACAAAACATACCAACACATCAAACACACATATTCATATTCATACCATTTAAATACATCTAAAACCATTTAAACCATTTAAACCATTAAAACCATTTAAATACATCTAAAACAGATAAACATTCATAAAACCATTAAAACCATTTAAACCATTTAAATATATCTAAAACAGATAATCCTTCATAACCCTGCATTTAGCCTAACCACAGCACTTGGATGGAAACTGTCCTTAAATCTGTTTGTCCTAGCCTTCAACACTCTGTATCGTCTACCTGACGGTAAGATCTCAAATAGCAAATGGCCCAGATGTGAAGGGTCCCTTAGGATCATTTGTATCTTCCTTTTACATCCCATATTATACAGATCCACCAATGAGGGGAGAGAACATCCACAAATCTTTTGTGCTCTTCTCGTCACTAGCAATTTCATTAGGATACCCTCTGCATTGGAATTGATTAGTTAGTCTTTCTGCTTCTCTGGTGTAATCTGCCTTTGTACAACTGCGTCTGATCTGCAAAAATTGTCGGTAGGGCAGATTGATGCGTAAATGCCTAGGATGATATGACAGAAATTGTAGAAAACCATTTCTGTCTGTTGGCTTAGTGTACAGCTTAACATAAAGTCTATTGCTTTCATCCCCTCCAACCAATGTATCTAAAAAATAAATTTCATTCATGTCACAGCTGTGGCTCTTGAAAGACTGTGGTATCCTTAAATCCTGCATATTCTGGGGGAAAGTAGAGGAGTTACTTAAAGTCAGCCAAGCTGGATGAGGCCAAAGGGCTATCTACCCCTTCCTACTGCAGTCACATAGATGCCTTTGGAGCTTACCTGCCCTCCCAAGTGTTAACAGGATCTCTCCATTTATTCCAGCAGAGGATAATCAAAGGAATGTGAAGCATGAGAAACTTCATCCGCAATTTCCAGATAAAGTTAATAATGAAGACTTGAAAGGAAACATCAAGGATCGTGGCAAACCTCAGAGAAAGAAAGGCAGCCAAGATGGAAAATATAATATACATTTTCCAAAGCACAGGATAATGAAGGCACATAAATCCATTCAGTGTGGAGAGTACTTCAGCAGCAAAGAATCCACAGAGGGGAGAAAGTTTTTGAATGCTGAGTGCAGCAAAGACTCCACAGAGGGCATTTTTTTTGAATGCTGAGTGTGGAAAGAGATTCAGTATGAGTGGCAATCTTCAAAAGCATCAGAGAACCCACACAGGGGAGAAACATTTGGAATGCTCAGAGTGTGGAAAGAGATTTAGTCACAGTAGCCAACTTAAACAGCATCAGAGAACCCACACAGGGGAGAAACCTTTTGAGTGCTCAGAGTGTGGAAAGAGGTTCAGTATGAGTGGGAATCTTCAACAGCATCAGAGGACTCATACAGGGGAGAAACGTTTTGAATGTTCAGAATGTGGAAAGAGATTCAGTCAGAGTGGCCATCTTGAACAGCATCAAAGAACCCACACAGGGGAGAAACGTTTTGAATGCTCAGAGTGTGGAAAGAGATTCAGTCAGAGTGGCAATCTTGAACAGCATCAAAGAACCCACACAGGGGAAAAACCTTTTGAATGCTCAGTATGTGGGAAGAGATTCAGTCAGAGTTGTCATCTTCAGCGGCATTACAGAACTCACACAGGGGAAAAACCTTTTGAGTGCTCAGAATGTGGAAAGAGATTCAGTCAGAGTGGCACTCTTCAACTGCACCAGAGAACACATAGAGGGGAGAAACCTTTTGAATGTTCAGAGTGTGGAAAGAGATTCAGTGAAAGGGGGAATCTTAAACAGCATCAGAGAATCCACAGAAGAGAGAAACCTTTGGAATACTCAGACCGTGAAAAGAAGTTCAGTACGAGTAGCCCGTTTCAATGGCATCAGAGAACTCACACAGAGGAGAAAACTTTTGAGTGCTCAGATTGTGGAAAGAGATTCAGTCAGAGTGGCAGTCTTCAATATCATCAAAGAAACCACACAGGGGGAAACCCTTTTGAATGCTCAGTATGTGGGAAGAAATTCAGTCAAAGTGGCAATCTTCAACAGCATCAAAGAACCCACACAGGGGAAAAACCTTTTGAATGCTCAATATGTGGGAAGAGATTCAGTCAAAGTGGCCATCTCCAACAGCATCAAAGAACCCACACAGGTGAGAAACCTTTTGAATGTTCAGAGTGTGGAAGGAGGTTCAGTCACAGTCACATTCTTCAACATCATCAGAGAACGCATAAAGGGGAGAAACCTTTTGAATGTTTAGAGTGTGGAAAGAGATTCAGTCGGAGGGGCCATCTTCAGCTGCATCAAAGAACCCACACAGGAGAGAAGCCTTTTGAGTGCTCAGAGTGTGGGAAGAGATTCAGCCAGAGTGGTACTCTTCAACTGCATCAAAGAACACACACAGGAGAGAAACCTTATGAATGCTCAGAGTGTGGAAAGAGATTCAATACAAGTGGTAATCTTCATCTGCACCAAAGAACCCACACAGGGGAGAAACCTTTTGAATGCTCAGAGTGTGGGAAGAAATTTAGCACAAGTAGTAATCTTCTACTGCACCAAAGAACCCACACAGGAGAGAAACCTTTTGAGTGTCCAGAGTGTGGGAAGAGATTCAGTCAGAGTGGTACTCTTCAATTGCATCAAAGAACACACACAGGGGAGAAACCTTTTGAATGCTCAGAGTGCGGAAAGAGATTTAATACAAGTGGTAATCTTCATCTGCACCAAAGAACCCACACAGGGGAGAAACCTTTTGAATGCTCAGAGTGCGGGAAGAGATTCAGCACAAGTAGTAATCTTCTACTGCATCAAAGAACCCACACATTTTGAATGCTCAAAGTGTGGAAAGAGATTCAGTCAGAGTGGCAATCTTCATTATCATAAAAGAAACCATACAGGGAAGAAACTGTTTGAATCCTCAGAGTGTGGGTTCCTGTGGTCGCCTAATAACAGCCATTGTGTATATGTGTTTCTTAAACTACAGGTGCTTCTTTATTATTTTGGTTTCTTTAAATCAAAACCCAATGTTTCTTCCCCTGATTTGTTTCACATTTTGCTGCAACCAGGAGTCATTTTTCAGGTTTGTGTAATGATCTGTCTTGTCCACTAACAGCTGCAATCACTGGATTTAAGTATGCTCAGATTTGACCAACTTTGCCTTTAGAATATATTATTATTTAATTTATTAAAACATTGATGTCCTGTTTTCCTGGAGGATCTAGACAGCTTATAATACTACTTAAAACATTTTCATTTCAAATGAAAATTAAAGTAGGAAATATATACCCCCTTGCCTCTTTACAAGGGACAAACCAAAAACGTGCAAAAAGCCCTGACAAACAAGTAGGCCTTGGAACACTTCCTGAAGCATTGGGTGAATGTTCCCTGACTTTACTGAGCTAATTTTTCACTCCCTTTTGCTTTCTGCAGTTTTCCATTGGCTGGTAATACATCTGAGCATGAGCCTTACCAGCCCCACCAAGGTACCTCTGGTACTAGATTTTCTTGGCCGGGTTGGCATTTAAAAGAAAAATTTAGTCTCTTCCTTAATTTGAAAAAAATAGCCATTAGAATAGTTTTTTACAAAAATTTCTTCTGTGCACAACAGCTAATAAAGCAAGGGTAGGAAACCTTTTTTCTTCCAAGGGCCATTTGGATATTTATAACATCATTTGCGGGCCATACAAAATTATCAACTTAAAAAACAATGTTCTGCCGAGGGAGAACAATTCAGACCGGCAAAATAAATGCAAATAATTGTTTTTCTGTTTGAAGTCATGTGGGGATGAAAGAGGGGGCTGTTGTTTAACTCTAGTCTGGGAAGAAGAATGTAGTATAACAGGAAACATCCTGTACCAGGAGCTGTTGAGAAAGGAGCAAAGGAATGGTATGTGAAAAACAAAATAAGGGAAATGCTGCGTCACACAGGCAGAGTCGACGGGTGGTACTGCTCCATCCGGGCTCTCCGTGATTTGCAAATCACGCTTTTAATAAACAATCCTTGCTGGACCCAAGAGTGTTAGAGTGGTCATTGGTTCGAGTCCAGAGACAGACTCTACACTTGTCAATTTGGTGGCAGCGGTGGGATACGAGTCTCCCTAACGGGGGTCCGGCAGCAGGAGGGAAGGCCCTCTAGGGCCCACGAACTCTTTTTGTCCTTATTGAGGTTTCTTCCTTTTGGCTGTCATCCGGCCACCCGAGGGTGACAAGAACCATTGTGGGTCCTCCAACAATCGACGGGATGGGACAGCGGGACTTCACTGACGATGGAAAGTTGGTGAGTTGACTTGTTAAGCTAGACACCATGGGAAACAGGGGGTCTAAGGATAAGGGGCGCAGGGGAGACGTCCCCAAGGAACAAGCGCAGGGTAACAAGCAGCTGGCAGTACAGGGGCGCCAGCAGAAGGTGGAGTTCCCGGTGGGAAGCCCCCTCGACCGCGTATTAAAGGCCTGGGATAGACTCAAAGATTATGGTGTAACTAAAGAACAGCTGGTGAAAATGTGCATCATGGAATGGCCAGGCATTTCAGATCTCCCGTACGGGCATCACTGGCCACATTATGGTACCACAAACAAAGAAATTATTTCAGATATGAAACAATATTGGCTAAGGCTGGTGCCGCGCCCGGAGGCACCCTTAAATTTGAATTGTGTGGAGATTTGGACTGATTTTGCAAAAAATCCCTTCTTAACAGCTGTTGCAATGATGGCGGTTGAAGTTGAGGAGGAAGCCCCCCCCTTGTGGAATCCTAACGACTATCTCGCAGGACGAGAGCGGCAGCCGGTGCCAGGGGGAGAACAGCCGGTGGCTGACCCTCCACCTTATGTACAAGACCAGCCAGCTCAACCACAGGCAGAGGCACCTAGGGAGCGGCGAGGTGTTTATGCGAGGTCCAAGAACCCAGCAATGGGGACAGGAGGAGGGAAGGACAAGATCTGAAACAATGGCAGAAGAGAAAAAGGAACAGCCAAGGAGGAGATCGCTCAGGGCTGAGGGAGAAATGATAGCCTCACTGAGGCAGGTCCCAATGGGTGATAGGGTTGGGTATGTGGAGGTCCCATTAACTAGTACAGAGTTGAGGGCTATGCGAAGTCAGTTGCCCCCTCTCTCTGAAAACCCGGTGATGTTTAAGACAAAGTTGGATGGGTTGCTGGGACCTTCTGTTTATTCCCCGGAAGAGATGATCCACAGCTCAAAACAAGTGGCAGGGAATGAAGAAACGTTGCAAGCCTTGTCCACTGCTAGGAAGCAATGGATCAAGGGGGCGGCAGATAGGACCGAGGTGGGGGCGCTGGGAGTAATCCCGGTTGGGAACCCCAATAACCTGGATATTCAAACAGCGGATGGCTGGACATTTTGTTCCCAATTCCAAGGGTACGTATTAGACGGGTTGGTAATTTCCATAAGGCCTTCGGGGAGGCACAGGGTGAAAACGAGCCCCCTTTTCAGTTCCTAGAGTGATTGAAGAATAGTATGACTGCTTTCACAGGGTTGGCCCCTGACTCGGACGAGGGGCAAACGGTCTTGAAGTTTCATTTTGTAGAACAAAGCAACCCAGACATAAAAAAGAAATTACAGAAATTGGATGGATTGTTAACCAAACCCCTTACCGAATTGGTGGTGGAAGTGCAGAAAGTTATAGCAAGGAGGGAGGTTGAGAAGGAGGCAAAAATAGTCAAGTTGATGGTACAAACAGTAAAGGAGGTGCAGAGATAGGATGAGAGGAGGGGAAGAGGCGGAGGTTGGAGTAGCCGGGTAAGGGGAGGTAGAAGAGGTGGACCTCAACCACCATGGAGTGGTCAGGAGAGAGGAGAGGAAAAGGGGAGAGGGGGTCGCCAACCCCTACCCAAGGACATGTGTAAATATTGCAGAGAACGGGGACATTGGGGGCGCAAATGTCCAAATAAGGAAGGAGGAGGATGGGAGGAGAGTAGGATTGCCGCCATGTACGAAGAAGAATAGGGGTGTCATGGGCTCCTATATTCGGGACCCAGCCCTGAAGAGCCCTTGGTAAAACTAAAGCTGGGACCGGAAAGGGAGGGAATTTTATTTATGTATGATACAGGGGCCACGAAATCAATGATTCAGAATTTACCAATGGGCGTGGCTTTGGGACCGGAGAAAGTGAGAATTAGGGGGGTGAGGGGTAGACCTTTCTGCGCCCCAGTTACCAAAGATATGGATGTTTTATTTCCCAGGAAGGATGAGGTAGTTAGACACGCATTTGTTTTAATTGGCAAAGAGGAAATAAACTTGTTGGGGTGAGACCTGGCAGACAAAATAGGGATGGTCTCCACATTAAAGGGAGGGAAATGTGAAGTCAGACTCGCCGCCTTAATGGTGGAAGAGGAAGGGAGAATTGGCCCTAAGGTGTGGGCAGACCCAAACAACCCAGGCCAGATAAGCATGGCCCCCATAGAAATTGAGATGCAAGATCCACGACCCATATATCAAAGGCAGTATCCTATAATGCAGGAACAGCAGGAGGGTCTTCAACCGGTTATAAAGGAATTACTTTAACAGCGGTTGATAGAGCCTTCCACCTCCCCTTGGAATATTCCAATATTGCCTGTAAAGAAACCCGATGGGTCGTACCGAATGGTCTAGGACCTGAGAAAAATAAATAAAATGGCTGTGATTAGGTCCCCATTGGTGGCTAATCCACATGAGTTTTTATCTACGATTAAACCAACCGCTCAGTGGTATACTGTGATAGATTTTAAAAATGCCTTCTTTCCCATGCCCCTGGCCCCATGATCCCGCCCCATCTTTGCCTTCCAATGGCCGCATCCAGACACTCAACAGCCAAGCCGCTGGCTGACAGTTATGCCCCAGGGTTATGCGGAAAGTCCCTCCATTTTTTCAGAAGCTTTGTGGGAAGTCTTAAAGGATTTTACGGTGCCGGTAGGGGGCCCTACGCTCTCCACTTATGTGGATGACGTATTACTGGCGGGGGAGGACAAACAGGAAGTGTAGGAACTGAGGATCTCCCTGTTGAACTTTTGAGGTGAAAAAGCTTCAGTTTGTGGAGCCTAGTGTGAAATATCTAGGAATAGTTCTGACTGGGGGAACTCGGTGCGTGCCACAAGAAAGAATCCAGGGGCTGTTGGGGTTGGGACCGCCTAAAACAAAGAAGGATTTGCGGGGGTTGTTGGGGGGATTCAATTACTGTCGGCTATGGATAAATGGGTTCTCTCAACTGGCAGCCCCTCTCTATGCAAAACTGAAGAATGAGGAACCAGATAGAATACATTGGGGGGAGGAGGAGGAAAGGGCTCTCGCACAGCTGAAGCAGGGAATGGTGCAGGCCCCGGCACTGCACCTCCCCCGGTTCACCGAGCCTATTCATCTGGCTGTAGATGTGGAAAAATGAGTAGGAAGGGCAGTAGCATTCCAAGAGACAGGTGGGAGACACTGTCCTTTGGGATACTTTTCAAATACCTTGGACCCGGTAGAGCGGGGGTGGCCAAATTGCTTTCAATCATGTGCGGCAGTAGTAAAGGTTTTAACAACGGCTAAACAACTGTTCTGGATGGACCACTGGGTGGTACACACAATCCACAACATCAGGGGGCTTCTGACACAGGCTGCTAACCAACAACTCTCTAACGCCCGTCTAGCAAAAATGGAAGTGTTGCTGGTTTCCCAGGGAGATTTGACATTGATGACAGACCCGTGTCCAAATCCGCTCTTAGGCTTGGTAGGGTGGGAAGGATGTAAGGGGCTGCATGATTGCATTCAACTGGTGTCATTGCAGACTAAGGTGCGAGAGGATTTGGGGGAAGAAGAAATACCAGGGAGTGAAATATTCTACGTGGATGGGAGTAGCCGGATGGTGGAAGGGAAGAGGGTGACTGGGTATGCCATGGTAGAAGGTCAGGGATTTACGGTAGTCGAACGGGACCAACTGCCCCCTAGCTGGTCTGCCCAGACAGCCGAACTGCATGCCGTTAATCAGGCTCTGAAGATGGGAAGGGGAAAATCCATTACCATATACACGGACTCTAAGTATGCATAGGGGGTGGTCCATACCTTTGGGAAACTGTGGAAGGAAAGAGGGCTGATCTCAACAAGGGGAAAGCAATTGGCACACGATAGACTGGTCAAGGAAATATTGCAGAATTTGCTCCTCCCGGCTCAGGTAGCAGTAGTGCATGTTTCTGCCCACCAGAAAGGAGAATCCGATGTAATAAAGGGAAACAACAAAGCAGACTCTGAGGCGAAAAAGGCAACAGAACAGCACTGCTTGGGCGCCATGGTCCCAGTCCTACCATCTATGCAAACTGACATTGAACTGTCTTACACAAAGGAGGAAGCCCAGATGGCAAAGGAACAGGGAGGGATCACAAGAGGGGGACAGATTCTCTTGGGGGACCGGCTATGGTTGCCAGAATCGATGGCTCGATGGGTGTTTAGGAGACTACATGAGAGAGGGCATTGGGGAACAAAGGCCCTGATAACGGCCTTTCAAGAGAAATACATCACAAAGAATCCATGGACACTTGCACAGCAGATTTTAAAGGGGTGTGAAGAGTGCATGAAGTTGAATAAGAGTAATAGACCAAAGGGAGAGAAAGGGGGTAGACTAAGAGAATGAATCAAACTCTGAAAAAGGCAATGAAAAAATTAGTCTTGGAAACTCATTTACCATGGACAAAGGTGCTCCCCATAGCATTGTTTGGGATTCAAACATGACCCAGGGAGGGGATACAGTTGTCTCCCTTTGAAATGCTTTATGGGTTTCCCTTGTGGAGAGTGATGCCTGATACAGCTGAAGATAACTTACACCTACTGAAAGATTTGTATGTAAAAAAATATGTGCTGGCGCTGTCTTCTCTTCTTAAGTCCTACAGGGAATGAGGACTGATACACCTCACTCCGCCGCTAGAGGTCCCAGTGCACAAGTACCAGCCAGGAGACTGGGTGTATGTTAAACGGTGGAAGGGGGAAGCCCTTCAACCGGATTGGGAAGGACCCTTCCAAGTCCTCCTGACCACTGAGACGGCCATAAGGACTGCTGAGAGAGGTTGGACACACCACACACACACCAAGAAGGGGGCAGAACCAAAGATCTGGAAGAGCCAGACGGTGGATGGAGAACCCCTCAAATTGCGAATAACTAATATGGGAGCTGATCGATCCAGACAACACGGAGTGGACCTCAGCACGTTTCTTGGCCGTGTTTCAGCGTGGCCTGACAAACTCATCACGCAAGAACTAACCCTGTGGCAGGGTCCATTGTGTCGGCATTTGAATTTCTTGCTTGTAGGACAAGCCTCAACTGAACCATTCCTTCCCAAACTTTCTGATTTTATTGCAGGGTGGCTGTTGGTGAGAGAAGTGGACCTGAATCAATATAGAGAGAAGTATAGGTTTGCAAAAGTTGGGGCGGACCGGAGGGATTGGAAGACCTGGACTGTTTGTGAGTGGGACGAGGAAGGGGACCCTACAGGGTTGCACCCACCAGAGCAGTGGAGTACACTTTGGAGAACCGAGCTTTATTTTGACTCTGAAATTTGGGGGGAAGAGCTATGCAACACTTGTGGCCCCTCAGGGGTGTGGCAAGGAGGGAGAGATCCGGAGGAATGCTAGGACCCTTATGGGCAGCTTTCCTTCTCCGGCCGTATTAGGGGGGTGGGATGCGAATATGTGGCATAAAACAATGAATGCTGTACTTAAAAATGCCAACCTAAAGACCTGCTGGCTATGTGCCCACCCTCCAGCATCAGGGAAAGGTGGGTGGGAAATGATGGTTTCTTCAGTACTCTCCTTAGAAGGATGGAATAACATCAAGATCTATGGGTCTTTAAATGGATCCACTATTCCTGAGAATGATGGGCAAATTCCTAGGGATAATAATCAGATCATATTGACTGGACAGTATTTTTGGCCAAAGGCTCCTGTGTGCTTTCAATGGTATAATGAATCAAAATTCCATACCATTAACGACTGCCCCCAAACAAAAGTAAGAGTAGGAGATTATCCAGCCTGTAGCAGAACAATAAAGGTGGGACCAGATTTGGTAAAATTGTGGGATGAAAAAGGAGCTGCAGGAATGTTTTTGTTGGTTCTTGGTTTGGGCATAGTTCAGAAGTCTGGATTAGGTACCCAGGTGTTTCATGGTCTACAAGAACTCATTGCAGCTAATGTGGGGTTTTACCTATATGGGCTACCACCAGGATTATTGTGGATTTGTGGGGAATGGGCCGGGAAGATCTTGCCTAGAGTCTGGAATGGAACGTGCACGATTGGGACAGTAGCCCCAGGAGGGATAACTTTTCATAAAGAGGATCAAAATCGATAGGCATGGGACTCTCACATGAGATGGCACAGGGTTGAAAGAGAGTACAATGAGGAATTAGGCTATGATATAGATAATACATATCTGACTGAAGGGGAGCGATTCGTGGCCATTACATTTGTGGGGCTTGGGGTGGCATGGAATAAAAGGGCTATCAGGAAGTTGAGTTATACAGTCGAGAAGCTGGCAAATACCACTGCGGAGACAGTGTTAACCCTACAGAATGAAATCGAGTCCCTGGGGGCAGAATTGTATCAACATCGTTTGGCTCTTGACTACTTGCTCAGTGCTCAAGGGGGACTGTGTGTATGGTTAAATGTGACCTGTTGCCATTGGGTCAATGAGAGGGGAAAGGTAGAAACCAATGTAAAAGTGTTACAGGATATTGGAATACAAGTAAGAAAAATGTACACGAAGGAGGGAGAGGATTGGTGGGGGTGGCTTACAGGGTGGTTACCGAACCTTAGCTGGGTAAAGGGGTTATTTTTTATAATTATATTCATATTCTGTATGGGAATTTTTGTATGTTGCAGTATACAATGCATACCAATGTGTATAAGGAGTATTCAAGGATGGAGGGTAAAAGGTACAGAACAAATTGTGATGTTGCGGAAAACACCCCAGATGGAATATATATGTGTTACTATTGGTCCAGACTAGAGAAACAATGCTAAAATAAAAAGAGGAGAGACTGAAAGAGGGGGCTGTTGTTTAACTCTAGTCTGGGAAGAAGAATGTAGTATAACAGGAAACATCCTGTACCAGGAGCTGTTGAGAAAGGAGCAAAGGAATGGTATGTGAAAAACAAGATAAGGGAAATGCGGGAGGGGGGAAAAGTTACTCACGGCTTGGGGGCATGCGCGCATTATTACTAGGCAGATTGTGAGGGGGTCGGCCAATTGGCAGGCTCCACGAGGGCTTTAGGCAAAAGTATATAATAGCTGTGCTGCGTCACAACAGGCAGAGTCGACGGGTGGTACTGCTCCATCCGGGCTCTCTGCGATTTGCAAATCACGCTTTCAATAAATGATCCTTGCTGGACCCAAGAGTGTTAGAGTGGTCATTGGTTCGAGTCCAGAGACAGACTCTACACGTGTCAGGGAGAGCCTAATTTGATACACACACCACCAGCCCACTGCCCTAGGTCCAGGGCTTTTTTTGTAGAAAAAGCCCAGCAGGAACTCATTAGCATATAAGACCACATCCCCTAATATTAGCATATTAGGTCACACACTCATTAGCATATTAGGCCACACCATCTACAATAATCAAGTGCCAATTGAACTGGTGGTAGCTGGCTCCCACCCCTGCCACCCCTCCCTCCCTCCCTTAATGCAGAAACTGCAGCTGCTCCCAGCAGAACTTTAAAGGCACCTACACACCCCAGCAGCAGTCCTCTTTAATGCTCAACACTCATACTCCACAGAGAGAATGAGGGGGGAGAAGGAAGGAAAGGAGAAAGAGAAAGAAAGGGAAATAAAAAATGGAGGGAAGAAAGGGAAATGAAATGAAGGGAAGAAAGTAATAAAGGAAAATAAAGAAATGGGGGGAAGAAATAAATTAATGGAAATAAATAAATAGGGGGAAGAAAAGGGAATAAAGAAATGTGGAGAAGAAAGGGAAAGAAATGGGGGAAGAAAGGAAAATAAAGAAATAAGGGGAAAATTTACCTGAACTGTGACAGTGATTTTTCCAGGCCCTGGAGCAATCGTGGCTAGGGTTCCCAAGTCCAACCCCAAAAATATCTGGGGACTTTGGGGGTGGAGCCAGGAGACTTTGGGGGTGGAGCCAGGAGACATTGGGGTGGGGCTATGGAGGAGGGGGGAAACGGCGAGCCGCCCCACTGCGCAGCTGACGCCTCTTCTCTGCTCGCCGTGGCTGCTCCTCCGAGATGGGCTCAGGCGAGCAGAGAAGAGGCCGCCGCGCCGCTGCCGCCTCGCCCGCTCGGCCTCTGGGGTGGAAGCGGAGGGGGGGTGGAGGCGGGCTGGGGGCGTGGTGAGCCGCGAGTCCGGGTCCTAGAAGGGCCCGGATTCGCGGCTCGCCATGCTCCTGGCCTGCCTCGCTCTCCCCTGTGCTGCTGCCGCCTCTTGGCTGCTCCTCTGAGATAGGCTCAGCCTGGGCTCATCTCGGAGGAGCAGCTACGGTGGGAGGGGAGGGGGCAGCAGTGGTGTGGTGCAGCGGCCTCGCCGGCTCCGGGATGCGGCGGCTGGCCATGCTCCCCGGCGCCGTTTCCACCCCCTCCCCCCGCTTCCGTTTTTTGGGGGAGCGGGGGAAGAGGGTGGAAATCCTGAGGTCCCCCGCCAGGGCGGGAGGGTTGGGAAGCCTAATTGTGGCTGGTCAGCCAGGCCTCAGGGAGACCACCACACAGTGCGTCTGGGCCCTGTGATCCCTGCCAGCCAGCTGGGCCCTGGGGAGGCTGCTGCACAGCACGGCTGGACCCCATGATCCACAGAGAGTCTGCCATGTGGCTCAGCTCAGCCCAGCAATTCCGAAGGGCCAGACCAAGTGATCTCGAGGGCCATAAATAGCCCTCAGGCCGGACATTCCCCACCCTGTAATAAAGGTTTAAGAAGCAGACAGCACTGCTGTTAGGATACAAAAAAGGAGAGAAATGTTTAAGTCCTCCAACTTCCTCTTTTTGGGATCTGCAGAGGCTGTGAAACTAATGAAGCTTCAGGGCCCCTAATCCCAGAGAGCTTCTGAAGCAATTTCCAAAAAAAAAAAAAAGAATTCTTAAAAATTAATTGAAAGTGCTTGTTATTATAATAAGGCTATCTTAGTGATAGAATCATAAGTCAATGGGTTGGAGTAATCAGTATTGACCTTAGAATGGAGCATGCTCAGTGTTATAGCTTCCCCTAAAATGGACTGGTTGTTCCCAGCTCAGCTGTCCAGCCTGCCCAAGGAAAAGGCAACAGCACCAGAAGGGTATGCAAAGGCCTGACAGATCGTACTGTTTCAAGGCCTGCTTTGAACCATTGCAGGTAAATGTTGGTAACCTGTGCATTTATTAGAGACCTTTTAAAACACAGGTGAAATTACTTCTTGGAAAGTTATTACACAGTGGTTTGGAAATATTAAGGCTTTTAATGGGAAATTCAAAGGATTGTGAAAATATGTAATTTTATAGTTATTAATCCTTTTAGAACTGTTGTAATACATCTTTCTTAGTATTCTATTTGTTAATACTTCTGAGGAGTTTAGCTTACACAGATCTTGTTTCAAGACCTGCTTTGGATTATTGCAGGTAAATGTTGGTAACCTGTGCAATTAATGGTGAAATGATTCAGGATCCAAGTGAGATGAACTGCAGCCTCCCAGATATATCTGCTGTTCCAGTATTGTGAAAGTTAACCTGGACTTACAATATATGTATTACGTGTGTGTTTAGACTTTTTGTACTATGCATCTTTGTGGCTGCTGAGGATATTTTTAGCCAATAATATCCTAAAGAGCCTTGCTATGAAATAATAGCAACTGGACTGGAATGAATGAGGATTCCTATGAAAACCTCCATGCTTTTGTTTATATAAAGTGTTTGCTTTAATGTTAAAACCCAAAAAACATTTTATCAAATGGAGTTAAAGGACTTGATGTGAGCAGCCAGACCCCTTTTGCA
This sequence comes from Heteronotia binoei, assembly GCF_032191835.1. NCBI lineage: Eukaryota > Metazoa > Chordata > Lepidosauria > Squamata > Gekkonidae > Heteronotia > Heteronotia binoei. The sequence goes on along the minus strand of NC_083228.1, from coordinate 133,260 downwards.
GAAGGGCAGTTTGTAGAGGACACCATTAGTCATTTATTACCCTCTAATATTTTTTGTTTTCATTCTGTGATTTTATCTCAATTGTTGCAAAAGAGCACCAGATCCCTCTTGGGTTTTTCCCAGGTCTGTCTCCTCCCTCCTACAACAGGCTGCACTTAATTAAATAGTACATTACAAAACAAGGGAGAGCAAACACCACCACCACAAATATACCATACATGGACATAAAAGATTTGGCACAAATTGGTCATGGAATAATTGCGATTTTCCTTGGCACACTTGGACAAAGAGATAGGAATAGTCCCTTTTGTGTGCAGTGTGAGCCTCATGCTTGCCCAAACTTGCTCTCAAGGTTCTTGGTATGGCCCTCAAAACAAAGGAATCCAATGAGACAGCAACATGCTATTTAAAAAGAAGGAATTGTTTCACTGGGGAGGACTTGGCTGCCCAGTGTATCATTGTCAAGCATCGATATTTCTCAATAATCAAACTTCTGTTCTTTTAATCAAAAGTTGCTTTATTGTAAAACTCCATAGCTTAGTCAAGGACGGAATCCTTGGAAGTTATGACGTACACAGCATTGAATAGTTACTTATAGGAAAACTTCAAAAGGATGGCATACAGATAACTTCAAAAGGATAACATACAGATGCAGTTTGAGTCACGGGTTCAAAGACCACTAGCTAGTATCTCTTTGATGGCTAAGGAATGCAAGCTAATAAAAACATCTCCCTTTCTTACACTTTCTCTGAGAGCCGATAAGACCTGGCTGTGTGAATCTGGGGGAGAGACACTCTACACAGTTACTGCAAGGTTAACCTAAACATCCTGGGTCCAGATGGATTTATTATGCACCCTTTTGTTGCAAAAGTAAGGGGGGGGAGGAATAGGCCATATTGGTGTTCTGCTTCATATCTTTTAGGTACATAGAAATAGCATGCTTGACAATCATGCCCAGTGTAATATAAGGAGTAAAAGCCACATTGCCAGCTGCTCTGTCTTTCTGCTGAGCCTTGCCTCAACTCTCACTGTAAACAAGTTAATTACAGACTGAGCTTCCTGTGAGCAGGGGTTTAACTTGCCTCAAAAATAACCCAGGAAAAATTTTAAAAGGGCCATGGAAAAGGCCCTTTTAAAATCTTTTACTGGACACTAAACAACAAAAAGATGTCAGCTTTAAGACATCTTTGAGAGGAGACTCTAAGGATCAGATGTGACCTGAGTAGTTAAAAGGGTACCAGTGGCAGACAACTGCCTCCCTTCCACATATGCCCAAAATAGGTTCCTCTACATGGAACCTCTTCATGTGATCTTGAGCCAGCAAGTGCACACATAGGCCCCTGAGTTTAAAAGGCACCTCCCTCACCTAAATGTCAAAATGGGAGATCCAATATTAGGTTTCTTACTCTTTAAAAATAATAATAAAAAGATACGCTGTAAACAACTGAGGGAGGTTGTGGTGAGATTGAGGCTCTGGCATGGCAGAAAGATGGTTAGGCCTTTCCTCTCCATCCATTTACATAACACACCTGCACAACCTCATGTGAAACACAAATATATGCCATGGAATACCTCTGTAAATTCCCTCCAGAACTAAACAGCCTGTTGGGAGGGGGTGAGTATTAAAGATTCTGAAAACAGCATGAAAGGAAGCCATTCCTTCCCCCAGCTCCCACTTTAGGCTGTTTGTGAAAACTTGAGAGCCTCTACCTGATCTCCCATCATCACATTGAGCTTGGGCCTAAGAGGCCTACTTCTGACTGAAAGGGACTAGACAAGGGTCATAAAGAATCAGTTGCTGAGAGATGCAGTTGGGAGGAGGACTTATGGAATGAATTACATTTCTATTTTGTCAAAAGCTTCCAAGCATTTTCTCTGTCCCACACGCCTGTGCCTGAAATGTGCAAAGTTCAAAACTATGGGTGATGGAACAAGAGACAAATGAAGACCACCATGCATTTGATGCACCCCTTAGAGTTTCTCTGGGATGCCTCCCTTAAGAAAGCAAGTCAACTGCTAGCAAATTATAGGAGTGAAATAGCTGAGATTCCCTGTGCTATTTCTGCAGAGTTCTCCTTAGCTATTGCTCCAATGCTGGATCTTTATAGTGCCTGTGGAGAAACGCCATCTTGGTTAATGCTGGTGCTTGGTTGGAGGGGAACATGAAACTACTAGGCAGGCTGTGCGGCCTAGTCTTCCCTTCACTCCCCCCTCCCTTCCGGAGTTAAACCATCGACTCTTGGAGGAAAGCCTCCTAGAGAGGCAGGAAGTTCTTTTGGTTCTTTTTATTTGAATTAGAGGGGAACAGGCAGTCCGCAGCTGGCCCTCTGAGAGGGAGGTTGTGAGTCTGTGGGCTCCTGACTGTGGGAGAGGCCTACTCAAGAGGAGGAGGACCCCAGGCAGTCAGACCGAGTAAGTGATTCACAAGGTAGACCAAGTTTACACCAGGAACGAGGGGATGCGTTTTTAATCCACCTTTTATTTGCCCTTCTTGTTGCTGATCAGGTGCTGTGCTAAACTTTTACATGTAACTGTTTTTGGGGTTTTTTTGTTTTTTTATTTCTCTTCTTATTAAATATTTTTACTGTTTTGAATGCTGGCAGTCAAACTCTGTACCACATAGATCCCCAACCGCTTTAGACCACGCTGCTTTATGAAGGGAGCCCCGGGGAAGGGGGAAGGCATGCAGTTGGATAAGGTACCAATCCTCCAGGGGTTCCCCGAAGAAGTGCTGTGGTCTCTGTGATACCCAAGTGCAGGGTGGCAGAGGACCTTGAGGCCTGGCCTCATAGCTGGAGAGGGGGATTGGGAGTCCTGTTCCTCTCAATCTGAACCCCTAGACTGAGCAGGTGGTGGCAGCGAGCCCAAGTGGCCGGAGGAGAAATAGCTCCCTCCAGGAGTGGGCAACTCAATAGGGAGTTGACGGGACCGGGTCTGAAGGCAGAATCGGGCCGGTTCCGTCACAGTGCCCTTCCATAGGAAAGGCAAAGAACCACAACCCTGGCAAAGAAAAACCAAACCCTTGCATGTACAAATTAGTACATGTTTGTAAAAGGCACCAGGGCTAATCCTATCCCCACTCCCCAAGATTGCAAAGATGGTCTTGCAGATGGTAGCTAGGCTTGCAGATGGTAGCTAGGATTGCAAAGATGGTCTTGCAGATGGTAGCTAGGTAGCTAGGAACTTGAATTCTTTCAAGTTCCTTCTGATAAATAAGAGTCAAAAAGCTTGATATGGAAGCAGCTTTTTAGGGACTGGATTAGTATCCTGTTCACAGTGTAGAAAGGAGGCTCTAGGTGCACTCATGCAGAGACATCCCTAGAATGCCCTCTTTTTCTCCTAGCTGTTGCCTGGTGGGTGTGGAGATGGCGCCACTGCTTTCCACCATGTCCATTTCAGTCAGTTTTCCACACCTTTGGGCAAACAACCAGCTCACCTCCTCTGGCCAGCTCCCACTCCAGGGACCAGAGAAGCAAGAGGGATCTGGCTTTCAGCCCTGCCTCAACTGGAACCCACCTGTTATTTCATTCAAGTTATATTCCATCCTTTCCTCAGGTGTGCTCAAGGTAGATCACACAATAGGATCACAGAATCACACAAAAATCATACATACACCATACACCCTGGCCTGGAAATGTAGCCAAGATGAACAAAATTTACACTTGTCAGATATGAGCCTGGAAATACAACTTTGGGTGGGTAAATGACATGCTATGAGACCTCACTCCTTACTTTAAAAGACATATTTGCTGTCAACAATGAGTTCATCCAGAGACAGCATACCCCACTTAAGTCATGGTCATGCTTCCAGGTCAGACCAGAACCAACGGGTTGAAATTAGAAGAGTTTTCAGCTAAAAATTAGGAAGAACTTCTTGACAGAACAGTTCCTCAGTGGAACAGGTTTCTTCAGGAGGTTGTGGGCTTTCCTTTGGAGGTTTTAAAACGGAGCCTGATTCTGTGAACTTAGGCAGATCATGAGACGGAGGGTAGAAAAGGTTGCATCAGTGCTTAGTGGAACTATTCACACTGGCAGAAACGCATCAGAACGCCACCATTGCTGCCAGATCAATTTAAATTATGAATTTTAAATACACTAACTGGTTTTTAAATGATGTTTAAAGTTTTTGTTGTTAAATTTAAAGTTTTATATTTATTACTGTATATGTATGAAATGTTGTTAGCCGCCCTGAGCCTGCCTAGGCGGGGAGGGCGGGATACAAATAAAATTTTACTTACTTACTTACTTAGTCCTCTTGGCTCTTTCTTATACACCCAGGAAATGCTGATTGCCACTGTGGGGTCGGGCAACAATTTTTATTTAGGCCAGTTTGGCTAGAGATCCTGGAAGGTTTGGTGGTTTGTTTGTCCCCCCCCCCCCCCATCTCTGGGCATGGAACAGGGGTAATTGGGGGTGTGGGGGAGAAGATATTTGTGGATTCCCTGCATTGTGCAGAGGGTTGGAATATATAACCCTGGAGGTCCCTTCCAAATCTGTGATTCTATGAATAACCCTGAGAGGTAGGTTAGGCTGAGAGTCAGAGGCCTGAGAGTAATTGCAGGATGGAAAATCCCACCCACCCACCCCCACACACATAACCAAACGACACAATAATACATGAAAATGCTGACATTAAATTCTTTGGGGGCATTTTCTTTTCCCCAGGCTTTCCAAGAGCCACAGGGCAAGTGGAGCTGCCAGCTCACCAAGAGTAAACTGTCCCTTGAGTGGAAGCTTAATGCCTGGAAATGGGCAGCTGAAGGTTTTCCTGGCCTAGAGATCAATTGTCAGCTGATGATTGTACAACTGAGTGGGGTGCTGAAGGGACAGTTTACAAGCTTGCAAGGCTGCTATTTTGGCTCCATTAATCAAAATATTGCAACCCAAATCCACGTTACTGTCAAGCATGCGATTTCAAAGTAGCCAGTCCTTGGATTTTGAAACGAAGTTTGGTTTATTGATAATCCATGTGGCTCAGCCGAGCTAGGTATTGGAACTGATACATTGTCCCAGTAAACTACATGCTTTAAGATGGCACATCAAAGGTTTTCTAAACAATTCTACATTCTCTAAACAGTTCTACATTCACGTGTGAAATTCACACTCTCTCCTTCTTATCTCTATGCGCTTGGCACGTCCTGGGTCCAGGCCTTGCTCGGCATGGGAACAAGTCCCAGGAGGTTTTATCTTCAAAGAGGACATTCCTGCATTTGTTAGTAAAAGCAAAAGAAGCAAAGGAGGGGTCTACCCCTTTGATGAGCTTGAGTTTAATTCATGGTTAGTAACTTTTCAATAATCTAACAACTACCATTCAGAATGAACATACAATGCTTGACATACTGCCTCCCCTAAGCTCTTGCTCGGGGTTTGTCTGGGTGCAGTAGGTAAAATCTTTTGAGGAGAAGGGGGGCACGGAGATCTGATGATTTCACCCATTCATCACAACTGGGGGGAAAATACTTCCAGTGAACTAGATAATACAGCACTCCCCTTTTTACTTTGACATCCAATATTTCCTCGCACCTCATGATGACTCTGACCCTTCACCTGAATAGGTTTGGGCTCTGGAGGGTGGGGGTGCCAGCTCGTAGTACCCGGATCTCGCCTGCAATGGAAAACGGTGAATTTTGCTAAACAGTTTTGGTAATTCAAGTTCCACTGTCACTTTATTTATAACTCTTTGCTTCTTGTCAGTTACAATGGAAATCAATAGAAGAAACATATTTAACATCAAAATTATTTTCAGAAACTATGTGGACTCAATATTTAAGCCATCAGGATTTGAAAGCTAACAATTTATTCCTTAGGGCCTTGTTGCATGTATGGGGTACCACAAAAAAAAATTATTAGCACCAGGAATTTCTTTAGCATCTAATTTCACTGGCCAGGATTGGTTTTTGCCAGCCAGGCACAAGGATTCATTTAAAATTTGGAAAAAGGCATCCCTAACCAAACTGGCAGACCTTATTAAGAAAGATAGATTGCTTGAAAAATCTAAACTCGAGTGCCTAACTAACACTCCACTTCCATGGTTTGAGTACCTTCAAATCCAGCATTTATTTTCATCCTCGGCCTTGCAACAAACTTTATGGCGACCACTTACTGAATTTGAAAATTTGCTACTAAATTATTATTTCCAAGTTATACGACCTTCTTATTGTAAGCAAGGCCAAGAACTTACCATTTTATACAGAACTTTGGCATAAACAGCTGGGTATATCTTTGTCAGATGCCCAATGGTAGCAAATCTGGTCTGCATACCCCCTCTCCAGTAAATCTATTAAAATTAAGCAGCAAAGTCTTAAGCTCATGTCTCACCACAGTTAAACTTCATCATATGTGCAAGACTCATGCCCCTACATGTTGGAAGGGCTGCAACAAATTAGGTTCTTATATCCACTTTGGTGGGTGTGTAAGATTGTACAATCTTTCTGGCAACAAGTCCTGCTTTTAATCAAAGACATATCTGGTTATACAGTGCCTTGTAATCCTGTTACTATACTATTAAACTACTGAACTGATGCTTCAATCCCTCGTGTCAGATTGCAGCTAATTTAATATACTGCTATCGGCAGCCAAGACATCTGTTGCTGCTTGTTGGAAAACACAAGATTCTCCTGCAATCAAATTATGGTTTTCCAAGGCGTGGACTAACTTACTAATGGAGAAAGTCTCAGACAACATTACTTGTACTTCATCTGAGATACATAACTCAGCCTAGTATGACCGATCGTTTCCAATGTTAGAAAATTTAGACCTGCTTTTAGAGGTTCATAAACTTTCCCAGAATCATCCGTACTTTCATTTTATTAAAACTTGCTGGTTACTTTGATCCTATGATATATATATATAGGGTTAAAGTAACCAATGCCTATTTGTTTATTTATTTTTCTTTTTTTCTATTCATACATATATGTAAGTACACATATGTATATAATTGGTATTTTATGCTATATGTATACTTCGTATACCTTTCCCCTTTAATGTATTTCTATAAGATAAATTTGAAAATAACAGAAAAAATGCTTAAAAAAATAAAAGCTGGCAAGCACAAGAGAGGGGGAGGCTTTTTTTGGGGGGGGGGGGAGACTCTGTCTCATCAGGTCCAGCCCCCAAACTGTAAGGGATAACAAAGGTCTTTGCCCCTTTACAATATCCTTGGGGGTTGTGTGGGAGAGAAAGTAAACTCTGCATCAGAGACAGGCAATGTCAGGAACAAGTCCCTGTCAGCTATGGCTTCGTTGTCTCACTGTGTTTGCACTGCTGGTATTATTATCCTTGCTCATTAATGGTTTATTATTGTCACACCTGGTCCTAGCCATGATTTAATAGCCATACATTGTAATTGTAACTAACACCCATAGCTTTGCTTAAGGCATTTAGTATTTTATATGTAGTGGGATGTGCTAGGCCTGCAGGTGGGAAGGGACTGTGGGGAGACAGCTCTAATCTGATCTCCCTGGGCAACGCTGATATGGACCAACTGAAAAGGGATATAACACTGAGGCCTGAGAATGGACTTTATATTAATTCAAAATATTTTTGGCAGGCAGGGGAAAGAGGGTAGCCATTATTTTGTAACCTTATAATTGCCTGATAACTTTCAATTCATTTCTGTCTGGCAAGACCTGGTATTGCAAATGCATGCCATTAATATTTGTTTCAAGCCCCATCATTAAAAGCTTCTTTTGAAGCAATTTAAGAAGCCTTGTGATTGAACTTGGGCAAAACCTTGCAGGCTGTGGAGAAACGCCATCTGAGAGTGTTGGTGCTTCATCCAAAAAGGCAGGGATCAGTAAATCCATTCAGCATGCTTTGTAGCCTTCCCCTCACTCCCCCCCTCCCTTCCAGAGCCAAACCAACAACACTAGGGGGAAAGTCTCCTAGAGAGGCAGGAAGGGCTGTTGTTCTTGCCATGTGCTAGGCAGGAAGAGTTTCTCAGTTTGCAGCAGAGGCTCGGGAAGAGAGGGGGGCCTGCTGTGGAAAATGAGGCCCCCAGGCAGGCAGACAAAGTAAGTCATTTTCTTAGGCAGATCAAGTATAGACCAGGGACAATACGATGCGTTTAAAAACCACCTTTATTTTGTTATGCTGTTTGCTGTACTTTGCTGTGCTGTGCTAACTTTTTAAATGCAACTGTTTTTGTTTTGTTTTTCTTCCCCTATCCTTTTCCCTTTTAAATAAATGTTTTTTCTGTTTAAAATGCTGGCAGTCAAACTCTGTACCACATAGATCCCCAAACCGCTTTAGACCACGCTGTTTTTATAAAGGGGGCCCCGGGGAAGGGGGAAGGCATGCAGGTGGATAAGGTGCCAATCCTCCAGGGGTGCCCCAAAGAAGCGCTGAGGTCTCTGTGAAACCCAAGTGCAGGGTGGCAGAGGACCTGGAGGCCTAGCCTCACAGCTGGAGAGGGGGATTGGGAGTCCTGTTCCTCTCAATCGGAACCCCGGGACTGAGCAGGTGGTGGCAGCGCGCCCAAGGGGCAGGAGGAGGAATAGCTCCCTCCAGGAGTTGGCGACTCCATAGGGAGCTGACGGGACCGGGTCTGAAGGCAGAATCGGGCCGGTTCCGCCACACTTGGCGGCAGCGGTGGGATAAGAACAAACAGAGAACTTGATTGGCCAGGCATTTTTGGTTTTTGATGCGTGCAAGCACCCAGAGGAAGCAACAGCGGTTTTGTTTTATTTTCGGGTCAACTGGAGTAGGGAAAGTTTAGCTAGTTAGGATGGAGCATGCTAAGATGCTGGAAATCCTGAAGATGACAAAGCCACAGCTCCAGGAAGAGTGTGCAAGGCACAAGCTGGAGTGTGACAACATGACTGTAGTAGATATGAAAGACCTCCTTTTGGAGTATCATCAGCATGCAGGGGCACTTGCAAAAGTGTTTCCCACCCAGTCAGAAGAACTCTTGCGGCTACGGTTGGAACTGGCAAGAATCCGTACCAAGGCGTACCAAGTCCGCAGACAGGAGGAACGAGAGAGGGAGGAAAGACAAAGAGAGAGAGAGCTGAGACGAGCTGAGATCCGCAGACAGGAAGAAAGAGAGAAAGCTGAAATCTACAGACGGGAGCAGGAAGAGCAACGTCGCCATGAGCTTGAGGTGCTACGTCTGGAAGCTGAACTAAGCAAAGAGATCCAAGTCACCCCTAAGGACTTTGCAGTGTACCAAGAGGGAGAAGACCCCTCCATATACCTCTCCAACTTTGAGAGGGCAGCCAAACAGTGGGGGATTGCAGAGGAGGACTATATGTCTTACCTCTGTAGCAACCTGACTGGAGAGCTTTCAGCCATCTATCACAGCATGCCTATGGAAGATGGGGGGATAACTTTTGCGGCCTATAAAGCCACTGTATTTAAAAGGTTTAAACTGGGGCCAGACCACTCCCGAAAGCAGTTCAGGGGTTTGGCTCCACAAGAAGGTAAATCCTATTCTGAATGTGGGGTAATGAAGGAACAAACAGTTCCAGTGTTATTGGGCCGGGATTTGGTGGTTGGCCAGTACCCTATCAAGGCTGTACCCCGCAGCCAAACCCCCAGGGGAAGGTGGGAGGAGGAGGGCAACTTTAAGGAAGCCACCTCACCACCAACCAGGGAGGGGGAAACAGCCCAGGTTACTGAGGACGAAGAGAGGGCAGTCACCAGGGAGGGGGAGGACCAGTCTGTCTCAAACCCTGCAGGAGGGTGTGCCCAATGGGAAGAGGGGTGCCAATTTCCACAAGGGCAGCAGGATGCTGTGGAGCGTTCCAGGCAGGAAGGAGCTCAGTTGGCTGACACTGAAAAACCAACTGAGGGGGCGGAGAACCCAGATCAAACTTTGGCTGAGTGTTCTGGAAACAGTGGGACTAGGGGTGGCTTGAAGGAACAGATGATAGGAAGTCTGGGGGAGCCAGAAATGTTCCTGTCTGGGGTTCAAAGTGACCCGAGGCTGGAACCACTGTGTGAGTTGGCAAGGGACCAGAAAGTGGAGTTCTCAGAAGCTGAGACAGGGGATAGGGTGATGGATTTCCTGCCCCTTCATACTGGTGAATGGAAAGTGGAATGGGAGGGACCCCATGTGATTGTGGATGACCTGGGCGATGCTACTTATGTGGTAGCTATGGAGAAAATGGGAAAGGCAGTTCAAGTGGTGCAGGTGGATGCACCACAGCCAGTCTCTGCAAGGTCCATGGTGTTGCAGAGAGGTAGGAAGGAAGGAGACAAAAAGAAGCTGGGACAGCAATTGTTTGGAGCCCCAGAGGTGGGTTTCTGGGAGGTCAGAGTGGACAGAGGGAACATTCCACCAATGAGGGATAAAGAAGAAGCAACTGTGTGGGAACTGGGCAGTTTCCAACCCCATATGTGGGGCCAGGGATTTCCTCCTTTGATGGACCCCTCACCCCAGCAACAGCAGCAACGGAGGGAGAGCACCAAACTCCAGAGGTGGTCCTGGGAGACGGAGGAGTACATCTTAAAGACTGGACATTCCTTCTGAATGCAGCAATGCGACTTGTTGGCCAGAAAGGACATGGGCACCTAGGGTGCTGGACTTTGTGTATTATTGGAGAAATACCTGAATGTTTGGGTAATGTTTTGGTTAATGGGTTTCTCCTTGTTTGTTTGGATTCTGCTACGGGGTCACCTCTGTAGGAGGCAACCCCTCCGGCTCAGAATTTAAGGAGGGGGACGTGTGGAGAAACGCCATCTGAGAGTGTTGGTGCTTCATCCAAAAAGGCAGGGATCAGTAAATCCATTCAGCATGCTTTGTAGCCTTCCCCTCACTCCCCCCCTCCCTTCCAGAGCCAAACCAAGAACGCTAGGGGGAAAGTCTCCTAGAGAGGCAGGAAGGGCTGTTGTTCTTGCCATGTGCTAGGCAGGAAGAGTTTCTCAGTTTGCAGCAGAGGCTCGGGAAGAGAGGCTGCTTGCCTCTGAGCTCCGGCCTGTGGGGGGCCTGCTCAGGAAAATGAGGCCCCCAGGCAGGCAGACAAAGTAAGTCATTTTCTTAGGCAGATCAAGTATAGACCAGGGACAATACGATGCGTTTAAAAACCACCTTTATTTTGTTATGCTGTTTGCTGTGCTTTGCTGTGCTGTGCTAACTTTTTAAATGCAACTGTTTTTGTTTTGTTTTTCTTCCCCTATCCTTTTCCCTTTTAAATAAATGTTTTTTCTGTTTAAAATGCTGGCAGTCAAACTTTGTACCACATAGATCCCCAAACCGCTTTAGACCACGCTGTTTTTATAAAGGGGGCCCCGGGGAAGGGGGAAGGCATGCAGGTGGATAAGGTGCCAATCCTCCAGGGGTGCCCCAAAGAAGCGCTGAGGTCTCTGTGAAACCCAAGTGCAGGGTGGCAGAGGACCTGGAGGCCTAGCCTCACAGCTGGAGAGGGGGATTGGGAGTCCTGTTCCTCTCAATCGGAACCCCGGGACTGAGCAGGTGGTGGCAGCGCGCCCAAGGGGCAGGAGGAGGAATAGCTCCCTCCAGGAGTTGGCGACTCCATAGGGAGCTGACGGGACCGGGTCTGAAGGCAGAATCGGGCCGGTTCCGCCACACAGGCAATGGCCAACCACCTCTGGATTTCTCTGGCCTTCAGTACCCTACAGGGTTGCCCTAAGTCAGTGTGACTTGATGGCCCTTACCACCACCACCAAAACAATCTCCAGTCCCTCAGTTCTCTTCATGGGCATGAAGATTTCCATTGCTGGTCCTGGCTTTCTCCTCACTCCCTTCTTCTGGCTAATGAAACTTGTTTCTATCAAAAGTTTTTTTCCTTTGTCATCAGTATTCATTCTAGTGAGGAAGAAACCACATTTAAAGAAGAATAACAGCGCCTGAGTAGCTCACTGTCCCACAACAGCCCACCTCTACTAGAGCCCAGGGTATCCCTCCAGCTTCAGGAAAGACTCTCAATTTGTATCCTCCCCCAAATCTCAAGGGGAACCTATAATGAACTGCAGAATCTGCAATCCTTCAACCCCACCAGTTGCCTCTTGCACACATATTGCTTTCTAAAATAAGGGGGGGGGGGGCAGTTGTCACACATGGCTAAAAAGAACATTCAACTTCCAGTGACTGTTTTGATCTCTCCACCCTCTCAGGCCTCCGAACCAGAAAAGAAGGATTTGAGAATTGGGGTTGCTGGCTGGTCACACAGCCATATTTAGAAGAAAGACAGCTCAGAGGGAACTACTAATTCGTTTGCAGGCATCTGATGGGCTGAACCAGGAACAAATAATAGAATTAGAATTTCCCTTTAGGAGATTTTTTTTAACGGAGGAGTTTTGTCAAGCTAAGTCAGACCTTCAGCATGAGAAAGAGGGCCCAGAGCCTCACTGAGAGAACTGCTAGTTTATTTACAAGCCCAAGACAGAGATCCTGTGTCTGCAAAGGTATTACATTCACAGTGCCAGGGCTTTTTTTTGAACCGGAACGCACCGGCCTCGGTAGCGTTCCGGCTGCCTTCACTAGCATTCTGGCTCCTCCCTGGCAGCAATCACCTGCTGCACTTCAGCCAAGTGGCACTCGCATGGTGGGCTCCTGGGTCGCCGAACTGGAATGGGTCGAGGGCGGATGTTTCATCCAGGAAAACCTGCAGCTGCTCCACTACCGCTTTCTCAACTACCTTTCCCAGGAACTGCAGGCCAATGAAGATTTTATAGTATTTGGCTCTCTGGCGGGAGTATTTTTACAAGGCTTGAGAGTTTCAGCAGGATCTTCTAAGGCTTCTGTGTTTGTACCTCTGGCCGCTGAGAAGGTTAATTCATGGAGCAACATCAGTTATGTTTTGTCTTGGTTCTCTCCCTGGGATTGAATAATTTCGCAATATCTTGGCCATTTTGTTATATTCTAGTATTTCCCAGTTAAAGTTTATAATGTGAGACTTAATATTCCTTCAGTTGTGACCTAATAATTTTACCAGCCCATTCCCTCTCTTCCTAGACAGCAGAGCAACTAAAAATTCATCAGTGGTAACAATATGCAGTAATATAAACAACAAATTTTATCTAGCAGAAGATTCAGCATAAATAATAGTCAGTGTGATGTAAAGTAAGAATCACACTAGGATCTCAGAGACCAAGAGTCCACTTTGCCAGGGAAGCTTGCTGGGTGACTTGAGACCAGTCACATGCTCTCAGACTAACCTACCTCACAGGACAGTAAAAAAAATAAAATTGCTTTGAGTCCCCAATGGGGATAAAGGTCGCATGTGAATGAATAAACATTAATAGCAAAAAAAATAAATAAAGGTACTGTTTCAAAGCTTTATCCTGGCACTGAAATGTCACTAGGGAAGGGAAAAGGTGAATCTCCTCAGGGTTAGATCTATTGAGAAGACCAACAAAGTTTTATTGAAAGTATAAGCTTTTGTGCGCATGCACACATCTACTGATTCTCCGATATAAGTACAGAATAAAGAGGAGAATTGAGTGGACCTAGCACAAGACACAACTACTCCCAAAATTAAATTAATGTTTTAAAAAATTAAATTAATTTTTTAAATTAAATTTAAAATATACATGTATTAGTCCAGTTAAAACTTTGCACAATCCTAGTGTCCAGTTATATTACTTTAAGGGAAATACCCAATTCAATATATTTTTAGTCCAAACTGTGTTCTTCCTATCCAAACTTTAGCCTTAAAAAAAGAACCTGATCTTTGTGCACAACTCCTCCTGTTCACCAGTCCCTGTTCCCAAATGGAAAAAGCAAATAAAATGCGCAAAGAGCAGTACTGTAAGGCAGCAAAGGGTAGACTACATCAAATCAAGGCATTAAGAATTGTGCCAAAAGGATACAGGGCCAGTGCTAGGGTTTTAGGTGCCCTAGGCGAGCTACCCACAAGCGCCCCACCCTTACAAATTTTAAAAACAGAATTGTAGGGGAAATGAAATTTTAAACTTTTTACATTTTTAATTGACAACCTGTGGCAGATCAGCTTTCAAAGTTTTTATGCAGCCTCCTCTGAAGAGACTGATTCAGTGAAAGGAAGTGGTTAACAGAACTCAGTCCCAGGGGAAATGCCAGCAAGCTTGTTATGATAGTTGGTGGCTTGCTCAAGATATAACTGCCATGGCCCAGTGGCAGAGCATCTGCTTGGCATGGTTCAGTCTCTGGCATCTCCATTAGAAGAACTGGGCAATAGGTGACATGAAAGACCTCAGCCTGATACCTCTGGAGAGCCACTGCCAACAGCAGAGTATACAATACTGACTTTGATGGACCAAGGGTCCGGTGGAACAGAAGAGAACTTCATGGTTGCACCTATGACTGCCATCCCTAGGACCAATGTGAACATCACATTCCTAGCATGAATGGTGGAAGTGAGAACCGCTGCTGCCACATGCCCTATGAGCAATAAGAGATTTTCATAGAACAACCTTTTTGGAAGTAAGTTTCCTATTTAGGAGATTGAGACCAATTAAGATTAGTTCATTGGTTATAGTAAATCAATGGGACTAGCAACACTCATAAATGATGTTCCATTGCATTCTTAGGAAAATAACAAAGTTTTGGTATGACTTTAAAATGTTGAATCATTATAGGAGATGGTGGTGCAGTATTTGGTGAATGTGAGGAACAGAGCCCAATTCATTTCTAGAAATTTTCATGCCTAAAGCCTATTTGAGCAGAAGCATTAATTAGGTTTCAGCCCAAAAGAATTTTGATCAGTCTTACATTGTGGTTTATACCTTCAAGAAAGAGATGATACACAGCTGCATGGAGTTATCTAGAAACAGCATACTTTAAGTAGAGTCAGTTTTCAGGGTTTTGTAGAGAGCTTTGCTAGCATAATTCAGAACATTGGGGCAGAAAAGAGATTTAGGACTACCTTGCGCCAATATTATACAAGGAATAAATCATGGCATATTAACTTCAGTTAATATGCCGTGATTTATTCCTTGTTGCCGTTAATTTTTAAAAAATCATCAGTGAAAGCAATATCCAGAATAAACAATTGAATTCACCTATATTCCAACTGGATAATGATTTGTGTCATATTAAATAAAATGAGTTCAGTTGCACCTTTTCTACTGCTACAGATAGACTACTCATTCTGATCTAAATAAGAGTTTGTTATTTTGGCAATAACAAACTCTAATGCAGTGAATAATTTAACTTGATCATGCAAGAAAGATCAGCAAACTCATCCAGCTGCTTGCTTTACTCTCACCTTTCTCCCCTCAACCCTAGATACACAAAAAGACAATCATTTGCTCTCAAAACAATCTTTACATAAACACAGTTATCTTGTGCATGCTGATAAGTAGCCAGACTTCTTAGTACACAACGAAATGTGTCCAATACAATGAGAAATTCAGATTTAGAAAGTAGGGCTGTTAAGGAAAGGGGAGGAGGGTATATTCACATGGAACATAGACTTCATTCTAGAGAACTATGAACAGAAGACTGTCATACAGCACTTTCCCCCAGTATTCCATACAGCAGCTTTCCCACAGTACATCCTGAGAGAGCTTGAATCATGACAAAACACACACAGAGAAAATATCCCATGTAAATAAAATAGCTTACATACAGTAAACCAGCATTCTCGGGCTCTCAACAGGTGGAGTCACCCCCTTCGCCCAAGAAGAGAGAGCAGAAAGGGTGGGAGGATATACCAAACCCAGAACATCTGAACACTGGGGGAGAAGGAGGAAGCGTTGCACTGCAAAGGCCATGCCAGTCAAGCAGCCCCCCAAGACAGTGTGCCACTGGTGGGAAAGGAGCTGGTCAGCAACAGCCTCCAAGTCTAGACAAGAGCACAGCACCACCTTCGGGAAAAGATGGCGGGAAAAGCAAAGTGGCAGCAGAGACTTCCTCCAAAATCAATTCTCATTGTCCCCAAGAGGGGTGAGTTTGAAAGAACTCAAAGGTGAACTTGTGGATCTACTGACAAAAATATGTAATCTTTCACTGAAATCTGCCTCCGGTCCTAAGGACTGGAAGGTAGCAAATGTCACCCCCATCATTAAAAAGGGTTCAAGAGGAGATCCATGAAATTACAGCCTTTGGCACTGGATTGCCAGGGGAAAACATAGTTTTTTTATTATTATTATTATTATTATTTTTAAACTTTAAACATTTTATTAAGGCATAAAAGTAGCTTACAATCCATAGCGCAAGAAGTTTACCGTCAAGATTAACAGAAATAACATCGTAAGCTTAATAGACAGAATACAGAGCAAAAATAACCTTTAAAAACAAAATACAAACTGAAGGTAATAGTAATTATAATTATAATAACACAGTATTTGAAAATAAAATAAGATCAGGGAAAGGAAAAAGGAAGATATAATACACTTTAAATAACTTGAAATTAACTTGTTAAGAGAATTTTATAGCAAAAGGAAATCCTTATACATTTTATTTTTAGAATAAGAGCTAGCATAAAATGGATCGGTGTCAAGCTTTTCTAGAATGGGAAGCCAAGTTGCCAGATATTTAGCGTAGGCTTGGTATGGGTCTTTGTGGTCTATGGCTGCCTGAATTTTATCCATTACAATGTGTTCCCAGACTTTAAGTAGCCAGTTGTCAAGTGTCAAATTCAATGAGTTTTTCCAGGACTGCGCAATCGTAGTTTTAGCAGCTGTCAGGAGTTTAACTATCAAGGATTTTTTAGAAGATGAAAGACGGGTATCGGACCAATGATTGAGAAGTATCCTTGTTGGTTCATCTGGGATCAAGACCCCGGTTAGGGAGGAGAGATGGGCACAAATTGAGGTCCAGAATGGTCTGATTTTGGGGCAGTCCCACCAGCAGTGAAAATAAGAGGCTTTGAGCCCACAGTTTCTCCAGCAGTCTGAAGAGCCTAACTGGGTCATATGGGAGAACTGGTTAGGAGTAAGGTACCAACGTGCTATCAATTTAAAGTTTTGTTGAGATATATTTATAATGGTAGATTGTAGGGCATCACTAGCCCATATAGAGTCCCATTGGTCGGGAGAAAGGATGATGCCACAGTCTTTATGCCATTGGGTGGTGTAAGAGGGTAAGGTTGCTTCAAGTTTAGACAATAAGATTCGATACAGCCGTGAAATGAGACTTTTAGGCGTTCTCTCTTCGTGAAAATGAAGAACCAGATGTTCGTAGTCAGATGAAGGGCGAGAAAATGAAGAGATCACTTTAGGGTCCTGAAGAAAGTGCCTGATTTGAAAGTATTCAAACCAAGGTGCTGGCTTAGTCAAAACTTGGTCTAGATCATTTTTAGGTAGAAGTTGTTTAGAAGATGAAAGAAGATTAAAGAAAAAAACTTTTGAGGAGTCTCTCCAGACCTTGAAAGAAAAGGGTAGTTGGGCAGGAAGGAAATATTTTTGTCCTATAAAAGATGAGATAGTAGAGAGTCCTGGAGCCAGAAAATGATGCTCCGAATCCCATACTGATAAGAGCGCCCTGAGGAATGGGTTCATGAATTGCCACGGTGGGCGTTCATTTTTCTTGAGCCATAATAGTTCGTAGTATTTCAGTGGGGTAAAGTGAGCTTCCTCTATGGGCGTCCACGGCGGCGGGGGATGTTGGTACAATATTTTGGTCATCTGGGATAAAATAGTAGCTTTATAATACTTTGCAATGTCGGGAACTGCTAGGCCACCTTTTTGTCTTGATCGACATAAAGTTGAAACTTTGATTCTAGGCTTTTTATATTTCCAGATAAAGGAGGTCAGTATTTGTTGCCAGGATTTTAAAGTAGGCTGAGAGATCTCAATAGGAAGAGCCCGAAAAAGATATAAAAACTTGGGGAAAATAAAGGATTTAATTACATGGATTCTTTCCATCCAGGATAGTTGCAACTTATCCCATTGCTTGAGCGTGGTAGTAATCTCAGAAGCCGTGGCCGTGTAGTTAGTTTTTAATAGGCCAGCTATATTTAAGGGGATTTTCAGCCCCAAATAGGACCAGGAATCAGAGACCCAATGAAAGGGGTAGTTTGCAACTATGTCTTTTTTAGAAGTATCAGAAATTTTAATCGGGTAGAGAATTGATTTCGAGTGGTTAACTGAAAGACCTGAAAGTTTACTATAATCAGACAGGAGAGAGGAAACGGCTTTAATAGACTGTAGTGGATTTGTAATATATAAGACTATATCGTCGGCAAATAAACTTATTTTAAAAGTAGAATTTTGGACAGAGATACCAGAGATCTCTGAAGAAAGCCGTATCAAATTTGCAAAGGGCTCTATGACAATGGCGAATAGCAGTGGTGATAGAGGGCACCCTTGACGAGTCCCTCTTTCTAGGATAAGTGAAGGGGACTGTTGACCATTGATTTGTATAAACGCGGATGGACAGGAATACAAAGAATCTATAACCGTTCTGAACCTAGGTCCGAAACCCATGTGATATAAGACTTTTTTAAGGAAGAGAGGTTCTACACTATCGAAGGCCTTCTCTATATCTAAGGCAAGAATGCAGGAGTCGTATGGCTGAAAAGTGCAATATTGAATTAAGTTAATTGTTTGTCTAGTATTGTCCGTGATATCGCGATTCGGAATAAATCCTGATTGGTTGGTGTGAATATAGAGCCCTATGATTGTGTTCAATCTAGCAGTCAAAATGGAAGTAAATATTTTATAATCGTTATTTAGTAAAGAAATGGGGCGGTAAGATTTAACATTTAATGGGTCTTTGTCTTTTTTGGGAATCATAACTATTTTCGCCTGGGACCAGGAGGGAGGCATACAGCCGGAGTCCAGGACAAGATTGCAAACAGTGGTAAGGTGAGGTACCAGGGAAAGATTGAATTTTTTATAAAATTCTGAAGGTAGTCCATCTCTACCTGGGGTTTTATTGATTTTGGAGGCCTTAATGGCGTCAACGACTTCAAGGGAAGAAATCGGAGAATCTAAAAAGGCTTGGTGTTCATGGGAGAGTTGGGTAAGGATCTTCTGGTTTTGAAAAAAGTGGTCTATTAGGTGAGAAGGAGGATTGGACGAGGTATATAGCTGTTGGAAAAACTGATGGAAGGTGTCCAAGATTTTTTTATTTGATGAGTGTATTTTGCCAGAGTTGCCTCTAAGACATTTAATCTGTCTCTCACCTAGCTCTTTCCTGAGTTTCCACGAGAGTAGCTTCAACGAACGGGGGTGGTTATACCAGTATTTTTGTTTCACGAATAGTAGATTTTTTCGAATATTAGATGTTTCCAATAAGTCTAGTTTCTGTCTTTCGAGAACAAGTTTTTGGTAAATTTTATTAGAGCAGGTTTGCTTGTGTTTTTGTTCCAAGTGTTTAATATTGTCTAAAATAAGTTGTTTCAGTTCTAATTTTCTTTTTTTGTAGGCCGAATGCAGGGAGATACACTTGCCTCGCAGAACAGCTTTCATTGCGTCCCACACAATTTCTTTGGAAATCCCACAATCCAAATTGTTTTTGAAATAAAGATTAATCTCTTGCTCTAATTGTGTACAAAATTCTTGGTTCAGAAGGAGTGATTTATTTAATGTCCAATTAAATGAAGGCCTGTCCTGAGAACCAACATGCAGTGTGCACTCCAACCAGGCGTGGTCGGAAAGTGTCCTGAGGCCAATATTGGTGTAAGAAACCTGGTTCAATAAGGAGGGAGAAATAAGAAAATAATCAATCCTTGTAAAGGTATTGTGTAATGCCGAGAAGTAGGTGTAGTCCTTAACCCCCGGGTTATGCAGTCTCCAAACGTCACATAGGTTAAAATTATGAAGGACAGATTGCATAGGTGCTGGGGAAGAAGTCGGGGGAGAGTGTGGCTTAAAGGATCTGTCCCACATGGGGTCTATGATTTGGTTAAAGTCCCCCCCTATAATGACTGCCCCTTCTTGGAAAAGGGCAAGTTTAGAAAGCGTGTCTTTTATAAAGGTAATTTGTGAGGAGTTGGGAGCATATAGAGAAACCAGAGTGAAAGGAGAGTCATTAAGTGTACCTTTTATAAAGATATAATGTCCTTGGGGATCGACTTCTTGAGCCGACAAAACCGGTATTTTTTGAAAGTAGAATGGCGACTCCGCGTGATTTAGAAGAACCAGGAGCTACGTACTGTGTATGGAACCATTTAGATCGAAGTATGGTGGAGCTTGCCGACTTAATGTGGGTTTCTTGTAGGAAAAGAAGATCAGGTTGTAATTTGGTCAAAGCGGAAGAAAGCCGCTTGGCTTTAATAATGTTGTTAAGGCCTCTGCAGTTGAGAGAAATTAGTCAGACATAATTTAGATACATTAAAGTAAAAAAAAACATTGTTAAGATCCATATAACGCCTGTAGAACCCAGACTGGGGCTCTGTATAACAATGATGAGAAGAAGTAGAAAAAACAAGTAGCAATGACCAGATTTCCCTTGTTCTCACAACACAGAATAAACAAAGAGAGAACATTGGGGTGGGAGTACCAGGATTGGTGACCTGACTGCAAAAATCTAGGTTCCCAACGACAACCGTATTTGTCCGAACCAAATTGAACAAACACAAACCACTTTTCAGTATAAATGTAAAAATTTCCAAAAACCCAAACACCGCTAAAGGGATCCACTGAGTTCGTGGGTCATGGCCAGAGTATACCAGAACATACCAGTGCTGGTCAAAAAGCACCGTCTGAAAAGGGCCATAAATAAACACCAGTAAAAGGTACCTTTTCCCCTTAAAAAAACAAATCAACAATATTAACAACATAAATCTTACTAAACTGTTCATTGTTTCCAACCAGGAAACAATGCAACTTTACTCAGTATATAAGAAATATACAATCTAATATGGAGGGAGCAAAAAGAAGGAACATCCCGGCTGTTCCCTTAACAATGTGACATAATAAGAGGAAAGAAAGACCCCGCTCCCTTAAACCAGAACAAGATGGCATGGGTAATGCAAATACAACTGTTCAGAAGCAGGAGATGGAAGTAGCAGGAGGTGAACTGAACGTCCGTGGAGAAGTCAGTGTCGTCTTCTTGGCTTGAAAGAAAACGGTGGGTTGGTTGAACGAGATGAAATAGCCCTACTTGAGTCAGGAGATGAAGGAGAGTCAATGTTTAGTTGTTTAAGAAGATCACAGCCGGAGGTGAAATCAGAAGCTGTTAGCCGAAGGCCCTGGTGAACAACCAGTATCTGGATAGGAGAAGCCCAGCGGAAGCGTATTTTGTGTTCAAATAGTGAGTTTAGAATCGGCTTCATTTCTTTTCTATGCTGCAGGGTTTCCGGTGAAAGATCAGCTAGAACCAGGATCTTTTTTCCCTTGTAGAGTAGACCCTCTTCAGATCGGGCTCTCTGTGAAATCAGGGTTCTGGTCCTGGAGTCTGGAACCGTGGCGAGTATGTCTCTTGAAAAGTCTTTTGACTTGGGCTGTAATGCCCCCAGACGGTAGGCAGAATCAATAAGAGGGGCGACTCCATCTTGGAGGTGGAGGGCTGAAGCAAGCCATGAGGCAATGAAGATTTTTACCTCCTGGTTCTCTTCCGCCTGTTCTGGCAGGCCTCTAAATTTCAGGTTAGCAGCCCTTAATCTGTTATCCAGGTAAAGCACCTTCTCATGGAGCCATAGGTCTGAGCTTTGCAGGGCTTGTACAGCCTCGTGGGCCACCGTAGCCATTTCCAGCGCTGAGTCTGCAGTTTGAGTGACTGCTGAAAGCGTTTCATTAATTTTTTTTAGTTCTAATTGTAAGGGGGTAATAGCTTTGCTGATCTTCTCCCCCATTGTGACCCCTATTGAGTCCTCCAAGCGTGAAATCGCCGCTTGAAATGTTTGAGTTGTTAATAAAGAGCCCTCTTCCTGAGCAGGGCCGGGGGAAGGGCTGGACTCCATTTCAGTGAGAGGTAAGGGCCCGGGGCTCGTTGGAAGAAAGTTTAGTACCTGCTGCGTCGGTGTGGCTTTCGCAGGAGTTTTCTTGGCTGCCTTGGTGTTCCCTGCAGTTCGTTTACCCATGCCAGGTGAAAGAAATAGTTGGGAACGGGAGCAGGAGAAGCGGGAAGGGACTGTGAGCCGGGAGCTGCCGCTTCAAGCGTCCGCCATCTTCCGCGTCGCCCTCTGCCCCCGGGGAAAACATAGTTAGCCAGCCTCTGGGACTGGATTGCCAGGGGAAAAGGTAGTTTTCCAGCCTCTAGTACTGGATTGCCAGGGGAAAAGATAGTTTGCCAGCCTCCAGGGCTGGATTGCCAGGGGAAAATATAATTTGCCAGCCTCCAGGACTGGATTGCCGGGGAAAAGGTAGTTTGTCAGCCTCTGGCACTGGATTGTCCAAGGAGAATTATTGTATTCCTGTAAGCACCGAGAAGCAGGCCTCAGATTCAGTGGGAGCTCACAGGAGCATAGCTCCTGAACCTTTCCACCTCCTCCTTCTGAGAGTTCCACCTCCTCCTTCTGAGAGTTCCATCTTCTTGTACATTGACTAGTATTGCAACTGCATAACAATCCCTGGATGAGCTCTACCACCTATTTTTCTACAAAATGACCCCTACTAAGAAGTAATCACTACTTTGTACCACTGTAACAAATAGAGTCAAAATGAGCATAACAGAAAAAAACTTGGGTTTTTTTCCAGGATTTCTTCTATGCATTCTCTTCAGCTTAGAAGCCTGCTTATTGTCCAAGAAAAATCGGTAGATTTCTGTAAGCACT
The DNA here is from genome assembly GCF_032191835.1 of Heteronotia binoei. Lineage (NCBI taxonomy): Eukaryota > Metazoa > Chordata > Lepidosauria > Squamata > Gekkonidae > Heteronotia > Heteronotia binoei. Next base: position 110,713 of record NC_083228.1, on the reverse strand, counting down.
AAGAAGTAATCACTCCTTTGTAACATAAAGAGTCCAAGTTGTCAAGCATCTTGTTTCTTTATTGCATCTTTATTACTATGCCTGTATGACTGACTGTTATTCTAATGTAATGCACATCAAAGCCAAGTAACCTTCCTTTAGTTCTCACTAGCAGCAAATGCAGGAATGTCCGCTTTGAAGATAAGGCCTCCGGGAATACTTTCTCAGGCTCATGTTGGAAGTCTGAACCCAGGATGTAGCAAACCGCAATGGTAAATAAAGTAGCAAGCATGTGAATTTCACACGCTAGGGTAGGAATTCCTAAGGTATCTTTGATGTGCCCCCTTAAAGCCAGTATTCTTGAGTTACATTGTATCACTTCCAATCTTATGCCTATTCAAGCAACATGGATTATCAATAAACCAATACTTTGTTTCAAAATCAAAGACTGGTTATTTTGAGATCTTATGCTTGACATAACAGACGAAACCTTGTGTTTTTTCAGGGATTCTTCTGTGGATTCTATTAAACTTAGAAGCGTGTTCATTCCTGGGTCAACTTAGAGGGGTGGGTGTTTGGGAGCTTCTCCATCCCTTGGAACCCTGAGGTAAAAAAGCAGGGAGCGCGTCTTTCCCACCCAACTCATTTCTCATGGTTTCGCAAAAGTGATGGGTGGTCAGGGCTTTCTCCCTGCCTTGGCACCCCTGGTGTGAAAAGGCAGGGAGAGGTTTCCCCGTCCCTTCCACCACAAATCTCTGGGTCTGTCTGTCTTGAATCCCCTGGGGTGAGCATAACAGACAATCCCTTGGCTTTTTTCATGAATTCTTCTGTGCATTGTATTAAGCATAGCATGCTGTATATTCAAAGAAAATCAATGGAATCTTGTAAGCACTGAGTAGAAATCACTGTATTGTAATATATAGTTAATAGAGAGAGATAAAAGAAAATTCCTTGGTTTTTTTTTAATTCAGAAATTCTTCTGTGCATTTTATTAAGCTTTGAAGGTTTTAAATTCTCGGAGGAGAATCAATGGATTCCTGAAAGCACTCAGAAGAAATCACTAGTTTGTAACATATAGAGTAAGTAACCATAGCAGATGAAACCTTGGGTTTTGTCAGGAATTCTTCTGTGCATTCTATGAAGCTTAGAAGCCTGTTTATTGTCCAAGGAGCATCATTGGATTCCTGTAAGCACTAAGAAGTAATCACTACATTGTACCACTGCAACAAATAGAGTCATACTTAGCATAACAGATGAAACCCTGGATTTTTTTCAGGAATTCTCTTAAAGGAAATGAGATTGAACGGATTCATAAAAGCTCTGAGGAGATAGTGATTATTAAAACTATGTAATTCAATGGAACCATAAGAAACATTCACTTAGTGTTTTTCGAAAATTAACTGTTGTATTTTAATCAGTATACAATGCTATTCTTTGTGGAAAGAGATTGAATGGATTCATACAAGCACTGAGGAGATATCAGCGATTACTAAAATTATGTAATTCAATGTAACCATAACAAACGTTCACTTAGTGTTTTTCGAAAAATAACCATTGTATTCTAATCAGCTATTACTTGTGGAAAGAGATTGAACAGAGTCATACAAACACTGAGGAGATACCAATACTTAGTAACCAGTGGTGGGATTCAAATAAATTAACAACAGGTTCTATGTCTTAATGACCATTTTAACTATACCAAAAGATATACTGAAAGATATACCATTGGTGTGAACCAATGGTGTTGTCAGGGGTGTGGCCTAATATGCAAATGAGCTCCTGCTGGGCTTTTTCTACAAGAAAGGCCCTGGCAATCCCTAAGGACTCAACAGCAAATACTTTGAAACCTGGACAACTAGATACTTGGAGTGTCTTTAGTCCTTCTCCCATTTCCATAACCTTCTGATACATCCTCTGTGGGGTTTGTGAATTGTACTAGCAGCATATCATTCTTTTATAGTGATCATCTGTGCTGCAAGAAAAAGGGGCTATGTATCCAACAACCAAAGTAGATGGAAATTAAATCTAAGTCAGACTTAGAAAATTCCTTCTGAATCTCTTAAAGCACCTCTTGCATAGAACTACAGAGGCAGTGATGTTCATTGTTGCAGGAGATAGATCCAAGTGGGCAGCCATGTTGGTCTGAAGCAACAGATCAAAATTAAGAGTTCAGTGGCACTCTTATTGCTGCACTAGAACAGCTAAGCACAACTACATCTACCCAATCCAAGCCTCAGGGTTAGGGTTGCCAATCCCCAGGTGGGGGCAGGGGATTTCCCGGTTTGGAGGCCCTCCCCCCGCTTCAGGGTCGTCAGAAAGCGGGGGGAGGGGAGGGAAATGTCTGCTGGGAACTCTATTATCCCCTATGGAATTTATTTCCATAGAAAATAATGGAGATTTGATCCGCGGGTATCTGGGGCTCTGGGGGGGCTGTTTTTGGGGCAGAGGCACCAAATTTTCAGTATAACATCTAGTGCATCTCCCCCAAATACTCCCCAAGTTTCAAAACGATTGGACCAGGGGGTCCAATTTTATGAGCCCCAAAAGAAGGTGCCCCTATCCTTCATAATTTCCTATGGAAGGAAGACATTTAAAAAGGTGTGCTGTCTCCTTAAATGTGATGGCCAGAACTCCCTTGGAGTTCAATTATGCTTGTCACACCCTTGTTCCTGGCTCTGCCCCAATGTCTCCTGGCTCCACCCCCAAAGTCCCCAGATATTTCTTGAATTGGACTTGGCAACCCTACTCAGGGTTGAGGGGGGGCATGATCTATCTAGGTCACCCAGCCCTACGTTTTGCATTATAACCTAACCTGCCATAAAATTAATCAAACTGAAAGAAAAGACAACTTAAAACTTTCTGAGCCATGGAGGAAATTGCAATTCAGTTTGGGGCCATGCCTGCGAATTGAGAGGGCGTCATCTTTTCTCGACAGCACCAACAGCAGCTAACAAATTGTCAGGATTGGGGGGTGAGGAGAGAGCTGGGGAAGCCAAAACAAGCCCTCATGAAGACTAGAAAGTACTTCACAGCCATAAGCACTTGGAGAGGGTGGAAATAATCTACCCCCTTGAGAGTTAAAAAAAACCCCAGATATTAAGCATGCAATCTTTACTTTACTCCAAAGTAAATAGGTATATGATCAGACTGCAAAAGCTACACGTTAAAATAAATAGGAGCCTGGCTTCACATTAAAGACTAGCAAGTTTTCATTCTATCATAACTCACATAGCTAGAGCTCACATCATCAGATGCATGTTGTGAGTCCTCACAAGCCAGATGTTAAAGGTAAATACGGTGAAAACCCTTGGGGAAGCTTGGAGACTATTTAAAACTATAATCCTAGAAGCTCAGATAAAATACATACCACAAGTTAGGAAAGGCACAAACAGGTATAAGAAGAGGCCAGCATGGTTAATGTGACGGAACCGGCCCGATTCTGCCTTCAGACCCGGTCCCGTCTGCTCCCTATGGAGTCGCCAACTCCTGGAGGGAGCTATTTCTCCTCCTGCCCCTTGGGCTCGCTGCCACCACCTGCTCAGTCCCGGGGTTCAGATTGAGAGGAACAGGACTCCCAATCCCCCTCTCCAGCTGTGAGGCCAGGCCTCCAGGTCCTCTGCCACCCTGCACTTGGGTTTCACAGAGACCTCAGCACTTCTTTGGGGCACCCCTGGAGGATTGGCACCTTATCCAACTGCATGCCTTCCCCCTTCCCCGGGGCCCCCTTCTCAAAACCAGCGTGGTCTAAAGCGGTCTGGGGATCTAGGTGGTACAGAGATTGACTGCCAGCATTTAAACAGTAAAAATATATTTATTTAAAAAGGGAAAACGATAGGGAAAGAAAAACAAAACAAAAACAGTTGCGTTTAAAAGGTTAGCACAGCACAGCACACGCACAGCAAACAGCCTGACAAACAAAATGTGTTATAAACGTGTCCTGCTGGCCCTGATCTAAACTTGCCCTGTCTTGTGAATTACTTACTTAGTCTGCCTGCCTGGGGGCCCCCCAGGCAGGAGCCTCCATTGCTCACCACATGCTCGCTCGAGCCCCAGTTCAAATCTGGCTTCTCTTCCTGCCTAACACATGCAAGGAACAACAGCACTTCCTGCCTCTCTAGGAGATTTTCCCCCTAGCATTGTTGGTTTGGCTTTGGAAGGGAGGGGGGGAGTGAGGGGAAGGCTACAAAGCCTGCTGAGGGATTTACTGACCCCTACCAAATGAAGCACCACCACTGACTAAAATGGCGTTTCTCCACAGTTAACAAACAAAGTAATGGAAGCTGTAAAAGGTAAGAAGGACTCCTTTAAGCGGTGGAAAACCAGTCCAAGTGAGATTAATAAAAGGGAACACAGGCAGTGGCAAATCAAATGCAAGACTGTGATCAGGCAGGCAAAAAGGGACTATGAGGAGCATATTGCAAAAAACATAAAGACCAACAATAAAAATTTCTTCAAATATATTAGAAGTAGGAAACCAGCCAGGGAAGCAGTGGGGCCCTTGGATGACCATGGGGTAAAAGGATTACTGAAGGAGGATGGGGAAATGGCTGAGAAGCTGAATGCATTTTTTGCCTCCGTCTTCACCGTGGAAGATGAGAAGTGTTTGCCCGCCCCAGAACCACTAATATTGGAAGGGGTGTTGAAAGACCTGAGTCAGATTGAGGTGACAAAAGAGGAGGTCCTACAACTAATAGACAAATTAAAAACTAATAAGTCACCGGGTCCGGATGGCATACATCCGAGAGTTCTGAAAGAACTCAAAGTTGAACTTGTGGATCTTCTAACAAAAATCTGTAATCTTTCATTGAAATCTGCCTCTGTTCCTGAGGACTGGAAGGTAGCAAATGTCACCCCCATCTTTAAAAAGGGTTCCAGAGGAGATCCAGGAAATTACAGGCCAGTCAGTCTGACTTCAATACCGGGAAAGTTGGTAGAAACCATTATCAAGGACAGAATGAGTAGGCACATTGATGAACACAGGTTATTGAGGAAGACTCAGCATGGGTTCTGTAAGGGAAGATCTTGCCTCACTAACCTGTTACATTTCTTTGAGGGAGTAAACAAACTTGTGGACAAAGGAGACCCGATAGATGTTGTTTACCTTGACTTCCAGAAAGCTTTTGATAAAGTTCCTCATCAAAGGCTCCTTAGAAAGCTTGAGAGTCATGGAGTAAAAGGACAGGTCCTCTTGTGGATCAAAAACTGGCTGAGTAATAGGAAGCAGAGAGTGAGTATAAACGGGCAGTCTTCGCAGTGGAGGACGGTAAGCAGTGGGGTGCCGCAGGGCTCGGTACTGGGTCCCATGCTCTTTAACTTGTTCATAAATGATTTAGAGTTGGGAGTGAGCAGTGAAGTGGCCAAATTTGCAGATGACACTAAATTGTTCAGGGTGGTGAGAACCAGAGAGGATTGTGAGGAACTCCAAAGGGATCTGTTGAGGCTGGGTGAGTGGGCGTCAACGTGGCAGATGCGGTTCAATGTGGCCAAGTGCAAAGTAATGCACATTGGGGCCAAGAATCCCAGCTACAAATACAAGTTGATGGGGGTGTGAACTGGCAGAGACTGACCAAGAGAGAGATCTTGGGGTTGTGGTAGATAATTCACTGAAAATGTCAAGGCAGTGTGCGTTTGCAATAAAAAAGGCCAACGCCATGCTGGGAATTATTAGGAAGGGAATTGAAAACAAATCAGCCAGTATCATAATGCCCCTGTATAAATCGATGGTGCGGTCTCATTTGGAGTACTGTGTGCAGTTCTGGTCGCCACACCTCAAAAAGGATATTATAGCATTGGAGATAGTTCAGAAAAGGGCAACTAGAATGATTAAAGGGCTGGAACACCTTCCCTATGAAGAAAGGTTGAAACGCTTAGGGCTCTTTAGCTTGGAGAAACGTCGACTGAGGGGTGACATGATAGAGGTTTACAAGATAATGCATGGGATGGAGAAAGTAGAGAAAGAAGTACTTTTCTCCCTTTCTCACAATACGAGAACTCGTGGGCATTCGATGAAATTGCTGAGCAGACAGGTTAAAACGGATAAAAGGAAGTACTTCTTCACCCAAAGGGTGATTAACATGTGGAATTCACTGCCACAGAAGGTGGTGGCGGCCACAAGCATGGCCACCTTCAAGAGGGGGTTAGATAAAAATATGGAGCAGAGGTCCATCAGTGGCTATTAGCCACAGTGTGTGTGTGTGTGTGTGTATGTATGTATATATATGTGTATATATATATATATATATATATATATATATATATATATATATATATATATATATATATATATATATATATATATATATATATATATATATATATATATATATATATATATATATTTGGCCGCTGTGTGACACAGAATGTTGGACTGGATGGGCCATTGGCCTGATCTAACATGGCTTCTCTTATGTTCTTATGTTTATATATTATGCTCCGAAGGGGGGAAAATGCAAGGACCCACTACATGCATAACATGGAGAAGAGAGTCATGGGGATCACATTAAGGAGAAAGGCAGGGTATAAATAAAGTAAATTAACAATGTGACAAAAAAAAACTATGGCAAGCTGGAGTGAGCTGGAAAGTATCTTTGAGGTCATCTAGTCCAACCATCCACTCAAAGCAACATGACTGCCCACCTGAATGGCCATTCAAGTCTTCGTAGTGAAGGGGAGTCCACCACCCCCAGAAGCAACCTTTCACATGTTTCACTGTTGAACAGCTGTTATCACAAGTGTCACTCTAACATTTATCCCAAATCTTCTCATCCTTTCCAAATACTAGGAGAAAAACTTGTCAGCTTTTAAGCTGCCAAAAGACTCCTTTTCATTTTTGCTGCAACCACAGGCCATTCTTTAGAATTGCTAGCGCCTTTGAAAAATACACCCAATCTGAATGAAAAAATGGATGCCTAAGGCTTATATACAAATGAGAGACGACGAAAGCACATGCTCTCAAGTCATTTCAGAAGTGTGGCCGGATTCCTCTGTAGCAGCAGCAGCGTCCCCTCTAAGCTGTGAGTGAGGAGTGGCCCCTCATTAACTCAGGAAGCCCAGCTCAGCAGCAGTCTGGAGCCAGGCAGGGTCTTGCACTGCCCATTTTAAGATTACAGCAATTCCATTCTGTTCAGGATGGAAACTGGTCTGCTCAGTGAGGGGGGGGAGGAATTAAAGGGAACACTGGTCAGTCCAGCAGCATCTTCAAAACTAACAACATTGGTTCCAAGCAGCATCAGCTTCACCAGGCAAACACAGATGGTGCAAAATACTATTTTCTAACTAACATTTTAAAGAAAATATAACAAGCAAAAAAAAAACCCAAAAGGAACCTTCTGAAGGGAAAGAGCTTCGCCTTCGTCCGCTTTTGAGAAGTTCTCCAAGCCCCGGCAGCGAAGCCTCGGTCGGTCTCCCTCGAAATCAGCTGCAGAGGAGGGCTCCTGACTCTGAGGACAGCGAAGGTGATGCACGCACGCGGCACGCTGCTTTTAGAAGGCACACAGAAGCCCCGCCCCCTGCAAGCGCGCCAAAAGCGCGCTAGATTGCCTGCTCTCTCCTCCACGCCGCGATGCGGCGCGCTGCTGGAGGCTTTGTGAACAAACAAGTAGTTTTTCATGAGGGTCATCTTGCAGACCTCGCAGTGGAAACATGCTTTTCGACTCGGAGGCAGTTGTTCACCTTCTCCGTGGGGATCTTGCCGCAACGGACACAGCTGGGGTTCATCTGGCTGCCGGAGCGGAGGGGGCTGCTGCTGCTGCCGCGCTGGTGGAGTGGAAGGGAAGGGAAGCGAGGAAGGCGGCAGCGAGGAAAAATGTGAGCACTGCGGGGGTTAAGGAGGTGAAGAAAAAGGGGGAAGGAAGGAGCCAGCCACCCCGGCAACGTCTGGCAGCGACTGAGAGGAGGAAGCGAAGGGCTTCCCTCGCAGTGGAAACATGCCGCGCTGGTGGAGTGTGGAAGGGAAAGGATATGAGGGTGCACATTGTCAGACCCAGCAGAAAAGTGATCCAATATGCGCCGTTGACCCAGAGACGTGACCTGCGGGGGTTAAATGGCTGCCGGCTTCTGCTGCCGCCGTGCTGGTGGAGTGGAAGGGAAAGGAGGAAGCAAAGAAGGCGGCAGCGAGAAGGCGAAGAAAACGGGGGGAGGAGGAGCCACCCCGGCAATGTCTGGCTGCGAGGGGAAGCAGGCGCCCGGCGAAAGGGAAGGAAGCGAAGGGAAGGGAAGCAGGCGCCCGGCCAAGGGAAGGGAAGGGAGGCAGGCGCCCGGCGAAAGGGAGGAAGCGAAGGGAAGCAGGTGCCCGGCCAACAACCGGTTCTGCAGAATCATAGAACATTAGGTACCTATTCTACAGAACCGGTGCGAACCGGCTGAATCCCACCTCTGTTAGTAACTCTATCTAATGTCATACAACAAACTTTCACTTAGTGTTTTTCAAAAATTCACCTTTTCATTCTAGTCAGCATACAATGCTATTCTTTGTGTATGTAGAATAATAAAATGCATATAAGCACTGAGGAGATAGCATTTCTTAGTACTAATCTTATATAACAAACATTTATTTAGTGTTTTCTCAAAATCCTCTTTGACTCTTTTGTTTTCTTCCAACCCGTAGCATGTCTGACTCATCATTTTTTATAGCTTACAAAACTATTCATAGTGGAAAGGGATTGAATGGATTCATATAAGCAATGAGATATCAGCGATTACTAAAACTATGTAATTCAATGCAACCATAACAAACGTTCACAGTGTTTTTCGAAAATTCACCTTTTCATTCTATTCAGCATACAATGCTATTCTTTGTGTATGTAGAGATACATACAAGCACTGTGGAGATAGCAATTCTTAGTAACACTATCTAATCTTATATAACTATAACAAACATTTAGTGTTTTTCCAAAATTCACAGCATTCTATTCAGCATACAATGCTTTTTTTGTGTAAGGAGAATAAGAAGATGCACATAGGAGATAGCAATTCTTAGTAACACTATCTAATCTTATATAACAAACATTTACTATGTTTGTATCCATAAAAAAAGTATCCATAAAAATTTATAACTAAAGTAGTTTTGATACCTCCTCAGTGCTTGTATGCGTTTTCTTATTCTCTTTACATAATGAATAGCACTAAGCAAAAGTATGTTATAGTTATTCTGGATTAGATACTAAATATTAGATACTCAGTGCTTGTATGAATCCATGCAATCTAATACAAATGGAAAATAAAGCTGAGATTGGTTTCAAAGAAACAGTCCAAAAAAAAAGATAACAGAGAAGGAAAGCCACCATTTCCTTCGCCCAAGCTCCACCGGGTCCAGGGAAATTTACAACCATGCAGGTTGATATGAAAGAAATGCAAAACGCCTTAATGATGGCTATAACACAGCTGACTAGTAAAGTAGACAACATTGGTGAAAAGATGGCAGAGATTAAACGAGCTTCTGGAGAATAGTAGACAGACCAACAAAGCCTTAAAAGTACTAGATGGTCAGGTGATAGAGAATATCCAAAAGGTGGAACATCTGGAAAAAGAACAGAATATACACGATTCTAGACTCTTGCAACTGGACGTAGACAGAGCCGCCTATATGTTGAGGTTTCAAAATATACCAGAAGAGAAAAATGAAGATGTATAGAAAATTTTAAGTGAAGCCTTGACTGAAATCTTACAGGTGACTCCTCAGAGGATGGAAGAAGAGTTTGATCAAGTTAGACGGGTGCCATCGAGTTATACAAGATGAAACAAATTACCTAGTGAAGTTCATTTGAGACTCACAAGAAAGAGGACTAAAGATGACATTTTGAAGCAAGTAAGAGACAGACCTATGATGATAGCTGGCAATATGGTGAAAATCCTGAGAGAGGTACCTTGGCCAGTGAGACAAAAGAATACCAAGCGCTAACAGATTTTTTGAGAGGAAGCGAAATGTCCTTTATGTGGCTAATGCCAGGAGGCCTTCTTTTTACCTACCAGGTTGATACAAGATTAACTCAATTTTTAAAGCTCAGAATTCTCTGGATAGAGTGAAGGGAAAAGAAGGAGGAGGAGGAAGAAAGTTCTGGTGAAGAAAATCCAAATGAACCATGAAGATATCATACAAGAGAGCAGTCCAAAAAAAGATAAAAAAAGATAACGATAAACAAAATCCATAATGGCTTCAATAGTTTCAATTAATATGAATGGACAACTCTCCTGCCAAAAGGAGGAAGACTTTTAGATATTTGACAAAAATGGAAAGGGACATAATTTGCCTACAAGAAACCCATATTTTAACTAATCAACATTTTTTGAAAAATAAAAAACTTGGTAATCTATTTACAGCAATAGACATGAATAAGAAGAAAAGGGGAGTGGCAATATATATTAAAGATAAATTTAACCCACAATTGCAGTATGCTTCTGAAGATGGAAGAATTCTATTAGTGGAAATTACAGTGGATAAAAAAAATATATTGGCAAATATCTATGCCCCAAATGATCATCAAGATTCTTTCAAGATTTGCATCTTAAATGATCAAATTTGGAATATGTAGAATATTGTCTAATAGGAGATTTCAATGCAGTTTCTGACAGACAATTGGACAAAAAAATGCACAAACAGATGAAAAGTAAAGGTCTTCAGTAGCCAACAAGTTTTTGGAAATTAGCAGATGAAATGGATTTGGTTGATGTATGGAGAACAAGATATCCCAACTCCAAAGATTTTACTTACTATTCCTCTAGCCATCAAACTTGGTCAAGAATCGATGTGTTGGCTCTCTGCAAGTATGGTTAAAGACCTAGTTGACACAGAAATTCAAACAAGAGTTATCTCAGACCATAGCCCTGTAATGTTTAAAGCTCAAAGGCCCACAGATGAGAAGATCATGGAGGCTAAATATTTCAATTTTGAAAGATAAAGACTTTCTCATAGAATCTAAGGTGGAAATGGAATCTTTTTTTAAACAGAACATAACATCAGAGGTAAAGATGCAAGTAGTTTGGGACACCACTAAAGCTTCCTATAGGGGCCTTGCAATTAGATATAGTATCAAGAAAAAGAAAGAAAGAACTGAACATTTTCAAAACTTAATGTCACAAGCTGGAGAAGCTGAAAAGAATCTTAAAATAAAAAATTATATGAAGATAAGCAAGTTCATAAAAGAGATTTAGAATAATACATCAACTAAAATAATCTCAATAAATTTACAGAACAACAAAAAACTTTAAATGAGCCAATAACAATAAGAGAACTTGGAGATGCAATGGCATCTCAAAAGAATGGTAAAACTCCGGGTCCAGATGGATTACCTGCAGAATTCTACAAAGCTTTCAGAGTCTTTACTCTTACCATTTAAGCGTCTTATTGAAAAGATTCAAGAGGAAGGTCAAATACCAGTTTCATGGCAAGACGCTACAGTATCTTTGATTCCAAAAGAAAATAATGATTTGAAAGATATTAAAAACTATCATCCAATTTCCATCTTAAATGTGGATTATAAAATTTTTGCTGCAATACTGGCACAACATTTGAAGAAAGTTCTACAGTCTATAATACATTATGATCAAGCAGGATTCCTTCCTAGAATATAATTGAAAGATAATGTCAGAACAGTTTGTTATATCTTGGAATATTATGAGACTCATCCAGAGAAACAAATGTCTTTAACTGGTTTAGATGCTGAGAAGACCTTCGATAATGTTCATTGGCATTTTATGCTACAGCAACTGAAAGGCATGCAATGCGGTGAAAACTTCTTGAGAGCAGTGGAAGCAATATATTCTTCACAAAATGCAAGGGTGACAGTGAATGACGAACTAACATATGTAATTAACATTTAAAAAGGTACAAGACAAGGCTGTCCTTTGTCACCTCTACTTTTTATTTTATCTCTAGAAGTATTGAATAATCAAATAAGGGAAGATACAAGTACAAAGGGAGCTGTGATAAAAAATGAACAATACAAACTTAGAGCTTTTGCAGATGACAGTCTTAAGAACATAAGAGAAGCCATGTTGGATCAGGCCAATGGCCCATCCAGTCCAACACTCTGTATCACACAGTGGCCAAAAATGTATATATATACACACAAATATAGATACACACTGTGGCTAATAGCCACTGATGGACCTTTGCTCCATATTTTTATCCAATCCTCTCTTGAAGCTGGCTATGCTTGTAGCCGCCGCCACCTCCTGTGGCAGTGAATTCCACATGTTAATCACCCTTTGGGTGAAGAAGTACCCCCTTTTATCCGTTCTAACCTGACTGCTCAGAAAGTTCATCGCATGCCCACGAGTTCTTGTATTGTGAGAAAGGGAGAAAAGGACTTCTTTCTCTACCTTCTCCATCCCATGCATAATCTTGTAAACCTCTATCATGTCACCCCGCAGTCGACGTTTCTCCAAGCTAAAGAGCCCCAAGCACTTTAACCTTTCTTCATAGGGAAAGTGTTCCAAACCTGTAATCATTCTAGTTGCCCTTTTCTGCACTTTTTCCAATGCTATAATATCCTTTTTGAGGTGTGGTGACCAGAATTGCACACAGTATTCCAAAAGAGACTGCACCATCGATTTATACAGGGGCATTATGATACTGCCTGATTTGTTTTCAGTTCCCTTCCTAATAATACCCAGCATGGCGTTGGCCTTTTTTATTGCAATCGCACACTGTCTTGACATTTTCAGTGAGTTATCTACCACGACCCCAAGATCTCTCTCTTGGTCAGTCTCTTCCAGTTCACACCCCATCAACTTGTATTTGCAGCTGGGATTTTTGGCCCCAATGGGCATTACTTTGCACTTGTCCACATTGAACCTCATCTGCCACGTTGACGCCCACTCACCCAGCCTCAACAGATCCCTTTGGAGTTCCTCACAATCCTCTCTGGTTCTTACCGCCCTGAACAATTTAGTGTCATCCGCAAATTTGACCACTTCACTGCTTACTCTCAACTCCAAATCATTTATGAACAAGTTAAAGAGCATGGGACCCAGTACTGAGCCCTGCAACATTCCACTGCTTTACCATCCTCCACTGCGAAGACTGCCCATTTATACTTACTCTCTGCTTCCTATTAATTAGCCAGTTTTTGATTCACAAGAGGACCTGTCCTTTTACTCCATGACTCTAGATCTTACTAAGGAGCCTTTGATGAGGAACTTTCTGGAAGCTTTCTGGAAGTCAAGGTAAACAATATCTATCGGGTCTCCTTTGTCCACATTTTTTTCACCCCCTCAAAGGTTAGTGAGGCAAGATCTTCCCTTACAGAACCCATGCTGAGTCTTCCTCAATAACCCGTGTTCATCAATGTGCCTTGATAATTCTGTTCTTGATAATGGTTTCTACCAACTTTCCTGGTATTGAAGTCAGACTGACTGGCCTGTAGTTACCCAGATCTCCTCTGTAACCCTTTTTAAAGATGGGGGTGACATTTGCTACCTTCCAGTCCTCAGGAACGGAGGCAGATTTCAATGAAAGATTACATATTTTTGTCAGAAGATCCAGAAGTTCAACTTTGAGTTCTTTCAGAACTCTTGGATGTATGCCATCCAGACCTGGTGACTTTTTAGTTTTTAATTCATCCATCAGTTGTAGGACCTCCTCTCTTGTCACCTCAACCTGGCTCAGGTCTTTCAACACCCCTTCCAATAGAAGTGGTTCCAAAAAAATTATACATCAATTTTAAAACAACATTAAAAGTTATACAATAGTTTAAGATCGACAGTATCCTAAAAATCATTCCAATTTACATAATTTAACAGCAACAATGATGTTCCTGGCGCTATTCTGTCTATTGCATAATGACAAAGATCACTAAATAGAGTCACTTTGGTGGGTCATCAATTCGGCCATCCTTGGTCAGCAGCCTGTGAAGGCCTGCCTAAAGAGGATGGTCTTGCAGGCTCTGCGGAATTGGTCTAGACTCCGCAGAGCCCGCACCTCTTCCGGGAGCTGGTTCCACAGGCACAGAGCTGCAACCGGGAAAGCCCGTGCGCGGGTGTTCTGCAAGTTCGCCTCCTTTGGCCCACGGATAGTCAGCTTGTTCTTCCCTGCTGACCTCAGTGCTCTTTGGGGCTCGTATGGGGAGAGACGGTCCCTCAGATAGGCAGGTCCTCAACCATATAGGGCTTTAAAGGTAATGACCAGCACTTTGTAGCGAATCCGGTATGTGACTGGCAGCCAGTGCAGATCGCGCAGCCTTGGCTCCCACTTCGGGAGTCCTAGCAACAGCCTAGCCGCTGTGTTCTGCACTAGCTGCAGCTTCCGGGTTCGACACAAAGGCAGCCCCATGTAGAGGGCATTACAGTAGTCCAATCTTGAGGTGACCGTCGCATGGATCACTGTTGCTAGGTCCCGACGCTCCAGGAAAGGGGCCAACTGCCTTGCCCGCTTCAGATGAAAAAATGCTGACTTGGCAGTGGCTGCTACCCTGGCCTCCATTGATAGTGAAGGCTCCAGTAGAACTCCCAGGCTCTTGACCTGGCGTGCTGCTTTCAGCGGCGCACTGTCAAAAACCGGGAGAGGTATTTCCCTCCCCAGAGCGCCGCAGCCCACGCAAAGGACCTCTGTCTTCGTCAGCTTCAGCTTCAGCCTGCTCAGCCTAAGCCAGGTTGCCACGGCCTGCAGTGCCCAGTCCAAATTCCCTGGGATGCAGTCAGGCCAGCCATCCATTAGCAGATAGAGCTGGGTGTCATCTGCATATTGATGACAGCCAAGCCCAAACCTCCGGGCAATCTGGGCAAGGGGGCGCATGTAGATGTTAAATAACATCGGAGAGAGAACTGCTCCCTGAGGCTCCCCACAATCTAGTGTGCGCCTCTGGGAGAGCTCGCCCCCGATTGCCACCCTTTGTCCCTGTCCCTTGAGGAAGGAGGAAAGCCATTATCATAAAACAAAATTTCTGACAAAGAATATGATGATGGAACAAATTCAATCTTTCCAGCAAAGATCAGGGGTTTTGTATGGAAAAAGAATCAGATATCTAGGTGTTGTTATTTCAAATCAGTGTAGTAATTTAAAAACAGATAATTATGACAAACTGCTTAAAAAAATTTAAAAAGATTTGGAAAAATGGCACGATTTGAACCTATCCTTAATGGGAAGAATAGCCTTAATAAAGATGAATATACTTCCAAGATTACTATTCCTGTTTCAAACTATTCCAATATTTTTAAATAGTGGATTTTTTCATGAACTGAACAAGATGGTCGCTAAATATGTTTGGCAAGCCAAAAAATCTAGAATTGCAAGACTCTAAATTAAGAGCAGGTATGGGCCTTCCAGACTGGCAATTGTATTATAAAGCTTCTGCACGTCTATGGGTAAGAGACTGGATACTGCTGAATGACAAGAGACAATTGTTGTTAGAAGGGCATGATCTCACTATGGGGTGGCATGCATATTTATGGTATCAAAGACTTGAAGGCTATTCCTATTTTAAGAATCACTTGAAAATCCTTGTACCATAAGTGGTCATGGCTAAAGACTAGAATTTATCAAAAAATTCCGAGATGAGACTTCCGGTTTGGATTTCATGGAGATTTGACGAGCTTTCCAGTGGGGGAGCTCACCAGTCCCTGTATTCTGGACAGAGAAGGTGTTTTAATACCTGCTGTCTACATCATCCAGGCAAGATGATGGCCAAGATATGCTTAAAGTTCTGAGGAGAGGTACTTTGGCTATCGAGAAATCCCGGGGGGGGGGGGGTCTTTTTGGCTTTGAAGAGTCTCTGAAGAAGGACTGTTCCAACGTCTATTGAGGGTATCTGGGGTCGTTAAATCAACATAAATTCAACGTGTGCCAAGCTTCTTAACGGCTAATTAATCATGGATGAGAAACAGACGAGTGTGTTTGATGTTGCTCTGGGACTAAATTGGGAAATATTTGGAAGGCAAACGAAAGTCTGGACACATAAACAACTTGTAATAATAAAGAAGGAGGAGGAGGGGGAAATCTTGGACTGAGTTAAACAGATATGAGGCTTAAAAAAGGCAAAAGCTGATATTGTTTGGAATTTTTGTGGTCACTCCCCCCGAGAGTGGAAGAACTGCAGATCAACAAGTCATTACAGGAAATGACGTATGGGACCATCGTGAGACTTCACAACCAGAGATAATGAGACTTTGTGGCAAGTGTGGGCGGAAGAGGCCAGCAAGGGAAGGGAAAACTACAGGTTTTTTAAGCCCCTCTAGGACTAAACCATAGAGAAACATCAAGCACCATTTTGGGAAATTATAACTTTAAAAATTAATATCTGGACCCAGGGGCATAGGAGGACGGCAATTTTGGGCTTTTCTGAAAGGGTATGCCCTAATCTATAAGACTAGACCATTTAAAAAGAACTTGGTGACTTCAATTGTAAAGCTTATATTTATAATGGGAAGGCAGTAATGTCAGCCCAAAAACCATTACAGACAACAGCCATTTGGGTCCACAGGAAAAACTAATCTCCAAATGATATGCATATCTACTTCAAATGAAGACACAAGACAAAGTTGTAAAAGATTGTATGGTCCAATGGGCAAAAAAAATTGGTCATAATATTACATTAGAAGAATGGGAGAGATTGTGGAAGCTTAACATTAAATTAACTAGGTCAGCAACTTTTATTTATTTTTTTATTTTATTCGATTTATATCCCGCCCTACCCCACCGAGGTAGGGTATAAGATATTTTATAGATGGTACCTGACTCCACAGAAATTGTGTAAGATTTATACTAATATGTCTAACAAATGTTGGAAATGCACTAAACAGGTTGGTTCTTTTTACCATATGTGGTGGTCATGTGAGATGGTGAAGGGTTATTGGAAAATGGTGCATGAACTATTACAGAAGATTATGAAGATACAGATTCATTTCAAACCAGAACTATTTTTATTGAACATATTTCCTGAGGACTATTCCAAAGAAATAAGACATTTTGCACACTAACACAGCAGCTAGGATTTTCCTGGCGCAGAGACAGATATCTCAGGAAATTCCCAGGAGAATGGACTTGGTGGGGAAAATTCTGGAAACAACAGAGCTGGACTTTCTATCCCAGCTGTTGGCTGGGAAATCTAAAGAAGAAGCAAGAAAATATTGGATGAAATTTTATAACTGGTTAGACATTCAAGACTTAAGTTTCTCTGGTGTGAACTTATTTCTCTTCTTTTCCTGTATTTTATATTATAAAATTGCCTTTACTAGAATTGTCAAAACTAACAGACAATTTTAACAATAGATTTATGCTATAAAATTTTAAAATGTGGATGATGTTTAATTTAGACATAATAACATGGGACAATTCATGTAAAGAAAGCATTGTAGAACTAAGTTTTTGAAAGTATTTTTATGCAGAACAAGTTCAAAATGTATTGTGCTTTCTATTCCCCCTATTCCCAACCCTCAATATTTTTGAAATCAATAAAACTTTTGTAACCCCCCCCCCCCCAAAAAAAGTGATTACGTCTTAGTTACACTGGTACGAAGTGCTTACAGGAATCCAATTATTCTCCTTGAACAATAAACAGGCTTCTTAACTTAACAGGTATAGATGTCAAGGTGATGGGTCAGTAGTTACCCAGATCGTCTTTTTTCCCCTTCTTGAAGATGAGGACATTTGCCCGCATCCAATCTTCTGGCACCTGTTCTCCAAGAATGCTCAAAAATGATAGCCAGAGGCTCAGAAATTACATCCGCAAGCTCTTTTAGTACCCTTGGATGCAATTCGTGTAGCCCTGAGGACTTTCATTTAAAGAACTTCATACCCTCCTTATATGTTCTGTTTTTGCCATGTTGAGCACTGTTTCCCTCAGAAGAGACTGAGGAAAAGTAGGAATTGAGCAGTTCCGCCCTCTCTTCATTACCTGTTACAATTTCACTTTCTTGTCCTCTACCATGTCCTTGCTCTTTTTCTTACTCTGAACATAAAAAAAACCATTTTTGTTGTTTTTAGCATCTTTGGCCAGCCTAAGCTCATACTGAGCTTTAGATTCCTAACTTTTTATCTACAAGCATTGATGATTTATTTATATGATAAGGCTCTCCTTCCAATTTCTAAAGGAGCCTTTCTGAAGTCCAACCTATAAGTCTGACTATGTATAGCTTTTCCCTACTTTAAGACTATAAATTCCAAAATCACATGGTCACTACTGCCCACCCTGGCAATTCTTCCTTGTTGGTGAGAATCAAATCCAAGATAGGAGATCCCTTCTTCACTTTCTAGAAAAGGAAGTTGTCAGCAAGACAAGTCAGAAATCTATTTGACTTTTCATTTTTAGCAGAGTTGGACTTCTAACAGATTCCGGGTAATTGAAATCTCCCATGATCACTGTATCCCTTTTCCTGGAGAACTTTGTAATCTGTTGTAGGAGCATCTCATCCAAGTCCTGTGACTGACTTGGTGGTCTATAGCAGACCCCCACAATAATATCACTGCTATTTCTTACTCCTTTTATTTTTGCCCAGAGACTGTCAACTTAGTTGCCATGCTCAGATTCACATATTTCCTCACAAGTATATACCTCCACATATACTGCTATGCCTTTGTCCTTTCTCATTTAAATATTTTGTATCCCTGAATCCTAATATTCCAGTTGTGAGTGTCATCCCACCAAGTTTGAGTAAGGCCTATTATGTCATAGTCTCCTTCCCGTATTAGGACTTCCAGTTCCTGTTTGTTTCCCATACTCTGTGCATTAGACATCGGAATCCATGTTTTATGCATCCCAAGGGTTTAGTTTCCATACAAACCTGCAAGAAAGCGAATGTTTGTTATGGTTCCATTGAATTACATAGTTTTCCTATTGACTGATATCTCCCCAGTGCTGGTGTGAATCCGTTCAATCTCTTTCCACTATGAACGCCAATGTATGCTATGTAGAATTATGAAAAAACAGTAAGTAGATGTTTGTTATATTTATATAAAATTACATAGTTACTAAGTATTGCTATCTGCTCAGTGCTTGTATGAATCTGATCTGCAATAAGAATGTGTTTGTAAACTGATTAAAATGAAACGGATAATTTTTGAAAAACACTAAGCGAATGCTTGTTATGGTTACATTGAATTATAGTATTGCTTGATATCTCCTGAGTGCTTGTATGAATCCGATCAATCCCTTTACACAAAGTATGCCACTGTAAATGAATTAGAATGAAACGGAGAATTTTCGAAAAACACTAAGCAAATGCTTGTTATGGTTACATGGAATTATATAGTTGTAGTACTGCTTAATATCTCATCAATCTCTTTCCACTATGAACACCAATGTATGCTTAATAGAATGCTATGAAGAAATATGAAAAAACAGTAAGTGTGTGTTATAGTTATGTAAGATTACATAGTTACTAAGTATTGCTATCTGCTCAGTGCTTCTATGAATCTGATCAATCACTTTGCACAAAGAATGCCATTGTAAAATGATTTGAATTAAACATAGAATTTTAGAAAAACACTTAGCGAATGTTTGTTATGGTTACCTTGAATTACATGGATATAGTCCTGCTTGATTTCTCTGCAGTACTGTTATGAATCCGTTCAATCGCTATCCACTATGAACACCAATGTAAGCTTACGTTGCTACGTAGATTAATGGAAAAACACTAACTAGATGCTTGTTATAATTATATAAGAGTACATAGTTACTGTTATTGCTATCTCCTCATCGCTTGTATGAATTCGATCAATCTCTTTTCATAAAGAATGCCATTGTAAATTGATGAAAATTAAACAGAGAATTTTAGAAAAACACAGCAAATGTTTTTTATGGTTAACTTGAATTACATGGATATAGTCCTGCTTGATTTCTCTGCAGTACTGTTATGAATTCGATCCATCTCTTTCCATAAAGAATGCCATTGTAAACTGATTAGAATTAAACATAGAATTTTAGAAAAACACTTAGCGAATGTTTTTTATGGTTCCCTGAATTACATGGATTTAGTCTGCTTGATTTCTCTGCAGTACTGTTATGAATCCGTTCAATCGCTTTCCACTATGAACACCAATGTAAGCTTAATAGAATGCTATGTAGATTTATGGAAAAACAGTAACTAGATGTTTGTTATAATCATATAAGATTACATAGTTACTAGGTATTGCTATCTCCTGATCGCTTGTATGAATTCGATCACTCTTTCCATAAAGTATGCCATTGTAAACTGATTAGAATTAAATGGAGAATATTAGAAAAACACAGCGAATGTTTTATATGGTTCCTTGAATTACATAGATTTAGTCTTTTTTATATCTCCGTAGCGCTGGCATGAATCCGTTTAATCGCTTTCCACTATGAACACCTATATAAAAGCATAATAGAATGCTACGTAGCATTACGGAAAAACAGTAAGTAGATGTTTGTTATAATTATATAAAATTACATGGTTACTAGGTATTGCTAGCTCATCGCTTGTATGAATTCGATCAATCTCTTTCCATAAATAATGCCATTGTATACTGATTAGAATTAAACAGAGAATTTTAGAAAAACACTTAGCGAATGTTTTTTATGTTTACCTTGAGTTATGTGGGTCTAGTCCTGCTTCATTTTTCTCTGCTGTTATGAATCCGTTCAATCGCTTTCCACTATGAACACCAATGTAAGCTTAATAGTATGCTACGTAGATTAATGGAAAAACAGTCACTAGATGTTTGTTATAATTATATAATAGTTACTAGGTATTGCTATCTCCTCATCGCTTGTATGAATTCGATCAATTTCTTTCCATAAAGAATGCCAGTGTAAAGTAATTCAAATTAAACAGAGAATTTCAGAAAAACACTTAAATGCTTATGTTTACCTTGAATTACATGGATTTAGTCCTGCTTGGTTTCTCTGCAGTACTCTTATGAATCCGTTCAATTGCTTTCCACTATGAACACCAATGTCAGCTTAATAGAATGCTATGCAGAATTTTGGAAAAACAGTAACCATATGTTTGTTATAATTATATAAGATTACATAGTTACTAGGTATTGCTATCTCCTCATCGCTTGTATGAATTAGATGAATCTCTTTCCATAAACACTGCCATTGTAAAATGAATAGGAGATATAAAAAGGACTAAATCTATGTAATTCAAGAAACCATAAAAAACATTCGCTGTGTTCACTGTGTTTTTCTAATATTTTTCGTTTATTCTAATCAGTTTACAATGGCATTCTTCATGGAAAGAGATTTATCAGAATCTATTAAGCATACATTGGTGTTCATAGTGGTTAACTAGAATAACATAGATTTAGTCCTGCTGGATTTCGCTGCAGAACTGTTATGAATCCATTCAATCGCTTTCCACTATGAACACCAATGTAAGCTTCATAGAATGCTACGTAGAATTATGGAAAAATGAATCCAATCAATCTTTTTCCATAAAGAATGCCATTGTAAACTGATTAGAATTAAAAAGAGAATTTTAGAAAAACACTTAGCGAATGTTTGTTATGGTTACCTTGCTTTACATAGATTTAGTCCTGATTTCTCTGCAGTACTGTTATGAATACGTTCAATCGCTTTCCACTATGAACACCCGTGTAAGGTTAATAGAATGCTACGAAGAATTCTGGAAAAACAGTATGTAGATGTTTGTTATAATTATATAAGATAACATAGTTACTATGTATTGCTATCTCCTCATCGCTTGTATGAATTCGATCAATCTCTTTCCATAAAGAATGCCGTTGTAAACAGTAGTATTAAACAGAGAATTTTAGCAAAACACAGTGAATGTTTGTTATGGTTCCTGAATTACATAGATTTAGTCGTTTTTATATCTCCATAGTGCTGGCATGAATCCATTCAATCGTTTTCCACTATGAACACCAATGTTAGCATAATAGAATGCTACGTAGAATTACGGAACAACAGTAACAAGATGTTTGTTATAATTATATAACACTACATAGTTACTAGGTATTGCTATCTCCTCATCGCTTGTATGAATTCGATCAATCCCTTTAAATAAAGAATGCCATTGTAAACTCATTAGAATTAAACAGAGAATTTTAGAAAAACACTTAGCGATTTCTTTTATGGTTAACTAGAATAACATAGATTTAGTCCTGCTGGATTTCGCTGCAGTACTGTTATGAATCCATTCAATCGCTTTGCACTATGAACACCAATGTAAGCTTCATAGAATGCTACGTAGAATTATGGAACAATGAATCCAATCAATCTTTTTCCATAAAGAGTGCCATTGTAACCTGATTAGAATTAAAAAGAGAATTTTAGAAAAACACTTAGCGAATGTTTGTTATGGTTACCTTGCTTTACATAGATTTAGTCCTGCTTGATTTCTCTGCAGTACTGTTATGAATCCGTTCAATCGCTTTCCACTATGAACACCAATGTAAGCTTAATAGAATGCTACGTAGAATTACGGAAAAACAGTAACTAGATGTTTGTTATACTGATGTAAGATTACATTGTTATTAGATATTTCTATCTCGTCATTGCTTGTATGACTCCGATAAATCTCTTTCCATAAAGAATGCCATTGTAAACTGATTAGAATTAAACAGAGAATTTTAAAAAAACACTTAGCAAATGTTTGCTATGGTTGCCTTGCATTACATAGATTTATTCCTGCTTGATGTCTCTGCAGTACTGTTATGAATCTGTTCAATAGCTTTCCACTATGAACACCAATGTAAGCTTCATAGCATGCTACGTAGAATTATGGAAAAACAGTAACTAGATATTTGTTATAATTATATAACACTACATAGTTTCTAGGTATTGCTATCTCCTCATCCCTTGTATGAATTCCATCAATCTCTTTCCATAAAGAATGCCATTGTAAACTCATTAGAATTAAGCAGAGAATTTTAGAAAAACACTTAAATGTTTATGTTTACCTTGAATTACATGGATTTAGTCTGCTTGATTTCTCTGCAGTACTGTTATGAATCCGTTGAATCGCTATCCACTATGAACACCAATGTATGCTTAATAGAATGCTACATAGAATTATGGAAAAACAGTAACTAGATGTTTGTTATAATGATATAAGATTACATAGTTATTAGATATTTCTATCTCGTCATTACTTGTATGATTCCGATAAATCTCTTTCCATAAAGAATGCCATTGTAAACTGATTAGAATAAACAAAAAATATTAGAAAAACACAGCGAATGTTTTTTATGGTTTCTTGAATTACATAGATTTAGTCCTTTTTATATCTCCGTAGTGCTGGCACGAATCCATTCAATCGTTTTCCACTATGAACACCAATGTAAGCATAATAGAAAGTTACGTAGAATTATGGAAAATAGGTAAGTAGATGTTTGCTATAATTATGTAAGATTACATAATTATTAGATGTTTCTATCTCGTCATTGCTTGTATGAATCCGATAAATCTCTTTCCATAAAGAATGCCATTGTAAACTGAGTAGTATTAAACGGAGAATTTTAGAAAAACACTTAGCGAATGTTTGTTATGGTTACCTTGCTTTACATAGACTTAGTCCTGATTTCTCTGCAGTACTGTTATGAATACGTTCAATTGCTTTCGACTATGAACACCAGTGTAAGGTTAATAGAATGCTACGAAGAATTCTGGAAAAACAGTATGTAGATGTTTGTTATAATTATATAAGATAACATAGTTACTATGTATTGCTATCTCCTCATCGCTTGTATGAATTCGATCAATCTCTTTCCATAAAGAATGCCGTTGTAAACTGAGTAGTATAAAACGGAGAATTTTAGAAAAACACAGCGAATGTTTGTTCTGGTTCCTGAATTACATAGATTTAGTCGTTTTTATATCTCCGTAGTGCTGGCATGAATCCATTCAATCGTTTTCCACTATGAACACCAATGTTAGCATAATAGAATGCTACGTAGAATTACAAAACAACGGTAACTAGATGTTTGTTATAATTATAAAACACTACATAGTTACTAGGTATTGCTATCTCCTCATCGCTTGTATGAATTCGATCAATCTCTTTCCATAAAGAATGCCATTGTAAACTCATTAGAATTAAACAGAGAATTTTAGAAAAACACTTAGCGAATGTTTTTTATGGTTACCTTGCTTTACATAGATTTAGTCCTGATTTCTCTGCAGTAGTGTTATGAATACGTTCATTCGCTTTCCACTATGAACACCAGTGTAAGGTTAATAGAATGCTACGAAGAATTCTGGAAAAACAGTATGTAGATGTTTGTTATAATTATATAAGATAACATAGTTACTATAACTATGTAACATAGTTACAGTAAGTAAATCTTTGTTATAATTATATAAGATTACATGGTATTGCTATCTCGTGATTGCTTATATGAATCCGATAAATCTCTTTCCATAATGAATGCCATTGTAAACTGCTTAGCATTAAACGGAGAATTTTAGAAAAACAGTTAGGGAATGTTTGTTATAGTTACCTTGAATTATTTGGATTTAGTCCTGCTTGATTTCTCTGTATTACTGTTATGAATCCGTTCAATCGCTTTCCAGTATGAACACCAATGTAAGCTTCATAGAATGCTAGGTAGCATTATGGAAAAACTGTAAGTAGATTTTTTAAATAATTATATAAAATTACATAGTTACTAGGTATTGCTATATCATGATTGCTTGTATGAATCCAATAAATCTCTTTCCATAAAGAATGCCATGCAAACTGATTAGAATTAAAAAGAGAATTTTAGAAAAACACTTAGCGAATGTTTGTTATGGTTACCTTGCTTTACATAGATTTAGTCCTGATTTCTCTGCAGTACTGTTATGAATACGTTCAATCGCTTTCCACTATGAACACCCGTGTAAGGTTAATAGAATGCTACGAAGAATTCTGGAATAGCTCTCCAGTATGAACCCCAATGTAAACTTAATAGAATGCTATGTAGTATTATGGAAAAACAGTAAGTAGATGTTTGTTATAATTCTATAAGATTATGTATTTACTAGGTATTGCTATCTCATCAATGCTTATATGAATCCGATGAAACTCCTTCCAGAAAGAATGCCATTGTAAACTGATTAGTATTAAATGGAGAATTGTAGAAAAACAGCGAATGTTTGTTATGGTAACCTTGAATTACATAGATTTAGTCCTGCTTTATATCTCCGCTATACTGTTATGAATCCGTTCAACCGCTTTCCGCTATGAACCCCAATGTAAGCTTAATAGAATGCTATGTAGAATTTTGGGAAAACAGTAAGTAGGTGTTTGTTATAATTCTATAAGTATGTATTTACTTGTTATTCCTATCTCATCAATGCTTGTATGAATCTGATCAAACTCCTTCCCGAAAGAATGCCACTGTAAACTGATTAGAATTAAATGGAGAATTTTAGAAATACACTTAGAGAATGTTTGTTATGGTAATCTTGAATTACATAGATTTAGTCCTGCTTGATGTCTCCGCAGTAGTGTTATGAATCCGTTCAATCGCTTTCCGCTATCAACCCCAATGTAAGCTTAATAGAATGCTATGTAGAATTTTGGGAAAACAGTAAGTAGATGTTTGTTATAATTCTATAAGTATGTATTTACTAGTTATTCCTATCTCATCAATGCTTGTATGAATCTGATCAAACTCCTTCCAGAAAGAATGCCATTGTTAACTGATTAGTATTAAATGGAGAATTTTAGAAAACCACTTAGCAAATGTTTGTTATGGTTACCTTGAATTTCATAGATTTAGTCCTGACTGATTTCTCCGCAGTACTGTTATGAATCCATTCAATGGCTTTCCAGTATGAACCCCAATGTAAGCTTAATAGAATGCTATATAGTATGATGGAAAAACAGTAAGTAGATGTTTGTTATAATTCTATAAGATTACGTATTTACTAGGTATTGCTATCTCATCAATGCTTATATGAATCCGATCAAACTCCTTCCAGAAACGATGCCAAATTAAACTGAATAAAATTAAACGGAGAATTTTAGAAATACACTTAGAGAATGTTTGTTATGGTAACCTTGAATTACATAGATTTAGTCCTACTTGATGTCTCTGCAGTAGTGTTATGAATCCGTTCAATAGCTTTCCAGTATGAACCCCAATGTAAACTTAGTAGAATGCTATGTAGAATTATGGAAAAACAGTAAATAGATGTTTCTTATAATTCTATAAGTTTACATATTTACTAAGTATTGCTATCTCATCAATGCTTGTATGAATCCAATGAAACTCCTTCCAGAAAGAATGCCATTGTAAACTGATTAGTATTAAATGGAGAATTTTAGAAAACCACTTAGCAAATGTTTGTTATGGTAACCTTGAATTACATAGATTTAGTCCTGCTTTATATCTCCGCTATACTGTTATGAATCCGTTCAATCGCTTTCCGCTATGAACCCCAATGTAAGCTTCATAGAATGCTTTGTAGAATTATGGAAAAACAGTAAGTAGATGTTTGTTATAATTCTATAAGATTACGTATTTACTAGGTATTGCTATCTCATCAATGCTTATATGAATCCGATCAAACTCCTTCCAGAAAGAATGCCACTGTAAACTGATTAGAATTAAATGGAGAATTTTAGAAATACACTTAGAGAATGTTTGTTATGGTAACCTTGAATTACATAGATTTAGTCCTGCTTTATATCTTCGCTATACTGTTATGAATCCGTTCAACCGCTTTCCGCTATGAACCCCAATGTAAGCTTAATAGAATGCTATGTAGAATTTTGGGAAAACAGTAAGTAGGTGTTTGTTATAATTCTATAAGTATGTATTGTTATTCCTATCTCATCAATGCTTGTATGAATCTGATCAAACTCCTTCCCGAAAGAATGCCACTGTAAACTGATTAGAATTAAATGGAGAATTTTAGAAATACACTTAGAGAATGTTTGTTATGGTAACCTTGAATTACATAGATTTAGTCCTGCTCGATGTCTCCGCAGTAGTGTTATGAATCCGTTCAATAGCTTTCCAGTATGAACCCCAATGTAAACTTAACAGAATGCTCTGTAGAATTATGGAAAAACAGTAAGTAGATGTTTCTTATAATTTTATAAGATTACATATTTACTAAGTATTGCTATCTCATCAATGCTTGTATGAATCCGATGAAACTCCTTCCAGAAAGAATGCCATTGTAAACTGATTAGTATTAAATGGAGAATTTTAGAAAAACAGCGAATGTTTGTTATGGTAAACTTGAATTACATAGATTTAGTCCTGCTTTATATCTCCGCTATACTGTTATGAATCCGTTCAATCGCTTTCCGCTATCCACCCCAATGTAAGCTTAATAGAATGCTATGTAGAATTTTGGGAGAACAGTAAGTAGATGTTTGTTATAATTCTATAAGTATGTATTTACTAGTTATTCCTATCTCATCAATGCTTGTATGAATCTGATCAAACTCCTTCCAGAAAGAATGCCATTGTAAACTGATTAGTATTAAATGGAGAATTTTAGAATACCACTTAGCAAATGTTTGTTATGGTTACCTTGAATTTCATAGATTTAGTCCTGACTGATTTCTCCGCAGTACTGTTATGAATCCACTCAATGGCTTTCCAGTATGAACCCCAATGTAAACTTAATAGAATGATATGTAGAATTATGGAAAAACAGTAAGTAGCTGTTTCTTATAATTCTATAAGATTACATATTTACTAAGTATTGCTATCTCATCAATGCTTGTATGAATCCGATGAAACTCCTTCCAGAAAGAATGCCATTGTAAACTGATTAGTATTAAATGGAGAATTTTAGAAAAACAGCGAATGTTTGTTATGGTAACCTTGAATTACTTAGATTTAGTCCTGCTTTATATCTCCGCAGTACTGTTATGAATCCGTTCAATCGCTTTCCGCTATCAACCCCAATGTAAGCTTAATAGAATGCTATGTAGAATTTTGGGAAAACAGTAAGTAGATGTTTGTTATCCTTCCAGTATGTATTTACTAGTTATTCCTATCTCATCAATGCTTGTATGAATCTGATCAAACTCCTTCCAGAAAGAATGCCATTGTAAACTGATTAGTATTAAAAGGAGAATTTTAGAAAACCACTTAGCAAATGTTTGTTATGGTAACCTTGAATTACATAGATTTAGTCCTGCTTTATATCTCCGCTATACTGTTATGAATCCGTTCAATCGCTTTCCGCTATGAACCCCAATGTAAGCTTCATAGAATGCTTTGTAGAATTATGGAAAAACAGTAAGTAGATGTTTGTTATAATTCTATAAGATTATGTATTTACTAGGTATTGCTATCTCATCAATGCTTATATGAATCCGATCAAACTCCTTCCAGAAAGAATGCCACTGTAAACTGATTAGAATTAAACGGAGAATTTTAGAAATACACTTAGAGAATGTTTGTTATGGTAGCCTTGAATTACATAGATTTAGTCCAGCTTGATGTCTCTGCAGTAGTGTTATGAATCCGTTCAATAGCTTTCCAGTATGAACCCCAATGTAAACTTAATAGAATGCTATATAGTATTATGGAAAAACAGTAAGAAGATGTTTGTTATAATTCTATAAGATTACGTATTTACTAGGTATTGCTATCTCATCAATGCTTGTATGAATCCGATGAAACTCCTTCCAGAAAGAATGCCATTGTAAACTGATTAGTATTAAATGGAGAATTTTAGAAAAACAGCGAATGTTTGTTTTGGTAACCTTGAATTACATATATTTAGTCCTGCTTTATATCTCCGCTATACTGTTATGAATCCGTTCAATCGCTTTCCGCTATGAACCCCAATGTAAGCTTAATAGAATGCTATGTAGAATTATGGAAAAACAGTAAGTAGCTGTTTCTTATAATTCTATAAGATTACATATTTACTACGTATTGCTATCTCATCAATGCTTGTATGAATCTGATCAAACTCCTTCCAGAAAGAATGCCACTGTAAACTGACTAGAATTAAACTGAGAATTTTAGAAATACACTTAGCAAATGTTTGTTATGGTTACCTTGAATTTCATAGATTTAGTCCTGACTGATTTCTCCGCAGTACTGTTAAGAATCCACTCAATGGCTTTCCAGTATGAACCCCAATGTAAACTTAATAGAATGATATGTAGAATTATGGAAAAACAGTAAGTAGCTGTTTCTTATAATTCTATAAGATTACATATTTACTAAGTATTGCTATCTCATCAATGCTTGTATGAATCCGATGAAACTCCTTCCAGAAAGAATGCCATTGCAAACTGATTAGTATTAAATGGAGAATTTTAGAAAAACAGCGAATGTTTGTTATGGTAACCTTGAATTACATAGATTTAGTCCTGCTTTATATCTCCGCTATACTGTTATGAATCCGTTCAATCGCTTTCCGCTATCAACCCCAATGTAAGCTTAATAGAATGCTATGTAGAATTTTGGGAAAACAGTAAGTAGATGTTTGTTATAATTCTATAAGTATGTATTTACTAGTTATTCCTATCTCATCAATGCTTGTATGAATCTGATCAAACTCCTTCCAGAAAGAATGCCATTGTAAACTGATTAGTATTAAATGGAGAATTTTAGAAAACCACTTAGCAAGTGTTTGTTATGGTTACCTTGAATTTCATAGATTTAGTCCTGACTGATTTCTCCGCAGTACAGTTATAAATCCACTCAATGGCTTTCCAGTATGAACCCCAATGTAAGCTTAATAGAATGCTATGTAGTATTATGGAAGAACAGTAAGTAGATGTTTGTTATAATTCTATAAGATTACGTATTGACTAGTTATTCCTATCTCATCAATGCTTATAGGAATCCGATCAGACTCCTTCCAGAAAGAATGCCACTGTAAACTGATTAGAATTAAACGGAGAATTTTAGAAATACACTTAGAGAATGTTTGTTATGGTAACCTTGAATTACATAGATTTAGTCCTGCTTTATATCTCCGCTATACTGTTATGAATCCGTTCAACCGCTTTCCGCTATGAACCCCAATGTAAGCTTAATAGAATGCTATGTAGAATTTTGGGAAAACAGTAAGTAGATGTTTGTTATAATTCTATAAGTATGTATTTACTAATTATTCCTATCTCATCAATGCTTGTATGAAAACAATGATGTCTCCGCAGTAGTGTTATGAATCCGTTCAATAGCTTTCCAGTATGAACCCCAATGTAAACTTTGTAGAATGCTATGTAGAATTATGGAAAAACAGTAAATAGATGTTTCTTATAATTCTATAAGTTTACATATTTACTAAGTATTGCTATCTCATCAATGCTTGTATGAATCCAATGAAACTCCTTCCAGAAAGAATGCCATTGTAAACTGATTAGTATTAAATGGAGAATTTTAGAAAACCACTTAGCAAATGTTTGTTATGGTAACCTTGAATTACATAGATTTAGTCCTGCTTTATATCTCCGCTATACTGTTATGAATCCGTTCAATCGCTTTCCGCTATGAACCCCAATGTAAGCTTCATAGAATGCTTTGTAGAATTATGGAAAAACAGTAAGTAGATGTTTGTTATAATTCTATAAGATTATGTATTTACTCGGTATTGCTATCTCATCAATGCTTATATGAATCCGATCAAACTCCTTCCAGAAAGAATGCCACTGTAAACTGATTAGAATTAAACGGAGAATTTTAGAAATACACTTAGAGAATGTTTGTTATGGTAACCTTGAATTACATAGATTTAGTCCTGACAGATTTCTCCGCAGTACTGTTATGAATCCACTCAATGTCTTTCCAGTCTGAACCCCAATGTAAGCTTAATAGAATGCTATGTAGTATTATGGAAAAACAGTAAGTAGATGTTTGTTATAATTCTATAAGATTACGTATTTACTAGGTATTGCTATCTCATCAATGCTTATATTACGTATTACGTATTTACTACGTATTTACTAGGTACGTATTTACTACGTATTTACTAGATTACGTATTTACAAGGTATTGCTATCTCATCAATGCTTATATTAATCCGATCAAACTCCTTCCAGAAAGAATGCCACTGTAAACTGGTTAGAATTAAACGGAGAATTTTAGAAATACACTTAGAGAATGTTTGTTATGGTAACCTTGAATTACATAGATTTAGTCCTGCTTGATTTCTCCGCAGTACTGTTATGAATCCACTCAATGGCTTTCCAGTATGAACCCCAATGTAAGCTTAATAGAATGCTATGTAGTATTATGGAAAAACAGTAAGTAGATGTTTGTTATAATTCTATAAGATTACATATTTACTAAGTATTGCTATCGCATCAATGCTTGTATGAATCCGATGAAACTCCTTCCAGAAAGAATGCCATTGTAAACTGATTAGTATTAAATGGAGAATTGTAGAAAAACAGCGAATGTTTGTTATGGTATCCTTGAATTACATAGATTTAGTCCTGACTGATTTCTCCGCTTTACTGTTATAAATCCATTCAATGGCTTTCCAGTATGAACCCCAATGTAAGCTTAATAGAATGCTATGTAGTATTATGGAAGAACAGTAAGTAGCTGTTTGTTATAATTCTATAAGATTAAGTATTGACTAGTTATTCCTATCTCATCAATGCTTATATGAATCCGATCAAACTCCTTCCAGAAAGAATGCCACTGTAAACTGATTAGAATTAAACGGAGAATTTTAGAAATACACTTAGGGAATGTTTGTTATGGTTACCTTGAATTACATAGATTTAGTCCTGCTTGATGTCTCCGCAGTAGTGTTATGAATCCGTTCAATAGCTTTCCAGTATGAACCCCAATGTAAACTTAATGGAATGCTATGTAGAATTATGGAAAAACAGTAAGTAGATGTTTCTTATAATTCTATAAGATTACATATTTACTAAGTATTGCTATCTCATCTATGCTTGTATGAATCCGATGAAACTCTTTCCAGAAAGAATGCCATTGTAAACTGATTAGTATTAAATGGAGAATTGTAGAAAAACAGCGAATGTTTGTTATGGTATCCTTGAATTACATAGATTTAGTCCTGACTGATTTCTCCGCATTACTGTTATAAATCCATTCAATGGCTTTCCAGTATGAACCCCAATGTAAGCTTAATAGAATGCTATGTAGTATTATGGAAGAACAGTAAGTAGCTGTTTGTTATAATTCTATAAGATTACGTATTGACTAGTTATTCCTATCTCATCAATGCTTATATGAATCCGATCAAACTCCTTCCAGAAAGAATGCCACTGTAAACTGATTAGAATTAAACGGAGAATTTTAGAAATACACTTAGGGAATGTTTGTTATGGTAACTTTGAATTACATAGATTTAGTCCTGCTTGATGTCTCCGCAGTAGTGTTATGAATCCGTTCAATAGCTTTCCAGTATGAACCCCAATGTAAACTTAATGGAATGCTATGTAGAATTATGGAAAAACAGTAAGTAGATGTTTCTTATAATTCTATAAGATTACATATTTACTAAGTATTGCTATCTCATCTATGCTTGTATGAATCCGATGAAACTCTTTCCAGAAAGAATGCCATTGTAAACTGATTAGTATTAAATGGAGAATTGTAGAAAAACAGCGAATGTTTGTTATGGTATCCTTGAATTACATAGATTTAGTCCTGCTTTATATCTCCGCTATACTGTTATGAATCCGTTCAACCGCTTTCCGCTATGAACCCCAATGTAAGCTTAATAGAATGCTATGTAGAATTTTGGGAAAACAGTAAGTAGATGTTTGTTATAATTCTATAAGTATGTATTTACTAGTTATTCCTATCTCA
The DNA here is from genome assembly GCF_032191835.1 of Heteronotia binoei. Lineage (NCBI taxonomy): Eukaryota > Metazoa > Chordata > Lepidosauria > Squamata > Gekkonidae > Heteronotia > Heteronotia binoei. The sequence continues at coordinate 78,111 of NC_083228.1, read as the reverse complement.
TCAATGCTTGTATGAATCCGATGAAACTCCTTCCAGAAAGAATGCCATTGTAAACTGATTAGTATTAAATGGAGAATTTTAGAAAAACAGCGAATGTTTGTTATGATAACCTTGAATTACATAGATTTAGTCCTGCTTTATATCTCCGCAGTACTGATGAATCCGTTCAATCGCTTTCCGCTATCAACCCCAATGTAAGCTTAATAGAATGCTATGTAGAATTTTGGGAAAACAGTAAGTAGATGTTTGTTATAATTCTATAAGTATGTATTTACTAGTTATTCCTATCTCATCAATGCTTGTATGAATCTGATCAAACTTCTTCCAGAAAGAATGCCATTGTAAACTGATTAGTATTAAATGGAGTATTTTAGAAAACCACTTAGCAAATGTTTGTTATGGTTACCTTGAATTTCGTAGTTTTAGTGCTGACTGATTTCTCCGCAGTACTGTTATGAATCCATTCAATGGCTTTCCAGTATGAACCCCAACATAAGCTTAATAGAATGCTATGTAGAATTATGGAAAAACAGTAAGTAGCTGTTTCTTATAATTCTATAAGATTACATATTTACTACGTATTGCTATCTCATCAATGCTTGTATGAATCCGATGAAACTTCTTCCAGAAAGAATGCCATTGTAAACTGATTAGTATTAAATGGAGAATTTTAGAAAACCACTTAGCAAATGTTTGTTATTGTTACCTTGAATTTCATAGATTTAGTCCTGACTGATTTCTCCGCATTAATGTTATGAATCCACTCAATGGCTTTCCAGTATGAACCCCAATGTAAGCTTAATAGAATGCTATGTAGTATTATGGAAAAACAGTAAGTAGATGTTTGTTATAATTCTATAAGATTACGTATTTACTAGGTATTGCTATCTCATCAATGCTTATATGAATCCGATCAAACTCCTTCCAGAAAGAATGCCACTGTAAACTGATTAGAATTAAACGGAGAATTTTAGAAATACACTTAGAGAATGTTTGTTATGGTTACCTTGAATTACATAGATTTAGTCCTGCTTGATGTCTCTGCAGTAGTGTTATGAATCCGTTCAATAGCTTTCCAGTATGAACCCCAATGTAAACTTAATAGAATGCTATGTAGAATTATGGAAAAACAGTAAGTAGCTGTTTCTTATAATTCTATAAGATTACATATTTACTAAGTATTGCTATCTCATCAATGCTTGTATGAATCCGATGAAACTCCTTCCAGGAAGAATGCCATTGTAAACTGATTAGTATTAAATGGAGAATTTTAGAAAAACAGCGAATGTTTGTTATGGTAACCTTGAATTACTTAGATTTAGTCCTGCTTTATATCTCCGCAGTACTGTTATGAATCCGTTCAATCGCTTTCCGCTATCAACCCCAATGTAAGCTTAATAGAATGCTATGTAGAATTTTGGGAAAACAGTAAGTAGATGTTTGTTATAATTCTATAAGTATGTATTTACTAGTTATTCCTATCTCATCAATGCTTGTATGAATCCGATCAAACTCCTTCCAGAAAGAATGCCACTGTAAACTGATTAGAATTAAACGGAGAATTTTAGAAATACACGTAGCAAATGTTTGTTATGGTAACCTTGAATTACATAGATTTAGTCCTGCTTTATATCTCTGCTATACTGTTATGAATCCGTTCAATCGCTTTCCGCTATGAACCCCAATGTAAGCTTCATAGAATGCTTTGTAGAATTATGGAAAAACAGTAAGTAGATGTTTGTTATAATTCTATAAGATTATGTATTTACTAGGTATTGCTATCTCATCAATGCTTATATGAATCCGATTAAACTCCTTCAAGAAAGAATGCCACTGTAAACTGATTAGAATTAAACGGAGAATTTTAGAAATACAGTTAGCAAATGTTTCTTATGGTTACCTTGAATTTCATAGATTTAGTCCTGACTGATTTCTCCGCAGTACTGTTATGAATCCACTCAATGGCTTTCCAGTATGAACCCCAATGTAAGCTTAATAGAATGCTATGTAGTATTATGGAAAAACAGTAAAAAGATGTTTGTTATAATTCTATAAGATTACGTATTTACTAAGTATTGCTATCTCATCAATGCTTGTATGAATGCAATGAAACTCCTTCCAGAAAGAATGCCATTGTAAACTGATTAGTATTAAATGGAGAATTTTAGAAAACCACTTAGCAAATGTATGTTATGGTTACCTTGAATTTCATAGATTTAGTCCTGACTGATTTCTCCGCAGTACTGTTATGAATCCACTCAATGGCTTTCCAGTATGAACCCCAATGTACGCTTAATAGAATGCTATGTAGTATTATGGAAAAACAGTAAGTAGATGTTTGTTATAATTCTATAAGATTACGTATTTACTAGGTATTGCTATCTCATCAATGCTTATATGAATCCGATCAAACTCCTTCCAGAAAGAATGCCACTGTAAACTGATTAGAATTAAAAGGTGAATTTTAGAAATACACTTAGCAAATGTTTGTTATTGTTACCTTGAATTTCATAGATTTAGTCCTGACTGATTTCTCCGCAGTACTGTTATGAATCCACTCAATGGCTTTCCAGTATGAACCCCAATGTAAGCTTAATAGAATGCTATGTAGAATTTTGGGAAAACAGTAAGTAGATGTTTGTTATAATTCTATAAGTATGTATTTACTAGTTATTCCTATCTCATCAATGCTTGTATGAATCCGATCAAACTCCTTCCAGAAAGAATGCCACTGTAAACTGATTAGAATTAAACGGAGAATTTTAGAAATACACGTAGCAAATGTTTGTTATGGTAACCTTGAATTACATAGATTTAGTCCTGCTTTATATCTCTGCTATACTGTTATGAATCCGTTCAATCGCTTTCCGCTATGAACCCCAATGTAAGCTTCATAGAATGCTTTGTAGAATTATGGAAAAACAGTAAGTAGATGTTTGTTATAATTCTATAAGATTATGTATTTACTAGGTATTGCTATCTCATCAATGCTTATATGAATCCGATTAAACTCCTTCAAGAAAGAATGCCACTGTAAACTGATTAGAATTAAACGGAGAATTTTAGAAATACAGTTAGCAAATGTTTCTTATGGTTACCTTGAATTTCATAGATTTAGTCCTGACTGATTTCTCCGCAGTACTGTTATGAATCCACTCAATGGCTTTCCAGTATGAACCCCAATGTAAGCTTAATAGAATGCTATGTAGTATTATGGAAAAACAGTAAAAAGATGTTTGTTATAATTCTATAAGATTACGTATTTACTAAGTATTGCTATCTCATCAATGCTTGTATGAATGCAATGAAACTCCTTCCAGAAAGAATGCCATTGTAAACTGATTAGTATTAAATGGAGAATTTTAGAAAACCACTTAGCAAATGTATGTTATGGTTACCTTGAATTTCATAGATTTAGTCCTGACTGATTTCTCCGCAGTACTGTTATGAATCCACTCAATGGCTTTCCAGTATGAACCCCAATGTACGCTTAATAGAATGCTATGTAGTATTATGGAAAAACAGTAAGTAGATGTTTGTTATAATTCTATAAGATTACGTATTTACTAGGTATTGCTATCTCATCAATGCTTATATGAATCCGATCAAACTCCTTCCAGAAAGAATGCCACTGTAAACTGATTAGAATTAAAAGGTGAATTTTAGAAATACACTTAGCAAATGTTTGTTATTGTTACCTTGAATTTCATAGATTTAGTCCTGACTGATTTCTCCGCAGTACTGTTATGAATCCACTCAATGGCTTTCCAGTATGAACCCCAATGTAAGCTTAATAGAATGCTATGTAGTATTATGGAAAAACAGTAAGTAGATGTTTGTTATAATTCTATAAGATTACATATTTACTAAGTATTGCTATCTCATCAATGCTTGTATGAATCCGATGAAACTCCTTCCAGAAAGAATGCCATTGTAAACTGATTAGTATTAAATGGAGAATTTTAGAAAAACAGCGAATGTTTGTTATGGTAACCTTGAATTACTTAGATTTAGTCCTGCTTTATATCTCCGCAGTACTGTTATGAATTCGTTCAATCGTTTCCGCTATCAACCCCAATGTAAGCTTAATAGAATGCTATGTAGAATTTTGGGAAAACAGTAAGTAGATGTTTGTTATCCTTCCAGTATGTATTTACTAGTTATTCCTATCTCATCAATGCTTGTATGAATCTGATCAAACTCCTTCCAGAAAGAATGCCACTGTAAACTGATTAGAATTAAACGGAGAATTTTAGAAATACACTTAGAGAATGTTTGTTTTGGTAACCTTGAATTACATAGATTTAGTCCTGACAGATTTCTCCGCAGTACTGTTATGAATCCACTCAATGTCTTTCCAGTCTGAACCCCAATGTAAGCTTAATAGAATGCTATGTAGTATTATGGAAAAACAGTAAGTAGATGTTTGTTATAATTCTATAAGATTACGTATTTACTAGGTATTGCTATCTCATCAATGCTTATATTAATCCGATCAAACTCCTTCCAGAAAGAATGCCACTGTAAACTGATTAGAATTAAACGGAGAATTTTAGAAATACACTTAGAGAATGTTTCTTATGGTAACCTTGAATTACCTTGAATTACATAGATTTAGTCTTGCTTGATGTCTCCGCAGTAGTGTTATGAATCCGTTCAATAGCTTTCCAGTTTGAACCCCAATGTAAAATTAGTAGAATGCTATGTAGAATTATGGAAAAACAGTAAATAGATGTTTCTTATAATTCTATAAGTATGTATTTACTAGTTATTCCTATCTCATCAATGCTTGTATGAATATGATCAAACTCCTTCCAGAAAGAATGCCATTGTAAACTGATTAGTATTAAATGGAGAATTTTAGAAAAACAGCGAATGTTTGTTATGGTAACCTTGAATTACATAGATTTAGTCCTGCTTTATATCTCCGCTATACTGTTATGAATCCGTTCAACCGCTTTCCGCTATGAACCCCAATGTAAGCTTAATAGAATGCTATGTAGAATTTTGGGAAAACAGTAAGTAGGTGTTTGTTATAATTCTATAAGTATGTATTTACTTGTTATTCCTATCTCATCAATGCTTGTATGAATCTGATCAAACTCCTTTCCGAAAGAATGCCGCTGTAAACTGATTAGAATTAAATGGAGAATTTTAGAAATACACTTAGAGAATGTTTGTTATGGTAACCTTGAATTACATAGATTTAGTCCTGCTTGATGTCTCCGCAGTAGTGTTATGAATCCGTTCAATCGCTTTCCGCTATCAACCCCAATGTAAGCTTAATAGAATGCTATGTAGAATTTTGGGAAAACAGTAAGTAGATGTTTGTTATAATTCTATAAGTATGTATTTACTAATTATTCCTATCTCATCAATGCTTGTATGAATCTGATCAAACTCCTTCCAGAAAGAATGCCATTGTAATCTGATTAGTATTAAATGGAGAATTTTAGAAAACCACTTAGCAAATGTTTGTTATGGTTACCTTGAATTTCATAGATTTAGTCCTGACTGATTTCTCCGCATTACTGTTATATATCCATTCAATGGCTTTCCAGTATGAACCCCAATGTAAGCTTAATAGAATGCTATGTAGTATTATGGAAGAACAGTAAGTAGATGTTTGTTATAATTCTATAAGATTACGTATTTACTAGTTATTCCTATCTCATCAATGCCTATATGAATCCAATCAAACTCCTTCCAGAAAGAATGCCACTGTAAACTGATTAGAATTAAACGGAGAATTTTAGAAATACACTTAGAGAATGTTTGTTATGGTAACCTTGAATTACATAGATTTAGTCCTGCTTTTTATCTCCGCTATACTGTTATGAATCCGTTCAACCGCTTTCCGCTATGAACCCCAATGTAAGCTTAATAGAATGCTATGTAGAATTTTGGGAAAACAGTAAGTAGGTGTTTGTTATAATTCTATAAGTATGTATTTACTTGTTATTCCTATCTCATCAATGCTTGTATGAATCTGATCAAACTCCTTCCCGAAAGAATGCCACTGTAAACTGATTAGAATTAAATGGAGAATTTTAGAAATACACTTAGAGAATGTTTGTTATGGTAACCTTGAATTACATAGATTTAGTCCTGCTCGATGTCTCTGCAGTAGTGTTATGAATCCGTTCAATAGCTTTCCAGTATGAACCCCAATGTAAACTTAACAGAATGCTCTGTAGAATTATGGAAAAACAGTAAGTAGATGTTTCTTATAATTTTATAAGATTACATATTTACTAAGTATTGCTATCTCATCAATGCTTGTATGAATCCGATGAAACTCTTTCCAGAAAGAATGCCATTGTAAACTGATTAGTATTAAATGGAGAATTTTAGAAAAACAGCAAATGTTTGTTATGGTAACCTTGAATTACATAGATTTAGTCCTGCTTTATATCTCCGCTATACTGTTATGAATCCGTTCAATCGCTTTCCGCTATCAACCCCAATGTAAGCTTAATAGAATGCTATGTAGAATTTTGGGAAAACAGTAAGTAGATGTTTGTTATAATTCTATAAGTATGTATTTACTAGTTATTCCTATCTCATCAATGCTTGTATGAATCTGATCAAACTCCTTCCAGAAAGAATGCCATTGTAAACTGATTAGTATTAAATGGAGAATTTTAGAAAACCACTTAGCAAGTGTTTGTTATGGTTACCTTGAATTTCATAGATTTAGTCCTGACTGATTTCTCTGCATTACTGTTATAAATCCATTCAATGGCTTTCCAGTATGAACCCCAATGTAAGCTTAATAGAATGCTATGTAGTATTATGGAAGAACAGTAAGTAGATGTTTGTTATAATTCTATAAGATTACGTATTGACTAGTTATTCCTATCTCATCAATGCTTATATGAATCCGATCAAACTCCTTCCAGAAAGAATGCCACTGTAAACTGATTAGAATTAAACGGAGAATTTTAGAAATACACTTAGAGAATGTTTGTTATGGTAACCTTGAATTACATAGATTTAGTCCTGCTTTATATCTCCGCTATACTGTTATGAATCCGTTCAACCGCTTTCCGCTATGAACCCCAATGTAAGCTTAATAGAATGCTATGTAGAATTTTGGGAAAACAGTAAGTAGATGTTTGTTATAATTCTATAAGTATGTATTTACTAATTATTCCTATCTCAACAATGCTTGTATGAATCCAATGATGTCTCCGCAGTAGTGTTATGAATCCGTTCAATAGCTTTCCAGTATGAACCCCAATGTAAACTTAGTAGAATGCTATGTAGAATTATGGAAAAAGAGTAAATAGATGTTTCTTATAATTCTATAAGTTTACATATCTACTAAGTATTGCTATCTCATCAATGCTTGTATGAATCCAATGAAACTACTTCCAGAAAGAATGCCATTGTAAACTGATTAGTATTAAATGGAGAATTTTAGAAAAACAGCGAACGTTTGTTATGGTAACCTTGAATTACATAGATTTAGTCCTGCTTTATATCTCCGCTATACTGTTATGAATCCGTTCAATGGCTTTCCAGTATGAACCCCAATGTAAACGTAATAGAATGCTCTGTACAATTATGGAAAAACAGTAAGTAGATGTTTCTTATAATTTTATAAGATTACATATTTACTAAGTATTGCTATCTCATCAATGCTTGTATGAATCCGATGAAACCCCTTCCAGAAAGAATGCCGTTGTAAACTGATTAGTATTAAATGGAGAATTTTAGAAAAACAGCGAATGTTTGTTATGGTAACCTTGAATTACATAGATTTAGTCCTGCTTTATATCTCCGCTATACTGTTATGAATCCGTTCAATCGCTTTCCGCTATGAACCCCAATGTAAGCTTAATAGAATGCTATGTAGAATTTTGGGAAAACAGTAAGTAGATGTTTGTTATAATTCTATAAGTATGTATTTACTAGTTATTCCTATCTCATCAATGCTTGTATGAATCTGATCAAACTCCTTCCAGAAAGAATGCCATTGTAAACTGATTAGTAGTAAATGGAGAATTTTAGAAAACCACTTAGCAAATGTTTGTTATGGTTACCTTGAATTTCATAGATTTAGTCCTGACTGATTTCTCCGCAGTACTGTTATAAATCCATTCAATGGCTTTCCAGTATGAACCCCAATGTAAACTTAATAGAATGCTATGTAGTATTATGGAAAAACTGTAAGTAGATGATTGTTATAATTCTATAAGTATGTATTTACTAGTTATTCCTATCTCATCAATGCTTGTATGAATCTGATCAAACTCCTTCCAGAAAGAATGCCACTGTAAACTGATAAGAATTAAACGGAGAATTTTAGAAATATCCTTAGAGAATGTTTGTTATGGTTACCTTGAATTACATAGATTTAGTCCTGCTTGATGTCTCCGCAGTAGTGTTATGAATCCGTTCAATAGCTTTCCAGTATGAACCCCAATGTAAGCTTAATAGAATGCTACGTAGAATTTTGGGAAAACAGTAAGTAGATGTTTGTTATAATTCTATAAGTATGTATTTACTAGTTATTCCTATCTCATCAATGCTTGTATGAATCTGATCAAACTCCTTCCAGAAAGAATGCCACTGTAAACTGATAAGAATTAAACGGAGAATTTTAGAAATATCCTTAGAGAATGTTTGTTATGGTTACCTTGAATTACATAGATTTAGTCCTGACTGATTTCTCCGCAGTAGTGTTATGAAGCCATTCAATGGCTTTCCAGTATGATCCCCAATGTAAACTTAATAGAATGATATGTAGAATTATGGAAAAACAGTAAGTAGCTGTTTCTTATAATTCTATAAGATTACATATTTACTAAGTATTGCTATCTCATCAATGCTTGTATGAATCCGATGAAACTCCTTCCAGAAAGAATGCCATTGTAAACTGATTAGTATTAAATGGAGAATTTTAGAAAAACAGCGAATGTTTGTTATGGTAACCTTGAATTACTTAGATTTAGTCCTGCTTTATATCTCCGCAGTACTGTTATGAATCCGTTCAATCGCTTTCCGCTATGAACCCCAATGTAAGCTTAATAGAATGCTATGTAGAATTTTGGGAAAATAGTAAGTAGATGTTTGTTATCCTTCCAGTATGTATTTACTAGTTATTCCTATCTCATCAATGCTTGTATGAATCTGATCAAACTCCTTCCAGAAAGAATGCCATTGTAAACTGATTAGTATTAAATGGAGAATTTTAGAAAAACAGCGAATGTTTGTTATGGTAAACTTGAATTACATAGATTTAGTCCTGCTTTATATCTCCGCTATACTGTTATGAATCCGTTCAATCGCTTTCCGCTATGAACCCCAATGTAAGCTTAATAGAATGCTATGTAGAATTTTGGGAAAACAGTAAGTAGATGTTTGTTATCCTTCCAGTATGTATTTACTAGTTATTCCTATCTCTTCAATGCTTGTATGAATCTGATCAAACTCCTTCCAGAAAGAATGCCATTGTAAACTGATTAGTATTAAATGGAGAATTTTAGAAAACCATTTAGCAAATGTTTGTTATGGTTACCTTGAATTTCATAGGTTTAGTCCTGACTGATTTCTCCGCAGTACTCTTATGAATCCACTCAATGGCTTTCCAGTATGAACCCCAATATAAGCTTAATAGAATGCTATGTAGTATTATGGAAAAACAGTAAGTAGATGTTTGTTATAATTCTATAAGATTACGTATTTACTAGGTATTGCTATCTCCTCAATGCTTATATGAATCCGATCAAACTCCTTCCAGAAAGAATGCCACTGTAAACTGATTAGAATTAAACGGTGAATTTTAGAAATACACTTAGCAAATGTTTGTTATGGTTACCTTGAATTTCATAGATTTAGTCCTGACTGATTTCTCCGCAATACTGTTATGAATCCACTCAATGGCTTTCCAGTATGAACCCCAATGTGAGCTTAATAGAATGCTATGTAGTATTATGGAAAAACAGTAAGTAGATGTTTCTTATAATTCTATAAGATTACGTATTTACTAGGTATTGCTATCTCATCAATGCTTATATGAATCCGATCAAACTCCTTCCAGAAAGAATGCCACTGTAAACTGATTAGAATTAAACGGAGAATTTTAGAAATACACTTAGAGAATGTTTGTTATGGTAACCTTGAATTACATAGATTTAGTCCTGCTTGATGTCTCCGCAGTAGTGTTATGAATCCGTTCAATAGCTCTCCAGTATGAACCTTAATGTAAACTTAATAGAATGCTATGTAGAATTATGGAAAAACAGTAAGTAGCTGTTTCTTATAATTCTATAAGATTACATATTTACTAAGTATTGCTATCTCATCAATGCTTATATGAATCCGATCAAACTCCTTCCAGAAAGAATGCCATTGTAAACTGATTAGAATTAAACGGAGAATTTTAGAAATACACTTAGCAAATGTTTGTTATGGTTACCTTGAATTTCATAGATTTAGTCCTGACTGATTTCTCCGCAGTACTGTTATGAATCCATTCAATGGCTTTCCAGTATGAACCCCAATGTAAACTTAATAGAATGCTATGTAGAATTATGGAAAAACAGTAAGTAGCTGTTTCTTATAATTCTATAAGATTACATATTTACTAAGTATTGCTATCTCATCAATGCTTGTATGAATCCTATGAAACTCCTTCCAGAAAGAATGCCATTGTAAACTGATTAGTATTAAATGGAGAATTTTAGAAAACCACTTAGCAAATGTTTGTTATGGTAACCTTGAATTACATAGATTTAGTCCTGCTTTATATCTCCGCTATACTGTTATGAACCCGTCAATCGCTTTCCGCTATGAACCCCAATGTAAGCTTAATAGAATGCTATGTAGAATTTTGGGAAAACAGTAAGTAGATGTTTGTTATAATTCTATAAGTATGTATTTACTAGTTATTCCTATCTCATCAATGCTTGTATGAATATGATCAAACTCCTTCCAGAAAGAATGCCATTGTAAACTGATTAGTATTAAATGGAGAATTTTAGAAAAACAGCGAATGTTTGTTATGGTAACCTTGAATTACATAGATTTAGTCCTGCTTTATATCTCCGCTATACTGTTATGAATCCGTTCAATCGCTTTCCGCTATGAACCCCAATGTAAGCTTAATAGAATGCTATGTAGAATTTTGGGAAAACAGTAAGTAGATGTTTGTTATAATTCTATAAGTATGTATTTACTAGTTATTCCTATCTCATCAATGCTTGTATGAATATGATCAAACTCCTTCCAGAAAGAATGCCATTGTAAACTGATTAGTATTAAATGGAGAATTTTAGAAAAACAGCGAATGTTTGTTATGGTAACCTTGAATTACATAGATTTAGTCCTGCTTTATATCTCCGCTATACTGTTATGAATCCGTTCGATCGCTTTCCGCTATGAACCCCAATGTAAGCTTAATAGAATGCTATGTAGAATTTTGGGAAAACAGTAAGGAGATGTTTGTTATAATTCTATAAGTATGTATTTACTAGTTATTCCTATCTCATCAATGCTTGTATGAATCCGATCAAACTCCTTCCAGAAAGAATGCCACTGTAAACTGATTAGAATTAAACGGAGAATTTTAGAAATACACTTAGCAAATGTTTGTTATGGTTACCTTGAATTTCATAGATTTAGTCCTGACTGATTTCTCCGCAGTACTGTTATGAATCCACTCAATGGCTTTCCAGTATGAACCCCAGTGTAAGCTTAATAGAATGCTATGTAGTATTATGGAAAAACAGTAAGTAGATGTTTGTTATAATTCTATAAGATTACGTATTTACTAGGTATTGCTATCTCATCAATGCTTATATGAATCCGATCAAACTCCTTCCAGAAAGAATGCCACTGTAAACTGATTAGAATTAAACGGAGAATTTTAGAAATACACTTAGAGAATGTTTGTTATGGTAACCTTGAATTACATAGATTTAGTCCTGCTTTATATCTCCGCTATACTGTTATGAATCCGTTCAACCGCTTTCCGCTATGAACCCCAATGTAAGCTTAATAGAATGCTATGTAGAATTTTGGGAAAACAGTAAGTAGATGTTTGTTATAATTCTATAAGTATGTATTTACTAATTATTCCTATCTCAACAATGCTTGTATGAATCCAATGATGTCTCCGCAGTAGTGTTATGAATCCGTTCAATAGCTTTCCAGTATGAACCCCAATGTAAACTTAGTAGAATGCTATGTAGAATTATGGAAAAAGAGTAAATAGATGTTTCTTATAATTCTATAAGTTTACATATCTACTAAGTATTGCTATCTCATCAACGCTTGTATGAATCCAATGAAACTACTTCCAGAAAGAATGCCATTGTAAACTGATTAGTATTAAATGGAGAATTTTAGAAAAACAGCGAACGTTTGTTATGGTAACCTTGAATTACATAGATTTAGTCCTGCTTTATATCTCCGCTATACTGTTATGAATCCGTTCAATGGCTTTCCAGTATGAACCCCAATGTAAACGTAATAGAATGCTCTGTACAATTATGGAAAAACAGTAAGTAGATGTTTCTTATAATTTTATAAGATTACATATTTACTAAGTATTGCTATCTCATCAATGCTTGTATGAATCCGATGAAACCCCTTCCAGAAAGAATGCCGTTGTAAACTGATTAGTATTAAATGGAGAATTTTAGAAAAACAGCGAATGTTTGTTATGGTAACCTTGAATTACATAGATTTAGTCCTGCTTTATATCTCCGCTATACTGTTATGAATCCGTTCAATCGCTTTCCGCTATGAACCCCAATGTAAGCTTAATAGAATGCTATGTAGAATTTTGGGAAAACAGTAAGTAGGTGTTTGTTATAATTCTATAAGTATGTATTTACTTGTTATTCCTATCTCATCAATGCTTGTATGAATCTGATCAAACTCCTTTCCGAAAGAATGCCGCTGTAAACTGATTAGAATTAAATGGAGAATTTTAGAAATACACTTAGAGAATGTTTGTTATGGTAACCTTGAATTACATAGATTTAGTCCTGCTTGATGTCTCCGCAGTAGTGTTATGAATCCGTTCAATCGCTATCCGCTATCAACCCCAATGTAAGCTTAATAGAATGCTATGTAGAATTTTGGGAAAACAGTAAGTAGATGTTTGTTATAATTCTATAAGTATGTATTTACTAATTATTCCTATCTCATCAATGCTTGTATGAATCTGATCAAACTCCTTCCAGAAAGAATGCCATTGTAATCTGATTAGTATTAAATGGAGAATTTTAGAAAACCACTTAGCAAATGTTTGTTATGGTTACCTTGAATTTCATAGATTTAGTCCTGACTGATTTCTCCGCATTACTGTTATATATCCATTCAATGGCTTTCCAGTATGAACCCCAATGTAAGCTTAATAGAATGCTATGTAGTATTATGGAAGAACAGTAAGTAGATGTTTGTTATAATTCTATAAGATTACGTATTGACTAGTTATTCCTATCTCATCAATGCCTATATGAATCCGATCAAACTCCTTCCAGAAAGAATGCCACTGTAAACTGATTAGAATTAAACGGAGAATTTTAGAAATACACTTAGAGAATGTTTGTTATGGTAACCTTGAATTACATAGATATAGTCCTGCTTTATATCTCCGCTATACTGTTATGAATCCGTTCAACCGCTTTCCGCTATGAACCCCAATGTAAGCTTAATAGAATGCTATGTAGAATTTTGGGAAAACAGTAAGTAGGTGTTTGTTATAATTCTATAAGTATGTATTTACTTGTTATTCCTATCTCATCAATGCTTGTATGAATCTGATCAAACTCCTTCCCGAAAGAATGCCACTGTAAACTGATTAGAATTAAATGGAGAATTTTAGAAATACACTTAGAGAATGTTTGTTATGGTAACCTTGAATTACATAGATTTAGTCCTGCTCGATGTCTCTGCAGTAGTGTTATGAATCCGTTCAATAGCTTTCCAGTATGAACCCCAATGTAAACTTAACAGAATGCTCTGTAGAATTATGGAAAAACAGTAAGTAGATGTTTCTTATAATTTTATAAGATTACATATTTACTAAGTATTGCTATCTCATCAATGCTTGTATGAATCCGATGAAACTCTTTCCAGAAAGAATGCCATTGTAAACTGATTAGTATTAAATGGAGAATTTTAGAAAAACAGCGAATGTTTGTTATGGTAACCTTGAATTACATAGATTTAGTCCTGCTTTATATCTCCGCTATACTGTTATGAATCCGTTCAATCGCTTTCCGCTATCAACCCCAATGTAAGCTTAATAGAATGCTATGTAGAATTTTGGGAAAACAGTAAGTAGATGTTTGTTATAATTCTATAAGTATGTATTTACTAGTTATTCCTATCTCATCAATGCTTGTATGAATCTGATCAAACTCCTTCCAGAAAGAATGCCATTGTAAACTGATTAGCATTAAATGGAGAATTTTAGAAAACCACTTAGCAAGTGTTTGTTATGGTTACCTTGAATTTCATAGATTTAGTCCTGACTGATTTCTCTGCATTACTGTTATAAATCCATTCAATGGCTTTCCAGTATGAACCCCAATGTAAGCTTAATAGAATGCTATGTAGTATTATGGAAGAACAGTAAGTAGATGTTTGTTATAATTCTATAAGATTACGTATTGACTAGTTATTCCTATCTCATCAATGCTTATATGAATCCGATCAAACTCCTTCCAGAAAGAATGCCACTGTAAACTGATTAGAATTAAACGGAGAATTTTAGAAATACACTTAGAGAATGTTTGTTATGGTTACCTTGAATTTCATAGATTTAGTCCTGACTGATTTCTCCGCAGTACTGTTATAAATCCATTCAATGGCTTTCCAGTATGAACCCCAATGTAAACTTAATAGAATGCTATGTAGTATTATGGAAAAACTGTAAGTAGATGATTGTTATAATTCTATAAGTATGTATTTACTAGTTATTCCTATCTCATCAATGCTTGTATGAATCTGATCAAACTCCTTCCAGAAAGAATGCCACTGTAAACTGATAAGAATTAAACGGAGAATTTTAGAAATATCCTTAGAGAATGTTTGTTATGGTTACCTTGAATTACATAGATTTAGTCCTGCTTGATGTCTCCGCAGTAGTGTTATGAATCCGTTCAATAGCTTTCCAGTATGAACCCCAATGTAAGCTTAATAGAATGCTACGTAGAATTTTGGGAAAACAGTAAGTAGATGTTTGTTATAATTCTATAAGTATGTATTTACTAGTTATTCCTATCTCATCAATGCTTGTATGAATCTGATCAAACTCCTTCCAGAAAGAATGCCACTGTAAACTGATAAGAATTAAACGGAGAATTTTAGAAATATCCTTAGAGAATGTTTGTTATGGTTACCTTGAATTACATAGATTTAGTCCTGACTGATTTCTCCGCAGTAGTGTTATGAAGCCATTCAATGGCTTTCCAGTATGATCCCCAATGTAAACTTAATAGAATGATATGTAGAATTATGGAAAAACAGTAAGTAGCTGTTTCTTATAATTCTATAAGATTACATATTTACTAAGTATTGCTATCTCATCAATGCTTGTATGAATCCGATGAAACTCCTTCCAGAAAGAATGCCATTGTAAACTGATTAGTATTAAATGGAGAATTTTAGAAAAACAGCGAATGTTTGTTATGGTAACCTTGAATTACTTAGATTTAGTCCTGCTTTATATCTCCGCAGTACTGTTATGAATCCGTTCAATCGCTTTCCGCTATGAACCCCAATGTAAGCTTAATAGAATGCTATGTAGAATTTTGGGAAAATAGTAAGTAGATGTTTGTTATCCTTCCAGTATGTATTTACTAGTTATTCCTATCTCATCAATGCTTGTATGAATCTGATCAAACTCCTTCCAGAAAGAATGCCATTGTAAACTGATTAGTATTAAATGGAGAATTTTAGAAAAACAGCGAATGTTTGTTATGGTAACCTTGAATTACATAGATTTAGTCCTGCTTTATATCTCCGCTATACTGTTATGAATCCGTTCAATCGCTTTCCGCTATGAACCCCAATGTAAGCTTAATAGAATGCTATGTAGAATTTTGGGAAAACAGTAAGTAGATGTTTGTTATCCTTCCAGTATGTATTTACTAGTTATTCCTATCTCTTCAATGCTTGTATGAATCTGATCAAACTCCTTCCAGAAAGAATGCCATTGTAAACTGATTAGTATTAAATGGAGAATTTTAGAAAACCATTTAGCAAATGTTTGTTATGGTTACCTTGAATTTCATAGGTTTAGTCCTGACTGATTTCTCCGCAGTACTCTTATGAATCCACTCAATGGCTTTCCAGTATGAACCCCAATATAAGCTTAATAGAATGCTATGTAGTATTATGGAAAAACAGTAAGTAGATGTTTGTTATAATTCTATAAGATTACGTATTTACTAGGTATTGCTATCTCCTCAATGCTTATATGAATCCGATCAAACTCCTTCCAGAAAGAATGCCACTGTAAACTGATTAGAATTAAACGGTGAATTTTAGAAATACACTTAGCAAATGTTTGTTATGGTTACCTTGAATTTCATAGATTTAGTCCTGACTGATTTCTCCGCAATACTGTTATGAATCCACTCAATGGCTTTCCAGTATGAACCCCAATGTGAGCTTAATAGAATGCTATGTAGTATTATGGAAAAACAGTAAGTAGATGTTAAGTAGATCTATAAGATTACGTATTTACTAGGTATTGCTATCTCATCAATTGCTATCTCATCAATGCTTATATGAATCCGATCAAACTCCTTCCAGAAAGAATGCCACTGTAAACTGATTAGAATTAAACGGAGAATTTTAGAAATACACTTAGAGAATGTTTGTTATGGTAACCTTGAATTACATAGATTTAGTCCTGCTTGATGTCTCCGCAGTAGTGTTATGAATCCGTTCAATAGCTCTCCAGTATGAACCTTAATGTAAACTTAATAGAATGCTATGTAGAATTATGGAAAAACAGTAAGTAGCTGTTTCTTATAATTCTATAAGATTACATATTTACTAAGTATTGCTATCTCATCAATGCTTATATGAATCCGATCAAACTCCTTCCAGAAAGAATGCCATTGTAAACTGATTAGAATTAAACGGAGAATTTTAGAAATACACTTAGCAAATGTTTGTTATGGTTACCTTGAATTTCATAGATTTAGTCCTGACTGATTTCTCCGCAGTACTGTTATGAATCCATTCAATGGCTTTCCAGTATGAACCCCAATGTAAACTTAATAGAATGCTATGTAGAATTATGGAAAAACAGTAAGTAGCTGTTTCTTATAATTCTATAAGATTACATATTTACTAAGTATTGCTATCTCATCAATGCTTGTATGAATCCTATGAAACTCCTTCCAGAAAGAATGCCATTGTAAACTGATTAGTATTAAATGGAGAATTTTAGAAAACCACTTAGCAAATGTTTGTTATGGTAACCTTGAATTACATAGATTTAGTCCTGCTTTATATCTCCGCTATACTGTTATGAACCCGTCAATCGCTTTCCGCTATGAACCCCAATGTAAGCTTAATAGAATGCTATGTAGAATTTTGGGAAAACAGTAAGTAGATGTTTGTTATAATTCTATAAGTATGTATTTACTAGTTATTCCTATCTCATCAATGCTTGTATGAATATGATCAAACTCCTTCCAGAAAGAATGCCATTGTAAACTGATTAGTATTAAATGGAGAATTTTAGAAAAACAGCGAATGTTTGTTATGGTAACCTTGAATTACATAGATTTAGTCCTGCTTTATATCTCCGCTATACTGTTATGAATCCGTTCAATCGCTTTCCGCTATGAACCCCAATGTAAGCTTAATAGAATGCTATGTAGAATTTTGGGAAAACAGTAAGTAGATGTTTGTTATAATTCTATAAGTATGTATTTACTAGTTATTCCTATCTCATCAATGCTTGTATGAATATGATCAAACTCCTTCCAGAAAGAATGCCATTGTAAACTGATTAGTATTAAATGGAGAATTTTAGAAAAACAGCGAATGTTTGTTATGGTAACCTTGAATTACATAGATTTAGTCCTGCTTTATATCTCCGCTATACTGTTATGAATCCGTTCGATCGCTTTCCGCTATGAACCCCAATGTAAGCTTAATAGAATGCTATGTAGAATTTTGGGAAAACAGTAAGGAGATGTTTGTTATAATTCTATAAGTATGTATTTACTAGTTATTCCTATCTCATCAATGCTTGTATGAATCCGATCAAACTCCTTCCAGAAAGAATGCCACTGTAAACTGATTAGAATTAAACGGAGAATTTTAGAAATACACTTAGCAAATGTTTGTTATGGTTACCTTGAATTTCATAGATTTAGTCCTGACTGATTTCTCCGCAGTACTGTTATGAATCCACTCAATGGCTTTCCAGTATGAACCCCAGTGTAAGCTTAATAGAATGCTATGTAGTATTATGGAAAAACAGTAAGTAGATGTTTGTTATAATTCTATAAGATTACGTATTTACTAGGTATTGCTATCTCATCAATGCTTATATGAATCCGATCAAACTCCTTCCAGAAAGAATGCCACTGTAAACTGATTAGAATTAAACGGAGAATTTTAGAAATACACTTAGAGAATGTTTGTTATGGTAACCTTGAATTACATAGATTTAGTCCTGCTTTATATCTCCGCTATACTGTTATGAATCCGTTCAACCGCTTTCCGCTATGAACCCCAATGTAAGCTTAATAGAATGCTATGTAGAATTTTGGGAAAACAGTAAGTAGATGTTTGTTATAATTCTATAAGTATGTATTTACTAATTATTCCTATCTCAACAATGCTTGTATGAATCCAATGATGTCTCCGCAGTAGTGTTATGAATCCGTTCAATAGCTTTCCAGTATGAACCCCAATGTAAACTTAGTAGAATGCTATGTAGAATTATGGAAAAAGAGTAAATAGATGTTTCTTATAATTCTATAAGTTTACATATCTACTAAGTATTGCTATCTCATCAACGCTTGTATGAATCCAATGAAACTACTTCCAGAAAGAATGCCATTGTAAACTGATTAGTATTAAATGGAGAATTTTAGAAAAACAGCGAACGTTTGTTATGGTAACCTTGAATTACATAGATTTAGTCCTGCTTTATATCTCCGCTATACTGTTATGAATCCGTTCAATGGCTTTCCAGTATGAACCCCAATGTAAACGTAATAGAATGCTCTGTACAATTATGGAAAAACAGTAAGTAGATGTTTCTTATAATTTTATAAGATTACATATTTACTAAGTATTGCTATCTCATCAATGCTTGTATGAATCCGATGAAACCCCTTCCAGAAAGAATGCCGTTGTAAACTGATTAGTATTAAATGGAGAATTTTAGAAAAACAGCGAATGTTTGTTATGGTAACCTTGAATTACATAGATTTAGTCCTGCTTTATATCTCCGCTATACTGTTATGAATCCGTTCAATCGCTTTCCGCTATGAACCCCAATGTAAGCTTAATAGAATGCTATGTAGAATTTTGGGAAAACAGTAAGTAGGTGTTTGTTATAATTCTATAAGTATGTATTTACTTGTTATTCCTATCTCATCAATGCTTGTATGAATCTGATCAAACTCCTTTCCGAAAGAATGCCGCTGTAAACTGATTAGAATTAAATGGAGAATTTTAGAAATACACTTAGAGAATGTTTGTTATGGTAACCTTGAATTACATAGATTTAGTCCTGCTTGATGTCTCCGCAGTAGTGTTATGAATCCGTTCAATCGCTATCCGCTATCAACCCCAATGTAAGCTTAATAGAATGCTATGTAGAATTTTGGGAAAACAGTAAGTAGATGTTTGTTATAATTCTATAAGTATGTATTTACTAATTATTCCTATCTCATCAATGCTTGTATGAATCTGATCAAACTCCTTCCAGAAAGAATGCCATTGTAATCTGATTAGTATTAAATGGAGAATTTTAGAAAACCACTTAGCAAATGTTTGTTATGGTTACCTTGAATTTCATAGATTTAGTCCTGACTGATTTCTCCGCATTACTGTTATATATCCATTCAATGGCTTTCCAGTATGAACCCCAATGTAAGCTTAATAGAATGCTATGTAGTATTATGGAAGAACAGTAAGTAGATGTTTGTTATAATTCTATAAGATTACGTATTGACTAGTTATTCCTATCTCATCAATGCCTATATGAATCCGATCAAACTCCTTCCAGAAAGAATGCCACTGTAAACTGATTAGAATTAAACGGAGAATTTTAGAAATACACTTAGAGAATGTTTGTTATGGTAACCTTGAATTACATAGATATAGTCCTGCTTTATATCTCCGCTATACTGTTATGAATCCGTTCAACCGCTTTCCGCTATGAACCCCAATGTAAGCTTAATAGAATGCTATGTAGAATTTTGGGAAAACAGTAAGTAGGTGTTTGTTATAATTCTATAAGTATGTATTTACTTGTTATTCCTATCTCATCAATGCTTGTATGAATCTGATCAAACTCCTTCCCGAAAGAATGCCACTGTAAACTGATTAGAATTAAATGGAGAATTTTAGAAATACACTTAGAGAATGTTTGTTATGGTAACCTTGAATTACATAGATTTAGTCCTGCTCGATGTCTCTGCAGTAGTGTTATGAATCCGTTCAATAGCTTTCCAGTATGAACCCCAATGTAAACTTAACAGAATGCTCTGTAGAATTATGGAAAAACAGTAAGTAGATGTTTCTTATAATTTTATAAGATTACATATTTACTAAGTATTGCTATCTCATCAATGCTTGTATGAATCCGATGAAACTCTTTCCAGAAAGAATGCCATTGTAAACTGATTAGTATTAAATGGAGAATTTTAGAAAAACAGCGAATGTTTGTTATGGTAACCTTGAATTACATAGATTTAGTCCTGCTTTATATCTCCGCTATACTGTTATGAATCCGTTCAATCGCTTTCCGCTATCAACCCCAATGTAAGCTTAATAGAATGCTATGTAGAATTTTGGGAAAACAGTAAGTAGATGTTTGTTATAATTCTATAAGTATGTATTTACTAGTTATTCCTATCTCATCAATGCTTGTATGAATCTGATCAAACTCCTTCCAGAAAGAATGCCATTGTAAACTGATTAGCATTAAATGGAGAATTTTAGAAAACCACTTAGCAAGTGTTTGTTATGGTTACCTTGAATTTCATAGATTTAGTCCTGACTGATTTCTCTGCATTACTGTTATAAATCCATTCAATGGCTTTCCAGTATGAACCCCAATGTAAGCTTAATAGAATGCTATGTAGTATTATGGAAGAACAGTAAGTAGATGTTTGTTATAATTCTATAAGATTACGTATTGACTAGTTATTCCTATCTCATCAATGCTTATATGAATCCGATCAAACTCCTTCCAGAAAGAATGCCACTGTAAACTGATTAGAATTAAACGGAGAATTTTAGAAATACACTTAGAGAATGTTTGTTATGGTAACCTTGAATTACATAGATTTAGTCCTGCTTTATATCTCCGCTATACTGTTATGAATCCGTTCAACCGCTTTCCGCTATGAACCCCAATGTAAGCTTAATAGAATGCTATGTAGAATTTTGGGAAAACAGTAAGTAGATGTTTGTTATAATTCTATAAGTATGTATTTACTAATTATTCCTATCTCAACAATGCTTGTATGAATCCAATGATGTCTCCGCAGTAGTGTTATGAATCCGTTCAATAGCTTTCCAGTATGAACCCCAATGTAAACTTAGTAGAATGCTATGTAGAATTATGGAAAAAGAGTAAATAGATGTTTCTTATAATTCTATAAGTTTACATATCTACTAAGTATTGCTATCTCATCAATGCTTGTATGAATCCAATGAAACTACTTCCAGAAAGAATGCCATTGTAAACTGATTAGTATTAAATGGAGAATTTTAGAAAAACAGCGAACGTTTGTTATGGTAACCTTGAATTACATAGATTTAGTCCTGCTTTATATCTCCGCTATACTGTTATGAATCCGTTCAATGGCTTTCCAGTATGAACCCCAATGTAAACGTAATAGAATGCTCTGTACAATTATGGAAAAACAGTAAGTAGATGTTTCTTATAATTTTATAAGATTACATATTTACTAAGTATTGCTATCTCATCAATGCTTGTATGAATCCGATGAAACCCCTTCCAGAAAGAATGCCGTTGTAAACTGATTAGTATTAAATGGAGAATTTTAGAAAAACAGCGAATGTTTGTTATGGTAACCTTGAATTACATAGATTTAGTCCTGCTTTATATCTCCGCTATACTGTTATGAATCCGTTCAATCGCTTTCCGCTATGAACCCCAATGTAAGCTTAATAGAATGCTATGTAGAATTTTGGGAAAACAGTAAGTAGATGTTTGTTATAATTCTATAAGTATGTATTTACTAGTTATTCCTATCTCATCAATGCTTGTATGAATCTGATCAAACTCCTTCCAGAAAGAATGCCATTGTAAACTGATTAGTAGTAAATGGAGAATTTTAGAAAACCACTTAGCAAATGTTTGTTATGGTTACCTTGAATTTCATAGATTTAGTCCTGACTGATTTCTCCGCAGTACTGTTATAAATCCATTCAATGGCTTTCCAGTATGAACCCCAATGTAAACTTAATAGAATGCTATGTAGTATTATGGAAAAACTGTAAGTAGATGTTTGTTATAATTCTATAAGTATGTATTTACTAGTTATTCCTATCTCATCAATGCTTGTATGAATCTGATCAAACTCCTTCCAGAAAGAATGCCACTGTAAACTGATAAGAATTAAACGGAGAATTTTAGAAATATCCTTAGAGAATGTTTGTTATGGTTACCTTGAATTACATAGATTTAGTCCTGCTTGATGTCTCCGCAGTAGTGTTATGAATCCGTTCAATAGCTTTCCAGTATGAACCCCAATGTAAGCTTAATAGAATGCTATGTAGAATTTTGGGAAAACAGTAAGTAGATGTTTGTTATAATTCTATAAGTATGTATTTACTAGTTATTCCTATCTCATCAATGCTTGTATGAATCTGATCAAACTCCTTCCAGAAAGAATGCCATTGTAAACTGATTAGTATTAAATGGAGAATTTTAGAAAACCACTTAGCAAATGTTTGTTATGGTTACCTTGAATTTCATAGATTTAGTCCTGACTGATTTCTCCGCAGTACTGTTATGAATCCATTCAATGGCTTTCCAGTATGAACCCCAATGTAAACTTAATAGAATGATATGTAGAATTATGGAAAAACAGTAAGTAGCTGTTTCTTATAATTCTATAAGATTACATATTTACTAAGTATTGCTATCTCATCAATGCTTGTATGAATCCGATAAAACTCCTTATAGAAAGAATGCCATTGTAAACTGATTAGTATTAAATGGAGAATTTTAGAAAACCACTTAGCAAATGTTTGTTATGGTAACCTTGAATTACATAGATTTAGTCCTGCTTTATATCTCCGCTATACTGTTATGAATGCGTTCAATCGCTTTCCGCTATGAACCCCAATGTAAGCTTCATAGAATGCTTTGTAGAATTATGGAAAAACAGTAAGTAGATGTTTGATATAATTCTATAAGATTACGTATTTACTAGGTATTGCTATCTCATCAATGCTTATATGAATCCGATCAAACCCATTCCAGAAAGAATGCCACTGTAAACTGATTAGAATTAAAAGGAGAATTTTAGAAATACACTTAGAGAATGTTTGTTATGGTAACCTTGAATTACATAGATTTAGTCCTGCTTGATGTCTCCGCAGTAGTGTTATGAATCCACTCAATGGCTTTCCAGTATGAACCCCAATGTAAGCTTAATAGAATGCTACGTAGTATTATGGAAAAACAGTAAGTAGATGTTTCTTATAATTCTATAAGATTATGTATTTACTAGGTATTACTATCTCATCAATGCTTATATGAATCCGATCAAACTCCTTCCAGAAAGAATGCCATTGTAAACTGATTAGAATTAAACGGAGAATTTTAGAAATACACTTAGCAAATGTTTGTTATGGTTACCTTGAATTTCATAGATTTAGTCCTGACTGATTTCTCCGCAGTACTGTTATGAATCCATTCAATGGCTTTCCAGTATGAACCCCAATGTAAACTTAATAGAATGCTATGTAGAATTATGGAAAAACAGTAAGTAGCTGTTTCTTATAATTCTATAAGATTACATATTTACTAAGTATTGCTATCTCATCAATGCTTGTATGAATCCTATGAAACTCCTTCCAGAAAGAATGCCATTGTAAACTGATTAGTATTAAATGGAGAATTTTAGAAAACCACTTAGCAAATGTTTGTTATGGTAACCTTGAATTACATAGATTTAGTCCTGCTTTATATCTCCGCTATACTGTTATGAATCCGTTCAATCGCTTTCCGCTATGAACCCCAATGTAAGCTTAATAGAATGCTATGTAGAATTTTGGGAAAACAGTAAGTAGATGTTTGTTATAATTCTATAAGTATGTATTTACTAGTTATTCCTATCTCATCAATGCTTGTATGAATATGATCAAACTCCTTCCAGAAAGAATGCCATTGTAAACTGATTAGTATTAAATGGAGAATTTTAGAAAAACAGCGAATGTTTGTTATGGTAACCTTGAATTACATAGATTTAGTCCTGCTTTATATCTCCGCTATACTGTTATGAATCCGTTCAATCGCTTTCCGCTATGAACCCCAATGTAAGCTTAATAGAATGCTATGTAGAATTTTGGGAAAACAGTAAGTAGATGTTTGTTATAATTCTATAAGTATGTATTTACTAGTTATTCCTATCTCATCAATGCTTGTATGAATATGATCAAACTCCTTCCAGAAAGAATGCCATTGTAAACTGATTAGT
Source organism: Heteronotia binoei (assembly GCF_032191835.1). Classification (NCBI taxonomy): domain Eukaryota; kingdom Metazoa; phylum Chordata; class Lepidosauria; order Squamata; family Gekkonidae; genus Heteronotia; species Heteronotia binoei. Next base: position 53,203 of record NC_083228.1, on the reverse strand, counting down.
ATTAAATGGAGAATTTTAGAAAAACAGCGAATGTTTGTTATGGTAACCTTGAATTACATAGATTTAGTCCTGCTTTATATCTCCGCTATACTGTTATGAATCCGTTCAATCGCTTTCCGCTATGAACCCCAATGTAAGCTTAATAGAATGCTATGTAGAATTTTGGGAAAACAGTAAGTAGATGTTTGTTATAATTCTATAAGTATGTATTTACTAGTTATTCCTATCTCATCAATGCTTGTATGAATATGATCAAACTCCTTCCAGAAAGAATGCCATTGTAAACTGATTAGTATTAAATGGAGAATTTTAGAAAAACAGCGAATGTTTGTTATGGTAACCTTGAATTACATAGATTTAGTCCTGCTTTATATCTCCGCTATACTGTTATGAATCCGTTCGATCGCTTTCCGCTATGAACCCCAATGTAAGCTTAATAGAATGCTATGTAGAATTTTGGGAAAACAGTAAGGAGATGTTTGTTATAATTCTATAAGTATGTATTTACTAGTTATTCCTATCTCATCAATGCTTGTATGAATCCGATCAAACTCCTTCCAGAAAGAATGCCACTGTAAACTGATTAGAATTAAATGGAGAATTTTAGAAATACACTTAGCAAATGTTTGTTATGGTTACCTTGAATTTCATAGATTTAGTCCTGACTGATTTCTCCGCAGTACTGTTATGAATCCACTCAATGGCTTTCCAGTATGAACCCCAGTGTAAGCTTAATAGAATGCTATGTAGTATTACGGAAAAACAGTAAGTAGATGTTTGTTATAATTCTATAAGATTACGTATTTACTAGGTATTGCTATCTCATCAATGCTTATATGAATCCGATCAAACTCCTTCCAGAAAGAATGCCACTGTAAACTGATTAGAATTAAACGGAGAATTTTAGAAATACACTTAGAGAATGTTTGTTATGGTAACCTTGAATTACATAGATTTAGTCCTGCTTTATATCTCCGCTATACTGTTATGAATCCGTTCAACCGCTTTCCGCTATGAACCCCAATGTAAGCTTAATAGAATGCTATGTAGAATTTTGGGAAAACAGTAAGTAGATGTTTGTTATAATTCTATAAGTATGTATTTACTAATTATTCCTATCTCAACAATGCTTGTATGAATCCAATGATGTCTCCGCAGTAGTGTTATGAATCCGTTCAATAGCTTTCCAGTATGAACCCCAATGTAAACTTAGTAGAATGCTATGTAGAATTATGGAAAAAGAGTAAATAGATGTTTCTTATAATTCTATAAGTTTACATATCTACTAAGTATTGCTATCTCATCAATGCTTGTATGAATCCAATGAAACTACTTCCAGAAAGAATGCCATTGTAAACTGATTAGTATTAAATGGAGAATTTTAGAAAAACAGCGAACGTTTGTTATGGTAACCTTGAATTACATAGATTTAGTCCTGCTTTATATCTCCGCTATACTGTTATGAATCCGTTCAATGGCTTTCCAGTATGAACCCCAATGTAAACGTAATAGAATGCTCTGTACAATTATGGAAAAACAGTAAGTAGATGTTTCTTATAATTTTATAAGATTACATATTTACTAAGTATTGCTATCTCATCAATGCTTGTATGAATCCGATGAAACCCCTTCCAGAAAGAATGCCGTTGTAAACTGATTAGTATTAAATGGAGAATTTTAGAAAAACAGCGAATGTTTGTTATGGTAACCTTGAATTACATAGATTTAGTCCTGCTTTATATCTCCGCTATACTGTTATGAATCCGTTCAATCGCTTTCCGCTATGAACCCCAATGTAAGCTTAATAGAATGCTATGTAGAATTTTGGGAAAACAGTAAGTAGGTGTTTGTTATAATTCTATAAGTATGTATTTACTTGTTATTCCTATCTCATCAATGCTTGTATGAATCTGATCAAACTCCTTTCCGAAAGAATGCCGCTGTAAACTGATTAGAATTAAATGGAGAATTTTAGAAATACACTTAGAGAATGTTTGTTATGGTAACCTTGAATTACATAGATTTAGTCCTGCTTGATGTCTCCGCAGTAGTGTTATGAATCCGTTCAATCGCTATCCGCTATCAACCCCAATGTAAGCTTAATAGAATGCTATGTAGAATTTTGGGAAAACAGTAAGTAGATGTTTGTTATAATTCTATAAGTATGTATTTACTAATTATTCCTATCTCATCAATGCTTGTATGAATCTGATCAAACTCCTTCCAGAAAGAATGCCATTGTAATCTGATTAGTATTAAATGGAGAATTTTAGAAAACCACTTAGCAAATGTTTGTTATGGTTACCTTGAATTTCATAGATTTAGTCCTGACTGATTTCTCCGCATTACTGTTATATATCCATTCAATGGCTTTCCAGTATGAACCCCAATGTAAGCTTAATAGAATGCTATGTAGTATTATGGAAGAACAGTAAGTAGATGTTTGTTATAATTCTATAAGATTACGTATTGACTAGTTATTCCTATCTCATCAATGCCTATATGAATCCGATCAAACTCCTTCCAGAAAGAATGCCACTGTAAACTGATTAGAATTAAACGGAGAATTTTAGAAATACACTTAGAGAATGTTTGTTATGGTAACCTTGAATTACATAGATTTAGTCCTGCTTTATATCTCCGCTATACTGTTATGAATCCGTTCAACCGCTTTCCGCTATGAACCCCAATGTAAGCTTAATAGAATGCTATGTAGAATTTTGGGAAAACAGTAAGTAGGTGTTTGTTATAATTCTATAAGTATGTATTTACTTGTTATTCCTATCTCATCAATGCTTGTATGAATCTGATCAAACTCCTTCCCGAAAGAATGCCACTGTAAACTGATTAGAATTAAATGGAGAATTTTAGAAATACACTTAGAGAATGTTTGTTATGGTAACCTTGAATTACATAGATTTAGTCCTGCTCGATGTCTCTGCAGTAGTGTTATGAATCCGTTCAATAGCTTTCCAGTATGAACCCCAATGTAAACTTAACAGAATGCTCTGTAGAATTATGGAAAAACAGTAAGTAGATGTTTCTTATAATTTTATAAGATTACATATTTACTAAGTATTGCTATCTCATCAATGCTTGTAAGAATCCGATGAAACTCTTTCCAGAAAGAATGCCATTGTAAACTGATTAGTATTAAATGGAGAATTTTAGAAAAACAGCGAATGTTTGTTATGGTAACCTTGAATTACATAGATTTAGTCCTGCTTTATATCTCCGCTATACTGTTATGAATCCGTTCAATCGCTTTCCGCTATCAACCCCAATGTAAGCTTAATAGAATGCTATGTAGAATTTTGGGAAAACAGTAAGTAGATGTTTGTTATAATTCTATAAGTATGTATTTACTAGTTATTCCTATCTCATCAATGCTTGTATGAATCTGATCAAACTCCTTCCAGAAAGAATGCCATTGTAAACTGATTAGTATTAAATGGAGAATTTTAGAAAACCACTTAGCAAGTGTTTGTTATGGTTACCTTGAATTTCATAGATTTAGTCCTGACTGATTTCTCTGCATTACTGTTATAAATCCATTCAATGGCTTTCCAGTATGAACCCCAATGTAAGCTTAATAGAATGCTATGTAGTATTATGGAAGAACAGTAAGTAGATGTTTGTTATAATTCTATAAGATTACGTATTGACTAGTTATTCCTATCTCATCAATGCTTATATGAATCCGATCAAACTCCTTCCAGAAAGAATGCCACTGTAAACTGATTAGAATTAAACGGAGAATTTTAGAAATACACTTAGAGAATGTTTGTTATGGTAACCTTGAATTACATAGATTTAGTCCTGCTTTATATCTCCGCTATACTGTTATGAATCCGTTCAACCGCTTTCCGCTATGAACCCCAATGTAAGCTTAATAGAATGCTATGTAGAATTTTGGGAAAACAGTAAGTAGATGTTTGTTATAATTCTATAAGTATGTATTTACTAATTATTCCTATCTCAACAATGCTTGTATGAATCCAATGATGTCTCCGCAGTAGTGTTATGAATCCGTTCAATAGCTTTCCAGTATGAACCCCAATGTAAACTTAGTAGAATGCTATGTAGAATTATGGAAAAAGAGTAAATAGATGTTTCTTATAATTCTATAAGTTTACATATCTACTAAGTATTGCTATCTCATCAATGCTTGTATGAATCCAATGAAACTACTTCCAGAAAGAATGCCATTGTAAACTGATTAGTATTAAATGGAGAATTTTAGAAAAACAGCGAACGTTTGTTATGGTAACCTTGAATTACATAGATTTAGTCCTGCTTTATATCTCCGCTATACTGTTATGAATCCGTTCAATGGCTTTCCAGTATGAACCCCAATGTAAACGTAATAGAATGCTCTGTACAATTATGGAAAAACAGTAAGTAGATGTTTCTTATAATTTTATAAGATTACATATTTACTAAGTATTGCTATCTCATCAATGCTTGTATGAATCCGATGAAACCCCTTCCAGAAAGAATGCCGTTGTAAACTGATTAGTATTAAATGGAGAATTTTAGAAAAACAGCGAATGTTTGTTATGGTAACCTTGAATTACATAGATTTAGTCCTGCTTTATATCTCCGCTATACTGTTATGAATCCGTTCAATCGCTTTCCGCTATGAACCCCAATGTAAGCTTAATAGAATGCTATGTAGAATTTTGGGAAAACAGTAAGTAGATGTTTGTTATAATTCTATAAGTATGTATTTACTAATTATTCCTATCTCAACAATGCTTGTATGAATCCAATGATGTCTCCGCAGTAGTGTTATGAATCCGTTCAATAGCTTTCCAGTATGAACCCCAATGTAAACTTAGTAGAATGCTATGTAGAATTATGGAAAAAGAGTAAATAGATGTTTCTTATAATTCTATAAGTTTACATATCTACTAAGTATTGCTATCTCATCAATGCTTGTATGAATCCAATGAAACTACTTCCAGAAAGAATGCCATTGTAAACTGATTAGTATTAAATGGAGAATTTTAGAAAAACAGCGAACGTTTGTTATGGTAACCTTGAATTACATAGATTTAGTCCTGCTTTATATCTCCGCTATACTGTTATGAATCCGTTCAATGGCTTTCCAGTATGAACCCCAATGTAAACGTAATAGAATGCTCTGTACAATTATGGAAAAACAGTAAGTAGATGTTTCTTATAATTTTATAAGATTACATATTTACTAAGTATTGCTATCTCATCAATGCTTGTATGAATCCGATGAAACCCCTTCCAGAAAGAATGCCGTTGTAAACTGATTAGTATTAAATGGAGAATTTTAGAAAAACAGCGAATGTTTGTTATGGTAACCTTGAATTACATAGATTTAGTCCTGCTTTATATCTCCGCTATACTGTTATGAATCCGTTCAATCGCTTTCCGCTATGAACCCCAATGTAAGCTTAATAGAATGCTATGTAGAATTTTGGGAAAACAGTAAGTAGATGTTTGTTATAATTCTATAAGTATGTATTTACTAGTTATTCCTATCTCATCAATGCTTGTATGAATCTGATCAAACTCCTTCCAGAAAGAATGCCACTGTAAACTGATAAGAATTAAACGGAGAATTTTAGAAATATCCTTAGAGAATGTTTGTTATGGTTACCTTGAATTACATAGATTTAGTCCTGACTGATTTCTCCGCAGTAGTGTTATGAATCCATTCAATGGCTTTCCAGTATGAACCCCAATGTAAACTTAATAGAATGATATGTAGAATTATGGAAAAACAGTAAGTAGCTGTTTCTTATAATTCTATAAGATTACATATTTACTAAGTATTGCTATCTCATCAATGCTTGTATGAATCCGATGAAACTCCTTCCAGAAAGAATGCCACTGTAAACTGATTAGAATTAAATGGAGAATTTTAGAAATACACTTAGAGAATGTTTTTTATGGTATCCTTGAATTACATAGATTTAGTCCTGCTTGATGTCTCCGCAGTAGTGTTTTGAATCCGTTCAATAGCTTTCCAGTATGAACCCCAATGTAAACGTAATAGAATGCTCTGTAGAATTATGGAAAAACAGTTTGTAGATGTTTCTTATAATTTTATAAGATTACATATTTACTAAGTATTGCTATCTCATCAATGCTTGTATGAATCCGATGAAACTCCTTCCAGAAAGAATGCCATTGTAAACTGATTAGTATTAAATGGAGAATTTTAGAAAAACAGCGAATGTTTGTTATGGTAACCTTGAATTACTTAGATTTAGTCCTGCTTTATATCTCCGCAGTACTGTTATGAATCCGTTCAATCGCTTTCCGCTATGAACCCCAATGTAAGCTTAATAGAATGCTATGTAGAATTTTGGGAAAACAGTAAGTAGATGTTTGTTATCCTTCCAGTATGTATTTACTAGTTATTCCTATCTCATCAATGCTTGTATGAATCTGATCAAACTCCTTCCAGAAAGAATGCCATTGTAAACTGATTAGTATTAAATGGAGAATTTTAGAAAAACAGCGAATGTTTGTTATGGTAACCTTGAATTACATAGATTTAGTCCTGCTTTATATCTCCGCTATACTGTTATGAATCCGTTCAATCGCTTTCCGCTATGAACCCCAATGTAAGCTTAATAGAATGCTATGTAGAATTTTGGGAAAACAGTAAGTAGATGTTTGTTATCCTTCCAGTATGTATTTACTAGTTATTCCTATCTCTTCAATGCTTGTATGAATCTGATCAAACTCCTTCCAGAAAGAATGCCATTGTAAACTGATTAGTATTAAATGGAGAATTTTAGAAAACTATTTAGCAAATGTTTGTTATGGTTACCTTGAATTTCATAGGTTTAGTCCTGACTGATTTCTCCGCAATACTGTTATGAATCCACTCAATGGCTTTCCAGTATGAACCCCAATGTGAGCTTAATAGAATGCTATGTAGTATTATGGAAAAACAGTAAGTAGATGTTTCTTATAATTCTATAAGATTACGTATTTACTAGGTATTGCTATCTCATCAATGCTTATATGAATCCGATCAAACTCCTTCCAGAAAGAATGCCACTGTAAACTGATTAGAATTAAACGGAGAATTTTAGAAATACACTTAGAGAATGTTTGTTATGGTAACCTTGAATTACATAGATTTAGTCCTGCTTGATGTCTCCGCAGTAGTGTTATGAATCCGTTCAATAGCTCTCCAGTATGAACCTTAATGTAAACTTAATAGAATGCTATGTAGAATTATGGAAAAACAGTAAGTAGCTGTTTCTTATAATTCTATAAGATTACATATTTACTAAGTATTGCTATCTCATCAATGCTTGTATGAATCCGATAAAACTCCTTATAGAAAGAATGCCATTGTAAACTGATTAGTATTAAATGGAGAATTTTAGAAAACCACTTAGCAAATGTTTGTTATGGTAACCTTGAATTACATAGATTTAGTCCTGCTTTATATCTCCGCTATACTGTTATGAATGCGTTCAATCGCTTTCCGCTATGAACCCCAATGTAAGCTTCATAGAATGCTTTGTAGAATTATGGAAAAACAGTAAGTAGATGTTTGATATAATTCTATAAGATTACGTATTTACTAGGTATTGCTATCTCATCAATGCTTATATGAATCCGATCAAACTCCTTCCAGAAAGAATGCCACTGTAAACTGATTAGAATTAAAAGGAGAATTTTAGAAATACACTTAGAGAATGTTTGTTATGGTAACCTTGAATTACATAGATTTAGTCCTGCTTGATGTCTCCGCAGTAGTGTTATGAATCCACTCAATGGCTTTCCAGTATGAACCCCAATGTAAGCTTAATAGAATGCTACGTAGTATTATGGAAAAACAGTAAGTAGATGTTTCTTATAATTCTATAAGATTATGTATTTACTAGGTATTACTATCTCATCAATGCTTATATGAATCCGATCAAACTCCTTCCAGAAAGAATGCCATTGTAAACTGATTAGTATTAAATGGAGAATTTTAGAAAACTATTTAGCAAATGTTTGTTATGGTTACCTTGAATTTCATAGGTTTAGTCCTGACTGATTTCTCCGCAATACTGTTATGAATCCACTCAATGGCTTTCCAGTATGAACCCCAATGTGAGCTTAATAGAATGCTATGTAGTATTATGGAAAAACAGTAAGTAGATGTTTCTTATAATTCTATAAGATTACATATTTACTAAGTATTGCTATCTCATCAATGCTTGTATGAATCCTATGAAACTCCTTCCAGAAAGAATGCCATTGTAAACTGATTAGTATTAAATGGAGAATTTTAGAAAACCACTTAGCAAATGTTTGTTATGGTAACCTTGAATTACATAGATTTAGTCCTGCTTTATATCTCCGCTATACTGTTATGAATCCGTTCAATCGCTTTCCGCTATGAACCCCAATGTAAGCTTAATAGAATGCTATGTAGAATTTTGGGAAAACAGTAAGTAGATGTTTGTTATAATTCTATAAGTATGTATTTACTAGTTATTCCTATCTCATCAATGCTTGTATGAATATGATCAAACTCCTTCCAGAAAGAATGCCATTGTAAACTGATTAGTATTAAATGGAGAATTTTAGAAAAACAGCGAATGTTTGTTATGGTAACCTTGAATTACATAGATTTAGTCCTGCTTTATATCTCCGCTATACTGTTATGAATCCGTTCAATCGCTTTCCGCTATGAACCCCAATGTAAGCTTAATAGAATGCTATGTAGAATTTTGGGAAAACAGTAAGTAGATGTTTGTTATAATTCTATAAGTATGTATTTACTAGTTATTCCTATCTCATCAATGCTTGTATGAATATGATCAAACTCCTTCCAGAAAGAATGCCATTGTAAACTGATTAGTATTAAATGGAGAATTTTAGAAAAACAGCGAATGTTTGTTATGGTAACCTTGAATTACATAGATTTAGTCCTGCTTTATATCTCCGCTATACTGTTATGAATCCGTTCGATCGCTTTCCGCTATGAACCCCAATGTAAGCTTAATAGAATGCTATGTAGAATTTTGGGAAAACAGTAAGGAGATGTTTGTTATAATTCTATAAGTATGTATTTACTAGTTATTCCTATCTCATCAATGCTTGTATGAATCCGATCAAACTCCTTCCAGAAAGAATGCCACTGTAAACTGATTAGAATTAAACGGAGAATTTTAGAAATACACTTAGCAAATGTTTGTTATGGTTACCTTGAATTTCATAGATTTAGTCCTGACTGATTTCTCCGCAGTACTGTTATGAATCCACTCAATGGCTTTCCAGTATGAACCCCAGTGTAAGCTTAATAGAATGCTATGTAGTATTATGGAAAAACAGTAAGTAGATGTTTGTTATAATTCTATAAGATTACGTATTTACTAGGTATTGCTATCTCATCAATGCTTATATGAATCCGATCAAACTCCTTCCAGAAAGAATGCCACTGTAAACTGATTAGAATTAAACGGAGAATTTTACAAATACACTTAGAGAATGTTTGTTATGGTAACCTTGAATTACACAGATTTAGTCCTGCTTGATGTCTCCGCAGTAGTGTTATGAATCCGTTCAATAGCTCTCCAGTATGAACCCCAATGTAAACTTAATAGAATGCTATGTAGAATTATGGAAAAACAGTAAGTAGCTGTTTCTTATAATTCTATAAGATTACGTATACTGTTATGAATCCGTTCAACCGCTTTCCGCTATGAACCCCAATGTAAGCTTAATAGAATGCTATGTAGAATTTTGGGAAAACAGTAAGTAGATGTTTGTTATAATTCTATAAGTATGTATTTACTAATTATTCCTATCTCAACAATGCTTGTATGAATCCAATGATGTCTCCGCAGTAGTGTTATGAATCCGTTCAATAGCTTTCCAGTATGAACCCCAATGTAAACTTAGTAGAATGCTATGTAGAATTATGGAAAAAGAGTAAATAGATGTTTCTTATAATTCTATAAGTTTACATATCTACTAAGTATTGCTATCTCATCAATGCTTGTATGAATCCAATGAAACTACTTCCAGAAAGAATGCCATTGTAAACTGATTAGTATTAAATGGAGAATTTTAGAAAAACAGCGAACGTTTGTTATGGTAACCTTGAATTACATAGATTTAGTCCTGCTTTATATCTCCGCTATACTGTTATGAATCCGTTCAATGGCTTTCCAGTATGAACCCCAATGTAAACGTAATAGAATGCTCTGTACAATTATGGAAAAACAGTAAGTAGATGTTTCTTATAATTTTATAAGATTACATATTTACTAAGTATTGCTATCTCATCAATGCTTGTATGAATCCGATGAAACCCCTTCCAGAAAGAATGCCGTTGTAAACTGATTAGTATTAAATGGAGAATTTTAGAAAAACAGCGAATGTTTGTTATGGTAACCTTGAATTACATAGATTTAGTCCTGCTTTATATCTCCGCTATACTGTTATGAATCCGTTCAATGGCTTTCCAGTATGAACCCCAATGTAAACGTAATAGAATGCTCTGTACAATTATGGAAAAACAGTAAGTAGATGTTTCTTATAATTTTATAAGATTACATATTTACTAAGTATTGCTATCTCATCAATGCTTGTATGAATCCGATGAAACCCCTTCCAGAAAGAATGCCGTTGTAAACTGATTAGTATTAAATGGAGAATTTTAGAAAAACAGCGAATGTTTGTTATGGTAACCTTGAATTACATAGATTTAGTCCTGCTTTATATCTCCGCTATACTGTTATGAATCCGTTCAATCGCTTTCCGCTATGAACCCCAATGTAAGCTTAATAGAATGCTATGTAGAATTTTGGGAAAACAGTAAGTAGATGTTTGTTATAATTCTATAAGTATGTATTTACTAGTTATTCCTATCTCATCAATGCTTGTATGAATCTGATCAAACTCCTTCCAGAAAGAATGCCATTGTAAACTGATTAGTAGTAAATGGAGAATTTTAGAAAACCACTTAGCAAATGTTTGTTATGGTTACCTTGAATTTCATAGATTTAGTCCTGACTGATTTCTCCGCAGTACTGTTATAAATCCATTCAATGGCTTTCCAGTATGAACCCCAATGTAAACTTAATAGAATGCTATGTAGTATTATGGAAAAACTGTAAGTAGATGCTTGTTGTAATTCTATAAGTATGTATTTACTAGTTATTCCTATCTCATCAATGCTTGTATGAATCTGATCAAACTCCTTCCAGAAAGAATGCCACTGTAAACTGATAAGAATTAAACGGAGAATTTTAGAAATATCCTTAGAGAATGTTTGTTATGGTTACCTTGAATTACATAGATTTAGTCCTGCTTGATGTCTCCGCAGTAGTGTTATGAATCCGTTCAATAGCTTTCCAGTATGAACCCCAATGTAAGCTTAATAGAATGCTATGTAGAATTTTGGGAAAACAGTAAGTAGATGTTTGTTATAATTCTATAAGTATGTATTTACTAGTTATTCCTATCTCATCAATGCTTGTATGAATCTGATCAAACTCCTTCCAGAAAGAATGCCATTGTAAACTGATTAGTATTAAATGGAGAATTTTAGAAAACCACTTAGCAAATGTTTGTTATGGTTACCTTGAATTTCATAGATTTAGTCCTGACTGATTTCTCCGCAGTACTGTTATGAATCCATTCAATGGCTTTCCAGTATGAACCCCAATGTAAACTTAATAGAATGATATGTAGAATTATGGAAAAACAGTAAGTAGCTGTTTCTTATAATTCTATAAGATTACATATTTACTAAGTATTGCTATCTCATCAATGCTTGTATGAATCCGATGAAACTCCTTCCAGAAAGAATGCCACTGTAAACTGATTAGAATTAAATGGAGAATTTTAGAAATACACTTAGAGAATGTTTTTTATGGTATCCTTGAATTACATAGATTTAGTCCTGCTTGATGTCTCCGCAGTAGTGTTTTGAATCCGTTCAATAGCTTTCCAGTATGAACCCCAATGTAAACGTAATAGAATGCTCTGTAGAATTATGGAAAAACAGTTTGTAGATGTTTCTTATAATTTTATAAGATTACATATTTACTAAGTATTGCTATCTCATCAATGCTTGTATGAATCCGATGAAACTCCTTCCAGAAAGAATGCCATTGTAAACTGATTAGTATTAAATGGAGAATTTTAGAAAAACAGCGAATGTTTGTTATGGTAACCTTGAATTACTTAGATTTAGTCCTGCTTTATATCTCCGCAGTACTGTTATGAATCCGTTCAATCGCTTTCCGCTATGAACCCCAATGTAAGCTTAATAGAATGCTATGTAGAATTTTGGGAAAACAGTAAGTAGATGTTTGTTATCCTTCCAGTATGTATTTACTAGTTATTCCTATCTCATCAATGCTTGTATGAATCTGATCAAACTCCTTCCAGAAAGAATGCCATTGTAAACTGATTAGTATTAAATGGAGAATTTTAGAAAAACAGCGAATGTTTGTTATGGTAACCTTGAATTACATAGATTTAGTCCTGCTTTATATCTCCGCTATACTGTTATGAATCCGTTCAATCGCTTTCCGCTATGAACCCCAATGTAAGCTTAATAGAATGCTATGTAGAATTTTGGGAAAACAGTAAGTAGATGTTTGTTATCCTTCCAGTATGTATTTACTAGTTATTCCTATCTCTTCAATGCTTGTATGAATCTGATCAAACTCCTTCCAGAAAGAATGCCATTGTAAACTGATTAGTATTAAATGGAGAATTTTAGAAAACTATTTAGCAAATGTTTGTTATGGTTACCTTGAATTTCATAGGTTTAGTCCTGACTGATTTCTCCGCAGTACTCTTATGAATCCACTCAATGGCTTTCCAGTATGAACCCCAATGTAAGCTTAATAGAATGCTATGTAGTATTATGGAAAAACAGTAAGTAGATGTTTGTTATAATTCTATAAGATTACGTATTTACTAGGTATTGCTATCTCCTCAATGCTTATATGAATCCGATCAAACTCCTTCCAGAAAGAATGCCACTGTAAACTGATTAGAATTAAACGGTGAATTTTAGAAATACACTTAGCAAATGTTTGTTATGGTTACCTTGAATTTCATAGATTTAGTCCTGACTGATTTCTCCGCAATACTGTTATGAATCCACTCAATGGCTTTCCAGTATGAACCCCAATGTGAGCTTAATAGAATGCTATGTAGTATTATGGAAAAACAGTAAGTAGATGTTTCTTATAATTCTATAAGATTACGTATTTACTAGGTATTGCTATATCATCAATGCTTATATGAATCCGATCAAACTCCTTCCAGAAAGAATGCCACTGTAAACTGATTAGAATTAAACGGAGAATTTTAGAAATACACTTAGAGAATGTTTGTTATGGTAACCTTGAATTACATAGATTTAGTCCTGCTTTATATCTCCGCTATACTGTTATGAATCCGTTCAACCGCTTTCCGCTATGAACCCCAATGTAAGCTTAATAGAATGCTATGTAGAATTTTGGGAAAACAGTAAGTAGATGTTTGTTATAATTCTATAAGTATGTATTTACTAATTATTCCTATCTCAACAATGCTTGTATGAATCCAATGATGTCTCCGCAGTAGTGTTATGAATCCGTTCAATAGCTTTCCAGTATGAACCCCAATGTAAACTTAGTAGAATGCTATGTAGAATTATGGAAAAAGAGTAAATAGATGTTTCTTATAATTCTATAAGTTTACATATCTACTAAGTATTGCTATCTCATCAATGCTTGTATGAATCCAATGAAACTACTTCCAGAAAGAATGCCATTGTAAACTGATTAGTATTAAATGGAGAATTTTAGAAAAAGAGCGAACGTTTGTTATGGTAACCTTGAATTACATAGATTTAGTCCTGCTTTATATCTCCGCTATACTGTTATGAATCCGTTCAATGGCTTTCCAGTATGAACCCCAATGTAAACGTAATAGAATGCTCTGTACAATTATGGAAAAACAGTAAGTAGATGTTTCTTATAATTTTATAAGATTACATATTTACTAAGTATTGCTATCTCATCAATGCTTGTATGAATCCGATGAAACCCCTTCCAGAAAGAATGCCGTTGTAAACTGATTAGTATTAAATGGAGAATTTTAGAAAAACAGCGAATGTTTGTTATGGTAACCTTGAATTACATAGATTTAGTCCTGCTTTATATCTCCGCTATACTGTTATGAATCCGTTCAATGGCTTTCCAGTATGAACCCCAATGTAAACGTAATAGAATGTTCTGTACAATTATGGAAAAACAGTAAGTAGATGTTTCTTATAATTTTATAAGATTACATATTTACTAAGTATTGCTATCTCATCAATGCTTGTATGAATCCGATGAAACCCCTTCCAGAAAGAATGCCGTTGTAAACTGATTAGTATTAAATGGAGAATTTTAGAAAAACAGCGAATGTTTGTTATGGTAACCTTGAATTACATAGATTTAGTCCTGCTTTATATCTCCGCTATACTGTTATGAATCCGTTCAATCGCTTTCCGCTATGAACCCCAATGTAAGCTTAATAGAATGCTATGTAGAATTTTGGGAAAACAGTAAGTAGATGTTTGTTATAATTCTATAAGTATGTATTTACTAGTTATTCCTATCTCATCAATGCTTGTATGAATCTGATCAAACTCCTTCCAGAAAGAATGCCATTGTAAACTGATTAGTAGTAAATGGAGAATTTTAGAAAACCACTTAGCAAATGTTTGTTATGGTTACCTTGAATTTCATAGATTTAGTCCTGACTGATTTCTCCGCAGTACTGTTATAAATCCATTCAATGGCTTTCCAGTATGAACCCCAATGTAAACTTAATAGAATGCTATGTAGTATTATGGAAAAACTGTAAGTAGATGCTTGTTGTAATTCTATAAGTATGTATATACTAGTTATTCCTATCTCATCAATGCTTGTATGAATCTGATCAAACTCCTTCCAGAAAGAATGCCACTGTAAACTGATAAGAATTAAACGGAGAATTTTAGAAATATCCTTAGAGAATGTTTGTTATGGTTACCTTGAATTACATAGATTTAGTCCTGCTTGATGTCTCCGCAGTAGTGTTATGAATCCGTTCAATAGCTTTCCAGTATGAACCCCAATGTAAGCTTAATAGAATGCTATGTAGAATTTTGGGAAAACAGTAAGTAGATGTTTGTTATAATTCTATAAGTATGTATTTACTAGTTATTCCTATCTCATCAATGCTTGTATGAATCTGATCAAACTCCTTCCAGAAAGAATGCCATTGCAAACTGATTAGTATTAAATGGAGAATTTTAGAAAACCACTTAGCAAATGTTTGTTATGGTTACCTTGAATTTCATAGATTTAGTCCTGACTGATTTCTCCGCAGTACTGTTATGAATCCATTCAATGGCTTTCCAGTATGAACCCCAATGTAAACTTAATAGAATGATATGTAGAATTATGGAAAAACAGTAAGTAGCTGTTTCTTATAATTCTATAAGATTACATATTTACTAAGTATTGCTATCTCATCAATGCTTGTATGAATCCGATGAAACTCCTTCCAGAAAGAATGCCACTGTAAACTGATTAGAATTAAATGGAGAATTTTAGAAATACACTTAGAGAATGTTTTTTATGGTATCCTTGAATTACATAGATTTAGTCCTGCTTGATGTCTCCGCAGTAGTGTTTTGAATCCGTTCAATAGCTTTCCAGTATGAACCCCAATGTAAACGTAATAGAATGCTCTGTAGAATTATGGAAAAACAGTTTGTAGATGTTTCTTATAATTTTATAAGATTACATATTTACTAAGTATTGCTATCTCATCAATGCTTGTATGAATCCGATGAAACTCCTTCCAGAAAGAATGCCATTGTAAACTGATTAGTATTAAATGGAGAATTTTAGAAAAACAGCGAATGTTTGTTATGGTAACCTTGAATTACTTAGATTTAGTCCTGCTTTATATCTCCGCAGTACTGTTATGAATCCGTTCAATCGCTTTCCGCTATGAACCCCAATGTAAGCTTAATAGAATGCTATGTAGAATTTTGGGAAAACAGTAAGTAGATGTTTGTTATCCTTCCAGTATGTATTTACTAGTTATTCCTATCTCATCAATGCTTGTATGAATCTGATCAAACTCCTTCCAGAAAGAATGCCATTGTAAACTGATTAGTATTAAATGGAGAATTTTAGAAAAACAGCGAATGTTTGTTATGGTAACCTTGAATTACATAGATTTAGTCCTGCTTTATATCTCCGCTATACTGTTATGAATCCGTTCAATCGCTTTCCGCTATGAACCCCAATGTAAGCTTAATAGAATGCTATGTAGAATTTTGGGAAAACAGTAAGTAGATGTTTGTTATCCTTCCAGTATGTATTTACTAGTTATTCCTATCTCTTCAATGCTTGTATGAATCTGATCAAACTCCTTCCAGAAAGAATGCCATTGTAAACTGATTAGTATTAAATGGAGAATTTTAGAAAACTATTTAGCAAATGTTTGTTATGGTTACCTTGAATTTCATAGGTTTAGTCCTGACTGATTTCTCCGCAGTACTCTTATGAATCCACTCAATGGCTTTCCAGTATGAACCCCAATGTAAGCTTAATAGAATGCTATGTAGTATTATGGAAAAACAGTAAGTAGATGTTTGTTATAATTCTATAAGATTACGTATTTACTAGGTATTGCTATCTCCTCAATGCTTATATGAATCCGATCAAACTCCTTCCAGAAAGAATGCCACTGTAAACTGATTAGAATTAAACGGTGAATTTTAGAAATACACTTAGCAAATGTTTGTTATGGTTACCTTGAATTTCATAGATTTAGTCCTGACTGATTTCTCCGCAATACTGTTATGAATCCACTCAATGGCTTTCCAGTATGAACCCCAATGTGAGCTTAATAGAATGCTATGTAGTATTATGGAAAAACAGTAAGTAGATGTTTCTTATAATTCTATAAGATTACGTATTTACTAGGTATTGCTATCTCATCAATGCTTATATGAATCCGATCAAACTCCTTCCAGAAAGAATGCCACTGTAAACTGATTAGAATTAAACGGAGAATTTTAGAAATACACTTAGAGAATGTTTGTTATGGTAACCTTGAATTACATAGATTTAGTCCTGCTTGATGTCTCCGCAGTAGTGTTATGAATCCGTTCAATAGCTCTCCAGTATGAACCTTAATGTAAACTTAATAGAATGCTATGTAGAATTATGGAAAAACAGTAAGTAGCTGTTTCTTATAATTCTATAAGATTACATATTTACTAAGTATTGCTATCTCATCAATGCTTGTATGAATCCGATAAAACTCCTTATAGAAAGAATGCCATTGTAAACTGATTAGTATTAAATGGAGAATTTTAGAAAACCACTTAGCAAATGTTTGTTATGGTAACCTTGAATTACATAGATTTAGTCCTGCTTTATATCTCCGCTATACTGTTATGAATGCGTTCAATCGCTTTCCGCTATGAACCCCAATGTAAGCTTCATAGAATGCTTTGTAGAATTATGGAAAAACAGTAAGTAGATGTTTGATATAATTCTATAAGATTACGTATTTACTAGGTATTGCTATCTCATCAATGCTTATATGAATCCGATCAAACTCCTTCCAGAAAGAATGCCACTGTAAACTGATTAGAATTAAAAGGAGAATTTTAGAAATACACTTAGAGAATGTTTGTTATGGTAACCTTGAATTACATAGATTTAGTCCTGCTTGATGTCTCCGCAGTAGTGTTATGAATCCACTCAATGGCTTTCCAGTATGAACCCCAATGTAAGCTTAATAGAATGCTACGTAGTATTATGGAAAAACAGTAAGTAGATGTTTCTTATAATTCTATAAGATTATGTATTTACTAGGTATTACTATCTCATCAATGCTTATATGAATCCGATCAAACTCCTTCCAGAAAGAATGCCATTGTAAACTGATTAGAATTAAACGGAGAATTTTAGAAATACACTTAGCAAATGTTTGTTATGGTTACCTTGAATTTCATAGATTTAGTCCTGACTGATTTCTCCGCAGTACTGTTATGAATCCATTCAATGGCTTTCCAGTATGAACCCCAATGTAAACTTAATAGAATGCTATGTAGAATTATGGAAAAACAGTAAGTAGCTGTTTCTTATAATTCTATAAGATTACATATTTACTAAGTATTGCTATCTCATCAATGC